>NC_041737.1:11616653-14116653 GCF_004115215.2 Ornithorhynchus anatinus
CCGGTCCAGCCCCGACAGCTACTACGCAGGGTAGACAGTAAATCTTTTGATCACAATTATGTCATCGAGGGAAGCTCAGTAATTTTAACACTATCTCCAAGCCTCCGTGTTTGTGTCGGTGAAATGAACGTCCCACTGAGACATCTGATGTGTCCGGGGGCTCCTCTGAAACTATTCTGTTTCACTACCCTCACCAACTGCAGGGTCTAGGCCTGAAAGGAACTTGGTCTTTGAAGCAGTATAGAAAAGTAGCGAGAGGCAGCTTGGCCTAGTGGATAGGGCTCAGGGCTGGGAATCAGAAGGATCTAGACAGTCTAGTCTCTAGACTGTGAGCTCGATGTGGACAGGAATGTGTTTATTGTTATATTGAGCTCTCCCAAGCACTTAGTACAGTGCTTTGCACACAGTAAGCGCTGAATAAATACGATTGAACGAGTGAATGAATGACCTGGGTTCTAACCCTGGCTCCGTCCCTTCTCTAATAGTAATAATAATAATGACGGTATTTCTTAAGCGCTTACTATGTGCCGAGCACTGTTCTAAACACTGGGGGGTGGGGGGGAATTCAAGGTAATCAAGTTATCCCAGGTGGGGCTCACAGTCTTAATCCCCAGTTTACAGATGAGGTAACTGAGGCACAGAGAAGTTAAGTGATTTACCCAAAGTCACCCAGCTGACAAGTGGCGGAGTCGAGATTAGAAACCACGACCTGTGACTCCCAAGCCCGTGCTCTTTCCACTGAGCCACCCTTCTTGTCCTGTGTGACCTTGGGCAAGTCAGTTAACTTCTCTGTGCCTCGGTGAACTCCTTTGTAAAATGGGGATTAAGACTGTAAACCCCAGGTGGGACACAGACTGGACATGGAAAATCCGATCAGCTTGTATCTACTCCAGCTCTTAGTCCAGATAGTACAGCTTAGTACCCCAGCTGCTCGAGAAGCTATTATTATCACAGTGCCTGGCATATAGTAAGCGCTTAACAAATCCCACAAAAGAAGTCTCTCCTACAGTTCACCCAGGAGGGCTCCCTCTGACATCTGCTGAAGCAATCAGCTGACTGGCTGTGCAACTGAGCTCCCTGAGGGAGCCTTCTACTGTGAAAGGTGCAATAAGCTTTCACCAGAAAGCCGTCTCCCGCTTCCGGGGGAGAGGTCGTTGGGGGTCATGGGGGTGGGAGCAGTCGGGGGCAGCTGGGTGTCACCCAACCCCCGGCTGGGAGGGCCAGGGGGAGGTGAGTTTTGGAAAGGAGAAGAGATTTGCTGCTCAAAAGACAGCACGACCAGAGACAGAAGAACAGGAAGACCCAGCATTACTGCTGTTCTCAGGACAAATAGTCCACTTCCCTTCCTTAGGAGGGATTGAGGATATCCAGTCACTGCCTGAGATGTCTCTCTTTGTTTGAGAATATTGTTCAGGGGGTAAAAATGACCCCTCCTCTGAATCCTGTTTTCCCCCCCTTGGTGAGATAGAGGAACGAGCGAGAGAGACTCAGAAAGGAGAAGGAAGATTCCCTAGCAAACGGTAGCGGCCCCCAGCCCTTTACGTAGCGAGGGCCAACGGGCACTCGGATTGAACAAACAGATTGCCCTCATCCTCTCTTCATACAGCCAGAGGTCCAGGGCTATAATTCAGTGTCAAGCTGCGTGACCTAGGGGAAAGACCTCAGCTGTGGGAATCAGGGGACCTGGGTTCTAATCCCAGCTCTGCTACTTGCCTGCTGCGTGACTTTTGGGCAAATCACTCAACTTCTGTGTAAAATAGGCACTTGATGCCTATTCTCCCTCTCTCTTAGAGTCGCAGCATGGAGTGGTAGAGGATAGAGCATAGACCTGGGAATCAGAAGGCTGTGGGTCCTAATCCTGATTCTGCCACTTGTCTGCTGTATGACCTTGGACAAGTCACTCTTTCTCTGTGCCTCAGTGACCTCATCTTTAAAATGGGGATTGAGACCGTGAGCCCCATGTGGGACCGGGACTGTGTCCAACCCGATTTGTTTGTATCCCACCCATGGTTTAGAATGGTACCTGGTACACAGTAAGCATTTAAAAAGGGCCACAGTTATTATTATTGTCATTATATTATTAATACTAGCTCTGTCAATGGTCTGCTGGGTGACTTTTGGACAAGTCAGTTAACTTCTGTGTAAAATGGGGATTCGATGTCTGTTCTCCCTTCCCCTTAGACTGGGGGGCCCATATTAATTATTATTAATCGATATAATTATTCATTATTATGGTCTTTGTTAAGCGCTTCTTATGTGCCAGGCACTGTACTAAGCTCTGGGTGGATACAAGTAAGTCGGGTTGGACACAATCCCTGCCCCACGTGGGGCTCACAGTCTCAAAACCCATTTTCAGATGAGGTAACTGAGGCCCAGTAAAGTGACTTGCCCAAGATCACAGAGCGAACAAGTGGCGGAGCCGAGATTAGAACCCATGACCTTCTGACTGCCAGGCCCCTGTACTCTATCCACTTCACCACACTGCTTCCCATATGGATCAGGGACTGTGTCTAACCTGGTTATCTTGTATGTACCCCAGCCCTTAGTACAGTACTTGGCACGCAATAAGCGCTTAACAAATACCATAATTATTATTTGGTAGTCCTGCTGCAGTGCCTCCCCAGATTTGGGTTCATCAGGATTCATTCATCCATTCAATCATATATATTGAGTACCTACTGTGCGCAGAGCACTGTACTAAGCACTTGGGTTATATACAGTCACCTCCTGTATGGTCGCCACCCAGCCGCAGGAAATCATGGACTTGTGAGTTTGATTTGGATCAAGTTAGTCTATCAATCCATCGATTGATCATATTTTATATAGGATATTAAAGAGTAACCCAGCAAGGCTTTGTGAAAGCAGATCTTACTAGACCAATCTAATCTATGATCTGAAAATGTGGAGATTTCACTACCCATTTCCTCTTTCAGATCATTTATAAAAATGGGAAACAAAACCAGCCTCAGAACCGACTTCTGGAACACCCCACTCTTTAAAAGTATCCATCTATTATTTAGCTCGTTTTCTATGCATGACAGAACTTGTCTTCCAATCCCATGATTGTTCTGCTCCTTTATAAGGAGCTTCCAGAGAAGCAGTGGGGTCTAGTGGAAAGGGCATGGGCCTGGGAGTCAGAGGTCCTTGCTTCTAACCCCGGCTCCAAAACTGGTCTGTTGAGTGATCTTCGGCAAGTTGCTTAACTTTTCTGTGACTCAGGCTCCTCATCTGTAAAAATGGGGATTAAATCCTTCTCCTAGACTGTGAGCCCCATGTGGGACAAGGACTGCGTCCGAAGGGACAACCTTGTGGATACCCCAGGACTTAGAATAGTGTTGGCACATAGTAAGCATTTAACAAATGCCATAATAATAATAATGATTATTATCATTATAAGTCTTTAGAGTAAAAACTCGTCAGAAGTCTTTTGAAATCTCAATATAGTATGGCCACTGGTTCTCCCTAACCACATACTTGTTGGTCCCTTCAGAGCCCTTCCCAGATGAACAAAGAGGCAATTCTCCTTGCAGAATACATGTTGCCATCTCCCATTAGATTATACATTTCCAAGTGCCCTCTGTCCTAAACTTGTCTTTTAAATGGTATTTGTTAAGCACTTATTACGTGCCAGGCACCGTACTAAGCGCTGGGGCAGGTATAAGATAATCAGGCTGTTCAGTGCAGATCCCACATGGGGGTCACAGTCTTCACTCCCATTTTACAGACTGAGGTACAGAGAAATGAAGTGATTTGCCCAAGGTCACCCAGCAGACAAGTGGCAGATCAGGGATTAGAACCCAGGTCGTTCTGACTCCCAGCCCCGTGCTTGATCCACTAGGCCGCACTGTGTCTCGAGCCTACCATTTTTCCAGGTTTAGAAGTGAGGTTGACCAATCTGATTCCCGGGATCATCTTTGGAACCCTTCCTGTAGTTAATAATGACTTTAACGATCCACCAGTCCTCTGGCGCAATGGACATTTGTAACGATGCTGCCATTTTCCACTCTAGATTCCTTCAGAAATCTTGAGTGGAAGTCATTTGGTCTCAGTGACTTGTTTGCATCTCATTTATCAATTCGATCTGAGCCAACTTGTACAGATGTCACATTTTAGCCAAATTCCTCTGACCTAGCTGCTACCAAAAATAATTTAGGTGCTCTTTCTAACATCTTTTCAGCAGTGATTTAACTAAAGAAGCTATGGAGCCTCTTTCTCTCCTTTTTATCTCAAAGTGCCCTTTTTGCCCCGTGGGATTGCACTGATTCTTTAGCCTGCTTCCTGCTCTTTATATATTTTTTAAAAAAAGGAATCCACATCCTTAAGGAGCTTCTTGTATCCACTCTGGCATCCTTCTCCTCCTCCTTCCTGCTGGATGATTAAAGGACAGGGATAGAGCATTTTACGTGGGCACAGCTAGTCTATTGTAATCTCGAATCGGCTTAGCCTGGAGTCTACTGGGAACTCAGATGAAGCGTAGCTGTTATGTAAGAAAATAAGTGAAGCAACCAGGCTAGAATTATGCAGGTGGGGACTTTGGTTTAAGCCCAGAAAGAGGACATTCTAAAGTGATGGCAGCTGCATATTTTTAAATTGGATTTTTTAGTGCTTACTATGAGCCAGCCCCCATAGTAAACCCCGGGGTAGATATAAACTATAAGATAATCGGTTTGGACTCGGTCCATGTCTCACATGGGGCTCACAGTCTTAATCCCCCATTTTACAGATGAGGGATTACAGAGGAGGCAGAGAAGTTAGGTGATTTGCCCACGGTCACACAGCAGAGAACGGGTGGAACTGGGATTAGAACCCAGGTTCTTCTGAATCCCCGGATAATGCTTTATCCACTAGGCCATGCTGCTTCTCATTATAGAGTATTACAGAAGTGCATATGGAGTATTAATTCTCATTTTTTTTGGTATTTGTTAAGTGTTTACTAAAGGCCAAGTACTATATCAAGTTCTGGGATAGATACAAGATGTGCATTCCAAGCGCTTAGTACAGTGCTCTGCACATAGTAAGCACTCAATAAATACTATTGAATGAATAATGAGGTTAGGAGAAATCTGTGTCTCATAGGGGATTCCCAATCTAAGTAGAAAGGAGTAGGATTTAACCCCCCATTTTACAGATGAGGAAACAGACACAGCGAAGCTAAGTGACTTGACCATGGTCACACAGAAGACATGTGGCAGAGTCAGAATTCAAACCCAGATCCTTTGACTCCCAGGCCTGTGCTCTTTCCATAAGTCCATGCTGATTCTCAATGCTAATCATTCAATGTCTCTCATTTTTTCTTTTTAAATGGCATTTGTTACATGCTTACTATGTGCCAGGCGCTGTACTAAGCCCTAGGGTAGATGGCAGATAGAAGCTAATCAGGTTGGATACAGCCCCGTACAGGCAGGGGCTCACAATCTTAATTCCTATTTTACAATTGAGGTAACTGAGGCAGAGGGACGGGAAATGGCTTGTTCGAGGTCACACAGCAGGCAAGTGGCAGAGCCGGTATTAGAACCCAGGTCCTTCTGACTTCCAGCCCTGTGATCTTTCCACTAGGCCATGCTGCTTCTCACGCTGGCTCCCTTGCCTCCCAACTGGACCTGGTTCTGAGCTGGGACTGCTAGCCCACTGGTTTTGAGGCTGGTGGGAATGATTCCACCAAGAACGATGCCCTTTGGCCTTATGGATACGCAAAGACATCGCCCTAGAGACATTTCCTGACGCTGCCGTTTGCCAAAAGCCAAACACTGAAGCCGACGTCGATCCTGGAATCGGTCTTGGCTTCGGATGGGCTTATGCATGTAATGCATATCGTTAAAAATCTGCAGCACAAAGACACGGTTTGTTATTGTGCTTAGTGTGAGTTGGACGTGGTGGTTAATTAAGTACAGACTAGTTTTTCCATGCTATATGCAGTTTTTGAATTCTTACAACACAAACTGTCGAAAGGCAGAGTTAAATACAGAGTGCATTGAGGAGCTTGGCTGGGGAGAGTTTAAAGGTCTGTGTTTTCCCACCGATGCTATTTGATATCAACTGCAGAGTGGGTGTGTGTGTGTGGAAGGGTTGTGACCTCTCTTATTTTTACAACCACTGCCATGATTTCATAATACTGGCAGCAGTCGCTCCGAGAGGGGGACGAGGTTTATTACTGTAGTTTCTTGCTGGAGAGTGGGTATGAACACAGAAAAACTTTTCTCCTGGTAATAAATGTCAAGGGCAATCTCATCATGCCCAACAAGTGGTCCTTCAGCAGAATTATGAATATGGACATGAGCTTGGGGGTGAAAAGAGAAGGCTTTCTGCTCCCTGTCATCCCGTCAGCTGGGAATGAGGTAGGGCAGCCAAAGAGCGGTAGCCACCAACTAGCCAGGAGGTGGGAAGCAGCATGGCGTAGTGGATAGTGGAGGGGCCTGGGAGTCTGAATGTCATGGGTTCTAATCCCGGCTCTGCCACTTGTCTGCTGTGTGGGCACGTCGCTTCGCTTCTCCGGGCCTCGGTTACCTCGTCTGTAAAATGGGGATTGAAACTGTGAGCCCCAAATGGGACAGAGATTGTGTCCAACTCAATTGCTTGTAGCCACCCCAGGGCTTAGTACAGTGCCTGGCACATAGTAAGCACTTAACAAATGCCACAGTTATTTTTCTTATTATTGTTGTCTTTGCCCCTTACCTCCTGCCTCTAGGGCTTTCTGCTAGGTAGCTATGGTTACTGCTTGAGTACCGCCCTCCTGTAATAATAATAATTATTATTATTGAGATCTTCTTCCCAGCAATCTCCAACTCACCACTTCCTTTTAAACGTTTCTGGAACCTGATACTGGTCAGATATGAGACCATGAGGCTGCCTGGGCAGAGTGGAAAGAGCCCGGGCTTGGGATTCAGAGGTCATGGGATCTAATTCCGACTCCGCCACTTGTCAGCTGTGTGACTTTGGGCAAGTCCCTTAACTTCTCTGTGCCTCAGTGACCTCATCTGTAAAATGGGGATTAAGACTGTGAGCCCCGCCTGGGATAATCTGATTACCTTGTATCTACTTCAGCGCTTAGAACAGTGCTTGGCACGTAGAAAACACTTAACAAATAACGTCATTATTATTATCCCCCTCTAGACTGTAAGCTCCCTGTGGGCAGGGAATGTGTCTCTCAACTCAGTTGTATTGAACTCTCCCAAGCTCTTAGTTCAGTCCTCTGCATACAGTAAGCGCTCAGTAAATACCATTGGTTGACTAATCGTAATTTATAGCCATCCCCTTAGAACCCTCTTCTTTTAGCTCCGGTTGATGATGACCTTACTGAGTTTTAATGATGGTTATCTAAGGCGCTCTCATTTTGAGATAACAGCTGCATCCTCTGTCTTGACATAAACATTTCCTTTTTCCTCTCTTTGAAGTGTTTCCACTGACTTGATAGAGTGATTAAAACCAATTTCAATTTAGCGTTAGATAGTGGCAGAAGTATGTAGTAAAGATAATAGCAGATCAGCTAATGGCAGATCAGCTAGCTAAAAGTTTACTGAAGAAGATATGAAAGATTACACTTTTTTAGTTCTTTATGTGTCCAAAAATGCTACTGGAAATCTTTCATGATTGTTATTTGGTCAGGAACTACACTGTGATTTTTCACTGTTTTAAAATACATTTATCTTATTTGGGTCCATTGTTTGGATCTTGGGACCACTTACGTTTTCTATGGGAGACTTACTTTGTTAAGCACACTTCTACCTAACGCTCTGTTTCCACGGAACCGATTAAAAGATCTGCCTGGAAATGAACAACACATTCGACTGCCCTTCGCTTTCACTTAGCTTTGCAGCTCTCCCAGGGCCCATTATGAAGGTCTGAGTAGTTTTTGCCCTCCTAATGTCTAGTCTTTTTTTTTTTTAATGGTATTTGTTAAGAGTTTGCTTTGTGCCGGGCACTGAACTTAGAGCTGGGGAAGATACAACCCAGACAGGTCGGGCACAGTCCGTGTCCCATATTATTATTATTATTGTATTTGTTAAGTGCTCATTATGTGCCAAGCACTGTTCTAAGCACTGGGCTAGATACAAGCAAATCAGGTTGAACACAGTCCCTGTCCCATGTGGGGTTCACAGTCTCAATCTCCATTTTACAGATGAGGTAACCAAGGCACAGAGCTGTGAAGTGACTTGCCCAAGGTCACACAGCAGACAGGTGGTGGAGGCAGGATTAGAACCCGTGACCTTCTAACTCCTGAGCCCATTCTCTATCCACTAGGCCATACCGCTTCTCCATGACATGACACCGAAGCTCGCTCTCTGGGGTTTGGGGATGATCTGACTCTATTCGAAGTCTATTTTTCTTTTAACAATGAGCCATTCATGTGCGGCAAGAAAGCTGAAGACCACAGAAGCTCCTGTTACTGTCCGCTTGACTCAGGTCCAGGTTGCATGTCCCTGGAATACAGAGTCATTCAAACCAAAGGAAAGAAATCTGCAAATGTTAATATAAATGCCTGCAGGAAAATCTTGGACCTCATGCGATGCGAGGAATAATTGTCTCTTGGGTTTCGGGAGACCCAGTGGAGGAAAGAAAGCAGAATGAAACTCGAGGGGGGAGTTGGAGGCTGGGTGGTGGAGAAGCCAGAAGATGCTTGACAGATTTTAGACTCTATTCCGTAGGCTTGGCATGGACAAGGAAGGTGTCTACAAACCCTGTTGTATTTAATGGCAGTAATTAAGCATAAATGGTGGAGCCGGGATTAGACACCAGGTTCTCTGACTCCCAGCCCTGCTCTATTTCTGCTAGACCACATTGCTTCTCAATGAGGGGTCCAGTTTGGAAAGGCGAAAAGTGAGAGGAAATGTGATCAGAGTTTACAGAGTTTACAGTGGGTAAGAGTAAGTTAAACAGGGAATTGCTTTCTCTTGTCTATGTGCTCCTTGAGCACTATGATATTCACTCATTCACTATATTCATTCATTCAATCGTATTTATCGAGTGTTGACTGCGTGCAGGGCACCGTACTGAGTGCTTGGGAAAGTAATAATAATAGTAACAATGTTGGTATTTGTTAAGCGCTTACTATGTGCAGAGCACTGTTCTAAGCACTGGGGTAGATACGGGGTAATCAGGTTGTCCCACGCGAGGCTCACAGTTAATCCCCATTTGACAGATGAGGTCACTGAGGCGCAGAGAAGTTAAGTGACTTGCCCACAGTCACACGGCTGACAAGTGGCAGAGCGGGATTCAAACTCATGACCTCTGACCCCCAAGCCCGTGCTCTTTCCACTGAGCCACGCTGCTTCTCTGTACAATACAACACTAGTTGTACAATACAACAATAAACAGTGACTGCTATTCCCTACCCACAACGAGCTCACAGTCTAGAGTAGGGGAGACTGACATTAATGCAAGTAAATAAAATTACAGATATATATATAAGTGCTTTTGGGCTGGGAAGGGGGCAGTTCAGAGGGAGCAAGTCAGGGAGACATAGAAGGGAGTGGAAGAGGAGGAAAAGTGAGGCTATATTCACCCCAACTCCACACACCTGGGCAAATATTCTTGTGCTCTACTATTTTCCCGTCTCTAATTTCTTTTAATGTCTGTCTTCCCCTGTAGACCGTAAATCCTTTTTGGGGAAGGAACACATCCACCGTCCCTGTCGTACTGTACTCTCCCAAGGGTTTTGTACAATACTCTGTATATGCTAAGTGCTCAATAAATACCACTGATCGATTAATTGATGGATTAATATCCTATAACAGCAGGGGGAGGGGCTACTCATTGACATTTGAATGTGGAAGGTCCAAGACAAAAGAAATCTCTCCTTCCTGCAAGGAGTTCTAAGCACATGGAATTCATTATTGCAGAAAACTGTGGAGGCAGAAGATGCCAATAGGTTGAAGAAGGTTTAAGACAAATACATGAATAATAGGTTCAAAATGTGTTCCGGGAGGGAAAAGTTAGGGGTGTTGGGTGGTCCATCCCTAATGGTGAGAATGGATTCATTCATTCACTGAATTGTATTTACTGAGTGCTTACTGTGTGTAAAACACTGTACTGAGTGCTTGAGAGACTACAATAGAACAATAAATAGACACATTATTTGCCCACAGGAGCTTACAGTCTAGAGGATGGATGTCCAAGTGGGCGACACTCACACAGTTGTTGTTTCTGGGGGAGAAGGTGGACTTTGTATCGGATCCAGATATGGGGTTGCTCGCATCTTGGATTTCATCTTAATGGTTTTAATCTATTTTAATGTCTGCCTCCTCTTGTCAACTATAAACTTCCTATGGTCAGAAATTACGTCTACCAACTCAGTTGAATTGTACTCTCCCGAGCGCTTAGTACTGTGCTCTGCACACAGGAAGTGCTCCAATCAATATGATTGATTGATGGATTGGAGTAGATGGGGGATGGGCAGTGCTGTATATTTACCACTAAAGCTTGGCCAAAGCCCAACTGATAACTGAACTTAATGGTTTTTTAATCCCCGTTTCTTGATATTGTTTTGTCAGATGGAGTGATCCTCTTCAGGAACACATGGAGCTTATTATTTTTCCTATGTGATCTATTTTCAACGACCCCATTCTCACAGTGTATTTACTGCTGAAGTGCATGGCAGTTGACAAGGACACAGAGAGGTCACAGGAAACAGAGTTATTTTTAATATCGGGTTCTAACTTTCTTGCCTGCATGTCTTGGTCGAAGGTATTCATTCAATAGTATTTATTGAGCGCTTACTATGTCCAGAGCACTATACTAAGCGCTTGGAATGTACAAATCAGCAACAGATAGAGACAGTCCCTGCCCTTTGACGGGCTTACAGTCTAATCGGGGGAGACGGGCAGACGAGAACAATGGCAATAAATAGAGTCAAGGGGGAGAACATCTCATAAAAACAATGGCAAGGCATTCCCCAGAAAGAGCTGAGCTTCATCTTCAACTCTTCTGTGCCTTCATAGTTATAATAATAATAACTATCATGATTATAATTATGGTACTTGTTAAGTGCTTACTAAATGCCGATCTCTGTTCTGCATGTTAATCAGGTTGGACACAATCCCGGTCCCACATGGGGCTCATACTTTTAATCCCTATTTTACAGATGAGGTAAATGAGGGACAGAGAAGTAAAGTGACTTGCTCAAGGTCCCACAACAGATAAGTAGTGGAGCCGGGATTAGGCCTCACGACCTTCTGATTCCCAGGCCCGTGCTCTAACCACTAAGCCACGCTGCTTCTTGCAGGAGAACTTCCTGAAGTCAGGGATTAAGACGTGGGGATTGGAAGACCTTGTAAAATTTGCTGCTACAGATAAACCTAAGCTGTCCTCACGACCTTCTCCGGCTTATTTGGGGTGTGTTTCCCTATTAGCTTCTTCCCTGTGCTCAAAGCTCACAATGAGAATGGACTGCCTGGATCTGACTGGAAAACACTGTGGGTTCCTAATGCATTTAGGAGAGACGAAAAAGCATAATAGTAATAATCGCATCTGTTAGTCGCTTAGTGCGTGTGCAGAGGTAGATACTAGATAATAAGGTTGGACATAGTCCTAGTCCCACATTCTAAGTAGGAGGGAGAACAGATTTTTTTTTTATGGTATTTGTTAAGCGCTTAGTCCGTGCCAGTAATTGTTTTAATCACTGGAGTAGATACAAACTAATCAATTTGGACACAGTCCATTTCCCAGATGGGGCTCGGCTCGCGGTCTTAATCCCCATTTGACAGATGAGGCAACTGAGCCTCGGAGAAATGAAGCGACCTGCCCAAGGTCATACAGCCGACAAGTGGCCAAGGCGGGATTAGAACCCAGGTCCTCTGACTCCCAAGCCCTTTTTGACCCTCTAGATCATGCTCTTTCTCAACAGGAAAGTCTAGCAGGTAGGCCTCAGCTTCCGCTGTCCCTCTGCCCAGAGTTGGGCTAGGTGGGAGATGGTTGTTTGGGTCAGAATGAAGTCTGTGGCCACCGAACAGAGTGTCTCTTTGTGTCCTCCTCGGGAGCAGACCCATCCTATTTATACACCATTGTGCAGTGAGATGCTCACACCTGTTGTACAAATCGCTAGGGACCTCCCTGGGAACCAGGTGCAGTCTGGGGTGGGAGAACAGAAGATCCCAGAAGTTTTAAAGCAGTGTAACCTTTCTCTCTTTTTTGACTGAATGAATGAAGGAGAAAGTTGATTTTGAAAATTATCACTGTGTGACCTAATTTAAAGCTCCCAGGAAGCGAGGACTTGTTGACTGTGCTGAACACTTCTGAGGGGGAATGGAGAGGCTCCTGAGATGACTACGCTGTCTTGGACTGCGAGCCTCCCATTTTACTATCACTGGCTGACAATATCGATTAGACTGTAAGCCCGTCAAAGGGCAGGGACTGTCTCTGTTACCGATTTGTACATTCCAAGCGCTTAGTACAGTGCTCGGCACATAGTAAGCACTCAATAAATACTATTGAATGAATATCTGACAAGGCCAACTGCTGAGACTAACATTCTCCCCGCTTCTAGATTGTGAGCCCATTGTTGGGTAGGGATTGTCTCTGTTAACGATTTCCAAGTGCTTAGTATGGTGGTCTGAACACATAAATGCTTGATAAATACAATTGAATGAATGAATGAATTATTGCCTGTCTGGGAAAAGGTTGGTGCTTTTAGGCCGTGAGCACGGATAGAACACGGGTCTGGGTGTCAGAAGGATCTGGGTTCTATATTTCCGCCTCCACCATTTGTCTGCTGTGTGACCTTGGGTAAATCGTTTCATTAGCAGCGTGGCTCAGTGGAAAGAGCCTGGGCTTCGGAGTCAGAGGTCATGGGTTCGACTCCCTACTCTGCCACTTGTCATCTGTGTGACTGGGGGCAAGTCACTTAACTTCTCTGTGCCTCAGTTACCTCATCTGTAAAATGGGGATTAACTGTGAGCCTCACATGGGACGACCTGATTACCCTGTATCTATCCCAGCGCTTAGAACAGTGCTCTGCACATAGTAAGCGCTTAACAAATACAAATTACCAACATTATTATTCTCTATGTTTCAGTTACCTCATCTATAAAATGGGGATTAAGACTGTGAGCTCCACAAGAGACAGAGACTATACTCGACCTGATTAGGTTGTATCTCTCCTAGTGCTTAGAAGAGCGCCTGGCACATAGAAAGTGCTTACCAACAACTACCATAGTTATTATAATTGTTATTATTCAGTGGCTCTAGCCTATACATTTGGGATCCATTTGCATAGAGATAGACAGGATATTATCATCATACTCCAGCAGTCATAACAGGAAATTTTGCAGAAGAAACCTTATTTACTGGACTCATTTTAGTACTAAATTATGTGAAAGTTTCTTTTAGGAGATCCTGTTAACATAGTTCAACCATTAATGATTGAGGTATTTGCTAAGTGCTTGGCTATGTGCCAAGCACTGTGCTGAGCCCTGGGGTAGATACAAGATAATCAAGTTGGGCAGTCTTTGCCCATATGGGCCCCCCCAGACTAAGGCAGGGGGAAGGGAGAATAGGCATTTTAGAGGTGAGCAAACTTAGGTGTAGAGAAGTTAAATGACGTGCCCAGGATCAACCAGCAGCCAAGTGGCGGAGCTGGGGTTAGAACTCCAGTCCTCCGACTCCCAGGCCTATGCTCTTTCCACCTGGCCGTGTTCCTTTTCAACTAATCCTAGTTTGTTTCCATTCTCATTTGTTTCAAAAGTCTTTATTCTTAACAGGCTACAGGCAACACTGCAGATTCTTGAGCCACCTAACAGGAGGTGTTAGACAGAGTGACCGCTTAGGAACCAAATGCATAGGAAAACATATTAGACAATTATGAACAGAGTTCTAAATACTAAATATGAAATAAATAATTTGTAGGGTATTTGTTCAGTGCTTACTATGTGTCAACCACTGTTCTAAGCACTGGGGTAGGTACAAGTTAGGTCGGGCACAGTCCCTGTCCCATATGGGGCTCACATTCTAAATTGGAGGGAGAACAGGTATCTATCCCCATTTCACATCTGAGGAAACTGGGATATAGAGAAGTTAGGTGACTTGCCCCAGTTAGGTCACCCAGCAAGCAACCGGCAGAGCTGGGTTAGAACTTGGGTCCTCTGACTCCCAGGCCTGTGCTCTTTCCACTAGGCCAGACTGCTTCAAATATCACTGATGATTGATCGACTGATTGATTGACCTGTACTGCACAGTCAGTAAATGTCTTCGAACTGACTTCAACTCCAAGAGCTAGGTTTCGTTCAAGCCTGTTCTGAGAATCTCTCTGCCATCAAATATTCTCAGCAGCAGCACAGAGTCGAATGAGTTCAGTCAATTCTGCTATCCAGGTACCACATCGTTCCATTGGTCCATGAGTAGACAAAGAAATAGAAAACCAAGTTAAGGAATTTTGAAAACTTGACAGGGTATGGTATCAATAAAGCATCAAACCTCAGACCCAACTGAAGTTTGCAGAGTACGGTTGCGGTGTGCTGTTTCAATAGCAAAGTACACAGATCAATTTATATCATGGGCCAAATGAGAGTCAAAAAAAAAAAAATCAATTCACCTACTTCCACCTGAAATGGTCACTTAGTTAAAATGTGTTCCTCTTCTCTGAATGGCTTTGATTCCCTTGCTAGAAGCCAGAAAGGACCAAATGAAGCCGGTGTCACTAACTGAAACTCAGTCGAGGCAGCAGGGAGATGACTTTTGTAAGTCTATATCCTCTTTCAGATTCCTCATTTTGAAGACTCTGTCTTCACTCCCAGTGGGTTACTTCCTGTGGAACTCTGCCCTGCTGAGTGTCAAAGTGCTATTCTCTGTTCTATATCTTGCAGACTGTCAGAGAAGGCAAGTCAGGCAGTCCATGTGGCGTCCCCTGGGATCTTTTAGTTTCAGAACCCACTTATCTTTTGAAAATAAACTTATCCTTTTTCAGGATGAGTTTGCCCGGGCAATTTTAATTCCAGCCTGAACCTTGCTGGAATTTGACCATCGGCATGCTCAGGACCTAATAGTGGCGTCGATAGCAAACACATAAATTCGGGATTACAGAGCTGGGATTGGGCCTCGATTGTGTGATGAACTAGCCATAAACTGTGTGTCCCTATTCTGTGTGGCTGAGATCACAGCTTCACCACAAAGAGGAAATCCTGAATAATAATAATAATAATAATAATAATGTTGGTATTTGTTAAGCGCTTACTTTGTGCAGAGCACTGTTCTAAACGCTGGGGGAGATACAGGGTGATCAGGTCGTCCCACGTGAGGCTCACAGTTAATCCCCATTTTACAGATGAGGTAACTGAGGCACAGAGAAGTGAAGTGACTTGCCCACAGTCACACAGCTGACAAGTGGCACAGCCAGGATTCGAACCCATGGTCTCTGACTCCCAAGCCCAGGCTCTTTCCACTGAGCCACGCTTGTAACAGCATTTCAATATGAACCTCAACTTATCTTCTGCTATTAAGAAATGTAGAAAACCTTCCAAGGATTTAAGCCTACCACTTTATTGCATTGTACTCTTCCAAACTCTTAGTAGAGTGTTCTGCAAACAGTAAGTGTTCCATCTTATCATTATTATTCAATTTGTTAAGTGCTTACTACGGGTCAAGCACTGTTCTAACTGACAGAGTAGATACAAGCTAATGTGAGTCCCACATGGGGCTCACAATCTAAATAAGAGGGACAGGTAATGGATTTCCATTTTACAGATGAGGAAAATGAGGCACAGAGAAGTCAAGTGACTTTAATAAGAGAAGTTAATAAAATATCACTAGTCGATTAATTGATTGAAAGTCCAAACTACTGAGGAAGCCACTGGAACAATTAAAGCTATGAAAGAGTCATTCGATCATACTTACTGAGTGCTTACTGTGTGCCGAGCACTGTACTAAGCACTTGGAAAGTACAATTTTGCAATAAAGAGAGACAATCTCTGCCCACAACGGGCTTACAGTCTAGAAGGCAAAGCACACGGTTCTCTGGAAACTGAAGCCCAGAGAAGTGAAATGACATGCCCAAAGTCACACAGCGGATAAGTGGTGGAGCTGGGATTAGAACCCGTGACCACCCGACTCCCAGCCCGTGCTCTATCCAGCACACCATGCTGCTTGGCCGTGCCCTTGAGGTATTTATAATGCAGCAGGGGTTTGGGTTTTAAGGAACCCTGGACAGATATGTTAATGAGTTACAGATAGGAAGGAAAGAGGATATGTAACTGATAATTACGGGTACTTCTTAAGCACATATTGGGTACTCGTTAAGCGCCTACTACGTTCTAAGTGCTCGGGTAGATACAAGTTAATCAGGTTGGATACAGTCCAACCTGGGGCTCACACTCTCAATCCTCATTTTACAGAAGAGGTGACTGAGGCCCAGAGAAGTGAAGTAACTCGCCCAAGGTCGCAGCAGACAAGTGGTAGGGCCGGCATTGGAACCCACGTCCTTTTGACTCCCAGGCCCGTGCTCTATCCACTAAGCCGTGTTGCTTCTCTATCTGTAGTTGTAATACTGGGAGGAGGAGGAGTAATGCTATTCAGTAAGTGCTTGCTGTGTGCAAAATACTGTAGTAAGTGCGGGGAAAAAAATATATGTATGAGGTTTAGAAATAGTTCCTGGCCTCCAGGGGCGTCACAATAAATGAATGAGAAGAGGACAGGGGAGGTTGGTGACAGACATATAAGGAAAGAACAAAAGTACAAAACACGAAATTGATGAAAAATGCCAGTACCAAGCCCTTATACTCTGCCACTTTCCTTACCTGTAATTTATTTTTGAGACTGTTTCCCCCATCAAATTGTAAGCAACTGGAGGGCAAGCATCAGGTCTACCCACTCCACCGTACTTCTCCAAGGGCTTAGTACAGTTTTCAGCACACAGTAAGCACTCAGTAAATGCCTTCGATTGAGTGAGTGATTGATGGATTCATTCATTCATTTGTATTTACTGAGTGCTTACTGTGTGCAGAGAACTCTACAAACCGTTTGGGAGCAAGCTTGAAAGAAGACTGAAAGAACCAGCAGTATTTTCGGTTCCTCATGGCTCAGACCAACAGTTACAGAAGTCACAGCTGTGGTTAGAACTGGGCCCTCTCAGCTTTTGAGACGTTCATAAGTTAGGCTGCCTCTGGTTGAGCCTTCCACAAGACAGTCACATTTATTGAGCGCTTTTTGTGTGCAGAGCAATGCACTCTCCCCCCTTTCAAAGCCTTATTAAAGGCATATCTCCTCCAAGAGGCTTTCTCTTACTAAGCCACCCTTTCCTCTTCTCCTACTCCCTTCTGCATCACCCTGACTTGCTCCCTTTGTTCTTCCCCCGCTCCCAGCCCCACAGCACTTATGTATATATCTGTAATTTATTTATTTATATTAATGTGTGTCTCTGTGCCCTGTAGTCTTTGAGCTCAGTGTGGGCAGGGAATGTGTCTGATTATTGCTGTGTTGTACTATCCCAAGCACTTAATACAGTGTTCTGCACACAGTAAGTGCTCAGTAAATATGCTCAAATGATTACTAAGCTCTTAGGCTGGAGCAAGGGTGGATTGTGGCTCCCATGTCCCTAAATATAGCCCAGGATGGATTTCAGAAGCTGCAGGTGGGCTACTTCTTCTTCCTCTTTGGTCAACATTTCATCCGGGTCTCACTGGAATTCCCAGGATGAGCTGGGCAAATGCGTGCATACATTGCTCTCCAAATCCGTATCCAGAGCTTTGGGAGACCCTGATGGTAAACCAGTGACTATGAATCAGTCATATTTCATAATAATAATAATGATAATAATAATACTCACTATTATTATTAGTGTATTTGCTACAGTAACACCCTTTATTTCTGCCTCTGAGATACGGTTGTGGGCAGAGAATGTCACTGTTTACCGTTGAACTTTCCCGAGCGCTTAATATAGTGCTCTGCATACAATAAGCACTCGATAGATATGGTTGAATGAATGAATGAATCTCCACAGGAATAATAATAGTAATAATAGTGGTAGCTATTACTATTATTACTATTGTGGTATTTGTGAAGCACTTACTACGAATCAAATGCTGTATCTTAGCGCTGGGGTAGATACGAGTTAATCAGGTCAGGCATAGTGCCACTTGGGGCTTACAGTCTAAGTAGGAAGGAGAACATGCATTGAATCTCCATTTAAAGATTAGGAACCTGAGGCACAGAGAAGTCAAATGAAATGCCCAAGGTCATACAGCAGGCAAGTGGCAGAACAGGGATTAGAACCCAAGTCCTCTGACTCTCGGGACCATGCTCTCTCTACTTGGCCACACTCCTCCTCCAAGGAAATGTAGCTTTCAAAGGGATTTTATAGAGAGAATTGACACTTTTGTGTTATTCTGTACACAGGCAGAGAGGGAATTAAAAGCCAAGGCAGTGGAAAGATCACAGTCTTAATTTCTTGCCTTTGGCAGAAATTCCCCTAACAGTAATACTGACTTCTCCCTCTCTCTTAGAAGAAAGAGTTTCATTGTTTAAGTTCTCAAACCTCAGTACTATCAATCAGTCCTCTGAGGTCACAAATAATGCAGGAGGCAGAGGCTGCAGAACTTTTGTAACTCGATCTGTCTAGGATACGAGTTTGTGAGAAGAGAAATGAAGAAAGAGGAAGGCATCTATCCTATTCTATCCTGTCCAGCAGTTCTTCATTTTTGAAGATGATACTGACAGTCAAAGGAAAGATTCATGTTGGTTCCAAACACTCTTCTGCAGTGCTTACAAGAAAGGATGGATCCCCTAGACTGCAAGCTTGATGTGGGCAGGGATCGTGTCCAAGCACCATGAGGACAACTTCGTGATATTGTACTCTCCCAAGTGCTTATTATAGTGCTCTATACAGAGTAAGCACTCAGTAAAGATGATTGATTGTGCTAATTAATTTTCCCACACAGGAAGTGTCTCTATTCTTGACCCTCCATCCTTACATCCCACTCTTCACAAAGTCTTCCTAAGAGAGGAACCCATCCCCCGACTTCTGTCTGCCAGTCTTGTTTCTCTGTGGCAGTGATCTCTCAGCAGTGTCTGTCACCTTGTTTCAGACTACGCTTCACCATGCCTTTAAATCATATTTCAGGCTCCTGGTCTTGTGTGTGTCCCCTCGCAGCTGATCCGGTATCCTATTGTCATCCATTTTCTTCACGTGTCCCTCCCAGTGGAGCCTTAGGGCTGTGAGCATCACTTCATTGCTTGGAGGGCTGGCTGTGGGTAATCTTTTTTTGCTATTGGATATGTAGGATGATTCATGCTGACACTGATAAAATTGCTCCAGTCAGTCAGTCAATTGCATTTATTGAGCGCTTATTGAGAACTCTAAGCGCTTGGGGGAGTACAATATAACAATAGACAGGCACATGCCCTGCCCACAGCGAGCTTACAGTCTAGAGGCATTAATATAAAAAAATAAATAGCAATTGTCCTCTGAAGTACAGTCTCTAGACTGTAAGCTCGCCTCTGGACCGTAAGCTCGTTGTGAGCAAGGAATGTGCGTGTTATATGTTATACTATACTCTCCCAAGCACTTAGTACAGTGCTCTGCACTCAGTAAGTGCTCAGTAAGTATGATTGGATGAAAGAATGAATGAAAGTAGGATCAGATCTCCAAGTCTTCTAGAAGTTTGGATCCTGAGGCACCCTAAAACTTGTAGACCTTCAACCTGGTGTGGAACGAGATTCCCCTTTGTTGCCACATTACGTCTGGTGGTCATCTGAGGGCCAAACTGACCTTCCTGATTCTCCTTCAGTAAACAGCATCCTGTCTAGGTAGAAGAATTCAGAGTCTCCTTTAGATTCCATCTTGTCATTGAAAACCTTTGATTGTGCACTGTATTTCCCTAGTACCTAATTTCCATCTTCTTCAGCCTTATCAGACGTTTGTTTTCACCTTCATGTTTCCTCTGTATTTTGTTTCAACTCTGCTTGTGTGTCCGTTGTCAGTCTCCTCTCCCCGTTTTCATTTTCAGATTGCGAGCCCCGCAAGGGAAAAGGGACCGTGTCTAATTCCCACCTGTGTATTTTTTCCCAGTACTTAGTAGAGTGCTGTGAGCACAGTAAGCACTTAAAAAATACTATTTCTGCTGCTACTAATATTACCATCACCACCACTGATACTATTACCACCAGAGCAACACGGTTAATCTTCAAAATGGTTCACAATCATTTGCATGTCTTCTTGGTTATATGCCACGATTATTTATGAATATAGCAGTTCCTGAACCTCCATTTCGAATATTTTTGGTAACGTTCGTAACCCGTTGAGCCAAAAGTATTTCCCGGGGGACGTGAGCCTATCGGAAGCAGATCTCTCACTGCATCCTCAGCACGGCAACAAAAGTGATATAAAGAGCTCCTCGAGAGGAAGGATCACGGAAACCAACTCTATTAATAGTCTCCCAGTAGCTTAGTATGGAGTTGTTCACACAGTAAATGCTCAGTAAATACCACTGATTGATTGATCTAGAAATTAGAAGATCTGGGCACTCTTGTCTCTAGCTCCTCTCCCTCTGCTTGGAGAGAAACCACATTCAACACAGAGGCCTGCTGGACCCTCTTTCATTCAGTTATACATTTCAGATCCACCCCATGGCCCCAAAGGAATCATAGACTGTAAGCTTTTTGTGGATAGGGAACGCATCTGCCATCTCTGTTGTAGTGACTCTCTCAATCACTTAGTACAGCGCTCTGCGCACAGTTAGCACTCAATAAATCCCATTGATGATAGTGGCTAAAGTGTTTGTGACTTTACAGCGTGCTAAATGTGGATCTGGGCCTGAAGGTAAAGGCCGACCCAAATGCATGAGGGAGTGAGCGAGGAATTGAGCGTGAGAAAGATGCAGAATGAATATATTGGAATACCAGTCTAGCTGGAAGGAGGGAGAACAGATGTTCAGTAATCCTTGGGGTTGGTGCTGCTTTCTGGACACCTGCTGCCCCTTTATGGTATTTGTTAAGCACTTACTACGTGCCAGGCACTATACTAAGCACTGGGGTGGATACAAGCAAATCAGGTTGGACACAGTCCCTGCCCCACGTGGGGTTCACGGTCTAAATCCCCATTTTCCGGATGAAGTAACTGAGGCCCAGAGAAGTGAAGTGACTTGCCCAAGGTCACACAAACAGTTAAGTGGTGGAGCTGGGATTAGAACCCATGTCTCCCAGGCCTGTGCTCTAAAGAATGAGTCACGGACCTCCTACTCCTAGAGGTCCTGGGGATTGGATGGCCATTCCTCTGGTTTTCTACTAGACAGTCCATTTTTCAGCTGGTCTAACCTCGTTGGAAACTTGGGTGATGGGGTGGAGGCTGGGGGGCCAGTGGGGCAAGGGTCTGTCGGGTGGCCTAGAGTGTTGCCAATGGCCGCCCTATGCCCTACCTGGAGGTGAAGCGGCAGCAAAAAGGAATGAGGTGACAGGACTGGGTAGGGGGTGCTACTTGGGCAGAGGGAAGAAGATGTCTTGGGTGGAAGCCATATTGAACACAAGAGTTTCAACAAGATTTTTGTTGTAAAAGGATGTGAAACTAAATCAAGTCCCCATGAAGGGCGGGTGCCCCAGGGCCCCGGGGGGAAGTTGGACAGAGCCTGCATGAACCCGCAACCCTAGATGGGTGATGGAAAATCTTTGAGCCGGTATCAAGGATGCAGATGGTAGAAGAGATCGAGGGTCGTTAACGCCAAGTCAACCAGGCTAAGAAAGGCCTGTTCATTTCAGACCAATAATAATAAAAACTGTGGCTTTTGTTAAGCGCTTACTATGTGTTTCACACTATAGTAAGCATTGAGTTCGACAGAGGAACAGTTCAGACGCGGTCCCTATCCTACACAGGGCCTGCAGTCTAAGCAGGAGGGAAAACAGGTATTTAATCCTCCTTTTAGTGGTGGGGAAACTGAGTCAAGGAGAAGTGAAGTGACTTGGCCAAGGTCACAATGAGGCAAGTGGTGGGGACTCCCAGACCAGTAAGCTCGTCATGGGCAGGGAATATGTCTGTTTATTGTTGTAACATATTCTCCCAAGCACTTAGTACAGTGCTCTGCACACAGTAAAAACTCAATAAATACAATTGAATGAATGAATGAATGAATGAATGAATGACCTGGTCTCTCCTCCAGGGAGACCAACAAGCACTTGGTGACTCAGGGATCCCTTATCAGCAATGCTTACTATTTGCCTTGCTGAGGTTTTTTTTTTTTAATGGTGTTAGTTAAGGGCTTATGATGTGCGAGGTACTGTACTAAGCGCTGGGATGGATACAAGCTAATCACATTAGACACAGTCTATGTCCCACATGGGCCTCAAAGTCTTATTCCCCATTTTACCAATGAGGTAACGGAGGCACAGAGAAGTGAAGTGACTTGCCCGAGGTCACACAACAGACAAGTGGCTGAGCCAGGATTAGCATCGGGTCCTTCTGATTCCCAGGTCCGGGCTCTAACTACAAGTCCACACTGCTTCTCATTGAGCCATGTGGCTCCTTGTGACCTTATGAGTCACCGTGATCCATTGGTTCTTGGTCACAGGAAGTCCAAGGGTGACCAAGGAGTGACAGTGCTGTGGGAGGGGGTCACTTTGGGGAAAAAAAGGTGAAAGCATCGTCGGTTGAACCAGGAAAGTTGGGACCCCCATAACAACGGAATCGGGGCCTGGCTGGTCCTTCGGATACCCCCTAAAGGAAGAGATCGGCCTCTACCCCTCAGCTCACATCCCTCGTCATCCTTGGAGTAAGTGTTTCCAAGCTCACTGGGCACCGTGAACTCTCCATAACGTAGTTTGGGTTAAAATGGCCTGTCCCCTACCATGCTACGCTATGTCTCCTTAATCTCACTCTCCCCCCACGCATTTTCTTTTTACAAGCACACTTTTTGTAGTGATGCCAAAAGAAATCCCACTTCCTGTTTGTGCCGGAGTTTCTACGAGCCCCGCTGACTTTGGGCCAACCCTCTGAGTGGAAGACGCTTTCCCCCATCTAGAACACTCTGCTTCTTGGAGTGATTGATACCCTCCTTCAGCCTGCAGCTGCAGCAGAAGCAGGAGTCACAGCAACTGCAGCAGGCACAGCAGCCTCAGCCCTGCCTCAGTTATGAGGGAAGACCTGAACTTCTTAAAAAGGAGGCCCATATCCTTACTATTTTTTTTTAATAGTATCTGTTAAGCACTTACTATGTGCCAGGTTCTATTCTAAGCACTGGGGTAGTTAATCTGGTTGGATACCGTCTTTGCCCCCCATGGGGCTCTTAATTCCCCTTTTACAGATGAGGTGATCGAGGCCCAGAGAAGTGAAGTGATTTGCCCAAGGACACGCAGAGGACAAGTGGCAGAGCCGGAATTAGAGTCCAGGTCCTTCTGGCTCCCAGGCCAGGGCTCTAACCACTAGGCCATGCCACTTCTCAATGCTAATGCTGTAGAATAACGTTGAATCCTAATACAACAAAGGTTCTTAACACGTATCTGGTCCCTGCTCCCTGGATGGGGCCTGCCCCCGTGAAATGATAAATTATCCCTGGAATTGGCCTGGTGCTTGCTTTTTTTCCACTGGATTCCAACATGGTTGATCTCATTTGCTCCTGGAGGAACACCGTGAAGATGGCTTTCTTATCTAAAGGGAGAAGAAATTTGGTCGCTTAGGCTGGCAGCAGCAGTGGGGCGGATAGAGGGCAGAAAGGGGAGAGAGGGTGAACGGGAAGAGGGAAAGCAAGGGAAAAGGAAGTGAGAAAGAAACATGGAGGCAACCATGTGCTGCTATCCAAGCCACGCCAATGGGAGCCCCATTGCTCAAACCGTGGGACAGGGCTCCTGCTGACACAGATGGCACCGGTGATGAGAAGCAAGGGGCTTTGCCTAGAGGAGAGAGAACACAAGACCGAGAGTCAGGACGCCGGGGTTCTAGTCCTGGCTCTGCCACTCACCTGCTGTGTGACCTTGGGCAAGTCACAACTCCTCTGGGCCTCAGTTTTCTCATCTGTAAAATAGGGTTAAAAATATCTGTTCTCCCACCTTCGGACCGTGAGCCACCTGGGGGACGGAGCCTGTATCGAGCTGATTAGTACTTAACACAGTAGGAGCACATAGTGAGTGCACAATCAATACCATAATCATTTTCACACCACTAGCAGTTCAAACGTACCTCCTGAACGTTGACTGTTGAACCCCGTTTCTTGTTATTCAAACTCAGGAGGGGCATTTGTTTACTTGCAAGGGTAGTAATAGCTTATTTCTCACCCCAACCTCGCTCTGTGATACACAAAAAGTGGGAAAAAATCTGCTGGAAACTCACTTGCCAAAAGAAGTCGCTGCCCTCAGACCAGTAGAGTTCAGTAGCCCAGATCCGGAGCTTCTTTTGGGATCGCGGGTTTGGAACGCAAGTGTTTTCTGGAAATCACTGTTGCAGCGTGGTCTAGTGGAAAGAACTCGGGCCTGGGAGTCAGAAGACCTGGGTTCTAATTTAGGCTCTGCCAAATGCTTCCTGTGCGATCTTAACTTCCCTGTGCCTAAGTTCTCCTGTTCTTTCTCCTCCTTAGATTGTGAAGGACAGGGACTATGTCCAACCTAATTTATTTGTATCTAACCCAGGGCTTAGAACAGGGTTTGTTATACAGTGAGCGCTTAACAAATACCATAAAAAAATATAAAGATTCTATTTCTCTGGGAAAATCCAGAACCAAAAACCTCTTTGGACAGGCGAGGAGGGTGTGAGGGGACCGAACCGACGGGGGGTCCAGAGGTTTCTGATTTTTCAATTTAAGCACAGATCCCTTCTCTGGCAAGTGCAGCTGAGGTGATCATCCCATCACCCCTGTGAAATGGACCCCTATAGCAGCACCTCTTTTACTCTCGGCCCAGGGAGCCCAACTGAAAGCTGTGAAAAAGGACTTGGGCCAACGGATGGTGGCTTTTTGGGTCCTTTGATGGAATTGGATCAAACAGAAGAAAGTGGGTATGAGTCCAACGTCTTGACAGGTAGCGTTCCAGGGTCAATTGCACATCCCGGGGATGGGCACACGCCAGTCAGTTTGCCATTCCTGTCTCCCAGCAGGCCGGTATGTGGGATGTGGCCTTGTGGGTGAATCCCTAACTGCTTTTGCACTGACTCTTTGTTTTAGCATAGAGCATGGCTAACAGAAAGGCAGCGGGAGCAAACGTCTCTCTGCCTGACAGAGGAGATAGGAAGAGCAGCAAGGGGGAGGGAGATGACGTTTCTCCTCCCCCTCAACCAGTTTGAGGAAACCAGGTGTGCGAGTGAGTGGAGAGAGTTGGGGGAATCGAGACGAGTCCTCGCTGTATGACCTTGGGTAAGTCACTTGAGCTCTCTGAGCCGCCATTCTCCCTCCTGAAATGTTGGCCTAATGACCCAACCCTCTCATGGAAGCACTGGGTCGTTCAAGAGAGACGATCCATCCATAGGGCTGTGGGTATCCCAGGACGCCAGACTGTGGGGTTCAAGACTGGATGGGTGAGGGCACGGGCTGAGGGGCGGGAGTTTGGGGTTCGGTGCTTTCTCCCTGCCGGGATGGTCCGAGAGAAGGGCTCTCTTCTTCAACCCTTCCCCACGCTGCACGCTGTGCACTGTGTGCTGTGTGCCCCGCGCAGCCGGGCCATGTGTCTTCCTGGGGAAGCTCCCAGCAGCTGCAGCTCTCCATAAGAAATGCATCCAGGCCTGGCCCTTGTTCCCGACACAAACAGCCCATTGAGGCGACGGGGAGAAAGAGACAGACACCCAAGGCTGGATCAGGAATCCTCAATGGGGCAACTGTTTGGGCTTGGTGGGCCGCCAGCCCGGCCCCAGGCTGTTTTTAAAGGGGCAGGCTTCCCCTCTCCCAGCCCCCACTACCTCAGGCCCAGCTGGGCCCCAGAGGCAGGGAACAGCTAATGCCTGAGAAGCTATTGGCCGGTTCTGCATTGGCCCGAAAGAGGGGAAGAGCCTGGTTCCGTTTTCTCCTCAGCAGCTTCTGTTTCTCTCCTGGGCGCTATTTTGAAATTCCAGTATTCAAATCCAACAGTTTCCTTTCTCTCTCCCATTGGCTCCAGGATGTCCAGCCCTCAGCCGGCAGCCCAACGCCCAGATTGACCTACTGAAGTTCCCAGCCAAGCTTGTTGTTCCTGTTTTCCTTCCACTCCCCTTGGGAATGGAAAACAACTTCACCTACCGAGGAGAGCATCCTGGCCTAGGGGTAAAAACACAGGGCTGGGAGTCCATAGGCCTGGGTTCTAATCCTGGCTCTGCTACTTGCCTACTGGGTGACCTCGGGTAAGTCAACTTGGCTGAGCGTTAATTTCCCCCATCAGAAATTTGGGAGATACGATCCCTGTTCTCCCTCCCTCCTTAACTGTGAGAACCATGTGGGACGGGGACCGTGTCCCATCTGATTATCTTGTATCTACTCCAGTGCTTAGCACAATGTTTGGAACTTAGAAAGCGCTTCATAAATGCCATGAAGTGGCCCAGTGAAGGAAATTGAGCCTCAGAGTAAGACCCAGCATGAACAAGCCTCATTCACACCCAAGTGCACTCTCCCTTATGAACCAACCCAGTGATGCTCAGAGATTATATAATAATAATTATAATGAAATCTGTGAAGTGCTTTATTGTGCGTCAAGCACTGTACTAAGTGCTAACCACTTGTCCTGGTTCTGGGCTAATGTGGGGACCCGAAACTCCCTTCTTTTCACTCTTGAATTTAGTTTAAGGTCTCTGAGGGCTGGAACCCTGCCTCAACCCTCTGCAGCCCCCCAGTATAGTGCCAGACACCCCGTGGGTCTGAACAGACAGAGCCCCACTGTTCGTAAAATCACTCCCAACTCATCTGTAAAATGGGGGTGAAAACTGTGAGCCCCAATGTGGGACATGAATTTATTCAAACTGATTAGCTGGTATCTAATTCAGCTTGCATTCAGCGCTTAGTACAGTGGCCGGCACATAGTAAGCTCTTAACAAACGCCACTAAAAAAAATAGTCTTCCAAAGCTTCTCAGACACCCCTAAAGAGACGACACCAGGCTCGGAGATGCCGAGGAAGTTGGAGGAGGAGGTCACAGAGGGAAGGAGCCCTTTTTCTCCTCCCCATCGGCCATGGTGCCCCCAGTTAGGGTCAGCATGTCCAGGGAGGTGGAGGCCCCCATCCCCACAACTCTGGGGTAGGGAGGGGCAGCCAGAACTAGCTCGCCTGCCTCCTTGAAGCTGGTAGAGGAACCAGGCTGTCAACTTCAGTTTTCGAATCCTCTTGGCAGGCTACAACTGGAGGAAGCTTCAGGGCTTTCCTCGCCTGTGGGCCTGGGGCCCAGGGGCAGGGAAGCAGGGCCCCGGCCCTCGCAGTCAGCCCAGGGGAAGCGTGGGTGTCGGAGAACACTTCGACTGAGCCATTTTCCGGCTCTGTAGCCCAGGGCCTCTTTCTGGATGACTCAGTGCCCTAGTGTCTCCTTTTTCAGAGTCTTGGTCATTCTGGCCAGACCCTGGATGACTGCTGTTGCCTGCCACGATACTGCCGGTGGCAGGACCAGGGAGACAGAGTTGAGGTAGCCACGGAAGGGGAGAATCCTCTCACTTTCCTGTGGTCTCTTCCCTTTTCCTCTTCTCTCCTTGAGCCTCAGTTCCCGGTATCCTGCTCCTCCTCTCCCCACAAGGGGTGCCCAATTTTTCATACCCAAGATCCCCAGACCCTTATTCTACCTGCCAAAATCCAGACACAATGTCACCGGAAATACGCGGGGGCGGAAGAAGGGACAGAGAGAGATTTGCCAGGGGCCAACCTGGGCCAAAATCAGCAAGAGGGGCATCCAGATCACCTTCGGAGTCCCGGGTCTCCCGATTATGAATTGTTGGGGTTCACAAGATGAGCCGGGAAGTCTCTTGCCGTGTTTGTTTTGGGGAAGAAGGAGCGGGAGTCTACTCCTTTGTCCTCAAGCGAAAGAGGTGTGAAGTAAGCTTATAGTTCAAAGGGTATGGATAGAATGGTCAAGACTCTGGAAAAGGAGACATTAAGTCACTTAGCTTTTCTGCTGTCAGTTACTTCATCTGTAAAATGGGGATGAAACACCCGGTCTTCTTCCCCCTCAGACTGTGAGTCTCATAAGAGGCAGGGCCTGTGTCAAATCTTAATCGATTAATCAGTCATACTTATTGAACTCTTACTGTTTGCGGAGCACTGTACTAAGCACTCGGGAGAATACAAGGTAACAGAGTTAATAGACACATTCCCGGGGCCACAGTGTGGCACATAATAAGCACTTAACAAATACCACATTTTCTAATTCTTATTATTAATATTGAGAATAATAATGAAAGCGACATAGGAAAAGTTTTCCTGAGCTTTTGGAGCTTTGGATTTGCTTTTATACTGGACAGTTCAGTTTTCAACTGATCTGCCCCCTGTCTCTTCTGGTTATGACCCTGGACACCTTATCTCCTGTGTTTTTCATTATTATTATTATCATCACTAATAATAATAATGATAGCAGTGTTTGTCAAGTACTTTGTGTGCCAATCACTTTACTGAGCGCTGAGGTAGAGTCAAGATAATCAGTCAGACATAGCTGAAAGATTTTTTAAACTTTTTATGATTTGCCAAATGCTGGAGAAAATGCAAGGCAGTCAAATCAGACATCGTCCCCATCCCACAAGAGGCTCACAGTCTAAGGGGGCGGGAGGCCAGGTATTTCATCTCCATTTTCTAGATGAGGAAACCGAGGCACAGAAGAATGAACAGGCTCGCTCAAGCAGGCAAGTGGCAGAGCTGGTATTGGAATCGAGGTCCTCCAACTACCAGGTCTGTGCTCTTTCCACTAGGCCATACCTACTTCCCTCCCTCCGCCTTGGATCGCTCGGTCGAGGTCTGTGGCTTGGAAGCTGTGCCGGTGTTTACAGAGGTCCATGAGGGGAATGCAATGACTCTGGAGTGAGTGCGGGGATCGGCCCAGAGATCAGCAACTCAGCAACTCTGTCCTGCAAGCTTCTGCAAAGAACATTTGCGTGTCTTTCCTTAGGACACTCTTTAGCTGCCTACTGGATCAGCAGAGCTGACAAATTCCTTTCGTTTCTCCAGCAGCCATCTATAATTCACCACCCCGCCTTGGGTAGGGGAAGGAGGACGGGGAAAGTGTGCTGAGGAAGGAGGATGGGGAAAGTGTGCTGATGGGGCTGGGACCGTTTTTCCCTTTGGAAAACGAGAATTAAAGGTGAGAGGGAAGAAGGAAGTCTCCAAGGGGAGGGGGCCCGCCGGAGGAGAGCCTGGTGAATCTCAGTGGATTCCCTTTGGAATACGGAGCTTCTCCGAGCTGATTAAGTGGCATTAACTCCCCCCGTCTGGAATCCTTACAGACTCCTGTGGCTCTCGGCTCCTAGCTCTTGTTTTACCTCTGCCTTCTGGAGCCCGGAGGAATTTATTAATGAGGCCCAATTACGGAAAATTGCAGGTTTTAATCAACCTCGTATTTAAGGCTGTAATGGTTCAGTTCAGCCTCCTGAGAAAACGTAAATTAAACGAGGTTTTACGTTAACTGCCCGCTTTGTGCTCTCCCCATGTCATGGGTCCCTGTCCGGTCTTCCCCCAACGGCCCCCTGCTGCAAGCCAAGCCTTCATCACTTTCAAACTCTCTGTTCTGGGCTTCTTCCTCTTCTGACCCCTGGTTTCTCTCAGTGCACAGAGAGTCATTGTTTTTCAGGGACTAAAGGTACAGCAAGCCCTAGGCAGGGAAGCCTAATCAATGCCTGGGGAGCAGCAGAGCCCCCAGGGGAACAGAACTGGGTTTTCGGGGATTATTGCTAACTGAGCTCTCAGCAGCGGTAGCAGCAACAGACCCAAGCCTGAGGAGGGGGACCTTCTTCTCTCCTCCATCCCACTGGCTTTTATGGGTTTTTCCCACCCCCCTACACAGGCTTTTTTTCCTGGAACAATCAAGGGCCCGCATCCCTTGAGCAGCCCCCGACTGGATTTCCCCAGCATTTGAGTTCGTGGACACCGGGTGAGGTTGGGAGATGAGAGGCTAAGGTTGCATCTGTTTCTCCACCTCTGGGCCTTGCCCAGGAATGGCTTGTGAGGGTAGCATTGGTGCCCTTTGGGCCCCTCTCTTCTAGAGAAGCAGGGCAGTCTGATGGATAGAGCATGGGCCTGGAGTCAGAAGGACGTGGGTTCTAATCCCACTTTGCTACTTGTCTGCTGAGTGAACCTGGGAAAGTCACTTCACTTTTCTGGGCCTCAGTTCCCTCATCTGTAAAATGGGGATGAAGATTGTGAGCCCCATGGGGGATAGGGACTGCATCCAACTGATTTGCTTGTAACCACCCCAGCGCTTAGCAGAATGCCTGGCTCATATTAAGCATTTAACCAATACCCCAATCATCATTATTATTATTATTTACTATTACTATTATTAGAGAGGCGTGGATAGACACTGCCTGACATTGCTGACGGTGTCATCATTTAGGATTTCGATGAACTTCTCAGGCAGTTTAACTATTTGTCAGTGTCTAGCTTTACCTGTCTTCCTTTTAGTGTGTTTTGGTTTCATCTTTCCTGTTGAATCTCTCATCAACCCTTCTCCTATCTTTATTCTTAGACTGCAAGCCCCTTAGGTAACTGGGACCAGGTTTATATGTCAGAAGTATGTATTTCCCCAGTGTTTAGCATAGTACTTCACACACAGAGTAGGCACTTAAAAAATACTACTATTATTATGACAATGACAACTATTGTTCCTGTCTGGACCCTAGGATCCTCATTTCTGTTTACATAATAATAATAAATATGGTATTTCTTAAGTCTTTACTATGGACCCGAGCACTGTACCTTGACCTGGAGTAGATTAAAGATAATCAGGACCCACAAGGGGCTCACAGTCCAAATAGAAGAGAGAAAGAGAGAACTGGTATTGAGGAGATGACACAAACTCAAAGAATTGGTATTTGTTAAGTGCTTACTGTGTGCCAGGCACATTCTAAGCACTGAGGTAGACTTACCAGGTAATCAGGTTGGACACAATCCTTGTCCCACATGGGCTCACAGTCTTATTCCCCATTTTGCAGATGAGGGAACTGAGGAACAGAGAAGTGAAGTGACTTGCCCAAGGTCACAGAGCGGACGAGTGGTGGAGCCGGGATTTGTACTCAGGGCCTCTGACTCTCAGGCCCATGTTCTTTCCACTTGGTCACAGTGTTTGCATTTTAGCTCCTAGACCTGGAGCTGTGTCCAGGGTCTGCCCTTGACCAAAGGGACCTTGTCCCACCTTGGGGTGCTTCAGACCCTCAAAGCTTCTGAAACACATTTCTTAATTGCCTTCTGCCCAGGATGCTGGTGGGCGAAGAAATGAATCACAAATGGGACCATTTTCAATTTTGATCTGAAAGTGTGGTCCTGCAACTAAATTCCCGGCATTTCAGGTCATCAGCGGTCTGCCCTCTCTCCGTCCTCGAGATCACAGAAATGATGCTTTGGAGTCAAACAGGTGGGGATTTGTGCTCGGCAACTGAGGGCCCCATTACTGTCAAGGATCTTCCGGAAATGTCGATTGCTGGGCGAGTTGTGTAATTTCTCTGTGCCTCAGTTTCATCTGTAAAATGGGGATTGAATTCCCGTTTGCCCTCCCCTTCAGACTGTGAGCCTCGTGTGGGACAGGGGCTGTGTCCAAACTCATTTTTTTTTTGTATCGAATACCTCAGCAGCATGCTTGGAATGTAGGAAGTACATAACAAATACCACAATTATTATTATTAGTAGTAGTATTTTTATTTCATCCAATTCTTTTTCCTTTTTCTATTTTCAGAAAATTCACCATCCCTTCATCTCCAAAGGAAATGGGTACATTCTTCATTAATCAGGTATCTACAAGACAAGTCAGGGAGTTCCTCCTGACCTTACAGCCCTGAGGACATTATTTGTGAGGTTGACTCTAGAATCCCAAGAAAATGTGATCTGTCTAGAGGTGACCTGTAAAACTAGTTAATATTCATGATCCAAGACATCTTAATTAACCATTATCACCCTGCGGCCAGAGCAGTTTTGAGCATGCTCACTCCCCGGGCTTCCCCACTTCTAAGGAGACAAATGATCTCTGGAAACCATTAAAAGGAGCTTAAACCTCACCTTTCAGCCTCACTCCAGCTGAGCAAGGACTGTACAAGGTCCCGAGGCAGTGTTTGATTCTGGGAGAAAAGGGATTTCCGCTCCTCAGTTTACCCTTCCTTTCTAATCACTCAGCCAGTGGTATTTAGTAAGCACCCAGTAATCACTCTACTAAGCCCCACTTACTACCCACTTGGGAGACTATTCCTGTCTCTGTCCTCTACAGTTTTATAATCTAATTTGGGAGGCAGGCAGATGTAAGTTATATAGCGAGACAGCAGGAGCAGGAATAGAGTGGAAGCTTCTTGTCCGAAGCAGTGCTAATACAGTGCACTCCACCAAGAGAGGGCTCAGTAAATACAAATACCGCCAATATTACTATTGCTACATTACTATAACAGATAGCATTAACATGTCAGGATGCCATAAGCAAATAATAAATTTCTATACGGTTGGATTTATATGGGTAAACTTTGAGGATGGGAATAAATGTACTGCTACTACTACTAATAATAGTCTTTATTAAGTGCTTACGGCATGCAGCACACTCTACAGGACAGAATGGCTCATCAGATAGAGCACGGGCCTGGGAGTCAGAAGGACCGGAGTTCTAATTCCTGCTCCACCACATGTCTGTTGTGTGTCCTTGGGTAAGTCCCTTAACTTCTCTGGGCCTCAGTTACCTCATCTGTAAAATGGGGCCTGAGACTATGGGACAGGGTCTGTGGCCAACCTGATTAATATGTATCTACCCTAGGGCTTGGTGCAGCGCTTGGCACAAAGTAAGCACTTAACAAGTACCGTGATGATGATGATGATGATGATCTGGGTGGGAGGAAATAGCTAGAACAGAGCATCCGATTCTAAACAGGATTCTGGATGGAGCAGAACTGGGGGGAGTAGTAGAAAAAATAGTCTTTACTAGGTGCTTACTGTGGTCCTGAAGAAAGGAGGTGGAAAGGTGGAGTTTTCAGACAGTTGTCCCGGGCGTCCTGGCACATTCATTCATTCATTCAATAGTATTCATTCATTCATTCAATAGTATTTATACTATGTGCAGAGCACTGTACTAAGCGCTTGGAATGTACAAATCGGTAACAGATAGAGACAGTCCCCGCCCTTTGACGGGTTTACGGTCTAATCGGGGGACACGGACAAGAACAATAGCAATAAATAGAATCAGGGGGAAGAACATCTCATTAAAACAAGAGCAAATAAATAGAATCAAGGTGATGTACATCTCATTAACAAAATGAATAGGGTAATGAAGATATATACAGGAGGAGCGAAAGGATGAACAGGGAGTTCAGTCCAAAGTGCTTTGGGCTCCCACAGAGTAGGTCGCTATGGACCGTGTTTGGGATTTAGTATGGAGAAAAGCACTAGCTAATTTTACACCGCCCGCTCCCTTGCAGGTAGATTCTCTAGCCTAATATATGCCTGACTAGTTATTAGCTTCTCGAGAAAAAAAATCCCCAAGATATGAGCTAAGTACTCGTTTGTCCACGTGCTGGAAAGCTGTCGACTTTGTGGGTTTTAGGAAGTTTCATCTGCTTAGTAAGAACAATAGAAGTAAGTAGTGCATATTCAGAAGATGATTTTCACTGGATTCTCTTTCATGTACTTCCCAAAAGCCCGGACTCCTGAGGCTTTGACATTCGTACGGAGAAGTGAGTTAGTCTCTTTGTCATGTTTCAGTGACTTTCACCTAAACAGCTGAACCTGTTCTGAAAGCGGGATGGGTGGAGCAGTAGAGCCAACTGCTGTGTTCCTGGTGGTCTTCACCTCTGGGATGTGGGATGAGGGAAAGGGAGCTTTTTGAAGTCCGGGGGCTCAAGTACCTGTCCTTTACCGGCTCAAACCGTACCTCTGGACAATATTTATTAAGCACTTTGTAGATGCCAAGCACTGGAGTAGATACAAGATCAGCGCGAGAGCTCACCTCCTCCAGAAGGCCTTCCCAGACTGAGCCCTCCCTTTCCCTCTGCTCCTCCTCCCCTCCCCATTGCCCCCCTCCCTCTGTCTCTGCTCTATCCCCTTCTCCTCCCCCCAGCACTTGTGTATATCTGTATATATTATTTATTACTCTATTAATGATATGCATATATCTATGATTCTGTTAATCTATTTTGATGGTATTGTTGCCTGACTACTTGATTTGTTTTGCTGTCGGTCTCCCCCTTGTAGACTGTGAGCCCGTTGTTGGGCAGCGATTGTCTCTATCTGTCGCCGAATCGTACGTTCCAAGTGCTTAGTAGAGTGCTCTGCACACAGTAAGCGCTCAATACATGCGATTGAATGAATGAATGAATGCCTCCCAGTGAGGTCAGCCGACTATCTGCATGGGCTTTTTTTTTATGGTATTTGTTAGGCGCTCACTGTGTGCCAGCTACTGTTCTAAACGCTGGGGGAGATGCAAGCTAATCAGGTTGGACCCGGTCCCTATTTCACATGGGGCTAACAGTCTTAATCCTCATTTTACAGATGAGATAACTGAGGCACAGAGAAGTTAAGCGACTTCCCTAAGATAACAGAGCAGACGAGTATCGAAACCGGGAATAGAACTCAGGTCCTTCTGACTCCCGGATCTGTACTCTAACCACTAGGCCACACTGCTTCTCACAGCAGCTACCTGTGCATGGCGGGGTCTGGAGAAAGGCCACAGGAAACCTCTACTTGCCCCGGAACCAAGACTGTGAGTCCCTCCCGGATTGAGCTGTGGGCCGGGCTTACGGGATGGGATCCCTGGGGGATTTGGTGCGGTTCTTAAAGGAGCGATCAGAAGAGGGAATCCCGACCAGGTTCAGCCTCTCGAACAGAGTCTCTCTCTCCGGTTTTCCGAAAGCCACCCGAAAAGGCAAGATGAGACACGATGGGAAGTGAGGCTGTTAAACTCTCAGTTCTTCGCCCCATAAATCCCTTCGTGGATCATGACTGAAGCATCGTGTCTGTTCACCCATCCGGCAGTGGGAGAGGCCAGAGAGAGAAGGAAAAAAAAAAAGAAAAGGGGTTTCACCTCTCGGGCTGCAAGTCCGGACAGGAGGCTTGATGGTTAGAATTTCAAAGCACACCCGAGCCTCTGTGAAAGCAAAGCGTTGGGTCGGCCATGATGGCGGCTGGGATCAGTGGTTGGAACTGTTGGACTCTGAGATGCACAGAGCCCAACTCTCTGCTCCTCTAGCCACGGTATCCCATCATTCTTTGGTTCTGTTTTTTGTTGGTTTTCGTTTACTTTCTGTATATACATCTTTGCCTTCGAGGAAGCGGCATAGCCTAGAGCAAAGAGCTTGTTCCTGGGAGCCTGAGATTGTGGGTTCTGATCCTGACTTTCTATTGCCTGCTGGGTCACCGTGGGTAACTCACTACTCACTCCTCTCCTCTGCCCCTCAGTTTCCTCATCTGTCAGATGGGGAGATTCAACACCAGTTCTCCCTCCTAATTAGACTGGTGGGACAGAGACTAGTCTGACCTGATTAATTTATATATCAATCTATCAATGATATTTATTGAGCATTTACTGTGCAAAGAGTACTGTACTAAGCACTTAGTAGAGTACAATAGGCTCCCAATACTTTGAGAAGCAGCGTGACGTAGTGGATAAAGCACAGGCCTGGGAGTCAGAAGGTCATGGGTTCTAATCCTAGCTCCACCTCTTGTCTGCTGTGTGATCTTGGGCAAGTCACTTTATTTATCAGTTAGTTCATCTGTAAAATGGGGGTAGAGACTGTGAGCCCCACACGGGACAGGGAGTATGTCCAACCTGATTTGCTGGTATCCATCCCAGCGCTTTCTACCCCAGCGCTTAGAACAATGCTCTGCACATAGTAAGCGCTTAACAAATACCAACATTATTATTAGTAGTAGTACGGTGCCTGGTGCAAAGTAAGCACTTAACAAATACCATAATTATTATCATTATTATAATACAACGGAGCTGGTAAACACGTTCCTGCTTTTGGGCGCATAGTAAATGCCTTAAAAATACCACTATTACTATTAAGTTGCTTTAATGTTTTCATTGCATCTTTGCCACTGACCTGTCCTCAGCCCCTTGAGAGCCAGGGACTGGTTCTATTGCGCCTAGTAAGCGCTCAGTGAATACAATGAAATGAATGAATAATAATAATTATGGCATCTGTTAAGTATTTGCTATGTGCAGAGCACTGTACAAAGCGCTTGGGGAAGTGCAATACAACAATAAAGTGACATTCCCCGCTCACCACGAGCTTACAGTCTACAGGGGAAACTCCTGTGTGTTCCTTCCCAGGTTTTAGGACAGTGCTCTGCACACAGTAAGGGCTTACTAAATTCATTCATTCATTCAATAGTATTTATTGAGCGATTACTATGTGCAGAACACTGTACTAAGCGCTTGGAATGTACAAATCGGCATCAGATAGAGACAGTCCCTGCCCACTGACGGGCTTACAGTCCAATCTGATGAGCAACGGCAGACATGGACAACCGGGCCACGTGGCTACGGCTTGCCTCTCCATCCTGCCGGCTCTTTGGGCAGCCCTGCCCGGCCTCATCTGGGATTTGGAGGAACTGCCTACAAGGTGTGGATGGTCTTGGGCGACCACGTTCCCACCCAAGTCACTGCCGTGGGCCTCTCCCCTCAGCTGCCCCCAGAGAGATCCGGAGAGAGAGTTTACCTGGCTTAGGCTCTCTCAAAAAGCTCCTCTTCCCCACAGCTTTAAAGCTCCACACCAAGCCAGCAGTCAGGAATGCAGAGAGCTTGGCAAAACTCCAGGAAGGCGAACAATAGAGGCACTTATATTGCAACAATTAATCTTGTCAATTACATATTAATCTGCCCCCTGTGTAAACACCAACACAATCCTCTTCCATCTGCCCTTCCCTCCAACAGGCCACACCTGCTTTTTCTCTGAGCAGAAAGAGGGTCTAAACTGGATCGGTTTTGTTCCGCAGGGCGGCTGTGTGAATCATCCCATCTTGGGGGATCCTTTGGTCAGACTAGGGAGAAAATCTGTAACCTGACCTATACCATTAGAAGGGTATAAGGATCTGATCGATTCATTTCACCGTAAGCTATCTGAGGGCTGGTACCACGTCTTCTAGACTGTGAGCCCGTTGTTGGGTAGGGACTGTAATGTAATGTTGGTATTTGTTAAGCGCTTACTGTGTGCAGAGCACTGTTCTAAGCGCTGGGGGAGATACAGGGTAATCAGGTTGTCCCATGTGAGACTCACAGTTGATCCCCATTTTACAGATGAGGGAACTGAGGCACAGAGAAGCGACTTGCCCACAGTCACCCAGCTGACAAGTGGCGGAGCTGGGATTCGAACCCATGAACTCTGACTCTCAAGCCCGGGCTCTTTCCACTGAGCGTCTCTATTTCTTACTGAATTGTACTTTTCAAGCGCTTAGTAGAGTGCTCTGCACACAGTAAACTCTCAATAAATATGATTGAATGAATGAATGTCCTTTTCTTCTACTGTGCTCTCAAGTGAGGTGTACAGTGCTCTACTGCAAGTAGATTAAATCAGTTTTATTGATGGTTTGATTGCTTTCCTTCACCTTTATGACTTCTGTGATTTTCACTTTCAGCTACTTGGAGAGAAGGGGATCTATAAATATAAATTAGTGTTCTGCTGCTTCTGCCGCTGTAGAAGAGTACTGGAGGCTACAGTGTTGGAAACCTTTTTAAAAAACAAAATGGTATTTGTTAAGAGGTTACTATGTGCCAGCCCTGGGCAAAGATATAAGACAATCAGGTTGGAAACTTGTCCCTGTCCCTCATGGGGCTCACAGTCTTAATCCCCCTTTTGCAGATGAGGTAACTGAGGCACCGAGAAGTTAAGCGACTCGCCCAAGATTACACAGCAGGTACGTGGAGGAGCCGAGATTAGAACCCAGGTCTTCTGATTCCCAGTCCCCTGCTCTTTTCATTAGGCCACACTGCTATTTATGTTTGGGATGAATTTGCTCCTAATCCCATAAATGGAAGCTTGATCCTATTGGCTCCTGACCGAGGCACACATACTCCAGTTGAGCAAGATTACTTTAGCAAGAAGATGTCACGGAGCAAGTAAAACTCACCTGTCACAGTAGTCTGATGTTCCTCATTTGTAGGTGAACAATCTCAGACCCGCTGGGACTGTAGAGTGGCCTAGTGGAAGGGGTATAGGCCTATGAGTCAGAAGACTTGGGTTCTAATCCTGATTCCGCTATTTGCCTGCTGTGTGACCTCGTGCTAGTCACTTAGTTTCTCTGTTCCACAGATTCCTCATCTTTAAAACAGAGATTCAATGCCTGTTCTCCCTCCTATTTAGACTGTGAGCCCTAAGTGATACAGAGACTGCATACGACCTGATTCTCTTATATCTACCCCAGAGCCTAGCAGAGTGCACAGCACATAGCAAACACTTAGAAAATATTATCGTTATTACTATTAGCCATTGGATCATTGGCTCTGCCTCTTCCCTCCTCTCCTTCCCAGACTCAACTCCCCAAACTCTGGCTCTTTGAGGTATGAAGGCCCTGTTCAAATCAGGTAACTATTTGACTCAGCCTCAAAGCATTACAGTTAACACACCGGGAAACAGTTAATCCTTTAAATATGCCAGTAAAGGGTTCTCTTTGGATATATCAAAAGGATCCATCAACAAAATTCCAGAACCAGTGAACCAAAGATAACTTTGAGCTATTTAGTGTTAGGAAGGCATTTGAAAAGAAAACAGTGTGTATCTTCCAATCCCAGGCCAGGAAAGGGGAATTTTTCATATGGAAGTGACTTGACAGATGAGAAACCACCATGCCAGTCTGACCTTCAGCAACTTTCAGCTGCAAACTGAAAATTATGTAAACTTCCTTAGAGTCTCTAATGCCCTAAAAAGGGGCAAATCAGGCCTGTCCAATGACTTCTTGGAGGAGGAGGCTTTTGTCGAAGAACATCGCTTGGGGCTGGGGAGTCTACAAGGCTAGAAGAAGCAGCATGGTACAGGGGAAAGAGCTCGGGCCGGGAAGTCAGAGGACCTGGATTCTAATTATGGCTCTGCCACTCGTCTACTGTGTAATCTGGGGCAAGTCAATCAAGCAACTGATCAATAAATGCTATTTACTGAGCTCTTAATGTGTGCAGAGAACTGTCCCGTTCGGGAAAATACAGTAGAATATTGAGCAAGGGGAGGCAGAACGAGTGTTTGAGTGATAGGTCTAATGGACAGCGTGGCCTGATTAAAAGGTCCTGGGCCTGAGAGTCAGAGGACTTGAGTTCCAATTCTGGTTTCACCATTTGCCTGCTGTGTGACCGTGGCCGATTCACTTAACTTCTCTAGGTCTCAGTTTCTTCATCTGTAAAATGGGGATATTCAATACCTGTTCTCCCTCCTACTTAGGCTGTGGGTTCCATGTGGAACGGAGACATTTTCAGATCTGATTAACTTTTATCTACCCCAGCGCTTAGAATAGTGCTGGACACATAGTAAGCACTTAACGAATATAATAATACTAAAAAAAAGGATATCCGAACGTCAGCAGGCAGCATTTGCTTTTTCAAATGCAGTGTGGCATGTTAAACATTGCCACACAGAGATCATTACTTACAAAGCTTTTAATAACTCAAGGGGATTATATGATAGAGTGGAACCATAATAAAATCGTAAGAATGATATCACAGGTGCTGAAGGGAGAAGAAGAGAAATGTAATAAAATTAAGCAAATGACCAGTTTTGTATTATTTCTTCTCACTCTAATAATGACCAGTGAGACATTTCCGGCAGTGTAAAAATTAGAATAATAATTATGGTGTTTGCTAAGCACTTACTCTGAGCCAAGCACTGGGGTAGATAAAAGATAATCAAGTTGGACACGGTTCCTGTTTGAGGCCCCAAACAGAGCTCACCATCTAAGGGGTGGAAGAAAAGGTAATGAATCCCTATTTTACAGATGAGGAAACTGAGGATCAGAGAAGTTGAGTCTTTCTTTTTTTATTATGTTATCTGTGAAGCACTTATAATAGCGATGATAACTGTGGTATTTATTAAGTGCTTACTATGTGCCAAGCATTTTTCTAAGCACTGCGGTAGATACAAGGAAATTAGGTTGGTCACAGTCCCTGTCCCATGTGGGGCTCACAATCTTAATCCCCATTTTACAGACGAGGTAACTGAGGCACAGAGAAATGAAGCGATTTGCCCAAGGTCACACAGAGACAGGATTAGAACCCACATCCCCTGACTCCCCGGACCGTGCTCTTTCTGCTAGGCCACACTGTTTCTCTAAGTGCCAGACATTGTACTAAGAGTTGGACCTGATACAAGAAAATCAGGTTTGGACACAGTCCATGTCATTCATTCAGTAGTATTTATTGAGCGCTTACTATGTGCAGAGCACTGTACTAAGCGCTTGGAATGTACAAATGTCCCACAGAGGGCTCGCAGTGTTAACCCCCATTGAACAGATGACTTTCCCAAGGACATACAGCAGGTAAGCAGTGAAGGCGGAATTAGAACCCAGGTCTTCTGAGTATTGTTCCAATATACTGGAAGGTGTAATTCTGCCTCCCAAGACTTACCACCCATCTCTCAGTGTGCAGATCAACACCCAAACCTGGTTCTGACACCCATTACTCCGTCTTCATCCGACCACCTGATCACTTGCACTGGGATGTGGTGAAAATATCTATTGGCCCATGAGGGTTTAAAAAGTAGACACCTGGAACTGTAAATATGGTCCCCTCTCTGGATGCAGGACTCTAGACTGTAAGCTCCTAGTGGGCAGGGAACGTGTCTACCGACTCTGTGGAATTGTATTCTCCAAGCGCTTAGTACAGTGCTCAGCACACAGCAGGTGCTCACTCAGTAAGTACCACTGATTGATCGACTGAGGGGTGGATGGATGTAGGAGTCAGCCGGGCGCTTCAGATCCTGTTTCTTGCCGCTTTCGTGGCAAGCCCTGCGGGATCCGGGGCAGACACCTTAATCACCCCGAGACGTTCGGAGGTGGCGAGTGGGAGGCAGGGAATGCAAAACCTGGAAAGGTTTGGGGGTTGGGTTTTCCCAGAGATGGTCAGCGAGTTTTCCAGTCAGTCAGGAACGAATTCATAACCAGTAAGGCATAATTCTGCTACTCGAAGAAACCATGGGATTTCTGCAGCAGCGAGACAGTGCCCGGGTGTGGTCGTAGCCTTAGTAAGGATGTGAAAGAGCTGGGGAAGCACAGCCAAGACCGTCGGGGCAATGGAGAAGCTTCTGAACGAGGAGGCCCCGAAGGAGTTAAGGCTTTTTCGTCTGTAAAGGAGGAAGGTCAGAAGAGGCCTGAGAGAAATCTGAGTCAAGAACAGAGTGGTCAGGGAATCACCCGGGCAAGGGGGAGTCCCCTGAAGCTTGAAGGTGGGATGTCCATAAGGAACAAAAGGTCAAGCCCAATCTGAATGTAAAGATAAATGCGCACTGATGCTTCGCCTTAGCCAGGAGGTGTGAGGCAGGATGACTGCGATTGCCCAAAGCTGAGGAGTAGTGTGGCCTAGCGGAAAGAGCGCGGGCTGGGAGTCAGAAGGACCTGGGTTCTATTCCCAGTTCTGCCATGGGCCTGCTTTGTGACCTTGGACAAGTCTCTTAGCTTCTCTATGCCTAAGTTACCTCGTCTGTAAAATGGGGGCTTCAGTACCTTTTCTTCCTACTTAGTCTGTGAGCCCTGTATGATACAGGGACTGTGTCTGACCTGATGATCTCGTAACTTCCCAAGCGCTTGACACATAGTAAGCACTTAACTAATACTGTTATTATTATTATTGTTCTTATTATTATTAGAAGCCCCTTGCCTGAGCCACTGCCAGAGCCGAGGACGGAGAATGCTGGGAAATACCCTCAGCATTCCTATCTATGGCATGCCATCATGCCCGAGGAGGTGGAAAAAGAGGAGGAAGAACTTGGGGCCTTCCAAGACTGGCTGTGAGGTGGCCTTTTGGGAATTCCCCTGCCGCAGAAACCCCAGCAGAAAGCTCGGGGAAAGTGTTAGGAGGCCTGGTCTAGACGGCAAGCAGCACTATACAGTAGATACAACTAACCAACAACCTTCATCACCCTCTGGGCAAATGAGTCCTCTCCACGGGGTCATCCATGTTCTCGGGGGAATCCCATTTAAAACAGAGCATGAGTCTAAATCCCTAGGTATTACCCCACCAGCAAAGCGAGCTGCAGAACTGGTCCCATTAGACCGTACTAATTAACAAATTCCTTCATGGATCTAATTTGCCTAGGCAGGAAGGAAACTGTCTACACAATTCTCTTTAGAAAGCCACATCTTCACCGGAGTTGCTACCCTCCGTGAGACCGTGGAGTCGGTTCGATGGGTTGGCCAATTTACAATTTTCTTTAGAAAGTCAGGCTACGGGAAGAGTCGGGAAACCCGGACTCTGGTCTTTCCTGCATTCACATACCAATTTCTTGATGACTTTTTTTCCAGTCAGCCATAGAGATCATGTTTCCCCCGCTAGACTGTAAGCTCAATACGGGCAGGGAACATGTCTGCTAATTCTGTTGTATTTTACTCTCCCAACTTCTTAGTACAGTGTTCTGCCTAGAAGCTCTCAATAATTATCACTGATTGACTGACTGACGGATGAGTAGGTTCCTGGGTTAATCCACATCTTTGCGGGGGTCTGGGAGGGACTTGGGGACCTTCCGAGAAAGGGTTATTGCAAATATTTGAGCCCTGGGGTTCCCATTTCCTGGGCAGCCTTCAGCCCCCTCTATGGAAGCTTTGTTTCTGAAGGTTTCCCTCAACCACTCATGTTCCCAGGGTAGGAAAATCCAGTTTGTGATTTGCTTTAATCTTGATCATCTCAGGCTTCTGGCCCCTAACCGTTGCGCTTTTCCATAAGGGAGGGGACGAGTCATGGCGTGGGTAGGGACACCCAGAAGCCCCTCCCTCATGCCCCGCAGGAACTGGGTGTACCTCCCTTCCAGAAGGGAGGCTGGCGAGGGCAATGATGTTGGTGCGGAGCAAGTAGGAGGGCACACTCTGCCTCAGTTGGAGGCAGGGGCTGGGCCTGCTCCCCTACCCCCACCTCTTTCCTGGAAGCTGGCCACCAGAGCCCCGGTTTCCAACCCCTGGCCTCATCCGACCTCACCTCAGTCTGGTCCTGGGGCCGGAACTCCTGGGCAAACCCACAACCTGCGTCCATCTCCTTCCTCCTTTCTGGGGCCAGACCTTCCCAGAGGGGCCGCCGCCCATCCTGAGCCCCTGGGAACTCCGGGGCTATAGACGTTAACGCTGCTCCTGCCCCTCCAGGTCCGGGATTGCGTCCTGTCGGAGGAGAGACCCGTTTCTTGGGTGGCGGTTTCCCTGCTCGGACTATGCCCGGCCTGGGTCAACCCCTCCTTCGGCCTTCCCATCTCTGAGATCTGGCGGCTCCCTAGCTAGAGTGGCCATTGGCCCAGCTTTACCACAGACTGGTTTTACAGCAGGCAGCCGGGCTCTCCGCTGTCTCCTTGAATTCTCAGCTCTGGCCTCACCCCACCCTAGATCCCTTTTCTCAGTGGCTGAGTTTACATAGACCCAAGAGGGAATAGATAGAGAGGTGCTGGATTTATTGTGAAGGTTAGTATACCCTGGGGAGATACTTCAGGTTTTTGGTTGATTTGGGTTGAATCGGATGGACTTCTGGAAAATGGCTGCCTTGTGAAGTCATCACAGAATGCTGCCTGTGGTCACAGCTGGCCACAGATACACATGTGGTGTGTGTGTGTGTTTGTATTCGCACACAGATGAGGGGTGCTTTGATCTCTCCCAGAACAGGTCAAAGGTCAGAGTAGATCTCCCTTCCCTCATCTGGGACTCCTCCCCTACGCAGATTTCCTGTTTGGCTAGGAAACATGGCCAGGGAGCCCCTGTCCGAACTCCTACCTCTTCAGGGTTCTTTTCTGGTAGTTAGGCCAAGTCCTGTAGACTGTCAGCTCCTTTGTTTTAAAAATGGTATTTATTAAGCACTTACTTTGGCTAGGCACTATTCTAAGCCCTGGGGTAGACACAAAGTAATCAGGTCCAACACAATCCCTCTCCCACCTGGGTCTCACAGTCTTGATCCCCATTTTATAAAGTAGGTAACTGAGGCATAGAGAGGCAAAATGACTTGACAGGGGTCAACCAGCAGATGAATGGAAGATCCAGGGTTAGAACCCAAGCACTTCTCACTCCCAGGTCATACTCTATCCACTAGGCCACAATGCTTCTTCTCTGCTCCATGTGGGCAGGGATCTTGTTAACCAACTCTTGTAGTATATTCTCTTTAGTCCCCGGGGTTGCCCACAGTAAGTGTTCAATAAATACCATAGATTGATTCTTCCTGTTGCCTGAGGATCAAACTGGGCCCGAGCAGGGCCGGTTTCCGGGCCCGTTGATCCCCAAGGGGAAAGCCGAGTCCAGGCTATGCCTGACTCAGGGATTTCTGGATGAGATCTGCATTGCAGGCTTCAGAGCAGCTGGAGGCTGGGAGCTTGCCAAACTGCTAAGCCCAAGGTGCCCGGACTTGGTGCCATGCTGATGGATTCACTGGTCCCTGGCCAGAAGCCTGCAGGGAGCGTCCACTGCTCCTCGTCCGCTCCCTGGCCCCTCCTCTCACCCGGACTCCAGTCCCGCCGTGGTGCGCAGAGACGGCCGCCTCTCTGAGAGACACCTGCAGTTCCTGCTCCTCGCCATGCCTGAGCAGGGCAGGGAGGAGGGCAGGATCATGGCTGCCTGCAGATTCATTCAATTGTATTTCATTCAATCCTATTTATTGAGCTCTTACTGTGTGCAGAGCTCTGGACTAAGTGCTTAGGAGAGTACAAAAGAATGATAAACAGACACATTCCCTGTCCATGACCAGCTTACAGTCTAGCTTTTCCGCTCCCCTGCTCCTGGGCCTGGGTTCTTCCTTTGACAAGTTATGTTCCTCTGACATCAAGAATTTGGTTTTGGATCTGATCTCAGGGCACCTCAGCTCCAGAATTAGAAAAGGCTTCTTGAACCTCTTCTCTCTCCCAAACTTGGAGTGTTCTGCCTGATCAGCTGAAGCTGGGGGGACAATGAGGGTGGGGTGAGTGGGTCTTTTCTAACTTTAGGCTCCGGGGGCAAAAAGTCTGAGGGAGCTCTTGATCTCATAGGCTGTGAGCTCCTTGAGGGCAAGAATTGGGCCTAACCACTCCATTGTCCTTTACTTTGCCAAGTGCTTAGTACAGTGCTCTGCACACAGTAAGTGCTCAACAAGTGCTCCTAATTATTATTATTTTATGAAGAGGTTGGGGAAGGGTCTTGTTTCAAGTCTTCGGATCAGTCCATTAGGCTGTGCTGACTCTTCGTGGGATCTAGTGTCTACAGACTCTGCTTTTAAAAAATTTTTTAATGGTACTTATTAAGTGCTTACTCTGCTTCAGGCACTATACTAAGCGCTGGGATAGATACAAGTTAATCAGGGGTGGACAAGCTACGGGCTGGAGGCTGAAGGCGTCCTGGAACACCAGAAGTTCAGACCCATCCTGAAAGTGAAAGGGAGCAGCTCCTGGCTCCCCTCCTTAGTGTCCCAGCCTCAGTTTCCTCCAGCAAGACGGTGCCACGGAGGAGGAGGAGGGTGGCAGATTAGTCTTGAGCCTGTTGGAAACGAAAGTCTGAATCCGGATATCCAGCTTGGGAGGGTGGGGTTCGCTTGGACTTCGAACCGTGCAACGTCATCGGCCCGGGGATGACCAGAGGAGACCGGGACGTTCATGACAATTCCGCTTTGAATCACAGCGCCGCTAATCGTCACGGGTGCTGGTTTGCCATTCCCACCCAGAGATAAGTCTCCACCTGGGGTGAAGCTTCAGAGAGAACTGCAAGCCAGAGAGGGGGAGGTAGAGTCAGAAGGAGCTGCAGGGGTGGGGGATGGAGAGGGGGCAGTTGCTGGCCGTGGAGGTGCACGGAGAGCTGCAGGTAGAGTTGGAGAGGGAGCCGCAGGTAAGGATGGAGGGGAAGCTCTATAATAATAATAACGTTGCAGTTTGTTAAGTGCTTACTATGTGCCAAGCACCGTTCTAAGCACAGGGGTAAATAGTAATAATAACGTTGGTATTTGTTAAGCGCTTACTTTGTGCAGAGGCGCTGGGGGAGATACAGGGGAATCAGGTCATCCCATGTGAGGCTCACAGTTAATCCCCATTTTACAGATGAGGTAACTGAGGCACAGAGAAGTTAAGTGACTTGCCCCCAGTCACACAGATGACAAGTGGTGGAGCCGGGAGTCGAACTCATGACCTCTGACTCCAAAGCCCAGGCTCTTTTCACTGAGCCACGCTGCTTCCTCAAATACAAGGTAATAGATTGATCCACGTGGGGCTGTCAGTCTTGATCCCCATTTTACAGATGAGGTAACTGAGGCACAGCAAAGTTAAATGATTTGCTCAAAGTCACATAGCTGCTAAGTGGCAGATCCAGGATTAGAACCCACAACCTCTGACTCCCAAACCCATGCTCTTTCCCCTAAGCCACGCTCCTTCTATAGGAGAAGGAGCTGCAGGCAGAGGAGGGGGAGCTCTAGTGATAATAACTGTGGCATTTGTTAAGCGCTTACTACTACTAATAATAATAATGTTAGTATTTGTTAAGCGCTTACTATGTGCCGAGCACTGTTCTAAGCGCTGGGGTAGACACAGGGCATTCAGGTTGTCCCACGTGGGGCTCACAGTCTTAATCCCCATTTTACAGATGAGGTAACTGAGGCACCGAGAAGTTAAGTGACTTGCCCAAAGTCACACAGCTGACAAGTGGCCGAGCCGGGATTCGAACCCATGACCTCTGACTCCAAAGCCCGTGCTCTTTCCACTGAGCCACGCTGCTTCCCTTATGTTCCAGGCACCGTACTAAGCGCTCGGGCGGATACAAGAATATTGGGTCGGAAACAGTCCTTGTCCCACGTGGGGCTCACGGTCTCAATCCCTATTTTACAGATGAGGTCACTGAGGTCCAGAGAAGTGAGGTGACTTGTTCAAGATCACACAGCAGACAAGGGGCAGAGTCTGGATTAGAACCCACGACCTTCTGACTTCCAGGCCCGGTGTCTAGTCACTACGCCATGCTGTTTCTCCACTACGCCCATGAGCTATACGAGTAGTAATATTTATTAAGTACTAACTGGGTGCAGGGCACTGAATTAAGCTCTCGAAAAGAATAGAAAGGTGGGAATTAAAACAAGGTCACGGTGCCCTCAGTAGGTAGAGTTGAAGAAGCAACTATAGGGAGGAATGGAGGAGAACTGCAGGTGGGAGTGGAAGAGAAGAGGCGAGGCGTGCCCAGTGCCCAAAGAATGAACGGAGGGAGGAGCTGACGGTGGCCCGATCTGTTTCTCTCGGCCACCCCGTGATCCGATGTGATGCCATCGTTCAGTTGGCCCGGGCCAGGACAAGGAAAACAAAGTCTCTTGCGGAGGGTTCATTCAGTGGTATTTATGGAGCGCTTACTGTGTGCAGAACACCGTACTAAGAGCTTGGGAGAGTACAATACAGCATCTGCAAGTCCCTTGTAGATGGTTCGTTCAGTCGTATTTATTGAGCGCTTACTGCACGCGAAGCACCGTGGAGGGGTTTCCAAGTGTCCAGTCCGTAGAGACAACGGCAGCGGCGGCGACAGCTGCAGCAGCATCCTGCCTGCGGGGATCCCATTTCCTCTGGACTACCTGGTGGCTACTAAAGGTCACTCGCCAGATGCCGCAGGTCCCGGAGAGCTCCGACAGAGACGGGGCCCACACTGGCCCTCAGAGGACTGCAAGCTTCGCCTGCCACGACCCCGGCGTGTCCGATGAGGGTGCGGAGCTCGTGGCCCCGTGTGCGAACGCGGCTCGCCAATCCAAAGCTCCCCGGGCCTCGATTCTCCCTTCCTAACAGCCCAGAGACCGAGTACAATAGGGCCATTTTAACCCACCGCGGAGAGATTAAATCTGAGTACTTCGAGTCAGACTTTTCCTTTCATTGAATGTAAACAATAAAATCTCTCTACGAAGGCTTTCCTGCCCCGTTCCAAAAAAGATCGCTCCGTTTCACCGGCTACACACCCTGATCAAACGCGAGTTTCATGAGAACGTGTCTTAATTAAGAGTGGGGCCGGCTGGGATTCAGCCTCGCTTGTAAGAGCGGGTTTGGAGGGAAGCGTGGGTTTGGTTCTGGGGAAGCGGGCTAGGGAAACGCAGCTTTGGTGGTGGGGTTGGGTGGGGGGGTGGGAGGGTGTTATTCCAACTTTCGCTCTCTCGTTTCCGCCTAAACTCTGTCACCTTTGAAACACACAGATTCGAGTTTCCTGTGCGCGGGATGGGGTTTCATCTGTCTTCATTTGGCAGCAATCGTTGCCTCGGCTTTTCCCCACTTGGACAACGAGATACTTGAAACGGTCACAGAAACAGACTCTCTGCAGCCGGGGCTCTGAACGACTGCTTTTCACCAAGCATTAACTGGGATAATCACAAACTTTTACTTCTACAGGAAACAGCTTGCTAGTTCCAAGGGTGGGGCTCTCTCTGATTTCTATAAACACATTTGGGGAAAAAAAAGAGAGAGAGAGTCTGCAGAAATGCCAAAAGGCAGCTTTAACCCTCAAAGTCCATTCCTCCAAGGTCAGTGAAAGGTCATTTGACATGATGATATCACGTGGGCACGGCTGGACCCCCCCCCCCCACCCTCTCCTCCAGAACAGCGGGTGATGGACATTTTCAAAATTGAGATCGAGCACTGGCCAGAGCGCATAAGAGGGAAGGCACACGGCCTAGATGAAGGAGCCCGGGCCTGGGAATGAGAGGACCTGAGTTCAAATTCCCATCCTGTCACTTACCTGCTGTGTGACCTTGGACAAGTCACTTAACCTCTCTGTGCCATGGTTTCCTCATCTGTAAAATGGAGATTATGACGGTAAGCCCCATGAGGGATATGGACTGTGTATCCATCCTGATTAGCTTGTATCCACCCCATCGCCTAGTACGGTGCCTGGCACTCGTAAGCGCTTAGCAAATACCATAAAATGAAACCAAAAAATCTCCCTGGGCCTCAGTTTTCTTCTCTGTAAAAATGGGGATCCAAAACCCCAAATAGATTGAGTGCCCCACTTGGGACAGGGACTGGGTCCAACCTTTATGTGCTTAATACAGAGCTAGGGATATAGTAAGTGCAGCAGTAAATCCATCAGTCGACTGTATTTATTGAGCACTTGATATGAGCAGTGCACCCTACTAAACTCTCGGGAGAGTAAAACAGAATTAGCAGTCACGGACCCACATAACAAATACCACAATTATTATTATTACCATTATGGTAATAATCACTGTGGCATCATTATTATTGCTATTAAGAGATGCAGCGGATGGAGTGTTTGATGTTGGCTGGAATGTAGGAGGGAAGATGAAGTCAGGACGTGGAAAATAATTCTGTCTCCCACCCCAACGACTCCCCTCACTGAAACTTCATCTGGACCGTATCGGAGTTTTGGTATGGGCATTCCTGATGCCATTGTGCTCTAATCCTGTCTGATCCAGCCTTCAAATGTTTATGTAAACTGAAATATGTCTGGAAAAGAATCAAAGCCCTACCTACCAGCACACCCCTCTCCTCTTTGATTGATGTCCCCCCTCCCCCACCCCACCCCACCCCAGAACCTCTCCTCAGGCTCCCGACTGTTAGGGGCAGTTAATTAGTGATAGTTCCAAGGTCTGCTTCTGGGAGCACACCGATGGCCTTATGTCTTGCCAACCATATTAGTCAGGAGTCTTGAGCTGTTGCAAAATGCTCAGCGGCAGTTTTTCCATCAACCCAGATAAGGAGGGGGGGGCCGGTTTAACCTCCTGGTGACTCGACTTTGTTCCAACAGGTACTTTTCAAACCGACCCTTCAGGTGGGTGAGCTGCAGTTCCAGCTTAAAGCTCACCATCTCTCTCTCCTCTAGGACAACTGTGCTCTGCGCTCGGCGCTATGTGCCGACCCCACGCTAAGCGCTGAGTTAGATGTGATGCGATTAGATCGGACACCGCCCTCGTTTCACCTGGGGTTCGTAGTCTTAAGGGGGAGGGAGACCGGGTATTTAAAAACCTGTTTTACAGAAGAGGAAACTGAAGCGTAGAGAAATTGGATGACTTGCCCAAGGACACACAGCTGGCAAGTGGCAGAGCAGGGATTAGAATGCAGATCTTCTGACTCCCAGACCTGGGCTCTTTTCACTAGGCTGCACTATTTCTTTCTCTTTGCCTCTCTCTTTCTCTCTCTCCCTTGCTCTGGATCTCTCTCCGCCTCCCTCTCTGTTTCTGGCTGTCTTTGTCTCACTTTCTCACACATGAAATTTGAGTGTTCTTCATTTAGATGTCTAGGTCTGAGGGGGGAAGAGCAGATCTCGGTTTAAAACCCAGCCATTTGCCAGCACTCCGCTGCCTCTTTTACAAACTGTAACCCCAGCGCACTTCTGGCATTTATCACCTGCCAGTAGTTTTGCACTGTTAGAAAAAAATAATAATGATAACAATAATTGTGGCAGCTGTTAAGTGCTTACTATGCGCAGGCATTGTACTAAGCTCTGAGGTGGGTACGAGCAAATCGGGCTGGACGGAGTCCCTGTCCCGCTTGGGGTTTACGGTCTTAATCCCCATTGTGTAGATGAGATAACTGAGGCCCAGAGAAGTGAAGTGACTTTCCCACAGTCCCACAGCAGACAAGTGGCAGAGCCAGGATTAGAACCCAAGTCCTTTTGACTCCCACGCCCCGTGTTCTATCGGCTAGGCCGCGCTGCTCCTTTAGGAGAGAGGGGCCCGGCAGGGATCGTCTCTCTTTATTGCCGTATTGTACTTTCCCATCGCTTAGTACAGTGCTCTGCGCACAGGGAGAGCTCAATCGATAGGATTAAATGAATGAGCCAGCCCCGCCCGCATGCCCGGGCCACGGCCCGAGGCAACGAGACGAGCTTCTGTGTCCACGGCTCTGAGTCTCGGGCATCCGGGAGTCCCTTTCCTCGCCTGGCCGGCCACGGGATTCACCGAATTCCCGTGAAGCATCCTAAGTGGGGGCGGCAGGAAAAGCACAAATCTCTCTGCCAACAGCCACAGGGTCGCCGCCCTCGGGTCTGCTTCCGTGTGGCAGGAGCAGGCTGAGGCAGGCCCGGGAGGACGGCGCGTACGTGTGTGCTCCCGGCCCGCCTGGAGAACGCTCGGCCTCGCCGTCCTGCTGCTGCGGGGACAGGGAGATGGGGAGGAAGGGAAGGAGACAGGGAGACAGGCAGGCAGGGCGTGGAAGAGGAGCCCTCACACTTAACTCCTCTAATGCCAACCTTCTCACTGTACCTCCAACTCATCTCTCTCACCTCCCGTCTCTCACCCACGTCCTGTCCCTGGCCTGGAATGTCCTTCCTCCTCATATCCGACAGACATCGACTCTCCCTGGCTTCAAAGCCTTACTGAAAGCACATCTCCTCCAAGAGGCCTTCCCAGACTAAACCCTCCTTTCCTCTTCCCCTATTCTCTTCTGCACCACTTTGAGTTGCCCCCCCCCCCCCTTATTCATCCCCCCTCCCAGCCCCACGACGCTTCTGTACATATCTGGGATTTTATTTATATTAATGTCTGTCTCCCCTGCTAGACTGTAAACTCACGGTGGACAGGGATTGCCTCTGTTAAATTTTTATACTCTCCTAAGAGTTTAGTACCATGGTCTGGTCACAGTAAATGCTCAATAAATACGACTGACGGGAGAGAGCGGAGGAAAAGTTAGGTGACCTCACTTCGCTCCCTCTCCAAACCAACCCACCCTTTTCGCTTTTCTCAAGTCAACCTACTCAATGTGCCTTGCTCTCATCTCTCTCGCTGTCAACCCCTTGCTCAAATTCTGCCTGGAAATCCCTCCCTCTTCATATCCTGCAGACTGCCACTCTCCCCATCTTCAAGACTCTTCGAAAATCACACCTCTTCCAGGAAGCCTTCCCTTAATAATCTCTCATCTCCTCCACCTACTTCCCCAGTATTATCACCTCATCAGCACTTCCACATCATTTAAACACTTGGATAATCAGCACGCCACCACCCGCTGCCCAGAGCACTTGTGAACAGATCTTTAAACTCTGTTGCTTCTCTCTTCCTCTGATTTATTTTAGTGTCTGTCTCCCCCACTAGTTCGTAAGCTCCTCGAGAGCAGGGATCACGTCTATTCATGTGACTGTGCTTTCTCTAAAACTTATTACAATGCTCGGCACAGAGAAAATGTTCGATAAACACAGTTGATTGAAAAAGGAAAAGCTTTTCGGGTAGGAAACCCGGAGCAGAAGTGTGGCGAGAGAGCTGGAAGGTGCTAGAAGATCAAGAAGATGGAGAACTCAGAGGGGGAGAGAGAGACTGAAAAGAGCAGGGAGAGAGGGAATTGAAGGGAGGAGCAAGTATTTTTGAAAGGTGAGAGTTAGAATTTAAAGGTACACGGGAGATTGTCTGCAAGAGTTGGTGGGGGTCGGAGGAGAGGGTATTAATAAGGTAGGGATCGTATTTTCCAAATGATGCCAGGCAGAGTTAGAGCATGCGAGGACAAAGGTGCATTGGCGGAGAGCAATCTGGTTTCTCCGGATTGCAGCCAACTCTGAGAGTGTGGGAGCAGAGAGAGCAATTTGGAGGGGTGGAGGGTCCGGGGGGGAGTTTGGGACAGGGAGTTGACATGGTAAGACGATGGTGAGGGAACTGAGTTTACTGAGAGGGTGTTGTTGAAGGTGGAGACTTGGTGAAGAGGGAGGCCTCTGGAATTTTTTTAAGGGTAATAATAATAATTACTATTATAATATTCGTAAAACATTTATTATGTGCCAGGCACTGTTTTAAGCCTAGGGGTAGATAGAGGATAATTGGGTTGGACACAGTCCCTGTCCCACACGGGGCTCACAGTCTTAATCCCCATTTTACAAATGAGGGAACTGAGGCATAGAGAAATGAAGTGACCTGCCAAAGGTCACACAGCAGACAAGTGGCAGAGCTGGGATTAGAACCCATGACCTTCTGATTCCCAGACCCATGCTCTATCCACTACACCATGCTGTTTCCCTGGTATTTGTCGAGTATTTACTATGTCAAACACTGTTCTAACAACTGGGGTAGATACAAGACAATCAAGTTGGACATCAGTCAAGGATATTTTTTGAGTGCTTCCTATGGGCAGAGCGCTGTACTAAGTGCTTGGGAGAGTACAATACAACAGGATTAGCAGACATGTTTCCTGCTCATAACGAGCTGACAGTCTGAAGGACATAGTCCTGGTTCCACATGCGATTCACAGTCTAAATTGGAGAGAAGAGTATTCAAACCTCATTTTACAGATGAGGTCACTGAGGCACAGAGAAGTTAAGGAAGCAGCGTGGCTCAGTGGAAAGAGCCCGGGCTTCGGAGTCAGAGGTCATGGGTTCGACTCCCGGCTCTGCCACTTGTCAGCTGTGTGACCGTGGGCAAGTCACTTAACTTAACGGTGCTTCAGTTACCTCATCTGTAAAATGGGGATTAACTGTGAGCCTCACGTGGGACAACCTGATTACCCTGTATCTACCCCAGTGCTTAGAACAGTGCTCTGCACATAGTAAGCGCCTAACAAATACCAACATTATTATTAAGGGACTTGCCCAGAGACGTACAGCAAGCAGTTGGCCAGTTGATGAGAGGTGGAGCTAGAAGCTGGTAGAGTTGAGTCGTGGTTGAACGTGGAAGGCTGAAGCGTTATCAGGCCTGTCAAAGGGGAGCCCGAAGTCTCCTTGAATCAGTGCAGTTGAGCACAGTGGAGAGCACCCCTTTTTCACAATTTTTTAATGGTATTTTTAAGTGCTTACTATGTGCCCGGCACTGTACTAAGCGCTGGGGTAGAAACAAGCTATTCATGTTGGACACAATCCCTGTCCTCAGTAGTACTCCCGGTCTTATTCCCCATTTTACAGATGAGGAAACTGAGGCCCAGACAAGTGAAATGGATAGAGCCAGCGTGAGAAGCAGCGTGGCCTAGCGGAAAGAGCATGGGTCTGGGAGTCAGAAGGTCTTGAGTTCTAGTCCCGGCTTTGCCACTTGTCTGCTGTGTCACCTTGGGCAAGTCGCTTCACCTCTCCATGCTTCAGTTCCCTCATCTGTAAAATGGGGATGAAGACTGTGAGCCCTATGTGGGACAGGGACTATGTCCAACATCATTAGAGCTTAGAACGGTGCCTGGCACATAGTAAGCACTTAACAAATCCCATTAAAACAGAAGTCCCACAGCAGACAAGTGGCAGAGCCCAGATGAGAACCAATGTCCTCTGCCTCCCAGGCCTGTGATCTTTCTGCTAGGCCACCCGGCTTCTGACCTGAGCCGCCCCGTTCATCAGCTCCCTGGAGACTGACCTCAGCGTTTCGAGCCACTCGGTGTCCAGATCTGGCCAAGGTGGCTGCAGGAATCTGCCTGATTTCTCCATCACCAAAATGGCTTTTGTGGATCTCTGCCAAGAACTGCAGGTTCTTGTGAAGGAGCAAGGCTGAGGAGGAGGTGGAGGAGGAGGCTTTTTAATCATAATAACTGTGGCATTTGTTAAGCGTTATATGCCAAGCACTGTTCTAAGCACTTAGGAAGATACAAGCCAATCAGGTCGGACAAAGACCCTGTCCCACATGGGAAGCACCATCTTAATCCCCATTTTACAGATGAGGTAACTGAGGCAAAGAGAAGTGAATTGACTTGCTCAAGGTCACACAACAGATACGCAGCAGACCTGGGATTAGAACCCAGGCCCTTGTGACTCCCGGGCCCGAGCTCTATCCCCTGGGCCACACCGCCAACTCATCGGTACGAGGAGGAGGTGAGTGAGAGAGAAGGGAGGATTCAATAAGTCTAAGGAGAGGAGCACCATGAGCTGTTGCTCTTCGGTATTGAATCGGTGCTCTCTGGCAGGATGCTTGCTCAGAGGAATCTTGGAGAGTGGGAAATGGGAACAGGATAACGATGAAGATGGTAATGTTGATGATTGTATCGGTGATGAGGGTGGCGATGTTGATGTTGATGCTTGCAGGTCTTTGGCTCCCTGGGTTTCTGGGGGTTTTCCTGGGGTGGGGTTCCTCAAACCATCCCGCCCACAGAGGCAACAGAAGCTGAGGGGTAGGGTGCAGGTTGGCCTAGTGGAAAGAGACAGGGCTGGGAGGCAGGGGATCTGGATACTAATCCTGGCTCCACCACTAGCCTGCTGTATGACTTTGGGCAGTTAACTTCACTTTTCTGGGCCGCAGTTCCGTCATCTGTAAAATCATAATAGTAATGATGGTATTTGGTAAGTGCTTACTATGCTCCAGGTATTGTACTAAGCGCTCGAGTTGATACAAGACTGTGAGCTCCACGTGGGACAGGAACTGCGTCCAACTTAATTATTTAGTATCTAACCTAGCGCTTAGTATAGCGCCTGGCGCAAGTACCATAAAACAAAACCCCCCAAAAACCTTAATTTTTCAGTGCCTGGTATCCTCATCTGTAAAATGGAGAATAAATACCTGCTCTCCCTCCCCCTCAAAGCATGAGTCCCTGGTGGGACGGAGAGTAATTATCTTTTATCTGCCCTAGGTCTTAGTAGAGGGCTTAGCACATAGTAATGGCTTAACAGATACTAAAGTTATTATTACCTTCTGACTCCTAGGCCCATGCTGTAGCCACTACACCATCAGACTGGCCAGGAGCCTGCCTGGTTCAAAAGAGACGGGTTTTCTGGGAGCAGGGAGAGAGGAGAGGCAGTTTACTATGGAAGGCACCTGCGGGTGGGAGAAGGGGTAAAATCAAGTCAATGAACCGGGAGTTCACCATTCTCCCATAAATTGGCACTGCTGACGGGAGAATCAAGGCTCACGGTCTTAGTCTCCATTTTTTTAACAGATGAGGTAACTGAGGCAGCGAAGTCCAGGGTCACACGGCAGGCAAGTGGCAGAGCCGGGACTGGGATCCAGGTCCTTCTGACTACCAGGTCCATGCTATATCCACTAGGGCCCGGAACCATTCGTGCAGCAAACAGAGAAATCACCGGGGCCCGATCCTCCTGTCAGCAATGCTGATTTACGGTAGAACGATGAACTCCCGGTTCACTGCCGTGATTTTACCCCTTCCCCCACCCCCAGATGCTGCCCATAGTGAACTGCCTCTCCTCTCTCCTTGCTCCTTGCACTCTCATCTCTTTTGAACCAGGCAGGTTCCTGGCCAGCCTGCAGCCTTAAGAAGGTCATGAGACCCAGAAAACCAGAAATCAGGGCTTATGTGTATGTGTGTGCATGTGTGAGTGTGTGTGTGAGTGTGTGTGTGTGTTTGAAGGGTCTTCGGTGTTAGGCTGAGTAAGCGTGTGCGTGTGCGTGTGTATGACTTGGAGGAACTGAGGCAGCTGCTGACTGGAACCAGGGTAACGATCCAACCCGGCTGGTAGCCCCGGGAACCCAGAGGCCAATTTGGGAGCGAAACCGGAACCCGACGGATCTGAGCCTTTCCTCCGGAGAGCGGCTCACATCCTTCCTCGGGCAGGAAGAGCAGGTGCCCGGGACCCGGGACATTCGGCTCCTCTGTGGCTTCCGCTTCCTTGGCAGAAGCTTGGATTTCCCTGCAAACAACGACCCTCACAGAAACCCGTGGTCTTGGCAGTCGGCTCCCGCGGCGCTCTGCTTTCCCAACCCCGTCCGGGTGTTTGGAAACAAAGCAGAGGGAAAGACAGAGGGCGGCTTCTGGTGAGCCACCGGGGCTGCTCTTCACATCGGCCAGTTTAGGCCGGAGCCGGCCGCACGCCCCGAGGTCATCCTTTTTCTGCGAGAGGGACTCTGTGGCGTGGCTTAGTGGATAGGGCGCGGACCTGGGAGTCAGAAGGACCTGGGTTCTAAATCCCTAACGATGATCCCTGACACCTACATCTCAAGTGAAGGCACTTAACAAATATGCCATTATTATTTTTATTATTATTATTATTATTAGCTCATTGTAGGCAGGGAATGGGTCTGTTTTTATGTTGTATTTTCCCAAGCCCTTAGTACAGTGCTCTGTACACAGTAAGTGCTCAGTAAGAATGAGAGTAGCAGGGAAGGGATGATCATGAGGGTGAACAGGAGAAAGCCAAGCTGGAAACTTTTAGAAAATGGGGAACCTCTCAACTCTCAGTTTACCATGCTAACAAGGGCCAGTTTTGGATCCAGACAGATGAAAACCACCACAATCCTAAAACTCTATTTTTACTAACATTTTCCACCTTTGTCCTTATTTGCCCACTCAGTCTTGGTCCAGAATGACTAAGAAGTGGTGATAAGGGCAGCTTGAAGTCATCCTGGTCTCTCTCTGGGGAGTGGGTGCATGTCCTAAATAAAATGTAAGCTGTTACTCTAAAGTACCTGATCTTTACATCCAGGCCAGGTGCTTCTCTTGCCAAAATGACTGGGTGTTAAACTCTCATGGATGTCGAGCTCTGACTTAGAAGACTTTGGATTGAAGAAGCTGAGAGCTTCTCACGGATATTGGGGCTAAGCAGATGGACCAGTGATCTGACATGGCATGGAATTGGGGTTTTTTGGTTGTTGTCATTCTTTTAATTTTTCACATGTGATCTTCATTCTTGGTAGACGTGTGAAGGAGGAGTTGAAGGATGGGGAGGGAGAGATATAATAAACCAAATGAAATGCTGAATGGCATACCTCTATGCCTAAGCTCTCCCTTCTGGAAAACAGGAGCAATAAATTTGTCTAACTCGAGGAGTTACAAAACCAATCCCCATTGCCAAGTGCCAAGATTTCAGGTGTTAGATGAAAGGGGCATCATGAGAGCGAAGTACCATGCTAATGTAATATTTATCTGCTCAGTTTAAAATGCTCTAGAAATGAATTCTGTATTTTGACAGTTCTTTGGTGCACACATTGTACAACCAAACCAAACTGAAAAAGATCAGAGGATAAACAGACAAGAGATTGGGGTTTGCTCTAGACTAAACAAAAAGGACCCAGATAGACTAACACCCAGATAAAGAGGATTGTGGGTTTTTTTCCCTTTAACCCTCAAGCATCGCCCCAGAGGTGAAGTTACAAGGAAGTGGAAGAAAGTCTGATACAGCAACTCTGACCATTTCCATTCTCTGCCCACCCTTGGGTTTGGTACAGAGGGTGGGAATAATCTCACAAAACAGAATTTTGGAATTCAGGCAGCGAATGTTTCCTCCAGATTACAACTGGTCCTTTCCATCAATAATATTTTTCTGGGCAAGTCGCGGAATTCCATTCTTTATGCTCTTCGATGACCTGAGCATCACGATGACGATAAACTCTCACTGTGAGAGAGCTAATGGGAGATTTGAAATGACAAGGTCTACAGCTACTTGAGATCGCCGCAGGAAAATCTCTTTCAATAACACGATAATACATGAGGTGAACTTCACCATCTACGATGTCTTCTTTGAATCTGAAGGACAACCATAACTTTACATAATAATAATAACGATAATGGTATTTGTTAAGCGCTTACGTGCCGAGCACTGTTCTGAGCGTTGGGATAGATACAAGGTAGTCAGGTTGTCCCACGTGGGGCTCACAGCCTCATTTTACAGATGACGTAACTGAGGCCCAGAGAAGTGAAGTGATTTGCCCAAATTCACACGGCAGACATAGTTCCAACTAGGCCACTGTTCTACAGCCTCCAGTTTCTTTCTCTTGCCTGAGTTATTTCACATTCCAATAGCCCCGGCCTGCTCACCTTTGCCACTATTTCCAGACTTCTCTCCACTCTAATCCTTTCCCCCGCAAATCCAGCAAGCCTCTGTTCTTCCCATCTCCAAAGCCCTCCAAAAATCCAAACTCCTCCGAGAGGGCTTCCCTAGCTAATCCCCAATAGCTCAAGAGGTGTCAATATCCTTAGAATTTCTAGGTATTTAGATCCATCCCAGTTGAAATCTGGAAGTTAACTGCCCCCAGATAGAATAGCATGGCAAGTTGCAATCAAGGAAGGAATAGCTGTTTCCAACAGAAGCTTGGACCAAGTACAGAATGCTAAGCCTGATGTATACGGACAATGTACACACAATGCAGCTGGGGCTGTGGGTCTGGAAATGGAATTTTCAGTCACACATCTAACCATAAGTGATGTACACACAATGCAGCTGGGGCTGTGGGTCTGGAAACGGAATTTTCAGTCACACATCTAACCATAAGTGAATTTCACCATCCTTGGCATCTTCTTAGGGTTAGGATAACTACACACACACACATACACACACACACACACACGCACGCACGCACACATATTAGTATATGAATATTCATTCATTATATATATATTCATCCATTAAATAGTTCATTCAATTATTTATTTAGCCATTTCACCCTGACATTCTCAAATTATTACCTATCATATCCCATTCCTTCTTTTTGTAAATAATTTCTATCCACTCACCTTCTCCATTCAATCGAAAGCCCCTGAGGGCAGGGTCTGACTTTCGCTTTCTATGTACTCTACCAAATCTTTAGTGCACTGCTCTGCACATCATAGGTACTAGATAAATTCTACTAATTGGTTGAGTGATCAATAATCCTAAAGATGTCATCTTTGGTTCTGGCTTCTCTTCCTGAGCTTTGCCATGCCGCACTCCCTTTCGGAAACCTTATAGCCAAGCTAAGTACCTTCACCTTCAAAGCCATTTTCTTGGCTGTATAATGGACGCAGAGCCTGGGTCTCCTTCCCTTTCTCCCCGTCCGGTTTTTTTGGGGACGGTCCAGAATGGAAAGTCTCTCATGTCCCGGCAGACATTTGATCTCCGTGTCCCCGATCTGTGAATCCTGCACTGTCTCTGCTGTGAACTCTGACCCTCTACCCTTGCCCTGAAGCAGCTGGATTTGCTCAAGAAAGAAGCCAACGTAGCACACGATGGAGGAGACAAAGTTGGAGAATTGCCCTTCCCCTGGAGGCCCTTCCCAACTCACAAGTGAACCCGAAAGACGGAGAGGATATGGCCAGAAGGGTATAGGACCTTGGAGAGGGTTTTACAGGCCCCTGAAATGCAGACTGCTGGAAATGGGGTGGCACCTTTCCTACGAGCTCTTGTGCTATCGATCAATCAATCATATTTATTCACTCATTCATTCATTCGATCATATTTATCGAGCACTTACTGTGCGCAGAGCACTCTACTAAGTGATTGGTAGAGTACTACATAACGGAGTTGGTAGGCCCGTTCCTTGCCCACAAAGAGCTTAGAGTCTAGAGTGGGGGACAGACATTAATATAAATAAATACATTACAAATAGGTACATCAATCACTTAATTGTATTTATTAAGTGTTTACTGTTTGCAGAGCACCGTACTAAACACTTGGGAAAGTACAATGTAACAGGGTCGGTGGACACGTTCCCTGCCCACAGTGAGCTTACGGTATAGAGAGGGAGAAAGACATTAAAGTAAATAATTGCGAGTAAGTAAATTAAAGTACTTAATATAGTGCTCTGCACACAGTAAGCGCTCAATAAATACGATTGAACGAATGAAATAAATAAATTAACAATATGAAACCTAAGTTCCTATCTGAGAGAAAGGTGAAAATAGGGAGTATATCCAAGTACAAGGACGATGCAGAAGCGAGTGGGAGAAGGGAAAATGAGGACTTAGAGTGTTGTCAGGTATTTAAGGAGCACTTACTGTGTGCGGAGCGTTTGGGAAAGTACAACAAAATACGAGTTGGCAGACGTGATACCTGCCTATGGCGAACTCACAGTCTATGACTGGCAGGGAGACAGACGTTAAAATAAATCACAGATAGGGGGAATAGTAGAATATAAGGCTATGAAGGTAAGTGATTTGGGCACGGAGTGAGTATCAAAGTGCTTGAGGCATACACAGCCAAGAGCAGGATTGACCCAGAGAAGAAGATGGTTAGGGGACATGAGGGTTTAGTCAGGGAAGGCCAGACTAAGAGGGAAACAGAAGTGATGGCGGAAATGACGCAAAGCCGGAGATGGGAGGGTGGAAGGGTCGGAGTCCCTGAGCCGGAGCTCCCAGGCCCGACAGAAGAAGGAGAGACCGTGAGAAGCAAGGGGGTTGCCAGAAATTGAAAGCGGACTCACTTTGTCAGATTTCAGTGTCTTCCCCGGGGCCTTCTGCATGGGAAATAAAACTTACGAGTGTCAGTAAAGCAAACAGATGAACCGGTACGAGTTAGGCTGATGAGGCTATGCGGACCTGGATAAACAGCCCAACCATTTCCCAACTGCCGCATTCCTCCATAATAGCAAAGTAAAGCAGCCGGTCATAAACACACCGGTGTGGTCCATCGCAATTACGACAACAGAAACCTGTAACACCTTAGCACTGGAATTGATGATGCATTTCGTCGTCTAGGTTGGCTTCTCTCTAGTCTGAGGGCTCCTTGTGACGGGGATCGTCTCCACCTATTCTTTTGTGCTGTTCTTTCCCAAGCGCTTAGTACAGTGTTCTGCATCCAGTAGGCGCTCAACAGATACCACTGATCGATTGATTCTAGAGAAAAAATCGTGAACTGTGCTATGTTGCTTCTCTTGGATTGCACAGGCACTGGTCACACCAAAGCAGAGGGCTTCCTGGCCTTTGACCTCCAACCAATGCCAGAGAGAATTCAATTTCCAGTCAGTGATCCTGCTCTCTCCATGGGGGATACGCCAAGGACACAGGAAGGCTTATGCCCTCGGCTGCTAGAAAAGCATTTCATTTGCCTCAGACTCTGAGTCCCAAAGGCCCCTTCTACACTGACAAAGGGAAGTGGAGGGTGGGATGCCCGTCATCGGAGAGGCCTAGACCCCTCTCGGCGAGTCCCGAAAGAGGGGCCCCAAGGTCTGGAAGAGAGTATCCTGACTGGGAGCCTTTCAGTCCTTGGCCACGTACTGAAGGCACCATTTTCCATCATGCCCCTGACTAGGGAGGACCCATAATGCCTGGAGGCTGGACAAAGAGGGAGGGAGAAGCAGCCGGGCCCAGTGGGAAGACCACAGAACTCGGGGTCAGGACACCAGGTTTCCAGTGCTAACTCTGCCACTTGTCTGATGTGGGACTTTGGGCATGTCACTTAAGTGCCTCAGTTTCTCATCTGTAGAATGGAGGTAAAATACCAGTTCTCCCACCCTCTTAGACTGGGAGCCCTAAATAGAAACAGGGAGCGTATCCAAGATGATTAACCTGTATTGACTCTAGCAGTCAGTACAGAGCTGGCCACATCTTCAGTGTTTAAAAAATACTTTTATTATCATTGTTATTATTATTTTAAAGGTAATTGTTAAGCATTTACTATGTGCCACGCACTGTACTAAGTGTTGGGTAGACCCAAGATAATCAGGTTGGACACAGTCCCTGTCCCGTATGGGGTTTATAATCTTAATCCCCATTTTTTGGATGAGGCAACTGAAGCACAGAGACATTAAGTGACTTGCCCAAGATCACAGAGCAAACCCGTGAAGAAATGAGATTAGAACCCAAGTCCTCTGATTCCAAGGCCCATGCTCTTTCCACCAAACCATGTTATTATTATTACTGTTGTTATCATTATTAACCAAATCCACTGCTCCTCTCCCCGGAAACTTTCACCCCATCCTTCTTCGCTGCTAGCAGAAGAAGAATATGTCCCGGTGTCATATGCGTTAAACTTTAAAAATGATTTTTCTGCTCCTGAATATCCCCTAACAATTCAAATAAAGTACTCTTACAGCTCCGCATGTCCCCGGACAGGATTTTAATCAGGCGATGCCTCCCAGCTTTTGCATACTTTCCTGCCTAAACCTATAAATTTCCTTTTGGAGCTCATAAAAGTACAAAGGGGATTGCCCGCAAATCCCTCCGGCCCCTGACTGCACTCATGTCAGACACAGCATTCAGGGAAAGCTTTGTATTTCATCCAGATTCTGGTTTCCTGGAAAAAAAGTGTTTGCCAGCTTGAAAGAGAGCTCTGCTCTGCCCGAGTTTCAAGTGGCTGCTTCTTCTACTGTGCCGCCTAGTCGAGAAAAAGTCTGAGGACATTCCTTCGGACGCTCGTGGTGAATCCCCATTTGGGGGCTTCTCAGGCCCTGGGGCTTGGGGAGCAGGAGAGAGGCGTTTTCAGCTCCTCCTCCTCCTCCTTCTTCCTTGTCGCATTTTACATTGTGTGGTCTGTACAAGCAGTTCACTGACTGTGGGAACATCCCTTGGGTAAGAAAAGCACAGTGCTGGCCCTGTGCCAGCGGAGATAGCAATTTCTTTTCTCAGCAATTATTCTCACAAACAGGGGAGAGGGGACGGGCCGGGAAGGGTGCTCCGTATTCTCTCGGTGGCCACGGTGCTTCAGTCTGGGGTGAAAACTCTAATAATTACGGTATTCGTCATGTGCCGAGTGGAGACCGTTGAGCGTCCGAGACCCTGGTGTTCGTCTGGGTCTTTGCCACCAGCCTGGAGCAGTTTGGGGGACTCCATCAGGCCACGTCGCAAAAGGCTAATGCCCCACTGAAGTGGAGTGACCAGTTGCCCTCTTTCACTCCATTTTACCTGGTGGATCTCTTGCCGGTTCTGGTAAACAAACAGCAAACTTTATGCCTGCTGCCTTAACTATAATCATCGGTCCATCAGTGGTATTTATTGAAGGCTTACTATGTGCAGAGCACTGTACTAAGCACTTAGGAAGGTGAAACGGCATGGCAAAGTGGCAGAACGCGGGGCTGGGAGCTGGAGGACCCGGTTTCGAGTCTGAGCTCTGCCGCTACCCTGCCGTGTGACCTCGGGCAAGTCACTTCTCTGGACTTCAGTTTCCTCATCTGCAAAATGGGGATAATGATAGCTGTCTTTCTTACCTTTCTCACAGGGTTGTTGTCAGGACAAAAATGAGTTAATATGAGAACGCTTTGGGAATAAAAAAGCACTGTAGACGATGAAGGTATTATCAAAACTAGAGATGGGAGACACAGTCTATTCTCTCAAGGAGCTTCCAAACTTCCAGTGGGTCCTGAGGACATGTGATACAAATCCTGAGATACCTACCCAATGAAGCTGTTCCCTGGAGCTCCCTCCCAGCTCCCCAACATTTATGTACGTATCTGAAATTTCATTTATTCATATTACTGTCTGTCTCCCTCTCTACACTGTAAGCTCGTTGTGGGCAGGGAATGTATCTGTTATATTGTTATACTCCACTCTTCCAAGCGCCTAGTACAGTGTTCTGCACACGGTAAGCGCTCAATAAATATGACTGACTGCCTGTTCGGCATTCCAAAGTGACCGCAATAATAATAATAATGTTGGTATTTGTTAAGCGCTTACTATGTGCAGAGCACTGTTCTAAGCGCTGGGGGAGACACAGGGGAATCAGGTTGTCCCACGTGAGGCTCACAGTCTTCATCTTCATTTTACAGATGAGGTAACTGAGGCACAGAGAAGTTAAGTGCCTTGCCCACAGTCACACAGCTGACAGGTGGCAGAGCTGGGATTGGAACTCATGAGCTCTGACTCCAAAGCCCAGGCTCTGGCCACAAGACAACGCAAGACAACGAGGTTGAGGAAAAGCATGGGATCATAATGATAATATTAATAATGTATTTGTTAACCACTCACTATGTGCCAAGCACTGTGATAAGCACTATCAGATCAGACACAGGTCTCATCCCACACGGGGATCACAGGCTAAGGGGGAAAGAGAATCTGTATAATCTCCATTATACAGATGAGGCACAAATAAGTGACCTGCCTAGGATCGAGCAGTAGGTGAATGGCATAAATTTAGTTTTGAGGTTTACCTTTGCCTACTTCGATCAGTGGTATTTATCGAGCGCTACGTATACAGCGCTGTATTAAGCGCTTGGGAGAGTACAATACCATGGAGTATTGGAGAAGCAGTGTGGCTTAGGGAGAAGCAGCGTGGCCTAGTGGATAGAGCACCAGCCTGGGCATCTGAAGGACCTTGGTTCTAAACCCAACTCCACCACTTGTCTACTGTGTGACCTTAGGCAAGTCGTTTCACTTCTCTGGGCCTCAGTTACCGCCATCTGGAAAATGTGGATTAGACTGTGCACCCCATGTGGAACATGGACTTGAACTCTAGTCCCACCTCTGTCCTGAAGTTTCCTATCTCCCAGAGCACTCTGGAAAATGTAGTCCTACAGGATCCCGAGACTTCTATTCCCAGGAAGGAGAGACAAAAGAACAAGGTTTAGTATTACCGTTCCTTCAGGCTCCTTTGATTAGAAATGCCACCATATTCACACTACCAGATTCTGCCAACACTTCACGTACCAGATTTACTGATTACGATTTTTCAGTCTCACAGACCACTTGGGATGCACTGTTGTATATAATTCCAGCTGTTACCTTGCCGATTCGGAAGATCGAGTGGAGAAAAGAACTTGTGGTTAGCTCAGAGTGCAGAAACTGAAAGTTCTACACTTTGGTATCCGCAGGTGAGGCCTTGGGTTTAAGTGCATTTATCGTTACAAGTGTTCTTGCACAGTTTTTTAAGTAGGGTAGAGTAAAAAATGACACCGATTTAGTTGTTGACTAAATGATTTGGCAACCATCTGTCTTCGTTAGCAAAAAATCCTCCCTCTACTTGCTAATGAATGTATTGGCACCTTGCTAGGCAAAATGATGTTTAAACACGTTTGTTCCTGGCACACTTTAAACCGCAATAAATGGCAGGCCTGACCCTCTCAGGCATATTCTCACTACTCTCGTGAGCTCCTTTGAAGATTTCGAATAAATGAAGAGAACACTAGACCGATATGGACTCCAGTCATGTATTTGTCCATGAAATTATAGGATTTCTGAGGTGTTAGTATATCATTATTTTTATCCATATTTCACTGTGGGGAATTTTAATTGGAATGGTTGACGCTTAATGACCTATATATTGTGTGTTTGTGTGCGTGTGTAACCTAGTACACAGTGCTTTGCACACTGTAGGTACATATCAGTAATAATGGTTACTGAGTACTCAAAGAGAGCAATGATAGCAGTGCTACCGGGAAGTATTAAACAAACCTGCCCTCATGGTACGGAGACCAGTTAGACGAAGTGAACTAGTCAATCGATTAATGGTATTTACTGAGTGCTTACTGTGAGTTGAGCACTGAACTAAGTGTTGGAGAGAATATACTCCAAAAGTGTTGCTGGACACGTTTTGTGCCCACAATGAGTTTATAATCTGGAGGGGAAAACAGACATTAAAATAAATTACAGATAGGGCGAGTGGTGGAGTGTGAGGAAATGTACATAAGTGCTGTAGTGTTGGAGGTGAGGGAAGAATTAAATGTTTAAGAGTTACAGACCCAAGGGTGTGGGTGACACAGAATGAAGGGTGAATAGGGTGGATAAATGAGGGGTTACTTCACAGCCATAAAGAACTTGAAAAAAGGTCAAGTCAAGGGTACTTATAATTGCCAAATGGGGTTTGGGATATTAAGTGAATGAATCCATAATTTGTAAATCAACTTACTGTATCTAGGCATCTGCTCTTGGAAGTTTTTTGTTGTTTTTTTTGGTAATATTTGTTAAACCCTTATTCTGTGCCAGGCACTGTACTGAGCGCTGGAGTAGATACAAGACAGTTAGGTTAGACACAGTCCATGTTTGCACAGGGCTCACAGTCAATCTCCAATTTACAGATGAGGTAACAGAGGCACAAGGAGGTTAAGTGTCTTGTCCAAGGTCACAAGGCAAACACGTGGCAGAGCAGGATTAGAACCCAGGTCCTTCCGACTCCCAGGCCTGTGCTCCATCCACTAGGCCACGCAGCTTATTAGATACATTATTTAACACGAATATTGATTTTTCTGAGACTCAGAAACTCTGCTGAATCTTATGCTCCAAACGGGATCGCTTTAAGGAATGATAAACTGAAGAATTCAAAAAGCTGACTGTGGTTCATGTAGGGGCTCATCCAGTGGAGAGGAACGCCTGAGCGATATATCCATTCGGGAAATGGTAGTAGAATTGTTCTGCCTTGGCTTACTGGCGTATAATTGACCACGGCTCTGCCACTTGCCTTCTGGGTGAACTTGGGCGAGTCACTTAACCTCTCTGTGCCTCAGTTTCCTCATCTGTGAAAGTAGGATTAATTACCTGTTCTGCTTCTGATTTAGACCATGAGCTCATTTGAGACAGAGACTGTATCTGACCTATTGTCTTGAATCTATCCCAGTGCTTAGACTAGAGTTTGAAACATAGTGAGTACTTAAAAATACTACAATTTTTATTGTTACACTGTAAACATCACTGTTCATTAAAACCTAGAAGTGGGAGGGGGGGAGAGCAAAGAGAGCAAGTCAGGGTGACGCAGAAGGGAGTGGGAGATAAGGAAAAGTGGGGCTTAGACTAGGAAGGCCTCTTGGAGGAGATATGCCTTCAATAAGGCTTTGACGGCCTCATCTCCCACTCCCTTCTTCGTTGCCCTGACTTGCTCCCAGGTCCCAAACTTGCCCTTAGCTCTTCCTTTCTCCCAGCCCCAGAGCACGTATGTACCTATCTGTAACTTGATTTATTTGTATTGATGTCTGTCTCCCCCTGACCCCAGACAGAAAGCTCACTGTGAGCAGGGAATGTCTCTATTTTTGTATTATACTTTCCTAAGCACTTACATAGTGCTCTGCACACAGTAAGCGCTTAATAAATACGACTGAATGAAGGAAGGAAGGAATGATTGAAAGAGTTTCCAAGAACCTCCCAGCAGAAGGTGGAACTGCTACGGGAAGTTTTGCCAAGCTGAAAGTTTCAGACAAATCTCCAGGAGACTTGGGTTTCAATCCACCTCCAACACCCACTTGCTGGAAACTCTGGGCAAGTCCTGAGCCTCAGTTTCCCTTCTGGGGAATCGAGATGAAGGTAGTAGTTCCTTCACTTTCCTCAACAGACTGTTGAGATGAGATAATGGATGGGAAAGCACTTTCAGTTCTTTGACTCAACTCCGTAGATAGGTGTATGTCAAACCCTTGCTTTGAAGAGCATGCCGGGGTGAGAGGTGTAGCTAGGTCTATTTGTTACCTTGGATTATTGCTATTATATAACAAGTAGGCAAGGGGAAGAGCCCGGTGGAAAGAGAGACCAAAGAGCTGAGTTCTAATCCCAGCTCTGTCACTTCCCAGATGTTGTGAGCTTGGGCAAGTCACTTAACTCTTTCTGCCTCATCTATAAAATACATTGCCTGGCACACAGCAAGCACTTAACAAATTCACAATTATTATTATAAAATGGAAAAAAAAAAATACCTGTTCTCCTTCCCTCTTAGCTGGGAGCTCCAAGTGGCACAAGGACTGTATCTAATCTGATTATCTTCTTTAGCACTTAGCTAGGCTCATAGTACTCACTTAATAAATGCTGCCGTTACTATTACCCTTTTTATTCCAGCCATGTACATCTGCTCAAAAAAGGGGAAATGGCATCAGAGACTCAGCAAAGACACTATTGCTTCAGCATCTTCTCAGGGTTTGAAAGTGGTTTAAAGGCCTCAGAGGAGAAGGAAAGGAATCTCATGCACCTTATACTCCTCACCCCTTTCAAGTAGAGAACCTTTATCTTGGTTGATCGGTCCATTCAAGCCAGAATTTTGTTTCCAATAATGGCCACGTGTTGATTAATAATAATAATGTTGGTATTTGTTAAGCGCTTACTACGTGCAGAGCACTGTTCTAAGTGCTGGGGAAGACACAGGGGAATCAGGTTGTCCCACGTGGGGCTCACGGTCTTCATCCTCATTTTTACAGATGAGGTAACTGAGACACAGAGAAGTTAAGTGACTTGCTCACAGTCACACAGCTGACAGGTGGCAGAGCTGGGATTCGAACTCATGAGCTCTGACTCCAAAGCCCAGGCTCTTTCCACTGAGCCACGCTGCTGGAAGAGCCGTGTGATAGTTGCCCTCCTGAGCACCCAAATCCTTCAGATTAGGAATGGATTGTCTATCATGCCTAACTTTTCCTTTCTGTATCCCGTGGCAGGAATGCTCCCTGAGCATATAGACAGGTCAGTCAGTCAGTTAATCGGATTTATTGAGTGCTTACTGTGTGCAGAGCACTGTACTGAGCACTTGCGAGAGTCAAATATAACAATATAACAGACACATTCCCTCCTCAACAAACCCCGAGGACGGGCTAGAAAATGGGATCGAGAAAGCGAGAATGTCTTTAGGAAGACTGACAAACTATGATGCCTTCATGGTGTCAAGATGATGGCGGTGATGATGACAATAATAATAATAACAACAATAATTGCACTTGTTAAGAACTTACTATGTACTAAGCTCTGGGGTAGAAATAAGGTAATCAGGTCCCACATGGGACTCACAATCTAAATGGGAGGGATAACATGTACTGAATCCCTATTTTCCAGATGAGGAAACTGAAGCACAGAGAAGTGAAGTGACTTTCCCAAGTCACACAGCTGACTAGTGGTAGAGGCAGAATTAGAATCCAGGTCCTTGGCTTTCTAAGGCCAGCGCTCCTTCCACTTGGCCACACTGCTTCCCCACTAGGCTATGCTACTCTCCAAGATTCAGACAAAAGTGAACTTTGATTATGCATACTCCAGACCAGTTTCACCAGTGACACCTACGAGCGATATTCAGCATCAAGCGACGAGATGGAATCGCAGACACAGATATTCTGGAATGTGGTCAGGTTACCAGCATGGAAGTAATTCCCATCACCTCACACCTTTGCTGGGTGTGATATATGAAGAGAATGGATGTTACCAGAGTACCCAAATGGCTTCTGTATAATGAGCTGAAATGGGATAACCATGAACAAGGAAGGACAGACGAGACACTTGAAAGTCACAAGGAAGTGAGACTCTAAAGCCACAGTGAATCAAAACCTCCAGTGACATGGCGTAGAAGGAGACGGCTGAAGCATAGCTACAGAAGGCAAGATGGGCATTAAGAATCATCTCAAAAGGCAAGTTGGGCACGAAGAATCATCTCTCCCAAGTGCTTAGTATAGTGTTGTGTACTCAGTAAGCACTCAAAATTTATCAGTGATTGATTGATGGATCTTTCAAATAATAATAACTGTGGTATTTGTTAAGCACTTAGTATGTGCCAACAAGACATCAAGAAATTGTCGGACACTGTGGGTTACAAATGCAAAGATTGCCAGGGGCAATCTCTAAGAACATATCCATTCATTTGGTCGTATTTATTGAGCGTTCACTGTGTGCAGAGCACTGTATTAAGCGCTTGGGAGAGTACAATTCAACAATAAATAGACACATTCCCTGTATAAGAAATGAGACTACATTTGTAACTCCAGAAATCTCTTTTGGGAGTGTTTCACTTGACCTTTCCAAGGGGACAATCTTAACCAAATATAGCAACTAAAATTAAACTTGCTATTTAATGTAACTCCCTAGCAATATGCTCTGGGTTCAGCTGGCTTACGGAGCCCGATTGAGAATGTATAGTTTATGAATAACCTAAAAGGATCTTCTTTAATTTCTCAGAGAATGCCAGCTCCCTGGGCTGAGACAGTTTTATGGGTCTGGACCACCCACACATATTTAGGACATTTTTGACATTCTGAACCAAGCGCCTTGCAGCCCGTCTTGAATTTCTGTTGACCCCCCATCCTTTTGCAGCTCTGGTTTTTGCTCTGAAATGGATCAGGGAGATGGGCTCACCTGGACCCCAGCCAGATCAAGCGGGTTCTTGTTTAGACTCGAACCCGAGGAATTTTGACTTCCAGTGACCTTCGCCCTCCCACCTTCTCCCTGCCAAATGGATCCCTTCCCCCGCCTTAATACTGCTCATGACTTTCCTTCTCTATGACCTTTCCAAATGGGCTCCAGCCACTCCAATAACCCGCCTCTGACCTTGAACCGAATCCTCTCCCACGCCCAGAATCTAAGCAACGACGCATCTCCCCATGTGCAGCTGGAGTTGAAGAACCATCTTTCAGGCTAGGTCATTGCCTGACTGCTTCTCGGACCACTTTGGAAAACGTTTTTCTTGGAATTTCTAGACCGTACGTTCATCATGGGCAGGGAACGTGTCTACCAGCTCTGTTGTGCTAGACTCTTCCAAGCGCTTAGTACAGTGCTCTGGACACAGTAAGTGCTCAATAAATAGACTGATGTCTAATGTCATCCTGGTCTTTTCCATGATGCTCTGATTCTGGAGAACTGACTAGTTGATATATACTGAGCATTTACCGGAACGGAGAATCATGGTTTGACAAGTTTGACAAATACCTTAAAAAAAAAAAGGTGGAACATTTTTATTTTGAGTTTCTGGCTCTGGGACTTGATGCTCAGAAATTTATCCTTTGGCTAGAAGGAGCTAGGCTCCCTGTGGTGTGGAGGTGTCACAGAAAAGGGTTAGGTTGGGCCCTGGAATGAGTCTTCAAGAGGAGGCATGCCTTCTTTTCCTTTTATGGTATTTGTTAAGCTCTTACTATGTGCCAGGCACTATACTAAGTGCTTACGAAGGTAGAAGGCAATCAAGTTGGACACAATCCCTGTCTCACATGGGGCTCACCGTCTTATTCCTCATTTTACAGGTGAGCTGAGGCCCAGATAAATGAAGTGACTTGCCTAAAGTCACACAGCCGATGAGTGGTGGAGCCAGGATTAGGACCCAGGTCTTTCTGACTACCAGGTTCGTGTGCTATCCACTGTCACTGGGCAGGGATTGTCTCTATCTGTTGACGAACTGTACATTCCAAGCACTTAGTACAGTGATCTGCACATAGTAAGCACTCAATAAATATTATTGAATGAATGGGCAAAGCTGCTTCTCGATTGAGCTACTCGTGTTGCCCGATGTAATGGAGTCCAGTATACCAAGGTTGAATGGGGAGAAACACACACCGGGGTGTTGGAGGGGAGTGGTCAGGGCCTGACCTCTGACCCCTCTAGATGGCGGAGCTCTGTTACCTGGTGGAGCGCAGAGGTCTCTGACCAGAGGTGCCGAAGCCTAGATTCCACCTCAGCAAAGAACCCAGACCTCCATGCCTCCGTGCCAGGCTCCTTTCACATGGAAATCACCTCCAGCTGCTCGCCTCCCGGGCCCCCGAAAGGGAACGACATCTAAATCCCCCTCCCTGATCCACTCTGAAGGCTTCTGGCTTCAACACATGGCAGAGAGCCCAGGTTAAAAGCAGCCTGTAAGACACAGAACGCTCAGTAAGTATCATTGGTTGATCAGTGGCAATCGAGCAGAACTTCCTAATAATAATAATTATGGTATTTGTTAAGCACTTACTATGTGCCAGGTACTGTACTGAGCTCTGGGGTGGATACGAGCAAATTGGGTTGGACACAGTCCTTGCCCCACATATGGCTCACGGTCATAATCCCCATTTTACAGATGAGGGAACTGAGGCACAGAGAACTGAAGTGACTTGTCCAAGTGAAGCAACTTGCCGAAGGCCAGACAGCAGACAAGTGGCAGAGCCGGGATTCGAAACGATGAATGAAATTCATCGTTCCAGACCCTGGTCGTTGCCATTTGCAGACGGTGGTTCCAGACTGTACATGGGTGCGCTTTTCTCCCTCTCCCGACACTCCAAACAGCTTAATTAGCCTCCGGTCAGACAACGATCTCTCCCACAGAAACCATGACCCAGGCTGTGGTTCCACCACTTTACCAAAATAAACCAGCCAGCTCAAGACTGCTTGGAGAGGAAGATGGGGGAGATAATCCTAGGAGCCATCCTCCGCCGTTCACGCCGGGCCGCGGGCGGGAGTGTCAGCCCGAGACCTTTTCCTCAGGCGTCTCTCCATAAACAGGCTGATGAATTCTGGGAAGTTGTCTCATCAGCATCCAGATTAGCCGGAGCCGGTTTCTCCGAGCAACGGGGGAGAGCCAAAGGCAGAGGGCCCATCAGCCCCACACGCCGCACTCTTGCGACACTAATGGGTTCTTGCTGCAAGGTTTCGGGGGTTTTGTGCCAGGAGATAAACAGAGTAGCGAGACAATTTATGAAACTCGGTCTCCCAGGAAGGCAGGAGATGAACTGGCGGAGCAGGAACTTCCAGGATCAGGTCAGGACTGGTAAATCGTTTCTCCGGTTTCTACTTCCTTGACATTCCAGAGCCCTTGGGGATTCAAATTCCCTGGCCTTGTCCACTGTCAGGAGGTAGCGTCCTCTCGCCACCCACCAACCCTTTCCGAACCGGCATGCCGGTCTTTCGGCCGTCCGATACCCTTGAGAAGCCCACGGTCCAGAATGGAAGATGATGACCAGCCGTTCTTCATCTCCACCAAGGAAAGTGGACATGAGCTAAAATCGATGCGAGAATGATTGAGGTGAAATGCAAGAAGGGATTTCTGTGCCACGAAGGTAATTAAATAAGAAGCAGGGTGTCCTGGTGAATAGAGGGTGGACTTGGAAGACAGAGGACCCGGATTCTAATCTCAACTCCACCAAATGCTTTCTGTGCAATCTTGGGGAAGTCTCTCAGCTATTCTTTGCATCAGTTTCCCCATCTGTGAAATGGGGAATAAAACCGGGAGCCCCAGATGGGACAGGGACTGTGTCTAGATCTGTGCTTGAAGTATCTACCCCAGTGCCGACTATGGCGCGTCACACTTAGTAAGCTTTCAACGTTATTATTATCATTATTATAAAAAACCCACAGGTTTTTTTGAATATTTATTGAGCACTTTCTATGTACCAGGTGCTGTACTAAGCACTGGGGTAGATAAAAGCCCTGTTAGGGAAAACAGTTGTTGGAGATGCTTCTTTTCCACATGGACTGGTTTCCCCTTGCCTTGAGCATCAGTCCCGAACCCCTAAAGAACTTCTAAATGCTGCCTACCTCCGATCTCTGAAGAGCCATGGGTGAGAACGAGATAATCCCCTCTGCCTTCCCCTCTCTGAAGAAACACACGCAGACAACACAGATGAGAGCACGTGAAGGAACAGAAGACCCTTCCAGAGCTTCATGGGAAAATGGGGATTTTCTTGGCTGGCTCAAAATCATGGGGATTTCTGCCTGTTTCTTTTTCTCATCCAAGAGCTTAAGCAATATTGTGCGCTGACTGGAACAGTCTTCAGGGACGATACGGAGAGCCCAGAAAGACTGTAAGCTCATTGTGGGCAAGGAATGTGTCCGTTGTTATATTGTGCTCTCCCAAGAGCTTAGTACAGTGCTTTGCACACGGTAAGCTTTCAATAAATACGATGGAATGAATGAGTGAATGAAAGGACTGAGCGCGAAGCAGACATGTTTCCCTCAAGTTCAACGTGCTTGAATCTCCTCAGCTGGAGCATCTGCTGTTCATCGCTCAGGACCCCTCCCAGCTTCAGCGAACGAGCCGGGCCTGGCTCCAGACCCAGCCCTTGTGCCTGGCTGTCCGTTTTCCAGAGGGGGGTTACCTGAACTCTGCTTGAACTTCTTTGGTCCGCCTCCACCCGCTGCCACGGGGAAAGCCAAATACCTTCCTTGCTGTAAATGACATCCACCTTGCCGTTCCTTGAACTCAGGGCAGAGAGCCCTTGATGTCTGATCAAAGATTCTCCAGGCCTAGTTCTGTCATCATCATCTTTCCTGCCTCCACAGACAGCCTTCAGTTCAATTCCAGCAGCAGCCCCTCCAAACATGCAACTTCCCCCGTAGACCAGTTTTTTTCTTTCCCTTGTACTCGTTGAGTACTTCCTATGTGCCAGACACCGTGCTAAGCACCAAGATGGAGCCAAAAAAATCGGTTTGGACGCAGTCCCTGGCCCTGTGGTGCACACAGTCTAAATCGGAGGGAGGAGGATTTAATCGCCATTTTACAGATGAGGTAACCGAGGCATCGAGAAGTGACTTGCCCAAGGTCGCACAGCAGGCAAGCAGAGGACCCGGGATTAGAACTCAGTTCTTTTGATTCCCAGGCCCGTGCTGTTTCCTACAGGTCATGCTGCTTGGTCTCAGATTGCCCAGGGGAATGTGCAGTGGGGGGGGGGGGTGGGGGGGTTTATGTCCTTTATGCCCCCTAAACTTCTGTTTCTCTGGGCAAAGAGCACTTTGAAAAGTGCCTTCCCCAGCTGAAAACACAAAGAATGGCCTCTTACAGGAGAGGACAGCGGGATTTGGTAAGTACTCTATAAATATCAATGATATAATTGTGACGCTCCATCCATTGGATCATATATACAGAGTGCTTACTGTGTGAAAAGCACTGTCCTAAGCAAACGGGAGAGTAAAATATAACAATAAAAGACACCTACCCTGCCCACGATGAGCCAGCGCTTACCATATTCCAAGCATCATCATCATCTTCATCGATGGTATTTTTCGAGTGCTGACTGTGTGCAGAGCACTGTACTATATAGAACAGAGTTGGTAGATACGCTCCCTGCCTACAGTGAGCTTGCCGTCTATACATTAATATACTGGGGGAGATACAAGATAATCCATTTAGGTATCCCAGACTAAGTGGGAGAGAGAACTGATATTGAGTCTCCATTTTATAGATGAGGAAACTGAGGCACAGAGGTACTAAGTGACTTGCCCAATATCACACAGCAGACCAGTGACAGAGCCAGGTTGAGAACCCAGGTCCTCCGACCCTCAGGCCCGTGTTCTTTCCCTTAGCCCACACATTGGTTGATTGGAGGGTGAGGTCATTCTCATCCAGTTGGGGTCAATACAGCAGGGGCCCGGGGATTGTGTAGTTGCGGAAGGCCATCGAGCCCAGTGGGAAAATGCAGGTGGAAAAGGCGGCTTTGGTCAGATAAGGCTACCGAGTCGATCCACCCAGGCCTTGGGGGACGGGTCTTTGAGAGAGACAATGGTCCAAACTCTAGAGGGAGGACTGATGGATGGACTGGACTATTGTATTTGGCCAGAGCTGGGAGGTCTGCCTGTCCAGGAAGTTGGGCCAGCATCTTCCAGCGGCTGGACTTCGGGCCCATCTGGTGGGATCGTCTGCCATTCGGGGAAGCGGCATGGAATAGTAGATAGAGCACGGGCCTGAAAGTCAGAAGGTCAAGGGTTCTAATCCTAGCTCCACCATTTGTCTGCCGTGTGGCCTTGACGCACTTTTTCTGTGCCTCAGTTACCTCATCTGTAAAAAGGGGATGGAGACTGTGAGCGCCACATGGAACAGGGACTATGTCCAACCCGGTTTGGTTGTATACACTTCAGCACTCAGTCCAGTGGCCGGAACATAGTAAGTGCTTAACAGATGCCACAGTTATTGTTATAGGACCCTGGAAATCAGGGATCTGGTTTACTAATTGTATTATGCTCTCCCTAGTGCTTAGTCCAGTGCTCTGCATGGAATAAAGAAACACTCAGTAAAAAACTACCGATTGATCGATGGATTGATCTGGTGGGGGTGACCCCCTCTTCACAAGCCATTCCTGGTGGTGGAAATAGGAACGGTGGAGGAAGTTTCTCTGGCTAGGGAAATGGAATCCTGAGGTTTTTTAAAGGATACTCAGGCACCGGGAGGTGATTGTCTTGTTTTTTCACTGATATAGTAGAAGACTTGATAGCTACACGGGGAACTGAGGAGTCTGAGAGTGAAAACCGCCGGAGCTGGGAACATAGAGGCACGAGGGGCGAAGGGGGGCCATTTTCAGCTCATAGTTTGGAGGCAGCTATTGAGAGGAGACTATCTGGGGACAAAGTGAAACTCTTCTAAAGCAACCCAGATTGTCTCCCAGATGCCATCTCGGGCTAAGGCGCAGTCACATCTCCCAACAACCCAAACTCCGGAGGCAAAGCAGGACACGTGGCGACCTCAGGGTTTGGAGCTCACTCTCCGCTCCTCCGGGTGGGCTTTCCACAGTCTTTCGAGGACAGAGAGGAGGCAGCTGCTCCCTGAGAGAGCTCCTTGGGCCCAGGGCATTCTGGCAGCCAACACCTCCCCATCCAGGCAGCCCCAAATATGCTGTTACAGCTGTGAAGGGGCTAACTTGAGCAGCCATATATCACCGAGGCTTTGTCAAAAAAACTCAGAATAGCCTTCATTGTGAAGGGTTGGGGGAAGGGTAGAGGGTGAGGAAAGGAGAGGGGGTCTGTTGGGATTAAAGTGTCACCACAAGATTTGCTCTTTTTAAATCCTTGCATTTCAACGGTTTGAGCTGCTGTTGCGGCTCTGGCTGGGGCAGACGAAGCGAGCACAGACAGCAGCCGCTTTGGTTGACCTAAACGGCCCTGGCTGTTGAAAGTTTTCTGGGCCGAAGGGGGAATGTTCTGAAATGGGACAAGGGCACCTCGTGTTGAAAGCCGGAGCCGGGCCCGATCCCGGGGCCCCCGAGCCACACTGGGTCCCGCCCTTCGCCGGGTCAGGAGACATAGAAGCAGCCTGGCCTAGTGGATGGAGCACCGGCCTGGGCGTCAGAAGGACCTGGGTTTTAATCCTGCCTCCGCCACTGATCTGCTGTGCGACCTTGGGCCACACACGCTTAGTATAGTGCTCTGCATGCAATAAGTGCTCCATAAATGCCACTGATCGATTGCTTCTTAGAGAGTGAGTGTTTAACAAATACCACAGTCATTTGTATTTATTATTATAATTGTTACTAATAACAACAGTAATAATATACACTCAGTTCTCCACTCTAGCATTTCATGAACATACACTCTTCCTCAGTACTGATGAATATGTATTTACTCATTTACTTTGACCTTTCTAGTTGTAAACATTTTTATGAAGATCTCCCCCATTACACTATAAGCTTCTCTGTGAGCAGGGAATGGGTCATTTCCTCACTCTGTATCTGTTAATCACTCACTACGTGCCACGCACTGTCCTAAGCACTGGGGTAGATCCAAAGTAATCAGGTGGGACAGAGTACGTGTCCCACATGGGGCTCATGGTCTTAATCCCCATTTCACAGATGAGGTGACCGAGGCACAGAGAAGTTAAGTAACTTGCCCCAGGTCACAGATCAGACAAGTGGAAAAGCCAGGATTGGAACCCAGTTCATCTGACTCCCAGGCCCACGCTCTTTCCACTACACCGCACTTCTCTATGGGTATTGGACGGAGGGGGGCAGATTCTCCCCCGGTTTCACCACCTTATTCAGGGCACATCTCCAAGAGGCCTTCCCTGACGAATCCCCCCACTCCCCTCTTCTCCCACTCCCCTCTGCATCCCCCCCGACTTGCTCCCTCAGTTCATCCCCCACTCCAGCCCCACAGCTCTTAAGCACATATCTGTAATTCATTTTTTTATGTTAATGTCTGTCTTCCCACCTCTAGACTGTAAGCTCTTTGTGGGCAGGGAATGTGTCTGTTTATTGTTTTAGTGTACTCTCCCAAGTGCTCAGTACAGTGCTCTGCCCACAGTAAGCACTCAGTAAATACAATCGAACGAATGAATGAATGACTGACTGGACCATCTAGCAGAAATCCAGACAAATGACCACCCTGACAATGCACATATGTGACAGTGACATCGTGAAGCCTTAACACGCCTAATTCTGGAACACAGGGGTCAATGTGCTTCTGATTGCCTCCCTGACACCCTGAAGCTTTGGGGAGGGGGTAATGGGGTGTTCTTGAGGAGTTGAAATGTAAAACTTATCCTGTTTATTAATAATAATAATAACGGTATTTATTAAGCACTTCCTATGTGCCAAGCACTGTTCTAAGGTAATCAGATTGTCCCACGTGGGGCTCACAATCTTAATCCCCATTTTCCAGATGAGGTAACTGAGGCCCAGAGAAGTTAAGCGGCTTGGCCAAAGCCACACAGCTGACAAGTGGCAGAGCTGGGATTAGAACTCACGTCCTCTGACTCCCAGGCCCGTGCTCTTTGTCGGAGAGGAGACATTGCGCCTTGTGGGGAGGGCCTTAGGCTTTAGGAGGGGGAAGCGTCTCAGGCTTTAGAAGCTTTCCGAAAAATTCCTCATCTGGAGGTCGCTTGTGTCTAGTGGAAAGAGCAAGGGACTGGGAGGCAGCAGACCCAGGTCCTAGCCCAGACTCTGCCCTGGTCCGCTGTGTGACCTTGGGCAAGTCGCTCGACTGCTCTGGGCCTCAGTTTTCTTTTTTATAAAATGGGAATAAGATAGCCATCCATCTCCTGCTTAGATGGGGAGTCCTGTGAGGGACAGGGACTGTGTCTGATCTGATTACCTTGTATCTACCCCAGTGCTGGGCACATACTGAGTCCTTAGTAAATAGCGTCATTATCTAAATGCAAGAGGGAAAGTGGGTTTATGGTTTTATGTAAGTTGCCACTTGGCATGAAACTAAAATAGTGCCCTGGGCAGGAGAGGCCCTGGGGTAAATGCATCCTAATAATAATAATAATAATAGCAATTATGGTATTGGCTAAGCTCTTACTATGTGCCAGGACTGTACTAAATGCTGAGATGGATGCCTAACCCCAGGTAACCCTCTGGGGAACCAGAGCTCATAAGAAAACCAATAGTTAATAAGCAGAAAACACAAATAATTGCATTTGATTAGAAGAGTGTTTTTTTTAAATGTTAGCACTTACCATGTGCCAGGCACTGTTCTATGCACTGGGGTAGATATAAGATAATCAGATTGGACACAATCCCTGTCCCACCTAGGGTTCACAGCCTTAATTCCCATTTTACAGATGAGGCACCGAGCGGTTACGGACTTACCCAAGGTCACACAGCAGGAAAGTGGCAGATTTGGGATGAGAAACCAGATCCTCCGACTCCCAGGCCCACGCTCTTTCCACGAGGGTGCATTCTCAATTCTAAATGGGAAGGGCTAGAAAAGATGCCTCAAAAATGTCTGGTCTCACTGGCTCACAGCAGACATAGCAGAGGCCTGGGTTTAGTGGGGTTTAGCCATGGGGTGCTCTAACCGAAAGAAAACTAACAAATTCATGGAAAATGATCATTGCCTCCTGAACACTGGCGTGTTAAAGGGCCGCGATAGCAGGAGTCAAAGAAAGACGACATTTGTTGCCTGTGAAGTGTCCAGATTCAGAGTTGACCCCTCAACCTGAGCAAAACCAGACCGCCTGATGGCAGATAGCTCACAGAGAAAGACCCCAGACACACCTACTGCCCGAGAGGCCTCCTCTCTTCAGAGAGCCATCACCCCGGGGGCAGATTTGCCATCAGATGGTCTTAAGTCTCCAGCTTCCCAGAACTGCAGAGGGGCCCTAGTGACCAGCCTTTGACCTTAGGTCTGTCTCTAAAGTTGAACGCTCTTCTGTCACTGTCAGCAATTATTCCCTCACCCTCCAGAGTCTAAAGAAGTAACTGCCAACTTCGAAGTGGAGAAGAGTATACGGTGATGGAAGAAGCCCAGGTCTGGGAGTCAGAGGACCTGGATCTTAATAGCTTGGCCACTTGCCCGATGTGCAGCTCTACAAATAATAATAATAATGATAAAGATGGTATTTGTTAAGCGCTTACTATGTGCCAAGCACTGTTCTAGATGCTGGGGTGGATATAAGGTTATCAAGTAGTCCCACGTGGGTCTGATAGTCTTAATCGCCCTTTTACAGATGAGGTAACTGAGGCACAGAGAAGTTAAGAGACCTGCCCAAAGTCACACAGCTGACAAGTGGTGGAACTGGAATTAGAACCCACGACCTCTGACTCCCAAGCCCAGGCTCTTTCTATTAAGCCACGCAAATTTGTACCTTCGTAACTTCTCTATCCCTCGGTTTCCTCTTCTCAAAAATGGGGATAAAATACCCTTTCTCCCTCTTGCTTTGACACGGAGCCCCATGTAGGACAAGGACTGTGTCCCACCCGATTATCTTGTATCTACCCCAGCACTCTGTGCAGGACTTGGTACATAGCCCTTGACAAATTCCACATTTCCTGTTATTGTTATGATTATTAATTACTGTTATTAGTATTATTAATTCACTGCTCAGAACCCGACAGGCTTTCGTGCTGTTGGAGGTGATGGTGATAATTCTTTTTGGGTGGCAATCAGATACACATGCTGGAAGTTATCACCTAGTTGATTATCCCTGACCACACTGGAAGCCGGTGCTGGTTTGGGGGGTTTTTTTATGGTATATGTTAAGCCATCCCTAGGTATCAAACACTGTTCTAAGCTCAAGGGTAGGTACAAATTAATTCGGTCAGACACATTCCCTGTCCCATATGGGGTTCACAGTCTAAGTAGCATGGAGAACAGGTATTTAATCCCCATTTTACTGTTGAGGAAACTGAGATGCAGAGAAGTCAAGTGACTTACCCAAGGTCACGCAGTAAGGAATCGGCGGAGTTGTCCGACTCCCAGGCCCGGGCGCTTTCCACTAGGCCCCACTGTTTCTCTGTTCAGACACAATAGAGGGGTCCCCTCCTGGATCAGTGTGGGTCAGTCGTACTTATTTCACGTTCTCAATCCCCACTTTACGGATGAGGTAACTGAGGCCCAGAGAAATGAAGTGATTTGCCCAAGGTCACACAGGAGACGGGTGGTTGGAGCCGGATTAGAACCCTTGACCTTCTGCCTCCCAGGCCTGTGCTCTATCCACTATCCCATGCTGCTTCCCATAAAGAAATCCGCTTCCAAGAGACTTCCAAGAGAGGGGTGCGAGGTGCAGAATGCGGTGGGGAACCACCATAATTTTCAGCCATCCTGAGGCTGCGGAGGTGCTTTTGGTCACCAACTACTGCCTTTCCACCACTGTCCCCCTGGGTTCCTTGTACAGTGGGCCAGCTCCCCAGACCCAGGAGGTATACCCTGAATTCCCATCCTTATACAAGCTCCAGTTGATAGGCCCCTTCAGAAAGGACAGGGAAAGCTTCATTTCCCTTACACCTGCATCCTGGTTTTCAGTGGGTCTGCTGCCTGGTTTCTATTGGGTCCTGAGTCCAGGGTCAGGGCTGATTTTCCTGGCAGCTCCTCTCCATCTTGCCTCCAGCTCCTCTCCTGCTACTCTCCGGCTTCTCTCCATCTCCCCTCCAGCTCCCCTCCATCTCTCCTCCATCTCCCCTCCAACGCCCCTCCAGCTCCCCTCCAGCATCCCTCCAGCTCTCCTCCATCTCCCCTCCAAGTCCCCTCCATCTCCCCTCCATTCCCCCTCCAGCTGCCCTCCATCTCCCCTCCAGCTCCCCTCCAACTCCCCTCCAAGTCCCCTCCATCTCCCCTCCAGCTCCCCTCCATCTCCCCTCCAAGTCCCCTCCATCTCCCCTCCAGCTCCCCTCCAGCATCCCTCCAGCTCTCCTCCATCTCCCCTCCAAGTCCCCTCCAGCTCCCCTCCAGGTCCCCTCCAGCTCCCCTCCAGCTCCTCTCTAGCGTCCCTCCTTCTCCCCTCCAGCTCCCTTCCATCGCTCCTCCAGTTCCCTTCCAGCTTCCCTCCATCTCCCCTCCAGCTTCCATCCATCTCCCCTGCAGCTCCCCTCCACCTCCCCTCCACCTCCTCTCTATCTTCCCTCCATCTCCTCTCCAACTCCCCTCCAGCCCCCCTCCTGCTCCTCTCCTACTTCCCTCCATCTCCCCTCCACCTCCCCTCCAGCTCCCCTCCAGCTCCCTGATATGGATTCTGTCTCCCAGAGGGGCCGTGCCAAGGGTGCGGTCAGAGAGCTGGCCTTGAAAATAGCCCGACAAGCCGCCTGAGCACGTCCCGCTCAGCCTCCCAGATATCCACAGGCCGGAGCAGGTCCGCGTTGGCAGCTCCAGCCCTGGATCAACCCGGTGAAGCCGTGACTCAGGTGGCTAAATAGAGCCTCCATTTGAAGACGGCGTCAGCACTGTTCTGCCGGGAGAGAGGTTGATGCCACCTCTCCCTGAACGGCCCACGGCCCTGGACAGCTGGCAACAGATAGCCTGACTCCTCCTGATTCCCAGTGGCTCTGGGAATGCACTGGCCAAGGGAGCCCCTTGGTTCTACTTTTTTTCACGATGATGATCATTAGTATTATTATTATCATTTAGAGCAGCATGGCCTGGTGGATAGAGCATGGGCCTGGGGATCGGAAGGACCTGGGTTCTAATCTTGACCCCGCCACTTGCTGCTTGGGCAAGTCACTTAACTTCTCTGTGCCTCAGTGCCTCGTCTTTAAAATGGGGTTTAAGACTGTGAGCGCCATGTGGGTCTGGGACTGTGTCCAATCTGATTGACTTGTATCTACCCCAGCGCTTAGAACAGTGCTTGGCACATAGTAAGGGCTTAACAAGTTCTATTGTTATCATTGTCATCATTCCATAATAACTGTGGTATGTCCTTTTTACGGTATTTGTAAAGAGCTTACTACGTGCAAGGCACTGTACTAAGCAGTGGGGTAGAAACGAATTTATCAGATTGGACACGGTCCCTGTCCCACATGGGGCTCATAGTTTTAATCCCCATTTTATAGATGAGCTAGCTGAGGCCCAGAGAAGTGAAGTGACTTACCCAAGGTCACACAACAGACAAATGGCAGTACAGTACAACAACAGACACGTTTGAGACAGTGGTCTCTGCGGAGAGAAACGCTCTCTTGGGAAAAGCTCTCCGCAGAGACAAACACTGCCGCGAAGACGGATGCTGTCTGTGGAGAGAAACAGTTACTGCAGAAATACTCTCCACGGAGTCAGATGCTTCTGCGGAGACAAATGCACTCTGCAGAGAGAAACGCTCTCCGTAGAGAGAAACGCTCCCCTCAGAGACAAATGCTCTCTGCGCAAAGAAACACTCTCTGCAGAAATGCTATTCTCAGCGATCAACACTTCTGCAGAGACAAGTGCTTTCTGCAGAGAGGATTGCTCTCCAATGATAACAACTGTGGTATTTGTTAAGCGCTTACTATGTACCAAGCCCTGTTCTGAGTGCCGGGGTAGATACAAGCTAATCAAGCTGGACAAAGTCCCTGTCCCACATGGAGCTCGCAGTCTTAATCTCCACTTCACAGATGAGGTAACTGAGGCCCAGAGATGCGAAGTGACCTACCCGAGGTCATGCTGCAAACAGATGGCGGAGCTGGGATTAGAACCTGGGTCCTTCTGACTCCCAGGCTGGTGCTCTATCCACTAAACCACACTGCTTCTCCACGGAGATAACCCCTTCCACCTAGACAAATGCTCTCTGCAGAGAGAAACGCTCTCTGCGGTGAGATTTCCCCAGGGTTCCCCAGCAGGTCTGTGGCAGAGCTGGGAAGAAAAGTTGGATCTCTCGACTTCAACTCCTGTGCTCCTTCTACTAGGCCACACTGCCAGCAACGTTCAAATTGAGTGAATAGACTGCCCTTCTAGAGCATAAAACTGAATGTGTCTACTAAGTCCGTTACCTTGTACTCTTCCAAATGCTTACTACAGAGCTCTGCACTCCGTAAGTGCTCAATAAGTACAGATTGATTGATTAATTGACCCTCGAGCCAGTCCCTGGGGGACAGGACTTGCTATTATCCAGGAGACTGCAACCTCGGGGCTTGAGGAGGGCCAAGACAGCCCGGGAGAAAGAACAGAGAAATAAATTTCGACAGGCAACCGCTCAGGCTGAAATTGACAATTTTTAACAGGCCCCTCTTCCACCACTTGGGTCTGTTTTCTATCTCCGGGCGTGTGATTGTACTGTTGTTGGACTGGGATTGTGGCTATTTGTTACAGAATTGTTCTTTCCAAGCATTTAGTAGTGTTTTGCACACGGTAAGCGCTCGATAAATATGATTGAATGAAGGAAGGACATTTTAAAGGCAGGGGGGACGGTAGGAGGGAAGAGAAGGGCAGAAGGAAGGAACGTTAAAAGCTTCTTAGAGCTACTTAATAGTGTGAGAAGGGAGCTAGGTTTTAACAGTGACGATGATTATTTTTAATAATAATAACAGCAGTGATAAATCGTGTAAGCTCATCGAGGGCAGGGAATATGTCTTTATTGTATTGTATTCTTCCAAGTGCTTAGTACAGTGTTCTGCACACAGTAAACGCTCGATAAATACGGTTGACTACCTGGTATTTGTTAAGCTCTTACTAGGCCACACTGCCATCAAGGTCATTGACAAAACATGAAAGTAGAGTGAATACGCTGTAAGCTCCCCTCTAGCGTGTAAGCTCACTGTGGGCAGGGAATGTGTCTACTAATTCTGTTATATTGTACACTCCCAAGTGCTTACTACAGTGCTCTGCATACAGTAAGTGCTCAGTAAGTACAAGCAAGCACTGTGCTGAATGCTGGAGTAGATACAAGATTATCAGGTCGGACTCAGTCCCTGTTTCACGGAGGGCCAGCGACACGGGGGGCTCGGAAAGCCCACCCGCTCCCCGTTGGCCCCCAAGGATCGGGGTCCCTGGGCGACCACTCGGTGGTCGCCGACTTCGTCTCAGAGTGGGACAGTCGGTCTCGTGGCAGACCCTGCCCCATTGTTTTCCCAGAAGCTACTGGGTCTCAGGGACCCAAGTAGCCAGAAGTAAAAACATCTGGGTGTTTCCAGAGGGGTGATTCATTCATTCATTCGTTCCATCATATTTACTGAGCGCTTAGCGTGAGCAGAGCACTGTATTAAGCGCTTGGGAAAGACTCATTCCACAGGGACACTTCCCGTGTCCACCGGACTTTGACGAACCGGGGCCGGAAACCAGACTGAGGTCGGCCTCCCTCCCGCTAGCGGAAAGGGTGGCAGAGTCCAATCCGTCTTTCCGGGCCCGGCCGGCCACCCCCGCCCGTGGATAACCCGGGTGTTTCCGCTGACTGTTCCGTGGTCCATCGGCCCTTGCACAAGACAAGCGGAAGGAAAAGAGCGAGGAGGCGGGAGAGGTCAGTGCCGCCTCAGACAGAGTCTGGAAGCAGTCGGGTTCAAAGGGCGGGCTGAGACCGGGTTCCGTGATTATCCGTGGCCTGGCGTTACTCAGGCGGTTCCCATCTCTATCCCTCAGATGGCTCCGAGGAGGACAGCTTGGTTGGGCCGTGGCCAGCCTCCGCGGGAAGAACTTCTCCCTGCCTCAGGGCGAGGGCGACTAGGTGAAATCGAAAAGGTTGTGGGGAGGTTATTACTGGGGAATCTGTCTTGCTCATCACAATGCAAGACGGCAGGGTATCTGGAATCCTGCCTCGGAGCTGGGCCTTTTCTCCAGGAACAGATCACCTGTCAGAGGAACGGCCAGCTGCCTTATAAGGAATTACACTCCTCCTGCCCGCCCGCCCGCCCATCCCACAGCAAGCCAGCAAGGTGCCTGACTCACTGTTTTCCCCAGGTGACTCATCCCAGGCAGCAACACCGGGGGAGAAAGGCCCTTTCTGTTCTGTTTTCACCAGTCCTAAACTCGGCAAAGGGAACCCCACTCGCTCCCCTCCCCCCCGACAAGGCCCCTGGCCTGCTGTGCTTCATAATAATAATAATTACTATTATTATTATGGTATTTATTGAGCACCCACTGTGTGCCGAGCGCTTGTACTAAGTGCTGGGGTGGACACAAGCAAATCGGGTTGACACAGTCCCTGTCCCACATGGAGCGCGTTGTCTCAATCCCCGTTTTATAGACGAGGTATCTGAGACACAGACAAGGACACGCAGCAGATAAGAGGTGGAGCCGGGATTAGAAGTGGGGATTGGGATGGTGACCACCCACGTGGGCCAGGGACTGTGTTCAACCGGATTTACTTGTATCCACCCCAGGGCTTTGGACAATGCCCGGTACCTAATAAGAGCTTAACAAATACTATGATTATTATTATTGTTATTACTGGGACCATGGGGTCTATTTATTAATTCCAGCATTTACAGGCTCTGCATGACTGTGTTTTTGTGACAAAAAGTTTGGATCGATTTGGCTGGAATCTCTTTGGGGGAGATTTCTTTTCCAGAAATAATAATAAAAACAATAATAATGATAAATACTTAAGTGCCACCTATTTGTCAAGTACAGAGGTAGATGTTCGTTCCAGCAGCCAAGGCACAATATGTCAACAACTGCAGCCAAATTTTAATTATACAAGCAAGGTTTTGTAATATCCCTCATCAAATTTTATTTGGTATAAGTGATGATGCTTTAATAGTTAGCTGTCAAGAGGCAGTTCTCAGCTCTCAACCTCTCCAGAGGAATGTGATGAGATTTGGTTTATAATTGTAAGGGTTGCGAAGTGGCTGAGGATCTTATAAGTGCCAAATAAAAAAAAGGTCTCACTACACCGCTCGGTCTAGCTCTGGTCCCACTGGAGATAGATTTGCCTGCTGTGTGTCCTTGGGCAAGTTGCTTTATTTCCCCGTGCCTCAGTTGCCTCATCTGTAGAGTGGAGATAGAGATGCCCCATATGGGACAGGGACTGTGTCCACCCCGATTTGCTTGTATCCACCCCGGCACTTAGAACAGTGCTGACACATAGTAAAGGCTCAACAGATATCATAACGATAATAATTATTATTAGACTTTCAATTCAGATAACTCTTCCCGACCCCGGGAGATAGGAAACTGCCACATTTCCAGGGACACCCAAACCAAACGGCGACCCTGAATACAAATGTCTCGTCTCCACTGAGTTCTCAGTTCGGCTCTCAGAGTTTCACTTTTGCTTGATATTTTATTTCTAGACTGTAAGTAAGTTGTGGGCATGGAATGCGTCTACCAGCTCTGCACACGGTACTCTGCACACGGTAAGTGCTCAGTAAATATCAGTGATTATTTCACTGTCGCTTTCCTTGTAGGCAGCAGTCATTTTGATAGCTGTTGAGAAAAGAAAATGGTGTCCACCTCTAGAGATCAGAGGTTCCTCCCTGGTCCTGGTCTGAGCCGGCTGGCTCTCCCTCCGGGCCACCCCTCTATGCCGGAGGAGAGGGATCAGGGCAGTGTTTATTCCTGTCGAGTCTGGGCTTTGTCACAGCTGCTTGGCCCCACCTTGCCCCACACTGAGAGTCCTAATATCCTCATTTGGGAGGGGAGTCACCTACCAGTTTGGAGTGTTCCTTCTGGAGATGAACCCCTGACGCAGCCTCCCTTTCCTCCCTCCTTCCTCTCTGTCTCTGCCCCCTGGGAGTAGCTGGAGAGCCCATTGTGGGCAGGGAGTGTGCCTATTATATTGTTATATCGTACTCTCCCAAGCACTTAGCACAGTGCTCTCCAGTAGATATGATTGACTGAATGATTGACTGGTAAAATGACACCATCTTCGTTCCTTCAGGCGAGGATCCTGCGTGTAGCTGAATCTCTCTCCCTCTTCTGTTCTAGCTTTCGTTGCCCGCCCTAGCCTTGGCCAAGGACAGAGGTAACAGAAGGGAAGGAGAAAATGATTGGAATCAATATGGCCTAGGGGAATGGACAGAGCCTGAGAGTCATGGGACCTGTGTTCTAATCCAAACTCGAATCCCATGGACCTACTTTAGGGAAGTCAGTTACCCTCTCTGCGCCTCAATTTCCTCATGTGTGAAAAGACACCTGGATTTTCCTGATCTGCAAGGAAGTGTACCATGTTTCATGTCTTGAGGGGAACATTTGGTTCTAGGGTCCCCGGAGGGTAAGCAGCAATATTGCTGCCTGATGAGGGAGCGAATGTTGTTCAGTAGTCAATCAACTAATGAGCACTTTCTGGTTTTGGAGCCCTGTATCGAGTGCCTGGGAAAATTCAGTATGGTGGAGTAGAAAGACACGATCCCTGACTCCAAGGGATTTACAGACTCGTCAGGCTTGAGTAGCCAGGTCAAGTGGCCAAGATGGATTATGTAGAATTGAGTAGCTGGATCAAGTAGTCAGGAAGGAACCAAGGCGGATACAGGCGAGAGTAGGTGGTAGAGTAGCCAGATTGATTGGTCAAGTTCAGTAACGGGGTGGGAAAGTCAGGTTGAGTAGCCAGTCTGATGGTCAGATTGAGTCACTGGGTACTATGTTGACTAGCCATGTTGGGTAGCCGGATTAGATAGTAGAGTTAGGTAGCCATATTGGCTTGCCCAAGGTCACACAACAGACATGTGGCAGAGCTGGAATTAGCACCCACGTCCTCTGACTTCCGGGCCCGTGCTCTTTCACTAGACCACGCTGCAAGGTAACAAGGTTATATAACCGGGTTAGGTAGCCAGGTTGGATAGGTGAGTTGGGTAGCTGGGGTGGGTAGCCAGATTGGATAGCCAGTTGGGATAGTCAGGCCATGTTTGCACCTGCATAAATGTAGTAGCAGCGTGGCTCAGTGGAAAGAGCACGGGCTTTGGAGTCAGTGGTCGGGGGTTCGAATCCCGGCTCTGCCACTTGTCAGCTGTGTGACTGTGGGCAAGTCACTTAACCCCTCTGTGCCTCAGTCACCTCATCTGTAAAATGGGGATTAAGACTGTGAGCCCCACGTGGGACAACCTGATTCCCCTGTGTCTACCCCAGCGCTTAGAACAGTGCTCTGCACATAGTAAGCGCTTAACAAATACCAACATTAGTAGTAGTAGTAGTAGTCCCTTGAAGCTGCGTTTGCCATCTGTGCCCATGTCTCTCAGCAGGTAGTGCCCCCTCCCAGCTGCCAGGCTCCAAGATCCTGAAGAAATCCAGAGCTTTCACACCTTGCTCGGTTCTGCTGGCAGTCCTAGATGCCAGGGGAAGGCAGAGGAGCGGAGAAAGCGTTCCAGCCTCAGGAATGGCAGGTAAGGGGAGGAAACATTGATTTTGACTAAATTCTGAATTTCAGTCCAACACTTTCCTCTGATTCCCCCAGCAGAGCTAGACCCAGAAGAACTCCTGGGCAGGTGACTGGAACGGGCTGACCAGCTACACGGCCCAGCCTCTTCCTCCAAGATGGCATGAATGCCAAGGAGGTCACAGACAGCCGCTGTTTAGGGAGTTTAGCATCCATCCGCACCACTCCAAGGAGAGGCCTCTGAAGATGGAAAATAGGGGAAAAGTCTAAAAGGAGACGAGCCCGTGAGAGACCGTGAAAAGCTGGGGGATGGCCTTAAGCGGTTTTCCCGCTGACTTCAGGATCTCCCATCCTTCCTCCTCCTCCGAAGCACGATTTCTCTGACCATGTTTGGTACCGGATGGCAATGAATCGCTGGACAACCAGGCCTTTCATTAGATGAGAGAAACCGGGAATGAAAATTCCATTTCCACGTCTGTCTCTGACGGAACAGTCATTCTGAGGCTGCTTCCTCTTTTTAAAAACATGAAAAATAACACTAAGTCCCACCTCCCGGTCCCCCGGGGTGAAAGATGTTGTAAGAGACAAGGAATTCGTATTGTAAAATATTTTGAATTCCTTGGATAAAAACAACTTCTGGGGACGGGGTCAAACATCGCACTTCACCAGAAATCTGACCCCGTCTCATCCAATTATTTGCCAGACTTCGGCAAATCCAAGTTTCGAGCTTCCGGCATCGCTAGCAACCGGCGACGTCCAGCTACGAAGTATTTCTGGATGGGTTTTAGCTGCCTCCACCCAAGCTAGTTCCTCCGACAGGAATCTTGAATCAGACTTTAGATTTCACCAGGGCCTCATGGGCTTAATTTTTGAAGATCAGTTTCTGTAGAAAATTCAGTTTTGGTGCTGAATCTTACCAAGAAGTAACAAGTTATTTTCAGCAGAAACTGGACAAATGTTTTTCACATTTTAGTATTCCAATCCGGGAGCCGCAGTACCCTGGCGTCAGCCCGCCACCCCTGTCTTTTCAGCCCTCCGGTCCTATCTGTTCACCCCTTCCCCACTTCACCAAGATGGAGAATTCAGGTCAGTTCTGTGTCCGCGATGATGGACAGGGGGCCGTTGGAGGGAACTCCAGAGCTGACCTAAGGGAAACTTACCAAAAAAAAGGACCAGAGCGGGGTCCAAAGATGCAATAGCTGAGCAAAAACACCCTTTTTGGAGTCCCTGAACCTCACACTTTTCAGCTCGTCCATGCTCAACCCCATACACAGCCCCGCCTCCCTATGTTCACAGACTCACATGTGAGGTATCATTCATCCTTCTGGCCATTAGAGTCAGGTGGATCCCACAAATTATATTTAAATTGCCTCCAGAACTGCAGGCCCTTCTTGGAGTAATTGGAGCATAGAAGACTTGGTCTTGCTCTCTGAAATTTTCCCATCTCTGTTTCTGCAAAGATCATATCTCCAGCAGCCACATTGTGATTGCCTTGCCTTGTGCTTTCGAATCGTTTCCGACCCAAAGTGAATCGGTGGGCGCATCTCTCCCAGAACGCTGCCCGGCTCATCTTCCCGCAGAAACGATCTGGGCATGTCACTCCCCTTCTTAAACAACTCCGGTGGTTGCCTATCGACCTCCGCTCCAAACAAAAACTCCTCACTCTAGGCTTCGAGGCTCTCCGTCACCTTGCCCCTTCCTACCTCTCCTCCCTTCTCTCTTTCTACCACCCACCCCGCACGCTCCGCTCCTCCGCCGCCCACCTCCTCGCCGTCCCTCGGTCTCGCCCGTCCCGCCGTCGACCCCCGGGTCGCGTCCTCCCGCGGTCCCGGAACGCCCTCCCTCCTCACCTCCGCCATACTGATTCTCTTTCCCTCTTCAAAACCCTACTTAAAACTCACCTCCTCCAAGAGGCGTTCCCAGACTGAGCTCCTCTTCTCCCTCTACTCCCTCTGCCATCCCCCCTTTACCTCTCCGCAGCTAAACCCTCATTTTCCCCTTTTCCCTCTGCTCCTCCACCTCTCCCCTCCCATCCCCACAGCACCGTACTCGTCCGCTCGACTGTATATATTTCCGTTACCCTATTTATTTTGTTAATGAATTGTACATCGCCTCGATTCTATTTAGTCGCCATCGGTTTTTACGAGATGTTCTTCCCCTCGACTCTATTTATCGCCATCGTTCTCGTCTGTCCGTCTCCCCCGATCAGACCGTAAGCCCGTCAGACGGCGGGGACCGTCTCTATCTGTTGCCGACTTGTTCATCCCAAGCGCTTGGTACAGTGCTCTGCACATAGTAAGCGCTCAATAAATACTATTGAATGAATGAACGCCCCACCTCCACCTGCAGTCGTTCTGGTAGTGGATCCACAGAGTTACCTTGGTTAAAAACATGGAAGTGGTTTATCATTGCCTTCTTCTACGCAGTAAACTTGAGTCTCCACCCTTGACTCTCCCTCCCATGCCGCTGCTGGCCAGCACAGGTGAGTTTTGACTTGTAGCAGAATGCTTTCCACTCACTAGCCACTGCCCAAGCTAGGAGGGGAATGGGTATGCCTCTTCTTGACTCTCCTTCCCTTAGCTGAGACTGGTAGAGAACTGGAAACTCTCCAGGTGTGATCCCGAGAGGGGAACATTGTGATTTGATAGTGGTTAGCTGTCTCATGAGCTCGCTGTGGGCCAGGGATGTGTCTGTTTAATGTTATAGTGTACTCTCCCAAGGACTTAGTACAGAGTTCTGCACACAGTAAACGCTCAATAAATATGATTGAATGAATGAATGAATTAGCCGGCCCCAAAGGATTCTGATTAAACATCTCACTGGCAAGGGAATTGATCCATCAGTTCATCAGTCGTGGTATTTATTGGGCACTTACTGTGTTAAGAGCACTGTATTAAGCACGTGGGACAGTATGTTAGAGTAAGTAATAATAATAATGTTAGTATTTGTTAAGCGCTTACTATGTGCAGAGCACTGTTCTAAGCACTGGGGTAGATACAGGGTAATCAGGTCATCCCACGTGAGGCTCACAGTTAATCCCCATTTTACAGATGAGGTAACTGAGGCACAGAGAAGTGAAGTGACCCGCCCACAGTCACGCAGCTGACAAGTGGCAGAGCCGGGAGTCGAACCCATGACCTCTGACTCCGAAGCCCGGGCTCTTTCCAGCGAGCCACGCTGCTTCCCATAACCACGCTGCTTCCCATAGACACAATCCTTGTCCTCAAGGAGCTTAGTATCTAGTGGGGGGAGACAGTAATAATAATAATAATAGTAATGGTATCTGTTAAGTGCTTACTATGTGCCAAGCACTGTTCTAAACACTGGGGTAGATACAAGTCAATCAGGTTGTCTCACAGTCTTAATCCCCATTTTACAGATGGGGTAACTGAGACACAGAGAAGTTAAGTGACTTGTCCAAAGTCCCATAGCTGACAAGAGGCAGAGCGGGGATTAGAACCCACAACCTCTGACTCTCAAGCCCATTCTCTTTTCTCTAAGCCACGCTGCTTCTCTAGGAGAAGAGGCCCTCATAGCTTCCAAAACCTACAGTTTTCCCCTTGTTGAGTAGAAATTGATTCTCACCTCGGGAGTGGTTATTTTCAAGACGGTAAATAAATCTGCTTCCTAGTCACACTTCTTTTTTTAAAAAAAAACACGGAAACTCTCAGGCTGAGGCACGGTGAAAGGAGCGTGGGCTGAGCCTGGATTTCACTTCAGTGTTCCTTCCCCGCTGGGATTGTTTGCTCTGCTCCAATGCAGAGGGAGAATGTGTTACCCCGCGCCCTTGAGCGTGACTGAATGAGTGTGGACATCCCCAGCCAGAGAGTAATCCAGTTCTGCCTGGAATCCTCACCTCCTTCTTCTGGGCAGCAGGTTAATCATCGACGAGACACCGTCTGGCTGCTGCATGAAAGCGGGAAGGTCAAGGAAACGGCAAAGCACCGGACCGTCAGATGCCTTTGGAATGTGCGGCCTTGGCCACCACACCTCCGGGCGAGGGATCCGGGGGGCCCGTGGGTGGCCTTACCAGCTCCGGGAATCTTGGCCACCCAGTGGGTACGAGGATGGGGGTCTCATCCTCTGGACTGTGAGCTCCTCGTGGGCAGGGAAGGTGTCTGTTTCATGTTGTATTGTACGCTTCTGAATGCTTAGTACAGTGCTCTGTACACAGTAAGCACTCAAGAAATACGACTGAATGAATGAATCCCCATTATCTCATCATGCCCTGATCCAGTGAGACCCAGTGTTCCAGATGTTCTACCTCTCAGAAGGCCCCAGATCAGGTTCTGATACATTGAACCTGTTCTCCCGCCATTACCCCACACGGTCTTCCCGAATGCATATTTTCACTCCACCTTTGTACTACCCTACAGAAAGTGAATTAGGGAACGCTCTTTTGACAATACACATCTGTCAGACTTCCGCTCTCCCCACCTTCAAAACCTTATTAAGGTCATAATCCCTCCAAGGGTTCTTCCCCAATGAATCCCTCTTTTCCTCAGGTCCCTCTCCCGTCTGCATCATCAATGCACTTGGATCTGTGACCTTTGGGCATTGGTACTTGCACCCCCTCAGCCCCATAGCACTTATGTACATATCTTTAAATTATATATTATACATTTTTTATGTATATTATCGTCTCTGTCCCCCTCTAGACTGTAAACCTTTGGGCAGCCTACCCACTCTATTTTATTGTACTCTCCCGAGTGCTCAGTTCAGTGCTGTGCCCACAGTAAGCACTCGATAAATAAGGTCGATTGACCGATTAATCGACTGAGCTCTTCCTGGGCAGAACGGACAGCCTATCTGTAACGCGGGGAGAGAAAACGATGAATCCCGGGGATGGGTGGGTTGGCTGAACCTAAGGTCAGAGGTTTCCGGAGCTGCACCCTGCTGTAAAAGAATGAGAATCAATGCCAACTGCGGTTACTTCTGCTGCCGCCCACAAGCTCCCCGAGCACACCAAGTTACAACAGAACCATTGGCAGTCAATCTTGGAGGTGCCCGGAGGCCTTTTGAAAGCGGAGCGCTTTTTTCTTTCTTTCTTTTTTTCCATTTTTATTCTGGTCAGGGGAGCTGCTTCTGGAGAACCACCGAAACAGGCTGAACTGAGCCAGACAGATTAAATTAGTAATGACATGTCTGCGGCCAAAGGCAAGGTTTGGGACACCTGATGCAGGAGATAGGGGGATGAAAGAGGGATTTTCATTCCTGCCCTCAGTTTTGTCTCTGAGACATGTGTAATGCTTTCAGGATTTCACTATCATTACCACCTTCGCTGAGCAATGCCCTTGAAGGAATGGTAGGTAATTCCTTGAATTTCTGTAGCGGCTTCCTTCTTAAGGAGGCAAACCGCTGGCATGTCGACATCCTCATTCTATGTTCTGGACATCTCTGGGAAGTAGGGAGGGATGAATAATGCTTAACCCCCTCCCTGCTTCTCAGAAATGTCTAGAACATAGAACGATGCTCAGTTATGTGCATCAGCGCTGTGGAGCTGAAGGTGGGGTGAACGCGGCCTAGTGGATAGAGCATGGGCCAGAGAGTCAGAAGGTCATGGGTTCTAATCCCGGATCCGCCCCTTGTCTGTTGTGTGACCTTGGGCAAGTCACTTCACTTCTCCGGGCCTCAGCTCCCTCAGGTATCAGATAGAGATTGAAAGACGGCTTGGGACAGGGACCGAGTCCAACCTGATGTGCTTGTATTCACCCCAGCACTTAGTACAGTGCCTGGCACGGGGTAAGGGCTCAACAAATATCACAATTATTATTATTAAGTGGTTAAAAGCTACATATCCAAGTCCAACAAGGGCTCCAAGGGAGCTCCCCAAAGCTGGGATAGGTTGTGGAGGTCCCTGCCTGAGGGTGGGGTAATTTCATTACAACGTTTGACACCAATCCACATGGCTTAAAAATCAGAGCCAAAATAGGCCTCCTCTCTTCCACAGTGTTTCTCCCCCGAAAAATCATTCAATCAAAGATATTTGTTGAGTACCTACCAAGTGCAGAGCACTGTTCCAAGCGCTTGGAAGAGTACGATACAAGAGAATGAGCAGGCACGTTCCCCGTCCGTGACGAGCTTACAGGGAGAACGGTGTAACTTGGAAAACTAGGTTGTGAATGTCCTAGTCACTGGCCATGTTTTCCCAGAGCAAGTCAATTAATGGTATTTATTAAGCCCTTCCTGGGAGAGTACAGTAATTAGGCCTATGAACTCCTGACTTCACATCCCCAATTTCCCATCCAGCCCATTCCCCTGTGAGCACCAACAATTCCGCTGCCATTATGCCTGGGCTGGGAGCAGTATGGTGTTTGCAGGCAGTTCAGCAAATCTAGTCTCTTTCCTCACTTTCCTCTGGAAGCCCCAAAATGCTGATGGGAGTTGTCTCCAAATGAATATGAAAGGCAATGGGATAATAATAATGCAAATAATATTTTAAAGCGCTTATTAGGCACAAAGCTCTGTGACAAGCCCTGGGGCAGGTACAAGATACAGTCTCTCTAGCCCTCATTTCCTCTTGCCCCATTCTCTTCTTGTATTTATAATCGTATTTATAATTGGCTCCGGTTATTCTCTCCTCCCTCAGTCCCACTGCACATATGTACTTATCTGCTATTTATTTATTCGTATTAATGTCTGTCTCCCCCTCTGGCTGTAAGAGTGTTGTGGGCAGGGAATCACGTATACCAACTCTGTTATATTGTTAATTTGTACTCTCCCAAGGGCTTAGTACAGTGCTCTGCACACAGTAAGCACTCAATAAATACAATTGATTTATTGATTGACTGACTGGGTGTCCCTGAACCCTTAAAGCCAGGATCTGTGGAGCCGAGATTGGCACTTTCTTACACATGGAATCATCTCCTCCTCCTTTAAAGACTTAGTGAAATCATATCTCCTCCAAGAGTACTTCCCTGCCTAAGCCCTCCTTTCCTCTTCTCCCACTCCCTTCCGGGTCACCCTGACTTGCTCCCTTTATTCTTCCCCTTCCCAACCTCACAACCCTTATGTACATTTCTGTCATTTATTTATTTATATTAATATCGATCTCCCCCTCTAGACTGTAAGCTCACTGTGGGCAGGGAATATATCTGTTTATTGCTATATTGTACTCTCCCAAGCTCTTAGTACAGTGCTCCGCACACAATAAGCATTCAATAAATGCAATGATGATGGTATTTGTTAAGCGCTCTGTACCAAGCACTGTTCTAAGCGCTGAGCGCTGTTGGATTAACCGACTGACTGACTGCCTGTCTTCTCCTGAGCTTTGCAGAATACTTTGCTGCAGGAATGCACCTACAAGAACTGCATTCCCCGATGCCCTTTACGGGCCTGGCTCTGCCCCGATGTGTATTTCCACAACCTACAGGCGGAGTTACAAATTAACCTGACTTCAAAGACATCCTGGTGAGCAGGAAGTTGGCAGGTGCAAGCCTGGAAGGGGCAGCGGGAACTCAGGAGGAGATCAGGGACTGGATGTGCACCCCATGAGGCAGAGTTACTGGTCAGAGAAAATGGGTGACATCATTCTGGAGCCCGTGTCCCTTCCGCCAGGGCTCTGGATGGGACCAACCAGAGGTCACGTCAACTTGCATCTTTTTTGACCCCCGGGGGATTTGGGTCCTTCTTCTCCGCTGGATCAGCCAATCCTGGGCTCCTCTGGTGGAGGTGCCCTCTCTGAGCCGGGGATGGAATGAGTATGATGACCTTGGGGAGGTCACTTCACTTCTCTGGGCCTCAGTTCCCTCATCTTTAATATGGAGATTAAGACCGTCAGCCCCGGGTCGGGGACTGTGTTCGACCTGATTAGCTTTTATCTATGCCAGCGCTTAGTACAGTGCCCAGCACATAGTAAGCACTTAACAAATACCATAAAGAAAAAAATAGTTTCTTGGGTCTCCCACCTTCTCACGGGCACCCAGCCCCTGCCTCTGTGCTGTGCTGCAGGGGGAGAGCAGATCTCAAAGGAGATCTCAAAGAGGATACGTGAAGACGGGGCACAGGGAAAGGTCACCCTGGCTCTGAGCTCCCTGTGAGCAGTGGATGGGACTCGGGTTTCTGATAATAACACCAACTACTGCGCTAATAATAATAATAATAACAATCCTAATCACAATAATATGTGTGGCATTTGCCAAGGGCTTCCTATGTGCCAAGCACGAGGGTAGATACAATACGATCAAATCAGTCACAGTTCCTGTGCCTCGATTTCCTCATCTGTAAGATGGGGATTAAATACCTCTTCTCCCATTTTGCCCAACGTCACACAGCAGGCAAAGGGTGGAGCTAGGTTTAGAAGCCAGGTCCCCTGACTTCCAGGCCAGTGCTTTTTTTCACTAGGCCACAGTGCTAGGTGAAGTCACCAAGTCACTTACATTTGTCTATTTTGGGACCCCTCAGATCACACGGTCCCATGAGCCATAAAAATCTTTTGTTATAATCATAATTATAATAATTACGGTACTTGTTGAGAGCTTATTATGTGCCAAGCACTGTTCTAGGGGCTGAGGTAGATACACGTTAATCAGGTTGGTCACAATTGCTGTCCCACATGGGGCTAACACTTTTATCTCCATTTTACAGATGAGGGAACTGAGGCACTAAGAAGTGAAGTGATTTACCTGACGTCACACACCAGACATGTGGTGGAGTTGGGATGATGATGGTAGTTGTTAAGCGCTTACTATGTGCAGAGCACTGTTCTAAGCGCTGGGGTAGATACAGGGGAATCAGGTTGTCCCACGTGGGGCTCACAGACTTCATCCCCATTTTACAGATGAGGTAACTGAGGCACAGAGAAGTGAAGCGACTTGCCCACAGTCAGCTGGCAAGTGGCAGAGCCGGGATTTGAACTCATGACCTCTGACTCCAAAGCCCGGGCTCTTTCCACTGAGCCGCGCTGGATTGGAACCTGTGTCCTTCTGACTCCCAGGCTCGTGCTCTATTAAGCCAGATTGTGTGGTCATGTGTCACATCGGGGACAAAGATACTGATTAAGGTCACATAGATTTAACACACCAATTAGAAAGAACTTCAGCCATCTAGCGGTATTAATATTATATTTTTGATGGCAACAGTTGTTCCCTCAAGAGGCTACGACCATGTCTAATTCCTACCTGTGCACTTAGGACAGTGCTCTGCACATAGTAAGCGCTTAAAAATGTCATTACCACCGCTGCTACATCTGATTCTCTCCTTTTCCGGACAGGTTTTCTCTCCCCAAAGAATACATTTTCCCCTTTCACTTCCTCTTTCGCCCCTTCACCTGCCAGATGTGTGTAGCTGCGTACTATTAATATTGACAAAGCATTCAACAAGAGCTCGTGATACTATCATCACCATAATTATCATCATAGCATTTATTAAGCACATACTTTGGGGAATTTATTTTATTACAACTCAATGTGTTTCTATGTGGCCTTTTTGTCCAACATCCTCCAGGTCCCTGGTTTTATCTTCTCTATACTGCCAAGACGCAGTGTTGGGGAGGGGCAATTCTCTCCATTTTGCAGGGGAAACTGAGATCTGAGGTTCTGGCGGAGTGATATGCTTGAGGTCACAGGGTGAGCCAGTGCAGGGCCAGGACACGAACCAGCCCAGTGCTCTCCCCATTTTCTTTTATGGTATTTGTTAAGCCATTACTATGTATCAGGCTCTGTACAAAGTGCTGGGGAAGATACAAGATAATCAGGTTGGACACAGTCCCTGTCCCACATAGGAATCCTATTCTTAATCCCCATTTGACAGATGAGGTAACTGAGAGCCAAAGAAGTGAAGAGACTTACAAGGTCACACAAAGCAGATGAGTGGCAGAGCCAGGATTAGAACCCAGGGCCTCTGACCCCCAAGTCTTTGCTCTTTCCATTAGGCCATGCTGCTTCCCACAAGGATGGAAAGGCAGGAAATCCCTTAGGATTTGTCCATGGAAACAAGGGAAGGGAGATAATAGATCCTTAAGGATGTACAGTGAATAATGTTGGTATTTGTTAAGCGCTTACTATGTGCCGAGCACTGTTCTAAGCGCTGGGGTAGACATAGGGAAATCAGGTTGTCCCACGTGGGGCTCACGGTCTTAATCCCCATTTTACAGATGAGGGAACTGAGGCACAGAGAAGTTAAGTGACTTGCCCACAGTCACACAGCCGACAAGTGGCAGAGCTGGGATTCGAACTCATGAGCCCTGACTCCAAAGCCCGTGCTCTTTCCACTGAGCCACGCTGCTTCTCCATAGTAAGCGCCTCAATAAATACTATTGAATGAATGAATGAAAACTGAATTTTCTTCAACGTTTCGGAAGTCTAACCCCATCCCCGCCCCGGCTCCAAACCCTGCACCCTTTCCACTCTGCAGCACAGTCCGCCTCATGTGGGTGGTGGGCTTTTAAACTGGGGCAGAAAGGTTGAGGTCACATTCCAGCACTAAATGCTTGTCTCCCACAGCAGACCATTATCCCCGTGTGAGAAATCAATAAGAAGTTAATGTTTGAAGACATTGCTAACTTTGGTCAACAGAAAAGAGCCATAACTACCTTCTATGATTGGTATTGCCACCCTCACCTCTCCACTGGCCAGGGGAGGTGGTGGAGGGAGGAGGTACAGGGAAGGGAAGAGAGTGAGGGGAGATAGAGAGAAGGGGAGAGAGAGAGAGAAGTAGAGAGGAAGGGAGGGAGGAAATGAGAGAGAAATAAAGAGAGCAGAGAGGGGAGAGAGGGAGGGGGAAGAAATAGAGGGGGAAATGGGGGAGAGAGAAATACGGGGGGGAGAGAGAAACAGAGAGGGAGAGAAAGATAAGGAAGAGCAGGAGGGAGAGAAAGAGAGGTAGACAGAGAAATAAAGAGGAAGAGAGAAAGAGAAATAGAGGGGAGAGAGAGGGAGAGAGAAATAGAGAGAGAGGGAAGGGAGAAAAAGGGAGAGAGGGAGAGACAGGCAGGGAGAGAGAGAGAGACAGAAACTCAGATTAGAGGCTGAGAATGGCCTGGCTTGCCAGAAGCCCGGCGTTCGTTTGCAGGTTGGGTTTCTGGATGTGGAGAGGGAGGGTTTATTCTGAAAAGGAATGTGTTTGATGAAAGATCCATGTGTTCCACAATGCCATGCTGTGTGAAGTGAGAGATAAGGCGAAGGCAGGAAGGACACTATCCAAGAGGTCATTCCAGCTACACCGATACGACTTCGATCGGTTTTTGGAAGGATGCACTGGATACATGGGAAAGTTCTCTGTGTCTGGAAACCCGGTGGGATTCTTTCATGGGTTCCGCTCAGGGTCCCTCCCTCTGTAAATTTGCTTCGTCGGGGGGCTCCAGGTGGTCTGGGAACACTGTGTGTTCTAAGGTATTCTAATCTCCCTCCCCACTCCCATGACTGGTACCCTGGCTACCTGGAATGCGGACAGCCTGGCACTTACTGAGTTTCCAGAAATCATCACCCAATCAATCGGCCGTATTTATTGAGCAGATGTGTGCACAGCTCTGTAATAACCACTTAGGAGAGTACGGTAGAATTAGTAGGCAAGATCTCAGCCCTCAGTCCTCAAGGGAAGCAGTGTGGCTTAGGGGATAGAGCAAGGGTCTGGGAGTCAGAAGGACCTGGGTTCTAATCCCGGCTCCTCCACTTGTCCGCTTCGTGACCTTGAGCAAGTCACTTCACCTCTCTGGATCTCAGTTAACTCATCTGCAAATTGGGGATTAAGATTGTGAGCCCCTTGCGGGACAGGGACTGTGTCCAACCTGATTAACTTGTATTAACTGCGTTAACTGCAACGCTTAGAAGAGTGCTGGGGACATACCTATAATAACATACCATTATTATTATTACTTACAATTGTGCACGGGACACCACAGAGTAGGCAGAGTCGGTCGGGCACTAACCAAGGTCTCTCCCTTCCCTTCCTGAAGCTCCCCGGTCCGTTGGCTAAGAGATCCTCATGTCCGGTGGTAGCAAAGTTACCGTGATCATCCCCAGTCTCGGCTCCCCCGGAACCAGACGATAGAGGAGGCTGACAGCTGGTGAAGGAATTCTTCTTTTCCGGTTACTTCCCGATTCTCTCAGCTCCCAATCCTTGGGCTCGCAGAGGTGGCTAAGGCTGACCTAACTCTGAAGTTAGCTTAGCCACCCATCACTCGGACTGTGGTGCCTTCTCTCCCCACCGACCTCAGTGTGGCTTCCCCCAGCCCACAGAGACCGGTTCTACCAATCCCAGTTCGGCCCCCTGCCTTGCTTAGATGCTGGGAAGTGGTCTTGACCTTCCCCAGCTGGGATTTATGCCCCTTCCCTGCGAGTCCTGGGTTCCATCATGGCAGACCCCCAAAGGAGTAGAACCCAGAGGAATCTTTCTGTTCGCTCCTCTCTGCTCAGTTGCAGCGTCTGGGAAAACGTTTCCCGTGTGCTCACTAATATTAATAATAATTTTTGTTCTTGTTAAGTGCTTATTATGTGCCGAGCACTACTTTAAGTGCTGGAGTAGATAAAGTTAATCAGGTTGGCTGCAGTCCCTGTCTCGTACGGGGCTCGCAGTCTTGATCCCCATTTGACAGATGAGGGAACTGAGGCACTGAGAAGTTAAGTGGCTTGTCCAAAGTCACACAGCTGATTCGTGGTGGAGTCAGAATCAGATCCCAGATCCTTCTGACTCCCAGATCTGGGCTCTATTCGCTAAGTCATGCTGTTTCTCCCTCCCAACGGAACCCAGCACAACAAGATCTAACACCAGGTGGACTTCTCTAGAAAAGCCCACCCAGGGCCCCTCTTGTTCCCGAGGTGCCGGAAGGCTGTTCTAAACTCAAAATAGTAAGCTTCAGAGGTGGGCGAGGGTCCCCACCTTGGGTCAACGCCATCAGCACGGCACTCCCACCGCTGGGACAGGGGTGACACCCTCCCCTCCGCCCCCGGAACCCGCCACACCCCAAGACCAGGACCTCGGCGGTCAGCCTGGCCGGACCTGCCCTTTCCACCGGGAGATTTTCCGACGCGGCCGTTTAAGCCCCGGGTCGCTCGCGGTGGACAGCGGCCTTGCTTTCCGTTCCAGATTGGAGCTGTTCCCGATGGGATCTGTTTTTAGACTGGAGGGAAATCTCTCCCATTCCGCAGGAACAATGGACCGTTTGAAAACGCGTCCCGGGGAATTCCAGGCCCGGCCCAGAGGCTGGGCTCACGCCCTGGGGTTTACGAAGAGGGCAGGTCGCAGGAACTGGAACTCCAGTGCCCCGGGCCCTGAGCTTCTCTATACAGTGAGGACGAGGGGGCTGTCACCTGACCTCTGGCCAGCAGGAAATATTCTCAATGACATTGGCTGTTTTCCTCTGGCCCCATCCTCCCTCAGCCTCCTTCCTCTTCACCTCCTCTCTCTAGCAGCGGGCTCAGCCAGGGATTTCAGGCTCAGTCAACTGAAAGCCGCAGATCAAGAGATGGGTCAAAGTGTTGGGTCCCAGCACGCTGCCACTGCAAGGTATACGGCAGACGATGTGGACTTCCTGCAGCGAGGGCCAGTCTTGGCTTGTCCCAAGAGCCCTCGGAAAATCCATGTCCACACTCCGGCCCAGGAAACCTTCCCAATTAAATCACAACTCCCTAATCAAATCCACCCAACTTACATTCTCAGTGCTCAGGTATTTTATTCTCGATCTCAGAATCTAGGTGCAGTTGGGAAATGGCACCTCGTGGAAAGAGCACAGGCCTGGGAGTCAGAGGACCTGAGTTCTAAACCCAGCTCCATCTCCTGCCTGCCGTGTGAACTTGGGCAATCGCTAAACTTCTCCATCCCTCAGTTTCCTCACTGGAAAATGGGGATTCAATGCCTGTTCTCCCTCCTACTTAGACTGTGAGCTCTACGTGGGACAGGACTGTTCAAACCTGTTTGTCTCGTAACTTCCCTCGTGCTCGGTGCAGTGTTTGGCACTTAATGAATGCCATTATTTTGTATTTGTACATTCCGGTATTTTTTCAGATACTTCATCCTGGTATCTTCACATAGCTTCTGTTACGGCTTTGTTCTTTCTCCTGCTTTCACCACTTGTGAATACTTTTTGTCTGTCTGCTTCTGCATTAGATTTTAAGTTCCTTGAAGGCCAGGAGACTGCTGTACACAAGTGCTTAGCACGATTCTCTCTCTCTCTCTCTCTTTCTCCAGTCCTCCTGCCCTTTGGAAACAAGAAGACTACACCTGGATGTTAAACCTCCTTGTCCTGTCCCTCTGGGGTTCCGGTGAAAGGAAGTCCCTTGGACACTTGGATTTCTTCCCTTTATTCACCCCTCTGTCAGCCTCGCAGCACTGGTACTTTATTGCTTTATTGCTGAATTGTACTTTCCAAGCGCTTAATACAGTGCCCTGCACACAGTAAGGACACAATAAATGCGACTGAATGAATGAATGAATGGTACATATCCGTACTTTATTCGTATTAATGTCTGTCTCCTCCTCTAGACAAGGAACTTGTCTACCGACTCTGTTATATCGTACTCTCCTAAGCGCTTAGTACTGTGCCCTGCACAAAATAAGGGCTCGATAAATAACGACTGATGGACTGATCTGTTTTTTCCTGTCCATCTCATCCACTTCTCCCCTTTAATTCCTCCCTACTTCCTGCTTTGTGAACCTGCCCCTGGAGGCGTCACCCCTGAGGGCCACTCTCCGGAGGCTCCTGTCCTTGGAGGCTCTTCCACCCCTGAAAACCCAAGTCCCAAACCCCTGGAGAATCCCCCACCCCCCCAAAGATCTCCACTCTCTCCACTTCATGCCTTACATAGGGGATCCCAGCTCTTCCTATTCTTCAACTTCCTCATGAAGCCTTTCCCCATTCAGCTTTCCAGCAGTCCTCGCTTTTCCCAAGCCACCCACCCTGGAAGGTTTCTGGAGTGTTACACGACTTTGACTCCCGAGCGTGGCTCCCTGAAGGAAGCCCGTTGTTGAGGCCCAGTTTGTTTCCCAAGTGGGTTGTTTACATTCGGTGGTCCGCGGAAAATGAAGTCCAACGAAAACAACCTCTCTCTTTGATGTCTTTGGCAGTCGTCCCCGGAGTCTCCCCTTCAGAGGCCTTCCCGCCCGAGCTTGGAGTTCGGTCCCCACATCGGTAGCCGGCACATCCTGGGAGAGAGACCGGTGACACGGGGTAGGTGACCCACGGAGAAGAGGGGACCTGGGAGAGAGGCTAGGCGGAATCTACCGTTCCAGGGAGACTCTAGAAAAGGGGGAGAAATTGGGAGGAGTGAAAACATCACCTGCCCATAGCTGAAGAGGAAGCAGAGTTAGAGAAAGAGTGAGCAAGCTGGTTCTTCCAGGCTAGAGCCTCTTGGCAAACCAGTCAGGAAACTCCACCGAAAAGTTAGGAAACAGAAAGAATGATAGGGAAACCCTGCTCCCCTGAGCCAAAGGCAGTGGACTGGGGTGACGGCAGAGAGGCAGGAGAGGGGCAGGGGGTTAGATCGTTTTTTGGCACCAAAATATTTTCAAACTGGACTTATTTTTCCAAAAAGTTTCCAACAAGGATCTCTACCCATTTCCAAGCTCCATGGGGGATTGCAAACCTATAGGAAACAAAGCCTCTTCCCACGACCTCCTTCCTTCCTCTGAGTCAGACGCGGAGGGCCTGGGCTCGCGGACCAGAGCAACGGAGAGAGGAGCCGAGGGTGGAGACGTGTCTGGGTGGTCGGGACTGTCATGGGGGTGATAGTGGGGTGGGGGGGACAGGGGGAGTTGGGAAGAGTGGTGGTCTCTCAGATATGAAGGGAGAGGGAGCTCTAGGGCGGAAGGACGATGTTAACAAGGGGTCAGTGGCGAGTGAGACAAGATTATTATCATTATTGTTATTAGTAGTCGTAGTAGTAGTAATAATGATAGTGACCGTGGTATTTTTAAAGGGCTTACTATGTGTCAAGTACTATACTAAGCACTGGGGTAGACACAAACAAATCGGGTTGGACGCAGTCTAAGATCGAGGTACGGTGAGTAGGTTAATGTAAGTGAACTGTTCAGGCTGGGTTGTGGTGAGAGAGGAGTGATTTCTTACTAAAAAATCGTATTTCTTCCACAAAGCCTCCCTTGACTAGCCTCTCATTTCCCCACCCTATTAATCAATCCTCCCTTCTGCATCTCCTATCAACTTGGGGCTGTACTCTCTAAGCACTCTGGTACCCATGCCCATCCCTACGGCATTTATGTTGTGCCCTGCCACTCCCCCATCTGTAATTTATTTTAATGTCTTTCTCCCCCACTAATAATAATAATTATTATTATTATTATCATGGTATTTGTTAAGCGCTTACTATGTGCTCGGCACTGTTCTAAGCACTGGGGTAGATTCAAGGTAATCAGGTTGTCCCACATGGGGCTCACAGTCTTAATCCCCATTTTGCAGATGAGGCAGTTGAGTCTCAGAGAAATAAATTTTCTTGCTCAGAGAAGCGGCTTGTCCAAGCTCACACAGCAGGCTAGTGGAGCCGGAATTAGAACCCACGTCCTCTGACTCCCAAGCCTGTGCTCTTTCCACTAAGCCACGCTGCTTCTCACTGGATTGTAAGATCCTAGAAGGCAAGGAACGAGACTATGAACTCTGTTGTACCGAGAAGCAGCATGGCCTAGTGGAAAGAGCACGGGCCTGGGAGTCAGAGGGCGTGGGTTCTAATCCCGGCTCCTCCACTTATCAGTTTGTGACTTTGGACAAGTCACTTCTCTGGGCCTCAGGGATCTCATCTGTAAAATGGGGATGAAGACTGTGAGCCCCACATGGGACAACCTGATGATCTTGTATCTACCCCGGTGCTTAGAACAGTGCTTGGCATGTAGTAAGCGCTTAACAAATACCATCATTATTATTATTATTACTAGTAGTAGTAGAAATAGTAGTAATAGAGTAGCATTTATTATTATTGCACTGCATTAAGCAGTTGGGAAGGACAGAATAACCATGTGACACATTCCCTGCCCACAAATACTACTACTAATAATAATAAAGAGAACACAAACAAATAACAAAGAGATCACCCTCTAGCTGGCGAGACAAGCATAAAAACATTTACAACTCTAATGGTCAAAATAAATAAATCGAGCAGACAAATATATATATAAGTGCTAAGGAGGGTGTAAATAAATTCAGTTGTGGGCAGGGAAAGTGTTGGCAAATGTTATATTGTACTCTCCCAAGTGCTTAGTGCAGTACGGTAAGCACTCAGTATATACTGCTCCTGAGCTTAGAACAGTGCTCAGCATATAATAAGCGCTTAGCAGATACCGACATTATTATTATTACAGTTACTTGATTCAGCCATCCCCGCATTTCATTCCATCACTCTCCAGGTTCCATCTAGCCTTCCTCCCACCCCTAGGTTGATCATCCAGTCACGAGTATTGTTCCAAGTCCCTCTGACCTATGGGAAGTCTGTTTCTGGCTGCTTCCAGCCTAATCCTACCCCACACACAACCCCCCCCCCCCCCCCAAGCGCAGATAAATGCAAGTGATTGAGACAGAGATCTACCCTGGATCAAGCACTTGCAAGCCTTCACAGGACTGTCCCCTGTTTCCAGAGCCCCAAAGCTGGGGGAACCACTCCCAGCTTCCGGCCCCCACTGCCATGTGACCTCCGACGTCTCCTTTCTCCTTTCCAGCTTCCCAGATGGAATGGCTGGGAGCCGCTTAGCAAGCGGAGGGAAAGGTGTGTGCCCAAAGGGAAAGAAGAAGACCGAAGGTCAGTGGCAGATGGGAGGCGGGCTCTCTGCCCCCGGGGTGAGGTCAGGAGCCAGGTGTTCTGCTGCTAGGAGGATCCCATTTGGGATCCTGGTAACAGTGTAAATTCAGGCCTGTTAAACTGGATCGACGCAGGAATGTTTTCAGCGCGAGGAATGAAGTCTTCAGTTGCGGTATCTGTTAAACGCTTAATACGTGCCAGGCACTGTACTAAGTGCTGGAGTGGATACAAGAAAATTGGGTGGGACACAGTCCCTGTCCCACAAGGGGCTCACAGTCTCAATCCCCATTTTACAGATGAGGTAAATGAGGTACAGAGATGTTAAGTGACTTGCCCAGGATCACACAGCCAACAAGCGATGGAGCCAGGATGAAGGCTCACCATGCGGAGAGCAAAGTTGCTTTCCAAGTTGTAAATAATAATGATGATGATGATGATGATGATGATGATGGTATTTGTTTAGCACTTATGTGTGCCAGGCACTCTAATAGGCACTGGGGTAAGTAGAAGCTAATCAAGGTGCACCCAGTCCCTGTCCCGCATAGGGCTCACAGTCTGAATCCCCATTTTACAGATGAGGTAATTGAGGCAAAGAGAAGTTAAGTGATTTGCCCGAGGTTCCACAGCAGACATGTGGCAGAGCTGTGATCAGAACCCAGGTCCTTCTGACTCCCGGGCCCATGCTCTATCCTCTAGGCCGCACCGCTTCTCATGGAAGGTGGATTTCACTCAGACACTGGAGCAGGAAGCAGGTTCCAAACTTCCCAGAAAATACTCTCCTTCCCCATCTCTCCACGTTGGATCATCTGGCTGGCTTCCCTCCTCCGGTGAGATATGAAATGCACCTCATCCCGATCACACAGTTGGGATTTCTCCTTTGGGAATTCTTCAAAGAGACGACAGGTTCACCAGTGATTGCTGGGTCGCTTTTTTAAATCTCTCTCCCTTGCACTTCCCCGTGAGGAGCAGCGTGGCTAATGGAGAGAGCGCGGGCCTGGGAGTCAGAAGAACCTGAGTTCTAATCCCGACTGTGATACTTGTCTGCTGTGTGATCTTGGGGCAAGTCACTTCACTTCTCTGTGCCTCAGTTTCCTCATCTGTAAAATGGGGAGTAAGACTGCGACCCCTATGTGAGACAGGGACTGTGTCCAACCTGATTTACTCAGTACAGTCCCGGGACCATTGGAAGCACTTAACAAACTGCCCAAGAACAAAAGAGAGTATCACCTGTCTCTGGACTAGAAACTGCTCTGCCCTCAGGTTGAAAGTCACGTAAACAGTAGAAAATTAAACTATTGCGGGGAAACAGCAGGCAATGTCCTTGGAGCTGGGGTCGGATGGGTTCGGGAGATCGAAACAAAGTAAAAATTCCTCTCGGGGTGGGGAGAACAGCTCTTACCTGTCCCAGCCGTGTCCTTTTATAGCAAAGACTCCCAGACTGAACTGGCACCTGACCCGTTTCTCTGCTTTATGACTCACGCTCACAGAGTCTCTGGTGGCTGTTCTCCCCGATTTAATTTGCAGGAAATCATGCAGAGAGAGCTGATCCTGCCCTCAGTGTTCACCCCAGCTTTTGCTAACTAACTTTGGCCCCCAGAGAGTGTCTTGTGCTAAGTTGTGTCCATCCAAGCTTCCCCAAAGTAAAGGCTGCAACAGACTGCCCTCTGCAAGGGGACGGGGAGAAGACCTGAGGATCCCCACGGTTTGAATTCCCAATATTTTCCTCTCCAGACAGGGAAGGGTGAGAAAGCAGCGTGGCCAAGAGGAAAGAACACGGGCCTGGGAAATCCGAGAACCTGGATTCTAATCTTGGATCTGCCACTTGCCAGCTGCATCCTTGGGCAATCCACTTACTTTTTCAGTGCCTCAGTTTCCTCTGCTGTAAAAGGGGGAAAGATACCCATTCTCCCTCCTTCTTAGAACCTCATTCAGGAGGGACAGGAACTGCGTCTGATCTGATTGTATCACATCTACTCCGAGAAACAGCGTGGCCCGGAGGATGGAGCATGGGCCTGGGAGTCAGAAGGACCTGGGTCCTAATCCCGGCTCCGCCACTTGTCTGTTCTGGACAAGCTACTTCACTTCTCTAGGTCTCAGTTGCCTTGTCTGTAAAATAGGATTAAGACTGTGAAACCTATGTGACACAGGGACTGTGTCCAACCTGATTAGCTTGTAACCACCCTAGCGCTTACAAGAGTACCTGGCACATTGTAAGCACTTAACAAATGCCACAATAATTATTATTATTATTACCCCAGTGTCTGGCTCATGGTAAGTGCTTAACAATGAACACCATAATTATTGTCACTATTGTTATCATCTTCATTGTTAATATTGTTGTCATTGTTATTTAATAATTCAGCAAAGCCAGGCATGAAGAACCCTACCAGGGGATCCCCGGGATACAAACCATGGTGGCTCTAAAGTGCCCAGCGATTAGAACAGTGCTTGGCACATAGTAAGCGCTTAACAGATACCATCATTAATAATAATAATAATAATAATGTTGGTATTTGTTAAGCGCTTACTATGTGCCAAGCACTGTTCTAAGCGCTGGGGTAGACACAGGGGAATCGGGTTGTCCCACGTGAGGCTCACAGTTAATCCCCATTTTACAGATGAGGGAACTGAGGCCCAGAGAAGTTAAGTGACTTGCCCACAGTCACACAGCTGCCAAGTGGCAGAGCCGGGATTCGAACTTATGACCTCTGACTCCCAAGCCCGTGCTCTTTCCACTGAGCCACGCTGCTTCTCTATTATTAATAGTGTCATGTGACGTCTGCTCAAGCCCCCTTGGGAGCTGATGACCAGTGAGAGTTTCTCAGGTCCCTTTTAGGCTCCACTAGTCCTTGACTTCAGCTGGCTGTCTTAACCCTTCCGATCTCTACGGGTTCAGAACGTCGGTAATAGATGCTGGCTTCTTCCCCGGCCAAGGCCTTGGAACCGAGGCCTCAGGGCGCTGCTGACGCCGGGCCCGGGGGTGACTTCCAGAAGGTGAAAGTGATCGGGGCCCAGAATACCCGTCTAAGCCGTAAGACTCGGCCACCACGCTCTTGGGCTCGGCGAGGTTAAGGCATGAGCCAGGAGAAAGAGCTGAGGGCAATTAGTCACGGGCTGGCTGCCCCAGGTCAGGGAAGGGGCGGAGAGGGAGTTGGACATTGGCATTGGTCCTGCCTCCGCTCGGCCTCTGCTGGAAGCGACGAATGCCCGCCGGTTTACGACCAGCTGCGGCTTCTGAACTGGCTTTACGCTTGGAGCCGGTCACAGGGATCGCAGTGCTGGATGAAATTGGCTTTTTGGGATTAGAGTATGGAACGGACAGGTCTCGTGTGAAACGTCATCCTTCATCGTCAGCATGGGCTAGTGTATAGCGCCTGGGCCTGGGAGTCAGAAGGACCTAGGTTCTAATCCTAGCTCCATCACTTGTCTGCCGTGTAACCTTGGGCAAGTCACTTCATTTCTCTGGTCCTTAATTCCCTCATCTGTAAAATGGGGATTAAGACTGTGAGCCCTGTGTGGGATGGGGATTGTGTCCAACCCGCACGTCTTGTTTCTACCTCAGCATCTGGCACATGGTAAGCGCTTAAAAAATTATTACTGTAATCATCATCATCGATGAAACTTTTCGAGCACTTTACTTCCCTCTCCCAAGCACTTAGTACAGTGATTTGCACACAGTAAAACACTCAATAAATACGACTGAAATGAGGGCACAGCCCGGTACTAAACGCTTGGGAGAATACATTAGAACAGAGTGGGTAGACATACTCCCAACCCACAATGAGCTTACAGTCTAGCGTGGGAGACAGACATTAATATAAATAAATAATATGTAATGTATAATTTATAGATAAATGAAGAGGTGCTGAGGGGAGAATTCCAGATGCCCAAAGGTCACAGATCCGAATTCATGGACGATGCAGAAGGGAGAGGGAGCTGGGGAAACACCCTTCAAGCCTTCTTCTGGGGAACTGTGTGACTACAGAGGGCAGGATTGGAGCATATGTGCTCTAGGCATCCTCCAAAGAGTCAGGGTAGACTAAGAAGGGGAGGGTGATGGTGTGGGTGCCTCTAGACTGTAAGCTCGTGGCCAACTCCAGGAACATGTCTGCCAACTCGTTATATTGTACTCTCCCAAGTGTTTAGTACAGTGCACTGCACACAGTATGTGCTCTATAACTATGAATGATCGCCACGATCGTAATAACAATAATAATAATAATAATTATGGCATTTGTTCAGTTCAATTCAATCGTATTTATTGTGTGGGCACAGCACTGTACGAAGCAGTTGGGAAAGTACAACACAGCAATAAACAGTGACTTTCCCTGCCCACAGAGAGCTTAAGCGCTTACCATGTGCCAGGCACTTTACTAAGCACTGAGGCAAAGAGAAGTGAAGTGACTTGCTCGAGGTCACACAGCAGACAAGTGGCAGAGCCGGGATTAAAACCCAGGTCCTTCGGCCTCCCAGACCCGTGCTCTATCCTCTAGGCCCCGCTGCTTCCATTGACATTTGGCCATCAGACCCCTTTCCAGCTGGAGTTCAACCCCGCCCATCCCCATCGCCAAACCCATCCTTCTCCTCCCAGGATCTGTCTGCCTGTCTTCCCCTCCTTCTCTGGAGGCCGGACCTTCTTCCAGCGAGGCCCAGAGACTCCGGACCAAACTGTTTTCAAAAGGGACAAGGGAAAGTGCCAATCAGCTGCTGAGTTAACTCTTTGGAAAGCAGAGCTTCCTGGATCAGGTCCGTCCTCAAGGAAATGGTAATTCCTTGAGGGTTAGGGGAAGCATTGTTTTCGGAGGGAAAAATAAGCTTCTCGGTGTTTCTGCATCAGGGGTAGGGAGGGGAAGAGTCGGGAAAACTCTCGCTTCTGCACTCTAGGTCATTTCTGGGCCGCTGAGGTCTTACCCTGATTAATTTCATACCCCTTCTCCGCTTCGCCCCAATGCCCTATTCATTTAATCGTATTTACGGAGCACTTACTATGTGCGAAGTACTGTACTAAGTACTCTCCTCCCCTGCAAACTGCCACTTCAGCAATTTTGCGACACCTAAGCACGTATTTTTAGCACTCCATTGCTTCCTCTTAGCTGTAGTTTATTTTTGTGTCTGCCTTCCCTGCTTCTCTGTAAGTTCCTTGAGGGCAGGAGCAGAATTATAATATTATAATAAAGGTATTTGTTAAGTGCTCATTGTGTATCAGGCACTCAGCTAAGATTGAGGCAGACACAGTACAATCAGATCAGATTCAGTCCCTGTCCTAAACATGACTCACAGTCCAAGGGGGAAAGAGAAAAGGTAGTCAAACCCATTTTACATACGAGGAAACTGAGAACCAGAGATGTTAAGTCACTTCCCCGAAGTCACACAGCAGGCCTCCTGTCACACAGAACCCGGGCCTCCCGTCTCCCAGGTCTAATTAATTAATGATGATATTTATTAAGTGATTACTCTTTTACCGAGCACTGTACTAAGCTCTGGGTTAGATGCAAGATGATCAGGTTGGACAGAGTCCCTACCCGCGATCGAAGTCTAAATAGGAGAGAGAACAGGTATTGAATCGCTGTTTTACAGATGAGGAAACTGAGGGCCTGACCTGAGAAGTCACGTGACTTGCCCACAGCAGAGAAGTGTCAGAGTTGAGATTAGAACCCTGGTCCTCTGACTTCCAGGCCCAGGCTCTGACCACTAGACCCTGCTCTTTCTAATGTCTCTTAATTCGACTGGACTCACCCAAGTACTTAGTACAGCGTTCCGCTCAGAGCAAGTGTTCAATAAATAATGTTGGTATTTGTTAAGCGCTTCCTATGTGCAGAGCACTGTTCTAAGCGCTGGGGGAGACACAGGGGAATCAGGATCTCCCACATGGGGCTCACGGTCTTAATCCCCATTTTCCAGATGAGGGAACCGAGGCACAGAGAAGTGAAGTGACTCGCCCACAGTCACACAGCTGACAAGTGGCAGAGCTGGGATTCGAACTCATGACCTCTGACTCCAAAGCCCGTGCTCTTTCCACTGAGCCACGCTGCTTCTCTACCGTCGACTGATCGCGTAGGGAAAGAGAAGCACCTTTCGCGAGTCAGGGGGCTGCCGGCCTGGACCCGTCCCCAAAGACACGACTAACCTGAGACTCGAAACCCACCCCCTGACAGGAAGAAGCGGTGTCACCTAGTGGCTAGAGCACGGGCCTGGGAGTCAGAAGGACCTGGGTTCTAATCCAGCCTCCGCCACTTTTCTGTTGTGTGACCTCGGGCAGGTCACGTAACTTCTGTGTGCCCCAGTTACCTCCTCTGTAAAGCGGGCTGTAAGACTGTGAGCCCCGTGCAGGACAGGGATTGGGTCCAACCTGATCAGCTACTTCAGTGCTTGTCAGGGTGCCTGGCAAGTAGCGAGTGCCCAGAAGGTATCATAAAAGCAAAAAGGACCCTGGAACCGACCAACTGGAGGATAGTTCGCCAGCCGGGCCTCTCATCCGGCCTCGACGCCCCCGGTACTCCCTCCACGCCAGCTCCGCCCCAGAGAAACAATCCCTGGGCAGAGCGGGCCCAGGCAGTTTATCTCCCTGTGCGGGGACTTTTCCATGTGGGTTGGTTTGTTTTGAAAGCTACCAGACCAGATGCACTGATAGGGTTAGCTTTCATTCTAAACCGGACTGCGTGATTCACGGAGTCACCAGGGCGCGCCTGCCAAGAAAAGCTCGGGGGTGGAAGATCAACGCCTCCTCCTCCTTCGCCCTTCCTCCTCTTCTTTCTGCCCCCCTCCCCTTGTCCTTCTCCCACTGTTCCCTCTCGTCCTCCTCCTCCTCCTCCTCTTCCCTCCTCCCTCCTCCCCCTCTGTTTGGGAACGCCGTTTGCCGGCCGTCGGCTGCGTCGGGACGCTGTTCTTGAGGGGAAGGAGGATGCGCTGTCTTAGATCAGTTTATCCGCCGCCTTTCCTGTGAAGAAGGCAGAGGCCGGTTTCCCGTGCGTCGCCACCCCCGGAATTCCCAGCCGTCCCCGACAGGCAGGGGACGAAGGCAGGAGCGCCTGTGTGGAGCGTTGGAACGGTTCGGTATTTTAAAAGAAACGAATCAAAAGGCCCTTGTGCACAGCCCTCCAGAATCGGGGTCCTTATCGGGCTGATCGGGAGCAAGGGATCAGCCGTCTGGGGAGTCCTGCCGTCGGCCGTGTCTTTCTCTGATTCACCGACTAAATTCACAATAATAATAACACTTGTTAATCACATACTGGTGACGGGCAATGTACTGAACTTAAGCTCCTCTAGACTGTAAACTCGTTGCAGTGAGGTAATGTGTCTGTTTACTGTGATATTATACTCTCCCAAGAGCTTAGCACAGTGCTCTGCACACCGAAAACACTCAACAAATGTGACCGAATGAATGAACGAATGCTGGGGTCGGTTCAGGGTGATCAGGTTGGACATGGTCCCTGTCCCACATGGGGCTCGCAGTCTAAGTAAGAGGGAGAATGGCTATCGAGTCCCCATTTTACAGATGAGGAAACCGGGACGGAGAGAAGTGACCTGCCCAAGCTCACGCAGCAGACAAGTGACAGAGGCTGAATTATTATCCAGATCCCCTGACTCCCAGGGCTGTGTTCTTTCCACTAGGTCTTGCTGCTTCCCTAAATGCCTAAGGGGCTTGGAAGATGGGGCCAGGGGCTCCTGACCAGAGCAGTGCTTTGGGCGGGGTGGCGAACACTAAGGCCGCGACTGTGGCCTCAGTTTCCCCCAGACCATAAGCTTGTTGTGGAAAGGGAATGTGCCTACTGACTCTGTTTTATTATAATAATAATTATGGCATTTGTTAAGTGCTTACTATGCATCAAGGACTGTTCTGAGCACTCTCCCAAGTGCTTAGTACCGTGCTTTGCACATAGTGAGCACTCAGTAAATACCAATGATTGAGTGCTCATCACTGGGGGTTGCGTTGCCCCAGAAAACTGGGAAACTTCATCGCCCCACCTTCAAAGGCACCATTTCCAAATGTCTTTGGTCCCCAGGGGTGGAGAGGGGGAGTACTGCGTTCTGTCGTGTTTGAAATCCCTACAAATTGCCAGAAAACTTGGAGCCAGTAAAATTCGTTGGGGACAAGCTTTCTCTTCTCAGAGGCTGGAGGGATGTTATTTTAGTCAATACTGCTGTGTCCTCACCCGAGCTCGAGTTCAGGATAAACTGGCTGGGCTGGGATCGTCAAGGACTGGCATGATATGACCTTGGGCAAGTCACTTAACTTCTCTATGCCTCGGTTTCCTCAACTGTAAAATGGGGGCTCAATACCTTTTCTCCCTCCTACTTAGACTGTGAGTGTCCTGGGGGACAGGGACTTTGTCTGACCTGATTATCCCCTATCTGCCCCAGTGTTTATAACAGTGCTTGACACATTAAAGTTCATTATAGGCTGGGAACGTGTCTGCTAATTCTCCTGTGTTGCATCCTTCCAAGAGCTCGGAACAGTGCTCCGAACTTAGAAAGTGCTCAATAGAAACCATTGATTGATAGTAAACTCTTAACAAATACCTAAAAAAAACAACAACAACCTAATGATTTGCCCCTTTGAGTAAGGCACATTGAAAATCGGCGGTGGGGGCTCTCCTGCCTCCCAGAACGAAGTGAAGTGACTTGTGACCTTGGGAAAGTCATTTCGCTTCTCTGGGCCTCAGCTAACTCCTCTGTAAAATGGGGATTAAGACTGTGAGCTACGTGGGACATGGATGGTGACCAGCTCGATTAGCTTGCATCCACCCCAGCGCTTAGGACACTGCCTGGCACATAATAAGCACTTAACAAATACCACAATTATTATTGCCAGAATCCTTCCAGAAGCAGTTTGAGCTGGTGTCAGACCTGCCTCAGCTCCTGTGAGCTGAGCTGGGAACTCCTAGAAGGAGCTGCTGTGGAGCAGCTGAGAAGCAGTGTGGCCTCGTGGACAGAGCACAGGCCTGGGAGTCAGAAAGACCTGGGTTCTAATCCTGACTTCACCACCTGTCTTCCGTGTGACCTTGGCTAAATTCACTTCACTTCTCTGGACTTCAGTTCCCTCATCTGTAAAATGCAGATAAAGACAGTGAGCCCTATGTGGAACCGGGATTGTGTCCAACCCGATTATCTTGCATCTACCCCGGTTCTTAGTACAGGGCCTGGCACATAGAAAGCACTTAGCAAATTCCACAGTTACCATTATCGTTATTATCGCTGGAGCAGGAAAGAGCAGTCCGGAGAAGGAGAGCTCTGTTCCGATGGCTTCCTCATCCTAGAAGTGGTGTTCCTTTCGCCCCGGTGGTTTCTCACTGGGTTCACACGTGGCCTCTGCCATCTCCGTTCCTCTTTGTGTACTCTGCCATCCAGCTTTTTCCCTCTGAGCCTGCCAGAGGCTCTGGAGGGCAGAGATGCCTTCAACCGAGAGGGTGAGAGTGGGGGGGCAGTGTGATTAGTGCTCTCTGTCGGGCTCTGGGGCCTGGGTAACAAGATTTTCAGCCCTGGATCACCTCCTTCTGGATCTTAGCACCGTGGGAGAGCTGGATGGGGCATTCATTCATTCATTTGCATTTATTGAGCATTTACTGTGAGCAAAGCAATGTACTAAGTGCTTGGGAGAGTACGATATAACAACAACAGACACATTCCTTGCCCACAATTAGCAAGATTATCAGATTGGACACGGTCCTTGCCCCACGGGGTGCTCACAGTCTTAATCTCCATTTTACAGATGAGGGAACTGAGACACCGAGGAGGGAAGTCACTTGCCCAAGGTCACACAGCAGACAAGGGAGAACCCGGGACTAGAATCCAGGTCTTTCTGACTCCCAGGCCCGTGCTCTATCCACTAGGCCGTGCCGCTTCTCTTTTCTTTCAGGCACCAGTTTTCTCCACTGAAATTCAGAAAGTCAGACTGGCGCGGTGCCAGATGGTGGGCTCCGGGACAGATGAATTCAATTTTGCCTAAACCTTCGACTGACCTCGGCCGGGATTTATACGGAAGCCGTGCGGTGAAAGGTGGAACCAGAGAAGGGAAATAGCGGGAAACCTTTCCTGGTTCACCAACTGTGGTTTCCCGTTTAGCTCTAGTTTGCCATAGGCTCCAGGCTGCTGCTGCTGTTGTTTGGATTGCTCTAGCAAATTCCATTTGCTTTCAGAGAGAAGTTCTGGAAATGTTTCTTTTCCCCCTGAAGGGTTCCTTTGCAGGTTCATCAGTCAGTGGTATTTATTGAGCACTGACTGCAGACAACCGTACTAAGCTCTTGGAAGAGTGCCATGCAACATCAGCCAGTCAAGTCAGTTAATCGCATTTATTAAGCGCTTAATGTGTACAGAGAACTGTACTAAGTGCCTGGGAGAGTGCAATATAAAAGTATAACAGATACATTCCCTGCCCACAAACAGCTTACAGTCTAGAGGGGTAGATGGACATTCATCTAAATAAATTACAGATATGAGGTGAAAGCAGCCACAGATACGTGTCGTCCATTTGGAGTTGAGAACGGGACTGGGGGAAGTTTGAGGAATGCAGAGGCAAGAGAAGCAGTGTGGCCTAGTGGAAAGAGCATGGGCCTGGCAGCCAAAGGACCTGGGTTCATTTCATTCAATTCGTTCATTCATTCACTCATTCAATCGCACTTATTGAGCACTTACTGTGTGCTGAGCACTTTAATAATAATAATGATAATGTTGGTATTTGTTAAGCGCTTACTATGTACAGAGCACTGTTCTAAGCGCTGGGGTAGACACAAGGGAATCAGGTTGTCCCACATGGGGCTCACCGTCTTAATCCCCATTTTACAGATAAGGGAACTGAGGCACAGAGAAGTGAAGTGAGTGGCCCAAAGTCACACAGCTGACAAGTGGCAGAGCAGGGATTCGAGCCCATGATCTCTGACTCCAAAGCCCGTGCTCTTTCCACTGAGCCACGCTGCCCTAAGTGCTTGGGGGAGTACAATTCAACAATAAGCAGATTGCCTATCCACAAAAAGCCTACAGCCTAGAAGTGGCGAGTCAGACATCGATTCAAATAAATAAAATTACAGATTCATTCATTGAATCGTATTTACTGAGGGCTTACTGTATGCAGAGCACTGTACGAAGCACTTGGAAATGCAATTCAGCTGCAGATTTGTACTTAAGTGCTGCAGGGCTGGGAGGGGGAAAGAGCAAGAGTTCTGCCGCTTGTCCGACGTATGACCCTGGGCAGGTCACTTAACTTCTCAGGGCCTCAGTTCCCTCAACTGCGAAATGGATATTAAGACTTTGAGCCCCATGTCTTTCAAAAACATTTTTTTGTTGTTAAGCACTTACTACGTGCACTGTACTAAGCACTGCGGTAGACACAAGAAAATCGGATTGGACACAGTCCCCGTCCCCCGGGGGCTCACAGTCTTAATCCCCATTTTACAGATGAGGTAACCGAAGTCCAGAAAAGTGAAGTGATTTTCCCAAGGTCACACAGCAGACAGGGGGAGGAGCCGGGATTAGAACCCACGACCTCTGACTCCCAGGGTGGCTCCAGCCACTAGGCTGTGCTACTTCTCCAGGCTGAGTCTCAAATAAGAAAGGGAGGGGGAAAGGAACAGATGCCACAAGGCCTAGGGAAACTCCAGAGTTGCTCAAAACCTGTATTACCTTGAGCTTAGTCCTTATCAGAGATCAGACGCATTTTTGGCATTCTCTTGCGGGCACAGAGTCTCCTCCCTCCTTCACCTTCTCTCACTCACCTTGACTCCCAGGTAAAGGTGAAAGAATCGGCACACGACTGTCTTAGTACCTCCACACTCTTCCAGATGCTTAGCACAATGCCGAGCGCTCAGAAGAGCTCAATAAACGCCAGCGACCGATGACCGGTTGTCGACAAGTACGAGGTGTCGGATGCAGCATTCCCAGTCACACCTCAGGAAAATGAGCGCAGGGCCATTGATGAGCCGTTTGTCATCATCGACGGTATTTATTGAGCGCTTACCGTGGGCGGTGCATTCTACTGAGCACGTGGGAGAGGGAAGTACAACAGAGAAATCATCCGTTCAAAGGGTGGCGGCAGCCAAAACGGCCAATCGAAAATCAAGCATCATCGGGCCGGGGATAAAAAAGCGGAGGATGAAAACCCCCTTCCAATCCAACCCTCCTGTTTCTCTGAAAAGCCTCGAATCTGCCTGGTCACGGAAGCTTGGCTGGGGCGTTACGTTTACGTCTGTCTCCCCGTCTAGACGGTAAGTTCATCGTGGGCAGGGAATGTATCTGTTTATTGTTACACTGTCCTCTCCCGAGCGCTTAGTACAATGTTCTGCACACTGTAAGGGCTCAATAAATATGGTTGACTGACGGAGAGACGTTAGGAAGAGAGGCCTCTGGGAAATGGCCAGGGAGGCCCTGCCTGATACCATCCGGGGGACCTCCCCGACCGTCTCCGGAACTTTCTAAGGCCAGTAGTCTCCCGAGCCTGAGGTACCGGACGTTGTTTCAAGCGACGTCGTTGGAGCGCTTGTTTGTTTGCCTCCAAATTCGACATCGTGCGAAATCAGAATCTCTCCGGGCGTGTTCGGAGGGTTTCCGTCGGGGTGCCTGCTTACCCTGGACCCTTTCCAGGACAGCGGGCGGGACGGAGCTGGCCGTTACTGACCAGAGAACAATGGTCGAGATTTTCCCCATGACTGGGCGCCTGCTCCACGGTTTATTTGGGAACCCGGAAGTCCCCCCGAACTGGGCTCCTTTCTCTTCCGGCCGGGGTGGGCGGGGGCCATGAAGAAACACGAGCAAACGTCGAAAGGAACGGATGAAAAACGCTAGGCCGTCCAGCGGTGTCACAAGGTTAATGGCCGCCGGCTTCCTCCACCTGGGCTCTGGGCAGGTGCAGTTTACTCTGCCTCTCCACAGAGGCAGAGGTCACGTGCACCCGTGGGGTTTCAAACGTTTCCAAAAGGGCTCGGGGCGCAGGACTCCTCAAGCTTCCTTAGAGAGACAGGGAGGACACGGCATCGAGTCCGACAGTCGATCAATCCACGGTACTTACTGAGTCCTTACCGTGTGCAACGCACTGTACTAAGCCCTTGGGAGAATTCATCCAGTGGTACTTACTGAGCGCTTATTGTGTGCAGGCCACTGTACTAAGGGTTTGGAAAGTCCAATTCAGCAACAAGTAGAGCAATCCCTGCTCACGATAATACGACACAATGAGCAGTCATGATCTGTCTCCACTGAGAAGCGGCGTGGCTCAGTGGAAAGAGCCCGGGCTTGGGAGTCCGAGGTCATGGGTTCGACTCCCCGCTCTGCCACTTGTCAGCTGTGGGACTGTGGGCAAGCCACTTAACTTCTCTGTGCCTCAGTTACCTCAGCTGGAAAATGGGGATTAAGACTGTGAGCCTCACGTGGGATAACTTGATTACCTTGAATTCCCCCCCAACCCCCAGTGCTTAGAACAGTGCTCTGCACATAGTAAGCGCTTAACAAATACCAACATCATTATTATTATAATGAGCTTACGTGCCCGGTTCTGTGCAGTTGTCTTAAGGGCAGGAAACGTGTTAGTTTATTGTTATATTGTACTCTCCTAACTGCTTAGTACAGTGCTCCACACACAGTAAGCACTCAATAGAGAAGCAGTACGGCTTAGTGGAAAAGGCACGGCTTGAGAGTCAGAAGTCATGGGTTCTAATCCTGGTTCCGGCACTTGTCAGCTGCTTCTTTAGGTCACGCTCCAAAGGTGGGATAGATGGCAGGTCCCAGTGGCGGTCCATTCTGTCCCCCTCCCCATCCTCCATCCTGTCCCCTGCCCCGTCCTCCGGCCCGTCCCCTGGGCACAGCCTGAGGGGCCCAAGAGGCCTGGGAGCCATGGGGAGCGAAGTCCTCCCCTCAGCTGTCATAATACACTGGGACCCAGCTCTGAATGATGACGCTTTGGCCGGGAAGGAAGTTTGGTTTGGCCCATGTAGAGACAAAAGGGGAAACGGAGAGGTTTTGCTGGTTTCCGCTGATGTTTTCAATTTTGTCGCTCTCTGGTTTGCACAGAGTCAAGCGTTCGTGAAAAATGCAAGCTCACATGTGGATTCGGATAGACACGTCCTGGCCAGCGTGATTACAGTTTTGTAACAGTGTATACAGTTTTTACTTATTTCCTAACTAGAGTCTTCCCTGTCATGTCCAGAGCAGTTCTTCACTCTTGCAAGCAGAGGGTCGTGAGGACCGGTGCTGAATCAAACATCGAAAAAAAGAGCTACGGATTGGTTAGGGACAGTAAGCACTCAATAAATATGACCGATCGATCGATCGATCGAGGAGAGTCTGCTGCGGAGTTGATCTTCTCCCCACGGGCCCCAGGAGACGAGAATCCCACTCTTGAGCGGGAGAGGGGGATTTGGCAGCGTTGGCCAAGGCAGAAGGACATGGAGCATCTAAAATGGGAACATCAGACCCGGAGGCATCGGATGTCACGGGAGTGCCAGCCAGGGGACGGAAAACCAGACGGGCATATAACTGGGGGCATGCCTACCCTAGCCTTGAGGGGGAAGACCTAACTAAGGACATTAATCCACTCATTCGATTGTATTTATTGAGCACTTAGTGAGTGCTCACTGCTTGGGAGAGTACAATAGAACAATAAACGGACACATTCCCTGCCCACAAGGAGCTCACAGGCTAGGGCACTGGGAGAACAGCTACCCTGGGCTCTCACTCCCTCCGGCCAGCCTGAGGAAAGGCTAATTTGGCCCACTGTGACACTCCCCTGCCTCCCAACATACACCGTTCCCTGGGCCGGTTCTCTCCAGGCTCTTCCCGGCTGTCCAGGGCCACCCCGGCGATAAGCCCAATCAGGTCAGCTGCACCCAACCCTAAAGGGTGTCGGTTTGGGTGAGACTAAAGGCCTGACCGCTCGGGACCGGAGCCAAGGATAGGAGCCGCAGCCCTGATAAGCCCTGCTCCGAAGGCCGGGCCCTCCGGTACCATTCGGCTCCCTATTTCTTCTTCTCCCACTCCTTTCTGCTTCACCCTGATTTGCTCCCTTTATTCATCTCCCCCCATTCCACAACCCTACAGCACTTATGTCCATATCCGTGATTTATTTCTTTCTATTAATGTCCGTCTCCCCCTTTAGACTGTAAGCTCGTTCGGGGCAGGGTATGGGTGTGTTTATTGTCACGTTGTACAATCCCAAATGGTTAATACAGTGCTCTGCGCACAGTAAGCACTCAATAAATACAATTCAGTGAACAAATGAATGGATGAACCACCTGGAGGCCACAGGTGCAGTGCTCTGCATCAGACCTGGGCTCTGAAACTTAGGAAGGGAGGGCTGCTTGAATAAACCTTCAGGGGTCTCCCGGACCCTCCAGATGGACCTGTGTGGGCCTCCAGACAGAGAACTTCAACGAGCCCTGCCTTGCTCAGACAGGGCCTCCCATCAGCTCAGAACTTATATAGCTTATCCTCTCTCTAAGCATCACCCCAGGGAATGAGATTTCTTCATCTTCCTCAGTGATGGCTCCTGATAGCCAAGAACCACCATTAGCCTTCTGATTTGCATTTGTCTTCCTGGAGTTCAAGGACAGGCAAGACTGTAGGAAGGTGGAAAAGGGCTCCCTTAAATCGCAGATCAATAGTATTGTCAGGAACCGATGATTCTGGAGAAATGAGAATTATTCCCAGGAAAGTCATGTCACATTGTACTGTAGTAATAATCCTATCATTATTATTACTATTAATAATTCATTCATTCAATAGCATTTACTGAGCGCTTACTATGTGCAGAGCACTGTACTAAGCACTTGGAATGTACAAATCGGTAACAGATAGAGACAGTCCCTGCCCTTTGACGGGCGCACGGTCTAATCGGGGGGAGACGGACAGACGGGAACAATGGCAATAAATAGAATCGAGGGGAAGAACATCTCATTAAAACAATAGCAAATAAATAGAATCAGGGTGATGTACATCTCATTAACAAAATAAACAGGGTGATGAAGATATATACGGTTGAGCCGACGAGTACAGTGCTGAGGGGATGGGACGGGAGAGAGGGAGGAGCAGAGGGAAAGCGGGGAGAAGAGGGTTTAGCTGCGGAGAGGTGAAGGGGGTGGGTAGAGGGAGCAGAGGGAAAAGGGGAGCTCAGTCTGGGAAGGCCTCTATAATATTTGTTAACCAGTCAGTCAGTCATATTTGTTGAGTGCTTACTATGTACAGAGCACAATACAAGGCGCTTGGTAGAGAACAATATAACAATATAGCAGGCTCATTCCCTGTCCACAGTGAGCATTTACTAAGGGCCAAGTACTGTCCTGAGCACTGGGGAAGATACAAGATAATCAGGTCAGACACAGACCCTGTCCCTTATGGGACTCACAGTCAAAGCAGGAGAGAGAGCAGATATTGAATCCCCATTTTACAGATGAGGAAACTGAATACAGAGAAGTGAAGTGATTTGCCCGAGATCGCACAGCGGGTGAGTGGCGGAGCCAGGATTAGAAACCAGCTCCTTTGACTCCCAGGCCTGTGCTCTTTCCGCTGGGCCACGCTATAAGTTGGAGAACATCTGTAAACGTTAACTAAAGCCCATGAGTGATTCATTCGATCGTATTTACTGAGCACTTACTCCCTGCAGAGCACTGTACTGAGCGCTTGGGAGAGTGTAATTCAACAATAAACGGACACATTCCCTGCCCACAACCAACTTACATTCTAGAGTTCTCTGTAGAAATCTGGAACTGGAGCTGTTCCCAGGACTAGGCGGGCGATCAGGTTTCTGCCTCGGGAAAGAAGGGATCGGGATACCTCACTACCTTACCGGGGAGAATTTGCTGACACTTGCAGAGCTCTGGGGAAACGCAGAGGGTTACACAAGTGATTAGGATTATTCACAGAGCAAACGGTCTCCCCTGAGAGGAGCGGCCTAAATGGCGCCATTGTTCCGCTCGTGGAACTTGTTCAAGAGTTTCCGTTCACAAGTAGTAGATCAAGTTGTGGGTGGTTGTATAGGCTTTCTGTGTGCATGCAAGCTGTGTCCAAAATAACAGGCACAATAGGCAGTCCTGAAAATGAAAGAGTCACTGTAGTGGGCTGGGAAACAATGAAAGCGAATCATCCAGTCGTGTGGAGGCAGAATACCACTCGCTCTGTTTTTCATAAACGGCTCCGACAACCTTATATTGCTGGCGGAGGTGATGTAGGGTCAAGGGCCACATGGGCTCTTAAAGGGCAGCGGTCACGAGGCGTCTGTTGCTCGGAGGGTGATGGTTACTCAGTCATCTTTGGGCAACAAGTAACGTCGGGGCTCGAAGTTGGCAGGCTTTCAGATTGTGAGTGCTCCTTCTCTCTAAGTCCGGCCTACTGAACGGAGCTCAAGACCGCGCGTTAAGAGACCTGGGTGCAAGTGCCAGCTCTTTCACTGGCCCTCTGAGTGACCTTGGGGATTTGGGGAACAGTCTGAGAAACAGTGTGGTCTAGTGGAAAGAGATCGGGCCTCGGACCCGGCTTCTAATCTCTGCTCTGCCGCTTGTCTGCTGTGTGAACTTGGGAAAGTCACTTCACTTCTCTGCCTCAGTCCCCTCCTCTGCAAAATGGAGATTCCATACCTGTTCTCCCTCCTACTTAGACCGTGAAGGCCATGATTATCTTGTATCTACCCTTGTGCTTAGTACAGTACTTGGTACATAGTAAATGCTTAACAAAACCACATTTATTATTATTAATTATTATTGTCTTTCCTGGAAGGCAGGAATTTTTCTCTTCTAAATGGGGTTAACACGCTGCCCCACTCCTCCCCTGCCATCGGAGAACTTTTGGGCAGGGGGCGCGGGGGATGTTGCATGTCTGAAATTCTGCCCGGTTTGAGAGTTTTGCGGGCGACTTCCGAGGGTCTTGCAACTATTCTAGTTCAGGTTGAGGTTTTGCCCTTAAAAGGAACTAATCACAATATCAGATGGATCGGGATCCTGTTCCTCTCTCGGAACAGCAGCATCATGTCAACGGGAGCCTTACGTTACAATGCCACTTCTCTCTTTCTTCCTCTCTCTCTCTCTTCCTCTCCCTTTCTCTGCCAGAAAAAAACCCAGAGACCATTTTTTATCCCACTGGAAATGTCAGGAGACACTCGGAAGAGTCACTCAGAGGAGTGATTGATGCTTTCTTTGCTATCCCGGTGGTGTTGCTCTCAAGTAGGAACCCTGAGCCTGGCTGAGCATACATATCCAACAGCCTTTCCTGCCACACTGTCTCCCGTAGCCCGACCCCTGAAGGTCTCAGCCATCTGGTCCGGGTCCCTGAGGTAATTCCCGGGGGAAATGAAAGCGAATTAAACAAGCTCCTTGAGCACCGTCATCATCATCATCATTATCTCCCTCTAAACTGTAAGCCGTCAGTGGGCAGAGAATGTATAGGTTTACTCTTGCATCGTACTCTCCCAAGTGTTTAGTGCAGTGCTCTGCAGATAGTAAGTGCTCAATAAATATGACTGAATGAATGAAGAAAATGAATCATCATCAGTGGCATTTATTAAGTGCTTCCTATGTGCAGAGCACTGTACTGAGCACTTAGGTGAATACAATACAGTAGAGTAGGCAGAACCGTTCACTGCTGACAATCGGTTGAAGGTCTAGAAGGGGAGACAGACATAATACAAATAAAAAATGTATAATATGTAGATTCCTTGCTGACCTCCCTGCTTCCACCCTGTCTCTTTCCAGAACAGACTTTACTGTCATGTCCGGATCAGTTTCCTAAAGAATTATTCTGGACATGTCCCCCCTCTCCTCAAATTCCCCCAGTGATTGCCCACCCATCTCCACATCAAGCAGAAAGTCCTCACCGTCGGCTTTAAGGCATTCCATTAGCTCTCTCCCTCTTATCTAACCTTGTTCCTCTCCACTACATCCCAGACCCTCCTCTTGGCTCCTCTAACATCAACCTACCCACTGTGCCTCGATCTCGTCTCTCTTGTCCGCGGCCTCTCTCCTGCCTGGAACTCTGTCCCTCTTCCTATCCAGCACACCACGGTTCTCCCCATCTTCAAAGCCCGACTAAACTCACATCTCTTCCAGAAAGCCTTCCCTGACTAACCTCTCATCTCTCCACCCTGTCTCCCTCCTTACTGCTTCTTGCACTTATGTCTGTACCCACCAAGCACTCTTTTGCCCCACTCTCCTCCCTGCATTCATTCATTCAACAGTATTTATTGAGCGCTTACTATGTGCAGAGCACTGTACTAAGCACTTGGAATGTACAAGTGCAACATTTGGAACATTTGGAATGTACAAATGGAATGTACAAGTGCGACATTTATCCTCCATCTTCTTACTCTTTTGTTTCCTCTACCTATAATTTATTTTAGTGTCTTTCTCTGCCACTAGATTGTAAGCTCCTTGAGGATAGGAATCATGCCTACCAACTCTATTTTACTCTCCCAAACATTTAGTACAGTATTCTGCACAAAGCAGCGTGACTCAGTGGCTACGGCATAGACCTGGGAGTCAGAGGGCCATGGGTTCTAAGCTCTGCTCTGCCACATGTCTGCTGTGTAACCTTGGGCAGATCATTTTCCTTCTCTGGGCCTCAGTTACTTCATCTGTAAAATGAGGATTGAGACTGTGCGCCCTATACGGGGCGGGGACTGTGTCCCTCCTGACTACGCTGTATCTACCCCAGTGCTTAGAACAGTGCTTGGCACATAGTAAGTGCTTAGCAAGTACATTATTGTTATTATTGTTATTATTCAATAGATGCCACTGATTACCTGAATGATTGATTGAGCCTCCCGCACATTCAGTTCAAAAGTTGCCCATTGACATTGAACTTTCTTGGCAAGAGAGGAGGATCCTGGGAATTCACTGGAAATTCAATCTTTTCTCCTCTCTGTGCTGCACAAATTCCAGATGTTTCCTGGGCAAAGCAGGAAGTTTCTCTCCTGGAGAAAGTGTCCCGTGACCTCGAAGCAGCAATGTTTTCAGGGATGGGGCAGGGGCAAGGACAGGGGCAGTGGCTGAGGAACAGTTTGTTCTGTATTGACTAGGGGCGTAAAGGTTTGTGAAACTCAGTGGCATGTAGATTCAGACTGCCTAAAAGCTGCCTTATATTGCCCAACATCTTTTTGACAGAATGGTCCTAATTTTCCTCTGAAAATTCTCTGGGGATCGGGGAGACGGAGGATGGCAGGGACCCTCTCCGTGCCAGCTGCCCTAGGGTGGAAGGAGGAGGGGGAATAAATTCATTCAAGGCTCATTCAATCATATTCATTGAGCGCTTACTGTATGCAGAGCACTGTACTAAGCGCTTGGGAGAGTACGATACAACAATAAACGGACACATTCCCTGCCCACAATGAGCTTATAGTCTAGAAGGGGAGACGCAAATTGATATAAATGAATAAATGACAGATATGTACATAAGTGCTGTCGGGCTGGGAGGGGGGATGAATGAAGGGAGCTGGTCAGGGAGATGCAGAAGAGAGTGGGAGAAGAGGGAAGGGGGGCTTAGGAAAGGCCTCTTGGAGGAGATGTGCCTTCAGTAAGGTTTTGAAGGGGGAGAGAGTAATTTTCTGTCAGATTTGAGGAGAGACGGTGTTCCGGGCCCGAGTTAGGACACGGGCGAGAGGTCAGCGGCCAGATAGACGAGACCGAGGCACAGCAAGAAAGGTAGCACTAGAGGAGCAAAATTTCTTTCCCACAAGGAGCTTAAAGTCTAGAGGAGGAAACAGACAATACCTCATCCTGAGATTCTGCCTGGAGCAGCAGGATGCTTGGAGGAATCACATGATGGCTGTCCTCCTAGACCCAAATCCTCCTTATTTATTTACACCATCTAGAAAGCAACCTTAACTTTCGCTGCTAATCACCTGTGCTGGTTACATTGTCCATGAAAGTCTCGGAGACTCCTTCCCTTTCTAGCTTTTCCCTCTCCCTTTGTGTTACTCTAGTAACGTGACTTCCTGTGAGAGCGAATTCCATCCAGTTACTCTGTGCCGGCTGAAGAAACGTTTCCTTTTGTTTGGGCTGAACCTGCTACCCTCCAGTCCACTTGGGTGACCTCTCACCCTGATGATGTGGAAATTGGAGATGTTTGATGCTGCTGCTGCTGATGACCTCAACAACTTGGATGTCTTTGATTGCAAATTATTATTATTCCAGATTACAGCAGCATGGGAGAGAGTCAAGGGTGGACTCAAGTTGACTGCGAGGAAGAAGGCAATGGTAAACCACTTCCATTTTTATACCAGGAAAATTCTATGGATGCACTACGAGAATGATTGCAAATGGAGGGGGGGCATTCTGGGAGAGATGTTTCTGTGAAGTCGCTACGGGTTGGAGACGACTTGTCAGCTTAAGACAAAACAGTCCTCCAACCTTCTCAGACCAAGGGAGCCCAGAGTCAAAGCGTATGTTTTGATTTTCAGAATCACCAGTTAACAGTGAACATATTCTCACTTTGTAGACAGAGAAGTTGCAGTCGCAGTTGCGAGACTGGCCGAACGGGTGAATCAGGTGGAACTCACGAAAGAGCCTAGCTCTGCCTGGCTCCGTCCACCTCTGATCGGCCTTACCTAACTCTGTCCAGCTGTGCCCAGTTCGGGCCAGGTCGTCCCAGCACTGCCTGGATCTGCCAAGCTCTGTCCCGCTCTGGTGAGAGTTTCCAGGCAGTGCTTGGCTCTGCCTGACTCTGTTCCCTCAGTCTGACTCTGTTCGGGTTTGCCCAACTCCATCCATCTCTGTCCAGCTCTGTCAGTTCTGTTTAAATCTTCCCAGTTGGGTCCAGGCTTGCCCAACTCTGTCCGGTTCTGCCCAGCCCTATCCAACCTTTCCCAACTCTGTCCATCTATATCCAGCTCTGTCCACCTCTGTTCGGCCTTGCCCAATTCTGCCCAGCACAACCCAGCTCTCCTCTTCCCAATTCTCTCTTTCTCTCTCTCCCTCTGTCACAAGATGGCAGAACGTGAGGCACAGGATGCAAACCCACTGTGCCATAGTCCCCGTCCCACATCGGGCACTGACATTCAGTGAGCCCTTTCACAGACCATTTCACTTCAGCCAGCCCCAGGAAGGCGGAAGTTGAAATTCAGTTTGAGAAGTGCTCTGAGCACCAACACTAGTGTTATTTTTAGAGCTAAATGGTGTGTGGGCATGGGTGGGAGAGGGGAGGTGGTCAGAAGACATTTGATTCCAAGGCCTAACTGGCTCTGACCAATAGTCTACACTTCCGACTGCCCAGTTGCAGAATTTATGGCAAGACTCTGACTCATCATTCAATGATTTGAATTTGCAGATAAATATGCACTGCAGAGTCTAATCCTCTCCGGACTGAGGAATTAGTTCCTCTCGACTCTAAATTTTCCCTGGATGCCATGGGTTTAAAAGGCCCTCCAATGGTAGAAGGGGATGGGCATCTTTCCCATTCTTCCAAGTCAAAGTTTTAGGGAACTATGTCTACATGCCTATATATGTATGTATATATACATGTATATAATATATATTCTCCAGTAAAAGCCATCCATCCCGCTGCTCCTGTCCAAGGATTCTACAACACCAGTGCATCAGATTGCAGGGTGATTAGCACAGTCTCCATCATAAAAATCTGTTCCTTTGTGGCTTCGCTGACATTTTGATTTGGATGAATTTTGGGCCTGGATGCCCCAGTGTGCGCACTACGCTAGAGGTTGACTGCTGCAATGATTGATGGTAAGCTCATTGTAGGCAGGTGTGTCTACCAGATCTGTTACATCGTACTCTCCCAAGTGCTCTGCACAGAGGAAATGCTCAATAAATACCACTGATTGATTGAATTTGACCTTCCCAGAACCCCAACTGACACGAAGCAGCTGATTAGCCGCACCCCCTTCAGGAGCAGACTGGTCCAAGTCTCCGCCCAAGAGCGTCAGGGAAAATGCAATTAACTGTATTTACTGAGCACTGCTGTGTGCAGATCATGGTGTTGAGGACTTGAGAGAATACAGTAGAACCATAGAACAGGTACGCACCCTGTCCACAACAAGCTTATTGTCTACGGGGGAGTCAGACATGAATGTAAATAAATAAAATGACAGGTGTGTACGTAAGTGTCGTTCGACTGTTAAGGGGGATGACTAAAAGGAGCATGTCAGGATGACGTAGAAAGGAGTGAGAGAAGAGGGAAGGAGAGCTTAGTCAGGGAAGGCCTCCTGGAGGAGACGTGTCTTCGATACAGCTTTGAAAGTGGAGAAAGTCATTGTCGATTATGAAGAGTGGGGGTGTCCCGGGCTAGACGCAGGAGGCGGGCGAGAGGTATAGGGCAGGGCACTGTACTCAGCACTTGGGAGAGTACAATACGAACTGGAGAAATGCACAAGGAGAGGCCTGGGCCAGCTTTTTTTTAATATACTATTTGTTAAGCACTTACTATGTGCCAGGCACTATACTAAGCCCTAGTGTAGGTACAAGGTAATCAAGTTAGATTAGCATTGTCCACTTCCCAGAGTGGAGAGGTGTCCAGTTAGCCTCACTCCCTGCCACCTTGCAGTGGGACGAAAGAGGAAACAGGGCTGCTAAATGCTCTTCAATCCCTGAACTAAGCACCCAACCAATCTTGGCATGGGAACGGATCAGGGTCCACACAATGGAGGCCACCTCCACCTTGCCACCCATCAGCAGTGTAGAAAGAACAGGACCTGGGAGTAAGAGGGCATGGCTTCCAATCCCAGCACCACCGCTTGCTGGCTGTGTGACCTTGGATAAGTCACTTCACTTCTCGGGGGCCTTAGCTTCTTCATCTGCAAAATGGAGATTAAATACCCGTTCTTCGTCTCACTTGGACTATAATCCCCACGTGGAATAGGAACTGGGTTCAGTCTTATTATCTTGTATTAGCTCCGGGGCTCAATACAAGAGTGCGGAGTAAGCACTTCCCAAATACCACAGTTATTATTCTTTTGATTCGGAGAAGGTGGTTTTCCTGCTTTGAAGAATCACATCCATAGCTCCTCTGTGTACACACCCTCATCCTTTTAAGGTTCACCTCTGCCTGCCTATTCCCATCAACTCACTGTGTGGAGGTCCAGTCTGTACAGTGGCCGTTGCTCCGAGGAGAAGGTAAATCCCTGACAGGATGAATTTCAAAACCCAAACCGGGTCTGAATCGAATGGAAAACGTAACCGCCTCCATCAGATCGTAGTGCATCGTCTGTGTGAAATCAATAATGGGTCATTACAATGACATCGATTAGGCAGAGTGCCCTGTTGTGGATTCGGAACTGATCCCTGGCCTAGAGAATAACATTTTGAGGAGGAAAGCATTAGGGAGAGGGGAGACGGACACCCAGGCTAAGAATAAAGGCTAAATTCAACAATTCAAAAACAGCACGGGGGCTTAGTGCTAAAAGCACAGGACTGGCAGTCAGGAGATCTGGTTTCTATCCTGGCTCTGCCACTTGCTTGCTGTGTGGTCACAGACAATAAGCAGCGTGGCGTAGTGGATAAAGCATGGGCTGGGGATCAGAAGGCCCTGGCTCCTAATCCCAGCTCCACCACTTGTCTGCAGTGTGACCTTGGGCAAGTCACTTCACTTCTCTGTGTCTCAGTTACCTCATCTGTCAAATGGGGATTGAGACTAGGAGCCCCACATGGATCAGAGTCTGTGTCCCATCTGATTAGCTTGTATCCACCCCAGGGCTTAGTTCAGTGCCTGGCACACAGTAAATGCTTGACAAATACTGTGATTATTATTACTATTATTATTACTGTTGACATTATTAACTTCTCTGGGCCTTAGTTTACTCATCCGTAAACACCTGTTCTCTCTTCTCTTCAAGCTGTGAGTTGCCGATGGGATAATAGTTATGATATTTGTTCAGCGCTTACCAGGTCTTCTGCTGTAGATGCTGGGATGGCAGCTTCCGAGACTCCTGGGCTCCTGTGGGAAGACAGGACTTCTCCTCTGGGATTTCCAGTGGGAAGTTGGGCTTGCCCAGCCCTGGGAACCATAATCTGTGGTAAGGGAGAATGGGACTGTGCCCAGCTGCTGCCCACCCCTGACCCAAAGGGCCTCTACTCCCTAAGCAACAGGCTCTGCTCAACCCTCTCCCTGAGGAGCCTGGTTGGACCCCTCCCCCTCCCCCTTGCCCCCCGTGAGGGGCGAGGGAATGAGGCTTTCGAAATACGGTATTTTTTAAGCGCTTACTATGTGCCAGGAACTGTACCAAGCGCTAGAGTGGATTCAGGCCAAATGGATTGCCTACAGTCCCCGTCCCACGGGGACCTCATTCCCATTTTACAGATGAAGGAACTGAGGCCCAGACAAGTGAGTGACTCGTCCAAGGTCTCACAGCAGGCACGTGGTGGAGCTGGGATTAGGAGCCAGGTTCATCTGACTCCCAGGCCCACGGTCTATCCTCTAGGCTGCTGCTTCCCTAAGCATCCCTTCTACGAGAAGGGGACCCAGGACAGGCAGGCCGCTCTACCCAGCTCATCCCTGCATCTGGAGACAATCTGCCAGTCGCCAAAACCGCACGCGAGCCGGAGACTGGGGCAGAAGGTGGGTTCTGCGGGTCTACCTGCTCCTCGGGCTGGGACATTTCCAGAGGGAACCCTCCGTACCACCTCTGGTTAGGGCCCGGAAGGATTTCTGGGATTCATCCCGTCGGTTAGGACCACGCGGCAAGCCAGAGACGGGCTTCCGGGAGGCGATGCTTTGGTGGTTACCGGCTAACTGAGCTGGAATCCGATGGGATTAGGGAAATGCGGGTTGACAGCTGGTTTTCCTGAGCAAACACAATGTGGTCGCTGTCCCACGAGGCAACAAGGCAAGCGGGAGAGACGGTTCTCACTGTAACTTGGGGTGCAGTTTTGGAGCTAAAGGCCCACGTAGATGCTAACCCTGCAGTCAAATCTGCTGAATCAAAATAATAATGATAATAATTATTAATCTTCCTAATAATGATGACGATAACTGCAGTATTTGTGAGTTGCTTACTATATGCCAAGTACTGGGGTAGATAGAAAATAATCGGGTCAGTCACAGTCCCTGACTCACAGGGAGCTCACAGTCTAAACTGGAGGGAGAACAGGGATTGAATCCCCATTTTACAGCTGAGGAAACCAAGGCACAGCAAAGTGAAGTGACTAGAAGCCGGGTCCTTCTGTCTCTCAGGCCCAGACTCTTTTCCACTAGGACTTCGTGCCGATTTCTCGGTCCTTAAATCTGCAAGGCCTATACAGAGTTTCATCTGCCATTTACTATGAGGGATTCCATCAGAGGTCTGGACATTTTCCCCAGTGGCATCTATCTACCCCGGAGCTTAGCACAGTGTTTGGCTCATGGCAAGGTCTTGATAAATACCCTCACTAGTCTTATCAAGATTCCTAATGAAAGTGATTTTTCCCTTTGTTCTTATGCTCTAGAACAAAGGTACCAGTAAATTCAGAGGCAGATAAACAAAATCCAGAAGGAAACTAGTAAACCAGTGGGAAACCCGGGATATTAATATAAATCGTTCAATTACATGAAATGGTCTAATTATGGAGGTTTGCCCTCAACTGTTTGCACGACCCTTGTTTGGGATACAATATGCTTGTTGTTCTGGGCTCATTGAAAAACAACTTCTGATCTTTTCCATTTAAAGCATTCTGTTTCCAAAACCTCATCCAATGCAAAGAAGTAGACCACATTTTTCCCGACAGCATGGATCTGAGGCCTCGTATTCTCCCTATTAATCAGTGAATCATTGGGATTTATTGAGCACTTACTGTGGGGAGTGCACTGTACTAAATGCTTGGGAGAGTACAATAGATCTGGTAGACATGTGCCCTGCCTACAGTGAGTTTACAGTCTAGAGGACTTTAATGCCTTATTAATGCCACTGAGCTGGCTTTTATGCTTTGCAGAAAAAATGGCATTTGAAGAGCAAAGCAGAGCCATAGTCTCGCTCAGAGATACTGGTAACCAGATTTCAACAAATAGCTCTAAATTCATGGGCTCAGCTAATCAATGTGCAGGGCTTCAGGGACTGGAAAGACACAAGAGAAAAATGACATAAGGGTGGGACATAGAAAGGTGACTGTAATTCAGGGTGTTGGCATTCCCAAAACCAACCCAGAATCTTAGAGGTTCGGGTCGACGAGTGAACGCACAGTTCAGAGAACCGCTGTATTTTCATGAGTGAGTGTAAGGGAGAGGTCTGCTCTCGTGGCTGGAACTCCAGGTACTGAGGGATTTTAGAGCCTCGTTTCTTCAATCCATCACTCAGTCAGTGGTATTTATTGAGTTCTTACTGGTAGAGAGCACTGTACTAAGCGCTTGGGAGAGTACAATATAACAGAGTTGGTAGACACATTCCCTGCCCACAAGGAACATGTGCGAAGCAGTTCTGTGACCACAGTAAGCACTCAATAAATACGATTGAATGAACTGAAAAAGTGGGAGTCACAGGACCTGGGTTCTAAGCCCAGCTCTGCCATTTATCTGCTCTGTGACCTTGAGCAAATTATTTAACTTCTCTGTGCCTCAGTTGCCTCCTCTGTAAGGGGATTAAGACTGTGAGCCTTATGTGGGACAGGGACTGTGTCCATCTTGATTTTTTTTACGGTATTTGTGAAGAGTTTACTCTGTGCTAGTCACTGTTCTAAGTGCTGGGGTAGACAGTCCACGTCCCACAAGGGGCTCAAAGTCTTAATCATGGCAAAGAGGACAAAGCACGGGCCTGGGAGTCAGAAGGTCATGGGTTCTAATCCAGGGTCTTCCATTTGTTGTCTGCTGTGTGACCTTGGGCAAGTCACTTCACTTCTCTGGACTCAGTTACCTCATCTGTAAATTGGGGATTGAGACTGTGAGCCCCATGTGGGACAGGGGCTGTGTCCAACCCGATCTGCTCGTATCTACCCCATCGTTTAGTAGGGTTCCCGGCACATGGTAAGGGCTTAGAAAATAGCACGGTTATTATTATTACTACTATTAATCCCCATTTTACAGTTGAGGGAACTGTACTGTACTCTACTGCACTGTACTAAGTGCTTGGGGGCATATAATACACTCAGAGTTAGTAGACATGACCCCTGCCCTCTAGGAATTTATAGTCTAGGGGTCCACGACCTGCGCAATGAAGTCCATTCTTGTGTATCTTTCTCCACACTCACCCGGGTCCTTCCCCTCCTCCCAGCCTCCTCCATGAGGACATCCCGCATCCACGATCCACGTGGACGTTCCTATCTCTTCTGCCCTGGGCCGGTGGGCTCTCAGGACGTGTGGCGAGGCAAGTGGGAGAGGAGGAAAGAGAGAATAGCAGCCGCCATTTGGGTTCTCCGAGGATCTCCCTTGCCAACAGAAGAAACATCCTCATTTTGTTTTGAATCGCAGGTGTGATCCCTTCAAGACTGTGCCAGAGTCATTTCCATGATAATGGCAGGAAATGCGTTGGGATCCCATTTAGTCTCATTTAGATGGAGAGATGAGTCACGGCTCTTCTTGGGTTGAAGGTACCTAAATGTCCTTCGTGGGAGGGGATTTAGGGAATTTGGGCAGGACGGGTGCCTTCTGCAGGTCTTTGAAGGAGAGGCAATAGAATTAAGTCCTGGGTAAAAATACATGCCATGCTGAGTGAAAATCGGGAAGAACTGAACTGAAATAAAAATAACTCCAGTGCAGAGATCAAGGGAACTATTCTGTGCAAAGGAAGAATAGAAGCACTCTGCCTAGCTCTAGCCAAACCACGGGCTTCAAGTGTATCTTTGTGCCTGTAGTGGAGGCTCTGAAAAGGCTCTTTCTTAAAGCAGTTAATGCTTGACCACAGCAGCAGTCCCTGCCACTGTGAAATGACTTTGGCTTTGAAAGACTCTACATCCTACGAATCTCCGGTTAATTACTCAAAGCTCCAAATTATCCTCCGGGGAAAAGAATGGAGCAAGTGGAATCCGCAGCAGATCTGGGGCTGAGGTTGTTCACCGGGTGCGGTTTCCACTTGCTAAAATGGTCGTTTCTCCGTCGGGAGCCAGAAGGAAATCTCCTACATCAGTGCCATGCCTGTCGTCTCTACCAGCCCAGGGAAATGCCCCGTTGGAATGACTTGAGGTACGGAGCAAGTAGCCCTCAGCCTGCCTGCTGCGTAACCTAGGACAAGGTCACTTAACTTCTCTGTGCCCCAGTTCCCTCATCTGTAAAATGGGGATTCAGTATCTGTTCTCCCTCTGATGCATTCATTCAATCGCCTATGCAAAGCACCATACTAAGCGCTCGATTACAACCTAATCCGCACACTTCACTCATCTAATGCCAACTTTCTCAGGGTACCTCTATCTCTTCTATCTCACTGCCCACCCCTTGCCCACACCCTTCTCCGGGCCTGGAACTCCCTCCCCCTCCGTTTACGACGGACCACCATTCTCCCTACCTTCTCCCTACCTTCGAAGCCTTATTAAAATCATGTCTCCTCCAAGTCGCCTTCCCTGATTAAGCCCCCTACCCCTTCTCCCTTCTGTGTTGGCTACATAATTGGATCGGTACCTTTTAAGCACTTGATATTCACCCCACCCTCGGCCACACCACACTCATGTACATATCTGTAATTGATTTATTCATTTCTATTTATGTCTCTCTCTCCCTCTAAACCATAACCTCCTTGTGGGCAGGGAGCATGCCTACCAACTCTGTTGCACTGTACTTTCCCACACGCATATTACAGCTTTCTGCATACATTAAGCACTCGATAAATAGCACTGATTCATTGATTGATTGAATTAGACAGTGAGCCTCACGTGGAACACGATCTGTGTCCCACCTGATTATCTTGCATCTTGTACGTACCCCATTGTTTAGTACAGTTTGTGGTCCATAGTTAGTGCTTAACAAATACCATCACAATATAGGTTCTAATCCTAGGACCTTGGACAAGTTATTAATTTCCCTAAGCCTCAGTTTCCTCTTCTGTAAAATAGGGATTAGTAATTAATGGCACTCTTACTTCCCCTTCCCCATCCCATACATAAAATACTATCTACTCAGGAACTAAGGCACACGGTAAATGCTGAACAGATGTCATAGATATTGTTATAATTACCTATTATCACTATTTGTAGTCCCAAGCCAGGTGCAGGAGCCAGTCATCCTGCATTGTCTGTAATTTTATTTGTATTGATGTCTGTCTCCCCCACTCTAGACTATGAGCTTGTTGCAGGCAGGGAATGTCACTGTTTATTGTTGTATTGTACTTTCCCAAGCGCTTAGTACAGTGCTCTGCACACGGTAAGTGCTTGACAAATGCGATTGAATGAATTAATGAATGAATTTGGTAGGATGAACATCATTTTCCACCTGCCACTCCACACCCACCCAAGGTCTGGCAATGGGACCCTTTAAAATTCCCTCTTTGGCCAGCCTGGGGAAAGCCTCAGCCCAGACGCGGCCTTCCCAGCTGCTCCTCTGCTAACCCCAGACTGTCTGTATCTGACCTCTGACCTCACCCTGGAAACCTGGCATGGACGGGAGGACAGAAGAAGGGGAGGGAAGTTCCTCCCCCTGGCCCTGCTCTCTGCTGCTGAAGCAGCGTGGCCTAGAGTATAGAGCACGCGCCTGGGAGTCAGAAGGATCTGGGTTCTAATCCCCTCTCTGCCCCTTGCCTGCTGTGTGACCTTGGGCTAATCACTTAACTTCTCTGCGTCTCAGTTACCACATCTCTAAAATGGGGATTGAAACAGGGAGAAGCTGTGCGGTGTCTGTCACCCAAAGTCATCTACATGGTTGAGGCTCCTGCCGAACTGATGGGCTTCCTAACCGTGCTGGGACAGGTTATTGTCCACCTCTAGACTGTAAGCTCACTGTGGGCAGGGAATGTGTCTGTTATATTGTTATAATGTACTCTCCCAAGTGCTAAGTACAGTGCTCTGCACACAGTAAGTGCTCAATAAATACAATAGGTTGACTGACTGATTATTCCTTAAGGAGTCAGTGAACTGAGCCAGATTCACATAGGAAACAAAGATGAGATGGTTTTTCTGACCCACCCTGTTCAAATATTTACGCCTCTGGAAAAAATGGGCTTGAAGTGTCAGGAATGCTCGGGGTTAACTGGTTGCCTGGGGGGGGTGAAGCAGGATACTGGAAGGAGCAGGGAGCTTTTGATCTTCCTCCTTCCCGTTAATGATTTAGCCAAACTCCAGTCTGATGCACCGGACCACTGAACTGAAGCTCCCCTGGGGCGTCCCGTAGCCTAAGTGACTAGGTAGGCGCCAGGTGAATAGGTTTCCTCCTCCTGTTGTTCCCTTTTCCCCCCCATCTCTCGGTTTTGAGGGGGAGGGCACAGCTGAAGCTTCCAGGCCCCTTGGCTCCACCCCAAATCCTGACTCCCTCCCTCTGTCTTCAGAAATGCCTGCTTCTCCTGATAGACCGTAAGGTCTCTGAGGGCAGGAATTATAACTATACTAGCTCTTTTGAACTCTTCCAAGCATTTAGTTCAGTGCTCCATAGGTAAAAAGTGCTCAGTAAATGCAGTTGATTGATTAATTGAATTTCCTTTCGTTCCTTATCACCACCAGCTTGGAAAATGTCCTTTCCACGCGGATATATTTAAGGACTACATCCCAGCTACTGAGTTTGCCCATCTCCGCCACCACTCCTCTGGCTGGTGGTGCTGTTGTGATGACATCAACAAGGACCATGAGTTGGGGAGGGGAGCCCTAGATGGCCCAATCCAAGGCCCCAGCCTTAGTTAATGTGGGCCTGGCGAGGATCCCAGCTAACCAGTGATGGTTGACCAGCTTTGGGAGGCCTTCTGGGACATGCCTTTCTCCACCGTGTTGGCAAACTTGACTGGTATTTGTCATGAGAAGGCCAAGCTGAAGGAGAAATCACTGCAAAATCATGAGGTAAATTGAGTCGACCTTTGAGATAATGCAAGAAAAATCACACTGGGCCTTAGTTTTCTGACTCAGAGGGACTGAATTATCTGGACACCCGCCTCAGTTCTCGTCTTCGCTTTGCTTGTGCAGACCTGTCAGAAGAGCCCAGTTTCCACAGTCAGTGAACTAGGACATTTCACATCTCTGCAAACTGTTTTGCCCTAAAGCAGGGATAAACGCCGCCTGTCTCCATCCTACCTTCCTGAAATGTAGTGGGGGAAGAGAGGATGAAACAGATAAGCTCTCCAGGGGACCTTCAGATCCACCAGGTGGAAGATATTAAGTAAGATCAAAGCATTCCTAGGGGCAGCAAAATGAATCCTCCTCATCAGTCAGTAAGTCAGCATCTCTCCAGCAGCCACTGGACACTGTTTGCTGCCAGAATCCCCCTGTGAATTAAAGGGCTACTCCTTTTAAAATGCTTTTACTTGTGCAAACTTGCCAGGAGTTTTCTCTGAGAAAAGTCCAGCTTTCAAGACAATCTGCCCACCCTCCTCCCCCATACCTTCACCTGGAGTCGGCCAAGAGATGTTTTCAACTTCGGTACTGCATGAGGCTTTAGAGCACTGGGAAAAGTTCCTATTTTTTCCCCCTTCTGTTCTCACTGGTTTGATGCTCTTTCCTGAATCCACCCCACAGGGGTAATAGTGTTTATTAATCAGTCGATTACTGCTGTTTACCGGGTGCTTACTATGTGTATCATGCTGTAGTATGGACAGGGAATGTGCCTGCTTATTGTTCTACTCTCCCAACTGCTCAGTGCAGCCAACAGTAAGCGCTCAGTGAATATGATTAAGCCCTGGAAAAGAATATGTGAATGAGAATGGGACACAGTCACTGATTCCCAAGGGGCTCATAATCTAGGATAAAGTGGGGGAGAGAGGAACAATGGGGAAATGCCGGTTAATGGGCCACACATAAAGAGAAATGAAATGATAAAATCACTAAAACAACACAAAAGAAGAGGGCAAATTACAGAAAACCTAAACAAGCAGCAGGGGACTGTGACTACAGGTGCAGAGAGCGCTCATGGCAGGCAGGGAATGAATGTTATAGTGTATTCTCCCAAGCGCTTAGTACAGTGCTTGGCACACAGTAAGTGTTCAATAAATACAACCGAATGAATGGGCAGGATGTCTGCGTGTCAGGAATGAGATCTTGTTTGTTTGGGGATAAGGACCCCGAGATACGAAGGTACCTGTCTGAGATAAAAGAAAGGAGAGAGTACTTGAAAAGGGCAGACCCAGTGACCATAAGGAAATGGGAATGATTAATCTCATATATGATTCAATTAAAAAAAGGATTTTGTAGACATGTTCCCTGCTCTCGAGGAGCTTATAGTCTAGAGGAATCTACACCCTGTCAACCTCCCTGCACCATCAGAGTGTGGGAATGGGCAAGGCAGAGGGAGTAGAAGCAGTGTGGTCTAATGGGAGTCCGAGGATCTGGGTTCTAATCATAACTGCCACTTCCCTGCTATGTGATCTTGGGCCAGTCACTCAACTTCCTTGTGCCTCTGTTTCCTCCTCTGTAAAATGGGGGTTCAATAGCTGCTCCTTCTTTCCCTTAGACTGTGAGCCCCATACGAGACAAGGACTGTGTCCAAACTGATTACCTCGAATCCACCCAGGACTTAGCTCATGATAAGCCCTGAACAGATTCCACGGTTCTTCTTATTAGGGAGATTCCCCTCCGGGGTTCTGCTCATGGGAAGAGGCAGAAAATGGAGATGGCAGCCTCTCTGTGCCAACCTAATTAGCTTGTATCTAGCCAGCGCTTAGAACAATGCTTGACACATAGTAAGCGCTTAACAAATATTATTATTAGTCTTGTCTTATGCTGTCATCTCCGACCCACTACGGACGCCTCTCTCCCAGAACACCCACCTCCATCTACAGTCGTTCTGGTAGTGTATCCATAGAGTTTTCTTGGTAAAAATACGGAAATGGTTTACCACCGCCTCCTTCGGCACAGTAAACGTCAGTCTCTGCCCTTGACTCTCTCCCCTGCCTCTGCTGTCCAACACGGGGGAGTCTTGACTTGTAGCAGATGGCCTTCCACTCGTAGCCACTGGCCAAGCTAGGAATGGAATGGGTGGGCCTCTGTTTGACTCTCCCTCCTGTAGTCGAGACTGGTAGAGTACTGGAAACTCTCCCGGCACGATCCCGTGAGGGTTATTGAGAGAGAGAGAGCGCTCATGGCAGGCAGGGAATGCCTGCTTAAAACCCTACTCAAACCCTGCTCAAAACCCTACTTAAAACTCACCTCCTCCAAGAGGCCTTCCCAGACTGAGCTCCTCTTCTCCCCCTACTCCCTCTGCCAACCCCCTTTACCTCTCCGCAGCTAAACCCTCTTTTTCCCCTTTTCCCTCTGCTCCTCCACCTCTCCCTTCCCATCCCCTCAGCACCGTACTCGTCCGCTCAGCTGTATATATTTCCATTACCCTATTTATTTTGTTAATGAATTGTGCATCGCCTCGATTCTATTTAGTTGCCGTCGTTTTTACGAGATGTTCTTCCCCTCGACTCTATTTATCGCCATCGTTCTCGTCTGTCCGTCTCCCCCGATTAGACCGTGAGCCCGTCAAACGGCAGGGACCGTCTCTGTTTGCCGACCTGTTCATCCCAAGCGCTTAGTACAGTGCTCTGCACATAGTAAGCGCTCAATAAATACTATTGAATGAATGAATGGTTATTATTAGTAGTATCATCGTTATCATTATTGTTATTATTACCCTGGGTGAGTACCTGCTTAGCCAGCCCCAAAATCCAGCTCCACTTGGGGAGCAAGGGTTTTTTCTCGCCCAGAGCCCTAAAGAATAATTACGGTTTTGCGGGCCTACTCAGTGGCAGTGAGACTGTACGGCAAAGTGCCCTGGCTGGACGGAGGAAAGCAGTTGGGGTCACCTAGGGAAAGGAGAGGAGAGTGATAAGGAAGTCTAATTAGCCTTTGTGGCATAGAGGCCCACCCCCACAAGCTTCACATTGGAGATTGCAAGGCAGTTGTACAGATCTGGGGAGTTCACAGCTGGCTGGAGGACCAGAAATAGAAGACAAAGGAATGTCGGTGGCCACAGAGCAGCGCTGAAGCTGACGCACGTTTAGAAAAGAGCCGTTGGCAGTTTCAACGGCCACCCTCAGCCCCAGGGTGCCTATTCTGAGGAACAGCTGCGGAACGGAGCGCACGCACAGATTCTTCAGCTCCAGATGAGCTTCTCTCCAGATGAAAATGATAATAATAATCATAAAATTAACTGAACTCTAAAACACTCTGGACTCGAGATTGGGTGCTGTCTTTCCACACTTTATAAACTGTGAGCTCCCTGAGGGAGAGGGACTGGGTCCAGTTCTCATCTGGTTATTCTTTCCCAGCACTTAGCACAGTGCTCTGCACACAGCGAGCGCTTAATACAGGCGGAGGGAAAGAAAAACACTGATAAGAATTAGACCCCCATCCCCGACCACCCAGGGGCTCACGATGCAAGAATGGGGGAGCTAAAGGGAGTTGTCAAAAGACACATAAGGATAAACAAAAACGAAAACAACACAAAAGACAAAGAATAAAAAAATTAAAAGAGCAGTAAATCACTGTGTCTAGAAGAATTGAGTTTCAGGGTCCTCGTGGATTTAAACAGAAATGCCACGGCTCTCTGAGCCTTTAAACACACATGTGCACACACACGCACACCCAGACACAAACGCGCATACACACACACATTATCTTAATGTCAGACTTTCCGATGGGAACTCATGGGCTTGAGCTATTCCGAAATGCAATTCTTTATCACTCATTCTTAAGTGGGAGACGGAAAAGTCAGTGAAAACGCATATTCTGGAAACACTTGTGAAAGGCTTTTATTTACCAGTATCAAGGTCGGGTTTTTTGGTTTTTTTCCTCCTGAATCAAAGTGAAAAAAGCAGTGACAGTTGGGTGAACAGTAATCCTCCACAGCCAGGTCATTTTTCTTCTCATTGTGCCTTGGTAATAATAATGTTGGTATTTGTTAAGCGCTTACTATGTGCAGAGCACCGTTCTAAGCGCTGGGGTAGATACAGGGTAATCAGGTTGTCCCACATGAGGCTCACAGTCTTAATCCCCATTTTACAGATGGGGGAACTGAGGCCCAGAGAAGTTAAGTGACTTGCCCACAGTCACACAGCTGACAAGTGGCAGAGCTGGGATTCGAACCCATGATCTCTAACTCCCCAGCCCGGGCTCTTTCCGCTTAGCCATGCTGCTTCCCTTAGCCACACTGCTTCCCTTGGTATTTGTTAAGTGCTTAATACATATCAAGCACTGTGGTAAACGGTGGGGTAGGTACAATCTAAGCAGAACGGGGGCTCCCGGTTTTTAAACTGGGGAGGCAGACTGAGCCAATACCTCAGCCATTCAGCCACCATCGCATGCCACTTACTCCCTAAAATCCCACAGAGATTCACTCATTATCTCCTCAGCTTGAGTAGGGGAGCAGGCAGGGCCCTCATTCCCTTTTTGAAAATGAGGAAAATACAGCCCGGGGAGGAGAGAGAAGAATCACATGCCCCAGGTTAGTCTCATCCCCAACACAACCTGTCTGCCCCTCTGTGTTTGGACAGAGTGCAAGGCCCCGAGGCTCCAATGGAGCAGAGACTCCATATAAGGCAGAAGTGAGAATCGGTCAAATTGGGGGAACCATCTTGGCAAACTGGTTTGCTCAGGCTTCCAGAGATTAAACGGGTTTTCTCCTGCCAGATTTATCCGCGGCCCACGTGAATCTCAGTGACGCTCATCAGGAAGGTACAATGTACCCACCACGCCTAGTTGTACTGCGATTAACTCCGGCAGCCTGAGGCATCACCCACTTGGCTTCTTGGAGACATCAGATCGGGTGAGGCTGATGGGCCCAGTCAGCTACAGAGAAGGATCTCTCCTCCAGAGCCGAACTACCATGCTGACCATGGCCAAGGGGAATGTATTTCCTTCTCTTTAAAAGAAAAAAACCCACTGTGCTAAGGGCTGGGACCTATTCAAGTAGACCACATGGAGCTCACAGGCTTAATCTCCATTTTACAGATGAAAGTAACTGAGGCACTGAGAAGTGAAGTGACCTTTCCAAGATCACACAGCAGGCACGTGACGGAGCTGGGATCAGAATCCAGGTCCTTTGGACTTCCAGGCCCATGCTCTAATCAGTAGGCCGCACTGCTTCACTTTAGTGCCGTGTTGGGGCAGATGAAAGCTAATACAAGCTTCCCTCCAAAAATGTGGGCAGGGAATATGTCTGTTTATAGTTGTAGCGTACTCTCCCAAGTGCTCAGTGCAGTGTTCTGCATACAATACGCGCTCAATAAATTCAACTGAATGAATGAAAACATGCCCCCAGCTTCTCAAGCAACTGAACAACTAACCTTTCTTTCTGCACCATCACTGCTCTCACACAAGAGGTTCTATAGTAGGAGCAGTAGTAACCGTAATATTAACTGTGATTTTCATTAAGTGCTTACTATGTGCCAAACACTGTTATAAACACGTGGGTAGGTACAAAATAATCAGCTCCCACATGGGGCTCACAGTGTAAGTAGGAGGGAGAATAGGGTATCGAATCCCCATTTCGCTGATGAGGGGACTGAGGTTCAGAAAAGTTAAGTGATTTGCCCAAGGTCACACAACAGACAAGTGGCAGAGGGGGGATTAAAACCCAGGTGTGGCAGAGGGGGGATTAAAACCCAGGTGCTCTGATTCCCAGGCCCAGGCTCTTTCCACTAGGCCATGCTGCTTCTCTGCTGTTATTCCTAACCTCCTCCCGATCATGAAGCGTTGGCAGAACTTTGCCTGAAGCTGGAGCAAAAGGAGAGAAGTCATGATAATCTGCCATGAAGGAGTCTTCTTCCAGAAACACCCTGGGTTTGTTCAGCGGCAGTAAAGAAGACTGCCTGCCACCTTTTTATTTGGTGATCTTTATAGATGAATTCATTCTGGAGGTAAATTTCTCCTCTGTTAGGCCGACGAAGAGAACACTCTGTGCTCTTAACTCTGCCGGGGATTTTGAGCTGTCAGGTAGTTCGGCTGTGTTTTCTATTTCTTTTTGCAGAGGGAGTTAAGGCCCTGTGAAACAGTCAGAGTGATTTGCGTTATTTATGGGAAATCCTCTTTATTAATGCGACCTACATTTCCCAATGCATCTTCTGATTTTGCAACAGAAAATCAGCAGCCAGTCAGCATTAACACTAGCTTTGCCTCCTATTCACATTCTCCCTCTCCCTCGCCCCATTTTGCCAAGGTTGAGGATGACAGAAAGATAACAGAATAGAGGGATCATAAACCTTCCAGAAAATAGCAGGTGGGCGAGGAGGAGGTGGGAAGGAGGAGGAGGGTTTCGGTCAGCTGGTCTAATACTGACTGCTTGGGGAAGCTTTGGAGGAGCTAATTTACAGATTTACTTTCCCACCCTTGGGATCGAATCAAAGCGTGTGAATCACAGAAAATACTGAGGGATGAAAAGGTAATGAATCACCTAGCCCAACCCAGGGTGGGGTTATTCCTGGAGAAGCCCCCACAGTGCACAAATCAAGCACTGTCTTCGGACCATGGACAGTTCAGCTTGGGATTCTGTCTCCGATGACACGGAGATGTTTGGGAGATCCAGATGACCGTTGCACTTCTGGACACCCATCCTCACGCCATTCAACACCCTTCACTTTTCCCTCCACTTCCTAAACGTTTCCACAGGTAAAACAATACCGTGGCCTAGTGGAAGAAAGCCCAGGCCAGGGAATTAGAGACCCTGCGTTCTAATCCCGGCTCACACTTGTCCGCTGTGGGTAAATTGCTTCTCTGTACCTCAGGTTCGTCAACTGTAAAACGGGGATTCAATATCTGTTCTCCTTACTACTTTGACTGTGAGCCTCATCTGGGACAGGAACTGGGTCTGACCTGATTAAGTGATATGTACCTCAGTGCTAGACATATAGAAATCACTTAAATACCATAAGAACAATCACTTGTCCACAAATTTATCTAAACCCCTGTCAGACCTACTGATATTTTCAGTAGCACAACTTCCTGTGGGAGGGAGTTCCATGAGTTTACCCTGCCCCCTTCCCCCACAGAAGAGAGAAGTGTTTCCTCTGGTTTATTTTGAACCAAACCCCCTCATGCTTCACAAAGCACTCCTTCGATGGGAGGTTGTAGGTTTTGGTGAACGTCAACTCCATCGGCGCCCTTCAATCGTTTCCCTTCTCAGCCTGGGTTTTACCAGTCTGAAGAACCCTCAGTCTTTCAGTCAAGACCCGCATGGAGCCAACACCATCTTGGGGGCCTTCTCTGCCCCTTCTCCAGCTCCCTCTGGCCTTCTTAAGATGCGGTGACCGGACCTCGGTTTCCAGATGCAGCAGGAGGACCACGGTTTGTTTTGTGCTAAAGCTTTGGGTTGGTTTGCTCTCCCCTCCTTGCCGACGCCCACACAGTGCTCAGAATCTTCTCAATCCAGCTTCCCCTGTGGTCGAACTTCCCTCTTCCCTTTAGGAGACCCTTTCATACCCTGATTCCCCAGCCTTCCAAATTTCTGATGAAGAGACTAAGCAGAATGTAAGCTCCTCGCTGGAGTATCAGCTCCTTGTTGGCACGGAACAAGTCACCGTATCAAGTGGTGCTCAATGAATCTATTACTACTAATAATAGTGTTGGTATTTGTTAAGCACTTACTATGTGCACTGTTCTAAGCGCTGGGATAGATACAGGGTCATCAGGTTGTCCCACATGAGGCTCACAGTCTTCATCCCCATTTTACAGATGAGGGAACTGAGGCACACTGAAGCGACTTGCCCACAGTCACACAGCTGACAAGTGGCAGAGCCGGGATTCAAACCCATGACCTCTGACTCCCAAGCCCGGGCTCTTTCCACTGAGCCATGCTGCCTCTCTACTACTGCTGCTATGGACTGGTGGAGAGAGCACAGGCCTGGGAGTCAGAAGGACCTGAGTTCTAATCCCGGCCCCGCCACTTGTCTGCCGTGGGACCCTGGGCAAGTCATTTAATTTCTCTGCGCTTTCAGTGACATCATCTGTAAAACGGGGATGAAAACTGTGAGCACCATGTGGGACGGAGATTTGTCCAACCTGATTTGCTTATATCCATCCTGCCGCTCAATAGAGCGCCTGGCATATAACAAGTGCTTAATAAATACCATGATTATTATTATCATTACTGTGGTTATTACTACTACTACTGTGCTTACTAGAGAAGTTATGAAGGAATTAAATGGGGGGATGATATTCGGGGTTTCTCTACAGTCCTGCCAGGCCGCTTTCATCCGCTATCAGTGAAACGTTTCCTTTTCCCAGTTCATCCATTTCAGCTGCCTGATCTTCTGCCCTGGCTCTGGTCTGGCTCTGCCCCCGTGTACCAGGCTCGTTCCTTCCTACATCAAAGAGCTGTTGGCGGTGGGGCCTCTCCCGACCACCACTTAGCCAAGCTGGAGGCATTTGGGCCCTTTCATCTCTCCCAACAAATTAGTCTTTCTGTTCTCTTTCATCGTTTCGATTCCTCTCCCCTGGCCTCTCTGGGCGCGGATCTCTCTGGCCTTGTGGGTTCTGAGCTAATGCCGAGCTGCCTCAACCCTCTGGGGGTCCTCCGGACTCTGCCCGCTTGGGGAGTGGCGGAGAGAGTCTCCCCTGACCTTGGATTTCCACGGTTGCTATTCCCCAAGCCCCATTTTGTCCTCTGCCTTCTCTAACTCGACGGCTTTCCGTCTTTGTCTCCGGGGCTCCTGCAGATGCCCTGACCGCCAATCGATCAATCAATCGATCAATGGTATTCAGTGAGTGCTTACTGTGTGCAGAGCGCTGTCATTAAGCACTCGGGGGAGTACGATATACTGTAGCAAAGTTGGTAGACACATTCCCTGCCCGCGACAAGCTCACAGTCTAAAGCGGGAGATGGTCATTAATAGAAATAAATTACGGATAGGTACGTAATCAATCATATTGATTGAGTGCTCAGTCTGTGCAGAGCACTGTACTAAGTACATGGGAGAGTGCAGTATAGTAGAATTGGTAGACACGTTCCCTGACCACATCATGCTCACAATCTAGAGAGGGAGACAGATGTTAATATAAATCAATTATGGAGATGTACACGATCAGTTAATCCTTTTTATATAGGATTTACTGCATGGAGAGCATTGTCCTAAGTGCTTGGGTGAGTAGAGAAGCAGCGTGGCTCAGTGGAAAGAGCACGGGCTTGGGAGTCAGAGGTCATGAGTTCGAATCCCGGCTCTGCCACTCGTCAGCTGTGTGACTGTGGGCGAGTCACTTCACTTCTCTGTGCCTCAGTTACCTCATCTGTAAAATGGGGATTAACTGTGAGCCTCACGTGGGACGACCTGATTACCCTGTATCTCCTCCAGCGCTTAGAACAGTGCTCTGCACCTGGTAAGTGCTTAACAAATACCAACGTTATCATTATTATTAGTTAGTCGATCATATTTATTGAGCACTTACCATGTGCAGAGCACTGCACTAAGCCCTGGGGAGAGTACAGTATAACAATATAGCAGCCACATTCCCTGCCCACGACGAGCTTCAGTCTAGATATAACAGAGTTGTTAAGACACATTCGCTGCCCACAACAAGCTCACAAGAGCTGTGGGGCTCAGCGAGGGGTAAATAAAGCTGTGTGGTGTAGTGGATAGAGCACGGGCCTGGGAGGCAGAAGGTCACGGGTTCTAATCCCGGCTCCGCCACTTGTCCGCTACGTGGCCTTGGGCAAGTCACTTCATTTCTCTGTGCTTCCGCTACCTCATCTGTAAAATGGGGATTGAGACTGAGATAGGACAGGGACCATGTCCAACCCAATACGCTTGTATCCACCCTGGCGCTTAGTACAGCGCCCGGCACATAGTAAGCACTTAACAAATACCACTGTGATTAATTATTATTAAAGGGAGCAAATCAGTTCCAGGCCCATTCCCCCAGATGGCCCTCTCAGAGACCCCCCACCCTGGAGTGGTGGGGGGATCTTCCCTGATCAATCAGCACGCAGCCCCTCTAACCCAGGGGTTGCTGGCACAATTAACCGTTTACTGGGGGTCCTCTACATAGGTGGAAAATGTCAGATGAGGTCAGGTCAAAAACAGACCTCTCTGCAGACCCACCGCCAGAGTTCAGCCCACCTTCTCCCCACCTCTCTGAAAAAGAACTGGGGGAGTAATCCTTATGAATAGAAAGAAGTTAGCACAAAAAATGGAGTATCCATGAATTTTTTCTTGGAGATATAAGCTCTTCTTACAAGGAACTAAAAAGTAAGAGAAGGGAAAATCCCTCAGAGCTTTTTAAGACATTAGCTTCTTCCCGCCTCTGGTGTAGATAACGGAAGCCAGTTTTACAAGTTGACATTGATTTTAATTGATTGACAAGGTCAACCGATGCTGAAGTTAGTTAATAACCGTGTATTTGTCAAGTGCTTACTTTGTGTCAGATATTAGGGTAGATACGAGATTATCAGGTCGGAAGCAGCTCCTGTCCCACATGGGGTTCGCAGGTAAGTAGAAGGGAAAATAGGTATTGAATCCTCATCATTCAGATAAGGAAATTGAATCACTGAGAAGTTAAGTGGCCTCTCCAAAATCACACATGAGGCAAGTGGCAGAACCTGAATTAGAACATAGAAATTCTGATCCCCAGGCCCTTGCTCTTTCCACCAGGCCAAGCCTTATCTTATATTTCACCATACTGAAAATTTAGTACCACGGTAGCGAAGCCCTTATTTACTTCTAAGACACGAACCTGTGATTAGCACCTTTAAATCAGAATCATGAAATATTCTAGGACGATTACGCTTGACAGGTACGGCTCTATTTCCCCCGAATGTATTGGTGGAAACAGTTTGAGTTCTAGACTTGAGCAAGGACGAGTGGAGAGACCATGAACTTGGAAATCAGAAGGACCTGAGTTCTAATCCCCACTCTTCCGTTTGTCTGCTGTGCGGGCCTGGGCAAGTCAACTTAACTTCTCTGTGACTCAGTTCCCTCATCCGCACAATGGGGAATCGATCTCTATTCTCCTTCCTACTTAGACCGTGAACCCCATGTGGGCCCTGATTATCTTCTATCTACCCCAGTGTGTAGTACAGTGCTTGTCGCATAGTAAACAATTAACAAGTACCTTAATTATTATCGTACTTATCAGTTACTATTATAGTGCTTGGCACATAGTAAATGCTTTAGAAATACCATCAAAAAAACCAAAAACAGATGAAAGGGAGTTACTGCGGCCCCAGAAGAGGCAATCGTGTCAGGGAACGTGTTCTTTTTCCTTGGGCTGAGCAGCGGCACTGACTTGCCTGGAGTCTAAGATGATGGGGACCAGATAATCATAAATCCAATAACTGGATGGTTACCGGATTTGAGATTCCCCTAGCTCCTCCAGAGGTCGAAAGTCAGCAGCGCTCAGCTGGTGATTGACAATGCCTGAGGGTAATTTGAGGGGTAGGGGCACCTAGAATTTAGTTCTCCCCAGAAAGTGTATCTAAACATCGTTAGTGGGGAAATCAGGCCAGAGCTTCCTTCTCCCTAATGATGAGAAATGCAGTTCCCCTGGAATCCGGTCTGGCTTCTGTAAGGCTCTGCCAGACCCCATTAAACCAATGCCTGCTGATTCATGGACAGGCCTAATTTGAAGCAGCTGCCACCCTCTCCCCCCAGGCCTGCCTTCAAACTCAGTTAGCTGCTCTGTTATTCTTAAATAGAGAACCCTGGATAAGCTAAAAACAGATTCATCCGAAGTCTATTTTTCTAAAAATCTTCATTTAATATTAACAAAAGCTCTGGCCGGATTTTGGGATCTCTTTTTCTGGTTCTAACTGTAATGATTCAGAAGGGTTAGTCAAAGGAATAACATTTGTTAAGCTTACTAGACTAATAATAATGATTACTGTGGTATTTGTTAAGTGCTTACTACATGCCAAGCGCTGGTACTAAGCCCTGGGGTAGATACGAGATAATCAGGTCAGGCGCAGTTCTTGTCCCACAGCCTAAGTAGGAGGGAGAACAGGTATCGAGTCCCCATTTTACCAGGGAGGAAACTGAGACATAAAGAAGTTAGGTGACTTGCCCAAGGTCATAGAGCAGGTAAGTGGTGGAGCAGGGATTGGAACCCAGGTTCTTCTGACTCCCGGGCCCCATGCCCTTAAAAGAAACGTGCAAAGTACCAAAAGTGGATCTTTTCTTTTGTTTCCTTTGAAGGTAATTCTTAACTCACCATGTATCAAACACTGTTCTAAGCAATAATAATAATAATAATGTTGGTATTTGTTAAGCGCTTACTATGTGCGGAGCACTGTTCTATGCGCTGGGGGAGATACAGGGGAATCAGATTGTCCCACGTGGGGCTCACAGTCAATCCCCACTTTACAGATGAGGGAACTGAGGCGCAGAGAAGCGAAGTGACTTGCCCACAGCACTGGGGTAGGTACAAGTTAATTGGGTCGGACACTTTCCCTATCCCTCAAAGGTCTCACAGTCTAAGTAGGAGGGAAAATCGGTATTTAATCCTCATTTTACAGTTGAGGAGACAGAAGTTAAGAGACTTGCCCGAGGTCACACAGCAAGCAATTGGCAGAGTCTGCATTAGAACTCAGGTCCTCCGGCTCCCAGGGTCGTGGTTCTTTCCACTAGGGCATGCTGCCTCTCTCCCCCTTGAGAATAGAACTAGAGCAGAGAATCGGTCGCAATTTCCAGCTCAGTGCAGTCCCACAGGGGGCTTACAGTCTAGATGGGAAGTGTTGGACACCCAAGGAAGGAAGGACAAAGCTACAAAGCTACAAAAATTCAGCCACGCTAGCCAACAGGGCTGCGGTCTATCCATCATTCTGGAGCGTTAGTCTCTGAGAATAGTCTCTCCTCTCCTGGCAGGACTCTCTTTGACTCAAGCGATCTCAACCTCAACCTTCTTCTCCCCCTAAAATTTACCTGTGCAGAAGGATCGATTTCAGACGACGGAGGGCGGCTAAGAAAGAAGCTGTTCTGGGCATCACAGGAACAACTTCAATATAGAGAAGCAGTGTTGCCTAGTAATCAGTCAGTCAATCAATCAATAAGAATAATAATAATGCTGGTATTTGTTAAGCGCTTACTATGTGCCGAGCACTGTTCTAAGCGCTGGGGTAGATACGAGGTGATTAGGGTGTCCACAGGGGGCTCACAGTCTTAACCCCCATTTTACAGATGAGGTAACTGAGGCACAGAGAAGTTAAGTGACTTGCCCGCAGTCACACGGCTGACAAGCGGCGGAGGCGGGATTAGAACCCACGACCTCTGGCTCCCAAGCCCGGGCTCTTTCCGCTAAGCCGCGCTGCTTCTCTACCAATAGAATTTACTGCGCGCTTGATGTGTGCAGAGCGTCGTACTAAGCACTTGGGAGAGTACAATATAACAGAGTTAGTAGAAAGAGCAGGGCCCTGGGAGGCGGAGGACCTAGGTTCTAATCCCGACTCAGCCACTTACCTGCTGTGTGACCTTGGGCAGGTCACTTCACTTCTCTGTGCCTCAGTTACCTCATCTCTAAAATGGGGATTAAAACCGGGATCCCCACATGGGACACGGATTGGGTCCAATCTGATTAGCTTGTATCTTCCCAAGCACTTAGTACAGTGCTCTGCACACAGTAAGTGCTCAATAAATGCGATTGAATGGATGAATGGATGAAACTACCTCAGCACTTAATACAGTGCCTGGCACCCAGGAAGTACTTAGCAAATACCGTTAAAAGAAATCTTACTCTCCCAATTGATCAGCACAGCGCTCTGCGCACAGGAGGCACACAACAAATACTATTTACCGACGCTTGCGTTCCGCATCTTCCATTGGTCTGGTTGCCTGTTGGCCAGCTCTGACCTGGCTCGGGCAGGCGGGCCTGAAGGACCACGTTGGCTTTGAGAGTGGACATATTTAAGATGGTTTTCGTAGTGCCTTGCCTAATTTAGGGTACACTCGCGGATCTTGGGGTGCCGCCCCCATCCTCACTGGCCCAGGTTTGGGAAGCAGCGTGGCTCAGTGGAAAAGAGCCTGGGCTTCGGAGTCGGAGTTCAGGAGTTCGACTCCCGGCTCTGCCACTCGTCAGCTGTGTGACTGTGGGCGAGTCACTTCCCTTCTCTGGGCCTCAGTTCCCTCATCTGTAAAATGGGGATTAACCGTGAGCCTCACGTGAGACAACCTGATTCCCCTGGATCTACCCCAGCGCTTAGAACGGTGCTCTGCACATAGTAAGCGCTTAACAAATACCAACATTAGTATTATCAAGTGTCACCAGCAAGGAGGACGGGTCCTTGATTGGTGGGAATCGTGGCAACCTGGGCCTCAGACACACGAAAGGAACCTCCGGCCAACAGAAAAAAAAAGGATTCCGCAGGGAATCCGGCAACACGGGCGCTCTGGGCCGGGCAGACGCCCCCAGCGACGTGGTATTTTTAACCGACCTCACAGCCTTTAGCTGGCACGTTCGCTATCTTTCTTCATCTGTCCAAATGTGTCGATTAAAAATGATATGAAATGGACCTTTTGTCTGAAAGACTGCAGCTGTTTCATGTCCAAGTTGGATGACTTTATATTTTTACTCTTGAAACTGGAGCAAGGAGGCTGGGACTTTTAATGACTCACTCGGGGCAGAATGGAGCCTGTCTCTGAGAAAGCAAGAGGGACGACCATTAGTCTATTTTTAAATAAACAGAGAGTTGTAACAGCTCTTTAATCTGAAGAGGGGAGAACCTGAACTGGACTAATGCACCTAAGCATCAACCGAGTTTGGGAACAGGCAATGGTCCTTCGTATAACAGCTTTCCTTGGGACCTGCAAGAGTACATAATAAGAAGAATAATAATGATGGCATTTGTTAAGCACTTACTATGTGCCGAGCACTGTTCTAAGCGCTGGGGTAGATATAAGGTAATCAGGTTGTCCAAAATGGGGCTCACAGTCTTAATCGCCATTTTACAGGTGAGGGAACTAAGGCACAGAGAAGTTAAGTGACTTGCCCAAGGTCACACAGAAGGTAAGCGGCTGAGTTGGAATTAGAACCCACGACCCCTAACTCCCAAGCCCGGGCTCTTTCCGTAGCCGGGCTGCTTCTCGGAAGGTTCCACATGGATGGCGGCTTCTCAGACCACTTGGGAAAGAACAATTTATAATCCCTCACTATCATTTTCGATGGTATTTATTAAGTGTTTACTATATACCAGGCACTGGTATATAGCGCTGGGGCAGATACAAGACAATCAGGTTGGACACAGTCCATGTCCTTAGACTGTAAGCTGGATGTAGGCAGGGAATGTGACTGTTTATTGTTGCATTGTACTCTTCCGTGTACTTAGTACGGTGCTCGGCACAGTAAGTGCTCAATAAATACTACTGAATGAATGAATGAATGAATGAATGAATGAATGTAAGAACTCTGACTGTGGAAGAACCTAGGGCTTCTTGGCTATGGTCATCTTAGTGAGTTTGTTCTTGTTGTTTTTATTGTATCTGTTAAGGGCTTACTATGTGACAGTCACTGTCCTAAGGACTGGGATAATAATAATAATAATAATAATAATGTCGGTATTTGTTAAGCGCTTACTATGTGCAGAGCACTGTTCTAAGCGCTGGGGTAGACACGGGGGAATCCGGTTGTCCCACGTGGGGCTCACAGTCTTAATCCCCATTCTACAGATGAGGTAACTGAGGCCCAGAGAAGTGAAGTGACTTGCCCACAGTCACACAGCTGACAGGTGGCAGAGCTGGGATTCGAACTCATGACCTCTGACTCCAAAGCCGGTGCTCTTTCCAATGAGCCATGCTGCTTCTCTAGATAGATACGGGATAATCAGGTCGGACATAGTCCGTGTCCCACATGGGGCACACAGTCTCGACCCCCATTTTACAAATGAGGTAACTGGGACGCCGAGAAGTTAATTGATTTGCTCGAGGTCACACAGCAGACAAGTGACAGTCGAGATTTGAATCCAGGTCCTTCTGACTCAGAGGCCCGTGCTCTATCCTCAAAGCCACAATGTTTATCTGACAATCACATCCGACACCCCTCACCACTGAAAGGAAGTGGAGAAGCTGAGCTTGCCGTAGTCCTGCTGTGAAACTTTAAGCACTTTGCACTTTCAGAAATTTGCTCCTGGTGAGAAAATTTCCCCAGGAGCCACACAAGGCCACACCTTTTGCCGTTGGCCCCATGAGGGAAAATTCTCCGAAGTTTGTGGGCATCAGGAGTGGGGGTGGATGGGAGAGGAGCCACGGGATCGCCCCACAGGTCCAGACTGGAGGACACATCCATCTTCCGATCTCCCGGACCTCCGGCTCGGCCCGGGTTGCCAGCACGCTACCTGGACAGAAAGTGTTTCTCTGTAGACCGTCCTCGAGACGCTGATTTCACCAAGGACGGATGTCGGTAGGGAGAGACGGAGCGGGCAGAGCTGCCCGCGTCCTCCGCATCAAGTCAAAGCACCGGATACGGCATCCTGGGCGATTTCTCTAGAGGTTGACGGATGGTTCAGATCTGGGGGGAACTGAAGGGCAAGTTCACTTCCTTCCGACGTCGTTTTTCATCGTAAATCGGGCTAATTTTGTTAGCGATTTCAGGAAGCAATTTCAGCCTCTTTTCCAATCTGCTCCGGCACAGGAGCCTGCTGCCGGGAGGGGCGGCTGCTCCCAGGATCTCTGCCCACAGGGGCCGAGCGGTCCGTGGATGACAGAGCGATTGGGCGGACCGGACCGCAAGGGCCATGATACTTGGATTAGTCTGTGGAGAATCCCGGGCCTTGGGAGGGTATATACGTATATATCTATAATTCTGTTTATTTATATTGATGCCCGTTTACTTGTATTGATGTCTGTCTCCCCCCAGCAGACTGTGAGCCCATAGTAGGCAGGGATCGTCTCTCTTTACTTGCCGTATTGTAATAATAATAATAATTATGTTGGTATTTGTTAAGCGCTCACTACGTACAGAGCACTGTTCTAAGCGCTGGGGGAGATAGAGGTTGTCCCACGTGGGGCTCACAGTCTTCATCCCCATTTTACCGATGAGGGAACTGAGGCACAGAGAAGTGAAGTGACTTGCCCAAGGTCACACAGCTGACAAGCGGCAGAGCCGGGATGAGAACCCATGACCTCTGACTCGCAAGCCCGGGCTCTTTCCACTTGTACTTTCCAAGCACTTAGCACAGTGCTCTGCACAAAGTAAGCGGTCAATAAATACGATCGAATGAATGAAAGGAAAACTCAGCTGCCCTGAGGGGTCTGGATCGCTCATCCCGCGGCCCATCACAGATGCGTGGCACAGTGGATAGAGCACGGGCCCGGGAATCAGAAGATCCTGGGTTCTAATCCTGGCTCCACCACTTGTCTGCTACGTGGCCTTGGGCAAGTCACTTCGTTTCTCCGGACCTCGGTGACCTCATCTTTAAAATGGGGATTAAGACCGCGAGGCCCACCCGGGACAAGGATGGCATCCAACCTCGGTGCTTAGTGCTTAGTACCGCCCTGGCACTCAGCGAGACGACGACGACGACGATGATGATTAAGGAGTCAACTTAAAGTTCCCATTCCAACTCCAAGACTTTTCACCGTTGGAATCCGAAGCCGACAAGCCTCCTGGCTTTTGTCTAAAAATAATCAGAATGATCGTGGTATCCGTTAAGCGTTTACTTTAGGCAGAGTGCCGCAGTAGGTACAGGATCAGTCCAAGGTATTTAGTGAGCACTTACCGTGTGCAGAGCAGCGTACTAAGCGCTTGGGAGAGGACAGTGCAACAGAGCTGGTCGGACACATTCAGATCAGACACGGTCCCTTGTCCCACACAGGGCTCACCGTCGAAGGACGAGGGAGATGAGGCGTCTTATGTCCTCTTTTTACAGATGAGGAAACTGAGGCACCAAGAAGTTAAGTGGCCAGGCCTAGGTCCCACAGCAGGAGAGTCGCATAGATTCCCATCCGCCAGGCCGTGAGTGGGACGGGGGGGCCGACGCCTGGAAGCACGATCGGGAAAGCAGGGAATTTCATAGACCCTTCCCGGCACTGCCAGGCTGGGAAGGGAATCTGGATACCCAGAGGCTCCCACTTCCCAGGGAGAGACCTGTGCCCCGGGCCTTTTCATTAGAGAAACGCGCTGACCGAGTTGATTGTGAGGGATTAAGACTTTGGCACCTAATGAAAGTTTGAATAAAAAGGAAGAAAATAAACAAAGCCCAAGGTCCCCGTGTAGAGAGGAGAGTTAGATCCGCTCCCTGCTCGGTTGGGTTAAACGAATTACCGGGAGATCATTCAGAAAGTCAGTGACTTGGTTAACGGCCCTTAAAGTGACATTGTCTGTGACTGAATGGAACCAATTGGCGTTCACTGTTTTGTTTCCCACACGCTTCCTATTTCGGGCAGATTGGTTACCATGGGAACCCTGCTTCCTCCTTCGCGGTCGAAGAAAGGGAGGAAGGGTGGCCCAGTGGTTGGAGTCCAGGTCTTGGAGCAGGTGGTCTGGGACTGGGGGGGGGCTGGCCAGCGATTCGAGCCAGAGACCCCTTAACGCACTTCAGGAAACCCTCGAGGGCCCCCCACACACACACAGAGGGAGTGGCGTGGCCTAGTGGGAAAGAGCCTGGGAGTCGGAAGGACCCGGGTTTTAATCCCAGCTCTACCACGTCCCTGCTCTGTGACCTTGGGCAAGTCACTTCCTTTCTCTGTGCCTCAGTTCCCTCATCTGTAAAATGGGGTTTAAGACTGTGAGCCCCGTGTGGGACAGGGATTGTGTCCAACCCCATTACCTCGTATCTGCCCCAGCGCTCAGAACAGTGCTTGACACATAGTAAGCGCTTAACAAATACCGCAATTATTATTATCACTCAGTATTCGGGGTTCACCCAGTTCCCAAATAGCAGCTACAGCCTTTATTGAGTGAAGGGTTGTCGGCCTGACTTTCCACCCCTCACCGGTCCCCGATAAACGAGGCCCCAGGATTCTCACGTGCACGGGCGGTGTACCGATAGTTACTTTTATTTGGCACAGCGGTGGTCGGACACAACCGACTACGGGCCCGAGGTGGTCCCTGGCAAGTCCCAGTTCCCTACGCTCGGCTTTCCCAGGCAGGTTGAGCGAGAAGAGAAGCAGCGTGCCTTAGTGGATAGAGCACGGGCCTGGGAGTCAGAAGGACCTGGGTTTTAACTGCAGCTCTGCCGCTTGTCTGCTGTGTGTAATATAATAATGTTGGTATTTGTTAAGCGCTTACTATGTGCAGAGCACTGTTCTAAGCGCTGGGGTAGATACAAGGTAATCAGGTCGTCCCACGTGAGGCTCACAGTTAATCCCCATTTTACAGATGAGGTAACTGAGGCCCAGAGAAGTGAAGTGATTTGCCCACAGTCACACAGCTGACAAGTGGCAGAGCCGGGAGTCGAACTCATGACCTTTGACTCCGCAGCCCAGGCTCTTTCCACTGAGCCACGCTGCTTCCCTTGAGCAAGTCATTTCACTTCTCTGGGCTTCTTCGACAAAATGAGGATTTAAGACTGTGAGCCCCAGGTGGGACAGGGACTGTGTCCAACTGATTAACTTGTATCTACCCCAGTGCTTGGCATTGACAATAATAATAATAATGATGTTGGTATTTGTTAAGCGCTTACTGTGGGCAGAGCACCCTTCTAAGCGCTGGGGTAGATACAGGGTCATCAGGTCGTCCCACGTGAGGCTCCCAGTTAATCCCCATTTTACAGATGAGGTCACTGAGGCACAGAGAAGTGAAGTGACTTGCCCACAGTCACACAGCTGACAAGTGGCAGAGGCGGGATTCGAACCCATGACCTCTGACTCCCAAGCCCGGCCTCTTTCCACTGAGCCGCGATAAAGAGAGCTTCAAAGCAGTGATGTAAGATTATAACCACCTTGAGAGCAGGGCCTGAGTCTACCAGTTCTATTGTAGTTTCCCAATTACCTGACAAAGTGCTCTGTAGGCGGTAAGCACTCAATAAATACCACCGATTGACTGATTGACAAGTGCTTAACAAATACTATCATTATTATTAGCAGGGAAAGGTTTCATTACTGTTCCATTTCCAAATGACTCCCTGCGATCCTGCCATGGGTCTTAGTGAACTTTCCTGTAAAACAGCAACTCTTGGTCAAGGGAATGGTAATAATAATAATAATGTTGGTACTTGTTAAGCGCTTACTGTGTGCAGAGCACTGTTCTAAGCGCTGGGGAGATACAGGGGAATCAGGTTGTCCCACGTGAGGCTCACAGTTAATCCCCATTTTACAGATGAGGTAATTGAGGCACCGAGAAGTGAAGTAATAATAATAATAATGTTGGCATTTGTTAAGCGCTTACTATGTGCCGAGCACCGTTCTAAGCCCTGGGGTAGACACAGGGGAATCAGGTCGTCCCACGTGGGGCTCACAGTCTTAATCCCCATTTTACAGATGAGGTACCTGAGGCACCGAGAAGCGAAGTGACTTGCCCACAGTCGCACAGCTGACAAGTGGCAGAGCCGGGATTTGAACCCGTGACCTCTGACTCCAGAGCCCGGGCTCTTTCCACTAAACCATGCTGCTTCAATGGTGGCAGTGAGCTCTCCGTACAGTGCTCTGCGCGTAGTAGATGTTCCATAAATATCATCGACGAAGTCAAAAGTGGCTTTACGGGGCGTCTGCTAGGGGCGGAATGAACTCTTACAAGTGGAGGAAGAGAGCTTCAGAGCAGCGATGTAAGATTATAACCTCCTTGAGGGCTGGGATTGTGTCTGCCAATTCCGTTTTTCGTATTCTCCCACTGGGCACAGTGCTCTGTCGAGGGTGGCACTCAATAAATACCACTGATCGACTGACTGATAGATCCCAGAGAGCTTTTAGGTAGCTGTGAGCCCTGATGGTCAGAAAGAAGCGGTGTGGTTTAACGGAGAGACAACAGTACAACGAAGCTGCCGGTCACGTTTCCCGCCTACAACGAGCTTACAGTCCGGAGGCTGCCGCTTACCTGCCATGTGACCCCGGTTAAGTCGTTTACCTTCTCTGCGCCTCAGTCTTCTCATCCATAAAAAAGGGAATCAATTCCCCGCTCTCCCTCCCCGCTGGACTGAGAGCCCCATGTGGGACAAGAACTGCGTTGGTCCTGATTACCTCGTATCTACCCCGGTGCTTAGTACAGGACTTGGCACGTAGTAAACACCTAACAAATATCACTGAGACGAGATGGCCAAGTGGGTAAGGCGATGGACTGCTAATTCACTGGGCTCTAGACGGGTGAGTTCGAATCCCGTCCTCATCATATTCCTTTAGGAGAAGCAGCGTGGTGCAGTGGATAGAGCACAGGCCTGGGAGTCAGAAGGTCATGGGTTCTAATCCCGGCTCCACCATCCGTCTGCTGTGTGACCTTGGGCAAGTCACTTTACTTGTCTGTGCCTCATTTACTTCATCTGTAAAATGGGATTGAGACTGTGAGCCCAGTGAGGGACGGGGACTGCGTCCACCCCAATTTGCTCGTATCCACCCCGATGCTTAGTACAGTGCCCGGAAAGTAGTAAGTGCTTAACAAATATCATTCTTATCCAAGCGCTTAGTACGGTGCTCTGCATAATAAGGACTCGATAAATACAATTGAATTGAATGGAAAAAAAAAAAAAGACCATCCTACCAGACTCAGGGCTGGGCTAAAGGGGACCAGGGGAGGAAGTGAGAAAGGTCAGGTGGCCGGGCTAGGGAGGGTTTCGGTGCTTGGGTGGGCGAAGAGGAGGGAGGAATCCAGATAGCAGAGGAAACCCGTCCCCGCGAATGGCACGGTGGTAACTAAGGGCCCAGTCGGGGCGTAGAAACAAACACATCTCAAGTCATCGGCCGATGCCGGCACGGGTGTGTCCAGTGGAATAGAATTGTCCCAGTCATCGTGGACTGATTCTGTTTCCGTACCTCCCCTCAGCCCCTCTGCCTGGCAAAGAGGAAGTGTCTTCGCCCATCCTCACTCCTTGGGAGGTGAGTGGCTGGATTTCATTCCCTCAGGAGGCTGAGCAGCCTGCTATGCCACTCTGGGCAAGTCACTTAACCTCTCTGTGCCTCAGTTTCTTTACGTGCATAATGGGGTCCAAAATCTCCTACTTGACTGTGAGACTGAGGGACTGGGAATGTATCTGGTCCTGATTAACTCGTCTCTCCCCCAGCACGTAGAACAGTGCTTGACACAGAGTAAGTGCCCAACAGATAGCATAAAATAAAGGCAGTGGGCTTTACTGAGTGCCCATGGCATCATGAGACACCGTTCTAAGGGCTCTGTCAGAACCCTTAGCACCCTGTTTTCACTTCTCGGAAACTTATTCCTTTCTCAGTGACCTCTTCCTTCTCCTTCTCTCTCCTCCTCCTCCACTTCCTGTCCTCCCATTTGAGCTGGCGGTCCAGCATTAACTTCCTCATGCGCAGGGACGAATCTCCTCAGATCAAGCCGGTCATAATAATGATGTTGGTATTTGTTAAGCGCTTACTATGTGCCGAGCACCGTTCTAAGCGCTGGGGTAGACACAGGGGAATCAGGTTGTCCCACGTGGGGGCTCACAGTCTTAGTCCCCATTTTACAGATGAGGGAACCGAGGCACCGAGAAGTGAAGTGACTTGCCCAAAGTCACACGGCTGACAAGTGGCCGAGCCGGCATTGGAACCCATGACCTCTGACTCCAAAGCCCGTGCTCTTTCCACTGAGCCACGTGGTCATCCTAGGGGCCAGCGTGGCCACCCATCCTGGGGCCACGCCTGCTGTGGTGAGATTAATAATGATAATTATGACACGTTTTAAGCACCTCCTATGCGCTCAGCACCGTTCTAAGCACTAGGGTCGATACAAGGTAATGAGGTAATACAGTCCCTGTTCCACGTGGGGCTCACAGTCTTAATCCCCATTTTACAGATGAGGTAACTGAAGGCCAGAGAAGTGAAGTGACTTGCCCAAGGTCACCCAGTAGACAAGTGGCAGATCCAGGATCAGAACCCAGGTCTTTCTGACTCCCAGGCCTGTACTTTATGTACTAATAATAATGTTGGCATCTGTTAAGCGCTTACTATGTGCAGAGCACTGTTCTAAGCGCTGGAGGAGATACAGGGTCATCGGGTCATCCCACGTGAGGCTCACAGTTAACCCCCATTTTACAGGTGAGGTAACTGAGGCCCAGGGAAGTGAAGTGACTTGCCCACAGTCACACAGCTGACGAGTGGCAGAGCCGGGAGTCCAACTCATGACCTCCGACTCCGAAGCCCAGGCTCTTCCCCTGCTTCTCTAACTAGGCCACACTGTTTCACTGCTGTGGCGTGGATTCCGGCAGAGCGGGGCGTGGAGGCCACGAGGGGCACGAGGAGAGCTGGAGACCCCTGTGACCTCTCCCCCTTCTCCCCCCTTCCCTTTCCAGCCCCACGGACAAGGCTGGGAAGCTGCCGCGGTGGGGAAGGGGCAGGAAAGAGTGGGAGTGGGAGGACGGGCAAGAGGGGAAGTCCCGGTCGGGGAGACGGGGGAGGGACCGAGGAGGAAGGGTCAGAGAAAGGAAGAGGGAAAGTGAGGGTGTGGAGACGGAGGAGAGGAAGTCTAGCGAATCTCGTGGTTTCCCAGGCTGGCCAGCTCTTGCAGAATCTTAGCGGGCAGTGGCAGCCCCTCAGCTCAGAGGAGTGGGGAGAGGGACCTATATGGGGTGTAGGAGGGGAGATTAGGAGCCTGGGAGAGGAAGAAACAGGGATTTGGAGAAAATGGCAGGGGTGGAGTCCAGGCTGAGAAGAGGGCAGAGGGTGGAGGGCGGAGGCAGGGCCCGGGCTCCTGGAATGGGATGCAGACAAACGAGGTCAGGGACAGCAGCTCAGCTGTGTGCCTTGATGCTCATCTCCCTCTAGCTCAACCTCATTTTGCCTGGCACATAGTAAGTGCTTGACAAATACCGTGTAATTATTATTATTATTTGCCAGCATCCCCTGGATCGGTGGCCCGTGGCTCTCCAAGACCCCCCACGCCTCATCTCCCCCCGGCCTCCCTGTCTTCCTTTCCCCATTAGAGACCAAATCTAGGGTTTCAAAGAAGGCGGGGAGGGAGGAGATGAGCGGCCACAGCCAAAAGATAGGAGAGGGGGAGTGAGATATTGAAAGACCGCCGTCCCCCACCAGGAACCGTTGTCTCCCCGTGGCCACTGGCCTAGGCTACAGAAGGCCTCCGTTGGCCAGTATCACGCGGGAAGCTTCTGAAAGGAGCTTCCGCACAGAGAGAGATGTCAGGGCAACGGCTCCAGATCCCTCCGGGAAGCATCCCACCCCTCGGGAGACCAAGGCACGTCGGGGGCAGCAGCGACGGAAGCAGGGAAGGCTGTGGAGACGGCGGAAGAAGCTGAGGAGCAAACACTCCCTCCATTCCTCCACCTCGCTGAGACTGCTGGACACAGTGGCAACGGATGATGACCTCCGGGCACCGTAGCCAAAGATCGACCCTCCCGGGAGCTCTCGAACCCACTCCACGGTTCCCCTCACCCTTTCCGTTCCGTAATGGCGTAGCGGACAGAGCAAGGGCCAGGGAGTCAGAAGGTCATGGGTTCTAATCCCTGCTCCGTCACTTGTCTGCCGTGTGACCCTGGGCAAGTCACTCTACTTCTCTGCGTCCCAGTTACCTCGTCCGGAAAATGGGGATCGAGACTGGGTGCCCCACGTGGGACAGGGACTGTGTCCAACCCGATTGGCTTGTATCCACCCCAGGGCTTAGTACAGTGCCTAGCACGTAGTAAACGCTTAACAAATACCCCAGTTATTATTATTATTATTATTATTATTAAAGGGAAGGCAGACCTCACCATGATCATTTTCACTTAAGCCCATAAAAATAATAACAATAATAATAATTGCGGTATTTGTTAAGCTCTTATTGTGTGGTATAGATAGTCTCACTCGAGCCCGTAATAATAATAACAATAATAATAACTGCGGTATTTGTTAAGCGCTTACTGTGTGTCAGGCACCATTCAGAAGGCTGGGGTGAATACAAACAAAGCGGGTTGGACAGAGTCCCTGGCCCACATGGGGCTCAGGGGCTTAATCTCCATTTTATAAATGAAGTAACTGAGTCATAGAGAAGTGAAGTGACTTACCCAAGGTCACACAGCAGATAAGTGGCAGAGCCGGGATTAGACCCCAGGACCTTTTTATGTCCAGGGCTGGGCTCTATCCACTAGGCCACGCTACTTCGTATGAGCCAGCAATACCTGCTCTTTGGCCCAAGTGAGGCTCATATGCAGCGTGGCTCAGTGGAAAGAGCCCGGGCTTCGGAGTCAGAGCTCATGAGTTCGAATCCCAGCTCTGCCACTTGTCGGCTGTGTGACTGTGGACGAGTCACTTCACTTCTCTGGGCCTCAGTTCCCTCATCTGTAAAATGGGGATTAAGACGGTGAGCCCCACGTGGGACGACCTGATTCTCCTGTGTCTACCCCAGCGCTTAGAACAGTGCTCTGCACGTAGCGCTTAACAAATACCAACATCATCATTATTATTATTATTATCATCGATCCCCTTCTGAGGTGGCGGAAGGTATTCACTGTGAGCTTCACGTGGGACGACACTGTGTCCGACCTGATTAGTTTGTATCTACCCCAGCGCGCTTAGTAGAGAAGCTGTGTGGCTCAGTGGAAAGAACCCGGGCTTGGGAGTCAGAGGTCATGGGTTCGAACGCCTGCCCTGCCATTTGTCAGCTGTGTGACTGTGGGCAAGTCGCTTCACTTCTCTGTGCCTCAGTGACCTCATCTGTAAAATGGGGATTAAGACTGGGAGCCTCACGTGGGACAACCCTATCACCCTGTATCTCCCCCAGTGCTTAGAGCGGTGCTCCGCACAGAGTAAGCGCTTAACAAATACCAACATGATTATTATTTTTATCATCACAGTGCCTGGCGCAGAGTTGGGCAGGGATCGTCTCTATCTGTTGCCGAATTGTACGTTCTAAGTGCTCACGTACAGCGCTCTGCGCATATTAACCGCTCGATAAATACGGTTGAATGAATTAACAAACAACATAAAAAAGGTAATTTATGAATGTACCTACTCTGTTGAATTGTAATCTCCTAAGTGCTCAGTACAGGCGCTACACACGGTCAGCGCTCCCAAAATACCATCGATGATGGTGATGATATGTTCTCCAGATGAACGTACTATATATGTAATAAAATAATCATTGTTTTCATTCATTTATTCAATCGTATTTATTGAGTGTTTACTGTGGGCAAACCACTGTACTAAGCGCTTGGGGGAGTGCGGTAACAATAAACCATAACAAGAAAAAACCCCAACATACAAAATAGCAACAAATCACCAAAAAAACCGAATAGAAACAGCAAAAACAGTAAAGAGACGCCTTCGTTAAGGGCTTGCGGTGTGCCACGCCGGGGTAGATCGAAGGGCCCGCTCTGTGCTCCTACAGGTTCTCGGGTGAGCGCGTCTCCTGTTGGGTCAGGGGGCTGTGGGTGGGTGCTGGGTGTGAGGAGTCCCTGGGTTCTGGATTCGAGCCTCCAGTAAGTAGGCAGAGGTGCGGAGATCTGAGACCACACTCCCATCTGCTGGAGCCCGAAGGCGCCGCACAGAAATATCCCGGCTACCTCGCCCCGAGGCAGCCGTAATAATCATAATAATCCTAATTTTAATATTTGGTAAGCGCTTACTATGTGCCAAGCACTGCTCTAAGCCCTGGGGTAGATACAGGGTAATCCCTTTGTCCCACATGGGGCTCACCCTTTTAACCCCCATTTTACAGATGAAGCACGGAGAGGTCAAGTGACTTGCCCAAGATCGCACAGTGGACAAGTGGCAGAGGCGGGATTAGAACGCATGACCTCTGACTCCCAAGCCCGGGCTCTTTCCACTAACTGCTTCTCTTCCACACGCCCCCCCCCCATCCACACAGTCCCCTCCATGGCTCAGTGGAAAGAGCCCGGGCTTGGGAGTCAGAGATCATGGGTTCGAATCCCGGCTCGGCCACTCGTCAGCCGTGTGACTTTGGGCAAGTCACTTCACTTCTCGGTGCCCCAGTGACCTCATCTGTAAAATGGGGATTAAGACCGTGAGCCCCACGTGGGACGACCTGACTCCCCTGTGTCTACCCCAGCGCTTAGAACGGTGCTCGGCACATAGTAAGCGCTTAACAAATACCAACGTTATTATTATTATTATTATCCACACAGCCCTCCCAAAGAGGTAGGGTGGCCTAGGGGAGAGACCCCAGTCCTGCCAGTCCTAAGGACCTGGGTTCAAATCCCGGCTCCACCATTTCTCTGCTCTGTGACCTCGGGCAAGTCACTTTCATTCATTCATTCACCCAGTCATATTTATGGAGCGCTTGCTGCGGGCAGAGCACCGCACTAAGCGCCTGGAAAGTACGATTCGGCAACAGACAGGGACCGTCCCTACCCGACGACGGGCTCACGGTCTAGAAGGGGGAGACAGACAACGAAACAGGACGGGTAGAAAGGCATCGCTACCATCAACGTAGATCACCACCGTCGATTTCTCTGGGCCTCACTTCATTTGTAAAATGCAATCGCATTTATCGAGTGCTTACTATGTGTAGAGCACTGTAAAATGAGGATTAAGACCGTGAGCCCCGTGTAAGACGGGGACCGTGTCCAACTTGATTAGCTTGTATCTACCCCAGGATCTAGAACGACACTGGGCACTTAGTAAGCCCTTAGACACCATCGTCATCATCCACACGGCCTTGACCGTCCACACAGTCTTCCCAGAGAAGCAGCGTGGCCCAGTGTAGAGAGCCCAGTCCTGGGAGTCAGAAGGACCTGGGTTCTAATCCCACCTCCACCACTTCTCTGCTCTGTCACCTCGGGCAAGCCACTTGATTTCTCTGTGCCTCGGTTGCCTCATCTGGAAAACGGGGCTCGAGACTGAGCCCCGGGTGGGACAGGGACCGTGTCTAACTTGATTAGCTTGTGTCCACCGTTCTATCTCAAAACGGTATTTGACGCGTAGTAAGCGCTTAACAAACGCCATCGTCATCAGCCACACGGTCCGCCCCTCCCCACGGGCCATCTGCGACACAACCGGCCTCCTACAGAGCCAGCCCGGGATCATCCCCCAGCAGATTGGAAGTTGCCTGCCATTTGAGGAGCAGTATGGCCAACGCGGAAAGGCCATGGGCCTGGGATTCGGAGGACCTGGACTCTAATCCCAGCTGCACCACTTGTCTGCTCTATGACCCCGGGCAAGTCACTTCACTTCATCTGGAAAATAGGGATTAAAACTCTGAGCCCTGTGTGGTGCTCACGGTGGGCGGGACATATGTCCGTTAATTATTTTACTGTACTCTCCTAAGCACTTAGAACTATGCTCCGCATACAGCAAACACTCAACAGATGCCACTGAATGAAGGACAAGGACTGTGTCCACCCTGATTATTGTGTATCTACCCCTTCACATTGTTTAGTACTTGCACATAGTAAGTGCTTAACAAATACCATTAAAAAAAGACGGACTTTGGTCTCTGCTCCACATCTGCCGAGTGTGAAGCGCGGAACTCGTCGTAGTGGCAGTACTATTTATTAAGTACTTTCTGTGTGCAGAGCACTGTCTTAAGTACTGGGAAAGAATATATGAGTGGGAATAAGACAAGGACAAACTACGAGAGTGCTCACAACGTAAGCACCCGGAAAAGTACAACAGCAGCAAAACACACACTTTCTGCCCTCATGGGGGTTTCCGTCCTACGACAACCCAGCTTGCCCGCTTTGCTCTTCTAACTCCACCCTACTCACTGTACCTCGAGCTCGTCTACCTCGCCGCCGACCCCTTACCCACTCCCTCCTTCCCCCTTCATTCCCCTTCATTTCTGGCGAACCCCCACTCTCCTCACTTTCAAAGCCTCACTCAAATCGCATCCCCTCCGAGGGGGCCTTCCCAGACTAAGCCCTCTTTTCCCCTTCTCCCCCACTCTCCTGCATTGCCTACACAATTGGATCTGTAATAATAATAATAATAATAATGATTTGGGTATTTGTGAAGTGCTTACTTTGTGCCGGGCACCGTACTGAGCGCTGGGGTGGATACGAGCTAATCGGGTTGGACACAGTCCTTGTCCCATCTGGGGCTCACAGTCTCAATCCCCATTTTTCAGATAAGGTAAGTGAGGCCCAGAGAAGTGAAGTGACTTGCCCTAGGTCACACGGCAGACAAGTGGTGGAGCCAGGATTAGAAGCCAGCTCCTTCTAGGCTCTTTGAGGACTTGCTAGGCACTAGGCCCTTTGAGGACTTGCTATTCACTCCACCTTCATCTTCACTTTCACAACGCTCGTGTTCATACCTGTAATTTATTTTATTGTCTGTTTCCCCCTCTAGACTCTAAGCACCTTTTGGACAGGAAAATGTGTCCAACAACTCTGTTATACTGTACTCTCCCAAGCGCTTAGTACGATGCTCTACGAACAGTAAGCTAAACAGTAAGTAAACACTACTGACTGCTGTTGTATTGAAAGTTTATTTGCAGCAGAAAGCACAAGGTCGCACGATACAGAAGCACAAATACATCTGGATAAACTACCTGAATGAGTAATTGAACAGGCAGATATCAGATCTGACAGAAAATTCCCCTCCCCACCTTCAAAGCCTTATTGAAGGCACATCTCCTCCGAGAAGACTTCCCTGACTAAGACCCCCTTTCCTCTTCTCCCAAAACTCTCCGTGTTTTCTTCAGAGAAAGTTAAGCGACTTGACCAAGATCACAGAGCAGACAAGCGGGGGAGCCGGGATTAGAACGCAGGCCCTTTTGACGCCAGGGCCTGTGCTCTATTTCCAAATTCCACTGGGGAGTATGACGCTTTGTTTTGGGGATTTTTTTTATGGTATCTGTTAAGCCCTCACTCTGTGTCAGGCACTGTGCAAAGTGCTGGGGTAGATAAAAGCTAATCAGGATGGACACAGTCCAAGTCCCACATGGGGCTCACTGTCTTAATCCCCATTTTACGGATGAGGTAACTGAGGCACAGAGAACGTGGGTGACCTACCCAAGGTCACACAGCGGACAAGTGGCAGAGGCGGGATTAGAACCCAGGGACTCCTACAGTTCCCCAAAGCGGGAGCTGCTTTGGCAGAGATCAGAGAACATTGAGTCAGTCCGGTGAGATTGGCAGCTTCCGGGCTGCGAGAGAAAACCGGCAAGCTGAACCAGTGACTGCCAGAAAAGGTCAGACCTTCCGGGGCTCCGCCAGGTCCGGAAGAGACACGTGAATTCCCAGCCAGAGACACGAACACGGGACCAGTGACAGAAACCAGAAGCTCTAAGTGACTCACCTGCAGTGCAAGCCTCTTCCTGCCCTACGAAGCAACAGGAATCACAATTTGGGGGCCTGTTAAACACCTACAATGGGCCAAGCACTGGGGCAGATAGAAGATAATCACCAGTCAGTCAGGGAGTCAGTCAGTCGTATTTATTGAGAACTTCCCGTGCTCAGAGCACTGTACTAAGCACTTGGGAGAGTACGGATGAGGTAACTGAGGCACAGAGAAGTTTAATGAGCTACCCAAAGTCACACAGTTGGCAAGTGAGCGGGCCGGAATTAGAACCCACAACCTCGGACTCCCAAGCCCGTGCTCTTTTCGCTAAGGCAAGCCGCTTCCCGGGATTCTTACCCGGGATTTATTTGTAAATACTAATGTCTGTCTTCCCCTCTAGAGTGTGAGCTCACCGAGGGCAGGGAATGCTGCCTGTTTACTGTTACGCTGTACTCTCCCAACCACTTAATGCGGTGCTCTGCCCGCAGCAAGTGCTCAATAAATATGATTGGATGATTGAATGAATGTCTGTTTATTGACATATTATACTCTCTTGAGGGCTTAGCACAGTGCTTTGCACACCAGAAGCACTCAATAAATATTATCGAACGAATGAACTATATGGTATTGTTAATAATAATGATGATGGTATTTGGTAAGCGCCTACTATGCGCCAGGCACCGTTCTAAGCACTGGGGTGGATACGTAAATTGGGCTGGACACGGTCCCTGTCCCACATGGGGCTCACGGTCTCCATCCCCGTTTTACAGATGAGGTCACTGAGGCCCAGAGAAGTGAATAGACCTGCTCAAGGTCACAGAACAGACAAGTGGCAGAGTCAGGGGTTAGGACCCGTGACCTTCTGACTCCCGGGCTCGTGTTCTATCCACTACGCCACGCTGCTTCTCACTGTTCTCTCCCAAGCGCTTAGTACAGTGCCCCGCACACGGTAATTACCCAATAGGTAGAAGGAATTGACTGATTGATAGCCAGACTGACCGGTGGGTTCAGTGGCTGACTGACAACAGACAACAGCTGAGCTTGAGCAGCCAGATAATCCGGAACTGAGTGGGCAAATCGATGGCCTGCGCCTTTTGGGGGCATTTGAATTCGGAACCCTTGGCCCCTGCCTGAATTTTGAGATCTCAGCTACAACTCCTCCCCGGAAGGCCGGACTAAGAGGTAAAGTACTCATTCGGGGTAGAGGAGACCCACCCCTCTACCCCCTCCACCTGCCTACTCTAAATTACTTATTCATATTAATGTCCCTCTCCCTTTCTAGACTGTAAACTCACCGTAGGCAGGGAATGTGTCTGCTAGCTCTTGCATTGGGATAATAATAATAATAATAATAATAATGGTATTTGTTAAGCGCTTACTGTGTGTCAGGCACTGTAATAATAATAATAATAATGTTGGTATTTATTAAGCGCTTACTATGTGCCAAGCACTGTTCTAAGCGCTGGGGTAGACACAAGGAAATCAGCTTGTCCCACGTGGGGTTCACAGTCTTCATCCCCATTTTACTGATGAGGGAACTGAGGCAAAGAGAAGTTAAGTGACTTGCCCGCAGTCACACAGCTGACAAGTGGTGGAGCCGGCATTCAAACTCATGACCTCTGACTCCAAAGCCCAGGCTCTTTCCACTGAGCCACGCTGCTTCACTGGGGTGGATGCAGGCGTATCGGGTTGAACACAGTCTCAATCCCCGAGAGAAACAGCGTGGCTCAGTGGAAGGAGCCTGGGCTTAGGAGTCAGAGGTCACGGGTTCTAATGCCGGATCCGCCGCTTGTCAGCTGTGTGACTTTGGGCGAGTCACTTGACTTCTCTGAGCCTCAGTTCCCTCATCTGAAAAATGGGGGTTAAGACTGTGAGCCCCGCATGGGACAACCTGATTCCCCCGTATCTACCCCAGCGCTTAGAACAGTGCTCGGCACATAGTAGGCGCTTAACAAATACAAATACCAACATTATTTTGCAAATGAGGTAGCTGAGGTGCAGAAAAGTGAAGTGACTTGTCCAGGGTCACACAGCGGACAAGTGGCAGAGTGAAGATTGGAACCCAGGCCCTGCTGACTCCTAGACCTGTGCTCTACCCACCACACCATGCTGCTTCTCTCCCAAGTACTAAATACCATTGATTGATTGATTGATTGATTGATTAAGAGCATAGTCTGTACCCAAAAGAAGCAGCACGGCCTCGTGGATAGAGCACAGGCCTGGGAGTCAGAAGGACTTGCGTCCTAATCCCGGCTCTGCCACTTTCCTGCTGTGTGACTTTGGGCAAGTCACTTCACTTCTCTGTGCTGCCCCAGCAGCGTGGCTGGAGAAGCAGCGTGGCTCAGTGGAAAGAGCACGGGCTTTGGAGCCAGGGCTCATGAGTTCGAATCCCAGCTCTGCCACTTGTCGGCTGTGTGACCGTGGGCGAGTCGCTTCACTTCTCTGGGCCTCAGTTCCCTCATCTGTAAAATGGGGATGAAGACGGTGAGCCCCACGTGGGACGACCTGATTCTCCTATGTCTACCCCAGCGCTTAGAACAGTGCTCGGCACATAGTAAGCGCTTAACAAATACCAACATTATTATTAACATTATTAAAATGGGGAAGGAGACCGTGAGCACCAGGTGGGACAGGGACCGTGTCCAACCTGATCAACTTGTATCTACCCCAGTGCTTAGTACAGTGCCTGACACATAGCAAACTCTAGAATGGAAGGTCCTTGTGGGCTGGGAATGTGTCTGTTTAGTGTTTTATTGTCCTAAGTGGAGTCTAATCCCGGCCCTTCCGCTCATCTGCTGTGTGGCCTCGGCCAAATGGCTTCACTTCTCTGGACCTCGGTTAAAAGCAGCGTGGCTCAGTGGAAAGAGCCCGGGCTCGGGAGTCAGAGGTCGTGAGTTCTAATCTCGGCTCCACCGCTTGTCAGCTGTGTGACTTTGGGCAAGTCACCTCACTTTGGGCTCAGATCCCGGCTCAGCCGCTTGTCAGCTGTGTGACTTCGGGCAAGTCACTTCACTTCTCTGTGCCTCAGTTACCTCATCTGTAGAATGGGGATTGAGACCGTGAGCCCATGTGGGACAACCTGATCACCCTGCATCCTCCCCAGGGTTTAGAGCAGTGCTTGGCACGTAGTAAGCGCTTAACAAATACCTCATCTGTGAAATGGGGATTGAGATAATAATAATAATAATAATTATGGTATGTGTTAAGCCAGAGAAGCAGTGTGGCTCAGTGGAAAGAGCCCGGGCTTGGGAGTCAGAGGTCATGGGTTTGAATCCCGGCTCTGCCACTTGCCAGCTGTGTGACTGTGGGCAAGTCACTTCACTTCCTCTGTGCCTCAGTTCCCTCATCTGTAAAATGGGGATTAACTGTGAGCCTCACGTGGGAAAACCTGATTACCCTGTATCTACTCCAGCGCTTAGAACAGTGCTCGGCACATAATAAGCGCTTAACAAATACCAACATCATTATTATTATTAAGCGCTTACTATGTGCCCAGCACTGTTCTAAGCGCTGTTGCCAGCCCCATCTGGGACAAGGACTGTGTCCAACCCAATTTGCTTTGTAGCCTCCCCAGCGCTAAGTGCGGTGCCTGGCACAGCGTAAGCCACGAACAGATACCACGACCGTTATTATTATTACAGTGTTGTGCACACAATAAGCGTTCGATAAATACGACTGGCTAGTCAACACATCCCATCAAAAAATAAAAAGCAGCCCGAGGTAGTCGAGAATGGGCAGCAGGAGGCAAACTGCATTGGGTTTTGCGCACATGCGTGGTGAGGCATTGGGCATCCTCATTCACCCACTGAGATCTGGGGGGAGTTTAGCGGCCTCCTGCCTGCCGATGCCTTCTTTGATCCCACATCGAAAGCGGGAGGACCAAGCTCCAACCCCGCTTTTGCGGAGCCTGAGATGCTGACCCCGCAGGAGATTTATCCCATTTCCCTCTTCCCTCCGCGGATCCGGACGTCATCTGGGAGACAAAGCTCTTTTGCTCCCGGTGCAAGCCTGTAGCGCAAAAGCGCGTTCCAGAGGAGCTGCTCCAGTTCCCATTTGGCTCTCCGGGGGATTTTTGGCGTTGTCGCGGTTGTCGTTGTCATTACCGTTGCCGCCGCTGTTGTTGTTCTGGAAACCTGGGAGATGCTCTCTGGACGGCCGGAGGGTCGGTGGTGAAATCCGGGACCATGGATTTCAGCACTTCGTCTGTGTTTGGGCAGCGCAAGGGTGAGCCACTTTGGGATCGATTTCAAATCCAGGGGAGCTGGGATTGTAAAATTAGAGGTGGGTATGTTTTGGGGGGTGGGGTGGGGTGTGTGTGTGTGTCCACCCTTGTCTCGGATTGGAGAAGAGATCTCTTGGGAAAGCGAATGGCTCATCGAACGCCCCTTCAAGCTTTGAGCGTCCACACCTCTGCCTCGACTTTAAGAATGGATCCTGCAGGCGGCTAAAAAAAAAAAAGCGTCGCTCTAGAAATCGGCGCTTGTGTATATATGTGCATATTTATTAACATATTTATTTTATTAATGATGCGCGGATAGCCGTAATTCTCTTTATCCGCGATGATGCTGTTGACGCTCGTCCGGTTGTCTGCCTCCTCCCTTCTAGACTGGGAGCCCGTTGTTGGGTAGGGATTGACTCTATCTGTTGCTGAATTGTACTGTCCAAGCGCTTCGTACAGTGCTCTGCATACGGTAAGCGCTCAATAAATATGATTGAATGAATGAATGGGTGGATGAATTTATTGAGCGCTGATTGTGTGCAGAGCACTGGGCTAAGCGCTCGGGAGATAAGTAGACACATTTCCTGCCCACTACAAGCTTACAGATATGTCTCTCTAGATTGTGAGCTCCTTGTGGGCAGGTAATGTGTCTGCTGTTACATTGTACTCTCCCAAGCGCTCAGTCCAGGGCTTAGCACACAGTTAGAGCTCAGTCCAGGCGCTTAGTACAGTGCTTTGCCCACAGCGCTCATTTTGCGCTGCGCGCTTCCAGAAGCAGCTTGGCGTAATGGGTAGGGCACGGGCCTGGGAGGAAGAAGGTCACGGGTTCTAATTCCAGTCCCACCACCCGCGTCTGCTGTGTGGCCTCGAGCAAATCGCTTCGCTTCTCCGTGCCTCAGTTCCCTCCTCTGTAAAATGGGGGGTTAAGACTGTGAGCCCCATGCGGGACGGGGACCGTGTCCATCCCGATTTGCTTGTATCCACCCCAGTAGTACAGTGCCTGGCACATAGTAAGCGCTTAACACATACCACCATCATCACCGTTACTACTCTTACAGTGCTTTGCACACAAATAAATAATAATGTCGGTATCTGTTAAGCGCTTACTATGTGCGGAGCACTGTTCTAAGCGCTGGGGTAGACACAGGGGAATCAGGTTGTCCCACCTGGGGCTCACAGTCTTCATCCCCATTTTACAGATGAGGTCACTGAGGCCCAGAGACGGGAAGTGACTTGCCCACGGTCACAGAAGTGCTGGGAAGGGGGAAGAAAATAGGGAGCCTAGCCCCGTCTTAATGACATTTGGAAGTCTAGACTGGAAATTGGCAGAAGGGATGAACGCAGGGCTAATATGGATCTAAATTCTGCTACACCGAAGCTGCCTTCCAGAGCTGTCCGGGCTTCCTCCCTGAACAGATGGAAATGATTTCCTGCGTCTGGGCGAGCAGGAAAACAGCCCCCGGCGTGCCTGTTGATCTCCTGTCTGTGGGACCATTCTGTGCTGTTGTTATGATAGAGTAGCAATTACCTACACATAAGCCGCAGGGTGGGGAGAATTTTCCACATGAATGGGTTGCCATGGAAATAGAGATGCATTTGAGTTGTGCCGAGGGCCGGGATCCGTTGCCTTTATTTTCATGGTTTTTTTCCTCCCCATCTCCGGGTACAAGGAACTGTCCTTTTGCATCCTTCTCCGCCTGAAGTGGGGTGGGGGGATTTTCGTTCAGTAAATAGTAGATAATGGAGAGCGGCCTTACTGTCCGGAGTCTGGATCTCAAAGGGCCGGGTTTTCAGGATTCAAGCATTCATTCGGTAGTATTTACTGAACATTTACTGTGGACAGAGCACTATACTAAGCGCTTGGGAGAGCACAATGAATCAGAAACACACTCCCCGCCCACAACGAGTTTACAGTGTAGTGTGGCCTAGCGGATGAAGCGTGGGACTCGGAAGGACCTGGATTCTAATTGCGGCTCCTCCACCTGTCTGCTGTGTGACCTTGGGCAAGTCACTTCACCTCTCTGGGCCTCAGTGGCCTCATCTGTAAAATGGGGATGAAGACTATGAGCCCCACGTGGGACATGGGCCGAGTCCAACCTTTTCGAGAAGCAATCTTACTAATTGCCCCTTACCCCTTAGTGGTGCTGCAGCCCTTTCGTTCGATCGTATTTATCGAGCGCTTACTGTGTGCGGAGCACTGTACTAAGCACTTGACCTTGGACCTAGCCAGGTGACCGCAGCTGCCCTTACCACTGCTCTTGCCACTGGACAGCCGGGAGAGGTTTTTTTTTCTTTAAAGGTGTGTGCCAGGCAACGTACTGAGCGCTGGGATAGGTACAAGGTTGCACCCGGGCCGCGTGATAATAATTATGGTATTTGTGAAGTGCGTTCCATGTGCCAAGCACTGTACTAAGCGAGGGGTAGATACAAGATGATCTGGTCAGACACAGTCCCTGTTCCACATAATAATTATGGTGTTCGTTAAGCACTTACTATGTTCCAGGCACTGTTGTAAGCCCAAATCAGGTTGGACACAGTCCCTGTCCCACATGGGGCTCACAGTCTTAACCCCCTTTTTATGGATGAGGTAACTGAGGCCCAGAGAAGTGAGTCGCTTGCCCAAGGTCACACAACAGACAAGTGGCGGAGTAGGGATTAGAACCCATGACCTCCTGACTCCCAGGTCCGTGCTCCGTCCACTAGGCCACGCTGACACTGGTGGTCCCACCGAGCCTGTGGGTCGACAAGGAGCCGCTTCCTGCCTCAGAGAAGCTGGGCTCCTTCTCTCACTGTGGGCAGGAAATGTGTCCGTTTACCGTTATATTGCACTCTCCCAAGTGCTTAGTACAGTGCCCTGCACACAGTAGGTGCTCAGTAAGTACAACTGAAAAAATGAATGACTCCAGGATCCCCCCCCACGCCAGCCAGGGAGACATTTTCACTTTCCCGTGCGGGGAGGACTCTCGTTCCCAGTTCGGGAAAGCTGTCTCGTCAGGATCTCTATCTTCGCAGGCCAGCCACCTGTCTTTCCGAAGAAGAAGGGAAAGTTATTCCGGGGAGATCCTTGCAGCCCCGTGACAATGAACCCACTCATTCCCGGGGCACAATCAACCCATTGACTAGTCCCAGGCTTCCGGGCTCCCAAGCGCAGGTGTGCCGGCTGGGAGTGCCTGATCTGCAGCCAGATGGGATCGTTTGAGAGCCGATCAGCCTTACTGAGAAAGCAAAGTTGAAAAGTGGGAGGTATCAGTTTGGGTGACGATACGAGTGAAGAGCACTGTAGAAGACACTGTAGAGAAGCAATGTGGCCTAGTGGATAGGGCAGGGGACTGGGAGTCACAAGGACCCGGGTTCTAGTTCTGGCTCCGCCCTCGGTCTGCTGTGTGACCTGGAGCAAGTCACTTCACTTCTCTAGGCCTCCAGTTCCCTTATCTGGAAAGTGGGGATTAAGCCTGTGAGCCCCATGATTAGCTTGTAAGTACCCCAGCACTTAGTAGAGTGCCTGGCACATAGTAAACGCTTAACAAATGCCATAAAAAAGGCAGTGATTCAAAGCAGTGATTCTCATTGGTCAGAACACGAGCCTGGGAGTCAGAGGACCTGGGGTCGACTCCCGGCTCTGCCACCTGTCAGCTGTGTGACTGTGGGCGAGTCACTTCACTTCTCTGGGCCTCAGTGACCTCATCTGGAAAATGGGGATTAAGACTGTGAGCCCCACGTGGGACGACCCGATTCCCCTGTATCTCCCCCAGCGTTGAGAACAGTGCTCGGCACGTAGTAAGCACTTGACAAATACCAACATTATTATTATTTTCAACTCCTCCACTTGCCTGCTGTGTGACCTTATGCGAGTTCCCTCATCTGCACAATGGAGGTTCAATGCCTGTTCTCCCTCCTGTTGGTTCATTCAGTCGTATTTATTGAGCTCTTACTGTGTGCAAAGCACTGTGCTAAACGTTTAGTACTACTTTGCCTGGGAGCCACATGTGAGACCCAATTACCTAATACCTACCCCAGCACTTGGTACAGTGCGTTTTTATGCTATTTGTTAAGCGCTATGTATCAGCTGCCGTACTAAACACTGGGGTAGATACAAGCTAGGCATGTCCGGCATAGGGCTCACAATCTTAATCCCCATTTTGCGGATGAGGAAACTGAGGTACAGAGAAGTTAAACGACTTGCCCGAGGTCTACCAGCACTCAAGTGGCAGAGCCGGGATTAGAACCCAGGTCCTCCTGACCGTCAGGCCCGTGCTCTCTCCACCAGGCCGCCAGTCCATTCGGGAGGTTTGGACAGAAACAGGAGCTGGACGTTGGAAAGCCATACCGTCACACGGCGGCCAGATGCTTTCTGAAAGCAATCGGAGAAAGCTGAAGGGAGAAGATGAGGCCCTGGAGAGGAAGCATGGGGAGGCCCCGATATGGAAGGGAGATAACTTTAACTTTTGCATTTTGTTGTTGCTTCTACTTTGGTGCCCAACCTTACCCTCGGGTTGAGGTTGGTTTCCCTGAGCTTCCTCTGGGAGTCACACCCGATCAAAGACGTTAATGTTTCAGGTGGCCCGTGGGGCTGGGGTTTGCTTTACACATTTATGGTTTGGACTACTTGCTATTTTTTGTTTGGAGATAAAAAAGAGCATCTGCACACGCTAGGTACCCCAGAGGGCTCCCTGCCAGATTTCCAATTTCCAGCCTCCTCTCTTCTCCCTGCTGAAATAGGAGAATAGGGGAGACTGCAGTGAGACTCCTTTATCATTATTATCATTTTCAGTTTGATAATATGAATCTCTCAACATTTGTCAAGTGCCGAGTTTGCCCCCGAGCACTGTAAGGAACCTGGGCGAAAGGTACAAGGTATGAGAGTGTAAGTTCCTTAAGGAGAGGGGATGTACAACACTTAGTCCAAGCACTAGTACTTAAGCACTAAGAGAAAGGGGTCAGATCCCCTGAAGCCTTTCGCTTTCCACTATTCAATAGTATTTATTGAGCGCTTACTATGTGCAGACCACACTGCTTCTGAAGGAGCAGCGAGTGGCAGGCAAAGTGCAGATTCTGCAGGCGAATGAGGGGGTCTTGAGCTGAGCGAGGCGGTGTCGTGCCGGGGTTGATGATGATGATGGTAATGGCATCTGTTAAGCGCCTACCATGTGCCAGGCACTGTTCTAAGCGCTGGGATGGGGCTGCAGATCGGGTCTGGTCCAGAGGCCAGGCTCTAAGGTGTCCTCGGTTAGGCCCTCTGAGGATCGTGCTGTCCTCCGGCCAGGCTAGGTCCAACTCCGCGGACGCGCTGGGCCACTCTGAGGAGTCTCCTGTAAACCTGTCCTCGTTGAGTCTGTAAGCTCGTTGTGGACGGGGAATGTGTCTGTTGTTATCGTTCTGTTTTCCCAAGCAGTACAGCGCTGGGCACACCGTAGGCACTCAGTAAATACGATCGACTGACTGACTGTCGGGTTGTTTCCTGGGCAGTCATCCCCCCCACCCGCTGCCCCGTTGTCATCTGAGTCTGGATCCGTGTTTGTTTCACCCAGGTGACTCAGTGGAAGAAATTGACTTGACGCTGGTGTATCAGGCTGCCGCCAATGGGGACGTCAACACGCTGACGGCCGTGATTCGGGAAGACCCCTCCATCCTGGAGTGCTGCGACAGCGAAGGTGAAAGGTTAATAATTATGATTATGGTACTTGTTAAGCATGTACTATGTGCCAAGCACTGTTCTAAACACTGGGGGAGGTATGAGTTAGTCAAGTTGGACACAGTCCCTGTCCCCCACGAGGCTCACTCTCTTAATCGCTTAGACTGTGACCCCATTTTTGAGCAGGGATTGTCTCTAATGCCGAATTATACATTCCAAGCACTTAGGACAGTGCTGTGCACATAATAAGTGCTCAATACATACTCTTGAATGAATGAATAATCCCCATTTTACAGATGAGCTCACGGAGGCCCAGAGAAGTGAAGTGACTTGCCCGAGGTCACACAGCAAAGGGGTGGAGACGGAATTAGAACCCAGGTCCTTCTGACTTGCGGGCCCATGCTTAGCCCAGGGCAGGGCCCCATAGGGTCTGTGGGTGGTAACTCCAAGGGATGGGCAAGCTGGGATGACCACAGCTGGACTTCTCCGGGGTTTGGCCCATCTGAAATCCATCAGAACCATATCTGGCCCGGGAAAGGAAGGCAGAGCAGAGTTGAAGCAGCTTGGCCTGGTGGAAAAAGCACAGACCTGGGAGTCTGAAGACTTGTGTTCTAATCCCCGTTTTGCCACGTACCTGTTGAATGACTTTGGGCAAATCACTTTACTCCTCTGGGCCTCAGTTCCCTCATCTGTAAAATGGGGATTAACACCGTGAGCCCCATGTGGAAGAGGGACTGTGTCCAACCTGATCAGCTTGTATCTACCCCAGCGCTCAGTACAGTGCCTGACACATACTAAACTCTTAAAAAATACCCCAATTATTCATTATTATTAATCCCCGCTGTGCTACTTGCCTACTGAATGACCCTGGACAAGTCCCTTTACTTCTCTGGGCCTCAGTATCCTCATCTGAAAAATGGAGATAGGATAGCTGTTCTCCTCCGTTAGACCACGAGGCCCATGAGGGACAGCGACCGTGTCCGATCTGATTGTCTTGTATTTAATAATGTTGGTATTTGTTAAGCGCTTACTATGTGCAGAGCACTGTTCTAAGCGCTGGGGTAGATACAGGGTCATCAGGTTGTCCCACGTGAGGCTCACAGTTTCTCCCCATTTTACAGATGAGGTAACTGAGGCCCAGAGAAGTGAAGTGACTTGCCCACGGTCACACAGCTGACAAGTGGCAGAGGCGGGATGCGAACCCACAACCTTTGACTCCCAAGCCCGGGCTCTTTCCACTGAGCCAATGCTTAGAACAGTGATCAGCACAGAATAAATGTCTGTCAAATACCACAATTATTATGGATCAGGTTTTTGCACAGCGGCGGAACTCTGCCTTTTGCTGGGTTTTCCGTTTTTCTCTCTTTTTTAGGGTATTTGTTAAGGCAGGCACTGTACTAAGCACTGGAGTCGATACAAGCTATCAGATCGGACCCCAGGCCACGACCCCATGAGGTTCATAGTCTTAACCCCCATTTTACAGATGAGGTATCTGAGCCACAGAGAATTGAAGTGGCTCACCCAAGGTCACACAGCAGACACGTGGAGGATCCGGGGTTAGAATCCAGGTCCTTCTGACTCCAAGGCCCGTGCTCTAGCCACTAGGCCTTGCTGCTTTTCCAGCCCAGTTTCTTTGGACCGATGATTTAAAAGTACTGCCACTAACAGTTCTGAGATCTCTCTCTTGGGCTGTCACCGAATACTCCAAGCCTGTCATCGTGTCACTAGGATTTGGATGATTTTTTCCAGCAAATCATTCATTTCTTTGCACTTTCTCACATTGAAGTTCAACCCCACAATTTTCTGCCTCAGACTTTATGTGATTTTCTTGCTGCTTATCCCCATCTGCATGAAATTTCACCACCTGGAAGAGCTTAGTGTCAGCTGCAGAGCTGGGGGTTTCGTTGCACGCTCCCTTTTCTTCGATCCTTTATGAAGATATTAAACAAAACAGGTCTTAGGCTGGATCCTCGGGGACCTCCGATTTACATGTCTCCCAACCGTAAAGTGGTTGCTTACCCCGACCCCGACTCTCCGATCTTAGCCGGTTTTCCAGCCGTGACAGATTTCCTCTAATCCCGTGGTTTTCCATGCTGTTGGTAAGAAATCCAATCCTTTTGAATCTTAAAAACCAACCAATCAGGCCACTCAGATGAGCCAAAGCTCATATTTTCACTAACCATCCGATGATTAGACTGTAAGCTTGTTGTGGACAGGGAATACGTCTGCCGGATCTATTGCATTGGACTCTCCCAAGCATGTAGCACAGTATTTGCATACAGTAAATGCTCAATAAATACTGTTGATTGATTAATTGATTAGGGAAGTAGAGACTGGTCATCTGACTCTGATTAGCCTTATATGAGTCCTGGGTTGAAGCAAATAGGCCAAGAAGCAGACTCTGATCTTCTTGGTCTAAGGCTCGCTCCCAAGTGACAGAGTCGTATTTGTTCAAATAATAGAAATAAATCCTCCGGCTGCCCCTTAGGTGGTCGTCTCAGGGTTTCCAGTCAGGGGCTTCTGGCTCCGTGCTTTCATTTCTGAACGAGAAACATCATGGCCTGAGTGAAAGAGTATGGGCCTGGGAGTCAAAGGATCTGGGTTCTAATCCCGGTTCCACCACTTATCTGCTGTGTGACCTGGGCGAGTCACCTCATTGCTCTGTGCCTCAATTACCTCATCTATAAAATGGGGATTAAGACTGTGAGCCCCACATGGGACATGGACCGTGTCCAACCCGATTATCTTGTATCTACCCCAGCGCATAGTACGGTGCCTGGCACATAGTGAGTGCTTAACGGATACCATTTACAAAAATGATTGGACATCAATTCAGTCGAGAGGAGTGGGAACGACGTACCTCAAGTAGGAGGAATTAGAGTCTCTTGTCTAAATCTCCCTAAAGTCCCATGCGGATGCTGAGCCGCTGAGGTTTTCTCCTTGCTGTCCAATGGCCAACGGGGAGGGTAATGAACCGGGAAGTGACCTCTTTGTGCGATTTTTAACCCATCCGGTCGTTTAAGGAACAAATAAATGTTTTTTTCCCAGGTTGTACCCCTCTGATGCATGCGGTCTCTGGACGCCAAGTTGATACCGTGAAGTTGCTGTTGAAGATGGGGGCCAATATCAACACGCAGGATGCCTTTGGACGCACCAGCTTGTCTCTGGCCACCTATCTGGTAATTGGAAAGACTCAACATGCGTGGAAGCTCCCGTAGGCAGGAAGTGGGTCACTCCTTTGTTACGTACTTTCCCAAGTGCTTAGTACAGTGTATCACATCCAGTAAGTGCTCAATAACTGCTGTTGCTGCCACTATTACTATTACTAATAATTATGGTATTTGTTAAGCGCTTACTATGTGCCAGCCACTGTACTAAGTGCTGGGGGAGATACAAGCAAATTGGGTTGAACTCGGTTCCCGTCCCACGTGGGGCTCACAATCTCAATCCCCATTTTGCTGATGCGGTAACAGGCCCAGAGGAGTGAAGTGACTTGCCCGAGGTCACACAGCAGACAAGTGGCGGAGCCGGGATTAGAACCCAAGACCTTCCGACTCCCGGGCCAGTGCTCTGTCCACTGTGCAATACTACTACTAGGCAGGTGTGTCACGGCTTTCCTGTTCTTTAATTTCTACCAAGTTTAGTTGAACTAGCAAGGACCTGAGAGACGGGAAATCTGGGTTCCAATCCCGCTTCGTCCACTGTCCTGCTGTGTGACCTCAGGGGAGTCACTTCACTTCTCCGTACCCCCTTTGTAAAATGGGGATTAAGACTGTGAGCGCTATGGAGGACAGAGGCTGGGTTCAACCTGATTATCTTATGTCTACCCCAGTGCTTAATGCAGTGCCTGACATATAGTAAGCGCTTAACAGATAGCAATAAAAAATAAAATAAACACCCTCCCAATCCTCATCCTGCCTCGGGAAGCGGCGTGGCTCATTGGAAAGAGCATAGGCTTGGGATTTGGAGGTCATGGGTTCGAATCCTGGCTCTGCCACTCATCAGCTGTGTGACTGTGGGCAAGAAGCTTAACTTCTCTATGCCTCAGTGACCTCATCTGGAAAATGGGGATTAAGACTGTGAGCCTCACGTGGGACAACCTGATTACCCTGCATCTACCCCGGGGCTTAGAACAGTGCTCGGCACGCAGTAAGAACTTAACAAATACCGATGCTTAGAACGGTGCTCGGCACATAGTAGGCGCTTAACAAATACCAACATTATTATTATTATTTTTGTCCTTAGGTGCTCAGATTTCCAGGCACCTCGCGGGGGGAGCAAGAAGAGACAGATTATTTTCTTTAGACTGGTACAAGCCGGGGGCATCGGCTCTGTGGAGGGAGAGGGGACGATGACCCCTATGAGCTTGGCACGGAGGGAGGCGGCGGCGTGAACTCTGGAGGTAGAGCGGACGGCGGCAGCCGGCCTCCTCCACCCGTTGGAGCTGGAGGGGACTGAGCGGGGCCGTCGGTACTGACTCTCCCTCTCGCCCTCTGCTAGCAGCAGAAGACAGACGGGGATGCCGGCGCTCTCCCCTTTCCTACTCTTTGGGCAGTTTTAGAGCCAGGGGTGAGTGTGGTTCTCGTGAATGACGTTCCTCTCACCCCCAAGGCGCTGGGGGCCAGCAGTCGGTCCACCTCATAGCCACCTGGCCTTCCCAGACAGCTCGGGTGAGGGAAAGGACATCCGGGGCCCAGAGCTGCTGTGCTAGACCCAGGCCCGTGGGGCTGAAGCTTCAGGGTGCGCATTCCTTAGCCCGGTGCCCATAAGGCCTCCGTACAATCCACAGCGGCCCCGGCTCCACTTCTGCTCCAGGTCTGCTGGTGTCAAGAGGCGCGGAGATGCAGCCCCGCGGGATTTGGGCCGTGGCCGAGGCCTTGGTATTCCGGTTCCCAAGGCAACCAACCCCAGTGGGGGCACAGACTGACTGGGTAGCTCATCCGCCCCAGGCTCCACGGCCTGCTGGGGGTTAGGAAAGCCACCACGGTCACGATAGGAGTCTTGACTTCCTGTCCTTTTCCCCCCTCCTCCTTCCATTTCCTTCTCTCCTTCTCCTTCAGGAACCAGGAACCCAGGTCCTCTGATTCTCAGGCCCATGCTCTTTCAACCAAGTTACACTCCTTCTCAGAATAATCCTGAAAGATAGTATCACTACTACTACTACTACTAATGATAATAATAATCAACCCATCATATTCACTGAGCTCTTGTTGCATGCAGAGCACTGTACTAAACCCTTGGGAGAATACAATGTAACAGAATTGTTAGGCACATTCCCCGTCCACAATGAGCTTACAGTCTAGAGGATACTAATAAAAATAATAATTTACCAAGCACTGTGGTAAATTTGGGGGTTAATACCACGGTCGCGATAGGAGTCTTGACTTCCTGTCCTTTCCCCCCCTCCTCCTTCCATTTCCTTCTCTCCTCCTCCTCCCTTCCTCCCTTCCCCACCTTCTAGCTTCCCTGTTTTCCCCCCTCTTCTCCTGTTTTTCTGCCAATCCATCTCTAAGCTCATCCCCTCACTGCTTCTCCTTTAACGCCCTGCCCCAGTGCCCTTTTCATCCCTGCCTCCCTAGCCCCACTGCCCTGACTGGAAAAGGTCAAACCGCTGTGCTACTTGTCTTTTCCCCAGTGTAGACCAAGTCCTAGAATGAGAGTGTAGTGTAGACCGAGGCCTAGCAGGAGGGTAGAGCCTGCCCTGTGGCAGGTGGGAGTGAATATTCTGGCATTGAGGACCTCTGGAAATCAGATCGCAGAAAAATCTGTTGAGAGATTTAGCAGTCTCTCTGGGACAGATTAGTGTCCGAGGGTCCTGCCATCGGATTTCTGGATGCTGGGAACCTGCTAGACTGACGGCCTCGGACAGCGACCCTGTTTTGAGGCCAATTCTCTCAGCAGAGTCTGGGGCCTGGGTTGCGGCCTGGATCCGCCAAACTCCTAGTTCTATTCAAACTGCCCCTCACGGTCTTCTGGGAGAGTCTCGCCTCTGAGCCACCTGAGGGGAGAAAGAGAGGAAATCACTAAACTGCTATCCGCCTCTGTCTTCATCTGTAAAATGGGGATTAGATATCCGTCCTCCCTTCCCCTTAGCCCCATGTGAGACAGGGACCGCCGATCAATCAATCGGTGGTATCTATTGAGCGCCTCCTGTGCATTCATTAAACACTTCGGAGAGTCCGATACAACAGAGTTGGTAGACGTGTTCCCTGTCCACAACGAATTTACAGTCTAGAGATGAGCTCTGTAGCCAGTGCTCATTATTCATTAATACTAATCAGATTACCCATCTAAGGGTGTAGATCACTGGATCTGCCCCAGTGTTCTACACAGTGCTTGGCACAGAGTAAATGATTAACAGATACCTCAAGTAGTAGGATTAAGGTTGGGGAAGGAGGGCAGGGCGGAGGAAGAAAAAGAGGAAAAAGGCTGAGAAGCAGCCACGGCCTAGCGGATAGAGCACGGGCCTGGGAGTCAGAAGGGCCTGGGTTCGAATCCTAGTTCTGCCACTTGTCTGCTGTGTGACCCTAGGCAAGTCACTTCACTTTCCCGGGCCACAGTGACCTCATCTGTAAAATGGGAATTAAGACTGTGAGCCCTCTGTACGACACGGACTGCATCCAACCTGATTAACTTGTATCTCCCCTAGCGCTCGGTAAGCGGGTGGCATATAGTCAGCGCTTAACAAATACCATTTGTTGATGCATTTGCAGATGCATTGTGATTTGGAATCCCCTCCATTCCAGGGGATTCCAAGCCTTTAGTACAGTGCCTTGCACACAGTAAGCGCTCAGTAAATACGATCGAATGAAATTCCAGGGCTGGCTGGAAGGCTGTGTGAGTCTGCTGAGGAACGGAGCCAAGCAGAACATCCCCGACAAGAACGGACGGCTGCCTGTCCACGCCGCCACGGCCGAGCCCGATGTCAGGTAGGTCTGAGGTGCGTCCGGGCCTTCCCTGGGCCCGGGCCTTCCCCCGGACGCCCAAGACCACAGACCCATGAATAACGTCATCCGCGGGCTGCCCGCCCAGGGCAGGCGCAAGCCCCGACTAACCCCTTGGAGAAGCAGCGTGGCCTAGTGGTGGAAGCGCGGGCCTAGAAGTCAGCAGGGTGGCTCTTTAGACAGACCCTCCTTAGTTCTTGCCTCCTTAGTTCTTGCTGTGTCTGTTGCTATTTGAGCATCCACTGTGAGTTACTACATACACAAGGACACACACAAACACACACAGGCTTTCCAATTTTATGGGAATGGAAGGGAACATCTCCCGGTAAATTTTGGTTGGCCGGTATGGCCATTAGGCGAGCATTCCGGTTAACTAAGAGACAGGGCTTGTACTGCTGCAATTTTATACACTCACACGTAGAACCAACAAGAGAAACGCAGTTAGGAATAAATTCCCTGCAAAAAATATGTTAATGGGAAGAACAGGCATTAGTGGGGAAAGGAGACCATAGAGAAGGATTATTTTGCTGATCAGATCAGCGGACGCCTAGCCGTTTGCTGCGTGACCTGTTGAACACACCCTGCAAGGCCTGCCAATCGTAATCAAAATATTAATAATACTGGTATTTGTTAAGGGCTTACTAGGTGGCCAGCACTGAGCTAAGCACTCTGATATATACAAGGTAGTCGGATCAGACACCGTTCCTGTCTCAGAGTGGGCTAATAAAGAATGGGTATTTGATTCCTATTTTCCAGGTGAGGAGACTAAGGTACAGAGAAGTTAATTACTTGCCCCAGGTCACCCAGCAGCTCAACCGGCGCACTGTCACACCCTGAGAATTGCCGCTTAATGTTAGGAGGCAGCCAGTCGCACACCCCTTTAATGGTATTTCTTAAGTGCTTACTATGCACCAAGCCCTGTCTTAAAAGTGCTGGGGTACGTTTTGGGCAGGGAATGTGTCTGCTGTTATAGCGTACTCTCCCAAGTGCTTAGTACAGTGCTTTGCACACAGTAAGCACTCAAGAAATATGATTGAACGAATGAATGGGGCAGATACGAGATAATCAGGTGAGACACAGTCCGGGTGCCACATGGAACTCACAGACTTAATCCCCATTTTACAGACGAGATCACTGAGGCACAGCGGTCAAGTGGCGGAACCGGGATTAGAATGCAGGTCTTCTGGCTCCCAGGCCCATACTCTTTCCACTAGGCCACACTGCCTCCTATCTACCTCCTCTCTGCCAATAGAACAAATGCTTAAACATGTTGAAATGTTCCATGAGGGAAGCCACATGGTTTAGAAAAGAGAGCACAGGCCTCGGAATCAGAGGACCTATGTTCTAATCCTGCCTGGCTCCGCCATTGCCTGTTGTGTGACCTTGGGCATGTCACTTCTCTTCTCTGTGCCTCAGTTTCCTCATCTGTAAAATGGGAATCTAATACCTGTTCTCCCTTCTACTTAGACTGAGCTCCCCCTGTGAGACAGGGGCTGTGTCTGACTGGTTTAATTTGTATCTACTCCAGCGCCTAGACCAGTACTTGACACATAGTAAGCACTAAACAAATACCCCCCCAAAAAAGAATGAATGGACAATGAACTATTTTAATTTGAAGTGCTTAGGACTGTTTTCTTTTTCAATTAAACATTCTTCGATCATGTGTTACAAGCATATCAGGGTGTATATTTAAAGGCACACTTTGTGAAATATTGAGACATCTTGAAACCCAGTTTAGCGGTGAATATTTTCTAAATTTGACTCCATCTTGAACTTCAATGGTTTTTTAGTTCACTTTCATTTTCCGGTCTGCCAGCAGTGCGTTGACTATCTTCTCTCATCAGTGTATTGAGTGTTCTGTCCTGTTTTTCCTCACAGGCTCTTAACTGTGCTTCTACAACAGTCAAGTCTCAGCGAAATTAATCACCAGGACAACGAGGTGAGCCCTGCCCTGTCCAGCTGGTTGAGGGGTGAACTGAACTCCGGTTTCGGAGAAGCCTTACGTTAGGATAGCAACCTGTTCACCTGGGGCGATATAACAACTCCCGGTCAATCAATTAAGGGTACATATCGAGCACTTACTGTGTGCAAACCCAGTCCATGTTCTCCGTGAGGCTCACCGTCTTGATCCACATTTTACTGAGGAGATAACAGAGGCACAGAGAAAGGAAGGACTTGCCCAAAGTTCCACAACAAAGGACCAAGTTGGGATTAGAACCCAACTTTCTCCCTAGTTGTCTATCTGATATCTATCTAGTTGTTTTGTTTTGTTTTCTTTCTCCCCCTTCTAGACTGTGAGCCCTTTGGTGGGTAGGGATTATCTCTATCTGTTGCCGAATTGTACTTTCCAAGCGCTTAGTACAGTGCTCTGCACACAGCAAGTGCTCGGTAAATACGACTGAACGAATAAATGAATGAACCCAGCTCCTCTGACTCCCAGACCCGTGTTCTTTCCACTAGGCCATGCTGCTTCTCACTAGGTCACGCTGCTTGGCCCAGGTCTCAGAAGTTGAACGCAGCAACGTTTCTCCACCAAACAGGAAGCCTAAAGAGTGGTATTTGTTAAGCACCTACAATGTGCCAAGCGCTGTATTAAGCCCTGGTGTAGATACAGGATAATCGGGTCCCACTTGGGGCTCAGCTTCCAAGTAGGAGGGAGAACAGATATCGCACGTCCGTTAGGCAGGTGATGGAACTGAGGCAGAGAGAAGTGAAGTGATCTGCCCAAAGTCACGGGACATACGTGCGGCGGGGCTGAGAGTAGAAGCCGAATCCCTCTGGCTCCCCGATCTGTGCTCTATCTACTAGGCCACGCTTCTTCCGCTAGAGCCTGAGCCCTTTGAGAGTGAAGATTGCATCGAACAACCATTTCGTTCTCCCAGATGTTTAATACAGTGCTCTGCACGTAGTAAGTGCCCAATAAATACCACTGATTAATTGTCTGATTGGTTTCAACCCACAATTGAGAGCGACTGACTTCTAATCCTGGCTGAATTTAAAATAAATCAAGGCTTAGTAGACGTTGGACCTTGTCCCCTTCCGGTTTTGGAGAGGAGGGCCAGAGCTCCTGCCCCATTTTTACTGGTGGCTACGTCTCTCTCTCCACTTAGCCTTATTCAGATCAATCAATCAGTCGATCACACTGCTTAGAGAAGCAGCATGGTCTAGTGGATAGAGCAAGGGCCTGGGAGTCAGAAGGACCCGGGGTCTAATTCCTGCTCCACCAGTTGTGTGCTGTGTGAACTTGGGCAAGTCACTTCACTTCTCCGAGCCTCTGTTCCCTCATCTGTAAAGTGGAGATAAAGTGGAGATAAAAAGTGAGGCTCATGTGGGACATGGATTGTGTCCAATGTAATTAGCTTGTATCTACCCCGGCACAAAATAAGCATTTAAGGTCATGGATTCGAATCCCAGCTCTGCCACTTGTCAGCTGTGTGACTTGGGGCAAGTCACTTAACTTCTCTGGGCCTCCGTTACCTCATCTGTAAAATGGGGATTAACTGTGAGCCTCACGTGGGACAACCCGATTGCCCTGTATCTCCCCCAGAGCTTAGAACAGTGCTCTGCACATAGTAAGCGCTTAACAAATACCGACATTATTATTATTATAATTATTATTATTATAATGAAGGCGAGAGGAGGGAGGGCCGGAGGGCTACTAGCCGAATGACCTTGGACTGAGCCTTCCCTGCAGCTGAGCCGCCGCCAGTTCCAAGCTCCCCAAGGATGTCGTGGCTCTAATTAATTTATTGATATCGTTGCCCGTCTCGCCCTCTAGACTGTAAGCGCGCCTTGGGCCGGGAACATGTCTGTTCATTGTTATGTTGTACTCTCCCAAGTGCTTAGTATAGTGCTCTGCACACAGTAAGCGTTCAATAAATACGATCGAACGAATGAACGAATGTCACCCGTAACCTGCGGCGGTTCTGGATTGGCCTTCCCAGGGGATGACGTCGCTTCACTGGGCTGCTTTCCACAGCAGACCCCGGCATGCCCAGACCCTGCTCCGGAAAGGGGCTGACCCAACCCTCCTGGACAAGGACTTCAAGACCGCTCTCCACTGGGCAGTGCAGGTAACGGGCCGAACCCTACTTTTCTTATCTTATGCCGTCGAGTCGTCTCCGACCCTTAGCGATTCCGTGGACACGTCTCTCCCAGGACGCCCCACCTCCGTAACGTTTTCTTGGTAAAAATACAGATTCTTGGTAAAAAAAATACTTGGTAAATTAATTCTTGGTAAAAAAATCAGGTTGGACACAATCTCCGTCCCACACGGGACTCGAGATCTAAGTAGGAGGGAGTAGGATAGAATCCCCATTTTACAGGTAGGTCACTGAGGCATGGAGCGGCTAAGTGACTTGCCCAAGGTCACACAGCAGGTACATGGCAGAACCCAGGTCCTCTGATTCTCAGACCCGTGCTCTTTCGACTAAGTCACACTCCTTCTCAGAATAATCCTGAAAAATAGTATAACTACTACTGATAATAATAATAATAATCAACCCATCATATTCCCTGAGCTCTTGTTGCATGCAGAACACTGCACTAAGCGCTTGGGAGAATACAATATAACAGAATCGTTTGGCACATTCCCTGTCCACAGTGAGCTTACAGTCTAGAGGATACTAATAAAAATAATAATTTAGCAAGCACTGTGGTAAATTTGGGGGTTAATACAGTATTGGCAGTTTGAAGCTGGCGACTTCTGGAGTTGTGAAGCTGGGCTGGCCGGGTGGTGGGAGGGCGACTCTAATTTATTTCTATTAATGTCTGTCTCCCCATCGAGGCTGTAAGCTCACGGTTGGCAGGGAATGTGTCTTTATCGTCACATAATCCTCTCCCAAACGCTCAGTACAGAGCTCTGCATACAGTAAGTGATTAATAAATATGATGGATTGACTGACTGGGAAGAAGCTGGGGCTTCTGAACAGTTTTTTGGAAGGGGTGCAACAGGGAGGCTCTTTAAAACACCCTTCTCTTCCACAAAACTAATGGCCGCCCCAGAGTCTCTCCAGCGTAACATCCTACATAATTGTCATGTTGCTATTGATTTAACAGTGTGTTCGTTGCATTGGGATTTCAATCGGTGGTATTTTTTAGAGGGCTTACGGTGTGCGGAGCACTGTACTAAGCACCTGGGGAAGCAGAGTAGCTTAATGGAAAGAGCAGCTGCTTGGGAGTCAGAGGTCATGGGTTTTAATCCCAGCTTCGCCACTTGTCAGCTCTGTGACTTTGGGCAAGTCACTTAACTTCTCCGTGCCTCGGTTACCTCAACTGTAAAATGGGAATTAAGACTGTGAGTCCCAAGCGGGACAACCTCATAACCTTGTATCTACCCCAGTGCTTGGCACATACTAAGCGCTTAACAAATACCATCGTTCTTATTATTATAATACAACAGAGTCGGTAGAAACTGTCTCTGCCCACAACGAGCCTACAGTTTAAAGGGGGGAGTCAGACGTTAAAAAAAGTACAGCTGGGGAAAATGGTAGCGTATAACGATATGTACATAAGTGCTGTGGGGCTGGAGGGAATTTACCTGAAAATTTCCCCAGCCCAACACCTCTTCTTCCTTTCAGCCCACGAGAGATCGTGTCGAAGGAGAATGAGAGCGATCCTTCCATCTCGGTGCATCTTTCTCTCCGCTGGTTTTAACACCAAGTCTCGCTGTCATTCTCTTCCAACGCTCAGTATGATAAAACTCTCTGACGCTGACACTTCCGTGGTCAGCTTCCTGCCTGGGTCTGCGCGGACAGGAGTCCGTAACTTCGTAGGAGGGTCGTGGGGTGATGGGGCGAGAGAGCCGGGGCTTGGGAATAAGAGGACCGGACTTCCAATCCCACTTGCCTGCTGTGTGGTCTTGGGCAAGTCACTTCTCTGTGCCTCAGGTTCTTTATTTGTAAAATGGGGATCGGATTACCGTTCTCCCCCCGTGGACGATGGGGCCCATCAGTCACTCAGCCAGTCGTATTTATTGAGTGCCGACTGTGTGCAGAGCCCCGTACTAAGCCCTTGGGAGAGTACAATAGAACAACGAACAGACACGTTCCGTGGCCACAACGACAGGGTCCGTGTCCAGTCGGATCATCTTGTATCTTACCCCGGTGCTTAGTGCAGTGTTGGACACGTAGTAAGAACTTAACAAATACCATTATTATTTTCATCATCGTCATCATTATTGGTGTTTTATCCTCTGCGCGTTAACTTCACAACGTTCAGGGCAGCTTCTCTGGGTCTGAGTCTCCTCGACCAGCTGATCTGTTGGGCTGTTCAATGGTAGAGCCCAGCCACGTAGGTGGACTGAGGACAGGGCTAGCCAGCACACACACCGACTTTCTCTTTAGCTCATCGCTGAACTTTACCTATCCGGAGCTTGACGATTGAGTTTATTTAATTCGTTCGGCACTTTGTTCTGCACAGGCGACAGATAGAGACAATCCCTGCCCAACGACGGGCTCACAGTCCCTGCCCACAGCGAGCTTGTAGTCGAGAGGGGTAGACAAACATTCATATCAATAAAAAGTCAAATCTGGTATAAAACCACCCCCATATTGGACTCTTCTGAATTGAAAAGTAGCGACAGAGCAGGTCACCCTCTTCACCAGCCCCTTCTCCCCCTCTCTCACTCCCCCAGACACATGTTCACATTCATACCCTCATACCTCCACACACTCCACCCACCCACATTCACCCACCAAATCTCTCTTTCCCTTCGTCTTTGCCTCGAAACGTCCTCCCGTAAAGGGGAGACCTAGAAATGGAACTTTCCAAGCGCAGGTTGGTGGAGGTCAGGCGGAGAAGAGATGAGGGAAAAAAGATGAAATAACCAGGGCCGGGTAAGCTGCAGAAGGGCCCCGGATGGTAGGGTATCCATTTCCTCCCCCTCTAGACTGTAAGCTCATCGTAGGTGGGGCCCGTGTCTACCAACTGTGTTGTACGATACTCTCCCAAGAGTGCTTTGCCCGCAGTAAGTGATCAATAGATACCACTGCTCGTTTGATTGGTTTCAGAGTATCCTTTGATTCCACTGCTTCTGACTGATTCGATGTCCGTCTCCCTCGTTAGAGTGGAAGCTCCTTGTGGACAGGGAATGGACCTCGAGCGTCTGTGGTACTTCCCAAGCATTTTAGAGCAGCGCCTTGCAGTGAGTCGTCAGGGCTCAGTAAAAACCCCTGGTCCTAATAGTCTGTGGAGGCCAACGGGGTAACCTTCCAGTGCTAACCTTCTCACTGTTCCCCGATCTCACCTGTTTTGCTGTCGACGCCTGGGCCACATCCTGCCTCTGGCCTGGAACGCCCTCCCTCCTCAAATCCCACAGACAATTACCCTCCCGCCCTTCAAAGCCTTACTGAAGGCCCATCTCCTCCAAGAGGCCTTCCCGGACCAAGCCCTCCTTTCCTCTTCTCCCACTCCCTTCTCCGTCTCCCTGACTTGCTCCCCTTGTTCATCTTCCCTCCCATTTATGTCCATAGCCCTAATGGGACTGATAATAATAATAATAGAGAAACAGCGTGGCTCAGTGGAAAGAGCACGGGCTTTGGAGTCAGAGGTCACGGGTTCGAATCCCAGCTCTGCCCCTTGTCAGCTGTGTGACTGTGGGCAAGTCATTTCACTTCTCTGTGCCTCAGTTACCTCATCTGTGAAATGGGGATTAACTGTGAGCCTCACGTGGGACAACCCGATTCCCCTGTGTCTACCCCAGCGCTTAGAACAGTGCTCTGCACATAGTAAGCACTTGACAAATACCAACATTAGTATTATTATTTATTTATTTATTCCTATTAATGTCTGTCTCTAGACCGTAAGCTCCCCGTGGGCGGGGAATGTGTCTGTTTATTGTTGTATTCTCTCAAGCATTCAGTACAGCGCTCCGCACACAGTAAGCCCTCACTAAATACGATCGAGTGACTGACTGATTACACAGACACGGGCCACTGCCCAAAACTCATACCTCCCCCATCCTCTAAAATGGAAACAATGTAGATTCACTTCCCTGTTTTCGGTTCTGCTTGTTCTGGTCTGTTTTCTGCTTTTGTGTGATGGTATCTCTGGGCACTTCAGGAACATCATCATCATCGATGGTATTTATTGAGCGCTTACTATGGGCAGAACACCGCACTGAATGCTTGGGAGAGAACAATACAACAGAACTGACAGATACTTTCCTTGCCCGCAACGAGCTTACAGTCTAGAGGATCACGTTTCTGATCGGCCCGCGGGGTGCAGAAGAGTGAAGAGTGAGCCCCTCTCAGGGAGGACAGACTAGACCAGACATTAGAAGCAGCGTGGCATAATGGATAGAGCACAGGCCTGGGAGTCAGAAGATCATGGGTTCTAATCCCAGCTCTGCACTTGTCTGCTGTGTGACCTTGGGTAAGTCACTTCACTTCTCTGTGCCTCAGTTACCTCATCTGAAAAATGAAGATTGAGACTGTGAGCCCCACACGGGACAGCAGACCGTGTCCAACCTATTTGCTTGCATCCACCCCGGCGCTTTGTACAGTGCCCTGGCACATAGTAAGCGCTTAATAAATACCGTCGTTTTCATTATTATTATCCACCCCAGTGCTTAGTACAGTGTCTGGCATATAGTAAACACTTAACAAATACCAGTATTATTATTATTATTATTAGGACTGGTACTGTACCTCAAAAAAGATCCAGATGTTGCCAGTCAGGCCAAGGCCAACACTGAGCAAATCTGGTCCTCCTTCCTGGCCACCTTATCCCTGTTCCCAGCTGGGAGGCGGCTACTAATAATGTTGGTATTTGTTAAGCGCTTACTATGTGCAGAGGACTGTTCATTCATTCATTCAATAGTATTTATTGAGCGCTTACTATGTGCAGAGCACTGTACTAAGCGCTTGGGATGAACAAGTCGGCAACAGATAGAGACGGTCCCCGCCGTCTGACGGGCTCCCGGTCTAATCGGGGGAGACGGACGGACGAGAACGATGGCGATAAATAGAGTCGAGGGGAAGAACGTCTCGTAAAAACAATGGCAACTAAATAGAATCGAGGCGATGTACGATTCATTAACAAAATAAATAGGGTAATGAAAATATATACAGTTATATACTGTTCTAAGCGCTGGGTTGGATACAGGGTCATCAGGTCGTCCCACGTGAGGCTCCCAGTCTTAATCCCCATTTTACAGATGAGGTAACTGAGGCACAGAGAAGTGAAGTGACTCGCCCACAGTCGCACAGCTGACGAGTGGCAGAGCCGGGGGTGGAACTCATGACCTCTGACTCCGAAGCCCGGGCTCTTTCCACTGAGCCACGCCGCTTCCCTGTTACTTCCCTGTTACTACAGTAACGTGTGACAGAGGTAGGGAGGATGACTGTCCCTCTTCTCTCTCCCTCAATCCAGTGGTCACCCTGCCCTCTTAGAGAGGGCCAGGGAGGCATCAGTGAGCGAGGAGGCCAATTAGTGTGGTGTTTTGTGAGGCGCTCGCAACGGGCCAGGTACTGTGATACACCCTGGGGGGGATGCAACACAACCAGACCAGACACAGTCCCCTGTTCATTCATTCGGTGATTTAATAACATTTATTGAGCACTTACTACGTGCAGAGCACTGTACTAAGCGCTTGGAATGTACAGTTCAGCAACAGATAGAGACAATTCCTACCCAACAATGGGCTCACCGTCTAAAAGGGGGAGACGGACAGCAAAGCAAAACAGAACAGAACAAAGCAAAACACATGGGGTCCACATCTAGGAAGGAGGGGAAGCGGAAATGGCATCCCCATTTTACGGACGAGGAAACCGAAGCACGGATAAGTTCAGTGACTCGCCCAAGGTCACACACAGCAGACGAGTGGCAGGACCGGATCAGACTCCGGGTCTCCCGACTCTAGATTGTCAGCTCGTTTGGAGCAGGGAATGTGCGTGTCGATTGTTGTTTCATACTCTCCCGAGCGCTTGGTTCAGTATTCTGTACACAATAAGCGCTTAGTAAGTACGATCGATGGACCGATTCCCATGAGCTGCGTCTCTAGAGCCGCCTGCCCTCGGGCCTCGGACTCTCTGCTTCCATGAGCTCAACGGCCCCTGCTTCCCACCCGCACTTTCCAAATGAAGCAGTCGGAAAGTGCCCGGCGGCGGGAGACCGACGGACCGCTGGGATTTCAGGTCTCACGGTGGCTTGTTTACACGGGAAGCGGCATGGCCTAGTGGGAAAGGGCCCAGACCTGGGGGCCAAAAGGTCCCCGGTTCTAATCCCGGCATCCACCGGACGTCTGCTGTACGCATGACACTTAACTTCCCCGTGCCTCGCTCTCCTCATCTGTAAGATGGAATTGAAACACCCGATCTTCCTCCTCGGCTTGTTAGCCTCATGTGGGTCGAAGTCTGTGTCTGACTCGATGGCACTAATAATAATTGTGGTATCTTTTAAGCGCTTACTGTGTGTCAGGCACTGTACTGAGCTCTGGGGTGGATCCGAGCAAATCGCAGTCCCGGTCCCACGTGGGCTTCACGGCGTCCATCCCCGTTTTACAGATGCGGTAACTGATGCAGAGAGAAGTGAAGTGACCTGCCTAAGGTCACACAGCAGACAAGTGACGGAGCTGGGATTAGAGATCTACCCCAGGGCTTAGCACACAGTAAGCTCTTAACAAATGCCGCAACTCTCCCCGGTCTGACTGCCGGGATTTGCAAAAGGCGGGAACGGCCACGTTAATGGACTTTCCGGGACTGTCTTTCCAGAGCGGAAATAGAATTCTGTGCTCCATCCTCTTGGGCCACGCCCGGAGTCCATCCATAATAAACTCCGATGACGAGAACGGGAAGACGTGCATGCACATCGCGGCTGCAGGCGGTTACAGCGACATCATTGCAGAACTGGCCAGAGTCCCCCAGTGCAACGCACAGGCCCTGGACGTGGATGACAGGTAGCGTGGAAACCTCAGAATGACCGGCTCGTGGCTCAGTGGGAAGAGCCTGGGCTTCGGAGGCGGGGGTCATGGGTTCGACTCCCGGCTCTGCCACTTGTCGGCTGTGTGGCTGTGGGCAAGTCACTTCACTTCTCTGGGCCTCCGTTACCTCATCTGTAAAATGGGGATTAACCGTGAGCCTCACGTGGGACAACCTGATGACCCTGTATCTACCCCAGCGCTTAGAACAGTGCTCGGCACCTAGTCAGCGCTTAACAAATGCCAACATTATTACCATTATTAGATCCCGGGCCGAGTCGTCCCGGGCCTACGTGGAATGACTATCATCTATCAATCAGTTGTATTTATTGAACGCTTATTGCGTGCAAAGCACTGTACTAAGCTCTTGTGAGAGTACAGTGAAACGGAGTTGGCAAACATAAGATTAAGAATAATGGTACTTGTTAAGAGTTTACTATGCGCCAGGCGCTGAGATAGAAGTTGATCGGGTTGGACACAGTCCCCGTCCCACATAGGCTCACACTCTTAACCCCCATTTTACATTTTACAACAGAGGTGAGGTAACTGAGGCCCAGAGAAGTTAAGCGACTTTCCCAGGGTCACAGAGCGGACATGGGGAGGAGCTGGGATTAGAACTCAGGTCCTCCTGACTCCCATGCCTGCCCTGAAGGAGCTTACAGTCCGGAGGGGGATACAGACATTCATATAAAGGAATGAGTAACAGATATTTACGTATGTTTTGTGGGGCTGAGGACGAGGTGAATATCAAGCATACAAAAGCTACAGATCCAAGAGCATAGACTGCAGAAGGGAGAGGGAGTCGGGGGAAAGAGGGCTTAACTGGGGAAGGGGTCCTGGGGAATCTTCAAATTTAAACCAGCTTTAGGGCCAGGAAAACGTCTCCAACAGTCAAAAATGACGCATTTCAGCAACTGCCAGGGCAGGAGAAAAGAGGGATCTCAGGGTCAAACGGTCTGGATTCGGGGGATCATGTCAGATTTTCCATTCTTTCCTAACCAGAGAATGGAAACCCTTTTAGCATTCCCCGGGTGTTTCCTGCAGTCACTTGCTTACGCAGTTAATGGATTCCGTCGAATCAGAAAACACCCGATTGTTCATTAAAGCTTGATAGGGGAGGGGTACGTAAGCACTTGACCCATGCGGGCCTTGCCCTTCCGCTCCCATCCATGCACTTGGCCAAGTGGAAGTTATTCTCCGTGACGCAGACGAAATGGAGGACATCTCTCCGTGGCGCGTCAGCAAGAAGCGGCGTGGACTAGTGGATAAAGCATGAGGCCGGGAGTCAGAAGGACCTGGGTTCTAATCCCGGCTCCTGCACCTGTCTGCTCTGTGGTCTAGGGCAAGTCACTTCACTTGTCTGGGCCTCACTTACCTCATCTGTAAAATGGTCATTAGGACTGTGAGCCCCATTTGGAACAGGGACTGTGTCCTATCTGATTAGCAAGTATTACCCCAGCGGTTAGTACAGTATCTGGCACATGGTAAGTGCTTAATAAATACCGCACACAAAAAAAGAACGAGGCAGAGAAGGAGGAAGAAGGCTGCTGGAAACCAAATTTTTTCTAAATTTGGAGCTTCCCGGGGGCCACGTCTGTGCCCGCGTTGGCTCCGTGTGGGCAGGGAATGTATCTGTTATATATTCCTATTGTACTCTCCCAAGCGCTTAGTACAGTGCTCTAGACACAGTAAGCGCTCAATAAATACGATCGAGTCGCTGGATGATTAATGTGGACGGGAACTCTGTTTGACCGGTATCCGCCCCAGCACTCAGAACAGTGCTCGACACACAGTAAGAGCTTCACGGATGCCATAAAAAAACAAACAAACAGGTACTGTGTCCAACCTGTTTAAGCGTCTATATACCCCAGCGCACGGTACAGGGCCCGGCACATAGTAAGCACTTACCAAATATCATAAAAAAGCAGATGGGAAGATAGTCGCTTGGTCGGTGCCCCGGTCCGCGCAGGTGCAGTTTTTTCTTCTCCTGCTCCCCTTAGCCAGGACAGCTCAGATCTGTGAAAGAATCCCAGGGAAGGAATGGAGGTGGGATTGTTGGATGAGGGAGACTCCAGTTCCTAAAAGCCTGCCAGCTCCATCCTGGAAGATAGAGGCGGGTCGGTCCACGCAACCAGCCGCAGCGTCTCGCAGTTACCCTATTTATTTTGTCTAATGAGATGTACATCGCCCTGATTCTATTTATCTGCCATTGTTTTTATGAGATGTTCTTCCCCCTCGACTCTATCTATCGCCATCGTTCCCGTCTGCCCGTCTCCCCCGATTAGACCGTGAGCCCGTCACAGGGCAGGGACCGTCTCTATCTGTTGCCGATTTGTACGTTGCAAGCGCTTAGTACAGCGCTCTGCACATAGTGAGCGCTCAATAAATACTGTTGAATGAATGAACGAATTACCACCTTTCATGGGGCTTCTGGTTTCAGATCCCTGTCTGCGTCTTGCCGGGAATAACGGGCCGGCTGGGCTCACGGTCTTAGTCCCCGTTTTGCAGATGCGGTAACTGAGGCACAGAGAAGTTAAGTGACTTGCCCGAAGTCACACAGCCGATAGGTGGCGAGCTGGGCTTAATCCCCACAACCTCTGTGACTCCCAAGCCCGTGCTCTTTCCACTGAGCCATGCTATTTACCAGTTATGGTATTTGTTAAGCGCTTACTGTGTGCTGAGCACTGTACTAAGCACTGGGGTAGATACAGAGTAATCAGATTGTCCCACGCGGGGCTCTCATTTTTTAATCGCCATTTTTACAGATGAGGTCACTGAGGCACAGAGAAGTTAAGTGACTTGCCCAAGGTCACACAGCAGACGAGTGGCGGAGCCGGGATTAGAACCCACGACCTCTGACTCCCAAGCCCCGTGCTCTTTCCACTAAACCACACTGCTTCTCTAAACGGTAAACAGTGACGTTCCCTGCCCTCCGTGATCTCACAGTCTAGAAGGGGGAAACGGACATCGATACAAATAAATACTATCGAATGAACCAATATAATAGAATTACGGATAAATACTTAAGTGGTGTGGGGCTGGGAGGTGGGGGAAGAGCAAAGGGACAAGTCGGGGTGACACAGAAGGCAGTGGGAGATGGGGGAAAGTGGGGCTTAGTCCGGGAAGGCCTCTTGGAGGAGATGGGCCTTCAGTAAGGTTTTGGAGGTGGGGAGAGCAGTTGTCTGTCGGATTTGAGGAAGGAGGGCGTTCCGGGCCCGAGGCAGGATGTAGGCCAGACAGGCGAGATGGAGGCACAGCGAGAAGGTGAACACTAGAGGAACAAAGAATGCGGGCCGGGTTGCGGGTCCCCCGCCCCGTCCTGACTCTAGTTTTCATTTTTTCCTCCTGCAGGACCCCTCTGCACTGGGCAGCAGCCGCGGGCCGGGCTGACTGTGTCCAGACCTTACTGCAGTTGGGCGTGGACAGTAGCCCCCGTGACACAAGCGAAAACACCCCCCTGGCCTACGCGCTGTTCTGCGGACACACGGCCTGCGTCAGACTGCTCTCCCGGGAGAGCGGGTACCAGCTCGCTCGGGGCCGGGCATCGGCCGGGCACAGTCGATCGCGCGATCCGCCCCGGGGAGGAAGAGGCTGGGAACGTTCCTCGGGCAGCTCGGGGTCTCCTCGGCCTGCTGAGCGCGGTTGCCGCCTTGGCCCCGAACCCCAAAAGCCGCTGAGAGCCGAGAGAGAGCGGGATCTTTCAGCTGGTTGCTGGATCCGGTCGTTGCCTAATGGGCCACTGGCTTGGGAAAGCAGCGAGGCTTAGCGGAAAGAGCCCAGGCTCGAGAGTCAGAGGCTGTGGCTTCTACTCCCGGCTCCGCCACTTGTCAGCTGTGTGACTTTGGGCAAGTCATTTAACTTCTCTGTGCCTCAGTTACCTCATCTGGAAAATGGGGATTAAGACTGTGAGCCCCCCATGGGACAAACCGATAACCTTGTATCTATCCCAGCGCTTAGAACGATGCGTGGCACAGAGTAAGCACTTAACAAATGCCATCATTAATGTTATTGTTATTCTCGGTGCCTCAGCTACCTCGTCTGTAAAATGGGAATTGAGACTGTGAGCGCCTCGTGGGACAGGGACTGTGGCCAACCCGGCACTGATTGAGCCGTCCTCTCCTCTTCTCCCGCCTCCTTCTACGTCACCCCCACTTGCTCCTTCATTCCTCCTCCCTCCCATCCCCACAGCACAGATGTATCTATATATACCCGTCATCTATTTATTTATGTATTTTAATGTCCGTCTCCCCCTCTAGACTGTGAGCTCACTGTGGGCAGGGAACGTGTCTGTCGTCATATTGTATCCTCAGAAGCGCTTAGTACGGTGCTCTGCACATAGTAAGTGCTCAATAAATACGATCGAACGAATGAATGAATGAATCCCAGGCCCGTGCTCCCCTTCCCCCAGCAAGAGCCAAGCGGCAGCAGCAGCCCAGAATCTGGCTCCCAAAGCGTCCTGGACCCCGGAAAGACGCACCTGTAGCTTTAGGATCCTGGTCCAGGATCCGCCCCTTATTCCATTCGACAAGGACCTGCCCCGGAACCCAGCGGAGCTCTGTCCGCCTGTCACGGGGTCCTGCCAAACTGGCACGCGTTCTGACACCGTCTCCGCACATTCATCCATTCGATCGTATTTATTGAGCGCTTACCGTTTACAGAGCACTGTGCTAAGCGCTTGGGAGAGTACAATACAGCAATAAACAGTCACATTCCCCGCCCACAACAGGCTGGGGGAGACAGACATCAGTACAAATAAATAAGATGGCAGATAGGTACGTAAGTGTCGTGGGACCGGGACGGGGGAAGAGCAAAGGGAGGAAGTCAGAGCGACGAAGAAGGGAGTGGGAGATGTGGGGTTTGGTCTGGGAAGGCCTCTTGGAGGAGACGGGCCTTCGGTGAGGCTTTGAAGCAGGGGAGAGGCATTGTCGGATTTGAGGAGGGAGGGCGTTCCAGGCCAGAGGCGGGCCGGGGGCCGGGGGTCTGCGGCGAGACAGGATCCTGGGACCGAGGTAGCTGACGGACTGCCGAGAAGTGGGAATCGTGAGAAGTGAGAAGGTGAGGTGACGTCGATAGCTCTTCATGCGGTAGACACCACTGACGAGGGCCTCCCTCCTCAGCTTCTTGAAGTGCTCTTAGTGGCCCGCCCCTGAGACTGAATGATCTGGACAGTCTGCACACCCAGTGCCTTTCATTCTGTTTACTGAACTGTCATATCTTAGGGCTCTTCACAGGAAATGACCCATTTGTACCTAGCACTCTCCCTCCTCCATTCCTCCCTCCCCGTGTCCAGATACGGAGCCTTGAATGTACGCTCACACGCTTTCCGCCAGACACACCCTCCGAAACCACATATACTCCTCTCTAGTCACAGACCCATACACACACACCAGACTCTCCCCTAGACACCTAGAGTCATGCCCCTTCCCCCACATACGCACACCCAGCTCTACCCACCCAGACACATCCACATCACTCACCCAAGGGGCAGGGGGGGATGAACTGAGCCAGTAAAATGTTAGGTTAATCCCTTTAGTGGATGTTTTCCAAATACTCACTTCGATTCCAGGCCCTCACTGTGCTGCTGTGCTGGGCAGCAGCCGCGGCCTAGTGGCTAGAGCACGGGTTCTAATCCCGCCTCCGCCACTTGTCTGCTGTGTGACCTTGGGGAAGTCACTTCCTTTCTCTGAGCCGCAGTTACCTCAACTGTAAAGTGGGGATTGAGACCGTGAGACCCACTTGAGACAGGGATTGTGTCCAACCTGATTTACTTGTATCCACCAGTGCTTAACAGATGCCTGGCACATAGTAAGCCCTTAACAAATACCATGATTAATGTTGTTATTATTATTATTATTTATTATTATTCTGTTTTACCCTAGGGGGAGCTAGTGTTTCGAGGTTTAACAGGCTGCTCTCCCATTGGATAGATGGATAGATAATAATAATAATAATAATAATAACGATGGTATTTGTTAAGCGCTTCCTATGTGCAAAGCACCGTTCTAAGCGCTGGGGGGTTACGATAATAATAATAATGTTGGTATTTGTTAAGCGCTTACTATGTGCAGAGCACTGTTCTAAGAGCTGGGGCAGATACAGGGTCATCAGGTCGCCCCACATGAGGCTCACAGTCTTTGTCCCCATTTTACAGATGAGGGAACTGAGGCACAGAGAGGTGAAGTGACTTGCCCACAGTCACACAGCTGACAAGTGGCAGAGCCAGGATTCATACCCATGACCTCTGATTCCCAAGCCCGGGCTCTTTCCACTGAGCCACAAGGTGATCGGGTTGTTCCACATGGGGTTCCCAGTCTTAATTCCCATTTTACAGATGAGGGAACTGAGGCACAGAGAGGTTATGTGACTTGCCCAAAGTCACACAGCTGACAAGCGGCGGAGCCAGGATTAGAACCCATGACCTGTGACTCCCAAGCCCGGGCTCTTTCCACCGAGCCACGCTGCTTCCCCTGGTAATACTTATGGTATTTGTTAAGCGCTTACCGTGTGCCAGGCACTGTACTAAGCTCAGGGTTGGATTCAAGAAAATCAGGTTAGACACAGTCCCTGCCCCAACCGGGCCTTACACTTTTAATCCCCATTTTATATATGAGGTAACGGAGGCACGGAGAAGTGAAGTGAGCTGCCCTAGGTCACACAGCAGACAAGCGGCGGAGCCGGGATTAGAACCTACGACCTTCTGACCGCCAGGCCCGGGCTCTGGCCACTCTGCCATGAGATGGATCACGTGGGGTTGGACTGGCAGACCTAGCCTAGCTCTCCCACTGGACGGATGACCGGGGGTTTGACAGGCAGGATTAAATAAAAAAAAAATAAATTGTGGTATTTGTTAAGCGCTGACTATGTGCAGAGCACCGTTCTAAGCGCCGGAGGTCACAAGGTGATCAGGTTGTCCCACGTGAGGCTCACAGTTTTAATCCCCATTTGACAGATGAGGTAACTGAGGCACAGAGAAGTTAAGTGACCTGCCCAAGGTCACACAGCTGACGGGCGGCGGAGCCGGGATTAGAACCCGTGACCTCTGACTCCCAAGCCCGCGCTTCTTCCACCGAGCCGCGCTGCTCAGCCCTGCTCAGCCATCGGCTGGACGGATGGGTTAGCGACTGGAGGTTTGACAGGCAGGACTGATAATAGCTACGATATTTGTTAAGCGCTGACTATGCGCCAAGCGCTGTATTAAACCCTGGGGTGGATACAAGATAACCGAATCACACACCCTCCCTAGTCCACATGGGACTCACAGGTCAAGGTGGAGGGAGAATAGACGAGAAGCAGCATAGCCTAGTGGATAGAGCACGGGCCTCGGAGTCAGAAGGACCTGGGTTCCAATCCCAGCTCTTCCACTTCTCCGTGACCTCGGGCAAGTCACTTAACTTCTCTGGGCCTCAGTTACCTCACATGTAAAACAGTGACTAAGACCGCGAGCCCCAGACGGGACAGGGACTATATCCAACCCGATTAACTTGCATCTACCCCGGCTCTTAGTTCGGTGCCCGGCACCTAGAGAGTGCTCATTAAATAAATTCACCGTGTGCAGGGAATATTTCCGTTTATTATATTGTACTCTCCCGAGCACTAAGTACAGTCGTTTGCGCACAGTAAATGCTCAGTAAATATGATCGGACGAATGAAATGCCATTTTTTTAAAAAATGCAATAACAAGTAACGTTAAAAAAAGGGTCGTTAACCTCCTTCTCACAGTTGAGGAAACTGAGGTACAGAGTAGTGAAGTGCCTTGTCCAAGATCACCCAGCAAGCGAGCGGTAGAGCCGGAATTAGAATTCAGGTCCGCTGCCTCCCAGGCCCACGTTCTTTCCAATAGGTCATATCCAGGCCAGCTCGGCTGCGGCATGGAGGGATGGATGGATGGAGGGATGGATGGATGGATGGATGGATGGATGGATGGATGGATGGATGGATGGATGGATGGATGGATGGATGGGTGGATGGATGGGTGGATGGATGGGTGGATGGATGGATGGATAGAGAGAGAGGGATAGAGAGAGAGAGAGATAGATAGATTAGATAGATAGATAGATAGATGATAGATAGATAGATAGATAGATAGATAGATAGATAGATAGATAGATAGATAGATAGATAGATAGATGATTGGGGATTTAACTGGCAGGACTATCCCAGCCCAAGACCATCTGAGGGAAAGAGCAGAGCCAGTCTGGGGATTCAGAGCACCCGGGGCTGCCTCCACCCCCGTCTGTGCTCACCGGTTTGTCCTTTTGTTTCTGCTAGGCCCGAACCGGCCCGTCCCCTTCCTCCTGCCAGCCCAGGAGTCTTGAGAAGAGAAGGGCGGTTCAGCGTGCTCAACCACATCTTCTGCAAGAGGAAGAAAGGGGAGCAGAGGAGCCGCGGAGACGCCCGCAGCCGGCGCAAGCCCCGGGACACGTCGGGGGTCGACGACATCATCACGACGTTCGACTGCATCATGGACCCCGGCTGCGGCGAGCCTCCCCTCGAACGTGGGGCCGCAGCGGCCGTGGGGCCGCGGCCCCCGGAAACCCACAAGTACCTGCCGCCGCCGCCGCCGACGGAAAAGCCACGGCCGGACGGCGGCCGGCTCCCGCCCCTCAGAGCCCAAGGCCTCCCGCCCATCTCTCTGGGCCCGGCCTCCCCACCTGCCCCGGCCGCCAGGCCGGGCCGGGGCCCAGCGGCGGACGCCGCTCCACTCAGAATTCCAAAGGGCAAGAGCGGAGAACGGCATTTCCCGGATCCCGGGACCACCCGTCCCCCGGTGCTAGGGAAGCCCGGGAGCTCTGCGGCGCCCCGGATCTTCTCCTGGACGGCGAATCCCGCCGACGGAGAGCCAGGGGGCTGCCCGGAGGTCAGGCCCGGACCCAGGGACCGCCTCGGCCCTCCCCACCTGCCGCGCCTGCCCGGTCCTCCTCCCGGTAATGTGCTGGCGGGCCCCCGGCACAGGAAGTGCTGAAAGGGTAAAGTGCCAGAAGTCAGAAAGGGACAGGAGATGGAGAGTGGGTGGTGGGTGGGGGGAGGGGGAGCGCCTCCCTGCAGCCAGGAGAGAGGGAACCCCTGCCAATCAATCAATCCGTTAGTAGCACTTATTAATCATGTTGGTATTTGTTAAGCGCTCACTATGTGCAGAGCGCTGTTCTAAGCGCTGGGGGAGATACAGGGTCATCGGGTTGTCCCACGTGAGGCTCACAGGCTTAATGCCCCTTGTACAGATGAGGGAAATGAGGACCAGAGAAGCGAAGTGACTTTCCCACAGTCACACAGATGACAAGTGGCAGAGCCGGGATTCGAACCCATGGCTTCTGACTCCCAGGCCCGGGATCTTGCCACCGAGCCACGCCGCTTCTTATCGATTACCCACAGGAGGCATCTCTTCTACCGTGAGATCTGGACCACTCACAAGTACCACTTCTGGCCCCTTGAGTAGTTCCACCAGTAACACAGGCAAGAGAAGCGGAGTGGCCCAGTGGACGGAGCACGGGCCTGGCACTCGGGAGGACATGAGTTCTAATCCCGGCTCTGCCACTTGCCTGTTGTGTGACCTTGGGCAAGTCACTTCATTTCTCTGGGCCTCAGTTACCTCGTCTGGAAAATGGGGATTGAGGGCGACAGGGACCGTGCGCAACCTGATTTGCTTGTATCCACTCCAGCGTTTAGTACAGTGTCAGGCACAGAGTAAGCGCTTAAATGCCATTATTATAAGGCCCCGAACAGTGATGTTCTAGAATGTAGGCTATCTTGCTTTAAAATGGGTGAGCTATGTGAGAAGAATGCGTGACAGCAGGATTCCCAGACGGCTGCCGTCCGGAGAGCTGAAATAGGGAAACTGAAAGCAGCAGAAGGAAACATTTTAAGGATACGGTAAAAGAACCCCAGACAGTGCCGTTTCGCAGTTGAAAACTGAGCGTCAGTTGCTGATGATAGTGAAAGTGTCTGATATATTGTCGGGTTGTCCTCTCCCGAGCACTTCCTACAGTGCCCTGCACGCAGAAAGCACTCCTTAAATATGATGGATCGATTGATCAGTGAACAGACCTGCGTGGCACACTGCCATCCTGAAGGGAGTGGCTCTCTCCGAGCAAAAACTCTGCGCGGAAAGAGAAACGAGGAGGCAAAACGGGAGACAGGATCGGGGTCGCGGAGACGGGCGCAGAATGATATACGATTAGAAAAGGAAAATCACCGAGAAGAAGGATAAGTGAATAAGGACTTGTTTAAGTACTAGAGACGTGAGCCGGATACCGTTTTAGGAAGGTGATCCAGGCTGGTGAGTGGAGAGTAAACTGAAAAGGAAAGCAGAAGGAGGAAGAAGCCCATGGGGAGGTTAAAACAGTACTTAATCAGTGAGTTGATGGTATTTATTGAGTACTTACTGTGTGCAGAGGGCTGTACTAAGCTCTTGGGAAAGTACGGTATAATAGAGTCGGTAAACTAATCAAGAATTGAGGGGTTAGAAGCAGGGTCATCTAAGAGCATGGGCCTGCGACTCAGAAGACCTGGTTCTAATCCCAGCTCCTTTCACTTCTCTGTGCCTGTTTCCTCATCTGTAAAATGACAATTCAGTCCTACTCACTCCTACTTAGGGTGTGAACCCCGTATGGGACGGGGATTATCTTCTATCTATCCCGGTGCTTAGTACGGCGCTTGGCACAGAACAACACTTAACAAGGACCGTTCAAAATCAACCCATCATATTTACTGAGCGCTTACTGTATGCAGCGTGGCTCAGTGGAAAGAGCCTGGGCTTCGCAGTCAGAGGTCACGAGTTCGATTCCCGGCTCTGCCCCTTGTCAGCTGTGTGACTGTGGGCGAGTCACTTCACTTCTCTGGGCCTCAGTTACCTCATCTGTAAAATGGGGATTAACCGTGAGCCTCACGTGGGACAGCCTGATCACCCTGTATGTCCCCCAGCGCTTAGAACAGTGCTCTTTCATTCAATAGTATTTATTGAGCGCTTACTATGTGCAGAGCACTGTACTAAGCGCTTGCAATGAACAAGTCGGCAACAGGTAGAGGCGGTCCCTGCCGTTTGACGGGCTTACGGTCTGCACATAGTAAGCGCTTAACAAATACCAACATTATTATCATCAATTAAGCGCTTGGGAGAGTACAATATAACAGTGTACTAAATGCTCGGGAGAGAGCAACAGAATTAGCAGACACGTGACGACCTTTCAGACTAGAGGGGGAGTATGATAGTTAAATGATAATGAGACCCTTCTCCAGGGAAGATGCACTGGAGAGACGTCTAGTTCTCTGGGGCAACCAGTCTGTGCCAGCTGGCTTTCTGCGAAATTTTGGCAGTCGGTTTGCCCGGGTTCTTTTTCTCCGCTAACCCGGAGCTTCCAGAGGTTTAGCGGTGCGGGGGTTTAACCCTAGAGAGATATTTCTATATCGAGGTTACTGAGTCATCCGTAAGGGACCCTGGTGGGTTTCTCTGGGGTTTCGGTAGTACTTCTGCGAGTGAGAAGTTAGCCAGCAGTCTGACTAAGATCGGCGAAGACCGGTTCTGGGATGGACAGACCATAGGATGCTGCGAGAAATGCCGCTTACACCGCTAGTCGTGTCCTGCTGTAACCACACTTTCTTGGACGGCGTCCATGTCTTTCGTGGGGTGGAATAGATACCGTTAACTCTGTCGACGCAGGCCGGCAGAATAGCCGCACGAATTGCTGGCAGCTACTGGAGAAGCACTGCGGCCTGGTGGATAGCGCACGGGCCCGAGAATCAGAAGGCCCCGCGTTCTAATCGCGGCTCTGCCGCTTGTCTGCTGTGTGTGACCTCAGGGACCTCATCTATGAAATGGGGCTTAAAACTGCGAGTCCTGTGTGGGTTCAGGATCTTTATTCAACCCGATTAACTTGTTTCGATCCCACTACTTAGGATAGTGCTTGGCGCTAACAAGTGCGATTGTTGTTTTATTTATTTTTTCACTGGATTGGGCGAACCCCAGCAGCCTGAGTCTAACTTGTAGTTCTTGATTAGGAACTCAGTCCCTGTCCCACCTGGGGCTCACCCTCCTAATCCCCTTGTTACATCTGAGATAACTGAGGCACAGAGAAGCGAAGTGATTTGCTCAAGGTCACACAGCAGACAAACGGGGGAATCGGGATCAATAAGGATGGTATTTGTTCAGCGCTTACTAGGTGCAAAGCACTGTTCTAAGCACTGGGGAGGATACAAGGTGATCGGGTTGTCCCACGTGAGGCTCACAGGTTTAATCCCAGGTCCTTCCGACTTCCAGGCCGGTGCTCTTCCACTGAGCCATGCTGCTTTCCTTTCACATCTCCCACTTCTGTTGTTTTCTCCAAGGCACTCAGTAGGAGCTCAGTAAATGCCATTGATGAATTGATAGGCCGATCGATTCGATGACTTGATCGATTCAGGAAAATTCATCCAGAGGACATTTGTTTTCCCTCCATTTGCAGATTTCAGCCTGGGGAAGCCTCTAACTGTTGTGGTTAACAATGGGCTGCATGACGTTTATCAAACGCTCATCTGGTTCCTCACCTCCAGAAGCTTCCAGCGGAGTACTCGGTGCCTCTGCGGGATCTCTGCCTAATGCACTTTCCTTTATGGAATTGTTTGGGAGCCCTGGGAGTCGGGGAGAGTGAGGTAATGGACAGAATAGGGGCCTGGGAATCAGAAGGACACGGGTTCGTGGTCTAGTGGATAGAGTACGGGGCTGGGAGTCAGAGGGATTTGGGTTCTAATCCCGGCTTCGCCGCTTGCCCGCTGTGTGACCTCGGGCAAGTCACTTCACTTCTGTGAGACTCAGTTATCTCATCTGTAAAAGGGGGTTTAAGACTGCGAGCCCCATGTGGGACAGGGACTGCGCCTGACCCGATCTGCTTGTATTCACCCAGCGCTTAGTGCAGCGCCTGACACATAGTAAGTGCTTAACAAATACCGCAGTCATCGTCATCATCAAACTGATTAGTTCGTAGCTACTCTAGCATTTAGTACTGTGCCTGGCACGTAGTAAGTGCTTAATACCATTTTTATTTTTTAAAAAAGGCTAAAAGGAGCAAAAGCTAATTATTAAGTGACTGAAAACGGTGATATGTCACCAGTTACCCGAGGGGGCTGAAATGGCATCTTTTGACCTTCCCCGATTTGGCCCAACTGAGTCTCCTCATACCGTTACCCCTGTGAGTTCCTATATCTGCCAGGATGCAGGAATCCCACTTCTGGGCAGCGCGTTCGACTAAAAATAATCCTGTCTCTCCTAACCGAACCGCAGGGTTTGGGCCCCGCATTTCCCCTCCCTGTCCCATCGGCCAGTAAAAAGCTGGGTGGGCGTTGGAACCGGCCAGTTGGCCGCCTTGGATCTCCGAGTCTGGCCCAGAGTCCCGCCTCCGGGCCACTCTTCAGCGGGCCTGGACAGTCGCCTCCCCTGGAGCAGAGCCCCGTGGGTGTGAAATCCTGTTCAGGAGCCCAGAATCAGACTCTCTAATGGGAAGGAAGCCAGCCACCTTCCTCTGCTGCCAACACTCACACATACACACACGTACAATCTCTCTCTCTCTCTCTCTTTCTCCCCCATACTCCCATGGCCGGGGAAATCTGGCCCAGTGTCCAATTATTTTCCAGGTCTAAATATCTTTGTTTTTTTTTACCCTAGGACACAGCAGTCAGCACATCTACCTGGACAGGCCCCAAGGAAAGGAGATTCCTTTAGCCCGGAAAAGCCTCTCCCCTCTACCAGACCTCTGTGCTCAGAAATGTAAGTGCTCCCAGCCTCCATCCAGCAGCCTCTGAGTCCCACCTGATTGCAGTGTATCTACCTTAGCCCTTACCTCAGTGCTTGGCGCCTCATAAATACCACAGTTGCTATTTTGGCTATTAGGACTAGGCTGGATGAAGACACTTTTCTCATGAGAATACTGGGGAAACTGCCGGGGTATTGTTCAATCACATTTATTGAGCGCTTACTGTGTGGAGAGCACAGTACTAAGCACTTGGGAGAGTACAGTAAAGCAATGAGACATATTCCCTCCTCACAGTGAGCTTACAGTCTAGAGGGAAAGACAGACATTATAAAATAGATAAATTACAGATATGTACATAAGTGCTGTGGGGCTGGGAAGGGGGATGAATAAAAGGGGCGACGCAGAAAGGAGTGGGAGAAGAGGAAAGGAGGGCTTAGTCAGGGAAGGCCTCTTGGAGGAGATGGGCCTTAGATAAGGCTTTGAAGGGGGGAAGAGTAATTGTCGGATTTGAGGAGGGAGGGCCAGAGGCAGGACGCGGGCGAGGGGTCGGCGGCGAGACAGACGAGTTGGAGGCACAGTGAGAGAGTTAGCATTAGAAGAGTGAATTGTGCGAGCTGGGTTGGAGTAGGTTGCAGTAAGAGAGTAGGGATGGTAGGAGTAGACTGGAGAGCTCCTGGGACAGGCCGGGGAATTTGAGCACCCCAACCATCTCGGGGATAGAATCCGACGCCACCCCGAGCTGATACTAAAATGAAATGGTCAAGCCGCCACAAATAACAAGAATCGTGGTATTGGTTAAGTGGCCAAGCAGGGTACTGAATTTGGGGGCGGTTAAAAGAGGATCGGATTAGAGACAGTTTTGGAGAATTGTTGTGCTCTGAGTCGAAAAGCCACACGCACTGTATCGTCACTGTTGCTATTTCTTAATGAGGCGTGCAAGGTGTCTGTCGAACCCTTGGCTGACTTTTTTTTTTTTTTAAATGGTATTTGATGCATGCCTACTATGGGCCAGGCACTGTTGTAAGCCCTGGGGTAGATGCAACTTAATCAGGTTGGACACAGTCCATGTTCCACATGGGGCTCCCAGTCTTAATCCCCATTTTATAGACGAGGAAACTGAGAGACGGAGAAGTGAGGTGACTTACCCAAGGTCACGTAGCAGACCGGCAGAGCTGGGACTCGAACCCGGGTCCTTCTGACTCTATCCACTAGACCACGCTGCTTCTCACTTATTTTATTTTGCTGAGGGTCCTTATCCCCAGTTAATGCTGTTTCTGGGGAAGTTCATTCATTCATTCAATAGTATTTATTGAGCGCTTACTATGTGCAGAGCACTGTACTAAGCGCTTGGAATGTACAATTCGGCAACAGATAGAGACAATCCCTGCCCAATGACGGGCTCAAGTCCGGCACTGGGGCTGAAGGGAGGGCAGACCTGAGAAACATGGTGGATTCTGGGATCCTTGGAGGATTGGGATGATCCATGAGCTAGGAATTTCAAAAGTGTAAGTTTGTTGTGGGCAGGGAATGTGCCTGTTTGTTGTTATATTGTACTCTCCTAAGCGATTAGTACAGTGTTCAGTAAAAAGGAAGGAAGGAGGGAAGGAAGGAGGGAAGGAGGGAAGGAGGAGGGAAGGAGGGAGGGAAGGAGGGAGGGAGGGAGGGAGGGAGGGAGGGAGGAGGGAGGGAGGGAAGGAGGGGAAGGAGGGAGGGAAGGAGGGAAGGAGGGAGGGAGGGAGGGAAGGAGGGAGGGAAGGAGGGAAGGAGGGAGGGAAGGAGGGAGGGAGGGAGGGAGGGAGGGAGGGAGGGAGGGAGGGAGGGAGGGAGGGAGGGAAGGAGGGAAGGAGGGAAGGAGGGAAGGAGGGAAGGAGGGAAGGAGGGAAGGAGGGAGGGAGGGAAAGAAGGGAAGGGAAGGGAAGGGAAGGGAAGGGAAGGGAAGGGAAGGAAGGGAAGGGAAGGGAAGGGAAGGAAGGAAGGAAGGAAGGAAGGAAGGAAGGAAGGAAGGAAACTATTCCAAAAAGGTTCAAAGCAAGGCAAGTCTTCCTTGAGTGAACTTGGAAGATGGGAGGACTTGTTTCTGTCTTTTGCTTGACCTCATGGTCTGCTGAGCACTGTCCCAGGTGCCCAGACACTTCAGTCAACCAGTCAATCAATGGAATTTATCGAGCACTCATTGTGTGCACAGCATTCATTCATTCAATAGTATTTATTGAGCGCTTACTATGTGCAGAGCACTGTACTAAGCGCTTGGAATGTGCAATTTGGCAACAGATAGAGACAATCCCTGCCCACTGATGGGCTTATAGTCTAATTGGAGGAGACAGACAAAAACAACAGCAATAAATAGAACCAAGGGGATGTACATCTCATTAACAAAATAAACAGGGTAATAAAAATATATACAAATGAGCAGAGGAGCACAGTGCTGAGGGGAGGGGAAGGGAGAGGGGGAGGAGTAGAGGGAAAAGCACTTGGGAAAACACAATAAAACAGAGTTGGTAGATAAGATTCCCTGCCCATATGGAGTTTATAGCCTTGAAGGAGCACAGACATTAAAATAATGCTGTGGGGCTGGGGGGATGGAGTGAATGTCAAGTGCTTCAAGGAGACAGATCCAAGTGTGTAAGAGTGACACAGGAGGGAAAGAGAGTAGGAGAAATGAGGGCTTACTCACGGAAGGCCTCTAGGAGGAGATGGGATTTTAACAAAGCTTTGAAGGCAAGGAGAGTGGTGGTCTATCATATATGAAGGTTGAGGGGGGAAGGGGGTTCCGGGCCAGAGGGAGGATATGGGTGAGAGATTAGCGGTGAGATAGATGGGATCGAGGTACATTGAGTTGGTCGGCAATTAGAAGAGCGAAGAATGTGGGCTGGATTGTGGTAAGAGATCAGTGGGGTAAAAAAAGGAGGGGGAAATAAAATAAAGACAAAAGTCCTGGTCCTTTCTCCTCTTGGGGTGGTTACTGTTCAGTAGGCTGAACACAAATTGCCAGATATACAAAAGGAACAAGGCTAAGAATCAAGATTCAAATGCTAAAAGCAATTGAAGAATGAAATGAATAATAAATGAACAGTTATCCACTGAAGTGCCAAAGTGGCTGATAAGGTGGAACGAGTAGGAAGACGGGGATTAATTGGGTGTTGTCTCCTGGAAGAGGGGGCTTTGAAGGAAGGCCTTGAAAGTACGGAGAGGTGGAGTTTGGCAGATTTGAGGAGGGGCGGGGGAAGGATCTCTATGCCTGGAGGGAAAGGGTTGTGAATGCAGTACAGTTAGAAGGTCAGCACTGGAGGAGTGAAGATGGCAAGTTGGGATGTATCTGGAAAGGAGAATGGAAAGATAAAATGTAGACAGCTGGCTGAGAACACTGAAATCAATTGTCACAAGTTCCAATTTAATGTGGAGAGAAATGGGTAACCATTGGAGGTTTTCGAGGAGGGGAGTTCTCCATACTCTAAAGGCATTTTAAGAAGGTGAGACACACAGCCGGTCAAAGGATAAATTGAAAAAGTGAGAGACTTGAAGCAGAGACTAGTAAGAAGACTGATGCAAAGCCCTGTCACGGAGGTGGCCATGAGGCTGGAGAGTAAGGGGTGGATCTGAAAGATATCCTGGAGGAAAAACCGGCACTAGAGGTGGCCTGGCCTATGGCAGATGAACCCACAGAAAAAAGAGAGGTGACACCGAAGTTATGAGCAATGAAGATAGAGAAGATGTCAGAGTTGTCAGTCATGAGTTGAAAGTTAGGAAGAGGATTATGTTCAGGAGGAAAGAGTCAGAGTTCTCAACCAATCAATCAATCAGTCAGTCATATTTATTGAGTGCTTAATGTGTGCAGAGCACTCTACTACGCGCTTGGAGAGTACAATATAACAGACACAAGATAGAAGATAATCGGGTCCCACATGGGGCTCACAGACTAGGTGGGAGGGAGATCAGGTATTGAATCCCCATTCTACAGGTGAGGTAACTGAAGCACAGAGAAATAAAGTTCATTCATTCATTCATTCATTCAATCAATAATCGTATTTATTGAGTGCTTACTGTGTGCAGAGCACTGTACTAAGCGCTTGGAATATACAATTCGACGACAGATAGAGACAATCACTGCCCAACAACGGGCTCACAGTCTAAAAGAGGGAGACAGACAGCAAAACAAAACAAGTAGTCAGGCATCAATCCTATCAAAGTGACTTGCCCAGGTTCACACAGCAGACAAGTTGGGCAATGAGGATCAGAAGCCACGTCCTCTGACTCCCAGGCCCATGTTACTTCCACTAGGCCACACTGCTTCCATGCCAATCGATGGTAGGAGCAGCATTTATTGAGCGCCCATGCTCTAGGTGTGGTGCCCTGTACTGGGAGCTTGGGAAGTCCAGAATCAAGAAGTGAAACATTCTCAGCCCACAAGAAGCTTAAACGGAAATTATTCATCAAAGACGCTTATAACACAGTTAACCCTGTTTATCCCGTATGGGTAGCTTGGAGAGAAAGAAAGTACTAACCGCCGTACAGTGAATTAAGCCCTGGGCCTCTCAGGGCCAGGATCAAAAGCTCCCATCTGAGGCCTATCTCCCACATACATATATACTTACATACATATGTACATATCTACAAAGCATGGCTTAGTGGAAAGAGCAGGGGCTTGGGAGTCAGAGGTCATGGGTTCTAATCCTTGCTCTGCCACTTAGCTCTGTGATTTGGGGCAAGTCATTTTACTTCTCTGTGCCTCAGTTACCTCATCTGTAAAATGGGGTTTAAGGCTGTAAGCCCCAGGTGGGACAACCTGATTACCTTGTATCAGCCCCAGTGTTTAGAACGGTGCTTTGCGCATAGTAACCGCTTAACAAATACCATCATTATTATACATGCACGCACACCCTCTCCCCACCCCCCACCCCCACTTCCTCCTCTTCCTGGGAGGATTTTTCACCCTACTGGCAGAGAGGTGCTACAGGGCCCCATGCTCTTTCCAGTAATAATACTTAAATGATAATTGTGCTATTTGTTAAGCATTTACTATGCGCCAAGCACTGTATAATAATGTTGGTATTTGTTAAGCGCTTACTATGTGCCAAGCAGTGTTCTAAGCGCTGGGGTAGATACAGAGTAATCAGGTTGTCCCACATGAGGCTCACAGTTAATCCCCATTTTACAGATGAGGTAACTGAGGCACAGAGAAGTTAAGTGACTTGCCCACAGTCACACGGCTGACGAGCGGCAGAGCCGGGATTCGAACTCATGACCTCTGACTCCCAAGCCCGGGCTCTTTCCACTGTATTAAGCACTGGCGGAGATACAAGGTAAATCAGGGCAGACCCAGTCTGTGCTCACAGTCTAACAGCAAGGGAAAACAGTTATCAACTTAATAATAATAATGATAACTGTGGTATTTGTGAAGCGCTTACTATGTGCTGTGCCACTGCTGTGCTAAGAAGCGCTCAGGTGGATACAAGCAAACGGCGTTCATTCATTTACTCAATCAATCATATTTATTGAGCACTTACTGTGTGCAGAGCACTGTACTAAGTGCTTGGATAGTACAATTCGGCAACAGATAGAAACAATCCCTACCCAACCACAGGCTCACGATCTAGAAGGGACTGATAGACAACAAGCTAAAGCAAGTAGACAGGCATCACTACCGTCGAAATAGATAAATAGAACCGTAGATGAATGCACATCATTAATCAATAGAGCAATAAATGTGTACAAATATACCCAAGTGCTGTGGGGAGGGGAAGGGGGTAGAGCAGAGGGAGGGAGTCGGGGCAATGAGGAGGGAAGGGGGAGCAGAGGGAAAGGGAGGGCCCAGACTGGGAAGGCCTCCTGGAGGAGGTGAGCTCTCAGTAGGACTTCGAAGAGGGGAAGAGAGTTAGTTTGGACACAGTCCCTGTCCCCAGAGAAGTGATTAGCCCACAGCCGCACAGCAGACATGTAGCAAACCCAGGTCCTTCTGACTCCCAGGCCCGTGCTCTGCAGGAAGGGAGGGGGAGATTTCCATCGCCTCCGCCGCCGTGGCTAACCAAGACGCTCTCTCCGGCCCAGCGTCCGGTTATCGACTGCCTTCTCTCCTTCCAGTTCTACCGGGGGAACCTCTGAGGCCCAGCCGGGTGCTTCCTGCCATCCCCAGCCAGAAAGGAGTCACCGCCGCCGCCAGAGACACAGACAACTCCACCAGGAGGAGAGACGACGACGATTAGCCGGGGGCCTCCTCCAGGGCAGCCCAGAAACACCTGAGTATAGCGGCACAGCGATGGTCGTCGTTCGGAAGAGCGGGGTGTCTCCCGAAAGCCATGCGGTGATGAACGTCTGTATTTATTAAGCGAAACTCTCAACTCTCAATAAATCCCCATTTTAGCACAGAGGTATTTGGTTCCGTTGAGTGTACGCTCAGAGCTCGGACGGGGCGGTCTTCAGCAGTGACCACTTGGAAAAATGATGACAAATGCGGCATCATCAACCTGCTCAGAAAATGGGGTTTTTTTGGTTTGTTTGGGTTTTTTTAAACTGGTATTTGTTAAGCACTTACTCTGTGCCAGTCACTGTTCTAAGTGCTGGGGTAGCTACCGGCTGATCAGTTTGGACACATTCCATGTCCCAAATGGAGCTCACGGTCTTAATCCCCATTTTACAGACGAGGTAACTGAGGCACAGTGACTTGCCTAAGGTCACACAGCAGACAAGTGGCAGAGCTGGGATTAGAACCCAGGTCTTTTTGACTCCCAGGCCAGTGCTCTTTCCACTAGGCCTTGCTCTTTCCCAGTTCAGTTTGCTTTATTGCCTGGGCCTTGATTGTGCCCATGGGAGGTGAGTTTGACATCCTTCCCTCCATACAAGTCCTGGCGGTAAAAGACTATCCACGCTTCGCTCCGCAGAGGAAGGCTAGGCCGGGTCTCTTGACCAATCATTCGATCCGTTTTATTTATAGAGCACTTACTGTGTTCAGAGCGCTGTACTAAGAGCTTGGCAGAGGACAGTATAACAGAGTTGGAAGTCACATTCCCTGCCAACAAGGCGTTTACAGTCCAGAGGGGGAACGTACAGACTAGAGAAATCAAGCAGGTATTAGTTACACTTTCAACTTTAAACATTTTGGCCTAATTCCAGGAAGTCATCAGATGCCTCTCTATCGGCCACCACTTATGGCCTTTAGCTGCACCTCTCTCTGCCTTCCTTCAAATGCTGTCAGTTCCTGGACGCGGTTCAGTTCATCAGGCCCTTGTTTCCCTACACTGGCCAGGAAACTAATCCTGCTATTGAGCTACTTCCCCCCATTGTCATTTTCAGACATGACTGGCGTTTCCGGTATCTAACAGATTAGCAGTTGGAAAGTCCTACATCCAGGTAAACGAGGATGGGATATACCTGCCTGCCCTCAGGAATGTTTCTCTTGTGTCTTCATAGTAATAACGATAATAATAATTGTGGTATTTGTTAAGCACTTACATAGTAAGCGTGAGGTGCTGTATCAAGAGCTGGGGTAGATACAAGAAAATTGGGTTGGACACAGTCCCTGTCCCACATGGGGCTCATGGTCTTGATCCCCACTTTACTGATGAGGTCACTGAGGCCCACCGAAGTGAAATGACTTGCCCAAGGTCACCCAAGCAGACAAGTGGCAGAGCCAGCTTTGGAACCCACAACCTTCTGACTCCCAGGCCGCTGCTCTATCCACTAGGCCACCCCTGGAGGCACAGACCACCAACTGGGACGGAAGCCTCAGGGCCTAGTGGAAAGAAAACGGGCCTGGGAGTCAGAGGTCGTGGGTTCTAATCCCAGCTCTGCCACGTGTCTGCAGTGTGACCTTGGGCAAGCCACTTAACTTCTCTGTGTCTCGGTTCCCTCACCTGTAAAATGGGTATCAAGATTGTGAGCCCCTGACGGATATGGACTCTGTCCAACTTGATTACCTTGTATCTACCTCCGAGATACAAGATACCTTCTGTCTATCTTATTACCTCCCTGCTGAGAGGTTTGCAGTTAAAGGAGGCTGCAGAGAACTTTGGTAAATAAATAATTGGGTAGGTAAATAAACAATTGGGTAGATAACTTGAGCAGGTAAATAAATAATAACAGTCTATCTCCCCCTCTAGACTATTAGCTCACTGTGGGCAGGGAATGTTTCTGTTATATTGTTATAGTATACTCTTCCAAGCGCTCTGCACACAATAAGCACTCAAAAAATACAATTGAATGAATAAATGAGGAGGATGCAGAGGTGACTCAGGGCAAGTAAAGAAACTGAGACCATGTGACCTGCCAGAGTGAAGTCTGAGAAGAGTTACCTGGAAGGAGGCTAGCCGCTTGGACTTCCTCTTCTTTTCCATGAGAATGAGAGGAAATGGGCTTGAATTGAAGCATGATGGAATTTGGTTAGATGGAAGGAAGGCAGTTCTATTGGCTGAGGAGGGGCAAGGAGGAAAAATGAGTTTAAAGGAGATGGATGAACACCTTTTTTTAAAATAGTATTTGTTAAACACTTACTATCTGCCAGGCACTGTACTGAGCGCTGGGGTAGATACAAGATAATCAGGTTGGACACAGTCCCTGTCCCAGGTAGGGCTCACAATCCTAATCCCTATTTTACAGATCGCGCCGCTGAGGCACAAAGAAGTGAAGTGACTTGACGAAGTCCTCACATCAGATGAGTGGCAGAGCCGAAATTAGAACTCAGGTCCTTCTGAGTCCCAGGCCTGTATTCTATCCACTAGGCTATGCTGCTTCTCCAAATAACATCACAGTTTAGTTTCAGACCCCTCAGATGAATGGAAGAGGTTAACCCCATCCCAAGGGACTTGGAATATCCCAGTGATTTCCCCGAGAAAGATCTGGCCTGCATCCTGTATGAAAAGATCCCAGAATTCTGGACCTGAGCGGGGAATAAAGAGGTTTCTGCAAATCCAGGAAAGGTTGCCAACTCCAGCTGCGGCAACTGGTAAGATTCCGGCCAGCCTCAGCCCTGGCTGACCAGACCCTCCCGGCAGGGAGGGCTTGAAATGGAATCATTTCCAGATGATGATCCAGCATGATCCGTCTTTCAGTAGTTTACACAATTTCGAGCCTCCTGGGTCAGTGTTCCTCCATTAATCCGATGTAAGTGAGGAATATCCCGTTCTAAACAGCCCGGCTTAATTCGGTGTGGCTTAACGACTGGAGCCTGCACTAAGTAAATCAAATACCAATAAGTCTTATTGATTGATGAATTGACCAGCATTGTTTCATTGACTAGATTGATTTTGACTAGCCAAAATCGGGATGAGTAACGCGGTAGTAATGGTGTTTATCCGGTGCAGTGCTTTGAGCTAACTCTAGCCTGTGAGCTTGCTGTGGGCAGGGAATGTGTCTGTCTGTTTGTTGCTATGTTGTAGTCTCCCAAGTGCTTAGTACAGTGCTTTGCAAACAGTAAGCGCTAAATAAATACGATTGAATGAATAAATGAATGGCGTAGAAATGATTGCTAAAGCCCTAACTTGTCAGGGCTTCGCCCTCTCCACGCGATCTACTTCACCGAAGTTTTACCAAACTTGACTTCCCTCTCTCTCTGGGCTCCTCAGGTCACTGGAGAAGGTGAGTTATCTGAGTTTCCCTGAACTGCCGCTTTTCCAAGTGTCCCATCATCCTCTGCCCCAGTCTGAGAGTCTGCCCAGTGGTGTTTTCCCAAGAAGACTCGAGAAGTTCAGCCAAGATATCAGCTAACAAGTTTACCGAAAGGAGAAAAATCTCAGCTCAGCGGATTCTTCCAGCACATGGCCCTGGAGGAATGTGTCGATTTTAAAGTTGGTGACCGGTTACCAACGCTCACAAAAAACCCAAACCACCAAGATACCAAAATGTTCAGAAAGTCACCCACGGATCATCAGCTTGCAGCGCGACACGATGATATCGACAACTGTGCCTCAGTTGCCTCATCTGTAAAATGGGATTGAAGGCAGTGAGCCCCATGTGAGTCAGGGGCTGTGTCCAACCTGATTAGCTCATTTCTAACCCAGTGCTTAGTATAGTGCTTGGCACATAGTAAGCGCTTAACAAATACCAATTAAAAATTTTCAAAGACCACCATTTTGCGGGCATCTAGCCGATTCAGGAGTAATAGTGTTTATTGAGCACTTACGGTGGGCAGAGTACTGGAATTAGTGTACAGTTGGGAGAATACACTAGAACAGTATAACAGAGATGGTGGAGGTTGTGTTGTGCTTTCATCATTCAATTGTAATCGTCGAGCACTTACTGTGTGCAGAGCACCGTACTGAGCAGTTGGGAGAGTACGATGTAACAATAGCAGACATATTCCCAGCCCACAGCTGTGTGCGGAGTACTGTACTAAGCGTTTGGGAGAGTACAATGTAACAGTAAACGGACGCATTCCCCGCCCTCAGCGAGCTTGCAGACTAGAGGGGGAGACAGATATTAATATAAATAAATCACAGTACCAAAATCAACATAAGTGCTGTGGGTCTGGGAGGTGGGAACGCATAACCCCCTTTCCCTCAGTTCCCCCTCCCCACCTCCCCAACTTGCTCCCTTTACTCTACCCCCTTCCCCTCCCCACTGCACTTGTGTATATCTATATTAATGCCTGTTTATTCGTATTAATGCCTGTTTACTTGTTTTGCTGTATATATGTCTATAATTCTATTTATTTATGTCGATGCTATCGATACACGTTTACTTGTTTTGATGTCTGTCTCCCCTGTTTTAGACTGTAAGCCCGTCGTGGGCGGGGATAATAATAATAATGTTGGTATTTGTTAAGCCCTTACTATGTGCAGAGCACTGTTCTAAGCGCTGGGGTAGACAAGGGATTGTCTCTCTTTATTGCTGAATTGTACTTTCAAAGCACTTAGTACAGTGCTCTGCACACAGTAAGCACTCAATAAATACGATTGAATGAATGAAAGGGAGAAAGGCAGGGCAACGCAGAAGGGAGAGGAAGAAGAGGAAATGAAGGCTCAATCAGGGAAGGCCTCTCGGAGGAGATTTAACTTTCATTCAATAGTATTTATTGAGCGCTTACTATGTGCAGAGCACTGTACTGAGCCCTTGGAATGAACAAGTCGGCAACAGACAGAGACAGTCCCTGCCGTTTGACGGGCTTACGGTCTAATCTGCACACACAATCAATGTCATTGATTGATAGTATTATTATTATTGTTATCTGCTCTGCCGTCCTTAGGCAATCCGTCCTTCAGTAAGGCTTCGAAGGTAGGGAGCGTAATCGGCTCCCACTCCACAGCCCAATCCCCGAGTTGGAGCACGGCCTGCCCACTGCAGACCTCGTGACTGTAAAAGACTCCCACTCCCACCCAAACCGGTCCCAGAAGGGAGTTACCACAATTACCTAAGCTTTGTCTACGGGTCCACACTGCCCCACTAGGGCAAAGTTGCAAGGCTGAGTCACGGAAAATGGGTCTTGAATTCAGAACCTACTGGCCAAGTTCTGACTCTAAATGGGGACGTGGATTACCCAAGCCACAGGGCTTCCTGAGCTGGAAGCAGAGAGCATCGTGTCTGAAAGTATTTGGGAGAAAAATTTCCTCAGTCTCACTGAAAGGGAAAAACAGGAAACAGAGCTGTTATTTCAAACCTGCTCTACAGGAAGAGAACAGAGGTACAAAGAGAGAAACTGAATTAAGTCTTCTCAGCAGGAGCATCAGAGCCTAAGGACGGCAGAGCAGATAACAATAATAATAATACTAATATCAATCAGTGGCATTGATTGTGTGGGCAGAGCACTGTACTAAGCGCTTGGGAGGGTACAATAAAACAGTGGATAGACATGTGCCCACAGTGAGCTTAGTCTCGAGGGGGAGAAGTAATAAAAATAACAATAGAAGCAGTAAGATAGACGTAAGTTACGAGAAGCTGCATGGCCTAGTGGAAAGAGCATGGGCCTGGGAGTCAGGGGACCTGGGTTCTAATCCCAGCTCCTCCATATGTCTGCTGAGTGATCTTAGGCAAGTCACTTAACTTCTCGGTGCCTCGGGTCCCTCATCTCTAAAATGGGGATTCAATCCCTGTGCTCCCTCCTACTTAGAATGTGAGCCCCACATGGGACCCGATTACCTTGCATCTACCCTAGTGCTTAGTAATAATGTTGGTATTTGTTAAGCGCTTACTATGTGCAGAGCACTGTTCTAAGCTCTGGGGGAGATACAGGGGTCGTCCCATTTGAGGCTCACAGTTCATCCCCATTTTACAGATGAGGTAACCGAGGCCCCGAGAAGTGAAGTGACTCGCCCACAGTCACACAGCTGACGAGCGGCAGAGCCTGGAGTCGAACTCATGACCTCTGACTCCGAAGCCCAGGCTCTTTCCACTGAGCCACGCTGCTTCTACCGCTCAGTACAGTGTTTGGCACAGAGTAAGCGCTTGACAAATACCACAGTTATTATTATTAGGTCAGACCCTGACCCACATGGGACTCACAGTGTAAGGGGAGAGGAGAACACGTATTTAGACCTTGATGGCACCCATCATCTTTCTGGGGAGATAGTTCTATAGCAGCCAGACTCCAGCTCTGCCAGGCTCCCTGGGTTATTATAATAATAATAATAATGTTGGTATTTGTTAAGTGCTTACTATGTGCAGAGCACTGTTCTAAGCGCTGGGGTGGGCACGGGGAATCAGGTTGGCCCACTTGGGGCTCACGGTCTTAATCCCCATTTTACAGATGAGGTAACTGAGGCACAGAGATCCGTGGAGAAGGGTAGCCTGGGAGGAATCCGAGAGCAGACACCCTCCTCTTCTCCTACCCAGCACAGGAAACACGGTCTCCCCCAACTGAGGGTCCAGTTGGTGAGGGACATGTTTTCCCTTCACCATCCTCACAGGGTAAAGAGAACTGATCCTGCAAATCACTATGAGCTTCCCGGAAGAAGGACCTAGCTCAGAGTGGAGCACACAAGTAAGTGGGGTTCGTGTTCAAAATAGATGGTGCGGACAGTGCATGACCGAAAAGCAGGCCCCAGACACCTAACCCCATTGAGCACACAAAAAGACTGGCCTTTTTAAAAAAGTGGTACTTATTAAGCGCCTACCACGTGCCAAGCACCGTACTAAGCGCTGGGGTGGATTCAAGCAAGTCAGATTGGACAGTGTCCCTGTACCGCAGAGGGCTCACAGTCTTAATCCCCATTTTACAGATGAGGTAACTGAGGCCCAGAGAAGGGAAGCGACTTGCCCAAGTCCTCACAGCAGACAAGGGGCGGAACTGGGAATAGAACCCATCACCTTCTGACTCCCAGGCCTGGGCTCTGTCCACTATGCCATTCCCCATTTTACAAATGAGGAAACTGAGGCACAGAGAAGTTAAGTGACTATGGTCACAGAGCAGGTAAGAGGCAGATGCAGGATTAGAACCCAGATCCCCTGACTCCTAAGCCTGTGTTCTTTCCATTAAGCCACACACTTTCCACTGTGCACCTTTCCCACACCTCCCCAACCCTGATCAGAGAGGGTAATCAGGAACAAAATCCTTCACTTTGGATTACGTCCGACCCAATTTCCACAAAACCACCCCAGCATTTAGCACGGTGCCTGGTACACAGTAAGTGCTTAACAGATACCACAATTATTATTCCCCACTTTCCCCGTGACTGCTCGTCCTCAATTAGAGAAGCTAAATGAACAGGGAAGTTGCCAGGAGATAAGCAGCGGCAGGAGAGAAATGAGCAAGAAAATGGCCCGGATAAACAGGCGAAACAGACCAGGATAATTGAGACTGGACGGCAATCCAGAACAGCCCTAAAAGACTCTGAAGAGAAGTGGAAAGGAAAATAAAAAGCAAACACGCCACAGTTCTTTCCTAGTGGGTTGGGGACAGTCTCGGAGGATTTCAGAATCAAGCGTCGGACTTGGATCGGGCAAGGCAAACCTTTCTGTGGGAATATTTCCAGAAGTGAGCTTTATTCTCTGAACTTTGAGTTTGCTCGGTTTGCCCTTTGAATACCAGACAAATGAGAAACACTTTTAATTTGGTTAGTCTTTTTATTATTTTTATTCTCAGGAAATAAATCTGAACCACTTCTCTTGCTTCCTGGGAAATTCTCTGGCACGAATGGAACATCCGGTCGCCTGCTGATTTCACATGAAGTTGAATCAATTCTATTCAGAATGGAGGATCTGTGGGACTTTTTTAAAAGAAAATAGAGGATGGCTCAGGAGCAGTTTCAGAGTGAGAATCCCGAAAGCATCGACGAAGGGGACAACCATCAAACCTTCTTGATCTTGATGTTTTCCCTTCTGAAGCAAGTCAAAGCAGATGTTAATCATTTTGTTCAATTCTTTCAGTAAAAGCCATGACCCCCCCCCCCCCAATATGCTAAAAAGCTGTCAATGATTATTTTGACACTTCTGAATTCCGATGAAAATTTCACCCCAGCAAATACCTACTCTGTGTGCCGAACACTGTACTGAACACCTTCTGTGTGCACTATCCTGGCCTGAGTAGGTGTTTTACGTGCAGGGTATCAAACCAAGGGTTGCTGTAAACAGAGCACTGCACTAGAATTAAAAGATACATGGCCTGCTCTTAGGTAACTTACTATCTACTCTGGGAGGCAGGCAGACGCAGATTGGGTTCAGGCGGGAATAAGAGTGAAAATGAAAATACAACTGAGGCAAACAAAATCAAATAAAAATGAATAAATGGAGGAGGTGTATAAAAAGAGTAGATTAGCTATCTGGTCTTCCTGGCAGGAATAAAACGCTCAGTCAGTCAGACGATCGTATTTATTGAGCGCTTAGCATGGCGTAGTAGATAGAGCACGGGCTTGGGAGTCAGAAGGTCATGGGTTCTAATGTCGCCTCCGCCATCATCCGCTACGTGGCCTGGGCAAGTCACTTCACTTCTCTGTGACTCAGTTACCTCATCTGTAAAGATGGGGTTTGAGGCTGTGAGCCCCTTGTGGGACAGAGACCGTGTCCAACCCAATTTGCTTGTATCTGCATCGGCGCTTAGTAGAATGCCTGGCACATAGTAAGCAACGAACTAAAATCGCAATTATCATTATTGTTAGAACTGTACTAGGTGCTTTGGAAAGTAACAGGCATATTTCCTGCCCATAACGACGCGTTTGATCGAGTGGGGTGCCTTCAGGACCACTTGACTGTACCCCGCAGCTGTCAAGAATGGTTCTGTGAGTCGTCAGCACTCTCACTGACTTGATCAAAATTGATCTGTGGCCGGCACTAGGCTTATAACGGTCCACTTCTGTACTAATAAAGTTGAATGAGCTACTTTTTACGTTTTTATATTGCTGCGGAAAGCAACCCCGCATCTCTGAATAACGACTTCACCAAGGTTTTCGTTAAACAACTAGTGTGACGCTGACCCGGGGGGGGGGGATTTCTGGTCAGGAGGGCTCCCGCTCACATTAACACACAGACGACCCGGTGCTCCGAAAAAAAGGAAGGACAACTTTCACTTTCCAACCCTTCTAATAAATGAGGATGGAGGACAAAAGATCCATTCCACCAATTTTAAAAGGAAGCAGAAGGAGGTAATAATAATAAGGAGGGTATTTATTAAGCCCTTAGTATATGCCAGGTACTGTTCTAAGCACTGGTATAGATACAGAGTAATCAGGTTGTCCCGCGTGGGGCTCACAGTCTTAATCCCCATTTTACAGATGAGGTAATGGAGGCACAGAAAAGTAAAATGACTTACCTAAAGTCACACAGCTGAGAAGCGGCAAAGCCGGGATTAGAACCCACAACGTGTGCCTCCCAAGCCCGGGGCCTTTCCACTAAGCCACGCTGATTCTCAGCTAGTTCCCTGAGCAGCAACGAAGTAGCTTTGGGCAGGCGGATGCATGTCTGAGCCGTCCGGAGGCGTGTAGACACATGTCTGGGCCAGCTGGAGGCAGGTGGACATATGTCTGGGCCATTGGGAGGCATGTGAACACGTCTGGTCCAGCTGGAGGTGTGTGAACATATGTCAGAGCCGGCTGAAGGCATGTGGCCAATTGGAAGAAAAGTTTGCCAGTACACTTTTAAAAACTTTAAAGACCAAACCCCAGGAAAATTCATTTTTTGTTTAAGCAGCATAGCTATTCCTCAATTAAAGCCCTCTTTACCCCAGCTCCCTCTCCCTTCTACGTCGGCTCTGCGCTTGGATCCGTACTCAACCCCCCAGCTCTTATGTACAAATCTTTAAATTATATATTACAAATTATTTATTTATAGTAATGTCTGTCTCCCCCCAGACTATAAGTTCGTTTTAGGCAGAGAACGTGTCTGCCAACTCTGTTGTACTCGCCCAAGGGCTTAGTACTCTCTGTACCTAGTAAGCACCCACTAAATACACTGATTGATTGATTGATTGATTGATATATAAAGCACCAGGATCCTACAGGGAGAACGTCCCTTCACTTTGGCTTGGCAACCACCATCCCGAAGAAGAGCAGGTTTCTCTCCTACTGCAAGCGGATCAGAGCAGCTGCTGACAGGCCTGCAGTTCTGGCTACTTCCACTTCTTCACTCCCTTCTCGGGAAGAGAAAAAAAATCCAAAATATCAAAAAATCCAAACCAGATCGACCTCTTCCCCGGTCCCCGGAGAAGCAGTGAGGCCTACTGGATGGAGCACCGGCCTGGGAATCAGAAGGACCTGGGTTCTAATTCCGGCTCTGCCGCTCCTCTGCTGTGTGACCCGGGGTAAGTTATTTAATTTCTCTGGGCCTCAGCTATCTCGCATGTGAAATGGGGATTCATTCATTCAATAGTATTTATTGAGCGCTTACTATGTGCAGAGCACTGTACTAAGCGCTTGGAATGGACAAATCGGCAACAGAGAGAGACGGTCCCTGCCCTCTGACGGGCTTACGGTCTAATCGGGGGAGACGGACAGACAAGAGGATTAAGATTGTGAGCCCCAAGCGGGACGGGGACTATGTCCAATCCGATTTGCTTGTATCTACCATAGCTCAGTGCCTGGCATGCAGTAAGTGCTTAACGAATGCTATTATTATTATTATTATCATTAGAATCTTCTCCTTGCCACATCCGGGATCCTCTTCTCCTGGAGCATTAAGACGGACAGGGAACGTATCTGCTAATCTGCTCCGCCACTAGTCAGCTGTGTGACCTTGGACAAGTCACTTAACTTCTCTGTGCCTGTTGCCTCATCTGTCAAATGGGGATTAAAACTGTGAGCCGCACGTGGGACAGCCTGATCACCTTGTATCACCCAGCGCTTAGAACAGTGTTTTGCACATAGTAAGCGCTTAACAGATCCACAGTTTATTTTTTTATTTTTTAATTCTCTTATAGTGTACCCTCCCAAGCTCTTAGTACAGTCCTCTGCACAGTGATGGTGTCTAGTGCCATGCACTCAATAAACGCGACTCATTTTTCTGCTGTTTCTGCTGCAACTGCAGGTGATGATGTGATGATGATGTAGTCAATCAACCAGTCAACCCAGGATATTTATTGAGCGCTTACTGTGTGCTTAGCACTGTAGTAAGCGCTTGGGAGATTACGATGCATTAGGAAGTAGACATGATCCATGCCTATAGATTAATTGATCGTTTTCAATATATTGGAGCAAGAAATTTGATCCTTTTGCAGAAGAAATACCCCTAAATTCCCTTCAGTCCGTTGTTCTTTTAAGCTGGTAAATAAACTTATGAATTCACGAATAACGTATTTCTAGATGGTTGAAATTACTTAATCATAATAATAATTATGGTATTTGTTAAGTGCTTACTATGTGCCAGGCACTATACTAAGCAGTGGGGTAGATTCAAGATAATCGGGTCGGATGGAGTCCCTGTCCCACAGTGGGCTCAAAGTCTTCATCCCCATTTTTAAGATGAGGTAACTGAGACGGAGAGAAATTACGAGATTTGCTCAAGGTCACACAGCAGACAAGTGGCGGAGCCTGTATGAGGACCCAGGTCCTCAGCCTCCCTGGTCTGAGGAAGGATTTGGTGAGAAAAAACTGGAACAGAGTGAAGAAGCAGCATGGTTTAGTGGAAAGAGCACCGGCTTGGGAGCCAGAGGTCGTGGGTTCTAATCCCAGTTCCAATATATTGAAAAGGATTAGTCAATCTATGATACTTATTGAGTGCTTGCTAGATGTTGAGAATAAAGCACTGTCCCGAGCGCTTAGTAGACTGGCCTCCACAGAGTAAATGCTCGGTAAATACCACTGATTGACTGCCTCTAGACTGTGAGCTTCTCGTGGAGAAGCAGCGGGGCTCAGTGGCAAGAACCCGGGCTTGGGAGTCAGACGTCATGGGTTCGAATCCCGACTCTGACACTCGTCAGCTGTGTGACTCTGGGCAAGTCACTTCACTTCTCTGTGCCTCAGTTACCTCATCTGTAAAATGGGGATTAACTATGAGCCTCACGTGGGACACCTGATGATGCTCTATCTCCCCCAGTGCTTAGAACAGTGCTCTGCACAGAGTAAGCGCTTAACAAATACCAACCTTATGTCTACCAACTCTGTTGTATTAGACACTAATGTTTTTTCCATTTTGCTTCTCTAATAATAGCACTCCAATGTTGGGGTCATGGGAAGTGGGTTGTATAAAAAGTGCAATTTGTAGGGAATATCATATTTAGTATCCGTCAGAGTAAATCTGATATTTCTCAGGACTCAATTTAGCAAAATTAATTGAGGGATTTGTATTTATTTAAAGATTGTTCGTGTATGTTTACAAAATATATAGTTATATAAAGGTTAAATCAGGACTAAAAATTCCGGACTTGGTTGTGTTGTGGATTTGTACCATTTGTAGCTATTAGCACAACAAAGAATGCTTAATTCAAACATGTTCTTTGTTCAGTTCTGGCAAGCTTATGTGAAGTTGGGAAAGAATGGAAAAAAAAAAAGATTTAAATTGGAAATTTGTTATTTTCCTTAGGGATTTTTTGATTATTTATTTAAGCTGTTTCTTCACCGATTCAAATGTGAAAATAGTTGACCGATGACTGTGCAGTGCTTATCATGACATTTCCCTTGCTTGTCTTGTCTTTTGCTGTTGAGTCGTCTCTGACCCATAGCGACTCCTTCAACCCATCTCTCCCAGAAGGCCCCACCTCCGTCTACAATCGTTCTGGTGGTGTATCCATAGAGTTTTCTTGGTAAAAATACAGAAGTGGCTTACCATCGCCTTCTTCCGTGCAGTAAACTTGAGTCTCCGCCCTCTACTCTCTCTCCCATGCTGCTGCTGCCCAGCACAGATGAGTTTTGACTCGTAGCAGATGGTCTTCCACTTGCTAGCCACTGGCCAAGCTAGGAATAGAATGGGTAGGCCTCCCGTAGTCGAGGCCGGGAGAATACTGGAAACTCTCCAGGTGCGGTCCTGCGACGGGGTTCCCTTACTTGAAGCTTTAAAAATTTATACTGAAAAAGGAGAGAAATATTGACCAAAACAAGTATTAGATTGTCAGGAAAAATATCACAACGATTCTGGGATGTGGAATGTACTGATACGTGGGAGGCAGGGAGTTTTGGAAGAAGGAACGTGGTCTAGTGGAAAGAGCATGGGCCTGGAAGTTAGAAGACTCGGGTTCCAATAATAATAATAATAATAATGATGTTGGTATCTGTTAAGCGCTTACTATGTGCAGAGCACTGTTCTAAGCGCTAGGGTAGATATAGGATAATCAGGTTGTCCCACGTGAGGCTCTCAGTTAATCCCCATTTTACAGATGAGGTAACTGAGGCACAGAGAAGTGAAGTGACTCGCCCACAGCCACACAGCTGACAAGCGGCAGAGCCGGGAGTCGAACCCATGACCTCTGACTCCGAAGCCCAGGCTCTTTCCACTGAGCCACGCTGCTTCCCTAAATACCACTTAATACCAATACCAGTACAATACCCCTTCCTTCACCCTGTCTGCTGTGTGAACTTGGAAGAGTCATTTAACTTCTCTGCGCCTCAGTTCCCTCATCTGCAAAATGGGGATTCAATACCTGTTCTTCCTCCTACTTAGACTGCGAGCTTCATGTGGGACATGATTGTCTTGTATCTACTCCAGCACTTAGTACATGCCTGGCATTTAGTAAGTGCTTAACAGATACCACAATTATTATTATTATTATTATTGTCTTTCCTGGAAGGCAGGAATTTTTCTCCTTTAAATGCAGTTGACATTCTGCCCCACCCCTCTGTGTGGTGTCAAGCACTGTTCTAAGCACTGGGGGTAGATACAATTTAATCAGACTGGATACATGGGCCTCACAGTCTACGTAAGAAGGAGAACAGATATGGAATCCCCACTTTTTGCAGTTGAGGAAACTGAGGCGCAGAGAGGTTAAGTGACTTGCCCAAGGTCAGATAGCAGGTAAGTAGAAGAGCCGGTATAAGAACCCTGGTCCTCTGACTACCAGAGTTATCAGCGTGATCCCAAGGTACTACTGGAATCGCTTGACTCCATTCATTTATTCATTCAACCGTATTTATTGAGCACCTACTTACTGAGCGCTAAATTAGTAAATTTCACCTGTGTTCTGTGAGAAAATGTTAGTTCAAACCCGAGAAGAAAAGTACTTCTCCCCAGACCCAAGGGTTAGAGCTGAAATGTGTTTTATAGATTTGATTGACCTGTGCTCAGTTCAAGCACAAAGAGAACCCCAAAATATGTATTAGTAGACCATAGGAAATGAGTGGATTTGGAATAGAAACTTCGAATTTAGTCTTAAATTGACTTGCTAGAATGTGCCCCTACATGAAAGGACTAAAATGAAGCATATGCTCTTGGTTAAATTTCAGGGACAAGAGCAGACTGGGGGGGGGGGTCTCTTAAAATGTCCAAATATTTCCAATGATATGAATCAATCAATTAATTAATCATATTTGTTGAGTACTTACTGTACGGAGAACACTGTACTAAGTGCTTGGGAGAATAAAATGCAATAATACCATAGACATTCCCTGTCCACAACAAGCTTGAAGTCTAGAGGTTAAAGGGGTTGAAAGAAGTTTCACGTATAGGTTGCTAGATATAGAGATGCAACTAGTTAGTGTCCTACCCACAGGGCAATATTAGTTAATAGTTTCTCACACGTGACTCTTCTGGTTAATTAAGACCTATACAAATAGGCACCCCACTCCCTTAAATTGACGTGTTTGTTTACAGAACAATCTAATGTTCTTTCGTTAATGGTCCTATGTCTCCAAAACCACTGAAAAAAATGCATTTTCAAATGCCTAACTTGGGAGTAAACGGGTTAGAACACGTCTGAACCAACAAATAACATCAATTAGATTCTTTCCTGCCACTTCAAGACGGTCTGAAATACGCATTCCAATCTGCTCTGCAAACCTCTAAGGAAATGCATCCCCAAGCAGAGTGTTTCTTTGGAAAAAGGCAGAGGAAACCAGCAGGCTGCCTGATGTATCTCTTTCAAAGGGGGTTAGGGCATGTTCTCTTTCGTTGAAATACCTTTCCATTTCTCACAGAACCAAAGTGCATACCGAATTTTTAATTTCACCTCTCAGGCTTGGGGAATGATAAGTGCATCTTCCCATGGTTGTTTAAAATGCCAAACTCCCACCAAATTCTTTAGGGATTTTGCAGAATCCTCCAAGCCGGCCGGTGGCAGAGGGCCTAGGGGTGGGTCATGTGAGCAGGTTGCCCAATAACTGAGCCTGAGAAAGCATGAACCGACTGGAACTGACCCCCATCCCTGCCGCTCGTCAGGGTCATCGGAGGCGGAGGCTGAGGGAGGAGGGTTCTCCCTCCTCTCTTTCTTCCCATCCCACGCTGAGTCACTTCTCCGGAATCGGTTTGCACATTTTCCAAGGCCCCTCAGATTTGCAGGGTGACTTACTGAGGCGGCAGAGAGAGCCCTTTTTGCAGTGATGCTGGGAAAGGGCCGGGTTTATGTCTCCAGCTTGGAAAGGAAGTCAGGCGCTGTCGGTTCAACGGTGCCAGGGCTTTTGTGTATCGACAGCCCGGAGCCCAGCTCTACAAGCAGAGAAATGGTCAAGCCAGCCCGGGGTTCAGCTCGGCTCATGCCTGGCTTCCAAACCCTGGTCTGGCCCGGCTCCTTGACTTCTCTAGGCCTCGCTTTGTCCCGAGACTCGAACCTTGGGTTTTAGCACTAGGGAGAATTTGGAAGAGGAGCGTGTTCTGAGTTTTTTTTTTCTGAATGGCACTTGTTAAGCACTTACTATAGGCTAGACGCTGTACCAAGTGCCCATCTAGATACAAGAAAATCACTTTGGACACAGTCCCTGACCCACATGGGGTGCCCAGTGAGGAAGATTTAATCTCCATTTTACAGATCAGGTAACTGAGGCACAAAGAAGCCGAGTGACTTGCCCAAGTTCCCGCAGCAGACAAGTGCCAGACTACGTGCCAGACAACCTCTCAACGGGGCCAGAACCCGTTGGATTAATCGATCAATCGTATTTATTGAGCACATACTGTGTGCAAAGCACCGTACTAAGCACTTGGGAGAGTGCAATATAGCAACAAAGAGACACACTCCTGTCCACAACAAACTCACGATCATCATCATCATCAGCAATATTGGTTGAATATCCACTGTTTACAGAGCACAGTGTTGACCACCTGCTTTGTGCAGAGCACTGCGCTAGAGGGTATGAACATATAATAGAAGTAAAAAGTGCAACCCTTGCCCTCGAGTAGTGTATAATAGAATGGCAGCTAAGACTATATCAGTGATGTTTATTGAGCGGTTACTACGTGCGGAGCACTGTACTAAGCGCTTGGAGGAGTACTATTTTGTAAAAATACAGCAGAATTAGCGGACGTATTCCCTGCTCACAACTAGCTTACAGTCTAGAGGGGGAGACAGACATTAATATAAATAATTCTTCCCCTCTGCGTCTAGGCCCCCATAAAATAATGCTTTATGTACAGTTGACTGATTATAGCCAAAATTTATTTTAATGTCTCTCTCCCTCTCTGGACCGTAAATTCATTTCGGGCAGGGAACATATATGTTAATTCCTTGAGTCAGTCAAATGTATTTACTGATCTTGCACTGTGTGCAGAGCACTGTACTAAGCGCCTGGGAGAGTAATAATAATAATAATAATGTCGGTATTTGTTAATAATGATAATAATGTTGGTATTTGTTAAGCGCTTACTATGTGCCGAGCACCGTTCTAAGCCCTGGGGTAGACACGGGGGAATCATGTTGTCCCACGTGGGGCTCACAGTCTTCATCCCCATTTTACAGATGAGGGAACTGAGGCACCGAGAAGTTTAGTGACTTGCCCAAAGCCACACAGCTGACAAGTGGCCGAGCCGGGATTTGAACCCACGACCTCTGACTCCAAAGCCCCTGCTCTTTCCACAGAGCCACGAGCGCTTACTATGTGCAGAGCACTGTTCTAAGCGCTGGGGTAGACACAGGGGAGTCAGGTTGTCCCACGTGGGGCTCGCAGTCTTAATCCCCATTTTACAGATGAGGTAACTGAGGCACAGAGTACAATACAACATTGTAACAGACCCATTCTCTGGCACTTAGTACAGGGCCCTCTACATAGTAAGTACACGTTAAATACCACATGCGCCTTGTGGACAGGGAACATGTCTACCAACGCTTTTGTATAGGACACAGTAAGCGCGCAAGAAATACCACAGGGTGATTGATGATTGATTGGTTGATTGTCTGTCTCTGGCCAAACCCCCCGCCGTAATTCCCTCACAGCCTCCTCCCTGATCCTCCCTCCCGTCACTCGATACTAAGGCCACAGGTCTAATTTTTCAATTCCCCAAACTGAACTCCGCATTAGGGTAGTGGAAATGAGCAGAGAACTGCGAAAGGACTCCCAGTCATCTCGTCTCTACTCTCGAGTCTTTCACCCTTCTCAGTTGGATCAGTCAGTTGATCTAATGTATTTATTTAGTGTTTACTGCGTGCGGAGCACCGCACTGAACTCTAGGGAGAGAAGAGTTAGACAAAGTAGATACGATCTCTGCCGCTGAGGAGTTTACAATCCAGGGGTGGCCGAGAGACAGGATTTAAAATCAGTTACAATTGGGAGAAGCGACCGAGTCTAAAGATATGTGTATTAAATATTGTTTCTCAGTTTCCTGTGCCTGTTCAGCTATTTTTCTGCTCAATACCCAGAATCCTCCTTTGTGGTTTTCCCAACCCCACGGGCCTCTTCGTCATCCTCTCGGCTCCGTCACCCCACAGGGCTCTGCTTTCAAGGCAGAAAGCCTTCGTTACTGTTCTGTCTCTCCCTCCTTCTGCTCCCTCAACCGGCTGCCAGACAATCCATCGATGATATTTACTGAGCGCTTGCTGGGGGCAGAGCACTGTACTAAGCACTTAGGAGAGTACCCTGCAGTAGGATTCGTAGACACAATCCCCCGCCCACGAGGCGCTTGCAGACCGCCATCTTGCAGCTGCCAGCCAAGTGGATGACCTAAGATTTGGAACCATTCATAGACTTGCCCCATCCAGTCCCAGAGGATTTAGTCAGTATTGCCATGGTTCAAAGGGTCTTTCATTATTTTTTATTTTTGTTCTAATTACTACCATTGTAGGAATAAAAGATGCTATGGTGTTATAATGTGCTTGCCAAAGTTGTCTGGGAGCTTCAGAATGCACATGTTCTTTGTTTCTGAATTCAGGTCTTTGCTCTCTGAGAAGCAGCATGAACTATAGGGAAGCACACAGACCTGGGAGTCAGAGGACCTGGGTTCAAATCCTGGCTCCGCCAATTGCCTGCTGGGCGGCCTTGGGCAAGTCACTTCTCTCTTCCTCAGTTTCCTCATCTGTAAAATGGAGATTCAATACGTGTTTTCCCTTCTACTTAGAATGTGAGCCACATGTGGGACAGAGAAGTAGCATAGCGAGTAGATAAAGCATGGGAGTGGGAGTCAGAAGGACCTTAATTCTAGTCCCAGATCTGCCACTCGCCTTCTGTGTGACCTTAGGCAAGTCACTTAACTTCTCTATGCCTCGGTTACCTCATCTGTAAAATGGACATTAAGACTGGGTGTTCCACATGGGACAGGGACTGTGTCCAACCTAATTACCTTGTAATAATAATAACGTTGGTATTTGTTAAGCGCTTACTATATGCCAAGCACTGTTCTAAGCGCTGGGGTCGATAGATACAAGGTAATCAGGTTGTCCCACATGGGGCTCGCAGTCTTCATCGCCATTTTACAGATGAGGTAACTGAGGCACAGAGAATTTAAATGGCCTGCCCAAGGTCACCCAGCTGACAAGTGGCGGAGCAGGGATTAGAACCCACCACCTCTGACTCCCAAGCCTGTGCTCTTTCCATTAAGCCACGCCGCTTCTCGTAGCAGTGTGTACTTGTTGTACCTATCCCACTGCTTAGAACAGTACCTGGTATCTAGGAAGCGCTTAACGAATGCCATGTTACCTACCCTAGTATTTAGAACAGTGCTTGGCACATAGTAAGTGCTTAAAAACTACCATAATTGTTCATTATTATAATTATCGATCTGAATAGCTTCCCCTGATCTACTAAGCCTCACTGAGGCAGAAATCCATGGTGATAGTGAAAGTTTTAATCATTTGGCTCAGGATACAAAGGAGGCAGAGGATTTTACAGTGTAAAACCACACATACAATCTTGTGGCTTCTGTCAGTAAATGTTCAGTTCCCATGAAGAACTTCCTTCACTGTAGTGCCCACATTCAGCTTTTATCTTGCCTCTTAATGCCTTCTGATTTGCAATACCTGTGGTGATTTGCAATATCTGGGAGGGGAAATGTCACAGAGGCCAATGCTGCAAAGGATGAAACTATTTCCGTGAACGGAAACACTTTTGAGAGTTGGTTAACACATTTTCCAGGACTGCTGTTATTTCAAATCTTCAAAATGTTTGTCAGTGTCATTTTTTAATGGTACAAAAATGACTTCTTAGCAAACACAGTGTGATCCAGACAGTCTTGAAAATTTCAGTGGATGGTGACAAGAGACAACTTGAGTGAGGCATGTAAAAAATAAGGTCACTCTTTGTTTTTTAGAGAGAAAACGGAAAGCTTAAAAATGGGCTCATTTAAGGTATTTCAGTGGCCATTTTTTTAAAAAAATGGTATTTGTTAAGCACTTGTTATGTGCTGGGTACTCTACTAAGCGCAGGGGTAGGTACAAGCTCAGCAGGTTGAACACGATCCACGTCCCACATGGGGCTCTCAGTTTTAATCACCATTTTATAGATGAGATAACTGATGTGCAGAGAGGTAAATGACTTGCCCAAGGTCACCCAGCAGGCAAGTGGCAAAGCCAGGTTTAGAACCCAGGTCCTTCTGACCCCAAGTCCAAGTTCTATCCTTTAGGCCACACTGCTCCTTGTGTCTATTGATGCTAAAGTTGAGCATTTACTGTGTGTCTGTACCAAGCTTCTGGGAGAGTACACTACTAGAGAAGCAGCGTGGCTCAGTGGAAAGAGCCCGGGCTTGGGAGTCAGAGGTCATGGGTTCAAATGCCGGCTCTGCCACTTGTCAGCTGTGTGACTGTGGGCAAGTCACTTAACTTCTCTGTGCCTCAGTGACCTCATCTGTAGAATGGGGATTAACTGTGAGCCTCACATGGGACAACCTGATTACCCTGTATCTACCCCAGCGCTTAGAACAGTGCTCTGCACATAGTAAGCACTTAACAAATACCAACATTATTATCAGTATTATTATTATTATTAAAGCGTAGGTAGACGTGACCACAAGGAGCATATAGACCAGAGGGAGAGACAAACGCGCAAATAAATTACATAAAGAGAGGGATGGCTATCAAAGTGCTTAAGGGGTACACACCCAAGTGCAGAGGTGATACGAAAAGAAGGGTGAATCGCCGAAATGCGGTTTTTGCCGGGAAAGGCCGCCAGGAGAAGATGTGATTTTAGTAGAGCTTGGAAGATAGGGAGAGTGGTGGTAATAATAATAGTAATAACTGTGGTATTTGTGAATCGTTTACTATGCGCCAAGCATTGTACTGAGCACTGGGATAGGTGCAAGATAACGCAGGGGGCTCACGGTCTTAAGTAGGCGGGAGAAGGATTGAATCCCCATTTTGCAGCTGAAGGAACTGAGGCACAGAGAAATTAAACGACCAGTCCAAGGTCACACAGCAGGTAAGTGGCAGAGCTGAGATTTGAACTCAGATCCGCTGATTCTGAGGCCTGTGCTCTTCCCACTAGGCAATGCTCCTTCACCAACACTTAGTACACTGCTCTGCACACACTAAGCAGTCAATAAATACCACTGATTGATTGATTGAACAGAGCTGGATCTACAATAGCCTGAGGATTTCAGTCAGTCATGTGAATATATGTTCATACGGTAGTATTTATTGAGCATCTACTGTGTGCAGAGCACTGTACTGAGCAGTGGGAAGAGGACAATACAACCATGAACAGATACATTCCTTACCCACAGTGCCTGCCCTCAAGGCATGTAACAGAGAATGAGGATGCTATGACTACCATAAATACTGAACACTTTTGTAAACCAAAGTCATAAGGCCAAAAGTAGAGGAACCAAGAAAACATAGCACCTGACGCATAGATGCAAGGTGTATAGGGGAAATAATAATAATAATGATAATTGTTGTATTTGCTAAGCGCTTACCGTGTGCCAGGCACTGTTGTACTCGAAAAGAGAATAGAACTAAAAAAGCAGTGAGGATTCGAATCCGAGGTGGTGACACAAGCAAGGAAAAGTAACACTCAGAGACAGTGCTGGAGAGATCAGAAAAGGGAGGACTACGACCGAGTGCCCGTTCGCCTCCGGAGAGGTACGAGTGACACATCGGCCCCCCTCTCCAGTTTGGCCGTGCCTTTATTTACAACATATAAGAAAACTGGCCAATCACAAAAGAACTCAGGCAAGTGTGTTTTCTTCAGGGACAAAAGAGACTCTTCAAGCGGGCCTTATCTGTTTTGGGTAAGAAGCAATCTCCAGTCCCCTGGAATTTGCGGATGTGGTATACATCCCAACTGAAATGGGGGGGCTTCCTGAGCTGCTATCCTCAGAATGCTGTTCCAAAACACTGTATTAAGCGCCGGGGTGGATACAGGGAAATAGGGTTGGATGCAGTCCCTGTCCCATATGGGGCTCACAGTCTTAGTCCCCGTTTTTACAGATGAGGTAGCCGAGGCACAGAGAAGTGAAATGACTTGCCCAAGGCCACACAGCAGACAAATGACGGAGCCAAGATTCGAATCTATGACCTTCTGACTCCCAGGCCCCTGCTCTATCCACTACACCATGCTGCTTCCCTGGATGCTGAGAAGCTGAATTTAAACTAAAATAACAATTACGGTATTTACTAAGCTCTTACTATGGGCCAAACACTATGGAAAACAGTGGGCTAAATACGAGCAAATAATAATAATAATGATGATTGTGGTATAAGTGTTTACCATGTGCCAAGCACTGGGGTAGACTGTGTTGGACACAGTCCATGTCCCACAAGGGGCTCAAGGTCTTAAACCCCATTTTTCAAATGAGGGAATCGAAGCACAGAGAACTGAAGCGACTCGCCCTAGGTCACACAACCGACCAGTGGCGGAGCCGGGATTAGAACCCAGGTCCTCGCGACTCCCGGGCCCGTGCTCTATCCATTAGGCCACGCTGCTTCGTAAGTGAAGCCGCTAAAGTACAGGGATGTGCAGGGTCAGAAAAAGTTCAACTGGGAAGCCTTCGGTGAGAAATGGAACCGAGGCAGAGTTTTGAAGGAGAGGAAAAAGAGAAGTGGTTCGATTCTGAAAGCCGTCTTCTAACACTATTGCATTCACCCTAGCACTTAGCATATTGGTCCACGCCCAATAGGTGCTCAATAAACCCTATTTATCGATTGACTTGAGGAGGTGGAAGCGCCTTCCTGGCCTGGGGAAGGGGATGAGTCACAGTTTAGAGCAGGAAACGAGGTGGTGGAGGATGATAAGCTAGATTGCCTAGGTCTCTTAGGCATTTTGATCTGATAGAAAGGAAATGGAGATGAGCGTGTGGTGTCCTTTATTAGACATCGAGCACAATGCAGCTTTTGAGTTTCGTTACTATGACCAAGCACTTGGGAAGTACGGAATAATCGATCGATCAATCAGTTGTATTTGTTGAGCACTTACTCTGTGCAGAACACTGTATTGTGCGCTTGAGGGAGTGAAGTAGACATAATCCCTTCCTCCAGGTACGTAAAATCTAGTGGGAGAGACGAACATAAACGTATTCACGACGAGAGCGGTCAAAATAAATAATTGAATAGGCACATACGCAGCAGCGCAAAAGATGGCTTTAATAAATTCATCACCCGAGAAGATGTGGTGGGATCTAAGATCCCAGATATACTAAAAGAAGCCACAAAACAAGCATTTAGTCCAGTGCTCTGCACACAGGAACCACTTAATAATTACCCCCTGGTGGACCGATTGAAGGGATTCTGGAACTGGAAGGAAAAGCTGCAGCTATGGAACAAATAAAGCCTTAAGATGACATTGGACCACGTTCGTGGTCAGAGAACAATTCACGGTCAAGAATGGCGTGTGTCAAGCTGACATTTCTTCTAGGTTATGTTGGTCTGAACTTATTTCTGCTGCCCCGTTGTCCTTCTCCCTTGTCTTCTTGTAAATGACAACTGCAACTCTTTTGTTCTTATTGCTTCTTTTTTTAGCCACTTTTGTACCCCAAGACAGGAAATGGAGCTTTAGCAAGAGTTTCCTTTCCGTTCCAAGTGGATGTTCGAAAGGTCAGGGAAAAACTTGGAGAAATTGATTATGGCAGCTGCATGAGTCAGCAGTACCTTTGTGTGTCATGTCAGACAGAGGCCTGATTTCTTTGATTATGAGTTATACTATCATTTCACAGACACTTAGCCTAGTGCCCTTATGCAGACAAGTACTTATGTAAGTATCTTATATACTTTTATGTTCTCCTTTCTCCAGTTTCCTTGCTGAAACTGCTGCTGTCTTCCTATTCGGTTACCTCATCTATAAAATGGGGATTAAGCCTGTGAGCCCCACGTGGCACAACCTGAATACCTTGTATCTACTCCAGCACTCAGAACAGTGCTTGGCACATAGTAAGTACTTAACAAATACCATTATTATTATTATTATTATTTTCCCTTGCTACTCTCTCCCCACTGACTGATGCTACTGCCTCCTTGCTTTTCACTGCTATACTAAATGATTTGAAATTCTGCTTCACTGTTCCTCTAAAATGGGGATCTTCCCTCTATTCATTCTGTCACTCATTAAGTGGTATTTATTGAGTGCCTACTACTTGCAAAGCCCTGTGCTAAGCCCTAAGGAAGAATACAATAAAGGATAAAAAAGACCTGGCCCCTGCTCATCAGGGGACTCACAATCTAAAAAAAGATCTGTGAGTTTAGTGGCAGGCTTATATAGGAGGATTTAATACACAGAAATGAAACAACGAAAGAACAAAAGGCCGACGATGATCACAAAAGGAGCATCAAAACACTGTGGTCGATGGAGCCATTTACAGCCTAGAGTGTCACAGATACCGACCAAAGTCTTCCGGACATTCTAAAGTTTGTTTCCAAATCTTCCCTCCCTACCTGCACATGACCCAAAGCAGCTGACTTTATGGCAGATGTTTGGGTGTTTTGCTGTGATCACCCATTCTCCTGTGTTACATCAATCAATCAGTAGTATTTATTGGGCTTTATGTGCAGAGTTCTAAGAGCTGGGGAGAGTACAGTACAACAGAATTAGCAGACTTGCTCCCTGCCCATAATGAGCTTACACGTGGTAAGTTGCTACTTGACTCAGTTGGTGATTCTGTCTTGCCATTTGATGTTGTCAATTAATTGTAGTTGAAACTGGTGGATCTGCTAAAATCGAAAGTGGCATTTGTGATAAATCCAGTACTTAACCTATGAAAATTGAAAACCACCACAGATTTACAAACGTTTGGTTAAAAGAAAGTTTGATGTTTTGTTAACACCAAACTGTCAGTCTCCCTAAGGGTACTTTAATTTCGATGATCGAGTACAACTTCGATCATCTGGACGTCACTTCGTTGTATACTGTGTAGCAGAATTTGGAGTCAATATTCAACATGGGAAGCAGCATGGGCTAGTAGATAGAACACGGACCTGGGAGTCAAAAAGACCTGGGTTCTAATCTCATCTCTGCCACTTCTCTGCTGTGTGACCTTGGACAAATCACTTCACGTCTCTGGGCCTCAGTTATCTGTAAAATGGGGATTAAGATTGTAAGCCCCGGGTGGGACAGGGACTGCGTCCAGCCTCATTAGCTTGTACCTACCCTAGCATTTAGTGTAATTCCTGCCACAGAGTAAGTGCTTAACAAATATCATTTAAAAAATTCAGTTCTGTGTCAACAAAGAAGATTATGGGAGTCATGCCCCATACATGCTATCACAGCACCGCTGCATAAAGTAGATATTCCCTCAGTTTTTTTTGAGTTGGTGGGGTAGGCCATTTTAACACTTTTTCTAGTGAACGTTTGAAGCCAACGTTTTCATTCTTGAAGAATAATAATAGTATTAAGTGCTTACTACATGCCCAAGAGCTGTGCTAGGCACTAGGGCAGGTAAAAAATATTCATATCAGACACAGTTCCTTTCCTACAATCTCAGGGATAGGGAGATCTGGCATGATGTCATTTTACAGATGAGGAAACTGAGAGTCTCAGTGTGGCCTGGAACCTGGGTCCTAAACCTGACTCCATCACTTCCCTGCTGTGTGAACTTGGGCAAATAACTTAACTGCTCAGTGCCTCAGTTTCCTCATTTGTAAAATGGAGATCAAACACCTGTTCTCCCTCCCCTGTTAAGTCCAGTTCTTAACACAAAGAAGTTGAAATCTACCACAGATTTACAGATATTCGTTTTGGTAAAAGACTTCAAGTTCTCTTAACAAATACCGTCAGTCTCCCTACGGGTTCATTAATCTTTATGGCAGGGACTACAGTGGACCAGATCCTCTTCAATGTACCTCAGTGCTTAGGACAGTGCTTGGCATAAAGTAAACGTTTAACAAATACCATAATTATTATTGAGGTCAGGAAGTTCAAGTGACCCAGGTTTATACAGCAGACCAGCCTCGAAGCTGGGATTGAACCTGGGACTTCTGACTCCCTTTCCCAGTTTCCTTCCCGTAGGCGATGCTTCGTCTCCTAAAAAACACTGCTACTCAGACACCCAAGATGATTGGTTTATTTTGTTTAATGAGATGTACATCACCCTGATTCTATTTATTTGCCATTGTTTTTATGAGATGTTCTTCCCCTTGACTCTATTTATTGCCATTGTTCTTGCCTGCCTGTCTCCCCCGATTAGACTGTAAGCCCATCAAAGGGCAGGGACTGTCTCTATCTGTTGCCAATTTGTACATTCCAAGCGCTTAGTACAGTGCTCTGTACATAGTAAGCGCTCAATAAATACTATTGAATGAATGAATCAGACAACACTGTTGCCTCTTAAGGTCACACCTCCTCCAAGAGGCCTTCCGAGATTAAGTCCTCTTTTCCCCGGCCCCCTCTGCCTTCTGCATCATCTACTCACTTGGACCTTTGGGCATTTGGTATTCACCTCACCCTCAGCCCCGAGGCTTTTCTGTACATATCTATAAATTATAAATTACAAGGTATTTATTTATATTAATGCCTGTCTCCCCCTCTAGACTTATAGCTCATTGTGGGCAGGGAATGTGTCTATCAGCTCGGTCATATTATACTCTCCCAAGCACTCGGTACAATGCTCTGCACACAGTAAGCGCTCACTAAATACCTTTGTTCGAATGATTGAAATATCTCTGGGCTCTCTCTGCTGCCTTAGACAACACCACTCATTCATTCATTCATTTACTCATATTTATTGGGCACTTACTGTGTGCAGAGCACTGTACAAAGTGTTCTTCCCCTCGACTCTATTTATTGCCATCGTTCTCGTCTGTCCGTCTCCCCCGATTAGACCGTAAGCCCGTCAAACGGCAGGGACCGCCTCTATCTGTTGCCGACTTGTTCATTCCAAGCGCTTAGTACAGTGCTCTGCACATAGTAAGCGCTCAATAAATACTATTGAATGAATGAATGAATACAAAGTGCTTGGAAGAGTACAGTATAACAATAAACAGGCACATTCCTTTGTCTGCTCCCCATAATTTATTGGAATGTCTGTCTCTCTCAGGGATCTTGTATTCTTCGTCTATTACACTCTCCCAAATGCTTAGTACAGTGTTCTGCTCACAGTAAATGCTCAATAAATACGACTGATTGACTGACTGTAGAGTGAGGCCCTCTTGCAGTGGGCAAGAGAGTCCTCAGTACATGCAGATGCGAGCAGGAGAAGAGGTAGGAACTGCTCCCAGGAAATTCATGGCCAAGGAAAATATCCCTCAGGATATTTTTTCTGAAGGAGCGCAGAAGAGTCCAGTTCTCTCATTTCTAGTCATGTACTGCCTGCAGCCATATCTGCAGGTCTGAATAGAAGCCTCACTATTCATGAAGCAGGAAGGTAACTGAAATCTAAATATTAACCACCCCAGCCAGAGAACAAACGCCTACCCAGAAAAGCATAGAAGAGGAAAGAGGCAGGTTTTAACCACGCTGCCCTTCCCCCTACCCTGATGGCTCTTCAGAGTCCCTGACACCCGCTCCTCCTCACCCTCCCGGACCCCGTCCTGGCTCCCAGCCAGGGTCAGAACTGGAAGCCAGCATTTCTGGGACCTCAATCTTGGAGGGGGAAATCCCCGGTTCCTCAACCTTGGGGCATTTCAAGATGAGGTTCCCTTATCACAAGCAAGCTGGCTGACAGGAAAACGTGAGTACACACCCTATTCTGAAAAGGAAAGATCATTCTAATCTCTCAGAGAATAAATGTCAAACCCTCGCTCTATGGTGGTGGCTCTTTCGCTTAGATTGGGGCTGGGTTCCTGGGTTTGAGAGTTTCTAATTGCTTTGTGATTCTGCTGCTAGCAAATACAGCCGTCTCTCTCTCTCCCTCTCTCTCTCTCCATCTCTCTCTTTCTTTCTCTCACTCCCTCTGTCTCTTATTCTCCCTCACTCTCTCTCTTTCTCTCACTCCCTCTGTCTCTCTCTCTCTCCCTCTTTCTCTCTCTTTCTCCCAATAGGAGATGGACAGAGACTCACCCCGATCTTGAAACCTCTCCCGAACCTTTGGAACCAAAGGTTCCAGAACCCAAACCCTATACCCGATGTCTTTTGGGGGTGTCCACCACCCCCGCCTCACTCCAGGGTGAAAATCCCAGCAACAGAGCAGGCCTCACTGTGCTCCAAAGATGTCACTATAGCTGGGTCTGGGAACACAGCAGTGTTCTGCACACAGTAAGCTCTCAATAAATACGGTTTGAATGAATAAGTGAGCACAGAAATGCCCCCAGCCTGGGGCAGTAGCCACAGGGAAGCCTCACTGGCTACTAACCCATGCAGATCTGGGAGGACAGCAGCACAGCATCAAGAACTGAGGACACCTACTTACTGAACACCCACTGTGTGCAGAGCACTGTACCGAGTGCTTGGGAGCCTACAATAGAACTGGACAGAAATGGCGCCTGAGGTTCTCAACCAATAAAGAGCCAAATACTTGAAGCCTTCTCATCTGGGCCGGGTGGGTCTTCTCAGGCTGCAGTGGATTCTTGTTTTCAAGTCGATCCGTTGGATCGTTCCCAGGGAGCGACTTTGGCTGACACTTTCTCCACTTTTCTGGGTCCGATCTAGGGTGAGAAGCAGCGTGGCGCAGTGGAAAGAGCATGGGCTTTGGAGTCAGGGCTCATGAGTTCGAATCCCAGCTCTGCCACTTGTCAGCTGTGTGACTGTGGGCGAGTCACTTCACTTCTCTGGGCCTCAGTTCCCTCATCTGTAAAATGGGGATTAAGACTGTGAGCCCCACGTGGGACAACCTGATTCCCCTGTGTTTACCCCAGCGCTTAGAACGGTGCTCTGCACATAGTAAGCGCTTAACAAATACCAACATTATTATTATTATTATGGATCTCTTTCCGAGCAGTAGAAAGGAGCTGCCCGTACATGGGAGGATGAGAACAACGTTCTGTGTGGAGGGGAGGGTGGGAACGGGCCTGGAACAGAGGCTTCTTAGAACAATAAACTTCAGGCAGAGTCCTCCCTAGCTAAAACCCCATAACCTTCCTGTTGGAATTCCTACTTATCAACAGTTCCAGGAAAGATCACATGATTCCCCCCAAATGAGATGACAGTACTTGATGATGTTTTCTTTTTCTTGTGTGAAGTTAGCTAACTGCCGAATTCAAGGATCTATCCAATCAGCTCCTTTCTACTCTCTAGAGACGCAGAGTGGCGTAGTGGATAGATCACAGCGCCGGGAGCCAGAAGGACCTGGGTTCTAATCCCAGCTCTACTACTTGTCTGCTGTGTGACCTCGGGCAAGTCACTTCTCTGTGCCTCAGTTATTTCATCTGTAAAATGGGGGTTAAAACTGTGAGCCCCATGTGGGACAGAAACTGTGTCCAATCTGAGAACCTTGTATCTGCTCCAACATTTAGGACAGTGTTTGGCACATAAAAAGCACTTAAAAAACACCATCATTGTTATTATTATTTTTATTATTACTATTACTCTGACTGGTGCACAGTGAGCTTAAATTTCCTCAGACTCTATCCTAGGTGGTCGCAGGACTGATCATCCTCATGAGACTTGGATCGCAGAATGGATTGCCTTCCCTCTGCCTTTACCTCTTCATAAAGTCCTGCCGTTCCCCGTCTGTCTCATTCAGCTGGGAGGCCGTCCCCGCGATTTGGCGGCAGAGCTGAAGTAGTTCCGGTGAAGGGGGTGTCTATCACACCGTGCAGCAGTGTAGCCGAGCTTGTAGTAAATGGGTATAAGCCGAAGGTTGAACAGAGTGTACAGTCTTCCTTAATAAAAGTTGTCAGATTGTCTGTCATTTCCAAAGAAAAGCTACAGGTTTGGCAACAAAGTCAAGAATTCAGGCCCTGGTGAGGTGGTAATAGTAGTAATAGTAGAGAAGCAGCTTGGCTTAGTGGAAAAAGCGCAGACTTGGGAGTCAGAAGTCATGGGTTCTAATCCCGCTCCGCCACTTGGCTGTGTGACTTTGGGCCAGTCACTTCACTCCTCTGTGCCTCAGTTTCCTCAACTGTAAGTCAGGGATGAAACACCTGTTTTCCTTCCTACTTAGACTGTAAGGCCCATATGGGACGGGGACTGTGTCTGACCGATTAACTTGCATCTACAACAGTGCAGTGCAACACCTACTAAATGCTTCAAATTCCATTTTCTTAAAATCGAGACTATTGCTGGGGTGTGAGCATCTACTTATGTTTCTTTATCTGACCTCAAGATCATCTTTATTAAAAAAGGATATGCAGCAAATGTATGGGTTTCTTACCAAACAAACTTTGTCTGATCTCCAGAAGGCTGCTGAGGCAATTTAACTTTGTTTTCAAATCTATGTGATTTTTAAAATTTCAGCTGTTGACCTAGATGCTTTTTGAACTTCTATTCCAGCCCCAAGACCGTAAGAATGTGTGTGGATAGATTTTTCGCCGGCTTCCTGTGTCCGTCCTCATCGAACAGGGGCAGTGTGGTATGGTAGAAAGAGCACGGGCCCGAAAGTCAGGGGACCTGAGTTCTAATGCTGGCTGTGTCATTTGCCTGTGTGACTTTGGCCAAGTCACTTCACTTTTCTGTGTCTCAGTTTCCTCATCTATAAAATGGGGATCGAGACTGTGAGACCCATCAAGGACATGGACTGTGTCCAACTTAATTAACTTTTCTCGCCCCCAGCTTTTGGTACAGAGCCAAGCACATGGCGAGGGCTTAACAAATACCATAAAAAAAAGATGCGCCAGTCCGATCAATCAAGGGTACTTATTGAGCGCTGTATGGAGTGCTTGGGAGAGTACAGTACAGCGGAGTTGGTTGCCCTGCTCTCTGCCCACAAGAAATTTACAGACTAGAAAACTGGTCCGCTGCCAGGCAGCACTGCTGCCCTGTGGACTGAAGTCACTACCTCCGCCCAGGTCCGGGCTCCCTGCCCACATTGGCACAGATCAAAAGCTGTGATTCTACTTTCTGACTTCTGCGATTGCCACCGGCACGTTGCACGACAAACCAACGCCACGGCGTGCTATTTACACGGACCGATTAGATTTAGACCTAAACATCGGCCCCTGAGGTCCATCGTGCTTGGCTCAGGCCTAGGATCCCCCCAACCCTACACTCTGTCTCCACCAAGGCCACCAGACGCTTGATGGCACCATGGGATACTTCCGCTCTGTCGGCGTGGTTACAGACGGACCATCCCACACCCCCAGCTCTCCCTTCGGTGTTCCGTGGGCTGCTTTGACTTACTTTATCATCACAGATTCGGCCCTATTGGGTTAAGGCTTAAGTGACGCAAACCGTTTATATAGCACTGAGTATTTTTCAAAAATCACTTCATTAGTTTTTCATTTCCACTGTTTATCGGCCACTTTAAAGGTAAAAAGGGATATTTTCCTGTCAGTCGTTACTCTGCCGGATTTCTCCTTTTGAGGGGCCATCTCATATGGGAGACAGGCAGACCATACATCTCCTCCATGCTTTCCTGAGAAGACAGCTCTATGTTGGTGCCGCGCGTGCCGGGCTGTTGGCACGTCCCCAGGGGATGTAAGGGGAGCAAGGGGCCTGGCAATGGGAGCAGGGGGAGAGACAGGGCCCCAGGTACCCACACCGGATCCCGAGGACTAGCCTCAGCCATCCCACGTTGCCTCAGCCCTCGGCGCAGGCCTCGGGCTAACAACAGTAGTGGCCAAGGCAGCGGTCCCTCCTGGCGAGTCCCTTAGGACTATCAACTGCCTCTCCCTGGCACCTTCACTTAGGAAAGGCAACATCCGTTTGCCCCGCTCCCTTTGCCCCGCTCCCTTGGATAATAATGGTGACGTTTGTTAAGTAATTGCTATATGGTAAGCGCTGGAATAGATATAATACAATCAGATCAGATATAGTCTCTGGGTCACATGGGATTCACAGTCTAAGGGAGAGGGAAAACAGGTATTTGTTCCCCATTTTACCGCTGAGGAAAAGGAGGACCTGAGAAGTGAAGTGACTTGCTCGGAGTTGCACAGCAGGCAAGAGGTGGAGCCAGGATCAAAACCAAGGACTCAAGTTTGTTGTGAGCAGGGAATGTCACCGTTTATTGTTGTGTTGTACTTTCCCAAGCGCTCAGTACAGTGCTCTGCACACAATAGACGCTCAATAAGTACGACCGAATGAATGAATGGGTGAATGAAAAAGACTTCCAGGCCCAAACGTTTTCTACGCGCCATGCCGCTTCTCCTTAATAAGATGCTCCCCAGGACGCAGACATATATTTACTCCATTCAGAGAAGCGATGCAGTTTATTGGGAGAAGTACATGCCTGGAAGCCAGAAAATGTGGATTCTAATCCCAACTCTGCCACTTGCCTGTTGTGTGACCTGGAGCAACTCACATAACTTCCCAGTTGCCTCCTCTGTACAATGGGAATTTAATACCTAGTCTCCCTTCTACTTAAAAATTCCATGTGGATAGAGCATGGGCCTGGGAGTCAGAAGGACCTAAATTCTAATCCCGGCTCCACCACATCGTGCCTGCTGTGTGGCCTTGGGCAAATCAGTTATCTTTTCTGTGCCTCAGTTACCTCATCTGTAAAATGGGCATAAGAGTGTGAGCCCCACGTGGGACAGGGACTGTGTCCAACCTGATTAACCTGTATCTTCCCCAGAGCTTAGAACAGTGCTTCATTCATTCAGTAGTATTTATTGAGCGCTTACTATGTGCAGAGCACTGTACTAAGCGCTTGGAATGTACAAATCGGTAACAGAGACAGTCCCTGCCCTTTGATAGGCTTACAGTCTAATGGGGGGAGACAGACAGACAAGGACAATGGCAGTAAGCGCTAAACAAGTACCATAATTATTATGTGAGTCAGGGACTGGTGACAGGACTCAAGTGGGGATTGAGTCTGTGAGTCCTAAATGGGACAGGGACTGTGACCTACCCGATTAGCTTGTAACCACCCCAGTGCTTAGTTCAGTGCTTGGTACATAGTAAACCCTTAGCAAATACCATTATTATTATTATTAGCGAATATTTCTTGTCTTGTCTCGTGCTGTTGAGTCGTCTCTGACCCGTAATGACACCGTGGACGCATCTCTCCCAGATTGCTGCGCCTCCATCTGCAATCGGTCTGGCAGTGGATCCATAGCGTTTTCTTGGTAAAAATATGGAAGTGGTTTACCGTTGCCTCCTTCGACGCGGTAAACTTGAGTCTCCGCCCTCGACTCTCTCCCGGGCCGCTGCTGCCCAGCACAGCGGAGTCTTGACTTGTAGCAGATGACCTCCCACTTGCTAGCCACTGGCCAAGGTTGGAATGGAATGGATATACCTCTGTTTGACTCTGCCGCCCGTAGTCGAGACTGGTATAGTACTGGAAACTTTTCAGGTATAATAATGTTGGTATCTGTTAAGCGCTTACTATGTGCAGAGCACTGTTCTAAGCGCTGGGGTAGACACGGGGGAATCAGGTTGTCCCACGTGGGGCTGACAGTCTTCATCCCCATTTTACAGATGAGGTAACTGGGGCACAGAGAAGTGAAGTGATTTGTCCACAGTCACACAGCTGACAAGTGGCAGAACTGGGATTCGAACTCATGACTTCTGACTCCAAAGCCCGTGCTCTTTCCACTGAGCCACGCTGCTTCTTATTAGGTATCCCCCTGCTGCTTCTTATAGGGGCTAGAAGGTAGTGTGGCTCTCCCATTTCCATCTCATAGCTCTCCAGAATTCAGGCTCCCCTTCCCAGGCCCCAGGCTTCAGCTCACATACCAGGTCTATTATTAACTCAGGGCAGCGGCCTCAGGCAGATTTGGAAGAGCTTGAGTGAGGGAGGGGAAACTGTCAGGATCCTCTTGAGGAGACTCTAAACTCCATTATTATCATCATTATTATTATTATTATTAACGAATATTTCTTGTCTTGTCTTGGGCTGTTGAGTCGTCTCTGACCCGTAGCGACACCGTGGACTCATCTCTCCCAGATTGCTCCACCTCCATCTGCAATCGTTCTGGTAGTGGATCCATAGAGTTTGTTCATTCTGTTGGGTATATCTATGATTCTCTTTATCTATTTTGATGGTATTGATGCCTGTCTACTTGTTTTGTTCTGTTGTCTGTCTCCCCCTTGTAATAATGATAACGACGGTATTCGTTAAGCGCTTACTATGTGCAAAGCACTGTTCTAAGCACTGGAGGGATCAGGTTGTCCCACGCAGGGCTTACATTCTTAACCCCCATTTTCCAGCCGAGGTAACTGAAGCCCGGAGAAGTTAAGTGACTCGCCCAAAGTCACACAGCTGACAAGCGGCAGAGCCGGGATTCGAACCCATGACCTCCGACTCCCAAGCCCGGGCTCTTTCCACTGAGCCGCGCTGCTTCTCTTGTAGACCGTGAGCCGGTGGTTGGGTGGGGATGGTCTCTATCTGTTGCCGGATTGTACTTTCCAAGCGCTTAGTACGGTGCTCCGCACACAGTAAGCGCTCAATAAATCCCACTGAGTGAATGAATGAATGTTGTATTGTGCATTCCCAACCTCTTAGTACAGATCTCCACACGTAGTAAGCGCTCGATAAATATGATCAACTGGTTGATTTAAGCATTCATTCCATCCTATTTATGGAGCATTTACTGTGTGCAGAGCTAAGTGCTTGGGAGAGTACAATACAACAATGAAAAGACACATTCCCTGGTCACAATGAGCTTACAGTCTAGAGGGGGAGACAGACATCAGTTTAAACAAATAAATTACAGATATAAAAATGTTGGTATTTGTTAAGCGCTTACTATGGTGCAGAGCACTGTTCTCGGCGCGGGGGTGGATACAGGGTAATCAGGTTGTCCCACGTGAGGCTGACGGTCTTAATCCCCATTTTACAGATGAGGTACACTGAGGCCCAGAGAAGTGAAGTGACTTGCCCCCAGTCACCCGGCTGACAGGCGGCAGAGTCGGGATTCGAACTCACGACCTCTGACTCCCAAGCCCCGGTTCTTTCCACTGAGCTACGCTGATAGGATAAATGCGACTGACTGGCTGATGGGAATCCCATCCCCCCCACATCTTCCCTAGGAACAGGTGAAGCCAGTCAGAAGGGGGGTTTCCATTTCCTCATAATTTGCCGGCCGTTTCTCCCACGAGGGCTGTCGGGTAGGTGGGGCCCGTAATCAGACGGGATTCTTCCTCATACGGCAAGGTGAAGCAACTGCTTTCTAGCCGTTCCTCCCTGAGCTGAGGCGTTTGGGCCGGCCTAGGGATGATCCGAGAGCCGAGTCGAACTGACCCCTTAGCTGTGAAGCAGCGTGTCTCAGTGGAAAGAGCACGAGCTCGGGAGTCAGCGGTCGTGGGGTCGAATCCCGGCTCCGCCGCTTGTCAGCTGTGTGACTTTGGGCAAGTCACTTCAATTCTCTGGGCCTCAGTTACTTCATCTGTAAAATGGGGATGAAGACGTTGAGCTCCATGAGGGACCACCTGATCGCTTTGTATCGCCCCAGCGCTTAGAACAGTGCTTTGCACGTAGTAAGGGCTTAACAAATACCAACAATATTATTATTACTGAGAAACCTCCAGAGGCAGATGCTCAGTATGAATCATTCAGTCAATCAGAGGCATTTATGGAGTGCTCACTGTGTGATGAGCATTGTATTAAGTGCTTGGGAGAATGCAACTTGATTCGCTTGTATCTACCCTAATGCTTAGTATAGTGCCCGGCACATAGTAAATGCTTAACAAATACTATCATTATTATTATTATTATTACAACGCAACAGAGCCGACAGAAATGATCCCGGCTCCAGCATGGCTGTAGAGAAGCAGCGTGGCACAGTGGAAAGAGCCCGGGCTTGGGAGTCAGAGGTCGTGGGTTCGAATCCCGGCCCTGCCACTTGTCAGCTGTGTGACTGTGGGCAAGTCACTTCACTTCTCTGGGCCTCAGTTACCTCATCTGTAAAATGGGGGTTAACTGTGAGCCTCGCGTGGGACAACCTGATTACCCTCTATCTACCCCAGCGCTTAGAACATAGTAAGCACTTAACAAATACCAACATTATTATGATTATTATCATTACTGGTCTTTTAGGGGTTTTTTTTAATGGTAATTGTTAAGCAATTACTGTGTGCTAGGCATTGTACTAAGCACTAGGGTAGACACAAGCAAATCCGGTGGGAACCACAGTCTTTGTTCCACGTGGGGCTCACAGTCTTAATCCTCATTTTACAGATGGGGTAACTGAGGCACAGAGAAGTTAAATGACTTGCCCAAGGCCACACAGCAGACATGTGACAGAGCCAGGATTAGAACCCAGGTCCTCTGACTCCCAGACCCATGTTCGTTTGCTTTTCATGGTGTCTGTTAAGTGCTTACTATATGCCAAGCACTGTACTAAGTGCTGGGGTAGGTACAAGATAATCAGGTCAGACACAGTCTCTGTCCCAGATGGGGCTCATAGTCTAAATGGGAGGGAAAATAGGTATCTAATGTCCATTTTACAGATGAGAAACCTGAGTCCAGAGAAGTTAAGCGACTTGTCCGAGGGCCCACAGCAAACGAGTGGACAGCGATGGCCGCACTGTCCCACTCTGGGCTGCTCTTCCTCGGGACTGCTCCCAAGTAGTACAGTGCTAAGCGCTTAGTAAACTGCTAAGTGCCCAGTACGGTGGTCTCCACACAGTAAGCGCTTAATAAATACGATCGAATCGAATGAAGTAGAGCCAGAGCCAAAGAGGAGCTTCTGGGAGCGAGGTGAGAGAGCCAACCTCCTCTCCTCAGGCCCAGGGTGGGTCTTGGAGCCGGTCAGTAACCTGGCGGCCCTCGAGAGCAGCTGAATCTTCGACGTTACTGCAGAGGAAATTCAACGTTCGTGAGGGGAATGAATGTGCTGTCTTGAGTAACTCCACAATTTGAGGAAGTGGAATGGATTAGGTTGAATTGAGGTTTCATTTTTGGAACCTACTGTTCCAGTCTTATTTCCTGTGGGCTGATTTCAAATCTCAGACTGAATCACAACCATCCCAGTTCTATTCTTTACCCGGGTCCCGGTTCCCAGTAAGAGTGCTTCATACCTGAGAGCCCAGAAGAGATGAAAAGTGGGGCCTAGTGGTCAGAGCGTGGTCCTGGGAGTGAGAGGGATCTGGGCTGTAATCCCAACTCTACCACTTGTCTGCTGTGTGACCTTGGCCAAGTCACTTCACTTCTCTGGGCCTCAGTTACCTCCTCTGTAAAATGGGGATGAAGACTGTGGGGCCCCAGGTCCAACCTGATTAGCTTGTATCTACCTCAGCGCTTAGAACAGTGCTTGACACACTGTAAATGCTTAACAAATACCATTATTATTACTATTATTATTATTACTTCTCTGGGCTTCAGTTCCCTCACCTGTAAAATGGGGATGAAGACGGTGAGCCCCGTGTGAGACGGGGATTGTGTACATTCTGATTTGCTTGGATCCACTCTAGTGCTTAATACAGTGCTTGGTACATAGTAAGTGCTCAACAAATACCACAATTATTATTATTATTATTATCAAAGAAGGATGACTGGATTCGATCTGGCGGAAACCCCCAAATCCTGGGCTTTGGAATATTCATTCATTCACTCAATCTTATTTATTGAGCACTTACTGAGTGCAGGGCACTGTACTAAGTTCTTGGAAAGTTCAATTCAGAATAGGACTGGACAGACAAAAAGAATATTTGATGGTGGAAGGAGATCTGCCAGGCAACGAGAGCCCTTCCCCAGGCCCTCGGCTCTTTCTTCGGTCACTACGATTTGCCTCCCTGGCATCTCAGTCCACAGTGAGCTAGGTGCCCAAAAGCTGGATGAAATATTCCACTCTACCCTCAAAAGGATGATAAGCAGGACCCGGTGGGCCCAGGCACAGCTCTTGGCTTTGGTCGGTTGCCCCCAGCTCTGCCAGGACTTCCACTGGCAAAGATGAGGAGGTGTTGCCAGAGAACACCCGTGCCTTGCTCTGACAAGCAAGGGTCACTTCCTATCCCATTCAAGCGTTGGAGGTCGGCAGATTCTGAAATTACCACCGTTGACAAGAGTCAGGTGAGGGCTACTTTGTTCCCACACCAGATTAACGTTGTTCTCTTTGGGTTCCACATTTCCAACTTCCATCCAGTCAGCTACAAGGGAGAAGTGGATAAAAGGAGGGTCTGGGTCCTTCCCACTCCCTTCACCTCTTGGCTAGCTGATGGACCCCGGAAATCACCCACTAGGCAGTAGGAAACTCAGTATGGTCTAGTGGAAAGAGCACTGAAAATCACCCACTAGGCAGTAGGAAACTCAGTATGGTCTAGTGGAAAGAGCACTGACCTAATAATGATAATAATGATAATAATAATGGTATTTGTTGAACACTTACTATGTGCCAGATACTGCTCTAGGAGTTCTAGGATCTAGGAGTCAGGAGACCCAAATTTTAACCTGCCACTTCCCTGCTGTGTGACCTGGAGCATATCACTTAACTTCTCCGTGCCTCAGTTTCCTCACCTATAAAATGAGGATTCAATTCCTAGTCTCCCTCCCCCTTAGACTAACTGCTCCATGTGGGACCAGGACTGTGTCCATCCTGATTATCTTGTATCTACCACCGTGTTTGACGCATAATAAGTGTTTAACACATGCCACTATCATTAGGGCAGGAAGCCCGGGGCTGATCACTTAAAAGTTGTTTCTTGGAATTTTCCCACCGGAACCGCCTCAGGGACAAAAATCCTGAGAAGCAATTTTAAATTCACCACAACTTCTCCCCCATCTCTCTCCTTCCCCCCAGTCTCGACCTCACCATTTCCAGGGACAACAGTGAGTCACCGCTCACCCCAACACCATATGTACAGGGATGGACAGTCGGGCGGTCAGTCAGTCGTATTTATTGAGCATTTACTGGGTGGGGGGCACTGTACCGAGCACTCGTGGGAGTACGATAGAACAATAGACGGCCACATTCCCTGCCCACGACGAGCTTACGGTCTGGAGTGGGAGGCAGACACTAATATAAATAAATAAATGACAGATATGTACATAAGTGTCGTGGGGCTGGGAGGGGGGATGAATAAAGGGAGCAAGTCAGAAGAGAGAGGGAGAAGAGGAAAGGGGGGGTTAATCTGGGAAGACCTCTTGGAGGAGAGGTGCCTTCCCTAAGGCTTTGGAGGAGGATGACTAATTGCCTGTCAGAGGCAGGACTGGGTGAGAGGTGGGCAGCAGTCTGAAACTGCTTCTTCTGAAGGGAGTGGGATGGCAGAAAGCCAGTCTGAGCTCAACCTGGATGCATGGCAAAGGGCGCCCAGCAAATGCTGCACTCGGTAGAGTGCTCTACACACAGTAACACCATTGATTAATTGATCGATCGATTGATCAAACCTCTGGACCTGAGACTTCCTGAAGCCTCTGACCCTATTCCGGGTAACCATCCTAAAGCATACTGAACTGATGTGAGAAATGACGGATCAATAAGCCGAATGCGTCCTTATGGGATGATAGGCTCCTGGCTGTCCGAATGTCTCACCCGTTCCCACTGACACCCTGCCCGAGTTTAAGCTATAGTTCGATTTCCATCCTAACAAAAATGCTATGGGTCTTCTGTTTGGCGTCTACAATCCCCACCCCCCAAACCTCCTTATCAACTGGAAATGTGTGAGGCATTTGGCTTGCAAAGGGGAACTTCCAGTAGAGAGAGAGAGAATGCCAAATAAACAACATTTAGACCTCTGTGGTCTTTCTGTGTTTTCTTTAGAATTCCTGCCTTAGAGCCATCTGGAATGGTGCTTCCTTTTCATTATTATGTTTTATGAATTCTGGAGTCAGTCAAATCCCAAATGCCTTTTATGTTCTCATATTCCCTGCAGAGAAATCACCTAAGGCCTTGTTTCCATTGGTTCTGAGAATCAAATAGGAGGTGATTAACAAGCAGGATCTTTTAAAATCTGTCTCTCTGGAGTGCGGAATGGAAAAAGCCATAGAAAACAGGCTGCATTATGAAGAAAATTCACATTTTAAAAAAACTTTTGGCCTCTTCTCTGCCAGATTTTATTTCTTTGTTTTTCCCTCCCTCTGGGTGTCTCTTACTCTCTCAGGGTGCGTGGTGTGTGTGTGTGTGAGAGAGAGAGAGAGAGAGTCTGTCTCTGCCTCCTCTTTCTTTCTCATCTTTCTCTCTACTGATTCCCTTTTTGGCCATTTTCTCCCCTGTCCGGGGTCCCACATTTAGCTCCAACAATATTGTCTCAACTGAATAATCACCAGAGGAGCAGCACGGCAGGTCGGAAAGAGCATACACAGGCCTGGGAATCGGGAGATGTAGGTTCTAATCTCGGCTTGGCCATTGGCCTACCGTGGGACAATGAGCAAGTCATTTTACTTTTCGATGCCTCCGTTTCCTCATCCTTAAGATGGAGGTTAATACCTGTTTTCCCTCTCCCTTAGACCATGAGCCCCGTGTGGAACAGGGACTATATCCCCTGGTTATCTTGTATCTAGACTGTGAGCTCATTATGGGCAGGAATGTGTCTGTATGTTGTTAGTACAATGCTTAGTACAATGCTTTGCACACAGGAAGCGCTCAATAAATATGATTTGGATGAATGATTGAATGAGTGTCTATATCACAGCACTTCATGTGGTGTTTAGCACATACTGAACGTTTACTATCACGGTTATTACCAGTGATTTTTTGTTTACTCAGATATCCCCTCTGGAGTGGACACTAAGACACTAAGAAGTGATAATACTCATATTTATTAAACACTTAACTGGGTGAAGAGCACTGTACTAAGCACTGGGTAAAAATAGGCGGATGGGCTTTAGACACGATCCCTGGGCCTCAGAAGGCTCCCAGTCCAAAAATACAAGTGGGGAGAGGGGACTGGTGACAGACCTCCTATTAGGAGATGAAACAAAGCCCTAACATAAAGACATGGACAACCACCAGGCAATGGGAAGGGGAATCGGTGTTTCTCGACAACCCTGACGGTTTTCTGAGAGTCTTCGCTCTGCCAGTGAGCTCATAAAAAACAGTCCCACCCTGCCATAAAGAACAGTCCCAACTCCTTAAGTTACCCATTTTTAGCATAAAGCCTTAGCCCTATTTCTGAGGTTCTTTTCAGTACTTTGTAGTTCCTAGAACAATTGTTCTACCAGCGGGATCCATTTTCCTGTCCTGGGGCTGAGTTTCCAGAATTCGATGTTGCTCTTTGATGATCAGCGATGTCTCTCCGGCCTGCACGTGCGCACACGCATGTGTGCACACGCGCGCGCACACACACATACCCTCCTTTACCCCCTAACTTTCCCAGCCCAGGACTCCGTCTCTGATATTGGCACCAAGATCCTTGGAGGAATCTTGGCGTGATTTCCCTCCCGGATATCCAACCTCACAGTTAGGGGTGGACCAATCCATACCCCTAACTTTTCCCTATAATAATTCATAATTTATCGATTATTACCAATGTATCTTTTTACGGTATCTGTTGTGCGCTTACTACGTGCCAGGCACTGTACTAAGTGCTGGGGTAGAAACAATCTAATCAGGTTGGACACAGTCCAGTCCCACATGGGGCTCACAGTCTTCATCCCCATTTTGCTGATGAGGTACCTAAGGCACTGAGAAGTTAAGTGATGTCACCTCAGGTCACACGGCAGACGAACGGCGGAGCTGGGATTAGAATAATCGTAATTACCGTATTTGTTAAGTGTTTACTGCTCTAAGCACCGGGATAGATACAAGGCAATCAGGTTGGACACGGTCCCTGTCCCACCTGGGGCTCCCGGTCTCCTTCCCCGTTTTGCAGGTGAGGGAACTGAGGCACAGAGAAGTGAAGCGATCCGCCCAAGGTCACAGAGATGTGGCAGAGTTGGGATTAGAACCCGTGACCTTCTGACTCCCAGCCCCGGGTTCCATCCACTACACCATGCTGCTTCTCATAACCCGGGTCCTTCTGACCCCCCAAGCCCGTGCTCTATCCACTGAGCAAGGCTGCCTCTCCCTCTCTCCCTCTCTCTGGGTCTGAGCCCCTAAAGACAATAGGGGACTTCGATCCCCAAATACAACGCAGGAGGCGGGCGATGGGCCGAGGGAGAGGCCGGCAGTGGGAGGGGAAGAGAAGTCGAAACTCTCAGTTTAACCAATCATTCAGAAAGAACACGACCTTGTGGTTGAGCCACATACGGAAGAGTCAAAGCCTGGGACTTACTGACTAATTTCTCATTAGCCTCTTCATTTTCCCCAGGCCCACAGAGGGTTCCACATAAGCACATTTGCCTCTTGCTTTTTTGGATTCTACCTTGAAGAGTGATTCACGTTAAGTCTCCGGCCTAAAAGCCCCAGGACCGTACGGAGGAATTGATTCTAGAGTTAGTGGTTTGTGCTGGGTCGCTCAGATTCTCCGCTCCCTGCCGTCATGCTCCTGCTTGAACGTGCGTGGTGGGGCGAGGGGGAGCGAGTCAATAGGCAGAACGGAGGAGGTGAAAATGGCTGGGAATATACAGTTTGGGCCAGTGGTGTTTACTCAGTTCTCCTAGAAGATAACGCTTAGAAATAGATTCAGAGACGCAACACGGCCTCTATTATAGCACAAGGTATAAAATGGAAAAGCCAACTTTAGTCCAGGGATAAAATCATCAATCTTCTGCCCTGATGTGACCTTTCCTGTGGATGGCCACTATATGCTATTGTTCCTGTCTGTCCGTCTCCCCCGATTAGACTGTAAACCCGTCAAAGGGCAGGGACCGTCTCTATCTGTTACCGCTTTGTCCATTCCAAGCGCTTAGTACAGTGCTCTGTACAGAGTAAGCGCTGAATAAATACTATTGAATGAATGAATGAATGAAAGAAGGACCTGGGTTCTAATGCCGACCCTGGCCCTTGCCGGCTGTGGGACCCGGGGCAAGTCACTTCACGTCTCTGTGTCTCGTAACCTCATAGAACGGTGCTTGGCACATAGTTATCGCTTAACAAATACCATCATCATCATCTGTAAAATGGGGATCAAGACGGTGAGCCCCTTGTGGAACATGGACTGTGTCCAACCTGATTAGCTCCTATCTAGCCCAGTGCTTAGTTGAGTGGCTGGCACATAATGAGCGCTTAACAAATATCATTAAAAAAAATGAAAGGGGGTTTTATAAGTTCTTGTTGGCAAGAGCTATCTTCTAATGTTCTTCAACGTTCGGTCAAGGGAGCTTCCTCAAAGCTGCGGTCACTCACTTTCTATAAAAGAAACAAAAGTGACATTTTGGTATTCAGCATTGGTTGTGGAAGTAAATATTTTCCTTGGCACGATATCAGCCTCTACAACTGGTTCTTGGTTCTACTTTCCACACTGCACGCCGGACACTGGACCTCGGACATCAACGATGTTACTACCCCAGGGAAATAAAATCCGTAGACGTGGTACTCATTTCTCCAAACTATTGGTGTTCAGGGTGTCAGAAGCATCACCACTAGTGGAGGAGTAGCATGACCCAGTGGCAGAAGCCCGCAGGCCAGAGAGTTAGGAAACCTGGGATCTAATCTCAGCTCTGCGTTTACTTGGCTGCGGTGTGACCTTGGGCAAGTCACTTAACGTCTCGGGGCCTCAGTTTCCACGTCCTGTACGAAATGGAGGTGAGGGGCCTGTTCTCCCTGCCCCTTTGATCGAGAGACCCACGCAGGACAGGGACTGGGTCCAATCTGCTTTAGTCGTAGCCACCCCAGTGCTTCACACATAGTAAGCACTGAGGGAAATGACAATTTGTCATTATTACTGTTGTTATTATGATTATTTTGGTAGGGTGGTGGAGACATTTCAGGCCGGTCAAAATGTAAACTAATGTGATCAGCTCTCAGAGAAAGACTCCCGGTCTCGAACAGAGCTGGGCAAGACACCGCAAGATACAAGCTTAGCTGGGAAGTGCGAAATACCATTATTGCTTCACCCTTTACGGGAAAAGTACCGCTCTCTGTTCTGTGCAGCAGCCAGGGCCACGGGGCCAAGACTTTGCCTTCGACTTGGGCAATTTCACCCTGAAAGGGGCTTTCAGTGGCCCAAGTAGAGAGCCGCCCAAATACCGGTAGTAATAATTATGGTATCTGTTAAGCGCTTACTAGGTGCCGAGCAAATCTGGTCGAACACGGTCCCTCTCCCACATAGGGCTCACGGTCTTTGTCTCCATTTTCTCCGAGGCGGAGAAGTGAAGTGACCAGTGATGATATTTCCGACGCCGTGAACACCAACAGTTTGATAACGGCAGACGACTGGCGGAGCGGGAATTAAAACCCATGACCTTCTGACTCCCGGGCCCAAATTCTAGCCACTAAGCCACGCTGCTTCCCAAGGAAAGGAAAATCAACGCCTGCAGCTGTGTAAGGACCTCCTTTCCCTCAACTTCTGGACTCTCCTCTCCCCACACCCAACTTCCATTCCCACTTTGAGCATCCTACTGCCTAACTGGGCTGACGTGCTTAGAGAAGCCGCGCGGCTCAGTGGAAAGAGCCCGGGCTTCGGAGCCAGAGGTCATGGGTTCGAATCCCGGCTCTTCCACTCGTCAGCTGTGTGACTGTGGGCAGGTCACTTCACTTCTCTGTGCCTCAGTTACCTCATCTGTAAAGTGGGGATTAACTGTGAGCCTCACGTGGGACAACCTGATCACCCTGTATCCCCCCGGCGCTTAGAACGGTGCTCGGCACATAGTAAGCGCTTAACAAGTACCACCATTATTAATAAATGATAAGTGCTAAATCCTGAGAGAGATACAAGGTAATCAGGTTGGACACAGTCTATGTCCCACGTGGGGCTCACAGTTGCAATCCCCATTTTACAGATGAGGTAACAGAGGCACAGAGCAGTGAAGCGACTTGCCTAAGATCATTCAGCAGACAAGCGGAGGAGGTGAGAGTAGAATCCAAGTTCTTCTGACTCCCAGGCCTGTGTTTTATCCACTAGGCCATGTACCTGCCTTGTCTGAGAAGCAGCATGGCTCAGTGGAAAGAGCCCGGGCTTGGGAGTCAGAGGTCACGGGTTCGAATCCCCGCTCTGCCGCTTGTCAGCTGTGTGACTGTGGGCAAGTCACTTAACTTCTCTGTGCCTCAGTTACCTCATCTGTAAAATGAGGATTAACTGTGAGCCTCACGTGGGACGACCTGATTACCCTGTATCTTCCCCAGCGCTCAGAACAGTGTTCTGCACATAGTAAGCGCTTAACAGATACCAACATTATTATTGTCTGGCCCCATCTTTGGAGAGTGGAAAGGGGGAGTCAAGGAAGGGTGGCCTAATGGAACGAGCACAGGCCTGGGAATCAGAGGACCCGGATTCCAAACCCTGCTCTGCCATGCGTCCGCTTTGTGACCTCGGCCAAGTCACTAATCCGAGCCTCAGTTACCTCAACTGTAAAATGGGGATTCAAACCTCCTCCCTCCGACCTGATTAACTTGTACCTACCCTAGCACCCAGAACGATGCTTGGCACACAGGAAGCGCTTAACAAGTATAATTATTACTATTATTATTACTGGGAAGCTGGGCCAGGGTCTGTTTTGGGGTCATCCTGGATCCGAAGAGCTTGCGGAAGTTTTAGAGAAGCAGCAGGCCATCCGACATAGCTCTCGGGGTGACCACGCATCCAGACTGGGCCAAGGCAGTCTCGCTTTTGATGCCCCTCCCGCCCCCCTAAGCGCGGTCCATTAGGGTCCCGGCTTTTGCGGGGTTGATGAGGGGGACTCCTCTGCAGGCGGAGGCGGAGGAAGCAGAGCGGTGCGGCTTAGCGGATAGAGCCCGCGCCTGGGAGTCAGAGGGACCTGGATTCTAATCCCAGCTCCGCCACTTGCCTGCCGTGTGATGGTGGGCGAATCCCTTCACTTCAGTTACCTCATCTGTAAAGTGGGGACTGAGAGTGTGGTCAGAGACTGCAACCAACCTAAGTTATTAGAACAGTGCTTGCCACATAGCATTATCATTATTACTATTATTATTGTATTCCTGTATTGCTGTCACCACTGGGTTGTGTCGGGGTCAAATTGAATGGGTTTTCTGGAGTCGCGCGAGTTTAAAGTACTCTGCCAAAGTACTTTAAACTCCATTTTAGAACACCCAGGGCAACTTCCGAGTTGGCCCATGTAGGCTTTTACTGCTGGGACGCTACGCGGCTCAGGGCTGCTCAGTGGGGTTTTCGCCCCGAGACAGATGCACTGGTGACATCTGGGGGGCCCCCGCTAATAATAAATCAGTGAATCAATGGTATTTATTGAGTACATGCAGAGCACTGTTTGGGACAGTACAACAGAGTTGGTAGATACATTCTGATGATAATTATGGTATTCATTATTCACTCGATGGTATTTATTGAGCACTTACTGTGTGCAGAGCACTGTGCTAAGCACCTGGAGCCCTCTTTTCCCCCCCTTTCCCTCTGGTCCTCCCCCTCTCCCTTCCCCTCCCCTCAGCACTGTACTCGCTCACCGTATATATTTTCATTACCCTATTTATTTTGTTAATGAGACGTACATCGCCTTGATTCTATTTATTGGCTATTGTTTTAATGAGATGTTCATCCCCTCGATTCTATTTATTGCTATTGTTCTTGTCCGTCTCCCCCGATTAGACTGTGAGCCCGTCAAAGGGCAGGGACTGTCTCTGCTACCGATTTGTACATTCCAAGCACTTAGTAAGCGCTCAATAAATACTAATGAATGAATGAATGGCGTGTACAATTCGGCAACAGACAGAGACAATCCCTGCCCCACAACGGGCTCGCAGTCTAAAACGGGGGTTAAATACCTATTGTCCCTCCTACTGAAATTGCGGGCCGCAGCTGGGACGGGGACTGGGTCGGGACCCGACCACAACAAGCTCACAGTCTAAAAGCACTTTGTCCTAAGCGCTGGGGTGGATCGAGGGCTTAGTGGAAACAGCTCAGGCCCAGGTATCGGAGCAGTCGGGTTCTCATCCCGGCTGTCACTTGCCTGCTGTGTGACCTGGGGCTAGTCCTTTAACTTCTCTGTGCCCTAGTTGACTCATCCATAAAATTCATCCATTCAGTGGTATTTATTGAGCACTTTCTGTGTGCGGAGCACTGTACTAAACGCTTGGAAGGCATCGGATAGAAACAATCCCTATCCAACAACGGGCTCACAGTCTAAAATGGGGGTTAAATACCTACTGTCCCTCCTACTGAACCCAAATGGGGGTTAAATACGTCCCTCCTAATAATAATAATAATAATGTTGTATTTGTTAAGCGCTTACCATGTGCAGAGCACTGTTCTAAGCGCTGGGGTAGATACAGAGAAGCAGCGTGGCTCCGTGGAAAGAGCCCGGACTTGGAAGTCAGAGGTCATGGATTCGAATCCCGGCTCGGCCACTTGTCAGCTGTGGGACTGTGGGCAAGTCACTTCACTTCTCTGGGCCTCAGTTCCCTCATCTGGAAAATGGGGATTAACTGTGAGCCCCACGGGGGACAACCTGATGACCCTGTATCTCCCCCAGCGCTTAGAACAGTGCTCCGCACATAGCAAGCGCTTAACAAATATCAGCATTATTATTACAGGGTAATCAGGTTGTCCCTCGTGAGGCTCACAGTTCATCCCCATTTTCAGATGAGGCAACTGAGACACAGAGAAGTGAAGTGACTCGTCCACAGTCACACGGCAGACAGGTGGCGGAGCCGGGAGTCAAACCCATGACTCTGACTCCCAAGCCCGGGCTCTTGCCACTGAGCCACGCTGCTTCTCTAATGAGCAGTTGGCCCAAAATGGGGGTTAAATACCAACTGTCCCGCCGTCTGACATTGTGGGCTGCAGTTGGGTCAGGGACTGGGTTGGTACCTGATTAGATTGTGAGCCCGTCCTTGGGCAGGGATTGTCTCTGTGGCCGAATTGCACATTCCAGGCGCTCAGTACAGTGCTCTGCACATAGTAAGTGCTCAATAAATACTACTGAATGAACGAATGAACGAACCTGATTATCCTGCACTTACCCCATCCCTTAGTACAGGACGATCTGGCACATAGTAAGTGCTTAGCAAAGACTACAATGGCGATCGCCAATCGATCAGATCAGAATCCCTGGAAGCAGCGTGGCTCAGTGGAAAGAGCCCGCGCTTGGGAGTCAGAGGTCATGGGTTCGAATCCCTGCTCCGCCACTTGTCAGCTGGGTGACTGTGGGCAAGTCACTTCACTTCTCTGGGCCGCAGTTCTCTCATCTGTCAAATGGGGATGAAGACTGGGAGCCTCACGTGGGATGACCTGATCACCCTGTATCTCCCCCAGCGCTTAGAACAGTGCTCTGCGCATAGTAAGCGCTTAACAAATACCAACATGATTAGAGAAGCAGCGTGGCTCAGTGGAGAGAGCCCGAGCTTTGGAATCAGAGGTCATGGGTTCAAATCCCGGCTCCTCTACTTGTCAGCTTGGTGACTGTGGGCAAGTCACTTCTCTGGGCCTCAGTTCCCTCCTCTGTCAAATGGGGATGAAGACTGTGAGCCTTATGTGGGACGACCTGATGTCCCTTTATCTCCCCCAGTGCTTAGAACAGTGCTCGGCACAAAGTAAGCGCTTAACAAATACCAACATTATGATGATAATAATAATAATAATAATGTTGGTATTTGTTAAGCGCTTACTATGTGCCGAGCACTGTTCTAAGCGCTGGGGTAGACACAGGGGAATCAGGTTGTCCCACGTGGGGCTCACAGTCTTAATCCCCGTTTTACAGATGAGGGAACTGAGGCACAGAGAAGTGAAGTGACTTGCCCACAGTCACACAGCCGACAAGTGGCAGAGCTGGGATTTGAACTCATGAGCCCTGACTCCAAAGACCATGCTCTTTCCACTGAGCCACGCTGCTTCTCCAAGGCAAGTCACTTAACTTCTCTGTGCCTCAGTGACCTCATCTGTAAAATGGGGATTAACCGTGAGCCTCATGTGGGACAATCTGATGACCCTGTATCTACCCCAGCGTTTAGAACAGTGCTCTGCACATAGTAGGTGCTTAACAAATACCAACGTTAATATTATGATGATGATGATGATGATGATGATGAAGCCTGTGAGCCCCCCGTGGGACCACCCGATTCCCCTGGATCTCCCCCAGCGCTTAGAACAGTGCTCTGCACATAGTAAGCACTTAACAAAAACCAACATTATGATGATGATGATGATGATGATGATGAAGATGATGAAGCCGGTGAGCCCCCCGTGGGACCACCCGATGACCCCACAGCAGCGTGGCTCAGTGGCAAGAGCCCGGTCTTGGGAGTCAGAGGTCATGAGTTCTGGCTCTGCCCCTTGTCAGCTGCGTGACTGTGGGCAAGTCACTTCACTTCTCTGGGCCTCAGTTTCCTCATCTGGAAAATGGGGATGTGAGACTGTGAGCCTCATGTGGGACAACCTGATGACCCTGTATCTCCCCCAGCGCTTAGACCAGTGCTCTTTGCATAGTAAGCGAGGCCTTCCCAGTCTGAGCTCCCCTTCTCCCTCTGCTCCCTCTCCTTCACCTCTCCGCAGCTTAACCCTCTTTTCCCCCCATCTCCCTCTGCTCCTCCCCCTCTCCCTTCCCCTCAGCACTGTACTCGTCCTCTCCACTGTATATATTTCCATTACCCTATTTATTTTGTTAATGAGACGGACATCGCCTCGATTCTATTTAGTTGCCATTGTTTTCGAGATGTTCTTCCCCTCGACTCTATTTATCGCCATCGTTCTCGTCCGTCCGTCTCCCCCGATTAGACCGTGAGCCCGTCAAAGGGCAGGGACTGTCTCGATCTGTTGCCGACTTGTTCATTCCAAGCGCTTAGTCCAGTGCTCTGCACATAGTAAGCGCTCAATAAATACTACTGAATGAATGAATGAATGAATGAATGAATGAACAAATGCCAACATTATGATGATGATGATGATGATGATGATGAAGCCTGTGAGCCCCCCAGCCCGGGACCACCCGATGACCCCGCATCTCCCCCAGCGCTTAGACCAGTGTTGTGAGTTCAAGGGGAGAGAAGCAGCGTGGCTTAGTGGAAAGAGCCCGGGCTTTGGAGTCAGAGGTCATGGGTTCAAATCCCGGCTCGGCCACTTGTCAGCTGTGTGACTGTGGGCAAGTCACTTCACTTCTCGGTGCCTCAGTGACCCCATCTGTAAAATGGGGATTAAAACTGGGAGCCCCACGTGGGACAACCTGATTCCCTTGTGTCTACTCCAGCGCTTAGAACAGCGCTCGGCACATAGTAAGCGCTTAACAAATACCAACAGTATTATTTCTGCTGGGCCCCCAGGGCCAGGACAGTCCTTCCAGGATCAGACCACCTGAAGGGAAGGGGGGGGATTTCCAGGGCTTTCTTCCGGGCCCCCGTTATCCCGCTGCAATGGAACATTCCGCCGGGGGGGGGGGGGAGGGAGGGAGGAACGTCGGCCCGGCGACAGAATCCGGGACCTGAGGAACGGCGTTCCGGGAAGCGTCCCGCCCCTCTGACGTCACCGGCGGCGCCGGCCAATGGGCGCGGGGAGGCTCCGGCCCGGCGGCCAATGGGAGGCGGCGGGGGGCGGGGCGAGGCTGAGGCGAAGGAGGAGGAGGAGAAGAGGGAGGAGGAGGAGGAGGAGGAGGGGAGGGCGGCGCGGTGGCGGCGGCGGCGGGTGGGAGGTGGCGTCGGGGCCGATGTGTGGGCTGCGGGCCGGGGCCTGGCGGCCGGGATCCCGCCGCTGAGTCGCTGGCGGAGCCCGCAGGTGAGGACGGGGCAGCCGGGGACCCGCCCGCCGCCCCTCGCGCCCCCCCCCCCCCCGCTCCTCCTCTCCTGTCATGGCCGCGGGGGCGTCCTCCCCGCTCCCCCCCCCCCCCGCGACCCACGGGAGGCCACCCCATTTTTCACTCCCGTCGCTCTCCCCTCCTTCAGGCCTACGATGGAGCGCTTACTGCGGCGCCGAGCGCTGGGCTAAGCGCTCTTCCGTGCCAGACCTCCTCCAGGAGGCCTTCCCAGATTGAGCCCTCCCTTTCCCTCTGCTCCTTCCCCTCCCCGCAGCACTGCTGATCATTTATATAGATTTAGGCCTCCCTTTATTTTATTAAGGATGTGTCTGTGATTCTCTTGATCTGTTTTGAGGGTATTGATGCCTGCCTACTCGTTTTGATGGGGGAGCGCTGTACTAAGCGCTCTTCCATGCCAGACCTCCTCCAGGAGGCCTTCCCAGATTGAGCCCTCCCTTTCCCTCTGCTCCTTCCCCTCCCCGCAGCACTGCTGATCATTTATATAGATTTAGGCCTCCCTTTATTTTATTAAGGATGTGTCTGTGATTCTCTTGATCTGTTTTGAGGGTATTGATGCCTGCCTACTCGTTTTGATGGGGGAGCGCTGTACTAAGCGCTCTTCCATGCCAGACCTCCTCCAGGAGGCCTTCCCAGATTGAGCCCTCCCTTTCCCTCTGCTCCTTCCCCTCCCCGCAGCACTGCTGATCATTTATATAGATTTATTATTCTGTTTATTTTATTAAGGATGTGTCGCTATTTATGATTCTCTTGATCTGTTTTGAGGGTATTAATGCCTGCCTACTCGTTTTGCTGTACTAAGCGCTCTTCCGTGCCAAACCTCCCCTCCAGGAGGCCTTCCCAGATTGAGCCCTCCCATTCCCTCTGCTCCACCCCCTCCCCACAGCACTGCTGATCATTTATATAGATTTAGTCCTCTCTTTATTTTATTAAGGATGTGTCTGTGATTCTCTTGATCTGTTTTGAGGGTATTGATGCCTGCCTACTCGTTTTGATGGGGGAGCGCTGTACTAAGCGCTCTTCCATGCCAGACCTCCCCTCCTCCAGGAGGCCTTCCCAGATTGAGCCCCCCTTTCCTTCTGCTCCACCCCCTTCCGACAGCACTGCTGCTCATTTATGTAGATTTATTCTTCTCTTTCTTTTATTAAGGATGTCTACGATTCTCTTTATTTCATTAAGGATGTGTCTATGATTCTATGGATCTTTTTGATGGTATTGATGCCTGCCTACTTGTTTTGATGTGGGAGCGCTGTACTAAGCGCTCTTCCATGCCAGAGCTCCCCTCTTCCAGGAGGCCTTCCCAGATTGAGCCCTCCCTTTCCCTCTGCTCCGCCCCCTTCCCCTCCCCACAGCACTGCTGATTATTTATATAGATTTATTCCTCTATCTATTTTATTGAGGATGTGTCTGTGAGTCTATTGATCTGTTTTGATGGGTTTGATGCGAGCACTCTACTAAGCGCTCTTCCATTCCAAAACACCCCTCCTCCAGGAGGCCTTCCCTCTGCTCGACCCCCTTCCCCTGCCACAGCACTTGTGTGTATTTGTATATATTATTTATTATTCGATTTTATTAATGATGAATCTATATCTATGATTTTAAAATCTATTTTGATGGTATTGATACCACTACTTGTTTCGTTTTGCTGTCTGTCTCCCCCTTTTAGACTGTGAGCCTGTGGTTGGGCAGGGATCAGCTCTATCTGTTGTCAAATTGTACCTTCCAAGCGCTTAGTACAGTGCTTTGCACCCAGGAAGCGCTCATTAAATTCGATGGAATGAACGAATGAAGCCCCGGTGGGAGGGGTGGGTTAAAAAATTTGGTGGGTCTGATCTCTGTCGATGCTCTTTTTTATTGTTATTTTCGTCGCTTTGAACGTTTAAAAAATAATGATGATGATGGTATTTGTTCAGCGCTTACCATGCACCAAGCACTGTTCTAAGCGCTGGACCAAGTGGACCATCGCGGTGTCACTACAAATTGTGGGATTAGGGAGCAGCGGTTGTTTCACAGAGTCATGCCTGTAAACAAGTTCAATTGACTTTGCTCCTGACTGTGAAATTTGAAGCTGGAACGCATCCTATTTGAAGCGTATTGACTCAGAGTAGGGTAAGGAGCCAGCCGCCATGACTCCATAATCCTGTAATGGGCCTTTTAGCTGCCTTTTGCAATCCTGTCGCCACCATCCCGAATTTAGGGAGACGGCTGGAAACGAAATGTCCGTGTTTGGTATTCATTTGTGCACTTGGGGAGAAAAAAAAAAAATCTGATGTCTTGAAAGATTCCAAATCTCCACCCAAAAATCTGATGTTTCGAAAGATTCCAAGTTTCCGCCAAACAATCTGATGCTTTGAAAGATTCCAGATTTCCACTCTTGTCGTTGAGCGTGTGTGGTACGGTATTTCGCTGTTAGAGTTTTTGGGATATGGGTAATTCATTGCTGGTGTAGAGTAAATTGTAAGAAACTCCAAAAAATGGTTTCTAGTTATTCTGCTGTACCCTCCCAAGTGCTTAGTACAGTGCTCTGCACACTGTAAGCACTCATCGATTACCGTCGAGACTTAGTGGCAAGAGCACGGGTTTGGGAGTCAGGATGTGGGTTCTAATTCCATCTCCTCCACTCATCTGCTGCCTGACCTTGGGCAAGCCACTTCTCTGTGCCTCAGTTACCCCCTCATCTGTAAAGTGAGGATTAAGACTGAGCCCCGTGTGAGACGATCTGATTACCATGTATCTAAGCACCCCTGTGCTTAGAACAGTGCTTGGCACATAGTAAGCGCTTAACAAATACCATCATCACTGATTTTGGGAGGGTTAAAATATCTGGTAATCAAGATCTGGTGTTAAATCCATAAAAGTGTTTATTCAGCTAAGTCAGACTCCTTGTGACTAGTGGTAGATGTGCTTCCATTTAAAGGAATGCCAAATTATTCCTTCACAAGGAATGTGTCTCTGAATTTCTCCAAGTGATCATTACACCTCGCCTTAGACCACCGCCACCCCCCCACAAATTCCCTGGAAGTCAATGGCTGGAACGGACCGTAAAACATAATTCACTTAATTGGTTTTCAAGCAGGAGCATACTAAAACCCTCCCAAATAAAAATTCCCTGGAATCTAAATTCAGTGCCTTTTTTTTCTCTCCCCAGGCCGAATGCCTTCTGAACTCTCTGATATTTGCACAGCCTTACATCACTAGATTGTAAACGCCTTAAGGGCAAGGACTGTGTTTACTGGACTTGCCCAAGCCCATAATTCCATAATAATGTTCTTCACAGTGGAATACCATTGATTAACTTAATGTCAAAAGCTCACAGCCAGTGTGACTTGCCTCCCCAAGGAAACATTAGCCAGAGCGGGACCACCCTTAAAAGAGTGAGTGAGTTAAGGAGACAGGAGAATCCAGGATGATTCCAGCGTTTCTCTCCAAAACGGAGAGTGACAGACACCTTTGATGACACTCAGAATTATCCCCAAACCACTTTAGGTCTTGGCTCCCCAGAGATTTGGAAATGAAGTGGGGTCTTAACCACTGGGGAAGATAGAAATAACTGTGCAGTCTCTCGGATTCCCTCCCTTTCCCACAGGAGCAGGGAGTACCTGGGCAGGATGTGATTTGAGTCATAGATTAGAACTGACTGTTCTGGACCCCAGAAAAGTTATAGCTTGGTTTACTGAACTGCTTTGTGGCTTCTTATAGGCTTCCACCTCCACTTTCCAAGATGATAATTGTGGTCTTTGCTATGCATTTACTATATGTCAAGCACTGTTCTAAGGGCTGGGGAAGGTACAAGAGAAGCAGCGTGGCTTAGTGGTTAGGGCACGGGCCTGGGAGTTAGAAGGACCTGGACACTAACCTCGGCTCTGCCACGTGTAGGCTGTGTTACCTTGGACAAGTCACTTTACTTCTCTGTGCCTCACCTCCTCTGTAAAATGAGGATTAAGACTGTGAGCCCATGTGGGACAGGGACTGGGTCCAACCTGATAAATTTGTATCTTCCCCAGCGCTTTAAACAGTGCTTGGCATCATTTACCATCATTTTTATTAGTATTAAATACGTTTTTTAAAAAAAAGATGATCAGTTTCAACACAGTCCCTGTCCCACACCGTGCTCACAATCTATGTAGGAGGGAGAAGTGGTATTGAATCCCCATCTTACAGATGAGGTAACTGATTGCTCGTGATCACACTGCAGGCATGTGGCAGAGCTAGAATTAAACCCAGTTCCTCTAACTTCCAGGCCCGGTCTCTTTCCACTAGGCCATGCTGCTTCTCAGCACTGCCCAGTGAAACTAGAATCTGTCTGCTCCCACATTCCTCCTTGCTGTCATCTTCATCATCTTTTGGCATTTGCTAAGAGTGTACTATATGCCAAGCACTGTGGCAGATAGACTCAGATAAGACACAGTCCCAGTCCCACATCAGAGTAGTGTGTTAGGTAGTTAAGAGCTAGCAATAAAAGTCGGGGGCACTTCCTTCCTGTGAGTTTACATACTAATATAAATGGGGATGGGCAGGCACAGATCAGATACATTCATTAAAAGCAAAGTCAGAAAAAAAAAAGGTAAACAAAAATCTGGGCATCAGCGAGGGATCCTGCCGACTGCAGCTAAGTGATCATTTGCCATAGCCCCTGCTCTCTTCCTAGAATTATCCTGTAGAAGTTATGTTTTCTTTTAAAATTCACCAATGGTTGTGAAGAAAGGACCAGTAGGTAGAAATGTAGGCATGGGTGAGTCTCTTCTGTGCAGAAATTTAAGGGACTGAATTCCCTCACCTCCCGCAATGAGGAAGATGAAAAAAATCTAGTCATAATAGGAGATTAAATTCCTGAGTAAATGGAAGAAGGAGGTTTTGTAAAAAGTCACGCTGTCCCGACAGACACCTATTCAGTCTCACATCCAGTTTCAGACTTAGAAGTGAAACAGACCTTGTTTTTTCTAGAAAGAAAGCCCCAGGAATTAATCTCTACCCCTCATATTTGAGGATGACAACTGCCATAGTTAAAAGCTGATGTATTGAATATGACAGCAAAGTCTAAGTCAGAGCCCATCATCATTTTCCTACTTAGATACTTGTGGAATCTGTCTCACGGGTAGCTGTTCTGAGAAGGAACTGAAACTCTTGGTGGTTCTGCCTCCTTGCCCGTGTGGCTGATAAGTGTCTGCTCAGAATGAGCTGCCCTACCTAGTTGAACATTCAGCAACGAGCCCTAACCCCAGCCGTAACAGATGGGTAATCAGGGGTATTTACTGAGTGCTTTATTGCTTGCAGAGCATTGTACTATTGCATGTAGAGCCTTCTACTAAGGATTGGTAGAGTCCAATACAGCAGATTTGGAGACGTGTTCCCCGTGCACAGTGAGATTACAGTTTAGAGGGGAGAGAGATGGTAAGAGATGGAGATGGAGAAGCAGCGTGGCTCAGTGGAAAGAGCACGGGCTTTGGAAGCAGAGGTCACGGGTTCGAATCCCGGCTCTGCCACTTGTCAGCTGTGTGACTGTGGGCAACTCACTTAACTTCTCTGGGCCTCAGTTACCTCATCTGTAAAATGGGGATTAAGACTGTGAGCCCCACGTGGGACAAGCTAATACCCCTGTGTCTACCCCAGCGCTTAGAACAGTGCTCTGCACATAGTAAGCACTTAACAAATACCAACATTATTATTATTAATATAAATAAGTATATATTTGTCAGGCATGCCAATAGCCAGTTGGATAGCTCAGCCCCAGGAGTGAGGAGTTCCCATTTAATGAGAGATTTTCTCCTTCTTCTTATAGTATTTGTTAGCAGTTACTAAGTATCAGGCACTGTACTGTGCACTGGGGTGGATAGAAGCTACTCAGGTTAGAGACAGTCCAGGCCCTCTGACTCCCAGGCCCGTGCTTTATCAAGTAGGCCACACTGATTCTCCCATCTTCAGACTTTCACATCCAGATCCATGACATTCCATGTTGGGACTGTACAACTCGCCTTCATCAGGGTCAGTTAGCAGTAACTAGCTCTGACTCTGGAACCCCACATAAAATGTCTTCATACAATAAATGGAGGACTCAGAGACAGGAAAAAATGTTCATGGGATTCAGGTGATGGTCAGGGTTGACTACCCCACACGGGGGGGGGGGGGGGACCAGAAATCATTCATTGCTGCACCCTCTCAAAGGGAAATCTCATTAGTTATCTGATAGCACCACCTGAAATAAAGCCAATAACAGAAGGAGAAGTGGGAGAAAAGGAGGTGGGGCCGAATGAAAGGGAAACTCCTGGAGCTATAAGGAAGAGTATTCTTCATTTGAGTCCAGAAGGGGTGTGGGTGGAGAGAGAGAGAGAGAGAGACTTTTTTGCTAAATTGGGTGGGATTCCCTGGAGGACTTCCATAACTCAGAAGAATTCTTCTGGAACATTGTGATGCAGTAAGAGGGGCTTGGGAGATGGGCTTAGGGTGGGGCATTTGATATTGGATTGCTTTTAGACTGTTGCTCAAATAGCCTGCTGTTTTGGTACCCTCTAGGCTGAATGCTAAGGGTTATTTAGGTCTTATACTGTATTGGTGCCTTAGAAACTAAACTGCATTGCTTGATGATCTATTGATTTATTTTAATTGAAAGATTAGATACCTCTAGGGGCTGTGTGAGAATTATTTTCATGAGAAGACTAATTCTGCTGTAGGATGGCATGGAGAGGAAGGGCTGTCTCAGTTCCCTAAAACCGGTCCTCGAGTAGCAAGAGTGGCCGTCAGATCACTCAAAGCTTCCTGTGCCGTTAAGTGTTCAAATTTGAAGGGCAGGTATTGTGGCAGTCATTTAAGGTATGTAATTTGAGGGACTAGCACCTCCACAAACCACACTTTAACCTTGACAGAAAATCCAAGGGTGCAAGGATGATGATGATGATGCTATCTGTTAAGTGCTTTCTATGTGCCCGGAGCTGTACAAAGCGTTGGGGAGCGGGGAGAGAGAAGCAGGTTCTTGGGGCACTTCCTAACAAGTGGCTGGGGGGGTCATTTTGGCTGGGAAGAGGGTTGGAGTGACCTTCAAGGTCACAGGACCCAGTGAAGTCTTAAGACTGCGTTCTCAAAGATGGGTGGTTAAGGCTTAAAATGACCTGTCTTGCAAAGTTGACTTTTCAAGATGTAAGATGGGGGTATATATAAAAGCAACGAAGTGTGTGTATATTTCAAGCTATGGTGACTGTAGTATTAAGTGCTTACTATATGCCAAGCACTGTACTGACCATTTGGGTAGGTAGACGTTAATCAGGCTGGACCCAGAAGCTGAGTCCCGTAAGTAGGACAGAGAACAGGTAATTGGATCCTTATTTTACTGGGTAAGGAACTAAAAGCATCAAAAAGTGAAATGACTTTCCTGAGGTCACACAACAGGCAAGTGGATGAGCTGCTATTAGAACTCAGGTCCTTTGGCTCCTGGGCCCGTGCTTTTTCCATCAGGCCATGCGTCTTCTGAGGAGACGGGTATTCTGCAGATGAGTTGGAAAGTAGATGAAAACCGTCTTGGAGGACGAGCTGTGCAGTCCCGACTGTCCAGATGATTGGTGTCGGAGGAGCAGATGATGAATGCAGATTTTATGGAAGCAAGAGGTCGCTGGAGGTTTTGAGGCGTGGAGAGATGTGGGGGAGAAGTTCTTGTGGCCAGGGAATGTGTCATATTGTATTCTCCCAGGTGCTTAGTGCAGTGCTCAGCACACAGTAATACCACTGATTTGAGGTAGAGAGTGAGGAAAAGGGCTGGGTAGACGCGGGACTTCAGCTCAGGGGCCATGGGGCTTCACAGCACGGTCTCCCTGCCCCACCTCGCACCCCACCTTTATTCTACCAACATGGCCAACTGCTTGGGGCACTATGAAGGTGCTGCCCACCCCTAAATCACTGGTGCTAGATTCATCCTTTGAGGGGATACTGGCTTAAATTGGGGGTGAGGAGGGCAACAGGAGAGGGACCTGCACAGCCCCAGAGATGAGTTAAACCACTCATGGGGGGATGGGAGCATGGTGGGGGAAGAAGGGATGATTGATACAAGTAGGTGCTAATCACCACCCTTCCCACCAGCTGTAGCGATTCATCTCAGTGCCTCAGGGGGGAATCTTGTAGATCCTTGGCTGGAGGAGGTCATTGAATTGATGGTCTCAGTATGTGTGTGGGGGTGGATGAGGAAATGGGTGTGGTGTCTGAGGGAGTTGTGGATTAGGTGAAATGGGAGATTAGAGGGGTGTTTTCCCCCCTTAGGGTGCTAGAAGGAATGAGAAAACTCCCCCGCCACAGCCTTTTCCTCAGTCAGGCAATCGTATTTATTGAGCACTTACTATGTGCGGTGCACTGTACTAAGTGCTTGGGAGAGTACAATACAATAGACGCATTCCCTGTCCACCCCAGGCTTCCCATCTTTAAACCACTTTGTCGTTAGAGCGAGCTGTGGGGCACGGCATGGAGAGGGAGAGAGGAGAAGCATGCCCAGAAATGCCACTTGGTGGAGGTTGGATTCTCCAGCCATGCAAAAGGTCGTCTGGCTGGGGATGTGGTGCACACCGAGAGCGGGCAAGCCTCCTTTCCATCTCTGCTGTCATTCTGGCTGGTGACAGCATGACATCACGTGTGACATCTGCACCGTGTCAGGAATGGCGGTGAGACGGCTTTAGGTGGCCTGACTTCTGGCTAGTGTGGCCCTGCCGGAGATTCAGTATTCTGATTCAGAGCCTGCGCCTCGATTGGCTGCTCCTGAGTTGAAAAGGAAAGTTCAGAGATCCAGGAGATACTGTGGAGGAAAGGAAGCAGTGTGGACTAGTGGATAAAGGAAGGACCTGGGTTCTGATCCCAACTCTGCCAATTGTCTGCTGGGTGACCTTGGGCAAGTCACTTAACTTCTCTGTGCCTCGGTTCCCTCATCTGTAAAATGGGGGTTTAAGACTGAGCCCCACGTGGAACAGGGACTGGTGTCCAGTCTTTGTGTGAATCCACCCCAGCACTTGGTAAAGTGTCTGGCAACATAATAAGCACTTAACAAATGCCACTAGTAGAGAAGCAGTGTGGCTCAGTGGAAAGAGCACGGGCTTTGGAGTCAGAGGTCATGGGTTCGAATCCCATATCTTCCACTTGTCAGCTGTGTGACTGCGGGCAAGTCACTTCGCTTCTCTGTGCCTCACTTCCCTCCTCTGTAAAATGGAGATTTAGACTGTGAGCCCCAAGTGGGACAACCTGATACCTGATTCCCCTGTGTCTACCCCAGCGCTTAGAACAGTGCTCTGCACATAGTAAGCGCTTAACAAATACCAACATCATCATCACTGTTTTATTTCTTAAAGGAATTGGAGGTAGCGTGAATGTTTAAAGACAGTGGAAAATGATGCCGAGGCCATGGGGCTTTTGGGGCGAGGAGGATGATGGTCACTTAAATGAGATTTAAAGGGGCGAGGAGGAGGTAGACCACGTTTTAAATGGATGCTTAGCAATAAAAACTGGCCATAACTCATTGAGTTTCCTCGTGGACATTTCAACGGCCTTATATGAGATTGAAAAGCATATAAATGCCACTCGATCAGCCTAACATTAAGCATCTACTGAATGCAAAACGCTGCTGAGGACTTGGGAGAATGCACTAGAATTAATCAATGGCATTTGAGTGCTTACTGCACTGCCTGGGAATGTACAAAACAACAGAGTTGGTAGACATGTCCCGTGTCCTCATGGAAGGAGCAAACAAACATATTTACATAGAATAAGGTCTTTAGTGGAACACATAGATATATCACTGAGTCCGCATATGGCAAGATAGCGGTAGGAGGCTAATAATCAGGGAATTCCTCCTGGAAGGGGGAAGGAGGGAAGGATTTCAGAAAGGCCATCCATGGAAGTGCATGGAAGGAGGAGGGGGAAGAAAAAATAGATCACAGGTGAGAATTGACAGATTCTTCTGAGGAGCATAGAGGGCAGGCTGAATAGCAGCAGCAGGTGCAGAGGGCAGATGAGTAAAGCAGAGCTCTCTGCTGGAGAGACTTGAAACCAGTGGTCAAGAGTATCTGTGTCATGAGGGAAATGGGTAGCCAGCTGAGGTTTTTTTGGAAGTCGGTTGTGAATAGATGATCTTGGCCACAGAATAGTGAAGACTGGAGGCGGGGAGACAGGTAAGGAGTCTGATACCATACAATGAGAGCTCAAGCAGCGTGGTGATCCTCTGGGTAAAAAGGGAGGGAGGAGCCAAACAAGTGTTGTGATACGATTTGATGCCAGGCTGAACGTGAGTTAAAAAAAAAAAATATTAATTTCCGGCAGTTGAGCTGCAGGCTTCTAAGGCAGGGAGTAAGTGTCATCAAAGATGGGTAGAGGGGATGGAAACAGTAACTTTTTTCTCTACATTGCAGATATTTAACCGTCAATCTTATATCCTTCATTTTTTTTTTGCGTCATTTAATTGATGTTGCCACGTCAGATAGTTTTAAGAATCCCCTTTTGAAAAAGATCTTAGTATTCTTTTAAGGAGACATTGTTTCTGAGAACTGAACCGGGCATCTTGCAGGCCTCTCCCACTTGGATTTAGTTTCCCCCCTCTTTCCGATCAGTTAAAACCAGGGTTTCCATTTAACTTGTTCACTGTCTTATTACAGGCCCGTCCAATTCTGGGTCCCTGCTCAGGGCAGCTCTGTTCCTGACCCATCTTCTGGCTGCTCTCTGGGATTTGCAGGATTTTAGGCCCACCCCATGGCAGAAACCCTGAAAAACAGCCTTTTAGCACAGACCATGGGGTCAGGCTGCCAGGAAGTAGTGGCGCCTGGCTGTTACTGTTGTTCTTGAAAGAGAAAAATCATTCCTTTGTGTCCCTTTTCTCCTGTCCTGTATTCTTTTCCTCTCTATCCTTGGATCGAGATCTCTGCTAGCCATCACTGTATTTACAAGAAACGGAATTGTGCTCACCCATATAATTCCCTCATAGTCTATCATTTTTAATGTGTGGGGTATCTTAAAAAGTTTTATTATTAATTTGCAGCTTTTAAAAATTCAGCCCATGTGTGGGCAGGGAACATGTCCACCAACTCTAGGCAACTAAGCACAGTATCCTGCAAACAGTAAGCACGCAGTAAATGCCACTGAAGTGTAACAGAAGGAGTAGCCGCCTCAAAACGCAAACCCTCTGTGACGGGGCACAACTGATACCTCACAGAATGTCCAGTCCTAGCCCCAAAATGGGAACTGATTCTTTCTAGAAACTCATATACAAACTTCTGTAAAGTCACATGGATTGTGGAAGAGAATTAGGAGGAAATTGTATGAACTTAAAAATATAGGCAACATAAAATCCACCGTGACTACCGCATCTGCGCTCTGCAGCCCTCCCAGCCTCCCGTCTCTCCCCACTCCATTCCGTCTTGACTCTGCTGCACCAGTCGTTTATCAACAGAAATGTTCAAGTCTGCCCACTCCTCAAGAACCTCCAGTCACCTCCGCATCAAACAAAACTCCTCACCAGTGGCTCTAAAGTACTCAATCAGTTTGCTCCATTAATCTCCTTCAGCCCAGTCTGCACACCCTGCTCCTCTAGCCCCAGTGAACTTTGGATGCTGAGAATCAGGAAAGGCATTTTGGAGAAAGTGGAATTTCAGAAAAACTGAATGTCAGCCTTGAACTATGACTCAGTCCGTCTCGTATGACAAACACTATGTCACTGCTCCGGACAGAGGTTTCCAGCTCGAATGGTGAATTCTGGCTATGTTCTCCGTTCAGTTGTATAATTATAAATAGCTCACCCAGTAGTCTGGCTACAAGAGGGATGACGGTGAGCCTTAGGCATTTACCATAGAAATTGAGCGGGGAGAAAACAGATCCTCAAGAAGGGTGTTGAAGGTAGAAAATAGGGGTTATTGGATGTGCATCCTTCAAGTCTCGTTTAGTTAGTACCCCATGTGTTGTGATGGTGTGGGATTTGGCCCATTGATTCACTTCTTGATTCTGTGGGTGTCACCCTATTCCAACTCAGACTCCAGACTGAGACTTCAATCAATCAGTTGTGTTTATTGAGCGTTTACTGTGTGCAGAGCACTATACCAAGCGCTTGGGAGAGTACGATATGAGAGTTCGTAGGCATGTTCTCTGCCCACAGTGAGCTTACTGAACGGTCCCCGCTTTCTATAAACCCCTTCCTAAGTTCCAGGTGGCCCCTTTAGTTAGAATTGTTTGGCAGAACTCTCGAAGTCTTGCCCCCCAGGTTGAAACTTTTTGTCATTTAGGTAAAGGGCAATCAATTTTCAAATATGAAACTACTTGTGCCCCTGGAAATGTACTCTTTGTTGAAACAGAAACTTAAGAGTCAAAAGGAAATTGATTCAGTTCTCGAAGTTACTTTTCATGATGTTTAGCTAATGTCTAAAAGAAGCATGTTGATAAAACTACTAACCTTTTTTTCTGTTTTTTCTCTTCCTCTTTGTGTATTGGTCTGCTGGTCTTTGTGTTTATGATGCTTAACTTGACTTTCCTGGTGTGCTTACTCCTCTCTCTTTCCCTTTTAAATGTGCATGTAGAATTTCCCTGGGGAAATGGGAAGCGTTTTGACTCGATGGGGAAGAGTGCATAATTCCTCCTGCCTTTGGGCATTGCCTGAGGTTTTGTTGACCACAGCCTAGAGCAGTAACTTTCCAGTTTAGACCAAAACCTGCTCTGTGAAGGGAAACTAAGCGGCAGGGGAGGGCTTTGAGTCCCAGGAGAACGTTAGTTGCATTGTGTTGAAATTGTACTTCTTACCTCACTTTCTAGATAGTGTTTTGGGCAGGGTTCGCTCATAAATTCATGTGGGGAATGTACTCCAGGAAGAAGAGTGTTTAAGCAGGATATTTGAAAGGAGACCCTGGGAAAGTCATTTTTGTGCCTCAGTTTCCTCATCTGTATAATGGGGATTCGGTGCCTCTTCTCCCTCAGACTGTGAGCCCCGTTGTGGGACAGGGATTCTGTTTGATCTGATTAACTTGTATCCACCCCGGCACTTAGAACAGCCCTAGAACGAGAAGCAACGTGGCTCAGTGGAAAGAGCACAGACTTGGGAGTCAGAGGACGTGGGTTCTAGTCCCAACTCTGCCACTTATCAGCTGTGTGACTTTGGGCAAGTCACTTATCTTCTCTGTGCCTCAATTACCTCATCTGTAAAATGGGGATTAAGACTGTGAGCCCCATGTGGGACGACCTGATTACCTTGTATCCCCCACCCCCCAGTGCTTAGAACAGTGCTTGGCACATAGTAAGCGCTTAACAAATGCCATCATCATTATTATTCATTCAGTCAGTCATATTCATTGAGTGCTTTCTGTGTGCTATACTGTGTACTAAGTGCTTGGGAGAGTACAATACAACAATAAACAGACACATTCCCTTCCCACAGTGTGCTTACAGTCTAAGTAGTGTCGCGTCGTAAGCACTTAACATGTCTGCCGACTTTGTTATATTGTACTCTCCCAAGCATTTAGTACATTTAGTGCTTTGATAAACTGGCTTTAAAAACACCATAAGAAGAAGATAGATTCTGACAACCATGGTCTGGAGAAGATTCTCTTCTTTTGTTTCAAAAGGAAGATGTAGGAATTCAGGCAATGCCAGACAGAGGCTTTGGGCTACAACTTTTGAGGAGAAGGGTTAGGATAATCAATTAACAGTATTCATTGAACACTAATCCTTTTATGCCCACATGCTTAGGTAACTACTTAACTCTTTGTCTTGTCTTATGCTTTCCAGTCGTCTCCACATCGTTCCCAGAAGGCCCACCTCCATCTGCAGTCGTTCTGGGAGTGAATCCATAGAGTTTTCTTGGTAAAAATCCGGAAGTGGTTTACCATTGCCTCCTTCCGCATAGTCAACTAGAGTCTCTGCCCTCGACTCTCTCCCACGCCGCTGCTGCCTATAGGGAATACTTAAGTGTTATTCATCTTCTATCTGTCTTAAAATCTAAGGTGGACACACTATGGAGAACAGGTTTCACCAAATGCACTGGTAAATTAATTTCCTGTCACTGGTGGAGAGATGACATTTCATAAACATTGCCAGAGTATTAACCTTCATTCAGTTGTATTTATTGAGCGCTTACTCTGTGTAGAGCACTTTATTGAGCACTTGGGAATGTACAATACTGCAATAGAGAGAGTCCCTGCCCACAATGAGCTCACAGTCTAGAGGTGGGGAGAAGGGAACTACCTTCAATGTAGTTCCCTTCCTTATTCCAGTCGAAGTAACCAGCTCATCATTAGTCAGCTGGTGATAATCCAAAAATCCTGTGAATGGATTATAGTGTAGTGGAAATGGTATTAACTAATAACTCTGGTATTTATTCGGTTGCTATACGCCAGGCACCGGGGAGATACAAGCAGATCAAGTTAGATACAGTCCCTGTCCCACGTCAGGTTCAGAGTTTTAATCCCCATTTTACAGATGAGGTAACTGAGGCACAGAGAAGTGAAGGGATTTGCCCAAAGTCACACAGCAGACAAGTGGTTATCGTGATCATGTCGTCTTGCTTTTGTCCGTCTGTCTCCCCCGTTTAGACTGTAAGCCCGTCATTGGGCAGGGATTGTCTCTATCTGTTGCCGAATTGTATATTCCAAGTGCTTAGTACAGTCCTCTGCACATAGTAAGCGCTCAATAAATACCATTGAATGAATGAATGGTGAAGGTGGGGTTATTAATCATTAAATGCCCACTGGGTGTCATGCATTGTCCCTAGAAGGTATAAAATAGACACACTCCCTATTTATACTCATCAGTCATATTTATTGAGTGCTTGCTGTGTACAGAGCACTGGAGTGAGAGTATAATATAAGACACATTTCCTGCCCTCAACAAGCTCATAGTCTCTTTACAGAAGACAGTCATAATAAAAATTGAATGTACAACTGAATGAACTTATCTTTGTGTCCACCCTTATTTACCCATCACCTGCTCACTTCCCTTCTGTTGCTCTGACCTAATGGCAAGAGCACGGGCTTGAGAGTCAGAGGTCGAGGGTTCTAATCCTGTCTCCTCCCCGTGTTGGCTGTGTGGCCTTGAGCAAGTCACTTAACTTCTCTGTGCTTCAGTTACCTCATCTGTAAAATGGGGATTGAGACTGTGAGCCCCATGTGGGACAGGGATTTGCCCAACCTGATTACGTTGTATCTATCCCAGCACTTAGAACAGTGCTTGGCACATAGTAAGCGATTAAATACCATAATTTAATTTTTTTCTTAACTGAAATTAAGCATTTAGACCACTGAGGTCAAAGAAAATTGCTGAGGTCTCACTTAAGCTTTGTGAAGTAGTCACAGTATGACTGAAAAAGCCTCCATTTCACTGTCTCTCTCAGCTTGGTCTGGTCACGTGGAAAATTTCTGGCAGCTGCCTTTGAGAAACAATCAATCAGTGTTATTTATTGAGCACCTTCTGTGTGCAGAGCACCGTACTAAGCATTTGGGAGAATACAATATAGAGTTGGTAGGCATGTTCTCCGATCACAAGAAGCTTGCGGTTTAGAGGGGGAGACATCAATTTACAGATACGTATGTAAGTGATGTGGGATGAATCCCAAATGCCCCAAGATTATTGATCCAAGTGTATGGAGGCAGGAGGGAGTTAGAGGGGAAAGGAGGGCTTAATTGGGAAAGGCCTCTGGGAGGAAATGTGACCTTAAAGCTTTGAAGGTGGCTGGCATATTTGGAGCGGGAGGGAGGACATGGGGAAGGGATCTTGGGGAGAGTTGAGATTGGGGCACAGTGAACAAACTGGTAGAATTAGTAGACACGTCCACAAGGAATTTACAGTCTAGAGACTCGTGTCTTTGAGCTAAATGACTGTTGGGTGGAACCAAAAGGGTTTGGGTTCTCCAAGCAGGTTGGCGGATAAGACGGATCGCGATTCAGCGGGATAACCGTTAGGTCTAGACCCGGAACGCTCTCCCTATCCCTTCTTCCTTCCCTGCTCTCTGTCTCTACGCCCATGATCTGTCTCAGGTTCATCCAAGGGTCTGTTTTCCAGCTAGGTGACAGGATTAGTGGGGCATACCTTTGTAGCATTTTTCCATCACCCTTTTCTCACCAAATCAATGCTGACAATTGACATACTGTAGGGAGTTTCCTCCCACCCTGATGGAATCATCTGGCGCTAATGTGACAATGTGTGTGTGTGGGGGGGGAAGAGTGGGATGAGAAATTAACCAGGTTTGTTTTTTGTTTTTCTGAGAAGGGTTTTGTAATATGGAGAACAGTAGTCTGTCAGATGTGATAGGAATTCCAGGCCGATGGGAATGTAGGAGTAATAATGTTGGTATTTAAGTGCTTACTATGTGCAGAGCACTGTTCTAAGCGCTGGGGTAGACACGGGAATCAGGTTGTCCCACGTGGGGCTCACAGTCTTAATTCCCATTTTACAGATGAGGTCACTGAGGCACAGAGAAGTTAAGTGACTTGCCCACAGTCACCCGGCTGACACGTGGCAGAGCCGGGATTCGAACCCATGACCTCTGACTCCAAAGCCCATGCTCTTTCCAATGTAGGAGTAAGAGGTCAGCAGTGAGAGATGGGAAACGAGGCCCAGTGACTAAGTAAGTTAGTGTGAGAATTGGGGCGTTATTTAGGGGGAGAGCTGATTTACTACCTACAAAGCCAATGTCAGGGGTTTCTGCTTGATGTGGAGAAGAATGGGCAACCACCAGAGACATGTGAACAAAACAATATTTTAGGAAAATGATTCAGGGAGCCAAGGGAAGTATGGACCGGATAGGAGAGACAAAGAACCTGCTGCACTAGCTGAGTGTGAATCAGAGCAAGACCAGGGTGGTGGCCTTCCCGTGGAGGGGAAAGGACAGATTCTGGAAATATGGAGGAAAAATTGACAGCCTAAATATAGAGGGGGCATTTGTGTTGGGGGAGCATCAAGGGGAATGCCAAGCTAAGAGGAGAGGATTTGCAAAGGAAGCTGAGTTGAGCACCTTGAGTTTACAGCCTGGGCTGATCTGTAATTGTAGATATGGCCGGAAGGCAGGGGGATGTGCAAGAGGTTAAACTGGAAAGTCATCAGCATAAGTAACTTCCATATCCGGTTCATTCAAGTGTCTGTCCTCCAGCCAGGTAACAGGATTAGCTGGGTACACCTTTGCAACAACTCCCCTCCACCCTGATGGAATCATCTGGCTTGATTAACTGGACCAGTTGTGTTGGGGTGGTGGAGGAGGAGAGGGAGGGCTGCCCAAAGTGGCCACACATCTCTTTGCCATGAGCAGTGTATTAAGGGGTGGATGAACAGCACATTCAGAGTAGGGCTGGCCTGGGAATCAGAGGACCTGGGTTTTAATTCTGGCTCTGCCAATTGCTAACTCTGTGACTTTGGGTAAGTCATTTAACTTCTCTGTGCTTCAGTTTCCTCATCTGTAAAATGGAGATTAAATGCCTGTTCTCTCCCCTACCCCCGCCTGTCATTAGACTGATCACCCACTTTTGAATTATTTGGTTGGAGCTTTGAAATTCTTTAATATACACTGTTGTCTTAGTGACCAATGTGCCTCAGAGGATCAGTCTAGCAAATCTAAAGTGTGTGTATACCTGATTAAAAAAAAAAAAACTTAGATTTTTAATTTATTCTTCTATTTGAAGACTGAAATTCCCCACCAGATAGGCATTTGTGTGGGGGGGGAAGGGGACACCCCTTCCCCGTTCCCCCAGCCCCCCAACCTTTCTCCCCAGTTGCAGTCCCACAGTAAGGACTATCTCGTTATGTACTTATTTGCAGCACCGGTACTGTCTTTTTAACTTTGCTTCCTTGTCTCAATTCTTACGAAGCTTCTGCGGAAAGAGGCTTCTCGTTTCTTGATTGCAGCGCACCATGGTGGAGTATCTGTGGCAATTGCTTCCGGGTTTTCAGATGGGATGTTCTAACATCATTACATGGTTGTGCTGAAATCACAATTTTGAGGATGCTGGGAGTATTTCAGAATTATATCTTCTGACTCTTACATAATAACTACATCATAGTAACAAAGGGCATTGACAGTAATTTGGGTTACGTGAGTAGACCAGATGTGGACCCCAAAAGTGTCTTCGTCCCGTGTGAACCACCTGCGTTTTTTCTTCAGGGATCTCTTTGCAAAATGTGGCTCTGGGTGATACGAGCTTTCTGTGTCCTCGCAGTCATCGATTTGGGAAAAGGTAAGGCTTGGATTAACTCATATCGTTGAATAAATTGCTCCGGTCTAGTTCATTTTTCCTTAGACTGTGGTACTTAACTCTAGACTGTAAATTAATTGTGGGTAGGAAATGTATCTGTTTATTGTTGTACTGTACCCTCCCAAGCAGTCAATACAGTGCTCTGCACAGGGTAAGCACTCAATAAATACTATTGAATGTGATTGAATGAATGAACTGTAAATGATTTCCCAAACTGAGTACCATTTTTGGAAGAAATTTTTCAAACTAGCACTCTTTTACTTTCAAAATGAAGACTCAAAAATTTTGAAAAGCGAATTTCTTGCTCTTTAGGATTTCATCTTCCAGCCTCTGCTCACTTCTGTGGATAGGCTGATCCCCTTCCTTGCCTCACTGTCTTAATAGTGGTCCTCACCTAGCAAGATGAGTTACTTTGGCTTTACTGGCTTTCACTTAATGCTCTTGCCTTTTCTTTTTCCCCCATGCCCCCAGTGGGAGAACAAATGTTAGATGTCGAAGGGAAAATGCCATCTTTCTGACTCTCAGAAAGAGTTTCAGAAGACCTAGAGGCTCTCTTTGGGACCTCCCTCCCCAATACCGGGAGGTGAGCAGGGAATCTAAAAGCCCCTGGTCCAGGCTGGGACTCTGGGGATGACTGGCCACTTACGGAGGTTCACCAATCCTCTAGTGATACATATTGAATGCTTACTGTGTGCCAAGCTCTGTACTAAGCCCTTGGGAGAGTACAGTACGATAGAGTTGGTAGGTATCATCCCTGTCCTTGAGGAGCTTACGGTCTGGGGAACTAGCACATTAAAATTACAGGTAGGGCGAAGGAATGTACTTAATTGTACGAAAGTGGTGAAATGACTACCTGAGTGCAGTGGTCACTCGGAAGTGCTGAAGTGGTAGGAGGTTGGGAAGGTGAGTAATTTTGAAGAAGGTCGTGGTAAAGTATGTGTGTCATGGGGGTTGGTTTTTTGCTTTACTGTTTTAAAGAGCCTCGAAGGTGGTGGGAAGTAGTGGTCTACCAGGTAATGGGAGGGAGTCCCAGGCAGGAGGAAATAACTACCTTAGTAAGACCAGGAAAGCCCAGAACTAAATAAAAACATCAAGATTCATTAGTTATAATAATAATGATATTTGAGCACCCATTGGATACAACAGATTGTACTACGCCTTTGGTAAAGTACAGTGTTTAAACTTTGAGGGAGGCAGATATAAACGTTTACCATCAGTGGATTACAAATGATGGAGGTATTGAGCGCCTATTATGTGCCAAACACTGTGCTAAGTGGTTATGTCAGATTGGAAACAGTTCCTCTGCCATTTGGGCCTCACAATCCAAGAGGTAGGGGCAGTGGTTATTTTCTCATTTTACAGATGGGAAAACTAAGGCACAGAGGTTGTGACTCGTCCAATTTCCCACAACAGACAAACGGTGGAGCTGGGATTAGAACTCAGGTCCTCTGACTTCCAGGCCTGTGCCCTTTCCACTAGGCTGTGCTGCTTTCTATGAGTTGATTATTCAATTTATGTGCTGTGAGGAGGTATAAATAAAATACATAAATTCTAGAGATGGCTGTTAGGCTAATGTGACTCTGGGTGTTGGGGATTAATCCAGTAAGGCTCATTGGAGGAAGTGGGGTGTTAGGAGGGTTTGAATAGAGTTGTATAAATCACAGGCTTTCAGGAAACTAGAACGGCCTTAAATCAACCAATGGTATTTGAGTACTTACTGTGTGCTGAGCGCTCTACTAAGGTCACAGGGGAGCTGATCCTGACAGCCAAACCGAGGATGTGAAAACTATTTCAAACAAGGATTTGGCCCAGATCAGCCAGATCCAGAGGGCAGGCAACAAGATGAGCTGGTCAGGGGGCACAAGCCATCAAGCACGACTTGTGAGAAGCAGCGTGGCCTCGTAGATGGAGCATGGGCCTGAGAGTTAGCAGGACCTGAGTTCTAATCCTACTGGCTCTGCCACCTTGAGCAAGTCACTTCACTTTTCTGTGCCTCAGTGACCCCTCTGCAAAACGGGGACTAAGACTGTGAGCCCCACATGGGACACAGACTGTGTCCAACCTGACTGGCTTGAATCTTCCCCAGCTCTTAGCACAGTGTCCGGCACATAGTAGGCGTTTAACAAATGCCATTTTAAGAAAAGACTGGTTTTTAGACTGAGCCCCATTTGTGACTGTGATTAAGTCCAATGCGAGCATACCTGTCCTCCCTAGTACGGCGGTTGGCTCATAAAAGACATTTAATAATACAGTTGTATGTTTGCCTGGAGCGTGGAGTCTTTGAGGTAGGAAGTTGAGAGATCTAACTGAATGGTGCACCCGCCCTCTGTTGGACAGCCCGTGTGACTCCCAACACTTTTCTCCTCTACCAAAACAAAAATCATAGAGTTGTGAGGAGCCTAGTTCTCTTAGAATCGAGGGATTATGCACCCAGCGAACCTTGTAAGGGAAACTTTCACTCTGGTGCACAAACCTTGACCAGTACTAAATATATCCTTCATCGCTTCCTTCATTGAATTGTACTGCACTGTGTGCAGCGCACTGTCCTAACACCTTGGGATGGGGTAGAAAGTACAAGAGAGTGGTTCTTATTGAGTGCTTACTCTGTGCAGGGTGCTTGGGAGAGTATAATACAACAGAATTAGCAGACACCTCCCCTGCCCGTAATGAATTTACAGTCTAGAGAAAAACAGTCCATGTCCCACATGAGGCTCACGGTCTTAATCCCCGTTTTACAGAGGACAAGTGAAGTGACTAGCCCGATGTCACATAGCAGACAAGTGGCCAAGATGGGTTTAGAATCCAGATCCTTCTTCCAACCCTGCTCTGTCCACTCGGCCATGCTGCTTAGTTGCCTCTGAGTTGGTAGACACAGTTCCTGCCCACTAGGAGCTTAGTGTAGTCACATGTGAGGAATTCCCTAATGCCAAAAAGTAGAAACATTTGTTCCGAAAGAAAGTACTGGGTGTCCCGAAATGCCTTTTGTAGTCAGTGGTAGTAAAACTGGTGAGCAATCTAGTTTCAGGATGACAATATCTCTAAGAAAGGCTTTGGATTTTTTTTTTTTGACTTCCACATTTTAACGTGCCTTTCTTTCTGGATTCATTTACAGGAGGACTTATTAAACCATGTGGGCATATTGTTCCAGAATCAGCAGTCTTAGAACTGGGCTCTAATTTCACAGCCATTTGTATTCTCTATGAAGAGTGCCTGGAAATGAACTATGAAGATGCAAGCCACATTTTCTGGAAAACTAAAAACAAACATGTTCCAAAAGAGCAGTACACAGTTTTAAATAGAACGGCTTCAAGTGTTACTTTTAATAATATATTTTCATTAGATAGTCCTCTGACATGCAACTTATTAAAATATGGCCAACTTGAACAGAACATCTATGGGATCCAAATCAAATTGGGATGTAAGTTTGTTTCTCTTTATTATGCCTCTTTAGAACTTGAAATAGGCTTGATCATCTAAGCATCTAGGACTATTACCACCAACATCTGAAAGTATTTTAAGTGCCGGTAATGTAGGTTTTTGAAATCTGAGTCTGTCACAGGGCAGCCACTCCCTTCCCGCGTCAGTACTTGTGCTTAGTGGTTGAGATGGATGACCTTATCAGTGTACAGCCATCCTTTCCTTCACCCCACTCTTTATATGCCACAGTCCATCTTATTTTTCCTGACTTTACATATTAAGTCGGTCACCCCTGGTAGAATATGAATGCCCTCCCGGCAGGAAATACGCCCGTGTTTACTTTTTCTTTCCAAGCACCTAATGTAGTTGACTGCATTCAGTAAACACCATCGCTACCACCACCGAGGCTGCAAGGGACTACCAGTGCTCGTCCCAAGTTGCCAGTAGAATTTCTGTGGGCCCATGGCACCACTTCCATCTGGCCACCTTCTTGGCAACAGGAACCCTTATTGGTCTCATTGGTCTAAAGATCTGTGGTAACACTGTGAGCCCAGAAGTGGCGATCGTGCCTCAACTCTGCTTTGCCCTGGGAGAAGAGTATTCCGCTGAGACTCGCTGCAAGGCAGCCAAATCTCTCGGATCAGCTGACAGTCAAAATCAGTAATCAATTCTCATCAGTAATCACCTTAACAAAAGTCCCCCAATTAGCCACCTTTGACAGAGGTTTTTGGGATACTGAAATGCATACTTGGGATGACGCTTGGGTTAGTTCTGCACTCTTGGCTTCTCTTCACCCTGTTTTTTTCCCCCAGCCCCTTTCTCTTTCTCTCTCTCTCTTTCTCTCCCCCTCCCCCCTTCTCTCTCCTCTCCTTTCTCCTGTCTCTCTCCTGTCTCCTCTCCCCTCCACACCCACCCCTGTTGTAATCAACAGTTAAGTGTACATTGAAATTCACTCGGCACCAAGTGTAATCGGTACAGGTATAGGCATGAACTGGGCAGAGCAGGGAGATGTGATCATGGGGAAAGTTGGACAGAAAACTTCCAATTTGTCCAAAAAAAAGGATCCCCTTAAAGAGTTGTTATCCTCTTGTATATATCATGCCTGATTTTTTTTTTTCCTGCTAAGTTAAATTCTGTGTTCCTGTAGCAAAGTATGGCTCATTTAAATATTAATTATTTTTTACAGTGCCTCCGGAGAAGCCTACAGGTTTGCACTGCATGGTGAATGAGAATGAAAAATTGCGATGCTGGTGGAATCCTGGAAGGGAAACCTATTTAGATACCCACTTCACATTAAACTACAACTGGTACATAATTTGTGTAAATGAATCAAACATAATCGTTGATCTTTGTTTTAGAATCACTTTACCAGGATAAATTCAGCTTTCTGTACGTTTCTTTCATTTGGCTGTATCTTCACCTTGATTGATTCCTCTCTATTTTAATCTGCTCCTTTTTCCACTTTGGAAAGGAAAATCCATCAGTGTTACATACTTACTGTATATGTAAGCACTGCTATATTTAGCACTACTAAGCACTAAAACATTTATTCTCATATCCTACGTTTAGCAGTTAACTCTTTTTTTCCTAACCCACAAAGGGTGTGTGTGAATAAATATTCTCATCCAACACATTCGGTTCGATAAAGGATGGAAAGCTTTTTTTGATTACTTTAAAGTGGATATTAGCTATTAAAAAAATTTGCTCAAATCTCACTAGTCTAATACCTATCACTATTCAAGTGTGGTTTGGGTTTTTTTTTTAACTTAGCCCCATAATATGTCTTTTACTTTTCTTTACCTTTTGGTTTAGGTCTGGGCCAGGGAATAATGGCACTCGAGAAGTCTGTGTCCCACCAGAAGGCGTCAATAACACTTGTATATATTCAGGCTTCGCTGTGTTCTTCATCTACACTAATGTCTGGGTTGAAGCGAAGAATGACCTTGGCATGGTCACGTCTGATGTGATCACCTTTGACCCCATAGATATTGGTAACTATAAAACCTGAATTTTGGGGTAATTCAGTCAAAATAAAGTGGCCTATCAGTGAATCGAAGGAAGCTGTTTGCTTTTTACAACATAGTGGTAACTGGGAATTCTTTTTGTTCCTGACTTTATTGATTGTGATTTTAAGCCCTTACTGACGGTAGAAGTCGTCAGCCCTTAGTTACAAGGGTTCTCATGATCTAATATATGCTTTTTAAAAAATGACCCTGTGGGTTTACCCAAAAGGCTGTGTAGTTCCTCTCAAGGAAGCCGTGCCTGTTAAGAATTAATACGCTTAATGGATGGTGTGTGGAAAATGGAGAGAGAACCTGGAAGACCACTTAAGTGGGAGAGAAATATATTCATCAACTAAGCAGTGTAAATATTGTTGGTTTTGTTCTTCAGTGAAATTTAACCCACCAGATAATTTATCAGTTGACCGATCAGAGGAACTCCCCAGTATCTTGAAATTATCGTGGGCCAACCCATTGCCTCAGCTGGGGATAAGTCTGAAGTATAACATTCGCTACAGGGCCAGAAACTCCACAGCCTGGACCCAGGTAACCTTTGGAAAGACTCCATCAAGCTTCTGAATTGTAACACTGCAAGAAATATCTCTCTGTCTTAGAGATAAGTTATGTGCCTGGGCACATACGGTGCTGAATAAGATGGTGTTAATATAAGAAACATAGTAGAGAGTGGTATAAAAGTAAAGCAGCAGATGCAAGGGGTGGGGAGGAAATGTCGGCGTCTTCATCCCAGCGTGGCAACCTGTCCAGAGGATACCGCCCAGCTCTAGAAATTAGGGGACCTGCCAGAGTACAGTGCAAAGAAGGGAGGTGTTATCCACTGAGGCTCTGCCATCAGTAGGGAGAGGCCTCTATGCAAAGAATCACTGAAGGTTTTTCCAGCAGAAATGCTGAAAAATAACAGGTTGTTACGGCCATTTAAGGTGGCGGTGGCCACCAAGACAAACATCTGCTATGTCACGGTGCTACGGCACCAGGGTACCACACTGCAGTCATCTTTGCTGTAAATGGATCCTGCACGTAAATCTCTGTGTGTACTTCATAATGTGGTGCACCCCTGTCTGTTGGCGTGTATTTAAAACTCCTGTGGGTGCAGTACAATGTGCTGTGCACATGAGGTGCAAAACGAGTGATTTTCCCTGTCTACAAGGAACTCCAGTGAAAGTACTACAAATAATCGTATCTGCTTGGTACTGTATAAAGTGCTTGGGAGAGGACAAAATAACAGATTTGGTAAACATGTTTGGTGTCCACAAGGAGCTTACAGTCTAGAGGGGGAATAATCAAGATGTTGAGTACAAACTGGAAGACCTATTGTGCTAGCGTATTTAATTTCTTTATTCAGGTCAGTACTTTAAAGGGAGGGAAGGGGAAGAGACAGAAGTAAACCTAGGGCTGCAAAATCAGTGTCGTTTGAAAACTGAGGAAGCCCTGATATAGGTGAAAATCGAATAGTGCTGATGTGAAAAAGCTCTAGAAGGTGAGCATTTTAATGACGATCCCTGAATTCCTTTACAGATTCCTCCTGAAGATACAGCTTCAACCAGAGACTCCTTCACCATTCAAGGCCTTAAACCTTATACAGAATATGTGTTTTCAATTCGTTGTATTAAGAAAGATGGGCAGGGCTTCTGGAGTAATTGGAGTGAAGAAGTCAGTGGCTTCACATCTGAAGCTAGTAAGTGCAACACAAGATAAGAATCCAACGAAGGTTGACATTTGTAGCCATTTCCTTCTGAGTAGATGAACATGGGACGAGGGGGGAAAAGAAAAATCAAACTTACTTTGAACCACGGTTTCTTTGCATCATACTAGGCAAAGAACTACTATTCTTGTTTTATAAGTTCCAAATATAGGGCATCCTGAAGCTATTAATCCTTTTCCCAGTTTATCATCTCCTCACCACCACTCTGCCCTCTCTCTTCAGTATGCTTTTGCTCTGTCAGCCTTCCTTCTCAACCCCAATATAAGGCAGCTTCCAGCTGCCTTTTCTGCTTGAGGAGAAGAAGCTCTTGGGCTGTGCTCTGATCTTGCCAAACAATTTGTCTCTTCAGTTTGCTGACACCCTGATGTTACTGCCTTTGAATTTATGATCTGAATATTTTTTTTTTCCTCCACACTAATCATTTTGCATGTGGATATTTGTCTTCTGTACTCTGGCTAAATCAGTTTTATCTAGTCAGTTTATTCACAGTTAGCTTAGTTGTATATGACGCTTCCCCCGCACCCCCTCAACCTTGTCTCCACCTGTATGAACCAGTGCAAGAGTCCACCTCGATCCTGTCGGGCCTGAAAACAGCTCTTGTTTGTCTCTGTCATGGATGGTGCACACTTTAGTGATGCAGATTCACATTCCTTTTCTCTCCTTGGTGTTAATGTTTAATAACAACATAATGTTAATCATGTGGTTGGGTTTGTGCTTTCTAATAAATGCGTACTCTTTGCCTTTTTATGCAGCGCTGTAGTACTATGAGTCTTTGATCTTAACCCAATAAGGTGTAACTTTTTCCCTATTGTGCATTTCATCACTGAAAGATTGTTACTCTGGCCTACAATTTTCAATATTTTCTAAAGACCCTTTCGTACCTTTTTTTAGTCCATAACTTTGCTGGTACTGAAGAGATCCAAAATGGTGGCCTGTCCAAGGTTGCTTTTTGGTGGCCTGGCCATGGAAGAGGAGAGCTTGAGGGAGGAAAAAGCTGGGCTAGAAATAGAAGAAGGGCAAAAAGGCTTAATACAGCAGGACAACCCTCTACTAATACTTGTCCCAGACCTCCCTCCTCCTCCCCGCCCCCTGCTAAAAAAAAAAAAGGGCAGGATGTTGTTTGAGGGGAGTGCGTATCTTTTGTGTGTTTTGTTCTTCCTTTTTTTTTTCCCTCCATTAGGACCCTCTAAGGCTCCAAGCTTCTGGTATAACCTGGTTCACCCTCATAGTATGAATGGATACAGACTGATCCAGCTCATGTGGAAGGTAAAATACCAAATATCTCTCTTCTCTTGGGCTACACATATGAAGTCCTAGTTTTTTATTTTTTTTCCTTCGTAACTATAAATTTGTATTGACCACTCAATTTTAAATTGCAAAATATAAGTTAACACGAGACCCTTCCAAAGTCTTCAGTAGGTATTTACATCCAAGCATCTATCATAGTGATAAATATGTGCACCCCATTTTGTCAGGACAAGGTAGGAAGAGCGTGTGCTGGGACCCAGACTTCTCGAGTGCCATTATTCCCTGGCCCGGACCTAAACCAAAGGGTAAAAAAAAGTAAAAGACTTACTTAAGGCAGCTTCATCAGTGTTCTCATAAAAATTCCTAACTTTATGGACGAGAACAGTTTCTAAATATGCAGCAGACTTCTAGACTCAAAGTAAGAAAGCACTCATCTGTACAGATGGCCTGAAATATTTGATTCATTCACTCAAAAGTGTCTTCTGATCAACTCCTTTGTAACCTTCGGCTAGCATCTTGGCAGTTTGACCTGCTTTCTCCTCCCAGCTTTTAGTTTAGACGTGAGGCAGCATGAATAAAACCAAAGACCTGGTTTTCCGTTCTGTTAAATTGTGGTCTCGTGGCTAGATATGGAATAATGAGCAGTTCTGTCTGCTGCATTTTAGGAGGAATGGAGTGAAGTTAGGGAAGCTTTAGTGAAAGGCCACTGAGACAGTGTTAGAGTAAACCTGGGTTCTGAAATTTCCTTTGTAATTTGTCTTGTAAACTGTAAGAACATTAGGAAAGAATTGACACTAGATCTTAACAGATTTCATAGAGTGGGCTTTTTTTTTCTTCCTTATTCTTGGTTGGCACTACTTAGCTGCTTCTATCTCTGTGTTCTCAGGGTATGAGTACAATATCAGTATTCCTATTTCTCTTGTCAGATTCTAGATGTGCCCTGGAATCTAAGGAAGAACAAAAGGCCATATTTTAACTCCAACCTAGCTGACCTAAGAATTAAGAGGAAAGCCTAAAACACAAGGCAAACTACCCAGATGCGGTCTGTTTTAGAGAAAACAGTGAAAAGTTTTCATTAAATTATGGCTTCCCACACTCTCCAGTAATAATAATCACGATGTTTAAGCACAAACACTGTACAAAGTGCTGGAGTGGATACAAGATAGATCAGACTTCTTTCTTTGCACATGACTTAAATAGTTAATAATTAAAATAGTATGAAAGACTAGTATCTATCTGCTGAAAACTAATATCTAGTTTTAAAGTTTGTCCTTGATTTGAAGAGTAAATCTCAATCACTCTTCCAGGTTTTGCCTCCATCTGATGCTAATGGAAGAATCCTGGGGTATTATCTATCGCTCACAAGGCAGAGGGCACCAAGCATTCCTCATAATTACAGTATTGACACCACAAGTATGATTGTGAACCTCACGAATGATCCTTATATTGCAACTCTAGCCGTTTATAATCGGATTGGGAGATCAGAGGACTCCCTTTTGCCTATTCCCGGCCGGAATTATCAAGGTTTGTGTATGAAAAGTAGGGGGGTGGGAGGGAGACTTGTGAGGGGTTGAGAAGCCTCTGCTTCTCAGAACTTCTACATCTTTAAAATGCTTAGATGCATCTCTTCTTTCAGCAGACAGACTGCTTCCACTTTGAAGCTCCAAGAGCCCGGGAGCAAGACAAATAGAGCTACTGCATAGGTTGTGAGCCCCTGTGGGACAGGACTGTGTCCGACCTGATTTACTTGTATCTATGACAGTACTTGACATACGAAGCACTTAATAAATCCAATAGTAATACCAGTGGCCCAGGTTCGGCCAGGCAGTGATACCTAGCTCCTTTGAACTAGTTCTTACAATATTGTGACCCTATTGCCCGTAGACTAGAAGCAGGGTGGCCTAGCAGAAAGAGCCTGAGTCAGAGGACCTGGGTTCTAATCCCACCTCCGTCACTTGTCTGCTGTGTGATCTTGGGCCAGTTACTTAACTTCTGGCCCTCAGTTCCCTCATCCGTAAAAAGGGGATTAAGACTGTGAGCCCTCCATGGGACTTGGACTGTGTCACAGCCGATAAGCTTATATCTACCCCAGTGCTTAGCACAGTGCCTGGCGCATACTAAGCACTTAAATACCATTTTACAAAGAAAGAGTCAGTGCCATTATGGGACCCTAGAAGGGACGTGTGTCAAGCGTACATGCTTGGTATTAAGTGGCCGAGGTCCGTCTTTGTGGAGCCAGGAGTGGTGCTGGGCAAAAGTGCTTCCTGGGGCCAGATTTCTGAATCTCCTCTTAATGAATCTGTTGAGCAGAGTGGTTTGCAGGATAAAGAAACTGGTCACAGCAAAGGATGAAGTCCCAAAACAAGTTGGTGATGTCCCCATTGCATAAATCACAATAGACTGCCACTTTAATAGAAAGAGAATGCCTTAATTCACTTCCTGATCAAATCCCTGGTGAACGAGTCCAGCTGTCTTGAGCCAACAACTTGTCCTCTTGCTTTCGGAGGGGAACGTACAGCCCTCTGAATTCTTTGCCTAAGTTGGCTATAAAATGCTTTTTACTTTCAGCAACTCATCCTGTAAGGAACATTAAAGCGTTTCCCAAAGACGGCAATCTCTGGATTGAGTGGACTGCTCCCAGTAGATCGGTGATGAAATACGTGCTTGAATGGTGTATCGAGTCAGATGACGTTCCCTGCACCGTTGAATGGCAGCAGGAACCTGGTACTGCCCAACACACCTACTTGAGAGGTAACATTGGCTGATGAATAATCTAGTAACAACGCGACCATATTCTTACTACTGTTTTTTCGTTTTTAAAGAAATAACGAGTTTCTCCCGTTGCGTGACCTTCCTTTCGTTCTGGCCCGTGAATGAAAGACTGTGAGCCCCATGTGGAACGGACTATATCTACCCAGGTGCTTAGAACTATGCTTGACACATAGTAAGCACTTAACAAATACCGTTTTTAAAAAAAACGTGAGCACTTTCCAGCTGCAGAGCACTGTTCTAAGCGGCTGAGTATACAGTAGAGTATTGTAGCTCCTTGTAGGCAGGAATTGTGTCTACCAATTTGTACCATCCCAGGTGCTTAGTTCAGGGCTCTGCATACAGGAAGCCCCAGTTGATTGGACACAATCCCTGCCCATGAGGAGTTTAGTCTAGAGAAGTAACGGATAATATAATGGATGGTAAGACAATCGTTGTGGACAGGGAGTGTGTCCAACTCTGTTGTGTGCAGTCTCCCAAGCACTTAGTACAGTGCTCTGCCCACAGTAAGTGCTCAGTAAATGTCACTGACGATCATTCAAAATGACTCTTCAGGGAGGTAGATGGAATAGCTTTCCAGAGAAGTAGTGTGGCCTAGTGGAAAGAGCTAAGGCCTGGGGGCGTCAGAGGATTCATTCATTCATTCAATAGTATTTATTGAGCGCTTACTATGTGCAGAGCACTGTACTAACGCTTGGAATCTACAGTTCGGCAACAGATAGAGACAATCCCTGCCCAATGACGGGGGAGACGGACGAACAAAAACAAGACAGCGTATAGGTTCTAATCCCAGCTCTTCCACTTGCTGCCTTTGTGACTTTGGGCAAGTCATTTAACTTCTCTGTGCCTCAATTTCCTCATCCGTAAAATGGAGGTTCAATACCTCTTTTCCCTCCTTAAACTGTGAGCCCCATGTGAGACAGACACTGTGCCCACTCTGATGATCTTGTATCTGTTACCTGCAAAATAAGCATTCAGCCAGTTCCTATTATTATTCCAGAAGGTGAAATAGTTTTTATCCGGCATTATCAACTACATTCAGAAAAGGCATATTTCTGTAGGCAGTTATTGCTATAGATGGGGGCAAGGTTAACTTGAGTCAGGAAGAGGCAAGTATTCTTTTTTCCATCAACAGTATTTGAATGCCTGCAGATCGTGGAAATGCTATGAACGTGGGAGAATACCCTAGAAGCAAGGCACATGTTCCCTGACCTCAAGGGGGTTGCACTTGCCAGGCAGATAAAATTTCATTTCACAAATAGTGGTTGCAACCAGAAAGGCGAGGCAGCAGGAACTAGGAGCATGAATACGTTAGGAAGAAGAGAGTTAAATATACGTAAGTGCTTAAGAGTTGGAATAAAATACCTAAAAATATGCAAATCATCTTGGCTTTTAAAAATGTGCTTAGCACAGTGCTTTGGTGTGTATTGACTTAGTTTTACCAGGAAAAAGAATAAAGGGCTTAAGATAGGTATGGGGCCAACGCCTCTGATGCTGGCAATCAATCAGGGAAGACTTCCTGGAGGAGAGGTCTTCTATGGCTTTGTTGTTTTTTAGTTGTCGAGGAGGGTTTTGAAGCTAGAGTGTTGTATTTTGGTGGATTTGGGGTCCCACTGAAGAACCGAAGTGCTCTAACATACTTTTCTACCCTAGGGAAATTAAAGCCGTTCACATGTTATTTGATAACTATTTATCCAGTGTATGTGGATGGCCCAGGAAGCCCCCAGCGTGTAAAGGCATATCTTCAACAGAACCGTAAGTGCAATGCTCACTCCTTCTGAAACACAAAGATCAGCTTTCATTGTAGAAATCCATCTGTGTCTCCTTAAAAGTCAATTGCCACTTCCAGTTGATACGCTTTACAGGATTGTAACCCTATAGGGAGAACTTGCTAAATTTAATGGGTTTCTGTGGACTTGTTGGAAGTTGAGTGTTGTCTTTTTTGTTCTAGGTCCTTCCAGAGGACCCACTGTTCAGACAAAGAAAGTCAGCAAAAATGAAGCTGTCTTAGTGTGGCATCACCTTCCCATTGATGAGCAGAATGGATTTATCAGAAGCTACACTATAGTCTACAAAACTAGCACTGGAAATGAAACAGGTAACAGAGCTGAAAACACACCAATTTGGATTTCTGATTTTCTTGGATATTAGGCCACATCCTACCTGATCAGGTAGCCACTCCTTTTAAGGGCTTGAAGATCATGGTAACTCTACCAGCTACTTGGGGAGCAAAGGGTTTCAGTGAAATCTTCAGGAAGACAACATCAAAATGTTGCATAGTATCCAAAGTCAGGATTAGAAAAGGCTTATTGGTTCACACGTAGGAACCCGTTCTTTGGCAGGAGGGTTACGTTCTTGCAGAAGCCCACATGAAGGGAGACATGTAATACAGTACTCACCTTGTTTCCCCTGTCATGTGTGCACATTTATGCAGCAGGTTCTTCCATTACTGGGTTGCAGTGTGTACTGTTGGAAGAATATTCCCTAATTCTGCCATCGCATGCTAACCGAAACAGATAGGGAAAACACACCCTTGTAGCTGAGTTAGTGGTGTTTGAGAGTTTACTGTGTGCAGAGCACTGTACTAAGCACTTGGCAGAGTACAGTGGAACGGCGTCGTTAAACCTGATCCCTGCCCTCGAGGAGCTTACAGTCTACAGGGGAGACAGACATTTAAAATAGATTAAAGAATAGGGGAAATAGAGTATAAAAATATTTACCCAAGTATTGTGGGGCCAAGGTGAGTAGCCAAGTGCTGAAGGGTTACATAGCCAAGTTCATAATTTGACACAGAGGGGAGGGCAGATAAGAGAAATGCAAGGCTGAGTCTGGTTAAAAATCCTCTTGAAAAAAATGTACGTAGGACATCCAAGTAGAGATGTACTGAAGACGGGAGAAAATACAGAGAAAGAGAGTGGTCAGGACTGGAGAGATAGATTTGGGAATCTTCTGCATTGAGTTGGTAGTTGAAAGAAAAACAGATGAGCTCTCCAAGGGAGTGGATGTAGATGAAGAATAAAAGGGGACCTAGAACTGAACCTCAGTAAGAGGGTGGGAGGCAGAGGAGGAGCCTACAAAGCAGACTGAGAAGAAGCAGAGAGAGGAGGAGAACCGGGAGAGACGGTGTGAGTTGGAACTGCCTGTGTTTATTGCCCAAAACCCAGATAAGAAGCAGTTCTCTGAGTTGAGATGAGGCAAGAAAGCTTGAGGGAAAGAGCATTTAAATTGGAAAGTGAGGCATGGGTGTGCCCTCTAGCTCTAATAAATTCTATGTTTAATGTCTTCCAGTTGTGAATGTGAACTCTTCCCATACGGAATATACGCTTTCCTCCTTGACTAGTGACACACTATATATGGTGCGCATGGCGGCAAATACGGACCAAGGTGGCAGTTTTGGTCCCGAATTCACATTTACCACTCCAAAATTTGGTAAGAAACAGTGATGTAGAAATGACTCATCCGATGGCCAACACACCTCAGCCTGTAGAGAATCTGGAGGGAATGTTCAAAAATGCCGCTTCAACTAGCAGGCAGTGACCCTATTGCTTTGCGCAGTTTCATTAATTCTGTCTGGTCGCTCAGTTGACATTGCTACTTCTAGCCAACCTAGTGGACTGGTAGATGCAAAAGGCAACAATAAGGTTGCTCTGATCCCTGAAAGAAGCGAACCCTCAGCCTGACTCTTTAATTTTCCAGGGAAAGATGGAAGCAGCATGGCCTAATGGGTAGAGCACAGGCCTGGGACTCGGAATGACATGGGATTCCAATCCTGGCTCTGCTCTGACCCTGAGCAAGTCACTTCACTTCTCTGTGGCTCAGTTACCTCTTCTGTAAAATGGGGATTAAGACTGTGGGGCGTGGACTGTGTCCAAACTGATTAGGTTCTATCTATCTCTGGTGCCCAGTACAGTGCCTGGCACATAGTAAGTGCTTAACAAATGCCATTTTAAAAAAACGGAACTGAATTACCTGGCTACCCCCTAGTAACCTCTTATCCCCTTAAGCAGGATCATTCTGCCTAGAGCTTTTCCTCAGCAATATAGAGGTTTCAGTGATGTGTCCTGGCAACGAGACTATAATTTTTCAGTTAACCAATCGGCTGTAAGTCTCGCTGTCTTTCTCAGCCACATTGTACCCACAGAGGTTAAAAGTGCCCTAAGCTGAAGAGGCCTTACCACTCTTTAGTACTCGGAATGAGGTTGTGTCTTAAGCTGGAATGAAGACAACAACTTGACATTGTGATGTAGTGGAAAGAGAACGGGTCTTGGAGTCAGAGTCTAGTCCTAGCTGTTGTCATTTGCCTCCCGGGTCACTTTAGGCAAGTCACTTAATCTTACTGCCTCAACTTCTTCATTTGCCCAATTTTTTTTTTTGTGGGTATTTGTTAAGCGCTTACTATGTGCAGAGCACTGTTCTAAGCGCTGGGGTAGACACAGGGGAATCAGGTTGTCCCACGTGGGGCTCACAGTCTTAATCCCCATTTTACAGATGAGGGAACTGAGGCCCAGAGAAGTGAAGTGACTCGCCCACAGTCACACAGCTGACAAGTGGTAGAGCTGGGATTCGAACTCACGAGCCCTGACTCCACAGCCCGTGCTCTTTCCACTGCGCCACGCTGCTTCTCTTAACATCTGCCTTGCCTTCCTTCACAGGACTGTTGTGAAGGCAGAAATAAGTGAAGGGAAAAGGCTTTGGGAATTAAAGCACTAGATGAAAAATCATGGTATTGGCAGAATCTTTCCGCTTTATAGGATTTCAGTGATAAAAAGTGGGTTCAAAAGTCATCATTTTCATCTCCAGCTTCACTCTTTGAGAATGGAGCCATCCTCATCCTTTAGAGGTGTTGGGTGGGGTGGCTCTTGGCTTTTGTGACATATACAAGCCCTTGCTACTCCCAAGCAAACACTAGAGTGCTCTGCATTCTGGTGCTCCGTTTTGTTGATAGGCTCTCTTCACACTTGGCATCCCCTGTGGTTAGATATGTACTTCAACATGAGCTGCGGGACCCAACACTTGAATCTAAATCTGTTCCTCAGGATCATGGTAGGCTGCAGGCTGGTCATGTATCATTGTTTGACTGCAGTATCGGTTTTCATCAGGCCAGGCTTGGTGACGTCAGCTAGCATTGCCCATTGACTTGCTTCCTGCACAATAAATAAAATTGCCAAGTACTAATCCCTGATAAAAGGAAGTGTCTGGACTGGGTTGGAATAAGGTTGCAGTAGTATTGCTTTATTACTTCCTGTGACTTCTAGATTGAGCCATCTTGTTTGGAGACCAGTTTTTGATCCTTTGGTTGAATCACCAGGGAGAGCTTGGAGTTTTCAGTCATCTGTCCACATAACTAATGGTTTTTATTAAGCACCTGCTATAATAATAATGATGGTATTTGTTAAGCGCTTACCATGTTATGTGCTGAGCACTCTAGGGCTGAAGAGAATATACAATAGGTGAAATCAGATCCAGTTCCTGGTCACTGAAGCTGTTCAATCTCAGGGAAGAACAGATAGAAAGAAATTCTAGCCAAGGTGGTTGGTAAGGACCCCCTAGGAAAGCAAGAAGATGAGACTGCCAAACAGTCTTTGGACAAGGCAGTCTTGATCGATCAGTGCTGTTGGAGCACGTTCTGTGCAGAGCATTCTGCTCAGTGCTTTTGAGCATACAGTAGAGCTGATAGACATGCTCCCTTGGTGGTACCAAGGGGATGCTGCTAGAAAGACTCTTTGGCCAGCATCAAGTCCCCAAAGGTAGCTAAGATCTCCAGTGTTTATGGGATGATAACGGAAAAACGAGGAAAGGGTAAAGGGAGGTTGAAAAAGAGGAACGCAAACAAGGAATAATAGTCGAGGTTTAAAACCTGTCCATTTCCATGAGATGAGAAAAATTTTTATCTAATTGGAATAACAGGTACAACTTGGAAATATAATACAGGATAAATATGCCGGGAAATAGTGTTTTACCCAGATGGATCTGACTCCACTGTGATCTGGTAAATTCAAGTTCTGGAAAACTGGTTCTATTGTCATTGGTGTGTGATTGGGTATTTTTGAGTGTGTCGCTTATGTTGGGAGTACTTATTTCGTTTAACATGCTCTCCCTTCTCTGTGTTGGTCTTTTTAGCCCAAGGAGAGATTGAAGCCATAGTGGTCCCCGTCTGTCTAGCATTCCTGTTGACCACGCTCTTGGGAGTGTTGTTCTGTTTCAACAAGCGAGACCTGTGAGTACCATCCCTGCTCCCCTTGCACTTGCTTTGGGAAACTGCTTTTGAATTATCCAGAGCAGGGTACCAAGCACGCTCCTTGATCTCTTGAAGAGGTGATAGTTCTTTTTGCATTAGCCTCATTTCAGCACTCTTTTTTCAAGTTGTTTGGATTCTGTTTATTCCAGCGCACGATACTCTCTCCCTCGATTTTAAAAACGCACAGTAATAACCATTTTTCCTGTAGAATTTCAGGCCAGGTTTGGAGATACCTAGAATCTCATGTATTTTTCTCTGGGCTGTAGTCGCCATCACGCACTTAATCAGCATGGGTAGCACTTTGGACATGGAGGGAAGCAGAATGGCCTAGTGGAAAGAGCGCAGACGTAAATGCTGATCCCAACTCCGTCACAAAACTGCTGTGCAATCTTGGGCATGTCGCTTAACTGCCTCAGTTCCCTCATCTGCAGAATGGGGATTCAGTACCTATTCTCCTTCCAACTCACACTGTGAGCCCACTGTGGGACCTGATCATCTTGTCCCTACCCCAGCCCGTAATGCAGTGATTGGCACATTGTATGTGCTTAACAAATGCTAAGCATTTTTTATTCTTCCTCATATTTTATTGCTGAGGAAGGCAGACCGGTGATGGAACGGGATTGATATTTGGTTTGCAGTTCATTGAAATCTTGTACTAGCTACAACCGTCACAACCCCACTGTATTCCCAGCCATTCTGCTGGTCCCCAGTGATTAATGAGCCCCCCGCCCACCACACGTGATGCAGGATAAAGCACAGTTGGTTTCGAAACAGTACCTTTCTCCCTCAACCCCTTTAACCTGTGAAATTCTTGTAGGAAGTCTTTTTAATCGGGAATTGTCTTGTGACTTTTCCCGCTCCTTTTTAAAAAGTGTTTTCTCCCCTCTCCCCCACTTTCCCTAGAATTAAGAAGCACATCTGGCCCAGTGTTCCAGATCCTTCCAAAAGTCATATCGCCCAGTGGTCACCTCAGACGCCCACTCGGGTAAGTAAACACGTATTCCGAATAGCTATAAAGCGTGCAGGTTGACCCAGGCTCAGGAATCTTGGGGCGACATTTTCGGAAAAAGCCTCCTGACCGCTTAATAATAATCTTAGTCATGTCCACTACCTCTTCAAGTAACCACTGATGCTCCTTGGTAACTTGGCCTTTTGTTGCTTTGCTCTCCTACCCACCCCCCAGCACAACTTCAATTCGAAAGATCAGATCTACCCAGAGGGCTGCCTGACGGATGTGAGTGTTGTGGAATTGGAAGCGAATGACAAGAAGCCTTTCCCAGAAGACCTGAAATCTTTTGACGTGTTCAAGAAGGAGAAGACGACCGCCGAAGGACACAGCAGCGGCATCGGAGGTTCTTCGTGCATGTCCTCTTCGAGGCAGAGCATCTCCTACAGTGACGACAGCGAGTCGGCCCAGACCACGTCCAGCACCGTTCAGTATTCCACCGTGGTGCACGGCTACAGGGTCCAGGTCCCCCAGGTGTTCTCCCGCTCCGAGTCCACCCAGCCCCTGCTGGATTCGGAAGAGCAGCCGGAAGACCTCCAGATAGCCGACGTCGGGAGCGGGGAGGGCGCGTCACCCCGGCAGCGCTATTTCAAACAAAACTGCGCCCAAGGCGAGGCCCATCCGGACCGGTCACCTTTCGAAAGGTCAAATCCAATTCCTCCTTCGGTGAACGAGGAAGATTTTATTAGACTCACACAGCCGATTCCAGGTCAGAGTTCAGGCCCCTGCGTATCTAAGCCGATGGACAGTGGGCAGCAAGGAGTCTCTGCCCCTGATGTTCTTCCCTCGAGTGCCAAGTGGCAGGGGGAGAGCCAGGAGCCCCCTGGGGAAGACCTGCCCAAAAGTTACTTACCTCAGACTGTGAGGCCCGGAGGGTACGTGCCCCAGTGAGACCCACCCGGTTCGTTAGAGCCTCGGCACGTGGCCTGTTCTCCTCCTGAGTTACACCCACCCAGCCGAATTTTTGTTGTTTTTTTTTTTTTTTTTTAACAAGTCAGAGCCGTTCACCAGGGTCCATCGTCTTTCACCGACCACGTAGCCGTCAGGACTAAAGTCTGTTGTAGTCAGGGGGTTGCTTCCGATCGAGAATGAACGGGATCCTGTTCCTAAGCACTACATTGACAGTTTGGGATCTAGTCTGAACAGTTGACTCGATTGACTCTAAATGCTGCTTCGGAACGTTTGCCTCTGGCAAATGGGGGTTAAGATTTTCAAACTTGTTTTGTTTTCGTCTTATACGTAGAGGGTGGTGAGTAGTCCTGGGGTATAGCTAGAATGAGTTTGACTAGAAGTCATTCAGAAGTGAATAGCAAAAGGTTAATTTTGAGTTTGGGGTTTTTGGGGTTTTTTTTTTTGAGTGGGTTCACTTTTTTTAAAAAAAAACTCTAACACTAGCTACTTGTCTGTGAATGAAGTATTTTTCCCTGCATCAGTCTAATCAAGAACCGTGTCCGTGTTCTTGAAATTAGGGAGGCCGGCATGTATTATTGGGGAAATAATAAGATTGTAAACCCCTCAAGGGCAAGGACTGCATCTCTCTATTTTTCTCTCTTGCATGTTCCCAAGCCCTAGTTGACGCTCTGTCCCCGGAGCCGGTGATAACGATAATGATCTTGGCAAAGAAGTCCTTCAGTCACTAGACCGCGAATCCTCAATTACCAAAGTATAGAAAACAATCATTCTGGCACTACACTGAAGTCAGCCTCAACTGCTCTTTTAATAAAATCCGTTTAGGTAAACAAATTATTATTTCGATGCTCAAGGAGCGATGAACGGTCATTTCAAGCTATTAAGGGTTTTGGGGGTTTTTTAAAGCATTTAGTTTTTTAAGGGTTAGAAAGTTTTGTCGTAGCTTTCTCTGATAAGTTTAAATCTTACACTTTCACCGTTTCTAGAGAGAGTTGTCCCACTTACCGTTCAAACGTGACAGAATGTGGCTAAAGACGCACTTTATATTACATAGCTTTAGTTGGAAATCCCTTGTCATTTAGCAGATACCGTTTTGTGCTTTATCTGTTTTGTCCTGCATGTGCGGCGGTCAGGGGGAGCCCTTTCTCCTAAGGCTTGGCCCGCCTTCTGGGTTTCCCTACAGGAAGAGGCATCCTCTGGATATTGGTGCTCCTGGGTTTAACTGGGGACAGACTTCCCGAGGAGTCCGCCTCAGGGCCTGGAGCACGTAGCATCCAGTCAACTTTTTTTTTTTAACTGACTGAACCTATAGGGCAGGCCACCATGCAGACTGTGGGAGCCCCTTTGCTTGGGCGGTGAGCCAGCTCCAAGCTTCCTGGGCACCCGGTGCCCATCCTGTTTTGGGCCTGCTCCGAAGGCAGTGCTGGGGGAGGTGCCGCTCCTTTCCCCTCCGCTTCGCTCGCCCCGTCCCGCACAGACCTGCTGGGCTGAAGGTGAAGGCGGCCGGCCACACTCAGCGCCGGTGGTGACAACTGGCTCGTCCTGTGACGATAAGACTCGGCTTTCGGCATCTCCAGAACTCAGCCGTGCACCTTCTCCCTTCTCGAGGGGACGGGACCGGGCTTCCACAGAAACTCTGCTGCCTCTAGAAAGCCATAAAACCAAACCCAGGCCGGAAAGGGCTCTTTTATTACCCCCGCCCTAGTCGTGGAATCACATCCACCCGTCCTTTTTAGTGGGTAAGAGTGACTCTAGTCTTTCCCCAAGAAATGTGGATTAAACAGCTTTTAGCAGCAACGTGTTATTAAATTATATGCTACTTCAGAGTTTACCGTATGTGGTTTCTGAAGAAATTTGGTACACTTGAAATATCTGCACCTTTTCAAGGCCTGTATTATGGGATGTGATAAAGATATCTTGCACTCATCACTTTGGGCACCAGGGAGCTTAGGCTAAGAGACCTGTGCTGTCTGGAGATGCGCTGGCACCCTTTACTCAAACGAGACCACTGTTGAGAACCAACAGATGAAATTTACTGAAAAGCATCTCTAACTTGCTAAAAAAAATAAAAGGGGGGGGGGGTAACTTTTTATTCAGGAAAATGAGACTCCCCCCCCCCAACCATGAAAATAAGATTACGGTGCGGTTTAGGTAACGGAGGAAGTATTTGCCGATCGAGTACAGGACTTGGCTTCTCTTGGTAAAAGCCTCGATCCAAGGCTTGACATAAGTAGGGATGGGAAAGAGCAGGGTTGAGCAGACACATCCTCTCTGGGCTGGGTTCTTCCTGGAAGCTCCTTCTCTTCCATCAGCTCCTCCCTGGCTCTGAGCCAGGTGCGAGCCACAGAGCAGATGTGACCACAGCTCTCAAACTGCATCTGGGGAAGCTGCTGTGGTCAGAAGTACAGTTGCTCTTGCCTGTCCAGGCTCCCCCTTCTTATCCCACCCTCCCAACTCTCCCCTCTCCCCCTCTCTCTCGAGGGGCAAGCTGTTATTTGGGGGACCTGGGAAATACTCTGTTAATGCATACTGAAGAGCTGCCCAATTCGGTCCTTTTGTCTTCCACCCAACACCTTCTCTCACCAATCTCACAGCCACGGTTCAATCCAGGAGTCTACTGTTCTGAGAGCCGTTTCTCAGAAACCAAGGCCCGATTCCTCAACTTAATCATAGGAAAGTGAGCTATGCACCCTTAGCCAAGCAGACCGCTGGGACCTAACAATCGCGTGAATTGACTACTCTGAGCTTAAGACATCACAAAGATTAAAGTCGGGGGCTTCTGTAGACTAGTCGTCACCCTCTGCTATCTCGCTCCTTTCTTGATCGGTTGAATCGGCTTCATTCCGCGTTCTCCGTGGCATTGCTCGGTGTCTGCCCGATGCATCACTAGCTTTTGTTTTTGTTTGTTTTTTGTTTTCCCTGAACCACGGATGCCTTGATTTCTACAATGGGTCAGTTGCAATAAATCGGTGAGCCTCTTCAGCCCGTCTAGGGCTCCTGTCCCTATTCCGACGCGGTCCTCGTTTTCACAGTGGAGTAAAACATGGTAACTGAAGGGGCAGAAATGGAGGTAACCGGGGACAGAGGCGATCTTAGAAATGCTCTGCTCCTAAAGCTCAGAGGTGGCAGAGGTTCCCTTTCTAGAACCGAGCTACCCTAAAAAGCAGACAAGCAGGGGCTGCGCACGACGAAGTAGCGAGTTGGCCCGGTTCTGTTGTGTGCGCCCTGCCGGGCGGAGGGGAGGCGGCGGTGAGAGTCAAGAATGCTCCTCTGCCTTGCCCTTGACAGTTCTCCCCGTGGCAGGAAGAGAACTTGAGAACCACAGGAGCTACTGTGCGAAGCCCAAGAAGCCCCATTTCAGCAGGTGGCCGAAACATAGCGCAGACACCTTCGTGGGGGGCGAGGGAGACGCACGGCATTTGGAACGTTGTGGCTCGAGAGAACTGTCTTCTACAGAAGCGACACCTAATGGACTCCTTATTAACATGCTGTCCCTTCCCCTCTCCCCCCTCTCTTCCCTTCTCCCCAGCCTGTACTTGTGGAGGAGGTTAAGCTACCCCATTGTAATATGCTCATCTCACCTTTGCGGGCTGTAGCACACCTAGTAAACACATCACCAGTTATCGTCTCTTTTCTAACGCTAAATGTAATCCTGAATGTTTCCTCCGATGCACATTGTATTTCTATCGTCTAAGTAAATTTTAAGAAGGAAAAATCCCTCGTATGTGTTTTTTGAGTGGGGGCTGCCCTCCAAGGCAGGCATCACTTGATCGTTCGACTTTTGGCATTGGCAGAGCGATGGCATAGGGAAACGAACCCTTCGGAGAATGAGTACTGATAGTCTAGATGCTCACTGGAGCAGCAGCGTGGCTCAGTGGAAAGAGCACGGGCTTTGGAGTCGGGGCTCATGAGTTCGAGTCCCGGCTCTGCCGTTTGTCAGCTGTGTGACTGTGGGCGAGTCACTTCACTTCTCTGGGCCTCAGTTCCCTCATCTGTAAAATGGGGATTAAGACTGTGAGCCCCACGTGGGACAACCTGGTTCCCCTGTGTCTACCCCAGCGCTTAGAACAGTGCTCTGCACATAGGAAGTGCTTAACAAATACCAACATTATCAGTGAATTTGGTTGAAGGGGAAGAACTCAACACTGATCAAGCATGGAACTTATTGATCGTGCAGAGCATTTTACTTGGTGTTCGATCCAATCAATGCTGTTTATTGGTGCTTACTGTGTGTAATATACTGTGTGTGGGCGACTGGAGGTTTGCTCAAGGTATGTCCTCTGAGAAGAAGGTATTTAAGAAGTATCTGGTTTGGCCAATTGGAGGTAGGGAAAGAATTCCATACATCGAGCGGGGAAGTGGGTCAGGTCAAGGGAGTGGTGGTGTTCAGGGTTTGCCTAGGGAGAAGTGTGTAAAGTAAGGAGGCAGCTGCTAGCGGAAGCCTTGAAACCCTGGTTAGGAGCTTGTTGGTGGAGAAATGATCCGTCATTGGAAGTTTTTGAGGAAGGATATATGTTTGAAATTGCATTTTAGGAAAGACGGGAGCATCAACCTGAAGAGGGGAAGCAGAAAGCAAAAGCAGCGATCCAGTTGGGAGGAGACAAGGATTGGTTGGGATAAAGTGGTGATTGCAGGTGCAAGGAAAGGGTGCATTTGGGAGCTGTGGAGGAAAAGTCACCTGGTTTTTGGCTGAATGAGGAAGGTGAGAGACATGGAAGTCAAAGATGACTAACCTTCACTCACCTTCTCCGAGGACAGAAGGTGATAAAATTACTGAACCCAAGAGGGAAAATTAGGAGCAGTAGGAAGTAGTTGAGTGCTTATTGTGTGCAGAACTCTACCAAGCACTTGGGAGAGTACAATATAAGATACATTCCCTGCCCACGATGAGCTTACAATCTAGATGGGGAGACGATATAAATGACAGATCTGTACATAGGTGCCATGGGGCTGGAAGAGGGGGAATGAATAAAGGGAGCAAGTCAGGGTGATGCAGAGAGGAGTTGAATTTACCTCATCTGTAAAATGGGGGTTTTATAGTTTCTGGCTTCTTAGAATAGGCAGTGGGCTATGAAAACCTTGCCAAAGTCACCAAGTACTTTTCTTGGCTATGAATTTGCAGTTCCTTCCCTGCCACCCGTGAGTACTCAGCTGAGGCCCAGGCAGGTCCTATCCTTGGCTGGTGGAGAGGGCAGCAAGGAGGGTCGAGGAGATGTGGTCTCACCTCCTCGTCCTCTTCAGCCGTGTCCATCCACACCGACCGTCTGCCAAGTGCTTCCTCAAGGTTTCCCATCCGATTGCTCTGAAAAGGTTCCGGTCACACTGGGAAGACCCAGAATACACCCGCTGCGGCCGCAGACGGTGTTGGCAGGATGTGTGCCTTGTGCTGGATGTGTGTGTATATCTGTGTGTGTTTGTACAAGTATATGTCCAATTTTATTAAGTAAAAAAAACCCCTAAAATTCCATCCTCTACTTCTTGGGGTTTGGATTTCCAGGGCTTTACCCAGTGAAACCTAATTCTGTTTTTTACATTAATCCAAAACCCCCCACAATTCTTGGCGTCTTCTTGGTTACCAGCCCCATTTCGGCTTCTGTCTCGGGCACGTCGGCATGTGGAGTCTGCAGTCCGGGAGCTGAGAGGAAGCCAAGTTCTGTGGTGCGATTGCGAGTGCCAGAAGGGATCGGTTAATTGTCAGCCACTTGAGCCATTTGGAGAAAGTGGACACTATCGACTAATAGATCAGTGGTATTTCTTGAGCACTCGTATGCAGAGCATTGTACTAAGGGTGTAGAGGAATAATTTAGATTATTGTCCGGTCTTCCCCTCTGAAACTGTACCCTCGTTGGGAGCAGGGAATGTGTCTGTTTATATTGTACTCTCCCAAGTGCATAGTACAGTGCTCTGCACATGGTTGGTGCTCAATAACTACGATTGACGTTCCCTGCCCACTAGAAGCTAACAGTCTAAAGTGAAAGACAGGCATTCAACTACAGAAGGGGAAAATGGCAGAGGAGAAGAATGTATACCTAAGTGCTGTTGGGCTGAGTGGGAAGGGCAGCAATCGAAGGTATTTGAATATGGTGTGTGTGCAGAGCACTGTACTAAGCACCTGGGAGAGTACGATAAAACAGAATTGATAGACACGTTCCCTACCCACGACGAGTCAAGACTTTAAGGGGTTCAGATCCAATCGCAAAGGGGATGCAGAAGGAAAGGGTGAATAGAGGACAGAAAGGTTTACTGGGAAGGCTTCTTGGGGAAGGTGTGATGTTAATAGAGCTTTGAAGGCATGGTATTTGTATTTATGGTATTTTAAGGGCTTACTATGCGTCAAGCATTGTATTAAGTTCTGGGGAAGGTATGAGTTAATTAGCTCAGACACGGTCCCACGTGGGACTCTCGCAGTCAAGGTAAGACTAGATTCAGTTACCTGCTTGGCAAGAGATACGAGGAGGCAAGAAAGAAAACAGTTCCAGATAATGCAAACATTAGCCACAAAGACAAAAAAGGGACAAGCTTTTTGTGTATCCAGTGTGGACGGGACTGTGGCTCCTTCATTGGTCTTTCCAGCCATGCAAGCATTTAGAGGTGAATGTCAGTGATGTCTTTGCACAAGACAGCTATATATATATGTGTGTGTGTGTGTGTGTGTGTGTGTGTGTATATATATATATTTGTATATATATATACTGATATTTCATTTTGGGATAGTCATTCCACTCGCTTGCTGAACCTGCTCCCGCTATCTGTAAATGATTCAGGGGGCAATTAGGCCATAAGCTCTGTGAGGGCAGGGAATGTGCATTGGGCTTCTGTCGTACTTTCCCAGGCGACACTGGGGAGAGCAGATATTGTTCTTATGGTACTTGTTCAGTGTTCACTATATGCCGAACACTGTACCGAGCGCTAAGATAGACACAAATTAAATCAGGTCGGACACAGTACCCGTTCCAGGAGTTCAGTAAGCACCTTTGCTACCTCTGCTGTTAGTGCCAGAGGAGGCAGGCGGGCGGTGGGGTGGAACCGAGGGGCTTCGGTGGCCAGCCGTGCTATGCCGGGCGCTCTCCGCTGGTCTCCGTCCACGGTCCTCACCAGCCTGGGGCCGCCGTCGGCAGGGCGATTCAGTGGTCAGGTTGCAGCCAGTAAACCTTCCTCTGACCCGTGCTCAACTGCAGGGCAGATGTGTGGATTTAATCCCCAGCGGTCGGCACGCTCTGGCCATCCGGGCCCGCCGTGGAGGCAGCTGGGTGGGCTCTCCTGTGACCCCCAGTGAGCACCAGGACTCCAGCTCTCTGGGAAGTCACCGATGGTTGACCCAACTGCAGAGTCCCCACTGCCACAGAATCTCACCGAGGTCCGGGTGCTTCGGATTGGATACTCACCTGGGCATGGTTCTGCCCATCTGTAATCGATGGTATTTAATGAGCACTTACTGTGTGCGGAGCACTGTACTAAATAGGAGAGTATAGAACAGAATTGGTAGACATGTTCCCTGCCCACAAGGACCTTACAGTCTAGAGGGGCATGGGAGGGGCTGAGTAGCCTGCCTTGGGTGCAGAGGGCAGAGCTTATGTCTGATCTGAGTATCTTGTGTCAACTCAAGTGCTTGAAAATGCAGGGCCCTTAGTAAATACCATCATAGTAATAATCATCATTAATAATTAGCCCCAAGACCATCAACGAGACTGGTCTTCTGGCTGCCACAAGATCCCGCCAAACCAGGAGGCCCCAGGAAGCCCCCAGAGAGAAGCCACACAGCTACGTAATAAATCCTTGGCAGCTTTATTCAGTGCCCGTGAGAATGAACCATCTTTGTGGGTCCAATAGCAGGACGGCACAGGATAGCACGTGCGAACGTCGGGAAGCCTGGTGCCCAGGGACGTGCTACAGACGGAAAGACCCGGTAGCTTCCCCTACCTGCCCGGCTCTGTCTTCCCGGAGAGAGCTGGAAATGAGGCTTTGCTCATTCACTGCAGCTGAAAGGGCACCAGGCTTCGTATACACCTTCAAACCGCGGCATCTACCTGGGACGGAGTGCGCAGTTGGCATGGGGGCCTCCAGCCCCCTTTCCAGCCTAGGCCACGCTCTCAGGCCTGGCACGGCCTTGAGGAAGAAATCCGTTTCCTTCCCAGACGGCACCGTTCACAGATATTCATCAGTGAGTGACTGTTCTGCCCCTCCCTCCGCGGGGTTGCCAGGGGGTCACGGTCCCCAGTCTATCGTTCTTCACGCGACCCCGGAGTCCTGGGGGACGCAGAGGCTCCCAGCCTGGGTGCCCCCTGGCTACCGGAAGCAGGTGAGATGACCTGGGTTTTGGGAGGCTGCGGGAGAGCCCCGAGAGGCTGCAGGTGGCGTTTGTCATAATATTAAGAATGAGGGCATTTGTTAAGCGCTTACTATGTACCAGCCACTGTATTTAACGCTGGGATGGATGCAAGCAAATCCAGTCGGACACGGTCCTGGTCCCGTGTGGGCGCTCAGTTTCATATCTTACAGATGAGGTAATTCAGGCACAGGGAAGCGAAGTGACTTGCCCAGAGTCACACAGCAGACAAGTGGCAGAGTCAGGATTAGAACCCATGACCCGCTGACTCCCAGGCTCGTGTTCTATCCACTATTCCCATACAGTAGCCAATAGCCCGTGCCCTTTGGCACCTGTCTGATGTCAAACCTGGGTCCTGCTGCTAAGCCTGATGGGAAAGTCATGAACCCCAGACTCGCCTGTAATAGGTCTGGTCCCCTGGGAAGTAATACTGGTAATGTAATTATCCTATCATTGCTAATCACTAATAATAATATTCTTTGCCTATTTGCCAAAGCTTAATACAGTGCCTGGCGCATAATAAGCACTTAAATACCCTCATCATCAAAGCACTGTGCTAATCACTGGGTCAGATACAGATGATCAGATCCAACGCGGTCCTTGTTCCGCACCAGGTTCACGGCCTTACGTTGGGGAGACCAGGTATCTTATTATTCTTATGCCACCTGTTCAATTTCAACGTTTACCATGTGCCAAGCACCGTACCGAGCATTGAGGTAGACACAGGCCAATCAGGTTGGACACGGGCCCTGTCCCACACTGGGCTGAGGGTCGGACACTGGGGCGAGCAGACGTCATTGGCATAGAGCGAACGCTGAGCGAGTACCATAATAACAAACACTGTACCGAGCGCTGAGATAGACACAAGTTAATCAGGCCTGGCACAGTACCTGTTCCTCACAGTCTGATGTTGAGAAGAGCAGGTATATTATCCCAATTCAGATGAGGAAACTGAGGCTTGGAGAAGTAACTCAGCGAGTCACACGGCAGGGTCAGAGGGCCCTGCCTGGGACTCCTCAGCCTGAAAAATCCCTGCTGAGAGAACCTCTCTGAGCCACATCGGAGACTGTGGCTCCCGCCAATGTCCACTGGGCCCCAAAGACCTCCAATCCTTCTTTCCATGGGTGGGCAAACTTGGGGCTCCCTGCCAAGGGTCCCCTACTTCTGGATCCCTTTGGTCTCTCAGAGTACCCTTTCGAAGGGTAGAGGGGGGCTCATTTGACTTTAGGGAGCCCGGAGAGAAACAACTCCCTTTCCTTCCCTCTGTTTCCCAGGCAAATACGTCTCCCCAGCAACCGGGACTGCGGAGCCCCCAACCCGGGCAGACACAAAGGTGAGCGCTCTCAGGGGGCTTTTCAATAGATTAATTGTAAGCATCAGTAATTGGGTAACAAATAGAGCAGAACTCCAATCCACAATGCCTTTCAGGGACTTCTCACACTTGCCCCCTTCCCGCAGGGCCTTCTCTGTTAACGTTTTCTGCTCGTTTTCCCCTCTTCTCTCTGGGAGCTCCTTGTTCCACTATGCCCGCTCAGAATCCTCCTCTCTGTGGGTTTACAGATGCCAGGGTGGGTGGGTCCATCTGCTGCTGACCTGCATGGTCTTTTCCTTTCCTCAGGGATAGGAGTCTCGCTCCTTTGGGATCCTAACCTCTGGACCCCCAACTCGGAGAACCTTTCTCCTGGATCCTGTTTCTCTCCTGGATCACTCCCCCAAATATTTCTGCCACCAAAAGACTCTGGGGCTCCTTCCCAAACTAATTAGGCCCCCTTCTCCTTGCTCACATCATCCCTGTGCTTGGCAAAGTGCTCTATGGAAATAAACATAATAATTCAATTAGCTCACAGGAGTGAGTTTCCTTCACCCCTAGCAACTTCTACAAGTTCCCCTCCCTCCCTTCTGTCGAGTGTGGGCCAAACCTGTGGGTAAGCAGCATGGCCAAGTGGAAACCAGGCTTAGCTCCTCCACTCGTCGATTGTATAACCTCGGGCAAGTCACTTCCCTTCTCTGTGCCTCAGTCGCCTCATCTGTAAAAAAGGGACTCAATCCTCCTCCCTCTGACTTTTGAGCCCCAGGTGAGACAGGGACCGTCTCCAACCTAATTATCTCGTTTCTACTCCAGTGCTTAATACAGTGCCTGGTACCTAGTAAGTGCTTAACCAGTATCATTTAAAAACAACAGCAGCAACAAAATAACTTGGATGGCTTCCACACGGGGCCTCCTAGCTCCAGAAAGGACAGTGGCTCCCCAGCAATGAAGAGTCGCGGCTATTTCCGGGCTTAAGGCCTCTAACACTTAGGACTGAGCTAGTGAGGTTCATCTCTCCTCTCACCTGATGGAGCTAAGTGAAAGGGAGGCCTCAACCAGCCCTCTGTCTGCTCCAGTCTTTTATTTTTGACTACTCACATGCCTCCCTCCTGGGGGCAACAACTCTCTCATCCTATCCTCCCCCCAGCAGGGAGGGTATGGTCACAGGCCTTTATTCCCCAACTAAGCTCCACCACCCCACGTCGTGGCCGGCCAACAGCCATCCATAGCCCGTATGTACCCTTAGCACATGCGTATTCTCCACTTACGCTGTGCTCACACGTTTATCATTTCTTCCACTTTCCATATGCCTGCATCAACAAGTGTAATAGTTTCTTTCTCCTGCTCCAAATGTCCGTTGTTCTCCCCCCTTAAAGTTTAAGCTTCTTGAGGGGAAGGACCGTATCAATAATAACAAAAATAATAATAATAATAACAACTGTGGCATTTGTTAAGCACTTACTATATACCAGGCACTGTTCTAAGCGCTGGGGTGAATACGAGCAAATTGGGTTGGACACAGTCCCTGTCCCACGTAGGCCTCACAGTCTTCATCCCCATTTTACAGATGAGGGAACTGAGACCCAGAGAAGCAAAGTGACTCGCCCAAGATCACACAGAAAATACATGGCGGAGTTGGGATGAGAACACAGTTCTTTCTGACAGCCAGGCCTGTGCTCTCTACACTAGGCCATGCTGTTTCTCTTACTCAACTGTCCTCTCCTAAGCACTCAGTGCACAGTAGAGGCTAGATAAAATACTCTTGATGGACAGCTTGCTTGACTTGGATGAGGTGGAGTCAATATGGAAGCTGCCATATTGAATTCTTCACCGCATAAGGGAATAAAGGGTAGTGCCCTCTGTCAACCAGCTCTTTGGGTGGCTCAGGCACCCAGCCCCTGGTAATAATGATGATAATGTTGGTATTTGTTAAGCGGCCAGTCCGACCTCCACCGTAGACCGAGCCCGGGCCCACCTTGGGATTCTGGGGTGGCACTAAGATTGTCTGACTACTCCTTTCCCAGTCAGGTCCGCAAAGTTCTCAGAAATTAGGAACTCCCTCTCCGTGACCGAATTCTTCAAGTACCGATTTAAGGCCGCAGGCTCCTCAAGGAGCCCTCCCGGTCTCGCGCTCTTGGCGGAGCCCGGGTTCTGGAGCGGGCTGGGCTGCGGGGCGGCCTCAGGGGTGGGCCCCGGACTGGTCTCCGGCGTTTCCTCGGGCAAGCAGGGGCTTCTGCTTGGGCTCCTGACCAACCCCCAGGAGTTGGGTCTGGATAGAGATGGCACATACTCATACTCTTCCCCAAACGAGGAGCTCACCCGCCACCGCCTTGAGGCTCTGGGGAAAATGGCTTCCTGCTCCAAGATGTTCCAACAGTCCACCACCAGCTTGTCAGGGAACTCCTCCGGGGAGGACCCAGGCTTTTCCGCCCACGAGTTGCTGGGGTTCGGCAAGTCGTCCGATGGTCTCTCTTTCAGCCGCTCCTTGGCCTGTCCCATAAAGATGATAATTATGGTACCTGTTAAGCCAAGCACTGTTCTAAGCACTGGGGTAGCTACAAGTTAATCAGATCGGACACGGTCATGTCCCGTATGGGACTCACAGTCTTGATCCCCATTTTACAGATGAGGTACCGAGACCCAGAGAAGCGATTTGCCCAAGGTGTCACAGCAGACATATGGCCGGGCCAAGATTAGAAGCCAGGTCCTTCTGATTCAGGAGAGGAACCCCCGGAGGGACCTCGGGGCCACGTGCCACAGGGATGCCGAGCAGCTTCCGAGGCTCGCGGGTCAAACCTGGTCTCAATTCAGAAGAGCAGAGATTCCTAGGTGGGTCCTGGGCCGGGGTGTCTAGGTGGCAGTTGTTAAGCACTTACTGTGTACCAGACACTGTTCTAAGTGCTGAGGTAGATACAAGTTAATCAGGTTGGACATAGCCCTGGCCCCACATGGGGATCAAATTCTTAATCTCCATTTTACAGATGAGGGAACTGAGGCCAAACTGAGGCCCAGAGAAGTGAAGCAACTTGCCCTAGGTCACACAGAAGACGTGTGGCACAGCCGGGATTAGAACCCAGCTCCTTCTGACTCCCGGGCCTGTGCTCTATCCCTTAAGCCATGCTGCTTCTCAAGGCCTAGGCCTTTGACTCTTCTCCAGGTGGCACTGCTCTGACCTCAGCTTTGCCCCAGGGCCAAGAGGGGAGAAGGGCAGATGAGGAAGATGGGGTGGGGGGAGGCAGGGACAGACTGCAGAGGGCAGGACTGAGTGGGTGGTAATCCTGGCCCCGGCAAAGCCCGTGGGGCTACACCAGGTCCCGCTCGCCCCGCGGGCCTGGCCCAGGGCTGGCCGAAAGACCACCCGTCCCCAGAACAGCTGCTCTGTGGAACGCACACCAACCCATCCCGGGCCTTTTCCTCTCAATTCGCCGGAAGAACTGGGCTGAAAAAGCCGTTACCGTGCTCATGCGGGTCAGCCACTCGGAGAGGACGCTCTCCGCGGGGTCAGGAATCCGCGGGCAGAAGGCCTGTTTTAACCTGCAATTGAGAAAGGAAGTTTGCCGAGATCTCCTCCTCCAGGAGTTTTCCCGACCCTCTGAATGAGCAGCCTGTGCAGACTTCGACTAGCAGAAGCCGAGCTTCCAGAATCCTCCGCTCCCCTAAACTTCCAGGCCCTGGGACGTGAGGAAGAGGACTTGTTGTGCCCACCAGAGATTGGAGCAGCTAGGAGGGAACTCGCCGGCGGGTCGGGGGGCGGGCAGGGTTTCAGATGTGGAGCTAGATGGGTTCCGGGAGGCCAGAGACCCAGCCCGTCACATCAGCCGGAAGGTAGGAGGAGGTTGGCAGGTGGCCCGGCCCAGCCCCTGGGACGAAAGAGCAAGGCGGGCTCAGTTTTAAGGGAGGTGACCCCCCTCGCCCCTGCCGGAACCGGATCCGGTCCCAGCCCCAGCCCCAGCCATCCCAATCCTGACTCACTTGGTCTTGGAGAGGGAACACACGGCCACCAGGACAATGAGCAGAAGGAGACTCCCTCCAATGGGAGCGGTGAGGAGGAGGATGTCGAGGTTGCCTGAGGAGAAGAGAAAACGGAGCGGGAGCGGGTTCTCGTGAGGGTCGTGTGCCTGGCCTCCCTGCCGAGCCGTGCCCCTCGCAGCAGCTGGGGGCATTAGCTCCACCCCCTCAGGCCCCTCCGCCCCATCTGGGCTCACCCCCGGGCAGACTCTAGGATGCAGGCGCCGACGGGCGGCCCGTCTCCCAGTACGGACTCGCCCGGGTACCCCTCTGTTTCCACGCCAGAAATCGTTTCTCGCTTTCAATCTCCCACCTACCCTCTCCTACCCTGATCAAGTGCTTGATACAGTGCTTTGCACACAGTAAGCGCTCAATAAATACGATTGAACGAATGTTCCGCCCCACCGGATTTTCTCTGAAAAGTCTTCACGGCAGTAATGGCGATGACATTTAATAACCACTTACCCTGTGCCCAGGCACTGTGCCGGACACTGGGAAAGACCCAAGATCAACAGTTCCGACCAGTTCCCGTCCCCCACTGGGACCGCCATCTAAGCGGTATAACGAGTAGGTGTCTAGTCCCCGTTTTACAGATAAGGAGGCTCAGAGAGGTTAAGTGGCTCGCGCACAGTCACACGGCGGGCCAGTGACAGGACTGGGACTAGAACCCAGATCTGATTTCTAGTCCATTGCATCACTAACCACCCAGCTCACGGCTGCCCTGCCCACTGCCCCAGCTGACACGGGACAGGGATTCGGTCTACCGCCTCTATTGTACTCTTCAAAGAGCTTAGTAAAGCACTGTGCACCCAGTGAGCGCTCAATAAATACCACCGATTGTGGACTGAGTCAGGTGCGTGCGGAGAGATCAGTTATTCTGAGTTGAGACCCGGTCCAGGAGGAAACTCTGCAGTCTCCACGGAAAGCTGTTTTCTTAGACAACAGTAGAGAAGCAGCGTGATCTAATAAGGTTGGTATTTGTTAAGCGTTTACTATGTGCCGAGCACTGTTCTGAGCGCTGGGGTAGATGCGGGGTCATCAGGTCGTCCCACGTGAGGCTCACAGTTAATCCCCATTTTACAGATGAGGTAACTGAGGCACAGAGAAGTGAAGTGACCACAGTCACCCAGCTGACGAGTGGCAGAGCCGGGATTCGAACCCGTGACCTCTGACTCCCAAGCCCGGGCTCTTTCCACTGAGCCACGCTTGTGATCTAGTGGTTAGAGAACTGGCCTGGGAGTCGGAAGGCCACGGTTCTAATCCCGGCTCCGCCACTTGTCTGCTGTGCGACTTTGGGCAAGTCACTTCACTTCTCTGTGCCTCAGTTCCCTCATCTGTAAAATGGGGATTAAGGCTGTGAGCCCTATGTGGGACAGGGACTGGGTCCTACCCCTCTGTCTTGTATCTATCCCAGCGCTTAGAGTATAGTAAGTGCTTAACAGATACCATAATTATTATTACTAGGAAAAGCCACTCAGCTCCTTCTGCTCGGTGACTCCCCGCACCTTCCGATCCGATCACAGCCCTTGCTCAGCGACCACCCCCCCCGACCCAATTGAGTCCCTCAGTCAATCAATCCCACCCTCCGATTAGCTTCCGCCACTCAGTCCGACCCCTCCCCCCGGCTCATCCGGCTGCCCCTGGACTTTCCCGCTCCTGCCCCTTCCGGATTCCCCCCCCGGATCAGATCCTCCGCTGTCCGGGACCGCCGTCCCTTAGGGAGTGCTCACTGAAGGCCAGCGTGCGGAAGTTGATCTTGGTGCCGTTGCGTCCGCCGGCGCTGGTGCTGGCCAGGACTCGGGCAGTGTACTGGGTGTCGGGCTCCAGCCCCTCCAGCGTGGACTGCAGGAAACCGGAATTGACCGTCCTGGCTGCAGGAGAGCAGACAAATGAGGTGATGAGATTACGTACCACCGAATCACCACCCTTGAACTCTAGTCTCCTTCTCTGCCCTTTCACCCATGTCCTCTCTCGGACTTCCGTTGCCCCCAACTGCCTTCCACCCTCACGGACGCTGCCGGGCTCCGGATGCTGTCCGCTCGTCCCACGCGAATAAGACCCATACCGGCCTCTCCTCTTTTGGTGCAGAAGTCCATTTCCTCAACACATCTCTGTCCTGCAAAGTCTTTTGTCCCTATATCCCTATCGCTCTCAGACTACCCACTCTTGAGCTTGGACTGTCCTCATATTTGCTTCCCCCACTGACCAAAACCCCAAAACTAGGTCAACTGCTGCAAATGATAATAATAATAATGAACATTTTGGTATCTGTCAAGTGCTTACTATGAGCAAAAGCTGTACCAAGTGCTGGAGTAGATACCAGATAATTCAGCAGCCACAGTCCCTGTCCCAAATAGGGTTCAGTCTTGGGGTCCAAGCACACCAAAGGGCAGATGAGGGCTTCGACACAGAGACCGGTGTCCGTCAGGCTCTGAGAGAGCTCAGGGTCAAAGGGCTCAGCACTGCTGCTCGCCCCTAAGACTCTCGCCCCCTTCCTCCCCATCCCCAGGGTCAGTGTCCACGAGGGCAGGAGAGCAGGGAACGGAGACCGAGAGGACACCACGAGACCAAAACCGTCCCCTCTGGAGCCTCCGGCTGCTGAGAGGCTCCATCCCCCGGCAGGAAGTGTCTCGCAAATCGCTGGACTCACCCATCTCTTCTCCCCCGACGGCCCCGTAAAACAGGGTGTAGTTTCTGATGAAGCCGTTCCTCTTCTTCTTGGAGATCTCTTTCCATCTGATCGTCACTTCGTGCTTTCCCAAGTTTTCAGCCCTAGACACGGGCCCTTCCGAAGGCACTAGAGAACCCAGAGAGCTGTCAACCGGGGAAGCGCCCCCGTTATTCCAGGAGCTCGTCTGTCACTTACATCTATGGGACCTCTCTCTCCCTCTCCCTCTGTCCCCTCCTGAGGCTCTTGCAGCTGGGATCTCTCCTAGTCATTAAGTGACTTTGGGAAAGGCGCTTAAACCATGTGAGCAACACTGCCGTTGGGCAACTTGGGAGAAGAAGCCCCTTCCTGCCTCTAATAAGTAATGCTAATAATAATTACGGTGCTTACTAGGTGCCAAACACTGCTCCAAGCTCAGGGGTAGATACAAATTAATCAGGTTGGACACACATGGGGTTCACACTCTTAATCTCCATTTTACAGATGAGGTAACTGAGGCTCAGAGAAGTTAAGTGACTTGTCCAAGGCCACGCAGCAGACACGTGATGGAGCCGGGATTAGAACTCTAGTTCTTCTTACTCCCAGGCCCGTGTTCTAGTTTCTAGGCCACGCTGCTTCTCCATCCCCGGTGTCCAGCAGCTCTCTGCCTGCCCTGCCGCAGCCGGCCCGGCCCGGCCCTGCCCGTACGTACCGCCTTCCCGAAAATAGACCTGGGTGGAAATTGGGGCTCCCACAACCTCCTTAATCAGCGGGTACACGGAGATGTTATAGCACTGGAATGGCAGGAAGCGGTCTGAAAAGAGCAAAGAAACAAAGCCCGTGCAATAATAATAAGACTATTGATAATCGTGGTATTCGTTGAGCGCTTACTATATGTCAGGCACTGTTCTAAGCCCTGGGGTAGACGGCATTTTGTTAAGCGCTTACTATGTGCAAAGCATTGTTCTAAGCACTGGGCGGGATACAAGGTGATCAGGTTGTCCCACGTGGGGCTCACATTCTTAATCCCCATTTTACAGATGAGCTAGCTGAGGCACAGAGAAGTTAAGTGACTTGCCCAAGGTCACGCAACAGACAAGTGGTGGAGTCGGGATTAGAACCCACATCCTCTGACTCCCAAGCCCGTGCTCTTTCCGCTAGGCCTCGCCGCTTCCACAGTCCTGCGGTGGGAAAGAGCTCGGTAATCATAACCGTGCCATTTGTTAAAGTGCTTACTCTGTGCCAGGTACTGAACTAAGCGCTGAGGTGGATGCAAGATAATCAGGCCAGATACAGACCCTTCTCACATGGGGTTCTGAGTCTCGGTGGGAGGAAGAACAAGACTCGAATAACCCATTTTAGAGATGAGGAAACTGAGGCGTGGAGAAATGAAGTGATTTGCCCAAGGCAACACAGCAGATCACAGGTGGAGCCGAGATCCTAACCAGGTCCTCTGACTCCACTTAGACCACACCGCTTCAGCGTCCCTCTCAGTGTCCAGCCGGGGGTCGGGATGAGAAAGACAAGAGGCCGGACAAAGGGCTGGCTATTCCCCCGGGCTGAGCTGGGAGACCTTGCCTGGCCACCTAATTTAATAATAATGTTGGTATTTGTTAAGCGCTTACTACGTGCAGAGCACTGTTCTAAGAGCTGGGGGAGATACAGGGCGATCAGGTTGTCCCAAGTGAGGCTCACAGTCTTCATCCCCATTTGACAGAGGAGGTAACTGAGGCACAGAGAACTTATGTGACTTGCCCACAGTCACCCAGCTGACAAGTGGCGGAGCCGGGATTAGAACCCACGACCTCAGACTCCCAAGCCTCTGTGTCTGCATACATCTGGAGGCGCACGTACGTTTGTGTGAATTTCTACGTGTCAAGGGGACCGTGTGTTTCTTTAGGTAGATGTGGGTCTACATGTCAAGATGTGTTTTATATGGGTGGCTGTGTGTCGATATATGTGGAGTTGCGTGTTACAGTGTACTCTCCCAAGTGCTTCGTACAGTGGTCTGTACACAGTAAGCGCTCAATAAATGATTGACCGTGTGTATGGGTCATGTGGGGTTTGGATCACGCGGTCCCAATGGCCAGGGGCTGCTCTGAATCCGGATGTAGTTCCAGCCTGGCGGGGGCGGAGGGGGGCGGAATTTGGAGATGTCATAGTCCCATTCCCGGTCCTTCCATGGAGAGGGGAACTGTGCCGCCCCCGGGGAAAGCGCTTAGTACGGTGCGCTTTGCCCACAGCGAGCGCTCAATAAATACGACCGAATGAACGAACGGAAAAGATTCAGGGTCCAGAGACCAGAGAGACCACCGAGCCATCTCCGAGACCAAAATCTAGACTATAGGCTCGTTTTGGGCCGGGAACGTGTCCACTAATTCTCCCAAGCACTCGGCGTAGTGTTCTGCACACCGTAAGCGCTCAATATATACCACCGATTGATCGTTTCAACCCATTAGCAGGGCGAAATTCAGCGGCGCTGCCTCCCGCTCCCTCGAGCGAGCCCCTTCCTGGCTCCGGACGGCCCGGCGACACTGGGGTCGGTGACCCCCGTCAGGATGCCCAGTGGCCTCCTCCTTTAATGCTAACCTTCTCACTGGATCTCGAGCTCATCTATCCGGCCTCCAACCCTTCTCCCACATCCTCCCTCCGGCCCGGAACGCCCTCCCTCCTCAAACCCGACAGACCATTCCTCTCCCCGCCTTCAAAGCCTTACCGAAGGCCCATCTCCTCCGAAAGGCCTTCCCTAAGTCCTCCTTTCCTCTTCTCCCACTCCTTCCTGTATCATCCTGACTTGCTCCCTTTATTAATGAATAATAAATCCCCCTCCCAGCCCCACGGCACTTATGTCCACATCTGTCAGTCATTTATCTGTGTTGATGTCTGCCTCCCCCTCTAGACTGTAAGCTCGTGGTGGGCAGGGAATACGTCCGTCTACCGTCATAGCGTCCTCCCCCAAGAGTTTTGCACAATGTTCCGTACACAGTAAGCTCTCAGGGAACACGACTGAACGAATACCGACCAAGAGGGTCCGTTACCTCCTCCAGCTGTCCAGCTCCCGCCCCGGGAAACGATTTCCCACGAGGTGGCCGAGGACTCCGTCTCCCAATCCTGTCGCCACTCCACCACGAATCTGTCGACGTCCGAGGCGGGGGCGTCCCACGTCACCACCAGCCCGTCTCCGCTGACGGGCCGCACCGTCACCGCGTTGATCCTCTGGGGAGCTGACGTGGGGAAACCGAGTCACAACCAGCCTGCTACAGCACCACTGCCCTCCGCCAACCCCGTGCCCGGCGCCACCGTCACTGCCGCTGCCGACAGCTCTAGACCGTCAGGACACCTTAGCCAGGACAGTGAGGGAGTGGGAATGTGTCTATCGTTATATTGTACTCGCCCAAGCGATCAGCGGGGTGCTCCGCACACAGTAAGTGCTCAATAAATACAATCGAACGAACAAATGAACACTTTTCTGGGCTGAGCTCTAGAGTCCTTTCTTACTCTCTTAAAAATAATAATAATCATCGTAATTATGATACTTGTTAAATGCCAAGCATGGTGTAGTGGATAGAGCACAGGCCTGGGAGTCAGAAGTTCATGGGTTCTAATCCCGATTCTGCCACTTGTCTGCTGTGGGAACCTGGGCAAGTCACTTGACTTCTCTGTGCCTCAGTTCCCTCATTTGTAAAATGTCCAACCCAATCTGCTTGTATCTACCCCGGCGCTTAGTACGGTGCCTGGCACATAGTAAGCACTTAACAGATACCATAATTATTATTGTTATAATTATTGCTATCATTATTCTAGGTGCTAAGGTTAATCAGCTCAAGTTAATCGGCTTAGATACAGTCCTTGCCCCACCTGGGGCTCACGCTCTTCATTCCCATTTTACAGATGAAGGAACTGAGGCCCGGAGAAGTGAAGTGACTCGCCCAAGGTCACCCAGCAGAGGTGTGGCAGAACCAGGGTTAGAACCCAGGTCCTTCTGACTCTCGGGCCCGTGCTCTATCTACTAAGCCACGTTACCGGTGCCCGCTCTACCCACGACTCCTCACACCTCTGACCAAGCGGAGATGCAACGCTAAGACCTGGAGCGCGGCAAGAAAACCCTCTGATATGTGGGCCGGAGGCCCCACTTCATCCACAGAGACCGGGCACGGGCAACTGGCCGGCGGGAACTTGCCACTCCCCTCCCCTACTCCCTCCCTCTGCCTACCGCCCTCCCCGCCCCACAGCACTTGCGTATATTAGCGCATACGTATTATTTTATTTATTTTATTAATGATGCATCTACAGCTGTAATTCTATTAATCTATTTTGATGCTAGTGATGCCCGTCTACTCGTTTTGTTGTCTGTCTCCCCCCTTCTAGACCGTGAGCCCGTCGTTGGGTAGGGATTGTCTCTGCTGCCGAACTGTAATTTCTAAGCCTTTAGTACAGTGCTCCGCAAACGGTGAGCGCTCAATAAATACGACTGAATGCATGAATTCTAGGGAACGTACGGCTTTCTCCCACGGGCGGGATCCTCAGGGTGGCTTTGGCAGATGCTGCAGTGGAGTTAGAGTCCACCAGGTACACCAGGTAGGCCTCTCCTGTCAAAGACAGCTCGCCCATCCAGCTGGTCACGGTCACGGTCCGACCCAGAGACGGCTTCTTCTCCGGCCTGACGTGTACGCTGTAGCCAGAGGAGCGCCGGCAGCATCCCTGACAGAGAACCGGAGTCAATCAATCAATCGATTGTGCTTATTGAGCATTTTCTAAGCAGAGCACTTTACTAAGCACTTGGGAGACCACAAATTTAACAGAGATGGTAGACGCATTCCCTGCCCCCAGTGAGCTTACAGTCTAGATGGGGAGACAGGCATTAATATAAATAAATTATGGAGAAGCGCGTAACTGCTGTGGACCCCAATATACGATTACCAGATTTACACACCGATGGATACACATACACGCGCACGCACATAGGCACTCTGAGTGTGAGCAATAGACACACACATACGATAATAATGATGGTATTTGTTAAGCACTTACTATATACAGAGTGATATATAGCCAGACACACAAACACACAGACATCTAGATCATCACCCACATAAACACACAAGCACACAGAGACAGAAACCCACACAAAAACACCCATGTAAACACACAAAGACGGACACACGCAGGCAGACACCCAAGTATAGGCAGTTAGACATACACACACTCACACACCCTACTTGAAAAGCATCTGAAGTAACTTCTACCTTCCCTCCTGCCTCCGAGGGTCCCTTCTCCTGTCATACTTCGTGCCTGCTTCGGGGAGAAAACCCACTCCGGGAGCCCCTCACAAAACCTCGGGAAGACACGTGGCTGCGGGTGGACCCGGAACTCTGAGTCCCTACGAGCCTGAAATTCTGCTCCTCTTGCCACGGCGCCCTACTGTTTTTGTTTTTATTTTGTATATTTGTCTATGTTGTGTTTTAACGTTTCATCATTCCTGATGCGTCCGTCTCCGGTCCCTCCTCCCCACCTGGACTGTGAGCCCCCTGAGCGGCATCGACCGTTTCTAATTCCCACCTGTGGATTTTCTCTCTCTCAGCATTAAGTACATTGCTCTGCGCACAATCAGTAAGTGCTTAATAAATATTATTCCTCCTCTTCATTTTCCTCCTCCTCCTCCTTCTCCTCCTCTTCATTTTCCTCCTGCTCCTCCTCCTGTTTGCTCTGTGACTTGGGCAAGTCACTTAAGCTCTCTGTCCCTCAGTTTCTTCAACTGTAAGATGGAGATTCAGTACCCGTTCTCCCTCGTACTTAGATGGTGAGCCCCGTGCAGGACAGGGACTGTGTCCAACCTAATTAGCTTGTAGTTACCCAGTGCTTAGTACAGCGCCTGACACTTAGTAAGCGCTTAAGAACATAGTAGGCGCTTGAGAAATACGATTTAAAAAAAGCATGCTCCTAGGCTGGACTCCAGTAGGGCCTTAGGGAACGACTGAAGCCCCTTTCCTCTTCTCCCACTCTCTTCTGCCTCACCCTGACTCGCTCCCTTTATTCATCCCCCCTCCCAATCCCAAAACACTTCTGTTCATAGCTGCACTTAGTACAGTGCCTGGCATATAATAAGCGCTTCACAAATACCATAATTATTATTAATGATATTAATGTCTGCCTCTCGCTTTGGACGGAAAACTCGCTACGGGCAGGAAACGTGTCCAATAATTCTGTTCTACCAATAGCTTAGTACAATTCTCCGTACACGGTGAACACTCAGTAAATACTATTCATTGATTGATTAGGAGAGGGCTGTGGGTCACGTGACTCTTTATCCACTGAGGTGGACTGGGGCTCCTGGGGAGAACGAGACCGCCCTCAGCCCTGCCCCCCTTCTAGCCTCGTCCTTGTCGGATTTGCCCGGGTCTCCAGGCTGCCCGGGGCGGGCGCCCGCGCCGGTGGTGTTTCTGGCAAAGCTCGGCAGCTTTACCTTGCGCATCAGCCACACCGTCCGATTCCCGTCCGGCCCAGTGGGCCCGATAACTCTCCACAGGTCGCCGCCACACATCTGACCTGGGAGGAGACAGAGAGGAAGAGGGTTAGCGGGAACTCCACTGAGACAGCTGGGGACAGGGCCGGAATGGGGCTGAGCCATCCGGAGCCTTTGGACCCAGGGCCGGGGAAGCTGTGAAGAAGCCAGGATCCTGGCTGGGTGAAACAAGTGCCCGGGGGAGGGGACAGCGAGGCATAAAGGGGGTCCCCCTCCCTCAGATGCCGCCCCCCACAAGAAAATAGCCTCTCGACGAGCCCGTGCCCCTGAGGGTGGGAATGGGGGCCCCTCCGTCTCATCTATCTTGCCCACCAACCTCTCGCCCACGTCCTGCCTGTGGCCCGGAACACCCTTACTCTTCACATCCAAAGCCTCATCAAAAGTAAACCTCCTCTAAGAGTCCTTCCCTGACTAACCCCCGCCTTTCCTCTTCTCTCACTCCCTTTTATATCGCCTCTGCATCCTTTTTTCGCCTCTCCCTCAGCCCCCAACACTTAGGTGCATATCCATAATTTATATTAATGTCTGCCTCCACCTCTAGACTGTAAACTCGCTGTGGGAAGGGAACGTATGTAACTACACATTATACATTATAACTACACTAAGGGAATGAATATGACTCTGTCGTATTGTACCCTCCTGAGCACTTAGTACAGTGCTCGGTACATAAATGCGACCGCATGATTGATCTCGGGCATCCAACTGCAGTGGAGTGGGGGACGATAACAATTGTAGCATTTGTTAAGCACTTACAATGTGCCAGACACTGTACTAAGCGGTGGGGTGAATACAGGCAAACGGGGTTGAGGACAGTCCCTGTCTCACATGGGGCTCACAGTCTTAATCCCCATTTTACAGATGAGGTGTCTGAGGCACAGAGAAGTTTAGTGACTAGCCCAAGGTCACACAGCAGACAAGTGGCAGAGTCGGCATTAGAGGTCAGGTCCTTCTGACTTCCAGTCTCGTGCTCTATCCACTAGGCCATGCTGCCTGTCCCCCAGGGGGTCCCAGCAAAGGAAACTGGCCGTGGAAGGATGGACAATGAACTCAATCAAGAACAGCAGAAAGTAGCCCGAATCGTAGTGGAGCGAGCACGGGCCTGAGAGTCAGAAGGCCATGGGTTCTAATCCCGGCTCTACCACTTGTCTGCTGTGTGACCTTGGGCAAGTCGCTTCACTTCTCTGTGCCTCAGTTACCTCATCGGTAAAATGGAGATGAAAAATGTAAGCCCCACTTGGGACAGCCTAATTACCCTGTATCTACCCCAGTGCTTAGAACAGTGCTTGGCACATAGGAAGCGCTTAACAAACACCGTTATTATTATGGATCCTGATCATAGCTTTGCCACTTGTCTGCTGTGTGATCTTGGGAGAGTCACTTAACTTCTCTGAGCCTTACTTCCCTCATCTGTAGAATGGGGATTAAGACTGTGAGCCCCGTGTGGGTCAGGGGACCGTGTCCAACCCGTGAGCAGGCTGCAAGCTGCTAGTGGGCATGTGTAGGAAGAGAGCACTAAAATAATAATAATTAATAATAATAATTTGTTAAGCGCTTACTACGTGCCAAGCACTGTTCTATGTGCTGGGGTAGATACAAGGTAATCAGGTTGTCCCACGTGGGGCTCACAATCTTAATCCCCATTTTACAGATGAGGTAACAAGGCACGGAGAAGCTAAGTGACTTGCCCGAGGTCACACAGCTGAGCCAGGATTAGAAGCCACGTCCTCTGACTCCCGAGCCCGCGCTGTTGCCACCAAGCCACGCTGAAGAGTTGCTGAAGGGTCCGACATCCCTAAATCACCTAAATCTCCCACGTTTGAAGCTGGACCTAGCCAATATCCATTAACTTCCATTCATTAATATTGACTGTTTACCCCCGGCATTTTGGAAAATCCGGTTTTATGGGATCGCGTGAAAGCTGCTTTTGAACCTCCATGGCAGCCTCCTAAAATTGATCATTTAGCTTTCTGTGTTTAACGTATCCCAAATCTGTCCCACTGGAGAAGTGCTTGGCCCATTGGAGCTCTGGCAGTGGGGTTATAAAAACACAAGCGCTCAGCACATAATAGGAGCTTAACAGACGCCACGGGCGGCAGGTGTGCGGACAGGAAACTCTGTTGTAGTACACTTTCCCAAGCGCTTACTACAGTGTCCTGAGCACAGTCAGCGCTCAATACATATCACCGATTGATCGGGTCAACGGTGGGGCCTTCGACAATCCCGACTGGGAAGCCCTGATCTAAGTGGACTCCCCGGCGGTCAGGAGCACGGCTGGGGCGGGAGGGGCAGGGGTCGGCTTGCTTGGCCTCTCCACGGTTCCCGATTTTTCTTCGCTCCAGGCGCTCCAGAACTCAGAGTCATTCACCGCACACCGCACGGACACGGCGTAGACCGCACAGTCCAGCCCGGAGAGGGTGTGCGTCCCAGACAGTTCTCTGCGTCTCATGATGAGGGTCACTTGTTCCTAAGGGAAAGCAGAAAGAGTCTGAGCGCAGGTCTACTTAGCAGCCAAGAGGTTCCCCCCAGTCGATGCCAACGCTCTCCCTTCACCCCGGTAGCCTGAAACCCAGCATGGCCTAGTGGGTAGAACCCAAGCCTGGGCGTCAGAAGGATCTCGGTTCCCAACCCGGCTCCGCCACTTGTCTGCTGTGTGACCTCGGGCAAGTCATCTCACTTCTCTGCGTCTGAGTCACCTCATCTCTGAAATGAGGATTAAGACTGTGGGCCCCATGTGGGACAGGGACTGGGCCGGACCCGATGAGCTTCTATCTACCCCAGTGCTCAGAACGGTGCCTGGGACAGAGTAATAATAATGTTGGTATTTGTTGAGCGCTTACTATGTGCACAGCACTGTTGTAAGCGCCGGGGTAGATCCAGGGTAGTCAGGTTGTCCCACGTGAGGCTCACAGTTAATCCCCATTTCACAGATGAGGTAACTGAGGCACAGAGAAGTTAAGTGATTTTTCCACAGTCACACAGCTGACAAGTGGCAGAGCCGGGATTCGAACCTCTGACCTCTGACTCTCGAGCCCGGGCTCTTTGCACTGAGCCACGCTGCTTAGGCACTTATCCCACAGTCTCCAGGACTAAGGGCCGGTGTTTCCTCAGAGGACATAGCCTTTGGGAAGGGGCGAGTGAGGTATCCTCTACTGGGCCCCACATAAGACAGAAATCCGCTGCTCACTGCACACTAGACCCACATTCTCCTAGGGGAACCTGGGGGGAACCTGGGGCCATCAGTATCCCCCAAATGGCTCCCCTCAGCCAGTGCTGGCTCGCTGGGAGGGACGACAAAGCAGTAGTGTTATAACCTACCCAGTGGACACCGTTCGCTTTCCTGTGCCGAAGGCAGCATATTAAATCATACCACTCAGGAGTCAGAGAAGGCCTGTCCCAAGTTATTAGAAGGGACGATTCGGTCCCCGGGGCCATTTCCACGCTTCGGATCGTAGGTGGACCTATCCTCACTAGAACGAAAGACGTGAAATAATAATAACGATGTTGGTATTTGTTAAGCGCTTACTATGTGCAGAGCACTGTTCTAAGTGCTGGGGGAGATACAGGGTAATCAGGTTGTCCCACGTGGGGCTCACAGTCTTAATCTCCATTTTACAGATGAGGGAACCGAGGCACAGAGAAGTTAAGTGACTTGCCCGCAGTCACACGTCTGACAAGTGGCAGAGCTGGGATTCGAACCCATGACCGCTGACTCCCAAGCCCGGGCTCTTTCCACTGAGTCAAAGTCACGCGACAAGGTCCGGCAAATGATCCCGCCTTTCCGGGGACAATTTGTCTGCTGTGTGATTCTGGGCAAGTCATTTAACTTCTCTGTGCCTCAGATGCCTCGTCTTTAAAATGAGGATTAGGAGTGTGAGCCCCAAGTGAGACAGGAACTGTGTCCAACATGATTAACTTGTATCTTCCCCAGCGCTTAGAACATGCTTGGCATGTAGTAAGCACTTAAAAGTACTCTTATTATTATTATGTGCCTCAGTTCCCTCATCTGCAAAATGAGGATTAAGACTGTGACCCCATGTAGGACATGGACTATTTCCAACCAAATTATCTTGTATCTACCCCAGTTCATAGTACAGCGCTTGGCCCACGGTAAGTGTTTAACAGATACCGTAAAAAAATAAAGGAGGGCAGAGGCAAGGGCTGCACGCAGTCTCTCATGCCTGTATGGCCTGTAGACCCAGAGGGGAATCAAGAAGTAATAAAAATAATAATAATGGCATTTAAGTGCTCACTATGTGCCAAGCACCATTCTAAGCGCTGGGGTAGATACAAGGGAATCAGGTTGTCCCCCGTGGGGCTCGCAGTCTTCATCCCCATTTCACGGATGGGGTAACGCAGGTACAGAGAAGTTAAGTGACTTGCCCAAACTCACACAACTGACAAGGGGCGAAGCCGGAATTAGAACCCATGACCTCCGACTCCCAAGCCCGGCCTCTTTCCACTAAACCACGCTGCTTCTGTTGTGGGAAGCCTGCAGTTATGGGGAAGGCAGAAAGGGAAATCCACCAACCTCTCTTCTGTTCCAAGGTTGTTACCCAGAACCGACGAGAGGATGGACAGATCCCGCACCCTCGGTTTCAAGGCTCTCCACCAGCTGCCCTTTACCCAGCCAAACCGTTCAGGGGAAAGCTCTGTGCCCCTCAGCACCCAGCCTAACGTCCATCTCCCCACACTGCCCCTTCCAGCAGCCCATTGCAACCCTGGCCATCAGCACATCAACCTGCTCCTCCCTCCCCCAGCCCCCCTGTTCTGGAGGAGAGAAGCAGTGTGGCCTAGTGGAAAGAGCACGAGCTTGGGAGTCGGAGGAAGTAGGTTCCGATCCCAGGCTTGCCAACGGCTTGCTGTGTGACCTTGGCCAAGTCACTTCACATCCCTCTAGACTGTATACTCATTGTGGGCAGGGAATGTGTCTGTTATATTGCCATAATGTACTCTCCCAGGCCCTTGGTACGGTGCTCTGCACCCAGGAAGTGCTCGATAAATACAGCTGATTGACTCAGTTACCTCATCCGTCAAATGGGGATTAAATCCTCCCTCCAATTTCAACTGTGAGCCCCTTGTAGGACAGGGACTGTGTCCAACCTGATAATCTCCCATCTACCTTAGAATGGAATAGTGCTTGACGTTTAGTAAGCGCTTAACGAATGCTATATTTTTTTTTTTAAAGGGGGGACATTGACACAAAGTACCCATAGAAACGCTCAGAGAAGATTCCGAGAGTTACCGATCTTGGGGAGATTCCAAACGGTGGCGTTCGACGTGGCAACACCAAAGGCACTTTCGGCAGTGACCTCAATGATGCTGACGGAGGGGTAGAGGAGCTCGGAGAACCGGAAGGAGCAGGAGTTGGTGCTACTCATGCAGAGGTCGCGGTGGACGATGCTCTTGGTAGAAAGGCCCCTGGAGAAGGACAGGAGACCGAGGTTTGCGAGCGGCAGTGTCCGGTGCGGTGGGTCCCCCCACCTAACAGTAATAATAATAATGGGATATCTATTAAGCGCTTACTACGTGCCAGGAATTGTATTAAGCGCAGGAGGATACAAAGAAATTGGGTTGGACACAATCCCTGCCCCACGTCAACCTCAGAGTCTTAATCTCCATTTTATAGATGAAGTAACTGAAGCATAGAGAAGTGAAGTGATTTGCCTAAGGTCCCAAAGCAAACAAGTGGAAGAGCCAGGATTAGAACTCATGTCCTTTTGACTGAGGGCCCGGAGTCAGCTTCATAGGGTACGGGGAAGTCCTGCCACGGCAAACCTATGCGACAGACTCAAACGATTGGAGCGGAGCCGGGAAGAACTCTCCCAGTGCAGGTAGGGAAAAGTGGACTTGTGCTTAGAGGAGTCTCATTCTGGAAATCTCTAGACTGTGAGCTCCTTGTGGGCAGGGAACGTGTTTATCAACTCTGATACATTGTACCCTCCCAAGCGCTCAGTATTTCCTAAGCATTTACTTTGCGCCGGGCCCTTTTCTAAGTGCCGGGGTAGATACAAAATAAGTAGGTTGGACACAGTCCATGTTCCACATGGGGCTGACAGTCCTCAATCCTTTTTATAATGCCGGAGACATTATCTGAGCCTCACGGGAAGCCACTCAGGCCAGTGTGGAGGGCCAGAGACTGCCCCGATCTCCTGACTACCAGGTCTTCTCAATTCCAAGCCTCCTGACCCCCAGGCCTCTTGAACACCAAACCTCCTCGACTGCCAGGCCTGTGTTTTTTCCACTAAGCCTTGCTACTTTTCACAGTGAGAGAAGCCTGACTTCCCCAAGCCAAGCCCACGACACACTGGGCCCCGGGGACTTGGAGATTGTCCCCAATTTTCCATGCCAAGGCCCTGAGGATCCTGAGCCTCTGGGATGGGGGAACGAGGGTGACAGCTGGATAATTTCTCAGAAGTCTCAGCAGGACACCGGAGAGAAACCCTCACATCCACTGGTCCGGGCCCCTCTTTCGCTCATACTTACGATTTTATAGAAACAGTGAAATTTGCTGGATGCACTTCCCTTCCCGGATCCCATGTGCAAGTGAGGTTTTCATTGTAGTAAAGGCTGCAGGAAATATTCTGTGGCTTGTCTGGGGGGGCTGGAAGTCACAGGGAACAAACATTAGTCTGCTAGCCAAACACCGTGCGACGATTACGCAGCTGCCGGAGGTCTGGAGCCGGGAGCCACTGGACAGCCCCGTCCTGCTCCACTCCTCCCTCAAGAAGGGCTACCGGAGCAGGGCGAGTTGGGATGAGACCATCCCTGAAAGGCCCAGCGGGCACGTGGCACAAGCATGTCACACAAGTGCGTGACACAAGACCAAAATGCCCAGAGTTATAGCAAGAGAGGATCTGACAAGGAGGACTGGGGGCCTGGAGGTGGGAGGGGGTGGACAGGGTAGCAGAACTCTGGGGAGGAATGGCCAACTGCATTTCCAAGCTGGGACCTTCTAACCATCTTGTAAGTTAAAGGCCCAGTTCAATCTTATTCTCCAAAGAGGAAAAGGACTAGGGGGAAGACGTTATTCATTAGGCAGGCGTATTCCAAGGCAAATATGGAAAATGCTTTTCAAAAGTATCAGTGTATTGTGAACTATCGTACTATGGGATGAGGTTTCCCAGAGACGTAAGTTTTGCTCGTAGTTTCCCGTCCCTGATCCAGTCCCGACATGATGGCTTTAGATCGCTCCCCATCACACCCTCGGCCCTTACCCCACCCCCTCCCACTGCACTATTCCTAGGCACTTTCCCTCCACCCATTTTTCGGTCCCCGCTTTGGCCTACACCATCTGCCCAGACTCATTTTAAAAATTTGCCAGGTACCGTGGTGGTGCCCGCTCAAACCAGCATGAAGGTGAGCAGGAAAACGTGAGAGGATCCTATCAGCCAGATACCCGAGTCCCAGCCCTGTCTACTTGCCCCATACGGCTGCAATGATTTCTTTAGCTTCACCCAGTGGTCACACAGAATCATGTTGGGAGCAGTGGGGAGAGAGAGGGAAAGAGAGAGAAAAGAGATCTTTGCCCCTTCCACCTCCACCCTATCAGTGCTGCCTATCTCCCAACCTCTGGCCAAGAGGAACATTCAGCCTGACAGGAAGCAGTATGGAAGAGATTGGGTGTGTGGAATGAGAGGATGGTAAGAGATCCATCTTCCCTGCAGCGACTGGAAGTAACGTCCGGTGGGGCTTACGTATCTCAGGCTTTGTTAGCAATTATCGCCTGCTATTTCTCAGGATTTTATGTATTGTGGTCATTTAAAACTTTTATTTGTATTTTATTTCCTGAAGGATTAAAAAGTATTCAGAGTCTGTGACTTCAAAAGTGCTCTTTGCTGTCCTTTTAGGTAAGAGATCTCCTTCAGTTTAATTTTAAATGTCCCTTCTTCCTGCATTGATCCATTTAGTGGGAATTTTCTTATTTCCTGGCATTTCTTTGAGATGGCATCTCTCCTGAAACAGAAGTCTGTCAACCCAAAAATGAGCACTGACCTTACCACTTGCCAAACAGAAAACGAACCCAGTCCTCATGGGCTGCCAACTCGAAAATGAGCACTGGCTTCACCAGCTGCCATCCTGCAACTGAGCAGTGTTCCCCCCTGTCAGTGGGGAATTTCCTACCCCGGCTCTGACCAACGCAGTGCACAGCCTCGGCCTCCCCCAGCCTCGCCTGCCAAACCCCTTCATTTCCCAGATTTTCCTCCTACTCTCTGCTTGCCGGGCCACAGGCGAGCAAAAAGGCCTGAAAGGAATGAGGAGGCCATCACCTCCAGCCCTGGCATGAGGGACACAGGAAAACAAATCCCCAGAGCCTCTCACTGTCCCCTCTCACTTGCCCCAATCTCTGGAAACCTTACAGGACTCCCAGCTGGTTCCCAGCTGAACTGGACCAGCTGCCTGATGGAAGCTGTTTGTCCAGGGTGAAATTAGGCCTTGCCCCCTGCCTTGCTGGTGCCAGGGAGAGAGGCCAGAGGAGAGCAGAAAGGCAATACTTGGGCTGGGTTAAAGGAGGAGGAGAGATGGCCACTCTACAGTGAGGCCTAAGCTTCAGGCCTTCAACTGTTTCCACTGCCCCGGCCCTGTCTGTCCCCTTTCCTCTTCCTCCTGCCTGTAGTCCCACAGGCTGGGCCCAAGCCACATCCGTCCCTCTCCAAGGACCACCCCTTCCAAGGCCGGGGGTCTGCCGTCTTGTCCCTGCTCGATGGGCGATGGACTCCCTAGGGCTATGCCCAGGCCTGCCAGTGACGCTCGGCCCTGCGTGTCGGGGCAAGTCCTGGCTCAGGGTCTTCTGAAGGCACATCAAGAGCCGCCCCCCGCCTCAGCCTCCCGGGGCTCCCACCGCTGAAACTTCGGCAGCCACTCATTCATTCATTCATATTTATTGAGCACTTACTCTGTGCGGCGCACTTTACTAAGTGCCTGGCAGAGTACAGTACAACAATAGATGGTGACATTCCCTGCCCAGAGTGAGCTTACAGATGAGGTGAGGCAGACATCAGTAGAAATAAATAAAATGACAGATCTGGATATAAATGCTGTGGGGTCGGGAGGGGGGAAGAGCAAAGGGAGCCAGTCAGGGCGACACAAGAGGTGGCGTTCAAACTGTCCCAGCCCCACCCCATCCATCCATCTCCGAAATCGAGGCGCGACCCGTCTGCTCTCTCAGAGTCCAGGTACCTTCAGCCCCATCCTAACACGCCCTTGGCCGGGCCTGGCTTCCACCTCCCAGCCCAGTGCTGCCATTCACTCCCCTGGCCCCCCTGAAACTCAGCACACCACATTCCTCCCTCTTCTTCTCTGTTTCTCTTCCACAGGGGGACTCTCTGAACCCGTGACCAGCTCTCCCTCCTCTGGAGAACACTGGACCTGACTCAACCTCCCCTCTTCCCACATCTGACCCCGGGCCTGAAGTTCATCGGATCTCTTTCCTTCCTTCACCTTGCTCTGCCCTGGACCTTATTAATAATAACAACCATAATCATGCTGGCATTTGTTAAACACCTACTTTGTGTCAAGCGCTGTTCGAAGCGCAAGTTGGACACAGTCTCTGTCCCACATGGGGCTCACAGTCTTAATCCCCATGTTACAGACGAGTTAACCGAGGCACAGAGAAGTGAAGTGACTTGCCCAAGGTCACGCAGCAGACAAGTGGTGGAGCCAGGATTAGACCCCAGGTCCTTCTGACTCTTTCTTAGGCCTGTGCTTGATCCACTAGAACGTGCTGCTTCTTTTTATCCAGTGTTTGTATGTTTTAAGGGCAAACCTCCCTCCATCTCCGCTCTGGTTCACAGGGACCCGGGGAGCCAGTGGGTCTGGAGCCAGAGAGGGCCGGGTCAGAGAGTCCGGAGCTGGCGACGGCTGGGTCAGCGATCCCCCCCAGAGAGACGCTCCAAGTTCAGGCGGACTTCTACAAAGTGTTGTTTACGATGACATACTACGTGCTCGGAGTCATTCCCGCAATGAACATCTGTCACATGTGTCTCAGTGTCCTATGTCCATAAGAGCTTCCAGTGATCTCATTCCTCCTAGAGTTTGGAGGATCCCTCCCTATTCCCAAATTCCAGCCCAGACAGCTTTTCCACGGCATTCTGAGTTGTCCCCTCACAGTGACGTTGTCTGGTTGAGGGGAAGGTGCCCAGAGGCAGAGTCTCTGTCTGCTGGTTTCTTAAGAATTCCTTTCCACCCCCAGGGCCACATAACTGGTCTCAAAGGGCCGATCTAAACTGATCCTGCACGGGGGGCAAGGAGTCCTGAGGCTGGCAAAATTCATTAGTCACACACCATCCTCTCTGGCTATCACAATGCCTGAATCATTTATCTTCAATTCACTTTCTGTCTAACCCTCCAAATGTCAGGCTGTGGTGAACTGGCTCCGGTATCAGTGTCTGCAAAATCGTGCCAAGGCAGGCCCCGTGCCAGGAGGCTGGGAAAGCTTAGCACAGCCACAGAAAGGCAGGGAACAGAGCAGAAACCATGGGTCACTAACTCCCAGTTCCCCAGAAATCATCTCACGGCCACTTGGGCATAAGACAGGGGGCTTCCGGGAGGCAAACAACCTTTCTCCCCACCTGGTTCTCATCCATTCGTCATCATCATCACCATCAGTGGTATTTATTGGGAGCTTACTATGTGCAGAGCATTGTACTAAGGGCTTGGAAGAGCATAACACAACTCACTGAGATATGTTTTTCAAGTAGGGGGGAACAATGCCAAGAATTTCATCCCAGTCAAAACGGCCACGTGACACCCAGCGCTCAGAACAGTGCCTGGCACATAGTAAGCGCTTAACAAATACCATTATTATTATTATTGTTATATCTGCAACCCACGCAGCCCACACGGAGGGGCTCACCTTTCCAGAGACAAGCGGGACCCACCTTCAAAGCCTTATTGAAGACACACCTCCTCCAAGAGACCCTCCCTAAACCCTCATTTCTTCTTTTCCCACTCCCTTCTGAGTCACACCAATTTGCTCCCGTTACTCACCTCTCCATCCCGCAACACTTAGGAACGTATCTGTAATTTGTTTACTTATATTACTGTCTGTCTCTCCATCTAGACTGTGAGTTCACTGTGGGCAGGGAATATGTCTACCAACTCTGTTGTATTGTACTCTCCCAAGAACTTAGCACAGTACTCCGCATACAGTACGTATACAGTACGTGCCCAATAAATGTGATTGATTGATAGACTGGGACCCAGCCAGGGCAAAGCTGCAGCCAGCCCCATCCCTTGAGCTGGAATCTGAAACATTTCACTTCCAAGCATCTCCCTCTAGTCTACTTCAGTAAGAAGAAATCTCTCCCAGGAGTCCAAGTTGGCAGCAAGGACCAGAGAAGAGCCCAGCGCTGAGCTCGAGCCTAAGGGGTATCTGGCTGACCCCTGACCACCCGACGGTTAATACAGATGCAAGTTACAAACCCAACCCCGGCGGGGTGTTCATTTCAGCCAGACAGTCAGTCATATTTATCGAGCGCTTACTGTGTGCAGAGCACTGTACTGTGCTTGGGAGAGGACAATAAAACAACAGTACAGTGCTCTGCATACAGTAAGTGCTCAATAAATACGATCGAATGACTAATACAGTGCTAAGCACTTACTGCAGTGCTCTGCATAGAGTAAGTGCTCAATAAATATGACTGAACAATTGAATGAACTATAAACAGACACTTTCCCCGCCCACAACGAGCTTACAGTCTTGAGACTACAGCCGACAGCCGTTCCATAAAGAGAATCCGTTGTGACAAATAAGCTCGGGATAATTATATGACACATTAACCCATCATATAGTTAGCTGGTTCTGGGCTTGGCAGTGGAAAGGTATTCGAGCAGGAGGAGAACAATCATTTAGAACAAGGTTGCCTCTCCCTTGCCCCGTCAGAACCACTGGTTCCGGAAGGAGGGATGCTGTAACCCACTCTTGGGACTAGGGGTTTGACCAGCAGGGCAGATCCCAGGCGGAGAGGCCTCGGTTGGAAGATTCCAAAAATCTCCAGCCAGACTCTGCCCCTCTCAAGAGGGGCGGGGTGGGGGGGGGGGGGGGAGGTGAGCTGAAACTCATGGAAACAAGGGCTGGGATTTCTGGCACATTTAAACAATGAGCATTTTATCTGGAGTCAAAACACAAGAAATGGTCAAAGGTAAATGAAATAAGCCACAGTTTGCATTTCCAGAGAAGGCATTGATTACCTGCTAAACTGATGCCACAGAGCAGAGGACACACCCAAAGGGCCCAAGGCCACATCTTCCTGGTGACTCAGAAGGATGGAAGGAAGACCTGAAATGTCAATCAAAAATCAGCACTTTGCCTTTTGCTCTACAGGCCATCGACCGTAAGCTCCTCGTGGGCAGGGAACATGTCTACCGACAGTTTATATTATACTCTCCCAACTGCTTAGTTATAAGCTCAGTAAGATCAATAAGAGAAGCAACGCTCGAGCTAGAGGCTAGAGCTTGGGCCTGGGAATCAGAAGGACCTTGGATTCTAATCCCAGCTTCCTCACTTGTCTGTTGTGTGGCCTTGGACAAGTCACTTCACTTCTCTGGGTCTCAGTTACCTCATCTGTAAAATGGGGATCAAGAGTGTGAGCCTCAGGTGGGAAAGGGACTGTGTCCAACCTGATCTACCCCTTAGTGGGTTAATGGAAAGAGCACGGGTTTGGGAGTCAGTGGGAAGTTGAGGCGGCGTTTAGCCATTCGCGGAGAGGACGTGAGAGGCGACAGAATGGTTCCCATGGATCTGGGTTTGTCAGAAACTCAAAATGAGTAATTATGGTATTTAAGCGCTCATTATGTGCCAGGCACTGTTCTCAGAGTTGGGTGGATACAAGCAAATCTGGTTGGATATAGTCTCTGTCCCATGTGGGGCTGACAATCTCAATCCCCATTTTACATATGAGGTAACTGAGGTCCAGAGAAATGAAGTGACTTACCCAAGGTCACACAACGGAGACGTGGTAGAGCCCAAATTAGAACCCATGACCTTCCGACTCCCAGGCCGATGCTCTATCCACTATGCCAGGCCGCTTCTGTTGGATGTGTGCCTGACTGGTAAATTCTCATCCTGGGGAAAGTGCTTTTTTTTCTTTTTAATCAAGATTGGCCTCCCTGAAGAGAAATTTCTGCCCAGTGTTCAGTCAATCAATGGTATTTATTGAGCAGCCTACTGGGTGCAGAGCACTATACCAAGTGCTTCTACTTCAATTGGACTCATTCATTCAATCGTATTTATTGAGCACTTACCGTGTGCATAGCACTGTACTAAGCGCTTGGGAGAATACATTACAACAATAAACAGTGACATTCCCTGCCCACAATGGTCTTTCTTTTCCTTAATTCTCCCCAATGTAAATACAGAACTTTGTTTTCAAATCACTTGCTCAGGCCTTTTTGGATGCCTTCCCATCTTCTCCAGCCCCCAACCAGGCTAGGATCCCGGCAGAGTTTTCTACTTGTGAGAAGCAGTGTGGCCTAATGGACAGAACACGGGCCGGGGAGTCAGAAGGACCTCGGTTCTAATCTCAGCCCCGCCACTTGTCTGCTGCGTGACCTTGGATAAATCAGTTCACTTATCTGGGCTCCAGTTACCTCATCTGTAAAATGGGGATTGAGACTGTGAGCCCCATGTGGGACGGGAGCTGTGTCCCACCCGATTTGCTTGTATCCATCCGACCACTTAGGACATTGCCTGGCACGTAGTAAGTGTACTAAGCAGTGGGGTGAATACAAGCAAATTGGGTTGAACAGAGTCCCTGCCCTGCATGGAGCTCAGTCTTCATCCCCATTTTACCTCTGAGGCCCAGAGAAGTGAAGTGACTTGCCCAAGGTCACACAGCAAACAAGTGGTGGAGTCGGGATTAGAACCCATGACCTTCCGACTCCCAGGCCTCTGCTTATTCACTACGCCATACTGCTTCTCAAATAAAACTAGGAAGGGGTAAAATGCGGGGTCGCGGCTAGAACGCGAATCTGGGGACGCTCGAAGGAGAAGCCACGGAGGTCAGCAGTGGGACGGAGAGGAAGGGACACGGTTCCTCCTTTGGGTCCAAGGTCCCCAGAGCCCAGCCAGGTGGGAGCGACTGGTGTAAACGATCCCCTGCTTCTTTCTCGGCTTCCCCCACCGTCATCCCTTACAGTTCAGAGGGAGCAGATCAATAATAATAATAATGATGACGGTATTTCTTAAGCCCTTACTATGTGCCAGACACTGTACTAAGCACTGGTACTAAGCACCCCCGAGCCCACCTGGGGCCCACAGTCCCAATCCACATTTTACAGGTGAGGGAACTGAAGCGCAGAGAAGTGAAATGACCTGCTCAAGATCACCCTGCAGACAAGCAGCAGAGCTGGAATTAGAACCCATGACCTTCTGACTCCCAGGCTGGTGCTCTATCCACTATCACGGTATTTATGGAGCGCTTACTGTGTGCAGAGCACTGTACTAAGCACTTACACCTGCCCAAGCCCTTAGAACGCACCACCCGAGTGGCTGAGTGGAAAGAGCCCAGGCTTGGGAGTCAGAGAGCGTGGGTTCTAATCCCAGCTCCGCCACTTGTCTGCTGTGTGACCTTGGGCAAGTCACTTAGCTTCTCTCTGCCTCAGTTACCTCATCTGTTAAAATGGGGATGAAGACTGAGAGCCCCACGTGGGACAACCTGATTACCTTGTTTCTACCCCAGCGCTTAGAACAGCGCTTGGCACACAGTAAGCACTTAACAAATACCATAACTATTATGATTATTAAGTTAGCCTGGAGGGGTTGGGGTCCTGACTGAGATCCTTCTTTCTAATAAGGGAAAAAGGGTTTGGACAGCGCTCCGGGGCCAGCGAGGAAGGTGGCCAAAGCAGACGCTCCGGGCGTCCCTCCCCCGAGAGCTAAGCGATGATGGCCCCGGACCCCCGGGTCCCCCGGGCGAGGGGGTGGCTGCAGGTCCGGCTGGCTTACCTTGTCCGGGCCGGGTGGATCTTCCTTCTCTGGCCTCTTCTTACTCCCCGGCAGCAGCAGTAAAACACAGTCACAAACATTCAAACCCACAAGCGTGCACAAGCAAATACATACACACACCCCCGCCGCCAGCTGGTTCCATTAGCGTGTCTGGGCCACGTGCCTCGCCTTCCAGGAAGCCGAAAGTACAACCGATGACGGAAAGGGATGATGGGGAGAAAAACATTCCCCCATGGACGGCTCGGAGCCTCCAGGAAATGGGTGAAACTCCTGGGACTTCGACTGTGGTTTTGGTGAAAGAGCTGGAAAAAAGAAAGGTGAGGTAACCATCACCCTACACGGCTCGTGGGGAATCTTAGTAGTTGTCTTTGGATGCTATGGCCGCTAACGTTTCGTACCTGCTGGGCTAAAGAACCGGCCTCTTACGTAGCGTAGTGAATAGGGCACGGTCTGGGAGTCAGGAGGTCTTGGGTTCTGACGCCGGCTCCGCCACTTGTCTGCCGGGTGACCTTGGGTAAGTCACTTCACTCCTCCGAGCCTCAGTTACCTCATCAGTAAAATGGGGATTGAGACCGTGAGCCCCACGTGGGACAGGGACTGTGTCCAACCCGATTTGCTCGTATCCACCCCAGCGCTGAGTACAGCAGCGTGGCTCAGTGGAACGAGCACGGGCTTGGGAGTCAGAGGCCACGGGTTCGAATCCCCGGTCTGCCACTTCTCAGCTGTGTGACTGTGGGCAAGTCTCTTCACTTCTCTGTGCCTCAGTTCCCTCATTGTAAAATGGGGATGAAGACCGTGAGCCTCACGTGGGACAACCTGATTACCCACTGTCTACCCCAGGGCTTAGAAGAGTGTTCTGCACATAGTAAGCGCTTTACAAATACCAACGTTATTATTATTATTATTACAGTGCCTGGCACTTAGTAAGCGCTTAACAAAAGACCATCATCATCATTATTATTGGTACCATCCAAAGGTCAGAGATCCCAGGTGCCATCCAGATCCAGGTCCTATTGTTGTACTGTACTCTTCCAAGGGTTTAGTACAGTGCTCTGCACACAGTAGGTGCTCAATAAGTACAATTGAATGAATGGTGACAGAGTTGACAGGGGGAGGTAAGACATGGTGTAATGGATAGAGCACGGTCCTGGGCTTCTGTGTATATATGTACATATTTATAATTCTATTTTATTAATGTGTATATATCTATAATTCTATTTATAGTGATGCTACTGATGTCTGTTAACTCGTTTTGATGTATATCTCCTCCCTTCTAGACTGTGAGCCCGTTGTGAGCAGGGATTGTCTCTATTTGTTGCTGAATTGTACTTTCCAAGAGCTTACATGTACATGTATAGTACATTAGTACATATAATAAGTGCTTGGGAGTGTACAGTATGCACTTTTCCCATCATTCCTGTGAGCCCTGTGTGACCTCCAATTTGATTATCTTATTAATAATAATAATAACAATAATGATAATGATGATGATGGTATTTGTTAAGCGCTTACCATGTGCCGGGCACTGTACTAAGTGCTGGGCCAGATAGAAGATAATCAGGATGGACATAATCCCTGTCCCACGTGGGACTCACAGTCTCAACCCCCATTTTACAGATGAGGTCACTGAGGCCCAGAGAAGTGAAGCGACTTGCCCAAGGTCACACAGCAGACAAGTGGCGGAGTTGGGATTTGAACCCATGAGTTTCTGACTCCCAGGGCCAGGCCCTGACCGCTCCACCCCGCTGCTTCTGTAGAAGCAGGACAGGCCCCCGCCGCTCCAGCTTCATCTCTGTCCTTGGTCAGCGGATGAACAATTCTGGCCCCGGAGGGAGGCAGCCACCTCGTCCTCCACCCCCAGAGGAGAGGCTGACCCAGGGCCAGGGGGCCCCGACTCCCCCCGGCCTCAGCTTTGCTGCTGTACCGGCATTGCTGGCGGAGATGGGATCTGGGGCTGATTCTGAACTAGCTAGAACCATTCAATAGTATTTATCGAGCGCTTATTATGTGCAGAGCGCTGTACTACTGTAGCATCGTCCCCAAGTTACAAAAATAAATCCCTGAACCTAGAGTCTGCACAACCCAGGCTCCCACCCGGGGGCCACGGGAACCCCAACTGACCAGAAAGGACAGAAAGGATCCCCTACCCTGGAGACCAGGAATTGGCACCGGCCACCGGCAGACCCTAATACTCCTCCCTCGCCCCAGAACCTTGAGTCCTTTGCTTTCCTGCTGGGAATGGATTTCCTAAGGAGCTGAACCAGGGCGATCTACAGCCTTGGCTTCTTCCCAGCTGCTAAACCCCCTCCCTCCTCCACCCCAACCGCCCAGGGCTCTCCTCAGCGTCTAAGCCTTCCTGAAGCCACATCTCTTCCAGGAAGCCTTCCTCAATTCATTTTATCTCCTCTCACAGCTTCCCAAATGCCGCCACCTCAACACTTATCCACTCACAACCATCCAAATTACTTTTGTACCTAATGATTTAGGCATTTTCTTTGTCAGCCCACGTTTATTCATTCATCCACTTCCCACTCTCCATTTCCTCCTCCTCATTTATTCTCCGTCAGTCTCCTCCCCTGGTTCACAATCTGTGGGAAAGACTGGCAAAGAACAAATTATAAAGAAAGCAGGGATAATGTCCTCATCCTCTATTGTCCTCTCGCACGCTTGGCACACAGTAGCCTCGAAACATAGTATCGATCAGTCGACGGTATTTATTGAGTGCTTACTCTGTGCGGAGCACTGTACTATAAGTGCTTAATCCCCATTGTACAGATGAGGTAACTGAGGCACAGAGAAGAGAAGTGACTTGCCCAAGGTCTCGCAGCAGACAAGTGGCAGAGCCGGAATTAGAACCCAGGTCCTTCTGACTCCCAGACCCATACTCTAGCCATTAAGCCACACTTCTTCTCCTACAATATGAGTTGGCAGACATGATCTCTGCCTTCGGGGAACCTACAACCTATTGGTTATTATTCATTCAATCGTAATTATTAAGCACTTACTGTGTGCAGAGCACTATACTGAGTGCTTGGGAAAGTTAACTAATAGAAAGCCTCTGAGCAGTAGCATTTCTAGGACAGACTCATGATCTTGGCCTTTGACAGGGACACCAGAAAATTGGGAGAAACCATGTGCTCATCGTTATCCCAGACACCCACCCTCACGGGTAGGGATGGACCACCCTAATCTTTCCTTCTACATCCCTGACATTCTCTCTAATGACCCAGCAAGGACCCCTCATCCATCAGTCTACCAAAAACCCTCGTGGCCCGGTTGATATTTCCTAGGGAACAGCCTCCTGTGGGATAAATAGCAACTGTGGTATTTGTCAAGCACTTGATGTGTGTCAATCACTGAACTAAGCTCTGGCATCAACATCAAATTCTATGTGCCCATCACAGAGAAGACCATGTTTCCTTCTGTTTACTTTGAACCTACCCCCTCAAGCTTCGCCAGTCCCCCAGGCCTCAGTGGTGAATTCTAGTGGGGAGTTAGGGAGCTGGGGGCTAGTGGCTCAGACAATGAGAAGGGTGAGTTGGAGTCCGAGGTCACCTGTCTCTTCCTAGGTGCAGAAGGAGGGAAGACCCAAGCCAAGGATCTGGTACCACCGGCAGCCACTGAGAAAGTGGGGACCGTGGGGCAGGAGATAAGCAGAGAGCCCACAGCGAAGGAATCCAAATACGGATAACCGGGTGTGTGCCGTCACCTCCCTGGAGAGCCGAAGCAAGTCAGCTTATTTTTACGATAATGGGACAAATTGAAAAAGGTTCTCCTGGTCCCTGAGTTCCATTTTCCTGTTTAATAATGAAGAAGAAATTGACATCCCTTTGTGAAGAAAAGTGAACATATCACATTTCCCTTCCGCCTCCATCCCTCACCAGGTGCCCCACCCACTTCACTGCCTCAATTCCCAATCTGAAGGCCCTGACTCAAATTCATTCCGTCTCCTTCCTCCCATGGGGACATCCCAATTTCCCATCCCCGAGGGCCTGGAGACCCTGCCTGGGTCCTCCACCGGGTGTTCTGCTGTCCTTGCCGGGGTCCCAGGCGGAGGCTGTGGGATGAGGGAATGCTGAGGACACAGGGCTGCTTCGACTGGGGAGTGCAGAACCCACCTGGGGTGGGAGAGGAGCATTCATTCCATTGCATTTATTGAGCATTTACTGTGTGCACAGCACTGTAATGAGCACTCGGGAGGGTAAACTATAACAATAAACAGTCTCATTCCCAGCCCACAGTCTAGAAGGGGAGACGGACATTAACATGCATAAATGGGGAAGGAACAAGTCCAGATAGGACAGGGCAGGAATAGATCAGTTTGGGTAGGGGGGGAGAGCAGGATGGGATAGGGGAGGGAGAGGGCAGGGCAGGGCAGAGTAGGATATAGAAATCAAATCCGAGCAACCGGATTTCCCAATCTACTCTGCCACCTGGCAGGTTCCCCGCTGGCACAGACCCCAGGGCTGAGGTTGCCCAAGTGGGTGAGATCCCTCTCTAGGCCGGGCAGATTCCGTCCCTGTTTCGTCAATAGGGAAACTGAGAGCAAAGAGGCCCCGGAGCCACTCGGCCTGGTCGGGCAGCCTGGGTGGGAGGCCCGTTGGGGTTTGTGGAGCCAGCTGGTGGCTGCAGTCGGTCCAGAGTCGGGATCCAGGGTTTATGGGGATTGTGAGGGGGAAGGGAGGACAGGTAACGTCAATCACAGGTGAGCTTGTTCAAGTCCGAACATGATGGAGATGCCCTGCCTCTGCTCGGCCTCTTCCTACCAAGACCCGGCCCAAATCCCACCGTGAGAGAAGCCCGAAAGAGAAGCAGGTCTGGGCAGTGCCAGCCTCACTGCCCCAACCCTCGCCGGGTCACTTCCCCCTTTGGTTGGCAGGACCTGGGGACAACCAGGTCCCCTGGCTTCCAAGCATGAGCTTTTTCTACTAAGCCCTGGTGGTCCTACCTGAGGTCTTTGGAGTCTGGTCCCGGTGGACCCACAGAAACCCCTACCCCCACCCCAACCCTGTCCCTGGCACAGGACTGCAACTATCTCAGGAGAAAACAGGGAGATCTGCTATTATTAATAATAATAACAATAATGATGATGATAACGCTGGCATTTAAAGTACTGACTTTTTGTCAAGCACTTTTCTAAGCACTGGGGTAGATAACAGTTAATCAGGTTGGACACAATCCCTGTCCCACATGGGGCTGACAGACTTAATCCCCATTTCGCAGTTGAGATAACTGAGGCACAGAGACATTAAATGACTTACCCAAGATCACACAGCAGACAAGTGGCAAAGGTGGAATTAGAACCCAGGTCCTTCTGACTCCCAGGCCCGGGCTCTATCTACTAAGCCAGGATCTCAGCTCACTCCCAGTCCCCAGGGAAACGCTGCAGCTCTCTATGGGAAAAGCTGTTTCCTTAGGCCTCTCAGTTGCCTGATCCTGCTCAGAGCTTCCCCAACCCTGCCTCTATTCCCGCTCATCCGACTCCTCCTGGCCTATCCCCCGGTCCTTCCGGACACACCCAGATCAGAGCCTCCGCTGTCCGGGACGGCCATCCTTGGGGAAGCGCTTACCGAAGGCTGGCGTCCAGAAGTCGATCTTGGCGCCACTGTCTCCTCCCGCCGTGCTAATGCTGTGTGAGTGAGTGTTGGGCTGCAGCCCCTCCACCTCACTACACAGGGAGCACCCAGAAGGCAGGATGGCTCTTGTCTACTCACTCTAGTACAGTGCTCTGCAAAGAATAAGCACTCCCACTTTGGCTTAGTGGATAAAACACCGGCCTGGGAATCAGAAGGACCTGGGTTCTAGTCAGGGCTCCACCACTTGTCAGCCATGTGACCCCGGGCAAGTTGGTGAACTTCTCTGGGCCTCAGTGACCTCATCTGCAAAATGGAGATTAAGAGTGTGAGCCCCAGGTGGGATAGGGACTGTATCCAACCTGATTAACTTGTTAAATCACCTCCTGAACCAACCTCACCGTCTTCTTCCCTGTCTCAGCAGCTCACCAATCTGACATCAGCTCTGACTCCTCTCTCTTTACCATCCCACATTCTGTCTAGCTCCAAATCTAAGTACCCTCTACAAGATTTCTTGGGTCTTCTCCATCCCACTGGAAAGAGACAGACAATGTCTTTAATGGTTCTGGTTTTAAATCCTCCTTTCCGAGAAGGCCTGAAGGCCACAAGGCCACAGCCTCAAACCATTAACACATCCAGTGAGTAAAGCATTCACAGCAATGTAATTAGCAGTAATTGACCTAAGTCATTTGAAAAGCCTTCGGTGGGAATGCCTTTCTGAGTATCTCAGGGGCAAGGTTTTTCTCACCATGTGAATTCAATTAATCAGTCACTGGTATTTCCTGTACACTTACTGGGTGTAGAGCCCTGCACTAAGCATTTGAAAGAGTGTGCTACAATAGCTTCGGAAGACATGTTCCCTTCCCACAACACTGAGGGCCTCAAGCACTCAATCCTGGTGCTTTTTTCTGCTATATTGGGGTGGCAGTCTGCACCTGCACAGGTCTCTCTGTAAATAAGTAATTCCAGCATTAGGGTTAAAAGCCTCTGATTGCAAAATGTAGAATCCCCTACAGCCCTTCTTTTGAGTTATCCCTTTAGTCACCCTCCCTACAAAGCCTCCAATCTTAGAAGCTGGAAATGCTGAAATGTCTTAATTTCTCCCCAAACTCTCATTTTCTTGTGCCTGACCCTCTAAATTCAGCACCTGTCTGATCTGTGTCTTCAGCTTGTGTATTTGTTGTTGCCTTTTAGGCTGTTTTAGTAATTTATTTCACTTCTCCTTACTGTCTGATGCCAGCCCTCTTTCCTGGCTTATCTCCTTGGAGCACGAACCTCACCTCTCCGAGGACCTAGGACCGGGTGCAATTGCCACCTGAACAGTCTTTCCCAATGCTTAGTAGAGTGCTCTGCAAATAGGAAGTACTTAATACCTTACTACTACTTCTTGTTCAGGCCTCCCTCCACACTCACACCCGGTCCAGGCTTCCTGACCCAAGGCCCAGAAGAGAAGGGGCAGCCAGGGGTCAGTGCCACAGCTGTGGCTGCGAGGGGCCAGCGGGTTTTGGAAGAGCACGCTCCTCTCCAAAATTCCACTTTAGCTGTGCAGTGCAAACTCAGAATTTAGCGGCCCCCTAATGTCACTGGGACTGGGGTGGGCAGGACCAGACCTGAGCTCAGTAGCAGTTTATCCATTCTCTATCCCTCTAGCCTGCAAGTTTGTCGTGGGCAGGAAACGTGTTTACCGGCCCTGTCGTTGCAGACTCTCCCAAACGCTTAGTACTCCTTGCCCCCTCCTACCTCACCTGGCTACTCTCCTATTACAACCCAGCCACACACTTTGCTCCTTTAATGCTAACCTTTTTCTCACTCTACCTAGATCTCATCTATCTCAGGGCTGACCTCTCTCACCCACATCCTGCCTCTGGCCTGGAATGCCCTCCTTCCTCATATCTGACAATCCCCTCTTTCAAAGCCTTACTGAAGGCACAGCTCCTCCCAAAGGCCTTCCCTAAGCCCTCTTTTTCTCCTCTTCCACTCCCTTCTGTGTCACCCTGATTTGCTCCCTTTATTCATCCCCCCTCCTGCAGCACTTATGTACATATCTGTAAAATTTATATTAATGTGTCTCCCCCTCTGGTCTCTAAGTTCACTGTAGGCCCGAATGGGTCTGTTATATTGTACTCTCCTTAGCCTTAGTACGGTCTTCTGCACACAATAAGCACTCAATCAACACAATTGATTGATTCCCTCTGGATCCTCCTGCCCCCTGGGAGGCCTTTAGCATCCCTTCCCGATGGGTAGGCTGGGATAATACAGTGGCCAGGCCTCGGGCAACAGCTGCCAGTCAAGTACAAAGCAGCTTGGCTTTGTGGAAAAAGTACAGGCCTAGGAATCAGGGAACCTGGTTCTAATCCCAACTCCACCACTTGACTGAGTCAGTTCACCTCTCTGTGCCTGTTTTCTCATGGATACAATGGGGATTTGTTACCTGTTCTCCCTCCCCGTTAGACTGTGAGCTCCATAAGGGACGGGGACTGTATCTGATCTGATTATCTAGTATCTTCTCCAGTGCTTAGTACCGTGCTGGACACAAGAGTTAAGTGTTTAACAAATACCAGTTATTATTACTATCACAGTGCACTGTAGCCAGTGGTGTTCAATAAATTCTGGTACTACTGCATCTAACCTGCTGGGCACTGGGCTTGGGGCTGCTTCTCTTTGGGCGGAGGCTACTGCTGAATGTGTCAGAGTCAATGAGGAGCTGCCCTGGGTGGAAGTGGCTGCACTTTGGCCTCCCGGTCCCCTTCCGCCTCCCCACGCTTGCCCAGACAGCAGGAGGGGCTGAGCTAGCGAGGCGCTTGTGTCTAAATAACTGCCCGCTCCCATCTCAGGTTAGAGTTGGAATCATTTTCCCCCGGTTCTGTCACATTAGAGTTTCTAATTCCCACAGATGACACCACCCCACAAATCAACCAACCTGAATGACGGCTCTCCGTTTCTTTCGGGACAAATGGCGTTTCCCACTTTCGGTTTCCAAATCAAAAATGGGAAATTTTTTCTGGAGGCCGGAAGTTGTTAATTTGATCCTCTCATTCCTGAGACAAGAGCATTGCGATCAACCCTGTAAGCTGGCTGTTTCACTAACACGCGAGACAAACCCATTAGGGTTCTGTCTTTCTGTGCCTGTATCTACAGGCAGTCTGCCGTCCGCTCTGTATCTCTGTCGACTCCGTCTGTGATATTTGTCTCTCACCCATTCTCTGCCTCTGTCTGTAAAATATAGGAATCTGGGGTTCTGGGGTTGTCTCTGGATCATTTTCTTGGGGAGTCGAGGGTATCTCACAGTTCTGTAGCAGGATAAGAGGAGGAGGCTTCCTGTTGGGGTGAACGAGGGTATCTCACAGTTCTGTAGCAGGATAAGAGGAGGAGGCTTCCTGTTGGAGTGAACGGTGCGCCCAGGAATATTTCTTTTCCTCAGCGGTCTTCAGGCTTCCACCCTGTGTGTCAACCCAGTGTGCTGGACCTCTCCCTCATGTGGCCTGGGGGAAGCGGGGCTTACTGAGACAGTGACAGAGCTGGGAATCTGGTAAACCCTGAATCTCTGGGCCTTATTCTGGGGCTTGGTGGATGTCGGGGGTGGGGGAAGTGTTCCAAGGAGAGGCTCTTGGGAAGGAAAACAGGAACTCAGGAAGCGAGGCAGCTTGGGGCCCACCTGCACCTCAGAATCCCCCTTCTAGACTGTGAGCCCGTTGTTGAGTGGGGATTGCCTCTATCTGTTGCCAAATTGTACTTTCCAAGTGCTTAGTACAGTGCTCTGCACACAGTAAGCGCTCAATAAATACGATTGAATGAATGAATGAATCCTCACCTCTCTGGGGAACTGGTCAGTTCCCAGAAGCTGGGTCTTGAGAGGATCCTTCATTTCGGTTTGCTCTCCACTTCATTTCTGCTTGTCTTCTGGTCTCACAAGCATACTTGCAGTTCTATTCTGTTGCAATAACCTAAAATATTGCAACATTTTAAGTCCCTTGGGGAAATCCAGGGCTAAGTCACAGATCCCTTGCTGCCTCGGGGTCAGAGACAGGACACAGGGTCAGTTGGAGCTCAGGGTTAATCCTTGCCTATGGTTTCAACCTACAGGGGCATTTGGAGCCAACAGAGATTTTTAAAAACGTATTATAAAATAGAAATCTTTATTAGATATGATCAGTGAAGTACTTTTTCCAACTATTCAAGGAGAAACAATAAATCAGCAAGGAAATGATACGGTATCCAGGATTTCCCTGAATGGCTAGGGACCAAAGCGTCGGTTTAGAAATAACACAACCACCGTAGTTAGTAAAGAAAGATGACAGATTTTCTACGAGCCAACTTGAAATAGTTTTGAGTGGGAAAGGCCCAAAGAGTACACACACAAAGGACACTGGGATTGAACAAACATTCAATTTATCCAACTCATCCAAGTCAGAAACACCAAGAGGGCCCAGAAAGGCAATTGTTTGGGATATATGGGAAGAAAATATTTTTATACAATTATAATTCCGTGAGTTCAGTGGCTTCTGCTCTTTGGACGAAAGTTTTGAATTCAGCATTTATTTTAGTGGTAGTCATACCCAATGCAATGTAGCAATTTTTGAATCATTAAATGGAATTGGGTCCTTTTAACTGAGTTACTAAGCCCGAAGTGAAATGAATGCCCAGCAGATTTTAACAGCTGCTAAAGGAAATGCAAAAATTCTTGGCGGTTTGAAACTCCGATGTAATTCTGTTGAGTCTTCATTGACTTTGTCTTGGCAGCACGTAGGGAAGAACGTTTTTTATCCTTTGGTATTTGTTGAGTGCTTGCTATGTACCAGGCACTCTTCTTAGCACTGGGTAATACAAGCTAATCGGGTTGGACATCGTCCATGTCCCACATGGGGTCACAGTCTTAAAAAATCCCCATTTTACAGATGAGGTAACTGAGATGTAGAGAAGTGAAATGACTTGCCCTAGGCACACAGCAGACAAATGGCGGAGCTGGGACTAGAACCCAGGTCCTTCTGACTCCTAGGCCCATGCTCTATGATGATGATGTATTTGTTAAGCACTTGCTATGTGCCCAGCACTGTTCCAAGCACTGGGGTAATAATAATAATAATAATGTTGGTATTTTTTAAGCGCTTACTATGTGCAGAGCACTGTTCTAAACGCTGGGGTAGATATAAGGTAGTCATGTTGTCCCACGTGGGGCTCACAGTTTTAATTCCCATTTTACCGATGAGGTAACTGAGGCACAGAGAAGTTAAATGACCGGTCCAAAGTCACACAGCTGGCCAGTGGTGGAGCCGGGATTAGAACTCACGACCTCTGCCTCCCAAGCCCGGGTTCTTTCCACTAAACCACGCTGCTAGGCCTTGCAGCTTCTCAAGAATGATTGGCAGCTCTCATTCAGTTATCTGCTTACAACGCAGAGGATGATCTGGAGACGCTGACCCTCCCAGGGAAGCTTTTGGGCTTAGCTTCCTACCTTGGGAAATGACCCTGGCTGATTGACAAGTCTCCAATTCCCTCGATGTTATGCAGACTTGCTTGTTGAACCAGTATGCTTAGGCAGTGCGAGCTGGATTCAGCTGCCTGGCCTAACTGCTGCATCTTCTTACCCAGGAAGTAGATTTTTCTCTTCTCTCCAAAGTTGCCCCGTAAGCGCCCTCTCCATTATCAGCGTTATTTGGAGTGATCGGTTCCGATGAGGTACGGAAACCCTACGGTATTTGTCGAATGCTTACTATGTGCCGGGCACCGTAAATAAATGTTGGTATTTGGTTAAGCGCTTACTATGCGCAGAGCACTGTTCTAAGCGCTGGGCACTGTTACTAAGCGCTGGAGTAGATACAAGATAATCAGGTTGGACACAGTCCCTGCCCCACAAGGGGGTCATAGTCTAAGGGGGAACATACATTAATTCCACTTACAAATGAAGAAACTGAGGACCAGAGAAGTTAAGTGACTTGTCCAAGAAGTAACATGGCCTAGTGGGAAGAACCTGGGCCTGGCAGTCAGAGGACCTGGCTTCTAATCCCAGCTCCGTCAAATGCCTGCTGTATGACTTTAGGAAAATCACTTAAATTCTCGGGGCCTCAGTCCTGCTGTTCTCCCTTCTACTTATACTGTAAGCCCCAAGCAGGACAGGGTCTGTGTCCAACCTAATCAACTTGTATAATGACAGTAATTAAGGTATTTGTTAAGCACCTACTATGAGCCAGGCACTGTACACTGGCTTGGAAACAAGCAAATCACGTTGGACAGTCTCTTGTCCCACGTGGTGCTCGCAGTCTCAATCCCCATTTTACAGATGAGGTAACTGAGGTACAGAGAAATGAAGTGACTTGCCCGAGGTCACACAGCTGACAAGTGATAGAGCCGGCATTAGAACCCAGGACCTTCTGACTCTCAGGCCTGTGATCTTGCCACTAGGCCGTGCTGTCTCTATCCCAGCACTTGGAACAGTGTCTGACATATAGTAAATGCTTAACAAATTCCATAGGAAAAAAAAGGCCACACAGCAGGCAAGTAGCAGAGCCAGAACTAGAACCCAGATCCAGTGACTCCCAGGCCCCGTGCACCACACTGTAGAATTGCAGCTCCAGAGAGATAGCTCGGTGGTTGTTTCTGCTTTCTACCACAGCAAACCAGCCTGACTCGAGGCAGCACCGGGCCACCAAAGGTGCTGAGCGTGGCAGGCAACGTAAACCACTGTAAAAGCGATGCAAAAACAAAGGGGGAACTGTCCCTTGGCCCACCCCAAGAATATGAAGCCACCACCTCTCCTCTCAGCTCCTTTTATGCCCCTATGTGTGTGAGCCAGCTGAACGCATTTGTGGGTTGGAACATCATTATTGTAAAAATAACGGCATCATTATTATTATTACTAGTAGTAGTAATAATAGTAATTGTTGAATTTTTAAAGGGCTTACTATGTACCAGGCATTGTACTGAACACTGGGGTGGATAAAAGCAAACTGGGTTCGACTCAGTCCCTGTCCCACACGGGGCTCCCAGTCTTAATCCCCATTTTACAATTTAGGGAACTGAGGCCCAGAGAGGCGAAGTGACTTACCCAAGGTCACAGAGCAGACAAGTGGCAGAGCCGGGATTAGAAACCCCGAGCTTCTGACTCGCAGGCCCGTACTTTATCCACTAGACCACTCTGCTTCTCCAATTGAGCGCTTAATTAAGCACTTACCACAGACTAGGCACCACAGGACATTCGGGGTTATCAGGTCGGATTCCGTCTCTGTCCCGCATGAGGCTCACATCCCGTCTTACCCCCATTTCACAGAGGAGGAAAGTGAGGCACAGAGAAGCTAAATGACTTTCCCAAGACCACACAGAGCAGGCCAGTGACAGAGCCAGGACGAGAACTCAGGTCTCCTCATTCCCAGCCCCGACACGTCGTGCAGGTTCGCTTGAAAATGAAAACGCATACTCACAGGTGCTCCGTTTGGCTCCTTATATTTGAATGAAAAACAGTATGTCCCTTAAAAATCTGAAGAACCTATCCAACTGCTAAGTATAAAACTTCCCCCTGCAATATCGAAATCTTTCATTCCTGTTGATAACGGCAATGTGCCCTGCTCCCACATCCATCTTGCAAAACACCTTACACGGTTTCGCCTTCATCCTGTAGGTGGTTGCTCTTGACTTGTAGCTTCGGTGGGATGGACTTCTCCTGGCTAGGAAGCCTCCGTGTTGTCTTTTTCGGGCGGGGGTCTGTACACGAAGAGGGCGAGTCCGTTGAAACAGAGCGTGATCACTTTACAAGCAGCACCTGGATCGACGGACAAGCACAGTGCAGCCCACAGTTACGGCCTAGTGGATAAAGCACGGGCCTGGGAGTCAGAAGTTCATGGGTTCTAATCCCGGTGGTCTGTCATTTCACTTCTCTGTGCCTCAGTTACCTCATCTGTAAAATGGGGATGGGGACTGTGAGCTCCACGTGGGACATGGACTGTCCAACCTGATTACTTTGTATTTACTCCAGCGCTTAGAACGGGGCATGGCACATAGTAAGCGCTTAACAAATACCATTAAAAAAGAAAAAAACCCAAAACACCTTCCCACAACATCCAAAGGGTTTCTGGCTAATGTCACACATTTCCTCGCCACAGATCCGGGAGTAGGGAATCCCACTGCATCCTGTGAGGCAGTCACATCTCCATGTTACAGCTAGGAAAACCGAGGCCCAAAGAAGTTAAGCGGCTTGCCCGAGGTCACCCAGTTGTCCATTAGCTAGTTAGAATTGGAAGTGGGGCAGCCCAGTTTCCATCTCATACTCTCTGCATTCATTCATTCATTCATTCAGTAGTATTTACTGAGCGCTTACTATATGCAGAGCACTGTACTAAGTGCTTGGAATGTACAATTTGGCAACAGATAGAGACAATCCCTGCCTAATATTGGGCTCAAAGTGAATATCTATCACTGACTAACTCTTCAGATTGCCCCGCTGGCACCCAAACAACCCAGCCCAGCCCATGAGAAGCCCATTTCAGAACACAACTGGGAAGAGGAGATGTGCCCTAATACCAGATCCTGTTCACAAAGTTTGGATTTTGCCCCAAACCATCTTCAGCTATGAACCGGCAAAGCCATCCAAAGAGACCAAGTGGAGGCAGTTCGGATACAATGATGGGTTATTCCTTTCGTTTGGTTGTCGGTGATCTCCTTGCTCTCCTTGGAAACTTGTAAGGAAGGAGAGGGGAAAGGGAGACCCTGAACCTCTGGATAGACCCTCGGACTGTGTATGTGTGAGGTGGAGGAGGGCAGTAGCTTCTGGATGGGATAGAGTCCGCACCGGGGTCACCTGGTCAGGCCTTCCATCGTGACTTCTCTTCCTCTTCCAAGCCCTTCCCAAGCAGCCGAGGAAGTAAGGTGAGGGAGGGGGAGAGCGGAAGACAGGCTGCTCCTGGCCCAGTCAAGGGAGAGGGGCCCAGGGAAGAAACTGCCCCACAGCGCCTTTTCTCTCTCTCTCTTTCTCTCTCCTCCGCTTCTAGCCCAGTGAGGAGAGAGGGACCCGAGCAGGGCAGGGTGCTGCGAGTCCCACCTCAGGGAAGACAGCTCTGACTTGGCATGAACTTTCCCCTCAAATGACTGCCCAGTGGATGCCCCTCCAGAAAGGCCACTAAAGAACAGGGAGTCTTCAGAAAGGGAGGAGAAAAGAAAGTAAAAGTCACGCGCAGACCCACGCGTGATTTGCCTGCACCTGGGATATCGCATGCGGTTCTGGTCACCAGACCTTTGGAAGGACATAACGGACCTGGGGAGAGGCCAGAGAAGAGCTATGTCGTCTCAGACAAGGAGGGAGTCCTGTGCACGTGGGAGAGGCACCTGCACACTCCCCTGAACACACCTCTCAATACTGAATAATAATGATAATAATGTTATCTGTTAAGTGCTATGTGTCAGGCACCGTACTAAGCGCTGGAGATGAGGCTTTGCCGTACAGAGAGAATCTATCAGCATATCACTTGTCGCAGCCGTTGAAGAAGTCGCTTTTGGCCATCAGAGGTAGGAACAGTGGCCAAGCACTTGGCCCGCTGACACAGCTGTTGAAATTGTGGAGGACTAAGGAGGCCAACCTGCTTAAACTGTGAGCCCCATATGGGACAGGGACGGTGTCCAACCTGATTTTTTTGTATCCACCCCAGCGCTTAGTACAGTGCCTGGTACATAGAAAGATTGTCCCGAGCATATATGTGGACCCTATAGATAGCCGGGGACCTTCGACTGTTGGAACTTCAGTGGACCTCACTGCTTTTCTGGACTACCTGTAGACCAGCTCCTGGAAAATGCTGCTGACAGCAACCTTCCAGAATCACAATTTGGCTTTAGGCTACAGCAGGATACTCCAGATGCAATATTCACAGCACAACAGCGTGACCTAGTAGAGAGAGCACAGGCCTGGGAGTCAGAAGGACCTGGGTTCTAATTTCCAGGTCTCTGCCAATTCCAGCTCTGCCAATTGCTTGTTGTATAGGCAAGTCCTTTCACTTCTCTGTGCCTCAGTTTCCTCAACTGTAAAATGAGGATACCTATTCTCCCTCCTACTTAGACTGTGAGCCCCATGCGGGACAGGGACTGCGTCCAACCTAATAAACCTGTACCTACCCCAAAGCTCAGAACAGTGTTTGACACTAGTAAGCACTTAAATAGCTTAAAAAAACCCCAACAACCCAGATACAGGAAACAGGAGAAATCTAGGGGGAAGACCCAAGACCTCCATGAAGTTTTGTAAAACTGACATGATCACAGGAAAACATTTGGCGTGATAATTATACCTCCACTGGCACTTAGAAAATAAAGTTGGCTGTTCTGCTAGATTTTGCAACTGCTTAGGTTGACTACGTCAGAGCGCTGGTGTCCGTCTGAGTCATTTCCTTTCCCCTGTGGGGTAAAGCAAGGCTATAAAGCAGGCCCGGTCTTGTCCAATTTAATCTAGACAGTCATACTGAAGCATCAATCTATCAATCAGTCGTATTTATCGAGCACTTACTGTAAGCAGAGCACTGTTCTAAGCCCTTGGGAGAGTACAACGTAACAGAGTTAGTAACACGTTCTCTGCCGCCAACGAGCTTACAGTCTCGGGGCGGGGGGGGGGGGGAGACGGACATTAATATCAATAAATAAATTATGGATAGGCACATAAGTGCTGTGAAGTTGCGGGAGGAGTGAATAAAGAGTGAGGATCCAAGTGTAAGGATGGCAGAAGGGAGTGGGAGAAGAGGAGATATAAGCCTAATTGGGGAAGGCCTCTTAGGATGGAAGGGTGCAACCATCTCCAATATAATATCTATTGGAATGATGTCAAGGGAACGGGCCTTTTTTTGAATAAAGTGTAAGGAAACTAATTTACAAACTTTAAGCAAGCTGGCACTTGGGTGAAAACATCACTGTACCACTCCTATAGTTGAATGGAAAATAAATCCCACACTTCGGATGGTCATTTGTAGCTGCGGACAGAATCTTGGCAACTAATACGACTGAAGAAGCCTATGTCTACCTACTCAAACAAGTATTTCTTCTTCGAAGAACCTTTTCACAATCTATTTCTGCTGCAGATAGGATAAGGGGAAAAACATTCCACCGCAATCACTATTTAAAGGACAAGTTTAGTTAAACTAGCGGTTTAAATGAGACGTCTTCACTTACTTATTCCTATCAGCATGTAGGCCATCTTGGTATTGTCATAAATCCAGCAAGCTCCTCTCACTCCACAGTTATTCAAGTCCCACAGTGTGCAAGAACTGTCTATCGCTGCTCCAAAGAGAATTGGTCCGGGAATGGTGCCTGTGAAATAGAAGTGTGAATGGATATCATTAAGGAGAGTCTTTAAAATTCCTAAACATTATCCACCCCATTAAACTAAATAATGCATTCTGAAGGTCTTGGAAATTCAAGGCTCTGTATTAAGTGCCTCGTGAATCAGGTCAGAACAGAGGTCCTGTCCCCTAGGGCTCATAATCCAAGGAAGAATTGACCCGGAGGATTAAAAGAGCCCCTCCTTTGAAGCTCCTCTGAGCAGCAGCGTGACCTCAAGGATAGAGCACGGGCCTGGAAGTCATAAGGACCTGGGTCCCAAACCCAGCTCCGTCACTTGTCCGGTGGGCCATCTTGGGCAAGTCACTTAATTTCTCTGTGTCTCAGTGACCTCGTCTGTAAAATGGGGATTAAGACTGTGAGCCCTATGTGGGACAGGGACTGTGTCCTTGTATCTAATCCAGTGCTTAGTACGGAGCCTGGCGCACGGTAATCGCATAAAGAGAAGAAAAAAAGCTGCTGGTGGTGGGAAGCAGTGGAGTGAGATGCAGGTTTTGGAGTTACCAGAGGGCGTCTCCAGGCTCACTGCAGAAAGGACGCCTGCAGGTGGATCTCTGGCTCCCACTAACCCACCCATTCGACTCCTCCAAGTCAGCGGAGGAGGCAGTGCTGCCTGGTGGAGGGGGCTGTGAGCTTGGACACCTGGGTTCCAGTCCCCGCTCCTCCACTTGCCTGCTGCGTGCTCTTGGACGAGTCACTTTAACTTCTCTACGCCTCAGCTTCCTCATCCGTCAAATGGGAATGAAATGCCCATTCTCTCTTCCTCTTAGGGTAAGAACGCCAATCATTCAGTCGTATTTACTGAGAGCTTACTGTGTGCAGAGCACTGTACTGAGCGCTTGGGAAGGTACAATACAATAATAAACGGTGACATTCCCTGCCCACGACGAGCTCGTAGTCTAGATCTCCACGTGGGGCAGGAACTAGGCCGATCAGATGATCTCATACCTATCCTTATGACTGGCACATAGTAAAGACAGGCATATTTTTTATTATTATTATTATTATTAAGACCATCAGTCCATGCTCACATATCACTGTAGGGTTCATATTAGACATGAGAACCGTGCTTGACACAGAATAAGCACTTAACAAGTACCATAATTATTATTAATTATTATTATTACTCCTTAAAATACTGCCTATTTATTTTGTTAATGAGGTGTATATCTCCTTGATTCTATTTAGCTTGACGATGCTGTCTTGTTTCGTTTTGTTCTGTTTTGCTCTGCTGTCTCCCCCATTTAGACCGCGAGCCCGTTGTTGGGCAGGGATTGTCTCTGTTGCCGAACTGGGCATCCCAATCGCTTAGTACAGTGCTCTGCACATAGTAAGCGCTCAATAAATACTATTGAATGAATGAGTGCCTCCACCTCTGACACTGAACACGGTTCAGACTATTGTTGATTTATTTCAAACCTTCAATAACGAAAAGGCCAACTTATCTCCAGGTGGCATCCAAATTACCCAGATGATCGAATGCCAGGCTCCCGGATGCTGAAGAAACATGTGAGAAGTGCCAATGACAACAACAGTAAAGCCAACCTAACGGAAGAAGAAATCCCCACCGCTGTTGTGGGTAGGGAAGATGACTGTTCACCGTTCATTCATTCAATCGTATTTACTGAGCGCTCACTGTATGCAGAGCACTGTACTAAGCGCTTGGAAAGTACAATTCGGCAACAGATAGAGAAAATCCCTACCCAACAACGGCCTCACGGTCTAGAAGAGGGGAGACGGACAACAAAACAAAACAAGTAGACATGTTGCATTGCAGTCTCCCAAGCGCTTAGTACAGTGGGCTGCACACAGTAAGCGCTTAATGAATACAACTGAATGAATGAATGAAGATTCAGCCGATACACAGCTAGCTGGATGTCACTCATTCCTACAGTCGTATTTATTGAGCGCTTACTGTGTGCAGCACAAGGTACTAAGCGCTTGGGAGAGGACGATACAACAATAAATGGACACATTCCCCGCCCACAACGAGCATTTTTAATGCTGGTGAGGTGACTGCATTCCAGGACCCAACTCATAGTAATAATAATAACAATAATGTTGGTATTTGTTAAGCGCTATGTGCAGAGCACTGTTCTAAGCGCTGGGGTAGATACAAGGTAATCAGGTTGTCCCACGTGAGGCTCACAGTTAATCCCCATTTTACAGATGAGGTAATTGAGGCACAGAGAAGTTAAGTGACTTGCCCACAGTCACACAGCTGCCAAGTGGCAGAGCCGGGATTCGAACCCATGTCCTCTGACTCCCAAGCCCATGCTCCTTCCACTGAGCCACGCTGCTTCCCATGTTCTACTGGCCTCTCTCAAGCGGTTAGTACTGCGCTCCGCATACGGTGAGCGCTCAAAAAATACCACTGCTTGATTGACTGTCCTCGCTGTTGGGGATTCGTCCATTCAGTCGCATTTATTGAGTGCTTCCTGTGTACAGAACACTGTGCTGAGCGCTTGGGAGAGTACGATAATCAGCAGACGCATTCCCTGCCCACAACCAGTTTACAGTGATGCTGAATATGGTTCATGGATAGTACGAGTGGAACTGCTTTAGAAGCTGCTGGCTGGAGCGTCTGGTATAATCCAAGCCTCAATCGGTCGGTGGGATTTATTGAGCATTTACTGAATGTGGAGCGGGTACCAAGAGATTCCGAGAGTTCAGGAGAAGCAAGAGAGCATTCCCTGTGCCCCCAGGAACTCAGAAAACAGTGGACTGTATCACAACCGTCAACCCTGATGCCTCTGTTTCCCCTCTTGTTCTGCAGTCTGCTGGAAGCCCTGCTGGCCTTTTGAATTCCCTTTTCTCCCTTCTTATCTCTGGGCGCATCGTTCAACACCCCACTGCCTCAGGAGTCTGGAATTTTTGTTTAAAGGCCAGGTGTGAGGAGCTAATTTTCAGGATAATCTTTCTTGCAAAAGGTTTCTGCCCGATGTTAATCAGGTTTAGGAAGTTGCCCAACACACCTCTCATTTGAAAGGGAGTATTTTCATTTGAAATGCACCCAGCAGTGGGTACTTTCTGGGACCAAGGTCTCAAAGGCCTTTGAAGATGCTTAGAGCTGTTGAGATGGGGGGAAACGGAGCAGAGGCGTGGCTTAGTGGATAGAGCTCGGGGCCGGGAGTCAGGAGGACCTGGGTTCTAATCCCGCCTCTATTACATGTCTGCTGTGTGGCCTTGGAGAAGTGGCTTCACTTCCCTGGGCCTCAGTGACCTCATCTGTAAATGGGGATTTAGAATGTGAGCCCCATGAGGGACAGGGGGTGTGTCCAACCTGATTAACTTGTGTCTTCTGCAGGGCTTAGAACAGTGCTTGGCACAGAGTAAGCGCTTAACAATTATCATTATCATTATTAATGAGAGTGGTTAAGACGGCAGAGTTTACCAGTGAGTAGGAAGCAGATTTAGATTCCAGATGGCAGATCCTTCACTGCATCTTCAAGCACTAGAATAAGTTGGACAGTACTGCCCCTATCCTACTGCCTTATTTTTATTTATTTATTTTTGGGTATTTGTTAAGCACTTACTATGTGCCAGGCACTGTACTAGGCGCGGGGGAAATACAAATTAATCAGGTTGGGCTCAGTCCCTGTCCCGAGTGGGGCTCACAGTCTTAATCCCCCATGTTACAGAGAAGGGAACTGAGGCACGGCGAAGTGAAGTGACCTGGCCAAGGTCACACCAAAGCAAAGTGGCGGAGCCAGGATTAGAAGCCAGGTCCTCCTGACCCAGGCTTGTGCTCCATCCAGAGGAGCCCACGCTGCTCCTCTTTTCTTTCTTAGCAATTCTCTTATTTCTAATTTTCTTAGCAATTCCCAGAGTCCCGACCTGTGGATGGGACTCGGTGTTGCTCTCTGCACTTTTCCTATACCTGTCATGCCACATCACAGATCACAGCTTCTGTGCTGCACTTCGATCCAAAGCCACACCGAAATTTGGATAGTGCTCAGGTGATTATTTTCTTCCGTGGCCTTTTTGGCTAAACTCTCCCCGGCAATAGAAAGCAGGGAGATCCCTGTGCACTTTGCATAATCGACTCTCTACACTTTCTTCTTGAAAACAGCAGCATCTTTGCCTCTTACCAAACATCCTCAGTCACACAGAAGAAAAGTGGCGGAACCGGGATTAGAACTCTGGTCCTTCTGACTCCCAGGCCACGTTCTATCTACTAGGCCACGCTGCACGGGCCTGGGCATCAGAAGGACCTGGGTTCTAATCCCGGCTCCGCCACTCGTCTGTTGCGTGACCTGGGGCAAGTCACTTCATTTCTCTGTGCCTCAGTCACCTCATCTGTAGAACGTGATTAATATTGTGATCCCTATGTGGGACACGGACTGTGTTCAACCTGATTGCCTCGTATCTCATCCCAGGACTTAGTGCACTGCCTGGCGCATAGTAATCATTTAACAAACACCATTAACAACAACAAAAACAAAAAAAAATCACACCTTCACTAGGAGGGATAGGTGAAGAGAATGGACAAAATAGGACTCCCAAAAAACTTTTACAGGAAGCTGAATGGGGTAATAATAATAAAGGAATTTTTAAGCGGCGACTATGTGCTAAGCACCAAAGAATGTGCTGGGGTAGTGGCAAGATAATTAGGCTAGATTCAGTTCCTGCCTAACATGGGCAATGCTATTCACTTTAAGGAAACTTTAAAGGTAAGAGCCACTGCTCTATCAGTAGATAAGGATAGGAAGCTAGGAAGATACCCCGAGTCCTGTCTAGAGATGGCTGTCGGTACATCGGGAAACCACAGCGGAGATTAAGGCTTCCTCTTCAAGCCAAGGAGTTGGCGGATAGGATGGAATGCACTATTTCTTCAGAGAACGATGCTTACTAAAAACACATCTCCTTCAAGAGGCTTTCCCTGACTAAGCCCTCATTTACCCTAGTCACCTCCATTTTGTATGCTCTGCACTGCCTATGCAAATCAATCCGTGAGCCTGTTATTGGGCAGGGATGGTCTCTGTTGCCGAACTGTACATTCCAAGCGCTTAGTACAGTGCTCTGCACATAGTAAGCGCTCAATAAATACTATTGAATGAATACCCCTTACGCATTGATTTTTACTCCCACCCCATAGTACTTATGCACGTATCCTTACGCTCAGTCATTCCCCTACCTGTACTTTTTTCTAAGGTCTGTTTTCCCCTTTAGACTAGAATAATAATAATAATGCTGGTATTTGTTAAGCACTTACTATGTGCAAAGCACTGCTCTAAGCGCTGGGGGATACAAGTTGATCAGGTTGTTGCACGTGGGGCTCACAGTCTTCACCCCCATTTTACAGATGAGGGAACTGAGGCATAGAGAAGTGACTTGCCCAAAGTCACACAGCTGGGATTCGAACCCAAGACCTCCGACTCCCAAGCCTGGGCTCTTTCCATTGAGCCAGAAGCCCCTTGTGGACAGGCATCCTGTCTACAAGCCCTACTGTATTGTAGTCTCCCAAGTGATTGGTACCGTGCTCTGCGCTCTGTACGCTTTCAGTAAACTGTGAGCTTCTTGTGGGGAGGAAACGTGTTTACCAAATCTGTTACACTGTACTCTGCCAAGGGCTTAGGAGAGTGCAGAGCACACAGGAAGTGTTCAGGAAATACAACTGATTGACAGGTTGACCGGCTCCATGTATGGAAATCTCTATTCCAAAAATGAGTGTCAGGCTGGGCGCCGCGCGAGACAACTCGAAACCCATCTACCTGATCCCCGCTGGCCGTCCCTTGCCACCCACATTCCTGATCTGTCTGTGGGAAGATTGTTGAAGCTAGTTTCCGGAAGCAGCGCGGCCCACCGGCTAGAGCAGAGGCCCGAGGGTCCGAAGGACCTGGGTTCTAATCCCAGCTCTGCCACTTGTCTGCTGGGTGGCCTAGGGCAGATCACTTCACTTCTCCGGGCTTCAGTTACCTCACCTGGAAAATGGGGATTCAGAGCGGGAGTCCCACGTGGGACGTGGACTGCGTCCAACCGGAGTAACTTGCATCTACCCCGGAGTTTACTAAGTGCTTAATGAATACCATAGGAAAAAGAGAGAGAGAGAGGGCAAAAACCATACTTTTTCCCTAATTCTCCTTATTCCCTCCTTGGTGAGCTGAGCTGCATTATAAATACAAATTGCCACTAGATGGCACTGCCTCCCACAATTTATGATGGAGACCAGCTTCGTTCAAGTCCACGATGATAATAATAATAATGTTGGTATTTGTTAAGCGCTTACTATGTGCACAGCACTGTTCTAAGCGCTTGGGGAGAGTCAGGGGAATCGGGTTGTCCCACGTGAGGCTCCCAGTCTTCATCCCCATTTGACAGATGAGGTAACTGAGGCCCAGAGAAGAAGAATAATAATGTTGGTATTTGTTAAGCGCTTACTAGGTGCAGAGCACTGTTCTAAGCGCTGGGGGAGAGACAGGGTAACCAGGTTGTCCCACGTGGGGCTCCCAGTCTTCATCCCTATTTGACAGATGAGGTAACTGAGGCACAGAGAAGGGAAGTGATTTGCCCAGTCACACAGCTGCCAAGCGGCAAATCCGGGATTCGAACCCATGACCTCTGACGCCCAAGCCCGGCCTCTTTCCACTGAGCCACGCTGCTTCTCTGATGTCCAGTCATACTAATGATACTACTACTAATAATAATTATGGTATTTGTTAAGCGCTTACTAAGTGCCAGGTACTGTACTAAGCACTGGAGTAGATAGGAGGTAACTGGGTTGGATACAGTCCCTGTTCCACGTAGGGCTCACAGTCTTTATCCCCATTTTACAGATGAGGTAACTGAAACACAAAGAAGTTAAATGACTTGCCCAAAGTCACACAGCTGCCAAGTGGCAAATCCGGGATTCGAACCCATGACCTCTGACGCCCAAGCCCGGGCTCTTTCCACTGAGCCACGCTGCTTCTCTGATGTCCAGTCATACTAATGATACTACTACTAATAATAATTATGGTATTTGTTAAGTGCTTACTATGTGACAGGTTGTCCCACCTGGGGCTCACAGTCTTAATCCCCATTTTACAGATGAGGTAACTGAGGCACAGAGAAGTTTAGTGACTTGCCCACAGTCACACAGCTGACAAGTGGCAGAGCCGGGATTCGAACCCATGATTTCTGACCCCAAAGCCCGTGCTCTTTCCACTGAGCCACACTCTGTTGGGGGGCTGGATGTCAGGGGCCAGAATTAAGACATGGAATGGAGGAGGAAGAAGGCGGGAGGAATTTGAAAAAGTGGGGGTAAGGTTTTTAGAACTGTTTGAAAAGGTTAAAAATCCCTGATCTAAATTTCACTTGGCAACACAGTCCAAAGGAGAAGCAGAGTGGTTTAGTGGACGGACCTCGGGCCTGGGAGTCAGAAGGACAACGGCTCTAATCCTGGCTCTGCCACTTGTCTGTTGTGTGACCTTGGGCAAGTCTCTTCACTTCTCTATACCTCAGTTACCTCATCTGTAAAATGAGGATTAGGAATGGGAGCTCCATTTGGTACACGGACTCTGTCCAACCTGAATAGCTTCTATCTACTCCAGGACATAGTACGGGGAAATGGCACACAATAAGCACTTAAATACCATAAAAAAAACCTAATTACCTTACTGACCTGCACTAGTGATCTACTCTACACTGGTAAATAGCTAAAGTAGGGAGCTTGACCGTGACATAAATATACGTAGCTGCTTTCAGGTTGAAGACCGAGTCATGGGATGCCGATAAGATCTTTGAGAGATTGATAAGACTACCACTCCCTTCCGCTCTGTGGGTGTGAAGATTGCCCCTTGCTCCTCGCAGAAGTGGATGGGGTTTTAGTTTCTTCCCCTCGATGTCAAAATCCTCTCAGACCCGCTGCTCTGAGGTGGCCTATTTCTCAAAAGAGACCTTGTTCATTTTAATTCTGAGTAGAACCTGGTCCAGGAGGTACAGTGGGAGAACCAGTCTGAAAAAATGACCACAGTTCATTCTAGACTGAGCCCACTTTCGGGTAGGGGGGGATTGTCTCTATTTGTTGCCGAATTGTACTTTCCAAGCGGTTAGTACAACGCTCTGCAGGCAGTAAGCGCTCAATAAGTATGAATGAATGAATGAATGAATGAATGAATGAATTCAAACAGTTTTTTTAAAATGAGAATATTTGCCGGGAAAGGACGGTCTATAAAAACCTGCCAAAGGCCTGGAGACCGTTAAAATTTGCACATTAGAAGGTCAGGGAGGATGGGAACTCCAGATCAAAAATGGAGAACGAAAATGTGCATGGCAAGGAGCCGCAGCGTGGCCTAGTGGATAAAACCTGGAAGGATCTGGGTTCTAATTCTGACTCCGCCACTTGTCTGCTATGTGACCTTGGGTAGGTCGCTTTGCTTCTCCGTGCCTCAGTTCCTTCATCTGTAAAACCCACTCACTGGCCCTCGATCTCGTCTCTCTCGCCAACCCCTTGCTCACATCCTTGCTTACATAGAAGCAGCATGGCATAGTGGATAGAGCCCAGGTCTGGGACTCAGAAGGTCATGGGTTCTAATCCCAGCTATGCCACTTGTCTGCTGTGTGACCTTGGGCAAGTCACTTAATTCCTCTATGCCTCAGTTACCTCATCTGTAAAATGGGGATTAGAACTGTGAGCCCCATGTCGGACAGGGACCGTATCCAACCTGATTAGCTTCTATCTATAAATGACAGATATGTACCTAAGTGCTGTGGGGCTTAAAAAGGTACAGGTCCAAGGACCTAGAAGATGCAGAAGTGAGAGGGAATAGGGGAAATGAGGACCTGGGTTCTAATTCATGCTCCATTCTTGCCTGCTGTGTGACCTTGGGCAAGTGACTTAACCTCTTTGGACCTCAATTACCTCACCTGTAAAATGGGGGTTAAGACTGTGAGCCCTCTGTGGGACAGGGACGGTGTCCAACCTGATTAACTTGTATCTACCCCAGAGTTTAGTACAGTGCCTGGCACAAAGTAAGTACTTCACAGATGCCTTTAGAAAAAATGAGGGACTAGACAGGGAAGACTTCTTGGAGGAGATATCATTTTAGTAAGGCTTTGAAGGTGGGGAGAGTAGTGGCCTATAGCAGTATATAAAGGGTAAGGAGAGTTCCACTCCAAAGGAGTGGGTGGCAAGACAGACAACACTGAAGTACAGAGAGTAACTGGCATTAGCAGAGCAAAACATGCAGGCTGGACACGGAAAACCAGTGTGGTTTGGTAGAAGGGGTAGAAGGGTGGATTTGCACCCTTCAATTGAGCCCTTTAAATCCGACAGTAAGGAGTTTTTGTTTGATGCGGAGGTGGATGGGCACCCGAAAGAACAAACTGACATAATAAACAGCTGCCAACAAATGAGAAAACTGTCCTTACCCAACAGTCGTAGAAACACAAACTGCACACCCAGGGCAAAAGAACGTTGTTTGTCAGGCACACACCTGGAGGAAAATCAACATCAGTTATGTAATGGAACAAGCCGCAACACATTTTTCCTCCCAATCCAAGGTCCTTTCCCATCAATCACTTTTTATGGGTCATAACCAGTCACTGGTTAGATGAAAAAACGTTTCAGGAAAATCATTAGAAAAGCCAAGAGGACGTTCTCTAGTTCGGGCAACAGGGAAGTGCAAGAGAAGAACTGGTTTGTATTTTAAGCTAATGGATAATGACAGAGAGGGTATTCGTTCTTGGACGCTTCGCAGCATCTCAAACATGGATCCCATATTTGTACAATTATACAGTTGGCCGAATTAGCATGAATTAGACAGTTTAGCAGAATCTGCAAAAATATGCCCGGTGAGGAAATTGACCCAGCCTTTCAGAGACACCAGAAAGTGCAGTGCAATCGACTCATTTTCCAGCCCTCTGACAGACCCTAAACCAGTGGATTCTCCAGTCATTCAGTCATATTTATTGAGCACCCACTGTGTGCAAAGCACTATACTAAGCACTTGGGAGAGTATGATACAACAATAGGCAGACCCGTTCTACAACAGACATATTCCCTGCCCCAAACGAGCTTGTTGACTTGGGCACCCCCAAGTCATATCACTGGGCAGGATCCTTCAGCCTGGGGAAGGGTGTGTGTGGGAAGGAAACACTTTTCAAAACATCCTGGAGTGGGGAGGAAAGGGAAAAAGGGAAGGAAGGCACAGTGGGGAGGGGAAGGAATTTCCTAAGAGTGTCCCCAGGGGTCACCTAATCTTCCTTTGAGAGAGAATAGCATCTGGCCATTAAAGATGGTCCGCCTCGAGAATTCTTTGAAATTTCTTATTTGTTACAGGTTAGTTTGATTCTATCATTGGCCCTGGGACACCTCTTAAACCACCGAAGGTTTTTGTAGAAAAATGATCCAGGCAGGAGAGCGCAGGAAGGACCGGGGGATAGTAGTAGGTCTACTTAATCGATCAGTCAATCATATTTATAAAGGGCTTACTATATGCAGAGCAATGGAAAGAGTACCCAGGTGGGAATTGGTCACACCCCCATCCCTTGAGAGGCTGGCGATCTATTAATATAGGTGGAGGCCAGGGGGACCAGGGACAGACACACTAGGAGCGGTCAAACTATAAAACAGTATAAGGTATAAAGACAGCAAAGCTTAGTGGAAAGAGCATGGGCTTGGGAGTCAGAGGTCGTGGGTTCTAATCCCAACTCTGCCACTTAGCAGCTGTGTGACTTTGAGCAAGTCACTTAACTTCTCTATGCCTCAGTTATCTCATCTGTAAAATGGGGATTAAGACTGTGAGCCCCACGTGGGACAACCTGATGACCTTGTATCAACCCTAGCGCTTAGAATAGTGCTTGGCACACAGCAAGCGCTTACCAAATGCCATCATTATTATTAAGACACAAAATTAAACCAAAAGTCAGCAGGGAGCTCTGGTTAATGTGTCTGGCCAGCCGGCTGGCCTTTTTTTTTGCCCTCGCCATCTCTGCCGGAGTTTTTTATTCTCTCTGTCTAGTTCTTCTTCAGGCTCTATCTCCTTCTGCCCACTCTTTCCTGCCTTTGCGACCTCTCCCTCTGGCTCAGCTCCTTAGGGGAAGCAGTGTGGCTCAGTGGAAAGAGCCTGGGCTTCGGAGTCAGTGGTCAGGGGTTCGACTTCCGGCTCTGCCACTTGTCAGCTGTGTGACTGTGGGCGAGTCACTTAACTTCTCTGGGCCTCAGTTACCTCATCTGTAAAATGGGGATTAACTGTGAGCCTCATGTGGGACAACCTAATTACGCTGTATCTACCCCAGTGCTTAGAACAGTGCTCTGCACATAGTAAGCGCTTAACAAATGCCAACATTATTATCCTTCCCTCCCATTCTGAACTCTGAATTAAGTGCTTGGGAAAGTATAAGATAATATAAAAGAGTTGGTAGACACATTCCTTGCCCCCAGTGAGCAAGGTTTAGAGGGGGAGACAGACTTTAATATAAATAAATTACAGATACGTACGTATGTGCTGTGGGGCTGGGGAATAAAGGGAGGAAATTAGGAAGATGTAGAAAGGAGTGGGAGAAGAGGAAAGGAGGGCTTAGTCAGGGAAGGTTTCTTGGAGGAGAAGTGCCTTCAATAAGGCTTCGAAGGTGGGGAGAGTAACAGTCTGTCAAATATCAAGAGGGATCAAGAGGGAGGACGTTCCAGGGCAGAGGCAGGACTTAGCCAAGAGGTTGGTGGCGAGATAGACAAGATTGAGGTTCAGTGAGTAGGCTGGCAGTAGAGGAGCAAAATGTGCGAACTGCACTGTAGTAGGACAGCAGCGAGGTGAGGGAGGAGAGGGCAAGGTGATTGAGTGTTTTAAAGTCGATGGTAAGAAGTCTCTAGATGTTAAAAAAATCGAATTTAAAAGAATAAAGGCTCTATCTAAACAGGCCAAATGCACATCTTTCAGAAAAAAATAAACACAAAATCTTGCTTATCTGACATGCTGAGGGAATAGGATATTCTAGTTGTACCTCTAGACTGAAAGTTCTTTGTGGACAGGGACCATGTCTACCAACTCTATTCTATTGTACAGTTAATATCGTACAGTCTGACGCTATGTACAGTGCTCTGCACACAGTAAGCACTCAATAAATACCATCGATTGACTCCAATTGTGGGTGGGGGGAAACGAAAAAGTCAGGGTTAGCCAAAAGGGGGCTTTCCCCACTAACACAGAGGACCACAGTCTCCTCCCTCCCCCAAACCCTAGAGGGGCAGGAAGGACTGCTTGCTAATCACATTAGCAGAAGAGCAAACCCTGCTCTGACTCTAGGACTCCAGGGGATTTGCTTAATCACTGCTTGCTGATCAAATTAGTGGATAGATTTTCCTCCAATGGAGCTGGATGGAGAAAAACTGTAGTTAGCAGTAGGGACCAGCAGTTAAAAGTAGATGAGATTGTGTCCATGATGCACAGGTAGCATTAGCACAGGTAGCAAACTCTTAATGCGGAGGAACAGGTATTAGGTGGAGATACAGGTATTAGGCGCCTGGGGGAAAGGGAGCTCAGTGATTGGCTGGAGGAAGCTGTTTGCTAATCCGATTAGCAGAGAGTTTATGCAGATGCCCCAAGGAAGAAACTTCAACGTTTTAGACTTCCCAGGGATCAGATGTCCAGGATTAGCTTTGAACAGGATATCTCTGAAAGGTTAGTAGAGCTCGATGGTAAGGTGTTGCATAAAGTGTTTTGCTGCCCAGAGTATTTTTGGGGGGGGGGGGGGGTGCAGAAACACCATCTGTTATTTAATGTTATTTAACCTATTTAATGGCCAGCAGGAAATGGACCACAGGTATTTTTTGATGCAATATACTCCAAGCGAGCACTAGACCTTGTATGTTCATTCAGTGGTATTTATTGAGAGCTTACACTGTGCAGAGCATTCTACTGCAGGCTTGGGAGAGGACAATACAACAGTAAACAGACACCTTCCTGCACATGAGGAGCTTACAGTCTAGAATCTAAAGCGTAAAGTCTTACAGTCTGTTTTAATTGGCCCGAGCCCCTGTATGACCGTCAGTCAGCTAATGAATAGGTTGTATTTGCGGTCTCCCTATTTTCCTTTCCTCCTTTCCCTCCCTCCCCTGGATGCCAGCTTGCCTGGATTCTGGAAGGCATTGCTCTGGCCCCAGAGGGGCACCAGAGACGGGCACAGGGAATGCAGACAGGAGGACGTCTCTAAACTGCCAGCTCCATGTGGGCAGGGAACCTGCCTACTTGTTTTGTTTTGTTGTCTGTCTCCCCCTTCTAGACTGTGAGCCCCTTGTTGGGTAGGGATTGTCTCTATCTGTTGCCGAATTGGACTTCCCAACTGCTCAGTACAGTGCTCTGCACACAGTAAGGGCTCAGTAAATACGACAGAATGAATGTTTTCCAGCAGTGCTGTATTATACTTCCCCCAAGCAACATGTAAAAGCAGCATGGCGTAGTAGATACAGCACTGGCCTGGGAATCAGAAGTTCACGCGTTCTAATCCTGGCTCCACCGTGGTCTGCTGTGTGACCTCGGGTAAGTCTGTGCCTCAGTTACCTCATCTGTACAATGGGGATCGGGACTGGAGCCCCCACGTGGGACAGGGACTGTGTCCAACTCAAATTGCCTGTATCCACCCCAGCTCTTAGTACAGTGCCTGGCACATAGTAAACTCTTTATAAATTCCATAATTATTAATATTATTATTAAGCGCTTAGTTCAGTGGTCTACACATGGTAAGTGCTCAATAAATACCACTGATTGATTGACGTCTGCCCATCAGAGCAGCCTAGAGAGGCCTCGCGGGGTGTGACCGTTGGGACCTGCCCACTCCGAGCTCCCAAAGGCTGACAAACTGCACTAGCCAGGGGGCAACCCAGGAAGGGGTGCTGTGACTCACCCAGATAATGATAATAATAATTAATAATTATGGTACATCTTAAGTGTTTACTATGTGCCAAGCACTGTTTTAAGCTCTGGAGCAGGAATAAATCCAATCAAGTTGGACACAATCCCTGTCCCACCAAAAAGCACACTCTTAATCCTCATTTTACAGATGAGGCAACTGAGGCCCAGAGAAGTGATGTGATGTACCCAAGGTCACACAGCAGAAACATGGTGGAGCCGGGATTAGAACCCAGGTCCTTCTGACTCGCAGGCCCATGCTCTATCCACTAAGCAACACTGCCCAGCTGTTTCCCCCAGGCAAACGGCCTCCTAGGGTAGACATGAAAGCAGTGTGGCCTAATGGATAGAGCATGGGGTTGGGAGCCAGAAGGACCTGGCTCCACCAATTGTCTGCTGAGTGACGTGGGGGCAGGTCGCTTCACTTCTCTGGGCCTCAGTAAATTGGGATTAAAGACATTTACCCCATGTGGGACAGGCACCGTGTCGAACTTGAATAACTTGGATCTCTCCCAGTGCTAAGTGCAGTACCCGGCATAAAGTACTTTACAAATATTATTTTAAAAACCCCACGGTTGAAGGACAAACCATCCACGTAAAAACAGACCACAGACTATATGACAAATGTAACTTGGATTCCCTACAGCCTTAAACTACAGACTTTTAACAAACATAAATGGGTACATGTTCTCCAAACAAACCTGAACACCTCTTCTCAATGCAATCGACACTCTTTAGGGAACACAGGTATGGGAAAATGGAAAACTAGAGTCCGAATGAGAGATACATACCTGAGGACGGCCACAGTAATTGGAGTAGCAGCCATAAAGGTAAAAACTACAGTAAAAAAGAAAAAGCCAAGGAATATTGGCAAATTCTTGCATTTCGTTTCACATTTCCCAGTTTTAGCTTCATAGGCTTTATTTCCTGCCATCTCTAACACGGGATCTGCTTCTCCAATACAGGAGCAGTTATAATACATCTAGGAATATTGCAAAAAAGAAAAGCAATTCACCAATAGCCATCTCATGGAAAGATTCATGAAATTGTACATTTTGAAGATATACATATAGGCCGAAGAGTTTCTAGTACTAGAAATAAACTGGGAAGGAAACTAAGATAAGGAAAAATGGTAAAAAAAAAAAAAAAAAAGAGAGATTTTTTTTCCCCCTGCCCCGGGACCCTTCCTTATTTCCTGGACTGAACTTGCTTGAGGAGTCAGAGGTCATGGGTTCTAATACCGGCTCTGCCACTTGTCATGTGTGACTTTGGGTAAGTCACTTAACTTCTCTGGGCCTCAATTACCTCATCTATAAAATGGGGATGAAGACTGTGAGCCTCACCTGGGACAACCTGATTACCCTGTACCTACGCCAGCGCTTAGAACAGTGCTCGGTACATAGTAAGCACTTAACAAATACCAACATTACTATTGTTATTATTATTTAGCTAAACTTTGGTGTTCAATGTTCCAAGAAACTCTGGCAAAAAGCTCTCTCCCTCTCTGAGCAATTCTATTTCTTGATGCTTAGAATGATTACAGGGTGATCACATTTTGACAGAGCTCAGAGTACTTCAGGAGGCAGGGTCAGGGTGAAAAAGCTTGTGAGCCAAAATGGGATCAAAACAGAGAGAGGATGGGGGGAGACAGAGAGAGTGAGAGACAGAGAAAGACAAAAATGGAGAGAGAGAGGGGAGACAGAGTGTGAGGATAGGAGATGATCAGAAAGGCAGAGACAAAGAGAAAAGAGACACAGAGAAGAGAGAAAAGCAGAGAGAAAGACAGAGAAAGTAGGGAGAGGTATGGAAGACAGAGACAAACAAGGAGAGAAAGAGAAGGGATAGAGAAATAGCATGGCCTAGTGGATGGAGCACAGGCCCGGGAGTCAGAAGGACCTGGGTTCTAATCCCAGTTCTGCCACTTGTCTGCTGTGTGACCCTGGACAAGTCTCTTAACTTCTCTGTGCCTCAGCTACCTCATCTGTGAAGTAGGGATTAAGACTGTGAGCCCCATGTGGGACAGGGACTGTGGGCAATCTAGTTAGCTTGTATCTATTCCAGAGCTTAGTACAGTGCCTGGCACCTAGTAAGCACTTAAAAACTATCATTAGAAAAAACGGTTAGGGCAGGAACTGGCTATGAGAATGAGCAAATTGGTATGGTGGTGGGTGGGTGAAGGACTGGGGAGAGACTGAGAGAGAAAAGGAGAGGCACAGGGACAAAACTCCTTGTCACGAGCATAATGCACAGACGTCACTCAAAAGCTAAACGTTAAACCGGGCGCACTGGGCAACCCCCCAGGTTGGGGGTGGGGGTCTTCCGTCCACGGAGTCAAGAGGGTGAGGAGGGACAGACGAAGGAGCTCAACTATTTGTGCATCCTTCGCTTGGTCTTTAAACTGCCTCCTCTAAATTGACTCCTCTTTCAACCCCTACCTCCCGTCCCCACAGACGATGCCTTTTAAACCCCTGACCAACAGCTCAATCACCGTGTCTGCCTCTTGCCAAGAGAGACAGGGCACAGACTCCCATACCCTCAGGGTCCGGGAGCCAGGCCAATACCCTGGTTCACTAGAGGCTAGCTCTGGCTTTGATCATGTGCCTCACTGAAAGGAAAAGGCGGAGGAATGAGAACCGCATACCCTTTGGTGATTGCTCGTTATCTGCTTGGTGCAGCCTGCCATACACGGAGAGAAATACTGAACATCATCTTTCCCACAGACGGGATAGTAAAAGGAGCGAAGGCAGCTGCAGTTAGCATTGCACGGGGCTTCCAGCTTTCCCAGCTTTCCTGTTCTGTAGGAAGCCAAATGAACACGTTACACATGTATCTTTTATCTCATCGGTGGTCAACTGATGAGCGCTTAATGGGCGCAGAGCACTGTACTAAGGGCTTGGGAGAGTACAGCACAACAGAGTTGGTGGTCTTGTTCCCTTCCCACAGTGAGTTTATGGTCTAGAGACGAGATTACCTAGTAGCAATCTTGGAAAAAAGGGCAAATTTCCTTCTAGCGGTAAAATCGTTATTCGACATTAAGTGTCAACAACTTTACCCTAGTTTACTAAAAAAAAAAAAAAGGTTGGCAATGGGAATGTGCAAGGTTCTTCATTTCCATTTTCTTCTGTTATTTGCCATCTTGCGTAGGTGGTAGAAAATCCAAATATAATAATAATAATCGTGGTGTTCGTTTAGAGCTTATCATGTGCTAAGCATTGTTGGAGGCATTGGGATATATACAAGATAATCAGATCACATCCAAGTCCCTGTCCCATTTGGAGCTCATAGTCTAAGAAGGAGGGAGACCAAGTATTGAATCCCCATTTTACAGATGAGGAAACTGAGGCACAAGGCAGTTAAGTGACTTGCCCAAAGTCACGCAAACAGGCAAGTGGTGGAGCCGGGATTAGAAGCCAGGTCCTCTGACTTCCAGTGTGATACAATGCCAGAAAATTTATGACTAATTTGACACTTTTTTTTTTCCCCCACACTTGGCTCCTGAATGCACAACTGAGAATGGGACTGGTCTTTGCATTTACAAAGCTCATCGAATATTTCAGCTGCTTACCGTAAGCAGGGGAACCTTTCGCTATTTTCTCAGACCATTTTTGCAGCACTCTGGCCTTATTTACAGGTAAACCTGAATGGATCTGAAGACCGCCCAACTATCGGAATGATCGTATCCCCGAGCGTCTGCTGTTTGCTTTAGGCTAAAACTGATCCTAGGTGGCCGGTGCACAAGGTTCCGCTCCGAAGGTTGTTCACGCTCTGTGTGTTCTGAGTGCAGAAGAGAGACGTGGACCAAGCACGTCTTTGAGATGACGGTCAGTGATTTGCGCAAAGGCACGTAGCAGCACCGTGGTTGGAGCTGGGACTAGACCCAGATCTTCTGATTTCCAGTCCTGGGCTCTTCCCATGAGACTTCCCATAGGGAAGCAGCGTGACATAGTGGATAAAGCATGGGCCTGGGAGTCAGAAGGTCATGGATTCTAATCCCGGCTCCACCACTAGTCTGCTATGGGACCTTGGGCAATTCACTTCAATTCTCTGTGCCTCAGTTACCTCTTCTGTAAAATGGGGGTTAAGACTTTGAGCCCCTCATGGGACAGGGACTATGTGCATCCCGATTTACTTATATCCACCCTAGCGCATAGACAAGTGCTTGGCAGATAGTAAGCGCAATCATATTTATCGAGTGTTTACTGTACTCTTGCAAGGGCTTAGTACAGTGCTCTGCACACAGTAAACGCTCGATAAATATGACTGATCAACTGACTCCCATTCTCCCTCTTACTTAAGACTGTGAAGCCCATGTGGGACAGGGACTGTGTCCGACCTGTTTAACTTGTATGTACTCCCGCATTTAGGACAACCCTCGACACATAGTAGACACTTAAACGTCACAGTAATTTACGGGATGTATTTTTTAATTTTTAAAATTTACTGTAATTTAATGATGATGAGGATTACGATACTACTAGTAATAATAATAACAATAATAATAATAATCTCAGCAACAGCTAATAGAGATTGAACCGAGAAGCTCCAGGGACCCATTGAGGAGACTGATCCATCAATCAATAAGCAGCACAGTAACTGAAGTACAGAAGAGTGAAGTGACTTGCCCAAGGTGACAGCAATCTACCAGATAGAGCATGGGGCTGGGAGAAAGAGAACTTGGGTTCTCATCCCAGCTCTACCCTTGTGACCTTGGGAAAGTTACTTCACTTCTCTGTGCCTCAGTTCCCTCATCCGTAGAAACGGAGATTAAGACAGTGAGCCCCACGTGGGATATGGACCGTGTCCCTCCTGATTGGCTTATATTTACCACAGCGTTTAGTACAGTGTCTGTCATATGGTAAGCGCTTAACAAATGCGATTAAAAAAAAAAAACCCAACCAAACAAAAAAACAAATAACTCAGCTGAGATCAAACCCCTCCGGCCAAATGAGAGGGCTGTCCGGAGACAACTTTGCAATTTCTCCTTCCCCTCAGGGGTCATGGGATCATGGAAGCCACATACTTGCCCACTTTGAATTTAGTTCTCCCAGACACCTGTAAGGTTTGCTAAATCATGCCCATTCATCTTCTTCCCCATCTCGCCCTCCCTCTTTCCATGATAGGGAAAAGTTGAATGATGCAGAAAGACTGATTTCGTTAGGGATCACGGTTTGATCTCAGTTGCATTTTTTCTACTGTACAAACCCACATGTTGGGACTCTGATAGGATCACAAAGGCAATAAAATATATTTACCCATTATACGCTTCAGAGACACCGGCAAATGGCTCGTTTCCACATTTAGCGAAAAGAAAAACAAAACTCAACAGAAGTGATACTGCCGAGGAAGCCAGCGCAAATTTCATCACATTCTGACAGTTCATTTTGCTCTTGGAGGCGATGGCACCACCCATAACTTGCCCAAGAGCTGCTCCTGGAATTAAAACAAGCCCTAGCGAGGAAGAGAAAAGCCACCGTCAGAATGAGGTTCGAGACATAACGAATCACAGAATCCTGTGTTTCACAGCAGTGCTTACAAAATGGCCAAAGAACAACTACAAAACTATACATGCTCTCACAGGCTGAAGTTATTTCCCTAGTTGGGGAAGCTGTGAATTAAATATGTAATGAGTTTCAAAACTGCAAAATTACAGCAAATGAAGACTTGGAGGTAATGCGGATTTGTGCATTTTGGATTTTCTTAATAATCTGGGGTTTGTATAACTGCATCTCTTATTCACTAAACCTTTTGGGATTTTCAGAAAATAAGAAGATGGTGACAAAACAAATGGGCTTGGCCTAAGAGATCTAAGCGCTCTAGAGAATCCCACTGCTTCTAGAAAAAAGTCTAAGGGGAAGTTTAGTTTTGGGGAAGAGGAAACTACCTCCAAGAGTGGCAGCAGTGCTGGATGACTTTCCAAATTGGTTTTCTATAAATTTGGGTAAAAACGTAGCAAATCCAGTAGTAATTAAGGCTTCTGAGGTAGTGGATATAATTAAGCACATGAACACAGGATTTTTCAGCAGGATCTGGAAAAAAACCCCAAGAGAATCAATCTATTTATTTATTGAGCACTTATTGCTTTTAAAAATAAAACGTATTTCTTAATACGTACTAAGTGCTGGGGTGGATACCAGCTAATCAGGGTGGACACAGTTCCTATCCCACGTGGGGCTCACAGCCTTAATCCTCATTTTACAGATGAGGTTACTGAGGCCCAGACAAGTTAAGTGACTTACCCAAGGTCATAGAGCAGACAAGCGGCAGAGCGGACAAGTTGGTAGAGACATTTCCTGCCTACGAGGAGCTTACAGACAGGAGGATTAAGTAGTTTTTTCAAGAAGAATACCTTGATTACTGCACTGCTGGGAAGGGAGGTACTAAAACCTAGGGTGAGCTCAGTAAACATCAACAGTCCTACAAAGAGAGCTTATCCCTAAGCTAGAGAAAAAGAGGAGAGGGAGGAGATCCTTGTGCACCTCAACAGCTGTTCAGCTCGGTCTCCAGAAGCCAAGCCCCAGAGGACTCCCTTCCCAGCTCCATTCTCAGTCTCCTTCGGGGGTTCCTCCCCTGCTTCCCACCCCCTAACTGTGGGGGTCCCTCAGTGTTCAGTTCTGAGTTCCCTTCTATTCTCCATATTCACCCACTCCCTTGGAGAACTCATTCGCTCCCATGGCTTCAACCTCCACCTCTATGCTGATGATACCCAAATCTACATCTCTAGCCCTGATCTTCCTCTCTCCAGTCTTGCATTTCCTCCTGCCTTCAAGATGTCTCTTCTTGGATGCCCTCCCATCATCTCAAGCTTATCATGTCCAAAACAGAGCTCCTTATCTTCCCACCCAAGCCCTGTCCTCCCCATGACTTTCCCATCACCGTAGATGGCACCACCATCCTTCCTGTCTCACAAGCCCGTAATCTTGGTGTTATCCTTGACTGCTCTCTCATTCAACCCACATATTCAATTCATCGCTAAATCCCGCGGGTCCCACCTACACGACATCGCTAAAATCCGCCCTTTCCTCTCCATCCAAACTGTTACCACGATAGTACAATCACTCATCACTCACTCATTATTATTAGTACCATTTCATTTGGGCAGGTAAGACAATGCACTTCTACAGCAGAAACAGCCACTGTTGTGAGAAGACATGGGCTTCCATTTTGACCTGAACTACCTACCCGTCCATGGCGCATTCACAGCCATTTCCAAGGGTCTTAGACACTTCCACATTTTCTCTGATCATTCAAGGTCAGCCCCTCTGCAGCGCTCTATTTCCAGATACCTCACCTCTAAATCAAGTTTTACACACATACACACTTCGGGATTGCCTGCCATCACTGTTCCTGCCAACCCACATAGGAACAGCCTGAGCTTCCACTATTGTCTTAGCCGGCTGGAGATTGGTGGGTGGATGGAAGGGGAGAGGACCAAAAAAGAGAAGGGAAAGGAGGAAGAGAGAATGGAAAATGAATGAGTAGGAGAAAAAGGAAAAAGTACAGGGGAGGAGGGAAAAAGAATGAGGAATGGGTAGAAGGGAGGAAGGAGAGGGAATAGAAAAGAGACTGCCCAGTGTCCAAATGTATAATGACCAGACTTCCCTACAATAGATGGGGTGGCCACAAATTGGGGGATTCTGTCCTGTCAACTGCAAAGTCTTAGGTGGGTCTCAGGTTAGCTGGGGTGCTGGAAGGAGACAGCCCAGTGTTCTCCTCTCTTCTTTAATGGCGTGAGTAGCTGGTCACCTTCACCCAGTTAGGTGATCGTTATGTCAGTGTGTGGTCAGTGTGGGGACAAGGATTGCTGAGTAAAGACACTAGAGGAGATCAGAGACAAATAGGAAAGGAAAGAGCCTGAAGAGAAAGGGGGAAAAGAGACTGAAGCAAGATGGAGGAGAGGAGGGGATTCTGTCAGCCTTTGGCCTCTCAATTCCCCAGAAACTGGTGGTTCAGTATCATGGGCCCAGGGTCTTTACCCCAGCATATGGATGCCCCGAGAGTTTGAGCTGGACCAGTGGTTCCTTGCTGCCAAGGCTTTCTGGAATTGGAGCCCACCCCTCTCCACAAAGACTTCCTGGTGCCCTCCAGGGCAGGGGGACCGCCCCATCGCCAAAAACTGGCATTTCGTCGATGCCGATTGTGCAAAGGAAGAAATCCACTAGGAAAGAAGCTTGTATCAGTCTCAGTCCGAAATGGTTTTACTTTACCAGAAGAGCCACTGGAAAATCTTTAAAACTCTCCCCAAAATTCTCATCTGAAACCACGGTGATACTTTTGTCCTGATGGGTCTGAGAAACTTTGGCAGCCTGAATCATCGCCGTACCTACAGAACAATAAATGCATCTTACAACACGGGCATGAGATAGAACTCAGAGTAAACGTTCTGCTTTATTAACCCAGCCTGAGTTCCCTTGAGAGAGAGATGAGTTCGCAAGACCTTTGGAGAACCAGCCAAACGGGGAGGAAAGCTACAGTAATGTGGAGGCCTTAGCAGGGGCCGCTCAGGAGTCCAGGTGGCTAACCTAGAAGGAGATGACGCTCCCTGAGTGTACAGGAGGGGACTTCACAGGAGTGGTGTGGCCTGGTGGATGGAGCATAGGCCTGGGGGTCAGAAGGACCTGGTTCTAATCCCAAATCTGCCACTTATCTGCTGTGTGACCTTGGGTACTCAACCCCTCTGGGCCTCAGTTACCTCAGTTCCAATAGTGTTTTGTTTTTCTATTGGAAGTTGAATTTTGCTAAGTAGATTCAACTGCATCCATGAGGGAGTGACTGAGTGTTCAGAGTCCTGGGCATGTATAAAAACCAGTAGTCTAGAGGAAAAGCAGCCAGAGCAGCAGCATCAAATTTACTAATGAAAAACTGATGAACAAATAGAGTAATTCTTAGCATCCATAGAGTAATTCTGTTAGTAACCTTTCAGAGGCAAAAGAAGTGAGGAGAACAGTAATAAGAAGAAGAATTACGGTATTTGTTCAGCGCTTACTTTGTGCCAATCACTGTACTGAGCGTTGGGGTGGGTACAAGCAAATCAAGCTGGACACAGGGCCCGTCCCACATGGGGCTCACAGTCTTAATCCCCATTTTACAGTTGAGGTCCTGAGGCACAGAGAAGTGAAGGTCACACAACGGACAAGTGGCAGAGCCGGGATTAGAATCCATGACCTTCTCACTCCCAGACCTGTGCCCTATTCACTACACCATGCTGCTCCACGTAAAGAATGCTGCACAGTTTTTTTCCAGAGATCACAGTTACGGGCTTATCCTACCTGGGAGACAGAAGCACTGACCCTAGGAGCAGCAGCCCCAGAAACAGCCTACGTCTTGCCTCGTGAACGATTCAAAGTCACGACTCTCTTTTACACTTACCTGGTAAATGCTTGGGGAAGCAAGAAAAGGGCACAATCAGAGACCAGGCCAACATCCAGGACAAAAGAAAGCCTATCCACCATGCCCCCAGCCAACGGGGATCATCCTCGTTAATGTCAGTTCTGTGATAAGAAAAATGGCCAAGTCATTCCAGATCCAATTCTTCAACAGAAAATACAATGACTCAATATGTAAGAAGAAAGAAAAAACATCTCTGGCCTTATTTTGATTCCCCTAGAGGGAAAAGAAGAAAGGGCATCTTCCTGAAAGAATCTTTCATTCATGGATGGCTAGAAGTCATCAAAGCATTCTAGGATTACAATCCCTCTCTAAGGGCGAGCAATCCAGTGAAAACGTTACAAACAAGGGAAGCAGCGTGGCCTAATGGAAAGAGCACAGACCCAGGAGTCAGAGGACCTGGGTTCTAATTCCTGCTCTGCCATTTATTTGCTATGTGTCCTTGGGCAAGGCACTTAACTTCTCTGTGCCTCAGTTTCCTCATCTGTACAACAGGGATTAAGATGGTGAGCCTTATGTGGGAGAGGGACTGTGTCCAACCTGATTATCTTGTATTTACCCCAGTGCTTATTCCAGTGCCTGGCACATAATAAGCGCTTGAAAAGTAGCACAATTACTAATTAACAAATATGTATCATCCTGACCCAACCATGGCTTCCTTTTGGGATCCTGCCTTCCCCAAGCATTGCATTCCCCGGGAGTGATTTCCACTGTACATAGCACACGTACAAGTCTACTCAGATAGCAGAATTGCCATTGTTAGACAAGGTTAGAGTGTGATTTGTTATGGCATTTGCTAAGTGCTTACTATATGTCAAACACTGTTATAAGTGCTGAGGTAGAAACAAGTGAATTAGGTTGGACACAGTCCCTCTCCCACATAAGGCTCACCATCTTAATCCCGCATGGGGCTCACAGTCTAAGTAGAAGGGAGAACAGGAGAACCGAGGCCCACAGAACTGAAGCGACTCACCCAAGGTCATACAGCAGACATGTGGCAGAGCCAGGATTAGAACCCACTTCCTTCTGACTCCCAGGTCTGGTCTCTATCCACTACGCCATGCTGCTTCCCAGACCTCCAGACTGTAAGCTTGTTGTGGACAAGGAACCTAACTACCGACTCTGGTATACTGAACTTCCCCAAGTGCTTAATACAGTGCTCTGCACACAGTAAGTGCTCAATAAATATGATTGATTGATTGGCAACGTTATGACATGATCTGTGTTATCTTAAAACCGTTGCCTCACTACGTATCTTTCCCTGGGAAAGCTACGGTCAAAAGCACGGGCGTTGATCAAGCGTTAAAAAAGTAATGTTTTTGCAATAATAAAATGAAGGAATTGGTTCCCATTTTAGGTTTTCTTTGGGATTAAACCTCTGGATAAGTAATTGATTGAGCACTAGCACTCGACTGCAACAGAGTTAGTGCATAGAATAGGAGGAAGGACTACTTTAGGATAGTGAGTGCCGGGCCCTGGGAATTGACCCTGAGAGGCCCAAGGGGAAAGAAAAGAACAAAAAGAAAACCCTTGTGGCGTGCCTTGTACTTCTATTGATATCAATATTCAGGGTGAGCAGCTGTCCTCCCAGTACATAGCCAATCGCTGGACCCAGGATCGACATGGCGTAGCCGATTCCTATAAGGGAAAACGAGCAGAGTTTGACTTTAAAGCTTTTTTGCGTAGCTTCAGGAATCTCTTTAACTGAATCTAAGGGGACCTTAGATTGAAAACGTGGGCTATCGCACTAGTTTCCGTTCATTTAATGCTCTTGAAAATGACAGATTATCATCAAATTCATGAAAGTACAAGTGGGCTGAGACTGTATAAAATAACACGTGCTGACTAGCAACGTTAAACAGCTGAGTCGGTTATACGTAGAAAGCGAGTGTCGAGCTGAAACGGAGAAACATAGCGGAAGGACGACCCGAGGGTGGATGAGATCTCGAGAGAAGCGGCCTGAGGTTTCTCCTCCGGATGGGGGGGAGGGGGTCCTGGCATCTGGGGAGCAACACGTCCCTCCCTCCCTCACCCCCCACTGCTACAGGGAAAAACCCCAGGAAAACTGCTAGAAAGGAGAATACTGGGCCATAGTTGACCGCGATGGAGTGCTGAAAACCCTAGAAACTTCCTGTAATGGTAATGTCCTGTAGTCCCTCCTCTTTTGGGGGTGGGGGTCTTAATTGATCATTTGATCTTTGCCTTTCGGGTTATTTCTTTTCCCGTGTCCCCACTGCCATTGGACTGTCTGTGGGCTGGCAGTGGGGGAAGTAGGTGAGGAGCTCTGGGAGTTAGGTTCCAGGGAATTTTCAGGGTTACGTCTCACAGGTCGGGGATGCCGGAGATGTCAGATGGGGCCCTAATTAATTCCCTGGAGGTCTATAACAGTCTTCCCAGATGACCTGTGGCAGATCCGTAAGCTCACTGTGGGCAGGGAACGTGTCTGTTTATTGTCCCAAGTCCTTAGTACAGTGCTCTGCGCACATTAAGCGCTCAATAAATACGATCGAACGTGTCTGCCCCCAGTTCTAGCCTTCGCTGGAGTGGAAGTTCACCAGTTTATCAAGCCAGGCACGGAGATGAGGTCCCAGCGCTGCTCTGCTCTTAGATCAGGATCTGCTGTGGCCAGTGGCTACTCAGCTTCCTCAAGCCCCTTTAACGGTACCCAGACACTCGGTACTAGAGCCACATTAATGGTGGCCTAGCAAAATCACCACCGGTCCACAAATTGGTAGGGCATTTCGTCCCTCTACAGAGAAGTGCCCACCGAAGCCGTCGACTGGCTGACAGTAGGGTTTTGCAAGATAAAATCTAAAGAAATTAAAGCCCAAAACCCGATAAAGAAGCGGTCAGATAGCGTCACAGGAAGTGATCTCACCTATGTAGAGGGAGGACTTGTGAACGGCCACGCTGTCATCGATGAAGGCCGTGCCGAGCGTGTAGAGTGGAGTCCCTCCCACCCCCAGCAGCAGCTGCCCCAAGACGAAGACGTACAGGTAGTTAGAAAGTGACGAAGTGATGCTGCCTGAACACTTATTCTGGCTGCTGCTATTTACCGGGGCTGGACAGGTATCTTGGTGGGGGGAAGAAAAAAAGGAAAGTTTGGAATTAGTCGGGTTGTAGACTTGAATCGATCACATGCAGTACTTAGTTGGTAGGCATATATTCTTTGATTGCTCCCTTCAATGATTTTTCTTCTACTAAAAATCAGTCATTTGATGCTAGGCTTTGAGCTTCTACCATCTAATGCTTTTCAACAGCCATGAGAATCCAGAGGCCTCGGTGGTCATACAAAATCTTCCATTTCTTTTCAACCAACATTATCCTCCACTTCTGTTTTCGGAAGAGAGCCGTATCCTAGCCCCAAAATAAAAGGTGCCTCCTCCCCACCACACACACACGCATCCCACCCACCAATTGTCATCCTGCCACATGACTTCTCTTCCAATGTGGCTTCCTGACTGTGGCGGGAGAAATATGACTTAACTTTTCAATGACCACAGACTTAAGGCATAGTAGTCAGAGAGCTAAGGCACAACACTGACCTAAGGCATACTGTAACTGGCCTAGTCAGTACACACAGCTCTTTATACAGCCTGGCCTAATAAAAGGAATCCAGGCTTGGGAGTCAGCCTACTCACTGTACCTTGATATCATCTCTCTCTCCACCGACCTCTCTCCTATATCCTGCCTCTGCTCCTGGAACATCCTCTCTCTTCATGTTTTTTTTTTTTTTTTTTTATGGCATTTGTTAAGTGCTTACCATGTGCCAGGCACTGCATTAAGCACTGGACACAGTCCCACGTCCCACATGGGGCTCACGGTCTTAATCCCCATTTTTCAGATGAGGTAGCTGAAGCACAGAGAAGCGAAGTGACTTGCCCAAGGTCAAACAGCAGACAAGTTGTGAAGCTGGGATTAGAACCCAGGTCCTTTGACTCCCAGGCCCTCGCTCTAACTACTAGGCCATGCCGCTTCATATCCAACAGACCATCACACCCTCCCCACCTTCAAAGCCATATCTCCTCCAAGAAGCCTTCCCCAAGTAGGCTATTTCCTCTTCTCCCAGGCCCTTTCTGCTTCACCTTTACACTTGGATTTTCACCCTTTATTCACCCCTCCCTCAGCCCCACAGCATGTATATACACATCCATAATTTAATTATATCTTTTAACGTACGCCCCCTCTAGACTGTAAGCTTGTTGTGGGCAGGGAATATGTTATAACTTTGCTATATTGTACTTTCCCAAGTGCTCAGTACAGTGCTCTGCACACAGTAAGTACTCAATGAACTGATGGATTGTCTGATTGAGTCCGAGGATCAGAGTTTTAACTTGACCCCCTATTTGTCTGCTGTGAAACCTGGGCCCTCATCCCAGCTCTGTCACTTGCCCACATGGTGACCTGATTTGTTTATTCATTCGTTTTATGGTACTTGTTGAGTGCTTACTCTGTGTCGAACACTGTTCTAAGTGCTGGGGGAGATACGAGTCAATGAGGTCGGACACAGTCTCTGTCCCATGTGGGGCTCAGTCTTCACTAGAAGAGAGAATAGGTATTGAATCCCCATTTTACTGTTGAGAAAACTGAGGCACAGAGAACTTAAGTGACATTGGGCATAATACTTGACACATGGGAAATGTTTAACAAATACCATAAAAAAAGATAGCTTAAGATCTTTTATCAAGGCTGCTGGACTCAGTCTAAAATTGATGACATTTAAGAAGAAAAGTATTCTCCTTTGCATCACCATGAACGCCTCTGGAGAGAACCAGACAGTCTTCTCTTTAAAGAGGCTGCAGCTCAGCTGAAAAAAGACCCATCAGTTTCCACCCTAAAGGACAGCAGAACCTTCAGTGCGTACTTTACTAAACATTGAGAAACAGAAAAAGAAACCCTGAAGCAAAATTTTATTTGGTTCTCATAACATTTGTGGTTAGAATAAAGTAATTAACTATAGCCCAAAGTCCAAATTAATTTAATAAAAAATACTGATATAAAAGTTACTGGCTTGTCTTTCAGTCACCTCTCTTTTGTGCCTCAAGCTTTGAACCAGCAACCTGTGACCAGTGAGACACCAACATGCATTCTTATTTTGCGGCAGGCAACCCTCAACATAAGATGGTTTTGAGTTAAGAGGAACAGCACTTACCACATTTCTCAATTTACAGTTATTTCAGTTTTAAAAAACCTTGATAGCAACTTCACAACACTAGCTTTCTTTTTGGCACTAGCACTGGGGATGGGGTTGGAGGGGGCGATGTATGAGAGCTAAGATAAATTATCTTAAAAGCCGTGATGTGGGGACGGAAGGGGAGGTTCCATTACCTGACTGCCAGACAAGAGTCACCAGGAAGGCTCAGCACAACCATTTTACTTCTGATGAAGTAAAAGTTAGCTATCTCGGAACCTCTCAAATTCAATAAATACATTAATCTGGCTACATTATGCATCCATCATTACAATGGGGTCAAACCTCTAAGTAATTCTGAATAGAGTATTTAACCTTGATTCAGGTCCCAGGGCCCCCTTCAAAGGGAGGCAGGGAGAAGGAAGTATTATCTTATTTTACAATAAGGAAACGGAGGCATAGAGAAGTTAAGCAACTTGCCCAAGGTCACCTTGCAGGCAAGTGGCAGAGTTGGGACTAGAACCCAGGTCTCTTGTCTCCTAAAGCTGAGCTGTTTCCACTAGGTCATGTTGCCTCAATGTCTCTCAATCAATAAATCAATGGCATTGTTGAGCACTTACTATGTGCAGAGCACTGTATTAAGTGCTTGGGAGAGTACAATACAAAATAATTAGCAGACATGTTCCCTGTCCATAATGAGCTTATAGTCTAGATAGACAGCCAATGTACTTAGTAGTACATAACATCCCCTCTAGACTGTAAGCTTCCCGTGGGCAGAGAATGTGTCCACCAACTCTGCTGTACCGTACCCTCCCAAGCACCCAGAACAGTGCTCCGCACACAGTAAGCGCTCAATAAATACGACCGATTCAGAGCACTATTCCGATGAGAAAACTGGTTCTGACTTACAAAGTGTTGACATTTAGGATGCAATTTTCAGGAACTAATTGTGTCACACGTCCGAGGACTGCTGGATTTTCTCGTGAAGAGGCTGAACCACAAATCACAAAGGTCATCTGCCTAAACGTGAATTACCGACCAATTAATCCTTCAATGTTCCATTGACAGATTGCCAAGAAAGTAATAATACTATCTTATGATCTCCAGTGCTTTTATTTTCAATCTTTTCATTTTATCCAGATAACATCACTGTGAGGCAGGGAGAAGGAAGCGTTATCTCATTTTACAGATGTGGAAATGGAGGCACAGAGAGGTTAAGTAACTTGCATAACAGGCAGGTGGCAAGAGCTGGGACTAGAACTCAAGTCTCCTGTCTTCTAGAATCCATCAATGGTATTTATTGAGTGCTTACTATGTGCACAGCACTGTAATAAGTGCTTAATTTCTAGAACTGACCCATTTCCACTAGTCATGTTGTCTTACCGCCTATGAACTTAATAGTATAGAACATCAGTCTTCTTAAGACTAACGGTCAATCGATAGTACTTTGCTGGCTGAGAAGTGGCTCTTAATCATCTGTATGTCTTCTTGTGTGCGTGTGTGTGCTTGTGTGCTGCTCCCAATTAGCTATCACCAAATAGGTGCTCCTTTATGAGGGATGGAATTGTTGTGATGACACTCTTAGCCTCCGTTCGCATGTTCAGTTAGGAGAAAAGTTTCAGAGACGCGTCTTCTGACCATTATTCTTTAATTAATGTTGGCAATCGTGGCTGGGAAGACCAATGCATGGTTTGTGATCCCCTCCATAATGCGTGCAGGTTAAGACTGTCATTCCATGTTGCGTTCATTCATTCAATCATACTTATTGAGCGCTTACTGTGTGCAAAGCACTATACTAAGCGCTGGGGAGAGTACAATATACTGCTGCATACGCTACCCATGGTGTCTGGCTCCATTTCTGAGTCTGCTTTTGACTGTGTGCTGTGAGTCCTCTACTCTAAGGGAGTTATCCCTTTTCAGATGGCTTTACACCACACTAGTTTGTCTTCTGCTGTCTTCCAGCCTTCCAATGCTACGCTATGATATCTGAAATTTTGATTTTCTGAGCTCTACGAACATTCTTTCACCCTCATTGTCAGACCCTCTATTTTGATATCCAGAAAGCGGCTGTTAGGATATCTGTCTGTCACCTACTTTTTTTTTAAATGTTGTTTGTTAAGCACTGTTCTGAGCTCTGAGCGTTGGGATAGATACAAGTTTATCAGGTTGAATGCATTCCCTTGTCCCACATGAGGCTCACAGTCTAACATGGGGATGAGAATTAAGCCCTCATTTTACAGATGAGATAATTGAGGCCCAGAGAAGTTAAGTGACTTGTCCAAGGTCACATAACAAGCAACTGGCAGAGACAAGATTAGAATCCAGATCCTCTGATTCCCAGGCCCTCGCTCTCTTCACTAAGCCACGCTGTTTCTCTTCCCCCAATGCTTGCCCAGTGAACGTATCATGCAAGGATCAATGTAACAGTGCCAGAGAACTGACTGCATTCCAGAACCTTCTCGTCTGTGATCCTGCCTTGCACTTGGATGCGGTGTCACCTGTTCGTGGTGTTTGAGGCCACTGTTGTAGAATTATGACCTGACGTCTGAGATGAATCTAGTTCTCATGTCACTAGAGAAGGACGAGGACGTGGCCCAGGTTTTGTGGACTGTTTTTTGGGGTGGGGCACACACTGATTAGGTTTGATAAAGAGCCAGATGAAATCATGGACAGTAATCTCACGATGAGTTATTAGAAGGAAAAGTTCAGAACACCAGACACTCCATCTATATTATGAGGAGGGGTGTTCATGGAAGGCAATCGTCACAACAAGTCTACCAACTCTGTTATATTGTACTCTCCCAAGCGCTTAGTACAGTGCTCTACACACAGCAAATGCTCAATAAAGAACATCAGTTAAACTGATTTTGGGGGTGTTTTACAGGTATTTATTAAACACTTATGTGCCAAGCACCGTAATAAAGCGCTGGGAAAGAGACAAGATAATCAAGTTGGACACAGTCCATGTCCCACGTGGGGTTCATAGTCTTAATCCCCATTTTACAGATGAGGGAACTGAGGCACAGAGAAGTGAAGTGACCTTCCCAAAGTCACACAGCAGACAAGGGGCCGAGTCAGTATTAGAACCCAAGTCCTTCTGACTCCCGGACCTGTGCTCTATCCACTGTTCTTCCACGCATAATATTGCCACTGTCACAGACGAGTACTGGGCTAGAAGGACTACTTCTTTGACCCTGAAGATGGTCTGATGGTCTAAGACAAGACAATTAAACAGACCGACAGAACATGCAAGAAAAATGAAGGGAGAAAAATCAGTGATACAAAATGGAAGAAAGGAAAATAGATTAAGAGGAAAAAAAGACAGTGCCTATTCCAGGTATATTTCTGTAATTATAAATATACATGCATGTATATACAAATACTGGATTGAGACTCTCTTTGTGGACAAGAAACATAGAGAAGCAGCGTGGCTCAGTGGAAAGAGCACAGGCTTTGGAGTCAGAGGCCATGAGTTCGAATCCCAGCTCTGCCACTTGTCAACTGTGTGACTGTGGGCAAGTCACTTCACTTCTCTGTGCCCCAGTTACCTCATCTGTAAAATGGGGATTAAGACTGTGAGCCCCACGTGGGACAACCTGATTCCCCTATGTCTACCCCAGCGCTTAGAACAGTGCTCCGCATATAGTAAGCGCTTAACAAATACCAACATTATTATTATATCTCCCAACCATATTGTATTGTACCCTCTCAAGCTCTAGAGTGCTCTGCACATAATTAATGGTATTTACTGAATGCTGACTGTTTACAGAGCACTGTACTAAGCGCTTAGGAGAGTACAATACAACCAAGTTGGTAGACACCCTTTCCTGCCCACAACAAGCTTACCGTGTAGAGGACTATCTGGTGAAATGAACAGGCTTCTGTGTGACAGACATTCCCATAATAATGATAATGTTGGTATTTGTTAAGCGCTTACTGTGAGCACTGTTCTAAGCGCTGGGGTAAATACGGGGTAATCAGGTTGTCCCACATGAGGCTCACAGTCTTCATCCCCATTTTCCAGATGAGGTAACTGAGGCACAGAGAAGTTAAGCGACTTGCCCACAGTCACAAAGCTGACAAGTGGCAGAGCCAGGATTCGAACTCATGACCTCTGACTCCCAAGCCCGTGCTCTTGCCACTGAGCCACGCCGCTTCTCATCTCCTTGTGAGCATATAAAGACAGTTCTTTGCCACACTGCTGTGATTGCCGCTTGAAAGGCTTGTCGCTGTTTACTTATCTTTAATCTGTTTACTAATCCTCAATCTTTCTGAAGTCACCATGAAAGATGAATAATCTTTCTCTTGCTTTCTGCCTGCCTGCTTGTTTATTAGCTTGGTTAAGAGAGACTGAGCTTTGAAGGCTATAGGCATAATCTGCTGTAAGGAGAAAATGAAATACCTTTGTGGGTTGATTTCCTTCCTGATTCCTAGGCAAAGAGGTGAATGTTCAGAGCTGGGCCAGAAAAGAGAAGGAAGCCCAGGGTGCATTTGGCAACATTCAAGTCACGGCTAGCGTTGCCCTCTTCTACCTGTCCAGTCGCCACGTGAATCGAGAGAACTGGGAGGATGGGGAAAAGACCCTCCTTCCTCCCCACCGAGGGACAAGTCACTTGACGGTGGGCAAGTCATTTCACTTCTCTGGATCTCAGTTACCTCATCTGTAAAATGGGGATTAAGAGTGTGAACCCTATGAAGGACAGGGACTGAGTCCAACCTGATTTAGACTGTGAGCCCGCTATTGGGCAGGGATTGTCTCTATCTGTTGCCGAATTGTACTTTCCAAGTGCTTAGTACAGTGCTCTGCACATAGTAAGCGCTCAATAAATATGATTGAATGAATGAATGAACTTTTATTTACCAAGAACAGTGCTTGGCACATAGTAAGCACTTAACAAGTACCATAATTATTATTACATCGCTACCACCACCACCAGTCCGCCATTCCAAAAGGGTCCCTCAAGGCAAACAGGAGAACTGGGCCCAGCCCAGGGATAGCACAGGTGGGAATGTAATGGCAATGCCTGGTTCAGGGGCTACTGTTAGTCAGTCAATCATATTTACTGAGCACTTGATGTATGCAAAACACTCTACTAAGCACTTGGGAGAGTACATTATAACAATATAACATACATATTCCCTGCCCCCAAAGAGCTTGCAGTCTAGAGGAGGAGACAGACATTAATCTAAATAAATTACAAATACGTACACAAGTGCCACGGGGAGCTCCGAGCCCCCAGCGAGCGGGGATGAATAAAGGGAGTACATCAGAGAGACAATGAAGAAGAGAGGTGAAGAAAAGGAAAAAAGGGCTTGTTCAGAAAAGGCCTCAAAGGGGATGTGCTTTGAAGTGAGGCTTTGAAGTGAGGGAGAGTCATCGTCTCTTGGATATGAGGAGGGAGGGTATCCAGGCCAGAGGCAGGACGAGGGCGAGAGGCCAGCGGTGAGCTTGATGAGATGGATGTAAGGTTGGCATTACAGGAGCGATTTTAGTCCACGCTAAACTAATGGGCGAAATGAAAGGCCACTGGGCTGGGCGGGAGATAAACACAGCTGCTGCTGCCTGGTGCCATGGTGTGTGGACAACTGCCCAGATACCAGAAAGGCCAAACAGTTTGTAGCCCAAATGGACAAATATTTGACATGTGGCAACCTTACCGCATAAAGGAGGAATAAATAAACGGATTCCAAAGCAGCATGTCGTAGTGGATAGAGCATGGGCCCGGGAGTCAGAAGGTCATGGGTTCTAATTCTGGCTCCACCACTTTGCTGTGAGTTCACTTGTTCGTGCCTCAATTACCTTGTCTGTAAAATGGGGACTGAGACTTTGAGCCCCACATGGGACAGGGACTGTGTCCCAACTCGATTTGCTTGTATCCACCCCAATGCTTAGTTCAGTGCCTGTAAGTGCTTAACAAATACCACAATAATAATAATAATTATATTAATGGTTCAGCAGAGTGGGGGATTTTTTTTATAATTTTGAAAAGGCAGATGTTTTGTATAGAGGAAGGCCAGAGGAGTCAAGGAAGGATGCTAGTACTTGCTTTAAAGAAACTTTTACAATTTATGCAGGGTGACCCAGTACAGTCTAGCTCATTTGGGACAGCCCTTATGAGCCATACAATCTTACCTTCTGTATTCTCATAATGGGCCACTCTCAGGTCCCTAATATGACTCCTGAATTCATTTTTTTCTTAAAGAAAACAGGTTGGCTCTATGTTTTAAAGGAAAAGAAACAATAGGCAACCTTAATCCTTATCTTATAATAGTGATGGTATTTGCACAGCAGAGTCTGGATACATGGGTAGAAGGGTAGAAAAGGAAAAGGATTTTCTCTCTTTCCTGTCCAAAAACATTGCCTTCACTAAATCTCGTTTGCAAATACAACTTAGAGGCTAAAAGATGTAGTAAAGTCTGGTTAGGAGGAAGATGTAATTTAATAATTCCAATTTGGGAATTTTGCAATAAGATTAATGCAGGGACTGATTTCTTAACCATACCAATCGATTCTTTATGGCCGTTCCTGAGTCAAACAAACCAAATCTTTACAAACTTCCTTCTGGTGTTTTTATTTGACTGCACGCTGACATGAAATCACTTCTCTTGAACCACTCTAAGTTCCTAAAGAAAAAATACTTCCGATTCCCCCTTACAATCTTTTGACCGAACACCATCCATGTCAAAACATAATAATAATAGTAATAATGGCTTTTGTTAAGACCTTAATGTGTGCCAAGCACTAGACTGAGAGCTAGGGCATATACCATATAATCAGGTGGGATACAGCCCCTGTCCCACATGGGGCTCACAGTGAAAAATAGGTACTTGTGGAGACAGTGAGATCAGACTCCTAATAACTTCAGGGACAGGCCAAAGGAAGCAACTTTCGAAACAGGAAAAAAAAAAAAAAAACCAAAAACATGTCACTGTGAATGCTGTCAAGAATTTTAACCACTATTTCTTCCCCAAAGTTATCCTAACATCTAAATTAGGACTCATCTAATTCCAGCTCTGCTATAACTATAAAATAAAGCTTCAAATCCCAACCTGTGATTTGTATTTTTCTTATTCTATATCATTTTAAAATGAAAAAAAAAACCCACCTACTTCTTTAGAACAGCTAATTGGATGAAAGTAATAACCAAACCTAAACATATTCTCATTATTACCCATTTGGTTCCAAGTCATTACTATTGTTTGATCTCATTCATTAATAATAACTGAAGTGTTTGTTAAGCGCTTACTATATGCCAGGCACTGTACTAAGTTCTGGGACTCAGTCCCTGCCCCACATGGGGCTCAAAGTCTTAATCCCCATTTTACAGATGAGGTAACAGGCACAGAGAAGTCAAGTGACTTGCCCGAGGTCACATAACAGACAACGGATTGGAATCGTTATTCCTTTCCTTAAATGTATAAATTCACAGGCCCAAAAGCTTACGAGAAAACAGTTAAAGGATGGAAAGGGCGTTGTGAATAATGGTGAATTTAAGAGGGATCGAGTGTAGTGCAAACACATACGCAGTTCAGTGACAAATGTCTAAATTTCACAAACCGTTGTTTCTTCCTATCAGTGGCTGAGCTTCCTTTGTTAGGAAATAGAAACCCTGCTGATTCATTTGAAAAAGCCCAGACCCATTTTGTAAGGATAACCGAGAGTTGCATACAGGAAGATGCTCACTCGAAGAGCAACGGTAGACAAAAAGCAAGCCCCAGGACCCCGCGGGTCATTTCCCGTCGGATTTTCTGGCTTCGATGACTTCACTCGTCCTGAACTCCCAGCTGCCCTGCCGGCCAAGCGCTAATTCATTCATCAATCGTATTTATTGAGCGCTTACTGTATGCAGAGCACTGTACTAAGTGCTTGGAATGTACAATTCGGCAAGAGAGAGAGACAATCCCTGCCCACCAATGGGCTAATGGCTGCCTCGATTGTTTGCTGACATCTTCTCAAAGCTGACATCAGCAGCCCTCCAGCGGGATGAGGGGTGCACTCCTCCCACGCCCAGATGCAAGCCCCCCTCGAGAGACAGGGCTCGTGCCTAATTCTTCCCGTGTATTCTTTCCCCACTTCTTAGTCAGTGCTCTGCACTCCATAAGTACTTAATAAATACCATAACTACCCAGACATACCATTCATTCATTCAATAGTATTTATTGAGCGCTTACTATGTGCAGAGCACTGTACTAAGCGCTTGGGATGAACAAGTCGGCAACAGATAGAGACAGTCCCTGCCGTTTGACGGGCTTACGGTCTAATCGGGGGAGACGGACAGACAAGAACAAGAACAATACCAAATCAGAGGACTTGGGTTCTAATCCCAGTTCCACCACATGTCTGCTGTGTGACCCTGGGCAAATCACTCAACTTCTCTGGGCCTCGGTTCCCTCATCTGTAAAATGGGGATTTGATCCTACACCCTCCTACGTGGACTGTCAGCCCCACGTTGGACAGAGTCCAACCAGATTTTCTTGCGTCTATCCCAGCACCTAGTAGAGCGCTTGGCACACTGTAAGTTCTTAACACATTCCATAATTGTTATATGGTGTCTGTGGTAGCCTCATGCCAAAAAACTAATTCAATCAATTAAAAAAATGTTGGGAATCTCAATTTCTCGGCATGCCTTCGGTTTCAACTGAACCTCAGGGCCATAATGGCCCCTTAACTCGGTGATGGAACCTGCAAAAGCCTCCGTGATCTGGCTTTCTACCTCCTTCTCTAGCTGACAATCATTGTTCCCAGGTAATATAATCCAGTGAAAACATTTAACTCTATCTCTAGACTGTAAACTTGATGTGGGTGGGGACGGTGTCTGCCAACTCTCTATTATCGTACTTCCCCATGTGCTTAGTAGATTGTTTGGCAAAGAGTAAGTGCTTAATAATAATAATGATGATGGTATTTATTAAGCGCTATGTGCCAAGCACTGTTCTAAGTGCTAAAGTAGATACAAGGTCATCAGGTTTTCCCAGGTGGGGTTCACAGTTTTAATTCCCATTTTACAGATGAGGTAACAGGCACAGACAAGTGAAGTGACTTGCCCAAAGTCACACGGCTGATAAGTGGCAGAGTCAGAATTAGAACCCACAACCTCTGACTCCCAAACCCAGGTTCTTTCCACTAAGCCACGCCGACAGTGATGTCACTGATTTAGATGGATGATTAGGGGTCGGGTTGACCAGATTCAGGTTGATGATAACTTGATTTGTTTAGCGCTTTTATTATTCCAAGCCACTTGCACATCAATTACCTCATTCATTCAACATCTTGAGGTGCTGAAAAGTTCAATGAATTGCCTCACACCACAGCAAGCCCATGTTGGAGCTGGGACTCCAATTCAGGTCTTCTGATTACCAGACCTGAGCTCTTTCCACTAGACCCCATCGCCTTGTGCTTTAAGTAATAGTAAAATAATCCTTATTATCATGTTATTTGTTAAGCACTTGTCTTAGGCCGTCGAGTCGTTTCTGACCCTTAGCGACATGACGGACACATCTCAGAACGCCCTGCTCTCCGTCTGCAATTGTTCTGGTAGTGGATCCATAGAGTTTTCTTGGTAAAAATACATAAGTGGTTTCCCATTTCCTCCTTCCGTGCAGTAAACTCAAGTCTCCGGCCTCGACTATCTCCCGTGCCGCTGCTGCCCAGCACGGGTGAGTTTTGACTCGTAGCAGATGGCCTTCCACTCGCTAGCCCCTGCTCAAGCTAGGAATGGAATAGGTAGGCCTTTGCTTGACTCTCCCTCCAGTAGCCAAGACTGGTAGGATACTGGAAACTCTCCAGGTGCAAGTTACTTAATATGTACCAAACACTGTACTGAGCTCTGGGGTAGAAATAGTATATGCAGATTGGGTAGACACCTTGTTCCTTATGGGGCTCAGCCAAGTAAGAGGGAGAACAGGTATTTATTACAGATGAGGAAAATGAGGCAGAGGGAAGTTACCTTATTTGCCCAAGGTCACGCACAGCAAGCAAGAAGCCGCAGAGATAGGATTTGAACCCAGGTTCTCTGGCTTTCAGACTCATGCTCTTTCCACTAAACCCCCCTGTTTTCCTTCGACATCAATCAACCATTGTTATTTGAGGGCTTACTGTGTGCAGAGTACTGAATGACCTGGTTGGGAGAATAAAATACAATGATGATGGTAAACATGATTCCTGACTTCAAAGAGCTCAAGGAGCTTCCAGCCTAATACATGGTAATATAGAAGAGCATAACCTCACTCTTCTTCAGGCTGTCAACCTGCAGTGCTTTGCTGATTCTGAAAGGTGATTCATAATTATCCAGATGTCTTCTTGAGTGTGTGCTTCCAAAGTCATCAATGTAAAGAAGTTACTACGTGAATGAATTACACACACTAAAGTCTGATGAGTTTAAAAAAAAGAAAAGAAAAAACTCCCAGAGGCCTGGCACTGCATTCTTGACCCACCTTGCAGAATCCTTGTTGCAAAGAGGGGATTGAAAAGAACTCCCCAGTTAAGCCCTCCTTTTTCCCTTACTCCCTCTCCCTTCTGTATCACCTACGCACTCGGATCTGTACCCTTCAAACTACTTGATCCGGGCTCCGCCACCCATCTGCTGTGTGCCCTTGGGCAAGTCATTTAACTTCTCTGGCCACGCGGTGATTCTGGGACAGCAACGCTGACGGTGTCCTTCAGCAGCCCAACCACAATGACTCCGGCTAGAATCTCGCCGGCAATAGAGAGCAGTGAGACGCTACCATGATTTAGTCTCCGCTTTCTTCTTGTAGGCGGTCATGTTGTCATCCTCCAAATCCTATGGCGTTCCCCAGCGCTCCATACTTTAATTGTGGTGTTTTGAGGCAGACCCTGAGGAGGTGATTGAATGGCAGGCTTCAGCTTGTTTAGCTTCAGCTAGCTCCCATCGTAACTGGGACTTTAGTCATTCGTCATTGGCTCTGCTGCAGTGGTGACTTCAAGAGTGAAGTATTACCCTTGTCTTCACCCTTTGGCCGGGCCAACTATGCTTTGGTAGTTCATCCTCCTACATAAAGGCTGGAGATCATTAAGATGCTCTTGCCAACCTTTTGAGATTCCTTCCTCGTCACAAGGATGGAACCTTCTCTACCAAGATAGTCCATCATTTACAGAACTCGGGTTTAATTTTTCTTTTACGAGAATCATTTTAGCTGTGCATGACATCATGTTTTGACTTATTCAGGATTTAAACCAGCATATCACTGGTTTCCCATATACTAGCCCTTCCCTCCCATTAGTTCAGCCTAAACCGTCTTCCCCTACACACAATATTGTTATACCGTACTCTCCCCAATGCTTAGTACAGTACCCTCCACACAGTAAGCACTCAATAAATACAATTAACTGATGCAGCATTAGCTTCAAGCAGCCTTAATTCCACACAGGATTATGAAACCGAGCTAACGGAAGGTCCTGTCTGGGTCGGCAAATTCTACCCCCCCACCATATTCTACTGATCCAAATATTTCCCCATTTAAAACTGCCAAGTTTGCCAGGTTTGCGTTGTCCTTTGGGGACCTAAATGTCCAACGGGGAAAGCATTAAGAGGCCTGACTTTTTGCTGACCCCCAATCGGGAGGAACAAGGGCCACAAAAGCCTGAGGAATTCTCCCCTAGTGGAAGGAAGTACACAGAATCCTGAGATGAATAAGGAGTATTACCAAGCCAGGTAATGTGTTTCCCTAGTTAATGTACAACATGAAGGGCAGCTTGATCAAATGAAACAACTGTTTGCATCCAGGAATCTGAGTGGAATTAATATGCAGAGGCCCCGGGGCAAGCTTCTGCCATATCCCCTCCCATTTTGTTCCACACTGTTTGTTAAGCCTTTACTATGTGCCAGGCACTGTACTAAAGCACCGGGGTAGAATCAAGCTAATCAGGTTGGAGCCGGTCCCTGTCCCATACGGGCTCACAGTCTTAATCCCCATTTTACGCATGGGGTGACAGACACAGAGAAGTGAAGTGACTTGCCCAAGGTCACAAAGCAGACAAGTGGCAGAGTTGGGATTAGAACTCGATCTCGTCATCTCCTACCGCTGCACTATCTCCTCCCTCACCAACTCTGAAATCCCTCTCTCTGACCATAACCTTCTCACCTGCCTCATCTCTCACACTCCCTCCCCCTGCAAATCTTCGCTACTGCCCCACAGAGACCTCCGCTCTCTCGATCCCATCCGTCTTTCCAATAGCATCTCGCCTCACCTTGCCGCCCTGTCCTCTCTTCCCACTCTCGACGAGCGGGTCTCCGCTCTCAACTCCACCCTCTCTACTCATCTCGACTCTCTCGCCCCCCTTTCCCTCCGCCGCTCTCGCTCCACTAACCCACAGCCCTGGATCGCCTCCTCCGTCCGCCTCCTACGCTCCTATGCTCGAGCTGCTGAGCGCCGCTGGCGAAAGTCCAAGCACCAAGCCGACCTCACACACTTCAAATTTATCCTTTCCTGCCTTAACTCTGCCCTCTCCTCCGCCAGGCAAAGCTTCTTCTCCTCCCTCATCGACACCCATGCCCGTCACCCCCGCCGATTGTTCCGGACCTTTAACTCTCTCCTTAGGCCCCCTGTTCCTCCCCCTCCCCCATCTCTCACCCCCAATGATCTGGCCACCTATTTCCTCACGAAAATCAACACGATCAGGTCTGAGCTCCCCAAAGTCACCCCTCCGCCTCTCCCCTCCCCCCCAACAACCCCCTCCCCTACTTTCCCATCCTTCCCTGCAGTATCCTCAGAGGAGATCTCCTCCCTCCTCACAAGTGCCACCCCCTCCACCTGCGCCTCGGACCCCATTCCCTCTCACCTTCTTAAAACCGTCGCCCCTGCCCTCCTCCCTTCCTTAACTTCTATTTTTAACCACTCAATCTCCAAGGGCTCCTTCCCCTCTGCCTTCAAACATGCCCACGTCTCCCCCATCCTAAAAAAACCCGCTCTTGACCCCACTTCCCCCTCCAGTTATCGTCCTATCTCCCTACTACCCTTCCTTTCCAAAATCCTAGAACGAGTCATCTACAATCGATGCCTAGAATTCCTTAACTCCCATTTTCTCCTAGACCCCCTCCAATCTGGCTTTCGTCCCCTCCACTCTACCGAGACTGCTCTCTCTAAGGTCACCCGTGACCTCCTTCTTGCCAGATCCAATGGCTCCTACTCCATTCTGATCCTCCTTGACCTCTCTGCTGCCTTTGACACTGTCGACCATCCCCTCCTCCTCCATACCTTATCTCACCTTGGCTTCACGGACTCTGTCCTCTCCCGGTTCTCCTCTTACCTCTCTGGCCGGTCATTCTCGGTCTCCTACGCCGGAGCCTCCTCCCCCTCCCATCCTTTAACTGTTGGAGTTCCTCAAGGGTCAGTTCTTGGCCCTCTTCCGTTCTCCATTTACACTCACTCCCTCGGTGAACTCATCCGCTCTCACGGCTTTGACTACCATCTCTACGCAGATGACACGCAGATCTACATCTCCGCCCCTGTCCTCTCCCCCTCCCTTCAGGCTCGCATCTCCTCCTGCCTCCGGGACGTCTCCACCTGGATGTCGGCCCGCCACCTAAAACTCAACATGAGCGAGACTGAGCTCCTCATCTTCCCTCCCAAACCCGGTCCGCTCCCAGACTTCTCCATCACCGTGGATGGCACGACCATCCTTCCCGTCCCGCAGGCCCGCAATCTCGGTGTCATCCTTGACTCGTCCCTCTCGTTCACCCCACACATCCTATCCGTTACCGAGACCTGCCGGTTTCACCTCTACGATATCGCCAAGATCCGCCCTTTCCTCTCCACCCAAACGGCTACCTTACTATTTCGGGCTCTCGTTATATCCCGGCTAGACTACTGTGTCGGCCTTCTCTCTGACCTCCCTTCCTCCTCTCTCGCCCCGCTCCGGTCTATTCTTCACTCCGCTGCCCGGCTCATCTTCCTGCAGAAACGATCTGGGCATGTCACTCCCCTTCTTAAACAACTCCAGTGGTTGCCTATCGACCTCCGCTCCAAACAAAAACTCCTCACTCTAGGCTTCAAGGCTCTCCGTCACCTTGCCCCTTCCTACCTCTCCTCCCTTCTCTCTTTCTACCACCCACCCCGCACGCTCCGCTCCTCCGCCGCCCACCTCCTCACCGTCCCTCGGTCTCGCCTATCCCGCCGTCGACCCCCGGGTCACGTCCTCCCACGGTCCCGGAACACCCTCCCTCCTCACCTCCGCCAAACTGATTCTCTTTCCCTCTTCAAAACCTTACTTAAAACACCTCCTCCAAGAGGCGTTCCCAGACTGAGCTCCTCTTCCCCCTCTACTCCCTCTGCCATCCCCCCTTTACCTCTCCGCAGCTAAAGCCTCATTTTCCCCTTTTCCCTCTGCTCCTCCACCTCTCCCTTCCCATCCCCACAGCACTGTACCCGTCCGCTCAACTGTATATATTTTCGTTACCCTATTTATTTTGTTAATGAATTGTACATCGCCTCGATTCTATTTAGTTGCCATCGGTTTTTACGAGATGTTCTTCCCCTTGACGCTGTTTAGTGCCATCGTTCTTGTCTGTCCGTCTCCCCCGATTAGACTGTAAGCCCGTCAAACGGCAGGGACTGTCTCTATCTGTTGCCGACTTGTTCATCCCAAGCGCTTAGTACAGTGCTCTGCACATAGTAAGCGCTCAATAAATACTATTGAATGAATGAATGAATGAATGAACTCAGGTCCTCTAACTCCCAGGCCCCTGTTCTTTCTACCAAGCCATAATAATAATAATATTTTTAGCATTTGTTAAGCACTTACTATGTGCCAGGCACTGTGCTGCAATATCCCCGGATTCCACGAGAGCAGACAATTGCATCAGTTGTAGAAGCCAACCTTTTCCCTCTTGACTGTAAACTTGTTGTGGGCAGGGAATCTGTTTATTGCTATATTGTATTCTTTCAAGTGCTTAGTACAGTGTCCTGTGCACAGTAAGCGCTCAATAAATACAATTGATTGACTGACTTACGAGTGGGAGACCTATACCGACTATAGATGCCATGTCTAACTTCTAGAGCAGTTCACTCAGCTTCGTGACATTAAATGGCAAAATGGGATCACAAGCAAAAACCAGCAGCAGCAGCGCGACTTAGTGGAAAGAGTATGGATGGGCCTTGAAATCAGAAGGTCATGGGTTTAATAATAATAATAATAATGTTGGTATTTGTTAAGTGCTTACTATGTGCCGAGCACTGTTCTAAGCGCTGGGGTAGACATAGGGGAATCAGGTTGTCCCACGTGGGGCTCACAGTCTTAATCCCCATTTTACAGATGAGGGAACTGAGGCACAGAGAAGTTAAGTGACTTGCCCACAGTCACACAGCCGACAAGTGGCAGAGCTGGGATTCGAACTCATGAGCCCTGACTCCAAAGCCCGTGCTCTTTCCACTGCGCCACGCTGCTTCTCTGGGTTCTAATCCCAGCTCCACCACTTGTCTGTTGTGTGGCCTTGGGCAAGTCACTTCAGTTCTCTGGGCCTCAGTTACCTCATCTGTAAAATGGAGATTAAGACTATGAGCCCCACGTGGGGCAGGGACTGCATCTAACCCGATTTGCTTCTATCCACCCCAGTGCTTATTAGAGTGTCCGTCGCACAGTAAGTGCTTAACGAATACCACAAATTATTGAATGAAGCCCACCGGCAGAAGTTTGTGCTTGGTGCGGAGGGAAACCGGAAGCCACCGAAGGGCTTTGAGGAGAGGGGAGTTGTGAGATGCATAATGCTTTTCGAAGATGATCCACACACCAGTATATACGACAGATTGCAGAGAGGTGAGGGAAGGGGGTGGTAGGAAACAGTGAGATGAATGATATAATAGCCTACCCCAATATGAGAAGCACATAGACCAAGGGAGCAGCAGTGAGTGGAGAGGAATGGATGGAGGTGGGAATCCATTCATCGTATTTATTGAGCGCTTCCTGTGTGCAGAGTACTGTACTAAGCATGTGGGAAATGTTATGTACAGAGAAGAGGCAAGATTTAGCAGTAGCTTGAATTGGAACTGAAAGCAGCGTGGCTTAGTGGAAAGAGCACAGGCTTGGGAGTCAGAGGTCATGGGTTCTAATCCCGTCCCCGCCACTTGTCAGCTGTCTGACTCTGGGCAAGTCGCTTAACTTCTCTGTGCCTCAGTTACTTCATCTGTAAAATGGGGATTAAGACTGTGAGCTCCACGTAGGACAACCTGTTTACCTTGTATCTCTCCCAGCAATTAGAACAGTGCTTGGCACATTGTAAGCGTTTAACAGACACGATAATTATTATATGAGAGTCAACTGACTATAAGCTCATTATGGGCAGGGAACGTAACTGCTAATTCTACTATACAATACTCTCCTAAGCACTTAGTACAGTGCTCTGCACATAGTAAGCACTCAGTAAGTACCACTGATTGAAAGGTAGTGAGAAGCTTCACTGGGCAGCCTGTGTGAGGAGAATGGACAGCAGCAAAATTCTCAGAGTTGTTCTATGGTAACCGTACTCCAAGAGCCACAAACAGGGAGGAGTGAAGACAGATTTTAAAGACAAAATAAATAAACCATAGTCTATGTGTCCTAGATGTAGACAGCAGTAGGTGACAGACCAGGCTGGCGAACAGGCAGTCGGAATTGGAGAGACACAAGCAAATAGGTTCCAAGAAGAATTAAGCAGAATCAAAAACAGAAGGAAGCATTATGAGTAGCTAACTGGATAGTACATCTTTCTTCCAGACAAGGCAGAGAGATAATGCACCAACTTTATCAGCCCCAAGAGCACACAGAGAAATTCACACCCTTAGTAACATGATCTTCAAGACCTGAAAAGTGGTTAGATATACTTTAGATGCTCGCTTCCACCAACATTTTTCCCACCAGCTGGACTGATTCCCTCAAGGCTGTCATCACCCTGCAACAATTTCATGTTGTTTCCCAGTTTATCATTCGTCTTCAGATTTAATCATAGTCTTTCACTTGAAATTTCTTATTCTTTTTGGAAAAGTGTTGAAATTGCCCCTTAACTATCTCGCCGACACCTTTGATTCAGCATGTCCAAAACGGAATTCCTCACCTTACCCCCTAAACCCACATCCTGCCCTGACTTTTCCATCTCAGCTGATAATCCCAGCCCATAAACTTACAACCTTGGTGCCCTCCTCAACCATTTGCCCTCGTTCCACACATCCAGTCCACTGTCAAATCCTGCCAATGTTTCCCACATAATACTTTCCAGCCCTACCTCTTTCTCTCCATCCAAATTGCTATGGCCTTGCCGCAGTAAACCATGGTATTGACCTCCTTGCTTTTTTCCAGACTCCAGTTTCTCCCCACTTCAATCCATACTACATGTTGCCAAAACTATGAGCCCCACATGGTTACCTTATATCTACCCCAGCGCTTAGAACAGTGCTTGGCACATAGTAAGCATTTAACAAAAACCATCAGTATTATTAGGTCACAGCTCTCCCCATATTCACATCCTTCCTTAGTCCCACCTCCTCCAAAGAGTTTTTCCCAATTAATCTCCCAGCACCTTAAGGCATATCATCCTTTCAGCCGACTCTAGTACTTATGGACACTCTACTTGCAAATATTTTTATATTTGTCTCTTCCGCTAGAGTGAAAGCTCCTTGTGGTTATAGAACATGCCCTTTATTATTCCGTAGTTACCAAGTACCGCGAAGTGTGCAGCCTTCCAAGTGAGAGATCAGTATATGTTACTATTGCAATTAAGATGCATAACTTTTTTCAAACATATGCAGCAGAGCCCATAAACCTGATCCAGTTCTAGCAGACTGGAAGCCTATTCCAAAAACAGAGATGTAAATAAGTAATCCTGACAGAACTAAATAAATAATAATAATAATAACCTTTGTATTTAAGCGCTTACTATGTGCCAAGCACTGTACTAAGAGCTGGGATGGATAAAAGCAAGCTGGGTTGGACACAGTCCCCTGTCCCACGGTGGGGCTCACAGTCTCAATCCCCATTTTACAGATGAGATAACTGAGGCACAGAGAAGCTAAGGAACTTGCCCGGCAGACAAGTGGCAGAGCCGGGATTAGAACTCATGACAGTCAAACTGGTAAACTCCTGAATTTCACCTCCCAGAGAGAACATGGAGCTTCCACAAATGGACCACTCCCATGCAGATTCCCACTCTTCCAAAACCCTTCCACCTAGGAATAAGGGTGAGAGCAGGAATAGCAGGAAAAACCATGCTGATATTTAGAAAGCTATTTGGGAAGTTATTGCTTTCAAGGTTGGGAATTCTTGGCTGAGGACAAAAAAAAACCACAAAAAAACCTCTCACTGGGATAAACTCTCTCAAGGTTTAAGTTGAGTGGGCAAACAAACTCAAGTGCAGAATGAATTATAAAAAGAGCTAGCAACAGAGCCAGGCAGTTCATTCAAGAATGCCCATCAGTTATCCAAGGTCCCAAGGTTCACAGTGTTGCAGTTTAGAAGCTCTAAGGTCTTACAGAAGTTACATTCAAAGCCAGTAAGATTAGCGGGGCATAGGCCAACATTAATCAATGTACTTCCCTCCGGAATTAAAGTCGAAGTAATTTCGTCTAGGGTAATGTGCTGTGTAATAGTACTGTCATCTTTTAAGCACTCCCAATGTGTGAAATATTGAACTAAGAAATATCGAATTTCTTCCCTTTTGTCTCTGTCCTCCTTACCTCACACCTCCCCGATCCCTTTTTAGAGGATGAGCTCCAGGGGGTCGGGGCCAGAGTCAGATTCAATACTCTTGGAACTTTCTCTCGTACTTAGTTCAGTGCTTCACACAATGTAAGCTTAAAACATGTCATCACTACTACAGTGCACCAAAAGGCCACTAAATAAATACTAGTATTGTTACTATTACCATCACCAGGGTTCTGCTAATTGTGAAACAAATTCAGGTGTCCTGAAAAATTTACCAAGATCCAATATGGCTTTTGTTCAAGCCAGATATTCGATTTCACTAAATCCTGTCAGTTTCACTCTTGGTAAAACCTGGCCTTTCCTCTCCATCCAGACTGCTATCACGCTGGTCCAAACTCTGGTCGTATCTCAACTCAACTACCGCGCCAGCCTCCTTGCTGACCTCCCGGCCTCTTGTCTCTCCCCACTCCAGTCCATACTTCACTCTACTGCCCAGATCGTTTTTCTAAAGAAAAATTCAGTCCATGTTTCACCCTTCCTCATGAACCTCCAGCGGTTGCCCATTCATCTCTGCATCAAACAGAAACTCCTACTATTAGCTTTACAGCACGTAATCAGCTCTCCCGCTCCTATCCACAAACTGGCAGGTGCCCAGGCCTCTGAAATGTACTTGTTTCAAGTTCTGGGGAACCCGTGGCTGCTTCCAAAGACGTGCTGCCTCTCTATTTGGACCGCCTCCGACTCAAACTTTCCCAAGCCGCTCAGGACCCCGAAGCTTGGCCTGCACAGTGGCCTGTGAGGCCCCTATCTACACCACTAGATCTGTGGCTCAACCTTCTGGCTATCTGGGACCTTTGGACACTCAATAGTCACCCCACAGCACTGATGTACATATCTTTAAATTCTACCTTATAAATTACCTATTCATATTAATGTCTCCCTCGCTTTCTAGACTGTAAGCTCATTATGGGCAGGGAATGTGTCCGCGAGTTCTATTGTATTATACTCGCCCAAGCGCCTTAGTGCAGTGCTCCGCACATAGTAAGTGCTCAATAAATACCATTGATTGACTGATTGAGGGCATTTGGGATTACCAGAACGAGGAGTCCAGCGGCTAGGGGCCAAGAGTCTAGGTTCCATTTTGGACCTACCCAAGCTGCGTGGAACATGGGTGCTAGAACAATAGTAGACTTCCCAATACTAAGGGCTAAAATGCTCAAAATAACAGTGTTCTAGCTCAAATCAATCCTATTTATTGAGCTCTTACTATGTGCAAAGCACTGTACTTAGTGCTTGGGAGAGTACAATATAACAATCAAAGGACACATTCCCTGCCCACATTGTGCTTACAGTCTAAAGGAGGAGACAGACAGTAATAAAGAAATTACAGATATATACATAAGTGCTGTACATCGAAGATATCTCATCGGTATCTCGAAGCTTCGTGTTCATCATTGTTCCTGAATTATTCCGATTTGCTACTTCTAATTGCCCCTTGGAGGGCTCCGTGTATAAAAATGGCTCAAAGGAATAAACAGGTCCCCAAAACAGCGATATGACATCTGCCCTCGCGTCAGGAGCGTACACTGCCTAGCTGTCCCGCTGACTGCTGACAACTCCACAACACCGAGCCAGCAGGAAGAGGAAGACGACGGGCTCACTCTGAGGAAATCCCACAAGTCCTCTTCGCTGCTTTATCGCTCGGAAAAGATTTTGCCAACTGAAACTGGACACTCTTAAGAGAATGGGTCAGGTGGTTGCATGGTTGCATGGCCACTTGGGGGTTGAGAAGACTGGTTGCCTTGGCCAGACTTGGGAACCAGTACACAATGCGGCCACTCCTGGGAGATGGGAGGTTGGAAGCAGACCCCAAATGGCGGCTGCACGGGAGATGAACCCTGGCCTCAGCCCAGGAGCCAGGGGAGGGTAGACAGTAGCACTGGGGGAGACTGAGGAATACAGATCAGCCATCTAGCTGAGCCTCTGGCATCACGTTCCCCCCGACACTGGCTCCTTAGTCCATGTCCTCAATTCATCCCGGTGCCTGCTGCAGCTGCCGTTGAGCAACTCGTGAAACTATAAAACCTGATCGCTGGTGCGGCCTTGCATGATTTCATGGTCTCAACAATTGTGCTAGTCTTGTTCCATGTCACTAAGGCTGGCGTGACAATCTACCACGACACCAGGGAGGAGCAGTGGATGTTCTGTTCCACATTCTTAGATGCATACCAAACCTTGACCAGTGGTCTGGCAACACTATTCATCCTGAAAGGGGAACTAGGAAGTGTGCCCCCACAAATAATGATAATAATAATAATGATGGCATTAAGTGCTTACTGTGTGCCAAGCACTGTTCCAGGAACTGGGGTTGAAACAAGGTAATCGGGTTGTCCCATGTGGGGCTCAGTCTTCATCCCCATTTTCCAGATAAGGTAACTGAGGCACAGAGAAGTTAAGTGACTTGCCCAAAGTCACTCAGCTGACAAGTGGTGGAGCCAGGATTAGAACCCACGACCTCTGACTCCCAAACCCGGGCTCTTTCCACTGAATTCCCTGTCTCACTCTGATTAGTCTTACCAGAAAACCGTCCTTTACTTGGGGCTGCAAAAGCAAACAGAAACCCAATGCAAAACACGTGACAGTCGCATCGTGGAACATTAGAACACCTACGGCTACGACAGCGGCAGTACCCGTGGCAGATGAGCTAGTTAGATCAGGAGTCGATACCAAGGCAATGAGCAAAAAGACCTCGATGGTGGGGGCTCCTTTCACTGGTGAAATCCTTCTTCCTCTGAAGGAAAACTCACAGAAGTAGGCTTTGCAATCCATTACGGACTCCAGCCTTCCCAATGTGGGACATTTCAAAGACATGAGCAAGCATATAGACTCTATGCCCGCCTCTAAAAGAGGCAGCATGGCCTAGTAGATAGAGCGTGGGCCTGGGAGTCAGAGGGACCTGAGTTCTAGTACCAGCTCCACCACTTGTCTGTTGTGTGACCTTGGGCAAATCGCTTAACTTCTCTGGATCTCAGTCTCCTCATCTCTAAAATGGGGATTGGATTCGATTCCCCCCTGCTTAGACTGTGAGCCCCATATGGGAGAGGGACTGTTTCTGATTATTTTGTTTGCCCCAAGTACAGTGCTTGGTACAAACTTAAGCACTTAAATACCATAATTTTTATTACTGGAAGAATCTAGAAAGACTCACCACAGTAGTGCTGATAATCAACAAGCTGACTGTCACGGGAGATTTAAACCCATGAGAGACAGTGATACGGAAACAGATAAAAATCACTTAATATGAAAGTTGAAAGCTAAATGCCAATGGTCATTCAGACAGTGCCTGTACTAAACTCTTAATCAGCAATGCTACATTTGCTTACTGAATAAAAGCTGGACATCTAAGCCCAAGCACGCTGAGTCTCCTGAAGGAGTTCTCATTCCTGCTCATCTGTGGGGGCTGAATGGTCAACTGACTATCACTTGAAACATTACAAAATTATTCAGTACTAAAACCACTAAGCTCTAAAGGCATGCATTCCAATCACACGGGCAGCTAAATGTCAGACACGGAGACAGAGAGGACATAAACAAGCAAGTTGGCCCCCTCAGAGTTAGCTTGCTTCTACTGATGAGATCGGGAAATGGGTGTCCCTACAAGATTCTGTCAACTCGGGCAGCTTGAAGAAAATGACCCAGAAATAAAACTACGGTCACTCAAGCCCGCAAGGCCTCAACGCGTTACAGATTCTGTAAGCTCACTGTGGGCAGGGAACGTGTCTGTTTACTGTCCCAGGTCCCTAGTACAGTGCTCTACACATAGTAAGCGCTCAATAAACGACTGACTGGCTGAAAAAATACCGGGCTCAGCATATGACACCGGGCGGCAGCGGTATATATTCAAACCCACTGAGAAGTGGAACAAGAAGTTCCACGTATTCTTCCTTTCATCAAAACCACACTTCTTCTAAGCCTCTAAAGGAAGTCACCAGCAAAGTTGCTCAATCCATTGCTACACTTGGGGCTGGCACTTGTTTAGACCTGGCTGGGTTGGCCGACTGACTCCATCAGCTAAACAGTATAACCTCAATGTCTTGGAGAGCAGTTTCAGTCTCAACTGGTAAATTAGCTGAACTGTAGAGGTGTTTTTGAGTCTGAGGCTAGGACTTTGTGCTTGATGGCGGTGTTCTTGTCTTCCACTTCTGGGTGGGATTTTATTTTTATTTTTTGGTCTCTGTATAGCACTTATAACGTCAGACACTGTTCTAAGTGCTAGATTAGATAAAGGATAAGGCAGATAAAAGGCTAGAGAAGCAGCGTGGCTCAGTGGAAAGAGTCCGGGGTTGGGAGTCAGAGGTCGTGGGTTCTAATCCTAGTTCTGCCACGGGCTCAGTGGAAAAAGCACGGGCTTTGGAGTCAGGGCTCATGAGTTCGAATCCCAGCTCTGCCACTTGTCGGCTGTGTGACTGTGGGCGAGTCACTTAACTTCTCTGTGCCTCAGTTCCCTCATCTGTAAAATGGGGATTAAGACTGTGAGCCCCACGTGGGACAACCTGATTCCCCTATGTCTACCCCAGCGCTTAGAACAGTGCTCGGCACATAGTAAGCGCTTAACAAATACCAACTTGTCAGCTGGGTGACTTTGGGCAAGTCACTTCACTTCTCTGTGCCTCAGTTACCCTATCTGTAAAATGGGGATTAAGACCGCGAGCCCCACGTGGGGCAACCCGATGACCTTGTATGTCCCCCAGTGCTTAGAAGAGTGCTTGGCACACAGTCAGCGCTTAACAAATAGCCTTACTATTATAAAAGCAAATTAGGTTGGATATAGTCCCTGTCCTGTCTTAGTCCCTGTCACAGTCTAAGTAGGAGGAAGAACAGGGATCCCCATTTTGCAGTTGAAGAAACCGAGGTACAGAGAAGTTAAAGCAACTTGCCCATGGTCACAAAGTAAGCAATTGGCAGAGCTGGGATTAGAACTCTTGGCTGCTGTGTGACCTTGGGAAGTCACTTCACTTCCCTGTGCCTCAGTTTCCTCATCTGTAAAATGGGGATTAAGTCTGTGAGCCCCACATGGGACATGGACTGGGTCACCGCTGATTAACTTGAACGTACCCCAGCGCTTATTATAGTGCCTGGAACATAGTAAATATTTAAATGTCATTTAAATGAAAAGTCTAGATTTCTGTTCTAATTTCTTATAGTTATGGACCAGACAGTTATCTTGCCATAATGGAATCCTCATTCAACTGCATTATTAAGTGCTTACTGTGTGCAAAGTGCTACACTAAGAGCTTGGGAGAACAATAAACAGAAACATTACAACAATAAAAAGAAACATTCCCTGCCTACAATGAGCTTATGTCTAGAGGAGGGGAGACAGTCATGAATACAAATAAGGTTACAGATATGTACATAAGTGCTGTGGGGCTGGGGGGAGGGGGAGGAAGAGCAAAGGGAACAAGTCAGGGCGAAGCAGAAGGGAGTGGAAGATGAGGAAAGGTGGGGCTTAGTCTGGGAAGGCCTCTCGGAGGAGAGGTGTCTTCAATAAGGCTTTGAAGATGGGGGAGAGTAATTGTCGGACTGGAGGAGGGAGGGCATTGCAGGCCAGAGGCAGGACGTGGGCGAGGGGTCGGCAGCGAGACAGGAGAGATGGAGGCACAGTGAGAAGGCTAGAATTAGAGGAGCTAAGTGTGCATCCTGGCTTGTAGAGAGAGGCAAGGTGAGGGAGGAGGGGGCAAGCTGGTAGACCACCAATGGTGAGGAGTTTGTGTTTGATGTGGAGGTGAATGGGCAACCACGGAAAGTTTTTGAGGAGTGGGGTGACAAGTTCTGAACATTTTTGTAAAAAAAAAAGTGATGTGGGCAGCAGAGTGAAAGTAAGGACTGGAGTGGGGAGAGACAGGAGGCTAGGAGGTCAGCAAGGAGGCTGAGGCGGGGATCCAGGCGGGATAAAATGAGTGATTACATTAACAAGGTAGCAGTTTGGATGGAGGGAAAAGGGTGGATTTTAGCGACGTTGCGAAGGGGGGACCGACAGGATTTAGTGATGGACTGAATACGTGGTTTGAATGAGAGGAGCCAAGGATAATACCAAAGTTACACCCTTGTGAGACGGTGGTGCCGTCTAAGTGATGGCAAAGTCATGGGGAGGACAGGGTTTGGGTGGGAAGATAAGGAGCTCCGTTTTGGACACGTTAAGCTTGAGGTGCAGGCGGACATCCAAGTAGAGATGTCTTGAAGTCGGGAGGCGATGCGAGACTGGAGAGAGGGAGAAATAACAGGCTGGAGATGTAGATTTGGGTATCGTCTGCGGAGAGCTGAAACCATGGGAGTGAATGAGTTCTCCAAGGGAGTGGGTGTAGATGGAGAACAGAAGGGGACCCAGAACTGAACCTTGAGTGCTAACCCCCACAGTTGCCGGGGGGAGGCAGAGGCGGAGCCAGCGAAGGAGACCGAGAATGACGGCCGGAGACCTCATGACATAAATCTGCATGAATAAAAGTAATCTGAGTTAGATATCCCAGGCTGAGGGGGCAAAAATGAAAAACCATCTTTCCCATCCACCAGCCACACCAGCGGGATTTTGCCAAGTGGTCTTCATGAGTCTGTAGCCAGTCTATCCCCTCTTTCTTTCATGATGTCTAATCCAAAACCACTTCTTAAAAAAAAAAAAGCCTCAGCAATTCCAGCAAGGTTAGATGCCCAAACCTTTCTGACAATTATACCCACATGCAAATGGATTAACTATTTAGAAGATTCTTTCCCAAGCATCTATAAATTCCCTCCCTTTTACAGTAAAGCAGTCAAGCTGTTTCAAAAAATCTGCTTTTCTAATCTTAATCTCCTTTTTATGTTAGTCCCATTCCCCATTGCTCATACATGGATATCAGATTACAAATCTTGTATTTTCTTCTCAACAAGTGTGAATACTCAGTTATCTACCCATTCAGTCCATTCATCTCTGCTCTCTTCTTTGATGCTAGTTAGCTCAAAAAGAAGGAAAGAGGAAGGAAAACAAAATGGACATTTCTGGGGGTGGGGGAGAAGTCAAGGGAGCAGAGTATGCTTCATCTACATACAAAGCCCAAAAAACCAGCTTCAGTTAAGACAAACTAGTTCTAACCATGACTTTGCCCAGGGCTTAACTTTCCTCTCCAAACCATGGGCTAACTTGCTTAGAGGAAGTTGTGGTTCCAGAAACTTGTTAAATATCAGAAGTTAGAACAGTTTCTAATATGACAAAATCCCAGAGCATAGTAACCGTGTTCTCAGTAAAGACCTCGTCTTCTGAAATGGTATTTTCTGACCACTGAATCTGATGGGGAACAGGGGACTTCAAGGTCCCGTCCAGCCCAGATCACAGGCATCTAACTCACCACCACACTCTGTCACCAGGTTTTTTTTAATTGGTGGGTGGGGTAGGAAACCCAGTTTTGCCTGGTTCCTCTGCAGTCTGCTTCCTGCCCAACACTCAAAACTCGAGGGGAGCATGATTCAATCTGGGGAGGGTGCAGGGAGAAAGAAGCTCTGGGGGGGTATGATTCAATCTAATAGGGGGGTGGGAGGAAAAGAGGGAGTTGGGGAGATGGCAACCCCAGGATCCTTCGAGCCCATCTCCACTAGGGTGGTATCACTCTCAATTTGACATTGGAGCACTTATCCTACCAAGGGCAGGAAAAGATGGAGTAAAGTTATCCCATACCTGGCTGGGGGAGATCCCTGTTTAGAAGGCTGAACCTCTGGTCCACATTAACAGGGTGGGAGAGAGGACCCTGCTAAGACTCCTCCCTTCCCCACGTCAACCCCACTTTTTTTCTAAATCACGGAAGCCTGTTCCATCCATTAAAATACTGAACTACCAAACCGGAGAATGGACCGAGCTTAACTCTGGTGAGGTAGTAACAGGTGTTGGGATTCTCCCATCCCATCCCATCCCTCTGAATTCAGTGTCCTACCTTGGTGCAGACTCAAAGCAGCCCTGCCCCAGGGCCACTTACCTGTTGGCCTAAACATGGGCTTTCGGACGGTGCACACCGGTAAATGATACAACTGGAGAAAAAAAAAAAAAGCCTAGGGCCAAAATTTTAAAAGGCTCTGGAAGTTCGTATTCCAAAATTAGGAAAGAGGAAACTGATGAGCTTTTCTATGATCAGGAATTTTCAACTAACCTTCCTGAACAGTCAGCCAGACCATATTCCTGCTCAGCTAAGTATCAAGAGTTTCCAGCTCATGACCCACCGGATTTGATACATCTTTGTGGTTCTGGCAGAGTCTCTTAGTACAGAACAAACTGTCCAGAGATTTTAAAACAAAAGAAAATGCTCCAGTCATCAGGTTGGGAGGACAAAAATTTCCCACTATTAGAGTGAAAAGAAATCCAGCATAGCAGATACATTATGTGCATGTAGATTTATACCAGCAACTTAAATTTATTTCCCTGCCAATGAAACTCCAATGTAGCACAGTGTAATAATAATGAAATGATCTTTCTTCAGGGTGCTCTGTATCATGCACTGTGCTTTGGGCTGGGGTAGATACAGAGTGACCAGACCAGACAGAATTCCTCTCCCATACAGAGCTCACAACCTAGGAGCAAATGAATAAGAAAGCTAAGGTGAGCCCATTAGGCAGAATGAAGCTCTAAAAGATAAAAGGCTCCAATGGCAGAAGGCTAATCTTACAGGCAGAAGGCTAATCTTATGAGGATAAGATTATCATTAATCTTACATTAACGATCCATAATAATTGTGGTACTTAAGCACTTACTGCGTGCCAGGCACTGTTCTAAGCGCTAGGGTAGATACACAGTCTTATCCCCATTTTACAGATGAGGGGGCTGAAACCCAGAGAAGCTAAGTGACTTGCCCAAGGTCACAAAGCAGACAAGTGGCAGAGCCAGAATTAGAACTCAGGTCCTTCTGACTCCTAGGTCCGTGCTCTATCCCCTAGGCCGCACCCTTGCATCTCTGTGGGTAAACATGGAACTAGTGGTGACGAGACCTGACTTAGTCTGTACTCATTATTAATAAATGCCTCAGGTCACCACTTTGGTTCCTCTGTGGCTCACAGCATGCCAGGTTTATAAACGGACAACACTGCATTTCAACAATCTTAGTTTATAGGGCTTAATAAGATGAAATGTAGTAGAGGGCGGGCAGAGGCGAGAAGGAAATACCATTAAATCAATGAATGAATGAAAAGGTCAAGGATCTAACTGCTCCACCTTTGTGGCCTGTTAGACCTGGGAGTACAGGCTTGGCACTCCACATTTCTAGCCTGTGCCTAGCCAGATGAATTTCGGATGATCGCTCGACTCCCTGATCCCCTCAATCCCCAAATCTTGGTACGTTTTCTCATCCGTGGACATTACTTATCCTGGATAATTTTTCTTCATCTCTTCAAACCTTGCTGTTATTTCTAGAATGAAAGAAGTTTTGCATCAAAAAGAAGACCTGCTAATTTGCTACCGGCGGTACCGAACCACATTTCTGACTTCAAAATACCCTGAGCCAGATGGACTGACCATCCGATTCGGAGCCGCCGACTCACCTGATCAGGTGACCTAGAGAGCCCAAGGGGAGCCACAGAAGAAGGATCTGTAGTTTCAAGAACCTCCAGCAACCAGGGGGCTAGTGGGAAATGCCCATCAGCATCACAGCCCTTGACGCTAATAGTAATAATAATGGTATTTGCTAAGCGCTTACTATGTGCCAAGCACTGTTCTAAGTGCTGGGGCACAGTCAAGGTAATCAGGTTGCCCCACGTGGGGCTCACAGTCGTAATCCCCATTTCACAGATGAGGTAACTGAGTCCCAGAGAAGTGAAGTGAGTTGCCCAAGATCACACAGCAGACAAGAGGTGGAGCCGGGATTAGAACCCATGACCTTCTGACTCCCAAGCCCCCGGTCTATTCATTACATCATGTTGCTTCTTTATGCCCCTTCCCGTGTTATACGTGCAGGAAGATGGCAACTTACCTTCAAATTTCGACCCATACTCATACGCTCCGGTCGTAAAATGCGGCAAACAAAATACAAGCGATCCCAGGCCTATCATAAAGGATGAAAATGCCAGCCATCTTGGTTTGTGCCCTCTTTCTCCGTAGAAGGACACGAAGAGTGACAGCACACAGAACGCAATGTCGTAGCTTGAAGACACGAGGCCAGTCAGGGAACTGTTCAGTTCATACCGCTTCTCAATGGTGGAAATGCTAATATTAACCAGTCCATTTACCACAATTCCTGGAGGAGGAAGAGGACAATATGAAACAGGTCAATGAAACTTTATGACCACTCAAATGATGAGGTATTTCATATCACAAATCCAAACTTCTAGACCTAGACCCATTGAGTCATGTTATCCCAGAAGGCTTTCCTGAACACTGGAAAAACAGGCCCCCACGATGTATTTAAGTTTACTATACTCTTGGGTTGAACTGATAAAACTAATTCACCCAAGTCACCTCCTAAATTGCAATCTCTAGAACTTTACTTTTTACTTTATATGGCCCAGGGTCATTTCCCAACACTTTACATTCTTCAGGTGGGGGATAGAATTTACATTCTGGAAGGAACAATACCTTCTCCCAGGAGCCAAGTAAATATTCAAAAAAACAAAATAGGAGGCCTCATCTCATCTTTCAACTCATCTTTAATTACAGGTACAAAGCAAAACAATAACAGACTGAAATACTCTACCAGTTACACCGCCGGTCATTGGTGGGAGCATTAAATACATGCGGTCATGGACCACGGACTCCTTGACCTGAAAAGATTTTTCTTTATAAATAAATTTACCAGGTTTAAAATTTTCATTGTGATAAATATGGGAGAAGGTCAGAGAAACAGCGAGGCAATAGTCCTTAGGTGTTCATCCTTTAATTCACAGGAATCATCATGAAGTTCTTAGTCATCAAGGAGTTAATCATTACTGTTACTAAAAATGGCAAAAATCAGCGAGAGATAAAGTGTCTGACTGCTTTGAGCTTGGATTCTAGACTATCAACTCAGCCTCTAGGCTGTGAGCTCCTTGTAGGCGGGGAACACTATTGTATCCAGCTCTCCCAAGCGCTTAGTACAGTGCTCTGCACACAGAGAGTGCTCAATAAATACCATTAATTGATCATGCAGTTTGGTTGTTCCAAAGACAGAACATCTCTCACATCAAGAGACCTGGGAGCAAAGACCTTCCTCGTTCACTTCGTAGACCCAACTTCTGAACTGGGTACAAAATTCGAGTGGGTTAGTTTTAGGGCTGAAAGTCGAAAAGTCTTGGATACCTCTCCCCGCTGCCAGTTAAAAAGTATAATTTTCCGGGTCCTAGACTTTTAAACACCTGTCTGATTTAAAGTCCTTACCTTAGTCCCCAGTGTCATTTAAATTTGCAGATCCTCGTTTCCTAGGGACTCACAGAGAATTCACTCTCCATAATATCCAGGCCCAAACCGCCAAAATATCATGCCCCCGTCCCTGTGCCGACCTCCCGCCCACCCACATTCCTTTTCGTGGCAATCTGGAGGATAGGGACCGAAACAGGAAGCTGGGGCGGGCGGGTGGGTGGGTCGGCGGATTTCTGCGGCTCACTGAGAGTGCTGTGACGCGGAGGAGGCCTCTGATAAGGATGCCAGAGCTTGCTGGCCTCCCCACATATTCGGCCAGAGACCTGCAGCTGCCTGGAGAGGAGGCCTCGGCCAGGCGGCTCCAGGGCCAAGGCCTCAGGGATGCAGGAAGATTCTGGGCACCCCAGCCCTGGGGGTGCGGGCTCTCTCCCAAAGGGATGATGATGGTATTTGTTAAGCGCTTACTCTGTGCCAAGCACTGTTCTAAGTGCTGGAGGTGGATACAAGGTCATCAGGTTGTCCCGCGTAAGGCTCCCAGTTTTAATCCCCATTTTACAGACGAGGTAACCGAGGCCCAGAGAAGTTAAGTGACTTGGCCCAAATCACCCAGCTGACAAGCGGCGGAGCCGGGATTAGAACCCAAGACCTCTGACTCCCAAGCCCGGGCTCTTTCCACTGAGCCATGCTGCTTCTCAAAAAAAAAAAAAAAGTGAGCCACAGCCAGTGCTCCTCAACCCAGGGGTCCTCTTAAACCTTGCCAGCCCAACAGAAGGAAAACTCTCATAAACTGGGGGCATGATGGAGCAGAAATAATCATAATAAGCCTAATCGTCATAATGATAACATTAGTGGTATTTGTTAAGCACTTACTATGTGCTTAACACTGCGCTTGGGCGTTGGGGTAGATGCAATCCAATCAGATTGGTCACAGTTCTCGCCCCACAAGGGACTGTATCTGTTGCCGAATTGTACAGTCCGAGCGCTTAGTACACTGCTCTGCACATAGTAAGCGCTCAATAAATACTATTGAATAGATAGAATGGGAAATCAATCCTTTTTTTTTTTTTTTTTTATAGAAGAGGAAACTGCTATCCTTACCTTGGCCTTTCCCTACCCATATGGGAAGCAGCATGGCCTAATAATAATAATAATAATAATAATGTTGGTATTTGTTAAGCGCTTACTATGTGCCCAGCACTGTTTTAAGCGCTGGGGTAGACACAGGGGAATCAGGTACTTGCCCAAAGTCACACAGCTGACAAGTGACCGAGCCGGGATTCGAACCCATGACCTCTGACTCCAAAGCCCGTGCTCTTTCCACTGAGCCACGCTGCTTCTCTAATGGATAGAGCGCAGGCCTGGGAGTCAGAGAACTTCTATTCCTGGCTCCATCACTTGCCTGCTGTGTGATCTTGGGCAAGTCACTTAACTTCTCCGTGCCTCAGTTCCCTCACCCGTAAAATGGGGATTAACTCCTCAATCAGTGGTATTTACTGAGTGCTTACTATGGGCAGAGCACTGTATTACGTGCTTGGGAGAGAAAAGAATTAGCAGGTCCGTTCCCTGCCCGTAATGAACTTACAGTCTAAATCCCCCTCCCTCCGATTTAGATTGTGAGCCCCGTAGAGGACAGAGACTACGTCCAACCTGATTATCTTGTATTTATCCCAGCGCTTAGTACGGTGCCTGGCACATAGTAAGCGCCTAACGAGTAGCATTAAAATGCTTGCGGGATCCCAAAGCTACCCAGGCCAGGATGAGGAATGTAAACTGGGTTTGGGTTGTCGGGCAACTAGCCACCCTCAGTGAGTCGCCATCAGACCGAGGCGGCCAGAAATTCTGATTACCATCAAGGAAAGGAACTTTTGACATCCTGTCAGCTGAGGCCACGGACGATAACAGAAGGGGCCAATTTCAAGGTTTTAAAATTAAAAACTGTCCCAAGGAAGGGAACATTTATATGAGCATCCTGCCTCATTAGAACCAAAGTTAAAGGACAGATCCTTCGGGCATTCGGCCCCTAAAAAATAAGCCCTTCCTTCTATTTTGAGCTAAACGTTTAACCTCATGGCGTGCGGACACTCTCGGACACAGCAGGGAAAGTGTCTGTTTATTGTATTATACTCTCCCACGTGTTTAGTACAGTGCTCTGCACACGGTGAGCACTCAATAAATGTGCTTGAAAGAATGAATAAATGACACGCCAGTTCATTTCCTGGCAACTGACAATCACGGGCTTGGAGAGAAGGTCCCTCTGCGACTGGCAACGCGGTACCGCTCCAGAACAGGACAGAGGTAACACAACCTGCACGCGGAGTCGTCGGATTAGGAAGTGACAGTTGCCGGAAGCAAGTTAGGGAAAGGAGGAAAGTTCAGAGAAGGGACACGCTCATCTTCTAGAAAGTTCTAGGAGAAGCACCATGGCCTAGCGGAAAGAGCAAGGGCTCGAGCGTCAGAGGATGCGGATTCTAATACTGGCTCGGCCATCTGTCTGCTGTGTGACCTCGGACAAGTCACTGCACTTCTCTGTGCGTCGGTTCCCTCATCTGTGAAATGGAGATTAAGACTGTCAGCCCCATGTGGGGCAGAGACTGATTACTTTGTATCTGCCCCAGAGCTTCAAACAGTGCTTGGCATATAGTAAGCACTTAAGGAATACCATAATTATTATAATTATTATTCTGATCACCACGGAATTCATTCTCTCTCTAGACCGGCTATTAGTGGAAAGAGCACGGGCTTGGGAGTCAGAGGTCATGGGTTCGAATTCCAGCTCCGCCACTTGGCAGCTGTGTGACCGCGGGTAAGTCACTTTACTTCTCGATGCCTCAGTTCCCTCACCTGTAAAATGGGGATGAAGACTGGGAGCCCCACGTGGGACAGGCTGAAAACCTTGTATCCGCCCCCAGGGCTTAGAACAGTACTTGGCACGTAGTAGGCGCTTAACAAATACCCTTATTATTAGGGTAAAATTCGAAAATTTCTGAGCATGTTAAACATTGAATCTATTAAAGCACCTTGGAAAATGACCCGATGGTACACTAGAATAGGCTGTTTATTTCCATTTGCTATTATCCTCGTTCCCAGATGACGGAGAAGAAAACGTAACCCAATACACCCACAAAACTGCAAGTGAAGACAGGTCACGGTGCCTTTCCAAATCTGGTTGCTCAATGCGTTTGCTCAATGCGTTGGGAGGTGATGGGCACCGTCTTGCTCTACGCCCACCCTGCCAGTCCCGATTATCCCTTTCATTTCTGAGGGCCTACGGGGTGCAGAGCACTGCGCTCAGCGCTGGGGGGGGGGGGGGGGGGGCCCACACGATCAAGTAGACAGCCTTGGGGAGCTTCCAATCTAATAGAGGAAACAGGCAGAAACTAATTGAATACCTACAAAGGAGCGAGAGGGAAACAAGGCAACTGATTTTAAAAAGCAAAAAACTAAGTCATAAATGGAAAAAAAACCCCAACTGGGTTATCGATGGCTAAAATAACTGATGCGCTGTTCATGCCAGGAATGTGTGGATTCATCTGTGCGGGGGACTGCGCTCGGATCTGTGACATTTGATATCTGCTCCAACCCCACAGCACATATACATATCTTTAAATTTCATTATCAATTATTTGTATTAATCTCCATCTCCCCCTCTAGACTGTACGCTTTTTATGGGCAGGGAACACGTCTGCTAATTCTGTTGGATTATACCCTCCCAAGCGCTTAGCACAGTGCCCCGAGCCTTACAAGCACTCAAAAAATACCACTGATAGCTCAGAGGAAGAGCTCAGGGCAGATCAGCGGAAGAAAAGTCAAGTCCCATTATTTGCAAAGGGCATGAGCGGGAAAACGTCCAGGAAGCTCTCTCTTTCCTATCAAATTCATTCATTCGATAGTACTTATTGAGCACTTACTATGTGCAGAGCACTGTACTAAGCGCTTGGAATGGACTATCTGGCAACAGATAGAGAATGGGGAAAGCACTTCTCTGAACATAGCTGGGAAGAAGTTAACCAATGAATGGTGACCTGAAATCACCATTAAGTGCCTGAAAACCCTAAATGTGTGAAAGCCTCAATCAGTCAACGGTATTTACTGAGCGCACACGGTGTGCACAACACTCACTGGAAAACACTAGGGAGAATCCATGGAGTTCAAGTCATACGCGGAAACGTGGCGATCGCCCTGCTCTGTTTCGACCGAGAGGGACAAGACTCTGTGTTTGACTCGATTATCCCGTTCTTAGGGCAACAATGATCACAAGGCTAGGCGCTTAGTAAGGTCTTCACAAACACCACAGTTATCGCTATTGTTCCGGCCCCTTAAAAACGTGTAATTTCCTTTTTAATCACTTTCGCTGCAATTCGATGCTTTAGGATTTCTAAGCAGATGGATCTTCAAACGTTTCATCATCCATTTATTTAGCCACAGCTGATTAGGGAACTGCATCGTTCCCCGGGTCGTCGGAAAAGGAAAATAACTCAGGAGAGAAATCGCTCAACTTTCTCCAATCAAAAAGTGCATTTTCTAAGAATTCGGCCTCAGAGCCTTACCAGATTGTTTAGTCTTGAAAGAACGGTCTAACGAAGTATTTCCAACTAGTAAACATTCAACAGCCCTTGATTTTATTTTATTTTTTTTAAAGCATCCAGTTACATCCATTTTAAGGATGGAGAGTGAGCCCAAGACAGAAAAGAGAGTGCCAGCCAGGAATTCCCTTAACCTCTATGTACTTCAGCTTCCTGAACCCCAAAATAGATGTCATACCTGCTTTTCTACCTAACCCACGGGGCAAAATCCTAAAGCGCAGATGCTTGCCCGACCCCTTCCTCTAGCCTGAAACTCCCTCCCTCTTCATATCTGCCAGACCACCAAGCTCCCCCCATCATCTTCAAAGCTTTTTTTAAAAAAAATCACACCTCCTCCAGCAGGCCTTCCTTGACTAAGCCCTTATTTCCCCTACTCCCCCCCTGCATTGAGAGCTGTACCCCTTTAAGCACTTTGGAACCCCCTCCCTAAAGCACTTATGTACCTATTAATAATAATGATGTACCTATAATAATGTTGGCATTTGTTAAGCGCTTACTATGTGCAGAGCACTGTTCTAAGCGCTGGGGTAGATCCAGGATAATCAGGTTGTCCCACGGGAGGCTCACATTTAATCCCCATTTTACAGATGAGGCACCGAGAACTGAGGTGACTTGCCCAAAGTCTTCACAGCTGACAGGTGGCGGAGTCAAGATTAGAACCCATGACCCGATTCTTCTCCTCTGCCATTTCTCCTCTCTCTCCGTCATTTTAATGTCTGTCATCTACTGTAGGCTGTGAGCTCCTTGTGGGTAGGGATCGGGTCTATCAACTCTATTGCTTGAATTCTCCCAAGCGCTCAGTACGGCGCTCGGCATATAGTAAGCGCTCAATAGCACCACTGATTGATTGCCAGCTCGAGGAAAGAAGAGAGCCAGGGGAGCGGGCTGAGCAGGAAGCATTCATTAAATTAACTGAATTTACTGAGCGCTCACTCGGTCTCCTCAGAGGAGCACCGCCCCTATCAACTCAAAGGGCACTCTCCCAAGCGTCTAGTACAGTGCTCTGCACAAAGTAAGCGCCCAATACCACTGATTGATTGCCAGCCCGACGTCTCCGCCTTCTCTAGACTGTGAGCCCGTTGCGGGCGGGGATTGTTACCGTTAATTGTCGCACCGTACTTTCCCAAGCGCTTACTCCAGCGCTCTGCACACAGTAAGCGCTTAATACGACCGAATGAACGGAAGAGGAGAGCGAGAGGGGAGGGCTGAGCAGGAAGCAGCCTCAGACCCTCAGGAGGCCCACCGTCCGTCTGTTCTGTCAACTGGGTCACACCGAACTCTCCCAAGCACTCAGTACAGTGTTCCGCAGACAGTGAGCGCTCATTAGATAGCACCGATTGACTGACCGACCGCCCCAGGAGCGGTCGGTGTGGAGTCGAGGGAGAGGCCGGGAGCCCCGGCGGAAGAGAAACACGGCCTAGTGGTAAAAGCCCGGGCCCGGGCGTCAGAGGACGTGGGTTCTAATCCCGGGCTCTGCAACGTATCTGCCGTGTTACCTTGGGCAAATCACTTTGCTGCTCTGTGCCTGTTACCTCACCTGTAAAATGGGGATGAAGACCGAGTCTCAGGTGGGAAAAGATGATTTCATTCATTCAATAGTATTTTTTGAGCGCTTACTATGTGCAGAGCACCGTACTGCCTTGTATCTACCCCAGCGCTTAGAACATAATAATGATAACAATGTTGGTATCTGTTAAGCGCTTACTATGTGCCGAGCACCGTTCTAAGCGCTGGGGTAGACATGGGGGAATCGGGTGGTCCCACGTGGGGCTCCCAGTCTTCATCCCCATTTTACAGACGAGGGAACCGAGGCCCAGAGAAGTGAAGTGACCTGCCCACAGTCACACAGCCGACAAGCGGCAGCGCTGGGATTCGAACTCACGAGCCAAGAAAAGCGCTTGGCACACAGTAAGCTTTTAACAAACATCATTATTTATTATTAAAAGGGCGACAAGCAACACCGACGCCCCCCCCCCCCCGGATCCACCATCCCTCAGCTCGCTCGTATTTATGGAGCGCCGACTGTGTGCCGAGCACCGTCCTAACCGCCTGGGAGAGGGACGAGGCGACGGGGAGCAGACGCCTTCACCGCCCACGTGGAGCTCACAGTCGTTCGCTCCTTCATTCAAGAGTACCGGCTGAGCGCTCACTACGCGCAGAGCACCGTACTGAGCGCTCGGGTCGGACAAGGGGGCCACGGATAACTGGCCACGGCGGGGGCCAGAGGCACCCGTACAGATCAAGAAAACGACGGGTCTGGATCTACGCGGGCCGTGGGGCCGGGAGGGAGCAGAGGGAGCAAAGGAGGGCCGGGAGGAAGGGAGCGGGCGAGGAGGAGAGGGAGGCGCAGTCCGGGAAGGCCTCTCGGAGGAGGCGGGGGAGTCACCGTCTCACCGGGCCCGAGGCAGGACGTGGCTTAGCAGGTGGCGGTGAGCCGGAGAAGGTTGGCGCCCGAGGGGCCAAGCGTGTGGGCCGGGCTGGAACGAGAATAACGGTGACCGTGGCGTCCGTCCAGCGCTCACTCCGTGCCCGGCAGCACGGTGGACACGGCTGGGGCTCCCGGTCTCCGTCCCCACTTGACGGAGGAGGGAACCGAGGCCCGGGGAAGCCAAGCGACCGGCCCAAGGTCACACAGCCGACGAGGGGCAGAGCCCGGGATCCGAACCCACGACCTCGGACTCCCCGGCCCGGCCTCTGTCCACTGAGCCCCGCCGGGGTGAAGCCAGTGAGCCCCCGGTGGGACCACCCGATTCCCCGGTCTCTCCCCCAGCGCTTACGACGGCGCTGTGCACATAGTGAGCGCTTAACAGACACCAACATTATTATTATCTTGAAGCCGGTGAGCCCCACGTGGGAACACCCTTCCCATCCTCTCAGCACCGTACTCGTCCGCTCGACTCTATGTGTTTCCGTTACCCTATTTATTTTGTTAACGAGATGGACATCGCCTCGATTCTATTTAGTCGCCACGGTCTTCGAGCTGTCCTTCCCCTCGACTCTATTTACTGCCATTTTTTTGTCCGTCCGTCTCCCCCGATTAGGCCGGGAGCCCGTCAGACGGCGGGGACCGTCTCTAGCTGTCGCCGACTTGTTCATCCCAAGCGCTCAGTCCAGTGCTCGGCACGTAATAATAACGTCGGCATCTGTGAAGCGCTTACTATGTGCCGAGCACCGTTCTAAGCGCTGGGGTAGACACAGGGGAATCGGGTGGTCCCACGTGGGGCTCCCGGTCTTCATCCCCATTTTCCAGATGAGGGAACTGAGGCCCAGAGAGGTGAAGTGACTCGCCCAGGGTCACACAGCCGACAAGGGGCAGAGCCGGGATTCGAACTCATGAGCCCTGACTCCAAAGCCCGTGCTCTTGCCACGGAGCCACGCTGCTTCTCCATAGTAAGCGCTCAATAAATACTACTGAATGAATGAATGAATGAACAGCGCTCGGCACATGGTGAGCGCCTAACAAATATCAACATTATTATTATTACGAAGCCGGTGAGCCCCCGGTGGGACCCCCTGATGCCCCTCTATGTCCCCCAGCGCTTAGACCGGTGCCGCGCACATAGTGAGCTCTTAACCAGCGTGGCTCCGTGGAAAGAGCCCGGGCTTGGGAGTCAGAGGTCATGAGTTCGAATCCCGGCTCGGCCACCTGTCCGCTGTGTGACTTTGGGCAAGTCACTTAACTTCTCGGTGCCTCAGTGACCTCATCTGTAAAATGGGGATTAAGACTGTGAGCCCCACGTGGGACGACCTGATTCCCCTGTATCTCCCCCAGCGCTTAGAACAGTGCTCGGCACATAGTAAGCGCTTAACAAATACCAACATTATTATTATTATTATTAACCGATACCAACATCGTTATTATTTCGAAGCCGGTGAGGCCCCCCCCCCCCCCCGGCGGGACCCCCTGATGACCCAGCGTGGCGCAGTGGAAAGAGCCCGGGCTTTGGAGTCAGAGGTCATGAGTTCGAATCCCAGCTCCGCCCCTTGTCAGCTGGGTGACCGTGGGCAAGTCACTTCCCTTCTCGGTGCCTCAGTTATCCCATCTGTCAAATGGGGATGAAGACTGGGAGCCCCACGTGGGACAACCTGACGACCCTGTGTCTCCCCCAGCGCTTAGAACAGGGCTCGGCACATAGGAAGCGCTTAACAAATACCAACATTATTATTATTATGACCCCGCATCTCCCCCGGCGCTTAGAGCAGGGCTCTGCACATCGTAGGCGCTCAACAAATAGCAACCCGATGATCCTAATGAGGCCGGTGAGCCGCCCCCCCCCCCCCCCGATGCCCCTCTACTCATTCATTCAATCGTATTTATTGAGCGCTTACGATGTGCAGAGCCCTGGACTAAGCGCTTGGGATGAACAGGTCGGCAACAGATAGAGACGGTCCCTGCCGTTATCTCCCGCAGCGCTTCGCGCAGGGCGGAGGCGGGGTCCGGAGGGGGTGGTCGTGGGGCGAGCGGTACCTTGGACGAGGGCCAGCAGGCTGTAGTGGAGCAGGTAGCCGCGGGGGTTGTTGCAGAGCTGCAGCGGCGCGGGGGAGAAGCGGCCCCAGCCGCACGGACCTTCCTCCCACTGCGAGCGGGAGGAGCGGGAGGAGCGGGAGGAGCGGGAGGAGCGGGAGGAGCGGGAGGAGCGGACCTCCGCCGCCCCCGCCGACGCCGCCCCCGCCGCCCCCGCGGGGTCGGGACGCGGGGCGCGCTTGGGGCCCGGGCTGCAGGGCACGAAGGCGGGATTGTCGACGCCCCCGCCCCGCTCCATGGCTCCGCGCCCCGCGCCCCGGCGCCCCGGCCTTCAAGACACGCGGCAACCGCCCCGCCCCCTCCCCGGGACACGCCCCCTCGCCCGGAGTCCACCGGTGGCGAGGAGGACACGCCCCCCTCTCCCCGAACGGACCAATGGCGTGGAGGACGCGCCCCCGGACACGCCCCCGCCGTGAAAAGGACACGCCCCGCGCTAACGCCCCCGCCGCGAGGACACGCCCCCTCTCCCCGAAAGGACCAATGGCGAGGGGGACGCGCCCCCGGACACGCCCCCACCGCGAGGACACGCCCCCTCCCCCCGAAAGGACCAATGGCGAGGAGGACACCCCCGGCCACGCCCCCTCCGTGAGACGGACACGCCCCTCGGCAACGCCCCCACCGCGAGGACACGCCCCCTCTCTCCGAAAGGACCAATGGCGAGGGGGGCGCGCCCCCGGCCACGCCCCCACGGCGAGGAGGCCCCTCCCCCTCTAACGCCCCATCGCGAGGCCACGCCCCCTCCTGGAACGCACCAATGGCGAGGAGGCCACGCCCCCACCTGTCCGAGGCCCCGCCCCTCGAATCCCACCCATCCCAGACGGCCCTGCCCCCACCTGCTGCTATCCCTCCTTTTCCCCCCGTGGTATTTCCAAAGACCCCCCCCCCGGGGGTAAGTAGAGAAGCCGCGTGGCTCAGTGGAAAGAGCTCGGGCTTGGGAGCCAGAGGTCATGGGTTCGAATCCCAGCTCTGCCATTTGTCGGCTGTGTGGCTGTGGGCAAGTCACTTCACTTCTCTGGGCCTCGGTTCCTAATAATAATAATAATGTTGGTATTTGTTAAGCGCTTACTCTGTGCCGAGCACTGTTCTAAGCGCTGGGGTAGACACAGGAATCAGGTTGTCCCACGCGGGGCTCCCAGGCTTCATCCCCATTTTACAGATGAGGGAACCGAGGCCCAGAGAAGTGAAGGGACTCGCCCACAGTCACACAGCCGACAAGTGGCAGAGCTGGGATTCGACCTCATGAGCCCTGACTCCCAAGCCCGTGCTCTTTCCACTGAGCCACTCTGCTTCTCAAGCTGGGTGACTTGCCCAAGGTCACCCAGCTGACACGTGGCAGAGCCGGGATTCGAACCCACGACCTCTGACTCCCAAGCCCCGGCTCTCTATTGAAGGCGCCCCTCCTCCAGGGAGCCCTCCCAGACTAAGCCCCCCTTTTCCTCATCTCCCACTCCCTTCTGCGTCGCCCGGACTTGCTCCCTTTGCTCTTCGCCCCTCCCGGCCCCACAGCAGCCTGGCTCAGCGGAAAGAGCCCGGGCTGGGGAGTCAGAGGTCCTGGGTTCGAATCCCGGCTCCGCCACTTGTCAGCTGGGTGACTGTGGGCAAGTCACTCCGCTTCTCTGGGCCTCGGTGCCCTCATCTGTAAAATGGGGATGAAGACTGCGAGCCTCACGTGGGACGACCTGATGACCCTGGATCTCCCCCAGCGCTTAGCACGGCGCTCTGCACAGAGCAGGCGCTTAGCAAATACCGACATTATTCCCCCGATTAGACCGTAAGCCCGTCAAAGGGCAGGGACTGTGTCCACCTGTTGCCGATTTGTCCATCCATTCATTCAATGGTATTTATTGAGCGCTTACTCTGTGCAGAGCACTGGACGAAGCGCTTGGAATGAACAAGTCGGAGACAGATAGAGACGGTCCCTGCCGTTTGACGGGCTTACGGTCTAATCGCTTAGTCCAGTGCTCTGCACGTAGTAAGCGCTCAATAAATACTACTGAATGAATGAACCCCTGATGTCCCTATTTGTCATTTATTTCTCTGTACTGACGTCTGTTTCCCCATCACTAGACTGTAAACTCCTCGAGGGCAGGGAACGTCGCCCTTTCGTCGTGTTGTACTTTCCCGGGAGTTTAGTCCAGTGCTCTGCGCACAGTCAGCGCTCGGCTGTCTGCTGTGCGATTCTGGGCAAGTCGCCTCACTTCTCGTGGCTCAGTGGCAAGAGCCCGGGCTTAGGAGTCAGAGGTCACGGGTTCTAATCCCGGCTCCGCCACCTGTCGGCCGGGTGACCTCGGGCGAGTCGCTCGACCTGTCGGTGCCTCGGCGACCTCATCTGGAAAATGGGGATGAAGTCTGTGAGCCCCGCGTGGGACAGCCTGATCGCCTTGTATCCACGCCAGCGCTTAGAACAGCGCCCGGCACACAGTAAGCGCTTAACAGATACCAACGTTGATCCCGGCTCCGCCACCTGTCAGCCGGGTGACCTCGGGCGAGTCGCTCGACCTGTCGGTGCCTCGGCGACCCCATCTGGAAAACGGGGATGAAGACCGTGAGCCCCAAGTGGGACAACCTGATCACCCCGTATCTCCCCCGGCGCCTAGAACGGCCTGGGCACTTCGGCGGCCCCGGGGACGGCTCGCATCCGGGCTCCCAGACGCGGTGTCACACCACTCCCGGAAACCCTGACACACACACACACGCACTGTCACTGTTCTGGTCGATGATGAGAATAAGGTGACTGACGAGAATCGGTTTTAAAAATCCAGGGCCAAGAAATTGCCTAAAGGAATCGACTGATTAAATCGGTCGGGGAATGAGTCTACCAACGCCGGGGCATTATATTCTCCCAGATGCTTAGGTCGGCGGCCTACGCGCGATAAGGACTCGGAAGATACCATCGACTGAATAGTGCTGGAGACAGGGAGACCTAATGGAAAGAGTATGGACTTGGGAGACAGAAGACCTGGGTTCTAATCCCTGCTCTGCCAATGGCTTGCCGTGTGACCTTGGTCAAGTCACCTAACTTCTCTTTGCCTCAATTTCTTCAACTGTAAAAGTGGAGCTCAGATCCTCCTCCCTCCTACTTAGATCGTGAGCCCCACGTTGAGGCAGTGACCGTGTCCGACCCGATGGCCTCGTCTCGACTCCGGGGCTTAGAACGGCGCTTGATACATAGTAGTAATAGTGTTGGTATTTGTTAAGCGCTTACTGTGTGCCGAGCACTGTCCTGAGCGCTGGGGGAGATACAGGGGAATCGGGTCGTCCCACGTGAGGCTCACAGTTAATCCCCGTTTTACAGATGAGGTAACTGAGGCCCAGAGAAGTGAAGTGACGTGCCCACACTCAGCTGACGAGTGGCAGAGCCGGGAGTCGGACCCATGACCTCTGACTCCGAAGCCCGGGCTCTTTCCACTGAGCCACGCTGCTTAGGGCGTCAAGGAGTGGTTGAGTCCCCAGAAACTCTGGGACGTGATTAGGTTAGTGTTTAGCCGAGGTAATGATTTGCATCTAGAAAAGTTTGCCTCATAAGAGGATGAATCACTGATATGCGGTGATGCCGTTCCTCCTAAGAATCACTGCTCTGAATTCTTTTTTTAGAGAAGTCACAGTCCCAGAACAACGGCCCAAGGCACTTAGGCGTTGGGTCTGTCTTCTTCTCCCTTCAGTGAATCTGAAGATACAAAACCCACGTCCTCTGGTTCTGCACTTTGTCCGTGAACTAGTTTAGAAGCGAGCTTCAGGAGAGGGTGAATGAGTGGAAGTATGAGAGGAGGAGCTGGAATTAAATCTTGTAGGAGACCCACATTTTTATTTTTCAGTGGAATTTAAGCGCTTGCTATTTGTTCTCAATGCTGGGTGGGGTTCAGGTTAACTGGGCCGACAAGGTCCCTGACCTTCACGGGGCTCACGGTCTACGCAGAAGGGAGACGGGGTATTTAATCGTCATGTTACAGTTGAGAGAGCTGAGGCAAGAGAGAGGTCAAGTGACTTGCCCAAAGTCTTGATTCTATTTATTTGCTATTGTTTTAATGAGATGTTCATCCCCTTAATTCTATTTACTGCCATCGTTCTCGCCCGTCCGTCTCCCCCGATTAGACCGTGAGCCCGTCAGAGGGCAGGGACTGTCTCTATCTGTTACCGATCTGTACCTTCCAAGCGCTTAGTACGGTGCTCTGCACATAGTAAGCGCTCAATAAGTACTGTTGAATGAATGAATGAACGAAAGTCACCCGGCAGTTGATTGGTAGAGCCGGGATTAGAAGCCGGGACCTCTGACTCCCAGGTCGGTGTTCTCGCCACCAGGTCACGCCGCTTCTCCCGAAGGGAAAGGGGGAGATGAAGGTGGTCGGCAAAGGGACCGGGGAAGGAGCGGTCAGATAAATAAGGAAGAGGAAGAGCCGGGTACCACTACGGCCGGAGAGGCTTTCTGGGCGTGGGACTTGGTCGGCAGTGTGAATGGCGAACAAGAGGTTAAGGAGAAGGAGAACAGAATAGAAACCGCGTGGCTTAGTGGAAAGCGCCCGGGCTTGGGAGCCGGAGGTCGTGGGTTCTAATCCCGGCTCGCCACTTAGCTGTGCGACTCTGGACAAGTCACTTAACTTTTCCGTGCCTCAGTTCCCTCATCTGTAAAATGGGGACGAAGACTGTGAGCCCCACGTGGGACAACCCGATGACCGCCTATCTACCCCGCGCTTAGAACGGTCCTTGGCACCTAGTAAGGCTCTAACAGATACCATCAATCTTGCTATTATTAACACTAGAATAGAACCCATTAGACTTACCTAGAAGATCATTTGAGACCTAGATGATTGTGATCTCGGTGGAGCGAAAGGGAGAAAACTCAGATTGTAAGGGGTCAAGGAGAGGGTGGACGGAAAGGAGTTGGGAGTGGTGGGTAGAGGCAGATCGGTGAAGGAATTTAGAGTAAACGGGAGGCAGAAGATGGGGCAACCGCTGGAGAGTGTGGTGGAATCAAGTACGGCTTTTTCAGCATGGAAGAGAGCTGACTGGTGATTGGAGTCCTCTAAAGACACAACCATTAGCACATGGGAAATAAGAATGATTATTTGGATTATGATGATGATGGTGGTGGTATGTGTCAAGCACTGTTCTAAGTGCTGGGGTAGAGTCTACTTAATCAGGTTGGACGCAGTCCCTGTCCCACACAAGGGCATTGAATCGCGGCGTGGCTCAGTGGAAAGAGCCCGGGCTTGGGAGTCCGAGGTCATGGGTTCGAGTTCCGGCTCTGCCACTTAGCTGTGTGATCGTGGGCAAGTCACTTAACTTCTCTGTGCCTCAGTTCCCTCATCTGCAAAATGGGGATGAAGACCGTGAGCCCCACGTGGGACAACCTGATTCCCCTGTCTCTCCCCCAGAGCTTAGAACGGTGCTCTGCACATAGTAAGCCCTTAACAAATACCAACGTTATTATTATTTTACAGAGGAGGAAACTGGGGCCAAGAGAAGTTAAAAGACTCGCCCAAGATCGCACAGCAGGCAAGCGGCAAAGCTGGGATTAGAAACCAGGTCTTCTCACTCCCGGGCCTGTACTCTTTCCACTAGCCATGCTGCTTCTGAACTATTAGATCCAAAAAGGATAAATAAAGGGTCGATTCCATGGCCTTAGGTAAAACCCCAAATAACGTCACTCTATATTCATTCAGTCGGATTTACTGAGCGCTTACTGTGTGCAGAGCACTGTCCTAAGTGCTTGGAAAGTACAATTCAGCGATAGAGACAATCCCTGCCCACAACAGGCTTGCGGTACAGATGCCGTGCTAACGGTGTAATGCGCTAGACGCTGGGAACAGCCGTAGGTTTCACGCGGGTGGGCTAGGCACCGATCCCCTCACCAGCCCCTGCTGTTAATGCCCCAAATCAGGATCCGCCAGATGGCATGGGTTCACGACTGCGGTCGCGGCAGTCCTCTAATAGCAGTGCTATTGGTTAAGCGCTTATTTCGTGGCGAGACTCGGGATGATCAGGTCCCACATGGGGCTCACAGTCTCAGTAGGAGGGAGAACCGGTATTGAACGCTCTTTTTTGCAGATGAGGGAACTGAGGCACAGAGTGACTTGCCCAAGGTCACACAGCAGACCAGTGGTGGAGCCGGGATCAGAATCCACCGGTCCTCCGCCTCCCGGCCCGTACTCTTTCCACTAAGCCACGCTGTTTCGAGTCTACTAGTTAAGCTTGTTGGGTTCTTTTGGTTGGTGTTCGTTAAGCGCTTACTCTGTGCCAAGCACTGTTCTAAGCACTGGGGTAGATATAGGGTAATCAGGTTGGCCCACGTAGGGCTCACGGTCTTCATCCCCGTTTTACAGATGAGGTCGCTGAGGCACAGAGAAGTTATGTGACTTGCCCCAGGTCACCCAGCTGACAAGCGACGAAGCTGAGATCAGAACCCACGACCTCTGACTCCCAAGCCCGGGCTCAGGATCGCAGATGGCAGTCACTCTTGCACTCGGATTTGTAATAATAATAATGGTATTTGTAAAGTGCTAGGTGCCAGACACTGTGCTAAGCGCTGGGATGGATCCAAGCAAGTCAGGTTGGACCCCAATCCCTGTCCTGCGTGGGACTCACGGTCTCAATCCCCATTTTCCAGAGGAGACAACTGAGGCACAGAGAAGTGAAGTGGCTTACCCAAGGTCACACAGCAGACAGGTGGCGGAGTCGGAATTAGAACCCATGTCCTTCTGACTCCCTGGACGGTGCTCTATCCACTCGACCACGCTGCTTCTCCGTGAGCGCACTGCGAGTCCGTAGAGCTTCCAGGAGAGAATTTTCTAGAGAGAACTGGACCTCCAGAAAAATGAGAACTCGCCCGGATGAGGATCTTTGAGACCAAGATAGAGGCTGGGACCAACCCACTCTCACCCCCAGCCTCTCCCACAAGGTTCTCTCACCTGTGCATTTTCCCCAGGGCTTAGCGCAGTGCTCTGCGCATAATAAGTGCTTAATAAACACTATTACGACTTCCACTACCACTAGGGGTGGGATCTTGAGGGGCACGAGAACTGAGAATCCTGCTAGTCCCACCCTCCCTCCCCTACCGCAGCGTGGCCCAGTGGAAAGAGCCCGGGCTTGGGAGTCAGAGGTCATAGGTTCGACTCCCGGCTCTGCCACTTGTCAGCTGTGTGACTGTGGGCGAGTCACTTCACTTCTCCGTGCCTCAGTGACCTCATCTGTAAAATGGGGATGAGGACTGTGAGCCCCACATGGGGCAACGTGACTACCCTGTATCTACCCCAGCGCTTAGAACAGCGCTCTGCCCATAGTAAGCGCTTAACGGATACCAACATCATTACCGCGCTTTGGTTTGCGTCCCCTGGAATGAGCCATCTTGAGCCGGGATCATCACAAGAAGTACGGCTGATCCCGGGATCCAGAAAGGCTCGCCGTGGGGTGGGAGGGAGCAATGATGATTGTAGAAGAGCTTGTACTCTCCCAAGAGTTCAGTGCAGTGCTCTGCACACGGTAAGCGCCCAATAAATACGATTGAATAAATGAATGACGCCAAGGGCGTGACCGGGTCACGGCCTGTATGGGCCTGGCTCTACCTGGGTGGCCAGCGCAGTGAGGGAATTATTCCTCATGAGACGACTCACACGGCAAGTTCAAAACTGGATCATTTCAACCCCTGTCCTTTGCAAGTGGTGGATTTCGAGGGAACAGGTTTTCCGATTATCCCTAGGTTCCGTTGACCCGAAGCTCACTGGGCCCTTTAGAAAGAACATCGGCTGAAGCACAGAACATCAAGACCTTTGAGCGAGCAGGCGTGGGGAGTGATGGAGCAGCGGGGCGAAGTGGCAAGAGACCGGCCTGGAACTCAGAAGGACACAGCTTGATAATAATAATAATAATAATAATAATAATGTTGGTACTTGTTAAGCGCTTACTATGTGCCGAGCACTGTTCTAAGCGCTGGGGTAAGCACAGGGGAATCAGGTCGTCCCACGTGGGGCTCACAGTCTTAATCCCCATTTTACAGATGAGGGAACTGAGGCCCAGAGAAGTGAAGTGACTTGCCCACAGTCACACAGCCGACAGGTGGCAGAGCTGGGATTCGAACTCATGAGCCCTGACTCCCAAGCCCGTGCTCTTTCCACTGCGCCACGCTGCTGTTCCGATCCCGGCTCCGCCGCTTGTCTACTGAGTGACCTTGGGCAAGTCACTTCTCTTCCTCTCTGCCTCACTTATCTCGTCCGCAAATTGGGGATTGAGACCGTGAGCCCCAAGTGGGTCTGGGACTGAGTCCGACTCGATTTGGTTGGATCCACCCCGGTGCTTAGTACAGTGCCTGGCACCTAGAAAGCCCTTAGCACGTAGCACGGTTATCATTCTTATTTTTAATAATAATATTCAAAGGGTAGTATTCCTCAGCTTCACCTATCGGGGTGGGGGAGAAGCCTGCAGAAGACTGGCAATGTCCTCACTCAGGGCACTGGACTAAGCATTTGAGGAGATCTAGCTGGAGAGAACGGTGGTAAAATAAATCACAGGAAGGGGGAAACTGATAGATTTTAAAGATCCGTACATCCGTGCTACCCGGGGGAGCGAGGCAGGGTAGAGCCGGTCGGCAAAATCTAGCTTGGAGGCTGCCGGCAGAGTCATTTTTTGGAAACACAGGGGCCCGGCGTCTGCCATGCCGGGGACACAACGAAGGACGCCATCTCCCGCAAGATGATAGAATGTAAACACTGTGACGGTATTCCTGAAACGTGGGAACGGAAAGATTGTCGGGGAACAGAGGGAGTGCCCAGGAGATAGCTCAGAGCAAGGTCTTCTCTCCTCACCCAAGTCCGGCTCGCCCCCTCTCCGGAATGTTACGGTCATTGCTAAGAAAGAGGAGGCAACGATTTAAAAAGTCGGGTTTTGGCAAGCCCAGCCTGGAGTGAAATCCCAAAAGATTCTGGAGGAGAGGAAGAGGGAGAAAGAGAGACAGAGACAAATGGGGGGGAGAGACACAGAGAGATAGAGAACCGAGAGAGGAAGAAATCAGTCGGAGGTATTTATTGAGCATCTGTTGTGTGCAGAGCACTGTTCGAAGCACTAGGAAGCGTACAACACATTCCCTGCCCGCAGGAAAATTGAAGGGTGGTAGGGGGAGGGGAGAAAGACATTAATTTAAATAAATTACGGATATGGGCGAAAGTGGTGTGGGACGGAGGGGTGAATAAAGGATAATAATAATGATAATGTTGGTATTTGTTAAGCGCTTACTATGTGCCGAGCACTGTTCTAAGCGCTGGGGTAGACATAGGGGAATCCGGTTGTCCCACGTGGGGCTCACAGTCTTAATCCCCATTTTACAGATGAGGGAACTGAGGCACGGAGAAGTTAAGTGACTTGCCCACAGTCAAGGATGCAAATGAAGTGCAAGGGTGACTCAGAAGGGAGTGGGAGAAGACGAAATGAGGGCTTAGTTGGGGAAGGAGAGAGGAAAAAGAGAGAGGAGGGAGAGAGGAGAGAGCCAGAGACCGATATGGAAGGAGGAAGCCAGTGACCTCTCCGAGAAAGGAAAGCTAATCTTTCCCCCCACAGGATCCAGACCCTGGCAGAGGAATGAGAAGAGGCAGGATCTGATGTTAGAAGGGGTCCCGCTCGGAATCCCGAAAGAGGAAGCAAGGAGGCCCCTTTGGACAGCACCAACAAAGATCCCTTTGACGTTAATGTGGGAGCCCAGCAAGGTGTCACTCTTTGATATTCTCTCTTTCTCTTCCACTCCTCCTTCTCTTAGATTCAAATAAGTGAAATTACTCCCCACCCCCATGGAGGTTTGGGTCTCCGAATGAGAGTTGGTCCAGAAGCAAAGCTTTCCAGCCACCCTGGGGGCTTTGGGGAGGTAAATGAGAAATGGCGTGTCCCTTAACATCTGAAAGACTAAGGTTTTCTATCAAAAGACCCCCCCCAATGAGCACTGGCCTAACCCCTGCCACGGGTTCAAGGGGAGAAGCTAAAGAATAAGGCCTACTGCGGGCCTACTTCCCACCCCCTCGAGCCCAGAAAACCTTCAGGTACTCAAGGAAACAACTAGACCAGCAGGTCAGAAGCCAAACCGGAGGTTTCCCAGCTGGCTGAAATGCTCATCTTCCTGTCCCGAGCTTAGACATTAACAGTGCCATATTTGCTACTTTTTATTATGATAATAATACTGATAACAACCGCGGTATTTGCTAAGCGCTTACTGTACTGAGCGCTGGGGTGGATCCAAGCAAATTGGTTCGGACGCGGTCACTGTCCCGCACGGGACTCACAGTCTTAATAATCATCATCATCATTTTGGTGTTTCATTCGGTTGTATTTATGGAGCACGTACTGCTTGCGGAGCACTGTACTAAGCACTTGGGAAAAGGCAGTATTTGTTAAGGGCTTACTATGTGCCAGGCACTGTATTTCTTCAGTCCTTACTCTGTGTCAAACACTGTTCTAAGCACTGGGATGCGTACGAGCGAAGCAGCGTGGCATCGTGGGTAAAGCTCGGGCCCGGGAGTCGGAGGATGTGGGTTCCGATCCCGGCTCTGCCACTTGTCCGCTGTGTGACCTCGGGCAGATCACTTCGCTTCTCTGTGCCTCGGTCACCTCATCTGTAAAATGGGGGTTCGTACTGTGAGCCCCATGTGGGGCAGGAACTGTGTCCAACCCAATTTGCTTGAATCCATCCCAGCGTTTAATACAGTGCCCGGCACACGGTAAACGCTTAAGAAATACCTTTATTAATTACAACTTAATTAAGACAGACACAGACTCTGTCCTGCAAGGGGCTCAGAGCCTAAGTAGGAAGGAGAACAGGTATTTAATCCCCTTTTTACAGTTGAGAAAACTGAAGCATTTTTTAAGCACTTGCTATGTGTAAATCGCTGGGGTAGCCACAAGATAATCAGATCAGCAGAGAGAGCTATATCTGGTGCCCAAGGATTTGTTTCCTGGGGCCCCTTGAGGCATTTTGGGGTGCTACTGCCAAGGGAGACACAGCTGGGGGGGTGGGGCGGAGAGGCAGAAGACTTTATCTTATTGTGTGGGAATTTAAAAACCAATTAATCAGTCAATGGCATTTATTAATAATAATAATAATGTTGGTATTTGTTAAGCGCTTACTATGTGCAGAGCACTGTTCTAAGCGCTGGGGGAGATACAGGGGAATCAGGTCGTCCCACGTGGGGCTCACAGTCTTAATCCCCATTTTACAGATGAGGTCACTGAGGCCCAGAGAAGTGAAGCGGCTTGCCCACAGTCACACAGCTGACGAGTGGCCGAGCCGGGATTCGAACCCATGACCTCTGCCTCCCAAGCCTAGGCTCTTTCCACTGAGCCACGGTACATGCTGTGTGCAGAGCACTGTACTAGGCCCTCGGGAGAGTGTAATACAACACGAACTGGTCAACACCAACTGGAGGACGAAAGCAATCCAGTCTTTGCTTCTCTCCAACCTCTGTACCAACAGTCTTAGACTTCACTCTCGATAAATCCTCTAGGCCAATAAAAGTAGGTAGAAACTTTCTATGAAGATCGGACCCCGAAATCGTACCAGAAACGGTTTATCCTTTCGCATGATTATTCTGGATTTGAAAGAACTAATTTGTTGCCATCTAGTGGCTCTACAGTTATATTTTAAAGGAACGTGGTTTTCCAAGCTTACGGGTATAGAGTATTTCTGCAAGAAAATCACCAATATTTCTGCAAGAAAATCACCAACATCGCTATCACCCCCGTCACTGCCATCTTCGCCACTGTCTCCAGCATCCGTACCCCATCTCCCACACCCGGGGCTGTATTAGTGGAGACCCCTGAGATGTGTGGAACTCTCTGCCAGGCGCTGGGGGCATTGCGTAGTGGCACACTCCAGCTCCACCCACCCCATCCCCACCTCCACCACTATAACCGGGTGCTGTGGTGTCATCTAGGTGACTAGGGCTAGGAGAAAGTCAGGAAAGTAACCAGCAGAAAGGGGGCAGCCGAAGAAATGATTTGGTTCCAGCGTGGCTCAGTGGAAAGAGCACGGGCTTTGGGGTCAGAGGTCATGAGTTCAAATCCCGGCTCTGCCACTCGTCAGCTGTGTGACTGTGGGCGAGTCACTTCACTTCTCTGGGCCTCAGTGACCTCGTCTGTAAAATGGGGATTAACTGTGAGCCTCACGTGGGACAACCTGATCCCCCTGTATCTACCCCAGCGCTTAGAACAGTGCTCGGCACATAGTAAGCGCTTAACAAATACCAACATTGTTATTATTATTATTATTCCCATTCACCAAAGAGAAAATAGGTCGTATCAGAGGCCCCTACGACAGCCTCGTCCACCAAAATTTAGGTTCGCAGAGGATTCTGGCCCTCACCAAACCCGACAAGTCCCATTTCTTGAGTTGTGTTTCCCATTTTCATCCACTTCTCGGGTCCCTTTTGCTTTCTTGCTCCCGTGGTCGCTGAAGGCTGGAAATCCGAGCCAACACAGAACCCAAATAATAACGACAGCAATAATAATCATAATAAGAGTATCTGTTAAGCACCTACGAAGCACCGGGCCCCGTACGAGACCACAGGATCGGATACAGTCCCTGTCCCACTTAGGGCTCACAGACTAAGTAGGAAGGAGAACAGGTAGTGAATCCCCATTTTACAGAGGAGAAAATGGAGGCACAGAGAATCAATCAATACATCAATCGATTGTATTTATTGAGTGCTTACTCTGTGCAGAGCACTGTACTAAGTGCTTGAAAGAGTACGGCGCAATCCATGGGCCTTCCCCCCACTTACAATGTGAGCCCCTTGTGGGACCTGGTTATCTTGTTTCTATCGCAGCATTTAGTACAGTGCTTGGTTCATAGTAAGCACTTAACAGATATCACTATTATCATGATCGTTATTACGTACCCTTATTCTGCGCTGCTTCCTCTATCTGTGTTTTGGTATGCCTCCCCCCCACTAGTTTGTGAGCTCCTTGAGGGCCTGGACTGTGCCTTCCAACTCTGTTGTATTGTCCCCTCCCAAGTGCTTCCTCTAATACAGTGCCTGGCACATAGTGAGCACTTAACAAATACCGTAATCGTTATCATAGTGCTCTGCACACAGTAAGCACTCAGTGAATACCGCTGGTTGCTCGCTTCGCTGATTAAAGTAGCAACAACTTCAAGAGAAGCAGTGTGGCCTAGTGGACCGCAGCCTGGGAATCAGAAGGACCTGGGTTCTAATCCCGCATCAGACACTCGTCTGTTGCCTTACCTTGGGCAGCTCGCTTAACTTCTCTGTGCCTCATTTCCCTCACCTGCAAAATGGCGATTAAGACCGTGAGCCCGAGGTAGGACGCGGACTCTGTACATCTTGATTACCTCGTATCTACCCCAGCGCTCAGTAGAGTGCCTGGCGCATAGAAGCGCTTAACAAACACCACCATTGTCATTATTTGGGCCGGTTCCCTCATCCGTAAGATGGGGATTAAGACTGTGAGCCCCACGTGGGGCCGGAACTGTGTCCAACCTGATTACCCGGTGTCAACTCCAGCGCTTAGAACAGTGCCTGCACATAGTAAACGTTTAACAAATACCATTATTATTATTATTACTAACAAATGCCCTAAAAATGATCTTTCTGAGATTTGGAATGATTCAGTAAACAAATCTCTTGATCCCTACCACCAGATGGAGAGCTTTCCCTTCGGTAAATAACTTTTCCCACACTAGGAATCGGAGCGAGGCTGCGAAGAGCCTCACTTCACTCATTCATTCGTCCATCCCTTCATTCAATCATATTTACTGAACGCTTAACGGTGTGCAGAGCACTCTGCCAAGCCCTTTGGAGAGGACGATATAATAGCAGACAGATTTCCTGCCCACAGAGAGCTTAGAGCCTAGAGAAGGGGTGGGAAAGGAAGGCCCCAGGTGAGCCAGACCAAGCTGCCCCTCACAGAAATCTTGGGACAGGAGGCTCTTGGCCCAGTGAAAATGATAATAATAATAATGATGATGTTGGTATTTGTTAAGCGCTTACTCTGTGCAGAGCACTGTTCTAAGCGCTGGGGGAGGGACAGGGTAGTCAGGTTGTCCCACGTGAGGCTCACGGACTTAATCCCCATTTTACAGATGAGGTAACTGAGGCCCGGAGAAGCTAAGTGACTTGCCCACAGTCACACAGCTGCCAAGTGGCAGAGCCGGGATTCGAAAAGGACACGAGCTCCCGGGGCAGGAGACTCGGTCCTAGTTCCGGCTCTGACACTCGTCGGCTAAGTGACCTTGGCCAAGTCGCCTGACTTCGAAGCCGTCTCAGATTTCTAATCTGTGCAATGGGGATTCGATTCCTGTTCTCCCTCTCAGACTGTGAACCCCGTGTGGGACGGGAACTGTGTCTGATCTAGATTATTTGGTATGTAGCCCAATGTTTAGCCCAGAGATTGGCACATAGTGAGTGCTTAATACAGCCCTAAGAGCCTCTGACCCCTGGCTCTCTGTGCTCCCCTCATATCTCCTTTCATTTCTCAGGGTCAACCCTTCCACCATCCTCTTGGGCCCAGCCAGCTGTGCTGCTGCAGTCAGTCACTCAATCGTAATTATTAAGCAGTTACTGTGTGTAGAGCCCTGTACTAAGCGCTGGGGAGAGTACACTAGACAGCAGACACATTCCTTGACCCTACTGCAGCGTGGGAGGTGCTGGTGGTGCCAGGGATGGGCTGGGGCATTATAGAGGAGGGGTGGGAACAAATCTCATCTATCTCACCTACCTCACCGCTGACCCCTTGCCCACCTCCTGGCCGGGGACGACTTCTCCCCTCTTATCCGACAGACCACAACTCTCCTTGCTGCTCCAAAGCCTTATTGAGGGCGCATAATAAGTGTGTTATTTATTGTGGTTGCTTGCTTCACTTATTAAAGTAGCAACATCTTCAAGAGAAGCAGTGTGGCCTCCTCCTCGAGGCCTTCCCTGACTGAGCTCTCCTTTTCTCTTCTCCCACTTCCTTCTGCCTCACCCTGACGTGCTCTCTTTGCTGCTCTGCCCGAAACTGGCTTTCTGTGACTCCCTGAGAGACAGAGACAAATCACTATCCTCTAATAACTCGGCGAGACGGAAAACAGAATTGCTTCTGGACTGATTAAATAAGAGCTTTAATGAAAGATTTATTTGCTGCCAATAAAACCTCAGAGATCTGATTAAAATGGTACCAGTGGACCAAGTAGAGAAGGTGGCTGGGAATCGGTGGCCAGAACAGCATGGCAATCCCCAGTCCCGGGTCAGCAGGAGCCGGGACGATTCCTCGGGAGCCCACGTTCCCGCCGGGCACGGCTCTGCCACGTTCCCTTCCCGTTTTAGTCCGGCTTTTGGCATGGGATGGGATCTTCAGGATGGGATGGGGAGCCCCGCTAGGGAATGAGGAGTGAGCGGAGGGACCTCCTCTGTTGCCTTCCTGAGGGAGATGGATCAACCAATCGATCAATCGCATTTATTGAGCACTTACTGTGTGCAGAGCACTGTACTAAGCGCTTGAGAGCATACAATACAACAATACCGGGCTCTAATCCTGGCTCTGCCACTTGTCAGCTGTGTGACTTTGGGCAAGTCACTTCACTTCTCCACGCCTCAGTTACCTCATCTGTAAAATGGGGATTTAGACTTTGAGCCCCGCATGAGACAGTCTGATTATTACCTTGTATTCCCCCCCAGCACTTAGAACAGTGCTTTGCACATAGTTAGCACTCAACAAATGCCATCATTATTATTAATATAATTGACACATTCCCTGCCCGCCGTGAGCTTACATGGACAGATGGGAAGAGCAGGAAAGAACACCGACACAAACTGAAGGATAGTAAAGCAGGCAGGCAGGGCTGGGGGAGACCCTCGTATAGCTATGAATATATTCACCCGATCATTCAGTTTTTTCATTTTGATTCCTCTGTTTGTGAATATTTTTTATCTCTATCAGTCGGACAGTCAGTCATTCAGCCTCGCGAGCTGATTTTCGGGGAATTGGTCGGTCAGGTCATGACTGGAAATCTTTTTGACCCGCAAATGGGGTGGGGTGGGGAGTGGAGAAGCTGATGGTGGCTAGGGGCATCTACCCCGATCTCCTCTCCCAGCCCTGCTCAGCTCGGCCTCCAGCTCTGCATTTCCAAGATGATCCACAAAGGGACGGTGGAGGTGAGGGGGACAGGGTGAAGGGCAGCAGGAAACCATCGGCAATCCCTGCCCTCCCAGATTCCTGATGGGCAGGAAGCGGAGGAGTCAGCTGGTATGGACCGTGGTATGGAAGAATGGTCATTTCTTCAAACGACGTCACTGTCACTTCTCTCTACTGTACCTCCATTGGCCTCTACTGCAACCGCAGAGAGAGCCCTGAGCTTATGAATTTTTATTCATATTAATGTCTTTCTTCACCTCTAGACTGTAAGCTGCTTGTGGGTAGGGAACGTGCCTGCTAATTCGGTTGAATTGTGCTCTCCCAAGCGCTTAGTACATAGCGTTCTGCGCATAGTAACACACGATAAATACGATCGATTGACTGATGAATTCGGAGAAAAAAGGAGCCAGCAGGAGGCTGTCAGAACATTTGACAAATGGGTGCCTGGTTCTTCCTGCCCCAGTGGCTGCCAGGGAATCTTAGACTCAGGATGAATGGTTAAGTATTTCAATTTAACATTAATGAATTTAGAGTCCAGAGTTTGGATTAGTCATTTTTTTAAAATTCGAAACAGGATTAGAGGCAGGATGTCTGTAACCAACTTAGGGGCACTTTTTTTTCCAGCACTGGGGTAATGTCAAAGAGAAACACTGACCTCAGATTAGAAATATTCCATTCGTCATCTTTGTTCAAAATAACTCCCCTCTTCCCCTCCTCCTTTCTGCCATTGCAAGAGGATGTTTATGGCTGGCCATTGTTATGGAACAAAATGGCTTCCAGGCTACCAAGCTCCAGGACTTGGACATTACCAAGATTCTGTCCCCTTTCTGGGTGCCAATTATCTTATTAAACACTGTTGGGGGGGCGGTCGCATGTTCATCAGATAGGATAGCTAGGACTGTTCCACATGGACCTCACAGTCTAAGAAGGAGGGAGAATAGGTATTTTATCTCCATTTTATGAGGAAACCGAGGCACATTATGTTTAACTAACTAGCCCGAGGTCCCACAGCAAGCAGATGGGGGAGGATTAGAATGCAAGTCTCCTGATTCCTCATCCTGGGGCTCTTTCCTTCTATCTTTTCTGCCTTTTCACTAGCTTCTCAACTTCCTGGCCGGCAACTGTTTCATTCTCTAACAATCAGTCAGTTGCATTTATTGAGCACTTACCATGTGCAGAACACTATAGTAAGCACTTGGGACAGTGCAATACAACAGGAAACAGATACATTCCCTGCCCACAAAGAGCTTGAACACACATACACACACACATACCCTTCTCCCCACTTCAGCCATTCTAGGTCTTGAAGAAGATGACACCCAAGTGGTGAGGTCTTAGCTGCTTTAGACCATAATCTCCTTGTGGGCAGAGATCACGTTACTAACTCTGCTACACTGTGCTCTCCCAATGCTTAGTACAGTGCTCTGTACAGTGAAAATGCTTAATAAAGACCATTAGCTGATTGATCCTAACATGCCGGTGGGCTGAAAAGATTTCTGGTGACCAACACTCCTTTCGACAACGTGAACGTGCCGGGATAATTTCTTGCCGTGCTGGTGCCTGGGTCCCAATCAATCGATCATTCAATTAATGGTATTTATTGAGCACGTGCAGAGCACTGTATTAAGAGTTTGGGAGTGTGTAATACAGTTGGTAGACACAATCCCCGCCGTCAAGGAGCTGAAGGTCACGTACAGTAGCATCTCTGATTTCGAGCCATCCTCTGGGTACCATCATCATCATTATCAGCATAATCAGTGGTATTTGTTGACACTTATTGTGTGCAGAACACTATACTAAGCACTCGGGATAGTACAATACAAAGTTGCTCATCGTGTTCCCTAACTACCAGGTGCTTACAGTCTAATTTACAGAGAAGCAACATGTCCTAGTGGATAGAGCATGGGTCTGTGAGTCGAATGGAACTGGTTTCTAAACCCAGCTCCGCCACTTGTCTGCTGTGTGACCTTGGGCAACTTACTTAACTTCTCTGGGTCTCATTTACCTTATCTGTAAGATGGGGATTAAGACCGTGAGCCCCATGTGGGTCATGGGTTGTGTCTAACCTGATTATCATATATCTACCCCAGGATTTAGTGCGGTGCACTTAACAAATGCCATAAAAAGGGGATGATGGGGTAGAGAGGGAAGCCAGTCTTGGAGGAGGCCGTTGTTAAGGAGAACAACCCTCTTTCGCTTGTGGCTCAGTGGGGTGAACTGTTTGCTGGGAGTTCGTTCCCCCCGTCCCCTGCTATGTCACATTAGTTTAGACTCCCAGGCTCCAGGGCTGGGCTGGTCTCACTGGCTTAGATCCTCGGATCCTAGGACCGGACTGGGAACTCTGTCCTACAGGTGGAAACTGGAGACATTCTCCAACCTTTTCACTCATCTCTCTCTCTCAAGGAGAGCTAAGAACCTCTCCCTCCCCCATGGTTCAAGATTACATACGTTGCACCATCTTGAATTGGTCGGAAAACTTCCCCTTTTGAATTCTGAAGTGAAGTGATAAATGAAGAAACAGCCGCTGCACAACAACCGCCGCCGGTCAGTGAAGTAAGGGATTAGATGTGAACTCCCCTTCATCACTAAATCCTCAAAAAAATATTGTACTGCTTGGTTTGCTTAGGATAACAACAACTTAATTCTCATTATTTAAGCCCCTTTGGGAATGAAAGAGCTAATTGCAGCTTTAATAAACAAATTGTTGGGAAAAGACCGTCTGTTTATTTTGTTCAAATAAAATGAATGAACTGGATAGCTATTTTCCTGTGGGTGTTTGTATGCCAGAAATCCATGATCTTTAAAATGGAGCCAAACTCACTAATTCAGCCTGGGAGATGGAGAGGAAAGGGGTACTCGGTATAAATGAAAATAAGGCTGAATTGTATCAATATATTTCCAGATGCAGCTTTGATACAGCATAGTAAAAGTCTTGGTGTCTCTTTGTGTGCTAAGTCGTCTTGGTGTCCGTACTGGTCTTTCCCTTTCTCCGACTCTTTCGTCAAATCTACATGGAACCACTGGAGAGAGGCTTAGTGGATAGAGCATGGACCTCGGTGTCGGAAGATCCTGGGTTCTGTTCCCGGCTCTGCCACATGTCTGCTGTGTGACCTTATTCAGTCAAGATTTTAATCACCGCCTGAGTCAATTCTTGACACAACTGACCAAAGGGGAGGAGCCCAACCACCGACCATTTTGTTTTGAAGTTTGTTTTGGAAGCAGTGTGGTCTGGTGGAAAGAGCACAGGCCTGGGAGTCAGGAGACATGGGTTCTAATCCCAGCTCTGCCACTTACCTGCTGTGTGACCTTGGGCAATCCATGTAATCAATCAATCAGTGGTATTTATTGAGCATTTATGTGCAGAGCACTGTATTAAGTGCTTGAGAAAGTACAATACAATGGAATTAGCTCTGTGCCTCGGTTCCCTCATCTGCAACATGGGGGCTCAGTACCTGTGCTCCCTCTTACTTATACTGTAAGCCCCATGTGGGACCCGATTATTTTGTATCTACCCTAGTGTTTAGAACAGGGCCTGGCACACAGTAAGTGTTTAACACAAATACAAGGAGGGAAGATTAGTCCTGCAGGTTTCTCCAGCTCTCAGCAACATTCCCACCAAGGCAGGATCTGGCAGCAGCCCCTGGATCTCCCCAGGATTGGGATTGGAGATCTTGTTTCCCTAGGGAAACCTGCAGGATCAATATCGCTACGAGAAGCCGGTGGGCTGGCAAACAGCACCTCGTCTGCCTCCGGAGGTGGGTTGGAAAGAAAGAAGATGGGCTTTGAAGCTTTGTTCAATGTGGCTCAAATACGGCCTTTTTTAAGACAAAGCCTGTCTGGATTAATCTGGATTAACATCTGGATTAATGAAATTTTACTGAATTAAAGAAAGCTATTTAAATACAAGACCAAAAATGATTCCCCTCACCCAACAATCTAAGGGCTCCCGGTGCTTGGTTCTTTTTTCCCCGCAGGACGGAGAGGAGAAGATGAACCATCACTCATTTCATCCCAAGACCCCGTCGGACCTAGGATAGTGTTGACCCTCAACAGTGGAAACAGGAAGAAGATCCAACACACAGACAGGATGGGAGCAAGAGATGGAGTCTGTGCTCAAGGCCTGGGGGGGGAGAGACAGCTGTTGGAAGTTTCTGGCTAGGTCAGGAAGGAAGGCATAATAATCTGGTCCTGTCTTCCCCCACTAAGTTATAAGCTTCTCGAGAGCAGGGATCTCGTCTTTCAAAACACTACTGTCAGTCAGTCGATCATATTTATTGAGCACCTACAGTGTGCAGAGCACTATACTAGATGCTTGGGGGAATACGCTATAACAGACACATTTCCCACCCACAATGAGCTTAGCGGGGAAGACAGATGTTAAAGTGAATTAACAGAGATATATTTTTATCTGTTGTATCGTACTCTCCCAAGTCCCCTGCAGACAGGTATCGTGTCTACCAACGCTACTTCATTGTACTTTCCCCAGTGCTTAGTCCAGCGCTTTCTGCGCACAGTAAGCGCTCAGTAAATACCATTGATTGGTTGAACAGAACGGTGCTCCGCACACAGTAAACGCTGAATAAATACCTTTGATTGAAAGTCTAAGAGGTTCATTTATTCATTCCCTGGGTTTCTCCCCTTGGGCAGGTTCTGGTCTCCACTGCGGTGTCTCCACTATTCCCTAAAGGGGCTGGCTTGGAGCCTGGATGGTAAGCACCCTGATTGTCCAATCCCACGGACGACCAGCTGCAGCATCTGGTCAGTCGGTGTCCGATTGAGCGGCTTCCGTTGTGGCTCGTTCTGAGACTCTGGCCAAAGCGGGCCATGCGGAAGAATCAATCAATCGATGGCGCTTGTCGATCGCTTACTGTGTGCAGAACACTGTACCCACTGTGCTGAGCACTTGGGAGAGTACAGGACACTAGAGTTGGTAGAAACGTTCCCTGCCCACAATGACTTTACAGTCTCGAATATGCGGAGTGTAGCTTAGACTGGGAGCCCAGTGTGATTGGCTCTTAGAACAATGTTTGACACATAGCAAATGCTTAACAAATGCCATAATAAATAAATAAAATAAACCAACAGTTGGGGAGTGGACTCTGCCCGTCTCTACACCGCTAACGAATTCACAGGCAAGCAGAACTCCTTTTCTCTGGAGCCCATTGATGAAGATTTAGCCTAATGACTGACAAAATGCTTATTGGAAATCTGAATTGTTCGCAGGATTTATTCCAACCGAGTGAAGTTTTCAGCCTCCTACATTTTGGTAGAAAATATTGCACAACAAATTCCCTCAGGAGCTGTGGATTCAGATGTGTTTTCTCTGCTGGGTCATTAGTGACTGAGTGTGGTTGGTGGGAATGAGTCATAGAAGCTGCAGCGGGCTCTTTTTTTTTTTAACGCGTCTCATTCCGGGATGCGTCAATAAGGCAAGGTGAGAAAACAATCCGCACGGTCAAAATCACCTCAGCGGACTGAGGGCCAGGATTGGAAGTGGAATAGCTAGAACTCTAAATATTGAATGTATGGTGCTCCTCTTAATTTTAGAAAGGTGGAAAAGAGCATCATATGAATCATCACTATTATTATTATAAAAGCAAACCCATCACCCCAGCAGGAGAGCTCAGAGGAGGGAGAGGCAAACTCTTCACATCTGTAAACTGACATTATCTGGGAAACATTTCTGAGGAGTCAGTAACATTGCAGCCACTCGTTTCCCGGAGAACCTGAGGTGATGAGAAGCAGCGAAGCCTAGCGGATAGAGCCCGGGGCTGGGAGTGAGAAGGACTTGGGTTCTAATCCCGGCTCCACTGATTGACCATCTGACTCCCAGGCCCGTGCTCTAGCCACTAGGCCATGGGGCTTCCCACAAAATGCTGTGGGGCTGAGGGTGGGGAGAATACCAAATTCCCAAAGGGCACAGATCCAAGTATAAAGCAGAGACTGACAATATTTTCAGTTCACTCTCACAGAACACGTCTCAGTAGTCCCAAGGAAAGAAATGGAGACCTCAAAGGGAACGTGAAAAAAAATGTAGACTCCGGCACCAGCATTATGGGAAAATCTTTCCCTCCCCACATTCATCATGTCCCACGGCTCGGACTTGGTCCCGGCGAATGTAAATTCAAGCCGTTAACTTTAGTTAGTGATGGTAATCTTTCTATCTTCAAAACATTCTAGAACAATATATTTTTCTCAGCTTCACAATAATCACATCTGGGAAAATTCCAGTTTAATAATACCTTGAAATTGCATAGCACTTTAATTTTCCCAGAGGGCAGCCATCCACATCAATTCATTTTAACCACATGACATCCATGAGAAAGAGGCAATATCGTCCCATTTTAAAGATGAAGAAACATAGACCCAGAAAGGTTAGGTGACTTACTCAGGCTCACCCAGCTGGGACTAGGACCAGGGTATTTTGTGGGTGTTTTGCTAAGGGCAAACTAAGTGCCAGAGGATAAGCACGGGGATAGATGCAACCCAATCAGGTTGGACACAGTCCATGCGCCCCAGGGGGCTCAAAGCCTTAATCCCCAATTTACAGATAAGGTAACTGAGACACAGAGAAGTGAAGTGATTCAGGTGACACGGCAGACAGCTGGCGCAGCCGGGATCAGAACCCAGGTCCTCGGTCTCCCAGGCCTGTGGTCTAATTCCTAGGCCACGCTGCTTCTCTAGGGAAGGTGTCTTGAGTCTCGGGCCTATCCTCTTTCTAGTATTCCATGCTGCGTCCCTCCTGAATTAACCGGAATAGAGTTATCTTTAAATACTGTCTGTATGAAAAGGACTATGTGATTGGTTGTAACATTCAGAGATGAAACGGTCATAACCCGCCCCAGGGCATAGCAAAATCCCTTTCTTTGCCTCCTTCCTAGAAAATTGTAAAGCCCAAGAGGGCTCATGTGTGAAACAGGCTTAAGCCGGTTAGAATTACTTAGCAAAAATGTCCACATCTCACAGAGACCACAGGGAAAGATACAGGATCCGACTTGAGTTTCTGCATTCTCGTTACGAGACTGTCACGGGTACACCAGGAACCGTCTCCCCTCCTTTCTTATCACAATCCAAACATCGAGGTCCTACAAATGGGTCCAATTAACCTAGAATCCTCCCGTTCGGGATGGCATCTCAAATGAACTGCCTCGGAAAAAGTCATCTATCTAAAATATGTTTCAAATGCTATGACTTTAAATTAATTTATGTTGAACACGGCGGGTACCAGAGTCAATTCCGGTTGCCATGACAACAGGCCGTGAAAATTTAAACATCCAGGAGTCGGCTCAATTCCCTGCAAAGAGAGTGGTTTTACATTAAAATTCCTTACCGCTGTAACGGCTTGGGCGAATACTCGCTAACCGGAGATACACGCAAGCCGTTATTTTAGAAAAAGACAACTTAATTAGAGCCCGTGAAGAATATGTGTCCTCTGATACCGTGTTTATTATTTCAGCTTAAATTTTCCCTTCGCTGGCTTTCGGCAGCGAACTGGAATCTAGCTCTCAAAAAGCAGCTAATTTCCAAAACGCCACCCCAGGGAAGGAGGAAACTAATCCCAACTAATCACGGAGTTAGGGGCCTCAACTTCTGCCATAGCCGCGGCGGCCGCCATCTTACCCTTAGGAGTGGTGCAGGCGAGTTGGGGGTGGGCGGCGGGGGGCCCAGGGGCTGGAGGGTGCTATCTCGGGAGATGGGCTTATGATTTCTCCTCAGGGCCTTCGGCATTTATGGTGTTGGTTAAGCGCTTATTATGCGCCAGGCACTGTTCTAAACGCTGGGGTACATACAAGGGTAGATACAATCCCTACCCCCCGTGAGGCTCACGGTCAACCAGCAGCTACGGCCCCTGTGCCCTGCTGGCTGAATAGACCCTGGGCATCGCAAAATGCCCCCAGTTTTCAACTCCGATGGCGTTCTCCAGAGCAGAGGGTCCTGGCCCTTTCTCCTAAGCGGATCCCCTCCGAGTCAATGGCTTCCCCTCCGTCGAGCGGTCACCGCAGACATGATCTTGGCGGTCCAGCTGGCAACATCTCCAGGAGCTGGTCGGGGCATCCGCTTCCTGGTGACTCCCAGCTCCTCCTTGATCCTGTTTCTCCCGGCTCCGGGTCCTTAGTACTGGCTGCATGTGAACGGGCCACTTGACCCGAGTGTCAATAGAGACTGGGCGGACCGCTTTGGTTTAAAATGCAGAGTCTTCTGCTGGCAAAGATGAGAACCATTAACACCTGTCTCCCAGTCTCCCTCCTCTCTCTCTTCCTCTCTCTCTCTCTCTCTCTCTGTCTCTCTCCCTCCCTCTCCCTCCCTCCATTCTTACTGTCTGACCAACTATTCCAGGACTGAGCTTCCCAAATGGATGAATCAGTTGCCCTGATTTCCAGATGGATTTCAATGTCCGCAGCTCGGGGCAAGAGAAGGATTGGCAGACATCTCCTCCTCTCCTGCCATAGATGCCCAAAGCCCAGGCCACCTAAATGGGAGCTCTGCAGGCGGCTGCGTGACCAGGAGTCGATTTGCTATTTCGTTTGGGTTACTCCGGTCCCGCCTATGCTCCGCTCGCTCTCCAGGCCCCGGAGGGAGGACTGGGTCAGAGGGAAGCCAGCCTGGGTGGTTTTACTGCCTTTTCGGTTCTGTCCAAGGATTGTAGGGAAGGAGTTGAAACTTGGGTCTAGAAGGCGGTCTGAGCATCGTCAGCGGCTCCTGATTGCCTGTGCTATTTCCGTCCTTCCCGTTATCGAGGGAGGTGCCAGTTGACTGGAAACATAATCAGGGATTCCATGAAGTGAGAAGCGAGCATGCCCGCTGACGACCCAGTGCAGGCGCTGACGGCTTCCGAACCTCTTGTCCGCTTCACAGACGTGAGGCTGGACAACGGCCCCGCCGCCCCAGCCTGCTGCTGGCCCCCATCCCTCCCTCTCCCACGCGGCTTCAGGGTGGTATAGGATGGATGCTGAGGGCTGTTACGGTGGAACGAACACAGGACTGGGAGCCCAGACACCCAGGTTCTGAACCCAGCTCTGTCGCTCGCCTAAGGAAGCGGTGTGGCTTAATGGGAAGGGCACGGATTTTAGACCTGGGTTCAAATTCCTCCTCTGCCATTTGCCTGCTGGGTGACCTTGGGCAAGTCACTTAAATCCAATCCATTCCCTCCTCAGTGAGACGGGGATGAAACTTCTTCCTACTTAGAACGAGCCCCGCGTGAGACCTGTCGGTCTCGGATCTACCCCGGTGCTTAGTACAGGATAAGTGCACGTAGTAAGTACTTAACGAGTTCCTCAATTATTATTATTATTATTGTCTGCCGTGTGACCTCGGTCAAGTCACTTGACCTCTCTGGGGCTCGGTTAAATGGGGTTAAGGTGGCTGTTCTCCCTCCCTCTTGGATTGGAACCCCAGGTGGGACAGGGATTCCGTCTGTTCTAATTATTGAGAATTAATTAATTGAGAAGCAGCTGGCTGTACTGGATGGAGGACGGGCCTGGGAGTCAGAAGGTCATGAGTTCTAATCCCCGTTCCACCGCTTGCCTGCTGTGTGATCTTGGACAAGTCACCTCACTTCTCTGGGCTTCAGTTACCTCATCTGTAAAATGGGGATTGCGACTGTGAGCCACAACTGGGACAGGGACTGTGTCCAACTCAATTTGGTTGTAACACCCCTGCATTTAGTACAGTGTCTGGCGCATAGTAAGCACTTAACAAATGCTATTACTATGACTATACGTTATTATATAACGTCACATTTTATCGTTATAATGATACAATAGTATTAATCAGTAATAATAATTATTATCATGTATCTGTCCCAGTGCTTTGCACAGCTCTTGGCAAATAGGAAGCACTTAATAAACATCGATCGGCATCCTGGTGGGGTAGAGCTTGGCAGCCCCTTCCAGGAAGACTGTGGCATCACCTCACCCTCACCCACTCCCTTGTCACCGCTCTCTGGCTCCCAGCTGGCAGTCCAGGAAGGAGGAACAGGATGCAAAGTACATTCCTCTGAGCGAGCCGGCATTCTGCACTCTGCCCCACCCCCAACCTCGGGCTAGAGAACATTAGGTAGCCACGGAAAGAGAGAACGAGGATGAGGAAGGTCACGGCCGCCACGGACTCCATTCTACCGGGCGGGCTCGCCACGGGGACGCCAGGGAAATTTGCAACCGAAGACCGGGCCCTGTCAGGGTCTCAGGAGGAGTCCTCTCTTCTGGGATCTTCCCATTCTCCTTTCGCCTCCACGAGCAGGGTAAGAGACCATCTCCCGCTCAGTGACCGTCTCTCAACTGAAGCCCAGGTTCAAAGTTGGCAGTAATTGTAGGTCAACACCCTTGACAAACCTTCTCCTCTCAGTATGGCAGATATTCACTTCCTCTTGAAGACGGCAGCCTTTTCCTTCTGAGGGTCACGAGGTGAGACTGTGACAGGGTGCGGGGCCCTGGTTAGAGCCACAGAGGAGCAGCCCGGGCTTGGGTCACTAGAGGGAAAGTGGGGGACGTAGAGGGGAAAGTTAAGGGTGGTTTTTTATTTTTTAAATGGCATCTGTAAAGCGCTTACTATGTGTCAGGCGTCGTACTAAGCGCTGGGGTAGATACAAGTTGACAGGTTGGACACGGTCCAAACCCGTGACCCAGATGGGGGCTCACAGTCTTAATCCCCATTTTACAGATGAGGGAACTGAGGCACAGAGAAGTGAAGTGCAGACAGGTGGTAGAGCTGGGATTAAAACCCAGGTCTTCTGACCTCCTGGGCCCGGGCTCTATCCACTAGGCCACGCCGCTTGGCCACCAAACGGGGCTAGTGGGAGATTACGTACTGGACAGTGCACTTGGGAAGCACAGTACAATAGAGTTCGTAGCCATGTGCCCTGCCCACAAGCTACCCAGACTTGTGTTTCTCGGCCAGAGGCCAAACTGAAATATACCCCATTGCTCTCCTGATATCCTGACTCGTTAGGAAAGGCGCAACCATCTCACCATGCGAAGGATTTGGTATTTGGAGGAATAATTGATCGCTGCGGTGACACGTGGCGTAGTGGATAGAACCCGGGCCCGGGAAGCAGGAGGTCATGGGTTCTAATCCTGGCTCTATCGCTTATCTGCTTGGTGACCTTGGGCAAGTCACTTCACTTCTCTGGCCCCCAGTTACCTCATCTGTAAAATGGGGATTGAGATTACGAGCCCCACCTGGGACAGGGAGTGTGTCTAACATGATTTGCTTGTATCCACCCCGGTGCTCGGTACAGGACCTGGCACTTAGTAAGCGCTTAACAAATACCCCAATTACTATTTTGTAACGCTACCCTGAAAATTCTGGACTGCCATATTCAGAGGCTTAGAAAGGGGGTTTGGCCACTGCCAGGGTTAGTGGGAAGTGTACGTACCCGGGAATTAGGATGCCTGCGTCAGAGTCCCGGCTCTGCCACTGACCTCCTGTGCTATCTTGGCCAAGTCACTTAACCTCTCTGTGCCTTCATGTTCTCATCAGCCATAGTACCCGCTCCTCCCTGTCCCTCGGGAGATGCTGTTGAGGGTAAAATGAGAGACGATTTTCAAAAAAGTGTTTTGGAAAACTAAGAGAGTAAGTCTAATTTGAAGTATTGTTATTATTGGGTTGAATCTGGATTGTTTTTCTAAGTACTTTCCCACTCTCATCGGCTTGGCATCTCTTGAAAAATGGTTCTGTGTTCATTCAAGAGTGAGAATTCTGAGTTTAAAGGTCCAAGAGGTGGGCCCCAGTGGATTCTGGGAAATGAGAATAGGCGTGCCTTCCGGCTCTGGGTCGCGGGAGTTCCTGGAACCAGTCGCCAAATGAGAGACAGAAAGATAATCGGGCAAACAGAAAAGAATAATAATAATGTTGGTATTTGTTAAGCGCTTAACTATGTGCAGAGCACTGTTCTAAGCACTGGGGTAGATACAGGGTCATCAGGTTGTCCCACTTGAGGCTCACAGTCTAAATCCCCATTTTACAGATGAGGAAACTGAGGCACAGAGAAGTGAAGTGACTTGCCCGCAGCCACACAGCTGACAAGAGGCAGAGGCAGGATTCGAACCCATGACCTCTGACTCCTAAGCCCGGGCTCTTTCCGTTGAGCCACGCTGCTTCAAGGGGAGAGTGCTATCCTTTGTTAATTCAAGATGGCACTGCTGAGGGTGTTATTTCATCTTTCCTTCAATGGCAGGAGCAGAATATGCAGGCGACTTGTGTTTCCTGCAGGGGTGGTGGGTTACACTGCACCATTCCCACTCTCTCATCCAATCTCCCTAGGGTCAACTACCCAAATCGCAGAAACCTGACTAGGGGCGCAAATCGTGGTCATTATCATCGTTATCATCATCAGTATTTATTGAGTGCTTACTGTGTGCAGAGCACTCGCACTAAGGGCTTGGGAAAGCACGATGCGACAGCGATGGTAGACAAGTTCCCTGCCCGCCAGGAGCTTACAGTCTAGAGAAAATGCAAATGTAACCCGAGGTCAAGGGATGGAAGCTTTCCAAGAGCCTTTTCGACGTCATCTTCGCCCGCTTCACCCACCATTGCTGGTGAATGGCACTCCCTAGGGGATCTTCGCCTCGGTTGACTGGTTAGGCGACTCCATCCCCCAAGAGAGCCAGACATGAGCTTCGCTATTAAACCCTCATTTCCTCTTCTCCCACTCCCTTCTGTGTCCCCCTCGCATTTGGATTCGCTCCCTTGTTTCACCCCTCCCTCAGCCCCGCAGCACTTACGTACATAGCCATAATTTACTTATTGATATTAATGTCTATCTCCCCCTCTAGACTGTAAGCTCAATATAGGCAGGAAATGTGTCTACCAACTCTGTTAAACTATACCCTCTCAATCCCGGCTCTGCCACTTGTCAGCTGTGTGACTGTGGGCAAGTCACTTAACTTCTCTGTGCCTCAGTGACCTCATCTGTCAAATGGGGATTAAGACTGTGAGAGCCTCACGTGGGACAATCTGATTCCCCCGTGTCTACCCCAGCGCTTAGAACAGTGCCCTGCACATAGTAAGCGCTTAACAAATACCAACATAAGTTCTCAGGGCAGTTCTCTGCACACAGTTAGTGCTCAGTATAGACGACTGATGGACTGATTACTAAAAATGATCATTCTGTGAAGAGTATGGGACTTGTGGGAAGGGAGGAAGAGGATAAAGGAGAAAATAGTAGGCGAAGAAGGGATTCCGCAAGTGTGAAAGCTGGTCTTAGCCCTAAATTAATGTCAGACAGTCAGTTGTATTTACTGAGCGCTTCCTCCGTGCAGACCTCTGTACTAAGCGTTTGGGCGAATACAATTCAACGGTAAACAGACGCATTCCCCGCCAACAATGACTTTACAGTCTAGATAGGAGTTTATTGAGTCAAGATCCAGTGTCAGGCAGGCCCAGCCGCCCCCCGCCCCGGACCTTCTCTAAACAATGGACAGAGAGAAGTCTTCACCTTCGCAGCAGACAGCAGGTTCCCTCTGTTCCCCGACTTCAGTAGAGCCTAGGGCTGCTGTTGGCCAGTGGTCGTGACCATCGATGACTGAATACTGGGTATGAGATGTCTAATGAAATCAGGGCTGGGCGATGTGTCCACCTCCCGGAAACTTTTGGGAGGCACTGACCTCACGGCCAGGCTTTCCCCAGCCCCGTCTGAATAAAGTCCTTGAGTCTCATGCTCTAACAGAAGAATTAGACCCTAATAACCCACTCCCTTCTCGTTTCAGAAATGTTTCCCGAAGGTGCTGGCAGGTTAGCGGCCGTCATCCTAGAGAAAAAGAACGCTTTATTCTGTAAGGTCCTCCTGCCAGCAAGAAAACGTGAAAGACTTGCTCACTCCTCCATCCCCTAATTGAGAATATTCAGATCTTGCGGGAGGGGCATTGGAGAGTCGAGGCAACAGATCTTTTATTCATCATCGCCGGTGGGCCGGAGACAGATTACATTTTGACCCAAGAACCTTGCTCCCGTCCCTTCTTTCATCGTTCGCCCTCCCCTGCCCCCCGTGGTTAGGCTAACTGGCCGTCCCGGATTCAGTTCATTCAAGCATCTCTCTTCCAACCAGGTGACAGGATTACCGCCGCACTGTCGGCTTGCAAGCCTCGGCCCTCTCCTCCCGAGTGAATCAGAATGGCTTGCGCTGAAGGGAATTCCTCTCTTCGCGGCGGGCCACCGCATCAGATCGGGTCAGGGTAATCACCGGGTCACTGGGGTCAGATGCGGAGGCTCCCTCAGCCAGCTTCAGCAATGCACGGTGGGGTGAGGGTGGTTGGGAGTGCCATATGGTAATTCCTGGGGTGAACTGCATAATTTGAGCAGGGCATTTCCCCCCAATATCACTGCTCCCTTGTGCCATTTTTGCCACCGTCCCGGCTGAAGGACCAATAGGCTGGGTTCCTCCGGCAGCTGTAGTGGAGGCCAAGGCGGTAGGCACGATTTCCGGCTTGCCGGTTGACTCGTGGCCAACGACAAAGCAAAGGAAGGCCGTGAGGAAACAGAGAGCGGCTTCAGGGCCCGGATTTACGGGTCTACAGCTGTTCGAGCCCTTTTCTCCAGACTCCCTGCTGCAGGACGGAGCCGTCGGGAGAGAGGTCTGATTTCCAGGGTGTCGTGGTTTACCAGTCTCCCCCCTCTTCCCCCCAGCTGGTCAACTCTCTTCTCCTGCCCACTCCACCCGTGCCCATTACCAGACTAAGACTCTGTGGAAGCTATTGTAGCCCCCCTGAAGTGCACAGGTGTTTCAAGCCCTGCCACGGGCAAGGAGAGGCTCCTGGAGTGATGACCGCAAACATTTCTCCTGCCTCTAAACTCATCTACTGTCTTTCTGAGCCGGTCTTTTCGCAATCAACGTCTGATCCTTCATGGAGTGCCACGGAAGGGACGTTCAGACATGAAGAATCCCAGGAACGAGCGGCAGAACCTGAATTCAGATTAGATTCAGACGGGGCCGGGTTAGATGGGAGAATCACGTTGGAACCCTGTCCGTGATGGTTCTGAAACGACATCACAGAATAAGTGTCCTGGCCGATCTGGAATTTTTCGTGAACAAGACTCTATATGGTACAGCGGATAGAGCCTGGGCCTGGGAGTCAAAAGATCACGGGTTCTAATCCTGGCTCTGCCACTTCACTTCTCCGGGCCTCAGTTACCTCATCTGCAATATGGGGATTAAGACTGTGAGCCCTATGCGGGTCAGGGACTGTGTCCGACCTGATTTGCTCGTATCCACCCCTGCACTTAGTACAGTGTCTGGCACATAGTAAGTGTTCAACAAATACTGTAATTATTATATTGTACTCTCCCAAGGACTTATTACGCTGCTCCACACTCAGTAAGCACTCGATAAATATGATTTATTGAATGAAGACTCCCAGAGTCAGAAAGTGAGGAGCTGCAGACTGGTTGGACCCCATTTATTCATTCATTCATTCATTCATTCATTCATTCATTCGTATCTATCGAGGGCTTACTGTGTGCAAAGCACTGTACTAAGCACTTGGGAGAGTACAGTAGAATGATAAAAGACACAGTCCCTGCCCACAACAAGCTTTCAATGTGACAGTACTCCAGGGCAGCAGCAGAGCAGAGTAGCCATTCCCAAGGCTGGAGCTGCTGAGGAGCTCAGTGGGGTCAAGACTGATGGGCTGATGGACAAACGTGATGAAAAGCAGCATGCTCAGTGCTGAGCAGCATGGCTCAGTGGAAAGAGCACGGGCTTTGGAGTCAGGGCTCATGAGTTCGAATCCCAGCTCTGCCACTTGTCGGCTGTGTGACTGTGGGCGAGTCACTTAACTTCTCTGTGCCTCAGTTCCCTCATCTGTAAAATGGGGATTAAGACCGTGAGCCCCACGTGGGACGACCTGATTCCCCTATGTCTACCCCAGCGCTTAGAACAGTGCTCGGCACATAGTAAGCGCTTAACAGATACCAACATTATTATTATTATTATTATGAAAAGAGGGGCCCCGATGAGCCGCCACTGGACCGGATTGTTACTAGGGCGGTCACCATGGTGACGACTCTCCCCACAAAGTCTCGGGATCACGAGCAAGAGATTGTCATTAGCATCCCTCCCCTACCCAGTGAACACACAGGCCGGCGGAGAGGAGGAAAAGGGAGGCAGACTGGGCAGAGCAGCACCAGGGCATCCTTCGCCCCTCCTTGTACCCGGGTTCCTGAGGAGTTGGGAAGATCTGGCACCATAATGGAGACTCAGATCTCAGCGGGGCAGAAGGGAAAAACAGAACGGGACTCATTCATTCCCCCAGCAGATGGTCATATCCCAAGGTCCTTCTGTATCCCTTTCCCCAAGTGCATCTCCTCCTCTTGCCTCCCTCCACCTGACCCTAGCTTTTGCCCTCATCCTTGTTCTCCAACCAGCCCTTGGGCCGAACCAGAGACAGAGCAGGGAAAAGGGCAAAGACAGGGACAAAGAAGGGAAAGGACGGGGGCAGGATCGGGGTTGAGGTGTTGGTGGCTGATGGCGGTCTGATGTTCTCAGATGTTGTACATATTTCTTTCTCACCACTTCCCCTCCCCAACACCAATCTCCCATCCCTCCCTCAGCCCAGGGAGCTCAGGGCGGTGAAACAGATGGGTCGGGCCCATGGGCTGACCTAGAACCCTTGGGCTTCCGGCCCTTCCTGGTGGAAAGGAAGCACCCGACAATCTTTGGGAACTGCAGCTTCTAAGGGGCAGGTTCGGTGGAATTGGTCTGCAGATCCCGTGATCCTTTCGAAGGGAATTTGGGAAGAGTCGGAACTCCCGGGCTCTGATTCTTCCTTGTTGCTTTGGGCTGTGGTGTTGCCGTGCTGGCTCCGGTCAGGACAGGCCAACGTCTACTCCCAGCTGTTGTCGAGGGCAAAGAGAGCGGGGCTCATTGAAGTGCCCCAGATGAGCAGAACCCAAATAGAAGCCACCCCCTATCAAGCCATCCAGGTGCTCAGTTGGTAGCATCTGTGTGGCCCCCACAGTATCCTACAACTTAATAATAATAATGACATTTGTTAAACACTTACTTTGTGCTAAACTCTGGGGTAGATACAAGGTAATCAGATCAGACATCATCCCTGTCCCACGTGGGGCTCACGCTCTCAGGGGGAGGAAGGACATGTAATTATTCTCCATTTTACAGATTAGGAAAGTGGGGGACAGGTAAATTAAATGACTTACCCAAGGTCACCCAGTAGGCAAGTAGTCCAGGCGGGATTAGAACCCAGACCTGTGACTCCCAGGCCTGTGGTCTTTCGACTAGGTAACACTGTTTCTGCATCTCCTCTGCAGCTCTTGGCTCGGATGTCTCCCCACCCGCCCCAGATTGGGCCGTGCCGGAGCTCCGAAGTGTCCTTTGCCATCGGATAGAGCACGGGCCTTGGAGTCAGAAGGACCTGGGTTCTAATCCCGGCTCCGCCACTTATCTGCCGTGTGACCTTGGGCAAGTCACTTCGCTTCTCTGTGCCTCAGTTACCTCATCTGTGAAATGAGGATTAAGACTGGGAGCCCCATGTGGGAAATGGACTTTGTCCAACCTGATTAGCTTGGGTCAACCCTAGTGCTTAGAACAGTGCCTGGCACATAATAAGTGCTTAACAAATACCACAGGAAACCCCCAGACACAGGCTCTGACCAGGACCCCAGGCTTCCCCACCTCCACCCGATCCAACAGGTAGGTAAGGGCAGACGCGCAAGCCATGTCCAAGACCACCGTCTGCAGAGGTTGCCCCTCTGTCACCTGGAGAGCGGTGGGAAGTTGGGTCTTCAACATCAGCTAAAAAACCAGCGAGCCAGAATCGGGAAGCAGCAGGGCCTAGTAGATAGATAACCCAGGGGCCTGGGAGTCAGAAAGACCTAGGTTCTGATTCCTGCTCTGCTACTTGTCTGCCACGTGACCTTGAGCAAGTCACTTCACTTTTCTGTGCCTCAGTTCCCTCATCTGTAAAATGGGGATTAAGACTGTGAGCCTCATGTAGGAGAAGGACTGTGTCCATCCTGATTGTCTTGTATCTACCTCAGTGCTTAGTACAGTGCCTGCCATATAGTAAGCATTTAGCAAATGCCATAAAAAAAATCCCAGGGGCTTCCCATGAAGAGATGAAAGAAATGTGCAAGCCAGCTCCTGCGTCTGTTAGAAAGTGAGCAATTTCATTTCCCCAGAAGAGTGAATCTCTACCAGGAACGAATTTGCTTCCGGCAAAGTCCTGCCGACTTCTCCTGGTTCCTCACTCACTGTTTATTGTAAAATGACATCTCACCTCTCTTCTCTGGTTATTTCTTTTCCTTTTGCGTCTGGGAGCCCAGCAGAGCCAGATTCAAGGCAGTTTTCACCCTGAGGGCCGAGGGCCAGGAGTCCGGGCATAACTGGAGAAGCCGCGTGGCTCAGTGGAAAGAGCACGGGCTTTGGAGTCAGGGCTCATGAGTTCGAATCCCAGCTCTGCCACTTGTCAGCTGTGTGACTGTGGGCAAGTCACTTAACTTCTCTGTGCCTCAGTTCCCTCATCTGTAAAATGGGGATTAAGACTGTGAGCCCCACGTGGGACGACCTGATTCCCCTTTGTCTACCCCAGCGCTTAGAACAGTGCTCGGCACATAGTAAGCGCTTAACAAATACCAACATTATTATTATTATTATTATTAACTGAAAACTGTGGCAATCGTTAAGCGCTTACTATGTGCTATGGATTGTACTAAGCACTGGGATAGAGACAAGATCATCAGATTAATAATGTTGGTATTTGTTAAGCGCTTACTATGTGCAGAGCACTGTTCTAAGCGCTGGGGTAGATACGGGGTCATCAGGTTGTCCCTCGTGAGGCTCCCAGTCTTAATCCCCATTTTACAGATGAGGGAACTGAGGCACAGAGAAGTGAAGTGACTTGCCCTCAGTCACACAGCTGACAAGTGGCAGAGCTGGGATTCGAACTCATGACCTAGGCACAGTCCCTGACCTACATGGGGCTCATGGTCTAAGGGGGAGAGAGAACAGGTATTTCACCCTCATTTTACAGATGAGGAAACTGAGGCACAGAGAAGTGACTTGTCTCAGGTCACATAGGAGGTGTCTGCTGTTATAGCGTACTCTCTCAAGTGCTTAGAACAGTGCTTTGCACACAATAAGTGCTCGATAAATACGATCGAATGAATGAATGAATGAATGGCGGAGTCCAGTGAGTCTCAGGTTGGGTCTGGATCAAGAATCTGTCTCTATTGGGATGAAGTGGTTCTGAGACATTTCTGTCTGAGTGTTATTTACTGAGTGCCTTCTGAATGCAAAAACACTGCACTGAAAATATGGGAGGGTACAACAGAAGCAAGACACACATTCTTTGTTTTCAAGGTACTCCTCAGCTAATGAGGGAAACAAACAGAAAACATCCACAAAGAGTAGGAAGCAGTGGGACAAAGAGGGGCGCACCAGGAAGTAGCAGAAAACAAACAGGATGAAATTCCCAAATTTGTCAGATTAATCAGACAAAGAAAAATAGGAACTTATTTAGAGTCATCCTTAGAACTTCTGAATATACATTTATTTTATTTATAGATTTGATTTGTCTGTCTCCCCCAATAGAGTATAAGTTTGTGTGTGCAGGGAACATGTCATTTCTTTGTATTGTATCTACTAAGCCCTTAGTACAGTGCTTTGCACACTGTGTGTGCTCAATAAATATTATTATTACTACTATTACCAGCAGTATCTCACAGTGGTGAGGATAGGAATAAAAGGAGGAGGAGGAGGAGGAGGGATGAAGGGGAGTTTGTAATAGAGCTGGTGTCCCACGGTGTTGCACAGTCTTCGAGGATATGACACCTCCCCTGCAAAGACGGGAGGCACTTTCTGCAGGTCGACAGTTGGATGTAATGGAACCAAGAAAGAAGCAAATTCTTTTCCAGGAGAAGCTTGGAGAGAATCATAAGACTAAGAGCCAAGAAAAAAGAAAGTGTGAGTGTGTGTGTTTGAGAGAGAGACAGAGACAGAGACAGAGTGACAGAGGCAGAGACCGAGGGAGGCAGAAACAGAGTCAGAGAGAAAAAGGTAAGAAAAATTTACAGTGCGCGTTTTCTCTTCACTGGACTCTTAGCAAGGTGAACACGGTCACTGTGATGGCTGTTTGCTGGAAGAACATTTGAAAGTTACAGAAATGGGCTCAAACCCAGTTCCTGCCCTCCATGAGTTTACATTCTAAGGGTTCTCAAAGTGTCTCAGCTAAGCGACCTCTTTTACCTCTCCATTCAACCCCGCAGTCACCATCAGGAGGGAATTATCCAGTAAAATCTGAGTTCCCACTGCAGGCCTCTTCCCGTTCACTAAATTTCTCCGATCCCTTTTACTCCTCTGACCAATTTATTGGACAAAGATTTTCCAGAAGTAAAAAGATATTTTCACTCCACTTCCCAGGTGCCCAATCCAGTCTCAGAAATGGAGGTGGGGTGAGGTGAATTGTCCTGACCGAGTTATTGATCTCTGTATAATGTGGTTAGAAATGAAAATAGTCATGGATTCTTAATGGGGGAAGTGCTGGCGGGCCCCCAGTACTTTAACCTTAATGGTGTCTAATGAGGAAACTGAAGTGATCAGAAACCCGAAGGGATTTCTTCTTCACTAGTTCTCCGTGGCTCTTCCCGGAGGGATTTTTCGGGCATCCTTGAAGACCCGGGCTCTCTGTCATGATCAGAGTTGTGTCAGGATAGGATTTTCCGAACACCACAAGCTTTAAAAGGCGTAATGATTTCAGAATGGCTCAAGGCCTAGTGGGTAGGATAGAATGACCATCCGCCCGGAACTGATAAGGAACTGAATGCTTTTAAGTCCATTTAACAGATTTTCGGTGCCAGGCTTCTCTCTGCTACAGCTTCCGCTGCCAAATACAATGATTCAGATGTGGAACTAGAGTTCATTTTGGCAGTTTAAGGTGCTATCGCCCTCGCCTCCTCTAGCCCTGCAACCTTGGTTTCTGTATTTATTTCTGCCAGCCAATCAATCAGGCAAACAATAAATAGTATCGATTGAGGGTTTATTCTGTGCCTCTAAATGCTAGGGAGATATATAAGAGCTAATAGACGCAGTCTCTGTCTTTGAGATACTTATAATCTAGCTGGGGAGATGGACCCTAAATTAAAAGTAGCGATTGAGCTTAAAGATACGTACCAAAGTGCTACGGCACCCAAGTGCTTAGGTGATGTAGAAATTGCAGTGTTGGGGGTAAAAGGGTGGAGAGTTGAGAGATTAAACAGGAAAGACCTACTAGATGAGACGTGATATCCTAATCATCCTTAACTGTTGTACTTTTGCCCGCAATTTTCCACCACAGAGTTCAGAGACAATTGAAAACCTAAGACAGTGAAAGTAAAGAACGCCACATTCTGTCCAACCTGTCAGTAACAAACCCGTGGATCTAGCAAATGGATGACGGAGATGTAAGCGTGGTCTAGTGAAAAGACGATGGGCTTGGGAGGCAGAAGACTGGTGTTCTAATTCTCCCAGTGTTGGCTTATGTGACTTTGGGCAAGTCACTAAACTTATCTATGCCTCAGTTCCTTCATCACTAAAATGGGGATTAAGACTGTGAGCCCCACATGGGACAGCGACTCAGAATTTTCTCGTATCCATCCCAGCTCTTAGTACAGTGCCCGGCACATGGTAAGCACTTAACAAATGCCATTATTACTATTATTATCCTCTGTACTCAGTAAGTGCTCAGTAAATATGATCGATCGATTGTTAAACCAAGCACGACCATCTGGGTATTGGTGAGTTTGGTGTCAGATTTTAGACATTGTCAATTTGACACTTGGCGGTCAACAGAATGTTCTACCCAGTCAACCTGTCGACATCCCCCGCTGAAAGTCCCAAGCCTGTGGCCTGCTTTCAGACTCATTACTTCACCTCTGACATTTCCTCCCCAACATATCCATGGTGATCTAGCAACAGAGCGACCTGCCTATTTGCCGCGGTTTTGAAATAACGGGGTAACCAAGGCCGCTAGGAGTTCCTGTCCTTTTGTCAACCGGCTGAACTATTGTGAAGATCCCCTGACCGACTGCGAAACTGCCTGAGGCAACTCAGTTGCGTCTGTGTCCCGCCAACTTTTAAAACACATCTCCCAAGGCTCCTCGAAATGTGTTTGAGCAACACTTGGGCAACTCATCCTTCCCAGAGGACACGGGGGGCACACTGACCCTCAGGCCTGACCCTTTGGAAGATCCCACGTTTAGTACAGTGATCTGCACACAGTAAGTGCTCAGTAAGTACTACTGAATGAAAGAATGAATGAATGAATCTCAGCAGTCATGCACAGGGCAGTTCATCAAGGCAACCATTCCAATGCATGGAGCCTGCTGTGGCTCAAGGAAGGTAAGACTAATAATAACTGTGGTATTTGTTAAGCGCTTACTATGTGCCGGGCACCGTACTAAGCACCGGGGTGGATACAACAATTGAGTTGGACACAGTCCCTGACCCACATGGGGCTCACAGCCTCAATCCCCATTTTACAGTTGGGGAAACTGAGGTCCAGAGAAGTGAAGTGACTTGCCCAAGATCACGCAGCAGACACGTGGCGGAGGTGGAATTAGAACCCATGACCTTCTGACTCCCAGGCCTGTCCTCTGTCCACTTCGCCACGATGCTTCTCAGCCGCAGGCTCCTGAACAAAACTCACCCATGGAGGTTCCCTAACCAGAGCGTAGATGCGACTGTTTGCTCTTTAACTGTTCAGCAAACGGCTGGATTTATTTCCATATGTGACCCGATCGTCTCCTGTTTGCCTCCTCTTCTCATCTTAGCACCTTTGCCTTCCTGTGTGGTAGGTAGAGCATGGACCCGGGAGTCAGAGGTCATGGATTCTAATTCCGGCTCCGCCACCTGTCTGCTGTGTGACCTCGGGCAAGTCACTTCACTTCTCTGTGCCTCACTTACCTCATCTGGAAAATGGGGAGGAAGACCGTGGGCCTCACGTGGGCCAGGGACTGTGTCCAACCTAATTATGTCGTCTCTACCCCAGCACTCAGCACACCGCTCGACGCATAGTAAGCGTCCGACGAATATCATCGTTATTATTACATGGCAGCTGGTCATCCGCCCTGGGTCTCAGGAGATTTGGGCTGCACCCAAGACCAAGGCCCTAAGGCCATGGGGCATTCCGCTCTCCCCGGGGGAGGCTGAGGATTGGGAGGAGATGAGGCAGGCCGGGTTTGCGCTCCAGGGACGGAGCAGGCCAGACCTCCGGAGGAAATTTAAGCCCTCACTCACCTACCTGCCCATTGTCTCCCTCCTATTGTAAATTATTTCAGTATCTATTGCCCCTGCTAGACTGTAAACTCCTTGAGGGTAGGTATTGGGTTCACCGACTCTATCGTACTTTGCCAAGAGCTTAGTACAGTGCTCTTTACAAAGAAGCGCTCAAGGAATTTTATTGATTTTGGGTGTGCTGTTTACTCCCCACCCAAAGATTCCAGTACGGTTCAAAGAATCAAGAAGTTGAGTTGCTTGGTAAAAGTTATTCTTTACGCTCCATTTAGAAAATATAGAATTACAAGTCGAATGGACTGGATTTTTACTATCCCAATTTCTCAATCTTCTTGACAAGCCAAGCCCTCAGGTGACAGGGGAGGATACTTGAATTTGATCCCAACAAACCAGCTGGGATCCCAGAGCCCAAGGGAGGGGCTGGGAAGGCAGGGAAGGCAGGGAAGGAGCCAGCCCTACAGCTGCGAGATAATTCCAGAGAAAGGGTTGGGACTGGGAAATTCTCCCCGAGGAAGCGACATGGCCTAGTGGAAAGGCCATGGGTCTGGGAGACGGGGGACCTGGGTTCTAATCAGAGCTCTGCCGGTTGCTTGCTGTGTGAACTTTGGCAAGGCACTTAACTTCTCTGTGTCTCAGTTGCCTCATATGTAAAAAAGGGATTAAGACTGTGAGCCCCACGTGGGACAGGGACTGTGTCCAACCTGATTAGCGTGTTTCTGTCCCAGGGCTTAGAACAGTGCTTGACACATAGTATGCACTTAGCAAATACTATTGTTATTATTACTTAACTTCTCTGTGCCTTAGTTTCATCATCTGTAAAATGGGGATTAAATCCTATTCCCTCCTATTTAGACTGTGAGTCCCACATGGAAACTTATATCTGCCCTAGTGCTTAGAATGGTACTTGGCACATAGTGAGCGCTTAACAAATATCATAAAAAAAGCTTTTCCTGGCCCCTAGCCCCTTCCCTGAGTCCACTCTGGCCAGGGGACGAGAACTACTTCAGAGGATGTGGGTTCTAATCCCGCTTCTGCCACGTATCTGCTCTGTGACCTTGGGAAAGTCACTTCACTTCTCTTTGCCTCAAGTTACCTTATCTGTAAAATGAGGATTAATCTGTAAATGGGGATTAAGATGGCGTGGCTCAGTGGAAAGAGCCCGGGCTTGGGAGTCAGAGGTCATGGGTTCGAATCCCGGCTCTGCCACTTGTCCGCTGTGTGACTGTGGGCAAGTCGCTTAACTTCTCTGTGACTCAGTTCCCTCATCTGTAAAATGGGGATTAACTGTGAGCCTCATGTGGGACAACCTGATTACCCTGTATCTACCCCAGCGCTTAGAACAGTGCTCTGCACACAGTAAGCACTTACCAACATTATTATTATTATTATTCTGTGGGACAGGGACTGTGTTCCACCCAATCACCTTGTATCTACTCCAGACCTTAGAACTGTGCTTGGCATATAGTAAGTGCTTAACAAATACCACAGTTATTATTATTATTGTTATTCTGTGCCTTCTGGAAACCAGTGATGCCGATTCCTCCCAGCAACCCACCCTGCTTTTAACTCTTGCTCAAGGTCAGAGTCTCACTGAGAGCAGCAGACCAGAGCAATTCAGGTCCTGAGGCCGGGATCTGTGCCTCTGTTGCATTACACATGCAAACTGCAGGCTCCACCTGCACAGGAATATAAAGGGGTTCTCTCCTTTGCCTTCTACACCCACTCCCTTCTTATACTTTCCAGGTGAGTCAACCACTTCTGCATGCCCGGAAGGCTGATTTTCGCCCTTCTTTCCAAATGTACTTGGTCGCGGGGACTCCGGGTAGTCGGTTCCTGATTTCGGGGGGAAGGATTCCAGAGAAGGCGTTCGTTAGTCCTCCTTGGGAACCAGATTGCCCTCGTGACGGTGGACGCGGGGCAAGATTTCCACTTTACCTTCCAGCAGCATAACGAGGTCCCACCTAGAGACATTTTGGGACTGAAAACAAGAATCACTGTTTGACGATAGGCTTGGGGTCAGGCTAAACAGACTAAACTTGTCCCGGAGTCACCGCCCTCTACGTGGATGACTAGATCAGACCAGCTGATGGCCAAGCAGTTGTGCGACACAGCAGGAAATGTCCTGATCTTGCAAACAACCATCATCCAGGAAGAAGGAACTATTTACCCTCAGCTCAAACCACGATGTGGAAGCTCTGCATTAAGGCACGTATAACCTATGTGGGACAGGGACTGTAATAATAATAATAATTGTGGTATTTGTTAAGCGCTTACTATGTGTCAGGCACTGTACTAAGCGCTGGGGTGGATGCAAGCAAATCGGGGTGGACACGGTCCCTGTCCCACATGGGGCTTAAAGTCTCCATCCCCATTTTACAGATGAGGCCACTAAGGTCCAGAGAAATGAAGTGACTTACCCAGGGCCACACAGCAGACAAGTGGCGGAGCTGGGATTAGAACCGCTGACCTTCTGACTCCCAGGCCGGGGTTCTATCCAACCCGATTATCTTGTATCTACCCCAGTGCTTAGTTCAGTGCCTGGCACATAGTAAGCATTTATACAAATAACTCTTCTTCTTTGTCTGTTTATTGCCGTATTGTATTTTCCCCAGTGCTTAGTACAATCCTCCCTGCACAGTAAGCACTCGATAAATCCGTTTGAATGAATGAATAACTGCTAAGGGATCAAGAACACGGTGCAGTAGAGTTGGAGGATCTGATCCCTGCCCACAAGAAGCTTACAGTCTAGTAGAGGAGTTTACAGTGTAGTGAGCCCACAGTCCAAGGGGGCATTAGCAAACTCCACCTTTCATCTTCCCTGCTGGAACCTCACTGACTTGCCACACTTCGGAAGACCCCCTGCTCTGCAGATCTAAGAGAGGTTTTTAGCCTAAAAGCCTATTAAAATTCTGAGGTTTGTCTTTTTAATTTTTTCTTTAATAACACCGCGGGCTGTCCATGCTGCAGGTCACAGACACCAGGAACCGGACTCTGATCGAAATAAAAGATACCGAGCAGAAGCTTTCCATAGTTTCTTCACCAATTCCTCTTTGATTTCCAAGATCCCTGCTACCTGGGCCCGGCGCTTGTTCTGCCTGTGTCTGTCTCACCTTTAGAGAAGCAAGTCTATGATCTGGGCAGAGCATAGTTCGTCCTGGGTCGTTAGTGGAAAGCTGAGACTTGACTTGGGCAGATCTTTACTTCCTCCTCTTCGCGCTGGAGGTAAAACAAATAGTAGGGCTCTTTGGCTTTCTGCAGTTAGGAGATCTTCTGTCCTCTCTTTATACCCACCCTCCACCCCCCACCGTTTTTAAGGTCAAGATCAAGACAAATTGATCGTTCGAGGCAGGCTATCTTTCAGTAAAGTTGGGAATTGACTGAAAAGAAACATCATCTTCAAGGCAATCACTCAGACCCTGGTTTGAGTGGGTTTTTGGTTGGACCGGGAAGAAGGCATTTGGCGTGGAAGTTGCATTCTTGAGGGATTATTTCAATGTCTGCGGTGTCCTAGAAAGACCTCGCTCCTTTTTTTTTAATGGTGTTTGTTAAGCTTACTATGTGCCAGGCACTGTACTAAGCCCTGGGGTAGATACAAAGTTGACAGACTGGACACAGTCCCTGTCCCACGTGGGGTTCCCGGCCTTAATCCCCACTTTACAGATGAGGTGAATGAGGCACAGAGAATTGAAGTGACTTGCCCAAGGTCACACAGCAGACAAGTGGGATTAGAAACCAGGTCCTTCTGACTCCCAGGCCCCTTGCTCTATCCCTAGCTCTCTCCTGGCTCGTGATCTCAGAATAGGGGCAGCCCTAAGAACCTGTCCGTGACTGAGCACGTCAAATCGACCATCTTGGGCCAGGAGCATGCTGGGAGTCTGGAATAGAGACCCACATCAGACGCATGTACATGGGGTCAGAGGAGGGATGATAATAATAATAAATGATAATGGCAGTATTTGTTTGCGCGTGCTTACTATGTGCAAAACACTGTTCTAAGTGCCGGGGGGGATACAAGGTGATCAGGTTGTCCCCCGTGGGGCTCGCAGTCCTAATCCCCATTTTCCAGATGAGATAACTGAGGCACAGAGAAGTTAAGTGATTTGCCCAAAGTCACGCAGCTGACAGGCGGGGATTTGAACCCATGACCTCTGACTCCCAAGCCCGTGTTCTTTCCACTGAACCACGCTGCTTCTCTCCCCCATCGGAGCTTCCTGGCTGCGGGGATGAAGCGGCTGTTTCCACCCTGTTCTCTCTTCCCAACCTCCTCTGTGGTTCATCTCTTCCCTGAAACAGCTCCACGCAGTCTGTATCTGTAGAGGAGGGATTGGTTTTGAGGGGGCTGGAAGCCTCTGGCTTTGCCCTTTGTCCTCGGGCTGGCCCACTGCTCTATTGCCTTGCCACTGGGCTCAGCAATCTGCCCAGGAAATGCCTTGGACATCCTTCCTGCCCGTCCGCCCGGGGGGGGGGGGGGGCTGACGATAACTGTTCTGCAGGAATCCCCAGGGGTTCAATGTCCCCCCGCTTCCTTGGCCCAAGTCCAAATTTTTATCTAAGATTCATTTAAACTATTGAACTGGAGCAATTCAACACTGAGCCGTAAACAGGACGATCAACTTCCTTTCCTTCCTCCAGGGACACGGTTTTATTCTAAACTCCTTCGAGGTTTTCAAGCTGAATGAGAAGTTTCATCAAGGGCCCTGAAAGAGGCCAGAGTCTGAACTTCCCCGAGAGGCAATTGTTGGGTTTTCTTCCTTTATGGTACTTGTTAAGCACTCATTATGTGCCCGGCACTCTTCTAAGAGCCGGGGTAAATTGTAAACCTAAATTGTAGCTACCCCGGTGCTTAGAACAGTGCTTGACAGTAGAATTTAATAAATACCATAAAAAATGCTGCTGCTGCTGCTGCTGTTACTGCTATTACTAGAACCTACTATTCCTCATCCAGAAAATCATGGAATCATCAGTCTCTTGCAGTTTGGTCCTGAAGGTATAGAAAGCTGGGGCCGAATATCTCGATGACCCATCTCCAGTGACAATCTTGATCATCCCACCACAGTTGATTTGGTATCAAGGTCTTGCGACCGGCCGGGGGTCATCGTGTCAGCATTATCCACCCTTTGTGAATTTCCATAAATATATCGAGTACAAAATACTGCTGCGAAGGTCGCCGCTCTGGTTTTCAAGATGCCAGGTTTCCTTCATATTTTAATATGACAAGGTCGCTATATTGACAGGTGGAAACAGAAGACAAGAAGCAGATGGGTTTACTTCAATTTAAATTACGGTGCAGTTGGAATTCTCTCAGTTGCCTCAGTTTGATTTACATGTCGTCAATTTCTTAATTTGAATCTCTGGAAATTTTAAGGTTGTGTAACGTGTCTAGTGTGAAAACAGTGTCGATTTTGTCCAAATGGGGGAATGAGGAATTGTCATACCTAAATTAGTCACCAACAGATAGCAGTGGTTGGGGTTTTTCAAGGCCAAAATCATCCCTGCAATAATCTCGATTCGTCCACCGCTTCTAAAAGTCGCATAGGAATGGGCTAGGGTTTGAGGATAGGGTTGGAGTTAGGGCTTAGGGTTAGGGTTAAGGATAGTGATCCCCATTTGACTATAAACTCCTTGAAGGCAGGGATCATGTCTGCTAAACTCTACTGTACTCCCCCAAGCGCTAGTCTGCAATCAAAACCTATTGTATTTATTGAGTGCTTCCTAGGTGCAGAGCACGGTTCTAAGTGATTGAGAGAGTACGATATAACACAGTCGGAAGACACATTCCCTGCTCACAGTGTGCTTACAGTTTCAACTACAGTCTGTACTCTACACCTAGTAAACACTCAATAAATAACAACGAGCGATTGATTGTTAAGATTAGGGACCGGTTAAACTCTTGGGATAAGTGTAAGTGATTTTTGTAGATGGGTGTACAGAGCATATAAATGCCTGCTCTGCGTGCAATAGACATTAAATAAATACTTTTGATCGATGACCACCAACTGGACATTCGGTGATTGATCTGTCAGTGATGGCTCTTTGGAGATTGCATTCTCAACTATATGTGTTACGGCTCCTTATTTCCCCAGAATTCTGGAGTACTGGCAGATATCATGATTGTGTGGAAACAACCGTGGATCAAAACCAAAATCCTGCTGTTTTCACCTCACTGCTCAATCCTTTGTATTTCTTGTGGTTCCTTTAGTACTAATAATGGCAACCAACAAACCCTCCATCTAGCCCGGACCACAGGAAATAATGATTTTTTCTTTTAAAAAAACCCCTCAGAAACCAGGATGAGTGAATTTTCTGCCTGAAGGAGTTTATAGGATCATTTCCATCTTCAAAAGAGATCTTTGAAGACATTGAGGCTTTGTTGCTGCCAGCAAGGTCTTCTGTGAAATAAAACCCCTCCAGGATTTATACGCATCAGAAATGCGAGGGGGTGGGAAAAGGCCAGAGCCCTGTTCAGATACCTGGTCCCCACCAAGTCGGAATGACAGACTGGGCCACATATAGAGAAGCACCTAAGAAGCAGTGAGGCCTTGTGTCACGGGCCTGGGAGTCCGAAGGAGCTGGGCTCTAATCCCGACTGCCATTTTCCTGCTGTGTGACCTTCGACAAATCACTTCCACTTTCTGTGTCTCAGTTATCCCATCTGTAAAATGGAGACTAAGACTGTGAGACCCATGAGGGAAAGGGAATGTTTTCAACCTGATTAGCTTGTATTAGTACAGTGTCTGGGGTAGATACAAGGTAATCAGGTTGTCCCACGCGGGGCTCACATTCTTAATCCCCATTTTACAGATGAGGTAAGTGAGGCAACGAGCAGTGAAGTGGCTTGCCCAAGGTCACACACAGCAAGACAAGTGGCAGAGCCGGGATTAGAACCCATGACCTTCTGACTCCCAAGACCGTTCTCTTTCCACTAAGCCACGCTGCTTCTTCTATTTGCCTTCCCTCTAATGTTGCCTATGGATCCATATCTATTATTATAGTATTATTATTATTATTGGATCCATATCCCCCAAGCACTTATGCACTTACCTGTAATTTATTTTAATGTCTATCTCCCTCTCTAGTCTGTAAGCTCTTTATGGGCAGGGAACATGTCTACCAACTCTGTTGAGTTGTACTTTCCCAGGTGCTTAGTACAGTACACCGCATCATAATCATCTTCATCCTCAGTGCTATTTATTGAGTGCTCACTGTGTGCAGAGCACTTTATTAAGCAATTAGCAGAGGTGGCAGATATTCCCTGCCCACCATAAGCTTATTCATTCATTCAATCATATTTTTTGAGTGCTTACTATGTGTACAGCAATAAGCTGACACATTCACATTTATTTCAAGCCAAAAAGTTCACAACCCACAGTTTATTGCTAATAGTCTGGAGACAGAATCAGTGCTCAGTAAATACCAATGAGTCATTGATTATAATTGTACGATGGCCAGGTTTGATCGAATCCCAACTCTGCCACTTGTCAGCTGTGTGACTGTGGGTAAGTCACTTCACTTCTCTGTGCCTCAGTTCCCTCATCTGTAAAATGGGGATTATAACTGTGAGCCCCACGAGGGACAACCTGATTACCCCGTATCCACCCCAGTGCTTAGAACAGTGCTCTGCACATGATAAGCGCTTAACAAATGCCAACATTATTATTATTTCGGTTATGGACACAAAGTGAAACAGCTCCAAATGCAGGCCAAGGAAACCCATATAAGCGCGCACTCTACTACGAGCTTGGGATGGTACAACTGAACCTGTGCCCTGAATATATACAAAACTCTTTAAGAAAGGTATAAATAAATATGTTATTGCTTGAGGGGTCTAATGGGTTGCTATGATTTAAGCCTAAGCCTTAGGATGCCACCAACAAATTATACATGTGGGAAAGACTAATTGCAATTTACAAACCATGAAATATACCCAGTGAATCCTAGAATGACCGGCTACTATCGCATGGGCGTATTAAAGAAACAGATTGGTGCTTGCCCTTTAAAACATTTTTTGCATGTGAAGTATGTCTATCGATCACGCATTCAATTATCTCCCCCAGCATGAGTTCTCTCACTTTATAAGCACCCAGGAGTGATAAAGTACTCTCCTGCTTACTTGAAAGTAATAGGTATGCGAGAGTATTTCACTGAGGAAGCTTGTCTTTAATTTGCTGGTATTAAAAGGCTGTTAAAGAGTGGATTTAGCAGTTGGGGTGTGGGGGGGGACGGGCAGGGAAAAGTGTGCGTGTTTGGGGGGGCGGAGGGGAGTTTTGTGCTTGCAAGTCTGCATATCCGGGCCCCCTAGTGAAAAGAGCAAGGACCTGGGAGTCAGAGGTTCTGAGTTCTAATCCCAGCTCTGCCACTTGTCTGTAGTGTGATCATGGGGAAGAACATTTACCTTCTCTGAGCCTCAGTTTCTTCATCCGCAAGTAGAGATTCAATACCTGTTTTATTTTTTGTGTTTCGCTTTTACGGCATTTGTTCTCCCTCCTACTTAGACTGTAAACTCTATGTGGGACCTACAAGTCACAACTTCTCTGGGCCTCAGTTATCTCACCTGCAAAACGGGGATTAAGACTGTGGGACAGGGACTGTGCCAACCTAATTACCATGTATCTACCCCCAGCTCTTAGAGCAGTAAGCGCTTCAAAAATACCATCATTATTATTATCTTGTATCTACCTCAGCACATAGTAGAATGCTTGGCGCCTAGTAAGTGCTAAACAAATACTACAGTTATTCTAATTCAATTCCCCATAATACCAAGTTCAGAGCTCCGTGAAAGAATCGGTCAATAATATTTATTGAGTGCTTATTCTGTGCAGAGAACCTTACTAAAGTACTTGGGAGAGAACGCTATGCCTGTCCTGTCTTCTGGAGCGAAAAGAAATAATTGGCGGCTGTCAATACAGCTCCTCTATTCAGCGGCTTAAGGGGAAGGGATCACTTTAATAGATTTTCATATTTTCTTTTCCAGAGCCGAGAACATAATGTTAATGTACATGTATTTGCCTCTTCGGGATATTTTTGTTAATTTTTTGGTGGGGGCTTTCCATAGTTTCTTCTCTTCTATGTTTATTTTGTGAGCTTTTTTTTCCTTTTTGGAATTCTAGAAGATAGGATTCGTAGACCCAAGTTTGGTCTCTCTGTTCTCTAAATTTGTTTTGAAAGTCTGTGTCATTCCTCATCTGTCTGGATTTTTCTTCTTGTTAAAACAAAGCCTCCAGGCCTGATTTCCGAAGGTTCTAGCTAGCAGCCAAGCCTCCCAAAGCAGGCTGACAGCTGAGAAAAAAGAAAGAAAAAGAAAAGAAATAAACAGGATGGAAAAGAAAAATATTTGTAAACCAATCATATTTTGTCTCTGACTTTTCCAAATGACTAAAAGAAAAGATATTGTAAATGATTTTTAAAGGGAAGAACACGAAACCTCTTTAAAAACTAAAAGCCCCAAAGCAAAACGAATTCTAATTAGGATTTTTGTAGCTGGATTTTGATATATTTAATGAATAAGAGTGTTTGAGGTGATCATCAGTAACTATCATCAATTGCTTTCTCTGCGTAGGGCACTCTACTGAGCCCAGAAATCGAGTGATACATTTTGAGCCCTTATTGTGTGCAGGACGCTGGACTAAGCACACCGTACTAAGCGCTAGGGAGAGTACAGTTCTACAGAATAAGCAGAATAATTCCCTGCCCCAATGAGCTTACGGTTTAGAGCACACGCTTACAGTCTGGAGGAAGACTACTGATTTGTAGTCCTTGCCCTCCAAAAGCTTACAATGTCAAGGAGGGTGAGGAAGGAGGTGATTCTCAATGAGAAATCGCGGCCTAGTGAGAAGCAGGGTGGACTAGCGGTGGCCCGGCAATCAGAAGCGCTCGGGTTTTAATCCCGGCTCCGCTACTTGTCTGCCGTGTGAGCCGGGATAAGTCGCTTCACTTCTCCGTGCCGCAGTTACCTCACCTGTAAAATGGGGATTAAGACCGTGAGCCCCATGTGGGACAGGGACTGGGTCCAACCGGAATACCTTACATCTACCCCCGCACTTAGAACGGTGCCTGGCACGTAGTAAACACTTGAATACTACTTAAAAAAAAATCCATTTTGCAGAAAAGGAGAAGAGGCTGGCCAGAACTAATGGTGTGGAAATGTACTGCCCGAGAAGTTCAGAGGTTTGGGAGAGGCCATTTAGGGCCAGGCAGTTACCAGACCCTGCTTCCTCCCAGTGGGTCTCGTGTTCTGCTCAATCTCCAGAAAGGGGCAGAGGTGGGGGCGGAAGGGAGGACCCTGGCGGTCTGTCATCCAGTCGTGATTGCCTCTGGGACCAAGAGAAGCAACGGGGAGCCACTGGAGGTATGTGGAATAGAGTTTTGTCAGAATGTTACGAGCAATTTACCTAGGGTAGACTTGAAGAGGGGAGAGCCCGGAGTCAGGAAAACCAGAGAAGACACTGCCAGGGGGGTAAGGGGTGGAGCAGAGTAGTGACTTTAGGCGTGAATTCTTCAGACTATAAATTCTCTGAGGGGCCAAATCCTGTCTACCTATCGTACTCTCCCAAGCGCTTTGTACAATGTTTTGCATTCAATCAATCAGTATCACTGCTAGATGGGAAAAGAGAAAGGGACAGATCCGGGAAACACTGTGAAAACTAGAAATGTTTAGAGACAGGTTGTGGGAGGCGGCAGACAGAGAGGAGTCAAAGATGACACCAAGTCTAGGAACTGCCGGGATGGAGAGGGGAGGGGTGTGGTCTATCTAGAAGGATAAATTAGGAGGAGGAGGAGGAGAGGGTTTGGGAGAGAAGATGAGAAGTATATTGAGTTTAAGGTGCCAGCTGTTCATCCAAGAGGAATACCCCAAGGCAGGAGGAAATAAATGATTGTAAAACAGGTGAGAGGATAGGGATGAAGACAGAGATTTGAAAGTTATTTGCCTAGAGATGATAACTGTAGCTGCATGAGTGGATGAGGTATGAGAGAGCAAGGAAGCGAGAGAGAGAAGGGCAAAATGAGTAGAGAACCTACGACAGAGACTTGAGAGTAAAAGCGAGAGGAAAGAATGAAAAGCCTGTGAGAGACGGAGAAGGAATCGTCAGAGAAGTAAGAAAACCAGAAGAGTCCTGTATCTTGGAAACCGAGACTGGAGAGAATTTCTGAGAGGAAAGGATGGTCATTCATGTTGAAAATAGCAGGTCAAGTCAAGGAGGATTAGGACAGAGAAGAGATTTCACCAGAGGGAGATCATCGAAAACCTTGGTGAGCGTGGCCTCGGTAGAATTAAGATGGCAAAATCCAGATTGCAGGTCAAAAAGAGGGAAGCGGAAGCAAGCTTCCAATCTGGGGTAGAACCCGATGTTCAAGGTAGGGCCAGAGCTGACTGAAAGAGCAGGCAGTGGAGACTGGGACAGTGATAAGCTTCCAAATCTTCGAAGACAGAAATCTTAGGTAACCCGGCTCCCTGGGACCGGTGAGCGGGGTGGCAGGGTCTGACTGTCGACAGGACGTGCTGGGCTTGACCGAGGCCACTTCCATGAGGCCGAGCCCTCAGGTTTCGGAACATCTGGACCGACTCTGGATCTGAAGAATGAGCCTCTTCAATTCGGTTTCCGTGTGTTCTGTCAGCCCCATGCTCAGCCCTAAAGCTCAGTTTTAGGCATGCTTCCCAACCGGGCCTAACGGAGCATAGTCAATTAAACAGCAGGGGAAACGCTGGCCAATCTACAAATGAAGGTTTGGCTTAAAATCTCGCTCTATATAGCCCTCACGTGAACTGGGCCAGTTAGAATATTTTCCACCATAGAGGTCTTTGGAAACATTAACAACGGCATAGACACTGCTTTTTTGTGCCTTTTTTTTTTCTGGAGAAGATTTGACTCGTTAAATTTGCATGTAATTGATGAACCTGGTTTCTCTGGAATAGTTTCGTTTCTAAATCTTGAGCTTCGTAGGAGAAATAATTATAGTATGTGCTTTTTTTGCCGCTACGTCGGATAATGGTTTAATAGCTCAGGGAGATTACTTGTGGAAATTTAAACCTTATAATAGGCATCGGCTTCCACTCCCGCTCAGCTAATGGCTTGAGCCCTGGATTTCGCTAACAAGTGCCCTCAAACAAGGTTGGCAATAAATGACAGCCCCTCGGTCAGCCGGGATAATCGCCTGAAACCTATCTTAGCTGGCTGACGTCATTCTTCAACCACAGAGGGGATGGAAGTTAGAAATGGATCTTTTCACGCCTGTTTTTTTGATGGTATCTGTGGATAATAATGGTATTTCTTAAGTGCTTACCATGTGTCAAGCACTGTTCTAAGTGCTGAGGTAGATACAAGGTAATCAGGTTGTCCCACATGGACATTCTTAATCGCCATTTTACAGATGAGGTAACTGAGTCATTCATTCAATAGTATATCATTCAATAGCATTCAGTATTAGTGCAGAGCACTGTACTAAGCACTGGGGAGAGTACACTGTAACAGAGTTGGTAGTCACCTTCCCGGCCCACAGCGGGTTTACGGTCTAGAGGGGGAGTTGCCGCTGCTATTCTAGAGTGCCGACCTCCTCCGTCCCCCACCCATCTCACGGCATAATGGATAGAACAGGGGCCCGGGAGTCAGAAGGTCATGGATTCTAATTCAGGCTCCGCCACTTGTCTGCCGGGTGACCTTGGGCAAATCACTTCACTGCTCTGGACCTCAGTCACCTCATCTGTAAAATGGGGATTGAGACTGTGAGCCCCAACTCCCTTTGCTTGTATCCAACCCAGTGCTTAGTACAGTAACAGTATTGGGACGTAGTAAGCACTTAGCAGATGCCATCATTATAATAATAATAACAACAATAATTATGATGGTATTTGTTAAGCCTCTACTATGTGCCATGATCATTATTATCTCCGAGGGGAACGTCTGCCTCGACTCCTCAACACTGGGGACCCAGAGCAAGACGAGATCGGGCCCCTCCGTCTCAGCTTGAATCTGTGGATGATGCGCCTTTCCAGAACCCCCTCAGTTGGCCAGCAGCCCACCCAGAAAGGGATCGCCTGCGACGTTGCCGATCCACTCCCTCGTAGTCCTTTCTTAACGTCACGCCCGGAAAGGCACGCCAGCGTGGTACATATTGCCCCGATTACTTTCAAGCAAGCGATGTCGCTCGTTCCTACTCTCCGTGACAGCGCCCATGCTGTGGGAGAAAATTGACTGCATCGCAGTCCGTCTGTATTTCATAGAAAAATATTTTCGAGAGAATGAAAACGCATCACGGGGCTGTAATGGAGGGCTATTCATTACGGGCCCACAAGGCGCTTTTTGATGGCTTATGAATTGCAGTTAATTCTGCTCTTCTCTGTTCCAATGTCCACAGACTAAGTCTGCGGCGAAGCAGCGTGGCTTAGTGGAAAGAACACGGGCTTGGGAGTCAGAGGTCGCGGGTTCTGATCCCGGCTCCGCCACTTGTCAGCTGTGTGACTTCGGGCCAGTCACTTAACGACCTCTCTGCGCCTCAGTCACCTCATCTGCTGGCTGCCGCCGGAGGCCCCGGACCGGACCGGTGGACGGACACCTTCAGTCGGCCGAGGCCGGGCCGGTCCGGTTCTGAGCCATCCGACACGGGAGGGGAACGCAGGGTTGGACTTGTCTTTTTGGCCATCGTTTTTTTTCATTTTTGAAGATCTGTGCTTCCCCGTTTAGACTGTGAGCCCGTCACTGGGCAGGGATGGTCTCTATCTGTTGCCGAATTGTACATTCCAAGCGCTTAGTCCAGTGCTCTGCGCATAGTCAGCGCTCAATAAATACTATTGAATGAATGAATGAATAAAATGGGGATGAAGACTGTGAGCCCCACGTGGGACAACCTGATTACCTTGCATCGACTCCAGCGCTCGGCACACAGTAAGCGCTTAACAAATACCATCATTATTATCGGTAGTATCGGTAAAGCAGGGCAGCTCTCCAGACTGCCCACTCCTCATTCCGGACAGCGATTGCCACTGGCCAAAACCGCCAACGAGCGTGGATCTATGGGGGGATCTATCCCCGTCCCCCGTCCGAGCTGGACTTCCACCTCCCGTCCACAGAGCCAGGCCCCAGGGCTCTGACGCCGGAACCCAGCTGGAGCCGGGAGGGAAGCCACGCCTCACTCGCAGAGAGCCAGGGATGTGTGGGTGGGATGGTCTGCGGGGCCTCCGCATCCAACAGAAACTCCTCAGCACTCAACACAGCAAGGCCCCTCCTACCTCACCTCGCTATTCTCCTATTACAATCTCGCCCCGCGCCCTTCGCTCCTCTAATGCTAACCATCTCCCATTGCCACGATCTCGTCTGTCTCGCCGCCGACCTCTTGCCCACGTCCCGCCTCGGGCCTGGAACCCTCTTCAGATCCAACAGAATCTTCCTCTCCCCGCCTTCGAAAACTTGTCGAAGGCACTTCTCACCGAAGAGATCCTCCCTGAGCACTCTCTTCCTTTTCTTCAACTCCCTCTGCGTTGCCCTGACCTGTTCCTTTTATTCATTTAATATGAAGAAATCCATCATCTACTACTAATAAGCTAAGTCATTTTGCTTCCCAAGTTCCACCGCGACCTCTGGTGTGTCGCTTTAGATAACTCTAATTAACCCAACCAATTCTGGGCGTTCGTTTTTAGGTTAGATCCGCGCTCGAGGCATAGAAAATATCTGTGGGTCTCTGTGTCGTTCTTTTCGTCTGGGTTAGTGTAAAGTTGTGCGCGCTAGTCGTAACGACCGCTGATATTCGTCAGTATCGATGCTGCATTCTGTTGCTTGTGTAAACTAGTCGTAATGACCTTTGATAAGTTTATCCATAGCAATACTGTATTAGCTGCCAGACCACACTGCACTTTGGGAGAAATTCTTTGGGTCAGGTTTATATTCCTTTTAACCCGTGCGTTGAGAGATGTGGAGCCTTGTCAACTGCCCAGGGCCATCACCTGGCTGCGTCAGATCACCGGCCTGGGTCACTCACCGAGTGCCCGAGAACCAGTTCCAGGCACCGGTGTCCCTCGTTTCATGGGAAACTTGGGAAGGAGAGGTTTTCTGGAGCCATCTCAGCTCTCCTGGGATCCTCCAGATGAAAGGAGACGATCCAACACAAGTAGACAAGTCGCCCAGTCGTCGGTTTGCTCTCAACGGACAGGGATCTATCCCCTCGGAACAGTCGTACGGTCTTGCAGCGGGCCGTCACGCTCCTGTTGGAAGGTGGCGGAGTTTGCGTAGCCGTGTTGGAAGGCCGATTCTTGCCATCAAACAAAGCTCCCGTCATCAAAGGCTGCACCTTGGTCCTCTGAAGCAAGAAGATGCTCACTGCAGCAGACACCTGGAGTTTAGGTCAGGTCTGAGGCTCCGTAATACTACCCGCAGGAAGCCCAAGAGCTGAACATAGTGGGCCTCACAGACGGGAGGACTAGGTCACCTCGTGAGATTCCAGTTTTCACCAGATCAGTTTACTAATGATGTATCTATATCATCTGTAAACTGAGGATTAAGACCGCGAGCCCCATGTGGGACAGCCCGATCATCTTGCATCCACCCCAGCGCTTAGAAAAGCGCTCGGCACGTAGTAAGCGCCTAACGGATACCCTCGTCGTCATCATCGTAATACGGGCCGGGTACCGTTTCTAAGCGCTGGGGTAGATACAAGTCAATCGGGTCGGACGAGGTCCCTGTCCCCACCTGGGGCTCACACTCTCCGTCCCCATTTTACAGAGGAGGGAACTGAAGCCCGGAGAAGTGAAACGACCTGCCCAAGGTCACACAGCGGGCCCGCGGCAGAGTCAGGATCAGAACCTAGGTCCTTCTGACTCCCGGACCCGGGCCCTATCCACTAAGCCACGCTTTCCCCAGAGCTCAGTAGGGCGCTCTGCACACAGTAAGGGCCGAACGAACGGTCGGATGGATTCATTCCTTCATCCGACCGTATCTATCGAGCGCCGCCGCGTGCGGGGCACCGTACCGAGCGCTTGGAAAGTGCAATCCGGCAACGGATAGGGACGATCCCTGCCCGACGAGGGGCCCGCGGTCTAGAAGGGGGAGGCAGAGCACAGAACAAAGCAAGTAGATAGATAGACAGATAGGTAGAAAGTTGGGTCCCAGTCCCAACTTTTCCCTTCGTCTGTTGTGGGACTTGGGGCGAGCCCTTCCCTTCTCCGCGCCTCCGTCACCTCCTTAGTAAAGCGTGGATTAAGACCGCGAGCCTCACGCGGGACATGGACCGGGACGGAGGGACGGACGGACGGACGGACGGACGGACGGACGGACGGACGGATGGACGGATGGAGGGATGGGTGGATGGATGGATGGATGGATGGATGGATGATTGGATGGAGGGAGGGATGGGTGGATGGACGGATGGATGGACGGAGGGACGGATGGAGGGATGCACGGATGGACGGACGGATGGACGGACGGTCGGATGGATGGACGGAGGGACGGATGGACGGACGGACGGACGGAGGGACGGAGGGACGGAGGGATGGACGGATGATTGGATGGAGGGATGGGTGGATGGACGGATGGATGGACGGAGGGACGGATGGAGGGATGCACGGATGGACGGACGGATGGACGGACGGTCGGATGGATGGACGGAGGGACGGACGGATAGACGGACGGTCGGATGGGTGGATGGACGGCTAGGGGGACGGATGGAGCGAGGGCCGGCAGGACGGCTCCGTGTCTCCCTTTTGGGCGAGTGCGCCGGGGCAGGTGTGAGGAGGGAGGCGATGGGCGGGGAAGGCTCGGGAAGGGGCGTGTTCCAGGGGCGGGGGGGATTCCCGGGGGCGGGGCCGGGGCGCCGGGGGCCGGGCTGAGGGCAGGTCCCCGCTCCCGCCCCTCCTCCCCGCCGCCGCCCGGCCCGGACCCCGCCGCCGCCGCCGCCCGGCCCCCGCCCGGCCCCCGCCCGGCCCCCGCAGCCTCCAACCCGGAGCCCCTCGTCCCTCCGGCCGGCGCGGAGCGGGTGAGAGCCGGGGCCCCGGTCTGGAAGGGGCGGAGGGAGGAGGGGAGGAAAGAAGGAAGGATAATAACGTCGGGCCCGGGTCCCCCCGCCCCCGCCGCCCCCCTCGGAGCCCGAAGGGCCGCGGGCCCCCGCCGCCGCTCCAGCCCCCACGGGGTCCCGGGTTCGAATCCCGCCCCCGCTCGGCCCGCCCACCGGGGCCGCGTCCCTTCGCTTGTCCGGCGTCGCCCCCCTGGCGGGACGGGGGACCGGGACGGGGGGGGGGGGGGGGGGGGGGACCGGGACGACGCACGGTGTCCATCGGCTTGTCCGGCTCGACTTTCCCGGCGCCCGGCCGGCGCTCCGTCGCCGCGATCGGACGAGCCGGTGGCATCCTCCGGGCCTCGGTCGCCTCATCCGGAAAACGGGGACGGGGACGGGGACCGCGTCCATCCCGACCGGCTGCCGTCCAGCTCGGCCTTTCCGATTCATTTTTCGAAAAGAGAGGGGGGCGTCGGTTAAGCGTCTTTGCCGTGGGCGGAGCACCGTCCGGAGAGCCGGGGGACGCGAGGCGACCGGGTGGCCTCATCCCCATTTTCCGGATGAGGGAACTGAGGCCCAGCGAAGCGACCGGCCCGCCGCCTCCGACTCCCGTCCATTCGTGCAATAGTATCTGTTGAGCGCTAACTAGGTGCGGAGCGCCGGACCGAGCGCTTGCAGTGAACGAGTCGGCGACGGCTAGAGACGGTCCCTGCCCTTTGACGGGCTCCCGGCCTAAATCGGGGGAGACGGACGGAACAAAAAAATGGCAATAAATAGAGTCGAGGGGAAGGACAGCTCGTCAAAACAATGGCAACTAGATAGAATCGAGGCGAGGGACATAAGCCCGGGCTCTCGCCGCTTCGGTTTAGTGGCACAGGGTGAACGCTTAACGGATACCATCGTCATCGTCGTCATCATCGTCGTCGTCGTCGTCGTCGGTTTACTTTTGGGTGGAGAGAAAATGAGAGTCGAGGAGGCTGTCCGGACCTGGCACTCGGAAGGACCTGGCTTCTAATCCCGCCTCCGCCACGTGTCCTGCCGTGAGACCTCGGACGGGTCACTTCCCCTTCTCTGGGCCTCAGTTCCCTCATCTCTAAAACGGGGATCGAGACCGTGAGCCCCGTGGGGGACCACGACCCGTGGCCACCCCGATTTGCTTGTTTCCAACCCGGCGCTCAGGTCGGCGCCCGGCCCACAGTAAGTGCTCGGCGATGACCTCGGTGATTGGTATCTTTTATGGTCGGCGGACTCCCCGGGTCCGCGGGGGACGCCCCGGGTCCGCGGGGGACGCCCCGCGGCCGGAGCCGAGGAACCCGGACCGCAGAGGGGGAGCCGAGGTCTCCGAGGATCTCTGCGGTGACGGTGGCATCCGTTAAGCAAGGCCCCGTTCGAAGTGCCGGGGGGATACGAGGTGACCGGGTTGTCCCAGTGGGGCGCACGGACTTAGTCCCTATTTTACAGATGAGGTAACTGAGGCACAGAGAAGCCAAGTGACCTGCCTAAAGTCAGGCGGCGGGCAAGCGACTACCCGGCCGACCTCCCTCCATCCTCGGCCGTCCTCCCGTCCCCCTAAGGATCCGGGCCTTCGGACAGGAGCCGCCCGTGGAGTTTTAAATGAGTGATCGTAATAATGATGATGGCGTCGGTTAAGCGCTTACTGTGTGCCAGGCGCCGTTCTGAGTGCCGGGGCGGATACGAGTCACTCGCCTAAGATCGGACAGCAGACGAGCGGTAGAGCCCAGTTCCTTAATAATGATAATAATCATAATGGCATTTGTTAATCCCTTACTGGGGGTAGATACGAGTCACTTGCCTAAGATCAGACAGCAGACGAGCGGTAGAGCCCGGGGCCGTAATAATGATGATAATATTAATCAGTACTGGGGTAGATGCAGTGTAGTCGGGTTGTCCCACGTGGGGCTCACAGTCTCAATCCCCATTTGACGCAGGAGGGAACTGAGGCCCAGGGAAGCGAAGGGGCTTGCCCAAGGTCACGCGGCAGACAAGCGGCGGATTAGACGTGGGATTGGAACCCACGTCCTCCGACTCCCAAGCCCGTGCTCTTGCCGCTGAGCCGCGCTGCTTCTCCAGTGAACGTCAGTAGGGGCCAAGCACAATAAATAATAATAATAATAACGTTGGTATTTGTTAAGCGCTTACTATGTGCACAGCACTGTTCTAAGCGCTGGGGTAGACGCGGGGGAATCGGGCTGTCCCGCGTGGGGCTCCCGGTCTTAATCCCCATTTTACAGATGAGGTCACTGAGGCACAGGGAAGTGAAGGGACTTGCCCACAGTCACACAGTTGACAAGTGGCAGAGCCGGGATTCGAACCCATGACCTCTGACTCCAAAGCCCGTGCTCTTTCCCCTGAGCCACGCTGCTTCTCCGAGTGTCCCAGTGGTTCAAACGAGGCTTTGCCCGTCGGATCTAGAAGCCCAGAAGCCTCTGGGGATCCCTCCTGGCCCGCTCACGAGCCCGACCCCCTCCTCAGGCTTCCCGGCCTTCCACGGCCGTGTGGGATGCCCCGGGAAGATTTGGGAAAGTGGGTGTTGGACCAGTGAGCCGGAAGAGAACCGGGTGTCCCGGATGGACTGTGCGTCACTTCATAGGCCACACGCTCTGCCCCGGCGCCTGGGTTGATTCCAGAAAACTGGTGATCTGTAAAGCGAACATGGCCCCGTGGGTGTGAGTTCCAGGACGCTCTCTCCCGCCCCGAGCATCGGGCAGTGACCCAGCCCTTCGGTACCGTTAATAATAACGTTGGTATTTGTTAAGCGCTTGCTATGTGCAGAGCGCTGTTCTAAGCGCTGGGGGAGATACAGGGTCATCAGGTTGTCCCACGTGAGGCTCACAGTTAATCTCCGTTCTACAGATGAGGTAACTGAGGCACAGAGAAGTTAAGTGACTTGCCCAAAGTCACACAGCTGACGAGCGACAGAGCCACTCGGTTAACGGCTCACGGGGATTTCTTAGGCCCTTTCGTCTGCTCACGCTGTGCCCGCTCCCTCCTCTTACCTTCCATTCCATCTGTGCTTCCGTGATCCTCTGTCATTCAGTCAGTTGCATTTATTGAGTGTTTACTGTTTGCAGAGCACCGTATTAAGCGCTTGGAAGAGTACAGTATAACGGAATTGGCTGATGCGTTCCCTGCCCACAACGAGTTTACAGTGCAAAGGGGATTCTGTTCTGGGTGGATGCGCAACAAGCGCTTGTTTATGTACGAGAAGCAGCGGGGCTTAGTGAAGAGAGCACGGGCCTGGGAGTCAGAAGCACCTGGGTTCTAGTTCTGGCTCTGCCCCATGTCTGTGACTTCTCTGTTCCTCGTTTACCCCTCCTGTAGAAAGCTGGGGATTAAGACTGTGAATCCCATGTGGGGCAGAGACTCTGTCCATCCTGATTAACATATATCTACTCCAGTGTTTAAGAACAGTGCTTGGCACATAGTAGAAGCTTAAGAAGTATCATCATTATTATTTTTATTATGGTTACTGCCAGTGGATGCCTGTCCACTCCCGCTCCATGTGCCCAGGTGGCGGCAGGGTCGGGAGGCCTCCGTTTGGAGCAGAAGGGCAGAGCCAAGACGGTCACCACGACCCTGGGCTGGTTCGGGGATTGGCCCGCGTCTAGCCAGACTGCAGATTGGGATGTTTTTCCTTCAGGTTGAAATTGTCGCATCTTAACTCTTATAAAGGAGAAAACCATTCCCTTTCACAACCGGTAAGGATTTGGTAAGAGGTGTGTTGGGTGTCGGTTGGAAGCGGCAGACATGCTAACCTGGTGATTCAGTTTGGAAAAAGGCCTGAATGTGTGCATTTAGTCCGGTGCCGGGGATAGGTTTGAACATCCTGGCTCCGTTCCCTGCCTTGTCCTGGTTCGAGCAGCCTGGATTCCCGACACGGATCCTGGCTGATACCCGGGAAACATTCCCAAGATTTCAGTGTTTCTCCAGCGTGTGCCTCTTCCCTCTCGTTCCAGGTTCCCTCCTTGTTGGTTCACGGATTTTCAGCCTCCCCGCCACCTCCCTCTTTGCCTCCTCCTGAAATTATCGACTTTCCCGTTCCACCCTCCGGGCCCTTCCCCACTTGTACTTTGCCTCTCCCCCATCACTCTGTTTCCCCCAGGAGACAGAGGCAGCAAAAGTGCAGCCCGTTACTGTTTCTGACCCGAGGCCAACTTGAGGTCACGGGGATCAAGTCTCCCGTAGGCGCGATGGGCGAGTCTCGGCCCTGAGTGCGGAAGAAGAGGTCAGAGTCCCGGTGGTTCGGACAGAGCAACTTGACTCTGGTCCCCTGGTCCCCTGGTCCCCTGGTCCCCTGGTCCCCTGGTCCCCTGGTCGTTTCCTCCCTCCCACGACTCTCCCTAAACAAAACAAGTTAGCTCTACGGATCGTTGCCTGCCCGAAATCGGCCTCAAGGAAATGTCTCGATGTTTTCTGGAGGACCGAGGCTTCACCTTTGAAAAGAGAAAGTGCTTAATGGGCATGTTGTAACCAAGTTTCTCCATTTCAATATTTCCCAACGGACTGGTTGAGACAAGAGGCTAAGCTCTATAAATATGACCCTGCACCTAGTTCTTGGCTTCCGTCCAGCAGGGATGGGCGACATCGTCGCTGTGCGTGGCTTTATCAACTAATAAACATGATGATGATGATGATGATAATAATAATAAAATGATAATAAGCATGTAAGCTCCAGAACGTTTCTCCCGACTCTGTCGTATTGTGCTCTCCCAAGCGCTTAATACAGGGCTCTGCACATGGTACCATTAATTAATTGCAGTATTAGTTAAGCCCTTATTTTTTTGTGGTATTTAAGTGCTTACTCTGTGTCAAACGCTGTTCTAAGCGCTAGGGTAGGTACAAGTTAATTAATTTGTGTCCGACCTAATCAACTTGCACCGTACAATAATGTGCTAAGAAAAATACTAAGTCCTGGGTAAGAGCCCCATGGGGCTCATGATTCAAGGGGGAGGGAGAACAGGTATTTCCTCCTCATTTTACAGATGAGACATAGTGAAGTGAATCGACTTGCCCAAGGTCACACAGCGGGTAAGTGGCGGAGCTGGGATTAGAACCCAGTCCTCCTCCTTCCCAGGCCTGTGCTCTTCCCGTTAGGCCATGCAGCTACTCAGGGACCAAAATGGGGAAGATGATGGTGGTCTCCCCCCCAGCTTCCTTCCACACCCCAGCCCAGCTCAGTCCCTGTGGACTCTGAGTGGGAAAAGTCTTTTTCGGGCCTCCTCCCTTGCTGAGTACATCAGCGGGGCCCTCCAGCTCTCCCCCCCCCCACCCACCCCCCCACCCCCCCCCACCCCCACCCCCCCCACCCCCACCCCCCCACCCCCCCCCCCCGCCAACTCTCTATTGTCCCAACAGAGTAGGTGGGGAAGATCCTAGGGACCTGGGAAATGGGGAAATAATTTGGGGGAAGGAAGGGGGAAAGTTTAAAGAGGTGTTGGGGGGATGGAGCAGGAGAGGCTGGGGGTTAAGGAAGTGGGGGGGACGGATGAGACTACTCCCTGATTGAATGCCAAAGTCACCAGTCAGGGGCAACACGTCGTTTTCCCCTCAAATGAAGCACTGTGCTCCTGTGGGCTGTGAATGGAGCTAGTGCCATGAAGGAGCCTTGTGTCGTAAAGTTGGTCCTGATGGCATAAGAGCAAAATGAGATGTGGATTTAGAAAGGTCCAGGAAGGCGTGAGTTGGAGACTGCCTGGATTCCCTACTGTGTCTGAGCCGTGGGGAAAATGCACAGCAGTATTCCTGGCTGACTGAGGTCACTGGGAGGGGGGTGTCAGCTCCCTGGGGCTCCAAGAGGCAGAGACCAGCCCCAGGCACTCAGTTGGCTCCCAACTGGAACTGGGGATGGGGTCCGGAGCGCCAGATTGACTGTTAACTGCTTTGGTCATTTGTCTGCATGGCCTCCTTCCACAGCCATGTGTCTTCATGACCTTTCCAAGCTTCTTGAGACTCCAGTCCGATTGGCAGCCTGGGGGTTGGAGCATTAGACTCTGAGCTGGTCGGCCTAAGCTCCGACAGGCCATTTTATGCGGAAGTGGAGCCCCGACTAGTGAAGAGATTTGCCTCCCAGTGGATGAGGGCCCAGAACCGTGGCTTGGCTGGCTAGTTCCCAAAAGGGGTCAAGGATCTGACCGCCACATCCGACCACCAACATCGCTCTCCCCAAGTCACCCTACATCGAGTCGGGACCCCTGAGAGGCCGAGGGGAATCCGTGCATTGTTTTTGCTACATAGGCTGAGGGGACAGGTGTATTGCCTTGGACCCTTGTTCCCCGGAAGTGATTTCTTCCACAAAGGCTTGGACTGTGTTCTTGTTCACTGCAGTGCCAGAGAGAAGCTTACAGAGAAGCAGCGAAGCCTAGTGAATAGAGCACGGGCCTGGGAGTTGGAAGGACCTGGGTTCTAATCCCAGCTCTGCCACACGCCTGCTACGTGACCTAGGACAAGTCGCTTAACTTCTCTGGGCCTCAGTTACCGCATCTATAAAATGGGGTTTAAAAGTGTGAGCCCCGTGTGGGACAGGGACCGGGTCCAATGTGATTAATTATCTACCCCAGTGCTTGAAACAGCGCTTGGTATGTAGTAAGAGCATAACAAGTATCATAAATAAATGAATCGATAATTTTCTTCATTTGGTTGAGGACCTGGCCCCTTCACCCCTTTCTGTCTCTACTCCGGTGCTGTGCCAACCTGAAACTCTAGGAAATAAAAGCCAAGGGGGAAAGAGGGCACCTTGTAAACTGCACTACGCCACACTTGTGGTCTCTGTTAATACACTCCCCATTTGAGGATCTCAAGTGACCCTGCTCGGAGCCCCGGCTTCTGGAATGGGTTTGCATTGGGGAGATGGAAGTAACAGCGACCCCTCTTTCTGTCCCACTGGCCTCCCCTGTCTGTCTCACCAACTTCCACCTCTTCCCTGAACTGCTTAAATTTTGGAAAGATGGCAGCCCCCTCAGCCGACACCCTGCAGAATAAATGCCGGCCCACGACGATGACATGTCACGCGTCCCTCGTCACGATGCCTGCCCAAAGACTCTTTCTACATGAAGGCAAGCAGAAGGGCCGTCCATATGGAAGCACTCTGACTCGAGTACTTGTGTATGCAGAGCACTGTACTAAGGACTTATGTGTTTCATGCGAGGGTTGAGTTGAAGTAGATCAGAAGTTTTTTTGAAAGGGGAATAGTGTTACTCCACGGCCAAAGCCAAATATTTGAGATGAAGGTTCCTGTAGATCCTGTGTGCCTGTTTTTAAGGCCTGAAGACCCAGCTGGTCTTACAGAAACATAAGCGTAACACATCGCATGGCTCAGGGATTTTAAACTTTGGAAACCAACTCTGGGGATAGACCGCAGTTTGCCTGCTAAATGTTTATGAATTCTGTGGACGATCCTGTTTCTGTATGACTCTACTTGATATTAGTACCAGTTATATTTGTATTGTATTTTATTGAATGTGAGCCCCCGAATTATACTGTCAAATTTCCACCTGTGCGTTCTTTCTCAGGACTTAGTAATAATAATAACGATGGTATCCATTAAGTGCTTACTATGTGCCAAGCACTGGTCTAAGCTCTGGGGTAGGTACAAGGCAGTCAGATTGTTCCACATGGGGCTCACAGTCTTACCCCCCCATTTTACAATGAGGCACGGAGACGTTGAGTGACTTGCCCACGGTCACACAGCAGACAAGTGGCGGAGCTGGGATTAGAACCCACGACCTCAGACTCCCAAGCCCGGGCTCTTTCCGCTAAGCCAAGCTGCTTCTCTACTACAGTGCTGTACGGACAGTGAGGGTGTAATGAACACTGGTGTTACTGTTACAGTATGACATATTGCTTCTCTTCCTTTTCCAATTTTCCTGAGAGCTCAGGGAGGAAGAAAGCCACCGGAGTCTGGTGTTGTAGACTCCTGGAGATCTTTGGTACCCTATTCTCATGTTAAAAAGTCTCCCTTTCTCATTAGTCATATAGGGTCATCTCGTTTCACCGTGATAATTTCTATCATCATTGAGACAGTGAAGAAGGTAGTTGAAGCTGTTGTGAATTTCCCCTCAGTACCTCGTCCGCTAATTTGAAAGTTTAATCATTTTTATTTTCTACAAGTTGACACATAGATCACGCCCAAGGAGCTTGTTGTACAAAGAAAATCGTTTGGATTTAGTGAATGGAAATTAGATCCCTGACCTCTGCCTGGAAATCAGGCTGTATCGCTGTCAGGTGGAAAATCTTTCTTTTCACAGCTCCCTCCCCATTCCAGATCGGTCCTGAATGGGCTATTTAATGGCCACAGGGCCATTGATTTGCCTTAAAGATATTCCGGTTTAGTTGTTTTGTTTTTTTAGATAAAGCAGCAACTTTTCTTTCTTTCTTTTTTTTTTTAATAAGGTCAAATTCACATGGTCAGCCAGCCCAAATCACAGTGGAAGGGGTGTATTCATCCTTTTTAATAATACCTTGAATCACGGGAGATCTTTTGTTTCTCAAAGATGCTTTCTCCTCGTTGAGCAAGTCTGTGCCATAGAGAGGAATAAGAATCGATATCTGCATTTTATAGATGAAGAAGTCGAGGCCCAGAGAGGCTAAATATTTTCCCGAGGTCCTTTAGCTGTCCGATGACTGAGCTGACACTAGAATCTGGGCTTTCCGACTCACAGGGCTCAACTGTTTTCACCAGGCCACGCAGTTCCTTTATGATGATAGATTTCAGTTGTCGTTTCTGGAGCCGCCGGTAGATTATTTTTCAATTATTTATCAAAGCAGATGTTCTCTGGAAAAAACTCACTTTAGGTAGTCTTTTGAAATTATAGCCTCATCTTCCTGCCACTTATAAGATAACTGAGGAGCTCTTTAACAATTCATCTTAGTTTGCAAAACCTTTTTTTTTGTCTTAAGTGTTTACAGAGCCTGCTGTTCTTATTTAAATACATATTGGCTAGTAGTATTTACCCTTCTAAAACCAAATGTCAGGAGGCCGGTGTCTGGGCTCTACCGAAGATTGAAGAACCAGCATGTCTGCACTGGAGAGGAAGCTAAAGGGAATGTATTTCATTTGCCACTGGATGCTCGTGTCAGGCCAAAAATGACCTCCTTGCCAGCTGGTTCTGGGGCCAGCTAATGCCCAACGGGTGTATCAGGTTCAGGTTACATTCAGAGTCTGTGCGAGCCTAACTTTACGTAGCTTGACGGGAAAGTGATAGAATGCGAAACTTTAGGGGGGGTGGTCCTAGGGGATCGTAAAGGATAACCCTGGGGAGGCCTGACTGGCATTTTGGATTTATCCTGAGGAAATACCATCCTGCAGCAGTTTCACCGTTTGAAAAGACGAAATGGGCCGAAATGGGCCCCTTTTAACCATCGTCACTGGGTCATAAAAAAAAAGATTTTTTATCTATCATTACTTCTAGCGTTTATTAAGTGTGTAAAGTATTGGACTAAGCACTGAGGAGAAATCGTAGCTATCACCTGAGACCTGATCCCTGGCTCGCAGTCTAAGTAGGGGAGGGCAAGAGAAACAGAGAGAGGGAACAATAAGAAGATGATCCAATTGATGGAACCAAGACAAAATTCAACCATCAGAAAGATCAGCGGTAAACTAAACTTGAGAAGTCGCCTGGCCTAGTGCATAGAACATGGGCCTGGGAGTCAGAAGCTCCTGTTTTCTAATCCCTGCTCCTCCACTTGTCTGCTGTATGACATTGGGCAAGTCATTTCACTTCTCCCTCATCTGTAAAATAGGGATTAAGACTGTGAGCTCCATGTGGGACAGGGATTGTGTCCAACCCGGTTTGCATGTATCCGTCCCAGCTCTATTCTTTCAATAGTATTTATTGAGCGCTTACTATGTGCAGAGCTCTGTACTAAGGGCTTGGAATGTACAAATCGGCAACAGATAGAGACAGTCCCTGCCCTTTGACGGGCTTACGGTCTAATCGGGGGAGACGGACAGACAAGAACAATGGCAATAAATACCTGACACATAGTAAGCGCTTAATAAATACCACACTTTTTATCGTGATTATTATTACTTGTCTTATGCGGTCGAGTCATTTCCGACCCATAGCGACTCCACGAACACATCTCTCCCAGAATGCCCCACCTCTATCTGTAGTGGATCCAGAGAGTTTTCTTGGTAAAAATAAGGAAGTGGTTTACCATCCCCTCCTTCTGGGCAGTAAACCTGAGTCTCTGCCCTCGACTCTCTCCGTTGCTGCTGCTGCCCAGCACGAGTGAGTTTTGACTTGTAGCAGATTGCCTTCTACTCGCTAGCCACTTCCTAAGCTAGGAAGGGAATGGGTATCCCTCTGCTTGACTGTCCCTCCCATAGCCGAGACTTATCGTGGGCTGGAAACTCTCCAGGTGCTATCCTTAGAGGGAATTATTATTATTACTACTACTAATAATAATATTAGAGAGAACACGTTTTGGAAGGAAGGTTTTCTGGTTATTCACTGCTCCAACCAAGCAGGTCTCAATGAGAACTGCCACAGAAGCTGTACACGAAAATGCTTCTGCCTGTCCTCTGCTCCTGCAGAGGTGAGTATGGGAGCCGCCCCCTCGAACCCAGGACCTGCAGAGATGGGGAAATATGGGCTGTGAGCTGCTTTTCGGGAGGACTGAATTCTGGCCAGCGGAGATTAACTGCAGGAGGCTGTTCTTACTCTCCAACTTTAACCAACTAAGCTACCGGACGGAGAAGAGGAGCGTTATACTGTTTTGGAAAAACCTCTCTCCACCGGTTGAAGCTCTCTATCTTCGAAATGTTTGTCAGGCGGCTAATCAACTCGGCTATTAAGGCTTTGCTTATTGACCTTTACTGCTGACCCCAGAAATCATGCATTTCTGGGAAGGCTGGACTGTGGGAAGCAGGTGGAAGAATTCAAGGAGGAAGAGGAAATTGATATTTATCATACACGTGATCAGAATTTTGGTTCCTTTCTTAGGTAAAGTTACAGTGTAGACCTCTATTTTTAAGAACCCAGTACCAACTGGGAAATAATAGATTGGAAAGTTGCTTTCTGACAATGGAAGGAGCCTGGAGACTTAAGAGGTGATAGTTGGTCTCAAAGGCAGAAGTCATTAGTGTCCTCATTGTAGCAGAAGGTTCACGGTAATAAAGCTGTAGCACACTTGGGCAGTAGATTGTAAATTTTCTGGTAATTACCTGGTCCAGTGCCTGAGTAAATACAAATGATAGTTTTTTCCTATTTTTTTTGGTATCCTACTCATAAGAAGGTAATCTTTACTAATAGGGATAAGTGTCTTGACTTTTTTAAGCAGCTTTCTTCCACTTAGCCTATAGATTTCTTTTCCTAATTTCATGGGCGGAAAGGCAAGAGGGAGGCAGTTTGCAATGGTGTGGAACGTGAGGAGGTAAGGGAGGTAGTTCTCCGTGAATTGGAGGTGAATTTTGAAAAGAAGACAAGTTGAGATGGGGAAAAATTATAAGTGTCTTGAAATGAAGGTTCCTGAACTAATTATAGGTGTAAAGGAAGATCACTGAAGTATTTGAGAGGAGCCCAAACATGCCGGGGGTTTTCAGGGAAGACTCAGCCAAATAACAACTCTAGGAAGATGACTGAACGGCTGAGGAAAGGTGGAGTTGATCCTCCCCTAAAGACCCTTTCAAAATGGGAATGTCACACTATCCCTGGGATGGCCTCTGTGTGGGATGACGGTGTGAAATGGCCAAATAGAAGCAGCTTGACCTAGAGGAAAAAACACGGACATGAGAGTCAGAGGACCTGGGTTCTAATGCCGGCTCCACCGCTTGTCTGCCGTGTGACCATAGGCAAGTCACTTTGCTTCTATGGGCCTCAGTTCCCTCATCTGCAAAATGGGAATTAAGACTGGGAGCTCTAACTGGAACAGGGACTGTGTCCAACGCAATTATCGTGTGTTTACCTTAGCGTTTAGTACAGTGCCTGGCACATAGTGAGCGCTTAACAAATACCTTTAAAAAATTTTTTTAAATGGGGCAGCAGAGGTAGCGGATAGTCCCATAAAGGTGGACATTAGCAAAACCGGTTGGGGTCAACATTTTTTATTAATGACCTGGAATTGCGCTGTCAAAGCTCCAAGTTTGCAGATGACACTAAGCTATTCTGAGAGGTGAAATGCCACGTAGGCAGGACTGGATTAACTCAGGAACTCATGGGGCGGAATCCCAGAGGCCCCAGGCTAAGCGATGGGGAGGCGGGGGAGACCGAAAACCACACAGTGAAACTCCAGGCTGTGCAAGCTTTTGCTGAAGCCCCCTCCCTCCAAAAGCTGCCCCGCAGCCTGGCCGGAAGGACCACGCTTCCCCCTAATCATGCACTCTCTCCTGGTGGAACTCCCTCTGCTTTCTTTTTCTTCATGGTGTTTGTTAAACGCTTACTATGTGCCAGACACTGTTGTAAGTGCTGAGGTTAGCTAGTAAGTGAGTAGTAAGTAAGCTAGTAAGCTAGTCAGTTTGGACACGGTCCACGTCCCACGTGGGGCTCCCAACCTTAATCCCCATTTTTCAGACAAGGTAACTGGGTCACGGAGAAGTGACGTGACTTGTCCAAGGTCACCCAGCAGACAAGTGGCAGAGCTGGGATGAGAATCCAGGTCCTTCTGACTCCCAGGCCCTTGCTATGATCTGATAGAAGCGGCATGGCCTAGCGGAGAAAGCACGGTTCCCTCATCTGCAATATGGGGATTAAAATTGTGAGCCCCGTGTGGGACAGAGACTCTGTCCAATCCGAATTGCTTGTATTCGACCCAGCTCTCAGTGCAGTGCCTAGCACATAGAGGCACTTAGATAATAATGCTGGTATTTATTAAGCGCTTACTATGTGCAGAGCACTGTTCTAAGCACTGAGGTAGATACAGGGTAATCAAGTTGTCCCACTTGAGGCTCACAGTTAATCCCCATTTTACAGATGAGGGAACTTAGGCCCAGAGAAGTTAAGTGACTTGCCCACAGTCACACAGCTGACAAATGGCGGGGCCGGGATTCGCCACAGTTAGTATTATCGGTATTATTATCACTAAGATGCCAGCTCACTTCCTGGAGTTTGGTAAAGGGAGAGAGTCCCCAGATCTTCAGGCAGAAAAGCGGGTTCTCCTCTCCTCTACTTTCCCGGCCCACGATCCCTTGGTTGTGAGGTAGATTTTCAGAGTGGAGTCGCATCAGCTGGGCCTCAGAGGAAACCAGCCGCCAAACATAAGAGCAGCCCCATCAACTGCGGCTTATGGGAGGGATGCCCGGGACAGACACGTGAGCAATCAGTCCCCATTGGGCTGGGTACGGAGCCCAGGGTAGCCACTGCGGGTTGAGGGGATGTTCCCTCGAAGGGTGCCCTTCAGTAAGCCAGAGAAACAGCTCCAGTGTGCTCATGCTCGGCTTGATATAATGTTACGCGTCACCTGGGGCCCTCATAAGAATTCATTAACCCTGGGCCCCCAGAGGGATAAACACATTCCTTCACTCAGGAGGAAATAAATTGCAGGAAGACCGACTAAAACTGAGCGAGTAGGCAGGAAAAGAGCTTGTGAGATTAACGATGAGCAAATACACAACCAGGGACCTGCAACTTGGGAGAAGTAATTCAGATTATGGACTCTGAGCTAGCAGAGGAAGGATCCCGAGGAAGAGAGCTTGGCGTCCTCGTCGACTGCTCCTTCGAGTCATCAATTCATTGTGAGGCGGCAGCCAAAAAGGTTAAGCAGATGCTGAGCATCATCAGGAGGGAATTGGAAGCACAGTGAGCAGCAGAGGTCTTATAATATCCTCCTATACCCTTTATAGTTATAAGCTTTCTTAGCTCTTATAAGGTCATTGGACAGTTTGAGAAGATCGGGTCATATTTTCAGAAAGGACGGAATAGAGATGGAGAAGGTTCTGCCACTTCTTTGTTCATGGTGTTTGTTATTAGTAATGATAATGATGATAACTGATATTTGATCAGCACTTACTATGTGCACTCTTCTAAGCGCTGGGGTAGATAAAAGATCATCAGGTTGGAAACAGTCCCTGTCCCACATAGTGTTTACAGTCTTAATCCTCGTTTTACAGATGAGGTAAACAAAGTAGAGAGAATAAACGAAGTAGAGAGAACTGAAGTAACTTGCCCAAGGTCACACTGCAGGCAAGTGGCAGAGTTGGAATTAGAACCCAGGCCCTCTGGCTCCCAGGCTCGTGCTCTTTCCATTAGGTCACCTTTCTGCTGTGTGACGTCGGGCAAGCCACCTAATTTGTCTGTGCCTTAGTTTCCTCATCTGTGAAATGGGGATTGAATACCTGTTCTCCCCCTTACCTAGCATACGAGGGACATGATGAGGGACAGGGACTGCATCTGACCTGATTATTTTGTATCTACCCCAGTGCTTAGTACAATGCTTGGCTCATAGCAAGTGCTTAGAAAGTACAATCATTGTTATTATTCAGAAAAGGGTAGCCAGGTTGATCAGGGTGATGAAGAACCAAAAAAGTTTGGATCTTTCAGTCAGAATAGACAAAGAAAAAGAGGTGATGGAAATCTACAAGAGCATGCATACAGCAAGCACGGAATTGTTGGTCACCAAACTTGGGACACCATGGAAGTTTGAAGCTGGTTGCTTCTGAGCAAACCAAAAGAAATACTTCTTCACCCAGCATACGAAAAACATATGGAATTCCTTACCACAGGAAGTTTTGTGGGCAGATTCGAGGAGTGTTTGGATAAATCATGAGCACGTGGTCCATGATGAGTTGTTCTTAGAGGGAAAGTTAGTGAAAGAAAAGTCAGGATGTTATTTGGCCCATCTGAGTAAGCTCTTGATGAGCAGGGAAGATGTCTACCAATTCTATTGTGTTGTGTTCTCCCAATTGCTTAGTACAGTGCTCTGCACACAGTAAGCGCTCTAAAGCCATTGATTGATTCAAACCAACTATATCAGGACTTTTAAAATGCTATTTATTAAGAGCTTACTATGTGTCAAGCACTGTTCTAAGCATTGAGGTAGCTAGAAATGAGCTCACCGTGGGCATTACTCTCCCAAGCGCCTAGTACAGTGCTTGGCACTCAGTAAGCGATCAAGAGATACGATTGATTGAATGAATGGATACAGTCCCCGTTCCACGGTCTAAGTGGGAGGGAGAATGGATTTTGAATCTCCATTTTACAGTTGAGGAAACTGAGGCACAGAGAAGTCAAGCGACTTGCCCAAGGTCACGTAGCAAGCTAGTGGCAGAGTCAGGGTTAGAACACAGGTCCTCTGGCTTCCAGGCCCATGCTTTCTCCACTTGGCGACACTGCCTCCACGCTTCTAGATTACAAATAAAGGGGATCCTTGACAGGAAAACCAAGGCCAGTGGTATTATTATTTTAATCTAAATATTTTCTACCTTTTTGAGAAACAAAGGAAAAAGTGATCAGTCATCTCCAGAGGGCTAAAACGCTAGTAGCTTACCCAGCCACCAGCACTTCTGAGGGACAGATTTCTTTATATTCTACCCATGAAATTGGCATTCTGAACAACTGAACATTCGGAAGAATTTCTGAGCTGAACTCCTTTGGAATAGCATTCCTGCTGCTGCTTCAAAGATTAAACAGTTCTTCCAACTCCTCTAACGTTTACCCCAAAGGTGAACTCTCTCTCTCTAGGACACAAGAAGTCCTTTCATCTTGTTGCTATCTGAAGCATATTCGAGTGAAGCACTGACCCGGGTACCAGAGCCAGGAAGCACCGGAGATGTAAATGGAAAGAACTGGGGGGTTAGAAAGTCATCTCTCTCTTTGTCTCATCTTTTGTTTTACACCAAGACCAGGGGAGAAAATTTTGAAATCCTTGACTGCAAAATGAGTTTGAAGGAGTCTCCAGTGGTCACTGGCACAGCTAAGCAAACCATTCCTTTAAGGCACTTGGGCGCAAGTCACCTGAATTGGTGGCAAAGCTGTTCAAACACATTTCGATAACAATGCGTCAGTGGCTCGCGAGGATTCAGTTGTGTCTTCAAAGTCAATAGCTTAAGTTTGTGTGCCCATGTCACAAAAAACAGGGATACGATTAAGTTTCGCTCAGTGTTCCGATTTCTCCTCACCGTCGGTATCAGTGATCACCGCTGAGCCTGAACACTCTTTTTCATCCCAGTTTTTTTTTCTGTTGAATAATCAATCAATGGTACTTACTGAGTGCTTAGTCTATGCATAGCACTGTGTTAGGCACTTGGGAGAGTCCTTTAGAGTTAGATGACGGGGTCCCCTGCCATCCAAAAGCTTATGCTCAAGCAGGGGAGCCGGGCACTAAAATGAATTACAAGCAGGGGGAAATAAGAGTCTCTTGGCCGTGGTTCCTGGTTATTTCTCTGATGAAGAATGGGGTCGGCCGACACAGTCGAGCTCGGTCACCGAAAGCACAGGGCTGCCCCTCAGAATGGGGATCGCTGCATTTGGAGCCGTCAGAGTGACGCCGCCCTGTCTGAGCCGAGAGAAAGGAAGGCGAGGGACCGGAGGGAGTCTAAGGGAAAGAAAATGTTGCGTCCTTTAGTCTAGCATGGCCTGGAATAGAATAGAGTATGGGCCTGAAGGCACGAGGTCATGGGTTCTAATCTTGGCTCTGCCACCTGTCTGCGGACGGTGATCTCCCACGGCTTCATTCGCGGGCTAAAACTCCAGTAGCTTGGGCAACTACTGCTGTGTGACCTTGGGCAAGTCACTTCACTTCTCTGTGCCTCAGCTACCTCATCTGTGAAATGGGGATTAAGACTGGAAGCCCTACATGGGACAGGGACTGTGTCCAACACGATTTGCTTGTATCCACCACACTGCTTAGTACAGTGCCTGGCACATAGTAAGAGCTTAACGCATGCTATTGTTATTATATTAGTGGCTCAGAATAGGAGCTGGTGCCCAGATCTGGGGATCCTTCCTTCAGATACCCCAACAGCAGTGTCATCGGGTGTCAAGCCAGGTGCACTGGAGCAAAAACCTTCCAGTGTCCTTCTCCAAGGGAAAATGTTGGGTGTGAGTGAGATTGGCAGGATTTAACCGGACCGTGTCCGGTTTCTGTGTCTGGCTAGGAGACTGGGCTAAGGGGTCGAGAGACAGTTCAGAAAGCAGGACTCTGTGCGTCACACCAACACCGAGCCCTGCCCTCCGGCTTGGTTCAGCCTAGAGAACCTCCACTTGACGAGGGAACCTTTTTTTGGGTTTCTGGTGTGGAGAGGAGTGTTCCCTCTTCCCCTCTTCCTCCCCCAACCAGGTTTCCCGAGCTCCAACTCTCCCCAGCATTTAATTTTCGGACAAGAAACTTGATAGATAATTCTCTCAGGCAGTAATTGTCCCTAGCTCACCAACTGTGATGAAGGTGGTTTGCAGCCATTAAATTCTCTCCTTTGGGAGGAGGACTTTAATAATATTCTCATGCCCACGGTGTCGTACAGTTATGGATCATGGGAAAGGCATAATAACTCTTTCCTGGGGAGAGGAAAATACATTTCATCCCATCGGAGGCTAGTAACTCACACCAGAGGATGCGAAATGATCGCTTGCTGTTATTTGGAGAAAGACACCTTTGTAGCAATCTTTTGCTAGCATGTAGACGTTATGGCTGCTTGCCTGAATTACGGGGTCATAAATGAAAAAAAACAAACCCAAGCCCCCTTTTCTATTTAAAGAAAAATGTATACAGTATTTTCAAAGACAAGAAGATTTTCTTTAATAGGTGTGATTTATAATAATAACAATAATAAATTTGGTATTTGTTAAGCACTTACCGTGGGCCAGGAACCGTACTGAGCGCTGGGTCGGATTCAGGCAAATCGGGCTGGCCACAGTCCTTGTCCTACATGGGGCTCACAGTCTCAATCCCCATTTTACAGATGAGATAACTGAGGCACAGAGAAGTGAAGTGACTTGTCCAAGGTCACACAGCAGACAAGAACAGTGCCAGGCACATAGTAAACGGTTAACAAATAAAATCATTATTAAGTGGCAGAGCCAGGATTAGAGCCCATGACCTTCTGACTCCCAGGCCCATGCTTTATCCGCTAGGCCATGCTGCTTCTCTAACCCTTTGCCTGAACATTCATTCCTTTATTCAGTGGTATTTATTGAGCACTTACTTTGTGCAGAGCACTGTACTAAGCGCTTGGAATGTACAATTTGGAAACCAGATAGAGACAATCCCTGCCCAACAACGGGCTCACAGTCTAAAAGGGGGGAGGCAGACAACAAAACAAGTAGTCAGGCATCAATACCATCAAGATAAATAGAATCATAGAAATATACACATCATTAATAAAATAGAGTGATAAATAATATATACAAATATACACAAGTGCTGTGGGGAGGGGAAGGTGGGTAGAGCAGAGGGAGGGAGTAGGGGGAATGGAGCGGGAAAGAGGGGCAGAGGGAAAGGGAGGGCTCAGTCTGGGAAGGCCTCCTGGAGGAGGTGAGTTCTCCAACACTTGTCCAAGTAGCAGTGTAATAGCCACTTCTCCCCTGATGTGGGGGTGATGGTTCTGAAGCACCTAGCCTTAAGGAATACATTACATTATTGTATCCCCATCTAGACTTCGTATCCCGGCTCTGCCACTTGTCAGCTGTGTGACTGTGGGCAGGTCACTTCACTTCTCTGTGCCTCAGTGACCTCATCTGTAAAATGGGGATTAACTGTGAACCTCACTTGGGACAACCTGATCACCCTGTATCTCCCCCAGCACTTAGAACAGTGCTCTGCTCATAGTAAGCACTTAACAAATACCAACATTATCATTATTATTACCATACACATGTACACACCAGTTTCTTTGGACACTAGATCGTGTTCTCTGCCGTCGAAAGAACGTTTCCCGATTCCCTAACTACATTCTATCCAAAGTACGTAGTGAAAACAGACTAAAATCACCCTTTGGGAATAACTACAGTTTTGCAGCCTGAAAGATGGGGCAAATTGCTTTAGTTTGTAGCCTAATCATGACTGTTTTAAGAAGCTTAAAAATAAAGGTGAATAAAACTACTATAGGTGACTTTTTAAAAAGGACCGATCTACCAAAAATGGGAAAAATACCCAGTTTTCTCCGAGACTAGTGGTCACACAGAGAAAATCGAATAATAAAAATCGAGATGGCTCCTAAGGATTTTCCCTGGTGGGACAGAGAGAATCATTTTAGAGTCATTTGAAATGGCTATTTTATCGAAATACTTCAAGCATCACTAAGTGCCTGTGAAGTATAATGATAAAAGGCGGGAGAGTGCTTAGGACCTGTTTCATAAAGATTCTCTCAATCCCACGATCTCCAGGCAAACAAAGGTTGTTGCCAGGAAAAAGCAGAGGGAATTGACAGAACAGGTGCTTGTGGGGAAGAGGCAAACGGCACTGTATGACCTGTAGAAACTGTAGAAGGAAAGGCTGTGTAGGTTGCACAGAGCTCAGGCGACGCGGTGAGGCAGCGTCGGAAGTCAGAGAACCCGGGTTTTAATCCCAGCTCCGCCACCTGTCTGCCGTGTGACCTTGGGAGAGTCACTTGGCTTCTCTGTGCCTCAGTTTTCCCATTTGTATTTCCTCCATTTTAGACTGAGAGTCCTTTGCGAGACAGGGATTGTGTCCAACCTGATTAGCTTGCATCTCCCCTAGTGCTTAGAAGAGTGCTAGACACAAATTAATTGCCTAATAAATGCCATAAAAAGAAAAAAAAAACCACCACCACCTCCGCTCCATTTAGGATCTCAACTGTTAATCTCCACTCATTCTAGCAGTCTGGTTGTTTTTTCTCTTAACAAATACAAAGAAAAAAAAAGATACCCCTGGATTCTGGAGCTTTACATCTTTCATTTCAAACCTGTTGAGGCTCCAGTGCTGGAGCAGACTCCATCAAAAAGTGATAATGATAATTGTGGTACTTGTCAAGCGCTTACTGTTGCCAGGCACTAGCCTAAGCACTGAGGTAGATATAAGCTAATCAAGTTAGACCCAGTTCCTGTTCCCCATGGGGCTCGTAGTCTTTATCCCCATTTTAAAGACATGATAACTGAGGCACAGAAAATAGAAGTGACTTACCAAAGGCCACACAGCAAATGGCAGAGTTAGGATTAGAACCCAGGACCTTCTGACTCCAAGACCTTTCCTCTATCCACTGTCTCAGTTACCTCTTCTGTAAAATGGGGATTAAAGCTGTGAGCCTCAAGAGGGACAGGGACCGTGTCCATCCCGATTTGCTTGTACCTGCCGCAGTGCTTGGTACAGTACTTGGCACGTAGTAAGCACTAGACAGATACCACAATTATTATTATTAATAATAATTATTATTATTATTACCCACTAGGCCACACTGCTTCTCTGCCCTTAGATTACTTGTCTGAAAATGTAATCCAGTGACAGAGCAAGACACAGTTTCTGAATCTATTGAGTTATTTAAAAAAAAAATCCCTAAAATGGTCTTCTGTAACCCATCTGTCTTGGACAACTGCACTTAAACAGAAGCCTGATTAGTTTCATGAAGGTAGACAGCAAAATCCTTCTTATCTGTCTTAGATGAAGTTTGGGAGCATCGATTGATCGCATTCATACAGTCTTGAGTGCTTCGGTAGTGACCGTCGGCGGCCCAATTCCAGGGCATCTCCCGACGTGGCCTGGTAAAATTAGCCCTTTCCCTGCTGTGCCCTTTTATAGCCAATTCTGGTGATGCCAAGCCACATCAGCAGTGAGATAATTTTCTCTCTGGCCATTGGGTGGCTTCCAGGGCTCCTTGTCAGCGGCACCAGGTGCCGGAGAGGAAATGTTATCTCTGTGACATTCGCCGGGGAATTTCTGACTTTTCTTGAGGTTGATCTGTTTCTTTTTGTTTTGTGGGTTTTAAAGTATTGTGTGCCAGGCACTGTACTAAGTGCAGGGGTAGATATCAGGGTGGACACCGGTCCCTGTCTCCCATGTGGGGCTCATGGTCTTAATCTCCATTTTACAGATGAGGGAACTGAGGCACAGAGGAAGTGAAGTGACTTGCCCAGGATCACGCAGCAGAGAAATGATGGAGCCGGGATTAGAACCCCAATCCCCCTGACTCCTAGGCCCGTGCTCAATCCACTAGGCAACGTGGCTTTCCGTGGCCACTGTAAGCTTATGGCGGGGAGGGAATGTATCCTATCTTTGTGTTGTGCTTCCCCAGTGCTCAGAACATTGCTTTTCACCCAGAGGGTGCTCATGAGAAGCAGCGTGGCTCGGTGGAAAGAGCCGGGCTCGGGAGTCAGAGGTCATGGGTTCGAATGCCGGTTCTGCCGCTTGTCATCTGTGTGACTGTGGGCAAGTCACTTCACTTCTCTGGATCTCAGTTCCCTCATCTGTAAAAATGGGGGATGAAGACTGTGAGCCTCACGTGGGACAACCTGATTACCCCGTATCTCCCCCAGCGCTTAGAACAGCGCTCTGCACATAGTAAGCGCTTAACAAATACCAACATTATTATTATTATTATTGTTATCTCGTTGCTGTTACTTCCAGTTGCACCACGTTATCCTTTTTTCGATCAACCGGTGGAGTATACTGAGAGCTTATTGTGTGCAGAACAGTGTACAAACCCATGGGTAAAGAATAATAAAATAGAATCGGAAGATGTGATCCCTGTCCGCAAGGAGCTTCCAGGCTACAGGGACTGTTCATTCAATCACGAACACTAGCACCGGTTTCCCGGTTTCCTCCCACATTTCAGCCAACTCTCCTTTTCTGCTCTGCAGTGGAATCTGGGTCACCTGTCACCTTTGACTCGAGAAAAACTTTCTCTCAAACTGGCACAATCCTTTTCCTTTGTTGACGGTCAGGAAACATGGGATTGTCACAAATGTTTGTAACAGCACAAGAAGCAGCGTGGCTCAGTGGCAAGAGCCCGGGCTTGGGAGTCAGAGGTCGGGAGTTCTAATCCCGCCTCCGCCACTTGTCAGCTGTGTGACCTTGGGCAAGTCATTTAACTTCTCGGGGGCCTCAGTTACCTCATCTGTAAAATGGGGATGAAGACTGTGAGCCCCACGTGAGACCTGATCACCTTGCATCCCCACCCACCTTTCCTCTCCACCCAAACGGCTACCTTACTGCTACGGGCTATCGTTATATCCCGGCTAGACTACTGTGTCGGCCTGCTCTCTGACCTCCCTTCCTCCTCTCTCGCCCCGCTCCGGTCTATTCTTCACTCCGCCGCCCGGCTCATCTTCCCGCAGAAACGATCTGGGCATGTCACTCCCCTTCTTAAACAACTCCAGTGGTTGCCTATCGACCTCCGCTCCAAACAAAAACTCCTCACTCTAGGCTTCGAGGCTCTACGTCACCTTGCCCCTTCCTACCTCTCCTCCCTTCTCTCTTTCTACCGCCCACCCCGCACGCTCCGCTCCTCCGCCGCCCACCTCCTCGCCGTCCCTCGGTCTCGCCCGACCCGCCGTCGACCCCCGGGCCGCGTCCTCCCGCGGTCCCGGAACGCCCTCCCTCCTCACCTCCGCCAAACTGATTCTCTTCCCCTCTTCAAAACTCTACTTAAAACTCACCTCCTCCAAGAGGCCTTCCCAGACTGAGCTCCCTTCTCCCTCTACTCCCTCTACCGCCCCCCCTTCACCTCTCCGCAGCTAAACCCTCTTTTCCCCCTTTCCCTCTGCTCCTCCACCTCTCCCTTCCCCTCCCCACCGCACTGTACTCGTCCGCTCGACTGTATATATTTCCGTTACCCTATTTATTTTGTTAATGAATTGTACATCGCCTCGATTCTATTTAGTCGCCATTGTTTTTACGAGATGTCCTTCCCCTCGTCTCTATTTATCGCCATCGTTCTCGTCTGTCCGTCTCCCCCGATCAGACCGTAAGCCCGTCAGACGGCAGGGACCGTCTCTATCTGTTGCCGACTTGTTCATCCCAAGCGCTTAGTACAGTGCTCTGCACATAGTAAGTGCTCAATAAATACTATTGAATGAATGAATGAATGAATCCCCGCACCGCTTAGAACAGTGCTTTGCATATAGTAAGCGCTTAACAAATGCCATTATTGATTAATTAATTAAGAGCTTTACTATAAGTGAAACACCTCAATAAGGGCTGGGGTAGTTACAAACTAAACAGAGTAGACCCTGGCCTCTAGCCCTCACAATCTCAATAGGGGTGGACACATGGAGCAATAGCAGTGAATTACATAACGACTATCGATAACAAATCAGCAGTACGGGTTGACGATGTAAAACAGAGTAGTGAAGCAGAGTTTTGTCCTGGGACAGAAGACCCCTCGCACTCCCCACCTCCAGCACGGTCTTCGATTACAGATCCCTGCGGTTGCCACAGACCCCGTAGAGAAGGCACTGTGGCACCCAGTCCTGGTGGGAAGCAGGGAGGCCGGATGGGAATGGGGATTTTGTCGCCGTGCGTGTCTCTGGTGGCAAGTGCCTGGTTCTGGAGCCCCCACTGCTGATTCTGGAGTGCCCTCTGATGGTTTCTGGAGCCTCCACTGCCGGTTTCTGGAACGCGTGGCTTAGTGGAAAGAGCACGGGCTTGAGAGCCAGAGGACGTGGGTTCTCATCCCGCCTCCACCACTTGTCTGCTGTGTAACCTTGGGCAAACCACTTCACTTCTTTGGGCCTCAGTTACTTCATCTGTAAAATGAGGATTAAAAGTGGGAGCCCCATGTGAGACAGAGACTGTGTCCGGCCTGATCGACTTGTATGTACCCCAGAACGGTGCTTGGCGCATAGTAAGCGTTCAACAGGTACCATAATTAATCCCAAAGATGGGAGAAGTCAGGCAAACCGTAAGGACCAAAAATGGCATTGCCCCCAGAGTCTGAATGCAGAGGGTCACTGATGAGTGACAGAGGGGCGCTGGAGCCCTCCTCCTTCCAGGCAGAGATTGGAAGGTTAAAGATTCTTCTCTGCTGGCGTGGCCCTGCTAGAAGAGCATGGGCCCAGGAGTCAGAAGGACCTGGGTTCTGATCCCGCTCCGTCACTTGTCTGTTCTGTGACCTGGGCAAGTCCCTTGACCTGTCTGGCCCTCACTTACCTCATTTGTAAAGTAGGGATTAAGACTGTGAACCCTGTGTGGGTCAGGGACTCCAACCTGATTATCTCATATCTGTGTGACTGTGGGCAAGTCACTTAACTTCTCTGTGCCTCGGTTACCTCATCTGTAAAATGGGGATTAACTGTGAGCCTCACGTGGGACAACCTGATTACCCTGTATCTACCCCAGGGCTTAGAACAGTGCTCGGCACATAGTAAGCGCTCAACAAATACCAACATTATTATTATTATATCTACCCCAGCACTTATAACAGTGCTTGACACATAGGAAGTGCTAAAATAATGCCATCATTATTATTATTCTATTATTATTATTATTAGAAGGTGGTGATGGGTCAAAGACTCTTCTAGCCCACTAGATTGGCGACTCCTTGAGGGCAGAGATCACGGCTATTAACTTCTTTGTACCTCCCAGGTCCTTAGCTTAGAGCTCTACACAAAAGAATACTATCGCTTGGTTGAGTGATTGAATCAGATGTCTTCTGCTCTAGATGGGAGAGAAGCGTCATTCTCCAGCGATTCAGTGGTAGGGTCTGGACAATAAATGTTTCCCAGCCCTCGTGAGGAGCTGACTCCCTCCAAGAGTAAACTAAGAGGGAGAACAAGACCCAAGCCAGGACATCATGGGGTGTCGAGCGGAAAAATGAAATTCTCTTGGACCGAATCCATCTTTCCAGTCACAGGGCAGAGGAAAAGGCGACTTTCATGCAAACATGTATTTACCCAAGAACCAGGAAATGGTTCCTGGCACCAAGAGCACTTGCATAACCGTCTGGTAAGCAGTGGCCCTGGCTGGGACTCTTGGCTTCTTTAGGGAAGAGCAACCAGCGGGCGTTTTTTAGGGGAAGAGACACACCCGTGGTCACCCCTCCTCAAAGGAAACCAGTTCTTCCTGCCTCTGGGGTCAGGAGAAGGGGTCGGAGTGGTGCTTTGGTTCCCATGACCGAGGCGGATCTGCTCTGAGAACCTGGACACTCCCTGCCGAAGGATGCAAAAGGCCCAAGGAGCCGAGCCCAGCCTTTGATAATAATAATAATAACAATTATGGTACTCGTTAAGCGCAACTATATGCCAACCACTGTTCTAAACGCTGGGGTAGATATAAGTCAATCAGGTTGAGGGGCCTATCATTCGTTCATTCACTCATTCGTATTTATTGAGTGCTTATTGTGTGCAGAGAACTGCACTAAGCCCTCGGGGGAGTACAGTATAATAAATAATAAGCAGACACATTCCCTGCCCACAGTGAGCTCGTCACTCTTCCCCCTTCGAAGCCCTACTGAAGGCACACGTCCTTCAAGAGGCCTGCCCAGACTAAGCCCCCTTTTCCTCAACTCCCCCTCCCTTCTGCGTCACCTCGACTCGTTCCCTTTGCTCTCCCCTCTCTTCCCCCCCCACTACGGCGCTTATGTCTATATGTATATATCTGTAATTCTACTTATTTATACTGTTGCCTGTTTACTTGTTTTGATGTCTGTCTCTCCGCCTCTAGACTGTAAGCCCATTGTGGGTAGGGACTGTCTTTATGACTGTATTGTACTTTCCAAGTGCTTAGTACAGTGCTCTGCATGCATTAAGGGCTCAATAAATACAAAGGATTGAATGAATGAATGAATAAATGAGGTCCCATTGAGTTGTTGGGGGCAGGCGAGCTGAGCTATTAAAGCTTCTTCTCCTCCTGGATTCAACTATTACTCCTGCTATCAGTCAGTCGTATTTATTGAGCACTTAATGTGTGCAGAGTAATGTCTGTTTTGCCCAGCCCCATTCCAAGCACGGCGCCAGGTGGAAGCAACGCAAGCTAGAGGATGGGGCCCACTCTGGGGGTTTACACAGCAAAGGCCCGGGGGTCAGAAGGACCTGGGTTCCAATCCCGGTTCCGCCACTGCCATGGGACCTTGGCGAGTCATTTCACTTCTGTCCCTCAATTACCTCATCTGTAAAATGGGGATTAAGATTGGGCACCCCATGTGGGACGTGGACTGTGTCCAACCTGATTAGCTTGTATCTAACCCAGTGCTTAGAAGAGTGCTTGACACGTAGTAAGCACTTAACAGACATCATATAAAGAAATGCAAAACCCTTCCTCCAAGGGGATTTGTTTTTGCAGTTCTGGGGGACATTTGGATACCTAAAGAACTGTTCCACGATGCGTTGAAATGGGGTAAACCCCTTCATTTTTTTATTTTATTGCATCAAATGAGGTGGCAAAATCTGAGAGGCCACTGCAACAGACTTACAAGTGAGGTGTGCTACAACCCTGAAAGGAGTGGGAATTGCCTCCTGGAAGGTGTTTTTTAGGAAGGTCTTGAAGAGAAAGAAGGATGTAGTTTGGTGAATTTCAGAGAGTAAGGAGTCGCGTTCAGGGGAAGAGTTGGACTCAAGTGGAGGGAGATGGAAGATTCGCAAGCAAGATAACTTTAGAGGGTTAGCTTACAAGGAATGGAGAATGTGAGCTGGGGTACCGCAGGAGAGAGAATGATTAGGGACGAAGCTGGCAGAGAGCCTTATGAAGCTGATGATCAGGAGTTTTTGGCTTTCATGAGAAGCAGATAACCACTGGAGGTTTATGAGGATGGGAATGATGAATTCTAAATGGTGTTTTGGTGATACTTGTGTGTTCAGTTATCCTTCACCATGAAAGAAAATGCCACTGATGATGAAGTGTTTGCCTGAATGTCTGGCTCAAAAGGCCAATCAGTAAAGAAGCAGTATGGCTTAGTGGAAAGAGCACGGGGTTGAGAGACAGAGGACGTGGGTTCTAATCCCGACTCCACCACTTGTCGGCTGTGTGACCTTGGGCAAGCCAGTTTACTTCTCCGTGCCTCAGTTACCTCATCTGTAAAAATGGGGACTAAGACTGTGAGCCTCACGTGGGACAACCTGATTACCTTGTATCTACCGCAGCGCTGAGAACATGCTTGGCACCTAGCACTTAACCAGTGCTATTTTTATGATTATCGAGTGCCTACTCTATGACTTGTCTTGGAGTAAGAGCTTGGGACAGTACAATAGAATTAGTAGACATGATACCTGCTCTCAAGGAGCCACAGGATATACAATCCATGGATGGTCCGTGTGTGCTATTATTTTTGTAGTTTGTAGCTCCTAGTGGTTCTTTCACTTTGAGCCCCATGGCTCATAATTCTCTTGACTCAGAGGATAAAGCACAGGTCTGGGAGCCAGAGGACCTGCATTCTAATCCTGGCTACACCATTTGCCTTGGGCAAGTCACTTAACTTCTCTGACCCGCCGTTGCTTCCACTGTAAAATGGGGGATTCAATACCAGTTCTCCCTCCTCCTTAGAGTGTGAGCTTCATGTGGGGCAGGGACCGTGTCTGACCTGATTAACTTGTATCTATCCCAGTGCTCAATGAATAGTCAGTGCTTAACAGATACTATTAAAAAAAGACTCCAAAAACCTCTGCACCAAAGTAACCCTTCCTTCCTGGATGTGACTAGGAAGGTCACATCTCCTCCAAGAAGCCTTCCCCGATTAAGCCCTCTTTTCCCCGGCTCACTTTCCTTTCTACGTCTTCTATGCACTTGGATCTGTGACCGCTGGACATCTGATATCTGCCCCACTCCTAGCCACACTGCATTTATGAACATTGTCTTTAAATTATATACTATAAACTACTTATATTAATGTTTGTCTCCCCCTCTAGACTCTAATCTCGGTATTAGCTCGTCTGCTAATTCTCTTGTATTTTGCACGCCTTCCAGAGGCTGTCTGGGTACACAGAGTCCACTCAGCCAAGTTCCGTTGAGGCGAGCACGCTTCAGGGCCGAGAGACCATTTTTGTTCCAGGATTTCATTGTTTGTGATCCTGTCTGTGATTGCTGCCCCATCAGATGGAAGAAAAAAGAAAACATTGACAGTCACTGCAAACAGGAAATGACAAACTCCGTGTGGGCTTGGGGATTGTCAGTTGCGTGTCTGTGTGTTCAGACACACTCATGCCTATAGGTAAATTTCACCGGCAGGGTAATTTTTTGATATGGGATAGTCATCCAGAGCATTAAGTTGGGCACCTACTGTGAGCGGAGCTCTTAATTGCTTCCATGAAAATGGTGTTAAGCATTAAAAGGCTAAATGGAGCATCATTTCCAGAAGGAAATAATGTGAAATGTAGTAATGGGCATCTAAGATCCGAAACATTGACCAAAATAATGTAAATATAGTTTTAAAAGTGATTTAAAAAAAAACAGTAGAGCTGCATGATCAGATAGCAATGTAAATATGTAATAAGGGATTTTGAATTCATTTTTTTGGTGTGTGTATGTATGTAAATAGAGTACTTAACTTTTAAGGTGTTAATGTTCACATCCTAGTTTGCATAAAGGCCCTTTCTGCTCACAGAGAAGGAAGGTTATTATCCATGCCAAATAGCCTCATCGGTTCCTCTCAAAACTTTGGTTCCCAGTGTCAGAGACAGATTTCTGGGCAGGAGGAGTCATGGACTTGATCCAGGGTGACCTTAATTTTTCCGCTTGCCAGAGAATATTCTCACTATGCAGGTATTCAATTAATGGTATTTATTGACTGCTTACTGCATGAGCACTTGGGAGAGTACAGTATGGTAGAGTAGGTCTTATGTTGTCGAGGCATCTCTGACCCAGAGCAACACCATGGACAAATCTCTCCCAGAACGCCACACCTCCATCAGCAATCGTTCTGGTAATGAATCCAAAGAGTTTTCTTGGTAAAAATATGGAAGTGGTTTACCACTGCCTCCTCCAATGCAGTAAACTTGAGTCTCCACCCTTGACTTCCTCCCATGCCGCTGCTGCCCAGCACAGGTGAGTTTTGACTTGTAGCCGATTGCTTTCCACTCATTAGCCATTGGCTAAGCTAGGAATGGGATGGGTATGCCTTTGCTTGACTCTCCCTCCCATAGATGAGACTGGTAGAGTACTGGAAACTCTCCAGCTGCATCCCTGAGAGGGTGGTAGAGTTGGCAGATGTGCTGATTTCTTTTGATACCCTTCAGTAGAATTTAGAACTGGATGACAGACAGTAGAGTCCAAGAAAATCTACAAGAGCTCTTCTGTTTAGCAGGCTGTCACACATTTTTCAGTAGTTATGGACATCCAAATATTCTTAGAAAATGATCCTCAGGTTTTGAGAGTTCCCTAAATGTGTTATTTCCCAAATAATGTGCTTTCACTAAAATGGTTTTTGAAACTCTTAACCAGTCACTTTATTCCAAAGACTTTTCTCCATGATTGCTTGGACTGTTTTTTTTCCTTTCTTGGCTGTCCTCTGGTCTGCTTACCTAGTTTGAAGAGTGAAATATCCACTGTTCGTGTACGCATACACATCTGTGTGTGTATATCTGTGTATGTGCAGTCTTCCCCTTTGGCTTCACTGGGAGATGAGGCCTCGTGGTAGAGGCCTGGGACTCGACATTTATGTCCAGGTGCAAATGTTTCCAGGGCCTGAAAAATGGGAAAGGTGAGTCAGATACTCGTAGCTCTGAGGGAGGCAGTCAGTCCATTTTCAGTTTCTGTTCCAAAATGTGGCATTTCTCAAGTTCTTTCTGGGGACACAAGCCATTTGAAATATCGAATAATGTATACAATTAGTGACATATGTCCTTAGCTAAATACGATTTGGCTAATGCCAAGTGTTTTCTTGCTTTATTGGGAATTGTGTAAATGAAGGTACTGCATAGTGCCAGAGGAATAGCTTAAATATCAGTGTTGCTTAGTTGCCACAGATTGTTTCCTAAATGACACAGCTAAGATCTAGCCCTTTGCCACCATCCTGGGACCTTGTGATCTCATAGCTTTGAGTGTAGGATGAAATTTTTAGAGGCGATGAGGTCTGTTTTGTTTATCTCCAGTCAGAGAGAGAGAGATAGAGGCATAGAGTCTTCCCAGATTTAGGAACTATAAATGCCCCTGCATCACAATAGCTTCAGGGCTAAATATTATTATCATTATTATTTTAAGCAAGCACTGGGATAGATAGATACAAAGTTATCAGGTTGGGGACAGTCCCTGTTCCACAAGGGGCTCACAGTCTAGGTGGGAGGGAGTAGGATTCAATCCCCATTTTACAGAAGAGGAAACTGAGTCCAACCTAACCCCATTTAGCAGATGAGGTAACTGAGGCCCAGAGAAGTGAAGTGATTTGCCCAAGGTTATATAGCAGACAAGTGGCGGAACCAGGATTAGAACTCAGATTCTCTGACTCTATGACAATCTGTGTCTCCCCACTCTTCAAAAAATTCCATTGGCTGCCCATCCATCTCTGCATCAAACAGAAACTCTTCACCGTTTAAATCATCTTGCCTTCTCCTACCTTACATCACGGAGCGGCCCCCACGCTTCGCTTCTCTAATGCCAACCTACTCACTGTACCTCGAGCTCATCTATCCCTTCCCCAACCCATTGCCCTCATCCTCCCTCTAGCCTGGAACTCCTTCCCCCTCCCTATCTGACAGGCCACAACTCTTCTCCCCAACCCCTTTCAGAGCCTTATTAAAATCGCACCTCCTGCAAGAAAGCTTCCCTGACTAGGCTCTCTCAGTTCTCCCACTTGCCTTCTATATTTCCCATATACTTGGATCTGTACCCCTTAAGCACAGGATATTCACCTCATCCCTTACTCCACAGCACATAAGTTCATGTCCCTTTACTCTCCTGTTCGCCCATCTGTCTCCCCTTCTAGACTGAAAGCTCCTTGTGGGCAGGGAACGTGTCTACCGACTCTACTGCATTATCTTCCAAGCAGTTGTGTTCCGCACACAGAAATACCACCGATTGATTGATTGATAAAAGTCTGGACTCCAGAATGGCTTAGAAAGTGAGCAAAGACTGCATATTATCCACATTTTGAGTAATTCTTAGAACATATGTGACACGGTTTGCTTAGATTTACATTTATCCACTCTATGCAGTGAAAAATTGGACCATAAGTTTCTTAAAAATGTCACTCCAACTTTTAGAAAATTTTTCTAAGTAAATTATCCATTTACTGAAACATCCTATTTGATCAGAGAAGCATGGCAAATTACTGTAGATTCCATTTGGTAACAAAGCATTTTTGTTTTTTAAAAGTGATTTTAAAACTCATTGTCTCTGTGCATTAATAACATATGTGTGTATTTTGATGACGCTATTTTAGAATAGGCCTAGTAGCTTGAGGCGTGTGTTTAAATGATGATGCCATTTTAATGCTGTTGGAGATGGGAAATAATACTGCACAAGATTCTGAAATTCAGAAGAGGCAGTATCAGAGTGAACTTGGTAGCACTAAGTTTAGACAAATTCCTTAATGACTATATCTCAGGACTCTACTTATTTCTTCAACTCTGTTATACTGTACCCTCCCAAGCATTTAATACAGAGCTCCGCACTCAGGGCTCAGTAAATATGATTGATTGATCTTGCTTTTTAATGGTATTTGTTAAGTGCTTACTGGTGCCAAGCTATCTTCTAAGCACTGAGATAGGTCCCAGCTGGTCAGGTTGGACAATCTTCCTGTCCCACACAGGGCTCACAGTCTTAATCTCCATTTTACAGATGAGGTAACCGAGGCATAGAGAAGTGAAATGACTTGTCCAAAGTCACAACGAAGGCATGGAGTGGAGCCAGGATTTGAACCCAGGTTCTCTGACTTCTGCCCATAACAAGCTTACAGCCTAGAGTCTATTCATCCAGGAACCAACCACCCCCAAGGGATTGAACCAGTGTTTTACAGCCTTGACACATTCACTAATTGTTCTGGCCATATGGTTTCAAATGGGGCCACTCGGAAGGCAGCACATCCTTTGCTCTTTATTGATTTATTTCAGCCAGCCAGTGTTTTTCGCAAACTTACAATCTTTTATGTCAAATACTAGATAATGAAAAAAATATAGACCTCTCTTTTCTTAATCAAATTTTTTCTGGTGTTTGTTAACCATGTGTCAAACACTGTTCTAAGCACTGCGATAGGTACAAGTGAATTATGTTGGACACAGGCCCAGCCCTACATGGGGTTCACAGTCTAAGCAGGAAGGAGAATAGGAGAACTGAGGCACAGAGAAGTTAAATGACTTGCTCAAACTCACCCAACAAGTAGCTGGCAGAGTTGGGATTAGAACCCAGGTCCTCTGACTCCAAAGGCCCATGCTCTTTCCCGTAGGCCACACCATTGCTCAATTAACACACAATAAGGACTGAAACATATTGTAGCATCTCAGACTACGTATTAATACGAAAGAGAAGATTCCCTCAGAGCATATAAATAGAAAATAAGGAATTAGAACATTAATGTAGAATAAAGAAATAGAATAACTGATGTTTAGTGTGTAGTGGACTAATATAAACTAAGAAAACAGATTGCTTTGATTGAAATAATAGCAGATTAATATAAAATAAGAAAATAGAATATATGACCTATCATTCTTGTCAGCCATGCCCGATGTGTGATGATGATTCCAGTTAGAGTTGTCATTTAATATGGATGTCAGCCATACAGGGGACAGGCCTCCACACCGTAAGCTCCTTGTAGGCTGGGAACTCGTCTACCAATTCTGTTGTATTGGACTCTCCCAACCGCTTATTACAGTTCTCTGCCCAGAGTAAGCACCCAGTACTTACTGTTGATTGACTAACTGATAGATTTATGGGGGAGAAAATATTCTTTTCATCGTGTTTGACTTTGTTTCTTCACTAGTCAGGAAATGGAAGAATTCCATTTGCATTATTAGCAGTGCGTTGGCCTCGAAAAGGATAGACGCATATCCCTTTATAAAAGAGAGAGCTCATTTTGCATGAGATGAGAAGCTGGTGGGTGTTGACAAAGCGGGAATCAGTCGATCAGTTGCATTGATTGAGCGCTTACTGCGTACAGAGCACTGAACTAAGTGCTTAGGAGTGTACAACAGAGTTAGAATGTGTCTGCTTATTGTTATATTGTGCTCTCTCAAGCGCTTAGTACAGTGTTCTGCACACAGTAAGCGCTCAATAAATATGATTGAATGATCGAAGACATGTTCCGTCCTCACGAGGAGCTTGCAGTCTAGAAGGGAAGACAGATAGTATTCTAAATAAATTATGTATATGTACATAAGTGCTGTGAGACCGGTAAAGAGTGCAAATCCAGGGGAACAGGCAACATGGGAGTGGGAGAAGGGGAAACGAGGGCTAAGTTGGGGAAGGCCTCTTGGAGGAGGTGTGCTTTTCATTCATTCAGTCGTGTTTATTGAGCTCTTACTGTGTGCAGACCACTATACTAAGCGCTTGGGAAAGAACAGCGTAACCCTAAACAGACACATTCCCTGCCCACAACGATCTTTCTGTCTACCGGCTTGGAAGAACGCACCCACAGTTGTTCCCTGTCATTCTATTTCTTGACCTGAGACTTTTTTGCAAAACTTCTGCTGTCACAGGAATACTGCTAATGGATTCGAGCATTGACATCGGTCATTAAAAAGTCACATCTCAGTGAAGAGATTGAGAATTCATTGAGTCCTGCCCATTGCAGGTCGAGCTCGCTGCCTCTGTGACAACCCTCATTTTCTACTTAGCAAATTGAAGCGCTGTAGGGAGAGCTCCAGGAAGTTGTTAGAGCAATTAAAGGCTTCTGTCTCTCGGCACAATGCACGGTTACCATAGTATCCTTTGCCTCCAGGTCTTTACTGATGATGTCAGTAGGCATACAGGGGTTATTCAGAGCATCTACGAGGGAGTGATTCACCCTTTCTAGAGATCAGCAGCCCTTTATGTTCCAATATTTTCACTCTGCCCAGTCAGAGACGGTAAGTGACTTTGTTTCATCTTTACATTTTTTTACAATAGCTTCTTCTCTATGTGGGGTCCGTTTGCATTTTGTTTCTCTCTAACGCATCGCCGGCTGAATTCCGGAGGGCGCTTGGACCAGTCGTCACAGACCGCCAGTTGAAACTGAACGAGAGTTTTCCGTGTGAGGGATAGGCTTTTGAAAACCGAATGAAAATCCCGGCGCCCTAAACCAGCTGAGGCATCAACAGCGGGTAAGCGGCTGTTGCAGAAAAGTCAGTGAAGCTTTACGTGTTGTCGTTCGGAATAGATGCCCACCTCTATAAAATAGAACCAAGCTTGTTTGGAGTTCATTTCCGCATATGTGTGTTCTTTGGTATCCGTCACCGTTGGAAAGCGCTCAGGTCCCGGGTCAGGGTTAAAGGGGCATGGCCTTTTGTTTCCCAGGTTGACATCGCGGGGTGAGTCCTTTGAGCCGTGGTGATGTCTGTCGATTCCCCACGTTTGGTGGATGCAAAAGCGGGGGTGAGAGGAAGAGAAAAGTTCCAGGCAGTGAAAAATCACATTGCTTAAAAATAGCCTGAAAACTCCTTGCCCACCTCTTTCTCCTTCCAGGGCCCATGGGTGACAGCAGCAGGGAATTGAAAATTCATCAAGACCTGTGTCAGACCTATTTGTCTGCAGACTCTTTATTCTTTCACACTGATGAAAAAATGGGGTCCTCACATTATGGCATTAAACTCGGGAAAATTGTTGCCCTGGGAGCATAATGGTTTAAAGAGTTGTCAGCTATCACTGAGTATTACATAAAGTAGTCGATATCTCAGGGCTCCACTTTCTGTTAAGAAGGGAAGCCTACCTGATTTTTCCTCTGGAGACCCAGGGTTCTGTCTGAAAGTTTGTCTCCAGCTCCTCATTCCTCCTCAGCTGCTGATTAAGAATGCCCCCTGACTTTTGCTCTTTATGATTGTCCCCATGTAGCCTGTTGGTAAGTTTGGACATGATTTTCCAGGACTGCCTCCAACTCTGTACCGACTCCTCTTTTCCCCCGGGCCACCAATCCATCAACCAGTCGTATTTTTTGAGCACTTACTGAGTGCAGAGCACTTTATTAGGCACTTGGGAACGTACAATACAACAATAAACAGGCACATTCCCTGCCCACAATGAGCTTTCCCAAGCGCTTAGTACAGTGCTCTGCACACAGTAAACACTCAATAAATACGATTGAATGAGCTTACAGTCTGACACTCTTGCCGTCCTCAAGATTTGTTCCTGGGTCAAGAGGGATAGGGAAGGAGGGAGGAAAGGGGAGAGAGGAAAGGAAGGAAGCAGAGAGAGACAAGGAGGGAGGGAGAAAGGATGGAGGGAGAGAGAAAGGGGGAGAGAAGGAGAGAGTTAGAAATAGAGATGGGGGAGAGGAACTTCATAAAAGATTGAGCTTGCTTTCTGTGCTATTGAGTGTTTCAAGGACAATATTTAACTGGGAAAGGAGGAGGTAAGTGAAAGGCGTTGCCCTGGAATTCATTCAGTAGGACAGGAATGAAAATAGAGTGACAAGGACAAACAAGCAAAAGCAGAATTCCTCTCCAACCTCTGCCCCTTCCAGCTTGAAGCCCATTTCATGATGAAAGACTGATAAATAAATGTCTGGACCAGGAGAGGAAACATAGCTCTGTGATGTTCTAGGAGAAATTGAATTCTTCTTGTTAATATATGGCACCACAAAACACACGCAGTTTTTAATTTGCTGCGTATCAAGGTCAGTGGTGAGTTTTTCCAGGAAAAGTCTCAGGCCTTAAAGAAGGTCAGTTTTGGGAAAAAGAGAACAGATGTTAAAATCAAATTTTTTTTAATTATTGAGGCTGAAAATTACTTTTATTTTGCTTTTAAAAGTCACTTTCAGTACAAATTCTGCTTTGGAGATTCCTCTACCTCCTGAGGAAAGACACTTAACTCCTTATTCCTTTCCTCTTCCATTGCGTGCTGCATTAATAGTATGCTTGGCAGACTGGTGTTTTAGTAAGCAAAGACCGACCGACACCTTTTCTAAACAACTCAGAAATAGTGCTGAGAGAAACTCTCTCACACCTTAATCTGTGGGAGCAAACCTGATTTTAGAAATGATGAGTGTGAGGTGATATTGATAATCTTGGTAACTCACATTTAGAGTTGCATTAGCCAAATTTTAAAAACGTGAGGAATCTGCACAGAATTTGTCAAAACGTTCACACCTATAAGACAGCCAAGCCCAAATGCTTGAAATAGATTAAATTCAGAGGCAGATTGTCTAATTCTGCCCTTTGTATCTGTGTCATCCATTTCCCTCCTCCCTTGTAGGCTGAAATCTTCTTGAGGACATGCCTGTGTTTCCAAATTATTAGGAAAGGAATTTAGGTAAAGCAAAATCACATTAGCTGTATTTATTTATAAGGCTGCTCCGCCATCTGTCTGCTGTGTGACTTGGAGCAAGTCACTTAATTTCTCGGTGCCACAGTGACCTCACCTATAAAATGGGGATTAAGATTGAGTCCTGTGTGGTACATGGACTCTGTTCAACATGATTGGCTTGTATCTACCCCAGCCCTTAGAACAGTGCATGGCACATAGTGAGCACTTAATGAACATCAAAAAACCCGAATAACCAACCAAAAAAAAAAAATAGCACAGCACTGGACTTTGGGTCAGGCCAATTTATCTCCCATCCCTCTAGTAAATTTGTTCCAAACCTGTTAAACTGTGGTCTCCTACTCTCCCAAGTCCTTAGTACAGGGCTCTGCACATAGTAAGAACTCAATAAATATGATTAACTGACTTGTTAAATATTCGCAGCCCAGCTCATGGCCAGTTTCCAGCTGCAGTGCTTCTAATCTCTTTGAGCATGCGCAAAAAGAACCTAGACAGGGCAGCCAAAACCTCATGAAGAAGGAAAGAGAATTCCCCTCTCCTGCCGAAGAGCTACATTCCCAAGCCAGTAATGCTTGCTTTTCCTGCCTCCTGCATCTGCCCAGGAAGCTGGACTGGGAACTCAGGAAGGAAGTGGGGAAAGCCAAGCAGCGGGCCTGTTTTTCTGTATCCTGAGCAGACCAGGGTGGTGGGGGATGGGGCTTGGGGACGGGGGTCTTGTCACTGATGAACAGGAAATCCAGATGCCAAGGCCCACTCGTCTCTCTACCTGTTCGGGGTGAGCGGCCTTTCCTGGGCCTTCCCTGGGATAATCTGGGGGCAAGGGGTGGCCCTTGCCAGTGGAGTTTGTGGGTGGGACAACCAGTTCTTCCCAGCATTATTACAGTTTGGGAAAATGGAGGAAATTTGCTTTCAACTTGGATTTCCCAACTGCTATTTCCCAGGAGGACTAATCTCTGTCAAAGGCCAAGGGTCCAGAGTGGTGGATTTGGGACTTTGAAAAGTGAAACACTCCCTAAACAACAATGAGGAATGGAACAAAACTGACCATGGTGGAGTGAGCCATGCTGGGGAACAGCCTCCTCTTTCTTAGGGTTGATTCTGCTTCAGCCTTCTGAGTTTACTTGGACTGATGGAGAAGGGGCCAGAAACCACCTTCTCACAAATACTGAGGTGGTGATATTTAATTGGAGACTATGTGGGTGGGGGGAGTTTAAATACCTTAGTAGCTACCAAATAAAATCTATCCTTTCAGAGAAATTGTCTCTTCAGGCAGCTTTTTTACAGGAAGGGTAAATTGAAGAGAACAGGGATTTTAATCTCCCCTAAGGTTCCAGTTAAAACAGATTCACCAAACGGCTGCCTTTACTTTCATAGTCTGTAAACTCTTTGTGGGCAGGGATCATGTTTACCTTCTCTATTGTATTCTACTCTTCTAGTAGTTTACCTCAGGGCTCTGCACACAGTAAAGGTCTCAATAAATACCACTGATTGATTAATTTCAGCGAGTGAAATTATCTTTTAAATCATTTTTCACCTATTTGTAAAACAATCATTTTTAAAAGCACCCGTTTAAGGGTTTGGAGTTAAAGAAATAGATCAGTGGTGTCTTTCACCATGGATTTTTATAACCTGTTCTGAAAACAAAGGAGTCTGTGTCTCACCATAAACTGTCTGGTTTGGAATGCACTTCTGGGGTAACAGTGACTCGATTTAGGGAGTGAACCCGGAGTTTAATCTGTAGACATGGCTTTACACATATCCCAGTTTGCAGATTGTTCATCTGAAGGTCAGATCTATGGGCCATCCATCCTCAGCGCAAAGATAAACTTTCTCACATCCCTAACTTTCCCTGTAATAAACCAGCTCAGACCTCTTGCCTTGGAATCCATCTAAGCCATCTCTCTCCCTTTAACCCAGTGACCTCCTTGAAGTTATCAGAATTTTCTATCTGCATCACTTCTCTTGGGAACAAATTCCATCTGTCTCTGGAAGCACTTCAGTGCTTTTCCAGTTTAAGAGATGAATTCAAGTTGTATCATTCTTCTTGGAGAGTCATTTACCTTCTCCAAGTTTTAGGGATTTCCCCCTATTTATGCAATGGGATAATGATTGCAGAGGTATTTGGTGAAGAAAAATCACTTAGAGTGTTTCTCTAATTTCCACAAAAACCTTTTGAAAGGAAAGAAAGGCATCTTTGCTTCTTCCCCAGAGAATTATGCCCCCAGCTTCCCCATAAGTGTAAGTAATAACAGCAGTAACAGCCTGGCTTTCATCAGTGACACTCTGCGATTCTCCTAGATGTGACACCAAGCAGAATCAGGCACACTAAGTCATGGATTCCATTTCCAAGCTATGCTTCCTTTTATGGCCCAGAGAAACTCAATCTATGACGGTATTTTATCGAGTGCTTATTAGGCACAGAACACTGTGCTAAGTAGTTGGAAGAGTACAGATCCCTGCCCTCTAAGAGTTGGAGTCGACAGGTTTTTGCCGAAAGCAAAAGATAATATCCAGCTTAGTTATGCATTCGGCTCTCATTTAGCAAACAGATTTCATAGGGAAGTTGTTCAAATATTTCAAGTTTCTTCCTTGTTCTGCAAGGAAGTGCCCATTTGTTCTCCTTCATGTAGGTTTGATGTCCTCCTGCTTTGCACTCCCTTCTTTGGCTCCCACTTCCTCCTCTCTCTCCCCTTTCGTCATGCACGGCCATCTACACAGGTGTTCGCAAGCCCCTCTCTCTCACATACACAGACACACACATACACATATCCTCTGTGGAGGGAGCAGCCCATCCTTGTTTCCCTTCATCCACCCTCCCTGACTGCCCACCCACTCAGTCTTAGAAGGGGGAGGAGAGGCCTGGCTTTGGGGAGGTGCCGGAATGAAGCCAGTGTTGGACCAGCCACGGGGCCATCAGCCTAGGGAATCTGGAATTCTATGGGAATCCTCAAGGTAGGGGATTCCTTACCCATGAAGTAATCCATGTCTTGTCTCCCACTGGCGTGGTGGATAAATAATAATAATAATAATGTAGGCATTTGTTAAGCGCTTACTATGTGCAGAGCACTTTTCTAAACGCTGGGGCAGATACAGGGTAATCAGATTGTCCCACATGAGGCTCACAGTCTTAATCCCCATTTTACAGATGAGGTAACTGAGGCACAGAGAAGTTAAGTGACTTGCCCACTGGCACACAGCTGACAAGTGGCAGAGCTGGGATTTGAACCCATGACCTCTGACTCCCAAGCCTGGGCTCTTTCCACTGAGCCACACTGCTTCACACGAGCTCGGGAGTCAGAAGGTCATGGGTTCTAATCCCAGCTCTGCCACTTATCAGCTGGGTGACTTTGGGCAAGTCACTTAACTTCTCTGTGCCTCAGTTCCCTTATCTGTAAAAGGGGGATTAAGACTGTGATCCCCCTGTGGGACAACCTCATTACCTTCTATCTACCCCAGTGCTCAGAACAGTGCTTGCCACATAGTAAGCGCTTAACAAATGGAATCATTATTTAACAAATACTATCATTATTATTATTTGGTGCCAAGCTCTGCATTGGGAAATTGCAAGATCATCGGATCAGACACAACCCCACGGGGGGGCTCACCGTCTGAGAGATAGGGAAAGCAGATACCTCATCGTTATTTTACAGATGAGGACAAAGAGGCCCAGTAAGGTTCAGTGACTTGCCCAAGGTCTCACAACAGGTTATGGATGGAGCTGGGCCTCAAACCCAGGTCTCCCAACTCCTAGTCTCATGCTCTTTCTACTAGGCCCATATCAAAGATGACATCACTTGTTCTGGGGTTAGTTTTTGAGTGAGTTCGTGTAGGTCGCACTTTTGAGGCTATTGTGCTGAAGCAACATGTTTAAATTGGTTTCAAGTTGAAAAAATAATGGATTTTTCTAAGGCTTGCTCAATTGTAACTCTCATTTATTGATTTGGCTTGCTGCTAATTTTTCTTTTGTATCCGAGTAAGTTTCCCAGTGATAATCTGGTATGTGGTTATAGTACTTTCTTCGGGCCATATTTGCAGTCATTGCCAAATGAAGAGCTATTTTTAGCATTTTCCTACATGGGTTTTAGCCTGAAAGAAGTAGATCATTGCAGCTGACACATTTTATTGAGTAAATGGGAGGATGAGTTAGAGAGTCCATGACTGCCAATGACTCTGGGTTGGAGTGATTTCTCTAAGGCATTATCTTGAATTGAGGTTTAAGAGACGACGATGCCATGAAGCATGAGGTAGTCCTGGCTTTAATCCTTCATTTTTTATCTTGATTAGTGCCTGCCAATGTCTGTCTGTCTCCAATTAAACCCAATTGGAAAGATTCATTTTTGTGTCCCTTGGTGATTGTAAATTGTCCACCCTTGGAACTGAACATCATTTTAACATGCAAGGAAAAGTTCATGGAGGGAAAATCCAACTTTTTTTTTTTGCACATTCCAAGACAAGGGAAAGTTTTATCATTCAAATGGAAGTTCAGAGACGAGGAGAGATAACAGCAGTAATGACCATTTCCTTAGAAATGGTGGTTGAGTAGCAGCAAACCTACGATTTTATCAGATTATGGAAGACCATTTTCCTCCTTTCTTTTGCTACCCTGGGCTAGCCTGACCATTGCTGAGGAGATTGTCTGTATCCCCTAAGCATTTTAACATTCATCATTGCACCACTATCCCCACAGTTTTTTTTAAAAATGGTATTTGTTAAGCGCTTGCCCGGTACCATACTAAACTCTGGGGTAGATCAAAGATAATCAGATTGAACATAGAGCTCACAGTCTTAATCCCCATTTTACAGATGAAGTGACTGAGGCACAGAGAATTTAAATGACTTGCCCAAAGTCACACAGCTGATAAGTGGCAGAGAAGGGATTAGAACCTGGGTCCTCTCACTCCAAAGCCTGGGTTCTTTCCACTAAGGCACACTGCATTCCACGTACATATCCCTATAACCTGACACTTCCCCTATCTGTGATTCATTTTAACATTTTTATCCTCCTAAATTGTAAACTCCTGGAGGGCAGGGATCGGATCTGCCAACTCTGAGATATTATACTCTCCCAAGGGTTTAGTACATTGCTCTGCACACAGTACACGTTCAGTAAACACTATTGAGTGATCGATTTCGAGGAGACAGCTTGCACCCCAGAAGCACTGGAAGCACTGGAAGCATTGGGAAGCAGCGTGGCTCAGTGGAAAGAGTCTAGGCTTTGAAGTCATGGGTCATGAGTTCGACTCCTGACTCTGCTACTTGTCAGCTGTGTGACTGTGGGCAAGTCACTTCACTTCTCTGTGCCTCAGTTCCCTCATCTGTAAAATGGGGATTAAGACTGTGAGCCTCACATGAGACAACCTGATTACCCTGAATCTACCCCAGCGCTTAGAACAGTGCTCTGCACATAGTAAGCGTTTAACAAATACCAACATTATTATCTGTAGAGCTGAGAGCACTATTGATTTACCTTCCTATTTAAGAACACACTCAATGTTATCCTTTGTTCCTCTCTCTCTCTCTCTCTCTCTGCATATATAATTGTGTCTATTCCCCCAACTAGATTGTAAGCTTCTTGAGAGAGCAGGGATCGTGTCTTCCAAACGCTTTGAATAGTATACAGGAGGCCATTAAATACTATTAAGAAAAGGATGCAGTGTGTATGCATTCTGAAATCCTTCCATTGGGGTATCAAATTTGACTCTGTGGTTTTGATTTGGGAAAGCTTGAGTCTATTTGGGTGGAGCTATTGCTAGTTGTTCAAGATGAGGGATACCTTCTCCCTCCTATTGGAGGGAGTATTGAACTCTCCAAGCGCTTAGTAGAGTAGACTGTGAGCCCCATGAGGGTCAGGGGCTGTGTCCAATAAACTTGTATCTACCCCAGCTCTTAGAAAAGGGCTTGACACATAGTCATCACTTAACGAATACCACTTGGAAAAATAAGCAACCAAAAAAAAAAAACCCAACCCCCAAAAAGCACAGGTGCTCCCCAAGAGAGTGATTGTCAGTTAAGTATAGAAGGGGCTCTAGAATCGGCAAAAGAGACTGAGAAAGATCGACCAGAGGGGTAAGAGGAGAACGAGGGAAGGACTATGCTATAAAAAACAAAATTAGGTGATATTTCACTTAAATTGGGAGAACATTTCAAATATTTAAAAATACATTTCCAACCAGTGCTAAGCTATTTTTACATTTGGTTTTCATGCTTTAAGGGTCCTAGCTGTATTTCATAATTCAACCATTCTTAATTAATAGGGAGATTGCGAATATTCTAAATCTGGAAATAAATCCCCAAGTTCCCCTGAATGAATGTTTTACCAGGGCTGCTGCCAATCTAGGAAAACATGACTGACCTGCCATCAAGGCTTTCCTTTGTACCATCCACCCTCTGGGGAGGTGACGATGGTCTGTGCCAGCCCTAAAAAATGGGGCATGGGCAGTTGAATTCAAATGGGTAACCAGCCCCTGTGAAGTTGAGAAATGCCATCACGGCCAATCTGTCTGTTGCCTGTTCTCCGCTGCTGGCAAAAAGCAGACAACTAGTGAATAAATCATTCAATCAATCAATCATATTTACTGAGCTCTTACTGTGTGCAGAGCACTTAGCGCTTGAGAGAGTACAGTATAATAGAGTTGGTAGACAGGTTCCTTACCCACAAGGAGCATTGGATTGATTTTGAGCTTCCAAGTACCTTCCCCTGGGAAATTTGAAAAACTATATATATATATATATACAATTTGGGACACTCTTCCAGTTGTCAGTTCTCAAATTTTAACTGGGATGGTTTTGAATGTGCATTTTGAGGTTTGTGGTCTTTTTGATTTGTCCAGTCATGTCTTTGTTTCTTCTTTAATATCCACTTGAGCACAGCGTGCTTCTCTTGCTACCTCCCCCTGCCGAGTCTTCGGTTAGAGCGAGAGATTGGGAAGTGAGCAGACTGGGGGAAGAGGTGGAAAATTGTGAGACCAAGAGGAAAGCTAGTTTTCTCCACACTCCCTTCTCCCCAGCCTTCAACTTGCCACCGTTGAGAATCGTATTTTTTGAGCGCTTACTGTGTGCAAAGTACTGTATTAAGCACCTGGTGTCCCCAGAGCTGGGCTAGGGAAATCGCCCAATGGGAGGTCGATCCCAGGGTTCAGAGCCTGGTCTAACCGAGCAGGGTTCATTTTTGGTCTCTCCTCCCCCAGCCAGATTGAAATAAGTCCACGAAATTGGAGGCTTGAATAAGTCCACGAAATTGGAGGCTCCAATGGGAAGAGTTCCAGAGGGACACAATGTGAACCCAGAGGACAGGGGTCCGCGCGGAGGTACAACCGCTAGCCTGTCAGCTCGTTGTGGGGAGGAAACGTGTCTGTTGCCATATTGGTCCCTTCAGAGTGTTAAGTATGGTGCTCTGCACACAGTGAATGCTCAGTAAATATGATTGAATGAATCAACTGTAAGCTCAGTGGGCAGGGAATGTGTCTGTTATATTGTTCTATCGCACAGGGAATGTGTCTGTTTACTGTCGTATTGGACTCTCCCAAGTGCTTAGTATTCATTCATTCATTCATTCATTCATTCAATAGTATTTATTGAGCGCTTACTATGTGCAGAGCACTGTACTAAGCACTTGGAATGCACAAATCGGTAACAGATAGAGACAGCCCCTGCCCTTTGATGGGCTCACGGTCACATCGGGGGAGACGGACAGACAAGAACAATGGCGATAAATAGAATCAAGGGGAAGAACATCTCATTAAAACAATAGCAAATAAATAGAATCAAGGTGATGTACATCTCATTAACAAAATAAATAGGGTAATGAAGATATATACAGTTGAGCGGATGAGTACAGTGCTGAGAGGATGGGATGGGAGAGGGGGAGGAGCAGAGGGAAAGGGGGGAGAAGAGGGTTTAGCTGCGGAGAGGTGAAGCGGGGTGTAGAGGGAGCAGAGGGAAAAGGGGAGCTCAGTCTGGGAAGGCCTCTTGGAGGAGGTGAGCTTTAAGTAGGGATTTGAAGAGGGGAAGAGAATCAGTTTGGCGGAGGTGAGGAGGGAGGGCGTTCCAGGACCGCGGGAGGACGTGGCCTAGGGGTCGACGGCGGGATAGGCGAGAACGGGGGACGGTGAGGAGGTGGGTGGCAGAGGAACAGAGCGTGCGGGGTGAGCAGTAGAAAGAGAGAAGGGAGGAGAGGTAGGAAGAGGCAAGGTGATGGAGAGCCTTGAAGCCTAGAGTGAGAAGTTTTTGTTTTGTGCGGAGGTTGATAGGCAACCACTGGAGGTTTTTAAGAAGGGGAGTGACATGCCCAGGGCGTTTCTGCAGGAAGATGAGCCGGGCAGCGGAGTGAAGACAGGAGCGGGGAGAGAGAAGAGGAAGGGAGATCAGAGAGCAGGCTGACACAGTAATCTAGCCGGGATATTACGAGAGCCTGTAGCAGTAAGACAGCCGTTTGGGTGGAGAGGAAAGGGTGGATCTTGGCGATATTATAAAGGTGAGACCGGCAGGTTTTGATGACGGATCGGATGTGTTGGGTGAACGAGAGAGCCGAGTCAAAGATGACACCGAGGTTGCGGGCCTGAGAGACGGGAAGGATGGTCGTACCATCCACAGTGATAGGGAAGTCAGGGAGAGGACAGGGCTTGGGAGGGAAGATGAGGAGCTCAGTTTTGCTCATGTTGAGTTTTAGGTGGCGGGCAGACATCCAGGTAGAGACATCTTGGAGACAGGAGGAGATACGAGCCCGAAGGGAGGGGGAGAGGACAGGGGCAGAGATGTAGATCTGTGTGTCATCTGCATAGAGATGATAGTTGAAGCCGTAAGAGCGGATAAGTTCACCGAGGGAGTGAGTGTATATGGAGAACAGAAGAGGGCCGAGAACTGACCCTTGAGGAACCCCAACAGTTAGAGGATGAGAGGGGGAGGAGGAGCCTGCGAAGGAGACCGAGAATGACCGGCCAGAGAGATAAGAGGATAACCGGGAGAGGACGGAGTCAGTGAAGCCAAGGTGAGATAAGGCGTGGAGGAGAAGGGGATGGTCGACAGTGTCAAAGGCAGCAGAGAGGTCAAGGAGGATTAGAATGGAGTAGGAGCCATTGGATTTGGCAAGAAGGAGGTCATGGGTGACCTTAGAGAGAGCAGTCTTGGTAGAGTGGAGGGGACGGAAGCCAGATCGGAGGGGGTCCAGGAGAGAATGGGAGTTAAGGAATTCTAAGCAGCGACTGTAGACGACTCGTTCTAGGATCTTGGAAAGGAATAATAATAATAATAATAATAATAATGTTGGTATTTGTTAAGCGCTTACTATGTGCCGAGCACTGTTCTAAGCGCTGGGGTAGACAAAGGGGAATCAGGTTGTCCCACGTGGGGCTCACAGTCTTAATCCCCATTTTACAGATGAGGTAATGAGGTAACTGAGGCACAGAGAAGTGAAGTGACTTGTCCACAGTCACACAGCTGACAAGTGGCAGAGCTGGGATTCGAACTCATGAGCCCTGAGGAAGGAAGGGTAGTAGGGAGATAAGGCGATAAGTGGAAGGGGAAGTGGGGTCGAGAGAGGTTTTTTTTAGGATGGGGGAGACGTGGGCATGTTTGAAGGCAGAGGGGAAGAAGCCATTGGAGACTGAGTGGTTAAGGAGCGGAGGAGGGCAGGGGCGATGGTTTTTATAAGGTGAGCGGGAATGGGGTCCGAGGCACAGGTGGAGGGGGTGGCACTTGCGAGGAGGGAGGAGATCTCCTCTGAGGATACTGCAGGGAAGGATGGGAAAGTAGGAGAGGGGGTTGTTGGGGGGGAGGCAGGAGGTGGAGGGGTGACTTTGGAGAGCTCAGACCTGATTGTGTTAATTTTCGTGATGAAGTAGGTGGCCAGATCATTGAGGGGAAGGGATGGGGGAGGGGGAGGAACAGTGGGCCTAAGGAGAGAGTTAAAGGTCCGGAACAATCGGCGAGGGTGATGGGCATGGGTGTCGATGAGGGAGGAGAAGAAGTTTTTCCTGGTGGAAGAGAGGGCAGAATTAAGGCAGGAAAGGATAAATTAGAAATGGATAAGGTCGGCTTGGTGCTTGGACCCTCACCAGCAGCGCTCGGCAGCTCGAGCGTAGGAGCGTAGGAGGCGGACGGAGGCACTGACCCAGGGCTGTGGGTTAGTGGAGCGAGAGCGGCGGAGGGAATGGGGGGCGAGAGAGTCGAGATGAGTAGAGAGGGTGGAGTCGAGCGCGGTGACCTGATCGTCGAGAGTGGGAAGAGAGGACGGGGGGCAAGGTGGGGAGAGATGTTTTTGGAGAGATGGATGGGATCAAGAGAGCGGAGGTCTCTGTGGGGGAGTAGCAAAGATTTGCAGGGGGAGGGAGTGTGAGAGATGAGGCAGGTGAGAAAGTTACGGTGTGAGAGGGATTTCGGAGTCGGTGAGGGAGGAGATGGTGCAGCGGTAGGAGATGACGAGATCGAGGGTGTGACCGAGTCGGTGAGTGGGCGAGGTATGGCGGAGCAGGAGGTCGGCCGAGTCGAGGAGCGATAGCAGGCGGGCGGCAGAGGAGTCACCGGGTACATCCGTGTGGATGTTGAAGTCTCCGAGGATCAGAGTGGGCAGAGAGAAGGAGAGAAGGAAGGTGAGAAAGGGGTCTAGGAGGTTGAAGAAGTCGGAGGTGGGACCGGGAGGGCGGTAGATGACGGCTACGAGTATCTGGAGGGGGTGGTAGAGGCGAACGATATGGGCTTCGAAGGAGGGGGAAGGGGGAGGAGGGGTAGTGCGGAAGCGGCAACGGGGTGAGAGGAGGAAGCCGACACCTCCTCCCTTTCCGGTGAGTGTGGGGGAGTGGGAGAAGGAGAGGCCTCCGCTGGCTGGAGAGAGCAGCGGAGGAGACCGTGTCACAGGAGTGAACCGGGTTTCCCTAAGGGCGAGGAGGAGGAGAGAGCGGGAGGGGAAAAGGTCATGGATGAAAGGAAGTTTACCTGTAATGAAGCGGGGGTTCCAGAGGCCACGCTTGAAAGTAGCTGTGGGTGCAAGGGGGGGAGGGGGGAGGAGGGGTGGCGGTGGGACAGGAGGACAGGGATGGGGTGTGGGTGGGGAAGAGGGAAGGGGGAGGGTGGGAGGAGGGGTTTGGTCGGGGGGAGCGTAGGGGGAGGGGGAAGAGGGGTGGCGCTGGTAAAGTGGGGTTCTAGGGCGGGGGAGAGGAGGGGGAGAGGAGGCAGAGGAGAGAGCGGGAAAGAGCTGGGCGAGAGAAGGGAAGGGGAAGGAGAGGATTGAGAGGAGCAGGTGGGAGGAGGAGGGGTGGAAGGACATGGTGAGGCCAGAGAGGTAGGTGGCAGCACTGACAACAATTAACGATAACATGCGAAATCGGTAATATAGTAACATGATACAATATGACACAATAAAATAGTATTAATAAGCGGGCGATGAACAGGGTCGGGGGTCGACTTGACTAAGGGTCGACCTGATCAAAATCAAAGTCAAAAGGCCAGCGGCAAGGAGAGTCCCGGGGCTCACGTCCAAATGTCTCTGAGGCGGCAGCGGGAGCCCTGAGGATGTCCGGGGTGGGTTGCGGGCGTAGGCGGCGGCTAAGGTAAGGTAACACGGTGAGAACAAGGACATCGTTGCCCGGGCCGGGGGAGATCAGTCACCTCTCGGGGGAAGAGGGAGTGAGGGCTTCCCAAAATGGCCTCTTCCGGGTGGAGTGGGGGGAGGGTGGTTGGGGAGCACAATGTCCCCGGGCCCGAGCAGGGGAGCACGATGTCCCCAAGGAAGCACAGTATCCCCAGGGCCGAGCAGGGGGACACAATGTCCCCTGGCCCGAACAGGGGAGCACAATGTCCCCGGGCCGAGCAGGGGAGCACAATGTCCCCAGGGCCGAGAAGGGGAGCACAGTGTCCCCGGGCCCGAGCAGGGGAGCACAGTGTCCCTGGGCCCGAGCGGGGGAGCGCAGTGTATAGTGCTCTGCACACAGTGAACGTTCAGTAGAGACGACTGAATAAATGAACGAACTGTCAGCTTGATATGGGCGGGAAATGAATCTGTTTATTGTTGTATTGGACTCTCCCAAGCGCTTAGTACAGTGCTCTGTGCACAGTAAATGCTCAATATATACTGTTGAATTAATGAATGAACTGTAAGCTTGTTATGAGCAGGGAATGCGTCCGTCATATCGTTCTGTCATACTCTCCCCAGCGCTTAGTCAAGTGTTTTGTGCACGGTAAGTGCTCAATAAATACGATTGAATGAATAAACGAACCGTAAGCCGGTTGTGGGTAGGAAATGTGTCTGTAATATTGTTGTATTTGTGTTAATGTCTGTTTCCCCCTCTAGACTGTAAGCTCCTTGTGGACAAGGCATGTGTCCGTTTATTGTTATTGTACTCTCCCAAGGGCTTATTACAGTGCTCTGCACACAGTAAGCACTCGATAAATACAATCGAAAAGGATACCGGTGCCTGCCTAGTCCAGTTGTGAGAGTGCTCGCCGCACTATTCTAGTGGCCATTGAGTGGGAGTGTTGAGACACTTGTGATTTGGGCAGCATTCACTCCGGGCTTCTGGATTCTTTGTGTGGGCTAAAACTCTTTATAAACCATGAGTGGGGGATAACTGACCAATGACTCTGGGCTAGAGTGATTTCTCTAAGGCATCATCTTGAATTGTGGTCTAGAGGACGACGATGCCATGAAGCGTGAGGTAGTCCTGGCTTTTTTTTTTTCATTTTTTTAATGTTGATTAGTGCCTGCCAATGTCTATCTGTCTCCAATTAAGCTCATTTGGAGAGATTTATATGGGCTAGAACTGTTTATAAACCCTGAGTCGGGGGGAAAAGCTAAAGCACAATAAAAATAGTTTTTAAGAGGCAATTCAGGCGGGGCTTGGGCGAGTCATTTTTGTCCTTAACATAGTGTGGTCACCGAGCCATTTTAGTCACTTTTTGCGGTCAGACTCTCACTTTTTCCCACCGGAGTCCCAGGGCCCACAGTATTTTGTAGCTATTCTTGAGGTTTCCCGCTAGTGCACCCCAATATTATTCTATTAATTTGTTGCCACCATTCCATGACCCTTACATTTGGCACCCCTAAAAGCAGCACGGCCTGGGAATCAAAGGACCTGGATTCTAACTCCGGCTCTGTCACCTGTCTGCTGTGGGATCTTGGGCAAGTCACTTCTCTGGGCCTCAGTTTCCTCATCTGCAAAATGGGGATTCAGTACCTTTTCTCTCCTCTTACTTAGACTCTCAGCCCCATGTGGGTGAGGGACTGCATCCAACCTACTTATTGCATATCAGCTCCAGCACTTAGTACAATGCTTGGCACCTGGTAAGCACTTAAATGCCACTGTTACTAATTAATTAATAAAGTATTAATAGTTAAATTCATAAATAATAATTACAATCAATCAGTGGTATCTGTTTACACTGACTGCGTGCAGAGAACTGTACTAAGAGTTTGGGAGACTTCAGTACAACAGAGTTGGTAGACACGTCCCCTGCCCGCAACGAATTTACAGTCCGGGGGTCGGCGGGGGGGGGAGTCGGCTAGCACTCTCACAACTGGACTCCACCAGTGCTAGGCAGGCACCGGTATCCTTTTCGATTGTATTTATTGAGTGCTTACTGTGTGCAGAGCACTGTAATAAGACATTAATATAAATGATTTAAGGCAGAGGAAGCATTTAGAGTTTGGCTAACTGACCTTTCTCCCTGCAGGCTGGCTTGGAGGGGCTGCCAGATGCCTATCCCCATTGTGGTAATGAGACTGAATTAGGGGTTTCACGCACAGAGAGACCATTCAGAACCTCTCTTGGGTTACAGATAAAGATAAATATTTATGGGTAAAGATTTCAATGGTAATTGGGCAGCAGTATCTTAAACAAGAAGTAGCATGGTATAGCGGATAGAGCACAGGCCTCAGAGTTGGAACGTCATGGGTTCTAATCCCGGCCCCGATTAGACTGTAAGCTCGCCATTGGGCAGGGATTGTCTCTATCTGTTGCCGAATTGTACATTTCAAGTGCTTAGTACAGTGCTTTGCACATAGTAAGCGCTCAATAAATACTATTGAATGAATGACTCCGCCACTGGTCTGCTGTGTGACCATGGGTAAGTCACTTTTCTGTGCCTCACTTACCTCATCTGTAAAATGGGGATTGAAACTGTGAGCCTGATGTGGGACGGTAACTGTGTCCAATCCGATTTGCTTGTATCCACCCCACCACTTAGTACGTTGTCTGACACGAAGTAAGCACTTACCAAGTACCACAATTATTATTATCCAGAAATAAATGCCCAACCCTGGTCTTGCACTTATCCTTAATTTAATCAATCATATTTATTGAGCCTTTATTGAGTGCAGATCACTGTACTAAGCACTTGGAAGAGTACAATATAAAAGAGTTGGTAGACACATTCCCTGCCCTCAATGAGCTTACGGCCTAGAGTGAGACTCCAAGGTCTCCCCACCTCCTCCTCTCCCTTTCCCCAAACAAAACTGAAGCCACTTATTCTTAATTTAAACTCAGGGGCTTCCTCACCTCATCCCTCTTTTTTTGGAGGTCCCACTGCTGACTCCTCAGCCTTACTGGCAAATACCTGTTAGACGCATCTCTCTTTATCAGACCCTTGCAGGATTTCACTTCTCCTCTTGGCTCTTTCTTCTTCCCGCCACCTTGCCCAATTCCTCCCTTAAAATTGTCTGGGCCTCTGCTGATGTCATCGAGGTAGAGATCGGCATTCCTTGTAAAATCACCATCCCTCGGGGAGGGGTCCCCAGGAGTGAGCCATTCCCAAGTCTGGAACTTTCTGCAAATGTCTGGCACTTTCCACGTTTTCTGGATCGGGGCGGGGAGGGGGGCAGCTCACCTGCAGTAAGGCAGTGCTCGTGGAAATCCACTTTGATGACGGGCAAACCCTGTGAGCTGAATGGGTGCCCACAGGATACCCAAGCAGATACTCTTTGAAGTGAATGGGGATCCAGAAAAGATCCAGTGAAGCAGAGCCTTCAGCTTGGCAGCGATGCAGTGATTTTTGGAAAACTACTGCAATAGGAGCAGGCCAGCCTGGTGGGCAGAAATTCAAAATGTTGCTTTCCTCTAGCTAAGCCTTTCCTAAGATCAGGATACCAAGAAGCAGGCTTGAAAACAAAAACAGGCTATAAAAGGACAGGTGCATTAGAGAGTAAGGAACTAATCTCATAACCTTGTATCTGTCCCAGCCTTTAGCACACAGTAAGAATTCACTAATTGCCATAATCTATTTTTCGACAATGAGGAATGAAATTTTGTTCCTGTAGTGGTCTTTTTAGCTATCCATCATATGGCCTCATCTGTGAGATGAAGGACGGCTACATTTATGAGAGTGTATGTGAATATATCTATGTGCATTTGTGAATGTGAAGGTGTCTATATGCTAATACCGTGCTGGCCATTTTGGCTATTTTTTTTATTATTGAAGGAGGTGTGGGTTAAGTCCCTGGCACGGGATGAAAATGTGCAGCTCTGGCAGTTAAACTGGATGGTTTTGCTGTAGTAATTAAAACACAGATGGAGCTCATTTCTTTCCCAAGTGCTTGATTGGCAGACACTCTGTGATCAACACTACTCAATGCTGAACACACAGGCGCCATCTGCCTTCAGTCTGTTTGGATAGGCTGGTCTCAGCGGAGGTTCCTGATTATCACGAGCTAATTTTAACCTCCCCATTTAAATAGAATATTTTTCTCCTGACAAGGCCAGGGGAAGATGTGTCATCTCCATCTAAAGGGTTTCCATGCCAATGGGGACGTCACTTAATAGAATCCTCGTCTGTATTTGTGGTGGGCATCCTTTTTTTCCCCCTGTTGTCTATTGTCAAACATAAACCATCACATTTTGAAAGTGTAAAGAATCTAATAATTTAAACCGATTTAAATGGGGCTAGCCGAGCATCTGATTTTTAGATGTTTGCTTACAAAAGCTTTGATTAAGGTCTTGTAATCAGTCAATGATATTTATTGATCGTTTCCTGTGGACAGAGCCCTGTACTAAGTGCTTGGAAGTGTTCAGAACAATAGAGTTGGTAGACACACTGCAGCATGGCGTAGTGGATAGAGGATGGGCCTGGCAGTCAGAAGGCCATGGGTTCTAATCCCGTATCCGCCCCTAGTCTGCTGTGTGTCCTGGGGAGAGTCACTTCACTTCTCTGTGCCACAGTTACCTCATCTGAAAATAGGGATTGAGTTGGTGAGCCCCATATAGACTGTGTTCAACTCGATTTGCCTGTATCCACCCCAGGGCTTTGTACAGTGTCTGTCACATAGTAAGAGCTTAACGAATACCATTATTACTATTTTTATTATCCATAACTTGAACTTTGAACCATTAAAGATCAAAGAACAAGGATCGAAAGAGGTGAACCTACAGGCCAGAATCAGGCGAGAGCACATTCCCTGGTTCTTACATGAAAAAGATGAATATCCTTTAAGGTAATATTAGAATGTGCACTCCACATGCACTTTGAGGGTTTTCCATCAGAGAAGGTGGTAAAGAGTCTAAACGGCAGCTGCCCAATCTGCTAGCAGGCAAATCAATTCCTTCACGCAGATTCTTCTTCGCAAAATCTCAGGATGGAGGCTCGTCCACTGCTTCTGAAAGGAGACTCCAACACAGATGCAATTATCCATACGTTCAATTATTTGTTCAGCTCTTTCAAACTGATGGGTTTGTACTGCTGCTTTGTGCTTGTTCTTCCTCTGCCTTTCAATCTGTAAATCATTTTTGTCTGCCTCCCTCATTAGACTGCAAGCTCTCATCTCCTCTTGAACCCTCCCAACCATTTAGCAGTGTTCTTAGCATGCCGTCGGCCTCCAATAAATGCCACTATTGATTATTTTGATTGACAATAAAGCGAGATGGTTTTCACTGGGAGCCACTTTTTCATTTTGAGCAAGGGCGCGAACTGGAGGCAGGACTTGTGGGGGCAAAGAATCAATAAATCGGATATACTGAGCGCTTACTTTGGGCAGAGCACTGTGCTAAGTGTCCTAGCAGGCATTCTCCTCACCCCTGTGTGATGAGGAGAGGGTGAAGCTTTGAGCTGGGGGGGAATTGAGGAAACAATTACACATATGCACTACAATGGTCTGCCTAGTTCCATGACCTAGGCAGTCAGGGAGTTGTTAGGGAACCTTAGTGAAATGTTTTTCAAAACTGACGCTTTTTTTTTGCCAGGAAGATATGTATGGCCCCATCCTCTCTTTTGTACATAAAGTGCAGTCTCTAGCTTGGGGACTAACGCAGACTAACAGGGCAAATGAAAGATTTGTTTACTCTAGTTCCTCCACATTAGATTCAAGTTCACGCAGCTCACGTGTGCTGTGGAGTTGTGGCTTCTCTGAGATTTCTGAGAAGAAATCATCCAAGTCTTTTTAAAACTTGTGTTCTAAAATGCCTATGTCTTTGGGGAGAAGTTTTCAGAACTAGAAGAGATTTTCCAGTGTCCACTTAAGGCCATTGTTCCACCCCTTGTGGACAGAGTTGAGATACTTCCCCAATTTCCAGCCCCAATCATTGGTGTTTTTTTAGCTCCTCACATGTGCAAAGCACTGCGCTAAGCACTTGAGGAGAATACAAGACACGACCCCTGCCCTCGAGGAAGTTCCAACTTAGCTTTTTCCCCACCTAGACCAGAATAGAAACCCCAAATCTTTCCAAATGTGACAGCTTACTCACACTGATGTTCTCACAGTGTAGAATAATGAAAATTCATTTCCAAAGGTTCTAGCCAGGAATCCTGGACCTCTTGACAGTTTTGACAAAGTGACTGACCCACACAGACTGGGAAGTAGAGAGACCTCATACCTCTTCCTGCCCAGGAAGCTAAACACGTTGCAATCGATATTTAGTACGATGCAATTATTCAACTGCAGAAAAGGATAAAATGGGTCATTTTTCTGGTGCTTGTCCTCCAGTGATGTCTTCACTGATGGAAAGCCGATCTGTTTTTGTGACATCTTGGATCCAACAGGAGTAGCATTCTTAAATGCCCAAATTTATCAAAAGCTAAAACTGAGTGTTGGTGTTTTTACTCTTTCTTTCATCGCTTCCTGGCCATTTTTCCAGAAACCCAGGTCAGAAACTCAAACCACATATCGAAATGGGCCGCTTCACTGATTTGAGGTCTTCCAGGGATTTTCCCTGAATTCTAGTCAGTGCCATGCGGAACATAGTAAGCACTTAACGAATACCATCGTCGTCATCAGGAGAGCCTTAGGCTGGAAATAAATTCAGCCGATGCGACTCACACAGTTGACGATGTCTCTGTTGCGGTCTTGCTTCCCTGGCACCCCCCGCACCCTGGCTCTGCCAACAAGAGCTTGCTCTGCTGGCCCAGGAGGGCTGCCCGTGTTTGCGTGGCAGTTAGCGCAGTCTGGAGCCTAGATCCAAGTGCCTTATCGGAGCCCTGTTCTGGTTTTCTCTTGCCAACCAGGGTCTCCCCATCTCCAGTTCTCCAGAGCGGGAAGGAGGAAGGGGACTGGGTTAGCAGCCCCCTCCTTGCTGCTGATGCAGTGAATCTCCCCGCTGATAGCAGCGGTTCAGTGTGGTTGGGTGGGGATTCCTTGCTGACCGGAGTTAAAGTGGTGTAATAGTAATAATAGTGACAATAATAGTGGCATTTGTTAAGCCCTCTCTATGTACCAAACATTATACTAAGCAGTGGGGTGGATACGAGCAAATGGGTTTGGACACAGTCCCTGTCCCACATGGAGTTTACGGTCTCAATCCCCATTTTTTACCGATGAGGTTATTGAGGCCCGTGAAGTGACTTGTCCAAGGCACACAGCGGACGACAAGTGGCCGAGCGGGATTCGAACCCAGATCCTTTTGATTCCCACATGACACTAGTCGTCTACGTGGGTATGGGTGACAAGCACGAATGCGGCACCGATCGTCTCTTCCTTGTTGCACCTTGCTGCGCGCTAGCATTTTGTCGCTCGCTGCATCAGGTGCCATCTTCAAATCTCCCTCTCAGGGATCATGATCTTCCTGACACCTCTGTTCCCCTCAGTCCCTCTACTTCTGGTGGCCATGTACCAGGTTGGCTCGTATCTCCTTAGTACAGTGCTCTGCACACAGTAAGCACTCAGTAAATACGATTGAATGAATGAATGAACTGGCCACTGATGTGCCATATCATTGAAAATCTGGCTTCACTGTGCTTTTTAAGTGTTTCTCCTTTCCGTCCTTTTCAGAGTCTTCTCTTTTGAATTCACTCTAGGGCAGTCGAGTACCCATTCTTGTCCATATGCGCCTTAATAATAATAATAATGATAATGATAGTAGTATTTGATAAGCACTTGCTTTGTGCCAGGCGTAGTTCTAAGCGCTGGGGTGGATACCAGCAAATCGGTTTGGACACCGTCCCTGTCCCACCTGGAGCTCACAGTCTCAATCCCCATTTGGCAGATGAGTTTACTGAGGCCCTGAGAAGTGAAGTGACTTGCCCAAGGTCTCACAGCAGACAATGCCCTTACCAGTGGCAAGAATCAGTTCAATGTTTGCGTCCCCCTTTTTTTTCCAAGCTTGAAATGTTTTTCTAAAAGTTAATCTGAAACTGATCTCCAGACTGTGAGCCACACTTAGATTGTGAGCCCCATGTGGGGCAGGGACTGTCTCCAATCTTCTTTCTACTTCAGCACTTAGTACAGTGCTTGGTACAATGTAAGTGCTTAACAAATACCATAATTACAATTATTACAATTATTCTCTTTAGAGGATTTGAGGTCGTGGGTCCCATGGTGCGGGATGGATGCAAGAAAGTGGTTGTCTTCTGTTATTTTAGCCCCTTTTCTCAGTGTAACCTTCATATAAATTCATTTTTATTACCTTCAAATCTACTGCGAGCCAGGAAAAATGATGATTCTGACATTTTTACACAGGCAAGGAAACCGTAGAATAGCTTATAAAAATATTTTTCATGTATAGCCTGCGAGATGGAAAACAAAATAACTTGTGAAATAAATAATTTCATATGCATATGTTTCAATTCTGACCCCTTCTCAGTGAGCTATTTTTGTAGAACTGGCAGTCAGCTTCTTTGGAGACACTTTTCCAGACATGGTTGAAATCTTTTGGGACTCAGCTTGAATAATTCATGGCTAATTGCCAAGTCCATGAATGTGGAAGAGAAACCTGTTTATAGAAGCACTGCTAATGAAGAATTGATGGGACTAATATCAAAGAACTGAGGATTAACATTAATTTTATAAAACTATATGAACTCGACCCAGATTCCAAGTTCAGGGGGTATAATGCTTGGCCTTGCTGGCAAGTGGTAGATATAGGATAATTCTGACAAGAAATAATAATAATAATAATAATGATAATAATTGTCTTCTGGTAGTCAGCATGGGCCTGGGAGTCAGAGGACCTGAATTCTAATCCCAGCGCTGCCATTTACCTGCTGTGTGACCTTGGGCAAGTCACTTCAATTCTCTCTGCCTCAGTTACCTCATCTGTAAAGTGAGGATTGAGACTGTGAGCCCCACATGAGACAGGGACTGTGTCCAGCCCAATTTGCTTGTATTTACCCCAGAGCTCAGTACAGTGGGCCTGGCACATAGTAAGCACTTAACAAGTACCTCAATTATTATTATTACTATTGATTGATTGATTCTAAAGCAGATCAAGAAAGCCCTCCATTAAAGGAACTTTTCTGATATTAATTGAGCTCTTACTGTGTGCAGAGGACTGGACTAAATGCTTGAGAGAGTACAGTACCATTCATTCATTCAGTCGTATTTATTGAGAGCTTCCTGTGTGCAGAGCACTGTACTAAGCGCTTACAGAGATGGTAAACAAGTTCTCTGCCCACAGAGAATACTCATACCTCGTGTTAAGCGGTCATCCCATCCCATTAGTAGAGATCCACTTGTGACTAGCTGTAAAAGGACGGAGCAATAACAACAGGAAAGCCTCTGTCCAACCCTTACCCCATCCTAATGATGATAATGATGGTGATTAATAATAATACTTGGAGTATTTGTTACTTGCTTAATGGGTGTCAAGCACTGTTCTAAGCGCTGGGGAAGATGCAAGATTATCAGGTCAGACTCAGTCCCTATCCACACAGGGCTCACAGTTTAAATGGGGCTCACAGTCTGGAGACCAGTTTCAGTTCAACTTTTAGAAAAATATTTTAAGCTTGAAAAAAAAAGCGGGGGGGACACAATTATCTCCGAACTGATCCTTGCCACTGGTAAGGACATTGTCTGTTGTGTGACCTTGGGCAAGTCACTCCCCTGAAAGCCCATTTTGCAGATGAGCTAACTGAAGCACAGAGAAGTTAATAATTACGGTATCTGTTAAGCGCTTCCCGTGTGCCAGGCACTGTACTAAGAGCTGGGGTGGATATAAGCAAATTGGGTTGGACACAGTCCCTGTCTCACAGGGGGCTCACAGTCTTAATCCCCATTTTACAGATGAGGTGACCGAGGCACAGAGAATTTAAGTGACTTGCCCAAGGCCACACAGCAGATGCATGGGGGAGTCGGGATTAGCACCCATGACCTTCTGACTCCCAGGCCCATGTTCTATCCACTATGCCATGCTACTTCTCTAAGTTAAGTGACTTGCCCAAGGTCACCCAGCAAGCACTTGGAGCCAGGATGAGAACCCAGGTCCTCTGCCTCCCAGACACGTGCTCTTTCCACTAGTCCACACTGCTTCTTTTGGCCCTTTCCTCCTCCTCCTCCTCCTTTCCTCCTCCCCCCTCCTCCTGAGGGATACTATGCCATCGTGTTAACGTCTCCTTCTGAAATTCCTAGTTTGGGCGGTCGCTATAAGTCCAAGGACAATACTGTCACGTGTGACACTGATGTTTAAAAGCTCGAAAAGGTCTGTTTGGTGTCTTGGAGTGTGTTGTTCAGATTATCTATATATTAGGTTACTTGGAGGGAATACTGATGGTGTAAAAGACCGCAGTCGGAGTGCTCTGTGTTGGGCATTGTTTATTCGGCTGGACTGGTGTCACCTTTCTTGTTTTATGCTTTCTGATTTCGGCCTTTACCTCAGCCCCAATCAATAGGTGATCCTTAGTGCTATACTGCCCCTTGACTGCAAAGAAAAAGAAAACCGGCTTGGAATTGACATTCTTTGCAGCTTTTATTCATTGCTAACCGGCCCAATCTCAGGGGGATTTATCTGTGGCTGTTTAAATTTTTTTTAATTTTGATACTTGCACTTAAGTAGCTGCTAGTCGTTGTATTATTTTTTTTAATTAGAGGGAAAATATTTTTGCTGGACTTGAAGGCAGAATGTATTTTTCTGTTTTGAAGATTTCCTATGTAGTTCGAACTGAATCGAGGTAGGGAGAACACACACACAGTTTGATGCTGTTTATTTTGGAATCGCGAGCTTCCCCCTCGGATGAAAGTGTCCAAGTAATTTCTCATTGTGGCTTAGTTTCCAGTTAATGTTTGTGCTCTGTGGATGCACACAGATGTTTGACCAAGCTCGAGAGTGAGGTGAATGATGACAGTGGCATGAACACTATTAAAAAAAAAATTGAAAAGAAATAAACTGTTCTTTTTTCTCTAGAGGCAGTGTGGCCTAGTGGGAAGAGCACAGGCATGGGAGACAGAGGACCTGGATTCTAACCCCAGCTCTGGCACTTGTCTGCTGTGTGACCTTGGGCATGCCACTTAACTTCCCTGTGCCTCAGTTCCCTCTTCTGTTCTTCCTCCTGCTTAGACTTTGAACCCCATATGGAACAGAGATTGTACCTGATTATTTTGTGTCCACTCCAGCGCTTAGTACAGCACCTGGTATATGGTAAGCACTGAACAAATATTATAATAACAACAATAATACAAATATTACTTCTGCACAAATTTGGAAAATTGGTTATGAGGATAGAGTGACTGGGAGGCCTAGGTCAGCACCAAGAACCTACACAAAGGGATTGATTTTAGTAAGAGCAGTTGGCTCAGTGGCCACCAACACCCTCTTGCTCATACCCTCAGACATGGAGGGCAATGAGCCAGGAGTTAGTACTCTCCTGCGCGCTTAGTACAGTGTTCTGCAAACAATAAGTGCTCAGTAAATACAACTGACCACAGCGTTCTGTTTTACATCACATCTGAAGAAGTGCCCCTTTATATAATTTAGTAATAATTCCCCCTCTAGATTGGAAGCTCATTTTGGGCCGGGAAAGTGCCTGCTAATTCTGTTGAACTGTACTCTTCCAAGCGCTTAGTACAGCGCTCTGCACATAGTAAGGGCTGAATGAATACTGTTGATTGACTGATTGATAATAATTGTGGTATTTAAGCGCTATGTACCAAGAAATGAATGCAATGTAATCAGATTCATTCATTCATTCAATTCAATAGTATTTATTGAGCGCTTACTATGTGCAGAGCACTGTACTAAGCGCTTGGGATGAACAAGTCGGCAACAGATAGAGACGGTCCCTGCCGTTTGACGGGCTTACGGTCTGATCGGGGGAGACGGACAGACGAGAACAATGGCACTAAACAGCGTCAAGAGGAAGAACATCTCGTAAAAACCGATGGCGACTAAATAGAATCGAGGCGATGTACAATTCATTAACAAAATAAATAGGGTAACGAAAATATATACAGTCGAGCGGACGAGTACGGTGCTGTGGGGATGGGAAGGGAGAGGTGGAGGAGCAGAGGGAAAAGGGGAAAATGAGGCTTTAGCTGCGGAGAGGTAAAGGGGGGATGGCAGAGGGAGTAGAGGGGGAAGAGGAGCTCAGTCTGGGAAGGCCTCTCGGAGGAGGTGATTTTTAAGTAAGGTTTTGAAGAGGGAAAGAGAATCAGTTTGGCGGAGGTGAGGAGGGAGGGCGTTCCGGGACCGCGGGAGGACGCGACCCGGGGGTCGACGGCGGGACAGGCGAGACCGAGGGACGGCGAGGAGGTGGGCGGCGGAGGAGCGGAGCGTGCGGGGTGGGCGGTAGAAAGAGAGAAGGGAGGAGAGGTAGGAAGGGACAAGGTGACGGAGAGCCTCGAAGCCTAGAGTGAGGAGTTTTTGTTTGGAGCGGAGGTCGATAGGCAACCACTGGAGTTGTTTAAGAAGGGGAGTGACAGGCCCAGATCGTTTCTGCGGGAAGATGAGCCGGGCAGCGGAGTGAAGAATAGACCGGAGCGGGGCGAGAGAGGAGGAAGGGAGGTCAGAGAGAAGGCCGACACAGTAGTCTAGCCGGGATATAACGAGAGCCCGTAACAGTAAGGTAGCCGTTTGGGTGGAGAGGAAAGGGCGGATCTTGGCGATATCGTAGAGGTGAAACCGGCAGGTCTCGGTAACGGATAGGATGTGTGGGGTGAACGAGAGGGACGAGTCAAGGATGACACCGAGATCGCGGGCCTGCGGGACGGGAAGGATGGTCGTGCCATCCACGGTGATGGAGAAGTCTGGGAGCGGACCGGGCTTGGGAGGGAAGATGAGGAGCTCGGTCTTGCTCATGTTGAGTTTTAGGTGGCGGGCCGACATCCAGGTGGAGACGTCCCGGAGGCGGGAGGAGATGCGAGCCTGAAGGGAGGGGGAGAGGACAGGGGCGGAGATGTAGATCTGCGTGTCATCTGCGTAGAGATGGTAGTCAAAGCCGTGAGAGCGGATGAGTTCACCGAGGGAGTGAGTGTAAATGGAGAACAGAAGAGGGCCAAGAACTGACCCTTGAGGAACTCCAACAGTTAAAGGATGGGAGGGGGAGGAGGCTCCAGCGAAGGAGACCGAGAATGATCGGCCAGAGAGGTAAGAGGAGAACCGGGAGAGGACAGAGTCCGTGAAGCCAAGGTGAGATAAGGTATGGAGGAGGAGGGGATGGTCGACAGTGTCAAAGGCAGCAGAGAGGTCAAGGAGGATCAGAATGGAGTAGGAGCCATTGGATTTGGCAAGAAGGAGGTCATGGGTGACCTTAGAGAGAGCAGTCTCGGTAGAGTGGAATCAGACACATGAAACTCACAGACTAGAACTGGAGGACAAACTAGCATTCAGAGCACTCAGAAGGCAACTAGCAGGACAGGGATTAGAACCCAAGTTTCCTGACTCCCAGCTTTGTGTGCTTTCCATTTGTGTTTTCAGACCTGGAGATAAAATGGCAGGATTTCAATAGGAGAAAGGCCCCAAAGAAAAAAAATAAATGAGGAAGTTAGGAGATATAATTCAAAGACAGATTTGATTATTTTGAGTGGTGACTCAGTCATTTTAATATGAAACTGCCTTGCTCTATGACAATATTGTATGCAGTAGGAAAAAAATGATTTTGAATATGCTATTAAATAATAGTACTCGAGACAGTTCCTAACCTATAAAACAAGCTAGGATGTAATTAAAATATTCAAAGGATAGCAAAGAAAAATAGGCTAGGTGACTTTCATGCATTATTCATTTAATTTACATTTGAAACAGATTTCTAAGTTTCAAATAATGTAAAATAATTTTCCAAAGAGAGACTGCATAACTTCCCCTTTCATTAAATAACATATAATTGAGCAAAATAGTATTTTCAGAAATGGGTTCGGTAACAAGAGTTATGCATTTGAATGGTGAAAAAATGGGAAATGGAGCATCTGAGTAGGAAAAAAAATATCACTTGGGTTGCAATCTTGAATTGCCATTTTTCTAGCAGATTGAGTTTCTGAGCACTAGAGCAGTAAAATGCAGGGAAGTCAGATTAATGCAATGCGTTTGAGAAATTGTAAGTGCCCAAGACAGAAATTTGAATGTAAGGTTTATTTAACAACTATAATTCATCCTTTTCATGCATTTCTGATTATTACAGTGGGTAACTTGGGTCAGAAAATCAACTCCACCTGCAAAGATTTCCACCTCCCACTCCCCAGCTTCTCAATCCAGATCCCTAAAATGAATTATTGGCATTTGTGCAGCCTAGAGCCCCTGACAGTGTTCTAGGTTAAGGGGACCCAAAATTGTCGGGGGAGGATGGGGAGGGGAGGAGACTTTTAGGGTGCAGGATGAGAAAAAGAGATAGGGGCCATGGGAGTTTGGGAAGAGATTGGGGGGATGGGGGGAGAAACCAGAGAGGGTGGCAAGTGGGGGAGAGGGAAAGAGAAGGAAAAAAGGGACAAAAACTGTCATAGACCTCCAGGGTAACTTTCTCCTTAGAAGAGGGGAGCCCCTTTGTGAGGGTAGTATTCATTGAGCACTTACTATGTGCAGAGCACTGTACTAAGCTCTTGGAAGGGTATAGGGCTAGAATGAAACACACTGGGCTGGGGTTGGAGTTGGGAAGAATGGTAGAATAAGCCAGGCCTGGCTGGCCATGGTGGTCAGGCTTGCTTTAGGATTAATCAACATGGAGGGGCACGCCACCAAGAAAATGGCCCCATTTATTCTAGGTAGCCTGAGCTTAGTCCAGAACTAGCGGGTACTAGCAGAATTACTCCTGCTCCTCCTCTTCCTACTAATAGGAGAAGCAGGTGTGGCTTAGTGGAAAGAGCACAGGCCTGGTCATCAGAGGACCTGGGTTCAAATCCCAACTCTTCCATATGTCTGCTGTGTGACCTCGGGCAAGACACTTAACTTCTCTGGGCCTCAGTTACCCCATCAGTAAAATGGGGATTCAATCCTACTCCTTTCTATTTAGACTGTGAGCCTCAGGTGGGACAGGGACTCTGTCCAACCTGATAAACTTGTATCTATCCCAGTGCTTAGAACAATGGTTGGCCCCTAGTAAGCACTTATGTGCCACTATTATTAGAATTACCATTATTAATGATGATATTAATGATAAAATGGAAGAGTGGCCACCATCTTTCCAGGAAACAGCAGCGATATCTGTGGAAAAGCAGCATGACCTAAGTGGATAGAGCACGGGCCTGGGAGTAAGAAGGACCTGAGTTCTAATCCCAGGTCTTCCACTTGTCAGATGTGTGACCTTGGGCAAGTCACTTAACTTCTTTTTGCCTCAGTTACCACATCTGAAAAATGGGGGTTAAAACTGTGAGCCCTATGTGGGACAGGGACTGGGTCCAACCTGAATAACCTGTATTTACCCCAGCACTTAGTATAGTGCCTGGCATATAGTGAACACTTAATAAATACCATAAAAAATGACGTACCACGAGGGTGGTGCCAGCCTTGATCATCTTCTCCTTTTGCCACAAGGGAACGTACGGCACGGAATCTTTTCATGATTTTGGGGGGGAGAAGGACTGGTCATTAGGAAAAAGTAACACTGAAGGAGAAAACAGCCATGAAGACCATCTGACATTTTCTTTACTTTCTTTTCTTTACATCACTGTGTAGCAGGGACCCCCCTTGGGAAGTTTATTTAAAGTCTCAAAATAGCCTTCAGAACGATCCTAATAATTGAGATGGCTGGGCCATGTCTGAGGGAGGAAAATCTATATCACGAGGTATCATCTTTCAGAACAAAATTGCCTGACCTGCAGGCGCTTCAAGCAGTCTCGCATCTGGAAGAAAATGGTGGCTTCCAAGACACTTGTAAAGGAAGTAATCTGGAAAAATTGGAATTGGACATTCAGCTTCGGGTCTTAATTGAAAGGCTATCTTTCCATCGCTAGCAGCCTACCCGGTTTAGGGAAGCTGGGACGGGCTGCTCGGCCACCGCCACCGGAGCTTTGGGAAGAGTGTTCACACGTAGGCTCGGCAGAGAGAAGGGACCCTCAGCGTCAGAGCAGTAGGAGGTAAGAAAGGAGGGGGCCGGCGGACCCAGGGCTTTAAAGCTGATGGTAAGGAGTGTCTGTTTGATGTGGAGGCGGATGGGCAACCACTGGAGGTCCTTGAGGGAGAGATCCCAAACTGCTTGAGGAATTCAAGCTCTACACGCAGGCCGCAGTTGGATTGGAGATTCAGGAGTTAGGGCCGGGGTCTGGTTGAATCCCAGCGGGGAGACCCCAGCTATTCCCATCTTTTCATTCATTCATTCATTCATTCAATAGTATTTATCGAGCGCTTACTATGTGCAGAGCACTGTACTAAGCACTTGGAATGTACAAATCGGCAACAGATACAGTCCCTGCCCAATGACGGGCTTACAGTCTAATCGGGGGAGACAGACAGATAAAAACAATAGCAATAAATAGAATCAAGGGGATGAATCTTCAGAGCCCTCCTGCAATCCCATCTCCTCCAAGAAACTTTCCCCCATTAATTTCTCCCCAGGTACCAACTATTACTTCAGTAGTTTTGGCACTCAACTCCCTCCCTCCTGCTGCCTTTTTGTTTTCCATTCTCTACTACTACACTTCCTCCTATCTGTAATTTATTATAGGTCTGTCTCTCCTTAAGATTGTAAACTCCTACTTTCTCAAGCACTTGGTACAGTGTTCTGCATAAGGTAGGCAGTCATTAAATGCTACTGATTGATGAGTTGCCAGTTTAGCTCAATCTTAATCCATCATGACTCAGACCCCGGCTCCAGTTCCATTTTCCATATTGCGTGAAATACCTGGAATTTTTTAAAGGCCTATGGCATTTTCGGTAACTTTTCTTTGCGATGTTTTTCTATACAACTTTTGGCCCTGTAGTCAGTAACCAAGACCAATCTAAGGATAAACAACACTGTGTATCATAAATCTCTTTAAATTCAGTTAGCTGAAAGCAAAATAGCTTTTCATGGATTAATTCTTTCAGGCAACTCAGAACAAAATGCAGCTACCATAATTACTGGTTTAGTAGACTCTCTTTTCATCTGAAAATCTGGGATTTTCCTTTGGCAGGGCCAGGAAGTATGGCCTGGGGATTTAATGTGTTTTTTTTTTAATTTAACTAACCCAAATAGTTACCTGAATTTCCTTTGGTAGTATTAATTAAGTGCTCACTTTGAACCAAGCACTGTGTTAAATGCTAGTTATATATGGACACAGTCCCTGCTCCGCATAGGGTTCTCGGTTTAAGGGGTCGGGCTCACCATCTACCTTGGCTACATTTTACAGATGAGGAAACTAGCTACATAGATGTTAAGTGAGCATCCAGGTCCCACAGTAGGCCGGGATCAGAGCTAAAACTCTCCCATTTCCCCTTCCTGTAAAAATTATTTTAATGCCTTTCTCCCTCGGTAGGCTCTTAGCTCCTTGTGGGGAGAGATTGTGTCTACCAACTCTCGTGTACTCTCCCAAGCTCCGAGTACTGTGCTTAGCTCACAGTAAGTGCTCAATGGGAAGCAGCGTGGCCTACTGCATAAACCATGGGCTTAGGAGCCAGAAGACCTGGGTTCTAAATCATTCATTCAATTGTATTTATCGAACGCTTCTTATGTGCAGAGCACTGTACTAAACACTTGGGAGAGTACAAAATAGCAATAAAGAGACACATTCCCTTCCCAAAATAAGCTTGCAATCTAGAGGATGAGCTTCCCGGATCCATCACTTGCCTTCTGGGTGACCTTGGGCAAGTCGCTTAACTTCTCTGTGCCTCAGTTTCCTCAACTGCAAAATGGGGGAATCAGCACCCATTCTCCCTCCTACTTAGACTGTGAGCTCCATGTATCAGCCTGATTAACTTGTAACTACCTCAGTGTTTTGAACAATGCTTGACACATAATAATAATAGTAATAATAATAACTATGGTATTTGTTAAGCACTTACTATGTGCTGTCAAGCACTGTTTTAAGTGCTGGGGAAGATATAGGGTAATCAAGTTGTCCCACGTGGGGCTCACAGTTTGAATCCCCATTTTACAGATGAGGTAACTGAGGCACAGAGAAGTAAAGTAGCTTGCCCAAGGTTACATAGCAGACAAGTGGCAGAGCGGGGATTAGAACCCACATCCTCTGACTCCCAAGCCCCTACTCTTGCCACACTGAGAAGCCACACTGCTTCTCACAAATACCATAAAAAAATTGATTGAATGAACAGGACTCCTCACTCTGAGGCTTATGCTGTTTCCACTCTAGATCTCTCCGCCTACTCTTTTCCCCTTTTTCTGAAACTCCCTAGACTTGAGTGGAAATCCCGGAGTCTACCTGGTGCCTGGGAATGGGAAAGGGGCTGCTTTCTCAGCCTCCTGAAATTCCAGCCTGGGTTTTCTGGCCCCTCTGGGGCACGGATGTTGGGGAAGAAGCTACGAGACCAAGGTCTGTGCTGCCCCTTCCTCAGAAAAGGGCAGAGCTGCTGGTTAGGTGTGATGTCGGCCGGTCTGTGACGGCCAGTGCCAACGGAAAGGACAGGAAAACCGCCCCCACCGTGGGAGGCAGAACCCCCTCCTTTGTCTCCTTAGCTTTAGGCCCGGTCAGCGGTAGTCAAGCACGGCATCTTTGTGTGGAAAAGCGTTTGTTTAGCTAGGTGTCGTGCAGTTCCTCTGTGGGTTTTAAAGTGATTGTGGGACTAGAGAAGCTCCCTTTATTCCTGTGAATGTGGTAACTAATCAAAGCAACTCTCCCAGTTGGCTGGTGCGCCCGACCAGTGAACCTCTGGCAGAAATGTCCCAGATGCCCCAGTTTCGTATATTAGAAATTGAGTAACAGGCTGTCCTCTGGATGCCCTTGGCAGTCTTTTAAAATGATCTTTGCAGCATGCGGAACAACTTCCTAAATTTTCTGTGATAAAGAGCAGCGGTTCTCACAACCTGACCCTGAATCTCTGTCCCTATCTCGTCTGTGTGTGCAGCGGGGAGGCTAGGAGGGAGGAGAGGTAACATGCACTGGCTTATTTTTTTTAAGGTATTGATTAAGTGCTAACTATGTTGCAGTCACCATATTTACTAAGAGCTGGGGTAGGTAGAAGCTAATCAGGATGGACACAGGCCCTGTCCCACATGGGGCTCCCAGTCTCAATCCCCATTTTACAGATGAGGGAACTGAGCCCCAGAGAAGTGAAGTGACTTGCCCAAAGTCACACGGCAGACGATTGGCAGATCCAGGATTGGAACCCAGGTCGTTTTGACTGCCAGGCCTGTGCTGCATAAATTAGGCCATGCTGGGCTAAATAGAATCAGGGTGATGTACATCTCATTAAACAAAATAAATAGAGTGATGAAGATATATACAGTTGAGTGGACGAGTACAGTGCTGAGGGGATGGGACGGGAGAGGGGGAGGAGGAGAGGGAAAGGCGGGAGAAGAGGGTTTAGCTGTGGAGAGGTGAAGGGGGGGTAGAGGGAGCAGAGGGAAAAAGGCGGGGAGCTCAGTCTGGGAAGGGCTCTTGGAGGAGGTGAGCTTTAAGTAGGGATTTGAAGAGGGGAAGAGAATTAGATTGTCGGAGGTGAGGAGGGAGGGCATTCCAGGACCACGGGAGGACGTGGCCCAGGGGTCGACGGCGGACCTTGGATGTATCATTCACTTCTCTGGGCCTCGGTTCTCCTATTCTCCCTCGTACTTGGACTGTGAGCCCCATGCAGGACAAGAACTGCATCCAATCTAATGAACTTGTATCTTCCTCAGCATTTAGAACAGTGTTTGACACATAGTAACCGCTTAATAAATACCGTAAAAAAAAATAAACACTGCTATCCAGGCACCAGCTAATCATTAGCAGGAACTAAATCCAGATCACGACGACTCTGATTGGAGCTGAGCATCTCACAGTTAGAAATCAAGAAAAGGAAGACATTCCATTTGAACAATGAATGATAAAGAGGAGACTTAGAAAACAGAGAGATGCAGAAGGAAAGACGGCGGTGTGCATTTTAATACCGTGGTCACTGCCTTTAGAGCAAGAAACAATACAAGAGAAGCATCGTTTAGCATTAGGAAAATCATAACTTTCAGGAGCCAAGCTAGATCGACCTTTCAGATAAATATACTTGGCTGCACACAGCCTGCCCTAAGTTACTGTTCAAATCATCGGCTGTGGCTTTCCCATGAATGCCGGGAAATCCATTTCTTCCTAAGCCAGCCAACAGGTTAAATCTAATTCCCGTTGTTTCCAAGTCTCATTTAAATTCTGTTCTCCAGCTGGCCTGTGCCTCTCCGGTCATTCCTAGACAGAGTTAATGGAGCCGAATTCAAGGCTTCCCACAGTCTTCTGCATGTCACCACATGGGCAGGCTAGCTACTCATCTGGAAGACAAGCATTTCACTGAGTCCACGTGGGAAGAATAAAAAATGTCACCCTCCTAGACAATCAATCGTATTTATTGAGTGCTTTCTGTGTGCAGAGCACTGTACTAAGAGCTTGGGAGAGTGTATAAGCTGCCCACAGTGAGCTTAAAGTCTAGAGGGGGAGACAGATGTTAATATAAATAGATAAATTTGTGATGTAGACATAAGTGCTGTGAAGAAAGCAAATCAGGACGACCCAGAAGAGAGAGAGAGAAGAGGAAAGGAGGGCTTGATCAGGGAAGGTCTCTTGGAGGAGATGTGCTTTCGGTAAGGCTTTGAGGTAGGGGAGCGCCTGGTCCAGTGGGTTTGGTTGGCCCAGGACAACTGAGGGTTGGGTGGGGTCCATCAGGAGGGGCAGGGTTGAAAACCTGCAACCCTGGGGCCCTATTGCTCCCAGGAACCAGTGGCTTCTGCACGGACCCGTGCTCAGAAAGTTAGAAAGTTGCTTCCCTGGCTGATGAACTAGCAGTAAATATTCACTCGTGGCAAATTCAGTCAAGGCCTAAATTCTTCATTTCTCTTCTTTAGTAAAAGGGAAGTGCCCTGTGCCACCAGAGACTGAAATCTTACCCAGCGGTGATGACAGAAGCCGTCAATTAATCAGTGGTATTTGTTGCGTGCCTACTGTTTTTTACAGTATTTGTTGAGTGCTTACTATGTGTGGGCATTGTACTAAGCGCTAGGGTAGATAAAAGCTAATCAGGTTGGACAAATGGGGTTCATGGTGAGACAGTGAAGAACGTGGAATATTTTCTGGACAAAAAAAACCACCTCTCCTAGAAAGCGGACAATGAGGAGTACAATTCAGTATATACCTTGCCAGCCTTGGGGCTTAAAACATCAGATCAGAAGCCAAACAGGTGGTTTATCAAGCATCAGTATTCCTTGCCTTGCTGTACTGACCTGTCCTCCCTCCTACTTAGACTCTGAGCATCACGTTGGGACACGGACTGTGTCCGACCTGATTATCTTGTATCCACCCCAGTGCTTAGTACAGTGCCTGGTCCGTAGCAAACTCTTAACAGATCACGATTATTATTCTTATTGGGTCTATGCTTTCATAGCCTTCTCTTCCGCTGCTGAGCTAAGCTCCTTAGACTCCTTTCCAACCTCCATCTATTGGCTGTGAGAGTGGAATATAAGAGGAAAAATTAATCTAGTTAGAGACATGCTCTAAAAATTCAATTACAGTCTTGGTCAGAGAAATTCACTTCTCTTTTTGTCCTGTTTCACAAGGCCCTGTGTGAGAATTACCAATTCCCTGCTCTGATTTTGCAGTAGGGAAGGTGATAAAGTACTGAGCCGTGTTGGCGATTGTCAAGGGAAAGGTCGTCCAGTGGAAGGGTTAGGGTTTCCACTTCATCAGTCAATTGGTGCTATTTGTTGAGCTTTAGGAGAGTACATTCCCTTTCCAAACATAAGGTCCTTGTAGGCAAGGAACATGTCTACCAATTCTGTTATAGTACGCTCTCCTGAGTGGTTAATACAGTGCTCTGCACACAGTAGGTGCTCAATAAATAGGATTGATTGACTGATGGTTTATAAGGAATCTGGGGCCAAGGTAATTGGTCAAATTGGCAGTGGTACCCAAAGGATGGGCGGGGCTGAGTCACAGTCCCAGCGGAGGCTGGGGATCCCTGCTTCCATCCTTGTTCTTGGCAACACACTTGCAAATCCAGCCAAGCAGCATGACCTAGTGGAAAGAGCATGGATCTGGGAATCAGAGGACCTGAGTATTCCACCACTCTGCTATGTGACTGTGGGCACCTCATTTACTTTCTCTGTGCCTCAGTTCCCTCATCTGTAAAATGAGGATTAAGACTGTGAGCGCTTTGTGGGACATGGACGGTCCAACCTGATGAGCTTGTATCAGCTTATTACCCCAGTGCTTAGTGCATTGCCTGGCATATACTGAGGGTTTAACAAATACCATAAAAAAGAAGAATTTTTTTTTTCCCTGTTGGCCAAGTTTCCAGGCCTGAGAGCCTGCGGTGAGAGTGGCAGGATGGAGACTAGTAGAAGTAATAGTAGCAGTACTAAAAGTGTTTATTAGGGGCTTTAGGGGTGTTTATTAGGTACTGGAGGAAAAGGGGACTGGAGGAGGATTGTTTATAGTTGGGAAAGCTAGAATTCTAAGACCTTCAAACCCCAGGTCCTTAGCTCTTCAGCTTGATTTCCCTGGGCTCCTAGCCCAGCCCGTACCCATCTCCTCTCATCGCCCTTAAATATTTTTTAAAAAATGGTATTTGTTAAGCACTACTACAACCCAGCTCGCACAGTCCTTTAGCTCCAGCCTACTCACTGAGCCTATCTTGCCTATCCTGCCACCAGCCCATAACCCACATCCTCTCTCTGGCCTTTCAAATCTGACAGGTCATCGCTTTCCCTATATTCAAAGACCTACTGAAATCACATCTCCGAGAAGCCTTTCCTGACTAGTCCCTCATTTCCCTCCCCACTGTGTCATCCTCTAGACTGTAAGCTCGTTGTGGGCAGGGAATATGTCAGTTTACTGTTATATTGTACTCCCCCAAGCGCTTAGTACATTGCTGTGCACACAGTAAGCGCTCAATAAATAGAATTGAATGAATCTCCGCACTCGGGTATCTACCCCAATACACTTTAATACTTACCTCACCCCTAAACCCCCAGACATGCCCTTAGGCTTTGCTGTTTCCCCATCTGCTTTTGGTTTTACCATGTCTCCCCCTCTAGACTGTAAGCTCGTGGATAGGGAATGTGTCTGCCAACTCTGTTGTATTGTACTCTCCCAAGCGCTTAGGACAGTGCTCTGCACATAGTAAGTGCTCAATAAATACTATTGATTGCTAACCTTTACAGCTCTTACAACTAACCCTCACACGAGAACCGGCACGACCGAGCGGATAGAGCATGGGCCTGGGAGTCAGAAGGACCTGGGTTTTAATCTCAGCTCCACCACTTGTCTGCTGTGGGACTTTGGGCAAGTCAACTTAACTTCTCTGTGCCTCAGTTACCTCATCTCTAAAATGAGGATGAAGACTGTGAGTCCCATGCGGGGTATGGACTGTGTCCAACTTGATTACTTTGTATCTACCCCAGTGCTTAGAACAGTGCCTGGCACATAGGAAGCGCTTAACAAATACCACACACACACACACACACACACACACACACACACACACAAAAGCTCACAATCGAAATTCAGAGGCACAGGGCAATAACAGTGAAATACGAAACCATTACATATCACAAAGCCACAGGGCAGCATAACAATATCAACCGAAAAAAATCCACCGCAGTTGTTTCCTCCCTCTGCAGTCAGGGCTGCAGCTACAACCTTTGATTTCCTTGCAGTCGGCACTGATGGCTATCCAGGGTAGGGTTGGGCTGACTGGAGTCAGGACTTGATCAACACTGGGCTTTGGAGTCCCCATCTTAAAGGGGTTTTGTGCACCCTGCTTATCTGCTACATACAGGGTATTTTTATGGTATTTTTAATTGTATTTATTCAGTGATTACTATGTGCTAAGTCTGTACTAAGAGCTGGGGTAGATACAAGCTAATCAATTGGACACAGTCCGTGTCCCGCATGGGGCTCACAATCTTAATCCCCATTTTACAGATGAGGTGACTGAGGCACAGAGAAGCAAAGCGACTATAAGCTCCCTCTAGACTCCAAGGTCTTTGTAGGCAGGAAACGTGTCTATCAACTCGGTTATATTGTACCCTCCCAGACTCTTGACTTTCCCAAGATCACACCGCAGACAAATGGCGGAGCCGGGATTTGAACGCCGGTCTTTATGACTCCCAGGCCTGTGCTCTATCCACTGGGCTTCATGAGTTGAAAAGCTCCAGCCTCATTTGGCTCTCACCAAGGATGGTGGTTATTCTCTTTACTTAGCATGGTGAGGGCCTTTTTATGACCAGGGAGTAATTGGGGTATAATTAGGAGAAATGGAACTGAAAAGATCTGTATTACTCTGTTTTAAATATAATTTAGTAATACTTTATTTTCTATTTAGACGGATTTTAAAACGCCAGAATATTTCATAAAGAACATAAATCCGTTTTATGCCTGGTCCGATGCAGTTGAAAGGGAATGCTCAGGAAATAGCTAGTTCACCGGTAGACAATGACAGCACTGTACACCAAGAGCACTCAGTGTTTATTCTGGAGTGGACAGTGGGTAAAATCGTAACCACAGTAATCACCCCGAAATATAGAAAGTGGTTATTTCTCTCCTAAACAGTTTGAGAATGGATATCAAGTATTTCAAACATTCAGTAACGGATTAAGGGGAAATGAGTCCTTAATGAAGTATTTCAAGTATTTTAAAAAATATTTTTGAGGGTCTTTTCCATTTTGGCTGCCGGTTTTTGTCCCGGACATGTGAAGAAGTTTACAGTGACATCGCTGATAATGGAAACCTTTAGATGGTTTAGGGTTTCTGTGTGTATGTTCGATTGTATTTCATTCGGTCGTATTTGCTGAGTGCTTACTGTGTGGGGAGCACTGTACTAAGCACTTGGGAGAGTGTGTAAAAATAATCCCCTGTTTACTGGTGAGTCTACCGATCCCAGGGGCCAAGGATACTCCCGGAGAATGGTAGGCACCTGGGGAGGAATAGCAACTCTCTCAAACCATAAGGCCACAGGATTGAGCATGCTACATATATTATTCATTCAATCGTATTTATTGAGCGCTTACTGGGTGCAAAGCACTGTAATAAGTGCTTGGAAAATACAATTTGGCAACAGAGACAATCCCTACCCAACAGTGGGCTCACAGTCTAAAAGGGGGGAGACAGACAAAACAAAACAATTACACAGACATCAATAGCATTGAATAAATAAATAGAGATATAGATATATACACATCATTAATAAAATAAATACAATAATAAATATGTACATATATACCCTAGTGCTTTGGGGCGGGGAGGAGGGTAAGCAGAGGGAGTGGGGGAATATATATATATAATATGTATATATATGTTATACATACTCGCTGTGAGAAACTAACCATCGCCCTAAGGTTTGGATCGTTTCTCTTTCCATAGGAACTCTCTTCCAGGAAGTGTTTTTCGGCCCTGAGAGAATGGGACTGAGCTCACCTCGTTGTGGACGGGGGAATGTCTACCAACTCTGTTGTATTGTGCTCTCCCAAGCGTTTAGTAATCGCTCGATCATATTTATTGAGTGCCGTGTGTGGAGCACTGTATTAAGCACTTGGGAGCATAAAATATAACGTAGTAGTTACGTTCCCTGACCACAGTGCCCAGCACTCAGTAAATAGCATTGATCGATTCTTTAACACATAAGCCCAATTGGTTCACCAATTGGTTCACCAGTACAAGTATAACTCCCCAGGATGTAATAATAATTAATAATTATGGTATTTGTGAAGCACTTACTCTGGGCAGAGCACTGTTCTAAGCACTGGGGTAGATAGAAGATAATCAGATTGTCCCACGTGGGGTCACAGTTTTTTCTAATCCCCATTTTACAGATAAGGTAAATGAGACCCAGAGAAGTTAAGTGACGTGCCCAAGGTCACACAGCAGACAAGTGTGACCACAGCTGTGTGACTGTGGGCAAGTCACTTAACTTCTCTGCGCCTCAGTTACCTCATCTGTAAAATGGGGATTAAAGACTGTGAGCCCCACGTGGGACAACTTGATTCCCCTGTGTCTACCCCAGCGCTTAGAACAGTGCTCTGCACATAGTAAGCGCTTAACAAATACCAACAACAAAAAAAAAGTGGCGGAGCTGGGATTAGAACCCACGACCTCTGACTCCCAAGCCCAAGCTCTTTCCTTAAGCCACGCTGCTTCTCAGTGTTAGTTCTCCAGGACTGAAAGGCTTATTGCTTCCTCGCTTTTTATTAATGCTATTTATTAAGTGTTTACACTATGTGACAGGCACTGTACAAAATGCTGGGATAGATACAGGCTAATCAGTCCCTGTCCCACATGGGGCTCACAATTTAATCGTCATTTTACAGATGAGGGAGCTGAGGCACAGAGAATGGAAGTGACTTGCCCGAGGTCACACAGAGACAGGTGGCGGAGCCGGGATTAGAACCCAGGTCCTTCTGACTCCCAGGCCCATGCTCTGTCCACTAAGCCCTGCTGCTTCTCTCAAGGAACCTCATTCAGGATCCTTGGCCTTCTTGCTAAGAAAATCAACACAACCAGAGAGAAGGTTTCTTGCTTGTCTTGAAGAGCAAAGCATCTGATGAGAAGAGTTTCAGGAGTGGATTTGTTCTATTGTATTTTGATTCAGTGTCTGGGTATGCTGCATAATTGAACTTAAACATTTTTAATGATCTCTCATTTGCTCTATCCTTGGAGGGTAACTGTAACTCAATAAAGAATTCTCCCTCTAGAGTGTTTAGTTTTTACATAACAAAGGAAAATCAAGACTGCCTTAATGAACCGTTATCTCATTACAATGTAATCCTGATAGTGACTTAAGTATCAACATCTGAGGGAAGATATATCTTCTCTTATTTTGTACTGTTTTAGGCAAATTATGAGTCCTGCCATACCCATTCATTTTTTTCTGAAACAAAAAGCATTTTCTTATGGTTACACATACAGATTAAAAAAAACTGTTGATCTCGGATGGGAGCCAGATTTTAGTGATTTTTGACAGGTGCTCGAAATGGAAAAATGTTGAGATTGTTCAGAAGAAATAAGAATGAGCTGGGAATTGGGAGTTTTGATCCAAAGGAGCAGAGGCACTAGACTCCTCTAACAAGCCCGCATCCTGGCTTAGAGGGAGGAAGAGTGTGTTGTGTCAAACACAACAGTAAGACTTGAAAATGATGAACACAAAACCAACTGGGATTTGGTAGTCTTTGAAATGTTCTGTTTGTTGGCAGAAGAGCGGATGTGGTCAACACTTTGGTACCTTGCAAGGAAGCCAGCTTGTTCTCTGCTGCTACTGCAGTTTGAGGTCATTCATGACACGGCTTAGAAAGACTACGGAACACTTTGTGTATTTTTGAAAGAAGGAAGTTTTCTTCCAAGCAGCTTCAGTGATTTTAGAGCTCTCCTCCTTCTCTTCCCCCTGCTCCCTCCTCCCTCTCCTCCTCCTCCTCTTCCCCCTGCTCCCTCCTCCCTCTCCTCCTCCTTCTCCTTTTCTCCCTTTTTCCCCCTCCCCCTCCTCCTTCCCCTTCCTTCTTCTCCCTCTTCTTCCTCCTCCTTCTCTTCCTCCTCCTGCTTCTCCTCATTATTATATTTGCTAAGCACTTACTTTGTGTCAAGCACTGGTCTAAGCCCTGAATTGTATTGGTTCTTTCCCGTCACTGCCCAAAACCTGTTCATCTTGGGTGTTGAACCTGTTAGGCCCAGCATTTTGAATAGAATAATGCTTCCTACTTTGAGTTCTGCCCTATTCGGGGCTTGTATTACATGTTTTGGCTAGAATATTGTTAGGAAATTAAGGAATTTGGAGGTAAAGTGGGTATGGTGTTGGAAGAAGCAGTGCTTGACTTATAAGAAGCAGTGCTTGGCTGGGAATATGTCTGCTAACTCTGTTGTACTCTACCAAGGACTTAGCACAGTCCTCTGCATATAGTGAGCACTCAAATACCACTGATGATTATGGCTTGAAGTGGTTTGGGACATAGTGAGTACCAAAATGTGAGTTTCCTTGTAGTGGGGTTCTGCAAGAATGCAACCTCCATGTTATAATCATAATAATACTTATTACATCATTTGTTAATACACTTAGCAAATACTATTTTTATCATTTTTAACAATATTAATAATAACAACAATATACACTTACTATGTCAAAACCTCTGCTGAGCACTGGTGTATGAAAGTTAATCAGGTTGGACACAGTCCCTGTCCCACATGGGGCTCACAGTCTAAGTAGGAGGGAGAACAGCTATTGAATCCCCATTTTATAGTTGAGGAAGCTGAGGCAAAGAGAGATTAAGTGACTTGCCCGGGATCGCAAAGCAGGTGAGTGGTGGAGCTGGGATTAGAACCCAGGTCCTCCGACTCCCAGTTCCGTGCTCTTTCCACTGTTGCTCTTTATAGAACTGGGTGTAGTATCGGTCAATCAGTGGTATTTACTGAGCACTTTCTGATTAGAAAGTAGGGCACTAAATTGTTTGAGGGGACAACAGAAGTAAAACATATATTGCCTGCCTTCAAAGAGCTTACAATCTAATATCCTGGTCCTAGGTTATCTCTGCTCAAACGTTTCCATGATTCACCTTGGGAATTATTTTCCCCTAATTGTTTCCAGAACTGGTTCTGGTATTATCCTTGGATGTACATGTCTGAGATGAGTTTGTTGTTGAATTTAGGACTTTTTTTGTCTACCTTGTTTCTGACCGTTGCCTTTCTCCATTGGCAACTTTCCATGACACCAGAATAGTCTGTTTAAGGCTTGCATTTTCCCTTTATCTTTCCTTAAAAACTCTCCTTTATTTCTCTCTCTTTAGCACACTTACTTTTTAAAGACCCGTGGTTGCATTTTTCAATACATTTTATTTCTGAGGTTTTCTAATCTTCAGGAATGTGCAGTTCCAAAAAAAGAGATATATTGATCCCTTAGTCAATATTGCTGTTCTTATTAAAGGCTTTTTGTATTTTTTTTGCAAGAGGTCTATGAATAATGTAGCTCTTACGTGATTTTCTCCTGGGTATAGTCAAACATAAATATTGATAGACTACCCACTGGTAATATTTTGCACTTAAATAACACTTTTCATCTACCAAGTGCTTTAGAAATTCTTCCGTGAGTATGTAAGCAATCACTGCTTTGGCCTTCGACCAAAGTCCGCTGTGAAGAATCCTTGCCTCTTATTTAAATATGAAATCTTTCTCTACTCCCTTTGCCCAAATCCTAACTTCTTTCAGAACAGTATCACATGTTATTCCCCCCACCACTGATGATTACTGTTATCGGTCTTTTAACTTACTTAAGTCATGCTTCTCGCAAGCTTGGGGTTATGGAATTCTATCCCTCTTGTTATACTATTGACAATCACTATTTTATCATCGTCTGCAAATGACTGGAAATTCATTTCCATTTGAGTTGCTACTCCTGATTTGTGTGAGACCTTTCAGTGACCTGGCTAGAACTGTCATTCTTTCTACATTCTAAATGACAGCATATTCATTGTTGGTCATGATGCCTCTGGTTAGTAACGATGTTGCTGCTATTCCTCATCCTCTGAGTTTACTGAGTGGCTGCCTTTTTTAAAAAAATGGTATTTGTTAAGCATTTTCTATATACCAGGCATTTTACTAAGTGCTGGGGTAGATCCAAGTTAATCAGGTTGGATACAGTCCATGTCCCGAATAAGGCTCACAGTCCATTTTACAGATGCGGGAGCTGAGGCACAGAGAAGTGAAGTGACTTGCCCAAGGTCACATAGCCAAGATTAGAACTCTTCTAGACAGTAAGCTCCTTGTGGGCAGGGAATGTTTATTGTTGTACTCTCCCAAACGCTTAGTAGAGTGCTCCGCACACGGGAAGCGCTCAATAAATATGACTGAATGAATGGCCCGTGCTCTATCCACTGGGCCACGCAGGTTCCCACACTGCCTGTAACCCTAGGGGCTGCTGGGTTTCTATCCACTTCCCTCCTAGGCCACCGATTAGCAGCTTTCAATTGAAGACGTGCAAGTCCCGAAGAACTCTTCACCAAGTACAAGAGGTGGGCAATTGATAAGTGTTCTGCAGAGTGCTTTTGGATGGTGGCCACAGATGAAATTAATAATTATGGTATTTGTTAAGCATTTACTGTGTGCCAGGCACTGTACTAAGTGTCAGGGTGGGTACAAGGAAATCAGGTTGGACACAGTCCGTGTCCCACATGGGGCTCGCAGTCTTAGTCCCCATTTTACAGATGAGGTAACCGAAAAGTGAAGAGATTTGCCCAAGGTCACACAGCAGACAAGTGATGGAGTCAGGATTAGAACCCATGTCCTTCTGACTCCCACGCCATTGCTGGGTCCACTACAAAATTAATGTTTGAGCATCAGATGCTGTGCCTTTGAGGAGTCCCTTAGAAATGGGAGGACAGTGACAAACTCCACTTGAGGCCAGCTCCTTTTAGAGTTTCTTGCTTTGGGATGGATATGGACTGAAAATAACAATAATAATAATAATTGTGAAATCTGTTAAGCGCTTACTATCTGCCAGGCACTGTAGTAACCACTGGGGTAGATACAAGGTAATTGGTTGGACACAGTCCCTATCCTACATTGGGCTCACAGTCTTAATCCCCATTTTACAGATGAGTTAACTGAGCCGCAGAGAAGTTAAGTGACTTGCCCAAGGTCACACAGCAGACATGTGGCAGAGCTTGGATGAGAACCCAGATCCTTCTGACTCCCAGGCCTGTGTTCTATCCACTAGGATAATAATAAAAATAATAACTGTGGTATTTGCTAAGCACTTATTATATTCCAAACAGTGTATGTACTAAGCACACTAAGCACTGAGGTGGATACAGGATGATCAGGCACCATATGGGGCTCACAACTTAAGCAGGAGGGATGATAGGTATTGAATCCCTATTTTGCAGATGAGGAAACTGAGGAACAGAGAAGTTTAGTCATTTATCCAAGGTAACACAGCAGGTGTGTGGTTCTGTTCTTTATATTGATGCCTGTTTACTCGTATTCATGTCTGTCTCCCCGGCTTTAGACTGCGAGCTGTGGACAGGGATTGTCTCTCCTCATGTTGTATTGTACTTTCCCAAGGGCTTAGTACAGTGCTCTGCACATGGTAAGCGCTCAATAAATACAATTAAATGAATGAGTAAATGAATGTGGGAGCCAGGATTAGAATCCAGGTCCTCTGATTCCCAGCCCCAGGCTCTTTCCACTAGTCCATGCTGCGGGAAAGAGACAAAGAAATAAAGGGAAAGGTGGCCATCTTGTGCCTGCCTACTCAATCAGCCATATTTATTGATCACTTACCTTGTGCAGAGCTATCCTAAGCACTTAGGAGAGTACAATGCATCAGAATTGGTTAGACACATTTTAGGGCTATATTTTTAATGGCAAGAGAAGCAGTGTGCCCCACTGGCTAAAGCACGGGCCTGGGAGTCAGAAGGGCTTGGGTTCCAATCCCGACTCTGCCACCTGTCTGCTGTGTGACCTTGGGGAAGTCACTTAACTTCTCTGGGCTTCAGTTGCCTCATCTATTAAATGGGACTGTGAGCCCCGTGTGGGACTTGGACTGGGTCCAACCTGACCAGCTTGTATCCACCCCAGAGTTTAGTGCAGTGCTTGGCACATGAGAAGCGCTTAAATAGCCAAAAAAACCCCAAAACGAGATTGAAGACAAATAAAACATACTGGACATGGTCAGAGCTTGAATTGGTACTGTCCAGTTAGCTAAGCAACGCTGGCCTTCCCCCCTCTCCCTCTTTCCCTCGGTAAGCGCTCCGGGAAGTTGGGAGAGTAGCCAAGTGAAGCCTCAGCGAGGAAGTGAAAACTAGGAAAGGAAAAAACGGATGCTGTGTTCAATTGCCTCCTTCCCGTGCAGGCATCGGTTTGAGACATAATGATGAATATCCAGGAGCGATCGGTTTAATAGCTCTCTAATCACCTCAATATTTGTCAGCAGCTGTTGATTTGTGCAACATCATCAAAGACTTTAAGGCCTGGATGAGCCGTTTGATCCTTTATGAGAGAAGCAGGTAATGAAGAGAGGAATTGAAAATTCAAGCGGAATTTAGAGATTTGGATGAAAGGAAGCAATTACTTACTGTAACGAGAAATTCATCTGGATGCTCATCACCTCTGAGTAGTAGGGGCCTCGTTTCAAAGCAAATTAGGAGCGTTTCAAGTTCTTCGTCTTCACCTGACAAAGGTGAACGTTAGCAGTTGGAGTTTCCTAGAGTAGATGGCGGAAGAACCATCTCTAAACACTTCTTTTGTTGAATCACTGTCCTATGGGAGCGTCTGACACCTGCTGAGAGAGTGGATATTTGCTGGGTCCCCTTGCCTGATTGGCCAGGATGGTGCAAAATGAGCAGGATGCTATTCTAATTTTTTTTTAAAAAGGTGCTTTTCACCAGTGTGGGCCCTTGAACGGTTTGGATTTCGCCGTTCATCTATCCAGAACTGACCTTTGGTCCTCCGGACATTGAGATGTTTTTCGTGCACGACAAGTGGTAGAAGGGCAACAAGGACTGAGGCCTCTTCCACACTGGGGATGTGTCAAGTCGGGCTTGGTTGTCACTCGGCGTCGGCAGTCTGCAGTGCCGAGCGCCACTGCGATGCTGCCTCTTGCTCTCGGCATCTTCCCCAGACTCCTGCTCAGATGAGCTTCTTTTTCCTCCCTCCTTTCTCCTTCCCACCTCCCTCTCCCATCCTTCCTGCTCTGACTGCCACTGTTCCCCCCGGCGAGTCCTCAGCCTTGCAGCGGCTTCTGAGGTTGAGCTTCTCTGGGTCTTTAAAATGTTGGCTCTGCCCTCTCTATAGATGCCTCATTCTGTTCTCCAAATACAGCTGCTTGGGTGTCTTCTTGCCCTTGTCTATTCTTCCCATATATACCTCCCTGTGAAGTTGGGATTTTTGTTGAACATTTCCCCATTGCCTATGAGCTGCCTCCATTCCAGGATCCAAACACTAAAATCCCCGACAGATCAGTCATCCTGGCTAGGATTCATTCAGTCGATCGTATTTATTCGTCACTTACTGTGTGCAGAGCACTGTACTAAGCACTTGGAACGTACAATTCGGCAACAAATAGAGACAATCCCTACCCAACAGCGGGTTCACAGTCTGGGCCTAATGGAAAGGCCACAGAGCTGGAAGTCAGAAGTTCTAGGTTCTAATCCTGGCCCCGCCATTTGCCTGCTGTTTGACCTTGGGTAAGTCACTTCACTTTTCAGTGCCTCAGTTTCCTCGTTACCCGTTCTCCCTCCTACCTAGGCTGTGAGCTCCATGTGGGACAGGTACCGTGTCTGACCAAATTATCTCATATTTACCCCAGCGCTTAGTAGAGAACACATTGAAAGTGCTTAACATACCACAGTCATCATTACTATGATTACTATTTTTATCTTTACAAATAATGACATTGGCTTGTGAAAGCTTGGATTGTATCAAGCGACGATCAGTGCAACATCCAGCATCATACGTAGCAGCGGTTATTTGAGCATCCTTCAGGATTTGCTCTCAGAGATATATAATTAATAAAGTGCCAATGGATGAATCTGGGACGCACCCAAGATGCCTTTCTCCTATGTGAGGAATGTAATAAGACTAGAAGTCAGGAGACCCGGATTTGAGTATCAGCTCGGCCACTGCCTACCGTATGACCTTGTACAACCAGTTAGTGGTATTTATTGAAAGCTTACTGTGTGCACAGCACTGTATTAAAACTTTGGGACAGTATAACACAACAGAGTTGGTAGATATGATCCATGGCCTCAAGGAACAAAAAATCTAGAGCCATTTAATATCTCTGGGTTTCCTCATCACTGCAAGGGGTATCAGAGAGATCGTGAGCTCCACAGGGAAAAGGGACTGTGTCAGATCTCATAATCTTATTCCTACCCCAGCCCCTAGTGCACCATAAGCACTTAATAAATGCCCTACAAGAAGCACTTTGGTTTTTTACAAGCAGATTTGGGGCACATTCACTGAGGTGCAGTAAGCCATCGGTGTTCGCTTACCAATTTCATCGGTTGGCCGATGATTTTCTCCACGTTTCAGAATTGCTGGGCACACCAGCGCTGAAATCTTCCATGAGAATCAGCTTTTCAGACTTTGGTACCGTTGTCGATTCACTCCGGATCCTTTAGAAACTTCCTTTATCCCCATTGTTGTCCGTCTTAGCGGGGGCCCGTGGCCAGATGATTGTGGAAGAGCACTTCTGTTTTAGAGGTCAGCAAAAGGTCAGTGGATGCTCATTAATGCTTCTGGGTAGATTAGGGAGGAATGAATCCAGCGATTGTCTGCAAAGCCCCACATCTGGGAACCTTCATTCCGAAGAGAAAGGCCTCTGCAGAAAAGAATATCTACTCCCTATTTTTGTGGGCTGCCCTTCATCAGGAAGTCTTGTTTCACTCAATCCTACTAGCCCGTCTCTGGATCTGGCTGGCTCATCTGCAGTAAATGCCATTGTTCTGTTTTCATGGGTTCTAATTCTGGCTCCGCCACTTGTTTGCTGTGTAACCTTTGGCAAGTCACTTGACTTCTCTGTGCCTCAGTTACCTCACCTGTTAAATGGGGATTGAGACTGTGAGCCCCACTGTGGGACAGGGACTGTGTCCAACCCGACTTGCTTGAATCCACACTCAGCACTTAGCACAGTGCGTGGCACATAGTAAACGCTAAACAAATGCCACTATTACTATTATTATTATTATGATCCCCTAGAATCTTGATGTTCCTGTGCACGGTTGTTGTTTCTTTTGTGTTTGGTAGATTTGGTTTTTTTTCCCACCCTGGTTAAGCTCTCTGGTGAATGCATTTGGGTTTAGTTTAGGGAGTCAATTAGGTGGTGTCGGGGAGAAGGTTTTTATCCTTCTCCTTATTCATGGGAAGCAGTGCCTTCTTGAGCCAAAAGACTCTCTCGACCCTGAAAATGCTTCCAGGGTTGACAGAACCTTTGCAGAAGGCAAATCCTGCCTGAGAATCCCTTCAGTGAACCAACCTAACAGTCACTTGATAATCCTCATCAATCACTGCCGAGCCCTGGAAAGGCAACAAACAACTTCACCAGGCACAGACACGGAAAATAGCAGAAAAAGGAGTAGCTGCCTAGTGGATAGGGCACGGGCCTGGGAGTCAGAAAGACCTGGGTTCTAATCCTAACTCTGTCATCTGTCTGCTGTGTGACTTTGGACAAGTCACTTCACTTCTCTTACCTCAGTTGCGTCATCTGTAAAATGGGGATTAAGACTTTGAGTCCCATGTGGGACAGGGACTGTGTCCAACCTGATTAGCTTGTATCTACCCCAAGACTTAGAACAATGCTTGACACATAATAAGCACTTAAGAAATACCATCATCATCCTCATCATGAGTGAGTACGCATTAGAAATCAAATGTAATTTGTAATCATTCCTTCCTCTCCTGGGCAGCTCCTCAGTCTCTGGAGGACTCAAAATGCAGCTACCCAAGTCAAGCCGAAAGCAGAGTTCTGGTTTATCTTAAAGGGAGGTATGCAAACATCGCGTTCGGATTCATGTACTGTGAAGCAACATTAGTATCGGTCAAAGCCGAGAAATTTAATTAAGAATAAATGTCTCTCCTGTTTTCCCCATGGAAGTATTTACAGGACAGGAGGATCTGATGAGTAATGGGCACATTCAGAGAGCGTCTGGGCCTGATTGTGTCCACTGGAAAAAAATCAAGCGAGCTGCTGTTGGCGAGCTCTTATCAGGGGGCTGGGAGAGCGTGCTGTGATTTCCACCTCCTCCCAGGCTGTAGGCAGGATTGTGTCTTAACCACCCAGACAAATGGCTTGTTGTTTGCCTCATCTCCAAGTCTGCAGGAAGAAAATCATTTCTCCGCCTCCCCTCATCATTCAGGGGTGGATTAGCCATTTGGAGAATTATCCAGAGTCCTTGCCCAATTTTCTTCTTCCTCCCTCTGCTCATTCTTTGGCTGCTTCACTGCTCCTCCGCGAAAGGAGAGGACAGGTTGGGAGGGGACCGAAAGTTCAATCTATCCACTTTGCTGCCTGTGACCTTCCTGCTTTCCACTCTGGAGAACCTTTGTATCGGGAAGTAGACGGACTGGGCCCTGAAGCCTTGAAGCATGGTGTCGGGAAGCAGGGGGAAATCTCCAAATTCAGAGGAGTGTGAGTTTCACCAGCACATCCAAATTCTCAGTCCAATCCGTTTACCAAGTATCCGTCACCTGAGCATATAATTAATGACCGGGTCAGTGAGGAGGGAGCAGAATGAGTTCATTGCGGGTGCGGGCAGAAACAAGGATAGTAATATCCCATACCTCAGAGGCTCCAAGGTGGAAAATGAGCAGAAACAGTAGCGGGATGGTGATTTCCCTGAGGTCTCTGGAACATGGCCTTGAGCAGCAAATTTTTCAGATAAAAGATTGACAGTTCCAAGTCCAGATAGCTATTTGAAGAGTTCCGAGTCAAGCCCAGCCGGATTTCAGAGGGCTCTGCAGTAGCTGCTCAGCAGTTCTTTTGCTTGCTTTTTGGTCCTAGGAATATGGTCACGTCCAGTCCAGTGAGGCTGCAGCTGAAATCGGCAGCATCAAGGAGACCCAGCCCCTCTAGTGTCCTGACTGATATCTCCTCCGGGTAGCATGGCTCAGTGTACTAAGCGCTGGGGTAGATACGGGATAATCAGGTTAGACATAGTCCACGTCCAACAGGGGACTCACAGTCTCAATCCCCATTTTACAGATGAGGGAACAGGCCCAGGGAGGTGAAGTGACTTGCCCAAGGTCACGCAGCAGACAAATGGCAGAGTTGGGATTAGAACCCGTGACCTCCTGACTCCCAGGCCTGTGCTGTATCCACTAGGCCGTGCTGCTTCTGAAAACTCCACTGAGAACTCCTCCGAGTGCTAGCCTCCCCCGTTTCCTCCCCCACCCCCAGCCTTTGCCTCAGAAAGGGAAGAGAGATGGGAGGGAAGGAGCTAAAAGGTCAGCGGGTCACCGTGCTATCGGGTCAAAAGGCTTGGTTGGGGTAGAGGAAGCTGAAACAAAACAAAGCTTAGGTTTAAGGCTTTTCTCCTGGGACATTTCATTTATCCTTGTGATTTGTAGAGCTATATTTTCTGTTTGGGGGGAAAGGGAATCCTTAAGTATCATATGGATTGATGTAACAGTTAAGTCTCTATTGATCCAGCTCTTTCAGGCGAAACAATCACACTTCCTTTCACTTTTTCTCACAGGTCTTGTTTCTCAAATACCTGTTCTTCCATTGCCTTTATGGTGGCCTGCGATAGCACTCAAAAAAAAAAAAGGAACTTCGATGGTGTGGGCAGGGAATGTGCCTCTGATATTGTTTTGCTGTACTCACCCAGCGCTCTGCACACAGTAAAGCGCTCAATAAATACGATGGATTGATTGATTGATTGAGGTACATGGTGTCACATAACCTATATCAGCATGCAGCATAACACGATGATGTCAAGTGGCTGCTATTTTGCGGAAATCCACCCAAAATGGCCCTATTCTGGAACATTTCTTTGAGGTACTTTGGATTCTACCAATTGCCTCGGAGTCTTTGTCTTCCTCACCAGGTTCCTGTGAAGTCCTGGTCAGCCTGGACATCGGGGCTCTCCCCCTACCATGATGAATCCTAAAACTTCAGAGCGTGGCTCAGTGGAAAGAGCCCGGGCTTTGGAGTCAGAGGTCATATTCATGAGTTCGAATCCCAGCTCTGCCACTTATCAGCTGTGTGACTGTGGGCATGTCACTTCACTTCTCTGTGCCTCAGTTCCCTCGTCTGTAAAACGGGGATGAAGACTGTGAGCCCCACGTGGGACAACCTGATTCCCCTCTGTCTACCCCAGCGCTTAGAACAGTGCTCTGCACATAGTAAGCGCTTAACAAATACCAACATTATTAACTTCTCAGTAATGGATAGACTTCTCTGACCAGAGCTGGGCAGATGGAGAATAATTGTTTAGTTTCTGGGGAACATCTTCTACTTGATCCTCCTAAACATTTCCTTCTCAAAGGGAGCATGCGAGCTCAAGAGAGGGGCATGCCAGGGGATCTTGACATAAATGAATTATTGAAATGTACCAAAGTAGGGCTGTAGCAAGTGCTTAAAGTGCAAAAATTCAAGTGCAGAGGACATGCAGAAGGGAGAGGGAGTAAGGGAAAAGGGGGTTTAATTGGTCAAGGCCTCTTGGAGGAGATGTAATTTTAATAAGGCTTTGAAGGTGGGGAGAGTGGTGGTCCATCCTATATGGAGGGGGAAAAAGTTTCATCAGAAGGAGGACGTGGACAAGGGGTCATCGGCGAGCTAGACGCCACTGAGGTACAGTTGTAGGTTGGTATTAGAGGAGCGCAGTGTGCGGGCTGGCTTGTACTAGGAGATCAGTGAGGTAAGGTAGGAGGGGGCAGGCCGATTGAGTGTTTTAATGCCACTGCTAAGGAGTTTCTTTTAATGTAGAGGTAGCAGACGAGAGGCAGAGTTGGGATTAGAACCCATGACCTTCTGACACCCAGGCCTGTGCTGTATCCACTAGGCCATGCTGCTTCTGAAAACTCCACCGAGAACTCCTCTGGCTGCTAGCCTCCCCGCATTTCCTCCACCACCGGATGTTCATGAGGAATGGGGAGATGTGGACTGAACTTTTTTGGGAAAAATGATCCAGAAAGTAGAGTGAAGTGTGGACTCGAGTGGGGAGAGAGAGAAGGCACAGTAGCTCGAGACTCCCAAGAATCTGCCAGAGGCCTTGGGATCATTTGCCCCTCAGAGGGCAAGAAAGGAAAGAAGGAATATGACTTTCCAGAACTACTCTAACCCTGATGTCTGTCTACCCCGTAGACTGTAAGCTCCTTGTGGGCAGGGAATGTGCCTTCCAACTCTGTTGTATTGTACTTTCCCAAGTGCTTAGTACAGTGCTCTGCATACAGTAAGCGCTCAATAAATACCATTGATTGACTATTACTATTATCATCATCATCATAAGGGAAACTCAGGGTTGTGCTTGGACAGATGGATGTTTCTGTTTCTCCCACAGCTTCTCCTCAGCACTCCTTCTTCCCCCTACTCTAGCCTCAGGAAAGTCTTTTTATAAGCTTAATATTGAAGCTGGATGCCGGGAAAATTCTGGGAACCTCGGAAAGCGAACTAGAACCAACCGATCAACTCTCTGGCCACGTGTGCTGTTTTAATATGATGTTGCTCCCTTTGTATATAACTGCAGCTTCAAATTCTGGAAATGTCTCGAGGGTCCAGTGAGAGTCGAGCCCTGAGTTTAGTCGACGGCTGTTTATTCCGTATAAGCTCTACCTCATCTCCGGACCTCTTCCGTGAGAAATAGTTGAGTTGTCCGTCTTTCGTACTCCTCACTGATAAAGGCCGTGGTTTTGATCCATTCAGTTTCTTCAGCCTATCCCACGGAAGGGAGCGAATTGTGACGAGAACCCTATTTAGCAAGCAATAATATTTAGAAAATATTATTGAAGTATACTTCGGGTGGTTTATGTTGGTTTGTGAATTTTCTTGGGATATTTTTCTGTAATTAAGGAAGAGGATTGGAGACCACGTTGGGTCAATCATCTCTTTTCTTTGGAGAAAATGAAGATAAGATATTAAGAACGATGCATGTTTCAACAGAGGTTCTTATTACAAAGTTCCAAATTGACCCTGAAATTCAGGGAAAGAGGAAAACAAACATCTTGAGACCAACTAAAACAGCAAATGGATTTTTAAGCTCAACACCACTGAATCACCATACAAAATGTGGAAATGCATTTGTCGTTTTAAATACTTCCATTTTATTTGCCTGGAGGCTAGGGCAGTTTGTCACCTAGTTAAAATCCGAGGCCAGCGGTAAGGCTTATTTCTGATCCTACTTAGTGTCCGTCACAAACGATTCTTTAAGAAATCTTTGGGGGAATTTCCGTGCTATTTTCTTATCTCCCACATGCTGAATGATGATTATTTTTAAGGGATGTTCGATTTCATTTGTAAATATAGTCATGGAAGTTCATTTTTTAGTAAAGAAAAATCGAGTATCATTTACTTGCGTTCCTTTCACCACAGTTCTAAGCCTACACTATTTTTCCCCATAGAGATGAAGCACAATTGTTTTTCCTGAGCATATTAGAAACGTGACTGCCTTTCCAGGGTTGCTTTTCCCTCTCTGCTGGCTATTATAGCCAAGTGCTTGTTCAATGCCTCCCAGCCCCCCCTCACTACTCCCCTTTCTCTTCCTTTCTATCTCTCCCTCCTAGTGGGAGACTTAGCTTTCTTTTATGGGAATAACTTACTTTACTTACACCCAGAAGAAGCCCGCCTGGCCCTTTTATTTATTTTCAGTCTTTGAGGGGAGAAACCAAGAAACTGTAGGAGGGTGCAGGCATGTGTCTTGGGGGGAGAGAGAGAAAGAGAGAGAGAGAGGGAGATCAACAGACGAGGAGCATTCTTCATGGGTTGGGCTTAAGCTTATGAAAGTACGAATGTATTAAAAAGCCTCAACAGGGATTTGTCGAGCACGAATGCTGTGGGGTGTTAGTCATCCATTATCCGCTTCTATTTCTGCAGGTTCTGAATGATGCCTGACGCTGGTCCGCGGGCTAGCCCTCACAGCCCCTGTCACTGTGGATCGAGAAAGAACAGGAAGGTCTAAGCGGCTCACCGGGGCCGAGTGCCATACAGGAGAGAGCGACCGAGCCGGCTGACGCTTCGGCTTTTCGGACGGGACGAAAGTAAAGTGCATCCTGAAAGAGCCGGAGGAGATTCTCCCAAGGGATTTTTGGAGCCACAAGCAGAGGCGACGAGGCAGCGCCGTCCACCTTCCTGATTTACTGTGCGTCACCTTCCCAGACAGTTGGGCTGTCAAACACGGTCGGCTGCCTGCCTGCAGAGCACCGGAACGATGAAGCAGTGAATTGATACCGTCGCTTCTGCCTAGTTCTAGTCAGGATCGCAGCCGAGAGAACGGCCCTGCCCTTTTTCTCTTCCCTTAATCGGGCTGGAGCAGCAGGATGGACATGGCTGGCCTCGTTAGTAGCCTGCTAATGCTGTTCTTCGTTAGTCAGAACGGCTGCCTGGCCTTCAGAAGCCCACTTTCTGTCTTTAAGAGGTGGGTTTGGCGGGGAGAGGGGGTTCGCATGCTCTCCGGAGGGGCGATTACTCTCGGTACCGAGGGGGTGTGGTGTTACAATGTTGTTCCACTGAAAGGTAATTTCCTGAAATGCCGTGCGGTTGCCGTAACTTCTGGCAAACTGTGCTCTTCTAAAGCTTGTGGAATGATCCCAGGATATTAAGTAGACTTCCTGCCTTTTGAAACGCCACTTAGAAGTTGCTGTTTCTCCTACTCGTCGCTTTCTCGGGGGAGATATTCCTTAAACTCTGTGACAGTCATATAAACTCAGTTACCCTGTGATTTACCTGATTTTGAAAAGTAAAATGTTGAGAGAGATTTGGGGCCGGGAGCGTGGGCCGGGAGGGCCACGGATTCTGTATGTTAGTAAGTCGTACAAGCTCACTGAGCTGTTTACAAAATCCTCATAATTAACTACCTCAAAACAGTAGTAATTCCCACACAAGGCTTTACCCGTTAAAATGTGCTTAGTAAACTGAGCAGTCTGCTTTGGGGCCGAAACATGGCTTTTGCCAAGGGTCTATGAATCACCGTTATAAAATCTTAAAATCTTCCACGACGTGGTTTCGGCACACAGGAAAGGAGCATTGGAATTTCTGTGACCAATCACACACTTCATCTCCATGGATTTAAATCTCAAAAGTTTGAGTCTTTTTACCGTGGCCTATTTATATTATAGAATGAAGGTTTGAATGTATCCATTTTCATCTTAAATCTTTTAAGTGGTTTGCTTTGATTTGCGCCTGTGAACCAGAAATACCCTTAGTTGGTTTGTTTTTTTCCCCAGAAGATTGCCAAGCATGTTTTTATATTATTACCTAGCTAAGACATTTTAAGGATTTCATCAAGCCGTAATCCCTGAGACTGGTCCTGATGGGCTTCTAAAGAGATTCCTGTGGTAAAAATTCTGCTTTGGTGATTGAACTAAAATTCCTTTGTATTTGAAAGAATTAAAACTTGATTTTGTTTTAAGGCATAAAGAAACCCCCAGGCCATTCTCCAATGACTGTCTCGGGTCACCCAGACCAGTCATTCCTCTGGATTCATCTGATTTTGCATTGGACATTCGAATGCCGGGAGTCACGCCTAAACAGGTGAGAGATTCGAGCTTACAGGATCCATTGGATCTGTATGTAATATCAGAAAGCATTAACTGGAGCGGTAGTCATTTAAAAAAAACCCCAAGTGGTGCACTTCATTTATTTCTCTGTGCAATCAAGCCCCTTCCAAGAGGGCCAGAAAAAGTCTGTTTAAATTCAGATAGGCTTAGAATGTTTCATTTTTCATTTGGCTGAGGTGGTTCTGTTTGCATTCATAAACAGGTGGTTCTGTTTGCATTAATAAACTGAACCTCGAAAGCTCCATTTTTGTGATTCTCAAAGGAACAATAGTGAGATGCAGCATGCATGAATTAAAGTAAGAAAAATGATTCTAATAAAGCCAAGTGATATCCACAGCTGCATCTCAGAGATTAGCTCATTTAAATATCCCTCCATTGCAGCTAATTAAGGGAAGGAAGAAGCCAACAGTCCCAGTGCAATATCCCCGGTTTTCCACAGTTCAGGAAACAGGTGGTCAGTTGTGAGTGTTTGCTGTAGGAGGCCCCTCTCTCTGCCCCGGATGCTGCCCAGGTTTATCGTGAGCTCAGGGGAGCAAAGCGTTGGGTTTTCAGGCTTGTGGGAAGCTCAGACCCACTTCTGTTTTATTCCTCTGGTGTTTCTTCCCCGACGGAGGCCAAGCAGCGGCGGGGTTTGTGTGCACGTTAGAGATCTTACTTTCCTTTGGAAGGGCTGCAGAGGCATGGGAAGGACAGGATGTTGTTGAGCTGCAGGAGCCGATGACTCATTGTTGCAGATAGCATTTCTTTAGTTCTGAGGAAATGAAAGGATTCCAGTTGTTGGCGGCTTGTCTCTTCAGACTTGTTCCTGAGGAGGTCCCGGGGGGACCCCGGACATCGGGGGTCACGGGGAAGGCTCTGTTTGAAGATGTCGATCCCCATGAAGAACTGCTCTGTTCAGTGTTGGTAATGCTCACGTCCACATCCTGGCCATGAAGTGATGACCATTTGATATTAGCTTCGGAAATCTTTATGCTAGGAAGATATGGCGGAAGATGAAATGGCATTGTCAGGGAGCGGGGGGAATAGCAGGTAAAACGGGAGAGTTTTGCCAGTTGTGCCATAGGCAAACAGGAATTAGCAGGAGGACCAGGCATGAGAGCAAACTTTATCCCTTGAGCTACAAGAACATGGAGTGAAAGCTCTTTTCAGGATTCAAATGAAGTTTTCCGTTGCGTATTAAAATTTCAGTTTATAAAATTAGTGCATAGGAAACATTGTACTTACAGCACTGAAAAAAATTCCTCATTCTCCTCTTGCCCTTTCCATTGCTCCCAGCCCATCCTCTCATCTACCCGCCCCTAACAATGTTCTTCTATATTTTATCTTGGTGTAAAATACAAAGAGCAATAACTACTGTCATGGACAGTTCACAGTTCCTATTTTTAAAGCCATACATTATTTCTGTAATTATGTAAGCAATTTTCTGAAAGGTTTTCCTGAAGCCATTCACCTCTTTTACCCAAGGAGTTGGAAAGTCCTTTGAAATTGACACCCAGATACCAAGGGTCCCAAGCTGAGTGATACAGCCCTGCTTTGGACCTAAAGCCTACGCTATTTTCCGTAATAATAATCGTGGCATTTGTTAAGTGCTTACCATACCCCGGCGCTGTTCTAAGCACTGGGGTCAATAGAAGATAATCAGATCAGACACAGTCCATGTCCCTCGTGGGGCTCAGAGTACAAGTAGGAGGGAAAGTCTTAGAGTTTTAGGATCATTAATGTACGCCGTGAGCTACAGTTTAATCGTTTCATAAATAATGGGTACTGTATATATTGTGTGTATTGTCTCCGACCTTCACATTCTCTTCCAGGATGAAAGGTTCCCCAGCATCACTAGCTTTGCCCCATATTTGTGATCCCCTCCCTGGTCCATCCTGTTTAAATGTACAAAAGTTCCTTTGGTTTCCTCTTCCAAATATCCTCCCCACTGTACTGCTCTCACTGCCTCTTTATCATTTCAGGACATAAAATCTCCCTTCTCTCAGCTCAAGAGCCATCCTTCTGTTCCCATCAGACTAGTTTGGTTGGCAACTTCTCTGTCACCGCTGCCCTGGCTCCCTCCCTCACTCTTTCCCTCCCTCCCTCCTCTCGCCCGCCTTCTATCTGATGTCCTTTCAGCTAGGAAGGATGTCAACTCGCCAATTCCAGAGCTAAAAAGAAGGATCCAAGCGCCCAGATAAAGGTCTCTGAGCTTTCGTTGGGGTAGAAATGGAGGGAGAAGCCCTAGGTTCCTATGAAGCAGCAGAGAGGCAGAACAAACGTGCAGTGATGGCATATGGCCTATTCATAATTCCTCATGGGACAACGATTCCCGCCCGAATTTGCCTGTAGGAATCCAGCAAAGCAGACCGCTGTGGTTGACCTGGACACAAAACACTGAAGGCCGTCCACAGATGGGCCACAGAAGCCCTGTCATCCCTGTGGGTAAATGTTTATAAATGAAGTAAATAAAGATCCCATTTATCTTTATTTCCTATCATCATTTCTCTCCCCGCACCCCTTCTCCTTCCTTCTTTCTACCATCCTCTGTGTCCACAATGAAAGGAACTGATCAATTGATCAGTCAATTGTACTAATTGAGTGCTTGATATACCGTACACTCCCAAGCGCTTAGTACGGTGTTCTGCACACAGCAAGCACCATACTACGTGCTTGGGAGTGTACGGCATATCAGAGTCGGTAGACAAGTTCTCTGACCACAATTTGCTCACGGTCTAGAAGGGAAGACAGATGTTAAAATAAATTATGGATGTGTACGGAAGTGCTTTGGGGTTGAGGGTGGGGTGAGTATCAAGTGCTTAAAGGGTACTGATCCAAGTGCAAAGGTGATGCAGAAGGGAGAGGGAGTAGGGAATGAGGACTTAGCCAGGGAACACTTCTTGGGGGATATGTGCTTTTAATAAGGATTGAAGTTGGGGAGAGTGATGGGAAGGGATATGAAGGGAAAGGGAGTTCCATGTCAGAGGCTGGCCATGGGCAAGAGGTCGGCGATCATCAGTAATGTTTATTGAGCATCTGCTCTGGACAGAGCACTGTACCGAGCAGTTAGAAGAGTGCAGTAGAACTTAGCAGTTAGCAGATGGATGGGAGATCCCGTCACTCTGGAACACTGTAGATGTGACTTGGCAGTTGCACGTAACACAGTGTGGATGCTCAGCAGCAATTAACAATCTGTCAGTGGTATGTGTTGAGTGCTTACTTTGTGCAGAGTACTGTACTGAGCGCTTGGGAGAGTACAATATAAAAGTTAACAGGCACATTCCCCCCCCCCCCCCACAATGAGCTTACAGTCTAGAGGGGGAAACAAATATTAATATAAGCACTTGGACGACTACACTACGATAGAATTGGTAGGCGCAATCCCTGTCCAGGAGGAGTTTAGACTACGCAGGGAGACAGGCATTAAAATAAATTCCAAGTAGGGGAAATAATAGAGGGCTGTGGGGCTGGGGTGATGTCACTGAAAAGACGTTACAGCTTTGTTAAACAACTTGATTTAGCCTTTGACATTTTCTGAGCTGGAGTTCCTAAATAAAAGACACAGAGAATAAAAGTTCTGAGACCATTAAGGTTAACTGATCCTTGATATTCATCTTGTTAATACTTGTTCTGTTTTTTTAAAAAACTAAATCGTTATTAATAAGCAGCATCCTTTATGGAGGGGACCTGGGACATGCGGAAATTGCTTCAGGAGCATTGAACGGAAAGATTCTGAAGATCAATAGGGCAGGAGACTCGGCTGAGCCGAGGTTGAGTAGAGGTGAATACTCTGATGTGGATGATTAAATTCCTTAATATAAGAAGTCTCCACGTGGAGACTTCCATGGAGTTATAATTGGGTGATTGAGAGCACCATCAAAAATGGAGAAACCCAGTCCTGCTGTAGTAAAAATGCTTTTGCCATTGTAACGAGGGTCTAAATAACCAGGACTTTGATGGTCCATTCCTCCAACTCCCAAATCCACAACCAAGATGGAGTCATGGGGGCAATTTATGTAAGTAGAGCATGAAGGTTTCAGTTGTCACATGTGACTGAAAGAACAAAAATCTCTTTACACTTCACAGAATAGCACTGGAAGCAACTTGGCGTAGAGGCAAGAGCACAGACCTGGGTTCCAATCCTACCTCTGCCACTATTTTTTTTAATGGTATTTATGAAGCCTTAATATGGGCCAAGCACTGCTCTAAGCATCGGAGTACATACAGGTTAATCAGGTTGAAGACAGGCAAGTGGCGGAGTCGGAATGAGAACCCAGAGCCTCTGGCTCCCAGGCCTGTGCTTTATCCACCAAGCAACCCTGTTCCTCTACTTGCCTGCTGTGTAACCTTGGGCAAATCACTTAATTTCTCTGAGCCTCAGTTTCCTCATCTGTAAAATGGGGATTCAGAACCCTTTGACCCTCCCTCTAAGACTTTGAGCCCCATATGGGGCAGGGATTGTGTCCTGGGGACAGGACAGGGACAGGGAACCGGCACTTATTACAGGGTGTGGCACATAGTAAGCGCTTAACAAATGCCACAATTTATTATTTATTATCATTATTATTATTATCAGAGCCATGGGCATTGAAGCCAAATTCCTAGCTTGATTAAACAAAAAGAAGAAGATATAGCTCTAGAAGAGTCTAGAAGTCCATACCAAACAAGTGAAATCCGTGCTTGTAGCTCACAAGATCTTTGGGGTAGAAATTCTCTCCTCACTCTCTTCCTCCCCTGTGCAGTTTCCTCTGCTTCACAGGGCAACAAAATGGTTCTTATTGGATTCTTTACTCATAGATGTGTTTGACCTTAGCTTGGCCATCTCTTGCCAAGACTTGCTTTGAGGACAGCAAATAGTAATTTCTCTCTGGGCAACTGTGCTTATCTAGTGCCTCTCTTGGAACTGTCTCAATAAATTGCCCCCGTGACTCCATCTTGGCTGTGAATTTGGGAGTCCAAGAAATGGACCATCTGTCTCAATCACGAAACAGTGAGTCAGTCAATCGCATTTATTGAGTATTTACCATTTGCAGAGCACTGTACTAAGCGCTTGAGAGAGTACATTATAACAATAAACAGGCAGATTCCCTGCCCACAATGAGTTTACAATATAGAGGGGGAGGTAGACATTAATATTAAAATAAATAAATATTTATTTATAAAATAAATAAAAAAAATGAAGCAGCACAAGAGAACTTACCTTTTATGAGAACTGCCACAATCAGTAGATAACTGACCGATCCAAAGAAAATAACCATCCCATCCAGGAACATCAGGAAGCTAAGGGATGATGAAGTCGGCGGTCATCCAGAAAGAAGGATGGCATTCAAGGCATGTTGGTTTGGCCTGAAACGATGCAACCAACCTCATGGCACTGAGTGAAACCAGGCTACTTTATGAGGGACAGATGTTAGGGTCACCTTCTGGAGAGGCCTTCTTTCTTCAAAGAGACTTCACTTAGCAGTTGATTTCTGCAATTCCACCTCCTCCCCAGTCTGCCCCGCGGTATAAGTGCAGCCGGTGACATGCCTCCCGCTTCTTTTTGTATTGTACTCTCCCAAGCACTCTGCACACAGTAAATACCTTCGACGGATTGAAAGAAAAAGGCATCGCCTCCATGGTTGGCGCTTAGGTGCCGGCAATGACCAATATCAATCAACGGAAAGGAAAACGTTTGAAAGATGTTGACCGGCACCCGTGCAGAGCTAAGTGCTTGGGAGAGTACAGTGTAACAGTAACTGCCCACGACGTGCTTACCGTCTAGAGGGGACTTCTCAGCCCCTATTAGACCGGGACTGTGTCCGATCTGATTATTTTGTATCTACCCCAGTGTTCTGTAAAGCATATAATAATAATAATAACTGTGGTATTTGTGAAGCGCTTACTATATTATTATATTACTGTATTAAGTGCTGGAGTGGATAGAAGCGAATCCATTTGGACACAGTCCTAGTCCCACATGGGGCTCACAATCTTAATCCCCATTTTCCAGATGAGGTAACTGAGGCACAGAGAAGTGAACTGGCTTGCCCAAGGCCATGTGGCAGACAAGTGGCTCTTGGCACAAAGTAAATACCACTAGTATTAAATAGAAAGCACCTAGGAAAGAGTAAATTTGGGTCTAGAGTGGCTCGGTTATTCGCTTGGGTTACACACCCTGCCAGCTTTGGAAAATGAAAACCACCGTGGTGGACAGAACCAGATTGTATTCATCACGCAAAATGAACAGAGGGAAGGAAAACGATGGCAAGGAAATGGCATTTGCAGCCTCTAAGGCTGTTTGGTTCATTAGTAACGTTCCCTCCATTAGCTGGAAAATGACCGTTCACCACTGGGAGTTTAGAAGACATAAACAGAAAGACTCTTTGTAAAGTCATTTCTTTTCTTGAATTATTAATATTTCCTCTGAATGGAAGTGGGAAAATTACAATAGAGCGGGTTGAGTTTAGTATCTTTCAAAAACAAGCCCCGGAACTTGGCAGGGAAATGGCTCGTTGCAGAGGAGAGGGGACGGGGGTGAAAGAGGAGGAGGGGGTTCAACCTTGCTCTGTGTTTACTGCTTCGTGAGCTGCCAAAGCAAAAACCAGTGAAAAGCCAACCACCTGGTCCAAAGAGTAATTTCAGCCTGGCCTGGTGAAAAAAACAAAGGACTGGGAATCCAGAAACTCGTATTGGTTGGAAGTGGGTCCCTGTGTTGCCATTTGCCTACTGTGTGACCTTGGGCCAGTCATTTGACCGTTGGTGAAATGGGAATTAAATATCTGTTCTCTCTCCCGCTTAGACTGTGAGCGCTGTGAGAGGCAGGGACTGAATCTGACCTGATTATCTTGTAGATAGAATGGCGCTTGGAACATAATAAGTGCTTAATCAAGGACAGTGTTATCGTCATTATTATTACTACTGGTATTATTGAGTGCCGGCCAAGTGGAAGATCCAGGGGGATTTCAGCCTGGGTATACGGAGTCGGGGTGGCTTGTGCGTAGTACGTTTAGGGATGCAGCTATCCTGGAAACATTCGTTTGTTCGTTTTGCTTTATATGTTTGTTAAGGGTATACTAAGCACTTGGGTGAGTAAAAGTAGAACAGTAAACAGACACATTCCCTGCTTCTGTTGTAGTAGTCTCTGTCCCATCCCATTGAGCCCGATCACCCGGGGTTGGCTCTGTAATAATAATAATAGTGGTATTTGTTAAGCGCTTACTGTGCCAGGCACCGTACTAAGTGCTGGGGTGGATATAAGCAAATCAGGTTGGACACAGTCCCTGTTCCACGTGGGACTCCCTGTCTCAGTCCCCATTTTACAGATGAGGTAACTGAGGCCAAGAAAAGTAAAGGGACTTGTCCAACATCACTAAGCAGATAAGTGGCAGAGCCGGGATTAGAACCCACGACCTTCCGACTCCCAGACCCGTGTTCTATCCGCTACGCCGTGCCACCTGACAGGCTGCAGACAGTCCCCTGAGAGAGGGTTCGTATTCGGCGGCTCTGGCTTATAGCACGTTGAGGATTGTTGGCCAGTGCACACCTCCGTGACTAAAATGGGGATTCCCTACCGCCAGCCCCATTTAGGAGTGCTCTTTCCTGAGGGAATGAGAGTGCCAGGTCTCCCCACCCTGGCACGGGGCCCATCCGGCATCGCGGCCGCGTCTCCTAACTGGCAGCCGGCCAGGAACAGCCTGAGGAGAAATATTTCACACTGAAGATGCAAGTTGAGGACGCGGCAGGTGGAAGGAGATGGCCCCAAGGCAAACTCTCCTTTGCAGCTGGCCCGGGCAGAGCGTTCTAAGCCGAGGGGCGACCTCTAAAGATGCCACCCTGGACATCCCGTAGGGAAAGACTTGATGGTTTCGGAGGCCTTTCTGCAAGAAACTCGGAGTACTTCTCCAGGGGCTGACCTCATCAATCCTTCCATCACGGACAGAAATAAATTAAGTGTTGATCCGGGGCGGGACACTGACTCAGACATTCTGGCTCCCAGCCTCCTCCTGACCCAACACGGCCTCAGGAGATGAATGTCATTTCCCTGATCTGAAGTCTAATGATGCTCATCACTGCCATCAGGAAGCAGTCACGGAGCCCCTGAGCAGGATGCGATCTTAGGTTTGGGAATCAGAGGACAAAGCGGCAGCTCCTGGAGCTGCTAGAGGGAACGTGTCTACCAACTCTGTTATATTGGGTTCCAATCCCGGCTCTGTCATTTGTCTGCTGTGTGACCTTGGTCAAGTCACTTCACTTCTCCGGGCTTCATTTACCTCATCTGTAAAATGGGGATTAAGACGGTGAGTCCCATGTGAGGTCGATGCTTAGAATTCCTTAACTCCCATTCTCTCCTAGACCCCCTCCGATCTGGCTTCCGTCCCCTCCACTCTACCGAGACTGCTCTCTCTAAGGTCACCCGTGACCTCCTTCTTGCCAAATCCAATGGCTCCTACTCCATTCTGATCCTCCTTGACCTCTCTGCTGCCTTTGACACTGTCGACCATCCCCTCCTCCTCCATACCTTATCTCACCTTGGCTTCACGGACTCTGTCCTCTCCCGGTTCTCCTCTCACCTCTCTGGCCGGTCATTCTCGGTCTCCTTCGCCGGAGCCTCCTCCCCCTCCCATCCTTTAACTGTTGGAGTTCCTCAAGGCTCAGTTCTTGGCCCTCTTCTGTTCTCCATTTACACTCACTCCCTCGGTGAACTCATCCGCTCTCACGGCTTCGACTACCATCTCTACGCAGATGACACGCAGATCTACATCTCCGCCCCTGTCCTCTCCCCCTCCCTTCAGGCTCGCGTCTCCTCCCGCCTCCGGGACGTCTCCACCTGGATGTCGGCCCGCCACCTAAAACTCAACGTGAGCGAGACTGAGCTCCTCATCTTCCCTCCCAAACCCGGTCCTCTCCCAGACTTCTCTATCACCGTCGATGGCACGACCATCCTTCCCGTCTCTCGGGCCCGCAATCTCGGTGTCATCCTTGACTCGTCTCTCTCGTTCACCCCACGCATCCTATCCGTTACCGAGACCTGCCGGTCTCACCTCTACGATATCGCCAAGATCCACCCTTTCCTCTCCACCCAAACGGCTACCTTACTGTTACGGGCTGTCGTTATATCCCGGCTAGACTACTGTGTCAGCCTTCTCTCTGACCTCCCTTCCTCCTCTCTCGCCCCGCTCCGGTCTATTCTTCACTCCGCCGCCCGGCTCATCTTCCCGCAGAAACGATCTGGGCATGTCACTCCCCTTCTTAAACAACTCCAGTGGTTGCCTATCGACCTCCGCTCCAAACAAAAACTCCTCACTCTAGGCTTCGAGGCTCTACGTCACCTTGCCCCTTCCTACCTCTCCTCCCTTCTCTCTTTCTACCGCCCACCCCGCACGCTCCGCTCCTCCGCCGCCCACCTCCTCGCCGTCCCTCGGTCTCGCCCGTCCCGCCGTCGACCCCCGGGTCGCGTCCTCCCGCGGTCCCGGAACGCCCTCCCTCCTCACCTCCGCCAAACTGATTCTCTTTCCCTCTTCAAAACCCTACTTAAAACTCACCTCCTCCAAGAGGCGTTCCCAGACTGAGCTCCTCTTCTCCCTCTACTCCCTCTGCCACCCCCCCTTCACCTCTCCACAGCTAAACCGTCTTTTTCCCCTTTTCCCTCTGCTCCTCCACCTCTCCCTTCCCATCCCCACAGCACCGTACTCGTCCGCTCGACTGTATATATTTTCATTACCCTATTTATTTTGTTAATGAATTGTACATCGCCTCAATTCTATTTAGTCGCCATCGGTTTTTACGAGATGTTCTTCCCCTCGACTCTATTTATCGCCATCGTTCTCGTCTGTCCGTCTCCCCCGATTAGACCGTAAGCCCATCAAACGGCAGGGACCGTCTCTATCTGTCGCCGACTTGTTCATCCCAAGCGCTTAGTACAGTGCTCTGCACATAGTAAGCGCTCAATAAATACTATTGAATGAATGAATGAATGACAGGGACCACGTCCAACCTGATTAGCTTGTGTTTACCCCAGTGCTTAGAACAGTATACCTGGCATTTAAGCACTTAACTAGTACCATTATTATTATTGTACTCAAGCGCTCAGTACAGTGCTCTGCACACTGTGAGCACTCAATAAATATGATTGTTTGGGAGAGGCTCAAACGACAAACCCATCTAACCCAAGCCCATGTCCGAACACCCAGGGACGGGACATTCCAGGCCTGGGGCGTGAGGACTTGTTCAAGTTGAATTCTCCTTCCTCTGATGGAGGGGTCTGTGGTGGGAGGGTCAAAATGGGGGTTCCAGGCAGAGCCAGCTGGAGAGTGGGGTTTGGCGACACCAGGACTGGACAAGCCAAGCCCTACCTCAGCACCAGACTGAAGACTGTGAGCTCCTTGTGGGCAGGGAATATGTCTACCAACTTCGTTGTATTTGTACTCTCCCAAGTGCAATACAGCACACAATAAATGCTCAATAAATATGATCGAATGAACGAATGAATAAACGCTTTGTAAATACCACTGATCAATCGATTGATCAGGCCAGGAAGAGAGCCTGGTTTATGATAAACCATGATCCTCAGGTTTTTCTTTATGCCAGGTAGCATATAAAGGGTTTAAGCATATTTAGAATGTGAGAATGAGACTGTGGTTACCTTGCTTTTGAAGAAGAATCCACAGCATCTAGAGAGAGATCCCCAAGGACCGAGCAATCCCTTTCTTTTTGTCCAGAGCAGAGTTCACGCACTCCTACACTCTTTTAACGAGGTCTTATTGTGGTGTCGGAGTTTGTTTGATCTATTGCTGTACTAGGCAGTGTAAAATCTGGGACGTTTTAGCCAAAAGATTTATCTTATTGAGAGATTTTATATTTTTTCGATGATTTTTTTCTTGGCCTTTTATATCCATTGCTAGCTATAATATCATAGTTTCATAAATAGTGGTTATTGTATATACTGGCTCTGGTTTGTCGCATTGTATTTGGCAAGTGCAGCATGAGATTGCCATGCAAACAGTCACTGCACCTTGATAAGTGACTTGTATGCCTATATGCACCTACTGTTATCTGCACATAAGTGTTTAGTACAGTGCTCTGCACACAATAGACATTTTAACAATGCCACCAAGGAGACATTTCCACCTTTGTAAAACAGCTGAGCAGCTGAAGGGTTGTTTTGTTTTTTTACTGGTATTTGTTAAACACTTACTATGCGCCAGGCACTGTACTAAGCGCCGGGGTCTTGTCTTATGCTGTCGAGTCGTTTCCGACCCATGGCAACACCACGGACGCATCTCTCTCAGAATGCCCTGCTCTCCAACCGCGATCGTTCCGGTAGTGGATCCAGAGAGTTTTCTTGGTCAAAATTCGGAAATGGTTGACCATGCAGTAAACACGAGTCTCCACCCTTGACTCTCTCCCATGCCGCTGCTGCCCAGCACGGGTGAGTTTTGCCTTGTAGCAGGTTGCCTTCCACTTCCTAACCACTGGCCAAGCGAGAATGGAATGGGAAGGCCTCTGCTTGATTCTCCCTCCCGTAGCCAAGACTGGTAGAGACTGGAAACTCTCCAGGTGCGACCTTGAGAGGGGAATTGCCAGGGTAGATATAAACTAATTGGATTGGACACAGTCCATGTCACACTTGGGGCTCACAGACAATCCTCATTTTACAAATGAGGTAGCCGAGGCACAGAGAACTGAAGTAATTTGCCCAACGTCACACAGCAGACAAGATTAGAACCCAGGTCCTTCCGACTCCCGCTGCTGCCCAGCACAGGGGAGTTTTGTCTTGTAGCAGATTGCCTTCCACTCACTAGCCACTGCCCAAGCTACGAATGGAATGGACAGGCCTCTGCTTGACGCTCCCTCCAGTAGCGGGGACTGGTAGAGTACCGCAAACCCTCCAGGTGTGATCCTGAGAGGGGAAAGGCACAACTACCAAAATATTATTATAGTGGCAACAGCCGAAGGTTTCCCGAGAACCCCTGGTCCGAGACCGTTTGCTTTTTGAGGTAGAATGTGCTTTTTCTGGGCAATTGTAATGACGACTACCTTGTCACACCTCTCTCGCCTCCTTTCGTGGGGGCCATAGGACCGGCAGAGCTGTCAGAGAGACATCATGGAAGGGGCTACGTATATTAATGCAGGCCTCCTGTTACCTTTATGTCACGGTGGCAGAGGTTTGAACCTAGACTAATTTGCAGATTATTTCCCGGGGGTAGGTTAAGTTAGTGAGTTCTTCACGGGAGAGACTGCGCAAGGATGACGTGTGAACGAACAACAGAGTGCCAGGAGCCGAGGTGGAATTAGAAGAATGAGACTCCCTGTCCTGGAGAGGCTGCTTCTGGGATGGCACCAGCCACCGAACTGGGGAGCCACACCGCCTGCCTCCTTCCGCCCTCCCCCCATGCCATCCTGGGGGTCCCAACCTGCCTGGCCCGAGACTTAAGAGCAGCAGCAGCATCTGGTGCTTTCATCAGTTTTTCCAGTGTGGGGAAGGCCTTAGCTGGAGCTGTTTTGTCGGACTGAGATCGGCCCTGCCTAAGCGATAAGGAGCCGGAAAACAACTCTTCCAACCGCAGTGCGCCAAAGTTCTCACAGGGCTTATCTTTGTCCTCGGGTTCTTTCGTTGTTGTGTCTTTATGTATTCACTCCGACCTCATCTGCTTGTCCCCAGCCTACCACCCCACCCCCATTTTAGCCTGAGAGGGCCCCTGAGCGCCAGTGACTGAAAGCACACGGCCCCGGGAATCAGAGGACCTGGGTTCTAACCCCCGCTCCACCAGTAAAACTGGGCAAATCCCTTAGTTTTTCTGTGCTTCGGTTTCCTCATCTCTAAGGTGGGGATTCAGTACCTGGTCTCCCTCATATATAAATTGTGAACCCTTACTGGGACAGGAACTGAGTCCAACCTGAATACATTGTATCTACCCAGTGTTTATTACAGTGCTTGGCTTATAGTAAGTCCGTAGCAAATTCCACAATTATCATCCTTCATCGTTTTCTTCTCCAGTGTTTAGTAAATACAGTTAAATGAAAGCGTGAGAGAATTGAGCCGAGAGGTGGTACTGTGGAGTCTCCAGAGACCTTGGATAGAGATGCTTGTGTGTGTGTTTGGAAATGACTCTGCCTTCGCAGAAATAAAGGTGGCAGAAGTTGAATAGCTTCGGATTGAGGTTTTACTGTGTCTTTGCAGAACAGAATGTAATTTCTCTCAGAAACTATTTTGATTCTTTCATTCTGGCCCTGAATTTCCTTGGTTTTTTTTGGTCAGTAGGCCTGGCCAGTCGTCTCCAGCACTATAAAAATAATAATGAGGGTAATATTTTAATACCTGCTTGCTTGCCTACCTGCCAGCCTACTACCAGCCCGGGGAGCTTTGTTAGGATTTGAGAGTGTCCAGAAATGGATATTTTGGTCATTTTTTACTCCTATTTAGCTGACCAGGGCCAACTGTGGCTCACCTGTGAGGTTCTGACAGGGGTAACTTGTGTTGGGGGGAAGCCCATGTAGGGGATTCTGATGGGGGCAGATCGTTTAGGGGTGGTTCTGGTTGGGGGGGGCTCAAGGGGAGGCTTGTGGGTTAGGTTCTGAATGTATCCAGAAGCCCAGCATCCTGAGCTCATGAGTTGAAACTGCATTTCAGAGAACACTTTCCTGCTGAAACCCCCGTCCTCCCAGTTGACACAGTTCAGCAAAACCCTCAGCCCTGACTCTTCCTGGGGCTGTGACCCCCTCAGGCTGTCCCACTTTCCTGGTCAAAATAGACAGGAGCCACAGGAAAGGAGGGAGTAGGACTTGGAAGGCAGTCCTTGATGACCTTGAACTCTGATCAACCTAACATTCCTAGGAAAGAATTTTTGAAGGAACATGATTATAAAGAGAAAGTAGTTGGGGCAGGCCAAAGCTTTTCCAAGGTCTCTCAGTCACTTGTCCATCCACTAGCTGTGCATTTCAACAACATATTGTAATCAGGACTCCCGAAGCGATAACGCAGGGCTTCTTCATTTCTCCTCACAGCATCTCTTTGAGGTTCAGAGGAGTTTGGAGCCTCCCCGTTCACAGCCACAATGGGTTCTAATCCCCACTCTACCCCTTGTCTGCTGCATGGCCTTGTGCAAATGGCTTCACTTCTCTGGGCCTCAGTTCCCTCATCTGTAAAATGGGGATTAAGACTGTGTACACCATGTGGGACGTGGTCTGTGTCCAACCTGATCAGCTTGTACCTACGCCAGCCCTTAGTACAGTGCCTGGGTCGTAGCACTTAAACATAAACAAAAATACAAAAAGCAAAGAGAAATGGAAGCTGCTCCTTCTAGAAAGTGCCAACTAGAATAATGGCTTGTGTACAGACTTTGCTAATGCTCGTTTGAATTAAAGTGGGGAAGGAAATTAGAGAGGCATTGTGTCCAAAATACCCAGTGTGACAGGCAGGACTTTCAACCTTCCTTTCTGACAGAGATAAACTCACCTGTTTCCTTTCTTTTTCAATAGTCTGATACCTACTTCTGCATGTCATTACGCCTGCCAGTGGACTCAGAAGCCTTCGTAGGTAAGAAAACACCTCACAAGTCCTTGGTCAAACCAGCCAGCTGGTCACTTGACTGTTAAAAGCAGAACCCTATACTGTCGGAGGTATTGAGATGTTAAAATGCAGAATCAAAATAGAGCAAACCACTTAGTCAAAATACAAATGGTATCTGGAGAGACGCAGGAGCTGTAGGGGCTCAAGAAACTACCAGCAAGGGCTCAGGTCAACCTAAAAGGGCCACAAGTCCATTGGGAAGTATTGACTTCCTGTCTGGACTTGATACTTCATTCTGCACCACTAAACAGACTGCTTTATTTACCCACTGATCGAACAGCACGTCCTTTGCATTTCCAATCAGCATTAGAGCTACATTAAGATTTTACCTGCCTGCCCCAAAACGCCCAGGGGTTTGGCTTCTGGAATCAATAAGTGACAGAATAGTAGAAACTCCGACCTTCTCTGGGTGTGTGTCTATATCCAACAGGTAAAGCGATACTGTCTTTGTGAATCTTTGGGATGGTTTCTAACAGGGACATTTTTTTACCTACAAAGTTAAGCTTTATGTAGGCCGTTGTGAGATGGCTATGATGCGAACTAGAAAATGTGCCTAGTGAACTTAGGGCTGGCCAGTGGCTTGGGGCTTCTAGAGGGCCTTTTTTACACTCGTTTCACCACCTATACTGGCATGGCTGAGCCAGTTTTTTTTTTTTTTTTTTTGTATTTGTTAAGCATTTACTGTATACCAGGACCTGTTCTAAGCACTAGGGTAGATTCTAGGTAATCTGGTTGGATCCAGTTCCTGTCCCAAATAGAGCTCACGGTTTTAATCCCCATTTTACCGATGGGGTACCTGAGGCACAGAGAAGTTAAGTGACTTCCCCAAGGTCACACAGCAGACAGATGGCTGAACTGGGATTAGAACCCAGGTCCTTCTGATTCCCAAGACCATTCTTTAACCACTAGGCCAAGCTGCATCTCAAGGCCTTATGGCCAGGTTCACCGGTTTGCTTTCCCTTTTCGCATGTGGTGATCACCACCTACACACGGAAAAAATCTTTCAAGAAATCTGTGGTCATAGTTAGTGCTTAATGAAATAGTAATGATATTGATTAACTGCCCACTGTGTACAATGCATTGTACTAGGCACTTGGGAAAATATGTGACTGGTATACGACCCATTCCCTGCCCACAGCGAGCTTACATGCTTATGAGGAGAGGAAGATACAAAAATGCTTACGAATAGAGGAATCGGAGCACATAGTTGAATGCACACTTATATGTGAGAGCATGAGTAAGAATAGATGTGAATAAATGCATGCATACTTGAGGTGGCTGTTTATATCTGGGAAAGTGAAACAATTGCTGCCCTGTTGGAAGACAGAGTTTCTGGATTTTGGGGTGAGGGGTGTGTTTGTGTGTGTTTGTGTGTGCTTGTGTGTGTCTGGAAAACCACCCACAACCCCTCAAACCCCTCTGTCTCTGTGTTTTTCCACTTGCCCTGCCTGTGCTGTTTTCAAGTCTGCCTCTTGTTTGTTTTTTAAACTGGTTTTTGTTAAGCGCCTACTAAGTTCCAGGGACTGAACTAAGTGCAGGCTTAGGTATAAGATAATCAGGTTGGATGCTGTCCATGTCCCACGAGGGGAGCACCGTCATTATTCCCATAACTGAGGCTCAGAGAAGTTAAGCGATTAGCTCAAAATCACACAACAGACAAGTGGCGGAGCTGGGATTATGACCCAGGCCCTCTGACTCCCAAGCCCTTGCTCTTTCCACTACATCTTGCTGCTTCCCGGCATGTGGTTGTGTTGCAGTTGTGTTGCAGTCTCTTGTCCTCAGTTCTGTTGAGCTAACATGGTGAATTTTTGCCTGCTGTTTGATGTTGTCTGACTCCCAGGTGACACTGGTGAAATAGTTTCCTCAGCTGGATGTGTCTGTTAGGGCAGGTCTAGATTCATTCACTCATTCATTCATTTAATCATATTTATTGAGTACTTACTGTGTGCGAAACACTGTACTAAGTGCTTGGGAGAGTATAATACAACAATAAATGGACACATTCTCTGCCCACAGCGAATTTACAGTCCACCTCCACCTTGTTCCAGAGCAGGAAAAGAACTTGTTCAGCTCATTCCAGATTGAGGTATCTTCTACTATGCCCTTTTTTTGATTATTAGGGGATTAGGGAAGCATCATGGTATAGTGGATAGAGCACGGGCCTGGAAGTCAGAAGGTCATGGGTTCTAATCCCCGCTCTGCTACTTGTCTGCAGTGTGACCTTGGACAAGTCACTTCATTTCTCTGTGCCTCAGTGACCTCATCCGTGAAAGTGGGGATTGAGACTGTGAGCCCCACGTGGGACAGGGACCGTGTCCAACCCGATTTGCTTTGTGCCCACCCCAGCGCTTAGTACAGTTCATGGCACAGAGTAAGCACTTAACAGATACCATAATTATTATTATTATTAGAACTCAAAGCCTTTAAGGTCACCATTCAGAAAGACCTCCGGCAGTAAGCCCCTTTGTAACGCACAATGAGACTGAACTACCATTTTCCCTGAAGTACCTGCCACTGCTTTCAGCCTAGAACTGCATTAGAAGGGCCAGCTGAATGAGTTAATCTTTTCAGATCATTACTCTCCTGCCACCTAGATTGTGCGGTTTTGCTCTCCCGTGCCTTGTGGAGCGCCCGAGTTGATCGCTCTTTTGAAGCTGCCTTTGATCATTCTGTCTCCACACCACCCTTTTGGATTTGTCACTCCTGTTTGGGATCTAAATGAAGAAAAAGCGAAAAGGGAAAGTACATGAAAGATGGTTTTCTCTATACATCCTTGTTCAGGGCAGAAACCTAGGTTGCGGTATTATACGACTTTTTCATGACATTTTCCCCAAGAGGCCACGGCCCACTTGCAAAGCAAGGCGAGAAACCCAGAGAAAGGGAATATTGGGAAATAGAACCGTGCCATCGATCTTTCAGTGGGCCCCGTCTTCCCCAAGACAGGACACCTTTAATGACATTGACCAGCCTTAGCTTTTGTTAAAAGGTTAGAATTAATTGAAATTCAGGGAGGCACTGAGGCCTAGTGTAAAGAGCATTTGCCTGAGAGCCAGAGGTCCTGTGTTCTAATTCCAGCTCCTCCACTCACCTGCTATGTGACCTTGGGTAAGTCACTTGGTTTCTCTGTGCCTCAGTTCCCTCATCTGCAAAATGGGCATTCAATACCTTTTCTCCCTTCTACTTATACCGGTAAGCCCCATTTGGGACCCAGTTATCTTGTATCTACCTCAGTGTTTAATACAGTACTTGGCACATAGCAAGCACTTAACTAATACCACAGATATTATTATAAGAAGTAGCGAGACCTAGTGGAAAGAGCATGGGCCTGGGCATAAGAGAACCTAGGTTCTAATCTCAACTCTGCCACCTATGGCTGTGTGACCTTGGGCAAGTTACTGAACTTCTCTGTACCTCAGTTTCCTCATCTATAAAATGGGAATTAAGACTGTGAGCCCTATGTGGGGCAGGAACTGCAACCGACTTGATTATCTTGGATCTACCTCAGCTCTTAGTACAGTGCCTGACACATAGTAAAGCACTTAACAAATACCGAAACAATTTAGCTTTCCTCTGTTTAACAGCAACATTCATTCAGTCATATTTATTGAGTGCTTACTATGTGCAAAGCACTGTATATATATACATAGGTCAATATATATATAACAATAAACAGACAATTCCCTGCCCACAATGAGCTTACAGTCTAGGTTGCAAGCTAGTTATTGGAAACTCGAGACCAACTACCACGAGTTCCTGACCCACTAACACCTTCCCTTTGAGTGGCCAAAGGATAGAGGAAAGAGTGGTCGTCAAATTTGGAGCACTAGACAAACTATAACTTGCTTTTGCCACCAACCTCATCCTCATGTCTTTCTCCCTGCTTGGAACTCCCACCTCCTTCAGAGCCAACATTCCACCACTCTTCTCCAACCTCAAAACGCTTCTGAAATCACATCTCCTCCAGGAGATCTTCCACGAATAATTATAAATTAATCTCCCCACCTTCTACTCCCGGCTGCCGCATCAAGACTCCTGCACCTTTTCCATACTTAATTGCTCATGGGCTCCGGAGGCATTTATGTACCTATCTTTGCACTCTATCATTCCTCCGTATCTGTCATTCTGTGTAATGTCCGGCTCCCTCACTAGATTGGACGCTTCTTGAGAGCAGGGATCACACCTCTGTGTTTCTCGTTTCCCTCCTGTCCAAGATTTGTGCCACCTCCTTCCATTGAGAAGCATCATGGCGTAGCAGGTAGAGCATAATCCTGGGAGTCAGAAGGTCATGAGTTCTAATCCCAGCTCTGCCACTTGTCTGCTGTGTGACCTTGGGCAAGTCACTTCACTAGGCCTCAGTTACCTCATCTGTAAAATGGGAGTTGAGACTGAGAGCCCCATGTGGGACAGGGACTATATCCAACCTGATGTGCTTGTATCCACCCATCCACCGGTGCTTAGAACAGTGCCTGACACTTAGTAAGTGCTTAACAAATATCATCATCATTATTATTATTGCTTTCAGAAAAGCCAGAGTTACCCATTCAAGTGCTCCATGATTTGGAGAGGTTTGGGAGGTGGAAGTTTAGGTTATATTGTGGATTTTTTACTTTTTTTGGGTATTTTCCTTTTCCTCCTCTGTGAACATTCATTTACGCAGGTGTGCCAGGCTCCCAGAGTCATTGTTGGGGAATTAATTAGGCCGTGCATGTTGCAGAGGGGAAGTATGGGTAAGAGCTTAAATCATCAGGTCTGATCAAATCTGATGATTCACATTCAGGTGGGGGTGGGAGGCTCCTGACTGGGCTGAGCCATGCTCTGGGCTTTATAAGAGAGGGCTGTAGCAAGCAGGGCTGGTTTGAGAGCAATGGAGAAATGCTCAGCAGAGGCTGTTCGGAGTTGACTATTTTGTTCCACTACCTCCCTGCTGTCTTTTTTTGTTTTTTATGGTATTTGTTAAGGGCTTACTATGCGACAGGCACTGTACTAAATGCTGGGGTAGATACACATTAATCAGGTTGGATATGGGGCTCACAGTCTTAATTCCTATTTTACAGACGAGGTAACTGAGGCCCAGAGAAGTGAAGTGACTTTCTCAGGGTCACGCAGCAAACAAGTGGCAGAGTTGGGATTAGAACCCAGATTCCTTCGACTCCCAGGCCCATGTTGTAAACCACTAGGCCATGGTGCTGTCTCTTTCCAAACAGCCCAGTGTAGAAATCCACCCAGAACCCCAAATTCAGAAGTGGCAGCTGAAGATCCAGGACTCTGTTTCACCTCTGCTTCTCCCTGACACCTTCGATCATTTAACATCCCGCTGGATCAAGCGAATCATCCCATCATTCAACCCCAAGAGAGCAGGCTGTCTTCCGTGGCCAGTGTCTAACGAGATAGAACGAGGTCTCTGTTTGGCAGCTCTCTTTCCAGGCACGAGAACGTGCTCTCCTATTCATGCTCATCTCTCATTTTTGTTTTGCAGTTGACTTCAAACCTCATGGCAGCATGGACACTGTCCATCACATGTTACTCTTTGGATGTAATATGCCATCTTCCACCGAAAGTCACTGGTAAGGCTTATGGTGTCATAGTCACAGTGGGGGTATGTGTGTGCGCATGCCTGTGTGTGTGTGTGTCTTGGGCTGGAGTCAGCATAGGCCTACCATTTTGTATATGTGTGTCTGTCTTGGGCTGGAGCCTGCACAGACCAACTATTTTAAGTGAGTGAGTGTGTGTGTCTCTGCATAGGCTGGCCATTTTTTGTGTGTGTTTGTGTGTGTGTGTCTGTGTTGTGTCTTGAGCTGAGGCCTGCTGAGACCAACACGTATGTGTGTGTGTGTCTATGTTGTGTCTTGAGCTGGGGCCTGCATAGACCAACCCGAACGTGTGTGATTGTGTGTCTCAGGCTGGAGCCTGCATAGACCAACTATTTTGTGTGTGTTTGTGTCTATCTTGGGTTGGGGCCTGCATAGATGTGTGTGTGTGTGTGTGTGTGTGTGTGTGTGTGTCGGTCTGAAGCCTGCATAGGTCAACCATTTTGTGCTGGGTTCAGCAAAGAGCCGAGACCATGGAGCCAGCCAGTGGACAGGGCTGTCCCCTTTCCTTGCCGAGGCTGGGGCGGGCCGGGGGCGGGGGGGGGGGGGGTAACCCAACAATCCCTGCAGATTGTCACGGTGTCGGACCGGGTGGGCATTCCCAGGAGGGGCCCAGCTATGAGAGCAGGACCCTCAGCTACCCCTCTGCCATCTCCAGAGGCCAGGCTTCCCTCGTCCCAGTCGGGGCCGGCCGGCCCGGCCCTCCGCTCCTTCTTCCTGGAGGGTCCTTGGGATTCATGCGGAGGCTCTGGTAGTCGGGACCAAGCGAGCAGTTTGGAAAAAGAAACTTCACGCCCTCAGGTTTGACCGCTCACAGATATGCTGAGGGTACTGGGTGTAGAAAGTTCTTGCAGACTCTCTCTACTTAGAAATACATATTGATTAGCTTGGCTAATTGTGCAGGATTGGTAACCTCCAGTTTGTATCATTTTCCGAAGGGCAAGGCCAATCATGGCACTAAAGCAGCGATGCCACCTTTAAAATGTTGGATGCTCTGAAGAGAGGCAGTATCAGCTAGTGGATAGAGCGCGGGTCTGGGAGTCAGAAGGACCTGGGTTCTAATTCTGGCTCCACCACTTGTCTTCTGTGTGACCTTGGGCAAGTCACTTCACTTCCTCTGTCCCTCAGTTACCTCATCTGTACAGTGGGGATTAAGACATGGAATCTATCCAACCTGACTAGTAATGATAATAGTGATGGCGTTCGTTAAGCGCTTACTATGTGCAAAGCACTGTTCTAAACGCTGGGGAGGGTACAAGGTGATCAGGTTGTCCCACGTGGGGCTCACAGTCTTAGCTTGTATCTATCCCAGCACTTAGTTCAGTGCTTGGCACATAATAAAAGCTTAACAAATATCATTATTCTTCTTATATCATTATGTAAAAATAAGAAGATGAGAAAGAAGAATGAACATCTGCTTCTCCAGCCTTGCTCCTTTGAGCTACTGAAACCATTTTTCATTTTTATAATCCAAAGCAGGGACCATTGGGATTCTTCTTGTAATAGAAAAGATTTCCCAAAGCCTCAGGTCTCTAATTCTCCCCCCACTTTCTCGGTATCTTCCACTCCACCAATCTCTCCCTTCCCCGGAGGAAATAGTGTCCCACAAGGAATGGAGAGGGAATGGTTTGGATCAGAGGAGCAATGCCAAGGAGAACCTAACCTTAATTTTCCAGACTTCCCAGTCTGCGTCGAAGTGAGTGGTGGAGGGAAGTACCTCGGGCTTCTTAAAAGAACTAATACAACGTCCACAAATTCTGACCATTCCTCCATTTCCTGAGCAGTAGCCAGAGGTCTGTCTGTCTTCCTTGAGTCCACAGGTTCAATTCAGCTGTTTACCCTCACCGCCACCCACCTGTGTAAACCCCAGCAGGGTGGACAGCTGAGCTGGGTGTCAATGACAACTTAGTATCCCTCCCTGATGAAGCTGGGACCGGGGCAGAGACCGGAGTAGAAAACATCTCAGATCTTTGTGCTGCTTCTCCTGCCTCCTGGGGTGTGAGAGGGAAATCAGTCTAGCTCTCGGCTGACCTTAAGGGGAACAGGAGAGGTTTCCCGGGAAGCAGAGTGGTCTAGTAGAAAGAGCACGGGCTTGGGGGGACAGACCACCTGGGTTTTGATCCCAGCTCCGCCACTTGCCTGCTGTACGACTTCCAGCAAGTCACTTAACTTCTCTATGCCTCAATTACCTCGTCTGTTAAATGGAGATTCAGTACCTGTTCTCCCTCCTACTTGGACTGGGAGTCCTGTGTGGGTCAGGACCATGTATAACCTGCTTATCTTGTTTCCACACCAGTGCTTAACAGAGTGCCTGGGATCTAGTAAGCGCTTAGCAAATACCATTTTTTTTTAAAAAAGGAAGATGAAAGAGGCAGGCTCCGTTTCCTCATATTTCTCTTTGTTAATGCCTTCTCCCTCCCTTGATTGGCCGTCAGCATTTTATTTTGATGGCCATCTTGTTGGAAACATGAGGGCATTACAAATGAAGAAAAACAATCTTCTTTTCTGAAATTATAAAGCCCTGATTCATCCTTTGTCTTCTGGCATTTTAATTTGGAGGCAGAGTTATTCTGGTGATGTCTCCCATGTTACAATTTTTTTGTTCTTTGTAATTACCTCTTTCTATCATTCATTAAAATATATTTACAGTTATATTAGGTTTACAGGAAAATGGTAGACACAGCTTGAAGTAGTTTTCATTATGGAGTCATTTTAATTTAAAAGTTTGTCTCCACGCATATTCCAGTCTTTTGAGTCTCATTCCAAATTAGCAGCTCACACTGGTAATATGTCTAGTTAATTATATACATGTGCATTAAAGCAGCATGCATGCACATGAACCTTTTAATATACTGAGGGATCGTCGCTTTACGGTGAGAATGAGCCTCGTGCTCGTTTCCAAATTAGCATCCCTCCTGGGCCTGGAATAGTTTTGCTGTCCTGTATAGCATAAGACAATGTAGTGGTTTCTGCAGAAGGGGGAATATACAACAATCGTGATTACCAACTTTGCTCTATTCTACCCTCCCAAGCGGTTCATGCAGTGCTCTGCATGTAGTAAGCACTCAATAAATGCCACGGATTGATTGATAATCGCTACTTTTGTTCCCGTGAATACTTCTGACATCTAGGTAAATGAAAATAGCCACGGTCACTCTCACCCCAAGACTGGGCCAGAGCGCTCGTGTCAGGCTGCCCATTTCATCTACCACCCTGGGCAAAGGATCCATTCCCGAGCAACTAAGTGAGAAGAACAGTCCAGGCTTCGTGATCGCTCTCCCGAGCATGTCCCATAACTTTGAACCCATCATGGTGGATTTAACATTTGAATGATTTTTCCTTTAGGCACCTTTACTTGCTTACTCTAAAATCCATCTGTTGGTTGTTGTTTTTTCAGCTGTCTCGCTCAGCTCTGTGAGGTTTTCATAAAATTCATCCCATCTGTGTGGCGTTCACACCCCAGAACCCCTTAGTGTCACTTGCTAGTTTGAAGATTTCACTACACACTCCCTCTTTTGCCCCTTTATAAGAATATTAAACAAATCCGGTCCTAGAACTGATTCTTTGAGGACCCCACTCCTTTGATTTTTTGCTTTCTCTTAGCTAATTTTCTCTGCATGGTAGGGCATTTCCTCCAATACCGTGAATACTTAGTGCTTTTCAAAGCTTTTGTAATGTAAGCCTTTTGTGGGCAGGGAACATGTCTACCAACTCGATTATATTGGACTCTCCCAAGCACATAGTACAGTGCTCTCCACACAGTAAGCATTCAGTAAAAGCCACTGATTGAACCACGTCAAAAGCCTTTTGAAAACCATAATGTATTGTGCTCATCGGTTTCCTTCCATCCCTGCAAAAGTTCCAGCTGATTGGTGAGGTATGATTTTCTCTGACAGTAACCACGTTGTCTTTCCTCATGCAGATAGTATTTTGCCACACGCTCACTGATCGTGAACTTAATTAGAAAATCTGTTAAATTGCCAGGGGTTGACTAGCAGGTCTGTGATTCCCGGGATGATCTCTGGCAGGATCATTTCTCCTTAGTTGGTGGGTACTGCCCGTCCTGTGTTTCAGGGACCATTGAAATGATAGGTTACACAGTCCTGCCGTTGATCCAGTGGAATGAGACCTGGATTCTAACGCCTGATGATGATGATAATTTTGGTATTCGATAAGCGCTTACAATGTGCCAAGCGCTGTATTAAGCGCTGGGGTAGATACAAGATAATCAGGTCCCTTATGGGGCTCGCAATGTAAGTGGGAGGAAGAACGGCCATGGAATCCTCATTTTGCAGGTGAGGGAACTGAGGAGCAGAGAAGTTAAGTGGCTTTCCCAAGATCACACAGCAGACAAGCGGTGGAGCCGGCATTAGAACGCAGGTCCTCTGAGGCCCTGGCCCGTGCTCTTTCCACTAGGCACACTGCCTTTCAGCGTGATCGTTAGTGGAGATTTCTGCCTGAGAAGCCACATGTTCACTTCTGCAGGGCCCAGCAGGAAGCCGGGAAAATAGCTAACATGGCTGGCAAAGTCTACACAGATGCCAAGACAATGGCCTGCCGGCTCATGGTGCTTAAACAGTGTGCTGTAGTCACTTTAACCTTAATTAGGTCTCGCACATAAGAAACCTATGCACGCACTTTTTTATGGTATTGGTTAAGCACTTACTGTGTACCAGAAACTGTACTAAGCGCTAGGGTAGATACAAGGTTGGACGTAGTCCAAGTCCCACACGGGATTCCTAATCTTAAACCCGTTTTACAGAGGCCCAGAGAAGTTAAGTGACTTGCCCAAGATCACACAACAGACAAGTGGTGGAGTCGGGCTATGAGCCCCATTTGGGGCAGGGACTGTGTCTGATCTAGAGCCTAGTACAGTGCTTAGTATATAGTTAATGCTTAAAAAAACCATTATTATTATTATGTTATTATTATGAAGAGCAACAGTGTATTACCGTCTCTTACTCAGCTTTTGGTCACATGATTCCCAAGTTTATTCCGCCTTTCTTTTGTGTAGTTGGTCTTTCCTAATCCTATATTTGTCTGTTGCCTCTTTTGTCTCTGGGTATGCACGTATCTCTCCCCTGCCCCCATTTGTCCGATGTACCTAAGTCACTTGGATTTGATTCTTTCTTCCAAAGCATTAGGAATCCCACTCGATTTTAAAGCTATCCACACGTGTGATGAATACAAGTTCCATTCCGCCGCCCAGGAGGTCGGTAAAGATCTGGAATAAAGCCGATCCCTGAAAGATCCCGGTTGATGCATCTCCCCAAGGTAACAGGGAGCCGTCAATACTCCCAGTACTTCCAGTGGTCCATACCAGACTCTCAGTTGTCCACGAGGATGCAAGGAGGATGGAATCGTGGCCTGATTCAACTCCAGATAATCAATCGATGGATCGTATTTATTGAGCACTGACTGTGTGCAGACCACTGTACTAAGCGCTTGGAAGAGTACAATAATATAACAGTCGGTAGACACATTCCCCTCCCACAGCGACCTTACAGTCTAGAGACAGATTACAGCATTGCTTCTCCTTTTGTCTAAATTGTCTGTCGTTATAGGAGGAGAGATTTTCCTCTCCGTAAAGCCCTGGAGGCAGCTTCCCGATATCGTATGCGTGTCTGGTTGCAAATTCATTCATTCCAACATCTTCTCAAGTGTCGATGCTAAGATGAACGGTGTGTAGTTAGTAGGGCTGTACTTTCTTCCTTCTCCAAGATGGGCATAATAATAATAATGATGATGGTATTTATCAAGTGCTTACTATGTGCCAAGCACTGTTCTAAGCGCTGGAGTCGATACAAGGTAATGAGGTTGTCCCGCGTGGGGCTCACGGTCTTAATCCCCATTTTACAGATGTGGTAACTGAGGCACAGAGAAGTTGAGTGACTTGCCCAAAGTCACACAGCTGACAAGTGGCAGAGCTGGCATTAGAACCCATGACTTCTGACTTCCAAGCCCGGGCTCTTTCCACAAGGCCACGCTGCCCTCTTCCAATTCCTACCTGAGACATTGGGGTAATCAAAAAAAAGTTATTTCACTGTTTGTAAAGACTCAAGTGGAGTGTGTCTGAAAACATTCTGTTCCATAGTCGACTTAACTGTCTTTTTGAAGAACGGCCAAATTTCTTGGACTTTTTTTGCCTCTTAAATTATAGTTTCATTAGGCCCTTTATTCAGTCGTAATTATTGTGTGCTTACTAGGTGCAGGGCACTGTACTAAGCGCTTGGAAAGTACAATTCAGCCACAAATAGAGACAATCCCTACCCAACAACGGGCTCACAGTCTATTGCCTTAAGTCCATTAAAATGTGTTCTCCTAAAGTTCATTTTTTTCACCTGGACTTTCTTCCTACCCTCCCTTAAGATCTCTAAAATGATCATCTACCTTTGGATCCTCAGCTGATTCTTCCCTGTTGGTAAAGATTAAATTCACTCATTTGTTCAATCCTATTTATTGAGCACTTACTGTGTGCAAAGCACTGTACTTATAAAGGTGGTCATCGGACTGAATTATTTCCTCAGTTTATTACATGAGAAAATTTTCCCCATTGCAATCTACAGACCTACTGGGAGATGTGTCACAGCTTTAACTGTATTATAGTAATTTCCTATCGTATCTTTGCCCTTTTCTTTTCCCCTTCTTCCCTCAAATCCAAACGCTTGCTCCCTGTCAGTCTTTTTCAGTACCCTGGGCCTCTGAGCAAACAATATCACCTCTTTTTCTTTCTCTGCTTGTCTTTCCTTTTCAGATTCAGTGTCCCAGTATCACAGTTGCCCCTTCTTGCAAATCCGTAATGGAAGTTTTCTAAATTCTGACACGCTATTCAGTTTGTGATCGTAGTCTTTTCCACTTGCAGTTCAGCATACGTCTTTGACTGAGTGTAGATGTGATTGCAAGCGCCCGAGGGGGCAATTCAGAATTATTGGATTGTTTAACTGGAATGCTTTTTGCAGTCCCCAACTCTGAATTCTGCGGGAGATAGATTGGAAAGGTTTACTTCAGCGATAGTAATAGTGGTTTCGTGGAATTTCTAGTGGATTGGTTTTGCAGACCGAATAAGCCGTAACGGTCCAAGATGGTGGCTAGGGATTGTTTTGTCTTTTCAAAAGGAAGGCACCTCCCAGTTTAAAGTGGGGCTTCGCTGGGTGCTTCAACAAGTACTCAATCAGCTTGCCCCCTCCTACCTTACCTTACTTGACTATTGGCTTTATATGAAGTGGCAAAGCCCCAGACAACGACCAGGATTAGGTGGGAGTTTCCAATCTCTGCTATCTTTTCATTCATTCGTTCAATAGTATTTATTGAGTGCTTACTATGTGCAGAGCACTGTACTGAGCGCTTGGAATGTACAAATCGGTAACAGATAGAGACAGTCCCTGCCCATTGACGGGCTTACAGTCTAATCGGGGGAGACAGACAAGACCGATGGCAATAAATAGAATCGAGGGGAAGAGCATCTCATTAAAACAATAACAAATAAATAGAATCAGGATGATGTACAGGGGAAGCAGCGTGGCTCAGTGGAAGGAGCTCGGGCTTGGGAGTTGGAGGTCATGAGTTTGAATCCCGGCTCTGCCACTTGTCAGCTGTGTGACTGTGGGCAAGTCACTTAACTTTTCTGGGCCTCAGTTACCTCATCTGTAAAATGGGGATGAAGACCGTGAGCCCCACGTGGGGCAACGTGATTACCCAGTGTCTACCCAGCGCTTACGACAGTGCTCTGCACATAGTAAGCGCATAGTAAGCGCTTAACGAATACCAACATCATCTCATTAACAAAATAAATAGGGTAATGAAGATATATACAGTTGAGCGGACGAGTACAGCTCTGCGGACTCCTGGCGGCTCCGCTGTGATTCAGGTGTGTGGAAGTCAGCACCCTACCTTACCTCTTACCAAGCCCACACACCTCGCTCCTCTGTTCCCTGATCTCATCTATCTCACCACCAAGCATGGCTCAGTGGAAAGAGCCCGGGTTTGGGAGTCAGAGGTCGTGGGTCCTAATCCCGGCTCTGCCGCTTGTCAGCTGTGTGACCTTGAGCAAGTCACTTAACTTCTCTGTGCCTCAGTTTCCTCATCTGTCAAATGGGGATGAAGACTGAGCCCTACATGGGACAACCTGATAACCTGGTATCTCCCCCAGTGCTTAGAACAGTGCTTGGCACATAGTAAGCGCTTAACAAATGCCAACATCATTATTATTATTATTTGCCACATCCTCCCTCTGGCCTACAACTCCTTCTCCTCCATATACGTCAGGCCATCACTCCTCCCCTTCATAGTCTTATTGAGGTCTCATCTCCTCCTCCAAGGAGCCTTCCATGATTAAGCCCTCTTTTCCCTAGTTCCCTATCCTTTCTGTACTGTCTATGCACTTCGCTCTGTACCCTTTGGGCATTTGGTATTTACCCCACCCTCAGCCCCACAGCACTTACATACATATCCCGATTTATTTCATATTAATGTCTGTCTCCCCCTATAAACTGTAAGCTAGTTAATAATGATGGTATTTGTTAAGCGCTTACTATGTGCCAAGCAGTCTTAATCCCCATTTTACAGATGAGCAGCGGGACTCAGTGGAAAGAGCGTGGGCTTGGGAGTCAGAGGTCATGGGTTCGAATCCCAGCTCTGCCACTTGTCAGCTGTGTGACTGTGGGCAAGTCACTTAACTTCTCTGTGCCTCCGTTCCCTCAACTGTAAAACGGGGATTTAAACTGTGAGCCCCAGGTGGGACAACCTGATCACCTTGTATCTACCCCAGCACTTGGACAGTGCTCTGCACATAGTAAGTGCTTAACAAATACTAACATTTTACAGATGAGGTAACTGAGGCGCAGAGAAGTTAAGTGACTTGCCCCAAGTGACTCAGCTGACAAGCGGTGGAGCCGGAATTAGAACCCACGACCTTTGACTCCCAAGCCCGGGCTCTTTCCACTAAACCACGCTGCTTCTCTAGCTGTGGGCAGGGAGTGGGTCTGACAACTCTGTTGTACTCTCCCAAGCACTTTAGTACAGTGCTCTGCACACAGTAAACGCTCAATAAATACCTTTGATTGATTAATGGGTCCTGCACTGTCTCACCAAACTTAAGCATTGTTTCCTTTTGATTTGTTCCATATATTCACTGCTTGTGTTGTACTCACTGCAAGTTCCCTTAATGGAAGTTCTGCTTCCATTATATCTACCCTGGCGCTTAGTACAGTGTGTGTGACATAGGTGCTTAACAAATAGCATGATTATCATTATTAGTCTCTCCACTGGGGACCATCACTGATGATCGGAAATGGAGAAACCTGTGAAACAAGCAGTTTGTTTATGAGGCACGTGTTGCTTCTGGAAGCATCCGTAGCTTTGTACCTCCCCTGATGACAATAATGACTTTGGACATGCAAAGAAGATCCACTGCCTTCATGCCTTCTTTTCTATTTTTTCATTTGGCCGCTATTGCCTTCCACACACCTGAATCGCAGATTCAAATTCCTTCCTCTCCACATCTGGTAACGGCAGAGCCGCCAGAAGTCCGCAGAGGTAGCAGGGATCGGAAACTCCCACCTAATCCTAGTCGTGGTCTTGGGCTTTGCCACTTCACATAAAGCCATAATAATAACTGTGGTTAAGCGCATACCATGTGTCTACCAACTCTGTTGCATTGTACTCTCCCGAGCACTTAGTTCAGGGCTCTGCATACAATAAGAACTCAATAAATACCATGGATTGATTGATTGCTCTGTGCCAAGTACTGTACTAACCGCATGGGTAGACACAAGATAATTTTCAGTTCCTTAGCTAAGTATATCCTAGCATACCCCAATATTCTGGTGCTTGTCCAGATTTTCAGAAGTTGAGGATTCCTTTCTACCTCAGAGTCCTAAAATGGGGTGTTTACGAATAAGCTATTTTGTATTTTTTCCCTTGCCTGCCGTAACTGTGAAAGAAATGTTAATACCGACGTTCCCACGTCAGTGTGAACATCCTGATCCGCGTCCCACCTCGTGTGATCCACGTGGGAATCACAGTCCAAATAGGAGGGAGAACCGGTATTGAATCCCCATTTTGCAGATGAGGAAACTGAGGCAAGGAGAAGTTAGGTGACTTGCCCAGGATCACACAGCAGACAAAGGACGCAGCTGGGATTAGAGCCCAGGTCCTCTGGCTCCCAGACCCGTGCTCTTTCCACTGAACCACGCTATTTCCCAAGGAGAAAGCGGAGGACCTTTTGCAATTTCCAGAGAGCTAAGATCTGCCTTTCTCTTTCTCCCAGTCATTTTCCTTTCAGTGTTTACCAACTAATGTTGAGCTACCACCTGGAATTGTGGAAGAGTCCGGGTCTTCCCTGGCTGACACTTAGGGGGTCTAGGTCCAACCTGTTTGATTTGTATCTACCTGAGCGCTTAGAACAGTGCTTGACACATATTAAGCACAACAGATACTATCAAAAAAAAATAGGGTCACCACCTCTGACATGCAAAGTCCTGATGTCCAGCCACGGATGGCCCTGGGGCATGTGGGTCCATCCATGTAGGCAATCAGTCAATCCATGGTACTTATTGAGCACTTTCTATGTGCAGAACACTGCACTAAGCACTTGGGAAAGTACATTACAACAAAGTTGGTAGACACGATCCACGCCCGCCAGTTGTTTCAAAAGAGCAAAGACCCTCAAGGACACCCCCACACCAACCTCACCCCTCCTGGAAAGCAGGACAACTGTTAGTGGGGGGCTCCCCTGCCCCCTCTTTCTAGAGAAGTTTTTGAGAGAACGATTCTTCTGTGTGGGACAGTGGACCCCTCCAGTGTGACCAGGGCTACACATGTGTTTTAGCTTAGCTTGAGAAACATTTGTGGCTAAACTGAAGTCTCCTCTCTTAAGGGAGTCTTAATAACCTTTCTTACAATCCAGTGGAAACTGAACTGCAATTCAGTTCCTTCTCGCAACCACATTTTCAAGAGGAATGTTTACTATGGTAGGTATATTACATTTATTTCTAAGGCAATGTGGGGACCAAACCCAGCCTTGGCTGCCATGTGAGGATTTGCATTCTTCAGAAAGACTAAATAGAGGCAAAGGATTTCCATACACCATATTGCTTTTATGAGGTTTAACTTGGAGAAGCTTTCTGGTTGTCAGTTCATTTTTTTCTATTTGTAGCTCTTTTCAGATTCCTTCTGAATTGAGGTCAGTAAGTGTACCTCAAAGTAATGCCTATCCTATTAGTATTCCTATTTAAAAGAAGGTACACTTCCAGAACAATCTTGGGCTTGAAATGGGCCTTGACCTAGTACAGAAAATGCTAGTACACAGTCACTCTGAAGCTGGGTAATTCAGAATGTCAAACTAGCCCTCTTCAGGAATGGGCCGTCAGATGGTTGCCCTGTGGCTTGGCATTGAGGAGGTTGTACCTCATAAGTTCAGGATGGCCCTATATGCATATGTTAATTTTCACCTTCTTGCTCTGAATGTTAAGAAGCCACCTTGAAACACCTTTTATATTTTTGGTCGTGACAAATCTAGAGAAAAGTAGCTTTGAGGAAAATAGCTTTGAAACATAGCTAACGAGAAGCAAGAGAATAAGAAATCCATTTCGGTATTTATTATGTGTGGGTAAATTACCTCAATTTTTGATTTTTAAAAAATGCATTTCTTTTTAGTCTTTGAGCTACAGTTATAACCACACTATGATAACTTGTGAGTACAATAACATTTGTGGATATAACACTAACAAAACTGCACCATCAGTTTTGTCATCTGTAAACCCTAAAGACAGTTGGCTGTATAAGTGATTAATAGCTTATGGGAACGTAGTCGCTTGAAGATATCGTATACATCCATGTTAACATAGCTTACCAACTTTACTTCATCAGCCTTCAGAAATTTCCCAGGTTTTGTTCCCTGAGCTATTCCGCGATTAAATGACTTCGGTTGAAGTCATTCGGCCAGTCAGAAGCGAGACCCGAGGTGTGCAAACCTCCCGATCGAGGATGGCCGAGAGGACGGCTGTAATCCTGGACGTGAATTCTGTGGGGAAAGCTCCCAGGCACATGTCAGTTCGGATCGTTGTCATGGTGACCTGATTCCTTTGTGCTTCCGCACCAGTCCGGCAGGCTCGTCTTGGGAGGTGGCCCCGGGCTCAGCCATTGCATCCCCCCCACCCCAGTTTCCCCAGAAATGTCAACAGTGTCCCCAAGGCCACCGTGGGAACGCCACAAGGTCGAAGCTAGAAAGAAATAAGTTGCCCTGTCCACATCTCATCGGGCCAGGAAAGACTTGAGTTGTGATGCAGTGAACACGAGCACCAGCCTCATGCCTCAGCCCGATTCTAGAATCGATAGCCATGCCATAGAGAAAATAGAAACTCAGAAAACAAGGTAAATTGCAATTATGTTCAGGATCGATATACTTCATTGACATGCATGAAGGAGTGCATAAAAATGAACCAACATGCATGGAAAAGCCAGGGAGGGAACAGAGAAAAAACACTTCCTCCTTGCCACAGCCCCTAGCTGCAGTGATCTGCGCTCAGAAATAAGAAACTGAGGTTTAATTCTCCCCAAACTGGCATTCGACCAAAGTTCCACCAGTATGTATGCTCATCGATGCACAGCCTCAAGCCCTGAAATGGTAATAGTTACAATATTTATTAATTGCCTTCTCTTTGCAAAGCACTGTAGGAGGCACAGGGAAAAATACACAGGCGAGAATTAGAATGCAAAGAACAAGAACAGGGCAGTCCAGTTGGACTTAGGGATTTAGGGAACTCCAAGATCGATGTCTAGTTGACTTTGGATATCGGTGAACTCCAGGGAAAGACAAGTAACGTGGAAATTCAAAGCGTGGCAAGGAGCCTAATTTCAAGAAATAGATTTAACCGCAGAGGCTATTGAGTTAGAGGATAGCGTTGATGGTGATTTCATGGTTGTCTATAAATATCACTTATTCCTGCTTAATATTCTCATCGAGAAATGATTTGCCGATTCTGAATGCATATTTGCAGACAGACGACATTTTCTTATTCTTAGAGCACAATATCAAATCTGCTGCGAAGCGTTTACATTGACATTTTGCCTTGTTGCCCACATGCTGTTTTTCTCATCTAAATCAAACATTTGTCTTTGGAGTAGAGAAATTCATGCTTATAAAAATGGCTGAAAGGAACACGGCCCCTAAAATAGTGATAAATCCGGTAGTAGACTTTGGACCGAGTTGTTTCAAAATCATTATCAGCTGTTTTGATCCAATATTTAAATTGTGGAGAAAGGAAAGCAAAAGTGGTTATCAAAAATCGGTACTTCCACAAACGTTCTGTTCGACTTGCAAAATCTGCACCGGGCCTACAATAGTCCGTGATATGTGACCTACAATAGTCGGTGATATGTGAGGCCAATATCCTCCCTTCCCCATTTGGGTGCTCCAGCTCCCCATATCAAACTTAAGATTCCCCAGTGAAATGGGTCTAAAAAGAGATCCAGAGCCTTTTTTCCTTAACTGACAGGGAAAACCCCAGGCCTGGTTCAACAGGCATGCTGCAATTATTTCCCAGTTCCCAGTCTTGACTCCTCTTAACCAAACATTCCTCCCTGGTGACTTTCCCACCTTTCACTCACTGTTCATGCCCTTTCCCTACCCAAGCTGTCCCTCTCCTCTAAGCTTTGCCAAAACCAGCCCCCGTCAAAGTCCCCTTAAACGTTACCCCCTCCAGCAGGCAGTCTCTGAATGCTTCCTCCAGTTTCCCAGCCCTACTGTCCGTTTATTGTTTATTTATTCATAAATGCATCCATGTCTATTATTTAAAGCTACGAAGATTCCCCTCTTAAAATGATCTTCTTTTAACGTTTTTCTGTGATAGCGCGATTGAATTTTAATGCTGTCATTCCTCTCGGCACTCTCCTACTTACCTATAATGCTCCGGTTTGGCCACTCATACTTTTTGTTTTGTTTTTGTTTGGTTTTTTATGGTATGTGTTAAGGGCTTACCGTGTGTCAGGCACTCTACTAAGAGCTGAGGTAGCACAAGCTAATCAGGTTGGACATAGTCCATGTCCCACATGGGGTTCACAGTCTTAAACCCGTTTTATAGATGAGATAACTGAGGCACAGAGAGTCAAGTGACTTGCCGAGGTCACACAGCAGACAAGTGGCCAGCTGGAAATAGAACTCAGTTCCTTGTGACTCCCAGGCCCGTGCCTTATGCATTAGGCCATGCTGCTTCTCACACTTGTCTCTACCTAGAGTATGTGTGTCCTCTGTAACTTAGTGGAGGCAATAGTAGAAATAACATTTATTAAGCCCCATCTTGGGGCACTATACTATTCATTCATTCTATAGTATTTATTGAGCGCTTACTATGTGCAGAGCACTGTACTAAGCGCTTGGAATGTACAAATCGGCAACAGATAGAGACAGTCCCTGCCCTTTGATGGGCTGACAGTCTACTCGGGGGAGACAGACAGACAAGAACAGTGGCAGTAGAGTCAAGGGGAAGAACATCTCATTAAAACAATAGAAAATAAATAGAATCAGGGTGAATCATCTCATTAACAAAATAAATAGGGTGATGAAGATATATACAGTTGAGCAGATGAGTACAGTGCTGAGGGGAGGGGACGAGAGAGGGGGAGGAGCAGAGGGAAAGGGAGGAGAAGAGGGTTTAGCTGCGGAGAGGTGAAGGGGGGGTAGAGGGAGCAGAGGGAAAAGGGGAGCTCAGTCGGGGAAGGCCTCTTGGAGGAGGTGAGCTTTAAGTAGGGATTTGAAGAGGGGAAGAGAATGAGTTTGGCGGAGGTGAGAAGGGAGGGCGTTCCAGACAGCGGGAGGACGTGGCCCCGGGGTCGACGGCGTGATAGGCGAGACCGAGGGACGGTGAGGAGGTGGGTGGCGGAGGAGTGGAGCGTGTGGGGTGGGCAGTGGAAAGAGAGAAGGGAGGAGAGGTAGGAAGGGGCAAGGTGATGGAGACCCTTGAAGCCATGCTTGGGGAATACAGAAGAAAGTGACATGCTCCCTGTCCACAAAAAGCTCACATAGTATTGGGGGAAATAAGAATAAAAATATTTACAGAGGGGTCAAATGTATAATTAAATCAGCACATTAAAATAAATGGATATAAATAAATTCCTAAGTGCTAAAGTAACTGATAAAGGTGATGAAAAATTAAACGGGGAAGGCTGTGTTGGGTATCTATACAACCTCTGTCAGTCAGTCATATCTATTGATCGTTTACTGTGTGCACGGCTCTTTAGTAATCGCCGGGGAGAGTACAGAATAACTAAATAAATTATGGGAATGTACCTACATGCAGTGGGGCTGAGGGAGGGGTGAATAAAGGGTGTAAAGCCAAGTGGAAGGGCAACAGAAGGGAGAGGGAAAAGAGGAAATGAGGGCTTAGTCGTGGAAGACTTATTGAAGGAGATGTACCTTGAATAAGGCTTTGAAGGTGGGGAGAGTGATCATCTGTCGGATATGAAGGGGGGAGGGTGTTCCAGGCCAGAGGCAGGATGTTGGCAAGAGATCAGGGGTGAGGTAGGCGAGATCAAGGTACAGTGAGTAGGTTAGCGTTAGAGGAGCGGAGTGTGTGGGTTGTGTTGTAGAAGGAAAACAGCAAGGCAAGGGAGGAGGAGGCAAGGTGATCGAGCGCTTTAAAGCTGATAGTAAGCAGTCTCTGATGTGGAGGTGGATAGGCAACCATTGGAGGTCCTAGAGGAGTGGGGAAATATGGACCGAATGTTTTTATGAAAAAATGATCCAGCCAGCAGAGTGAAGTATGCCCTGAAGTGGGGAGAGACAGGAGGCTGGGAGGTCAGCCAGGAGGCTGATGCAGTAATCCAGGTGGGATAGGATAAATGCTTGGATTAACATGGTAGCAGTTGGGATGGAGAGGAAAAGGCAGATTTTAGCAGCAGAATTCAGTAACAGATTGAACGTGTAGGTCGAATGAGCAAGTTGGATCAAGGATAACTCCAAGGTTATGGGCTTGGGAGACAGGAAGGATGTTGGTGCTGTCTACAATGACAGGAAATTCAGGGAGGACAGAGTTTGAGTGGCTGAAGGATCCTGACCCTTTCGACTGTCCTCTGAAAGATATTTCTGCATTCCCCGATCATCTCGATTGACTTTCTCTGGGTCTTCCCCGACTCGGTCAGCTCCTTCCAAAACTCTGGGAGCAACAGACAAGATTCGGGGGGTCCCTCCGACCTTCTGTTCCTTGCCACCGTGGCTGTAATATGGGGCAGAGGTGGAGGGGAGCAGAGGGTGGTTACTGTTGGAAGAAGACCAGCTCTCTTACTGAATGCCAACCCTGTGTCTGTTTGTGTTTCAGGGACTGTGATGAAGGAACGTGCGCAGATAAAGCCAATATTCTGTACGCTTGGGCCAGAAATGCCCCTCCCACGCGACTGCCCAAAGGTACCCAGTCCCCTCAGGAGGGAGGGAGGGAGAGGAGTAGGAGAAGAGTTAACCCTGGCCCTAGATTTTTCCTTTTAAAGTTGACCCATTCTGCAGCTCGATTTGACAGAAGACTCCAGAACCCGATTCTTCCCACAGAAGATTTCATTTTGAAGGACCTGGTCCTTTCCTTGACAGCCGTTTTGGTCATAAAGCAATTTAGGAAAAATTAGAAAATGACCGAGTGCCCCTTTTGGTCATCATTGATTAAGAATTGGTCAACAGGGGCCACTTAAAGCCAAAGCATTAAGAATTTAGTAAGAATGCAGCTTCAATACACTGAAAATTTGCAGTTCTGAATCAGAAGTCCTTCCCTTATTTGCTTCCTCTACCTCTGAATTGTTCCAAACTCCATATATACAAGCGCGCACCAGATTCTGCTCCCTGTCGGGGAGAGGATTGCACCTTGCCATGCTGATCCTTTCTTTTAAGGTAATTGTTTCTGGTTAGGCAAGCGGTCCAAGCACAAAATGCTTGCCTCCCAGTGTTTCTAGATCACTAAGTGGTACTTATTGAGTGTGTACTGTGTGCAGAGCATTGAACTAAGCGTTTGGACCTACCTGGTCGGCTCTCTTCGTGATAAAAGTGTTTCTATGGACTCTTGAGTCCCCGGTGGCTGCCGACACACTATTTTAGCGGTACTGGGTTGAATACTGACTCAGTAACTCCATCTTAGCAAGGACCTGTTTGCCGTTCAGTCAATGGGTGATATTTATCGAGCGCTTACTGAGTGCGGCGCATGGTATTAAGCACTTGGGGAGAGTACAATAGGATAGAATAGGCAGACGTTTTCTGCCCTCAAGAAACTTGCAGACTAGAGGGGCAATTACTGAACTGCCTCTTTGAAGTCTGTTTTCTATGAGAATTACATCCTGGACTGTTGGCTCGGGACAAGAATCTGAGTAGTTGTACACAAATCAGCAGTGGAAATAGGCTAACTGATGCATCTGGGTCATTCCTAGTCACAGAGGGAGGCAGTGTTTTAAATGGAGTAAATTATTTTCTTACAAGGTTGTAAAATAATCAGGGCTCACTGTTTCAGATTTGAGTGATCTGTAGAGAGAATTCCTGTAGATTCAGCCAGAAGACATAATAGCCATGTTTTATGGCTGACCTCATTTTTCTAGGTATCAATTTTCAAAATGTTGTTCTATATTTCAGAGGTTGTAAAATCGGTTACTAGAGAAAAACTCCAATTATATTTTTCCCTTTGCTTTCATTTCTAAACCACGACTCTTCCCTCTTGAACTTTTAAGGTGTTGGCTTCAGAGTTGGAGGAGAAACAGGAAGTAAATATTTTGTGCTCCAGGTTCACTATGGGGATATCAGTGCCTTTAGAGGTGAGTTTGTTTTAAATGTCAGTAAGTCTTAGTAATGATTTTTGAATATCAGAATGAACGGTTGGGACCAAGCGGGGCTGAATACAAATTGTATTTTGTTTACCGTTTTCCTGAAAAATCTGCTTTGGCTTTGAAGAATAAGTAATGCGGAGTTATCTTTTATCCAGTATATAAATTAGTCAGGATGCCCGGAGTGTGGATTTCCCAAACATTACCCTTTTGCTTCTGGAAAATTCTAATATATAATTGTAGAAAAGCAAATCTAACAGCAGCAGTGTAGACCAGCAGTGGAGTCAGCATGGAAGGATTTCGGTCCTAGAGGTCAGGGGACCTGGGTTCTAATTGCGGCTATGCCTCTTTCCTGGTATGTGAATTTGGACAAGTCACTTAACTTTCCTGTGCCTCAGTTTCCTCAACTGTAAAATGGGAATTCGGTGTTCGCCCTCCTATTTCGACTGTGAGCCCATGTGAAACAAGGGACTGTGTCCAACCTGGTTATAATTTGAATCTGTCCTAGCTCTCAGATTGGTGCTTGACACATAGTAATAATAATAATAATAATGTTGGTATTTGTTAAGCGCTTACTATGTGCCGAGCACTGTTCTAAGCGCTGGGGTAGACATAGGGGAATCAGGTTGTCCCACGTGGGGCTCACAGTCTTAATCCCCATTTTACAGATGAGGGAACTGAGGCCCAGAGAAGTTAAGTGACTTGCCCACAGTCACACAGCCGACAAGTGGCAGAGCTGGGATTCGAACTCATGAGCCCTGACTCCAAAGCCCGTGCTCTTTCCACTGCGTCACGCTGCTTCAAATACCAGAGGAGGACAGAGCTACTAAATACCTCGGGGTACCTGGGAAAGGAGCCGGTAAAATTTGGCCCCAACATTGAATTTGGTGCCCGTAATTATGAGTTGAATGAGGGGCAGGACCTAGACTGAATTAATCCGATTCTTTCATGTATGAAATAGTGGAACATGTTTATAGCAAATATTTAATTTCTGGTTCTTTCCAAGAGGAGAAACTGAAAGCCCTGCCACTTTGAGTCCCAAGGGAAGAGGTTGAAGACACAGTCCCTGCTCTCATGCAGCTTTCAATCTAGTGGGAAAGATAGATGGACACGTTTGATGGCGTACAGGAGGAATAAGTAAGATCAGGGAGACAATTAATAAAAATTAAAGTAGGCAAATAAGTTAATAACTAAGTGAAATCAACGGATACACACACAAGTGCTAGAGTATCTTGCGGGATTACAGAGAAGAGAGAGAGGACGAGAAAGGGGTGGAAAGAATATGATAGTTCTCTTTGGAATCTCTAATAGTGGTTCACAATTAGCTTGTTGACCTTGGAGTTCAAACTCTGAGCTTAGCAGACTCGAGGCACCAGCCATTGCCCGCCCCAAAGCCCCTCTATCCGATTCCAGTCTGGTCTCAATGGTAGGGGTATTTTAAATTTTTTTTAATGGTATTTGTTAAGCGCTTACTCTGTGCCAGGCACTGTACTAAGCACTGGGTTAGATGCAAGTTAATCAGGACGGACACAGTCCCTGTCCCATGTGGGCTCGCAGTCTTAATCTCCATTTTACAGATCAGGTAACTGAGGCACAGAGAAGTGAAGTAATTGCTTAAGGTCACACAGCAGGCAAGTGGTGGAACCAGGATTTGAAGCCAGGTCTTCGGTCTCCCAGGCTCGTACTCTATCCACAGGACCGTGCTGCTGCTGGGGAGAGTAGCTGTCTGCCTTTTGTAAAGCGGGACAGAGGTCCAGACAAGAGGGAGCCTGTGAGCAAGGGGTTGGTGGTGAAGTGACTGTAACTGAGGAAGAGAGAATAACGACAGTATTGTGGTGCTGGTTTGGTGGCACATTCCGAACAAACCCTGAAACAACATCCCGGAGGTCAAGAAGGAACTGCAAATGGAGGGCGTTGGAAGCTTATCAGGGAAAATGAAAGAAATGACAGATAACGTCTTCTCAGAGGATTCCCCTATGTTCCCGGTTTCTGCTGTTTTATCGTCATTGTTTGTATTGTGGTATTTGTTAAGCACTTACTATATATATCAATCACCGTTCTGAGCATTGGGATACTTACAAGACCATCAGATAGGACACAATCCCTGGCCCATACGGGGCCCGCTGTCTAAATTACGTGTGGTCATTGTGTGCCTTCCTGAGAAGCGGTGTGGCCTAGTGGAAACAGCATGGACCCGAGCGTCAGGGAACCTGGGTTCTAATCACCGCTCCGACCAGTTGCCTCTTGTGTCATCCTGGGCAAGTCAAGTAACTTCTCTTTACCGCAGTTTCCTCATCTGTAAAGTGGGGGCCCATTACCTGTTCTACCTCCTCCTTACACTGTGAGCCCGGGTGGGATAGGACCTGTGTCTGACCTGATTATCTCGTTTCCACCCCTGTGCTTTGTACAGTGCTCGGCGCATGGTAATCACTTTCAAAATGTCCTCATTATCGGTATTCATGCCTAACACTAAAACAGCTATCGAGCATAGTGGATAGAGCACGGGCTGGGGAGTTAGAAGGGCATGAGTTCTAATCCCAGCTCTGCCACCTGTCTGATGTGTGACCTTGGGTAGGTCACTTCACTTCTCTGGGCCTCAGCGACCTCATCTGTAAAATGGGCATTGTGACTGCGAGTCCCATGTGGGACAGGGACTGTGTCCAACTGGATTTGCTTGTATTCACCGCTTAGTACGGTGTCTGGCACATAGTAAGCACTTAAATGCCATGATTATCATTATTCTTATTATCAAGTTGCATTCCGTGCTTGAGTCCCCGAAGTGATGGTGCTAATTTTATTCTTTTTTTCAAGACAACCACAAGGATTGTTCTGGCGTGACCTTGCACCTGACCCGTCTGCAGTAAGTACTTCCATGTCCTCCAGGAAAGCGAAAACCCAGACGTGGCCGGAAACAAGCGCTTAGATTGGAAAGAGCAAGAAAACCCCCACGCTTTGTAGGGTTGGGGGGAAAGCAAGCTCATCGGGCTCAGTAGAGGTTTGAGATCGTTATGACTCTTTCTCTCCACAGACAGCCTCTCATAGCTGGCATGTATCTTCTGATGTCTGTGGACACTGTCATCCCACCAGGAGAGAAAGGTCAGTGTGGTGTTCTTGTCAACTTTCCTAAGGGAGACAGAACACGGTACTGTGGGGAATGATTCAAAGTCCCTTTCTCCTTGGCCCGTATCAATCCATCAGTCGTATTTATTGAGTGCGTACCGGGTGCCTTGGGAGAGTATGGTATAACAGACTTGGGAGACACGTTCCCTGCCCACAAGGAGCTTACAGCGTAGAGCGGGAGACAGATAGTAATTTAAATAAATAAATTACAGGTAGATACGTAAGTGCTTTGGGGCTGAAGGTGAGGTGAAAAAAGGGTGAAAATCCAAATGCAACTTGGACCCATCTCCAATGGAATCCATTCTGCCCAGTTGGAATTCTAAACCAGTGGTAACCCAGGGAGTGAACATTGTTTTGGGGGGAGAGTATGGGCCTGGGAGTCAGAAGGTGGTGGGTTCTAATCTCTGTTATGTGACCTTGGGCACTTCACTGCTCTCTGCCTCAGTCACCTCATCTGTAAAATGGGAATTGAGCCTGAAAGTCCCATGTGGAACAGGGACTGTGTCCAACCCGACTTGCTTGGATTCACCCCAGCACTTAGTACAGTACCTGGCATGCAGCGCTTAAGAAATACCACAGTTATTATTATTAATGGAAACCCTACCCCAGGAGATCCTGAAAGCCACCATTTGTTTCAGCCCCTATCGGCTTATGTGTTATCCTCTTGCCTCAATGAACTAATATGCGTTTCAGTTCCGTGCACGTTCCCCAAATCCCAGGATGAAGGACTCTCACCGAAGCATGACGCCGAGAGGTTCAAAATTGCAAGTGAAAACTTTTTCACTGAGCAGGCTATAAGCTCTTGGACTTTGTTCCCAAAGGAAGTTGGGCAGGCAGAAAATAGCAGATCCAGGAAAAGGTCCCCCAAGATCGATCATGCAGATGTGAAGGGATGGTCCCTGACCCAGAAATCCCCAGTTTTCAACCAGACCCTCCTCCAAGAACATTTCTGAACTGCTTGGTCCTAGAAAGCCAGCTGTGGGCAGGGAATGTGACTACCAACTCTGTTATCTTGTACTCTCCCAAGCGCCTAGCACGGTGCTCTGCACACAGCAAGTGCTCAATAAATATGATCGATTGATTGATTGATAGAGCATCATACTGGGACAGGATAGGTGTGCCCAGTCCTGACGACGAGGGTTGGATTAGGCCCTCTCTGTAGGGCCGGACACTTCCCGAAACAGTTAATCCCACTAGATTGAAACTGGGGGTGGATGTAAGTGGTGCTGGAAATCCCAGAGTTGATTGGCTCCTAAGGACCTCCTGATGCTCCCCAAGAACCTCTCCAGCCTTAGTTTCGTCAGTACAGTTCTCTCCTGGTTCTCATCCTACTTCTCTGACCACTTCTTGATAACTCCATCACCCCTTCATTTTGAGAGGCTCACAAAGCTCGGTTAGTTTCTCTTAGGACGATCATTCACTCGCCTGGTTTCGGGTACCACCCTACATCTACCTTCCAGGCCAGATTTCTTCCCTGCCTGACATTCTCACAACTCACCCTGCCTTCAGGACATCTTAATGTGGACGAAACTGTGTGACCCCTGGAATTTATTGTGATAGAGTTGAAATCTTTGCCTCCCCTCATAAATCCTAGTTTTCCCCTACCTTTCCCAACACCGTTGATAGCACCGCTGTCCTCCCTGACCCAGGACCTCAAGACTCGGGTTTTACCTTGGACTCGAGTTTGTCATTTGCCTCCCACGTTCAGAGAGCTTCTTAAATTCTGCCAGCTTGTCCTCTCTCCTGGTTCAAATCCTCAACACCTCCCAGTTGGAATAAAGCAGCAGCCTCCTTATCGGTCTCCCTACATCAAGTTTATCCCTGCTCTTGTCTATCCTACCACACATTTTCCTCAGAGCACCTCTCTTAAATGCCATTTGGGACCTATCACACTCCTCATCTCTAATGGTTCCTCCTTGCTTTTCACATGACCATCAGCTTCAAAATTAGATGGTTTCCCCTTAATTTTACCACTCTATTCTTCTGCTATACCCCAGATCCCGTTCTTCATTCCTCCCAAACAAATCTCCTAACTCATGTGCTCACAACTCTTCACCTTCACCTTCTGTCTAGAGCACAACTTCTCCCTCCCCGACATGAAACGCCCTCCACTCTTAGCTTGCCAAACCATGCTCACCCCTCTTCAAAGCCCTCCTTAAGTCCACCTCCACCAGGAGATCTTCCCTGAGTAATCCCCGAACATGTCCTATCACGGCAGCCCACCCCACCATCCACCCGAGCACCTTGGTTATTGTCAATTGGTTTATCCACTGGTGTTTTTTATAGGTAGCTACTCTCAATGCCCTTTTACTATTCAATTTAGTATATTCTCTCATTTTCACCATTAGATGGTAAAATCCTTGGGGACAGGCATCATATTTTATACCTCTCCTGTATGTTCCCCAACCCCCTGCCCAGTGCCCTGAACACAATAGGGTCTTTGTAAATACTGTGATGCTGACTGACAGTTTTTCTCTGATGGAGCAGTAACCCATTAATTCTTCTCTCTCCATTTTCTACAGTGGTTAATGCTGATATCGCTTGCCATTACAACAATTATCCAATGCACCTCTTTGCCTATAGGGTTCACACCCACCACTTAGGTAAGAATGCTCACTGTCCTAGTCAAAGCAGAAATGCTTGCCATAATGCAGTGCTAGTGTTAAAAATGGTTTTTAACTGAGTGATGTCAGTGTGTGTTTGAACGATACGCATTTGTGTTTTTCAGAAATCCTTATCCATTTATCTAAACGAGATCGCGCTTGTTTTGAAGTAATATAGATTTCATCGACAAATAGCATCTCTTAACGGTCTAATTTTTCCAAGGATTCCCCTGCCGCTTTCTTCATAGGAATCTGTTTGTTGTAGGTAAGGTGGTCAGCGGCTACAGAGTAAGAAATGGACAGTGGATGCTGATTGGCCGCCAGAGTCCCCAGCTCCCACAGGTGAGCGCCTTGCTAATTTCACTGAATTTAGCGCAGCTGATGGTGATGGATGGAAGCCAGTGCTCCCGGAGTCCTTCGAGAATGCAGGCTCCGTCACACCTAGCAGATGGGCTTCACGTGCCTAAGCTGGGCAGGAGGAAATTTAATGTCTGTAATTCATGTGCATACCTCGAAATTTATGTCCATCTTCTCCTCTAGAGCGTGAGCTCGTTGGGGGCAGGGAATGCGTCTGTTATTGTTATACTGTACTCTCCCAAGTGCTTAATACAGTGCTCTGCACACAATAAGCATTCACCCCGTTGAACATCCTCCTGGGCTAGCCTGGGTTCCCCAGCAATCCGGGTAATCGATCAGTCGATCAATCAGGAGTATTTATTGAGCATTTACAATGTGCAGAACACTTGTACCAAGCGCTTGGGAAAGTACAGGAGAACAAAAGTAGTGGACATGTTCCCTGCCCAAGTTTAGAGGAAAAGCACTTCTTTTGGGAAACTGGTCACCAGAGTGTCAGACTTGGACCTTCCCATTTTGGAATTTTTTTTATTGTTGGACCCCGACTAGCTAGATAAGAGGAATCATTTTCTCACCCCTGAATGGGAAGATTTGTTCAAGTGTGTAATGTTCTAGAGTCTAAGGACCACAGGAGGCGATCGATATGCAAGCTGACTGCCTCCTCGATCCCCATGGTTTCATTACTGCCTATTATGTGTCGTTGTGTTTGGTTTCTTGGCAGGCTTTCTATCCAGTGGAGCATCCCGTAGATGTGAGCTTTGGTGATATTTTAGCCGCGAGGTGTGTGTTCAGCGGTGAGGGCAGGACAGAAGACACGCACATTGGGTATGTTTTGCCACCTTCTTCCTTCTCAGGGGTGTCTGGGGGCACGTTTCATCCAGGCAGTGATTTTGTTTCTGCCAGGGGCTTTTATGGCGATCTGTTCCATCCTTTCAAGGCCTGTGTCCCGACTTTCCCACAAGCAGCAAGTCACCTACCTCTCTCCTTCATTCCGACGAGTCGATATTAGGTGATCCCAGACCGTGGGACTTGCTGCGTGCAGTTCTGGGTGCAAAACTTCAATAGGTAAAAGATTCGTGAGAAGCAGCATCGTCGTTTGGATAGTGCTTGGGCCTGGGAATCAGAAGGACCTGGGTTCTAATCCCGGCTCCACCACTTGTCTGCTGTGTGACCTTTCGCAAGTCACTTCACTTCTCTGTGCCTCAGTTGCCTCATCTGTGTAGTGGAGATCAAGACCGTGAGGTCCATGTGGGGTATGGACTGTCTCCAACTTGCTTAGCTTGCATCTACCCCAGGGCTTAGTGCAGGGCCTGGCACATAGTAAGCGCTTAACAAATACTATAAAAAATACCTGAAAAGGATAAAAACCAAAGTCAGGAATTGAAAATAATAATAAGCAGATAATACTACTAGTAATAGCTGTGATATTTAAGCACATTACTACAGTGCATTTTCAAGCACTAAACCAAGCGCCGGGTAGATACAAGATAATTAGGTCATCCGTAATATGCATTTGAGTCTTAAGGAAGCTGTCAGGATGACTTGACCAGGAGCATGGGAATTAGTGGGGAATGTCTTCCGATGGAAGTTGATTTTTAGTAGCAGGAAAGGTTTGTATTGAGTGCCAGCTGGGTGGAGAAGGTTGGCGTTCCATAATGGCGAAAGATACGCACAATGGGTCAGACAAGAGTAAAGTAGTTAGGTTTGGTTGGGAGAAGCGAAGAGTGCAAGCTGAGATGGTAGGGGAAGAATAGAGAGGGTAGATCTCTCTTTGACCCCTAACTTTGAGGCACTTTCTAGATCCAATCCCTGCAGGGGCAAACTTTTTCCACTGATATATGTGTGGGCAGAAGTGGTGATGAAGAGCTGAGGTATTAATATTGTTATTATGGTATTTGTTAAGCACTTACTAAGCACTGTTCTAAGCGCTGGGATTGATACAAGGTAATAAGGTCTGACACAATCCCAAGCGGGACTCATAAGTAGGAGGGAGAGCAGGCAAGGAATCCCCAGTGAGGAAACAGAGGCACAGGGAAGTTAAGTGACTTGTCCAAGGTCACACAGCAGGCAACTGGCAGAGCCGGGATTAGAACCCTGGTCCTCTGACTCCCAGGTCGGTGCTCGATCCATTAGGCCATGCTGCTTCTCAGATTCGAAATGAGCCCCATGGTGGACAGGGAATATGATTATCTTGTATCTATCCCAGCACTTGGAACAGTGCTTAGCACATAGTAAGTGCTTAACAAATACCCTCATTAGTAGTAGTATTACTACTAATAATAATATTATAATAATATAGCTGTAATATTGTTAATAAATTCTAAAACTGCAGGTGCTCTAACCTTCCTGTCACCCAAGTTCCACTGGGGAGGTGTCAGGAAAACAAAGAATGAGCAGAAGATTGATTTTATCAGTCCTATTTATTGAGCACTCACAGTGTGCAGAGCGCTTTACTAAACGCTTGGGAGAGTACAATCTAACAATAAATAGACTGTCCCTTCCCACAGTGAGCTGATCTACACCTCCTTGGGGCTGAGGACTATTTGAGGTGCTTGGGGAACACACCAAAGAAGTAAAAGATGTAGTAACTGCTCCCATTTCTATATCTGTAGGTGCCAGCTTGAAGTGAAATTAAACAGGGTGTGGATGGGGTCTTTGTCTCTTCATTGCTGAATCACCCAGGAGACCAACTCTATGTGAATCCTCCCTTTCGAGAGCCCTTTAGTATTTCTCTGCGGATATTAAAGTGGTTGTCGGGAATCCGCATCACTGGTCGCTTTGACCTCCTTTTCAAGGTGCTCTTCAGATTCCTTTGTAGGCTCATTTAATTTCCTGTTTGCCCCTGATTTGCACCTTTTTATGAGTGAGCTTTCTATTTTGAAAGGATGATTTTTTTCCCCCCATTTGATGACCCCTTTTTCCCTGCCCGTTAGCCATGTCGGTTTTCAGTTCGGAAACCTGCATTTTTTTTTTTCCCCTCGGGCCAAACCTTGTATCCGAACCTCCAGGTTGCTGTTTTTTAACATCCTCCAGGCTTCTAGTAGACCAGTTGCTTTTTTAAAACTACTTCTTTCAGCTTCTTTGAAACCTGAGGTTCACATTTTTTCATATTTCTTATTCTACAAGTAATATTCTTTACTTGGTTTTTTTTTTATATTTTCCAACACATACCTCCTGCAGCAGAGTCCGCCCCCTTCTCAGAACTAAGTACAATATATTATCTTTCTTAGTGGGCTCTAGGACTAGCTGTTTGAGGAAATGACCATCTATCTTATCCAGAAATCTTTACTTCCACTTCTGTTCACACAGTGGGCTCATGTTTGTGGAATAGTACAGTAATGTGTGCGCAGGAAAGTACCCAGAATAAATCACTTCCTTTTCCATTTCCCCTGAGATCATTTTTTATTTTATTTAGTCCAAAGGTCCAATAGTATCGAGAAAATCTCTGTAAGACAGCTGTGACTGTGGGTCTTAAATTAAAGATCCGAATCAGAAGCAGAATAGCGTCACGACTTTTATGCTCTGCTGTTCTCCAAAGAGGCCAATCTGAAAGTGACTCATTAGCTGTGGCAGGCGAAGCAGGAGCTGAGGGTTAGTTTCAAGCATCATGAATCATTCTAGGATCGCTGGTCCTCAGTTGTTTGGGCTTCCTAATTTCAAGGAAACTCACAAATTCATTGAGCCCGCCCCTCATTTCTGCCCCTTTTTCATTCATTCAATCGTATTTATTGAGCGCTTACTGTGTGCGGAGCACTGTACTAAACGGTCGGGAGAGTACGATCTAACAATAGACACATTCCCATCTCACAATGAGCTGATTTGCACCTGCTTGGGACTGAGGACTATTTGAGGTGCTTGGGGAACACACCATACCCTTTTTCTTGCCCTATTCCCTTTCCATCGTGCCCTCGATAACGTGGCGTCCCTGTAGGCCGGGTGGGACCTCTCAGAATGGCGGTGGGCTGCAGGGAGAGGGGAAGGGGCTGTTTGCCGAACTCCACGGAGCACTCTCCCTCTTCAGACCCAACAGGCATTCGCTCTCCCCACCTTCAAAGCCTTACTTAAAGTACGTCTCCTCCAAGAGGCCTTCCCCAATTAAGCCCTCATTTCCTCTTCTCCCACTCCCTTCGGCGTCACCCATGGATTTGCACCATTTATTCACCCCTCCCTCAACCCCACAGCACTTATGTACATAGCCACAGTTTATTTTAATGTCTGTCTCCCCCTCTAGACTCTAAGTGCTCTGTGGGTAGGGAACGTGTCTACGACCTCCGTTATATCATACTCTCCCAAGTGCTTACTGCTGTGATAAACCTTCAATAAATACGATCGATTGCCTATGCCCGTTTATTTCCACGGGCCACGAGAGGCAGTGAAGAAGGTAAAGATCAGCGCTTAGTACAGGGCTTGGTACACACAGTAGGTGCTTAACGAATGCCATAAAAAAGTGGAGGGGAGGTGATTTGGAACAGGGCAGAGCAAGAGTTTTCAATGCACTAGTGGAGCTCATGTTGGCCGGGACCCTTTTTTGTAGTTTTCAGGAACTCAGTATCCTCCAAGCCCTGGAAAACTGGACTCCCTACCGAGCCTCGGGTTTTGTTTATCTCCTGGTCTTTGTGTATCTCCTGGTCTGGTATTATGGCCGTCGCCATGGTGACGAAATGCAGCCGCCCGAAGCTCATGGAAAAGTCAGCATTGACGCGTTTTTCCGAGGAGCGAGGACTCCACCCCCGGATCCTTTCATCAGCGTGGGTTCGCCGGGGAGCCGTGAAAGCTAATTTTTAAAATGGGCTCCACGTCCGTGGGTGAAACTTTCATTAGGAGCTGGCGGGCTAAATTGCTTCAGAAGCTAAGAGGGTTACCTAGTCATGGAAATGCAGCAGTTGTAGAGGCCAGAGCATCCTCTTGTAGGCGCTTTGGGAGGATACGAAAGAGAAGAAAGATATTGTGCTTAGAGTTGAGGGGCTCACAGTCCATGTTGGACTATTGTTTTGATGTGTATAGATCTATAATTCTGCTTATATTGATGCCTTTTTACTTGTTTTGATCTCTGTCTCCCTCCTTCTAGACTGTAAGCCCGGGGTGGGCAGGGATTGTCTCTCTCCATTGCTGAATTGTGCTTTCCAAGCACTTAGTACGTTGCTCGGCACACAGTAAACGTTCGATAAATATTATTGAATAAATGAATGATTGAAAACTCAGGTCAAGAGAATCATTGACCTTTGTTTAAGCCACTAAGGATTTTGATCTTCCTGGAAACCGTTTCTCATCCTGGAGGGAGTTCTGTGGTTCTCCAGTACAGCCCAGGTTGGCAGCAGATCCACCACAAATCAGTCAAGCAGTCGATCGTACTTATTGACCGCTTACTAAGTGCTTGGGGGCGAACAATATAACAGAGTGGATAGACACCTTCCCTGCCCACAGCAAGCTTAGAGTCTAGACGGGGAGATGGACATTAATATAAATAAAAAAATTACGGAAATGTACGTAAGTGCCGTGGGGCTGAGGGAGGGATGAATAAAGGGAGCAAATCGGGACACCGGAGAAGGGAGTGGAAGAAGAGGAAATGATGGCTTAGGGAAGACCTCTTGGAGGCGATGTGCCTTCAATAAGGCTTTGAAGGTGGAAAGAGTAATTGTGAATTATAAAGAGGAAAGGAGTTCCAGGCCAGAGGCAGGACGTGGGCGAGAGGTCTGCAGTGAGATAGTTGAGGTCGAGCTGCAGTGAGTAGGTTGGAAGAAGAGTGAAGTGTGTGGACTGGGTTATAGTAGGAAATGAGGAGGAGTAAAAAAAACTACCTCACTTCCCCAAGGCCTGACCAGCGGCTGGACCCCAGGCAAGGAAACCCTGTATGTGAGCCCTTGGGGTTGAAGCCGGGATATATTTTTAACATTGAGCTTTATTGGGTGGGGGAAGAGGGATGGGGAGGAGACACCTCCCTCAGCTGCTGGCAGGTGGACTGATTTCATCATTTTCGCATTAGTCTATTGGTCCAGCTGGGACCGCTAATGCCTGTGTCGAACTTTATTTTACTCTAGCGGTACGGCTCGTGATGAAATGTGCAATTTCTACATCATGTACTACATGGAAGCTAAGCATGCCGCTTCCTATATGACCTGCATCCAGAACATCAATCCAGCTATGTTCCAAATGATCCCTCCAGAGGCCAATATTCCAATCGCGGTCAAGTCTGACATGGTCATGATGCATGGACATCACAGAGGTAAAATCTGACCTTAAACTAGACAGTAGACGCGGTATTGCAGTCGGGGATTTTGGTTGCTCTGCAGAATGATTTTATTGTTTTATGTTAGTTCTTTGAATGCATTTTTATACGGTATTTGCTAAACACTTACTCTGTGCCAGACAGTGTATTAAGGACTAGAGTAGATTCAAGCTAATCAGGCTGGATATAGTCCATGTTCCACATGGAGCTCACAGTCTTAATCCCCATTTTACGGAGGCTCAGAGAAGTCAAGCGACGTGCCGAAGGTCACCCAGCAGACAGGTGGCAGAGCTGGGATTAGAATGGCAGAGCTGGGATCAGAACCCAGGTCCTTCCGGCATCCAGGCCCAGGCTCTATCCATTAGGCCACGCTTCTTTTCGCATTTTATTGTTTAAGCAATCCTGGTTCCCGCCACTGTGATTCATCAACCCGGACCAAATCCCCTTTCCTTTTCCTCAACAACACACATATACACACACTGTAGTAAATGAAATGCGATTGCTGAAGCTTGAGTCAGTCACTTGTAAATTCCTCACCCTGGCTTTTAGGGCCAAATGGACTGTGATCCTGCTGACTCTCATGGTTTCCCCCCAGATCTCAGTGAGACTCTTTTCTGAACTAAGATAGCCCAAGGGGAATAGGAGTTCAATTGCACCTCTAGACCTTATTCATTTCCGAGAGTCCTGTGGCATGTTGACTCGGGCAGTGGCCCTTGTTACCGAGGTAGATTTCATTTCTCAAAAGCAATGAATAAATTTTTTAAAAGAACGTGCTGTACGATGAGCTAGCCCAGAGGTTTTTAACTAGCGAAACTTCACCATATTAAGACTGTGAGCCCAATGTGGGACAGGGACTGTGTCCAACCCCCAGCACTCGTTACGGTGCCTGGCACATGAAAGTGCTTAACAAATACCACAGTTATCATCATCATTATTACTATTACTGCGGTGAGGGTTCGGCCTGGAGAGGGGACGTGTCTGCTAATCCTGTTGTATCGTACTCTCATTCGGTCGTATTTATTGAGCACTTACCGTGAGCTGAGCACTGTAATAAGCGCTTGGGAAAGTACAGTACAACAATAAACAGACATATGCCCTGCCCCGAGCACTTAGTACAGGCTCTGCACGTAGTAAGTGGTCAATAAATACCACCGATTGATGAGGAGTGTGGCCACAGCATCTGCCCTTGCTGAGCTGCTCCTTGCTGAGCTCTCTGCTGAGGAGAGAACCCAGGAGAGCAGGAACCTGCTTCTTCTGCCTCCGCCAGCTCCCCGGGGTCTGTGACTCTGCCGAGAAGCTAAGCCCGCTCTGGGTAGGGGATGTGTCTGTTTATCGTTGCGCCGTACTCCTCTCCCAAGCGCTTAGTACGGTGTCTCACGCACATCGTGGTTCAGTGGAAAGAGCACGGGCTTGGGAGTCAGAGGTCATGGGTTCTAATCCCACCTCCACCAATTGTCAGCTATGTGACTTTAGGCAAGTCACTTCACTTCTCTGTTGCCTCAGTTACCTCATCTGGAAAATGGGGATTAAAACTGTGAGCCCCACGTGGGACAACCTGATCACCTTGTATCCCCCCCAGCGCTTAGAACAGTGCTTGGCATATAGTAAGTGCTTAACAAATACTAAATATTATTATTATTATTGTTGTTATTATTAAGCACTTACATTTTGCAGAACAGTGTACTAAGCAGCAGTAGCAGTCTCAGGCAATCCGACTATTGCAATTTCGGTGTCTGTTTCTCCAGGTGTTGGGGAGGGGGGGACCCTGGTTGGGGCCAGGGAAGGACTGTAGGTGAAAACAACACCAAGGAGAAGCAATTGCCGAAAAACAAAAAGGTTGAAGCCTGCCGCCGCAGACAGACGTTTGCAGAAGAGGGCTTTCCATCGCTCGGTCACAAATTTCCACTGGTCGATGTTGTCTCCCCCAGGGGACTCTGAGAGAAGTGGCAGTGTGCCTGTGCCCTTCGTTTGTTTGGAAACCCCATTTATTCATTCAGTCGTATTTATTGAGCGCTTAGTGTGTGCACAGCACTGCCTTAAGCGCTTGGGAGAGTCCAATATAACAAAAGACACATTCAGGCCCCAAACGAGCTCACAGCCTAGAAGGGAAGACAGACATTAATATCAATAAATAGATAGATAAATTACAGATAGATACATATGTGCTGTGGGGGTGGGAGGGAGGATGAATGAAGGGACAAGTAAGAACGGTGCAGAAGGGAGTGGGGGAAAAGGAGAGGAGGGCTTAGTCAGGGAAGGCTTCTTGGAGGAGCTGTGCTTTCAATAAGGTTTTGAAGCAGGGGAGGGCAATTATCAATCTGATGTGACATGGGCCCTTCTGGGCTCTCCAACAACTACATTCTGAAAATGGAATTGCTGGTCAACAGTTTCCCGATCCGTCGTCTGTTCTCCCTTGTTTTCCTTGGCTGCTCCCCGGATAGAAACTGAGAATTCCGATCCAGCCTCTAAAGCGCAAGAGCCGAAAAGAGATGAGGAGGAAGTACTGGATCAGGGTGAGTATCTTTATTTCAGCAACTCAGTATCTTTATTTCAGCAACTCTTCCCAAAGAAGAGTTCATTAACAAAATCACCCCCTACTGGGCCTACCCTAGATGCCTCTGGCAACTCTGTGACTTTTAATCACGTGCAGTAAGAAGTATCCTTTGCCGGGTGTTCTGTTATGTTTTATAGGATGCATAATTCATGAAGAATTGTTCTTTATGGTAGTGTCCCTTTCTAGATGCAGTTCCTTCATGGTATTTAATCTCATTGCATTTGGCTCATTTCTGTTCACTTCCTATGGAACTTTCATCTCTGTAAAGATACCTAGATGCAGTCACCAGAAGGGGAAACAGCCGGTAGGCTGGCTTTGGAAAGAATTAGATGACCCTCTTCTAAATGTTTCCATCTCCAAATTAAGTGTTTGGCTTTTAAGGGGCCTGAGGGGGCTGCAGATTGACAGAGCATTCTAAATCAGAGCGGTTGGTCCCTTTCCTAAGCTACTTGTCTCCCTGGGCAAGGACCAAGGGACTACCAAGGTGAGCTCATGATTCGTGGGCTTCTGTTCCGAGTTAAGGAACGAACCCATCAGTGGTATTTATTTAGCACTTACCGAGTGCAGAGCACTGTACTAAGTGCTTGGGAGAATACAATTAAAAAAACAGTCAGTAGAGACGTTCCCTGCCCACAAGGAGCATTTCTCTTATCCCTCAGTGTGTTCCTATGCTTCGAAGGCCAACAGATTTGAAATGTTGATCGCCCGTCACTAGGATTGGGGTAAGCCATGAGCTGGGAGACAGAAGAACGTTGTCTGGCTGGGCTCCTGGCTGTTTTCAGATGAGATGGGATCTCCTGTTGCTCTAGTGTAAATGCAAATGCCCTTCAACTGTGGTTTGGCTTTTTCTGGAGAAAGATGAGGTATTTCCTTTAGCACACTATCTGAGATTTCCACCTCCTGTGGACATGGACTAGATTGATTTAAGTCAACAGCGTCATTTCTTCTCAAGATGGATGTGAATTCTCCTCTTGCTTTAAAATGTTGGATTGCATTTTAAAGTACAAATAATCCACAGTGGAATGTTTGATCTAAAATTTAAAAATATCACAAACGGTAGAGCTGGTTGTTCAATAGATTATGATTGACGTGTTCTTTTGTTTTGGGGTTTTTTTGTTGTTGTGGTGGGGTTTTTTTTATGGTATTTATAAAGCTCTTGCTATGTGCCAGGCACTGAACTAAGCACTGGGGTAGATAAAAGCTAATAGGATTGGACACATTCCCTCTCCCACATAGGGCTCACAGTCTTAATCCCCATTTTACAGATGAGGTAACCAAGGCACAGAGAAGTGAAGTGACTCGCCGAAGGTCACACAGCAGACAGAAAAAGCATGTAGGCAAATGTATAGATGAAATAAGCAGATATGCACATGAATGCTAAGGTGGTTAATTGAACAGCAAGACCAGGGAGAAAGGGATCAAGCAGGAAATTTTTTAGGAGGGATTTGAAGACGGCCTGTGGTTTGGATGTGGTTTGGCAGACTTGAGCGGGGAGGGAGTTCCGTGCCTGGAGAAAGTGGTGTGGTAAGAGTAAGACCGTGGTGTTTATCGTGCCGTCAGCAGGAGCATAAGTATCGTCAAAATCACCCCATGAATTTGTCTACCATTTGTACTTTCTTCAGAGCACTTCCATGTCACCTATCTCCATTTCACCTTAAGCACCATCCCTGAGAGATAGGGAAAGGCAGGCATGGTTCCCTCCATTATGCAGGTGAGGAAACTGAGGCACAGAAAGATTAAGTAACTTGCTGGAGATCCCACAGAGGCAGAGCTGGGGACTAGAACCCAGGCCACCTGGCTCGGAGTCAAATTCTTCCAGAAGGCTCCACTGCCATTCCCTCAGGCACACATTCTGGGTCCAGAAAAATAATAATAATAATAATAATGGTGGTATTTAAGTGCTTACTATGTGCAGAGCACTGTTCTAAGCGCTGGGGGAGATACAGGGTAATCAGGTTGTCCCGCGTGAGGCTCACAGTCTTAATCCCCATTTTACAGACGAGGTAACTGAGGCACAAAGAAGTTAAGTGACTTGCCCACAGTCACACAACTGAGAAGTGGAAGAGCCGGAATTTGAACCCATGACCTCTGACTCCCAAGAAAAACACTGTGGGCTCTTGAGGGGCTATGAGTTTCAGTTTCCCTACTAACTGGAAGAAAGGGCAGAAACTAGGCAAGGAGCGTGAACACTCTGAGAGGCTCCCTTGCACAGCTAAGGCTCGACAGACAACAATACGCATTGCCTGCCCTCTCTCAGCTAGGTTTCTGCGCTTCTCGTTAGTGCCCGTCATGGGCGGCTTGGCTTGGTTATTGCAGAGAGGGCAGGGTCTGGGTGCCCGGACACCAGGATTTGGTGTCCCCCCCATGCCAGGGCTCAGTCTCCCCTTTGAGATCCTGCCCGCTAGAAAGAGCACCCGGATCACCCTGCCCCAGGAGCTGACACACAGGCCAGTCCACTCTGCCCCAGTGCCAGTCGTGCCAACAGTAAGTCTGGCTGAAACTCCCCTCAGACCAATTCAGGTAAATCTGGCAGAAATCTTTGGAAAATGTGCCATAAAAATATTGGTGATATCTCAGAATGCAGTTTCAAAAGAGAGAGAGATACCAGTATACTCTGTTGGGGGGAGAATGAATCCTCATCTGTCCTTGTGTTTCTATGGAAACGATGGTTTACCTTTGCTCTCCAGCTGGAGTTGGTTGTGTCGATCAAAACCAAGGGAAGATTGGAGACGGAATTTATACCCCTAGAGATAGGAATGTAACCTTCATCTCTGTGCCTTTCTAAATAGCAGGGGCTGAAGTTGGTTCTGTGTATGCAGGCTAGATGCTTGTAAGCTCTTCAACTCCTCAATCCTTGGAATTTTTACTCCTCCTTTACAGTTGGCACAAAGAAAGCTTCTGAAGGACAAATTCTTAGCGGTTCAAAAGGACACAGAGAGGAGCGTCATTCCAGTGACTCGACCTACACCTGTTTTAGAAAGAAAGCACCGAGCGATTGTTTATAAGACGAGAAAGGAATTTTGTTTTATCTAGACTCGGTGCTCCTCTTAACAAATAGTTCTTTTCACCTCTAGCTGCCAAATGGGAAATTCACTCAACTCTACTATGATGAGGGGGTTACATTCTTGACAAAGCCCATGTTAAAGAAAATTTGCATTGTAGTTATAAAATAATAATAATAATGGTGGTATTTAAGTGCTTACTACATGAGCTTACTGTAGTGCTTACTATGGAGAAGAAAAACCCACAGGATTTGGCAGTAGACAGAGTGTGAGAGAGGTCGAGGAGCATGCCGAGATTAGTGCCATTAATGTCACTTCCATGGGAAGGTGTGCCACAGAATAATAATATAATAATTATAATAATAATTATGGTACTTCTTATGCGCTTACTACGTGCCAAGCACTGGAGTAGATACAGGTTAATCAGGTTGGACGCAGTCCCTGTCCCACCTGGGGCTCACACTCATCTCCCCATTTTGCAGATAAGGTAACTGAGGCACAGAGAAGTTAAGCGACTTGCCCAAGGTCACACAGCAGACACATGGTGAAGCCGGGATTGGATTAGATACTAATCTGGAAACAGAAACAGAAAATAGCAGATTGGAGAAAAGTTGAGATTGATTCAGAATAAGCGATTGTAGGTAGGCTGAATTTCATTGATTTGTTTCTTTGCATCACTCCCAGAATCCCCTTTCTCTTGGTATAGCAGGAATTAGTGGCTGAGCAGAAAAACATTTAGTGGCAGCAGAAAACAGGATTCCTGTGAGCTAGGGGTTGTGAATGTCACTAAAATTTGATGATTTAGATAACCTAAAAGTATAAAGGTGACTCTACAATCTATTCTGTTCTCATTAAAGTGTGAGTTAGCCCTTAAAATTCCTGTTGTTCAGAGAAGATCCTTTACTACTTCTATTTGGTTCACTCTAAATTGCTCCTCTGGTAGTCTTTATGGCTCAGAAGAATCGATCTTTCGGCTCCGAGGTCAACCTTAGTTACTCCATCCCCAAGACCCAGGGACTGTGACAAAAATGCAATCTGTGGAGAGGGAACAGGCTGTGACCTCTAGGAGTTAAAGGGCTTCAAATATCTTCTAAAGAATAGAATAATTTTACAATGGTTTCATGATAACGAGAATGCATAACCGTGAACAGGTTTATCAGAGAAGAGAAGCTGGGCGAGAGGTTACAAGTAAGACCAGAATCCAATTAGAGACAGACTCCACAAAGTAAAAATGTTTCGATCATTTTCAGCAAAGGTGTAGGTTGAATAGCTGAAATTCACCCTCCCTTGCCTATTTCCATAGTAAGTTGCATAATTTTAGACAGCAGGCTAACCCCGTAATAGACAAATAATTTTAATCACATCTGTATAGCTTATCATGAACATCTCTAGACTCTACACTCGTCCTTATTCAGTAGGCTCCTTGTGGGCGGGGAACATGTCTGCCAACTCTGTTGTACCCTCCCAAGCTTGGGACAGTGCTCTGCACACAGTAATTGCTCAATAAATGCCACCGATTGGTCTCCAATTGTATGTCCCCTTAGTCTCAACTCATTGAAACCCTGATGGTTTGATGAGATTTCAGAGCAGCCCATTGGATTTTGCCTTTATCATTCAACCACCCAATCCAGTTATCCATATCCCTAAAACTTCAGGGATTTATCGAATCTCAGCTGCAGAATGGATTCCCCAATCCACCTACCCAACTGGCAGGTAGAGATGATTTTGTAATGTATTGCTAGGACTCGGATAATGCCAAAGTCATCTCACGGGGGTAGATTTCCTTATTTTACATTTTTTTTTAACGTGGGTGTGGGTGTAGGTACAGACATACATATCCATTGAAGATGACTCGCGACCAGCTGTGTCCTGATTTAAAAATAATAAACAAGGATGATGTCATCGGCAAATCTCCACGTGGAGAGGAGCCCAAGTAATAGGCGTTGTAATAGCATTGATTTAACACCCATTAGGTACAATTCACTCTACTAAAGTGCTTAGGAAGTAGGCAGTGTTGAAAACCCTCGCCAATACTAGGGAACATGAAGGATGTATCAATGGTCAGTCAATGAACCCTACTGTCTTAGGAAAAAAATCATTATTTAGTCCCGGGGCAAATGATCAAATCTACGAAGATTCTCTTCATTATGCCAAGCATCATTTCTCTTTCAGTAATCCACTCGGTCAGACTGCCTCAGTCTTCCGATTTGCTGTTATTTTGCATGTCCTTTCATTAGTAAAGTGTTGATGAATGAATTCACTTGAATTCACTTGTCCAACAATCTTGGATTGAGGTTGTTGGTAAAATTGGCAGTGTCTCAGGGTTATTTTCAGAAAGGCTTAATTTCCCTCCTACCAATTTCTTAGAGGTGATTTTCTGGGAAGCTGTGCTGGGAGCATAGTGAGTTATTAGTTTCATTTCCTAATAGTTACAAAACAGATTTAAATTTCTTTAAAAGCTGATGCCCTGAATATAATTGAATAATGTAAATCCTAATCATGAGATCTCTCCATTGCAGTTTTATTGGGAAACAAACTGCCGAGAGGTGCATTTTTGTTTCACTTGGAAAAGCGTATTTATAGTTATTGTTTCCCTAATGCTGGTTACTCATACCAGAATTGGCTACAAGTCCATAAAGATGGGGAACACAATATTGAAGTTATAATTTAGGAAGAATTTCCTCTTTATGGCTAATGTTTAAAATGTTCTTTCTTAAAAATTCATTTGATGAAATGCCACCTAAATGTGTTGAAATAAGCAACTGAAACCAGTTCTTTTGGCATCCCATCTCCCCAGCCCCTACCCATATATGAATTCTCATTCCCCAGGTAAGGACAAAAAAATCCAGATGGATGGTTGAATATTGTCAAAATAATAATGATTATAATGGTATTTGTTAAGCATTTTACACACAGTTCTAAGTGCTGGGGTAGATACAAGGTAATTAGGTTGGACACAGTTCCTGTCCCAAATGGGGTTCACAGTTTTAATCCCCATTTTACAAATGAGGTAACTGAGGCACAGAGATTTTAAGTGGTTTTCCAAAATCACACAGCAGACAAGTGGTAGAGCTGGAATTAGAACCCAGGTCCTGTGATTCCCAGGCCCGTGTTCTTTCCACTAAGGCATGCGGCTTCTCTGAACCGTTAAGGGGGCAGCACCGTGAAGGTTTTGATGTGGAAACCAGAACCAGAGTCTTTTGTGTCTCAGTTTTTGAAGGGGGTGAGTAAGATGGGAAGTTAAAAGCTCACAGGTCCCCCCCTACCCCAACTCGAGATTAGCTGGAGGGAGCAAGGATTCCTGAATCCATCTCTGACCCAGAAGGGGGTCCAGGGAATCTCACTGAGTTGCTCCCTCTACCCACTACAGCCTCCTTGGATCAGAAAGGGGTTCTAGACATTCCCTTCCCCGCCCCTACCTCCTCTCAGTTGTCAGAAATACCAAAAATTCTGAAATAGTTCTGGCCTAAACATTTCAGAAACCAGAGAATTTTTGAGGAAGACCTCAATCAGTCAGGCAATCAATCAGTGGTATTTATTGAGCACTCACTATCTGCAGAGCACTGAACTAAGCATTTGGGAAAGTACAGTACAACATAATTGGCAGTCACATTCCCTGTCTATAAAGATCTTACAATCTAGACGGGGAGACAGACATTAATATGAATAAATAATGTATAATATAGGATTTAAAGATAGGTACATAAGTGCTGTATGTCCAAAGGTCATTTCCTGATCCGGAAAGGTGTTTCCTGATCCATAAAATGAGGATAAAAGACCTCTCTCCATCTTTGACAATGATCCCTGTGTGGGACAGGGACTGTATCCAATCTATCTTTTCCCCAGCATTTAGTACAGGGCTGGTGCAAAGTAAACTAAAAGAGCGTCATCATTATTACCTTTTCCCAGTGCTCAGTACAGAGCTCTGCACAAAATAAGCATTTAACAAAATGTCAGAAATAAAATGAAATTTAAAATGAATAAAGACTTGGACCCTGGCCTACAAGGGACTCACACTAAATGGGGGAGGAGAGACTTTGAGAAAATTCAACAACTACCCAGAAAGTGCCAGGACTACATTTCTCAGTTCAGGAGGAAACAAGAGAATAAGAAAAGGAAGCCTTTTTAACTCCTCTCCATAGAGCCCTCCATTGACAAACGGGCACAACCCCCCCAGTGTTCTAATGTATTCAATTTATGAAATAAAATAATATTTAAAATATCTGATGTAAGATTAGGGGAGAAATTGGAAAAGAAACTGAATGATACTCCCTGTTAGACCTGGGAATGTTCTGCAAAAATCAGTAAAAATTGAAAACGAAAGACCTCCTCCTTGTTTACATGTAAACAGACCTTTTCTATGAGAATTATTCCACAGAGGATTCTTGTAATGATGCTGCCTTGGGGAGTTATTAAATGGCCGTGATTGCCTTATGCTTCCAGCTTCCTTTTATAAGGTCCCTAAACTCCAGCTTCTAAATCTGTCCTGGTTTCTAGTCAGTAATCCTTGCGCTGATCTTGAATTGTAATCACCCCCACATCCTTTGGTTCCCCAAGAATCCTACTCATCAATTGGAGGGGCTCCTCCCTTTCCAGAATCACAGGGAGAAGCAAGTGACTTAGCACGTCTGTGGAAGATGACTGCAGTCATGAGTCTTTTTCTGCTTTGAGAGCCTCATTTTTTTTTTAGAGTTTGAAGCCAGCTACCAACCATCTCATTCCCTGCTTCGGAGAACGCCGTTCGTTGACCGAGTTTCTCTCTGGCACTGCACTTTGCAATTTGTCATAATCCTGTTGTTGTTTTTTTTTTCTTTTTCCCTTCTTATCTTTCCTGTACAGGTGATTTCTATTCCCTCCTTTCCAAGCTGCTAGGAGAAAGGGAAGATGTCATTCATTTGCATAAGTATAATCCCACAGAAAAGGCAGAATCAGCTCTGGTAGCCGAGATTGCCAATGTAGCCCAAAAGAAGGATCTCGGTTGGTCCGGGCCCCGAGAGGGAACAGCTCGGGATGAAAGGGCCAATGCCATTCTGGTCAGAGACAGAATTCACAAATTCCACAGACTAGAGGCCACCGTCAGGTCACCAGGGATCAGACGGTTGTCTGTGCAGCAGCCCCCGCGGGGCGAGGGCGTCGGGGCTGCAGTGCTCCTAGGAGGTGGGTTGGGGAACTTTCTTTAACGAATGAAATGCTAATGTGGGCTTCGGTTCACATTAGCGAAATCTGAAGGGAATCTCGACTGATGATATTCTTCGAAAGCTCTCGCCGGAATCGAAAGCCCGTGCTTTTTTTTTTCCAGATTCAAGTTCAAGTTCTCTTTTTCTAGTACGATGAAAAAAAAATTACCGTTCTGTTCAGCCGGGAGAACGGAACCGTGATGACCCTGAATGATTGGATTATTCTTTTTCGTAGCTTGTTAAATTGAACTTTAAATTTTGATCAAAGTGACATTGCACGGTCCACCGAGTGGAAATAAATCCACACTGATATTTTAATAAGTAAATTCCTAGCATACAGAATGTTGAGTAACATTCTGAGTATATATAATCCTGAGTATAATAAGTATTGCCTTCTTCCCAGGAAACTTTATCTCATCAGACCTGAAAAGTCTGATTTTTTTTTAAGTTCTATTACCAATATCTATTCTTTTTGGGTAGTCTTTTTCTGAGGGGGAGGACCAAGGAGTCACTAGCTATGGGACCGATCTTGATTTCCAACTGTGATTGGCTCCTCGAATAAGAGGGTGTTGATTAGTTCCCTTCAGGTTTCTATGACAGCAAGGAATGGAAGCATCCTATTTGCTTGTAATTGTGTTGTGGTCTCTGGTATATTGATCTGTTTCAATGTGCTTGCTATTGCGGAAAGTGCAGCATGTGAAGATGATCTCTGGAAAGTCACAACCCTGCTTGGATGGGTGGGAACAGGAGAGCAGGCCAGCAGCTAGATGGCTTCCAGCCCGTCTTGGCTGAGAGTCATCCAATATTCACCAACCCATTGTTTATCTCTCTCTGAAAACGCTAGCATGCAATGTTTCTGGTTCATGTATTTGATACCCTAATAACTATGTTGGGAATGACTTGGGGAACTGCGGCCTTGAAAAGCTTAGACTCTCTGGAAATTCACCTCTGGACAGGGTCAACGTCACCCTTCCCGTTCTGAAGTTGATGCCCTAAGGATCGTAACCCAATCCCAATTTGCTCCCCTTGGAAATGCATATTTCTTCTGGTGGAAAACAGCGTGGCAGGAACTTATCTCCTGCCCATGGACATTGTTCTGTGAGTCACCCCATGACAATGTAAATGTATTTTCGGCTGACATCGCGGCTCTAGACTTAGCCGTTGATCTCTCAGCCGGAAGCGCCGTGTTTGGACACGTGGTCTCATTGGATTTCAACAGATGTCACTGGAGGGACGGACCGAGTCGAGTGGATCAAATACATCTTCTTGTCAAATCAGCCCCCGGCGTCTGCCGACGGTCCTAACGTCACAGTTTTTCAGGGCAGATTGCTTTGCCGAGTTGGTGTCAGAAAGTTCCATTGAATTTTATCCGAGTGGGTGAACTCTAAGGAAATGAATAACGGGATGAGTCACCGCGCCCTCCAGTTCGAATCCCAGCTGTAGACAAAGACTCTACCTTAGCTTCGGGTCAGCGTATTCATTTCGAAGTGGTTTGTTTTAGCTTCATGCCGCTGACCAATTTGAACCGGGCGGCAGTGTAGCAGAATTAATACTGCAAACCAAACCTTTGGCTTTGTATTTTTCATCATCGAATTTTACCTTTATTTCATAGCAAGGAGACAAGTCCCATTCTCTCAAGGCTGAAGCTTGTAGAAATCAGACCCTTTAGGAGGAGCAATATCCCTTTCAGACCAGTAGAAGGTGGTAAATGTAGGGCACTGAGACAGGATAGGATGGAAATCCCTAAGTACCCCTCCTCACCCCAGCACTTTGGGGGTGAGAGTTACTGCTCCTCCCAAAGTGCCTGATATGCTACCAGGGAACGCTCGTTGGGTTCATTCTTGTGGACTTCGAAAGTGACATCAACAGAGCGCTAAATCCCGGCCGGTCCTGGCAGCCCCTAAGGTCTGATTGGAAGCTTAGAGCACGAGTAAAAGTGTATTTCCTGCCCTCAAGGAGCATGATACATGAGACCTAAAGATATGCAGTGTGGCTTAGTGGAAGGAGCACAGGCCTGGGAGTCAGAGGCCCTGGTTCTAATCCAGACTCTGCCATTTGTCGGCTCTGTGACCTTGAGCAAGTCACTCAACTTCTCTGCGCCTCGGTTTCCTCAACTGTAAAATGGGGATTCAATCCTACTCTTTCCTACTGGAGTGTAAGCTCCACATGGGACAGAGACTGTATCGAAACCTGATAAAACTTGCATCTACCCCAGCATTTAGAACAGTGCTTGACACATAGTTAGTGCTTAACAAATACCATGGGGGAAAAAAGATCTCCAAGCCAATGACACCACGTGAGAATTCTGGGCATTTCCGAAGCTGATGTGGTGCTCTGGTCTGGGTTAGGCAGCGGGGGCACAGACTGTCAGGATTCCCTCGCTGTCACCCACCTATCCCAGCAACCCCTGGGTGAGTCATGGTGGGAGATTGGGGGGGGCGGGGGGAAAGTTGCTCATATTTTTTCCTGGTCTTCCCAAAACCTTAAGATGCCTTGGTGTGAGATGGTTTGTTTCAGGAAATGTGGAATTGGTTTGGATGGTCAGATAGGCAGTTCCCCTCTGTGGAGTCAACCACCTTGTCCCTGACCCATCCCACTTTGCTTCCCCAGAGTCCCTCACCTGTTTTCATGTGACTTTCATTTGGGACCCACTGAGGCCCTCTGATGATGGTCTTCCCATTCGGACTTTTTGTACTTCTGAAAGTCTCTCGAAAGCCAATTATCATAGCTGGAGCCAGTTCCAGGGGATGGTGAAAGGCACCCAGGGCCCTTCCCCCCTCCCCCCCACACACTTTCTTCTCCCAGGAACATCCCATCCTTCCCACTTCTCCTCCCACTTGTCCTCCCAGCTGCAGAGAGTTGGTGACAGGTGTTCCCGGTCTTTTACCACTATTTCAGAATAAGCACAGGGGAGATCCGCTCCCTCGAGGGGGGAGGTAGAATGCAAATCCTTCTGTCACCAGACTGAGCTGAATTTAAAAGGCAGAATGTGGTCACGCTCCCCACCCTCCCCCCACCACCCCCCCCGCCCCCGAGGCCATTTCTAGAAGCTCTGCTATCTGTAAGGAAGCGTTTCTGGAACATTTCTCAAATACTTCAGAAACATTTCTGCCCCTGATTCTATTTCTGCTTCCTCTGCCAATCGAGATGTTTTGCTTCAGATCGGTAAATCGGATCATTTCAGAATCATCAAGTCCCTAACCAAGATAAGTCCTTTTTCCTTCACCGAAGAAAAATTAGCAATGTAGCCCAGGAGAGTTTTTCCTCTGTTAATGCATTTTTAAAAATCTTTTTGGAAATATATCATCCGGTTGCCTTTTCCCCACTGGCCCTACATATTGAAATAATCATTATCCTGGGATGGAAGTGAGACTTTCAGTCCTTGATCTATCCTGGGAAGGCTCAGGGAGGCAGGATCAGCTTCAGGGAGCCTGATCAACTTGCCCCGCTCCTCCCACCCTTGAGGCTTCTGACAACTCCAGGCTTGATGTCCCCACCCGCACCCCTTCCCATGACTCCTGCAGCCCCATTCACTGCTGAGGGAAAAGCCCAGAGGGGTGTGCACCCTTTAGGTGATACTCCACCATCATCTTTAGTAGGGGACCTATGCCCAGGACACCAGGAGTGGAGGGTGGACTCTCCCCTGAGAGCTTTCCCGACTCTCCAGAAGTGACTGCCAACTTCCTTGCACTGGCAGATGTGAACCCCGTTGCCCCAGGAACCTGGTTTCAGGCACCGGTGAGCTCTGTCCACGGTGGCAGTTTGCCGGAATTGACTGGTGAGATCAAAGTGGCATGTTTTAATCTTTATTTTGTTCAAACCGTATAGGGTTTTCAGGACTCGTGACAGAATTTGAAATCCAACTTTTCCCTCCATTTATGACTGATGGCGGGTATCTCCTTAGGGATGTTGAGGTTATTCATCATAGTACGAGTCATCTCTGCTGCTGGGCGCTAAACATCACCGTAGAATCACAGGGGTGTTTTCATGAAGCCATTCTGTATCCCAGTGACAGCTTTATTGAGCTTCCTAGCAACAGCACTGACTACTTGGGGTGAATTTGCATTTCTCAAAGCCCTTTGCCACTAAGGAAATTCAAATTGTTTTTCCAGCAGTCGAGCCTCGTCACCATCACGATGACGCTGATACATGAAATTGCTTCCAGATAGGTAAACCAAGGGGCTGGAACAGGCCTGCGGCTTGATCTCTCCTTCACTGAAAATTTGTTTCCAACAGACTGTATTAAAGGCATCCGAACTATCACTGTGAGGTCCTGCGGGTGCCTCGCCTGCCTGGGCAATGGGGAAGGGTGGGTTTGAACAATAGTAATTGATACTTGTTAAGCACTTACAGTGTGCTAAGCACTGGGGTAGATACAAGATAATCAGGTTGGGCAGAGTCTCTGTCCCCCATGGGGCTCACGCTCTTAATCCCCATTTTACAGATGAGGTAACTGAGGCCCAGAGAAGTGAAGTGACTGGCCCGAGGTCACACGGCAGACTTGTGGCAGAGCCAGAATTAGAACCCAGGTCCTTTGGACTCCCAGGCCCGGGCTTTAGTCAGTAAGCCATGCTGCTCGAACCCACCCTGAGTGCCGTTTGCTTGAGAGGGATTAGCTGCTGAGAGCCAGCCCAGGCTGAGCTGTCCAAGGACGTGCTGGGGGAGAAAGGCAAGATCTCCGTCCCACTTTTAGATGTAAGTTTGCCGTCCTCCCCCTCCCACCCACGGCCCCGGGCTCCCAGCCACTCGATCAGATAATCAGGGCATGGATTACCACCACCGACCAGCTCTCGAGGGGCACGGAGGCCATGGGTTCTACCCCAGGCCCTGCCAGTCGACTGCCGGGTGATCTTGGTCAAGTCGCTTAACTTCTTTGGGCCTCGGTTTCCTCGTCTGTAATGTGGGGGGTTAGGTACCTGTTCTCCCTCAGCCTGTGGGACCCACAGGACTGCTTCTGACCTGATTATATCTACCCCAGCGCTTAGTATAGTGCTCGATACGTAGCAAGCGCTTCATGAACACCACACAGTTATTATTCACTGTGGGGAGGTGCTTAAGAAAGAATGCGTGGCCAGCCACAAAACCTCTGACCACCACCAGACTGTGGGAATGTTGGGCCCTGCTAGGACAACCTTATAAGGGATGTGAAATGAGTGAATGCTGGGTTCATCTGCTCTGGCAATTTAATACAAATTTTGCCTCGCCCTCACGTATTTCACTAATCCAGTTGTAAGAGCTAGCATTTCTTAGATGGCTCCTCCTGGTGAATGAGAAACTGTCCTCTGCAAGGGGGTGCCGACTCATGACGGCCCTTTGGATGACCCATAGACATGAACAAACATGTAATACTGATAATGTGGCCTGTTGTGCTTAAATCAATCAGTGGTATTTATTGAGTGCTTACTGTGTGCAGAGCACCGGACGAAGCGCTTGGGAGAGGACAAATAGGAGAAAAATACTTACAAGTGTTGTAGATAGCTAAAAGAAGACCTGTCACGGGGTAGATGTTAAGAGGCGTTCTATTTATTGTCTGTCCCTAATTTGTGATTGGTGAATTATATCTGCCGGCTGCCAGCCAGCATTCCACCTATGAAGTGGCCCACCTGACTGAAAATCTAGCAAGTCCTGGCCTTAGACCTTGAAAAGCATTGCCAGAGCTGATGAACCCAGCAGGTAGCTAGAGGAAGACATTATCACCGTGGCGCTCCTTTAGTAACGCTGGTATACGTTAAGCGCGTCCTATGTGCCAAGCACCGTACTAAGCGCTGGGGTAGATACAGTATGAGCAGATCAGACATAGTCCCTGTCCCACATGGGGCATCCTTTCCATAGCTTCCGTCTTTGGCAGCGAGGCGGTGTTGCCTCTGGCTAAGCCATCCTTGCTGACAAGGTCCAGAAAAATCTGCCAGGCGAAAAGCTGGCTCACATCTATCGAGGCCCCAGTGAAGCCAGTCGAGGCCAGTTCCAGGCCCAGACTAGTGAGTATTTCTGAAAAGTTAATTTCTCTTAGGCCCCGGGCATCTGCGTGGCCAAGACCAGGCCCTTCTGGGCAGACACAGTTCAGGAGACCAGGGCTCCAGAAGTCATTATAGAAGGGCCGTGTGGGTTGTGGAGAAGAAAGCTATCTAACCTTCTTTCCAAAAAGTCCTAGCTTAATTTATCTGAGGCTTCAGGCGTCTGTGTGGCCAAGTCCATGCCCTTCTGGGCAGGCATATTTTAGAAGTCCAGGGATCCAGAAGTCGTCGTAGAAGCGTTGTGAGGTTGGGGAGAAGAAGGCTATGAATTTGACCTTAATGAATGAAGAACATCCTGATTTTCCAGGGTCAGGGTAGGTGTGAATTCCAGAGTCAGGTTCAAAGCAACATCAGCCACTTGTTTCAGAACCAAAGATTCCAGCAGCTTGGCCGTTGACAGTTTTTCCAAGAAGGATGTAAGTTGCTTTTCCGGTTCAATGTGCCACGCATGTTGTTTGCATGGAATTGTGCTGCCCATAAAGCTCTAAGTCCTTGTAGCCTTCCTCCGGTCCGGATCTCATGCTACTTGTACAACTCTTTGTTCCAGATTTCCACATGGAAGAGGTTCCGGATTGGCCCGGGGTCCGCCTGAGACTGGGCCAAGTTTCCGGATTGGCCGTGGACCTTGACAATCACCTGGTGGTTTTCCACAGGGGCGACCACGTCTGGGATGGAAAGTGAGTAAAGGTTTTTCCCGGGGTGAGTTGATCTTCCAGGTCTGGGTGTCTTCCTCTGGGTGGCATCTGAGTTGAGGTCCACTCTGATTTTTTTCCAACCTCTTCCGATGCAAATCCAGATGGGAAAGCTGGTCCCTGCCTAGTCTCAGTGCTGCTTCAGGCTGGGGCGGTTCAACAAGGAGGCAACAAGGCCGTGAAAGCGACATCACCTCCCAAGGCAAGGGCTTCAGGATGGACACTTTTTGCTTTTCGGTCCATTCTCCTCTCTAGGAGTGGGGTTTCTCCTGCCCCTGGCTAAAATTGAAATAAATGGAAATCCAGGACAACTTCTGGGCCACTGTTTGGAAAACATGGCACTCCTTTGAGATGATCTGGTAGGGAGCAGAGCGAAGAGACTGGGGACTTTTCTTCCAGTCCTTGTTGCCCCTATAGAGGAACTCAGGGAGGATGTGGGGAGGATGAGCCGGGGAAGGACCCACAGTCATGTGATGCTTATCCAAACCTTTGTCATGGATCTTATCTATGTGTCCTGGGATTTTTTCAGAGCCTGGGAACCTCCTCCCATTGCAAATTATTACACTGGAGCCTAAGCCTCTATAAAAAAGACCCTTTTTCCTTAACATAAAAAAATTATCCCTTGTGCAATATTAACAGGTTAGACGCAGTCTGTGGCCCACATGGGGCACATGGTCCTGATCCCCATTTGACAGATGAGATACCTGAGGCACAGAGAAATTAAGTGACTTGCCCAAAGTCACACAGCAGACAAGTGGCCGAACTAGAATTAGAACCCATGCTAGTATAACACGTTCAATAAATACCATTGATTGACTGACCTAGCGGAAAAAGTAATACTAATAATGTTGGCATTTGTTAAGCGCTTACTATGTGCCAAGCAGTGTTCTGAGCACTGGGGTAGATACAATGTAATTAGGAGTTCCTACGTGGGGATCACAGCCTTAATCCCCATTTTACAGATGAGGTAACTGAGGCACAGAGAAGTTAAGTGACTTGCCCAAAGTCACACAGCTGACAAGTGGCAGAGCCAGAATTCAAACCCATGATCTCTGACTCCAAAGCCCATGCTCTTTCCATTGAGCCACGCTGCTTCTGCATCTACCCCAGCGCTTAGCACAAAGCAAGCAGTTAATAAATACCATGATTATTTCAAGTGGAAGATGATCAACCTTTGGAGATGTCATCATGACTCTATGTTGCCGAAGGGAGAGAACAAAGAATTAGTTATGGAAGTATGAAAGTGTAGAGTTAGCAGAGAATTAGGCGTTGGCCACAGTGCAAAAGACATCATGTGTTGGACTTACAGTGAGAGAGAGGGAACGCCAAAGCAAGATTCTAGCTCAGTCAGTCATTCAGTGCCTTAGGAAAAAGAAATAGAGTCAACTCTGGGTTCCAATTTCTCTGGGGGAGGACAGAGGAGAGCTAAGACAAGGAACTAAGGTCGGTCAGTCAGCCAATCGCATTTATTGAGCGCTTGCTGTGTCCAGAGCACTGTTGTAAGCACTTGGGAGGGTACAATATATAATAAAAAGACACATTCCCTGCCCACAACAAGCTTTACAGTCTACGGCGGGAGACAGACCTTAAATAAGTACATTACAGATATGCACCCAAGAGGTGCATGTGGTACATAAACGTGGGTCGATTCCCCCCTTTGCCCGAGGGGAAAGGAAAGTGTGCTATTTTCCTCTCCTACTTAAAGTCTTAGATAACTCTGGGCAAGAAGATGCTGAATTCGTTTCATTTTGTGTGATGAAGATGCGTGAGGGAATTTAAAATAAACTGAGGTAGCCAGCCAAACTCACATTTAAATGATTTTGACTGGGAGCTCTTGTGAGAAGGGATTGCAACTTTGGTATGTCAATCCCTATAGAATCCTAAACCCTAGTTAGGGAAGTAATTGTTGAACTGATATAGACTGATAACTCTGCATAAGAAAAAAATCATCCTGAGTAATAATAATAATGTTGGTATTTGTTAAGCGCTTACTATGTGCCGAGCACTGTTCTAAACGCTGGGGTAGACACAGGGGAATCAGGTTGTCCCACGTGGGGCTCACAGTCTTAATCCCCATTTTACAGATGAGGGAACTGAGGCACAGAGAAGTTAAGTGACTTGCCCACAGTCACACAGCCGACAAGTGGCAGAGCTGGGATTCGAACTCATGAGCCCTGACTCCAAAGCCCGTGCTCTTTCCACTGAGCCACGCTGCTTCTCTAAGCATTATTGAGTGTTTAGCATTAAGTGCTCCAAAGTCCAGAAGTACAATTGATAAGGGGCAAGTTTGCCTGGAAAATGAAAAGGTTTGACAGGCAAATATGTCAGTTTTTGGGGTCCGTGATGTGGGGCTGTCACCTAAAGTGTTCATGTTTGAAGTAGATTGGCCTAGTGGAAGGAGCACGGGCCTGGGAGTCAGAGGACCTAAATTCTACTCCCAGTTCTGCCACTTCCCTGCTGTGTGACCTTGGGCAAGTCACTGAACTTCTCTGTGCCTCAGTTACCTCATTTGCAAAAGGGGGATTAAATCCTATTCCCTCCACTTAGCCCATGAGCCTCATAGAGGACAGGGACTGCATCTGACCTGATTATCTTGTATTTACACCAGAGTGTAGTACAGTGCTTGGCGCGTGATAAGAACTTAACAAATACCATAGTTATTATTAGTATCGATTTTTCAAGAAATGCTTTTTCGTTTTTGGCCCTAGAGAGAAGCCATTTGCCCAGTCATGCCCCTAGCTACATTCCTCTGCCAATCCCTTTAAAAAGATTTTTGCAATGGCTTGCTTTCTTCCTTTTATCATTTTCACATTTCACCAAATTGTGATCAAATAATGAGCCAGTTAAAAACTTAATGAAATCAGTTTCCTGCCATAAAAATATATATATTTCCTTGATGTTGCTGGGTGGTTTTAACCGCTCATAGTAACAAAAGTAAACGACATTGCTTTGTTTTTAGGTTGACAAAGCTGGATCGATAGTGTGTGTTAAATTGAAAGCATCATTAATAAGAACCTCTTTGGGGACTATTGTTACCTTTCAGGAAAAAAACTACTAGAGGAGACTGTTAGCCTAGAAGGATCAAATAATTGTGTGATGTATATTTTTAACGGCAAGAGAACATCATTCTAAATATTGGGTGGTTCTACTAGGGTTATGCATGAGTCTCAGAAGTATCTCTACCAAACTAATCAATGGAGGGGTAACAGACTTGAATAGTAGGTCACCTTCCAAAAGAGCAAGCTGAATCTCTATAAATATTTAATGTCATGCTGACCTTTTTTTTTGGGTTTTGGTTTATGCTGTTACGCTATAAAGTATTAATAGCTTTTTTCGCATCCTTCTCTGTTGCTATAAGGAAAATTCTGTTTCACCTAAGATCCATTAATTGTAGAATGATTTCAGGAGGCACCAAGAAAATGCTAATAATAATAATAACTAAAGCAACTCACTTTGCCTTGGGCTTTAAAAAGTCACCAAAATAAATTAGAATAGTCGTGATGATTATTTGTAAAAATGAGACCTCCCCTCCCCCCCAATTAATTGTGTAGGCAAAACATTTGGAAAGCTTTTTATCCTTTAAGTTTATCATGGAAGCACTCAAATTGATTTTCCTAAATTTAATTAAATGTATTTCAGTAATGTGCTTATAAGTTAAGCTAAGGCTATTCCCATGTTTTTACATGTAATTTATTCTAAAAAAAGTGTAACCGGTATATTTTGCCAAACCATATATTTTTGTGAAGTAGCATAGCTGTTTTTAATAGCACTTAAATTTGAAGTATCTATCTCCTTTCCCCCCCTCTTCCCTCATACATACTCCTGGGGACTTTATTTTAACATTAGAGAGAAAATTAAACAGGAAGTCAATAAATATTTTTCTCCTTTTGTAACCTTGGAAGTTGGTTCATTGAGAATGTGCTTATGTTGAACTAATAGATCTGTGCTCAGCACAGCTGATAGGCCCCAGGTGATCATGCCCAACATGCAGGCATTAACAGATATTTGAAGAAAATAACAAATCAACGGCACAGAACTTCGAATGAACACGGTCTTTTTCCAATCCCTGCTCTGTCGCTTGTCTGTTGTGTGACCTGGGGCAAGTCACTTAATTTTTCTGTGCCTCAATTACTTCATCTGTAAAATGGGGATTAAGTCTGTGAGCCCCACGTGGGACATGGACCGTGAGCAACCTGACCAGCTTGTATCTACCCCAGCATTTAGTGCAGTGCCTGGCACACAGTAAGCGCTTAACAAATACCATTAAAAAAAAACTGCCATTGAAATCTAGCAAGTAGAGAAAGCAGTATGGCTTAGGGGAAGGAGCATTGGCCTCGGAGTCAGAGAACCTGAGTTCTAGTCAGTTGCTTGCTGTGTGACCTTGAGCAAGTCCCTTGATTTCTCTGTGCCTCATTTCTCCCGTTCTCCCTCCTATTTAGACTGTGAGCCCAGGCAGGTCAGGGACTGTATCCAACCTAAATGATTTATCTCTACTTCAGCGCTTAGAACAGTATTTGAGACGTAGTAAGTGCTTAACAAATCCCCTAAAAAGGTGGAATGGAACTGGCGGTGTGGGCTTTCCCAGGCACCCAGTAGCTCAGATTTAACGATTTTCCATTTTGATGTTTGACCCAGCTCGTTTGACGCATCGTTTGTTTACCAACAAAGAGGACTCGGCCCGATCAAAGAGGCGACCATCCTTGTAATAGACCCAAACAGCGCGGCGGTACTTCAGTCCACTGGAAAGAATCTGTAAGTTACGTTGTGATTTTTAAACCGAAATCGCGAAGATGACCCATTGGCGGGCTGGGGCCGGCCGGCCGGTGAGGCTAATGACCGGGTACCCATCGTTGGCCAGTTGGCAAATCGGTGGTATTTACTGAGTGCTTGCTGTGTACAGAGCGCCCAACTAAGGGCTTGGGAAGGTACAGTACAATAGAGTTGGTTGACGTGATCGTTGCCCACATTCATTCATTCATTCAATAGTATTTATTGAGCACTTACTATGTGCAGAGCACTGTACGAAGCGCTTGGAATGTACAGTTCGGCAACGGTTAGAGACGGAGAGCTTACAGTCGAGGGGGGGAGAAATCGTTATGAAACAGTGCCTAGGTGGGAATCACTCTCCCGCTGAGGAAGGCAGTCAGTCAAAGAGAAGCAGCGTGGCTCAGTGGAAAGAGCCCGGGTTTGGGAGTCAGCGGTCATGGGTTCGAATTCTGCCCCTGCCACTTGTCAGCTGTGTGACTGTGGGCAAGTCACTTTACTTCTCGGTGCCTCAGTTACCTCATCTGTAAAATGGGAATTAAGACTGTGAGCCTCACGTGGGACAACCTGATTACCCTGTATCTACCCCAGCGCTTAGAACAGTGCTCTGCACATAGTAAGAGCTTGACAAATGCCAACATCATTATTATTATTATTGAGGCACAGGAGTTCACCGTGCCCTCAAACACCATCTCCCACATGTCGTACCTCTGCCTCGGAGCACCGCACGTACTCTTCCCCCATCCTGGAATTCCCCCACTTCGTCAATCCACAACCATCTCTCTCTTTCAATTCTCTCGCTTCAGTTCTCTCTCTTCAATTATATACTAAAAACCCACCTTCTCCACCATAAAACTTTTCCATCTTAGGCCCATCTAGCTCACTCGATATCTCTCAGTTCTCCAGGGAATAGATATTTTAGGGGGATATTAAGTGTCATTTGAGATTAACTTATTAGCCGGCTTTGTTTTTAATTTTAGCTTCTAAATTTTTATGATTCACTTACAGCTTGTGCATGGCAAGCTTATCCGGGGTACTATTCCTCCTTTTTGGCCTGTGGACAGGGAACATGTCTGGGAACTCTGTTTTATTGTGTCCTCTTAAGGGCTTAGTAAAATGCTGTGCACACAGAAAGCGCTCAAGAAATACTATTAATTGATTGATTGATTTTCTCCTTATGCAAATGGATAAACCTAGGTAAAATGCAGGCAGGGAGTAGCCAACAAGACCACTGAGGAGGGAAAACTTGACAAAAAATAGGTTGGTGATGTATAAATTATGACATTTGAACACAGAGGCAGCAGCGTATTTATATCTACCCCTAAGGCAAGTTTAATGAGTGTTCATCGTGGGCAGGGAACATGTTTACCAACTTTCTTATATTGTACTCTCCCAAACACATAGTACCATGCTTTGTACACAGTAAGCACTCAATAAATATGACTGATTGTGGACCAGCTCAAGGACAAGTATGTTCCTTGAAAAGAACATGGACATGGGGATCAGAGAACCTGGGTTCTCATTCTAGCTGTACCTGCTGGGTGATTTTGGGCAGGCGTTTCCTTCCCTGTGCTTCAGTTTCCTCATCTGTAAAATGTGGATTCAATACCTGTTCTCCTTCCTACTTGGACTCTGAGCCCCATGTGGGACAGGGACTGTCCCACAGTCTGATTAACAGTGCCTCAAACAGTGCTTGGCACATAGTAGCTCTTAACAAATACAACTATTATATTATAATGATAATACTGATAATGATAATAATTATAATAACAGTAAATAGACAAGGGAAGCCGACTTGGAGGAGCTGAGGGAGCCAGAGAGGTTCACTCTGGAGGCTTTCATACCCATTATAGAACAGTTCTGCCTCCTTCCTCCAATCTCCTACCTACGCACCCACGTATGGTAGCCCTCAAGAAAATGTCCAGCCGGAAAGGAGACAGGTGAACCCTCAGATGGGAAATCTTGTGCTACCTCTCCCACCGAGCATTCTACTCCCTAGAGGAGCCGGTGGGGAGCAGATAGTCACGGTGGTAATTGTTTATACTAAAGCTGGAGATAAGGTTATTAGGTCACAGGTCAATTTTGGGTTTCAGGGAGGAGACTGAAGTCTAGGAGCCCCCGTAGTAGCATTCTTGGAAATTGGCTCCAATTGCACACCCAAGGCAAGCGTGCTTCAGGAAGTCACAGGTCAGGTGCAGATGGAGATCTGGTAGCCAGAAAATTTGCTCAGTTGTTGATCCTGTTGCCAAGAATGGGGGGGTTGACGGTTCGTCCCACAAACGGTCCAGGTTGGTGTGCTAACGAGTGGAGAATTAGGATGGGATTCCTAAAAAAAAAAACTTTAGTCCCATCTGGTGGTGAAAGTGTTAAGAAAAATGCCACCAAATATTTTACAAGTGAAATTGAGAAAGGCAGGGATTGTTTTAAGAACACATTTTTGAAAAGGAATTGAGGTGGGAAAACCCATCCCCGCTCAATAGCCGACCTGTGTCAACTGTATGTACCTTCTTTGGTTTTTCTTATGCCTCTGGGACTTGGCCCTGTTGGTCACAGGTCTTCGGTGCATTTGTGTCTGACCCGTCTACCTTATTAGCTCACTTTCTCTCTGAGGCAGGGAGGGTGACTTCCTCCTTCTAGAACCTCCCTGGGCTCATAATGCCGTGCTCTGCCTCCATGGGGAAGTCCCGTACGTTTGATTGCTCTGCAGCCGAACAAATCATTCTTCAGTGGGAAGCAACATGTGAGCAAAAGGAACACGTTACAGAGGTAAAAAGTGCCCTCCACTTACATGAATTGAGGAGTAAACAAACTCCATGTGAAACCTCTCTGAGCACCAGATGTAGCTCATGATTTCGTCTCTTGCCTAAACCACGCTGTGAACTTGGCAGTTCAAGGAAGTTGGGCTAATGTGCGTGGCTGTTGCCAACAGCGGCCATTCATTCATTCAGTCGTATTTACTGAGCACTTATTGTGTGCAGAGCACTGTACTAAGCACTTGAGAAAATGCAATACAACAGTAAACAATGACATTCCCAGCTTACAACAAGCCCACGGTCTAGAGTTAGGAAGACAGAAAGACAGCAAGAGCACAAGCCCGGGAGTCAGCCTGGGTCCTAATCCCCGCTCTGCCAATTGCCCACCGTGTAACTGTGGCCAAGTCATTTCACTGCTCTGTGCCTCGGTTTCCTCGATTGTTAAGTGAAGATTAAGTCCCTGTTCTCCCTTCTACGTAGACTGTGAGCCCCATGCAGGACAGGGACTGTGTCCGACCTAATTAGCTTGTACCTACCCCAGTGCAGTGTTTGACACATAATAAATGCTAAACAAATGCCATAAAAAAAAGGACTGGGCTTTGAGGTTCCCACCAGCTATTTAGACTGTTGCAGGAGCTAGCAGAAGCGTCCAGTGTTGAAAGGTTAGGGAAGGTGATGATATTATTTTTATTTATATTAATATCTGTCTCCCCCTCTACACTGTGAACTCATTATGGGTAGGAAATGAGTCTACCAACTCTGTTACAGTGTATTCTCTAAAGCACCCACTATAGAGCCGATAGTAAGCGATTAGTAAATACAGTGAATTGATTGAGTGCAATAATCACACCTATTGACTCAGGAGCTGGTGATAGTGAAGTTCAGTAATAATTGTGGTATCTGTTAAGTGCTTACTATGGGCCAGGTACTGTACTAAGCACCAGTAAAATACAAGATAATTGGGTTGAACTCAGTCCCTGTCCCACACTGGGCTCACACCCTTAATCCCCATTTTACAGATGAGGTAACAGGCCCCGAGAAATTACTTACCCAAGGTCCCACAGCAGGCCACCCAGGTCCTTGTGACTCCCAGCCCCACGCTCTTTCCACAAGGCCATATTGCTTCATCGGACAGTATTTTACTGCTATGAAGCTGAGGTTTCAAATACCAATCAGTCGTTTTAATCGACTGGTTGATGCAGCGGATGATAAGGGAGCAGAATTCATTACAACCAGAAGTAGTGGGTTCGGTAGAGATGTAGGTAAACTTGTGGGGCGAGAGGTCTCCAATAAGGTTGTAGAAGGGATGGTAGCGATAGCAGATGGCACGTCCTTTACCCGTAAGTAGGATGACAAGAAGGGCAGCGAGAGTACTGGATGTCAATTAATCAAGCAGTGATATTTATTGAGCACTTAGTGTGTCGAGCACTGTTCTGTGTGCTTGGGAGGGTACTTCCCACTGTCAGGAACCAGAACACCAGACTGTAGGACTGACTTGGCTGGACAGTACTTTTGATTTCTATCCTTCCATTTCAGAAAACGCTTAACTTGTTTATGTATAAATGCACAACTCTTCTGGGTTTTTTTTATGTACTTAGGTGTGTTTAGATGTTTTTCAGCAAATTACCTGTTTTCCTTAGAATTTCAGTCCTGTCTTTCTGGACCCAGTTTCTCTTTGGTGATTTTCTTCAAGTTATCTAAGAATTCAATTTAAACTTTGAAATAAACTCCAGATAGTCACAATCTGCTCCCCCTGGGGTCTCACACTCCCCTAAAGAGAATAGAGGCAGCAGTGAGTGAGGGCTCCCTGGTGGGAGATGGGCTCTGACCTACGATTCCTGGGAATTGTGAATGCAGCACCCAGGTGATACCTAGGTGATTCACTTTTCTGATTATTATTATTATCATATTTGTTAAGCACTTATAATGTGTCAAGCACTCCTCTAAGCACTAGAGTGGATACAAGTTAATCAGGTCAGGCACTGTCCCTGCCCACGTAGAGCTCAAAGTCCAAGTAGGAGGGCTGACAGGCATTGACTCCATTTTACAAATGAGGAAACTGAGGCACAGAGAAGTGATGTGACTCATCCACGATCACACAGCAGGCAACTGGCAGAGCCAGGAGTAGAAACCAGGTCCTCTAACTCCCAGGCCCATGCTCTTTCTAGGCCACGCTGATTTGTGTAGTTGTTACTCTACGGGTGTGTGCGGTGATACTTGGGTATTTTCTCCCAGAAACCTGAATTGGAGGTAACTGATGACTCTGACAAATGATGATGCCGTCATTTTTGTTTTACAGGTTTTATTTACCTCACGGCTTGAGCGTAGATAAAGACGGAAATTACTGGGTTACTGACGTGGCTCTCCACCAGGTACTTATGTCACTTCGGTGAAAAGAAACCCTACAGATCGAGGAAAATAAGCCTCCAGCTTCTTTCCTCTCGACTTCTCTTTCAACCCCGTACAACATTCCAGATTCAAAGATATAAACCGACGTGCCGCGTTGGCCGGCTAATCTCTTCCCCAAGCAGTCGGGCAAGCACCCGCCCAGGTTTTTAACAGAGATCTGGATGGGATTGCCGAAGGGTACCAGCAGTTGACTGCGTCTTGTTTTGAGGCGCGGGTTTCCCAAGTGGAGAATGGACTGAGGTCCAAAGTCTCGGGCATCCAAAGTGGAGGAGGTGGTGGAGCCAGAGAAGTAGGCAAGGGGGCCATTGACTGAGGGCTCCCAATGGCCAGGGACTCCCAGTAGCCTCGATCCTGCCCGGAACCTAAGTGAAATGAAGGGGAAAGGGTCCAGAGATCCACATGGGGGGAAACAGAGACGGGATCAAGGTGTTTCCCAACACTTGTTCCTTTCAGCAGCACCCGAGCCTGCCTCAGCCCCTGCTATTGCTGAGGGAAATGGTCCTCCTAAACCCTAGAGTGTGTGCTTTTGGGAGTGTGTGTGTGTGTCTGCGAGTGTGTACAGATTGGGCAACCTTTTCCTCTTTTGTTCTCAAAAGGTCTTCAAGCTGGCACCAAACTCTCAAGAGCATCCTCTGCTGATCTTAGGAAAGAGCATGCAACCGGGCAGTGACAAGAATCATTTCTGCCAACCCACCGACGTGGCCGTGGATCCGGGGTCCGGAGCCATTTATGTCGCCGACGGCTACTGCAACAGTCGGATCGTCCAGTTTTCCCAGGACGGAGCGTTTGTCACTCAGTGGGGCGAAGGTAACCTCCGGGCCTCACGCCACCGGCTTGGCGGGGTTTGTCCGGGGTCTCTAGCAACAAACCCACAGATTCACCTCCTGAAGATTCCCTGCCTGAGAATCCCTTTCTCCAGAGACAGAAAACTGTCTAGAAAACAATCAGTGAATCGATCCCACTAAGTGCGTGGGAGAGTAATAATTATGTTACTTGTTCATTTGTTAAGTGCTTACTATATGCCAGGCACTAAGTACTGAGGTGGAGACAGGTTAATCAGGTTGGATTCAGTCCCTGTCCCACGTGGGGCTCACAGTCTCAATCCCCATTTTACAGACGAGGTAACTGAGGCAGAGAGAAGCAAACTGACATGCCCAAGGACACACAACACACAGGTGGTGGAACTGGGATTAGAACCCATGACCTTCTGAATCCCAGGCCCATGCTCTATCCACTTTGCCATGCTGCTTCTCCCTGTACAATAGAGTACAATACAACAGAGTGGGTAGGCACAATTCCTGCCCAGTAGGAGCTTACAGTCTAGTGGGAGAGACAGACACTAAAGTAAATTACAGATCGGAGAATCGGCAGAGCATAGGGATATGTATGTAATTTCTGTGGGGCTTGGATAGAGTGAGCATCAAATGCTTCAGGTGATGCAGAAGGGAGGGAAAATAGAGTGGAGAGATGAGGAAAAAGGTGAGGAAGGTCTCTTGGAGATGTTATTTTAGTAGAGCACTGAAGATGAGGAGAATGGTGGTCTTTTAGATGTGAAGGGGGAGGGAGTTCCAGGCTAGAGGGAGGAGGTGGGCAAGAGATTTGCAAAGGACTTCAAGAAGAATCTGCATTTTCCCTTTCCTCCCAGGCTCCTGGCAGAAATCGGTATGTGTTGGGGATTACACTTATGGGTGTTTAAAGAACTTATTTGAGGCTGATCCTAGAGCCCTAATAAGTTAGTACCAGCAATGTCCAAAGTGCAAAAATTGAGTTTTGATATTCGTGGTGATGTACAGATTGATCCGATGTTTCTGTTTTAGAGACTTCGGGAGTCCCCGCTAAACCTGGCCAGTTGAGCATCCCCCACAGTTTGAGTCTCGTGCCAGAGGTGGGTCAGCTCTGCGTGGCCGATCGAGAAAACGGTCGCATTCAATGCTTTAAAAGTGCCACCGGCGAATTCGTGAGGGAGATCAAGCACATGGCCTTCGGAGGAAATGTATTTGCCATCTCATACGTTCCAGGTATCACGTCTTGGGTTTTTTTTTAACTTTTGCCCCACTGTTCTCCATCTTCAAAGTATTATCTGGTCACCTGCCTCTTCCCTCTGTGAGGCCCCGGAGCTCTCTGCCGGAGGCTCGAGGAAGCTCAAGGGAGTCCGTCCGGGGAGATTGTTCAAGCAGCAGGTCCCCCCAGGGTCTTGATGATCCAACCTGAGGCAGCAGGTGGCTGGTTCAGTGGGTGGGGCAGCTCCGGGGGTGGGCGGTGGGGGGCATCTTGTCCTAGAATATCTGGGCTTCCTTTTTTTATTGGTATTTAAGCACTTACTATGTTTCAAACACTGTTCTAAGCGCTAGAGTAGGTACAAGATAATTAGGTCAGACCGTCCCTGTCCCGCATGGGACTCACAGTCTAAGAAGGAGGGAAAACAGGTATTGGATCCTCATTTTACAGTTGAGGGTTCTGAGGCATAGAGAAGTCAAGTGACCTGCTCAAGGCCTAACAGATAATTGGTGGAGCCAGGATTAGACCCCAGGTCCTCTGACTCCCAAGCCCTTGCTCTTTCTACTAGGTCTTGCTGCTTCCTGAGGCTAATTCAAAGAGTGAGTTCAGGCAGGGGTGAATGCTGACCACAGTGGCCCAGAAGGCACCCCCCGGCCCGCCCCATTAGGGCCCCAAGGACCAACCGGAAAAGCTAGGATCGGACCCTGATTGAGTCAAAACGTTCACCCCATTGCGGAGTTCGAAGGTCGAACGGTGTGATCCTGTCCCTCCCTGCTCCGAGAGTGATTTTAAATCAGCTCATTTCCTCTTCCCACCCTCCCTTCCCAGGGGATTATGGGGCTTAGCCCGGGAGTTCCCGTGTTCTTTGAGAATAGATGGTCCCCAGTGTAAGATGTCTGGAACCCTAAACCGAAAGCTAAAGGCAGGAAATAAAAAAGTGAAAAGTCCTCATAAGAACTATTGTTCCTTTCACTGGGGTCCTGTTCTAGCTCCACTTAGGTTTGAGGTCAAAATAAGGCAGACAGAAAAACGGGAGATAGGAGAAAAGATTAGGAAAAAAAAAATGTATAAGAAAAAATCGGAAATGAGAAAGTCATGAGGCATTGAAGGCAAATGATGTGTCCTTAGCCCTTGGACTTTAGAATTCCCTAGTCTTGCCCAGACCTGTCTGGTAGGGATAGAGGGAATCTAGATGTTTGAATGTCCTCATGGAGACGGACTCCTCCTTAGGCAGTCCCCTGCCGTGTCTTGGAAGTAGCAGAGTCCGTCCAACTGGCCTAGAACTGAGGCCCCAGAGAGCCTGGCTGGGCCTTTGCTTTTCTTGGTGGTTCCACTGTTTCATCGCTTGATCACCTGGCACCCTCATTGTCTAAATGGTCCTGGTTTGGGTGGTAAGTGGAGTTTAGATTGTTGGCCTAGAGTGTAACCGTGTCTTTGTGTGTTTCTATTTGTGTATTGTTGTTGTTGCAGGACTGCTCCTGGCGGTTAATGGAAAACCAGTCTTTGGAGAGGGAAAACCAGTGCAAGGCTTCGTGATGAACTTTTCGGATGGGAGCATTATAGACACTTTCAGTCCAGGACGAAAGGTAATTCCCAGCCGTTCTCTCAGCTTTATTGTCCCCAGGGGCGGCTCAGCCGTGCGGGGCCCGACCCGGCCCGAACCTGCCTGAGACAGGGAAGCGGTGGAAAACTGAGCAGGCTCCAATTCAGCTGGATGCTGGGGGATTGGTTCCAGGCAGGACTCGGCTATTTCACGCAGTAAGCTGGTGTAGAAATCACGGTACCCGCAGCACAAAACCATGCGAAATGTCAGTGCGGTCTCACATCTAGGCAGCGGAATGAAGTCTAGACTAGAGAGGGGAGAGGCTGGAGGTCGTGAGGTGAGCGAGGAGGCCGACGCAGTAGTTGAGCTGGAGTGTGACCAGTAGGAGACAGTGGTGTTCACCGAGCACCTACTCTGTGCGGAGCACTGTACTAAGCGCTTAGGAGAGTACAGTACAAAAGGGTTGGTCGATGAAAACGATGGACAAGAGCTTGGACTTGACCCCCTTAAGGTTTGGCCTGCATTTCCTGCAAAGATGTTGCAAGACTGCAAGCTCGTTTCGGGCAGGGAACGTGTCTATCGTATCGTACTCTCCCAAGCGCTCAGTACAGTGCTCTGCACTCAGTAGGCATTCATTAAATACGACCGACTGGTGCGGGGAAGGGTCCGGATGCCAGTCGACCCGGCTAACGCCTGCCTTGTCCTTTTGGCAGCACTTCGACATGCCGCACGACATCGCTGCATCCGAAGACGGGCCGGTGTACGTGGGAGACGTTCACGCCAACACCGTCTGGAAGTTTGCCACCACCGAGAGTACGCTACCCCCCGTTTCACCGTTGGGCTGGTTTCTTTTTGACCTGTCTCTTGGAAATGTCCCACGTGAAAGCACTCGGGTCTCTGGGGTGCCGCCTTTTTCTCCAGCAGGTGTCCGGCCTGCGGCCGAACTCGCTAAAGAAAGCCTCCCCCGCCCGACAACATCAGTGCCCCCTCCCCGATAGTCACAGAAAGTCCTCTGTGGCCGATGCCTTGCCCTGGACTCTGGTAGCCGACGCTACGTTGGATGTTATTCCGGGGTGACGGGGCCTTTTGGGGAGCAAGGAGGGTGGGCTTGTCTCCGTTAGTTACTCACAGCCCCCCAAAGGACCTCCAGGCTTCAGCATCAGCCGGTTTCCTGGGGTCAGAAAGGATCTGGGCACTTCCTCGTTCCAAAGTCGTCCTGCCTATAGGGACACAAAACAGGCGTCTAACTGGGAATGGCTGCTGGGGTCAAGCTACGCCCCATCTAGACTACGCCCCATCTAGACTGGACCATTTCGGGGCTTTCTCGGCTGCTCTGCAGCAGTTGCCGGTGGTTCTGAACTTTCCTAAATGAGTCAGTCCTCTCCAGCGCCTCCCCCCAACCGCCTGCCCCTACAGGAAACACTTGTTTGCCTTCCGCTTGAGCTTCATGCCAAAGCGGGGAGGGGTCAGTTGTGAGCCAGGGGCAGAGGAGTCCTCATTCTGGGTTGAGGAGAATATGGAGAAAGACCAGTGGCTGCTGGTTTCCGGTGTGAGAGGGATGGAGGGAAAGAGCCGGGGGAGCCTGGGAAGAAAGGAGAGAAATCACCGACAGAGGAGCAAGAGTAATGGAAGGCTAGGATGGTCCCTGACAAGAAACGTTTGGGGGGCTTGCAATCTTTGGGCTCTCCCCTGAGCCCTGTAATCCTTCAGGGATGAGGCCCTCAATAATGTCCTCCTGTCGCATCTCTAGCTCAGAGAAGGGTGGCCCTTCTGGCCCTCCCCCCGACCCAATTCTCTGCAAACCCAGCCAGCCAGCGGGGGGAATTGAGATTTGATAGGGGTGAGAACCCCAGAGCCCGAACTGCTACAGGTCCCGACATCCTGGCACCCGAGCTAGCGATGTTCTCTCCGAGGCTTCTCTGCAGAGATCTCTGACTGGGTTTTTGCGGGGGACGTTTAATGGTATGTTTTAGGTGTTTCCTTTGTGTCAAACACTTTTCTAAGTGCTGGGGTGGGAAAAAGTTAATTAGATCCAACAGAGTCCCTGCCCGTGTGGGGGCTCCCAGTCTAAGTAGGAGAGAGAACAGGGATCCCCGTTTTATAGTTGAGGAAAAAGAGGCACAGAGAAGGGAAGTGACTTGCCCAAGGTCAAATGGCAGAGCCGAGATTAGAATGCAGGTCCTTCTGACTCCCAGGCCAGTGGTCTTTCCACTAGGCCTCTCTGCCAACAAACACCCCTGAGCAGCCCTTCCCACAGAGGCGAGGGTGTGGGGGGGGCGAGGATGAGGGGCGAAATACCCAAGTGGTCAAACTTTGGTGATCACTGAAACGTAATCGGAGGGAACGCAGAGTTGCTCCAGGGATTTGGGGCACAACGATTTGAGCTCCCCACAGATGAGCACCATCTACCTATGGACGACTTGGATAGTCACGAATCCCTTGTTTTGTTTTGGGGGTTTTTTTGGTATTTGTTAAGCACATACTATGTGCCAGGCACTGTACTAAGCACTAGGATAGATACAAGCTAATCAGGTTGGACACAGTCAAGTCCCAAATGGGGCTCACAGTCTCAACTCCCATTTTACAAAGGCACAGAGAAGTGAAGCGATTTGCCCAAAGTCACCGAGCAGATAGGTGGTGGAGCTGAGATTAGAATTCAGGTCTTCTGACTCCCAGGCCCATGCTCTTTCTCCTAGGCCATCCCGCCTCTCAGCTTAGGTGAATTTAAGTCAGGGGCTTCACTGGCATGGGCCACAAGCAGAGGTTGGCATCGGCAGAGGGGAGAGTAGATTGAATTATCGGGTGGCATATTGGTCGTAGGGCCCAAGTAACATCTCTCGGGGGGGTCCTGTGTTTGCAGAAATGGAGCATCGGTCAGTGAAAAAGGCCGGCATCGAAGTACAAGAGGCGCAAGGTAAGCCTGGCCGGGCTGGACCGTTGCTGCTGTGTTCGTTAGGTTTGAAATGGCCAAACTGTGGCCGTGGTAACGGTGGACTCTAGTCTGGTCCATTTGCACGAGCTTTATGGGCTGCTTCTGCACACAGCTGGCAGAGGGTCCCGCTTTTCCAACAGTGCTTGGCACATAGTAAGCGCTTAACAAATACCGTAATTATGATTTCGGACACGAAGGCGCTGTGATTACGAGCTCAGTCCCTCCGTGCAATGGGCGGACGCGAGAGCTGGTGGCCCGCCCGGCCGTTGAGAGGAGGGTTAGCAGTCGGAATGTCTCCTCCTCATCTCTCCTCTCTGCATCCCACGTCCCACCCCTCTCCAGCTTCTGCTCCGCCCCGCTTTGCCTGATCGAGGAGATGGACCAGGAAAGAATTTCTGTCTCTGGGTCCTGAGGTCTCCGCCTTGGCCGAATGGAGACCTGTGGGATTCCTTTTCTCTCTTCCTCCATACCCCCGCTTGTTAAATGGAAACGATGATACTAAGCGCTTGGGAGAATACGATACGGCCGAGTCGGTAGACACGCTCCCTGCCCACAACGAGCTTACAGTCTAGAAGGTTTCAATACCTGTTCTCCCTCCTGGTTGGACTGTGAGCCCCATGTAGGACCTGATTATCTGAAATCTACCCCAGCACTTAGTACAGTGCTTGACACAGGGTAAGCACCTAACATTCATTCGATTCATTCGATCGTATTTATTGAGCGCTTACTGTGTGCGGAGCACTGTACTAAGCGCTTGGAAAGTACAGTTCAGCAACAGAGACAATCCCTACCCAACAGCGGGCCCCCTTCACCTCCCCTCAGCCAAGCCCCCTTTCCCTCTGTTCCTCCCCCCTCTCCTTTTCACTCCCCTCAGCACTCTGCTCATTTGTATATATTTTTATTACCCTATTTTGTTAATGAGGTGTACATCCCCTCGATTCTATTTATTGTGATTATGTTGTCTTGTTTTTGTCCATCTGCCTCTCCCGATTAGACTCTGAGCCCGTCACCGAGCAGGGATCGTCTCTATCTGTTGCCGAATTGTACATTCCAAGCGCTTAGTACAGTACTCTGCGCATCGTAAGCGCTCAATAAATACTATTGAATGAATGAATGAAGTCTAGTCTAAGAAAAGCCACAATTTATCATTATTATTATTGAAGTTGCCGAGGCATGATTTCTCTCTGGTCTCTTGGAAGAAACAGAAACAGTGGTTGAAACGAGGGTGAAGAGCAAGCCGGCCTCCCCAGAGATGCTGAAGTTGCAGGAGAAACAGAAGTTGATCAAGAAAACCAACTCGGGCGTCTCCTTTGTCCTGATTACCACCCTGCTCGCCGTCCCCATCGTTGTCCTGCTGGCCATCGCTGCATTCATCCGGTGGAAGAAGTACCATCCCTATGGAGGTACGACCAGTTGAACCGGGGGGAGTTAGCTCTCGTGCTCTAGTCAAGCCGTTCCTGGGCCTCGGCAATGAGGGTCTTGGGCTTGGGGGGGGGTCTCTGGGATGTGCCTCCGTGGGACTCAGTTCTTTGGGAAGCCTGAGAACACCTGCCCTCCCCACAATAGATGATTCATAATCCAACATCTCCCTTCGAGAAGCTTTGGATCTTTCCCCAAAAGCATTCCCTTGTTCCTGTCTGCAAAACTTACAATTCAGTAAAAGTTTGTCATCATCATCAATGGAATTAATTTTTTTTTTTTTGGTATTTAAGCACTTAGTATGTGCCAGGCACTGTATTTACTCATTCATTCAATCGTATTTATCGAGCGCTTTCTGTGTGCAGAGCACTGTAATAAGCAACTGGGAGAGTACAATACAACAATAAACAGACTGAAGCACTGGGGTAGACACAGTTTATCAGGTTGGACGGAGCCACTGTCCCACATGGGGCTCACAGTCTTAATCCCCATTTTACAGTTGAGGGAACTGAAGCACAGAGAACTGAAGTGATTTGCCCAGGGTCACGCAACAGACAAGTGGCAGAGCCAGGATTAGAATCCAGGCTCTTCTGACTCCCAGACCTGTGCTCTATCCACTAGGCCACGCTTATTCTCTAGCATTTATTGAATGCTTACTGCGTGCTGAGCGCTGTACTAAACATTTGAGAGAGTATAATACAACAGAGTTGGTAGACAAGTTCCCTACCTACACTGAATTTACAATCTAAAGGGTTAAGATAGTGAGCTCCACATGTGACCGGGGCTGTATCCAACCTGACTGGCTTGCATCTACCCCAGTGTTTAGTACAGTGCCTGGCACATAGTAAGCATTTACCAGATGTCACAATTATTATTATTAGTTTTCCTTATTTGTCCCAAGAATCGATGTGGATTTCTTTTAGCCTCCAATAAGAGGGGCTTCTCCCAGGTGCTTTCTGAGGAAACCGGGCAAACCCGATGAATTTTGATCAAGACCAAACCCTCAATGAATCAAACAATCAATCAATGGTATTTATTGAGCGCTTGCTGGGCGCAGAGCACTGTATAAAGCATTTGGGAAAGGACAATACACAGAGTCGGCAGAACTTACTGTCTACGGGGGACACGGATGATAAAATAGATTGCAGAAAGGGGAAATAGTAGAACCTGCTGCCTCGCTCACACTGAGAATTGGGCCCCAGCGAACATCAGTTCATTCCAATTTTATTTGCTTGTGGGTGACTTCAAGGACGGGTTGATTAATTATGGATCACTGTAGGAGGCCGTGGCTCTGAGTTGAAACCGGCATCATGAGTTCAGGACGTGAGTTGGACTGAGGATGAAATGTTTCCTTTCTTTCCAGCAGATTCTGATCACAAACCTGAATCAAGCTCGGGAAGAATCCTGGGAAGACTGAGAGGTATGTTTGGGACCTCGTGGGGAGCAATTCCCCGGGGTTTTTAATTCCAACCAAAGTCAGCGTAGAAGCCCGTGTGTTTGACGACAAGATCATAAGCAGGGCTATTACTGGGTCAGACCCATGGTCCACCCAGCCCGGGATGGTCCTGCCTGCAACCATGGCAACGGGAAGCGTGGCTGACTCATGTGATTATTGCCCTCCAGGACATCCTTTCTCGTGGCTAAGGTTGGAATTATCTCACGCCCCCAGTTTAGTTCCCTGCATCCTTAATCTTCCTTCCAGGAATCTATCACGGAATACCCGTCCCTAAATGTATCCAAACACCTCTTGAACCTTCGTGATCATCAGAATTTACTGAGCACCTCCTCCGCGTAAAGGACTGTACTAGGCCCTTGAGAGAGCACAGTTTAAGACAAAGACATTAAGTCCTGCCTCAAGGAGCTTGCAGTCTGAGAGGAAAGAACTCAATCTCATCCACCTCGTGGCTAGGCCTTTGTCCCCATCCTCTCTCTGGCCTGGAACTCCCTCCCCCTACACGGCCAACAAACCACCACTCTCCCTGTCCCCTTCAAAGTCTTACTAAAATCACGTCTCCTCCGAGAGGCCTTTCCCAACTAATCCCTCATTTCCCCTGTTCCCTCTCCTTTCTGCGTCATCTATGCACTTGGATCCGTATGTTGTAAAGACCTGATATCCACCCCACTCTCAGCCCCATAGCACTTAAATACATAACTGCAATTTGTTTCACTCAGTATCTGTCTCCCCAGTACACTCCTTGTGGGCAGGATGATGTTTTAGGATGGTTGGGAAGCAGTGTGGCCTAGTGGATAAGGCACGGGCCTGGGAGTCAGAAGGACTGCTTCACTTCTCTGGGCCTCAGTTACCTCATCTGTAAAATAGGGATTGAGCTGAGAGCCCCACATGGGACAGGGACCGTGTCCAACCTGATTACCTTCTATCTATCCCAGAGCTTAGAACAGTGCCTGGCACAAAGTAAGCACTTAACAGATTCCACAGTTATTAACAATAATAAGGGGAGGGGCACTAGTCAGCTGTGTGACTTTGGGCAAGTCACTTAACTTCTCTGTGCCTCAGTTACCTCATCTGTAAAACGGGGATTAAGACTGTGACCCCCACGTGGGACAACCTGATTAAGTTGTATCTATCCCAGCGCTTAGAACAGCGCTTGGCACATAGTAAGTGCTTAACAAATACCATCATTACTATTATTATAAGAATTACGGGGAGGAGAAGGATGAAAAACAGCAGGAAAGAAGGGGAGAAATAAGAGGGCACTTGGGACTGCATCTTTTTAGTTGCACTCTCCCCACAATAGGCACTCCGTTAATTAACTCTCCCCACCCCTGTCATTTTGTCAGACTTCTCCTTCTCCTGCTCCTACCATACCCCTTGGCAATCTTAATGAGTTACTCCACCCAGCCCCCCAGCTCATTATTGGGGGTCTCATCTTCCTCTCACCCCTGCCCAGGGTGGTCATCATTATTTACAATTAAGCGGTAGAGAAAATCACCTTTCATTTCCACCTCAAAGTTTGGGAGCGGGGCAGTTATGAGAGTGGGTATATCCAGTGAACCTGCCACCTACAAGCTGTGACAAATGGCCCCTCCCCCTGGTGGCATGGGATTTGGGGAACAAAAATGACCTGTTCATACTGTCCATACCCTCCGTAATTCTCTAAAACTCAGTCACCTCCTCTCTGCAGACTGAAGAGTCCTCCCCCTTTCAGTCTTTCCTCACATGGAAGCTTCCCCATTTCCCGGTCATCTCGGTTGCCCTTTCTGTCCCTTCTCCAGCTATATTCTGCCCTAGTCTGCACATGGTGTTTCAGTGCAGGTGAATTGTGGGTTTGATATTATAGCAAAACTGCCCTGTTTTTCTTTTTTCTCCCCTCCCTGGTGTTGCCCCATATTCGGCTGCCCTCTTGGGTGCCGCGGCACGTTGAAAAGGGCCAACGGACAGTTCCCATTTTGCGCTTTAAAATGATTAAACTTCCGGGAGCAGAGGCTCTCTTTTCCCAGTGCCATTTGGCTAACTGTGAAGCTCCGTGAGATTGAATTCTTGGCCCTGCCTCTCCGTGGTTCCATCTGTCTCCTGGGGATTTTCCACTTCGGATTCTGGCAGGGCCATCGGGTAACAAGGTTACACTTGTCACAAGTCACTGGCAGGAAGAGTAGATGTCGGGGCACGTGGGCAGAGCAGTCTGGGGAGAATTAATCTGAAACTTTTTTTTTTTAATGGTATTTTTGTTAATGTCGACTCTATGCCAGGAGCTGTACTAAGGGCTGGGGAGATAGAAGCAAATCAGGTTGGACACAGTCCGTATCCGTGGGGTTGACAGTCATAATCCCCATTTTGCAGATGAGGTAAATGAGGCCCAGAGTAGGTAAGCGACTTGCCCTAGGTCACCCGGGAGACAAGTGGCAGAGCCGGGATTGGGCCTTCTGACTCCCAGCCCGTGCTCTATCCACTAGTTTCTCTCGCGCTGCGATCTGTAATAAGACGTCCAGCTTTCTCGCTGTTTTTTTAATGCTATTTGTTACGGTAGGTTCCAGGGACTGTTCCAAGCGCTGGGGTAGATATAAATTAATCAGGTTGGACACAGTCCATGTCCCACATGGGGCTCACAGTCTTAATCCCCGTTTTACGGATGTGGCAACTGAAGCACGGAGAAGTGACTTTTCCAAGGTGACACAGCAGACAGGTAGCAGAGCCGGGATGAGAACCCAGGTCCTTTTCTTTGCCCACTGGTCCCCTTTCTCTGTTTTCCTTCTCCCCTTTCTGCCAGCTGCTCCAACCTGGTCTAAAGGATGTGAGTCGAGATTCCGGGAGGGGCATTCCACCTAGGATCTCTTTGTTCTCTCTCCCCCACCGCGCGCTCTTTTCCTCTCGTGCTCCTCGAACGTCTCTGGCCGAAGAGGGCGACGGGAGAAAGATTCAGAGTAGGCCAGGGCAAAATCGGAAGAGGAAGTCGAGAGCCCCACCTGCAGCGTTCTTCTCTTCCTTTTACAGGAAAAGGCCGCGGAGGCCTAAACCTGGGAAACTTCTTCGCGAGTCGCAAAGGCTACAGCCGGAAAGGGTTCGACCGGCTCAGCACCGAGGGGAGCGATCAGGAAAAGGACGAAGATGACGGCAGTGAGTCGGAAGAAGAGTACTCTGCTCCCCTGCCCGCAACGACAGCCCCCCCTTCCTCCTGAAACTCTTGGATTTCCCACGAGGAACAGTTTCGCCGAGATCGCCAGATCCCTTTAGCACGTTTAAAGTTTTGTGAATTTAATTGTAGGCTGTACACTCTTGGGTTGTTTTTTTTTTTGGTTTGTTTCCTTTACTTTTGATCTAGTTTGGTTTCGAGTGGAGGAGAGTCCGGAAAGTTCATCCTAGCGCCGTGCCCCGTCCAACATCCGGTAAGAGAAAACAGTCCTCTTGTGGGATTGTAACGGCAGTTCGAAGGCTGTCGGCATTTGTCCATTTACAGTTGGGGACTTTTCTGTGTGTGTAAATAGCCCCGTTCTCTGCTTTAACCCAGTATTTTCCAATAGCACTTTGCTGCTGATTTCTTTCTTTGGTGCCTTTCCTACTCAGCATTCTCAGTCGATGGCGGCAGTACAGAGGAGATGCGGCCACACCAAGATGAAGCTGCTAAATCTCCGTCTATTTTTTTAAAATCACTAACATTATATTGCCACGAGGGAAAGAAATAAAGTCTATTTAATTTTGTTTTCTTCTTTGGTTGGTGTGTTTATGGGATGTCTTATTTTTCAATGGTTAAACTGTTAGAACACTATTTTCAGAATCTGAATGTAATTTGTGTAATAAAGTGTTCTCAGAGCATTTCCTGTCCGAGTGTCCTTGGCGAGCTTTGAAGGTTTTTGATCTACACCTCTTTTAATACCCCGACCGCTGCTACGGCCCAACTTTTACTCGGGTCTTCTACCGACCGTTTTGTGTGACAGTTGTAAGGTATTTCCTTATATAGCAGAGAAAAGAGCAAAAACCCAAATAAACCATTGGCATTCATATGTAAAAATCAAGAGATATCTTAGGTGTGTATCACTCTCCGGGCTAAACACTTGGATAAAGCAGAATCAAAGCCAAGAGGAAACCCGTCTCAAATTGCAAATGCAATTGAGTAGGGGATTAGTATTAATCGTTCCCTCTTCCTGCTGCCCTCTAGCAGCCCCCCCAGACTGATTTTATTTCTTCTTCTAACCTGTCAGAAACCAAGTTCTCATTGCTATGATCCAGTGAGTTGCCCTCCTTATCTTTTATAAACATCCTGCACACTGATCTGCCACTTTGGTCTACCAGTTCCATGTCATCGGGAAAAATCGAGGCTCTGGATAACCTTACGTTAATCAAGAAGCAGATGAGGAGAGCTTGGATGTGCCTAGAGAAATAGGTGGAAGATTCAGTACCTTTTCAGGATCTAGCAGGAATGGGAACCTCAAAATGATTGAAACGTGCATTTTCTGAATCCTGACACAATGTTAAGTGCTGTCGAGTGATCCGCCCGCCCTTCTGGAACTGTCCTTCCCCTTTAAAGATGTCCACCAGTGAAGATGAGGCAGGAGAGGTGCAGTGTGACCTAGTGTGGAAAGAGCCCGGGCCTCGGAGTCAGAGGATCTAGGTTCTAATCCCGGCTCTGCCACTTGCCTACTGTGTGACCTTGGGTAAGTCGCTTAGCTGCTGTACCTAGTTTCCCCATCTGTAAAATGCGAATTCATTCCTGTCCTCCCTCTTACTTAGACTGCGAGCCCCATGCGGGACAGGGACTGTGAATCCGACCCGATTATCTTCTGCCTACCCCAGCAGTTAGAACAGTGCTTGGCGCACAGTAAGTATTTGACACCTATCACAACGATTACTACTTACGATCGCATAACTGGACGTTTACAGCACATTTTGCCATCCTAGTCAAGACGGTGAAACGTATACGAATGACACACGTGTAAATAAAGCCATCGGATGTGTTTCCACAAGTTAAGGCTTGAGAAGCTGAAAAGGGACTTACTTTCCTTGGCCCCTTAGACGCACAGCTAGCGAGCTATAAGGGGGCCAGATGTGCCAGGTTACACCTTTAACTACTCAGTGACTTGACTAGAAGCGTCCAAAAGACGATAGAAGGTTGACTTTCCTGGAGTTCGGTTAGCTGGCCGCATTCTGTGATCTTCCGGGAGTGGAGAACCGTCGGGATTTTTGCTCTCTGATAGTTCGTGATCCTCGCCTGACGTTGGGGATTCGTCGTCGGACGCCCGTGGGGATGTATCTTTCGGCGGGACGCCAGGGTGGCGGGATCCAACTGTAATTTCAGACGTTCCGATGTAGTCGTGATCGACCGCTGCGGGGCCTTGGAGGAGATGATGGCTACCTGAAACACCAAGAAATCATGTGTTTGGTGAGTTGGCTCTTTTGAAGGCGAATCGTCTTCTCTAAACAGAATGAACTGGCGTAATAGTGGACGATTGCAAAGGTAAATGAACTAATAATAATGATGATGGCATTTGTTAAGTGCTTACTATGTGCAAAGCACTGCTCTAAGCGCTGGATACGATTAGGTCTTCATCTCTGGGACAAAAGGTCAAATTTTCCTTGGGTCCCACAGGTCCCTACGAATTAAGTACTCAGAAGATGAAAAACTCGTAATACTAATATCAGCAGAAGTATCTGAGCAACTAACTGGGTGCAGAGCCCTGTACTATTTTTGGGGGAAAAAATAAAAGCACTTTAATCCCCTTCTCTAAACGGGGAGGCAATAAAAATATAAATTGATTGATATATAACGGTTTACCATTAATTGAGGGCTTACTCTGAGCAGAGCACTGTACTAAGCTGTACTTGGGGGAATACAGTTTAACCGTTGGTTAGGTACCATCTCTGCCTTACAGTCAAGAAGACTGTTGAAGTGAGCAAATATAGTTAAACACTCAACAGATATGTAAGAACACTTTCTGTAAACCCAAACAAATTGGTGTGAGGGGAAACTTAATTTTCTTGGCTTATTTATGTGAGGCAGCAATTTAGGATCATGTTACAGAGTTCTACCATTTGCAATCAGTCAAAGGTATTTATTGAGCACTTGCTTTGCGCTTGGGAAAGCTCAGTGCAACAAAGTTGGCAGATGTTGATCCCTGCCAAGGAGCTTAGGGTCTGCAGATATTAGCCTTGTTACCTGTTGAACATTTCAACAGGATACAACCATAAATGAAATCTGGCAGCAGAACATGGGACAATTAACCGGAAAATCTTTTCAAAATTTTCTTTTTTAATGCAGCTGCCAGCAGTACGATTTAAGCGGCCTCTATGTACACAGCCCTGCGCTAGATGGTGCTTGGGAAATAAACAGGAGTAGAAGACATGACTCCTGAACTCAAGAAGCTTACAATCCAATGTGAAGAGCACGTAAGAGAGAGACATACAGTAGTTAAAAGAGCAGATGAGCACAGAGAAAAACAACAAGTGCAAGTGGATAAACAAAAAATAAATCTCAGGTGATAAAGGAGAGCAGACTACGTCTACGAAGGGCATCGCCAAGAGAATGGGGAATTCATCAGGGAATGCCTGGGAGGTTTGAGTTGTCATCTCCAAAATAATCTTGTAGACTTACAGGGCGAGACCCTGCCTCAATCACCTGATGTACACTCGTAAGCTAGTTCGGTGCTCGATAAATGATGTCGATGAAAAATGGTCTCTGGAGTTGCAGCAAGACAAAGAAAACTGTTCCCAAGTCACAACCAAGGCTGTGGCAGGGAAAAAACGAACAACCGACCAACCTTGGACTCGTACCAGTATGGTAAATTTCTAAACCAAATGCCGTTCCTTAAAACGATTGAGACACAGCGACAGAGCTGCTAAAAGCACCAGGCCTATCAAGGGCAGAGTTACCCAAGATGGAGGTCCTGGGCAGATCACTTCCACAGGGTCTCGCTCCTGATTGCCGACACGGAGTGAAGGGAGCGCCAAGGAGTGGGAAAACTTACCTTCCCTGACAGGGACCCCCGGGGCCTCCTACTTCCAGGAATCCCACCCAGGATTTCTCGCTACCAGTGGTCCAAGCAGGTAGTCTGTGCCCTACAGGTTAACTAGCCAATCCTGAAGGATGGCACTGATGGAGTCGCAGCGGCTTCAGTGGCCTGACCCCAGGCTCCTCCCAGTGGGTTCGAATGGTTCTCCCAATCAACTCGATGGTATTTATTGAGCGCTTACTGTATGCAGAGCGCTGTTCTAAGTGCTTGCGATAGTAAGACTGTGAGCCCCACGTGGGACACCCTGATTAACCTGTATCTACCCCAGCGCTTGGAACAGGGCTCGGCACATAGTAAGCGCTTAACAAATACCAACATCATTATTATTATTACACTAGAGTGGTCAGATATGATCCCTGCTCTCCAAAAGCTTAGAATCTATCAGGAGAGATGGAAAGGAACAGAGACGAAGGATGATGTTTGTTAAGCCCTTAACTACATGCCAAGCGCTGTACTAAGCCCTGTGGTGGATACAAGCAAATCGGGTTAGAAACAGTCCCTCTCCAATGTGGTGCTCACAGTTTTGATCCCCATTTTACAGATGAGGGAACTGAGACAAAGTGAAGTGACTTGCCCAAGATCACAGAGCAGACGAGTGGGGGACCCGCGATTAGAGCCCGTGACCTTGCGACTCTTAGGCCGGACTGTCCTCCTAGGGAAGCAGCATGGTGTAGTGGATAGAGCACGGGCCTGGGAGTCAGTAAGTAGTATATCCTTCCTGAATATAATTTTTTAAAGTCGTACCCTTCTGAAATATGGAACTTTCATACCTCCAGGGGGCCTGATTTAATCGATAACCCTAAGGCAAGTACAGTGAAACCTCTGTATATTAAGACAAGGATGTGTACAGGGCGCTTTAGCTAATCATAAGAGGACTCTGGGTGCATCGAGCAGAAAAGGTGAAAAACGTGGGAGGAAAAAAAAGGAAGTCCCTCCTAAGCAGAATAAATGCAAAGATTTGGAAAGCGTGCCTTCAAAACTAATATGGATGACCGATGAGAAGATAAAAAGAACCTCTAACAAGAACTCTCCCCTCCCTCTCTCTTCTGTGTTGTCATCTATGCGCTTTGATCTGTATCCCTTAAGCACCTGATAGTCACCTCACTCTTAACCCCAGAGCACTTATGTACATATCCGGAAGAGAGGAGCACGGTGTGGTAGGTAGATCACGGGCCTAGGAGTCAGAAGGTCACGAGTTCTAATCCCTGGTCTGCCACTTGTCTACTGGGTGACCTTGGGCAAATCACTTCACTTTTCTAGGCCTCAGTTATCTCATCCGCAAAATGGAGGTTGAAACTGAGCTCCACATCGGACGGGGATTGTGTCCAACCTGATTTGCTTGTATTCCACCCCAGCGCTTAGTACAGTGCTTGGCACAAGATTAAGTGTTTAACAAATATCACAATTAATCATTCACTCAATTGTATTTATTGAGCACTTACTGTGTGCAGAGCACTGTACTAAGCGCTTGGAAAGTACAATTTGGCAACAGATAGAGACAATCCCTACCCAGCAACAGTTACGTCTATCTCCCCCTCTAGACTGTAAACTCCTCTTGGGCAGGGAACGTGTCTACCGCCTCTCTTTTACTGTACTCTCCCAAGTGCTTAGTACAGTGCTCTGCACACTGAGCGCTCAATAAATTCCACTGATTGATTGACTGGGAGTTCAACTCCCTCCTCCTAGGATATTTATATAACAAAGAAGATGAAGGCAGAATCATTTGAGAGCAAAATTGACCAAATAAATCCATTTCCTTGGACTTTTTTTCTCACTGCAAACACCGCTCAACAGAACTATTCAACTGGATAGGGCACTTAGCACGGAACAGGTCCAGCTAAACTAAAATAACAACCTGCAGGCGAAGAACAGAATGTGCTCCCTTCCCAGTGGGCCTGAGATAAGGCAGGGCTAGAACCTGGCAACAAAAGCAGATGTTCTTTGAACAATGAACTTTCGATGTGGCGCTGAAAGCTGGAAAAGAAAAGCAATGACAGATTCGGCTCGACACCTCAAACACACGGCCGCTCTTTCGAAAACAACTTGCCCAACTGAATCAATGTCCAATCAAGTAAGACTCTAGACAGATATTCACCAGGATATCTTCCAGTATGGAATGGGAAAATTTGGAGGAAAGTGAAAGTATCAGAAGTAATATTTATCAAACGACCAATCAGTGGTATTTTTTTGGTGGCCAACTGTGGGGAGAGCACTGAATTAAGGGAGAAATTTGCGAAGGGGGGAAACAAATGCAGTTCTCCTAAATCTATCAAGAGAGAAGGCATCATCTTATTTAGGCCTCTGGTTTCATGGGCTCTTCGTCAAATCCCACGGCCATCTTTTGCCACGACCACCGTGCTGCATCATAAATTGACCAGATCCCTTCATAACTAGCCTTTGGCTGATGGTTTTCCCAAAAGTTACTAATTTTTTATCTGACTCCACCTGCTAAATTGAAGTTCTAAGAAATACAATTAGAAACATTCCTCTTGTCATCCTGCCTTTTATGTTCTTGGATATAAACCCTTTTGGGAAGGACAATCCAGATGAATTTCCTCATGCGACTAACCTTATCCCTGAAGCAGTGAGAAATATTTAATAACACCAGTCCTCCTAAAACGCATGCCTCCACTACACGTTTTGGAGAGCTGAATTAAGGGAGACGGCAGAATTGGAGGATATTTTTCCAACAAAGCATGTCTGTCTGAATAAAGCTCCAGGTGGCTTCAGGAAAAACAGCTGTGCACATGTGCACAGCAATCAAGAAGCAGCGTGGCCTAGTGGAAAGAGCACAGGTTTGGGAGTCAGAGGACCTGGATTCTAATCCCAGCTCTGCCACGTCTCTGCTGTGTGAGGTTGGGTAAGTCACTTCACTTCTCTGTGCCTCAGGTACCCCATCTCTAAAATGAGGATGTGAGCCCTGTGTGGGACAGGGTCTGTGTCCTACTTGATTATCTTGTATCTACCTCAGCGCTTAGAACTGTGGAATGTTTAGGAATCTATTAGGTGCTTACTTTGTGCCAAGCATTGTACTGAGTGATACAAGATAATCAGGTCCCACATGGTGCTCATACCCTAAGTAGGAAGAACAACAAGTACCGAATCCCCATTCTGCAGATGAGTGAACTGAGGCACAGAGAAGTTAATTGATTTGCCCGAGGTAACGCTATGCTTGGCAGAATAAATGCTTAAAAAAGACCATTAAAAAAAAAGAAGAGACTACGATAACTTAAATTTCCTTAAGATGGGTTTTTTTAAAAACACAACAGCACTGTCGCGACAGTTTCCTACGACAATGTCCATAGGAACTGTGAGCAACTCACTAATGAAAGTCTGAAGTCAACTGCCTGACAAAACGATAAAAAGTAAAAAGAAAAAAAAAAACACTAAACCACCTAAAGTCCCGTCAGAGGGCCCCTTGATTTACGTAGAATTATAAAGGGTCCAAGAAATGTACAACAATGTTAAAGAGCAAACAAATAATCAAGGCATTATTTTAAGTCATTTAAGTCATTTTCTACCTGTAACCTGGGCCTAGCTGTCAAAATCCTGCCTTTGTTCCATTCAACACACGGGAGGTGAATTCAAAGCCCAGATGGAAATTTACCTTGGTCTCCGGAGGTTCTTATATAAGGCTTCAGGTGAGACATTTTGATGGGCCTTTTAAGCCTGGAGCCAGTGGCGTCCCGTAGAACGGCACATCCACCGTCAGTAACGTAGTCTATGACGCAAGGCCCCACCCACTCCGAATGGAATCGGCCGTCCTTCCACCGGTTTTTCCTTTGCCGGACAACTTCGTGGCCGACTTTCAGATGGAAGGGATTTAACTGCTTCGCTTTCCTTTTAGGGGCGATCTTGCTTCTGCTTGGCTCTTCATCGGGAATTCCGCTCTCCATCTGCGCGAAGGAATGGAAAGCAAGGTAGACGCCCTTCTTTTTTCTCCGGCGGGCAAACGCGTGGAGTTCCCCAATCCCTCACGAGTCCATTGTGCAAAATGAAATGGGCCCAACTTGACGTAAAGAAGCTTGGACGCTCTTTGGACGCTATTGCGTTCTACTCTCCCAAGCGCTTAGTACAGTGCTCTGCACGTAGCAAGCGCTCAGTAAATACCTTTGATTGAGCTAAATGACCGCCAGGGACGATTCTCATTTTAACAAACTCGACCACCCGCTTTTGAGAGTGGGGCTTTTTAATCAATCAACCAATCAAATGGCGGTATTTACTGAGCGCTTACTGTGTGCAGAGCACTGAACTAAGTGCTTGGGAGAGTACGACGCAATAGAGTTGTGAGCATGATCCCGCGAGGAGGTTACTGAATTACCTGGCGACTAGGAATCTTGGTCTCTGCTGCTCTATCCGCTTCTTTAATGGCGTCCAGGATTTTGGCAAACACACACACGTGAACACCTTCTACTTCACGCAGTACCTCTGGAGTCTCGGGGACGTGAGGATTTCGATTGAACATCTGGAAATACGGTGTGTTTTTGGTAGATCCCTGTTGGAGAAAAGCAAAGGGGGCGAATGGGTTCAGCTGGCGTAGGCCTCTCCGGAAGAACCCTCATTCCCTACTAGTGGGAGTCGGGAGGATCCGGCTTCTAATCCCGGCTCCGCTCCTCGTCTGCTGTGTGACCTTGGGCAAGTCACTTCACTTCTCCGGGCTTTGGTTTCCTCGCCCGTAAAATGGGGATAAAAGCTTCTGACTTGGAGCGGAGGCCCCATGTGGTACAGGGGCTGGGTCCAACTGGCTTTTCATTCATTCACTCGACCGTATTCATTGTGTGCTTCACGTACGCGGAGCGCTCTACTAAGCGCTTGGGAGAGAACACTAAAACAGACACATTCCCTGCCCGCCGTGAGCTTACAGTCTAGAAGGGGAGACGGTCATTAATATAAATACATACAGAGTATCTTACGTTGCATCTACTCCAGTGCCTAATATGTGCTTGGCCCCACAGTACCGTCGAAAAAAGTGCTTGAGAAAGCACATACCAGAGGAGTCGAGTTGAAGGCAAATGCCACGGCCGACAAATGGGCGTCCCAGTCGCTGGAGTGTTCAGTGCAGTACTGGGGAAGGAAGGTTTTCATTACCCCAAGCATCCTTTCATTCCCATCGTCTGAGGGAGAGGGGTGGGCGGTCACTATCAGCTTTGTCCCAAAGAGCCCACACAGCTCGGTGTTGATCTTAAAAACAAAAGCAGGCATTATATTTCTTTTTTTCCTCTGCGGCGCATATTTTTGTCATTAGCTTAGAATATGATTTTAACTCATGCCTTCTCGTTCCACTTGGATTTCATTCTTTATGCTCCAAAATAATTATGGTACTTGATAATAATAACAATAATTGTAATATTTGTTAAGCCCTTACTGTGTGCCAGGCACTGTACTAAGCGCTGGGTGGATACAAGCCAATCGGGTTGGACACAGTCCCTGTCCCTCATGGGGCTCACAGTCTCAATCCCCATTTTACAGTTGAGGTAACAGACCCAGAGAAGTGAAGTGACTTGCATGGGCCTGGAAATCAGAAGTTCACGGGTTCTAATCCCGGCTCTAACACTTGTCTGCTGTGTCACCTTGGGCATATCCCTTAACTTCTCTGTGCCTCAGTTATAATAATAATAATAATGGCATTTAAGCACTTACTATGTGCCGAGCACTGTTTTAAGCCCTGGGGTAGATACAAGGTCATCAGGTTGTCCCACGCAGGGCTCACAGTCTTAATCCCTATTTTACAGATGATTGAACTGAGGCACAGAGAAGGCAAGTGACTTATCCGAAGTCACACAGCTGATCAGTGGCAGAGCCGGGATTAGAATCCATGACCTCTGACTCCCAGGTTCTGGGATCTTTCCACTATGCCACGCTGCTTCTCAGTATCTCATCTGTAAAATGGGAATTGAGACGGTGAACCCCACATGGGTCAGGGAGTGTGTCCGATCCAATTCGCTTGTATCCACCCCAGTGGATACAGTGCCTGGCACATAGTAAGCGCTTGCCAAGTACCATAACTATTATTATTATCGTTATTATTTTCCAAGGTCTCACAGACCAGTGGTGGAGCCAGAATTAGAACCCGCCACCTTCTGACTTCTAGGTCCGTGTTCTATTGTTAAGGGCTGACTATATTCCAAGTGCTGGTCTAAGCACTAAGGGAGGATTCAAGATCACCAGACTGAATACGGTCCCTGTCCCAGCTGGCGCTCACAGTCTCAGGGGGAGGGAGAACACGTATTTCCTCCTCATTTTACTGATGAGGAAACTAAGGCCCAGAGAAGTGAAGTGACTTGCATAAAATGGGGATTAAAACTGTAAGTGCTTAAATGCCCTTATTATTATTATTATAATTGAGGCACAGAGAAGTTAAAGGACTTGCCCAAGGTGACACAGCAGACAAGTGTTAGAGCCGGGATTAGAACCCATGAATTTTTGATTTCCAAGCCCATGCAAGTCACTTCACTTCTCTGTGTCTGTTACCTCATCTCTAAAATGGGGATTGAGACTGTGAGCCCGGGCTTGGGAGTCAGAGGACATGGGTTCGAATCCCGACTCTGCCCCTTGTCAGCTGGGTGACTGTGGGCAAGTCACTTCACTTCTCTGTGCCTCAGTTCCCTCATCTGTAAAATGGGGATTAAGACTGTGAGCCCCACGTGGAACAACCTGATTCCCCTATGTCTACCCCAGCGCTTAGAACAGTGCTCTGCACGTAGTAAGCGCTTAACAAATACAACATTATTATATTATTATTGTGTGGGACAGGGACTGTGTCCAACCCGATTTGCTTGAATCCACTCCAGTGCTTAGAACAGAGCCTGGCACATAGTAGACATTTAACAAATACCGTACGTTCACCACCATAGCGTGTAACAAAACTAAGCCAACCTTGTACCTAGGATCGAAAGAAAATCCAGGTCAAAGGAAGGAGGGCAGGAGGCCTTCCGTTGGGTTCGGGTGGGAAATCAGATTTACAGCAAGCAGGTAGCAGTTTTCTCCACAGCCGATGATAAGTGCTTAGTCCAGTGCTCTGCACACAGTAAGCGCTCAATAAATACGACTGGATGAATGGGGACCAATCGAATTGGGTAGAGTCATCAGCGAGGAAGAGTGGGCTCCTAAGAACAGAACCAGTGAGAAAAATGGTCATGGGGTGAGCGGAAACTGTGTAGGCCCAGGGATTCTCAAAGCTATTTCTTGAGCTGAGATCATAGGAAGTGACAGGTGAAAAAAGGGGAAAAAAACCCAAAAAGCAAGATACTGTTGATTCAAGGTGCGACACTGCTAACTTCTCGTTTGGCAACATTAAATAACTCCAGATAATAAGTATATTGTTTGGTTCGGTCTCCACACGGGTCTGACGGTTGAATTTCCCATTAGCTGGCTTAAGCATACCCGACGCAATCAAATCATTCTAAAAGAGGACGCCCTGCCTCCCTCTCCAAAACATCGCTAGCTGAAACTCTTACTCACCAAACAGAGGAATGTAAATTTAGAATCGAAAACTCGTATCCTCGTCCAAGGGAATTACTTTCAGTCAGCCTGATGTCTGAATCACTTTCAGAGACGATCTCAATTAAAGGGATATCTTCTCAGACTTTCAGAAGATAGAATCTACTTAGCTGTGTTAGGCTGACGCCTGCTCTTTTCTCATAATCTGAGAAACCAACATCGCCTCGTGTTTTAGAACGTCCTGTATTTTATTTATTCTATTTTTTAAAAATTTCCATGATATTTCTTCATATTTCTGTGCGTCGAACACTGTTCTAAGCGCCGGGGTAGGTTCAAGTTAATTAGGTCTGACGCAGTCCCTGTTCTGCATGGGGCTCACAGTCCAAGTAGGAGGGAGAACAGGTTTCAAATCCCCATTTTACAGTTAGGAAACCGAGGCCCAGTGAAGTGATTTGCCCAAGGTCAAGCGCCAAACTGGCAGATCTGGAATTAGAACCCAGATCCTTCTGACGCCCAGGCCTCACCGCTTCTCGTGGCCTTCTTTAAATTAAAGATTTGGGGCGGGGGAGCTCTTTTTACCTGATAAATAAATTCTTCTCCTTGATCCATCACTATTTTCTGAGGGGGTCCATAGGAGAAGAACGCATTGGCGATTGCTTTAGAAATCTCCGGCGCCGAAATGTCCCGGAGAGGCGAAATCACCACCCATTTTGTGAATAAGTCCGTCATCATCATGATGTACTGATTCTGGCTCCTGCTGCTGCTGAGAAACGGTCCCATCAGATCGACGGCGACGATCGCCCAAGGATCTTCCACCTTGAGGAGGGGCGGCTGCTTCGACACCTGGCAGTGCTGGCAGGCGGAAACCTAGAAAGGAGGTCGACGACAAGGATGAGTCTTGGCCTCCGCCCCTCTAGACCGTAAACTCGTCAAGGGGCGGGGACCCTGTCTGCTAATCCGGTTGTACTCTACTCTCCCCCGTGCTCGCTTCGGGGCTCTGCACACGGTAGACAGACAAAGAAGGTCATGAGTTCTAATCCCAGCTCTGCCACTTGTCTGCTGGGGGACCCTGGGCAAGTCGCTTCACTTCCCTGGGCCTCGGTTACCTCACCTGGAAAATGGAGATTGAGACTGTTAGCGGGATCGAGCCCCACGGGGGACGGGGACTGTGTCCAACCCGATCTGCTTGTATCCACCCCAGCGCTTAGTACGGTGCCCGGCACATAGTGAGCGCTTAACAAACACCATAATTATTATAGTAAGCGCTCAATAAATATCACTTGATTGACGGCTTGGAAAACAAAAGCAGCAGGGATGATTTCCATTAGCCTGTAAACTCCTTATGGGCAGGGGACGTGTCCGTTAATTCTGTTCTATTATACCCTCCCAAGTGCTTAGAACAGTGCTCTGCGCATAAGAGATGCTCCATAAATACCACTGATGGACTGATTCACTCATTCATTCATTCTTATTGAACACTTACTGTGTGCAAAGCATTGTGCTTGGGAGAGTACAATATAACAGACCTATTCCTGCCCACAACGAGCTCACAGACTAAAGTGGGAGACGGACAGGGAATGTCTGATCTTTGCCTTTACGTTATCTTATTGCTTTATTTCATCTCACCTTATTGCCCTCCTTTTTAAAATTGTGAGTCCCACCCGAGAGAGAGGGAGGCCGTGTTATTTCTCATACTACTGAGAAGATTTACACTAGAGTAATGGGGTGAAAACCACGTTCCAGGAAGATTGATGGAATGTACTGAGGAAGAAAATACTTTGCAACGTGACTTTCTACTCACTTAAATTGTCTCGCCCGAAAGAAACCACGAACTACTGCTTTGGTCAAAATACCAGCCCGCTAGAAATAATCGACTGAGTCTGAAGGTGAAAAATCAGTCTCGGCTGTTCCATCAATCAACCAAAGGTATTCACTGAGCACTTACTGTTTGGGACAATACAATACAGTCACACATTCCCTGCCCGCAAGGATCTTACAGATTAGAGGGGAATGAGAGATTCAGTGAAATGCTTCTGCACCTATAAACCATACCCACTGTTTGACATCGTTGGTCACGGACGTCCAATAGTAACTGGATTCCACTAACGTGAGCGTTCTGGAGATACCATGATGGGCCCCGGTGTCATTTTCGTGGCACTCTCTTAGGACTTTCCTCTTTTCCTCCTCTGAGACAATTACCAGACGATTTTGCTTCCTGTCCTTTCCAATGTAAAACAGCCTCTTTTCTGGAACAAATGACAGCAAACAAGATACGTCACTTTCTGGTCAATCGATCAACCAGTGAGTGGCATTTACTGAGCACTCACTGGGTGCAGGACACTGTGCTAAGCGCTTCCCTATCTGACCGGCCTACGATCTTGGCGTTGTCCTCAACTCATCTGTCTCTTACAACTCACATACTCCACCAAATCCCATCAATTCTACCTTCACACCACAATCCACCCTGCTCCCTGTGCCCTGATCTCCTCGATGCCACCGACCCCTTCCCCGCCATCCTCTGCCCTGTAGAGGCACCGGGGTTCTAATCCCGGCTCTGCCACTTGTCTCCTGGGTCACTTTGGGCAAGTCGCTTCGTTCTCTGCGCCTCAGTTGTCTCATCTGTAAAATGGGGATTGAGACTGTGAGCCCCAGGTGGGACAGAGCGCTCAGTACAGTGATCTGGCACACAGTAAGCGCTTAATAAATACGAATGAATGAAAGGTTGACAGGGATTGAGTCCAAACCAAATTTCTTGTATCACCCCAGCACTTAGTACAGTGCCTGACAGAGAGTAAGCACTTAATACTATTTTTATTATTATCATTCTGCCTCCCGAGAGGGGCAGAAACTTTAGGTTGATTAGGCAGAAAGGACATCAGGGTGTTTGGGGAAAGCCTGAACAAAAAGCCTCTACCCGGGAAAAACTTGGGTCGACCTTCTTTGAGTTCAGTGGGCCGGCGGACTTTCTCAGTTTGGCCTGTGAATTCCTCCCTTTATTTGGAAGAATGGAAATTCCAACTGACCGATGTTTACCGAACCAAGGACCTCAGGCTTTTTACCTTTAAAATCAAATTTTTTGGCCGCTCGTCTAATTCCACTTCTTTCGCTGGGCAGGGTTGTTGGGTGATATTCCCCGGTGCGCTTGTAGTACGCGATCTGTTTCAGATGCAGGCTGCCGTTTTTCCCACTACGGACCATCCTGAACCTTGAGGAGATCGACGGAAATAATAATGTAATAATGTTGGTATTTGTTAAGCGCTTACTATGTGCCGAGCACTGTTCTAAGCGCTGGGGTAGACATAGGGGAATCAGGTTGTCCCACGTGGGGCTCACAGTCTTAATCCCCATTTTACAGATGAGGGAAGTGAGGCACAGAGAAGTTAAGTGACTTGCCCACAGTCACACAGCCGACAAGTGGCAGAGCTGGGATTTGAACTCATGAGCCCTGACTCCAAAGCCCATGCTCTTTCCACTGAGCCACGCTGCTTCTCCAACCCCCCTCAACTGAAAGCCATTTGGTGGCCTCTTCTTCGCTTTCCTAGAACCCGTCCGTGAGCAAGGGGAAAGCTTGCAACGCTAAATAAGAATATACGGCAATCGACGAACTCAACATCCCACGTATCGATCAATCAGTCGTATTTACTGAGCACTTATCGTGTGCGGGGCACTGTACTACACGCTTGGGAGAGTTCGCCATAACAGAGTTGGTAGACATGGTCCCTGACCCAAACGGAGCTGGTCTAGAGTTAGATCACCTCAGATCCGTTCCGTCCCACGCAAACGCAGCCAACCATGATTTTTAAAACGGAATAGATCAACGGGATTTACTGAGTCCTTACCGTGTGCTGTATTAAGCGCTTGGGAGAGTATAACCGAATTGACAGACCTGACCCTTGCCCTCAAGGAAATGATGATAATCATAAAAGCTACGATTAAAAAAAAAAAGACGGTAACCATGGATGCTACGATTAAAAACTGCCCTGAATTTTAAATCAAGACTATGAAATGAAAAATCACCCTCTACAGAAATAGATTCCCTTTTCATGGCAACCAATTGCAGCGATATTACCAGCCCGGTGCCCTCATTATTTATTTAGCTACCTCATCCTCCCCTATTTCTGCTACTACTTCTTATGGCCTTGTTCCTTCTCTTTGCTCTTTCTCGGGTAGTTATGTGACTTTGGGCAAGTCCCTTTACTTCTCCGGGCCTCAGTTACCTCATCTGCCCAAAAAAACGGATTAAGACTCAGCCCCGCGTGGGACACTGTCTGTGTCCAACCTCATCAGCTTGTACGGGAAGCAGGGTGGAAAGAACCCGGGCCTCGGGAGGCAGACGATACGGGTTCTAATCCCGGCTCCGCCACTTGTCTGCTGTGGGACCTTGGGCAAGCCGTTTAACTTCTCTGGGCCTCAGTGACCTCGTCTGTAAAATGGGGATGAAGACTGTGAGCCCCACGTGGGACAACCTCATTACCTTGCATCCACCCCAGTGCTTAGAACAGTGCTCGGCACGTAGTAAGCGCTTAACAAAAACCATTATGATTATTATTAATAAACACCATTTTTCAAAAATTCTCAGGACCCAGCGGGCATGTTCGGGAACAGTGCTTTGCATATAGAAAGCGCTTCACAAATACCATTATTATTATAATTATAATCATTATTAATCACATACACCATTTTTAAAAAATTCTCGCGACCTAGCGTGCATGCTTGGAACAGTGTTTTGCACATAGTAAGCTCTTAACAAATACCATTATTATTATAATTATTAACATAGACCATTTTAAAAAAATTCTTGGGATACAGCAGGCATGCTTAAAAGAGTGCTTCACACATAGTAAACGCTTCACAAATACCATTATTATCATTATAATTATTAACATGGACCATTTTTAAAAATTCCTGGGACGCAGGAGACATGCTTAGAAGAGTGCTTCGCACATAGTAAGCCCTTCACAAATACCATTATTATAATAATTATAATTATTATTAACATGGACCATTTAAAAAAAATTCTTGGGACACAGTGGGCATGCTTAGAAGAGTGCTTCGCACTTAGTAAGCGCTTCACAAATACCATTATTATAATAATTATAATAATTATTAACATGGACCATTTCTTAAAAATTCTTGGGACGCAGCGGGCATGCTTAGAAGAGTGCTTCGCACATAGTAAGCGCTTCATAAATACCATTATTATAATTACTATTAATAACAGAGACCGTTTTTTAAAAGAGTCTCGGGACCCAGGAGGGATGCTCAGACGAGCGCTTGGCACAGAGTGGGGGCGCTCCACAAATGGCAGGATTCCGATGTAGGACGGCGCTCCGCCCCTAGGGGGCGCTACACTCAGCCGCCCCGAAGGGGGGGGGCGGTGAAGTCCCCGGCGGACGCGTTAGAGACCAGGTCAGTCCGGGCGCATGCGCCGCCGCAGGCCGGGGGCGGGGCCGGCGGGACTCAAATACCCAGCAGGCAGCGCGGCCCGCTGCCATTGCCCGCCCCAGAGGGGCCCGCTTTAAACCTACCCGGGCCACCCTGGAGGCCGCTTCCCTCCCCACCCCCTTTTAGCTGGAGATCCCTCCTTTCCCACAAGGACGCCCTAATTAGCCACCGGCGGCTGTCACACATCCCTCCCGCCACCCCCCCTCTCCAAATCCCCGCGGCCCAAGTAAGTAACCCAAGTGCCGCCCGCCCACCTGGCGGAGGAGGAAGGGCCCAACGCTGGCCGGGGCCGTTCGCAAAGGAGGGACGGGCCCGATCACCCTCCCGCCCCGATCGGGACTTTTCTGGCGCTACCGGAAGTGGCCGGCGGGGACCGGAAGTGGCTCTGCCCGGCGGGCTTTAGCGGCGGGGAGGTGGCAGTGCGCAGGCGCGGGAGCGGCCGTGGCGGGAGCGGCCGTGCGCATGCGCGGAGCGGCGAGGTGGGACAGGACCGGCCCGGGCGGGACCAGGTGATGCGGGGAAGGGGCCGGGGGCGTCTCCCCCATCGCCCCCTGCCCCCTCCGGGTTGCGGGACAGGGTCATCACGAGGGGCCTCCTTAAGCGCTTACTACCTGCCCGGCGCGCTCAGTAATGTTGGTATTGGTTAAGCGCTGACTAGGTGCCAAGCACTGCTCTAAGCGCTGGGGGACCTAGAGGATAATCAGGTTGTCCCCCATTTTGGGCTCACAATCTTCATCCCCATTTGACAGATGAGGTCACTGAGGCCCAGAGAAGAATAATAATATTAATGTTAGTATTGGTTAAGCGCCGACTAGGTGCCAAGCACTGCTCTAAGCGCTGGGGGACCTAGAGGATAATCAGGTTGTCCCCCATTTTGGGCTCACAGTCTTCATCCCCATTTGACAGATGAAGTCACTGAGGCCCAGAGAAGAATAATAATATTGATGTTGGTATTGGTTAATAACAGTGTTGGTATTTGTCAAGCGCTTACTATGTGCAGAGCACTGTTCTAAGCGCTGGGGGAGATACAGGGTCATCAGGTTGTCCCCCGTGGGGCTCACAGTCTTCATCCCCATTTGACAGATGAGGTCACTGAGGCCCAGAGAAGAATAATAATATTAATGTTGGTATTGGTTAATAACAATGTTGGTATTTGTTAAGCGCTTACTATGTGCAGAGCACTGTTCTAAGCGCTGGGGGAGATACAGGGTCATCAGGTTGTCCCACGTGGGGCTCACACACTTTTAATCCCCATTTTACAGATGAGAGAACTGAGGCCCAGAGAAGTGAAATGACTTGTCCAAAATCACACAGAGCAGCGGGGTGGGGATTAGAACCCACATCCTATGCCTCCCTAATAATGATGGTGTTTGTTAAGCACTTAATAATAATGTTGGTATTTGTTAAGCGCTTGCTCTGTGCAGAGCACTGTTCTAAGCGCTGGGGGAGATACAGGGTCATCAGGTTGTCCCACGTGGGGCTCACACACTTTTAATCCCCATTTTACAGATGAGGGAACTGAGGCCCAGAGAAGTGAAGTGACTTGCCCACAGTCACACAGCTGACAAGTGGCAGAGCCGGGAGTCGAACTCATGATCTCTGACTCCGAAGCCCAGGCTCTTTCCACTGAGCCACGTGACTTACTGTGTGCAAAACACTGTTCTAAGCCCTGGAGAGAATAAAAGGTGATCAGGTTGTCCCCTGTGGGGCAACCACTCACTGCTCCACAGCACTTATGTATATTCAGCCCACAGCACTTATGTATATTCATTCAGTCGTATTTATTGAGCGCTTGCTATGTGCAGAGCACTGCACTAAGCGCTTGGAATATACAAATGGGCAATAGATAGAGACAGTCCCTGCCCATTGACGGGCTTACAGTCTAATCGGGGAGACAGACAAAAACAATAGCGATAAATAGAATCAAGGGGATGTACAACTCATTAACAAATAAATATATAAGTGGGATTCTCTTATTCCTTGAGTATTCGTAAAGCATTCACCGAATTTCCCTTATGAGTCTGTTATTTGGGAACCGAGTGGATGAATTTGAGAAGCAGCTTGGCCTAGTGGAAAAAGCCCAGGACTGGAAGTGGGGAAAACCTGGGTTCTGATTCAAGCTCTCCCACCTTACTCTTGTGTGACTGATTCAAGCTCTCCCACCTTACTCTTGCGTGACGGGCAAGTCACTTAACTTCTCTGTGCCTCAGTTCCCTCATCTTTAAAATGGGGATTAACTGTGAGCCTCACGTGGGACAACCTGATGACCCTGTATCTACCCCAGCGCTTAGAACAGTGCTCTGCATGTAGTAGGCACTTAAATACCACCATTATTATTATTATGACTGTGGGGAAGTCGCTCGGCTTCTCTGCGCCTTTTTCCTTATCTGTAAAATGGGGATCCGGTACCTGTTCTCAGTAAATCAGTTGTATTTATTTAGCACTTGCTGTGTACAGAGCATTATAGTGACTGCTTGAGTGAGTGCAATAGAATAAACATAATCCTTGTTTTAAGGGAGTTTACAGTGTAGTGGGTGTAACAGGCATTCATCAATCATTGGTATTTATTGAGCGCTTACTCTGTGGGCAGCACTGAAGTAGGCCCTTGGGCGAGCACAACAGAATTAGCAGACGTGCATTCCCTGCCTTTAAACGACATTAAATCAAATTACAGGTAGAGAAAGCAAATGACTGTGAAGATAAATACACAAACCCTGGATGGGGGTGAGTAGCATGGTGTTTAAGGGGCTGAAATGTGTAGGTGAGACTGACCCTGTGTGGTACAGATGGTGTCTGATCTGACTGTATTGTTGCTACCGCAGTGTTTTGTGCAGTGTTGAGCACACAGTAAGTCCTTAAGTGTCATTCCTCCACTAGGTTGTTAGCTGTTTGAGCGTAGGGAATATGCCCAACAACTCTGTTGTACTCTCCCAAGCATTTAGTGCCGTTTTCTGCACACATTGCACGCTCAAATACTTGTGGTAAAGCTCACTGTTTGGAGCTCTCTCCCCAGAGCAGCTGACCTCTTGCTCATTCCCTCCACCTTTCCCACTCCCTTGCTTCTGCCCACTTCACGTCCAGCAGACTTTTGGCCCCCCATATTGAAATCAGTCAATCATTGGAATGTATTGCGCACTTACTCTCTGCAGAACACTGGACTCAGAACCTAGGCAGACATGTTCCCTGTGCACAGTGAGTTTACAGTCTAGAGGGTGAGCCGGGCAGCAATATAAATAAATGACAGATATGTACATAAGTGCTGAGGGTGGGGGGTATATCAAGTACACATCCAAGCGCTGTGACAGCTATTACAGCTATGTCCCGAAAGGAGAGGGAATAAGGGAAAAGAGAGTTTAAGCAGGGACAAAGTGTTGGAAAAGATGTGTTTTAAATAAGGCTTTGAAGGTGGGGAGAGTGGTAGTCTGTTGTATATGAAGGGAGAAGGGGTTTCCAGGCCAGAAGGAGGATTTGGGCAAGGGTGAGACAGTTGAGATCATCGAAATGTGCAAACTAGGTTGTTAAAGGAGATTGGTGAAGTACAAAATGGGGGGTGTGGGGAGGCTTGGAAAGCTTCAAAGACCTTGTGAAATCACATTGCCTCCGGACCTTTCCCAATTAATTCCTATCTCCCTGTTTTATCTCTTTCTCTCTTCCCACCCCTTGCAACTGCTATTTTAGCACCTAGCAGCCACCCAAGTGCTTGGGTTCTCACCTTTGCACTTTAATATGTGTCTTTATTACTTCCTCGTAGCTGGGATTTATTGTAGTATATCTCCTCTGCTAGATTGCAGGGTCTGTGAGAGCTGGGACCATGTCATTGCTCCACTTTTCCAATCAGTACCATGCACTGCAGACAGTAGGTACTCGATGAATACTATTGATTGATTGAAAGAGTCCAGGCCATTTTCACTGCTGGACTTTAAAAGGGGTAGAGTACAGCAGTGAGCTAACTGCTGGGTTTTTTTGAACCTTGGTGATTTCACTGTCCTTCACTCACAGGGCTTGCAAAGTAGCTGTAGTTTAAAAAGAGTGACTTGGGTCTAGTAGGACACCCAGGTGACGTGTCAGGATCCTTTCTGGCTGTAAGATTTAGAAAGCTTAAATGTGAAATAGGCAGCGTAGTTCAGTGAATAAGTAAATAATACAGTCAGTTCTCCCTTAAAAATTGGGATTATGTTCTTAAAGAAACATCCGTTGAGAAGAAATTGTGGTGGTCTCTCCCGGGGTGGTGGTAATAGTAATAATAATTGTGGTATTTGTTAAGCACTTAACTCAGCGCTGAGGCAGATGCAAGCTAATCACGGTGGATACACGGTGGAACTGAGGCACAGAGAAGTTAAGTGACTTGCTCAAGGTCAGAGAACAGACGAGTGGTGGAGCTGGGATTAGAACCCAGCTCTTTCTGATTCCCAGGTCCATTCTCTGTTCACTAGGCCTTGCTGATGAGAGTGGGGGGATGCAAGTGGCTTTGACCATTAGGTTGTGCTCTCTGTCTGTCTCTCCCCCTTCCCCGTGCTCTCCCAGACCCTAGAACTGTCTGGGGCCTCTGACTTCTGTCTGCATTCCTCTCCAGCCCCCAAGAGACTGGGCAATTTAATGGGACAGGGCAGTAATATACATAATAATATTCACTGGTAGTGGTGAATATGTGCAAAGTATTGCACTAAATGCCGGGGTTGACTGGGGATAATCAGATCAGACACAATCCCTGTCATCATATGGGGCTTCTGGTCCAAGCCGGGAGAGAGAACAAGTATTCCCCAGCTTACAGATGAGGAAACCAAGGCACAGAGAAGTCAAGCGACTCTCCCCAAGTCACACTGCAGGCACACGGCAGAGCTGGATTTAGAACCCAGATCTCCTGGCCCCTCCAGGCTTCTGCTTTTTCCACCAGGCCCCGCTGCTTGAACCCCCTAAGTGCTGAAGAAGCAGTAACCAATGGAGGGACCGGATCTCTGAAGATAAATCTGGAAATGTTTCTTGTTAGAAGTGGGTTTTGCCTAGGATCCTGAAGAAGGGTTAGAGTGGAGTGAGATGGGCATTCCAAGTAGGGGGAATTGTGAACCCCGGTGGGATAGGGCCTGAGCTAAATCTAATTATCTTGTTTGTACTCAGAGTTTAGCACTTAGTAAATACCAGAACTAACTTGGAGGGCTGATATGACTAATGGCCTGAGGGTGATAGTTGGTTCTAATGTTCCAGGAAAATGATGTGCTTGGGTTGGTATTTGAGGGAGGTGGATCGGTGTGCAACATAAATGATTGGAGAAAGGAGGCCAGCCAAAAGGCTGTTGGGAATATCTAGCTGCGGAGAAAGGCTGGGAACCTTTAGATTGGTTCCTTCCTTCAGCTGGTGCTATGGGCACACTCCCCCTTCCACTCTGTAGTCTTCCTCCTCCCTCCCTTCTTCCCTTCTCCTCCCTCCCCACTCCGACAGGGCGAAGTAGGCTGGTGCTGTTGGATTTGCTCACCGAGTACACACACAGCCAGTTTTGTGATATCTGGAGGGGCTGCTCTGTGCCTAGCCTGCCAGGTCTAAAGGTGGAGGCCCTCAAGAGGCATTATTTACTGGTAATCTCAGGTTACTATGCTTAATTGGTTCCCAAGAACCAGAATGCTAAAAGAGCTCTAAACTGACTGTTTCCCAGAGGAAATAAAGTGCAGTGACATTCCTGGGATCCAAAATACTTGAGCAGAATAATATAAATATTGTGGCTTTTGTCCCTCTTTGAAATGTAAATAGAGTTCCATGATGAAAGGCCAAAATGGACCAGTAATAAAAAAAAATCAGATTTGGGAGGAGTAAAATAAAGTGTTTTATTTTGTGCATTTGTCCTTGTCTTTAATGTGCTTTTATTATTTGATTGTTTGATCTCCCCTTACGTGTCAGTCCCCAGGCCCAGTTTCCCCACAATTTTATATAATTTCCACATACATATTTTTTCCCAACACCCTAATGTGGTGGGTACTGTGGGTAATTGCACAGTAACCATTTAATAAATACTATTACTACCTAATTTCCAAAATGTTCCTTGACACCCTTTTTAAGAGCTGCACTATTGTGTTACCAGACTTTCCATTATTTAGGCTGATTAGATGTAATGTCATTATCTGATGCTAAATTGAATCATTCTGTTTGTCAGGCAAAACCTTTCCGAGGGAGGGGAAGGGATGTGCTTAAGTCTAGGGAGCTTTTGTAGTGTTAGCTCCCAAATTCATTCAGTAGTATTTAGTGAGCGCTTACAATGTGCAGAGCACTGGACTAAGCGCTTGGAATGTACAATTCGGCAACAGATAGACGATCCCTGCCCAATAATGGACTCACAGTGAGAAGAGTGCTGTGGTACTGGCATTAAACTCTAATAGGCTGTTGAAAAAGAGCATTATATAAAGGGTACTTAGACTATGAAATTGTCTATAATTTTAATTTAGTTTAATTTAAAATTTAGACGATAAAATTGGGAAGCAGCGTGGCTCAGTCAAAAGAGCTTGGGAGTCAGGTCATGGGTTCGAATCCTGGTTCTGCCGCTTGTCAGCTGTGAGACTGTGGGCAAGTCACTTAACTTCTCGGTGCCTCAGTTACCTCATCTGTAAAATGGGGATTAACTGTGAGCCTCTCGCGGGACAACCTGATTACCCTGTAGCTACCCCAGCGCTTAGAACAGTGCTCTGCACATAGTAAGCGCTTAACAAATACCAACATTATTATAAAAAGCAGAAAGGAGCCATTGCCCTGGTACATTTTGGAAGCAGAAAAAGGTTCTTGAAGTCAAAGTTAGTTGTTTGAGAAGGGACCGAAGTCTGGTCCCAATACACTGATTAAGATTTTGAGACCAGTGAGATTTATAAAGGAATAAAGGGTCCTCCTGAGTAAAATTACATTCAGCCGCTGCTACTAGGAGTGAAAGGGTGGATGAACAAGCTTTAAGCTAAAAATGGGGAAATCCAGTAAGTGCCCTCTCAGGGCAGGGGAAGTCAGGGGGTAGTTGTGGGGTGAGAAGCCACATGGCCTAATAGATAGAGCACGGACCTGGAAGTCAGAAAGACCTGGGTTCTAATCTTGGCTCTGCCACTTGTCTGTTGTGAAACCTTGGGCAAGTCACTTCACTTCTCTGTGCTTCAGTTACCTCATCTTTAAAATGGGGTTTAACTGTGAGCCCCACATGAGACATGGACTGTGTCCAACCAGATTAGCTTGTTTCTACCCCAACACTTAGTTCAGTGCCTGGCACATACTAACTGCTTAACAAAATACCATAAAAAAAAAATTGGAGGTCAAGGTAGTGCAAAGGTGGAGAGGAAGGTTCCAAAAAACAGTCAGAACAGATTAAATTGCCCTCAAAAGGAGGAAGCTGGCAGATGTGGAAACTGGAAAAACAGCAAAGCCAAAATATACAAATGCTTCTGCCCTAATGCCGGAGACTTAAAAATTAAAATGGGTAAATTAGAATGCTTGGTGATTAGCAAGGGCCTTGGTTCAACTGGCATCTCTTCATCTTTATGGAAAGAAGAGCTATGGGATAGGATGTTGCCAGGCAAAGTGACAGGTGGAACTTGAGTGGGGATGTGGTGCTCTATGTGAGGAAAAGCCTAAAAAGTAATTATAAAGTGGTGCCAGATGAGGGGGATATCAAGATAGAAATTCCAGAATTAAGCAGGAACATATCTTTCTAAAGAAGACTGATAATGATCAGCCTTCCTAGTATCTCTGTTTAAGGAAAACCACACCTACAATGCATGCTGGGCTATTCTAGTCTATTCTCCAAATTGTGGCTGGAAGAACTACCTCCATGCTAGTGAGATGACTATTTTTAATGATCCTGTCTTACACTGCAGCTAACTGTATCATGATGGTGATGCTCATGAAACTGTTAAACCACTCGATCTGCTTTCTGTGATAGTGCATGTCTCTCAGCCCAGTAGAAAATTGGGCACCCTTTACATCTTAATATATTTTCAGTGAGGTGAGAAACTAATGCTCTGTTATTTTCAAGCCGTCCATCTCCCAAAGTCAATCAGTGCATGGTATTTGAGTGCTTACTGTGTGCAGAACTTGGGAAAATACAATATAATAGAGTTGAAGGATGTGATCCCTGCCTACTAGGAGCTTACAGTCTTCAGGGGGAGACAGACATTAAAATAAATTATAATTGGGAGAGAGAGAGTATATGTAATCATCACATACAAGAATATTAAGTCCCGTGGTGCTGAGGTGAGTATCAGAATGCTTAAGGGGGTATACAGCCAAATGCATAGTCCACACAAAAGGAAGAACAGATAAGGGAAAATGAGGGCTTAAGGAAGGCCTCTTGGAGGAGATGTGATTTTAGGGGTTTTTTTTAAGTCTTTTGAAGGTGGGAAGGGTGTGGGCTGTTGAATATAAAAGGGGAGGGAGAGGATTTGAGCCTGGGGTTGGGGATGGGATTAGTGAGATTGATGTGGAGGAGTGGAGTGTGCGGGGTTGGGTTGTAGGAGGAAGAGAGCTGTTCAAGTGTCTTAAGTCCGACGGCTCTGTTGATTTGGCTTTCTATTTCTTCGTGTATCCGTGGATGACTTGATAACGTTCTGCCTAGGTAACAGAAGTCATTGTGGCAGTGAAGCTCAGTGTGACTGCTGAAAAACCTTTGGTTGCGTGTGGGGATTCCTAGCTAGAGTATAATCATGATCTTTAGTCTCAATTGTCAAGCAACGTGGCCTGTTGGAAGGAGCATGGGTTTGGGCATCGGGGACTTGGGTTCTAATTCTGACTCTGCTAGGTGTCAGCTGTATGACCTCGGGCAAGGCACTTCTCTTTGCCTCGGTTCCCCCATCTGTAAGATGGGGAGTCGATGCCTCATCTCCATTCTCCGTAGACTGCGAACCCCATGTGGGGCAGGAACAGTGTCCTATCTTATTACCTTGTATTTACCCCGGCGCTCAGGACAGTGCTGGGCTCATCGGAAGCACTTACAGATGCCACAGTTATTATAAATATCTGCACGCCTCGGGATGTGCAGTTAGCATGGGACGTGTAGCTTTCTGAAAGACTGGCAGTGATTATTGTAGCCTGTTGAGTGGGACTCATTTCCTGGTAATAAGTCAGGAGCCTACTCTGATACCAATTTTCAGGTCAGGCTTTACAGCATCAAGCATGGCAGCATATAATAATTTAAACAGTACTGAACATACATAGAACAATATAGAACTGGAGTTGTTCTCTGCACTTTTGATAGCTATGGCGTGGCAAAGAACCTTTCTACCGTGCTCCGTTTGGATCTGAAGCCCACTGAGAAAGGCATGCTTAGCAAACGCCTTATATGCTGCCCAGACCGTATCTTTTGGGCAGAGCGTCAAAAAGGAGTGTCGATGCTAATTTTTTTGAGGAATCATTTGCTTTTGTTTTTTAGTGTAAACATTGCCACATCAACTCAGGGAAGCAACAACCTGTGACTTTATGTTTTTAAAGCTGGAGCAACAGTTTGACTGTCAACAATGAAGAGATAACTGGGAACCGAATAGCGTTTGGCAGCCGAATATCACAGTAGCAAGTGATTGCGCACGCAGAAACAAGCTGCTCCTGGGAGAATGAACTACTGCGCATCTCCCTCTAGCTGCTGCTCTCATTTAGCTTAGATAATGTCCCTTCCACAAAAAGAGGATGACCCCCCCAGATTCTTTGTCGGGGCTGAAGAAGGAGAGGATGAACCTTTGGATTCCACCAAGCCTGAAGAATTTGAGCACTTCTATGACCCCGCCGAAGAGGAGGAAGATGAAGAGTATGATTCAGTAAGTTGGCTCCTTGAAATCACTATTTAAAGTTGTCCGGTTTGCTCGGGGTTATTCAGGATAAACACATTTTCCTGTAACAGAATTTGCTGAGTGTGTAGGCATCTATATTCACTTAACAGAATTCAAGACCAAGGATATCGAGAAACTAATTTAAATAAATTGAAACTAATTAAATCATTCTGGTAGCTTAAAGATTTATTACCATTTTGGAAATCAGGAAGCTGACCTGGAGAGGTTGCCATCACCCAGTGGCAGTGGATATTACTATTAGCATTTATTTAGTGCCCCTAGTATACGGGGGCTGGGGGAGAACCTAACAATTCGCATAAGTTACGATCCCTTTTCTCTGGGTTTACAGTCTGAGGTAAGTCAAGGAGAGCTGTAACATGATGAAATATAGGTTAAAGGAGCATGGGAGTGAACTTTATAAACACAAGTGTCAGTAATAAGTAACCTGTATCAAGGAAACTGATAAGTGCATAAATGTGCTGAGTTCTCTGAGGGGGAAGGCTTGACTAAAAAGGCAAAGCATCAGTTTTGGAAGGCCTCCTGAAGGAGGTGATTTTTAGAAGGATTTTCTTTTTCTTTTTTTCTTTTTTGAAGGTTAGGGGAGATATTATATAGCCAAAGCTGGCCAGGAAGGTTTGAGCAGTGAGTTGGACACAGTTTACGGGGTGAGAGATGTCTAGGTTTCCTCGAAAGGAATGAAAGCATGAGTGGATGGGGGGGTGGGGGAGGTCACTCTTGACTCTCTTGACCCAATGCTTGCACCTTTCCAGAATGCTTCATGCTCTCTCTTGCCCTCCACCCACTTTGTTTTGCCAAACTCCATTCCTCACCACCTTTGATGCATTCCTAAAAAGCCATTTCATCATCCCTCAGCTTTTGTGTATTTGTCTGGTGTTAATTTATATACTTGAACTATTATTATAATAATAATAATGGTATTTGTTGAGTATGTACTATGTGCCAAGCACTGTACTAAGCGTTGTTCATCAATTTCAGTCAACACTAATGGGATGAGGCTATTATCAGTGGTATATATTTAATGTTTACTGCAGAGCACTCTACTAAGTGCTTGGAAGGGTATAGTCAAGTTAATAAACACTGTCCCAGTCCTAAAGGATCTTTCCTTTAGCTGGAAGACAGATACTAAAATAAGAGGTCGGGGAGGCAACAGAGTTTAAAGACAGTACCTAAGTGGGGGAGTGAGAAAGAGTACTACTGAGTATAACCCAAGGACCTAAGTGGATACCCTGCAGTAATTAGGGGCTCAGGCGATTTCGGCCAATACCATTAGTTTTAGCCATTTCACTTCTGACCATATTTTGTGTCTCTATTTAAAGGGGCCTATTGCAGCTAAGCCTCACCTTGACTCATCAGGTGTTACGTTTTGTGCATCTGAAGATGACTTAGCAACTCATGTTACTTGCTTCAGTCCTTGCAGATACCTGTTTAGGCATGTTAGGACCAATTTGGGAGATTGCATGACTCTCATAAGATGTCTAAATGTCTAAAGGAACAGGAATAAGATGTCTAAATGTCAGTTTGGCTTTCTGAACTTTGCTATTTAATATTTTCATATTGAGTTCCTAGACTTCCTGCTCGCCTTCCTCTTTCTTTTTAAATTAGCTATGCCTGAGGTAAAGTAGCAATAAATATTTATTTACATATTTAGTCAATCTTTAAAGTGCTTTTAAAGGTAACTATAAAAGGTGTGGGAGTTGTATTATGGCAAGGGATTTTGTTTAAATAGAGCAGCAATATTAAAATCACTTCAGAATTTAAAATGTTGAACTATTTTTCTTTCTTTTTTTTTTTTTTACCTCTCTTAGCCACCTGAAAGACAGATTGTAGTGGGCATATGTTCCATGGCAAAGAAGTCCAAATCCAAACCAATGAAGGAAATTCTGGAACGTGTTTCCATGTTTAAATACATAATGGTTGTGATATTTGAAGAAGATGTTATTTTGAACGAACCAGTAGAAAACTGGCCATTGTGTGATTGTCTCGTTTCTTTTCATTCCAAAGGTAATCATTTTTTCTGTTTAGTACACAGAAACTGTGTCAGTTTTAAAGTGAACATAATTGTTTTGGATTTTTGCTGTAATGCTGATGTACTTTAATCGAACAATAAATCTTGACAAAATCCATATCTACAAATTCAGGGGGAAAGGCATTTCATATTCAGCGTTATAAATAGCAGAATTTTGAAAGATTAGCTTCAAATATTTCATCTGAAATTCATTATTAATCACCAGGATTTTTAGTGTTACTTTCCTTCAGATATTTGAAATTCTGAAAATATCATGGAATATTTGAAGAGCTAACTAACCTACAGTCATTTGTGTAAAAGCAACCTAATCTCATAATTTTTCAAAATTTCCAAGAGAATTCAGAGTTTTCCATTTAATCTCCAAAGATTTGTTTTGTTTGGAGGTAGAAGGTTCTATATTGATCATTATTTATCTAATTAAAAATGAGGGACTGAGAGGATTTGGCTGCACATGCTCTTAGCCCACAACAGCATGTTTCAACCGTGGGCGATGGTGGACCTAAACTGATTGACCCTTTCAGACTCTCTTCCTTTTCTTCCCTCTAAATCACTTCTTTTGAAATATGGGGCATTGTTCTGTGGATTAATAATGGCCTAATGTATATGCTTTAAGTGGCAGTGGAGAAAGAACAAGGTTTAGTGATTAAATAGTAGATTATTCAGGCCTCAGACTGCTTCTCCTTGTCTCTTTGGACCTTTCTGTAATAAGTAGCATTGCCAGAAGGTACCCAAGGGGAAGGAGAGGAGATGGATTTTAGCCATTCATTCCCCAAAGTTGTATCATGCTAGAGGGTTTTCAACCTTGAGGATAAGTGGTCCCGGAATATTTTAATATGAAAGGACCCTAAGGAGTGCGGCAGGTCATATTTTGCCAAGCCGTTTCTTGCTGCCTGCTTAACAAGGGGGGAATTTCTCGGGAAACCAACAAGGAACAGACCAGGAGGAAAGGAGAAACTTCCCACCACTGCTGCTCAATCTATCAATGGTATTTGAGCACTTACCGAGGGCAGAGCATTGTTCTATGCACTTGGGAGAGTACAATATGACAGGATTGGTAGACATGTTCCCTGCCCACAGCAAGCTTACAGTCTAGAGGACTGGAGCGTGTGTCTCTGGGTGCATAACAGGACCGGGCCCTGGAAATATGAACAGGAAGGGGAGTGCCCCAGTTGCTGCTGCTCTGCACTCTCAGCTTCAGATATGGTTACTTCATTTCTCAGCTGGCAGATGGTTATGGAGCCGTGGGATGCCCTCCGTAATACAGGTATGATAGTGGGGTTAGGTGTGAAGAGGAAAGCCACTTTGGGTGAAAAACCTGAAGCCGTGACACTACCATTTCTAAAGGAAGAGGGGAAACTCTTGATTTACACTGATGGAATTCAAGATTCCTTAAACCCAGGCTATTTGGGGCATTGTGCCACTTCAGGAAACTTTAAGTCAGGCAAACAGATGTGCTCCAAATCCTCCCAGGCATCGACGTGAAAGTGAGGAGGAAAACAGACTTTAAAGCTGTGGAAATGAAGCACCTACAACAGCCTTACCTGGCTTAGCCAGGAGAGGTGCAGTTTGCAACTCAGACCATTATTATTGTATTAAGTGCTTACTATGTGCCAAGCACTGGGGTAAGTATAAAATAATCAGCTGTAATCCTATTATCACATGGGGCTTTTGAGCCTTAGCACTGCTAACCATGTGGCAGTTCTTGGAGAAACATAAGGACCACTACAAACAGAAGGAGGTGACTGCTGTGAGCCTAGGAGCTTCTTGAATCATCATCATCTTCATTGTGGTCTACTGGGCGCAGACCACCAAATGGTGTACGTATTAGATGCTTTGTTGTGTGAGCTAGATGCAGTCATTTAGTGACCCAGTTCTGATTTGCAGGCTGACTTTTACTCAGCCTTGATCTAGAGCAGTGAGAATAATCTGCAGTGCCAGTCTGTCGATCATATTCCCCACTGGATGATGAATATTGCTGTTACTTGTCCAGTTGCCTCTTCGATGCTACGAATCATCACCTGATTCATATATTCTATGGAATGGGTGAAGGGGGATAATCTGTACCATTGTTTTCCTATTGGATGTGGTATATGTATCCTAATGATGGTGACCATGGGTTTTTTTTCTGAAATTCTGTAACTATCAATTTATGTGGGATTAAAGGGGAAGATCACCTTAAAAGGAAACACTGACCCATTAGTCATTTTGGGGTTTTCAAAAGTTCTCCAGTTGGATACCTTCAACCCAAGGCTATACATCTATCCAGTTAATACAGTAAATCCAGATTGCCTATTATTAATAATTATGGTATTTAAGCACTTACAATGTGCCAAGCACTGAATGAAGCTCTGGGACAGATGCAAGATAATCATGTCTCCCATATTTGCCTCACAGTCTAAATAGAGGGAAAATGGTATTGAATCCCTATTTTGCAGATGAGGGAACTGAGGCACAGAGAATTCATTCATTCAGTAGTATTTATTGAGTGCTTACTATGTACTAAGTGCTTGGAATGTACAATTTGGCAGCAGATAGAGATAATCCCTGCCCATTGACAGGCTTACAGTCTAATCGGGGGATGTGATGTGACTTGCTCATGGTCACTCAGCTGACAAGTGGTAGTTCCAGCATTAGAACCCAAGCCCCTGTTCTTTCCACTAGGCCGTGTTGCACCTATAAAAGTGTGTGTTCTTAAATCTTTCAGGATTTCCACTGGACAAAGCAGTTGCCTATGCAAAGCTCAGGAATCCATTTGTCATCAATGACTTGAATATGCAGTATCGCATACAGGACAGGTAAGAGTTATTCTTATGAAATGAGCCCCAGCAAAAAACTGTGTTGTGAATTTTGTGGCTTGAAGTAAATGGGAATATGCCAATTTATTGTTGTAGTGTACTCTCCCAAGCACTCAGTACAATGTTCTGCACACAGTAAGAACTCAATAACTATGATTGAATGTAAAACAAGAATAAGTAAATTGCAATGGCATGTGTTTAGGCAGTAATTAACATCAAAATAATCTTGATTTTGACATTTTAAAATGTAGGGTTTTGAGGGTTTTTTTTTATTTGGGAGGGTGGTTTTGTAATTTGGAGTTTTTTAATTTGGAGGTTTTTAGTTGATGAAATTTGAGCCCCATCCAGATTTCTCTACACATTTGCTAAAGCCTGACTCTCCTTTTCCCTTCCTCCAGATGTTTAGGTCTTTACGCTCCTTTAAAAATCTCTTTGTAGCCTCAAACCAACTTAGTTTCCTTGTAAGCATATTTAAATTTTGATGAAATAGGAGTTTGACTATGGTGTTCATATAACTGTGTTTGGAAGTGTATAAAAAACCTGATTATGGGCTTTTTTTTTTTTTAAAGGAGAGAAGTCTATAGTATTCTCCAAGCTGAAGGTATTTTACTTCCTCGTTATGCAATTCTGAATCGAGACCCAAATAATCCCAAAGGTAAGAGTGGGTTTTGATCCGTCTTAATAATTGAATCAGTAAGGGGGTGATTTGTTTTGGGTTTTTTAAACAAACAAGGTTTTCATTGATTGCTTCCTTGTCTTCAGTCATATCACCTTGCATTTCCTCCCCTCTTGCTCTTTCTTATGTCCTTTCTCATTCTCTCCTATCTTGCTATTTTCTCCTCTTTATTTCCCCTTATTTCTTTCTCTGAGCTTTCATCTTTCTGGTCTCTCATGCTTACTTCCTCTCTAATTCCAAGAAGTGCTCAAATACCCAATCCAGGTCCTGCCCTCTGGAACCTGTGGTCATATTTTCCACTGCAGCTCCTGCCCATCTCTTCCACCCTTATTCTGCCAGCCTCCAGCTCTTGACCTCAGGTGCTCTGGCCACTCGGGATTACTGCCCCCTCATGCTCCTTCCCCTGTCTTGCCACCTCCATGAGCCTCTGAGGTGCCCACCTCACGCAACCTAACCACTGTCCTGCCTACCTCACCAAGGCTTTATCTCACCGGTCACCTCTACTTGATTCTTTACACTGCTAGATCAAATGTAGTTCAGGGTTTTTTGGTTTTGTTTTTTTCCAGCCTTTCTTTGTGATCTCTTGGGAGCTATGAATAACCATGACTGTCTATGGCCAGAGCAATGCTATGTGTAATTTCAAGCCCACTGTGTTTTCACTTGCTACGTCTGGTACTAGGATGCATTGTGTTTTTTTGTAATGGTGAGCAAACTGCAATCCCGGAGCCAGAGGTAACAAGTGAAACAACGTGGCCTAGTGGAAAGAGCACGGGCCTGGGAGTCAGAGGGACCCGGGTTCCAATTCTGGCTCTGCCACTTGTTTGCTCTGTGACCTTGGGTAAGTCACTTCTGTGTGCCTCAGATCCCTCATCTGTAAAATATGGATTGAGACTGTGTCATGTGGGATAATAATAATAATTGGGGTATTTAAGTGCTTACTGTGTGCCAGGCACTGTACTGAGCACTGGAGTGGTTACAAGCAAATTGAGTTAGACACAGTCCCTGTCTCACAGTCTCAATCCCCATTTTACAGATGAGGTAAATGAGGCACAGGGAAGCGAAGGGGCTTGCCCAAGTTCCCAAAGCAGACAAGTGACAAAACCGGGATTAGAACCAGTGACCATCTGACTCCCAGGCCTGTGCTGTATCCACTATACCATGCGTGACTTTGTCCAATCTGATTAGTTTGTATCTTACCCCATTGCTTAGTACAGTGCCTGGCACCTAGTACAGGTTTAGCAAATACCATCTTTTTTATAAAGCATCAGACATTTAGTAAATTTTTAATTATGTTGAATCAGATGCTCTGTGAATTTTAGGAAAGTTTAGGGGAGACTTTGAGGCACCAAAAATCTCAGTCTATGATAAACCATTTGGCCCTACTGAGATAATGAAAAATCATATCTGTAAAATGTTGCTCTCTCAATGAAGATGGCCCTTGGTTATAACTTAAAATAATTGCTATCTCCATATGTTCTTTACACATACCAAGACATACATATTTGGTGGCCTACTTGGTCGTCCTACCTCATAAGTCCTTGTGATCTAAGCAATGTCGTCTTATGTCCTTGCGTCACTTATTATTGAGTTGTTGTATATTCTCTTCATCTGAGACTGTTTCAGGGGTTTTGATGCTCTTGGCTCTCTGTCAATTCTCTCAGCTCTGAGCCAAATGGGAATCATGCCACCACATTCCCCTCTCAACACTGCCAGACAATACCCACATCAGACCATTAGGCGCTTCATATGACCCAGTGTCCTCTCAATCGAACTGGACTTTGACCTTGGAGGCTTGAGCCCACTTTACATTCCACCTGTAAATAACAGGCTTAAGGGGGTCACTATGATAACTGCTACCTTAATAGGGTGTAGGTTTGAATTACAGTGAACTTCTGATAAAGGCTTTATTCCATTCCAAAAATGTCTTATGCCACAGCTGTTAATTCAAGTGCTTTAGAAATTCTTTCAGAGCTTGAGCCAAATCCCCACAGTGTGCTCAAGGGCAAAGGAGAAGGATATAACATCCAAATGGCCCTAACACTAAAACCAAACTTTGACCTGAAATATTAAAAACTGCATGTCAGTCTTCTTTAATCAAATGTAGTTGCAATCAAAATTGGCAATGGGTTGTAATCAGTGAAGTGAACAATTCTGGAGTCAGTTATGTGAGGTTTTTTTCACTGGCATTGATGCTGTATTGTTGAACAGGGAATCAATCAATCATTGGTATTCATTAAGCCCTTACTCTGTGCAAAACACACAGGGACGAACCATTAATTTTGCTTGTACATCTCTTTAAAACCAAATTCTGGTCATATTATTCAGTTCACATCATTTTGAAGGTGGAAGAAAGTGAAAAAGATATCCCAACCCTTGAAGACAACCTGAGCAACGTATTCACCACGTTTTTAGGGAAGATCCTGCCCAACAATAGTCAAAAGTATTTCTTTTAGAGCAGCTATCATTGTTTACAATTATATGGTACAAAAAATAGCTCATTTCTTCTTCGAAGTAGATGTGGATAGTGGAGGCAATTTATGCCAATAAATATGGAAGATTTTTGTAGTTGAACGTCAGGCCAGTAGCTCCTATCTCAGTTCTTCTAAGCCTGAGAAAAGTACTAGATATATAATTTAAAATGAAGATTGTATTTCTGCCTTAGAATTTTATGTTTCATGAGTAATAATTTACTTGGGTAAGCTCTTTGAGTTTCCAAGTCTAAATAGGTCTGTGAAAATGGTAATATTTGGGCAATTCAGTCTTAGCATAAAACTTTGCTGTCTTCCTCCCACAGAATGCAATCTGGTCGAAGGGGAAGATCACGTTGAGGTAAATGGAGCAATTTTCCAAAAGCCATTTGTTGAAAAGCCAGTCAGTGCCGAGGACCATAATGTTTACATTTATTATCCAACATCTGCTGGAGGAGGGAGTCAGAGGCTCTTTCGGAAGGTAAAGTGTTTGTATGTGGATTAAATTGCACGTGAGTCATCGATCTTTCCAGGATATCAGAAATCTCTCCCAGAGTGAAGCAAAAATTGAATCTTTTTGTAATTACAATGGCTTTCATCAAGGACTCATTATCCACTGAGCACAGGGGCTGATAGAGGGTTACGTAGTCAGATCCAGTCCGCCATTTAATTTTTTTTGCTGTTGTTCGGTCTTTTTTATGATATTTAAACGCTTAGTATGTGTCCAGCACTGGAGTAGATACCGGTTAATCAGGCTGGATACAGTCCCTGACCCACATGGGGCTCACAATCAAGTTAGGAGGGAGAACAGGTATTGAGCCCTCATTTTGCCGTTGGGGATTCTGAGGCATGGAGCTGTTAAGTGACTTGCTCAGGGTCACTCAGCAGGCCAATGGTGGAGCCAGGATTAGAACCCAGATCCTCTGGGTCTCCCGCTCTTTCCACCTGGGGCTCACAATCAGTTTCATCACCACTTTACAGATAAGAGAATTTGGAGCCAAGAGAAGCTATTTGCCCACATCATAGAGTAGGCCAGTGGTGGGGCTGGGACTCGAACTTGGGTCTCCTGACTCCCAGTTCCTTTTTTTTTGTTTGTTTTTTTACACTTGGCCATGCCGCCTACCTGAAAACTCACACTTTGCCAATACCGATGCTATTTTGTTTTAATTTTGCTCTCCATGTGTTGGAAAACCCATTTATTCACCTTCTCTCTTACTTGTATATGCTGAATCCGCGGTTTATATTTCATGGTTGTGCCTTTCTTTAATGTCAGTTATTTTGTGTTTATTACAGATCGGCAGCAGAAGTAGTGTTTACTCCCCTGAAAGTAATGTTCGAAAAACAGGCTCTTACATTTATGAGGAGTTCATGCCTACAGATGGAACTGACGTGAAGGTAGGGGAAACATTGCATTCTGTATATTGAGTCAACAAATGATTAAAATAATTCGAGGGTTTGAGATGAGGAATATTACTGTAAAAGAGTTTATTAAAGTTCAGGCCGCCACAAAAATCTCTCTCTCGTGAATAGGATAAAATATTGCTGACACAGTGGTCTCCGAGGTTTCACGGTTATGTTTTTTCCTTTATCACCCAGTAATTTAAACCTGCAAAGTTATTTTTATGGGGCTGTAATGAGCATATTAAGTTTGTCACTGAATTTAAAATATTGTCAAGGCAATATAAAAGGGCAGTGAGGAGGGTGTTCTGTTTCTTAGTTCTGATCTGTTCACTGATAAAATGTTAACTTTGTTTTCTTGTTGTTAAAGGTATATACAGTGGGCCCGGACTATGCCCATGCCGAAGCTCGGAAATCCCCTGCTCTAGATGGCAAAGTGGAAAGGGATAGTGAAGGGAAGGAAGTCCGTTATCCCGTCATCCTTAATGCAAGAGAAAAATTAATTGCTTGGAAAGTCTGCCTCGCTTTTAAGGTAAGCTGACTTAGTTCTTCCACACGTATATGGGTTCTGTTTCCTGTAGTGACTAGTAGTGCGACTCTAATATTTGGGAAAAGGGGGGAAAAATAAAATGTGTGCTTTATCTGGAAAATGTCATATTCCCGTAACTCCAGTAGAACTTTATGTTCTTTACTGCTTCCTTTCACCATGTAAGTAGTCAATAATTATTTTATATATACATGTCTTTAAAAAAAAAAAAGCTCATGAAAAGGTTGACTAATATATGACCAATTGAAATGGAACCTTTGACAAGGTACTCTTTTATTTTTAAATAGCAAACTGTTTGTGGCTTTGACTTATTACGTGCTAATGGACAGTCATATGTTTGTGATGTCAACGGCTTCAGTTTTGTGAAGAATTCTATGAAATATTACGATGACTGCGCAAAAATACTTGGGTAAGAGTGTTGTGGCATATTTTCTCTTTGGGTTTGCTTATCTTCAAAATGAAAGTAAGTGCACAGTTATTCCTTTTGAAGTAACTTCGTGTTTCTTTGCTAGATAACAAATAACCCTTTTTAACATTGAAAATATTTAGCAATTTGAGACATGATTTTAAAACATGCAAATATTTAAATGCCTTTGAAGTTATTAAAATTTGGCCTCTACGAATTACATCTTTTGAGGTAGAAAAGATTACTGTGACTTAAAGCATAGCTCTAGGAACTGTGGAGTTGGAAATTAAAACCTAGATCTTTTTGTTCAGTAAGCACCAAGACTAACCAAGACTACTACCATGTAAATGAGATTCTGGGTAAATTTCCAACTTTCAAAGTGGGGAGTAAACTGCTGATCTTAGGTAAATTCTAGGTGAGTTGCTTAAGTCTTAAAAGCTTTGTGAGGATGGATGCGGAGATAAATAAGGAAATAGAAATTCATGTTTTACTGCTTTTATGGAGTTCAGACCTTACTTCCATTTAAATTTCTGAGAACAGTCATGGGAAAAGCACATTGGAGCTCATTTTAAGGCAGTAGCACTAGTAATCAAGGTTTAATCAGTCCTCTGTCTCTTCCCAAAGAAACTTGCTGAGCTGAATTCTCCCCAGGGCCTAAATTATTCTCCCAAGATTAAGTGAGAAAAGATAAGGTTAATTGAAAATGTATAGATCAGACTAAATCTGTTCTTCCAAACTCTCTATAACCTCTCAAGTGTGAGGACCAAATTTTGATGACATAGACTTGACCTTTTGGCTATGAAAGGTAAACTCTGGAAATAGTGAGTTGGAATATCATTAAGAAGTGCCCTTTCATTGCCCTGAGTGATGGTAAATTTAGAAACCTTATGGTGACAACTTTTCTTAAGCTTCTCATTTTTGTAAAATTAATACTGCTGTTCCAGGATTATTTGGGAAATTAATTCAAATAACCTAATTTCAGTTGAGTGTACACTTCAAGCACAAAACTGACCTACCCATTTTCCTGGTAAATTATTGCAGTACCTGCAGAATGATTCTAGTAAACTAACAAATTATGAATGTATAATGAAGTCTCATGAAATGACGCTACCTGAAAAGTAAATATGACGGGTCTCAACTTTGTTATCAATCAGTGGAATTTACTGAGCATTTATTGTGTGCAGAGCACTATATTGAGTGCTTGGGATAGTTGGTAAAAAGGTTCCCTGACCACAGTCTAGAGCGATATCTATTGTTCTGAAGCTTACTTGTTTTTTTCCACAAGAATTTTATTTTCCACTGACATTCTCTCAGTTCTGGCACAATGCGTGCTTTCTCTGTACATTTTGGGTAGAATGTTGTTAGGGAATTAGAGAATGTTCATCTAACAAAACGAGCCTGCTTGAATATTGTTTATTGTTGCACTGCACTCTCCCAAGCTCATAGAATAGTGCTCTGCACACAGTAAGCGCTCAGTAAATACTCAAATCCAGCAATCACTCTACCCCACCCTTCAAAGCCCTACCAAAGACTCACCTCCTCCAGAAGGCCTTCCCAGACTAAGCCCCCCATTTCCTCAGCTTCCTTTCCCTTCTGCATCACGATGACTCGCTCCCTTTGCTCTTCCCCCATCTCCCCACCCCACAGCACTACTCTATATGTTATAAATATATGATTTCTTCTCCCCGCCCCTGCTGCTTCTAGACTGTAAACCCGGTGTGGGCAGGGATTGTCTTTATTGCTGAATTGTACTTTCCAAGTGCTTAGTACAGAGCTCTGCAAGTAGTAAGTGCTCAGTAAACACAATTGAATGAATACAGTGTGCTATGGTGTCAGAAAAAACAGTGTAGGCACATACAGAAGGGTTGCTCCTTTGTGACCGTAGCATGAGTTTTCCTTAATTAGAAGTTACGAAAGAATGTGACCCCAGTGATATAGCAAGGACTAGGTATATTAAAAATAATTGTGTGTTGTTTAAATTTCTAGATAATTTAGAACCAAGCTAAGCATGAATTTTTGAGTTTTATTTTAAATCTGATGAATATGCTGTTGTGGAATAATTGGAAATGGTGTACAAGGAAGTTAGGAATTTAGCTCAGTGAATTTCCGTGCCTTAGGAGTAAAATGTATCTGCCTATCGAATCCATTTTTTAGGGTAAGTAGTGGAGATTACTAAAGGTATACAGGAAGAAAAGAATTCTCAGTGAAGAATAAGAATTTTGCTCAAGTAGAATCAAATATAATCCTAAACCCTTTTGAACCAAAGGGAGTTGGCTTTTTTAGGACACTAATATTTACTGTGAACAATTTGATTGTGGCTTGTACACTTAATATTCTAAGGCTTTAAATTCCATTTTGCGGGATCTGTGTTTTAGCATAAATTATGTTTAAGACATTAATCAAGTGTTTTTTCTTTTTTGTTTTTTTTTTAAGAAATATCATAATGAGAGAGCTTGCTCCACAATTTCAGATCCCATGGTCGATACCATTAGAAGCCGAAGATATTCCAATTGTGCCAACCACATCTGGAACGATGTAAGAAGGAAGTTTCTCAGTATGCAGATTCCCTGTGGTTTGCCATAGGTCTTTTCTCACACCAATACAGATTCTCGTATGAAAATTTTTTACCCGTGATTGGTAAACTTTTACTTTTGGACTCGTACTGTTAGGAAGATGGACTTCAAGGCCTTTTACATGCCCAAAACTATTTTGTTTCGGGGTTTCTAAAGAAGTACATGAGAATGCATAGTTGACTATACCATTAAATAACCAAAAGGAGTTATGGCCACAAACTGTATTTTCTCAGGGAAATAGTAAAGTTCACTTTTATTGGTAAGGCATATATCAGCCGTTTTCCCCTGGAGTTTCTGGATATAACTAAAGCATTAAAAGTAGGGAATTTTGAGTGAATCGATGAATTAGGCGTGTTGGTCTTTTGGCACTGAAATTCAGTGCTGAGTAGCTACCCTTTCTCTCCCAGGGGATGAGGTTTTTAACACCTCAATTTTTATTCCATGGCAAAACAAGTTTTTGTTGTTTGTGTGCGTGTGTGCTGTTTTTTTCTTTTGAGTTTAATCTTTTGATAATACTTAATATTCATATATAACTGAGATATCTTTGTCAGAGATATTTCCCAAAATTGTAAGAATATTTAATATTGTGTGCCTAAATAGTGATTTGTATTGCCAAATTTTTATGCCAGTTTCTTCTTGGAGAGTCTCTTGTGTTAAAATGTGATGGTATTAAAAGAGGTATACTGAATAAATCTAAAATGCACAATATAACATTTATATTCACAGAATGAAGTCCCTCTTTTTTCCCTCTCTTTCAGGATGGAGCTTAGATGTGTTATTGCAGTTATACGACACGGGGATCGAACACCAAAACAAAAGATGAAAATGGAAGTGAGACATCAGAAGTAGGTCTTCAATTGAATCACATAAATACCTGATTGGATACTTTAGTCTGTAAGGCATCCCATTGAGACATATCATCTCTTTTTATCGATATTATAACTGTGCCTGGTCTGTTCTTACAGTTTCGTCATTTAATTTTCCTAGTATTTTGTGTATACATATACAGAATTGGCGCACATAGTCACGAGCATCCGCAGTCATGGTCATTGGATATCATTGAGTATCCGCAGTCATGTCATGTTATGAGGAAGTACTGTTTGGTTGTATTCACTCTTCCTCTCATTTACTCAGGAGTCATTTTGGCTATATCAGTTCAGCAAAACAGACAAGTCAGAAACATAGGTTTCTTTGCTCTTGTACTGCAGTTTATGTATTTGAAGGATTTATAGGTTCTGTATGTGATTTCCTCTTCCCAGGCTTCTCTATCTTGCTCTGTATCATGACAAGCTTTTGAGTCTCCCATCAACCCCTAGTTTCGTGCCACTCCCATTAAAACACTCTTGGCAGGTGGAGGTATTTAAACTCATGCCTTTCACTGTACCCTCTACGTCTACGTAATAATAATGATGGTATTTGTTAAGCCCTTACTCTGTGCCAAGCACTGTTCTAAGCACTGCGATAGATACAAGGTGATCACATTGTCCCATGGGGGGCTCACAGTCTTAATCCCCATTTTACAGATGAGGTAACAGAGGCATGGAGAAGTTAAGCGATTTGCCCAAAGTCACACAGCTGATGAGTGGCAGAGCCGGGATTAGAACCCATGACTTCTGACTCCCAAACCCAGACTCTTCCCACTAAGCCACGCTGCTTCTCTATCCTATCCAGCCACGATTCCAAATCCCAATTAAATATCTTTAATCTTTACCACCCACTTCATAAAGCGTGGTGGTGGGGGGGTGAGTAAAAAGAATTAAAATACCAATATTAAAGTCTAAAAATGATAGTGCATTTAGGGGAGGAAAGTTCCTTACAGCTGTAGTGAGCGTTAGTTCTGAAATGGTCCAAATCATCTAGTCCCCCACCTCCTATCTGACCCAGGTAACACTTTACTTCTCCTCAGATATATTAATCAGTCAATCAGTAGTATTTCTTGAGCACTTACTGTGTGCAGAGCACTGTGCTAAGTGTTTGGGAGAGCACAGTATAACAGAATTGGTAGATACTTATGTAGTTAGATGTAGATGAAGTTTTAACAAATGAAATTTTGATCACTTATCAATATTTTATGCTTTTCTCTTACAAGGTTTTTTGATCTTTTTGAGAAATGCGAAGGCTATAAGTCCGGAAAGCTAAAACTGAAAAAGCCTAAACAATTACAGGCAAGTTTATTTGAATATTATTTCGCGTCCACAATTACAACTGGGAAACAGGTAAAGTTAAGGAAACTTTCTTTATTTTATAGGAAGTGCTGGACATTGCTAGACAGCTTCTTTTAGAACTTGGGCAGAATAACGATTCTGAAATCGAAGAGAGCAAATCAAAACTTGAACAACTGAAAACTGTATTAGAAATGTGAGTTGCTTTTTAAAATTCTATTTAAGTTCTTTCTCCTCTGTAGTCTTCCTTCATTACAAAGGCTTTCCAGTTTGATCCTTTATCCCCTTTTAATATACTTTCAGCTGGATGGAAAATAATTGAAAAAGTGGCATCCAATTCAAAACGATAGAGCATTTTTTAAAGAATTATTCAAGAATAAGATGACAGGCTCTGACAGGCACTGTCATTTGGGCTTTAGGATTACTGGCTTGGTCGCTGCCTTGAGCTGCTTATTTCCAACAGAAATTCCAACTCTATTGTAGACTAAAAAAAAAAAATTATTCCCCTTTCTTCAGGGAATACACATTTTTAGTGGATTTTCATGCTCTATGTGTTTAAATCTCTTGATTATATTCATCGGGTCATTATTAAAGGGTGTTTGTTATTTCTAGGGGTGTGCACAAATCAACAAAAATATATTTTGTGGTCATGTGGAATTTTTTTGAAATTTAAAAATGATTGTCAGAAAATTCATCTGGTAGAAACTTCCTTTTAGAATGTCCAATAAAACCATCTATTTGATAGTCAGACGGAAAGTCACATGTAGTGGAAGATTTATGTTAAGAATTAGTGGAAATAACCTGTTCCTTGTCCATTTTATTCATTTTATTTTTCCTTTTCTCTCTCTCCCTAATTTGTCCTTTCTTGTCTTGTGCTACTTTTCTCCTCTTTGTCCTCCTATCCCTCTAATCTGTTGATGTTTCTTCCTCTTTCTGTGCACCTGTGTCTATTTTCCAACTCTGGCCCACAAGTGAGTGGTTGCTGTCCTTACTGCTGCTTCTCCTTTGAAGCTCTTTTTGCCACTTTAGGAAGTAAGGGAGGAAAGAGGCTGGTGTGACTTAGTCCCTGAAGCACCCTAGCTTCCCTTAAGTAGCTGCTATCAATCAAGAGTAGAATGTTAATAGAGAGCTGACGGGAGGAGGACCCCAAGGAAAAAAGCAGCTCAGTTAAAGTGGATCCTCCAAATAAATGCGATTGTAAAGGGTGTGGTAAGGCGAGGGTAGGGTTGAATGTTTGGGGAAGGTCAAGTGGGAAGAGGAGGGCGCTTCCTAAAAGCGAAGTCGTCAGAGGGGGGTGAAGGGGTGTTTATGGAAGCCCGGGTAAGGGATGGGGCAAAGGGGAGGGAGATGGTGTCTTGGGATAGTGGAATAAGGGCAAGTGATGAGAAGTCAGTTTAAAAGATAAAAGCAAGTGTATCATGATCAGGAGTGGAGTGATTCTGTGATATCTACGTGAGTATATATGTTTGCCCTGTGGTTATTAATGTGGTTTAAAATGAACAGATTTTGTCCTTTTTCTTGTAGCATTCACGTGATTTTTTTTTTTGAAAGTTTATATGTATTTGAAGCTTTTTTTCAACAATTTTATTAGAAGTCTGTTTTGTTTATTTTTAGGTATGGACATTTTTCTGGAATAAATCGTAAAGTCCAGTTGACTTATCTCCCTCATGGTTGTCCTAAAACATCTAGTGAAGAGGAAGGTACATGCTGTAGTTGGCCATGATTTAGACCTCAGCTGGTGCTGTGACTGACAGTCACAGGCAATCTGGAAGTCACAAGCAATCTGGTTGGAAGTCACAAGCACACTGTTTCATCTCTTTGCCATTTGTCCAAACTGCAGAGAGCTTTGCCTCTGTTCATATTTTCCACTTTTCTCGGGTTCACTCCAGGCAGCCTGGATACGAGAGGATATATCTCTGGGGTCATTGCAGCAATCTTTTCTCTTTTGGGACAAGGTGAAGGGTACAGGCCTAAGCATTCTAAAGGTTCAGGCTGGCCAGAGAGAGTGTACATGTGTATCATTTTGTTGCTGCATAGATTTTCCTAGGAAGTGTCCCTGGGGTAGCATTAATGAAGCTCTGGGTTACTAGGAAAGACCTCAACGACCCAAATGCCCACTTCCACTCTCCCCCACCACTTCTCTGGTTGCCCTAGCAGCCAAGAAAGTGGTATGAGCCAGAGAATAGGGGTATGCCAATCCCAGGCAGCAGCACGGTTCTCTGGGGTCCTTTCTCTTCCACCACAGATGAGTTTTATCACTGTGGGACACCCTGTCTCCCAGAATCTCACGTGAAAACAGAAGACTGCGCTATACATTGGTGCGTGGCTTTTTGCAGGAGGACATCAGTGTAGATGCTTGTTATTTTTGGTTTAGAAGGCATGTAGGTTATTGCTTGGTGAGCTAGTTTGGTATATGTTTCACTGACCATCCACCAGAGAATTGTATAGTTACCAAGCTTTAACGAAACATTGACCAAATAATAATGGTGTTTGTTAAGCGCTCACTATGTGCAAAGCACTGTTCTAAGCTCTGGGGTAAATATAAGGCAATCAGGTTGTCCCACATGGGGCTCACAGGCTTAATCCCCAATGTTCTGATGAGGGAACTGAGGCACAGAGAAGTGAAGTGACTTGCCCAAAGTCACACAACTGATAAGAGGTGGAGCCGGATTAGAATCCATGACCTCTGACTCCCAAGCCCAGGCTCTTTCCGCTAAGCCACGCTGCTTCTCCAAGTACCTCACTCTGTGGTACACCCACAAAATAGGAAGGTTTTACAAAAATGCACCTAAATTCCATATCTCTACTTGTCAAATGGCTGCCCGAATGCATGCCTGGATTGCACTATGTGTGTTTCTGCACAGCATGCTTCCTGTTCTACCATAAATTTTACTCTGGTGGGCCCTAATGGGGACTCCAGTTCAGTCATGGAGACAGAAAAATATGAGGCAGTCCTATTTCAGACAGGAGGCCTGGCTGAATTAGCCTGCTCAGAGATCAGTCAGGGCTAAAGAGAAGCAAGGGAAGGAACACCCATGATCTATTTCATACCAAAAAGGCTCCATCAGGACCTGAAAATGAACCTAAACTTCAGTAGCGGAGCTAGCAATAATAGTATGTATTGAGCCATCAATGGGAGCAGTGCATTGTACTGAAGTACAAAAAAAACAACCCAAAAATCCCTTCTCTGATAGAAGGTTGGCTACAAATAGCCCCTCACCTGGCCAGAATTCAGGGCCGTAGAGATGGAAGGCTAGTAATAATAGCAGGAGCACTTGTTACATGCTTACAATGTGCCAAGCACTGTTCTGATCATTAGGGTAGGTGGAAATTAATCAGGTTGGACAAAGTCCCTGTCCCACTCGGGCTCATAGGCTGCTCTCCAAAGTGCTATCCCCAGTTAAGCACTCAATAAATACAGCTGAGTGGTAGATGCTCGATTTCTGCTTCATACCTTGCATTTCCATTCCCACCTTAACTAGGCAAAGCAGGGAATCCTTCTTGTAGTTTTCTTCTTTTCCCCCTCTCTCTTCCTCCCTCTGCCCCCCGCCCAAACCAGGATCAGAAATGATGTGCATTACCTTCCAGTAGTCCATTCTGCCGCAATATATGTTTTCACAACACATTTTGGTTAGAACACTGATGGAATCAGGAAATGTTCTTCCAAAAATGCACATCTATCTGGAGACAGCGTGGTGTGGTGTCAGAAGAAACAGTGTGAGTAGTACAATGCAAGTTTCTGTCACGTGAGGTTCTTCCGGGAAGCAAACCCCCAGATCGTAGGAAAACTGAGCTTCAAAAAATAGAACTTTGCTAATCAAGTATAACAGTCTACGAAAATATCATTTAACTTCAATTCTCACACTTAGAGAATTGCCTATGCTTAGACCAGGTTATAGAGGTGATCCTTCCTGTTCTCTCCATTGCAATTTCCCCTTGTGTGTCAGCCCATATTTTTTGTAGTAACAGTTCTTTTCCCTCATCTACTTTCCTCTTGGCCTATTCTCTCTCCTGTCCCCATATGGCTGCCTTTTTTTCCTCTTTTCTTCTTCTGATTCTTCCTATTCTTTTCCTTCTGTTCTCCTTCTGACTGTGTTCTCTTTCCCTCTCTGCCAGTCTTTCTCTTCCTTTCATTGCTCTTTCCCCTCCCTGCCCCTTGACCTCTCTCTGGACTCATTTTCTCCATATTTTCATCCATTGCCTCCACATATCCCCCCCGCCACACACCCACTTCGTATCTTTCTCCTTCTCTTTGCACCCCTGGCTCTTCCTTCTCTTCTCTCCCCCCCGCTCCCCTCCCAACCGATTAAGGTTTCCAGCCCTCTTCAAGATCTCCTGAAATTTCTCTTCCAAATCCCTGACACCCTTTTCAAGCCCTGGGGGTGAGAAGAGAAATTGTTAAATCATTAGTTCTCTGTGCCTGCCCCCTGCAAAAACCTCTTCAGGCTGTAAATATTTCTTCCTCGAGCCGACGCTTCTTCTCACTGAGCAAACTCTCCTCAAAGTCCTGAAATGAGCAGTTCCCTCTGTTGGGTTCATATAAAAGAGTCATTCCCATTCTCTTTCCATCCCTGCCAACTGTCCAGTTATATCCTGATTGCCGCAGAATCTACTGTAAATGGATAAGAGGAGAACAGAAAGGAAAGCCCTGAAAGCTGTAAGTGTGGGTGTGAGAGACAAGTAGAACAAGCGTTTAAATGGAGGCTTTTCCATGTTTCGGTTTCCTAGACACTAGGAGAGAAGAACCTTCATTACTCTTGGTTCTGAAGTGGGGCGGGGAATTGACCCCCGCCGGCCGAGTTCAAGCGGAGGAACTTGGGAGAGCTTTCAGGTGCATGTATCCTGGAGGACAAGGTAACGCATTCCTTCCCTCTGCATTGTCATTGGGTATTTCTGGACCTAATACCCTTTCTCTGTTTTAATTGGTTCTTGGTGGCAATTTGAAAAACAGTGACCTTCACCACTACATTGCCTCAAACTGTCAGTCGCTTAGTTTGGTTTCGGTTAGATCGGAAAAACTGCCACAGAATCAAAACATAACGTAAGTGAACAAGGTCTGATTTTTCTAGGAGATTATGCAGGATTTCCTGGTTGTGGTTTACTTAGACTACATAGTACTTACCGACATGACCTCAAAATATACGCTTCTGATGAGGGACGAGTCCAAATGACCGCTGCAGCTTTTGCGAAGGTAAAGAGACTTATTGTTTATTCAATTAAATTAGAGTGTTGAAAAATTGAAATAGTCTTGAATCAAGGGAATGTTTCATAACTCTTCAAGTCCTTGATGCCTAAGGTAACTCCTCATGCATTGTTTTATTTTTTTTTCTATTTAGATTCTAATAGGTACAGTGGGCTGTAGATGAGTTTTTTCAAAGAAGATTTATTTAAAATGTTGAAGAATCCCTCCTGTTATTTAGGCCACTAGTCACAAGATGATTGCAACTCTCAGCACCTCCTGGTGCTTATTGACCTAGATATAGGATTCCATATGTCTTGTGTCCTATAGAAAGGGCACTCCTAATCCCTGGGAAAAGGTTTTTTTCACTAGTGAAGAAGTTTCTAGTGAAGTTTATACCCATGGACCATAAGAAATCATTTTTATTCTTAAAACTCAAAAATAAATTTATCTTCTAGCTCCAAAATTGTTCTGTTTTTGCATTTATATGTCCATATTCAATCAAGTACAAATGTTCACTGAGTTCTGCCTTTAGCCCTGCTTATCAGTCTGTATTCTGCTGATCTAACAGAGTACACCTAGGTCATCTATAAAACAGGGGTTGCTTTCTTGAATGGCCTCACATTAAGGACAGCTCAGGTCCTTAAACTCCCACTGGGTCTGCTTGCCTGTGGATAGAAGGTTCTGACACTGGGTGGTGCTTTATCCAGACAGATGCACGTTGTCAGAAGAAGGTTCCCTATTTCCCAATCTCTTCTGTTCCTGCCCTTTTTAAATAGAAGTCATGGGGCTTGTCTCAAATCTGTATTTATGGGCTTGATGGTGTAGTTTGAACATTGTCATTTAAAGACATATTGGACATTCAGCTGATTTGGTGTCCTTCATTTGGGGGGTTTTCCCTCCCAAGCCAAGCTGCACTTTTCCTTTTACTCCCATCTCATTTAGCCTAATTGAATATTCTCCTCGCAAAATTCTGTGAAATGACCTCACAACACTATTGGATCTTATGTTGTAAGTGGAGGTGGTTTGAGCAGCCTGTGCTAAAAGTTGGCATTTACTCACCATTCGGTTATCACCCCATGTTTAACCTCTTAGCACCCCAGTGGTGGTAAAGCGAGGAAGTTCTTACAAGTGATACCAGGCCAGCAGGCGGGGCCTGCCAAGGGTTGCCCTGAACAACTTTCTTTATCTAAAGTAACACCACTTTTTAATTTCTGCCCAAGATGATAACGGTCCTTTTTTGTATCTCAACAAATAGCATGTTTTGACAGTGACGCTTCAGAAACATTGAGGTGATTAAAAACTGTGGTATGGGTTCGCTGACAATCCAAGGTTTGCCATGGACTGAAACGACTTCAGGATAAAAAGTATTAAGATTTGTCTAGTAGGATTTCAGTTTGGAAAAAATGCATGGTATGATAAACTCTCCATTCTGCCGGATAGTAAATATGGGTAGTGAAAGTCCGGGGAGTCCCCGAGGAACGGGAGCTAACTTTTCTAGTAGTAACTTCAGGAACAGTGAATTACAGCTAAATGAGACACCAGGGAAAAGACATTAATTCATGGCAGAGAAGGGAAGTTTTGGTAATATGTGCTTGTGGAAAGGAGCAAGAAGCTCTGTTAAATTAGTGCTTTAAAACACTGAAAGGAATTTCCATTTTTCTAAACTTCACCTAAAGGAAGATACCCTAAGTCACTTCTGTAAAACGTCCCATTGGCTAAAGATTTTCTTTTCAGAATTGGTCGGTCTTTTCCTCACCAATTAGAATGGGGCAGAAAATGAATATCATTGTAGTTATTTTGGGTTCTTCACGTGTTCTGATTCCTCTTTAATTGGCTCACTTTGTTGCGGCCAGGGATTATTGGCTCTAGAAGGAGAGCTTACGCCCATTCTTGTCCAGATGGTAAAAAGTGCCAATATGAATGGGCTTTTGGACAGTGACAGTGACTCTCTAAGCAGCTGTCAGCATCGTGTGAAAGCAAGACTTCATGAAATTCTTCAGAGAGACAGAGAGTTTACTACTGAAGACTATGAAAAGGTAAGATATTGTGAAGGTTGTTTTTCTTCTCTCTCCCCCCCCCCCCCGCCACACACACACATTACATTATTATTATTATTACTTTGAAGTAAATTAAATGTAGATTTAGAACACTGTAAGCATTATTTATTAAGCCCCTTTGAGTAGAGCAGTTGTCCTTCTTAGACCTTGAAAAACATCTTTCTTTATTAATACAGATAAAATTGGATAAAATATAAGTACAAAAGCACCGCAAAGGAAGACAAATATTAACATGTCCTAAATCTTCCCCTCTAGCTATTAAAGTTGAGGACCTCTCTTGACAACAGTTGAGGTGGAGAATCTGACACTTTGACACCTAGCAGTAAAATTTTCTGCAAGCTGCAATGTTTATTTTAATTGAGAGATCTTAAAGGACCTCTTTAAGGATGAGGGATATGTAAATTTATGTACTTCAGTATGTTTAACTGTACGTATTTATTGCATACATTGAGCAACCAGTGGTATTTGTTGAGCACTTAGTATGTGCAGCGCACTGAACTAAGCACTTGGAAGACTACAAAACCACAGAATTGGCAGGCACATTCCTTGCCCTTCATGAGCTTACAGTCGAGGGCGTTTTGTACAGAGTGCCGGACTAAGCCCTGGAGAAGGGCACAGGTCTACAGACATGGACAGTGCTCCACAGGTGGCTCACAATCTACAAGGGGGAGAAGGCCTAGTTACTGACACACAATTAACAAATAATACATAGAGTAAAAAATGTTAAATTTAACCAGCAACAAAAACCTTACTGTTAAAGCAACTTTTCAAGCTTCTCACCAGTCAGTCAGTGCTATGTGAACACCTAGAGCATGTTGTACTAAAGTTTTGGAAGAGGACAATAGACGTAGAAGATACAATCTCTGTTATATGGTACTTTCTTATGTGCTTACTACAGTGCTCTGAATACTAAGTACTCAGTAAAAGGCATTGATTGATCTCTGCCCTCAAGGAGCTTACAGTTGAGCAATTTAAATAATGGATGGTATTTATTGAACGCTTCCTAGGTGCAGAACTGTGGCTGCAGTAAAGGGTGGGGGATGGGGGGCACTTGAGGAGTGCCCCCTTTCTCCTCCTACTCTGGGCACTCCCTGACTCCTGCCGTGCCCCCCGGCACCCCTGTGGCTAGTGCCTTCCTCCCTCCCTCTCCTCACATGAAATTTATTAATGAATGAGAAAGTGAGAATGGAAAGATGGTTAAGCAAGTAAAAGCTTTAGAGTAGGATAAAACAATACGGTTTTTATAAAGACCTTCATGGAGCTTTTGGATTACTTGGAGATAGCAGTTGCAGTTTACCTTGGTATAAGCATTTCCCCTCATTTGGAAGTATCCTGAACGACTTGGATAGTATTATAACCGATTTCCATTTACGCTAAATAGATATCACCATCCAATACCAATGGCAGCACTTGGTGGTTCTTGTTCCAGATGCTTTTTTTGCTGTGAAGGGTATATAAAAGATACCACTTTGAAAGTTGAGTGCTTTATTTGCATATTTGCCACAAAGCAATTCATAATCTTTAATTTTAGTATATATTTACATTGCCTTTGAACATGTAACTATTCTGTTTAATACATTAACCTTTGTTTAGTACTCTTTCATTTAACATTATTTTCACGGAAACAAGAAAACTAACTGGAGTACAGCAGTTTATAAATCATTCTGGAGGTTGTGAGTGCATAAATGCTGAGACTGTGACCTGAGGAGAATTCCTCCTGGAGGAGGTGGCATTTTAGCAGAGTTTTAAAAAGGGGGAAGTCTGTGGTCCAGCTGATTTGAAGAGAGTTCCAGACAGGAGGAAGGAGTCAGAGCCCAAAGACTTGAGAATGAAGAACAGCGAGAAGACGATCTTGGGAAGACTGAAGGGTGTGGAGTTGGAGGGGAAAAAAAGCCGATGGAAAGACTTAAAGCCAGTGGCCAAGAATTTCTGCTTGATGCAAAGGGAAGTAGATAGCTATTGGAAGTTTTTGAGGGAGAGGAAAATATGAGCAGATGACATCATGGAAAAACTCTCCAGGTTAAAAGTTGCAGTAAAGACTGAAGAAGAGGGAAGATTGACAGCAGAAAGACTAATGAAGAGGCTGATAGAATAATTTAATCAGGAGGTAATAAGGGCATGACTCAAAGGTGTGGCCACTTGGTGAAAAGGAAGGGGCAGTTCTGAAAAATGTTGCAGGGAGGGAATTTGCAGGATTTAATGGTAGTCTGGATGTGAGGATTAAAAGATAGTGAAAAGTCAAAGATGACAGCAAAATAATGAGCTTTGGGGACAGAGGCAGTAGATGTGTTGACAGGAGTGGGGGCATCGGGTGAGGGGACCACATACTAGAGTCATCCCTAAGGTAATAGCCACAATCTTCCCAACAGATGGGAAAGCATGCCGTGGCACAACTGAAATTTCTTCCCATCCCACTGGTACTGCTTGTCAGGCTCGGGGCCTCCAGGATAGGAGGATCCTCCAAGGTCAAGTGGGTGTAGATGTCCTCCTTCTCCAGTGGGATGGGCAGATAGGGCTTCTCCCTGACAATGACGGACATTTTGGTATTCCTTATAGAGGGTGTTGCTTACTTCGGACTAATGTAAGGTCCTGGTCTTTCACACTGAAAAGTTTACAAGCTGCAAATGGTTTCCCCGAATGGCTGAGACAACTTGTGAAGATGTTGTCTAGATTCTCCAGGCCTGGCTTTGGGGGCACATTCGTGGTACCAGAGGAATATGTTGTTGAAGTGCCCTTGGCAGTGCTGCCTGGGTAGCAGGAGTTGACCAGTCAGCCCAGTTCCACTGGCATAGGGTGTGCCGTTGGAGGTGAGCAGAGGAAGATAGGAAATCTTTCCCCTTGGATATAATCTCAGAAAGACTCCACTCTTGCATGTTTTCTCGCCCACAATTTGCCGCTGGCCTGGAACACCCTCCCTTTTCATACCTGGCAAACAATCATTCTCCCCACCTTCAAAGCCTTAGGAAAGGCCTCTTGGAGGCTGTGCCTTCAGTGACCAAGCCCTTCCTCTTCTCCCACTCCTTTCTGTGTCACCCTTTTCATAGTCATATTAATTGAGCGCATAGTATATGCAAAGCAATGTACTGAGTGCTTGAAAAAATACAACTTCAGAGACATTCCCTGCTCACAATGAGCTCACAGTCTAGAGGAGGAGACAGACATTAATATACATAAATCCAAGTGCACTTAGGTGTATATCTGTAATTTATATTAACGTCTGTCTCTCCCTCTAGACTGTAAGCTCGTTGTGGTCAGCAAACATCTGTACCAATTCTGTATTGTACTCCCCCAAGCATTTAGTACAGTGCTCTGCACACAAAGTGCTCAGTAAATATGATTAAAAATCAGCACAGAGATCATAACTAGTGTCCAGTTCAGTGTGTCTGACTAAATGTCATTTGTAAACTTTTATTTATTTTGCAGCTTACTCCATCTGGAAGCATTTCTCTTATCAAGTCAATGCACCTAATCAAAAACCCAGTGAAGACCTGTGACAAAGTTTATTCTTTGATTCAGAGTTTGACTTCTCAAATCAGACAAAGAATGGAAGACCCAAAGTATTCAGGTAAACGAAAGCTTCCAAGTAACAGCTTAGACTTGCCTTATGCTCGAAAAAGAAATACAGGAATCTGTTGATTGTTCTTAGGCTCAGTGAAGAAGTTCTTGTGCTTTTCCGGGAATTCACAGATTCAAAATTCTCTTTACGTGGGAAAATTTTATGTTCAACAAATGTTGTTTGCGTTATTGTGGTGTTGGGTGAGGAGTGTGAATGGCATAATGAGTTTGCAAGTATCCTTGACTATGTAAAATTAGAGTTCTAGTTTGACATAATGCACTTAAGAAGAATGGCAGGACAGAATGCGACAGTTTGGTGCTTGATTTGGATGGAATGGAATTGAGCACCAGGGGAGCAGAGTTACCATGACAAAGCTGTGTATTATGACATGCTGTGCATCTGCCAAAGATACCTTCTAAAGCTTGTTTCAAACAGAGTGACAGGATCACATGGTAACAATGAGTTTTAGATGACTTTTTTTCCATCTTCCACTATGTTTTTAAATTTCACCCAGAAAGATAATTTTTTCCATTGGGTTTTTTGAACTCTTTCCTCCAACCCCATATTTTCTACTGAAACAACTCAGTTGACTTTTTTTTTTAATGCGCTGGGGTAGATCAAACACAGTCCTTGCTCCACATGGGACTCATAGTCTAAGGGACAGGGAGAACATTTTAAAAATGAACAAACTGAGATATAAGTAACTTACCCAAGGTCACACACCCTCACGGCAGGCGTGGTCCTCTGTCTGCTCAACCAGTCCCTCTACACTGTGAGTTTGTTTTGGGCAGGAAATGTGTCTATTTATTGTTATATTGTACTCTACACAGCGCTTAAAGTGCTCTGCACACTGTAAGCGCTCAATAAGAATGAATGAATGAGTGAATTAACGGCACAGGATTAGAACCAGGTCTCTGGATTTCCGGTCTCGTTCTCTTTGCTCCAGGCCACTTGGGTTCTGACAATTCTATCTGAAAATGGAGTTCTTAAAACCTGTTGGTCATAGTATTTGATGATTTGTTGTAACCAGTTTTCCTTTCGTACACATTACCTTTTTAACACAGTAAATGCAAAATCCTTGGTGTTGTAAGTACTAATTAAATTTGGGAATTCAATATATCTTAATTTTAGACATTCAGCTTTACCATAGTGAAACTCTGGAATTAATGCTACGTAGATGGTCAAAACTGGAGAAGGACTTTAAGACAAAGAATGGAAGATACGACATCAGTAAAATCCCAGATATTTATGACTGTATAAAATACGACGTCCAACATAATGGCTCCTTGAAATTAGAAAACACAATGGAACTATACAGACTTTCCAAGGCCTTAGCAGATATTGTTATCCCTCAGGTAAGGACATGTTAGTTCCTTTCCCTTCTACGGACAAATAGATGGTATTTTCAATTAATAAGACTCTCAAAATCAGTAAAAGAAAAATGCTCGGCCTCACGTGTCCGGATCTGTGAATCTGCAAAATATTAGAAGACAGTTTATAATGCTTTATGGATGGTTTTTAGTTATATAAACTTAGCGACCCCTGAGTCATTAAATTCTTAGTATGGTGCGTGGGAGTAAATGATCAGTGCTAGCTGTTACTTTTGTTTTTCTGCTCTTAGCAACAGCTGTAACACGCATAAGATTCTGAACCAAGCAAGAATGGGTAGGTAAGCCAGTCTTTCACTTAGTGTCCTAACCCAGAATATGCTGATTATTCAGTTACTCTGTGAGCCTTGCCCACCTCCCCCACCCCCAAATGATAAACCAAAATGCTGCTTTTGAAATTTAGAAGTAACCATCCCCTCATGGCTTGAGAGGGACTCTTGCACCTTCTGCAAACCCATTCGTTAGCTTAGTCATTCAAATAATCAATCAATATATCCTGAGCGCTTGTTGTTGTATGCTGAGGGCTGTAGTAAGTGGACCTCTAGGTAAAAATAATACAGACCAACAGAACTTACTCCCACCTGCCCCTCCCTCTCCCTGGTTCCATCCTACAGATACTCAGTGAAAATCCCACAAGTAATCCCACTTGCCTCAGAATCTCAGTTCTCCTGCAGTGGATCCCAATTTTTCTCCCATAACCTTCCTGATTCTGAGCTATTAAGGAATCGGAGACAATCACCATGCCCCTTTCCATCCCCAGCCTAATTTTACTTTGAGTTGTCCCTATCCCAGACTGATATTCTCCAGCAGAGATGTCTTCAAAATCCTCCTGCCTGACAGACTGAAGAGCTTCTCTTAGGTCTGAATCAGGAACCCCACTAGAATAGTTTTCAGATTCCCAGAACTGGAAAACTTAACCTGCTGAAACTCCTTGCACTTCAGTGGGCAGTCAATTTATAAAAAATGAAGTAGTTCAGGAGAACTGTTCCTTTAAAGTGCTGTCAGAGTGTGAGATTGATCACTACGTGGAAGTTCATATGGTGACTCAGAAGTTTGTTTATTGAGAGGATCAATCTGTTTTTATGTAGGCTTCAAAACCAATGAAATCACTCCCACCACAGTGCTGCATTTGTTGTTTATGAATATATTCATGACCCCTGAAGTCAAAGATGCAGGTTCCCTGTATCTATGCTAAATGATCATCCGTGGTCATGTGGAATTTTCAAGTCCTCCTGTTTTGTGTGGCTGTGGAGGTTAAGCCTCTATCTGACCCTAAATAGTCTGACAATCCCTTTGCTGCAATGGGCTCTTTTTATAGCAGTCAACTTTAACTTTGACTTGTATTCACTGATTCATTTTATGAATTTAGTCCCACTTTATTCCCCAGTCCATGTGATCCCTTTTTTTCTAGACAGACATGTCTAACTCAATATGGGCTCTGAGGTTGTAGGCCACCTCTGCCGAAAAATGTCAGCAGCAACTAGGAAGTAGGAGAGTAATTGATGCTTCCGCCAGCAGGAAGCTTCCTGCCCTGCAAAGGGAGACTGGTCAGTTTCTCTCTGATCCACCTAGGACACAGGACTCCTGTGCTGAAACTAACAGCACCGGAGAATGGGAGAGGTCTCGGTGTGTCTCTCTGTCTTTTTTTGTTTCCCTCTCTTTCTCTCTCTCCCTCTCTCTCTCTCTGTCTGTCTCATCAGAGATATTCATTCCACTAGTTCTCTTTCTTGAAAACATAAATAAATAATTTCTGGGTAGGTTTTTTTATGTTTCAACCAAAGCTATCCCTTTCAAAGGAGTAGGGGACTAATATTTTCTACTAATGTTGAAGCTTCTTGGTCATTTCAATTGTTGCATCAGCAACAGATAACTTTCTAAATAGTTTATTGGGTTCAGGGAATACCTTGTGTTCGAATAGTTCTGTTGCAGAAGTTTAATTTTGCTTTGATCAAATATATGAAAAATAATTAAATATCTTCACGAGTCTCTTTCTTAAAGATATGCTTTTTAAGCATGTTTTGGTAACTAAACTTTGTTCTAAAAGTACTGTATCCCTTTTTCTGTTTAGGAATATGGTATATCAAAAGTTGAAAAACTAGAGATTGCCAAAGGCTACTGCACTCCTTTAGTTAGGAAGATTCGCTCAGATCTGCAGAGGACACAAGATGATGACACTGTAAACAAGCTTCATCCTCTGTAAGAATTACAGTAGACTTTTAGCCTTACCCTCGTGCCTGTTACAAATCCAAATAAATGGTTCTTGTTTACTTGTATTGCCGCCATGTATGTTTAAATCAGATTTGCCGTGCCTTTAGAAATTCCTTTTCAGCAGAAATTTCAAGTAAATGGCTAAACTACAGATTCCTTAATGTTGTATAATTCAGTCTGTAAAGTTACCTTTGAATTTAAGTGGCTTTGTCTTCACAGGGAAACACAAATGCTAGTTTTCTCCAAAACAAAACCGCTAGCATACAGCTGGGTTGTCAAATGCTCTAGAATGGTAGACTATCAACATAAACTCAGGCAATGACTGCAACTGTTGTTTGGTTTTTCCTTCACTCTGATTTTTTTTAAAGAAAAAAAGATTGGCTATTTTGTGTCTCTAGTTCAGGTTGCTTGATATAGTTCACATATGTTTCTTCTAGCCATTTTCCTCTTAAAAAAAAAAAAAGTAAACATAGCTCAACTTGAAGTATATTTTTTTTTGCTGTAAATCTAAATCCAAAGTTCAAGATTTACTCAATATGAGGTTCATGTCCAGAGTCCACACTTACTGGTTAGAGTAAGGGGTTAACTTTTCTCATTCGTCTCAGTGACTGTGAAATAAATTACCACCACAGATGTTTTCTAGACATGTCTGTCTAGAAAAAAAGGATCACATGGACTGGGGAATAAAGTGGGACTAAATTCATAAACCAACCTTTTGGCTGGTTTATTTTCGCATTTTTCTCCCCTGAAAGATTTATCTGTATTATTATTATCATCATGATTATATTTAAGTGCTTACTATATGACAAGAAGGTAGGACATAGTCCCTGTCCCACATGGGGCTCACAGTCTAAGGGTTATTCCTTTCCCTTTTCTCCCCACGAACCTTTCCATATCCACTGCCTCTGTGATAGGAAAGGGTAGAAAAAATATCCAAGAACTGTGTCACCCAAACAAAACCGTTAAACTATTTAGGCCAGGCAAGGAACTGGCCACAAATACACTTAGTATGATCAGATACGGGTGTAGGATCTAAGTGCCTATCTTCAGAAGAATTTACCATGTTGGAATAAGATTAGGGCCAAGTATGTGCAGCTGAAGACTGGAAGAAGGATCTCACAGTCTAAGCATTCTTTTCCAAAGCCGTGTTTGCCCCTTGCTGATAATGGCCAGTAAATTACAGTTGTTTGGGTCTGGTTTAAACACAATTTACTTCGGATTTTAGGTATTCCAGAGGTGTGATGTCTCCTGAGCGTCATGTCCGAACGAGACTGTATTTTACCAGCGAAAGTCATGTACACTCTTTACTGTCCATTCTTCGTTATGGTGCCTTATGTGACGTAAGTAACCCTTCGTTAAAACTTGAATGCCAAATACTATAAGATATGACATATGAACGAGCCAAAGGTTTTCATGATGGGATTTTTATTATGGCTTTTCACTTTTAAAGTTTTCATTTGTTTACCGCAACACTAATTTTGTGATGGAAACAACCGGAGTACAGATAAGACTAGAGAAGGAATGAACGTAAGCCTCCTACCAGCTATTCCTTAACCACAATTATCACTTCGTGCCCACTGCAAAATCAGAAGGTCCTCCCTTTCTCCCTGCACTTGAAAGGTTTTGAGATTGGACTTGGGTATTTAATATGAAATATATAATATGCTTGAATTATCTCTTCTTTGCCCTTATGGAGCATTTGTTTATATTAATGTCTCTCTCCCCTCTCTAAACTGTAAGTTCACTTTGGGCAGGGAACGTTTCTACTAATTTTGTTATGCCGTACTCTCCCAGGACCTAGTGCAGTGCTCTGCACACAGCAAGTGCTCAATAAACACTAATGCTTGATTGAGCATACTAGGGGAAGGACTTGTATATCTGATTAGATGTGGGCCTTCTGAAAGAGTTTAGGCTTTTGGTAGAGTTACCTGATTAGTTTCTGTGTCTTGTATTTTATGCTAATAGCTAACAGTTGTAGCCTCCAGCATTTACTGTCATCTGATTTACTCTAATCTCTAATCTAATCTAATCAGAATGTGGCCCATTCTTGTTTAATGGGGGGATGGAAAAGTAGAGCCTCACATCTATGATTGAAAACAAGGAGCTGTCTCAAAAACCGCACCCTTCTTAGGCCTTGAAGACCCAAAATAGGGTTTCTGGAGCTAGGCTCAGCTGACAAAAGGTAAACCAATCAGTCACTCAATGGTATTTAGTTAGCTCTCTGTGAATAGAGCTGCTTCTCCTCTTCACAAGCATCCAAAGCGAAGATTTCTGAGGCAAAGACAGCTGTTTAACAAAGTCCAAGAGATAGTGTTTTGAGTACACACGATCTGCCTTACCGCATGTGTTCAATATGCATGTTGGCTAGGATGTAATTAGAATATGTACTTCTGACAAAGTGAGCGTGTTGGGCTCAGTGTGTCGTGGCATCAGAGAAACTGCTTGTGTGCACGTGTGGCATCAAATGGGTGAGTTCTACTGCATGAGTTTTCTTTAAGGTGTCTCAAGAGCACAGCCCTTGCATTATAGAAGAGGTAGGTACACCAGAAAACTGTACAGCTGTTTAAGATTTTCAAAAAGCCAAATAGTGCTGGGAGATATTGCCAAATTCCGCTGAATCCATCTTGTTGGTCAGAATTGAAACAGTTCCAAGTATTACAAGAGCTCTGGCAAGAGTCGGGATGTTTTTGACATGTAACTTTTGTTCAGGAATCTAAAGATGATCAATGGAAACGAGCTATGGATTATCTCAACGTTGTCAATGAACTCAACTACATGACTCAGATTGTTATCATGCTGTATGAGGATCCAAATAAGGTAATTGCAGTCCTTGCCAAGTTCTGTAATTCCCCAAATACAGTCTTTAGGTCCACATTTTCAAAATAGAATAATTTTTCTCCTAGGATCTTTCCTCAGAGGAACGTTTTCACGTTGAGCTACACTTTAGCCCAGGAGCCAAAGGCTGTGAAGAAGACAAAAATTTACCCTCTGGGTATGGATACAGACCTGCCTCCAGGGAGGTTAGTTGGAATTTTAAATGCTAGCTACCCAGTAACCTGTGCTCATGCTGTTGGGGTGTAAATTGAACTTTTGATTTTGGCAAGATTCAAGAACGGGTTTTTAAATTGGAGTATTAATTGACATCCATAGATCCACTATGAAAAGTCAGACATTTTTGTCTGATAAAATAGGAAATTTTAAATTGTATAGCCACTATTTTTGTATGTAATGTTTAAAAGGGAACATCTTTCACAACTAAATGTTTGCAGTGAAAATACTCAAAGTTCTCAATTAATTCAGAGGGTAGTATAACAGTGACCCAGATGTGGAAATGGAGACAGAGACAAGAGGGTTGCCCTGCTGCCAGAATTTGGTATTGGCCTACTGACAACTTGCTGGTGGGTTTTGAGAGCCCCTTTTGGCCTTTTCTTCTGGCCTGCAGAAGCCCACCAGAGCGCTTCTGGAGCATCTCAAAGCCAAGTTGAGGCCTGGGGGCCCCTTATTTACCTAAGGCTGGCTTCGGTTTTCTGCTCTGAGAGCACAGTGTGTGCCACAGGGGCCAAAATGGGTCAGTTTTGTGCCAAATCCTTGAAATTATTTAAAATCCTGGTTGGTATGATGAGTGGGATTCGATTATTGGAGTTTACCTTATCATCTTGTCGTAGATCTTGGGAGAGATTCTAGGATGTTAAATGAGAAATAGTGCTCATAAAGATAAGTAATGGCATTAAGTGAGCCAGATTCTTTCAGGGTTTCGCTACTCATAGTGGGTAAGCTTTTCTGAAGCTGCATTCACTTAATCATACCCAGGATTTAGCTTTCGTGTCATGGGGAGTCTGACTCAGTATGTCAAAGTAATCCCATTGTTTTAAATGAAAACACTTCTTTTTGCAGAATAGTAAGATTCGTTCGGGGAGATTTGCAGTCTATTACCGATGAAAAATTTATTGACACATTTTATATGTTTTGATTCTTGGTTTCTAAGGATAATTTTGTGAATTATTCCAGCCAAAGCTCATTTTTCACATCAACTCTACAATATTCTCTACCTCTAGAGTGATGGCTCAAAGAAATCCCCGCATAAAAATGATAGTGACGAGGAGCCACATGCTTCTAAAAGGGATGAACCTGATCGAGCCGTACTCATGTTCAAGCCCATGGTGTCCGATCCCATTCACATACACAGAAAGTCACCTCTTCCCCGATCTAGGAAGATTGGTACAAATGAAGTAAGTATTTTTTGTGCATAGTCTTCCTGCCCAAAAACTAACTATTGTAAAAAAAAAGAAAAGAAAATACAGCTTTAGCAGTGGGATTTAATGGAACTCTGGAGTTATGGAAATTCTGGATGGCAAATCTTTCTGATTCAAATCAAAGTCTCTAAAACAGCACATGGATGTATATGTTGGAATTTTAGAGTTTCAAGTTTTGTTTCAGAGGTGTGTCTGTAAAGGCGCCTTGTTTCACCTACAGCCAAAACTCCTTCAGTCTCCTATTCTAGCCCAACCTCCCACTGGATTAAATTGATATTTTTATGCACCCTTTTAAAATGGGATTTACTTAAGAGAACTTTTGGTTGGGAGTAGGGAAAAAAATTGCTTTATCAAAGTAGCAACTCACTCCAGTGGCACTGCAGTTTAAGGTAAGGAAGATCCAACTACCTGCCTGGCCAAATGAGAGCAGAAAGTTTGAGACATCAAGTCACAGTCAATAAGTGGTTTCATTGGCTTCACAACAGGGGCCCTAATATTTTTTTGAAGTGTAAATTCAACAAAATCGTACCATGATGAGCTCGGGAAAATTAAAACTTAAATGATCGGTGCTCCATTTCTGGTTATCACCAGTACACCTGTAGAATTAACCTGTATGTTGAAATTTCTAAATCCTGGCATGTCAGGGCAAATCTGTATACCTGGTACTCAAACTGCCAGAGACCAATATCGGCAAGATAAGAAAAAACTTTGAAGGTGGTCATTAAAGGCCATTATGGATTTTGGGTTGGTTGATTTATTGTTGTGGAGGGTTTTTGGGTTTCTTTTAGTACCAAATATATTTTTGAAGAGAATAGAATAAGCAAATAACCCTTTGACACTTTCTTTTTTTGTGTCTCTCCTAGTGTGGTTTGGTTACTCTCCCCAAATCATGGAAATGTTAACCTCACTGATCCCCAAAAGCTGAAACTGAATGTTTTCTGGACACTGGTTTTTGCCATGCTCCTTCCCTAGTTATTATGGCACCACCCCTAAAAAAGAGTCATTGCTTACTAACTGCAGGTGTAAGGGAAAATAAATTGGAGTTGAGATTTTTCTTGGTTCTTGTCAATAATATATTTAAAAAAAGATCAACTATTATAGGGCCACTTGCAGGGGGAAGTGTGATATTACAATTGCTTGATGAAGAAATAAGCTATTTAAGTTTTATTCCCAACTACTTCAATTTCCAACTTGGGAAATGGCCTGTTAGGCTTACCATTTAATTTAGGGCAGTGATTTACTTTCTTTTTGACATGGGATTAAATAATGTGCTGGTTGTTGAATCAAATCCCATTTCATATTGTAATATTTCCCTGGCCTCCTCTTAGCCCTGAAGGTCTCTGTGAAAGACTGATATATAAACAAAGTCTGAATATTGTGACATCTGTAATCTGCCAAAGTTTCTGCTGAAATTGCTGCCCTGATTAGGTGGTTTTTCAAAACTTGAAAAACACATTTGTAAACCTTATTTTCTGTGAAGTGCTTAACTAGTTGCTTTCAAAAAATTATTTCTATGCCATGCTAAACTTTTACTTCCATAAGGTAGACAATTCAAGTAAAACCTTGAAGACTTTTTCCAGCGTCCACCACCTCCATGGAAATCAGAAGTTTGTACTTCCCAAAGACACACAGAGAAACAGACTATTCTCTTCATTTGGTGCAAGTAGATTTTACTCTGTCCTCCCTGTCTGAAACCTGAACATGCAAACATGTTAAATGGGAATGTTTGCTGCATGTTTTGCCTACTGAACTCTGCAAAATAATCTTTGGAGGGGTTGACAAATCAGTAGCTTGAAAGTATGAATTAAGTGCAGTTTGGCTTCCTCTTATTCTGCTATGGAATTTTAATTTTTTTTGTTTGTTTGGCAGATAGTTTACATACATTTAAATCTCTTCACTCCTTAGCACCAAAGTTCATTAGTGCTTTGGATTAAGAAGTACATCCTGTACCACACAGTCTCTTGAAGTGGAATAGTTTAAATGTTGAGGGGGTGGGGGAGAAGAAAACAACTAGAAAATAGGAAAACTTGTCCTGTTTAATGAGGGAGGGAGAAAAACTATTAAGCAGTATGCTTGTATGGAACAGCAAAAATATCTTCTAAAATTTTTACCCTTGGGTGAAACTCGTTTTGTAAAGCCAAAATTTCAGCATGAAATTGGCCGAGGACTGAAAGTGTGGTTTCAAATCACATCCCTGATCGATATGTAGTCCCTGTGATTTTTTTTTTTTGAATCATTACTGTTTAATAGTTTTGGAAGAGTGGCTAAAAGGGTGCAAACAAACTGTATTTTTTTTTCTTTCTGATCATTTGGCTCTATTGTATCTAACTCTGCATGCTTTGCTGTTTTTTTGCCCCCTTTCTCACTTCCAGGAAGAGAGCCCCCTGAGTGTGTCTAACCCAGAGGGTACTGGTACCTGGCTGCATTACACCAGTGGTGTGGGTACTGGGCGTCGAAGACGCAGATCAGGGGAACAAATCACTTCTTCCCCTGTCTCCCCTAAATCATTGGCTTTCACATCCAGTATTTTTGGCTCATGGCAACAGGTTTTTAAACTTTACTTCATTCAACATTTTTACGCATTCAGAGCGACAGACTGTCTTTAAGGACATCTAATCCCTTGTTTTGAATTGCTTTTAAAGTGTACTGTCTTCCATTCGACCTTGAGTTGTGCATTTCAAAGGGCTTTTTGTTTCTAAGGATGTTGGAGGGGGAAAAAAGCAATTGCATGCGTTTCGCAAGATCTTTCCCGAATCTTTTGGATATTTCCAAGTTGCATTGGTTTCTTTGAAGAATTCTAAATCTTGGAATTAGAGCTTGACTAATGAAAAATTCTTGCTTTGGCTTAGTTGTCCTTTAAGACTTAAGAAACAGCAATGCTTAATTTGGAGAGAGGTAATTTTTTTAAAAAAATTCTACAATTGGCCAATTAAGTGCCATTTGAAATTAAGTTGGGAATTGAAATTTTTTGTACATCTCAGACATTTCGGTAGCCTAGCGTTAACTGTGCAGGAAACAAACTCTAGCACTAATCATTCTCTCCTTCGCCACTCCTTTATCTGGAGGCATCTAATTGAAGAAAAGAAATGAAACAGTACTTCTTCCATTGAGCTGGACAATATTTTGAAGCTCTTCAAAAGATGAAAAATCATTTGAAGTATTTCCCTAAAAGATTGGATTCAAAGTAAAGCGAATAATTCAGAGGGTAGTGTTTTTTTGTTTTTGTTTTTTTGCAGTGGCTGTTTTAATCCCAAAATATTGTTTTTCTCTTCCAATGGAAGGGGTGCTGTTACCCCTGATGCTTTCCTTTCTGAGAGTTTCAGTAATTTCCATCTTCCTTTTGGAAATTTAAGGAACTTGTTTATTTAAAAAAGGGATTATGGTCTCCATTAAGGCTGCGAACATCTAAAAGGTTACTGTTATGAGAACCCGTGCATGGAACAATAATCGTATGGTGACCTCAACAGTCTGTCTTTTCCTCTTTCGTGTTTTTCCCTTCCACTACAGGAGCAGTTTAAGACTGGGCATTTGATTTTTCTGTAAAACTTTTTACCAATCTATAAAATTGTCTCATCATCAGTCTTGGTTCATACATTCTTTCCATCTCGAATGCCTGCTCAGCCCTACCGCATAGCGGGGTCCTCCTGTGACTTGGACTCCCTTCAGTTGGGGATCTTGCATGACCTCCCGTGTCTCCCACCTCTCTACTAATATTTATCATACAGCTTATTAACCCTTGTCTGTCTGGAACAGGCTGCTGTATCCAGTGTAATGGAAGTTGTGCTTTGTGATGGATCTCTTTGGCCTTATTTCTTTTGTCTTTGTTGTCCAGGTGGTTTCAGAGAGCAGTAGTTACCTCCGAACACCAAGGACCCTGGTGGAACAGAAACAGAATGCTCTAGGTATGGCATCTAACCGAAGTCGCATTCTTGGATCTCGCGCCCAGATAGTCTTAGGTTGGATTCGGGGAAAGCAGGGCCAAACCCTGTGCTCTGTTGAGTACTTTAAAGTAGGCTCATTTAGGGATAATTGCCGGCACAGGGTTTTGTCAAAGCAAGTGCGTTTTATCACGTGATTTTTGAATGAGACACAAAATAAGTAGCCTGATTGAAGTTAGCCATGGTCTAGTGTGGTGTTTTTTGGGTTAGGGTTTTTTGATTTTTTTAATTATGTGGATGTTTCTGTTACCTTGTTGCTTGAAAGCAGAACCTCAGTCTACACAGTTGGTAGACAGTCTCACAGTTGGTGAGACATCTCACCTTATTTTATCTGTGAGTGAGAGAATGTTGAGACCCGAAAAGATACAACAAAAAATCAGCACCTTCCCGGCCCTCTGAAAGAGGTTTTTTAAAAAGCTTTCAGTTTGGGGGATGGGATGTCTGTGGTTGGTTTTCATTTGTTGCAATTCTTCTGTTTGATTGTTGCAGAGTGTCACTGTTTCTTTTTTAATGATTGAATAGCTCAATCTAATATCAGTTATTTTTGGAACAATGAGCAGTCGGAAATGGAACCAGCCTTAGACTTATTTACTGTGATCTTCCTGATGTGTAGAAAATTAGTTTTACCCCTCATGGTTGACAAGCTAGTAGGAAGTAGTGGTGTTTTGCTATTAAGTGCCGCTTGTCTATAGGTTTTTAAACTGTAAATGAAGTTCATGTTAAACTCTGCTCACTGTTATTGCAGAATGGATGTATATTCTGCAGTCTTTGTGTTAAGGTTCTGAACTGTTTGGTTACACCTCAAGCCTTGCGGAGATCCTCTTATTCCTATAACTCTCTCTAGTCAAATGCTTTGATCTGGTGATCTTAATTACAGATTTTAATTTTCCCACAGTATCTTGCTCGAACTGTGTATAATCTTCTCTTCCTTAATTGATGGAACATTATACGAATGGTGGAAATTGATAAATTTGTATGCCCCGGTGAAGGTTTTGCTTGAGTGTAAAAGGCTTTTGCCACAAACCAGGCACCAGGTTTTTCTGATTTGTTATACATCACTTTTCCTTGGTTATGTGTTTCGTTGGGTGACTCAGCCCCAAAGGACTGCACCCCCCATTGGTACAAATTCCAAATAATTCAAGCTTGTGTATTTTTTTTTAACAAGAAACAACTGTTTGAACTGTTTCACATAAGGAATCTAGCCTTGACTTTGTCGTGTGGGGGAAAATGAAATCAAGGAGACCATTAAGTTAAGACAGCAGTGGAAACGCCTCCCATGATTATTTAATTTTTTTCCCTTGGGCACGGAATGTAACAAAGGTACTCTGTGGAAGTGTTTCTTTTATTTAATATGGCATTCTAAATTTAGAGACCTTGTTGGAATTCCCTCTTGCTAGTAGTATGATTTTTTTGTTGTTGTTGTTTGATATTATTTTTGCAAATTCTCAGATATTAGTAGTTAACCTCTATGATGTTTTTTGGTTGTTTTTTTTTTTAAATCATCAGTTTTTTCAGGTTGTGGATGATGCAGAAATCTTTTGATAGCCCTATTTCTTTTTTTTTTACCTTGAAGATATCTTGAAAGTTTTGTTTACCAAACCCGACAAGAGAAAATGAAATGGAATGCCTTTGTTAAATCCTAGTCCTCCCTTTGTTCTTGGGGCAAAGGGTATGGGGATTCATGGAAGCCCAGTAATTTACGATAGTCACCCCCACTGCCCTTGCCAGCGTATTCCGAACCTGAGCAAAGCCCTGTCCCCAGCTGCCTTGTGTGTGGTAAGAGCCGTGATAATTGCATGCTGCATGCATCCCAGTGGAATGGAGGAATACCTGGTTGTTGTATGTATTCTCTCTAACTCCCATCAGGGACTCACTGTGCGGGCCTGTTTAGCACCTCGGTGCTCGGGGGTTCTTCAAGCGCGCCTAACCTACAGGATTATGCTCGTACTCATCGTAAAAAGCTGACTTCTTCTGGCTGCATGGATGGTATGTGCACACCTGCACGCACACACCCACCCATGAGCATATACATCACATGAAAAGGCAAGCCTTGAGCCACTGACCTAATTTAACGGGAGTCCCAGAACTCTGCCTAATGTTTGGATTTATCGGTTCTCTCTCCTCTACTCACAGCTTGATCTAGGTTTGTTGGTGTTAATTGTAGTTACTGGCTTCTGTTATACATACACAGTGGGACTGCGGAACCACACAGCATGTGCATCTTTTTTTTTTTTGCCCCCTCCCCCCCTCCGATAAAGTGATCTGAAAAGAGAAATGTTTTTCTCATTAATAATTTTAACCTCTGTTCCTGTTTTTCATTTAATCACTTATTGACATCTAGTAAAAACATTGCCTGAGGCTTTATAAGAAAAGAAGAGAAACGGTCAAACTGTTGAGGTTCTAAGTTCCTAACATAGTAGACTGAAAAATTTTAGGATTTTAAATATGGTGGGGAGAACCTCTTGCTACTGCATTTTAGGTTTCAGATGATCTTTAAGGCACGTAGAGACCCATTAAAAGCAGGACAGGAATTTCAAGGAGACTCTATGATCCTCTCAGGTCTAACTGCATTAAAACAACTTTTTCTCACACTCCACAAGTTTACTTTGGCTAGTGCAACTTTGTGTATACCAGAATTGCCAGCTCATCCTGCTTTTCCTTCTCCCGTATACTCCGTTAAACACCTTGCGGTTATCGGCAAGCCTGTTTACTTCCTTTAACCCCTATTCAGCTTATATCCCTTTCCCGTGATCTTTTCTGCATGCCACTTGATTCTAACTTTCTCATCTTTTTTTTTTTTTCTCCCCTCCCCCCCACCTTTTTTAAATGTCCCTCTTTTGGTAGCTGTTATGAATTTCAGGTACCTGTTTTTCTCTTTCTCAGACGCCACACGTGGTTCTGCTGTTAAAAGGTTTTCTATCTCATTTGCTCGACACCCAACCAATGGTACGTTTTGCTTTTATTTTAAAAAGATACTCCCTTGCTTCATTCCTCTTTATTTTTCTTTCATTTCAAGTTGTGGGGTGTACAGGATCACTCATCCTTCCAGACTTGGATCACAGCACAGTTTCAGCCTGTCATTCTTCATCCAAAATATCGATTTGGCCTAATTCCCCTTTTTACCTTTCATCCTTCAAACCGGACAAGTCTGCCAATTTACATGAAGATCACTTGCACTACACATCAGTTTTTCTTTAATGTTAGCCCTTGAGCATGAATATGGTAAGAGGTTGATGCTAAAAAGCCTTTTACTTTTTTCAGCATAAAAATGATCAAACCATCGACATACTTAAATGAGAATTGAACATTGATAGCTTCTTAATCCTCAGTTGTTTTGACATTTATTTTCCTTCGATTACATTTTCTGGTCATGACTTTGTTCCACTGAGACAGTCGAATCAAGAGTGTAAAATTATTAACCGATATACATTCTTCTCAGTGTGGACACTTGAGAGCTTTGTGGGGCCACAGTGAGTACTCACTGATTGACAGTAAATAATCTTTTATTCTCATAATTATAAACAAAATATTTAGGTCGGGTTATTTTTCCTCTGAATGAGAGTTGTCGCTCTCCTGTTCCACTGAAAGTCAGGATTTCTTCACTTGGATTAAATTTGGATTACACTATTTATTTATTTTTAAAGAATCTGTGTGGGGGTGGGGGCGAGGGGTTGGAGTTGGGTTGGGGGAAGTGTCTATCAAATCTCCTCCTCTAGCAGAGCAGTTCCATTTCTTGGAGACCTGATGGCAGAGATGGAGATTTCTTATTCATCAAATGATAAAGTACCAGATAGGTTTTGAACAAATTGTACCTTAACAAGCAAGAGTTAGAGTTTCTTGGCTGAATTAAAGCCATCCAAACTCCTAAAATTCTGCTGAAGTCTTTGCCACCACTGGGAAATTTGGGGATGGGAACCAGCTTCCATTCTACTCTCCTCTTAGATTTGGAGGCTAAAAAGGCATAAACTGATTTGATCTAATAACGTCTTACATATAGGTTTTTTTTAATGCGAGTTTTAATCTAAATTCATTTCCAAGCCATTTTTCATAATTCTGTGCATGCTATTTGCATCCCTTTGAATGCTATAAACATATTCAAAGTTTCCATCTGTTCTTAATTTTTTTTAACGTATTTGTGTTGTCTTTAACTGTTCTCTGGCTTCTCTTTTTCTCTTTTGCATTTATTATTTCCCTAACTTTAAAGTTATTTCAACCATACCCCATTTCATAAACTTACCCATCTCCTTAGTTCAAGGAACATGATGCAGCTAGTATCTTCTCAGTGCTTTACCCTAAAATGTGAGGGTCAAAACAAATGCTCCTCCTTTTTCCTCTGAGGAATATCTAGACTCTAGGGGTAGGTTTTTCATGCTTCTAAACCGACAGCAGGAGGGCTCTTTAATGGTTTCAGAAGGGGAAAAAAAAATTATGGTCTTTAGGAAATGAAACTTTGAGGTAGTTTAAGGGCTAATTATGAGGATTTCTTTGTTTCACTGGATTTAGATTTCAGACAAGTTTTACTGGCTTATTTTGACAATTCCTATACATCTGAACGGTAAGTTTCTCTGGTAGTATTATTTTCAGACATTTGCAAAAAGCTAAACAAAAGCTTGACATCCCCAGCTAGCTGTGGCATACGTACACCCTGTGGAATTTAGGGTAGCTGGCTTCACCATTCATCCAAAACAATATCCAAATTCTGGCTTTGAGGTGTGAGGGTTGTTTTAGAGCAAGAAGAATGTTGATCCCCATGCAGGCGATAAGCAAACACTGACCAGGGTGCCAGGTACCTAAGAAAACTCTGGGCTCTTTATGACATTTAAAACTAAACTAGATCTTTCAGATAGAACATTCCAAAATACACGTCATGGATTCTGTGGACAGGGAGAGGTGAACAATTTAACACACATGTGATAAACTGACTTAAGTCCTCTGTGGCAGAATTAGGATAGATGGGTAAATCCACTTACGTCATTTTTGGGCAGAAAAAGGCTAAAAAACTCTGAAGAATATTAAATTTGTGAGGTTCTTTGAGTTTCAGCCTTGAAAGACCTGGTTCGAAGTGTGTTCAACTTTAAAGGCTCATTTCCTCATAACAGAATGATATTTCTTAATAAGGTTTAAGAAAAACTCTTTCTTGTGCCCAGGCCTATTTGAGTTCACAGTTATTTACCTATTTCAATATAACATTTCTCTAGGCCTGTCAATATGGTTAGTGCGGAGGGAACCTGGTAGAATTTTAACTCTTATTGCCATTTGGGGAGTCCAATATATGTGCAGTTTATGGGGATGCAAAAAAAAGTCTTGCATGAAATATTGCATTTTTTAGATTTGGAAATTCTGTACCAAACCCACCTATTTTCATGCCTGCAGTGAAGGTGCAGCTGAGAATATAGGAGGATTTATTATGTAAGGCCGCGTGGTGGCCTGTTTTGCACATGAAGGTCAAATTGCTGCCTGAAACATTCCTGTTCTGTTTCATATGAACCCTGGCGAAAACTTTGCAGCTCCATAAAACCACTGAAAGTACTTGCATGATGAGAATGGACCGTGTTTTAATGCAGAAATTTTCTAATAAAAAAACCCATACAAAATCTGTTAGAAGCAGGAATTGTTTGGTGGGAGAGGGCTTTCTCAGGGACTTTTAGTTGAAAAAATCAACTTGACAGAGAACTCAAGTTAAAAGAATTATTAACTCTGAAGAGAAAGTAAACTTCAGAAATTTGGGGAAGCTATTACTTTTAGGAGGGTGCGGAAGTGATTTTAAAAGTTGTAAAAGGTTTTTTTAAGGGCACATTCTGTGTGTGTTTTTTTTAATCCTTTTGTTTTGCTGTATTGAACCACATGTGTGTAATGGTCTCATAAAATGTTTTTCTAATGTGAATGTATCTTAACTTTTAACTCGGTTCAATTGCACTCAGGCTGCAATTCACATTAATAAGAGTGATTATTTTAATTTGATAAAGGTAGTCTTAGATTCTTGAGTTAAAATACAGTCACGTTATTCCCATTTGATGTTGTCTTAACATTCAAAGCGTTATTTTGGGCTTTGGCCAGGAAAAATATACGTTTTGAAATATTGACTTATTGTTCTTATATTTTAATTCTTTAATTAGTCATTTTTATGCTTCGTGTATCTGGAACAGGTTGGCATGTCTACCTGTCTTCCACTCGTTTGATAGAATTGATGTACCAGGCAGGACTTATTTATGGGGTTAAAAACTAGGTAATGACTTGACCTCACTTCCTTTGAATGCCACCAGATGTTGAGGCATTTGCTTGTGGTCCACCCCCTCACCTCCAGACCGGCAGGCCTTCATCCAGGACTTCTTCCCCGCCAAGGTGCCTGCTGGCCCTTGCCGTTTCTCTCGTTGCCACCAAATATAACTGAGAGTCCATGTCTGGATGCAGGCGGGGTGGCTGAAGAAGGTAGGGACTAGGTAGTCCAGGAAAGGAGACTGGGGTGGAGGAGGAGGTAGCAAATTTTGAAGAAGACTATATCACTACTGACATTGAAGTTCACCTGGGAGCGCCTCTTTGTCTGAAAAGACCAATGCAGGATCCACTTCCTGACCTTTTGGGGCACACAGGTTGAGGAGGGGCTCGGAGGAGGTGGGATTTTTATGTTAGCTTTAAATATGGGAAAAGTTGGGATCTGTTGGATTTGAGGTGGGAGTTCCAGGCAGGGTGATCAAGGCGATGGAGGTGAAAGACAAGAGGGAGTTAGAGTTAGCGTGGGGAGGGGTGAAGAGCACAAGTTGCCGAGTAGTGGATAAAGAGAGCAGATAAGTACAATGGGGGAGAGTTGATGGAGACCCTAAAAACTGATGGAGGAATTTCAGATTTGATGGAAAGGGAATGGGAAACCCAGGGTGGTCACTGAGGGCTGGGGAGATGTGCGCCCTGCAAAGCTTGAAGAAGACAGGCCACCTAGCCGGGTCTGTTAGAGATCCGAGCGGGGAAAGGCCGAGGGCAGGAAGACCTGCAAGGAGACTTAGATAAGTCACTGGTGGAACAGGTTTGAGAGTGATATTTTCAGGATAGAAAACAGGAGGCGGGGAGAAGGGAAGGACAACAACAGGAGACAGAAAGGAGGGAGCGGTAAGAGGAAAAAATAGGCCCCAAAAGACATGTGAGTTGATCTGGAGGCAGATGGTCCAGGAGCCAGGGGACAGAATCCGGGGAAAAGAGAAGAGATCCAAGGGAACCTGAAAGGGAGGAAAGGCTAAGGGTGAGGAGGCTGTAGAGGATCAAGAGTGAGGAGTCAGTCGTATTTATCGAGCACTTACTGTGTGCAGAGCACTGTACTAAGTGCTTGGGAGAGTACACAGTAACAACCTAACAGAAACATTCCGGGGACAGAAAGGTTTGGCGGAGAGGATAGTGGACTGGAAGGGGAAAGAGCTCGGGGGGCCTAACAAGAGAAATGGAGGAGAGAAGGCAGAGTGGGGGGGGGGGGGGTTGGTGGAGCTACAGGAAAAAGGTTGACTTTCCTGCATTTTGGAATCATTCCTGATGTTTAATGTATTTGTATCTTAATGTTATTTCTGTTTAAAGCATATATCTACTGGAAAAAAAAAACACACTGTGTCTTGGAGTGAACTGACAGTCCTTGAACCCTTTTTCTCCAGGGGATAAAAACCCTGACTGTAGGAATCACAATGGAGAATTGTACGTTACCTTTTTTCTCCAAGGGAAAAATGCCCTTGACCGTAGGACTCTCACCGGAGAATTGTATGCTTTGTGATGTCTTCTTTGATTTTATGTTCTACAATTCTTCGGTGTCTGAATAACAGTTAGTGGATTAAAGTGCTTACTATGTGCCAAGCACTGTACTAAGCCCTGGGATAGTTGCAATATAAGCCGATCTGGGACAGTACCTTTCCCACGGGGGCTAAGCGAAACCTAGACTCTAAATCAAGATGGAGGCCCTGAGGATGTTTTAGTGGGAGAGTCTGTGTGTGGTGGGATCTGGTGCCAGTACCGTTTGGCGCAATGTCTGATGTCATGGTTTGAGATGTGTGGAGTGTTTACATGTTGTTTAAAACAAAAAAAAGAAATCAACTTTTTCATTCATTCCTGTGCAGTGGTCTTCTTCCATTTGCAACGACTCCTTTTCTTGCTTCCAACGGTGTTTTTTATTCTGTTCCAGGGTTTGAACTGTATTCCATGGTGCCTTCTATCTGCCCTCTAGAAACTCTACACAATGCCCTATCTTTAAAGCAGGTGGACGACTTTCTCGCTTCAGTTGCCATGCCATCAACCGACAGTCGGCTAGAGACACCGTCTGCTCTTTGTAGGAAAAAGTTATTTTTATTATTTGCATGACCTAATCTGGGCCCTGAAAATAGCGTGTTAAATATTTAATCAATTATGGGTCTTAAAGGGATCATTTGACTTCTTGAAAACTGACTTAGTGAAACATTTTCATTATTAAGCATCCTGTCTATTTAACCAAGTTCCCCAGCTCTGCCTGAGTTTTGCTGAAAGTAGTTTGTTTTAGTTAAAATAGATATTAATCTGTTATTAACTTTTTAGGGGCTTTTTTTCCTCTTGAAATTTGTCTTTGAGGGTTGTTTGACTGAAGCCATATTATTAGACGGGAAGGGAGGGGATGTAATATAGCTCTGCACACAGGCGTGCCTTTGAATTGATAACATTGCTCACTCAATAGTCTCTTCAGGCATCATAATGTAGTAATGCTCGAATTATTTGAAACTCTTTAAATTGTTTTGCTTGTAATTCTGGGCAATGTTAGAATGAAATTAAAACATTTCATTAACATAAAGCTGGGCTTCAGGAGTCAGTGAGAGGAGAAGGCAGTGGTGGGCTGCAGCTGGGGAACTGATCCACAAGGAATGGAAATCTGGCCTTGTTGTAGCGAGGGCCCTGATTATGGCCAGGAAGTTAATCTGCTGCACTTTACACCGCTGAGCGTTTTGGGTGGTGTGGGGAGTGGAAGGGGGTTTTGCTTGTTAGATGTAAAGAGTGGCTTATTTTTTCTTAGGGCATTGAAGTGCTTACTGTGTGCCAGGCACTCTACCAAGCGCTGGGGTAGATAGAAACTAATCAGGTTGGACACAGCCCCTGTCCCACATGGGACTCTCAGTCGATCCCCATTTTACAGATGAGGGAACTGAGGCACAGAGAAGTGACTTGCCCGAGGTCACACAGCAGGCAAGTGGCAGAGCCAGGATTAGAACTCAGGTCATTCTGACACCCGGGTTCTATCCACTGGGCCACGTTGCTTCTCGTGGCCTGGGAATATTTGTATAGAATGCAAGTGGTCATCAGACTGAGTAATCTCTGTTGTATTTGCTCTTTTATACAGATTCTGATTGTAGAAGACTCCAAATTAGGTAGTGAGGCCTAATTTGAATTCTGCTTTGATCAGACTCTGTGTATATTTAGGATCAGTAGTAAATGCATTGAAACAACTGAAACCAGGAAGCTGTTTTTTATTTTTTATTTTTTTTTGTCTTGTAGCCTCTCCTTCATGTTCTAGTCCACATTCTAGAAGAAAAATGTCTTTAAATACTTACACTCCTGCAAAGATCCTCCCTACACCTCTTGCGCCTGTGCAGCATGGGAAAGCAGCCGGTAAATCAGCTTTATGTGAGATTTTAATTCTTTTGTGGCTGGCTGACAATGTAGAATAACTTGCCCTTTTTCAGGTAAAATTCTTAAAATCTGTTCTGAGATGCAGAGTTTTGTTCAGTGACGTGTCCAGTGAGGTTTCTCTTCTCCCAGTAGATGACGATGCTGAAACTGAAGGCTTACAGGCCCTTCTCATGTGTGTGAAATGTTGCCTGTCCGGAGGGTGGTCCCCATCCCTTGCATCTCCATACCCCGGGTGCCTCCCGCCCCTCCTTCCCCCTTCCCCAGTTTGGGCTGTACAGCCAGGCTGCCTGCAGGGAAAGACGGCCAGCTCCGGGCTCGGTGCAAGAACCGGGCCAGGATAATAATAATAATAATAATTAATAATGGTATTTAAGCGCTTACTATATGCCAAGCACTGCTGTAAGCGCTGGGGTAGATACAAGGTAATCAGGTTGTCCCACATGGGGTTCACAGTCTTAATCCCCATTTGACAGGTGAGGGAACTGAGGCCCGGAGAAGTGAAGTGGCTTGCCCAAGGTCTCGTCGTCCTCACCGTGGCCTTAGAAACTGCCCCGTCCACATTCCCCTGCCACGGCCCAACCCAGACTGGGTTTAAGGGGTCCCGCCTCCAGTGGAGCAGCAGAGGTGCCCATTTGAGCCTCCTCCCTAATCACTGGGCTCATCATGGCCCAGCCAGGCTCAGCACTCCTCTCTAACTCCCCCTTATCCTTGGGGCCTAGCACGGCCCAGTTTTCTTCTTTTGTTTTGGGTTTCTTTCCTCCTAAGATAACTGGCATGCGCCCTTTCTCTGGCACGCTCACTCCCAGTCTTTCTCCCTCCTGACGCCCAACACGTAATGGGAAAATGGGAAAGTAGACACGCCCACAGTGCAGGCGGGGGAACTCAGAATCCCTCAGGGAAGCAGGTGGGTTCGGCTGGGAGCCCCCCCCTTGGCTTGAGGATTGGGTGAGCAGGGCGTGGAGGGCTCTACTCTGTTAGGGATGGAACCGAGAATGATTATGGTACTTGTTAAGCGCCTACGATGTGCTAGGCACCGTTCTAAGCGCGGAGGTGGATAGAAGTTAATCAGTTTGAACAAGTCCCTCTCCCACCTGGGGCTCACACTCTTAATCCCCATTTCACAGATGAGGGAACTGAGGCACAGAAAATTTAAGTAACTTGCCAGAGGTCACACTGCAGATATGTGGCAGAGCCAGGATTAGAACCCAGGCCCTTCTGACTCCCAGGCCCGTGCCCCATCCACTTAGCTTTGTTGCTTCTTGGCCCATTTCTTGCATCCAGATTGGTCAGGGAGCGGTGCCTTTATGGCCACGCATGTCCCTTCTTGGAATTGACGCCCCTAAATTTGGGGGCGGGGGGAGCAGGGAGGACGGGTTGGGGCAGATAGGCTGCAGACAAGGATTGGGAGGGAAATAGGTGGTGTGTATCAAGTCCAAATCTCGCAGACAAACAGTACTGAAAAGATGACTTAAAATGCTGTTTAATTCCTACCAAATAATAGGCAAGAAAGGGAAAATTTTTAGGAGAGTGAGAATAAGCAATGAAAGCATAAAGGCAAATGATAAATAAAGCACTTCTATCAGGGGCTGGAGAGATGCCATCAACTCCCCACCCCCAAAGGTCGGTCGGGCTCCCCCCACCCCGTCTCTCACTGCCTCCCAGCCCCGGTATAGAGGAAGGACCCTCAAAGTGTCCGGCCAGTTGTAAAACCGGCCACCCCACCCCTCAAGGAGTTCAAATGGTGATGCTGCTCTTTGAGGAAGCTCTAATGAAACTTGGGTAGAAAACTCCCTTTTTGATCTCACGCCGGCAGGGTGGCTGATAGATCAAACCCGATGGCTCTTTCCCTAAGGAGCGAATGGGGTTTTTTTGGTCATCCTTTGGGTGTTGTAATATCACAAGAACCAGAATGTAAAATAGCGTTGAACAGCAAAATATATGGATTTTGGTTTGGGGGTGTTTTTTTGGTTAAGCGCTTACTATGAGCCAGGCACTCTAATAAGCACCAGAGTAAATTCAGGGTAATTGGGTTGGGTACCGTCCCTGTCCCTCTTAGGGTTTACGGTCTTAAGTCCCATTTAACAGATGAGGTAACTGAGGCACCGACAAGCGAAGTGACTTGCCCAAGTCACACAACAGATAACGTGGAACGGGGATTAGAACCCAGATCCTCTGACTCCCAGGCCCCTGCTCTTTCCACTAGGTCGTGCTGCTTCTCAGTATGTCTTGGTTGGATATTCATCTCAATATAGGTTTGCTATTAAACACAACTCTGAGCTCATGAAAGTAGATGCCCTTTGAATGTGCTTTTTATCTTGTAAACTAATATTTTCACATCGCTTGTATTTTTGTTTAGCCGGAACCGGTGGGACCTCTGGCAAATCTCCAGCTAGTACCTCATCTCCTAAGCAGAGTCCACATGTCCGAGGAGAGGACAGAGCGACTAAAGACAAAGCGACTAAACCGAAGAAGTAAAATCCTTCAAAGAAAACCGCAACCGGTATTCCAGAGAGTTGTATATCGGCCCGGGAGGAAGAGCGTTTAAACTGAAAACTGTCAAAGCCATCCATTTCTGTCTCTGATAGTGCACTCGTTTATACAGTTCGAAACATTGTTCAGAGCTGGAACACGTTTTTGTAAATATGCAGGTAAAAGGGTCTTTTGTCATTAACTGTCTTGAAATATTTAAGACAAAGGTTTCCTGAAGCACTCGAGTGTCTGATGTTTACCATGTGCCTGTGGAGGGTGGGAGAGGCATCAAAGTCTCAGCCTTACGGGTGGTTTAATGCCACTGATTTGAGGGTCTGGGATAGCTGCCACAGGGAAACCTCTATTATCAGGGGATTTTAACTTGGCTGTGAAAACCTCTGGCTTTAAGATGAAACTTGGCGGCCAAGATTTCAACCTGAAAACGCTTTTTATTTAATTACATTTCCAAAGAGAGCTTATCGACCATTTAGGTTAGAGTGGGTTTGTTGTTGTTTTTTTGTCGTTGTTTGTTCTTTCTCAAACGACCACATATGCTGCAATATTTAGACTCAGATGGGTCAGCAAAGGACGGGACTTTCATCCATCCTTCGCTCCGAATCATCTCAGTTGGCAAGTCTCGACAAGGTCAACGTTTTTCATCATCTCAGAAATTGAAAAGCCACAGTCCTACACACCTGTTTATATTTGTGTACATTCGTCTGTGGAAAAAAAGACCTCGTTTATTTTCTTATAAGGAACGTTTTTGTTTATCAGGACTGTGTGGCTTTATTTAAGTCTGTATAAAAAAAAAGTCTCGGGTTTCGTTTCAAGGGATGGATTCTGGCAGTAGAAATTGTAAATAGCAGTCACCTAGCTCACGGTGGTGCCGACCCTTTTCCTTCTAAGGAACTCAATCCGAAAAGTGGGAACGGCAGCGTTAGCAGGAGGGAACTGCGTGATGGGCTGCAGCTACTCTCCAAACTGTGGTAGGATCTAGCTGGCTTCGGCACCCCCTCGCGTATTCACACCATTGCAGTCCTCAGCTGGCCGCGCTCAAGGGATGACATTAAGAGAAAGTCAGTCTCGAGCATTTTAAAAAGGAGCGCTTTTTAAAATCTAGTTTCATAGAGCAGTTGTCTAAAATCGGTGTGTGTCTGTGGCTTCGTCTGTGATAGGAAGAATCATTCTCATTCCCGTAACTCTCGGCCTCGGTGCGTCTCTCCGCCGTTCCAGCGAACGCACCACTCGAAACTATAATCCGAGCATTCGGGCATAGTATTAATACCGAGAATTCCATATATTGCAAGTCCTCTAACTTGTAGCGTCGTGAGGGCTCCGAACTTCAAACCGACATTTTGGGAACAGACTTTCCTTAATTTTGCAGTGAAGATGGGTGATGTAGGGAACGGCTCGTAGAAGACAGGTACAGTAAATGCTGGCGTTCTTAAAGGTACCAGATACAAACGATTCCGTCTACGGACTTGATACGTTTTGCACTCTGACATTCGGTCTACGATGTTGGAATCTGTCGTCTCCCATCTGAGTAGTCGTACGTTGGCAGGGTTTAGAGGCTGTTGAAATGAAATGTACTTACCATTCCATTCCCTCCTGTTACGGTGGAAGGGGCGGGAGGGGGAAGAGTTGAGTTGAATAAAAACGATTGCAGTGCACATCTGCACCTGTTCCTTGAATTGGAGGTTGATTCCCCTGTGTGGGAGGGGATTGGAAGCTTTGGGGGACCTCCGGGTGGGAATGTGACTCCTGAGACGCACAGGAGCCCGTGGTTTTGGCAGCCTGCTGTGACTCAGACCACCTAGTTTTCCACTCCTGCGTGCGGGAATGGGTATGTATCGTGGGGAGGGGGTGACGGGGCTCAGCGGGGGAGACTTGGTGCTTGGAAGGCCCATTTCGGGGGGAGGGTAGGTAAGGGCGGTGTGTGCTCCAGGGACTATTTCAGGTGAATCCTTGAGGCCATGTGGAGAGGTGCCTAAAAAATTCAACACTCCCTGAAATGATTTACGATGATCGATTTCTCCATATATTAGTCTGCTTTTTCCCCCTCAACACAAAGTAACAATCAAAAAATCTTGGGCAATTTTTATAGTTTTGTGTTTTTTGTTTTTTTTAATAAAAAAGGATTCCTAGCTGAAAGCAAACTGTGATGTGTGGCTAAAAAAAAAAAAATGATTGAATTCTTATATTGGGGCCCCAATGGTTAAAAACTAAAAAGGAATCTCACACCAGAATAACCTTCTGCTGAGCTTGCCACTGGCCAGTAGAAGAGGTTGGAAGAAATGGAATTCGGCCACAACTGTTTTGAAAGAAGTCAAGTGTCTACTAAATGTAGTCCAAGTCTAGATTTTTATCACGCAAGGTTCAGCCGTGAGAAGCAGCGTGGCTCAGTGGAAAGAGCCCGGGCTTGGGAGTCAGAGGTCATGGGTTCGAATCCCAGCTCTGCCACTTGTCAGCTGGGTGACTGCGGGCAAGTCACTTAACCTCTCTGTGCCTCAGTTCCCTCATCTGGAAAATGGGGATGAAGACCGTGGGCCTCACATGGGACAATCTGATTACCCTGTATCTACCCCAGCGCTTAGAACGGTGCTCTGCACATAGTAAGCGCTTAACAAATACAACATTATTATTACATTATTACTATCTACCGCAAGCATCCCGTCGGCCTTCTAGGGCAGCTCCGACGCAACCCGGAGGTGTGAGTCCTGTGGGACGCTTATTTTGTTCCCCGGCTCCCCAGGCCCAGCTCTTCCAGCTGGGATCCTCCGATGTCTGCATCGTCGTCACCGTCAGTGGTATTTATTGAAGATTTAACTGTTGGCAGAGCACTGCACTAGAGCGCTTGGCAGATACGGTCCCTCCCTGTCCGCAAAGGTGGACAGGACAATCACAGGGGTCCCGTAACTGCCGTGATCTTTTGAGGCCCTGGAAATCAGGTTAGGGGCGTTCCTCTGGGAGCAATCAAATGTTCTGGTTGGCCTCATTTTAGGGAGCCAAAGCAAGGCTGGGATTAAGTACCATTACTAGATTGTCTCCCTCGCTGGTTAAGTAGTTAGCTCTGGCCAAGAATACGGGGTTGTCTCGGGGCTCGGCTGACCCTCCACCCACACGTCAGAAGAGCCACGGTCCCCTTGAGCCGACGCGGCCTTCGGACTCCAGCTCAGCCTACTGATGGAACCCCACGCTGTCTGCCCGCACCTCTCTTTCCCCTCCCACAGCAGGAGCGCTGTGGTGAGCCAGCACGGTGACGCCAGCGGCTCGATGCGTAGGCCTCGGGTAAGTAATAATATTCATTCATTCATTCATTCAATAGTATTTATTGAGCGCTTACTATGTGCAGAGCACTGTACTAAGCGTTTGCAATGGACAAATCGGTAACAGAATAATAATGATGATGGCATTTATTGAGCACTTGGCATTTGCCAAGCATGCTGTAAGTCAATCGTACGTGACTGCTTACTGTGTGCACAGCACCGTACCAACAGCTTGAGAGATTAGAGTACAGTAGAGTCGGTAGATGTGATTCTACGGTGAATTTACAGTCTAGAGGGGGGAGACAGATATTGAAGTCAATACAGACGGGGGGAAAGGCCAGGGTTTAAGGATATGGACTTAAGTCCTGTGGGGCCGAGGGCGGAGTGATTATCGAGGGCTTAAACGTAAGGCTCCAACTTGGACTCTAACACCGTTCGGTACCGTACCTAGCATCCACGAGGTGCTCGACAACTGCCATTAATTGGATTTTTCAGATTTTACCCCCATACCTACCTCCTCCCTTACAGTTCAATCCCTTGTGCTCATACCTTCTCAACTTCTGCATATCCATCTGTTTAAATCATTGCCTTTCCCATGAGTTCCTTATCGGAATCCATCTTTTGCTTTTGCACAGAGCAGATGCAGAGGCAACACAGAAGGGAGAGCCAGCAAGGGAAATGAAGGTTTAGTCAGGAAAGGCCTCTTGGAGATTGTTTTTGTTTTGTTATTCGTTTTAGGATAATTAACGGTATTAAGGGGTTACTACATGCCAGGCACTCTACTAAGAGCTGGGGTGGAGACGAGCAAATCGGGTTGGACCCAGTCCCACGCGGGGCTCACAGTCTCCATCCCATTTTTACAGATGAGGCACAGAGAAATGAAATGACTTGCCCAAGGTGACATAGCAGACGAATGGCGGATGGCTTTGAAGGCGGAGAGAATGGTGGTTAGGGGAGTTCCAGGCCGGAGGGAGGATGTGGGCAAGGGGTCAGTGATTAGATTTGTATAAGAGGAACAAAATGCACTGGGAGGGTTGTAGTAGATTAGCAAGGTGAGGTAGGAGCGGGAGATCTGATTGCAAGACCTTAAAGGAGTTGGTTTGACGTGGAGGTTCTTGAATCATTTAACTTCTCTGGGCCTCAGTTACTTCAGCTGTAAAATGGGGATTAAGACCACGAGCCCCACGTGGCACAGGGACTGCGTCCAACCCGATTAGCTTCTATCAACCGCAGCTCTTAGCACGGCACCTGACGCAGTAAGTCCGTCACAAATGGTGCTTAAAAAAGGACACAGCATTTCCAGTCCTCCGCTTGTCAGGCTTAGCCACCTTTCTAAGAAGATTAGTACCCAACCCGCGGAGTGAGCAGGTATCAAGCAAGAAATCTAGGCACAAGATGACCTATTTTTTTTAGGCAACCTATCTCCTCCAAGGTATTGGAATTATCCAAAAAACCAGACTGAACTGCATTAATATAATGGATGGGAAAGTTGTATTTCAGCAGAGCGAGAAAGAATTGTATTTTTAATGAGGTGCTATAACGAGTAACTTTCTGGAATTTTTGGCAGACCATTTTTTGTCAGAAAGGTTAATTGAAAATGCATTTCTCAGAGTCTAGTAAAATAAGTTGCCTCGAATGTGTTAACTTATTTATGGGCACTGAGATGACGCTCCTTAGAATTTAAGATTTCTGGATCTCGGCAGTAGTTTTTAAAACGGGTACGAAAGCAGGGTAAGCCGGAGAGCAGAGGGGACGCGGTCTGAGGGTGACAATGGAAGAAAGCAGCCGGACCGCCAGAAGTGGTAGCCAAGGCAACGGAAATAAGATTAGGGATCTTGGCCTTGAAAAGGAGTTGAGCTAGCAAATAGGAGTTTGGGTGTTATTTCCAGCAGAGAAGGTTGAAGAGGAATTGGTTTGGGAGGGCAGGGGCTCTACATTTGGGCGGGCAGGGAAGGTGGAGGGAACAAGAGAAGGGGGTTGTTTGGGGGAAGGTAGTTATGTGACGTGTAGCTGAGACTGATGTGTGACACTGGATGCTTTGGACCAATTTCTTCATTTTCCCTCCCCAACCCTCCCCATCAGCTCCTGCTGCCGAGTTCCATGACTTGGAATCCATCAGTCAGTCAATCGAGAAGGGCCTGGGATCTAATCCTGACTCCGCCACTTGTCTGCTGTGTGACACTGGGCAAGCCACTGCACTTTTCTGTGCCTGTTGCCTCCTCTGTAAAATGGAGATTAACCTGTATCCACCCCAACGCTGAGTACAGTGCTTGGCACATAGTAAGTGCTGAACAAATATCACTATTATTAAGTACTTCATAGAGAGCATTTTTTAGAAAATCAGTGGTATTTCTTGAGGGCTTGTTAGCACCGTCCTAAGCGCCTGGGAGAGGACAGTGTAAGAGTTGGTGGACACATTCCCTGCTCACAAAGGGCTCTTTCACTCTAGAGTGAGCAATGACGGCATTCAGAAGCACCTAGGAGGGAGTACAGCAACTCTGGAGAGAGCAGGGAGATGGGAGAGGAATCCAGAGTAACACTCTAGGTCCACCTGAACCTTCACTAGATGGTACGCTTTGAACTCATGCTGCAGTAGTGCAGCATGCCTCGAACAGGCCACGAGGCAGGGAGGAGCCATGGTTAACGACGATGGTTACATGCTTTCCTTTGGAAAGCCATTTCACGCCTTTTGCGGGGCAGGTAGGGTCGGTGTGTGAGTTTGTGGCCATATTTTTTGTTTGGTTTAGATCCTAGCTTTTGCATCCCAAATGGCGTCCATCGTAATAATTTGGAATTACAACGTGTAGCAGAGCGCCTCATCCGTTTTTTATTTCGTTCCACGGTGGTCATCAAAAACTAACTCTGAGGTTGTCAGGTGATCATACTCGGCTCAAAGCCATTCTTGGCCTACGTGAAGAACTTGGGTCAATCAATCCACAGAGGCAAAGGGGGAAAACTCCCCAAGTCATCCTCTAATACTTGACCCAAGTTCCTGGGTTGGTTTTTTTGCTTGGTCTTCTGCTCGGACTCCAATTCTATAAAGTGAAATTATCATTATTATTGAATTTGGTAAAGACTGGGCCAAGCACCATTCCAAGCTCTGGCACAGACACAAGTTAATTGAGTCAGGCACAGTCCCTGCCCCACATGGGGCTTATAATATCTTAACTCTGTGTAACTTTAAAATATCTGCTCCAAGGACCTAAGACAATTGGCAGAAATTCCACTAATTAATTCCTTAAACTGCCAGTTGTAGGAGAGTTTGCATTCTAGGGGAAACAGTCCTATGGAGAGCATGGTCAGTTAGTGCTCCTAAGCCACCCTTAATTGGGATCGACAGTAATAATAATGTAATAATAATGTTGGTATCTGTTAAGTGCTTACTATGTGCAGAGCACTGTTCTACGCACTGGAGGTGATACAGGGTCATCAGGTTTTCCCACGTGAGGCTCACAGTCTTAATCCCCATTTTACAGATGAGGGAACTGAGGCACAGAGAAGTTAAGTCACTTGCCCGCAGTCACACAGCTGACAAGTGGCAGAGCCGGGATTCAAACCCATGACCTCTGACTCCCAAGCCCGGGCTCTTGCCACTGAGCCACGCTGCTTCTCTATTTACTGAGCCCCTGCTCTGTACCAAAACAGAAGATGGATTCCTATAAGGAACTCATGGGAGAGGCAATGATTTGAACAGATGAGAAAGTTGAGAAGCAATGAGCACAAGGGATTGAACTGTAAGTGAGGAGGTAGTCACAGGGAGAGATTTTGGGTAAAATCGGAAAAATCCAATCAGCGGTAGTTGTTGAGCCACTCGCGGGTGCTAGGTACTGTACCAAATGGTTGTTAGAGTCCAAAATACCACCAGCCCTGTCGCCTGATGTCTGCGCTCTCTTGAGGAGGGGAGGACGCTACAGAGGATAGAGGAAGAGGTGATGAGCGGGCACAGGATCACTCGTTGGCAAGAATAGCTGTTGAGGACAGCCTCAGTTGAGAAGAGGGTAGGGAATCCCTCTTCCCGGAGCATTCGGGGCAACGTGAAACCCGGAGCCACGGCTTAAGGGTCTCCCTGATGCTCCTGGACTGTGTGGACTAAACCTCCAGCGCTGTGGACCGACCCTACCCATCTACAATTCGTCTCCCTCTTCGAAAGCAGGTGACACAACTCTGACGTCGTTCCGGTTTGGTCCTTGAGCTAAACCGCGTACGTGGAGCTTGTGGCTGAAAAGGACTTGCTCCCGTTAGAAAGCATTTTTTTCCTCACTATTGATTTATCTGAGATCAGTCCTATTGAAATAGTTTCTCTAGACTGTTCACTGTTTAGCTGGAGTGCTCTCTACCCGTCAGATCAACAACCATCTGAAATGCTCAGCTTAAGAAAGCTTGCGAGGAAATCATTTAGGGGGTCTCGGCACTCCACGGCGATAGCTTTAGAACAAAATCAAACACTAGACCACACCACCGGCCCCCGGTCAGTAACGGAGTCCCCAGGGCCGGGGCAATGTCTTCTAACGGATGGGTGGATGTTACGGCCGACAGTGCTGCATCAGGGGTCTTGGAAAACTCCCAAAGTAAAAAGATGAGAGATTCTTCACCAAGCCGCGGAAGCCAGCGTCCCGGGACACAATAAAACACCCTTAAGCCAAATTCCTGCCACTCGCTGGCTCGCTGGTCCGGCACGCCGAAAGCACTCCACCACGACACCGTACGCTTACATCACCTCTTTATTTCGTAGCCGGAAATGATACAGTTCCACAGGGTAGCTCATCAATAAATAATGGGGTTTAAATCACTAAACGTAGACTCCTATCTCTCTTTGGCATCTGACAGTAATTCTATTTCTCATCCAACCGCTGACTCTATAGGAATAGTTTATCGTAAGATTCTTCAGTACAATAAGTTAGAAAGGTGCAGTTTACTTTAAAATATACAACAGCTGAAAAAGATTCCAGTATACCCCCACAGGCCCCCCACCACACACCCACCCTAGGCTGGTGGCCAACACCTCCCCACTCTCTTTACTTGAACCAGCCCAGCAGTGAGCTCAGTAACGGCAGCCACGCTCTTCCTTGTGACGCGCCGCACCCGCTACCCAGTGGAACACGCTATCTTTTTCTGGTGAGGGCAGAGTCTCCCTGGGAGCGGGAAGGCCTAAGTTATCAGACAGAAGCCTTTTCTTTTCCATAACCACAATTCCAAGCACCTGAATAATTCACCGCCTCCCCCGGTGATGCAAAAGGCCAGTAGTGTTCCCGGTTGCCCCCCAATTCCACATCCGTATAAATCGAATCTTTCAGAGGAAAAAGAAATAGAAAGGTTTTACAAAAGTGACTTTTTTTTTCCCCTCCAAAACATATCCCTGTGTTTGGACTGCGGGTTATCAGTGCTCGGATGTCGCTTTCTTCGGCAACAAATGAAACCAGTGCATTCGACATAAACTGTTCATTCAGAACTAGCCCGTTAAGGCGGCGCAAGCAGTAGACACTTTCAAACTAATTCTAGAAGCTAAGTTTTCGGTAGGTATTCTGTGCTGCAAACAACTAAAATTAGAATGTTCCGATGCCATGCTGAGAGGTATCACTTTATGGTTAATTTAAATATTCAGTAATAGAAACCATGAGTTTCCTTCTCGAAGCTCCACTGTTACTTCAGATCCTAAACTCTGGCCCGGAAGCAACGACTTCCCTTCTCTCACGCTGTTCCAGGTAAATTTTAAATGAGAGTCGAGACTCAGGAGAATTATTCCCCTCGAGTGCAAATCTCAAAGGAGAGATGGGCCGGGAACTCCCGGAGGGTATCTCCCAAACGGTGTTTTAGCCAGAGATCCGTCACACTGCTATTAACCCCAACTTACTTAAAGAACCACTTTACAGGAGAAGATCATCATCTTCTGAGGAAAATATAAATGCTTAATTCAGCGATTGCTCGGAGGTGAACAAACACTGCCAACCTGAATCGTATCTTTTTTGTTTTTTTTACCTGCTAGTATAAAAAACTCATGACAGAACATTCCCACGGGATTTTTTTTTTTTTAAGTATTCCATTTCCGCCATGTGCAGGTTTCTCAATTTCATGAAGCAACACGTTACCATACATATATTATTTTAGAGTAAGTTACAGACACAAGTTCTCGAGTGCTTATCGGAGGGCAACCTTCCCAATGCCCCACCCCTTGAGCGGCTACCCCGCAAACCCTATCTCCCATCGGTGTGGCAAATCCCCATCCGGATTCACGTGCCAAAGCCTCCTCTGCCTTTCTAGAATCGCCCCCCCTCCCCGCAAATCAAGTCCACCCGTTGAGAGTCCCTCGGGTGGCTTCGGGCTTGAGAATTCTTCCCCCAGACCCCCTCGCCCCTCAGTGGGTTCAAAGCTCTGAGCGAGGGGCCCGGGGCGTCCAAGGAACCCTCGGCTCCTCCGTGTCGTCGTCTTCCCCCCCCACCCGGCCCCCCGCCCAGGTCGGGGCTAGTCCTGCGCGCAGACAGTACGTGTGGCCCGAGGGGGTCCGGGAAGCCAGAGGGAGTTTGGCCAGAAGCGGCCCAGCCGCCGTTCATGTGTTGTTCCTGGCGAACATCCGGTCCCCTCTGAGAGTGAGGTGCTGAAGTTGGTACTGGAGCACTTCCGTGTCGGCGGGTTCCTGGATGCTCATTTTGTCTAAGTTGAGGTAGTCCAGGGATTTGGAGTGAGCCCTCTTGCCCTTAAACAGGCAGAGGGGCAGAGGCCCGTGGAGGGCCTTGTAAGGTTCGTAGGGTAAGGACTTGGTGCACTTCTCCCCCGAGCTGGGCATGCGGCGGCGCCGCCGGCCGTTGAGCGTGGGGATCTCGTAGGGCTGGTAGTACCTGCCACGGGTCTTGAAGAGGCGGGAGGAGCGGGCCAGGCCCGCGTCCAGCGGCTTGGAGCGCAGCGGGGCCAGGCCTTCCCCCTTGTTCTCTTCCCCGCCCGAGCACTTCTGAGCTAACTTCAAGAGCTCCTCCCCCGTGGTGAAGCCCACCAAGTAGTTGGAATCCATGTGGAGGATCTGGTAGCCCGACACAGTCCGCCGAATCGGGGAGCACGGGGTGCTGGAGCAGCGGGGCCTCTCCGCTTCCGTCTTGCCGGGGGCGCCGGCCTCGGCCCCCGGGAAGGGGAGGGCCGGGACGGCCGTCCTGGGGTCTCCGCCGACGTCGACCTCCATGTCGAGCGCGAGCCCGCCCGCGCCTGGGGACAGAGCGGAGCCGGGTTAGAGGGGCCGACGGGTCAGGGGTGGCTCGGCTCGGACGGCTCGGCCCCGGAGACGGCCCGGGCCAGGTCCCCGCTCTCATCTGCAAACCACCGCCAGCCGCGCCGCCTTGCAGGGCGTTACCAGCCACGTGAGACGGAGGGCTCGCCCGGTGGCTACGGCACAGCCCTGGGACTCAGGAGGACCTGGATCCCAATCCCAGCTCTGCCGCTCGCCTGCCGGGTGACCTCGGACGGGTCGCTTCTTGGGGCCTCCGTTTCCTCAACTGTAAGATGGGGATACCTGCTCTTCCTCCAGCTTAGACTGTGAGCCCCACACGGATCGGGGACTGGGGCCGATCTGATTTATCCGTACCTACCCCAGCGCTTCGAACAGCGTTGGACACACAGTAAGCACTTCAGTACCACTTAAAAAAAAAAATGCCAACCCGTAATGCTGCTTGCTCAGCAGACGTTTATATTGTACTCTCCCAAGCGCTTGGTACGGTGCTTGGCATAGAGAGAGTGCTCAAATACAACTGAATGAATGACATCTGGAAAGACAAAAAGAACATGGACTCGAGAAGCCCGCCAAGCCTCTCAGGAGCAAGAGACAGCACTGAAACATCGAGCTTCATAACGTACTGAAGGTCTACAAGGGGTGTGGAGGTGGGATTGGCGGGGGAGGTCCTCTCTCCTGTCCCACCACGAGCCCCGGACCTTCCTCGGGGCTCCGTCGGCAGTTCCGTCAGCCTCGCCCGCCAGCCAGCAACGTCGAGTGACGGGGCGGGTTCGCCCGCCACGAGGACCCGGACCTCAGTCCGGTCGCCCTGGCTTGGGACAGAGCCCGGCTCGATCTGGCTTTTCTGGATGGGACCGGCCGGAAAGTCGTAGGACGGCAGGAAAACGCAAAGCAGGGCCATCCCGGGGCGGAGACGGGGCTGCGGGGGATTAAGAAATCGCCATCTCTAACTGACTCCTCGGACCTCCTCCCTCCGGCCCGGAGCCAACGCCGGGAGAAACTGGTTGGAAGGGCCCGCCGGAAAGCTGCACCGAGGGATTCCGACCTCCTCCTCCTCGGGCAGGTGGGACCCCGGGGTGTAACGGTCATAGCAATTGCCCCCTTCCACCTTCCCCCACCCCTCATGGGGTGACACCACCCCAACAGCTGCTCCAGCGGTGAATGGCCCTGGGCTACCGCCAACAGATAGGGCCGGACAAACCTTTGAAAGACAAGGGCGGACTGCCCGGATGCAATGAGAGAAGGGTCAGCCTGGGGTACGGAAATGAGGAGAAAGGCTTCTCTCTCTCAGCAGCAGAACCGGAAAAATCTGCCGCCGGCACTGCAAGGGGCCAAGCCTTCGCGTGGCTCGGTGGCAAGAGCCCGGGCTTGGGAGTCAGAGGTGGTGGGTTCTAATCCCGGCTCCGCCGCTTGTCAGCTCTGTGACTTTGGGCAAGTCACTTCACTTCTCTGGGCCTCAATTCCCTCATCTGGAAAATGAGGATTAAGAGTGGGAGGCCCAAGTGGGACAACCTGATCTACCCCAGCACTTAGAACAGTGCTTTGTACATAGTAAGCGCTTCAAAAATACCATTACTATTATTTTTTTAAAAAGTTAAGGCTAGAGGGTCACTCAAAGGTCTTTTCAGCCATACACTATCAATACAGATGGTGTCGTCTTTGCATATTTAGGAAGTTATACATCCAATGAATGGGGGGGAATTTATACCCCGTTAGAGCTGGGAGGTTTATCAAAATCCCCATGTGAGGAGGCAGCCTGGGGCACTGCTGAAAAGGCAGCAGAATCATTTGGAGCAGTCCTTCTTTAGGTAGACTTTACTCACCCCAAATGATGAAGGGAACAGAAAAGGTGTTTTTTTTTTTTTTTTTTAAGGTATTTGTTAAGCGCTTACTATGGGCCAAGCACTGCACTAAGCGATGAGGTAGATGTAAGCCAATCAGGTTGGACACAGTCCCTGTCCCACATGGGGCTTCCAGTCTTAATCCCCATTTTGCAGATGAGGGACCCGAAGCCCAGAGAAATGAAGTGATTTGACCACGGTCACTCATCAGGTAAATGGCGGAGTCGGGACTGGAACCCGGGTCCTTCCGACTCCCAGGTCTGTGTTCTAATAATGTTGGTATTTGTTAAGCGCTTACTATGTGCCGAGCACTGTTCTAAGCGCTGGGGTAGGCATAGGGGAATCAGGTTGTCCCACATGGGGCTCACAGTCTTAATCCCCATTTTACAGATGAGGGAACTGAGGCACAGAGAAGTGAAGTGACTTGCCCACAGTCACACAGCCGACAAGTGGCAGAGCTGGGATTCGAACTCATGAGCCCTGACTCCAAAGCCCGTGCTCTTTCCACTGAGCCACGCTGCTTCTCCTAACCCGCGAGGTCCCGCTGCTTCTCGTCCTGGACTGAGTTCTCAACTGTTCTGAACTGAGGAACTCCAGTTCAGTCCAGCTCTGCGGATCAGTGGCCCTGCAGGATGGGTGTGCCACCTTGGGGCAGATGGCTTTTGACTTTGGTTCACATTCTTCCTAGGAATTGGGCCAAACGAGTGAGGCAGCTAGAGACTCCAGCCACCGGACACACCCAGCGTGCCTCACCCTGCGGGTAGCCGGACCAGGCGCTTTGGGTTTGCGATTGGGTTTTCGGTCCCTCTCCTCTGCATCGCTGAGGACCCCATTGGCTTCCAGAAGCCAAGGAGGGGCTAGCAGGGCGGCTAGCAGAGCAGGGCCTGGAACCCCGGCAGAGAAGCGGGGAGGACAGGTCCAAAGGGAAAGAAATAACGGGGCCAATTCAGGAAATTCCAAGCAGTAGAAGCACTTACTGAGCGCCTACTGTGATCAGAGCACTGTACTAAGCACTTGAGACCATACGGTAAAAGCAAAAGACACAGTCCCCGCCTCTGAGGAGTTTACAATCCTATACGGGAGATGAGCGAACACGATTGGCAAATGAACAATAGGTAAAGGCGAAGATGGAAAGGCTAAAAGCAGAACTGATTAATTAAACAAAGGATGGGCTGAAATGACTAAGAAGGTGGTGATGAATCAGAAAATGCTTCATGGAGGTGTTTTTTCTAGGAGGGGAGGAGGAGGGTCTGCTGCATTTTGAGGGGGGCGGAAGTTCCCTATAGAGGAGGTCGAAGGAGTGAGACGGACACATGAGGGTGGAAACTGAAGGAAACAGAGGAGCAAAGAGGACAAACCCCGGGGTGGAGGGGGAGAAGAGAGCAGATAAGGAGATGGCTGTTGAGACCCTTAAATCCAATGGCCAGGAGGCTTTTTTGTTTGTTTCAAGTGGAAAAGGAGTGGAGAATTTGGAGAAAAGAGATACATTTTAAGAAGGTGCTCCAAGCTGCTATACCTAATTTAGACTGAAAAGGGGAATCAATCAAACAATGGCACTTATTGAGCATTTATTGTGTGCTAAGCGCTTGGGAGAGTCCAACAGAATGTTGTTGCTGGACATGTTCCCTACCCACACGGGGCTTATGGTCTAGAGGAGTCTTCAACGAGGGTACTCACTGCATGGGGAGAATAGAAGGGCTCTGGCAGGGAGAAATGGCAGGTTTTTGAGGCGGGCTGATTGCTGGAGTTCAAAGAAAGGCGTTAGAGATGACGCTGTGGTGAAAAGCTTCTGGGACAGAGATGGTGGTGGTGTTGAGCAAGTGGACGGTGACGGGAAAGAGGAAGAGAAGACTATTTTGTAGGGAGGATATGGGGCTCCGTTTGTGCAGGCCATGTTTGAAATGCCAGTCGTCCGTGGATGTGTCCTGGAGGCAGGAGGCAATTTGAGGGGAGGAATGCAGATGAGAGATCAAGGCTGGAGAGGGTGGCAGCTGAGGAATGTGAGTGGAGGAGCTGCCCAAGGGACTGTAGAGAGAAGAGTTGAGGAACTGGAAAAGAACCATCAAAACAGACACAACTAGGGGAGAGGGAGAGGAGGCCAGGAGAGGACTGTGTCCAGAAAACCAAGTCCAGAAGAAATTTCAACGAGGCGGGAGTAGGTTTTTAAAAACGTTTTTACTGGTATTTGTAAAACGCTTACTCTGTGTCAAGCCCTGTGTTAAGCGGTGGGGAAGATGCCAGTTCCTCAGGTCGGAAGCAATCCCTGTCGCACTGGTGGCTCACAGCCTAAGTGGGAGGGAGAAGAGGCATCAGCTCCCCATTATACAGATGGGGAAACTGAAGCATGGAGAAGTTAAGTGAGTCGCCCAAGGGACCCATCAGACAAGTGGAGAGCTGGGATTAGAACTCAAGTCCTATGACTCCCAGGCCCGAGTTCTTTCCACTAGGCCCCGCTGCTTCTAGTTGATGGCATCAAAGGCAACAGAGAGGTCAAAAAGTAGGAGATGAAAGCCCACTGGACAAAAACAAGTCCCTGGAGACCCGGGTGAGCAGTCGCTCGGTAAAGTGGAAGGGTTAAATCTGGATTGCAGGGGGGGCTGAGAAGAGAACTGGTGGTGAGGTGAAGCTGAGATGATGGGGTGGGGGGTGGAGGGTGTGATGGGGGCTGAGAGACGGTTTTTTGTTTGTTTGTTTTAATAAAGGGAGTCCTGGGCTTATTCTGGAGAGGTTGGAAATAGAGGTAGGAGACAGTTGGAGGAAAGGGCAAGTATTTGGGGAAGGGGTGGGACTAAGCACAGGTAATGGGGTTGGATTTTGAAAGGCAAGAGACCTCTTGGAAGATTTCTGAACTGTACCGCAGGGAAGGATGAGTCCCCAAATTCCTCAATGTTCCAGGAAGAGCTATCAATCAGTGATATTTACTGAGCGCTTACCCTATACAGAGCCCTCGACTAAGCGTTTGGGAGAGTCCAACACAAGAGAGTTGGCAGACACATTTCCCTGCCCACATCAATCAGTGGCATTTGAGCACTAACAGTGTGCAGAGCACTGAATTAAGCACCGAGGTCAAATGTCCTAAAAACTGGGAAGTTATGCTTTTTCCTGCCCTACTCCAGGGGGTGGTTCTCCCTCTAAGATTGTAAACTCACTGTGGGCAGGGAATGTGTCTGTTACATTGTTATATAGTACTCTCCCAAGCTCTTACTACAGTGCTCTGCAAATAGTAAGCACTCAGTAAATACAACTGACTGACTTTTCCTTGGCAATGGGGGGGTGAGAAGTATGGGATGGGATTATAATCAGAAAAAACCATCAAATCAGATCTCTGAATACAGGAATTAGAATCCTTCATTTAAAAGAAGCTGGGGAGAAAACAGATGTGGACGGAAAAGCAGCTCATCGAAATACGACTGAATTAAAAACTCAGGAAAAATGCTATTTAATATACTGTCATTGGGTTTAAGTAACAAATTCCCAGAGAAACTTTCATTTTTTTTAAAAATGGCAACCACAAAAACTTGGGTTAGCCAAGCTGTACTAGACTCCCCCAACCTTTAAATCAAAAAGACCTTACCAACTCCGGCCTAGTGGTTAGAGCAGGTGCCTGGGAGACAGAGGAACCTGGGTTCTAAATCCCAGCCTCACCTCTTGTCTGCTCTGTGACCTTGGGCAAGTTACTTAATTTCTCTATATCTCCATTTCCTCATCTGTAAAATGGGGATTAAAACTGTGATCCCTACACGGGACAAGGACTGTGCCTAACCCAATGTATTTGTACCCACCCCAGAGCTTAGTACAGTGCCTAGCACGTAGTAAGTGCTTAACAAATACCACATTTTTAAAAATTATTATTATACTGTTTGAGAGCTACTATTTAATTTTTCTTTTTTCAGTCTAAAGACCTACACACTAATATACAGCTTTGGAAACATTAAATGCCTCCAGCCTAGGTTTTAAGGCCTATGCTGTAAGCCCTGATCTTTTTATTTGGTAACAATCAATAGAGTACTTAGTGTGGTGATGAGGATGGTTTATTGCATCTCTTTAAGTGTTCCTGATCAGTCTGGGAATCAAAACCAAAAAAAAATAAAAATTCCTCAGTTTGATGCAGCTCAAGTGGAAAATGAAGTGGTAAATGCATAATGCCTTGGGTGCTATGAAAGATCTTCATTTCAGCAATGACAAAAATCGCCTAACCGAATACTCTATCTGCTATCACCTGGAGTCTTCTTTCCCTTCTCTAATAACTCGAGTCGGCAGCCTATGCTATTTCTCCTGCGAATCGAGCCATCCCCCTATAAACATAATGAATTTTAGGATAACAAAAACAGGCTACCCAGCAGAGACGTGATACCTGCAAGCTTCTAAAATGAAATCATTAGCCAATTCCTTTGGAGACCCTTCCTTATAAGGTTAGCGATGTGGACGAGGGTCCATACTTAATGACACTGACGGTTTCCCCTTGGATTATATATGTATGTGTGCATATGGATATATATGCATGTATACATATATAAATCCAAGTATATATATAAAATATGTGTATAAAGAGTGGACTGGGAAGTAGACAAAACGCATGACAAGGGTCTATGCACCTCAGGCTCCAACCACTTCCCTGTCACCTTTCACCTCCTCTGAAAGGGAAAGAGTTAGGAAGAGCGGGATCTGATAGGGAGCCTTCACTCATCTGCTTCCCCCATTTGGTCTCTGGCACTTTCATTTTTTGTCAGGTGTCACCACCCCGGGATCAGCAGGCAGAGCGAGCAGCAGGTCAGGGTCCGGCCCCATCCCTCCGGGCCCCTCCTGCTCCCCCGATAAAGGGCCGCAGGAGGTCACAGGGCGGAAGGGAGGGGATCGGAGGTGGGGGAAAGCGCGCTTCTCTATGGGAAAAACCGTCTTGGGAGGAGATCAAACAGAAACTTGGCACCCTTGGCTTTAACGCTCTCCATCACCAGGCCCCCTCCTACTTCACCTCCCTGCTCTCCTTCTTCAACCCAGCCCGCACACTCCGCTCCGATACCACTAACCTTCTCCTTGGGCCTCTATCTCACCTCTTTTGCCGCTGACCCCCGGCCCGCCTCCTGCCTCTGGCCTCGAACGCCCTCCCCTCCTCAAATCCCACAGACAGTGACTCTCCCCGCCCTTCAAAGTCCTCCTTGTGGCCCATCTCCTCCAGGAAGCCTTCCCTGACTAAGCCCCCCTTTTCCTCATCTCCCACGTCACCCTGACTCGCTCCCTCTGCTCCTCGCCCCTCTCCCCGCCCCACACCGCTCACGTCCGTATCTGTCATTTTACTTATATTGATGTCTGCGCATTTCTATCGATGCCTGTCTCCCCCACCTCTAGACTGTAAGCTCACTGTGGGCAGGGAGTGTCACTCTTTATCACTGTACTGTACTCTCCCAAGCACAGCGCTTAGTACAGTGTCTGCACACAGTAAGCGCTTAATAAATACGACTGAATGAAGGAATAAATGAGGGGACCTTCCCCACCCGCCCCCGGCCCCTGGGTTTTCTGAACAACAGACCAGCTTCATTCAATCGTATTTACTGAGCGTTTACTGTGTGCAGAGCACTGTCCGAAGCGCTTGGAATTAGAGAAGCAGCTTGGCTCGGTGGAAAGAGCCCGGGCTTGGGAGTCAAAGCTCGTGGGTTCTAATCCCGGCTCCGCCACTTGTCAGCTGTGTGACTTTGGGCAAGTCACTTCACTTCTCTGGGTCTCAGTTCCCTCATCTGCAAAATGGGGGATGAAGACTGTGAGCCCCACGTGGGACAAGCTGACCACCTTGTATCTTCCCCAGGGTTTACAACAGTGCTTTGCACATAGTGAGCGCTTAACAAATGCCATTATTATTACCCCTGGCCTGGGTCCGTGAGAGTCCACAGCTTTCCAGCTGCTTTTTGTCGTGGCACGGTGACAGGGGGCTGGGGTTCTGCCCATTCATTCATTCATTCACTCATTCATTCACCCATTAATTCACTCAATCGTATTTATAGTGCGCTTACTGTGTGTAGAGCACTGTAGTAAACGCTTGGGAGAGAAAACCATAAAGAGTGACATATATCTGTAATTTTATGTATTTCTCTTGATGACTCTTTGTATTGATGTCCATTTTCTCCTCCCCACCCCTAGGCTTGCGAGCTCGTTATGGGCAGGGACTCTCTCTCTCTCTCTTGCACTCTCACAAGCGCTCAGTACAGCGCTCTGCACCCACTAAGCACTCAATACATACGAACCAAACGAATGAACGAATTCCCCGCCCACAACGAGCTCACCGTCTGGGGTGGGGGGCGAGACAGACCTCAATCCAAAGAAATAAAATTCACTCCATCGTATTTACTGGGCGCTGACTGGGTGCAGAGCGCTGTTGTAAGCGCTTGGAGAGTACAATGGAGCAATAAAGAGGGACAATCCCTGCCCACAAGGGGCTCACAGTCGGGGAGGGGGAGAGGGGCAGCAAAAGAAAACAAGGAGGCGGGCTGCAACACCGGCAAAACAGAGGCAGAGAATCGTGAATAGGCATAGACACAGCTATGGAGATAAATATCTATCTCTATCTATATACAGATGGATCTATCTCTATCTATATACATATGGATAGAGATAGATAAATATCTATCTATCTCTATCTATATGTATATGTGTCTATATGTACATATATGTGTGTGTGTGTACATACATACACACATATGTTTATATGTATATAGATATAGATAGATATAAATAAATATCTATCTATATACATATAGATATAAATATCTATCTACATGCATATAGACTATATACATATAGCTAGATAGATGTAATACACAATATATCATATATATATATCTATTGTGTATATATAATATATTGTGCACGTATCATATCATACACACAGGATACATGCATTGCATATCACACATCATACATATATCATATATTACACATACATCATACAGACATTACCTATGATATACAAATGTCACATGTATACATTACATATACATGATACATATATATTATACGTATCTCACATTTCATATATAATACATACACGATACGTATATTATGTGATATATTACACGTATACGTTATATATATATATATATCATACATATATGTTATATATACTATATCGCGCACATTCTATTTTATATATATCTATTATACATGTATTATATATATATTATACATATATTGTGTGTGTGTGTGTGTGTGTGTGTTTGGGGTGCGGCAGGGAGCGGGAGCCGAGGACGGGGTGGGGGCGGGTTGGTTCACTGCACGGGTATTGATTGAGCGCTCACTGTGTGCGGAGCGCCGGACTGGGCGCAATCCGGGAAGGCCTCCTGGAGGAGACGGGGCCTTCGGGGCGTCCGGGAACAGGTCCCTCCCCGTCCTCCCCCGTCCCCCTCGGGCCGGCTCGGCCCCGTTCCGGGAGGGCGGCCCGGCCTCCCCGGAGATCCATGGGGGAGGGAGGGAAGGAGGGAAGGAGGGAAGGAGGGAAGGAGGGAAGGAGGAGGCGCCCGCGGCGGCCCCTACCTGCGCCCGGCTCCTCTTCCTGCTCCTTCGCCCGGCGACGGCGACAGATGGATGGATGGATGGATGGATGGATGGCCGGCCGGCCGCCCGCCCTGACGGCCTCACTGACTGACTGACTGACTGACTGACAGCTGGACGGACGGCGCGCGCCCGCCCTCCGGCCCGCCCCTTCCGCTTCCGCTCCCCTCCCTCCCTCTCCTCCCTCCCTCTCAGGGCCAACCGCCCTTCCGCTTCCGGTCCCCCTTCCCCTCCGGAGACCCCGCCCCTTCCGCTTCCGGTCCCGCCTCCCTCCCCGTCCTTCTCTCCGGGCGAACCCGCCCCTTCCGGTCCCCTCCCCTCCGCTTCCGGTCCCACCCTCCCCCCCCCCCCGCCTCCCTTCCTGCCTTCCTTCCTTGCCTACTTAATAATAACAATCATAACAATCACAATGAGAGTAATGGTATCAAGCACTGTTCTTCCTTCCCTGCCCACTTAATCATAACAATTATAATGAGAGTAATGGTATCAAGCACTGTTCTTCCTTCCATGTCCACTTATTAATAATCACAATGATGGTAATGGTATCAAGCACTGTTCTTCCTTCCCTGCCCACTTAATAATAATCACAATGAGAGTAATGGTATCAAGCACTGTTCTTCCTTCCCTGCCCACTTAATAATAACAATCAATGAGAGTAATGGTATCAAGCACTGTTCTTCCTTCCCTGCCCACTTAATAATAACAATCAATGAGAGTAATGATATCAAGCACTGTTCTACCTTCCATGCCCACTTATTAATAACAATCACAATGATAGTAGTGGTATCAAGCACTGTTCCAACTTCCCTGCCCACTTAAAAATAACAATCATAATGAGAGTAATGGTATCAAGCACTGTTCTACCTTCCCTGCCCACTTAATAATAACAATCATAATAAAGGTAATGGTATCAAGCACTGTTCTACCTTCCCTGCCCACTTAATAATAACAATCATAATGAGAGTAATGGTATCAAGCACTGTTCTTCCTTCCATGCCCACTTAGTAATAACGTTGGTATTTGTGAAGCGCTTATTATGTGCAGAGCACTGTTCTAAGTGCTGGGGGAGATGAGGGTCATCAGGTTGTCCTATGTGGAGTTCACAGTCTTCATAATAATAATAATGTTGGTATTTGTTAAGCGCTTACTATGTGCAGAGCACTGTTCTAAACGCTGGGGGAGATACAGGGTCATCAGGTTGTCCCACGTGGGGCTCACAGGCTTCATAATAATAATGTTGGTATTTGTTAAGCGCTTACTATGTGCAGAGCACTGTTCTAAGCGCTGGGGGAGATACAGGGCAATCAGGTTGTCCCATGTGAGGCTCACAGTCTTCATCCCCATTTTACAGATGAGGTCACTGAGACACAGAGAAGTTAAGTGATTTGCCCACAGTCACACAGCTGACAAGTGGCTGAGCTGGAATTCGAACCCATGACCTCTGACTCCCAAGCCCAGGCTCTTTCCACTGAGCCACGCTGCTTATAATAATGTTGGTATTTAAGTGCTTACTATGTGCAGAGCACTGTTCCAAGCGCTGGGAGAGAAACAGGGTCATCAAGTTGTCCCACATGAGGCTCACTGTCTTCATCCCCATTTGACAGATGAGGGAACTGAGACACAGAAAAGTAAAGCGACTTGCCCACTTAATAACAATCATAATGTTGGTATTTCTTAAGCGCTTACTATGTGCCAAGCACTGTTCTGTGCCCTGGGGGAGATACAAGGTCATCAGGTGGTCCCACGTGGGGCTCTCACTTTTCATCCATTTGACAGATGAGGGAACTGAGGCCCAGAGAAGTCAAGTGTCTTGCCCAAAGTCACACAGCAGACAAGTGGCAGAGCCGGCATTAGGACCCGTGACCTTCTGACTTCCAGGCCCGGGCTCAAGTCACTAAGCCATGCAGCCATGCAGCGGAGCCTCTATCTGGTGTGGAAATATCTCTTCAGGTACATTAAGACCAGGTATTTTTGCCCCGGCCAATGGTCCAAAACATCAGTTATCTTTTTCTCAGCGGGTTGTAGATTTGGGGTGGTACTTTCATGATAAGCCAAAATGTCTTTTAAATCTCTGCTGTAAGTTAAAAATAAAATAGTTTAACATGAAAGTGGAGAGAAGGGAGGGCGGGTCTTGGGGATGCAGACAGTAAGCCAGAATCAAGCCCCTCCAAAAAAGAGCCACGAAGCCAATGAAAGCCAGCTTTTATTTCAGTACTGCTTAGAGTGAGGAGACAATTCTCGTGGTATTCATGCAGATTTTCTAAAGGCGACTTTCCCACTCGCCCTGATGGCTAATGACCTAAAAAGGATGCTGCTGCTTGTTACTTGTCTTCCTTGTGAAAGGTTTTGCGGGTTGGGTATAGAAAAAGCCCTTCAAATGGCCCATCTGGTCAACTGCTCATTTTCTAGCAAATGACAGGCTGTGTTAGTTTCTCCATTTTCTTCTGCTAAATCCTCAGGTGAGAACTGAGATAATCCCATATTGGGTGAACCTTCATTATTACTAGCATTATTATTATTGCTACAATGGCTATGAGTAATAATCGTGATATTTGTTAAGCGTTTATTACAGGCCAAGTGTTTTTCCTTCACATTCTGGTCTCCTCCAGAGGACGGTTCATGAAGTCTTGAATGGCTTGGTGCAGAGGGACCCATTTTTTAATTGAGATCTGCAAAGCTGTTATCCAGCTAGAAAGAAGAAAGGAACAGTACATTTAGAGGGTTGCATATATATTGGGAAACAGTAATAATGATGACGCTATTGGTATTTACTAAGTGCTTACTCTGTGCCAAGCACTGTACGAAGCACTGGAGCAAATTAAAAAATAATTACCAGACAGTTTTTTTAAGGTATTTGTTAAGTGCTTCCTCTGTGCCAGACATTGTACTAAGGGGTGGGGTAGATAGAAGATAATCAGTCCATGTCCCACATGGGGCTTACAGTATTAATCCTCATTTTTCAGGTGAGCTAAACTGAGGCACAGAGAAGCTAAGTGACTTGTCCAAGGTGGCGGAGCTCGGATTAGAACCCAGGCCCTTCTGACTCCCAGCCCATGTTCTGCCTACTAGGTCATGCTACTTCCTGTCCCACACAGGGCTCACTGTCGGAGAGTACGAGAACTCACTGTCGGAGAGTACGAGAATGGGCATTTTTTCCCCATTTTACATAAGAAGACACTGGAGCACAGAGAAGCCAAGAGATTTTTCCCCACATCACACAGCAGGTAAGTGGCAAAGCTGGTACTAGAACTCATGTCTCCGTCTGTGAGCCCGTTGTTGGGCAGGGATTGTCTCTATCTGTTGCCGAATTGTCCATTCCAAGTGCTTCGTACAGTGCTCTGCACATAGTAAGCACTCAATAAATACAAATGAATGAATGAATGTCTCCTGACCCCCAGTCCCAGTGCCCTTTGTTAAGCATTTCTCTGGATCACTGAGGATGGGGCTACAAAGATTGAGAGTTTTCTAAAAGGTTCTGGCTATAAACCTTTTTTCTCAGGTCGTACTGACTCTTCTCTCTGGGGCAGGTAAGTTGGATGGGAAATTAACCCAGGGATGGACAGCCATTTGGGGAAACTCCCCTTCAGGGCATCAGAAGTGAGCATTTTCATGGATAAGAAAAACATAAAGTAGAACCAGGTCCCTATTTACCTGCCCACAGCATGTACTCTGGTTTATTCCCCATCAAAATCCTGCTTTGCTATCAAGTAGACACTGTCTAATTCTCTTCCATGTAAATTAACCAGGTATTTTGGTAAAGGTGTTTGATGAGAAATGTCACGATGACTGAGGCCAAAACTTATTTTTTGGCTTATCGGTGATCCAGAGTAGCTGGTTTGCCTATGGGCAGTAATGTCAAACTCTCTATCCATGGACTCTCTCCAGCCCGCATGAAGTTAAGGACAGCCAACTCACCAGCAGGAGGAGAGAGAAAGAAAGAGAGAGAGAGATTTTGCGATTGCCAAAGCCATCCATCTGGAGAGAAGAGATACTGCCAAAACCCTCCATCCACTTCTAGCCTGGCTCCCCTCCAGCCTGCTTCAAAATGGCAGGGCTGCGGTTGTTTCTTTTGGAGTCTGCATTCTGGGATTTCTGGAAGGTGAAGGAATGCTCTGCACAGTGCTCTACACATAATAAGTGCTCGATAAATACTACTGAAAGAATGTCCCTTAACCCAGTTCCCATGAATCTTGGCCCACTATCCCTGCCCTCATGGAACTCCTAACACTGTATCTGTAAAAAAAGGAATAGAGATAGGTCCTAGTCACCAGTTTCTTTTTGATCTAGTTCATAGTATATGGGGTTGTTAATGATGGTCCAAGGAACTTATTAAGCATTTTCAGCTTTTTAAAGTGCAGACAGCTCCTGAGTGACTAAGTGCATAGGTAAGTTGCCCTTCCACATAGATGAGTTCCCCCTCTAGACTGTGGGATCGTTATGGGCAGAGAACTGCTAAGTCTGTTGTATTTTCTCTCCCAAGTGCTTAGTACAGTCTATTCTGCACTTAGTAAGTGCTCAGTAAATACCATTGATTGATCGATTGACTGATTTGACTCCTCTCCTTAAAAGGCTGAGTTCCCCCTCTAGACTGTAGGATTATTACGGGCAGGGAACGTGTCTGCTATGTCTGTTGTGTTTTCTCTTCCAAGCGCCTGGCAAAGTCTGCTCTGCACTTAGTAAGTAGTCAGTAAATACCATTGATTGATTGATTTGACACCCCTCCCTAAAAGGCTGAGAAGGTGCGTGGGTTTCAATCCCACATGGACAGTAGTATATTTCTCCGAGCTAATGCCACAGATGGGCATCTTTCTCTGGTTTCACCCCATTCTACTTCACCCTTCAGTATTTTTAGAAGTTTAGTTCCTAACCCAAATGTGTCTTTGTAAATCCCTCGCCATAATCCATCCAGCAAACAATTCTTTCACCTCATCTCCTAGCCTGGATCAACCCATCAGTCATATTTATCTAATTCTTACTGTGTGCAGAGCACTGTACTGAGCACTTGGGAGAGTACAACAGAGTTGGTAGACATGATCTCTGCCCACAAGGAGCTTATAGACATCAAAATAAATTACGGAGGGGAAATGGCAGGGTAAAATGATAGGTTCCTAAATGCTGTGGGGGTGAGGGAGGGGGTAAATATCAAGTGCATAAAGGGTACAGATCCGAGTGCGTAGGCAACGTCGATAGGAGAGTGAGTCGGGAAAATGTCGGGGAAGCCTTCTTGGAAGAGATGTGATTTAAGAACGGCTTTGAAAATAGGGACAGTTAAATGTTGGTATTTGTTGGTATTTGTTAAGTGCTTACTATGTGCCAAGCACTGTTCTAAGCGCTGGGGTAGACACAAGGGAATCAGGTTGTCCCACGTGCGGCTCACAGTCTTAATCCCCATTTTACAGATGAGGTAACTGAGGCACCGAGAAGTTAAGTGACTTGCCCAAAGTCATACAGCTGACAAGTGGCCGAGCCGGGATTTGAACCCATGACCTCTGACTCCAAAGCCCGTGCTCTTTCCACTGGGCCACGCTGCTTCTCTTTGTTGCGGGGGCGGTGGATCCGGTCTGCCAGAGGGAGGGCATGGGCAAGAGGTCGTCCGGGAGACAGATGCGATTGAAGTACGGTGAGAAGATGGCATTAGAGGAACCAAGTAGGTGGGTTGGGTTACAGTGGGAGATGAACGAGGTAAGGTAGTTGGAAGAGAGGTGATTGCCACATGGTGATACGGAGGCAACAGAGAGAGGAGAGAAAGAAGGTGAACGATCCACGGAGGCTGGAGACAGAGGGAAAGAGGCCACCTAGCCAGGAGTGCTAGCTGGGACCGAGCAGGGCCGGTGGCTGACCAGAGCAGGGTAAAGGGGAAGAGTGACCATCTGGGAATGTGGTGGCAATGAAGTGAGAACAGCAGGGTTGGGGAAGAAAATTCATCCCATTTAGTGTGGAGCAACTCTCAGGATGAGAAGCAGCATGGTCTAGTGGATAGAGCACGGGCCTGGGAGTCAGAAGGACCTAGATTCTAATCCCACCTGTCTGCTATGTGACCTTGGGCAAGTCATTTCGCCTCTCTGGGCCTCAGTTACCTCATCTGTAAAATGGGGATTGACTGTAAGCCCCACATAGGACATGGACTGTGTCCAACTTGATTAGCTTCTATATACCTCAGTGCCCACTACAAAGTAAGCCCTAAACGAGTACCTTTTATTTTTTTTTAAAAGCAGGGTCGGGAGAGAAAATCCATCCCATGTAGTTTGGAAAAACTCCCAGGATGAGATTGTCTTTGAAGGAGACAAGGAAAGGAGCTTGGAGGAGCTGTGATAGAGTGGAATGAGGAATGGGATTTCCAGATGATCCAAGGACTGTCAAAGCTTGGGAAAAGGGATGTATCACGAAGAACTTTGTCTTACCGCTTATTCTCCGTTTCATTCTCTGCACACAAGTAGAAGGTTTTGAACTCTTCCGATGGGGGTTTGAGCTCAATAACAAGTTGTTCAGCAATGAGGACCTGTTCACTCATGGTGTAGCCTTGTAGGTACAGGCCTCCTGAAATGGGGAAAAGAGAGTGAAGCCGTCAATTAATCAATCAGTGGCATTTATGGAGCGCTTACTGTGTGGAAAGCACTGTATTGAGCCCCTGGGAGAGTACGATACAACAGAGGTGGTAGACATGGTGGAAAAGGGCAAAACCTAAAGAGAAGCTTTAGATGTAATTTTGAATCATTCCCACTCAAAGATTGCCAGTTCAAAATGCCTAATATCTCAGGGGATTCATGTTGATTAACAATGGGATCCCTCTAGACTTTTTTAGACTTTAGTCTCTAGATCCCTCATTCATCCCTCCAGAGTGTAAGCTTGCTGTGGGCAGGGAACATGTCCACTAATTCTGTTGAATTGTACTCTCCCTACAGCTTAGTACAGTGCTCTGCACCTAGTAAGTGCTCAGTAAATACCACTGATGGATGAACAAGGAGTTGCTCCTCTCCAGTGAGTCCAGGAGAAACAGGAAAACCCCTTGGGGACAGCCCAGAAAAGCCATCCCTGGGGTAATGTGTAGGTCGAAAGATCAGAGATCATCTTTCTTTTTACTCAATCAATTGTATTTGTTGAGCACATACTGGGTGCATAGCACTGTACTGAGCGTTTGAGAGACTACAGTACAATAATAAACAGACATTCCCTGCCCACAACAAGATTACGGTCTAGTGAGGGAGACAAACATTAATATAAATCAATAAATGACAGCTATGGACATAAGTGCTCAGGGCCTGGGAGGAGGGATGGATAAAGGGAGCAAGTCAGGGCAAGGCAGAAGGGAGTGGGAGAAGAGGAAAGAGGGGTTAGTGTGGGAAGGCTTCTTGGAGGAGATGGGCCTTCAAGCGGGGAAAGCCCCATTAAGCCAAAATTGCATAGGAGCAGACTCTTACCGAGGGCCTGAGGGGAGCGAATGCTGGCATAGAAGTAGAGGCAGCCGTCTTTCAGGATGCAGTAATGCTGAACCCAGTCATCCTTCGTCCCATCCAGCTGATGCAGAAGGCCCAAGCAGTCCGGGTTCTTTATAGCCAAGGGTGGCAGGCTGCTGTTGTGCAGTGTTACATCCACCCAGACGTGGTTCTACATGTTTAATGCGAACAATAGACAGCAAAAACAATCAGGACCCTAATGGACAGAACTTAAGAGCAGTTGAGCTGGAGGAGACTTTGCAAAGTCCTATCATTCCTCCTCCTACCCCAACAAGGAGTGGCACCTAAAACATCTTGCCTATTTCTCTATTCCCGTCGCTTTCCTCACACTCGGAATGGTTGCAAAGGCAGAAGGAAAATTGTCTTTTTCCGATCATTTGAAACCGGGCCATGACTTATCATTCCCCCTCCTTCCCTGTTATTACTCCTCCTGGCCGCCTGCCATTAATTTCAGTCAATCAGTGGCATTTATTGGGCACTTACTGAATGCCGAACACTGTAATAATAATAATAATGTTGGTATTTGTTAAGCGCTTACTATGTGCAGAGCACTGTTCTAAGCACTGGGGTAGACAGAGGGGAATCAGGTTGTCCCACGTGGGGCTCACAGTCTTCATCCCCATTTTACAGATGAGGTAACTGAGGCACAGAGAAGTTAAGTGACTTGCCCACAGTCACACAGCTGACAAGTGGCAGAGCTGGGATTCGAACCTATGACCTCTGACTCCAAAGCATGTGCTCTTCCCACTGAGCCACACTGCTTCAGCACTTGGGAGGGTACAAGTTGATAGACCCGTACCCGGCCCACGAGGAGCTTATAGTTTAGATATTTATCTTTTCCCATCGTTCACACAGACCCCAGCCCTCCCTTGAAAAATCCACACTAGTGCCAAGGACTGGGAATTGTTAAGTCAGTATGTGCTCCAAAAACGTCATAGTCCACAAAAAAAGGACCAGTAGTTCCTTGAAGAGTCCTTCCCCCTTCCTGGGCCCTTGCAATCATACTCCATTTTGGTCCATTTCTGTAAACGGACTAAGTCAGTCAGTCAGTCGGTGGTATTTATCGAGCACTTACCGTGTGCAGGGGACTGCACTAAGCACTGGGGAGAATACAATACAACAGAGTTGGCAGACACGTTCCCTAGGTAATCTCTCCTCCAGAGTCTGAGAAGCTGAGGCTGCATCCTCAGACTTTAGAATAAATCTACGGACACCTGAGCATCCATCTCCTTTGGAAAACTCCAACAGGAGCCGAACCTTCCGGGCAAGAGAAATAACCGTAAAGCCTTACCTGCTGGATGGGCTGTCTGACTTTGGCCATAGCTTCCAGCCACCTGCAACACAATACAATACAAAAAGAACGTTCTTCCTGAGAGGGCTGGCATCAGTGTTATCGAAAGTCTATTTATTCCTGCTGATACCAGCTCTTAAACAGATGTTCAATTTTCAGTTCATTCCTGAGCTCAGATATAAGTGTCTCACTGAACCGAACAGTAGTTTTCAGACACAGTCTTGCCACATAGAAGCAGAAAAAATACTCTCTGTTTTGCTAATGGGATTGCTATCATTATTATTATGACGATGATTATTTTTATTACAGACATTTATTAAGCAGTGCCAATCTGCAGGGGAAATATACCTGAAAAGCAGTTCAGAAAGCTGCTCCAACCAGCACAATGTTTTAAAAGTTGGGAGGTTTACAAGACAACCAGCAGACAAGTGGCAGAGTCAGAATTAGAACCCAGCTCCTCTGACTCCCAGGCCAAGGCTCATTCCACTAAGCCAGGCTGCTTCTCATTAGGAATTGAGTTCTAATCCCAGCTCAGGTACTTGCCTGCTGTTTTTTCTTGGGCAAATCACTTTACTTCTCTGGGCCATAGTTTCCTCATCTACAAAATGGAGATTCAATTCCCGTTCTTCTCACTTAGACTGTGAGAGAGGGACTGGATTCAACTTGATTATCTTCTATCTCCTGCAGCGCTTAGTACAGTGCTTGGCATGTATTAAGTGCTTAGAAAATATCACAATTTGTAGTATTATTATCGGCTATAAGTCATTCAATCAGCTCTCTCCCTTCTATCTCCACTGCCTGAACTCCCCCTTTATGTTTTTTTTTTAAAAATGGCTTTCGTTAAGCGCTTACTATGTGCCAGGCACTGTACTAAGTTCTGGGCTAGATACAAGTTAATGAGGTTGAACACACTCCCTGTCCCACATGGAGCTCAGAATCTTAACCCCCATTTTGCAGATGAGATAACTGAGGCACTGAGAAGGGAAGTGACTTGCCCAAGGTGACAGCAGACAAGTGTTGGAGCTGGGATGAGAACCCAGGTCCTTCAGACTCCCAGACCTGTGCTCTATCCCTTAGGCCAAACTGCTTCTCATTCAACAATACATAGCTCTCCCCATTTTCAAAGGCTTTCTGTGGATACATAACAGTCTTCCCTTTCTAATCTCTCCCCTTTTTATCCCACCCAACAACCTTTTCAGCACTTTTTTGCCACTTAATTACTCAAGTACTTTCAACCTCCCAAAGCACTTACGTATATGCCTTATATCGATTAAGAGTATTTATTGAGCATCTAGACCCCATGACCTAAGCACTGACTTACGTACATGCTTTACTTTCTTCTCCTCTGTATAATTTCTTTTAGTGCCTGTTTCCCCTGCTGAATTGTAAGCTCTTTGAGGGCAGGGGATCATATCTACTAATTCTCTCATACTCTCCTAAGTATTTAGTGTAGTGTTCTCCTCCTAGTAGATGCTCAATACCATTGATTGGTTGATTGGCAATCCATCCCCTTGACTCAAACTGAAACAAATAGTTAACTAATATTAACTATCACTCTCACCAAGGCTAGTTCCCATTTTGTAGACTGAAATTGTCAAAGAAACTCAGAAAAGGAGCATTCGGTGAGGAAAACAAAAATGAATTACCTTTTCATCTCTTGGTTTGAAGTTGCACAGAGGCATAAAACCCTGCTTCCAGATTGAGTCATACACTTAAATACAAATGGTTTGCCCAAACTGCTGTCGACGCCGACTTCTGCCCCTTCTAGCTTCGATACGAAGAGAGGCCGGCACTTCCCTTCGTCCTGGAATCGATGACAAAAGAGAGAGTTCTTGGAAACTCTGGCGATGAAACATGAGATAGAAAGAAAGAGCCCCACAGACAATCGAGTTTAAGCACTGCCACCAAAATCCAGGCACCAGGCTCACTTCTGCCATCTCAAGATCTATCCTCACCTGATACACGTCTGCCCATTCCTCCTCTCAGAAAACTCCTTCTCCTTCTTTACGGGCTCCCGGGCCCAGGTCTCCCCCCTCCCTCCCATCTCACCCCTAATCAAAATCATCAGAGGTGTTGCCCCCTAAATATTGTTAGTATTTGTTAAGTGCTTGCTATGTGCCTAGCACTGTTCTAAGTGCTGGGGTAGATACGAGGTAATCAGGTTGTCCCACGTGGGGCTCAGAGTCTTAATCCCCATTTTACAGATGAGATAACTGAGGCACAGAGAAGTTAAGTGACTGGCCCAAAGTCACACCGCTGACAAGTGGTGGAGTCGGGATAAGAACCCACGACCTCTGACTCTCAAGCCCGGTCTTTCCTCTCTTCTTATCGTCCCGGTTCCCTCCAACCTCCTCATCTCTCTCATCCTTTTTTTTAATGGTGTTTTTGAAACATTTACTAGGTGCCAGGCACTGTCCTAAGTGTTCGGGAAGATATAAATTAATCAGGTTGGACTCAATCCCTGTCCCACGTGAGGCTCACCATCTTAATTCCTATTATACAGATGAGGTAACGGAGGCAATACCATCATCACTACTATTATTATTACCTGCCCAAGGTCACACAGCAGATAAGTGGAAGAGCCAGGATTAGAACCCCGCTCCTCTGACTCCCAGGCCCGTGCTCTACCCATTAGGCCACGCTGCTTCTCAGCCATCTCTCAAGAGGAGATCTCCTGCCTGCTATCAAATCTACCTCATCCACATGCGCCTCTTTCTCCATCCCTTCTCAACTAAAAATCTCTGTCCCCACTCTCCTTCCCTCCGATTGTCTTCTTCAACTGCTCACTTCAATGGCTCCTTCCCCTCGGTCTTCAAACACATCATCTCCCCTCTCCTAGAAAAAGCTTCCTTGAGCCCCATTGCACCATTCAGCTATCAATCCACCTCCCTCCTCCAAATCCTGCTAAGAAAGAGGCTCTTTTGAGCAGGACCTGTGAGAGGAGACAAACTTCAAAGCATCAAAAATGACAGCACATCAAAGGGCGCTCTGCACAGAGTAAGTGATCAATAAATACGATTGAATGATTGAATGGGTCAGGACCATGACTTCCAAATTAGCTTTTCACTACATGTGCACCTATGGTTGAGCTTCACCACAGTGGTCTCTTCTTCAAGCATGAAGGACCAAGAGCAAGGGCCTGGGAGTCGGAAGGACTTGGGTTCTAATCTCAGCTCCACCACTTGTCTCTTGTTTGACCCTGGGCAAGTCACTTGACTTCTCGGGGTCATGGTTGCCTCATCTGTAAAGTGGGGATGAAGACTGTGAGCCCCATGTGGCACATGGACTGCGTCCAACCTGATTAGTTTGTATCTACCCCAGTGCTTAGCATAGTAACTGCTTAAATACCATAAAAAAAAATGAGAAGCGGCATGACCTAATGGATAATGCAAGGGCCTGGGAGTCAGAAGGACCTGGGTTCTTATCCTGGATCCATGCCTTGTCTACTCTGGGACCTTGGGCAAGTCATTTCACTTCTCTGGGCCTCAGTTACCTCATCTGTAAAATGGGGATTGAAACTGTGAGCCCCACTTGGAACATGAACTGTGTCCAACCTGTTTAGCTTGTGTCTACCCCAGCTCTTAGTATTTATTAAGCACTTACTGGGTTCAGAGCACTGTACCCCAGCACTTGGTACAGTGCCTGGCACATAGTAAGCGCTTAACTGCCATAACAAAAAAACAAAACGGAGGAGGGGTGGCCCACCTTGTTGAAGGTAGCTGAGAGGTTGGGGAGAATTAAGATGGAGTCGAATCTGTTTACCTGCTTGTGTTTGTAGTATTGGAGGCAACCGTCAGGCTTCAGGACAAACCACCTCTTCCTCCATCCCCTCAGCAGCCCTGAGTGCGTCCTCTTATGGAGGTATCCACGGCAGGTCGGCCGAGGACTGTTGGGACAACGGCTGATATCTGACCCCACCACCAGGGTCAAGATGTCTGGTCCTGAAGTAACAAAAAGCAGGTAAATATTTTACGTTTGGCTTTGTCCATCTGGGGGTGGGGGTGGGAGAGGTGTTTGGGAGTTTCCTTTCCTTTATTCACTCCTCCATCAGCCCCAGAGCACTCATGTCCACATCCGCCATTTATTTATTTGTATTAATGTCTGACTGCCCTCTAAACTGTAAGCTCGTAGTGGGCAGGGAACATATCTACCAACTCTGCTATATTGTACCCTCCCAAGTGTTTAGTACAGTGCACTGCAAACAATAAGAGCTCAATGAATATGACCGATTGACTGAAACAACTGGGTGGTGGGCAGAAGATTATAATTTTACCATCCCCAGGAGCTGAGGCGAAGGGAAGAAAGAGGCGGACAGCATGACCTGCTCATGCTCCTAGCCAGTTCGGAGATCTTGGAATAAACAGCTTTCCAGCGGTGTTATAAGAACATAGAAAAGATTTTGTCTTCTTGTTGTACATTAAAGCTCTAAGGGTTTCCCTCCTGGTAACTCAAATTGCCTTGAGCAATTCTGTGCCTAAAACAAACACCCTTTAGTTTCAATCCTTATCGGAATCCGTTCCACTTCACTTTTCTAAATTTTAAAAGATTTGTTTACCTCCAATTTCCTGATGTTGGAACCACTGTCCGTCTTTGAGAAAAACGGAATAGAATTATCAATTCAAATGAAAAACATTTTCCCGCTGAGATTTTTTCACAGCATAACATCTGGGGCTGAATGAACTCGATCAGCGAGGTGGTTTTCCCTCAGGTGAAATTCAGTCCACCCTAACGAGGTCACCTTACCTTTTCTAGCAAGATTGACCGCATCCGAATGGGCGATGCTGGTGACGTCGGCTCCGTTGACGGCCATCAGGATATCGCCGATCTGCAGGCCAGCTTCCTCTGCAGCACTGTCTGCAAGCAGAACCCCAAGGATTGACCCGGCGCAGGTGGGTTCAGAGGAAACGCCATGATGTTTCCTTTCCTTTCACAAGGCCACTGTCAATTGTCACAACCTCAGTTGCTCTCTTTCCTCTCCCACACGACTTGCCATCTCTTAGAGGGTGCCCTTCTCAGACAGGGAAAGGTAAGACTGAAAAACTCACTCCCTAGGTGCAGCTTTCCCTTCCACAGAAGGCCTAGTGGATAGAGAACAGGCTTGGAAGTCAGAAGGTCTCGTCTGTTGTGTGACTCAGGCAAGTCATTTAACTTCTCTGAGCCTCCGCCACCTCATCTGTAAAGGGGGATTAAGACTCTGAGCCCCACGTCACACAACCTGATTACTTCATCTATAAAAAGGGGATTAAGACTGCGAGCCCCATGCGGGACACAATAAACTTGTATCTACCCCCGTGCTTAGTACGGTGTCTGGTGCATAGTAAGCGCTTAGCAAATAGAATTAAAGACAAGAAAAGCCCAGTTTTACCTTCTGTGATGGCCTATAATAATAATGGCATTTGCTAAGCGCTTACTATGTGTCGAGCACTGTTCTAAGCGCCGGAGTAGATGGAAGCTAACCAGGTTGGGCACAGTCCAACTGTGCACTGCCTGGATGTCCCTTTATACAATGTCAACAGCCACCACTCTGGGTTCTAGAGTCTGGCACCCCCCTTCTTGACCCCACCCCACCCCACCCACCAGAGCTAGAAATTCCCTGGATGGTGTAGCTGCTAGCTGGCGTGGGCCTGCCTCCATTCTGATATTTGAGGTAGGGGGGCAGCACAGTCGCCCAGTTCTCCGGAGCTGATAATTACCCCCAAAGGCATTTCTTCTCCAGCCAAACTCTTCTTTACCTTTCTCCCTTCCCTAAGTAGTATCTTTTTCCTTTCAGCTGTGGCTGGATCTGAAGTTAGAACCTCCGTTTCTTTTGCGAAAGTGCCCCAAATTACAATGACTTACACTTTTTGCTAAAAAACGTGCATGCAGACACTAGCTGGGAATTGGCAATCAGTTCTTCAAGTACTAAACAAGCTTGCTTTTGTGCACTTGGGCCTAACTATTTCACTCCCTCCTACAGGCCTCTCAGCCTTATAGTTTCCCTTCAGTGTGCAATTAAACATCTCTAAGGCAACCGGCAAAATGTTTTGTGGGTGAAAAAAATCTTAAATTGGTTTAAAATAAGTATCGTTTAGAGGATGTGATGGGAAAATGGTTTTAGAGATTGTTTACCACCATTGGGAAAGAAATTTAAATGAATATGAGAAGTTGAAGTAGAGGCAGCATGAATTTCTGCCAGTTAACTTTATATTACTCTTTTACCCTCTGTTATGATAACAGTTTATAGCTATTTCTATAGCAGCGTGACTAAATGGATAGATTAAGGGCCTGGGAGTCAGAATGACGTGGGTTCCAATCCCGGCTCCGCCGTATGTCTGCTGTGTGACCTTGGGCAAGTCACTTAACTTATTTGTGTCCACCATAGTGCGCGTAGTGGCTCTCATGTCCATATCTCAAAGTTATTTAAATTTAGATGTAAATTAACGTCTCTCTCCCCCTCTACTCCTTGTGAGCAGAGAATGTGTCGTTTATATCGTTAGCTTGTAGTCTTCCAAGTCCTTAGTACAATGCTCTGCACACAGTACGTGCTCAATGGACCCGAGTGACTGACTGACACCCGATTGACTGACTGACATGGGGCCTTTCAGTCCCACCCACAGGCATGGGTGGCGTCTCACACAGCTTGCATCATTTTCAAATACGAAAGGACAATTATCATAGGAATAACGGGTTGCTGAAATTCCCCCTTTCCCCTGAAGAAACTTGAGCATGCAACTTCATCCCAGCATCAGAATATCACCTCAATTCTTAAGTTGTGCTTCAAACCTGTTTAGAATTTTACTTTAATCCTAATTAATCCAAGTCACTTCACTTTTCTGTGACTCATTTCCCTCATCTGTAAAATGGGGACAAAGACTGTGAGCCCCATGTGGGACAGGGATTGAGTCCAACCTGCTTTGCTTGTATCCACCCCAGCTCTTAGTACAGAGCCTAGCGCAAACCAAGCGCTTAACCAGTACCATTGTTAACTGTTATTACTACTTACTAGTATCCACTTCGGTCACCAAGATGGGTTTGGAGAATTGGATTCGAAACCCCCAGGGGTAATCACCAGTTCCTTTGGATATCCTCACTGTTCGTTCACGAACTAGAAGGAAAAGGAAACAACTGACCTCAGGACATTTTGTAGCTGTGCAAATTTAATGCAGTTTATTTATTTGTATGTGTTGGACGGCGGGGAGACTAGGCGGAGTGGTGCCAATTATCTTTTTAAGAGAAATGTTCACGTTTCCTCCAGTAGGACATGGAACATCCTGAAGCCAATATCTAAGTATGGAGACTTGAGGACCAAGAATCCAGAGAGGAATTGATTAGAGCGTTCATGGTTTGAGAGGCATCTCTAGCATTCTCTCATCCCTGCTGGTTATGTTCTCGGCCAGATGCGGGGTAATGTGAGGGAATAGGAGAGCGGGATACCATTCTGCCGGTGTGCATGTGTGCTCGTTTCCCCTAGTAGCCAACTAAAAGCAGACCCAGAACTAGAATCTGGGTGTCCTAATTTCCACAATAGTGAAGCAGCATGACCTAGTGGCAAGAGCATGGACTTGGGAGTCAGAGGATGTGGGTTCTAATCCCGGCTCCACCACTTGTCTGCTGTGTGACCTTGACAAGTCACTTAACTTCTCTGTGCCTCATTTACCTCATCTGTAAAATGGGGATTAAGACTGTAAGCCTCATGTGGGACCGGGACTATGTCCAACCTGATTACCTTGTATCTACCCCAGCACTTAGAACACTGCTCGGCACATAGTAGGTGCTTAACATATATCATAATAATAATTATTATTATCTATTGGACCAACAGGGGAAGGAAGCAGTGTAAGACAACATGTTCATAAAACAGTAGACTGGATATTCAGGAGGAAGGAAGTACTGAAAAATGAAACTAACTCAAGGGTGAAATTTTCTCCTTAATGCATACAATCTAGAGTTTGCTCTCCACTCCTCTAGTGACTGGTAAGCAGGTTTCCAGAAACCTGCTTCTGGTCAAAAAGAAGCAGAATGGATAGAGCATGGGCCTGGGAGTCAGAGGGATCTGGGTTCTAATTCTGACGCCACCACTTGTCTGCTGTGTGAGGTTGGGTAAGTAACTTCATTCTCTGGGTCTCAGTTACCTCATCTGTGAAATGGGGATTAAGAATGTGAGCCCCAGATGGGACATGGACTGTGTCCAAATTGATTATCTTGTATCTACCCCAGTGCTTAGTACAGGGCCCGGCACATAGTAAGCGCTTAACAAATAGCATTAAGAAAAAAAATGCAGTGGTTTCTCCTCAGAAATAGCCTGCTCCCCACCTCCATATAAGATGGGAGACACTGAAGAGTCTTCAAGATGTGTTCTGTGTACCAACTGTTCTCTTTATCTGCCTAGTCAGGGAGATAAAAGTGCTTCTTTGAGCATTGGAGAACTAAGGACCTATTTCCCTCATTAATGGACCCATCTCAATATGTTCATGAAGCGTTAAAATTCATTCAATCGTATTTATTGAGCACTTACTGTGTGCAGAGCACTGTACTAAGCGCTTGGAAAGTACAATTCGGGAGGTTAAAATGCCTCCTGCCCTTGAGAGACCAATAGAGCCACTGATATTTGTTAATGCCCCTTGTCAAAACCCTTTGGCTACACTGATTCAAAATCAAATTATGATCGTTTCATTTCCACACTCTGTAAGACCATGCAGATTGTCGAAATTGCTTCATATTCAGGAAATCTGCCTGCCAATAATATGTCTGGAGCTCTTCAGTAAAGACTTTAAATGGCCTGCTGAACTTTACTGCTCTCTCGAGGAAGGAGGCAATCAAGATGTGCTGTAGCATGTCCACCTTACATTGGGAAAATGGTTTCGACCCATTTAGGACTTTAGATGCCCCAGTCACTAAGCTGCAGCCCGGTGAATAACCTACACATGCCGGCCGAGGCTGAAAAACTGCAAATGCATTTCCCTGATTTTTCAGTTTGGAAGCAACACAGGGTATTTAGGTCCATTTTTAAGCCATTCATCTCTGAAAATACTACTTCCTAAGACCCTGTCACACGCTAGTGGCAACAATTCAAATAGAGACCAACCATTCTATATTCATCACAATTTTGCTGTTAAAAAAAAAAAATGTTTACAGCTCCAATAAGAATTTGGACTATTCTGGGCAAGTTTGGAGAAATTCTCCCTGCCAAGAACTCAGAGTTCATTGTCTTGTGTAAGAACTGCATTCAACCTGCAAACAGGCATTAGCTCCATCTGATTTATTCGGTTCATCCCTTCTGCTTCTCCTGTTCCTTTTGACTGTAGGCCAAAGAGCAGATTCCATTTCTCTTAGTTTCCTTGATTTCTGACTTTCATTCTCAAGTCGTGTAGGCTGGGATGTCTGTCATGGATGTAAGAACTGAGTAACGGGTCTCCCACCCTTCATTTACCACTTTTTGGGGATATCGCCATTGAATTTTAATGCAAGAATTCTTTAGGGTGCTTTGTGAGTGCTCCAGTTTTGCATTGAGGCACAAAGTTCAAAAACTTTCCCCTTTCCACTTACTGCCTCCTCCTCCTCATCCCCTCACCTGGGAAGAACTTTAGCTGACATGAATAGACTAAATTCCCATTTCACCAGCTGTTAGCTCTGTTTGCCATTGGAAGACAACGCTTTTGCGTGCCAGCACAAGGAGTCTTTTTGCTGAATAAGATGTGAAAGAAAACACTTTGGAAATTCAATATTTACATACCTACAAACAAAAATAATTAGTTATTTTTATTCTTGGTATGTACTTAAACAACCATTTGATCGTATAACTATATTTATTGCTTTGTTATCACTTTAAAAATATATTTATATTGTTTGGTCACTGGAAACCTCAGAGGAAACCATTCTAGAATTAAAAAATCCAGAGTTCTGAACAAGAGCAATGTTTTCTTTAGCATTGTCAGAAAGATTATACTAATCTGGTGAAGAATCATGAAATTCCAGTAAATGGCCCAGATGATTAGTTAGTTTAGTAAATCTTAGCTTGGGATCTTTTTTTAATGCTGTTGCCTGGCTTTCTCTCCCTCTTGGCATCCCCTGAGAAACTACATGGCCTAGTAGATAGAACACGGGCCTGGGAGTCAGAAGGATCTGGTTTCTAATCCCAGCTCCGCCACTTTGTCTGCTGGGTGACCTTGGGCAAATCACTTAACTTCTCGGTGTCTCAGTTACCTCATCTATAAAATGGGGATTAAGACTGTGAATCCCACATTGGACACGGATTGGGTCCAACCTGATTAGCTTGTATCTATCCCCAGCGCTCATTAGAGTGCCTGGCACATAGCGCTGAACAAATACTATTAAAAATTTAAATAAAATAAGGACCTGATTGGTTCTCCGTAGCTGTTTGGTACTCACCAGCCACTGGTCGGGGCCTTTTACTCAGACACCTGGGACTGTTCTCTGAATTCCCGTCATCCCCTCGGAAAATCCATGAGGCAGAGTGAAAACTCTCTGTGTAGAATCCTCTCTCCTCAATGTCAGCTTGTAAAAAACCGTCTGTGGATCGGCCATCCTCAGAATTGACTGGAAATCCAAAAATATAAATCATTTCATTCATCCTTTGCCCTAGAGCGTATGCAAGAAGAGTGACTTCAGGGCCCGCAGTGAGACCCTAATGCAACCCTATTGAGACCCTAATGCATTCAGCGGTAAAAATTGGGAATAGAGAAAAGTTGCTTTCTTCAGTTCCTTGAGTCTGTCTGTCATCTGAGGTCTGGCAATTTGACGTGACTGTTGATTTTCTGGGTAGGAAAGAGACTTAACAGACTTGTGCAGATCAAAGTACCCCAACCTTAGGATCTCCTCTGATTTTTTTCTTTGTGGAGTTGGGGGGAGGGGGAGGATCCACATTTTAGATCAGACACGATGGGGACCACGTCTAATTCTCACCTCCATATTCTTTCCTAGTGCCTAGTACAGTGACCTGCAAACAGCAAGTACTTAATAAATACTATTACTACTATTACATGACAACTAAGATGTCCCAATTTGGGTGGGGCAATCACAGCCTTTAAGATTCCAGTGCCCCACCTGAACCCCCTCCATCCCCGCCAAAGCACTTAGTACAGTGCTCTGCACATAGTAAGCACTCAATAAATACTACTGAATGAAAATAGGGTAAGACCTACAAAGGTCTCACATAAGCCAATACGAAATGCTTTGGATTGGAGTCCCTTAGGTTTCCCTTAGGTTACCAAACCGAGCAGATGTTTCTTCTGATCTATATTTTTCATGAGGTCTGATACAACAGAATAGTTTATTATTTGCACATCCATAAACCCCCAGACCCTGCACACTGTAAGAAAAAAAGAAGAAAAAACTAATAAAATGGATTAAACATTGACCCAGGGAGAGGAAACAGTCCATCACGAAAAGAGACTAGAGCAGTTACACTTATCCCTCTTACTTAGACTGAGCTCTGTGTGGGAAAGGGACTGTGTCTGACTTGATTAACTTGTACTTACCCCATGCTTAGAGTAGTGCTTGGCACATAATAAGCACATAACAAGTATAATAATATTAATGATAATAATGATCGGGCAATCTCACTGAAGTACATTCAAATGGAAAGTGTATGATCAGCAAAATCTCCTGCCCCAAAACAGGGATTTGGGGTGGGAAAGTTTCAGGTTAATGGAACTTCGATGCTGTGGTTCCGGGAGTGGAGTTGATTATCTACTCACTTGATCCTTCAGGATTGTTGCTGGCAAAAGAGCTCCCTCCAGTAGAGCTGTGTTTTTTGCTGTCTTTAAACAGCTTCCGTCTCTTGGCCCATTGGTCTAATGCGTCTTCCTGGGAACTGTCACTGGTTCTTGAATCTTTGGGTACCAGATCCCATGATAGTTTTGCAGCTGGAGTCACTTCCAACTTCCACTCTAAATTCAGACCAGATTGTGTATGAGGATGAAGAAGGCAATAAGTTATTTGCTATTCTCTGTTGCTCCCCTTACCTGGAAGTTATTTCAATGTATTCATCCCCCACTAAACTCCTTGAGACCAGGGATTATGTCTAGTTATTCTACTGCATGCTCCCAAGTGTTTAGTAAATAATAAATACCATTGGTTGAGGACAGTTATTTAATTAATTTAATTTTACAGGTACATAAAAGTCAGGTAACTTTCCCAAGGTGACACAGCAGGTAGGTGGAGAAGTGGGGATTAGAACCCAGGTCTCGGGAATGGGCCTAGGAGTCCCGCAGATCTGGGTTCTAATGCCGGTTCTTCTACTAGCCTGCTGTGTGACCTTGGGCAAGTCACTTAACTTCTCTGTGCCTCACCTTCCCTCAACTGTAAAATCATCAAATACTTGTTCTCACTTCGAGCTCAATGAGGGACAGGAACTATAATTCTATTTATTGTTATTGTTTTTGTCTGTCTCCCCCGATTAGACTGTAAGCCCGTCAGTGGGCAGGGATTGTCTCTATCTGTTGCCAAACTGTACATTCCAAGCGCTTAGTACAGTGCTCTGCACATAGTACATGCTCAATAAATACTATTGAATGAATGAGTGAATGAATGTCAAACCTGATAATCTCGTATCTATCCCTGCATTTAGTACAGTGCTTAACTCATAGTGAGCACTTAACAAGTATCATCATCGTTTGCTATTTCTTTGAGTCTCTGATTCCCAGTCCTGTGCTCTTTTCACTAGACCAAGCTGCTTCTCTAAAAAGGAACACTGCTTCTCTGAAGCAGGAACTCAAGGGTTTCAACAGCTTGATGGTGGAAAATCCGGGTAGAGGGAGTAAAGTCCTTTACTATCCCTTCACTGGTCGATTCCTAGCCTAGGAAGAAGCAGAGAGTTGGCCCGGTCTTCACTCCCCCACTGCTGCTTCTGGTCCATCTCATCCCTCTCCGTCTCTCATCCCACTCGTCATTCAAAGTCTACATCACCTATGTCAACTAGTTGTCCCCATTTAGTGCTTCGAACAGTGCTCGGCACACAGTAAGCATTTAACAAGCACCGTAATTATCTATCATCCTCCAGAAACCAACTCTGCATTTCTGGATGAATTTCAAACAGACATTTAGTGCAGAGAATTCATTCATTCAATAGTGTTTATTGAGCGCTTACTATGTGCAGACCACTGTACTAAGCGCTTGGAATGTACAATTCGGCAATGTACCATGTACAATTCATCATAATTAGTAAACACTGAATTACCTTTCAGAAGACTCTGCGCCTGGGTTGGCAATTGTGCATTTGTTGTCTGGGAGCTGTCCTCTTTTTTATCACCGCTTTTCTCACCTCCATCAGTAGTTGACTCCACCCAACGCTCTACCTGTCCCACAGACTCTGGTCTGAAGGGATTAAGTTCTTGGCTTGGATCTTCATGGTCACTGCTCTCATCTGCTTCTTTAATTTGTGTTTTCTTGCTGGAAATTTGATCATCTTCAGGGGAGCCTGAAGAACCGGCACTCAATGGGGCCTCTGGGAAATCCCTTAGGGAATGAACCTCACCTCGTCCTTGGACCCCACTGATGCTCAGGAATTCATTTTCTGGCACTGGATCCTCCACTTCACCATCTCTCAAAGTCCCAGAGTTTGACAGTACATTGCTGGACGCTCCAGGATCTTCTCTGACCCCAGGAAAACAAGTGTCAGTTTTGACCTTACTGTCATTTTGAATGATAAGTCTTTGTTCGAAGTCGCCAGTTATTACGGTCATCACTGACCCTCTCCATTTTCTGGGTGCCCCCTCCAGCTCTTGAGAGTCTGTCGGCGGAGTTGGGTCCAGCCGGGATGCCGGAGATTGCCTTTGCCCACAATCTGTGGGACTGCTCTTAGGGCTTATGGGGGAGCCTGCCAGCCCATTTGCTGGGCTACTACAAGGTAAAGAGACCAGAGTAAGTAAGGATTCAGGCTTTGATTCTGGAAGCTCCTGCACTTCTGTGATCTGCTCACCATCTAAAGTGTCCTCATCAAAGCCGCTTTCGCTAAAGTCAGTATGTACTTCTTCCCAAACAGAAAACGATCTTGGGGACTCAAAGTCCCCCTGTTCCGGTTTCTGGTCATGAACTAGTTTCAGTGAAGAATGGAAAGCATTTTCTGGCGGGCCATGCAGTTCGTCACAGTCCATCTCATAGGCAGCACAGGGATTCATGAACAGGGCGTCCCTGGTGCACGTTTCAGGTGGAGGGTAGCAAGTGGCCGAGCCAGAGAGAGGTGGAATGGGCCCGGGGGAGCATGTGAGAGGAAACTGTAAACTTCTCAGGCTGGAACATGAGGATGGTGATCTAGGAAATGTACGAAATTCTGTACTTTCAGAGCCTATGTTGGTGCAGTTATCATGCAAGGAGCTGCTCGTTTCTTGACCTAGCGTAGACTGTGGTTTATAAGCTGACAAAGAGTGAGAACTAGCTTCTTTCCTCCCTGGTCCTGATAAAAACAGATCAATGATAGTGTGTGGAAAATGTGGTCTTCTTTCTGGATCTGCTGCTAGAGATGACTCTGATGGGCTAGTGTTTTCCAGGTCAGCAAACCTGCTTTCTCTTCTACCCACTATTTCACTTGGCTCCTCAAGAAGCCCCTTGGATAAGCCCATGCCTGCTGACTCTCTGATTTTTAGAGGACTACAGTCAGTAGAAGGATAATCTTGGCAAAGAGTCTCCTCCCCAGAGCAATTCTCCTTTTCCCTAGGGTCATCCTTCCCGATGTCTGCCATTGCACATTTTCTTTCCCAATCACTTAAGACTGATAAGGAGGTGACAGGCTTCTGCTTGTTGCTCTCTGGAGTAAAGGGGAGAGTCACGGCCTGGAGATCTAAGTTCTGTTCCTCGCAATCAGCAGAATCATCAGGGGGAGGGAGATGCAAACAACCATCTGGACCCTTGTCATTTGGAAAACATTGCTTCTTTTCCCGAAGGCTAAGATCTGATGGTGGATGGGAGCCGGAGTGTTCTTTGGAAGTAGTATAGGCTCTGCGATTTGAACAAATATTTCCATATCTGTTTCCATTTCTCTTCCCTCGTTTAGCGAGTTCCAGGTCAATGAGCGCAACCTCTTTTTTATTGGCATATTGCACTTTCATTTCTTTTCCTACAATGTTCACGTTCAAGAAGGGACTCTCGTGTCTGGCAAGTTGAGTTTTGCTTTTAGTGGACAGCTCATTCTCCACATTACATCCTGCTGAGTGACCCTTCCAAGCACTCTTGTTCCTAAACTGGTGGCACCTATGACTTTGTGAGTCATGACACCACTGGCTCTTTCTGGGACATCTTTTTTTAATGACCAGGTTCATTCCACAATCAATCAGCGAGCTTTTCTTAATTTCCACTTTCACATTCAGAGCGCCACATTTTACCTCTGCAATCATTAGGCTGTGAGGGGAATTAAAGATTTTGTCTGAGTCTCCAGAATTCTGCAGGGTAATTTTTCCCGAACCTTGGGCTTCTGCTTCAGTAAAGGTTACTGTGATTAGATTTCCTTCCTCCTGAGGAGAGACACCTGCAGGAAGATGGCCATCTTCCTTTCCTTTCTTTTTTTCTCTGTTAGGTCTCTCTTGTTTTCCATCTTTGCAGGTGGAAGACTTCTGTTGCTTCACTACCGCAGGATTGGAAGTGAATGTGCCTCCATTTCCTTCAGACCTCCCTAAGCCTATGCCCTGAGAAGAGATAGTCTCTGAGGAGTCTGCTTCATTTTTAAAGCATTTTTTATTTTGCTGACATTCACCATAGACAGGTCTGAATTCATCTAAAAAGCGGAAGACATAGCATTCTATGTTATAAACGTCACATTTGAAAGGGGAAAATTCCTCTTTTGTTATACTCTCAAATTATTTACTACAGAATTTGGTTTATGTCTTGCCACCTTCAATCTGCTCTTTTGAATTCAGTTCTCTGAACTTGCATTCATTCATTCAATCGTATTTATTGAGCACTTAGTGCATGCAGAGCATGGGAGAGTACCCTATAACAATAAACACATTCCCTGCCCACAATTCCCAGCCCACAGTGAGCTTACAGTCTGTGGAGAGAGACAGATATTAATATAAATAAATGACAGATATGTACATAAGTGCTGTGGGGCTGGGAGGAGAGAAGAACAAAGGAAGCAAGTCAGGGCAATGCAGAAGGGAGTGGGAGAAGAAGAAGGGGGGCTTAGTCGGGGAAGACCTCCTGGAGGAGATGTGTCTTCACAATAAGTCACTGAAGGAAGGGGGAGTAATTGTCTGTTGGATTTGAGGAGGGAGGGAGTTCCAGGCCAGAGGCAGGATGTGGGCAAGAGGTCAGTGGCGAGATAGGTAAGATCGAGTTCCAGGCATGGTGAGAAGGTTAACATTAGAGGAGCGAAGTGTGCAGGCTGGGTTGTAGTAGGAGAAAAGAGAGGTGAAGTAGGAGGAGGCAAGGTGGTGGACTGCTTTAAAGCCAGTGGTGAGGAGTTTTTGACTGATTCAGAGGAGGACTGGCAACCACTGGAGATTTTTTAGAAGGGGAGTGACACGTCCAGAGCATTTCTGTAGAAGGATGATCTGGGCAGTGGAGTGAAGTATGGACTGGAATGGGAGAGGCAGGAGGCTGGGTGATCAGCCAGGAGGCTGATGCAGTAATCCAGGAGGGCTAGGATGAATGACTGTATTAACGTAATATCATTTTGAATGGAGAGGAAAGGGCAGCTTTTAGCGATGTTGTGAAGTTGGGCCGGCAGGAATTAGTGATGGATTAAATATGTGATGGATTGAATATTGAACAGAGAATGAGTTTGTAATCGTGTTCATTGAGCACTTATTATGTGCAGAGCACTGTAGTAAGCGCTTGGGAGTATACAGTACAACAATATAATAGCTATATGCTCTTTCTCTAAATGGTGGTTCCATTCACAATTACTCTGCCTTTTACAAGCCATCCACAGTTTTACCTTAACACACCAATTTTCAAACATTTCAGCATCACTGATATCTCAGTTTCCTCCCATTAGGAGGTTGTTTCTCTCTCAGCACATATTGGGAAAATCTCCAGAGGCATAGATGCAGTTAAGACATATATTACTTGCACATTGTATAGCATACATGATGCAAAAACCTTCCTCCTGGAGTCCTGAGGTACAGGATGTACATGGAGAAAATTTTGACACTACTTTCCAGAACAGAGGCTCTTAACAGGCGTTCTTGTGACTTCCCTTCCTCAGTAGAAATGGTTCAAGTTCTTTATGTCCTCTTTACCATTTTCCCAAAGGTCACGGTGCTCTTTAGCCTAAACTATGAGTCTCTATGCAAGAAAGTTAACCTGAGGCATTCGCAGTAGAGCACATCTGAAGCAAAGTCTGTTCCTGTGACAAAATGCCTGTCTGGTCAGTCTGATTTGAAAAGCACAAATAGCTCAACAACTGTACATTCCAAGCGCTTAGTACAGTGCTCTGCACATAGTAAGCGCTCAATAAACATGATTGAACGAATGAATGAATGAACTGAAGGTAGGACAAGATTTCCCAGCTGAAGCCTCGATAGAAGGCTTTAAAATGGGCCAGCTGAGAGGTCAGACATAGCCAGTAGGATGCTCTTGTGTTGGGGTTATACAAAGATAAGGGACTTTGAGGTATAAACTCTCAGAAGATCAGGTTTGTTATTCTGTTTCTTTTTATCACAGCCTCTCAGAACACATCTTCAGAGATAGGGATCACAGCAGTCTATACCAATCTGCCTGACCAAATGTTTCTTTTTGGTATGGAGGTGTTAATTTATAGCCCAAGCTTTAAGCCCTCTTGTAGCATTTATGTGGGTCCATCTCTGCCAGCTTGCTTTGGGCAGCAAATGTGTCTACTAACTCTGTAATATTGTACTCTCCCAGGTGTTTAGGACAGTGCTCTACGTGCAGTGAGTGCTCAATCAATTCCATGGATTGATCAATACCATCAATATCAATACTCAGTCCATGGTATTGATTGAGCACTTGCTATGTGTAGAGAATTATACTAAGTAAATGGGAGAGTACAATATATAACAGAATTAGCAGACACATTCCCTACCCATAACAAACTTACATAAATTTGATTGATCTGGTAAACCTACCCATTATATCACTGACCCCTCCTTTTTTATTTTATTTTTTAAAAAAATAGCAGAAATAGACTTACACTCCTGGGTATCTGAGATTATTATGTTTTTGCAGGGTTTCCTTTTCTTCCTCATTTCAGAGAGCTTGGAAGCCTCCACTTTTCACTACTCTGTGATGAGACCAAATGGGAAGTGTATATATTTTCTGCAGTGATGAGGTTAATTTCCTCTTTCCTTTGGAGAAGCTTGAGAAGGCAAGTGGGGAACTGGGTACTCATATACTGATATTGAAAATGGTATTGTTGAACCCTAATTCTGTCTTGTAGTTGAGCAAATTAAGCACTTCAAAATCTTAATGAATCACTTAGTATTTCCATGCTTACTATGTGCTGTGCTTGGAGAGTACAGAGAGAAGGTTGACATAATTCCATTCCTCAAGGAGCTTACAGTCTAAAGAGGGACATAGACATTAAATTATATTTGTGACCTGTAAGTTCCCAGTATTGTGCTTTGCACATAATAAATGCTCAATAAATACCACTAACTGATGGGTCAGGTCCTCAAAAATGGAGCATTTAAAAATCAAATCAAATGCTGAGTTACATACTTTTAGATGACTAAATTAGATGTCCATTTTTCCAGGACTCAGTTGGCCTCAATTTGATCTCTCATGCCTCACTGTCACTGGTCAAGGTAAACTTCCATCTGAAAATCTTCCCTAAGAATTTCCACGCCCCTCCCACAGTTTTGATGTTCAGTTTGGCAGTTACCTAAAAGAGCTCTTAAAAGATTAAAAAATGATGGCTTAAAGTTGATAACGAGGATGAGTACAATTCTTCAATGAAAGAGTTCATCAAAGCCCAGCAGGTCAAAAATGAACTATTAAAGCAAGTGATTACATAGGCATATTGTGGTCTTTCTGGCTTGTCAATGAGTTGTTTGTCTATGTAAAATATTTCTTCTGCACATTCTCACTTTTTTAATGGCATAAAGTACTTACTATGTGTCAGGCACTGTACTAAGAACTGGGGTAGATACAAGATAATCAGGTTGGACACAGACCCTGTCCCACATGGAACTCATGGTCTTAATCCTTATTTTACAGATGATGTAACTGAGGCCCAGAGGAGTTAAGTGACTCACCCAAGGTCACATAGCAAACAAGTGACAGAAGCAGGATTAGAACCCATGTCCTTTTGACTCCCAGATCCAGTTTTTATCCATTAAACCATGCTACTTCTCTTATCTTCTTTTCAGCTTCCTATCGAGCAACTATCTGTGTATTCCCACCTTTGTCCTATTTTCCTCTCCTTTTCATTTCTGGTTGGATGGGGATGGAAGCTTATCCGTATTTCACCATGTTCTAACAGCTACAGGGGCTTTGTCCTAGCTATTCTCTGAGCAATTTCCATTACCTCGCTCTCTTCATAGTCTAAGCTCTAATTCTTGTTTCCTTTTCCCTAAGGTGAAATGGCTGAATTCAGGTACACTGAAGATCAGTAAACCAAGTAATTTCAAACTTTCTCCATGGCTGTGAAACCAGGGCATGGCAAAGACAACTAGCTTTCTACCTGGCTGTGAAACCAAAACCTGGAAAAGATGACTAGACTATCTGTAGAACCACCAAGGTGGGGTCTCAAATAACGAGGCCCGAGAATATAGTTGGGCCGCCAGCATCAAAAATGTTTTCCACAACACACCTTTGCTGTAAGAATGGACAAACCAAGAAAACACAATCACCCCAACACACACCATCCCACAAAATGTAGACCCAGGGGCCTTAAGTAATTTATTCTTTTTATTAGATATTGACCTATAATAATTTGTGAAGGTTTGCATTAGGGAATCTTTATTTTTAGGAATCCAAATCAGGGTAACCAAATGCCCAAATGGCATCATTTTTAGTTCAAATAAGATTCTTTATGCATTTACTGTGACTGTTGGATTTACCCACTTGCCCTATTAAAAAACAGACATTTTATCACTTTTTAAAATATGTCTTTCCTCTTCAATTATCTGCCCTTCTTAAAGTTTATCCAGAGGAGCGAGGATGTTACTTAAAGAGACATGTTATACAAGGTAATGTGTGTCACTGCAAAAGGTAAAAAGGAAAAGAATGTCAGCTTACCTGAAAAATGCTTTCTTCTCCTATGTCTCATTTCCAAAGTCCTAGAGAAAACACAATGTTTATAGTGAAGGAATAGCAGTCTTCTGGCTATTTCTGTTCCATAATCCCAGAATCTGATTAGCATATCTAATCCTGTGCACTGTCAGGAGTCTATTTTATTCTAACAAGCCTATTAGCATCTTTTTTTTTCCTTCCGAAGATAACTGCCAGATATACTAATCTTGATAGGCTGGCTAAAGTTGGAAGGTAAATTAGCACTACATACAAATACTAGCAGAAAGTATATTAATTTGTTTTTGCATTTAATATATGGTGGAAAATGAGATGTATTATTTTTATGTTTTTCACAGAATGAGATTTGACCTTTCCGGGGAGAAAGGGACTGTAGAAACGATCTCACTGATTTCTTTTCCTGGTAAGAATTTAGCGAAGTCCTCCTGGATGGAGGAATAAAGAACATTGCAGATCTGACAGAATGGTTAATAATTTCCTTGAGACGACTGTGGAGCACTAAGAACATGATCTCTGGGCTGTGTCAGAGGCAAGCAGCATCAAGACCTCTATAAGGTGTTCCTAGAACCTGTAAAAAGTATTTGACAGCACTTCACTCTCACTTCATCCATCAACTCCTTGCTCATGTCCCTTATCAATTGATCTCATTTATGGCATATTTACTGGGCTTAGTACTGTACTAAGAGCTTGGGAGACTACTTTATAAAAGAGTTGGTAGATGCGTACCCTGCCCACAACAAGCTTACAGTTTAGATGTTGAGACAATAAAATAAAATTTGAGTAAATAAAATGAATTATGGGCATGTACATAAGTGCTGTGGGGCCGAGGGCCGGAGGGCCGGGGTGGTGATGGGGGGGCCGTGAATAAAGGGTGCAAATCCAAGTTATAAGGGTGATGCTGAAGGGTGTGAGAGAAGAGGATATGGAGAGCCTAGTCGGGGAAGGTCTCTTGGAGGAGTTGTGTTTCAATAAGGCTTTGAAGGTGGGGAGAGTGATGGTCTGTCGAATATGAAGAGGAAAGACATTTCAGGCCAGAAGCAGGATGTGGGTGAGAGGTCAGTAGCGAGATAGACAAGATCAAGGTACAGTGAGTAGGTTGGCATTAGTGGAGCAAAGTGTGCTGTCTGGTCGTAGTAGGAAATCAGGGAGGTAAGGTAAAAAGAGGGCAAGGTGATTGAGTGCTTTAAAGCCAATGGTGAGGGCTCTCTGTTTGAGGTTCTTGAGAAGTAGGGAAATATGGACTGACTGTTTCTGTAGAAAAATGATCTGGGCAGCAGAGTGAAGTATGGACTGGAATTCCTTCCTCCTGCCTGGAATTTCCTCCCTCTATCCATCCAACAGATCAACACTCTCCCCATCTACAATGCCCTACTTAAATTTTACTGTTATTATTGTGGCATTAAGTGCTTACTATGTGTCAAGAACTTTTCTAAGTGCTGGGATAGATACAAGTTAATCATGTTGGACACATGGGGCTCAGAGTTTGAGTAGGCAGAGACCAGACATTGAATCCCCATTTTACAGATAAGGAAACTGAGGGACAGAGAAGTTAAGTGGCAAAGCTAAGATCACATAGGCAAGTGGAGGGGTTGGGATCAGAACCAAGGTTCTCTAATTCTTAGGTCCTTGTCCTTTCCACTAGGCCACACTGTTCCTCTGGAAGCCTTCTCAGACTGTTCCATCACCGCACCTTAATTTCCCTGCCTACTGCCTTTCCCACTTCCAGCCCAACATTTCTGCATACATTTTTATACATGGTTTTTCTCTTACTCGTAGTTTGTTTTAATGTCTGTCTCCCAAGTGCTTAGTTCAATTTTCTGCACAAAGTAAGTACTCAATAAACCCCAGTGATTGACTGAGGGGCTTCCTTGGCGTGGCAGGGAGATCAGGGAGTGGGAATCAGGCATTTGTGTTCTATATCCAACTCTGCCCTGCACTGCTCTAAAGCTTTAAGAAAGTCACAGCCTTTCTATTCCTCTTTCCTTAACTGCAAAATGGGAACGCCAGCCCCAGGTAAAATGCAAAAAAAGCTTACGATACTTATTAAGCACTTACTAAGCGGTAGACATTAGAGTTGATAAAAGGATATGAGATCATTAGCTGTGTCCCACAGTGGGCTCGAAAATCCATCTTAATCCCATTTTCAGATGAGAAAACAGAGGCCCCTAGAGTTTAGGATTTGCCCAAGGAGGCTGTTGTGGTGTCTCTACAAGATGTAGGCACCGCACATTAACAATATTAAGAGACTTATGGGCCCCCGCTGTTTGAATGGGGGAAAATGAGGGTCCAACAAAAGGAACTTGGGCAGTGCCGTGCCCCAAACTCACCACTTTTACACAAAGCGTTACAGTTACAGCGGACTGCAGCATTTGATCACAAGAAAGATGTGTTTTTCCCACAGAAAATCTCACAGTTAACCCCTTTCATCTGCACCTCCGCTGCCCAGTTTTTCCCTAGGGACAGGGCTAGTGGAAAGACCACATAACTGGGCACAGGACAACCTGTGACCTAATCCCCTCTCCTTCAGTAGTCTTCTGTGTGACCTGGTGCAAATCACTTTATTCATTCAATCATATTTATTGAACACTTAGTGTGTGCAGAGCACTAATAAACAGACACATTCCCTGCCCACATGAGCTTACCGATTCAATTCTCTGGGCTCACTTCCCTCCTCTGCAAAATGGTGATTCAATACTTGCTGAATTGTACATTCCAAGCGCTTAGTACAGTGCTCTGCACATAGTAAGCACTCAATAAATACTATTGAATGAATGAATACCTGTTCTCCCTCCTACAGATTGAGAACGCCCCATGTGGGACTTGATTATCTTGTCTTTACCCCAGCGCTCAGTGCTTGGCACATAGTGAGCGTTTAGCTGTGGGTGTTGTGGTTCTTGCTGTTCATTCAAACGTATTTACTGAGCGCTTACCATGTGCAGAGCACTGTACAAAGTGCTTGGGAGAATACAATATACATTGTCATATTCATTGAGTGCTTACTGTGTGCAGAGCACTGTACTAAGAGTTTGGAAGAGTACAATCTTCATTCAGTCATATTTATTGAGCACTTACTGTGTACAGAGAACTGTACTAAGTGTTTGGGAGAATATGATGTTCATATTTATTGAGCACTTACTGGATGCAGAGCACTGTACTAAGTGGTTGGGAGAGTACAACATTCATTCATATTTACTGAGTGCTGTGTGCAGAGCACTGTACTAAACGCTTGGAAAGTACAACTCAGCAATAGAGACAAGCCCTGCCCACAACAGTCTTACAGTTATTGAGTGCTTACTGTGGGCAGAGTACTGTACTAAGTGGTTGGGAGAGTACAATATTCATTCAGGGGTATTTATTAAGCAATTACTGTGTGCAGAGCATTGTACTAAGCACTTGGGAGAGTACAATATTCATTCCTTCCGTCGTATTTATTGAGTGCTTACTGTGTGCAGAGCCCTGTACTAAGCGCTTGGGAGACTACGATGTTCCTTCAGGGGTATTTATTGAGCGCTTACTGTGTGCAGAGCACTGTACTAAGCACTTGGGAGAGGACATTATTCATTCCTTCCGTCGTATTTATTGAGTGCTTACTGTGTGCAGACGACTGTAGTAGGCGCTTGGGAGAGTACAAGCACGTGGCTCAGTGGAAAGAACCTGGGCTTCGGAGTCAGAGGTCATGGGTTCGACTCCCGGCTCTGCCACTTGTCAGCTGTGTGACTGTGGGCAAGTCACTTCACTTCTCTGTGCCTCCGTGACCTCATCTGGAAAATGGGGATTAACTGGAAGCCTCCCATGGGACAATCTGATTACCCAGATACAATACAGATACAATCTGTATCGATCCCAGCGCTTAGAACAGTGCTCTGCACATAGTAAGCGCTTAACAAATACCAACATCACTAGAACAGTGCTCTGCACAGAGTAAGCGCTTAACAAATACCAACATTATGATTATTACAATGGTCATTCCTTCAGTCGTATTTACTGAGCGGCAACTGCGTGCCGAGCGAGCACCGTACTGAGCGGTTGGGAGGGTAGGACGTAGCAGGAGAGAGAGAGTGAGGAGGAGGTTGGGGGTGGAAGTTGGGGGTGGGCCAGGCCGGGGCGGGCCGATGCCAAGGCCCTGCGCCTTTAAACCGCACTCCCAGAACCCTTTGTGGGGAGTGGTTTTGGTTTGGCTGTCCTCTCCTGCCCGTCTTGCCCCTCCTGCCCGTCTTGCCCCTCCTGCCCGTCTTGCCCCTCCTGCCCTTCCTGCCCCTCCTGCCCTTCCTGCCCTCCTCCGCCCCGGCGGCCGACAGCTCGGTAAGCGGGAAAGGGACCTCTGATAACAGCCTGCTCCTGCCCCTGCCCACGCTCCTGTTCCTGCCCCTGCTCCTGCCCCTGTTCCTGCTCCTGCCCCTGCCCCTGTTACTGCCCCTGCTTCTGCCCCTGCCTTCCAGAGCAGCAACCGCGAGCCCGGAAAGCGGGGAGGGGCCGTCCGTTGCCTGCAGGCGGACTCGCTTTTTTTGAACAGGCGCCAGTAGCCTGCTTCGGTTCCTGCTCCTGCCCCGGTCCCTGGTCCTCCCCCTGCCCCGGCCCCTGTCCCTGGTCCTGCCCCGGCCCTTGTGACTGGTCCGGCCTCTGCCCCGGTCTTGCCCCAGCCCCTGGTCCTGCCCCAGCCTCTGCCCCTGGTTCTACCCCGGCCTCTGCCCTGCCCCAGCCTCTGCCCCTGGTTCTACCCCGGCCTCAGCCCTGCCCCAGCCTCTGCCCCTGATCCAGCCCCCGCCTCTGCCCCTGATCCAGCCCCGACCTCTGCCCCAGTCCTGTCCCGGCCTCTGCCCCTGGTCTTGCCCCGGCCTCTGCCCTGCTCCTGCCCCAGCCTCTGCCCCCGGTTCTACCCCGGCATCTGCCCTGCTCCTGCCCCAGCCACCCTCTGCCCCTGGTCCTGCCCCGGCCTCTGCCCCTGGTCCTGGTCCAACCCCGGTCCAGCCCCTGCCACCTGTCCCACCCCGGCCCCTGCCGCTGGTCCCACCCCGGCCTCTACCCCCAGTCCTGCCCCGGCCTATGCCCCTGGTCCTGCCCCGGCCTCAGCCCCCACTCCTCCAGAGCAGCAGCCACGAGCCCGGTGAGCAGGAACGGGGCCTCAGTTGCCCGCAGTTGGGCTCACTTTTTCTGACCAAAGACTAATAGGCTGGCCCAGCCCTCCGTCGAGCCCCTTCTGCTCTTTGATTTGGGGTGGGTTTGAAGGGAGGGCTCTCTCCCCGTGCCCTGCCCAGCACATCCCAGCCTGGCACCTGCCCCCGGGCTGCCAGCCACCGCCCACCACGGGGCACAAGCAGGAGAAGGCCGGAAGGACCCGCCCTCCTCAGGGGGCAGCCAGGTACCCCTGACCCACCATCCAAGGAGACACACTGCCACCTTGACACCAAGCCCGTCTTGCTCCTTGTGAAAAATGCCTAGGGCGTGGCGTGCTTCCCTTGGAATCAGGGGGGACAGGCCACTCCTGACTTCTTGTAGGGGAAGGGAAGGTAGGAGGTGGATGCAGGGAAACAGCCTCAGTTCAGCAGGACGGTGATAGTGAGTACGCTAGGAGCGAAGAGATTTTTCTCCTTTTCTCACTGCCTTGGCCTATCTACAGCAGAATAATCCTCAGCCCCCCAAACTTCACCTCTCCACAGTGGAATTCATGAACGCTCCTATCCCCTCTCCTCTTCCCAAGTTTCCCATCGCTGTCATCCACACTACCATTTCTCATCTTCCCAGCCCACCAAACCGGAGGTCATTTTTGACCCCCTGCTGTTCTCTTGCCAAAGAGTTAATCTCTCAAATCTTGCTGACTCTTCCCCCATACTAATATATGGATCTACCCCTTTCACTACTATTTTACCACCATCGGAGTAATAGCCTTCGTCGCTTCTCAGCTAGGTGACCGTAAGTGTCAGCACCTCCCTTCTCCAAAATCCCCAATGGTTCCCCTATAACTTCCCTCATGAAAGCTCCAAAAGCTTCAAAGTTATACATGTAAGCTCGATGTGGGCAGGTAATGTGACTACCGACTCTGTTGTATGTACTCTCCCAAGTGCTTCGTACAATGCTCTGCACACAGTAAGTACTCGATAAGTGCCGCTGATGATGAGGATTAGCTGGCTTCCTCTTAGTAGTTATAAATAAAATAAGATGGAATAAATAAGAGAAAGCAAATGTCTCCTACATTCTGTGAGCAGTTACATTTCAAGAGACTAAAAATGTTTGAGATTAACTGTTTTAACTTGTATCCTTTTCCTCTGGGCGTTTCGTATTCATCCCACCTGCAGCCCCACGGCACTTATGTGCATATCCGTAAAGTACTTATACTCATGACTGCCTCCCCATTTGGGCTGTAAACTCATCGTGGTCAGGGAATGTGTCTTCCAAATCTGTTGTACTCTCCCATGCACTTAGTACAGTGCTCTGCACAAGTGCTCAAGAAGTGCCCTGAGTGACTGACCGTTGGAATTTGACCACTGTTGGGTCAGTTTGGAAGGTAATGACGTCCTTACTGATCTAAACCACGTCTAACACAGCTTTGTTTCATCTTGTTACTTTTATTTTTCTAGAGAGAATGACCCAAAGGAATCCTAAGCAGAAAATAATATCTCAGTTTCATAGTTTGGCAGCCGAGGGCGACGTCAGCAAGTTGACAGCAATACTCAGTCATTCTCCAGATCTCCTCAACAAAACTTCTGAAAATGGCTGGACTGCGCTAATGTACGGTGCCAGGAATGGACACCCAGATGTCGTCCAACTTTTACTAGAAAAGGGGTGAGTGATATAGGCGATTCGGTGTGTTGCAGTACAGTTCACTTCCATTCCAGTTTCTTTAGCAGTAAATTATTCTGGGTATCCTGTTGACCAATAGATCAGTTATAAAAGATCACCTAATGTTTATAAGACATAATTCACACCAGTACATATTGCGATTGTAAAAGTAGCCGCATTTAAGAATTGTTCTTAAAATCTTAAGATTTTAAAGGACAGTTATCCTGGTCATTCAGGAAGAAACAATTTAGAAAACTGTGAAAGTAGATTTTACATACATTTATCCAAGAATCCAGGAAGATGATTGTGAAATTAAAAATAGTGTCTGGCATTGCAATCAAAAGACTGTCTTTCCAAGCATATAGCTCAATATGGGCAGGAAAGATGTCTACCTACTCTGTTACGTTGTACACTCCCAAGTGCCTATACAGTGCCCTGCACACGGTAAGTACTCAGTTAATTTGATTGACAGTAGAATTTGTTGAAACATCCGCTCGATTCGGGCCATTGTATTAGGCCCTTGGGAAGTGCAGACTAAAGCAATGATACTTTTCCAGCCCGTAAGGAATTTATATACTAATAGGGAGAGACAAGTAATTAAAATATTTACAACTGGAATGATTATAATAAATGAGTACACCTATGGTATTCGTTCACCTAGTTGCCCCACATTTTGCATGATTTTTGCAACCCAAAAATAGGGGAGGGATTATGTGGGGAATTAAGTATAGCAATAAGGGGAGCAGGAGAAAAAAGAAAGAGGTGGGGGAAGGAGGGAAGAAGGAGGGAAAGCAAGAGGTCACTTAAGACTTTATGAATTAGGGTAACTTCTAATGAAAGTTTAAAAGAAGAAACTCCCCTGGCTTCTTGTCTCTTTGTGTTATGCATTCTACCTCATTCCCACTTCCTACTCTGGAGCACACATGTTTTGAAGAAGAAACTCCGAATTACACATGAGGTATTTTAGGAGGGTTTAAATGTGGGGAGAACCATGGCCTGGAGGGAGTTCCAACAGGGAGGGTGTGAGGGATTTGAGTCATTGCTAGAAGAATGGTTTAGCAGGAACTAAGCCAGTGAGTTGGGGAAACTGTGGGTGAAGGGAAGCGATAGGTGAGGTATCACTGCGGGGTGGAGAGCCTGAAAGTCTTTGATTCAGAGACAGTCAGAAGGACCTGAGTTCTAATCCTAGCTCTGCCACTTGTCTGCTGTGTGACCTTGGACAAGTCACTTAACTTCTTTCACAGCTGAGGGAACTGTGAGTCCCATGTGGGATGTGGACCGTGTCCAACCTGATTAACTTATATCTACCTCGGCGCTTACGGTGCCTGGCACGTAGTAACCAATTTACACCATTTTTTAAATACCATTTAAAAAAAAAACCCAGTGAAGAATTTTGAGGAGAGAAGTGTGGGCTAAGCAACGCTTTGGTTGGATGATCCATGCAGTCGCACACAGTATAGGTTGGAGTGGGGAGTAGCTGAAGAAGGGATTGCATCAGTATTTTCAACCACGCCACCACCCCTCCTAATAGATAAAAGTTCACCAGTAGAAGCATTATCTTTGATCAGGACATCAGCCCTAGGTCTTTTTCAGCTTATTGGTTCTTTAGACAGTAAGGTCACTTTGGGCAGGGAACTATGTCTACCAACTCTGTTGGATTGTACTCTCCCAAGCGTTTAGTCCAGTGCTTTTCACACTGTAATTGCTCAAAGACCATTGATTGATTTTTAACAAATAACCTACCAAGGCCAGAATTCTGAAATGCCTCAGATGAATCCGTATTCAGAAAAGTTATGGACATTCAGTATTCTAGAGGTGCTCTTATGTTTGCATTATTTTTCATTCCCCCGGTGATGAATCACATATATCACAAAATTGTAGTATCAGTGGGTATTTGGAACTTGCAAAGTGAATGTGGAAATATTTTCTTTCCAATTTGATCCCCAATTCTTTTCTATATTTGCAGGTGTGACAAATCTATTGTTAATAAATCAAGACAGACTGCACTGGACATTGCTACATTTTGGGGGTATAAGCATGTAGTTAATTTACTGGCGAATACTAAGGGTAGGGAAACACCTCGATTCCTTCCCAAAAAAGCGGAGGAATGGGAAAATTATTTCAGCAAAACTCTCCTGGATAGAAAAAGTGAGAAAAGAACCAATTCTAGTTGGCTGTTGGCTAAACAAAGTCATCCAGCTACGATTTATATCCTTTTCTCAGATCTAAGCCCACTGGTTACACTGGGGGGAAATAACGACAGTTCCCAACAGCCAGAAGTCAAGCTCTGTCAGCTGAGCCACGCTGATGTAAAAGATTATTTGACCCAGCCTGATAAGATCATCCTAGTTTTTCTTGGGGTAGAACTTGAAATGAAAAAAAAGGCCCTGAATCCTACCCATGGGGAAACCTTAACAGAAGAGGAAGATGAAGTAGCCTGGTTTGCCCTTGGAATAGATCACGTTTCGGCTGAACAGTTTAAGAAGAGGCATGAAGATTGTTATTTCCTTCACCCTCCGATGCCTGCTCTCCTGCAACTCAAAGAGAAAGAAGCTGGTGAGATAGAAGTTTTAGTTTATCATATGGTTTAATCAGTGGAGTGGGGTCTGGGGGGCCCCAAAGAGTAACCAAGCCCAGAAGTGGACCCAGGGCTTCTTGCTTAAGGCAGAGAGGATTGGACAACTAACTATTAGAGATTTTGGAGGAATATGAGATGTGCAAATGGACAACTGTACTATTAGAGATTTTGGAGGAATGTGAGATGTGCAAACGGATGTTTAAGAAAAATGATCTGGGTAGCAGAGTGTTGTATGGACTGCAGAGGAGAGAGGCTGGAGGTAAGGAGATGAGCGAGGAAGGGGATGCAATAATGATGGTAAATTGTGATTATGTTAAGTGGTTCCTGTGTTCCAAGCATTTTACTAAGCATTGAGGTAAATACAAGACTATCAGGTTGGACGCCATCCCTGTCCCAAATGAGACTCACAGTGTAGGGGAGAGAGAACAGGCATTTAATCTCCATTTTGCAGATAAGGAAATTGAAGCACAGAGAAGTTAATTGACTTGACCAAGGTCCTACCACCGGCAAGGGGTAGGGGAAGGATTAGAACCTAGGTCCCATGATTCCCAAGCCAATGTTCTGTGCTGTTTCTTAGTAATCAAGCCAGGATTTCTCAGTAATCAAGCTGGAGTGCCTTGACAGTCTGCTTGGAGAAGAAAGGGAGATTTAAAGAAATATCATGGAGGAAGAATCTACAGGATTTGGCAACAAGCCAAATATGGGGATCGAGAGAAGGGGAAGAGTCATCAGTGGTATTATTGAGCGCTTACTATTTGCAGAGCATTCTGCTAAGCACTTGGGTAAGGACAATACAACAGAGTTGGTAGACGTGTTCCCTGCCCACAGTGAGTTTAGAGTCTAGAGTCGAGGATAATGCCAAAGTTGTGGGCTTCAAGTAATAGCCTGCGCACTTGAGTCTGTACCCCATTAAACACTTTGATTTTTTTTTTTTACCCCCCACACTTTACATATTCATCTAGAGTTTATCTTAATGTCTGTCACCCCTTCTAGTCCATAAATTCCTTGTGGGCAGGGAGCGTGTCACTTACTGTGCTGTATCCTACTCTCCCGTTTGCTTAGGACAATTCACACACAGTAAGTACTCATCGTTTGACTGATTGATTAGCAGTGTCAACTCTTAAAGAAAACTTGAGGAGAGGATTTGGGCTTCGTTTTTAAAGATGACACTTCTGGCATATAATGGTCATTAGATAAGTTCTCCTAAATAGACTTAGGACTTTTGCAATTAGGATTCCAAAGTGAAGTTAAAAAAACCAACCCATTTTCTCGTTGTCCAAGTGAGTTGCAAGAGTAAAGCAAAAATCTGAAATTTAAAAGTTAATCTCCTCACTGGGGTCAGACACGCTGTTTTTCCTGCTTTTTAAATGGCTGAATTTACATTCTTGTCTTTTTTTGCTTTTTGTTTTTTAAAGGAGTAGTAGCACAAGCAAGATCTGTTCTTGCCTGGCACAGTCGATATAGCTTCTGTCCAACATGTGGAAGTGCCACTAAGATCGAAGAAGGTGGCTATAAAAGACAGTGTTTAAAAGAAGACTGTCCCAGTCTCATTGGAGTTCACAACACATGTTACCCAAGAGTTGGTAAGCTCACCCTTATTGTTTTCCTGCTTTAAGGTATTTGTTAAGCGCTAACTATGTGCCAGGCACTGTCGTAAGCACTGGGTAGATACAGGTTAATGAGGTTGGAGACCATTCATGTCCCGTGTGGAGCTCCATAGTCTTAAACCCAGATGGGGTAATTGAAGCACAGAGAAGAGAAGTGACTTGCCCAAAGTCACACAGCAGACAAGTGACAGAGTCGGAATTAGAACGCAGGTCCTTCTGATGCCCGGGCTCTATCCACTAGGCAATGCTGCTTCCATTAAAAATAGACTCGCTTGCATTCCTTGTTCTCCTCTGGAGTCCTGGTGCTTGAGGCCAAATTGGCTGCCACTCTGGTCAATCCCTTCAAGTTTCTCTGCCATTATTTTCAACACGGCCTACAGGACAAGCGTTTAACTTCCAAGTCATGGCACTTTGCAGAGATATTAAAGAATGAGGCTGCAGTTTTCAATCATCTTTTATTTTCCTTGTCTATTTATTGCCAGATCCGGTAGTGATCATGCAAGTGCTTCATCCAGATGGGAACCAGTGTCTCTTAGGGAGGCAGAAAAGATTCCCCCCCGGCATGTTTACCTGCCTTGCTGGATTTATCGAACCGGGTAAGACTTTCTTCATGCTTCATCTATTCATTAAGGAGAGAGGGAACTTTGCATTCCTTTGCCTGCTGCAAGATTGTTCTTCTGGACAAGCACGTCCAATCGATGAGAATCAAATATTGGCAGTCAAACATTAACGAGTAAGGGTCAAAAATTAAAGTTCAGTCATCAGCAAACAAATCAATCACTGGAAAATGGGTCAGAGTAATGTGGTTTGATCTCAGGCCTAGGATTAATCCTAAACTCCTAACACCGCTTCCCACCCCCGCTTCTCATAACCCTCTTAGTCTTTATATCATTGGTGATGGGAATTTGTTAAAGTTGTCTTCCCTGTGCATGCTCACCCTTTCTTTTTCTCACTATTCCTTCCCTTCCCCGTGTTTTGCCTTTATCGTGGCAGAGCTCAGGAGCTCTACTTAATCTGTAGTCATATCTCCTCTAGACTGTAAGCGCTGTGGGCAGGGAACGTGTCTCCCATAACAGAGTTATAGTGTATCTGTACTCTCCTATCCTCTACTGTATACGGTACTCTCCCAAGAGCTTAGTACAGTGCTCTGTACCCAGTGAGCATGCAATAAATTTGATTACCTGAAAGTGTGTAATCGGTGCCCGCTTTCACATTTGTGATGCCGATGAAAATCTCTAGGACTATCAATAAGTAGGGACAGGCTGACTGTGGTGTTGTGATTTTTGAGAACTGAGATACTAAGGTGCTGCTTACCCCAGCCATTCATGCTTCCCTTTTCCCTCACAGCAACCATGGGAGTTGAGATGGGGAAAAGTGCAAGCTTATGGGTTAAAGTCTCCCAGCATTCTGGGGAAACCCCTGGGAAGTCATGGGATTTACCTGAACTTGGAAACTAAGCATTAAAATGAGCAAGAGCAGCAGGAGAGCTGCTGCAAAATAAGCTGACTAGGAGGACACTGGGCATAGTTTTCTAAAATCGTGGAGCAGCCTGCTACAGTGGAATGTAGAGTGAGCCTATTTGCAATCCATTTTGCCAAAACCATGATATCCCTGCTCCTGGAATTCCAGCACTAGAGAAGGAAGAGAGTAGGGCAATGAAGATGGTCAGTGAAATGGCAGATCTTTCTAATGAGGACAAATTGAAAAATTTAGAACTTTTCACTCTGGAAAGTTGCAGGCTGAGGGTAGATGTGTTTAAATTCTAGAAAATCTTGAAGGGCGTGAATGGCAAACGTGGAATTATTGTTCCCCAAATCCCACATGACCGAACCAAGAAGAGGGGATAGTCATTAAAGCTTGAAGGTAGTAGGTTCAAAACAGACTACAGTTATATCCTGTTACATCCACTATGGGAATAGTCTGTACGCTTGACTTATGTCCATCTAACCCCAACATTATGTCTGAGAGCTGTCGGTAGTGAATTTCTTCTCTTGTTCCCCCGGCTTTCATGCTACTTACGTACTGACACCGTTCCTCCACCGTTTCTTTGCTCCCACTTTTTAATGTTAATTCTAGCCATAGCGACAATCACAGTACTGTCCCACTGTGTCCAAAGCTGTGTCCAACCTGATTAGCTTGTCTCTATTCCCAGTGTTTAGAACAGTACTTGACACATAGAAAGCGTTTGACACATACCTTAATAAATTTTAAAAATATGTATTTGAATCACGTATACTTGCATGTAAAATCTTGATCAAATAAAAATATAGTACTTATTACCAAGTGATATGACTGAGGTATGGCCACTACGTTAATAGCCCTGGTAGAGGCAAAACTTGAAACTGGTAACACTGCCATTCTGCACAGGTGAGGGTGGGTGGAGAGAATGGAAGCTGCTCCAACCCAAATGGGATCTCTGTATGTGTTTGTGTTCGCACAGGAAGGTAAATATAATATCAAATTTAAAAGGGAAGAAAAAAAGGATGTTTCCAACAACTTACTCTTTTAGGTTCAGGATGTGTAATATATAAAATATATGAAAAGCACATCAGTCATTAGGAAATAAATGTTTTCATGCTGATATATGGACTGGTTTTCCATCTAAAAAAATTGCCCTCCAGTTCTGTGTCCTGATTTGGAGAATTCTGCCTTCTTGATTTGCCCTTGCAGGGAATCAATCAATTGTATTTACTGAGCGCTTACTGTGTGCAGAGCACTGTACTAAGTGCTTGGGAGAGTACAATAGAAGAGTTGACACAATCCTGGCCCATAAGGAGCTCACAGCTAAATGTAATCTTTATTCAGAATATTTTCATCATCCATTTATTCCTTGCTCCATTTAATTAGGGGAGACAATTGAAGATGCTGTTCGAAGGGAAGTAGAGGAGGAGAGTGGGGTTAAAGTTGGCCACGTTCAGTATATCTCCTGTCAGCCCTGGCCGATGCCCTCCTCCTTAATGATTGGCTGCTTGGCTGTTGCGATATCTACAGAAATTAAAGTCGATAAGAATGAAATAGAGGATGCCCGTTGGTTCACTAGAGAACAGGTAAAGTTCAATCTAACTTCTTTTCTCCTATTCATTAATCTTACACCGTTTCGGTTTGGGCGTGAAGTAGGTGTCTTTTTTTTTTTTTTGGCCCCCAGCAAGTTGAATAAAGATTTATATTCCTCACATCTCTGCTCATTATATGCAAATTACATATGGATGGATAGGCTCTAATAGAGCAAATTTCTGATGATTATTCCCACTGGGGAGCTTGCGGGCTTTGGAGAAGCCTTTCAGAGCATGATTCTTTTTTTAGTGAGGATGGTTGAGGCCTACTTTCTCCTTCAGAATGCCAAAAATCTAGGAGGACACCATTTAATGGCCTTGTAAAGTGAGGAAAAATATGTCTTAGAAGAAGAGAATTGGAATTGAAATATGTGAATCTATTTTGCCTCTCAAATTTGTTTTAGCTCTACTGTAAGAAGCCAAAACGAAGTGCAGTTAAATGTAACTGTGTATTGTGCAAGCTCCTGCTTCCTTTAAAATTGACCTTGTCCAAAAGAATAGAAGATATTTTTAAAGCACACCTTATATGAGAAGCATTGGAGGCAGCAGAAACTCCTGCTTTAAAGAGATGTTTAGTACAGTGCCTGACACATAGTAAATGCTTCACAAATATCCCAATTATCATTATTATTATTTAAAGAAAACGGCAGAGGAAGTGGCCTAACACCCAGGTATTCATTTGTAGACATTTAGTTTAAGAAAGGGACTTTGGATTATTTTCTGAGATCTGACAGCCACTCATTTCTGTTATGCCTAAATTTATTAGATAATTTATTATTATTTATTACATGTATCTGATGTACCAACTTTATTATATTGTACTCACCCAAGCACTTAGTATAGTGCATCTCACATACAATAAGTGCTCAATAAATATGATTGATTAATGGAAAACAGTGTAGCCTAGTGGAAGGAACCCGGGCCTAGGAGTCAGAAGGATCTGGGTTCTAATCCTGGCTCCGCTATTTGCCTGCTTTATCACATTGGACAAGGCACTCCTCTGTGCCTCAGTTTCCTCAACTGTAAAATGAAGAGTCAATCTCTGTTCTCTCTCCTACTTTATGAGCCCCATGTGGGACAGGGACTTTGTCTGACCTGATTAACTTGTTTTTCCCCCTTGCTTAGAATAGTGCTTGACACATAGTAAGCATTTAAGAAATGCCATTTTTAAAAAATGGGCAAGATTTAAAAAACTATATCCAACTAAAGAGCAAAAGGGAAAAGCTGGATCATTCTAAATGTTTCTGTCAGTTCAGGAAATTTGTCTCAAAAGTGCCCAAAGATTTGAAAATTTAGAGGAACCTGATTTCTTAATCCAAAAATTGCTTTTCTATGTACTCCATCACATTCATTCATTCAGGTGTATTTATTGAGCATTTACTGTGTGCAAAGCACTGTAGTAAGCACTTGGGAGAGTACAACATAAGTGGACACATCCCCTGCCCACGACAAGCTTATAACCTAGCTCCCAGTGGGTATATGCTTCTTAAGCACCCACATTTTAAAGTGAAGTCACAAGCCCCTTGTGGGAATTAAAGATTCCTTGGGAAATTTAGCCAGTCAATTTTGTAGAGGAGTAGTGTTCCCTAATGGAAAGAGCACAGGCCTGGGATTCAAAGGACCTCGGTTCATTCATTCATTCAATCAGATTTATTGAGCACTTACTGTGTGCAGAGCACCGTACTGAGCGTTTGGGAAAATACAATACAACAATAGACATATTCCCCCACAGTCTAGAGGGGGAAGACAGACATCAATACAAATAAATAAAATGACAGATATGTACATAAGTGCTGTGGGGTTGGGTGCGGGGAAGAACTTAAGGAGAAAGGGTGATGCAGAGGGAGTGAGAGAAGAGGAGCGAGGGGGCCTAGTCTGGGAAGGCCTCTTGGAGGGGATGTGCCGACAATAAGGCTTTGAAAAGGGGGAGGGTGATTGTCTGATTTGAGAAGGAAGAACATTCCAGGCCAGAGGCAGGACATGGGCCAGTATTCGGCAGCGAGACAGGCACGAGCGAGGCGCAGTGAGAAGGTTAGCACTCTAATCCTGACTCTGCCACTCGTCTGATTTGTGACCTTAGGCAAGTCACTTAACTTTTCTGTGCCCCAGTTTCCTCATCTGTAAAATGGATATCGAGTTCTACTTCCTTCTCCTTAGACTGTGAGCCCCATGTTGGGCTGGGACTGCATAAACATGATTATCTTGTGTCTGCCCAGCAATTAGAACAGAGCTCGACACATAGTAAGCGCTTAAGAAATACGATTGTCAGTCAAAAAAACAATCGGCCTGCGGTGATGAAATGTTCCATTGAGTACTTCTCGAGAAGTAGAAGAGGATACCGTTTGAATGTTGTTGAAATTTTGTCATGCATGTTTGATCTTTTTAAGAGGAAACCTCCCGGACCTCATTTGTTGCCTGTGTGTCGTAGGTTGTGGATGTACTCACCAAGGGAAATCAGCAGATGTTCTTTGTGCCGCCCAGCCGAGCCATTGCCCACCAGTTAATCAAACACTGGATTCGAATGAATTCCAACCTTTGAATCTGAAGCCCTGACTCTTCAGGATGATGTTGCACTTCTGACCACTGTTCTTTCTTCAGGAAATAGAAATATATGCTCATTTATTAAAGTATCATGGCCCAAGATAGCTACCGGTCTTTAGACTATCCATTTGGCCGAGAGATAACAGAATCCCTATGTCTAAATCAGAGGTGCTCCAGAGTTTCTTAAACCTATGACAATTCTCTTCTGAATCTCTTTCGTTCTTAGTGACTGCTTCAAGGTTGCACTTTTCCAGGGATTTGCCTCTGAGAGGTTTGTTTTTGTTTCATTTTTCTTGTAAAGAGGAAATATGACCTGAGGACTGAATCAAAAATGAGGAGTTAAAGTTCTGATCCTGTGGCTTTCCATAAGTCAGTTCCTTGTGGACAAAATAATGAATAATATCTTCAGAGGACCACTACCTTGAAACTCCTTGTTTGTGTTCAGATTAATTTTCTTTCCCTTCTGCATCTCGATCCACCTCTCTTCCTCACGGTTCTGCTCTAAGGGGCTACCAGCATGAAGTCAGCTAACCATTGTTAGATAGTATTAGGTGATATAGACATTTTTCTGCAAGTGACAGCACTGTCTTTCTCCCAGTAATCAGAAAAAGCCTCAGCTGCAGAAGCTGTTCTACTGTCTTAGAGCAGCAATACAATCCCATAAGTGAAGGGCAGTGGGGTCTGACGATAACAATACTACTAATAATAGCAATAATAAGTAGAATAATAATAATTGTGGTATCTGTTAAGTGCTTACTATGTGCCAGGCACTGTTCTAAACACAAGGTAATCAGGTCGGACACAGTCCCTGTGCCAGATGGGGCCCACAGTCCTGTGAGGTAACTGAGGCACAGAGAAGCGAAGTGACTTGACAGAGGTCACACAGCAGACATATGGCTGAGCTGAGATTAGAACCCGGCTTCCAGGGCTGTGCTCTTTCCACTAGGCCGCACTGCTTCTTGTGGCCTTCGAGCATAGGACTGAGATTCCAGAGCCCTGGGTTCTAATCTCAGCTCTGTCTTGGTCTGCTGGGTGATCTTGGGCAAGTCACTTAACCTCTCTGTGCCTCATCTTCATGATACGTAGAATGGGGATATGATTTCTGCCCTCCACACCTCTTAGATTGTGAGCCCTATGTAGGGCAAGGACTGTGTCTTGTATCCACCCCAGCGTGGAGGCATGGTGCTTGTCATAGAGTAAATGCTTAATAGGCATCATAATTATAGTCAATAATATTGTCCTTCAGGACAAGATCCAGTTATACTCAGTACTCACACTCTCTTGAAAATTCTAAATTGGCTCTGAAACAGGCCCCAGTCACCCTACCTGAAAACCTCCTGGGTCACCTTATCCCCTCCCCTCTACTTTCCTCTCTTCATGTTTTACAGGTCCAGGTGAACTAGAATACAAACCCGAGTTAACATTTACAAACGGGTATCATTACAGTTAGAGGTAACTCTTGAGAATGTGCCTCAGTTATAAATTACAACGAAGAGTTGAGATTTTTCAAAATAGCATGTTGGGAAAATGTGTTTGAATGGCATTGTTTTAATTCTCCATACTAAGGAGACATAGCCAGAGGAATGCAAACAAATGATGGGAATGGGAAATAGCACAAAAGTTACAAATCAGGAAAATATTAAACAGAGTGTATTTTCTGCTTTATTCAGGGAAAATCATTGTTTTTTTCTAAACATGCCTTGGAGAGGTGAATATTTAGTTAAAAGTAGAAGAGATGGTCAATTCAAGACACTATTGATAAATGTTATGCTTGTAATATAATTGAACTATATAACTAGTAATATATTAAAATATTAACCTACCCATTTTTCCATTTTGTTTTTAGTTTTCAGAAATGTTAACAGAATCTTAAACTAAATTTCAGTTTTTCAAATCAATCGTATTGAGTTCTTACTGTGCGCAGAGCACTATACTAAGCACTTGGGAGAGTACAATTTAACAATATAACAAACACATTCCCTGCCCACAGTGAGCTTACAGAGTAGAGGGGGAGATGGACATTAATATAAATAAATTACAGATATCGATATAAGTGCTGAGGGGTTGGGAGAGAGGGATGAATTAAGGGAGCAAGTCAGGGTGATGGAGAAGGGAGTGGAAGAAAAGGGAAAGAGAGCTTAGGGAGGCATCTTGGAAATGTGCCTTCAGTAAGGCTAAGAAGCGGGCGGGGAGAGTAATTGTCAGATGTGTAGAGGGAAGGAATTCCAGATCAGAGGCCGGATGTGGGCGAGAAGGTGGAGGTGAAATGGGTTGTGGCCCAAGGGGTTGACCTTCTTTACTTGGGGAGGAGTTAGATGTATTTATCTATTTATTTATATTCCATATATTATCTATTTCTCCCCCTCTAGACTGTAAACCCATTGTGGGCAGGAATGTGTCTGTTGTTATATTGTACTCTCCCAAGTGCTTAATACAGTGCTTTGCACACAGTAAGCTCTCAATGGAGAAGAGGAATTTTACCCTTTAAATACAGATTCATTTATTTAGTCATCTTTTTGTATGTCTGGTTTCCTCTCCCCTTCCCCCCGAGCCCCCCCAAATGTATTAATACTGCCTTCATCTGCCTAACTCCCCCAGTAGATTGTCATAGGGCACAGGGTGGCTAGTTGTGCGATTTGCAGCTAGCCTGGCTCCTGTCCAATACAGATTTGGTACTGAGCCTGTTTAGAATGTAAATGTTCAGCACCCAGCTTCCTGCTTCCAGTTTCCTCAGTTGGGATTGGCGCCTTTGTTCAGATGGACTTCGGAGGGGAAACACAAAAGCTCTAGAGTAATTGGCAGGGGGTAGGGTCATAGGTCACCCTGGAGAAACACCCTATTATTATTACTGTGCCATCGAGTCATTTCTGGTTCATAGCGACTCCATGGATATACTTTCTCCGGAACATCTTGTCCTCTTCCATAATCCGCAGTCTTTCTAATGGTTCTTCCATTATCGTTGTTATTGTCTCTATCCATCTAGCGTAGCTGCCAGTCTGCCTCTTCATTCAGTAGTATTTATTGAGCGCTTACTATGTGCAGAGCACTGTACTAAGCGCCTGGAATGTACAATTTGGCAACAGAGAGAGACAATCCCTGCCCAATGACGGGCTCACAGTCTAATCCACGTTTTCCCTAGACTATTCCTAGCATTAGTGTCTTCTCCTGAGAATTAGTCCTCCTGATTGTGTCCAAAATATGCTAATCTAAGTTGTCATTTGGCCTTCCAAAGGCCACTTTGGTGTAATTTTTTTGAAAAGCTCTAGGGTCAACCAAAACCCAACATTCTTCCAGAAAGCAGAGTGTGTGATGTCAACACATAATAATAATAATATAGTGCTTCTTAAGCCCTTATTATGTTCATTCATTCAATAGTATTTATTGAGCTCTTACTATGTGCAGAGCACTGTACTAAGCACTTGGAATGTACAGTTAGGCAGCGATAGAGACAATCCCAGCCCAATGACGGGCTCACAAGCGCTGAGGTAGATAGAAGTTAATCAGGTTGGATACTGTCCCTGTCCATCATGGGACTCATACTCTTAATCCCCATTTTACAGATGAAGTAACTGAGGTCCAGAGAAGCTAAGTAACCGTTACAATAATTATGGTATTTGTTAAGCACTTAATAGGAGCCAGGCACTGTACTAAGTGCTGGGGTATATACCAGTTAATCAAGTTGGACACAGTCCCTGTCCCACAAAGGGCTCACAGTTTCAATCCCCATTTTACAGATGAGGGAACCGAGGCACCGAGAAGTGAAGTGACTTACCCAAGCTCAAAACAGTTAAACGCTTAGTACAGTGCTCTGCACACAGTAAGCACTTAATACAATTGAATGAAGTGGCGGAGCCAGGATTAGAAGCCAGGTCCTTCTGACTCCCAGGCACATGCTCTATCCACTAGACCGTGCTGTTTCTCATTTCAATGTGCTTCTCACAGTTCACTGCATGCCCAGCAGAATGCATATGCCATCGTATGTGCCTTTTTGCAGATTTTGGCGAGGGCTGGTGGGAGCTACCTTTGGTTGTAAACTCAAGAACAGGGTTGTGGCTTCTACTTTGATTGTGCTGTGTTGAGGGCCTACTAGACTGTGCACACAAACGTGTCTAAATTTCCTCCTCCTCTAGTATCGAGGAAACTAAGTGCCAAAAGAAACCCATGATGCTAATGCAAATCAGTTCCCAATATAGATTTTTCCCGAAGCTACGTTCTGAAGGCGCTGAATCACATGAATTAATTTCAGGTCCCCACCACACAGCTCGGTATCCAGATTTTAGACCAAATGCAGGAAGGGACTTAAGTTACTTGGCAATTATCAGACACCAGCTCTGTCGGACTGGAAGGGGGATCAGGATGCCGGTGATGAGCTCCCCAACGATGGCTGAGAATGCCCGAAATGGCCTCCCCAGCAACGGTGGACTCCCAGGAAGCTAAGGAAGAGGCATGAGATGAGGTTGAAGGAAATTTTTCGAAAAAGCCTCATTTCTAACCTAGAAAAGCATCCAAACAGGTTCACCCAGTTCTTTAACACAGAGGTTGTGTTGCAGAACCTCACTCACATTTCAGTACTCACACTGTCCAGTGATGCAACAAGCTTGCTAGACGTGAGTGCTCACAACTGTTAACCTTAATCCGAGCACACCTTATTTTACCATAATAATAATGATGGGATTTGTTAAGCGCTTACTATGTGCCAAGCTCTGTTCCAAGCGCTGTACATTTCCTAGCAATAAGCACTCAGTAAATACCAGTGAACAATTGTTAATGAAATGCTGGTTGTTTTGAGAGTGTCCCTCTACAAGGTTGCTGCAGTAATTGGTGATCAATACTGTGTCCAAGAGATGAGATCAGGAAGCACCTGAAATCTTGATCTACAATAAACACGCTGGGGTCATTCGTTCATTCGTTCAGTCGTTCAGTTGTTCACCTGAACAACTCCTGTAAAAATAATAATAATGATGTTATTTATTGAGCGTTTACACTGTGCCAGGCACTAGCATGGTTACAAGCAAATCAGGTTGGACACAGTCCCTTATCCCACATGGGGTTTATCATCTCAATCTTCATTTTACAGATGAGGTCACTTAGGCACACAGAAGTGAAGTGTCTTACCCAAGGTCGCTCAGCAGACAAGTGGCAGAGCCAGAATTAGAACCCAGGTCCTTCTGCTTCTTAGGCCCATCCTCTATCCACTAAGCCACATTGCTTCTGCTGGCAGCAACAGCTGTTCCTATGAAACAGCCTTGAGGCCCAAGGCTTTGCAGCAAGATGTAATGATGTCATGTTACCAGGAAGCCCCATAAACTATTGTTGGCCTTTATGGTGTCTAAAGATTTAGTTTTATTTGGCTTTTCAGTAGAAATAGGCTGCTGACCCCTGATCCAAGGAATTACCTCTTTTCCCTGCAAAGGTTCCCCTTTAAATCAAGCAAGTGGTTCGGAGTTAGTGAATTGCAAATGACCCTGGGCCCTATCGCTGTCGTTGGCAGGACACTGGCAGGTTCCAGGCGACTCTGAGGTTATTTGACAGTCCATCTCAGCTTTTGGTCTATTTGGGAAATACTCCAACAAAAGGAGAGCTGAAGTTTAGGCTGCAAAAGGCCTGGCCTGGAGAAAAATTGATCTCTTCAGAGCCAAACCCAGTGAACTAATCCTCCTCAACTTCCAGCCTTCTTTAATACTTTGTAGGCTATCAGATCTGGTTTTGCCAACCCAGCACTCTCCTGGTTCTCCTTCCTTTTCTGTTGCTCTTCTAGACTGTAAACTCATTGTAAGCAGGGACTATGTGTATTTACTGTTATATTGTACTCTCCCAAGTGCTTAGTACAGGGCTTTACACACAGTAAGTGCTCAATAAATATGAGCTCCTCTCATTATCTTAACTTGAGGGTATGTCCACAAGGCTTTTTAATGGATTCCCCCTTCTCCCTCTCTACTTACTCTCTTGGGGAACTCATCATAATAATAATGATAGTAATGTTGGTATTTGTAAAGCGCTTACTATGTGCCGAGCACTGTTCTAAGCACTGGGGGAGATACAGGGTAATCAGGTTGTCCCACCTGGGGCTCACAGTCCTAATCCCCATTTTACAGATGAGGTAACTGAGGCACTGAGAAGTTAAGTGACTTGCCCAAAGTCACACAGCTGACAGGTGGGGGAGCCAAAATTAGAACCCATGACCTCTGACTCCTAAGCCCGGGCTCCTTCCACTGAGCCACGCTGCTTCTCAACTCATCAGCTCAGATGGTCTCAGCTACCATTTATGCGAATGCCTTCCAAACCTGTTTATTATTTAAACTCACATCTCCACTATCCAATCCCACATCTCCTGTTGTCTCCAGGACATAGCCATCAGAGTGGCCCATTGGTAGCCTAACAAAACGTCTACAAAACTGAACTTCTCATCTTTCCTCCTCTGTCCTCCCCTCCTCCCAGCTTGTCTATTACTGTTGACAACGCCATCTTCCTCTTTGTGACCGAAGTCAGAGCAATACTGATATCATCCTACACTTGCATCTATACCCTTTGGACACTTAATATTCACCCCACCTTTAGCCCTTCCCCTTCTCCCGCAGTTCTTGTGTACATATCTGTAATTTATTTATATTAATATCTGTCTCTTCCACTAGACTGTAAATTCATTGTGGGCAAGAAACGTATCTAGCAACTCTATTGTATCGTACTCTCCCAAGCGCTGAGTACAGCATTCCACACACAGTAAGCGCTCAAGGAATACTATTGATTCCATTCCTCAAAAGCTCCATTCCTTAAAAACTCCATTCCTCAAATGCTGACTCCTGCTGATTCTTCCTCAAAAAATATTTTTCAGAACTGCCCTTTCCTCTCCACCCAGACAGGCACCACCCTGGTTCAAACACTCATCAAATCATGGTTTGACAATATTATCGGCCTCTTCATTGGTCTCCCTGACTCCAGCCTCTCCCCTCTTCGATCCGCTGTCCACGCTATTGACCAGATCATCACCCCGACACATCACTCAGCCCTTGGTTCCCCTCTCCTCCACTGCTACCCACCCTCTAGGAGTCACACTGCTAAGTGGGATTTGGGGCAAAAGCACAATTACCTGGTTCTAATTCTGGCTCTGCCCCTTGTCTGCTGTGTTATCTTGGGCAAATCACTTAGCTTCTCTGTGCCTCAATTACTTCATCTGTGAAATGGGGATTAAGACTGTGAGCCCCGTGTGGGACATGGGTGATATCCAAGCTGATTAGTTTGCACCTTCCTCGCTGCTTAGTACAGTGTCGGGCACATAGTAAGCACTTAGTAAGCACTTAGCACTTAGTACAGTGTCGGGCACATAGAGAAGCAGCGTGGCTCAGTGGAAAGAGCACGGGCTTCGGAGTCGGAGATCATGGGTTCGAATCCCGGCTCTGCCACTTGTCAGCTGTGTGACTGTGGGCAAGTCACTACACTTCTCTGGGCCTCAGTTACCTCATCTGTAAAATGGGGATTAAGACTGTGAGCCCCACGTGGGACAACCTGATTCCCCTGTATCTACCCCAGTGCTTAGAACAGTGCTCTGCACATAGTAAGCGCTTAACAAATACCAACATCACTTAAAAAATACTATAAAAATTACTGCTTCCTGGAATTCTGTGGATATATGTATTTGTATTAATGTCTGTCTCCACCTCTACCTTACAAAAGCACGGCTTAGAGAAGCAGTGTGGTGTAGTGGATAGAGCACAGATCTGGGAGTCAGAATGTCATGGGTTCTAATTCCAGCTCCTCCATTTGTCGGCTGTGTGACCATGGGGAAGTCACTTCCCTTCTCTGTGCCTCAGGACCCTCATCTGTAAAATGGGGATTGAGACTGTGAGTCCCGTTTAATACAGTTAGAGAAGCAGCCTGAAATAGTGCATAGAGCCCGGGCCTGGAAGTCAGAAGGTCATGGGTTCTAATCCCAGCTCTGCCACTCGTCTGCTGTGTGACCCTGGACAAGTCACTCCCCTTCTCTGGGCCTCAGTTCTCTCATCTGTAAAATGGGGATTGAGCCTGTGAGCCCCATGTCTGCTGTGTGACCCTGGACAAGTCACTTCCCTTCTCTGGGCCTCAGTTCTCTCATCTGTAAAATGGGATTGAGCCTGTGAGCCCCATGTGGGACAGGGACTGTGTCCAACACGATTTGCTTGTAGCCACCCCAGCGCTTAGGACAGTGCCTGGTACATAGTAAGCGCCTGACAAATACCACAATTATTATTATTTCCTATGCCCTGTGAGGGCTCAGTAAATGCCATTGCTTGATGAGCTCGTTATGAGCAGGGATTGTCACTCTTTGTTGCTGTATTGTACTTTCTCAAGCGCTTAGTACAGTGCACTGCACACAGTAAGCGATCAATGTGACTGTGGGCAAGTCATTTAACGTCTCTGTGCCTCAGTGACCTCATCTGTAAAATGGGGATAAAGACTGTGAGCTCCATGGGACAACCTGATTACCCTGTAAATGTACCCCAGCGCTTAAAACAGTGTCTACCCCAGCGCTTAGAACAGTGCTGTGCACATAGTAAGCGCTTAACAAATGCCAACATTATTATCGTTATCATTATTATTATATAAGAAGGAATGAATGAGGGGTGGAACCATAGAGCTCAGACCTCCGGAGAGGGATAGAGCGGCTCCCGCCGCCGATATCGGGCGACGAGCGCGCTTCCGGTCGTCGGCCATTTCCGGTCACGTGACGATCCGCGTGACTGTGTGACGTAATGGACAGGACGGGGGGGGGAGGCTACCTCCTCTGCGCAGTCGCAGTCGGGGGGCGCAGAAGGCCAATTTGGGCTTTCTTGAGCTTGTGACCATGGACAAGTCATTTCCCCCAATCTATAAAATGGGGGATTGACACTGTAAGCCCCATTTAATACAGTTATTTCCCAATTGAAATATTTTAACATGAATAGATTTTAATCTTTAAATGTTAATAGTTAATACTTTCCTGTCATGAGAAGAAAGAATACATTTTTGGAGAAAGAAAATTGGGCCAGCACACCTAGGGGTGCCCCAGACCATAGATTGGGTAGGCTTTCAGACCTCTGGAAAGGCTCGACCCATGAAGAGTTCAGGTGTCCTTTCATTCTCAAAGAGATCGTCTCAGAGAAGCAGCGTGGCCCAGTGGAAAGAGCCCAGGCTTGGGAGTTAGAGGTCATGGGTTCTAATCCTGGCTCTGCCACTTAATATAACAAAGTAGACATCTCGAGAGAGGGTATGACCTATTAATTGCCTATGAAGACAGGAGAGGTTGAGGAGGGAGTTGGCTTGGTTGGAGAACAGAGTAAATTTGGAGACAGAGTGACTAAGCCCCATTTTTCCTCATCTCCCACTCCCTTCTGTGTTGCCCTGGCTTAATACTTATGCTCTTCTCCCCTCCCATCCCCAAAACACATATGAAAATATCTGTCATTTAATTTATCCCTTGCTCTTCCCCCTCCCAGTCCCAAAGCACTTACGTACACACCTGTGGTTTGGTTTATTTCGATTGCTATCTGTCTCCCCTCCTGTAGACTGTGAGCTACTGGGCAGGGGATGTCACTGTTACTGTTGTATTGTACTTTCCCAAGCGCTGAGTACAGTGTTCCTCACAAAGTAAGTGCCCAATAAATGCGACTGAATGAAGGAATGAACTAGACCCATTTCCTCGAGCAGGATTTTCAGTTCTCAGCCCTGAAATGACCTACCAGAGGGGAAGCTCCTTATGGGCAGGGAATGTGTCTGTTTATTGTTATATTCTATTCTCCCAAGCAGTTAGTGCAGTGCTCTGCACATGGTAGGAGCTCAATAAATGACTGACTGAGGTAGAGAAAGCCATGAGTGTCAGGTGCCCCCTCCCCACGTCCTACTGCTGTCCTGGAATGCCCTCCCTCCTCACCTCCGCCAAACTAACTCTCTTCCCCTCTTCAAGGCCCTACTGAGAGCTCACCTCCTCCAAGAGGCCTTCCCAGACTGAGCTTCCCCTTTCCCCTCCGCTCCCTCTCTGCTCCCCCTCCATCCTCTGCTCCCTCCTCCTTCCCCCCTTCACCTCCCCTCAACTAAGCCCCCTTTCCCTCTGCTCCTCCCCCCTCCCTTCCCCTCCCCTCAGCACTCTGCTCATTTGTATATATTTTATTACCCTCTTTATTTTGTTAATGAGGTGTACATCCCCTTGATTTTATTTATCTATAGATTATAGATAAATAGATTATGTTGTCTTGTTTTTGTCCGGCTGTCTCCCCCGATTAATAATAACAATAATAATAAATAATGGTGGTATTTGTTAAGCACTTACTATGTTCTAAGCGCTGGGGGGATATCAGGTAATCAGGTTGTCCCACATGGGGCTCACAGTTTTACTCCCCATTTTGCAGATGAGGTAACTGAGGCCCAGAGAAGTGAAGTGACTTGCCCAAAGTCACACTACTGGCACGTGGCAGAGCAGGGATTCGAACCCATGACCTCTGACTCCCAAGCCCGGGCTCTTTACACTGAGCCACGCTGTTTCTCTTAAGATTAGATTGTAAGCCCGTCATTGGGCAGGGATTGTCTCTATCCGTTGCCGAATTGTACATTCCAAGCGCTTAGCACAGTGCTCTGCGTTCAATAAATACTATTGAATGAAAGGTCTGCAGAGCCCTTGCACAGGTGAGTGAGAACAATCAGCTGGGACACTAGAGGGCAGTAAGTGACCAGTTTAGTACCGCAGCGGAGCTGGGATGGAAATCAATCAATATTTATTGATCACTTACTATGTCCAGACCACTGTACTAAGCACTTGAACGAGGACAACACAGGGAAGACACTTCCCTGTCTCTAACGAATTGACAGTCTTTAAGAAATGCTGAGTGGTCTGCTCCAGGCTGTGAACCGCTTCTTCCTCCTTTCCCCTCCATCCATTCATTCATTCCATTGTATTTATTAGGCCCTTGCATGCAAGGCGCTGTACTAAGCGCTGGGGAAAGCACGCTGCAATAATAAAAAGCGACATTCCCTGCTCACAATGAGCTCACAGTCATTTTGAGCTGGGGGAGGGGCCCAGACATCAATACAAATAAATAAAATTACAGATATATACATAAGTGCTGTGGGGTTGGGTGGGGAGAGCAAGTCAGGGCGATGCAAAAGGGAGTGGGAGATGAGGAAAAGTGGGGCTTAGTCTGGGAAGGCCTCTTGGAGGAGATGGGCCTTCAGTAAGGCTTTGAAGGGGGTGGAGTCGTTGTCAGATTTGAGGAGGGAAAGCATTCCAGACCAGAGGCAGGACGTAGGCCAGGGGTCGGCAGAGAAACATTTAAGTTCGAGGCACAGTGAGAAGGTTAACACCAGAGGAGCGAAGTATGTAGGCTTAAAGCCTCCTCTCTCCTGCCCCTAAGGTGGCCCCTCTTACCCTCCTCACACTTAGAGGTACTGGGCTATTTCAGTGCTGTCAGCTGAGCCTACACTGCAGTTGTGCTAGCCACACCAGAGATGCACACCCTTCCTGCCCTCGCCCTACATTGCATGGCTGCTTTTAGAGCTGTAGATGCCAAATACTCTTAGGAAATATTTGCTTGAATTTTGATTATCTAGTGCCCTTCTTAGCAGGAGGGATCTATCTTCCAGGACTAGATCACACACGTATTTTTTATTTCTTTCAGATGGTGTCACCGGGAATGGGAATGTGGATTTGATGCCAAGCAAAAGGTTGCTGAAGGAATGGAGCCAATCCAAGCAGTAGCAAGCAAATTCTGAAGGAATGCCACACAAGTCCCGAGTGCGGAGAAAGCTGTGGGCACGAGAGCAGATTAGCTAGACAATCTGGAAAACCCTACAGCAGATGGTCTGAGGAAATCCCTTCCCCATGAGAAAGTTCTCCAAGTCACAGCTGACCATGAGAAAACTCTTGAGAGAGACAAGTGGCCGAGGTGTGGAAGAAAGACTTCATTACGAGTTTAAGCCTTGTTACGCTTCCTAGAGTTCCAATAGGAAAGAGCCTAATTAAGGGAATAAATATGACCAAAATTTCAAAGGTAGTTCAAAAAATTCAGGCTTGAAAGAAGTCCAACCTTTAACATAAGAATAAATAAAAGTAGTAATACTTATAATAGTACTTGTTAAGTACCTATTACGTGCCAAGCACTGTTCTAATCGCAGGGGCAGATACAAGTTAAAATACTCACTGTGAAACCATGTAAATAAATTGACTGTAGGAAAGCCTGTAGTCAGAATTCAGACTTTGTTCGACATCAGAGAACTTGCACCAGAGAAAAATCCTGTAAATATTACAAAGGCAGTAAAGTCTTCAGTAGGTCTGGAAGCCTGGGTTGAATATCAGATAATTCACACTGGTGAGAAACCACATAAGTGAAACCATCCAACCAATCTATCGATAGTAGTTATTGAGTGCTTACTATGTGCTGCATTATCATCATCATCAACAAAGGTATTTACTGAGCACCTATGTGTGCAGAGCACACAGAGTCACTAAGCCCTTGGGAAAGTATGATACAACAGAGTTGATAGTGATGTTCCCTACTCACAATGAGCTTACAGTTTAGAGATGTGGGAAAGCCTCCATCTTTACCCGACACCAGACAACTCGCTCTGGAAGGAGAACGCTTCAGCATTATGAGTGTGTGGAAGCCTTTAGGGCTTGCTTGACCTTTATTTGACTGCAGTGAAAACTTATAAATATAATGTGTGTGGGGAAGCCTCAGTACCAGCTCACACCTGACTGATCTTCAGGGATCTCCCATTGGAGAGCAGCCCTACAAATGTAGTCAGTGTGGGAAAGCACTGTCAGGACTCATACAGCTAAGAAAGCACTCGGGAGAGAAATATTTCAAATCTATTAAATAGAGCTAAGTCTTCCTGAAAGGACTCACCTTTTATAAAACAGTTGACAATAATAATTATTATTATTATTGTGGTATTTGTTAGGGGCTTACTATGTGTCAGGCACTGTATTAAGCATTGGGGTGAATACAAGCAAATCAGTTTGGACACAGTTCTTTTCCCACGTGGGGGACACAGTCTTCATCTCCATTTTGCAGAGGAGTTAAGTGAGGCACAGAGAAGTGAAGTGACTTGCCCAAGGTCAACCAGAAGACAAGCGGCAGAGGCGGCATTAGAACCCCGGTCTTTCTAACTCCCACTCCCACGCGCTTCTCTAACCGACTCCTGACTTCTCTCTCTGATGTGGCAGCGTGGCTCAGTGAAAAGAGCATGGACTTGGGAGTCAGCTTTCATGGGTTCGAATCCCGGCTCTGCCACTTGTCAGCTGTGTGAATGTGGGCAAGTCATTTCACTTCTCTGTGCCTTAGTTACCTCCTCTGTAAAATGGGGATGAAGACTGTGAGCCTCACGTGGGACAATCTGATTACCCTGTATCTACCCCAGCATTTAGAACAGTGCTCTCCATATAGTAAGTGCTTAGCAAATGCCAACATTATTATTATTATTATCATTATTACTATTCCCTCAGGAGAAAAACCAGATGAGTATACAGAAACTCACTTTGGGCCAGCCCCACATTGTATAGTAGGGAACTCATCTGCAAGAAAAATACTATAAATGTGCCAATCTTCGGTGTGAAGGCAGCAAATAGAATACAAACTGGAAAAGAAACCAACCTTACCAATCAGTCAATCAGATTTATTGAGCACTTCCCGTGTGCAGAGCACCATACTAAGCCCTCGGGAGAGTACAACAAAACAATATAACAGGCACAGTCCCTACCCACAACCAGACTGAAGGCAGGAGGAGGAACCCCATGACTGTCTTAAGCAAGAATTCATACTTTCCAACATCAGACATTTTGTTAAGAAAGCCAATATCGTATTGAGATGTATTAACAGTAGCATGCCAGGTAAGTGTAGCTTACTCAACATTGTGGATTTTGTATCTATGTATATGTGTGTGCAGATGTATGTAATGTGTGCGTGTGTGTGGTTGTTTTTTGTTTTTAAAAATGACAGCACTGCCTCCCGTGCCCATTTGCAACCCCATGTCCCCACCGCTTCTCCAGCCACTGACAGGCCGGGGCAGCATGAGGGCAAAAACTTGCTGAGCATGGCTCCTCTCGCTGGATGGGGGTGGGAGGAGGAAGAGTAATAGTATTAATTTGGCACTTACTCTGTGCAAAACTGTATACTCAACCTTGGGAAAGAAATGCATGGATGAGCTATAGACAGGGACTCAGAACTCCAAAAGGGGCTCACAGTCTGAGAATAAGTTGGGAAGGGAGTTGGTGATGGACGCATGAGGAAAATGGAACAAAAAAATGAAAGATGATTTTAAAAAATGATAAACAATGATAAACAAAAAATCATAAACAAAATGATGATAAACACAAAAGAAGCAGCAGGATTTCAGCCACGTCGGGCCTCAAACCCCCAGTCGGAGAAGTCACGACAGTAGTTACAAGAGGGACACTCTCGGTGCTCTAAAAGTTGATAAGGCCTCACGCTGCTGCTGCTGTTTGGGCCTTTCCCAGGCCAGAGTGGAGGCTGATGGAAATCCGAGTGTTACGGGGGTGAGGGGGTTTGTCTCTGGAGCAGTTGGGCCTTGGATGTCAGCGGTAAGGAGAGAGGTGCTCGGCTCCCGTGGCTGCTGGCGCCGCTGTTTGGGTCCGCCCGGGGCTGGAGCAGGAGCTGATGGGAGTCCCAGTGGCATGGAGATGGTATGAGGGTGGTCTGGACAAGGGAGGTGGGAAGAAGTGAAGCAACTGAATCTAGCTGTGCTGGCAGCAAAAGCTGTGGCTGTGAACAAGTTTCAGAAAATGGGAAGTTCAAAAGGACAGAGGAAAAGAGGGCTGAGTTTGGAGTGCAGTGGGACAGAAAAGCCCCTAGGAATGGGGGAAGTGAATAAATCAGCAGAAGCGGCACCAGGGATGGATTTAGAGAGCAATTTTTATTTACCTGTAGGGCCCACTAATTATGTGGGGGCTGATTCTGGAACGGAGCCTAACAAAAGTCGCAAGTAAGCCTATGGGAAAATGATCCCGATGATAAAACCGTTTGCAATATATCTATCGTGGCTGAATCATGGGGTATGCCTGACCCAGACATTTGGAAGAAGAGGTCTTGTCTTATGCCGTCGAGTCATCTCCAACCCATAGCGACTCATTCAATAGTATTTATTCAATAGTATTTATTGAGCGCTTACTATGTGCAGAGCACTGTACTAAGCGCTTGGAATGAACAAGTCGGCAACAGATAGAGACAGTCCCTGCCCTTTGACGGGCTTACAGTACTCCACGGACACATCTCTCCCAGAACGCCCCAGCTCTATCTGCAATCGTTCTGTTAGTATGTCCGTAGAGTTTTTTTAGTAAACGTACGGAAGTGGTTTACCATTGCCTTCTTCTGCACAGTATATTTGAGTCTCTGCCCTTGACTCTCTTCCATGCCACTGCTACCCAGCAGAGGTGAGTTTTGAGGGAGGAATACAAAAATACTGTTTCTGGTGTCAGGGATCTTCCAATATGATGGGGCAGGCAGGCACAAGTTAGTGGGAAAATAAGTAAAAATGGAGATAATGATAATTGTGGTATTTGTTATATGCTTACTTCATGCCAAGCACTGGAGTAAAAAAAAAAAATTATGGAACTTGCTAAGCACTTACTACCTGCCAAGCGATGGGACAGTGAAGTTAATCAGATTGGACTCAGTCCCTGTCCCACATGGGGCTCATAGTCTTTAATCCCCATTTTACAGTTAAGGTAACTGAGGCCCCGAGTAGTTAAGTGACTTGCCCAAAGTCACACAGCAGCCAAGTGGCAGAGCTGGGATTAGAACCCAGGTCCTGTAGCTCTAATACACATGTCCTTTCCACTAGACCATGCTGCTTCTCTGATCAAAAGCAGACAAGAAAATGAATAAGCAGGTTTCATCAGGAGGCAGGGCTTCCCCTCTGCCTGGGAACCCCAGGGTGTGAGTCTGAACAGCTGAGAAATAAATGGCATGGAGTCCCAGCTAGAAGTCTGAAAAGCAGATCTGGGGTCAAATGTACCACCGGCAGCCTCCATAATCTGGTCTCTGCACCCAGTGCCCTGTCAAATTTTCCCTGGGAAATGGGTCAGCATCACTGGGATGCTTGTGGTCAGTGCTCATGGTCAGCTCAGAGGCTGCTCGGGTCAGGAAGGCAGAGATCTCAGTGCAGAACCAGTGCAGGGAGGGACCTGTGTGGATCCAGCCCCTCCTGGACAGTTATCTCCTGATAAAGATAAAGCTACAGTTTTCTCTTCTGGAAAGATGGCCTATCCCTCTTCTCACAAGCATGCACACACTCAGTTTTTTAGTCGTTGCTGTTGGTTTTTGAATAGTATTTGTTAAGCACTTACTATGTGCCAGGCACTGCACTAAACACTGGAGTAGATACCAACTAATCAGGTTGGAAACAGTACTTGTTCCAAAGGGGCCTCACAGTCTTAATCCCAGTTTTACAGATGAGGCAACTGAGGCACAGAGAAATGAAGTAGCTGGACCAAGGTCACAGGGCAGATAAGTGGCAGAATCAGGATTAGAACGCAGGTCCTTTTGCCTCCTAGGCCTATACTCTATCCACTAGGCCACGCTGCTTCTCGGTGGTGATTCAGTGGGGTAGGTGGGCAGGACAGAGAGCCGTGAGGCATCACTGCTGTAGTCAGTCGATCAATCGTACTTATTGAGGGCTTGCTGTGTGCAGAGGACTGTACTCTAAGAGTTGATAGACAAGTTTACTGCCCACAGTGTGGTCTGAGTTGTTCAGGGCTGTTTGCTCTTGTAGCTCTGGACAGTAGGAGAAGATAGCGGGTGCAGTTCCGTGAGGTGTGCAAGGGGAAATAGGAAAATGGGGAAGAATCTGGAGACTTGAGTTGGGCCGCCACACCTCTTAGACGCAGGATTTCAGAGCAGGGTGGCCACCAGGCCTCCGTGATGGTATGGTGCCGAGCCCAGCCAGCCTTAATTCCTGGACAACACAGGAATCTTTTGAGGTGAACAGCCGACAGGAAATACTGGTGAATGTTCCACCTTCAAACACATCAACTCTTCCTTCTTTCCCAGCAGAACTCCCTCTGCCTCATCCCTCACCCACGATCCCTCTGGACCTTTGTGGGGATAGGGAGGCAGCAGTTCATGGAAACAGGAGCAAGGCAGTAGGGAAAATCTCGGATTGTTTCCTTTCTCAAGGTGCGATTAGATGGAGAATCACACTCTGTGAATAGCCTTCCTCCTTCCCACCCCAAACCCACAGATTTAGGTTCAGTAAAATGACACATTTTTTCCCACCCTTTTTTACTTGCTGGCCCACTGAGGCCTGGTGACACTTTACTATTTCCCCCACACTCCCAGCATCCCTCTTGCCCATGTGTGAGAATGTATTTCTCCCAGAAGTGACAGCCATTTCTCACACCTCACCCCCCTTTTCCCCATTTCTCCCCTTTCGTTCCCACCGTGCAGCCAACCCCAACCTTTACCTCAACTCCCCATCACCCAGCCTCTATCCCGCGGATAGAAGGATCAAGCTTACTGGCCTCCCGAGACCTTGGGGCGGCGGTAACACCAGGGCCAGGTTAAAGGGGGCTCTGATCTCCGGTCAGTCCCATCAAAGTCCCCTCAAACCCTGTCCTAACTTCAACACCTGAGGGGTTTTCTTCCTGCAGGACAGGGGTAAGACTGGGCCAGGAATTAAGGATGAGGCAGAGAAGAAGACAACAGGCCAACACTACTCAGCCAGAAGTCTCTGTGGCGCAATCGGTTAGCGCATTCGGCTGTTAACCGAAAGGTTGGTGGTTCGAGCCCACCCAGGGACGGGTGTCTCTTTTGTTTTAAACACTACCACAACTTCCTGCCCTATCTCCCCAGCCACCTGGCTGACCTGCACCCCCTCCCAACCCCGAACCCTCCCAAATCCAGCCACCTCCATCCTATAATTGTCAGATGCTTCGTGTCTCCTCAGGTTTCAACGCTGATCCCCAAATCACCAGCAGTCAGGCCTGGGGTCTGCTGTACTGGTTCCCTGTCTCCCACTTGATCACCCCCCTGCTCCTCTCCCACCCCGTGGTGAGGGAAATGGTACCCTGACTCAGTCCAGTTGGCCCTGGGCCCGGGAACCTTCTCTAATGCTAAGAAGGTGTTGAATTTTAGCCCCAATCCATCATGGGAAACAGGTTCCGAAACCTCTTGGATTAAACCTGCAGATTGGTACTGTCCACTCCTGGTTTTCCAGGCATCTCCAATTTCCACTGGGAATGGCTTGCCTGGCCCCAGGAATGGCTGGAACTGGGATTGCCTGGAGGAGCAGCGCAGCCGGTGCAGGAGCTGCTTGATGGGTGTTTTTCTGCCCTCGTTCCTTGGCAGTATATTGCTTCCACCTCGGTCCAAGGTGATGCCAGTCTCTGTGCCAGAAGGCTGCTTCCAAAGGGGCAGATGCCTGAGAGATTGGCAGGAAACCCCCAGGGAACCACGAGGTCTCTAGTCTGTAAGTTCCTCTCTAGTCCGAAAACTGCTGTCTAGTCTGGAAAATCCTCTCTAGTCTGTGAGGTCCTCTCTAGACTGGGCACCACAGAATTCTGCTTCAGTGGGTAAGATCGGGCCTGGGAGGAGACACACCTGAGATTTCAGGTAAATCGATCCATCGGAGTCTTCCAGCCCTAACAATAATAAAAATTGTGGTATTTTTAAGTGCCAAGCACCATACTAAGCTTTGGGGTGGATACAAGCAAATCGGGTTGGACCCAGTCCCTGTCCCATATGGGACAGTCTTAATTTTACAGATGAGGTAACTGAGGCAAGGATAAGTGAAGTGACTTGATCACTCAGCAGGTAAGTGGCAAAGCTGGGATTTAAACCCAGGTCCTTCTAACTCCTAGGCCCGTGCTCTATCCACTAGGCCACGCTGCTTCTCGAGCCCTTTGGGTCCTTCCTGGCCCTTGCTGAGATTGGGCACGGGAGTGACAGCCGGCTCTTTTATCCAGCTTTCTGCTTCCCCTGCTAGTCCCTAGCCAGTTCAGTAAGGAGTTTGGCCAGTTTCTGGGCCTGGAAGGTGGCTGTTATCCCTTCCTCCAGGAAGGGAGTTTGGAAGAACTTCTTCCAGGGGCACATGTGCCCTGGAATCATAATTCTGGTATTTGTTAAGCACTTACTGTGTGCCAGGCTAATCACCGAGGTGGATACAAGCAAATTGTGTTGGACATGGTCCCTGTCCCACATGGGGCTCACAGTCTTAATCCCCATTTTACAGGTGAGGAAACCGAGCCACAGGGAACTGAAATGACTTGCCCAGCTGACAGGTGTGGGCAGCATTTATAGGAGAATGGTAGGAGTGAGGGGGTGTGGGAGGGAGACTGGGGTTAGGGAGGAGGGAGAATCATCCTTCTATCTGCAGCACAGCAAAGATTGGTAGGCAGGGGATGTAGCTCAGTGGTAGAGCGCATGCTTCGCATGTATGAGGCCCCGGGTTCGATCCCCGGCATCTCCAGTGCCTTTTGTCACCTGCTGATGCCTGAACTTTCTTTCTTTCCTCTTCTTCTTCTCCCTGTTTCAGCCCCAAAGGAAGCTTCCTAGCCCAGAGCCGGGGAGTGGTGTGCACTTTAAATGAGGAGCTGTAGGTTTCACTGTGAGAAACGGGAGGGAAAAGAGCACTCAGAGAGAGCAGCCTTGTCCCCCGCCCTGCTGAGATCTGAGGCAGGCAAGCCTCTTGTCCGGAGGCAAGCCCAGTCCCCCAGAGGGCCCTGGCTGGGGGGAGAGGGAGCTTATAACTCCCTTGACGGTTCTCTGGAGAGCAGAGAGGGGACTGGGCGGATCTAAGACAGATGCTGATGCTGCACTGCAAATGAGCTGGCTCATTCAGCTCGCACGGTGGGGTGGCTAATGAAGCCAAAGTGGTGGGTCAGATTGGCTTCAAGACACTCCACCAGTTCTCCCCACTTTACATATCTGGTGTCTTCACCCAGAAGTAGCACAGCCTAGTGGATAGAGCACAGGCCTGGGAGTTGGAAGATCATGGTTTCTGAAGCCGGCCCTGCCACTTGTTGGCAGTGTGAACGTGGGCAAGTCACTTAACTTTGCTGGGCCTCAGTTCCTTCATCTGGAAAATGGGGATTAAGACTGTGAGAACTTATGTTATTCAGATTGGACACAGTCCCTTTTCCACGTGAGGCTCACAGTCTAGGTAACCCCTCAACACAGCCACTGACTGATGTAGCTCAGTAGGAGAACGTGTGCTTAGCGTATATGAGGTCTCATGTCTAATCACAGGCATTCCCTGTGTTCTTGACTCAGATCGATCCATTTGCTGGAGGAGACAGAGATCAGTACAGCCTTCTGAGATTAGGCTGACGATAAGCCTCCGGCTATAGTTTGTGCTCCAGTGTTCTTTTTTTTTTTTTAATAGCATTGGGTAAACGCTTATTATATGCCGGGTACTAAGTGAGTGCCGGGGTAGATTCAAGCTCATTAGATTGGACACAATCGATGGCCCACGTGGGCAGTGAGTCAATGGCCTCATTTTACAGATGAGGTAACTGAGGCACAGGAAAGTTAAGTGACTTGCCCTAGGTCACACAATCAGATGATTTGCTGCTGAAGGGGTATTTTCAGATTCCAAAAGAATTTCCTCCCTTTCTGAGCACACAATCCCTGTGATGGACCCATGTCACTAATTTCTGCTTTTAGTAGGAGTAGGAATAGTAATAATAATGGTATTTATTACACCATTAAAAAGTAGCAGGGTTGCCTAGTGGAAAGAGCACAGGCCTGGGAGTCAGAGGATCTGTATTCTAATTCTGGCTCTGCCAATTGCTTGATGTGACCTTGGGCAAGTCATTTAACTTTTCTGTGTCTCAGTTTCCTCAACTATAAAATGGGGATTAAATTTATTCATTCGTTCAGTAGTATTTATTGAGCGCTTACTATGTGCAGGGCACTGAACTAAGCGCTTGGAATGTACAATTCAGCAACAGATAGAGACAATCCCTGCCCAGTGATGAGCTCATTAAATCCTTTTCCCTCCTACTTAGACTGCAAACCCCATGGGGAATCGGGATTGTGTCCAACCTGATAAAACTGTAACTACCCCAGCACTTGATTCTTGACTCATAGTAAGCACTTAACAAAAACTATAACAATAATAACAATAATAATTTATTTAGTACTGACTAATGCCATCCACTGAACGAAATACTTGGGGAGTTCAACAAAAGCACAGACAATTTTCCTGCCACAAGTTTTTACTCTAGAAGGGGAGAGAGACCAAGGAATATTCACAAGCAGTGGAATCAGAATAAATAAAATTGAATGTTCTATCTGGCTACATTTATATCTATACCCATATATAAGAGTAGTAAGATATTCTTGACACATAGTAAGCACTTAGCAAATACTATTATTATCACTGAGTGCTAAGGATGGGCATGAGGTGGCTGGAAGTTTGATGAGATGAGGGATCCTGAAAAATAGTTGGGGAAGACTTATTGGAGAAGATGGGATTTGTGGGGGGCTTTGAAGGTGGGGAGGGTTGACGCTGGTAGATCTGTGGGGTCGTGGAGTTCTGGGCCCTGGGGGAACAACATGAGCAAGGGGTTAGAATTGGACCGAGGAAGAGCAGTTTATGGCCGGGAAGTGGGCTTGGGAGGAGTAAAGAATGAAGGCTGGAGAGTAGCTCAAGAAGAAGCAGCGTGGCTCAACGGAAAGAGCATGGGCTTTGGAGTCGGAGGTCATGGGTTCGAATCCCGGCTTGGCCACTTGTCAGCTGTGTGACTTTGGGCAAGTCATTTAACTTCTCGGTGCCTCAGTTACCTCATCTGTAAAATGGGGATTAAGACTGTGAGCCCCACGTGGGACAACCTGATTCCCCTGTGTCTACCCCAGCACTTAGAACAGTGCTTGGCACATAGTAAGTGCTTAACAAATACCAACATTATTATTATTATTAGCTGAGGAGGAGGGTGAATCAGTAAATTGACATTTATGTTATAAGGTGACATGATTTCTAACACCACTCCCCAGCCTGGGATCCCCACTGGCAGGGGCACTGCCATCAGAAAGACTGCAGGAGCCGAGAAATCATACCGGAACCAAAGACAAGCGAAGGAGCCTCAGGTGATGTGGAAGCTGCAATTTGGCCATCCCTGCTCTAAGTGACCCCAAGACTGTGTGGTGAGTTTGGCTTTACCTTCCTGGAGTCTTTTCCCATCTGCCTCTTTCTCATTCTCTCTCAGTTGTGAGGAGGCTGGGTGGCGATCCCCCTCTCCCCCATCGGCTGCCTCTCCTGCAGCTCTGCACTGAGGGATTGTTTCACAGTTAACTGAGTCTTTTGTTCACGTAGTGCAGGCCTGCTTTCCTTGGGAGGGCTGTGAGCAGATAAAGGGTGGGGGCCAAATCTCAATTGTGTCTTTAAGGGAGTCCCACTTTCCTCAAGAAGAAGGAACGGGGTTAGGGTGAGAATGCAACAGGCTGAGTCCCAAAAGAGAGGGCAGCTTCAAATGCTCCACCATCCTGAGTTGGCCACATATTCACCACCCCATTCTACTCCACATGACATCCTTCCATGGGAGTAGATACAAAATAATCAGATTAAACATACTCCCTGTCCCACACGAGCTGGCTCAGTCTAAAAGAGAGGAAGAATAGGCATTTAATCCCCATTTTACAAATAGGGAAACTGAGTCAGTCAGTGAATTGTATTTATTGAGCACTTACAGTATGCAGGGCACTGTGCTAAGCCCTTGGGATATAACAATATAACAGACACATTCCCTGACCAGAATAAGCTTACATTCTAGAGCAGGATATAGACAATAATATAAATAAATGACAGATCAGTCATAAGATAATGTGTCATAAGATAATGACACATAAGGGAGAAAGTCAGGGAGATGCAGAAGGGAGTGGGAGAAGAGGAAAGGAGGGCTTACCCAATGTCACACAGCTGGCAAGTGACGGAGCCTGGATTAGAACCAAGTCTATTCTCTGTCCACTAGGCCAAGCTGCTTCCATCTTGGCTGACGTTCCCTGGGGCAGGACCTCCTCATACACGTGAGTTTTGAAGGGTGGTTTGCCCGGCATATGGGTTTCTACTCACACTGACGACAATCTGGTCTGGTTCATTTAAGGAACATCATGGGCCAAGAGCCAGGATGCGTTGTTTGTTCTGTGCCTCCATCTGGATTGACTTGGATCCTCCCTCGCTCCATGGAACAGATAAATCAATCAGTGATATTTATTGAGCACTTACTGTGTGCAGAGCCCTCTACTAAGCGCTTGGAAAAGTACAGTAGAATAGAGTTATCAGGCATATCCACCATGTTTTCCCATGGGTGAGGCTGGTGCGCTGGCAATAAAGGGTACATTTGGAAATAATTACCAGCATTATATCTGATCTTTTTAAGAAGTTGACACATGCAAGTAACCAAGCAAATTAAACAGGCCGGAAATGACCTCCCTTTCTATCTCTTTGGAAGCAATTTGACCAGAGATGGCACAGAGATTTGGCCACTGTGAGCCGAGACAGAAGTGGCCATCCCTTCCCAGGGTAGTTAGCTAGGGTACTGGCAGATCCTACATGCTTAGAAATGCGGGATGGATATGTATTCATATTTAGCATATATTTTAATTATATACATTAGATGTTAACCCATCCACGGGGCTGAATATAATGACCAATCAATCGATCGGTCATATTTATTGAGCACTTACTGCCTGCAGAGCCCTGTACTAAAGCACTTGGGACAGTGCAGTATAACAGAGTTGGTAGACATATTCCCTTCCCACAATAATAATAATGTTGGTTTTTGTTAAGAGCTGACTATGTGCAGAGCACTATTCTAAGTGCTCGGGTAGATACAGGGTAATCACGTGAGGCTCAAAGTCTTCATCCCTTTTTTACAGATGAGGTAACTGAGGCACAGAGAAGTTAAGCGACTTGCCCACAGTCACACAGCTGACGAGTGGCAGAGCTGGAATTCGAGCCCACAACCTCTGACTCCCAAGCCCGGGCTCTTTCCATTGAGCCACGCTGCTTCCCTCTGACTCTAGACTGTGACGACATGTGGAAGTCTACCCAAGTCCTCAGGACACTGGAGCATTTCTCCTGGGGAGAGGAAATCTTAATTGCGTCTACCAACTCTACTGTGCTATACTTTCCCCAGCCCTTAGTACAGTGCTCTGAAAATAGTAAACACTTAGGGAAGTATCATGGCTTAGTGGTTAGAGCCTGGGCCTTGCAGTCAGAAGGACCTGGGTTCTAATTCCAGGCCTGCCACATGTCTGCTGTATGACGTTGAGCAAGTCATTTCACTTCTCTGGGCCTCAGTCACCTCCTCTGTAAAATGGGGATGAAGAGTGTGAGCCCCATATGGGACAGGGACTGTGTACAGCCTGATTTACTTGCACATACTAAGCACTTAACTAGTACCATAATTATTATTATTTTTATTACTCATTGAATGCCATTGGTTGATTGACAGCAACCCCTTGCCCCAAAGGCACTGCATCCCCCTGACCCAGTTCCCATTTTCACAAGAGCTGTTTCCAAATGGTGGAACTCAGGGGCGGGCGCCGAGGTGGAGAGAGGTGGAAGTTGGGTGCTCAGAATAAAAATACTGGACATAAAGGGACAATAAAAATCAAAACAATTAGTTAAAAATATCACATTAAAATGTCAAGGCTATAATAAGATGAAAACAAATGATAAATGCAATAGAACAACTTTAGTTTTATAACTATTTCAAAATACAGAAGTGTCATCACCTAGTGGAAAGAGCACAGGCGTGGGAGTCAGCTCTGCCACTTGCCTGCTGTGTGACTTTGGATAAGTCACTTCACTTCTCTGTGGTTCAGTTTCCTTTGCTGTAAAATGGGGATGGAATACCTGTTCTCCCTCCTATTCAGACTGTGAGCCCCATGTGGGACAGTGATTGTGTCTGGCCTGATTAACTTGTATCAACCCCAAAGGTTAATAGAGTGCATGGCACATAGGAAGTGCTTAACAAATGCCCGTTAAGCATTTTGACAGTCACCCCAGTCCCACGGCCCTTATGCAAATATCCTTATTCTCTACTATTTCCCCTCTCTGAAATTTATTTTAATGTCTGTCTCCCCCTCTAGACTGTAAGCCCCTTTTGGGCAGAGAAAGTGTCCCCCCACTATGCTGTACTGTACTCTCCCAATTGCTTAATACAGTGCTCTGCATATTAATTCATTCAATCATATTTATTGAGTACTTTCTGTGTGCAGTGCACTGTACTAAGTGCTTGGGAGAGTACAATATAACAATAAACAGAAACATTCCCTGCCTATGATGAGCTTACAGTAAGTGCTCAATCTATACCATTGATTGATTGATTGATTGATTGATGATTAAATTGCCATTCTTTGAAAATTCTGAATACAGAATCCTTGCAGGTAAATCTCTAAACTGGGATTTTTTCCAATTTTCAACTACTTCTGCTCCCCTGCCCCCTTAATGGCAGGGCCCTAATGTGGCTAGCTGCCTCTCTTACCATACGAAGCCAGACCTGAATGTGACCTGTGCTTGTTTCATATAATTATTTGTTCTGAAGACCATGTAAAATTTGATAAGAACTAAGTAAGGTATTCTATTTAGTTTAGCATTACATTTGTTTAAAAATGTTTCTAGACAAATATGTATTTTCATTACTATAACAATAAAATTACTTAACCTATCCTCTGCCCAATCTAGATCTCCCCCTTTAGGCCTATAGGAAAAGATTAAAAGAACTGGATTATTTATCCTGAAAATTGAAAGGGTGATACAGAAAAAAGAGACTTTCTCACTGCTTTCCAATCCTTCAAGGATTTAGGTTAAAGCATGAAGGATAATTGTTAAACATGAGAAAGAATTCCCTGCTAGTGGGGATTGTTGTGTTGTGGAGTTAGTTGCTGATACAACTGTGTGAATTCCTTCCTTAGAGGTCTTTAAAGATAGAAGAGATGGATTATCTGTTCCTAGTGGTTTAAGTGTGGTCCTGCCTGAATGAGGGGAGGGAGGAGATGGACAATCTAGGTCCAGTTGACCTGTGATTTGGAAGCCCATTTGGTCAGGGAATTGGAAAACCAGTACTGAAACAGCCCCTGGGCTTGGAAGGAGAAAAGAAGGGAGTCTGTGGGAGAGCATGGGCTACAGATCCACTTATAAATAAAATGGTATTTATTAAGCACTTATTATTCTCCGCTAATGAGAAAGGTCCTACATCTTTGCCCTGAGAAATTCAGAATTCTCCATTTTCAAGCCTTGCATTGGTTTTAAATTAAGATTTCTAGATGGAACGGGTAAACTTCTTGAACCATGACTTCCAAAAACGCCTTTAGCTCATCTTTTACCTACAGCCATAGAAGTGGGTGGGTTGCGGAAAAAGAAAGAATGGTGTTACTGCCCAATGGAAAACAGCTGGATAAGGAGCAGGCATTTTGGAAAAGCAGGACAGGAGGATTTGGAACTAGGAAGGGGGTGATCTGAGGCTAGCTGTCTCCTTGGATTCATTCTGAGGAGGCACTATCCAAAGCTGAAGCTAATCTAAAACTTGGCAAGTGCAGACATTACAAAAAAACTAAAAACGGATCCTTAGCTCAACAAACTGAATGGACCAAAATTCCAGGCAAATAAATATTACAGAATAATAGAGAAACTAAATTCCAATTGGCATCTGTCAGTCATTCAATCAATGGTGCTTATTATTATTGTTATTACATATTTCTATGATATATTATATGATAATGTACTGTGATGATTATATATTATATTATATGAAAATAATGGTATTTGTTAAATTCTTGTTATATGCCAGGCATTTTACTAACTGCTGGGGTGGATACAAGCTAATTAAGTTGGACACAGTCCCTGTCCCATATGAGGCTCACACTCTCAATGTCCATTTTACAGATGAGGTACCTGAGGCTTAGAGAAGTGAAATGACTTGTCCAAAGTCACAGAGCAGACAAGTGGCGGAGCCGGGGTAAGAACCCATGACCTTCTGACTCCCAGGCCATAGACCACCATATTAATGGTTTTAAAGAGTACAATACAAGAGAATTAGAAGGCACAATCCCTGCCCACAAGAAACTTACACTCTAGAGGGGAAGATGAACTTTCAAAAAAAATCAAAGATAGGGGAAAGAGTAGAGCGTAAGACTACATTATATCAGTGCTGTGAAACTGGGGTGAGTATCAAAATGCTTCAGGGATACCTGTCCAAGTGAATTAATGAATGAATGATAGAATTTGTTAAGCATTTACTATGTGTCAAGCACCTTTCTAAGCGCTGGGGTAGATACAAGCTAATCACGTTGGACATAGTCCCTGTCCCACATGGAGCTCACCATCTAAGTAGAAGGGAGGATAGGTATAGACTCCCCATTTTATATTTAAGAAAACTGAGGCACAGAGAGCCGGGATTGGAACTCAGATACTCTGCCTCCCAGTCCTGTGGATAGCCGATGCAGAGGGGAGGAGAAGAGAGAGGAGGGCTTAGTCAGGGAAGGTTTTTTGGAGATGTGATTTTAGGAGGGTTTTGAAAATAGGGAGGGCACTGCTGATCTAACTAAATTACCAAACCTGGAAAAGGGAATGTAGTGCAGCTGACGTCAAATGAGCAGTGGTGATGCCCTGCTGGGGTTTTGGTCACATTGTGTGCCTGGTTCAGCCACTGAATCTGCCCACAAAGCAGTGCTCGGTGTCACTTGTAGGCAGGCCTACAAATGGAACTATAGAATTTTGTTGGCTTGTTAAAGTATGACTAGCAAGGCCCATCTCAAACCCCTAGTCTGACTCTTTTTATGGTGTTTGTTAAACGTTTACTTTGTGTGAAGCACTGTTCTAAGCGCTGGAGTAGATTCAAGTGGACCCAATCCCCATCCCACATCATTTACCTCATCTGTAAAATGGGGATTAAGACTGTGAGCCTTATGTGGGATGGAGACTGGGTCCAACCTGATGACTTTGTAGCTACCCCAGCACTTAGAATAGTGCCTGGCACATAGTGAGCACTTAACGGATATAACAAGAAGAAGAAGAATTGCCCTAAGGATAACATAAGTGGTGAAAGTGGGCCTATCCTGCCGTCGACCTCTGGCCCACATCCTACCGTTGTCCTGAAATGCCCTCCCTCCTCACCTCCGCCAAACTCTCTTCCCCTCTTCAAAAGCCCTACTGAGAGCTCACCTCCTCCAAGAAGCCTTCCCAGACTGAGCTTCCCCTTTTCCCTCTGTTCCCTCCGCTCCCTCTCTCCTCCCCCTCCGCCCTCTGCTCCCTCCCCCTTCCCCCTTTCACATCCCATCAGCTAAGCCCCCTTCCCCTCTGCTCCTCCTCCTCTCCCTTCCCCTCCCCTCAGCACTGTGCTCATTTGTATATATTTCTATTACCCTATTTACTTTGTTAATGAGGTGTATATCCCCTTGATTCTATTTATCATGATGATGTTGTCTCGTTTTTGTCTGTCTCCCTGGATTAGACTGTGAGACTATCACTGGGCAGGGATTGTCTCTATCTGTTGCCGAATTGTACATTCCAAGCGCTTAGTACAGTGCTCTGCACATAGGAAGCCCTCAATAAATACTATTGAATGAAAGAATGAAGGAAGGAGAATGCACCCAACTCTGCAGAAACCCCAGTACTACAGTCAGTTCTTTTCCTCAGGACCTCAAGCGCAAATTCTTCATGACTGATCCACTGTTTCTGAATCCATTGTTTATGCCAGTTGCTAGACTGATTTCCTAGCAAGCTCAGTGAATTCCCTGCTGACAGACTCAGGGGAGGTCTCTTTTTTCAAAACAGGGTCTAACAATCAATCATATTTATTGAGCCTTTATTGTGGGCAGAGCACTGCCCTAAGCCTTGATGTGTAGGAATTTGAAAGAAGCAACAAAACCAAGAATGAGGAAATGAATATGGAATGCAGCAAGAAAAAGTGCTAGAGGTGAGGGAGATACTTGAGAATCTGCAAAAAGATATAAAGTCTCTTTTTCCATTTAACTCTACCTAAATATTTAATTTTAGTTCAGATGAAATGAGTAATATGAATATCGTAGTGTTTTGTAAAGTGCCGTAAGTTGTTGAGAAATGTGATGATTTCTTGACAAGATTCTAGACAAGGAAGGACTCTTCCAGGTATTATGTTATGGACTAAAACCGAAACCCATTAAAAACCTGGGATTGAGGATTGAGGGACTCTAATTAGACGTTTCTGATCACCTTTTATTCTCTTCCCGCATGAGATTATTCTACAAAATTCTGGATTGATGTCTCTAAGGTTTGCTCAACACCCATCTCCCCACTCCAAGAAATGTTCATTAGCTTCCCATTTCCCTCTGCATCAAGCAACAACTCCTCATGTTGAGCTTCGAAGCTTTCCATCTTTCATATCAGCTCTCTTCACCCACTACTCCCCAGCTTGCTGTCTCGGTTCCTCCAAAACTTTCCAACTATATCTTGCTCTCAATCGACACTTCCCCCACCACTCCTGGTCCTGTCACACAGTCCTCCCTCCTCTACCCATGTTCAAAGCTCTCCTATAACCCACCTCTTCTACCTAGCCTTCCCGGATTAACTCCCAAGTTCCCAAGTTATTTCAGCCTGGCAAGCCACTTCTAGCACTTACATATTTATGTTTGTCCTTCCTCAGCAAGTCTTTATAGTTCCTTTTAGGAGGGATCATCTTTACCAACTCTATTATTATTTTGGTGTCTGTTAACTAATCACTATTGCAAGCAATCGCTTATCAGGTGCCAAGCACTGTTCTAAGCACTGTCAGGTTGTGCGCAGACCCTGTCCCACATGGGGCTCACAGTCTAAGAAGGTGCGAGAACAGGCATCGGATCTCCATTTTACAGATGAGATGAGGAGATTGGGGCACAGAGAAATTAAGTGACTTGCCCAACTCCATTCATTCAATTGTATTTATTGAGCACTTACTGTGTGCAGAGCACTGTACTAAGTGTTATTGGATTGTACTTTCCCAAGCGCTTAGTACAGAGGTCTTTACGGAGCAAGCGCTCAATAACTACCATTGATTGATGGAGTGATTATGTATAAGCAATAGTACAGTCAATTCTTTATTCTGATTACTCTGATATTATGTATTTCTCTATTATTAGTGTGTAAACACATTGCAGTCAGGGAACGTCTCAGGTCTGGTTGTACTTTCCCTAGGACTTACTACAGTGCACTGCACCTAGCAGGAGCTCAATATATAGTCTTACTAATGCTCTTGTAGTAGTAAGAGTGTCTATTAAGTGCTTATTGTGTACTGGGAAAGAATATCCAGGTGGGAATTAGACATGGTCCCTGTCCCTTAAGGGGCTTACAATCTAAGAGTCCAAATAGGGAGAGGGGATTGTAGACAGACACATCAGGAACGATGAAACCATAAAACACAACGCAGACAAATACATACAACAAAGAGAAGTTCAGTGGGGTGCTGTGGCTAGAGGAGCAGAATTTCAGGTTCCTCGGGACTCAGAGACCAAGGCCATCCCTAGCCACAGTGACCACTGCACTAGTCTTCTTGTGGTTTTGTGGCGGCTTCATGCTGTGCTCTGCTGTTCTCTCTTCTGCCAAGGTGGTGGAAGGGAGGATGCGAAGAAGTCTCCTCAATGACGTGGAGGAGAGCTGGGGCAGAGGGAGGCAGTGTGACTGACTGCCCAATGTTGGAAATGCCAAAGTTGAGCTGAGGCTGCTTTTCTCTTTTCCAGCAGGACGGTGGAAGGCAGGGAGGGATGAAATTTCCTCGATGGGGTGGAGGAGAGCCGGTGCCGGTTTCCGGGGAGGCAGCCAGGCTGTCTGTCCGTCTGGTGCCAGGGGGATATGGCTAGCATACGGTAACAGCTCTTATCCCTGGACTGGAGACACGGAGCAGGGTTGGAGCATGGGTCCTTGATGGCAGGAGGGAAGGTGGCAGTTAATAACTTAATAATAATAGTGATAACAGTATTTGTTAAATGCTTCCTGTGTACTAGGCACTGTATTATGTGCTGGGGTAAATATTTTATTGAGCTGTACTAAGAGCTTGGGAGAATACAACAGTTGATAGACACTGGGGATCTCTACCCACGACAACTGTTCCGCTTGGGGCTCCCAATCTAAGCAGGGGGGAAAAGAGGTATTGAATCCCCATTCTGCAGATGAGGGAACTGGGGAACAGCGAAGTGGAGTGAAGGTAAGTGGTGGAGGTGGGATTAGAACCCAGGCCCTCTGACTCCCAAACCCTATCTTCCCACTAGGCCCCACTGCTTCTCCTAGTCACTCTGCTCAGGCACGGTGGAGGCAGTTACTCTCGTTGTGGGCAATTAAACTCTCCCAAAGGTTTAGTACAGTGCTTTGCACACAGTAAGCCCTCAATAAATACAACGGAATAAATGAATGAATAATATCACCACCACTAGTATTACTACAACTTCTACTGGAGGTGGTTTAGGTTTTAGAAATACAATGCATTCCTCTTTAGTTTCAAAATAAATTTAAAAACGATTTGTCTCTTTTCAGGACCTCTTAGGAACCACATAAATCATTACGTTCTTGGAGGCTCCTCCCATCTTTCTGTGCCTCAGGGCAACAGTGTGGAGCCATCATAAAGGAGTGCAGGTAGTTTGTGGCTTGTGGTTTAAATGGGCATCCATGTGAAATATACCACAAGTGAAGCCCAGAAGCCGTTGCTTATCTGTGGTGGGGTCACAAATGGCGATAGATGTATCCATGGCGACCGGCCTGTTTCAGGGAGGATTGGAACTATGAGATTTATGACATAGCACTAGGGACGTCCCCAGTGAAGAGTACAGCTCTGGCTACTGTAAGTCTACCCCAGTCCTTCAATTTCAGGTGGAAAAAGAATATAAATACAGAATCTAAATTGAGGAATGCATTTTGGGATGGCCAGGAAGCCCCAAACCAAAATGTCTTGTCTTTGAGTGAACCAAGAGATCACTTTAGCCATCAAGTGGCCTTTAATATCAGATTTCTCCTCTGAAAGACATGCTGATGGCCCCTTCGAAGCAGAAGTGGGGTAGGAAGGCAATTTAAGATTGTTTGCTGAAGAAGTTAAGTAGAGGTTAAAGGAATTTCGATAATTTTTTTTTCTAATTTGCCTCCCTTATCCATAGAATAATTTTCCCAATCTTTATGGGAATTCAGTTGGCTATTTCAACAGGCTTCCCGTGGTTAGAGAAAAGAAATTAGAGCAAAACACATTTCAGTGAACTTTACAGAAGATGTAGCCTCCCATGCCCTGACTTTAAAAGCAATTCTGTTTGAGGCAATATGTTTGTTTTCACATGTAGGTGGTGTTTCGGGTGAAAACCGTATTCAGGAAGGATGTTCACTTCCAGCGATTTACCTGAATAGGATTCCTCTATCACCAAGGTAGGAATACAATGGTTAGATTGCATTTTGATTCTGCTCCTCTGCTCCCCCCACCCCACCCCCCACACTCTGACTTTCTTTCCTCTGATACCACAAAACTTCCATTTCTTTCTCCCATAATGTTAAATTTTTTTTTATAGTTTCAAAATTCACCTCCTACGAGACCCGGATATTCAAACTATTTAAACTCTTTAATCTGTCTTCTTGCCTAGGCTTTTGTAAGACTTTTAAGACGTTCTTAATAACTCAGTCCTATTTTTTCATTTTGAGTAGGGGCGCAAAGATTTTATGAGGGGAGGGAAAGAGGGAGGAAAGAAGAGACCTAGAGAGCATAGGCTTTGAAGAACTACCAGGCCAAGTAGCTACCATTCTGAATCTTTTCTGCTCTCACTGGAAACTCATGTTTTTCCAAGACCTGAGATGAGGGGGACTGGGATCCCAGATAAGAAAGTTAGAGGGGGTGGGTCACCCCCCATTGCTCCTTCGCACCGTGCCCTGGTTGGCCAAGTAGTGACTTCCCTCGCTTACACTGGAACCCTCAAAAATACATTACAGATAGAAGGAAGGAAAGGGGGACACGTTAGTGAGTTGGTGCTAAAGTCCAGTGTAACAGGGAATGTAAAAAATGTACATGAAGGGTTACAGGAGGTGTGAATAGTACATGCGTAAGGGGCACTGAAGAGCTGAAGTGGCAATTGTTGGGGGAGAGGGATAAAAGTTGGAGAAGAGATGTGACCTCACAAAGGCTTGAAGATGGAGAGGACTTGTGTGAAGGGGCAGGGAGGTGAAGGCGGAGGAGCGGAAGGGAGCAAGAGACTGGTGGCTGGAACAAAGCACAGTGAGTAGGTTGGCTTGAGAAGAACAAAGTGAATAAGTAATAAGAATAATTGTGGTATTTGTTAAGTGTTTACTATATCCCAAGTACTTACTATGTCCCACTCTCTTATATGGGACTCACAGTCTAAGTAGGAGGGAGAACAGGTTCAGAGTACCCATTTTTCAATGAGGAAACTGATGTTCAGAGCAATGAAGTGACTTTTTCAAGGTCACCCAACAGGCAGGTGACAGATCCAGGATTAGAACCCAGATCCTCTGACTTCCAGACCTGTGCTCATTCCATTAAGTCACACTGCTTCACAATAGGAGGGAGGGAGCTAACAATGCCTTAAAGTCAAGTGTTTCCGCTTGATACCGAAAAAAACAAATAAGCATTTGAGATTTTAATTGACTAGGGAACCGTGTGTAGAAAGACATTTTAAGAAAATGATTTGGGCAGCCGAAAATTGCCTGGAGGGAGGAGAGATTGGTGGACGGGGGAGGCTGGCAGTAGTCAAACTGGGATAAGACAAATGCCGGGAATAGCAGGCTAGACTTTTGATGGGGTGGGGGGTGAGGGGGGGAGAGGGGGAAGGGATGGAATCTCTTGGTTCCCCCAACGGCCAACTGCAGACTGAATTTGACAATAACCTGGATATTGAAAGAGAGGGAGGAGTCCAGGATATTGCCAAAGAGGGCTTCAGAGATTTGTCAATTATGACTGGAAAATTAAGTGGAAGGGAAGATTTGGGAAGGAATATCTGAGAAACCATTTTGAGTTATGGAGGAGAGGAAGGGAGAAAGAGCTGGTGGCTGGAGAGGCTAGAACAAAGCACAGTGAGTAGGTTGGCTTGAGAAGAACGAAACGAATAAGTAATAATAATAATTGTGGTACTTAAGTGCTTACTATGTCCCAAGAGCTAAGATAATAAGGTCGTCAGGTTGGACACAGTCACTGTCTCACATGGGACTCACAATCTAAGTAGGAGGGAGAACAGGTTCAGAATATCCATTTTTCAATGAGGAAACTGACACTCAGAGAAATTAAGTGATATGAATATGAAATATATTATTCAACTCTCTTAGAGAAGAATCCAAGATCAGTCCCTTTCAAATCTAGCAAGTTCCAAACCACACGCCCTTGCCAGGTACTGAAAGGAGTGGACTCTCCCAGGTTTTCTCTGCAGTCAGAGCCCATGTTCTATCTAGCTTGAGGTGCGGTTCATTCTCACAACTCACAACTTACTTTTGCTGAATGAAAACAGTTCAGTCGCTGGGAGAAATAGAAGCAGGTGGCGTTCACTCCTGCAGTTTATTTATTTATCTGAATGTCTGTCTCCCCCTCTAGACTGTAAGCTTGGTGTGGGGAGGGAATGTGTTTTACAACTCTGTTGAAATTGTAAGTTCCCAAAGAACGTAAGCTCTGCACCCAGTAAGCCCTCAATTAATATGATTAATTGATTGATTGCCCATATGAAAGAACCACTAGCTCAACCCAGCCACTGCACACAGCCCTTTTGAGGCTGCAATAAGGGATTTGTGTAAGAACGTTTGAATAAGAGTGTTTGTGTGAGAGGCCTTGTGTTCCTCCTTACTCACATTTTGAGCCACTATCAATTCAGGTAGAATTATCCTTCACCATGCACTCCTTCCTTGGGAGAAAAAATTGCAGTTAAAAATTGCAGTTAATTTCATTTCTCTGCCCCAAATCCCTGTGAAGTAGGTAGGGGTAGAAACTAAGTCCATGAACAAAACAGTCCAATAGTTCAGCACTTTAGCTTTAAGTACTAAATACTTAAGTACTTAAGTACTAAGAGAAACCTAGATAAAAGTAAGGAAGAAGTGCAAATTCATCTCTGAGTTGAGCTTTTGTAAGAGCAGAATGACTTGTGAGAGTTACCTGAACTGGTAAATTACAATAATAATTTCCTCAGTCACCCAAAATGCAGTGATGGTAAAAATTAAGGTTCTTTCGGTGTGATTTCCTCTCATTTCTTATTTTTCAAGTGCAAAAATGATATATGAGAATTACCTGAACTGGTAAATTGCAATAATAATTTTCCCAGCCACCAAAAGTACAGATACCAGTAAAACCAAAGCTCTTTCACTCTGTGATTTCCTCTCATTTCATATCTCATTTGATATCTTAGTCAATTCTCTTTCAGCTCTCTAGGAAAATTTCCCATTTTCACTGGCGGTGCATTATTTGAGTTTGAAATAAATCTCTGGAGTTAGAGCTTCCGCATAGAAATGGATAGGGAAGACACCTAAAGTTTCTTTTTATATTTACCTGTTTGATTCCATAGGAAAAAAAAAATGCTCCTCCCGAATGGCGTTTTCTTAGTACATCTGTGCACCAGTTCTGGAAGCGGCATTTCACATTGGGTGGGTGGAATTAAGGTGTAGGAGGTATTTAGAGTCTTTCATTTTCTTTTACTATCTATGACTCTGCTATTCATAATAGCAATTTTAGGAAATCATGTAAGGTGGATTGGTGTCACAATAATATAATTTAGTAAGTGGGCCATCATAATGTGTAAGGTAAACTGTATGTGTCATCATGTCTAAACAGTAAGTAACTTCCACCAATGACGTGAAAAAAGGAAAAAAAATACTGTGAGTCATCTCTGATTCTTTCAGAAAATCTTAGCCCAGAAATGTGATGAGCATTTGAAAATAACTACTCGGTTATTCTGTTATTCTAATTTTGGGGGTTTTATTATAAGGACAGAATCCTTTAGAAAAGGACACTGAAAGGTATGAATCTGGCCAATTTATCTGTTGGGTGACCTTGGGTAAGTCACTTTACTTCTCTGTGTCTTGGTTACCTCATCTGTAAAATGCGGATTAAAACTGGGAGCCCCATGTGGGACATGGACTGTGTTCAATCTGATTAACTTCTATCGGCCCCAGAATTTAGAACAGTGTTTGGCACAGAGTAAGCACTTAAGTACCATAAAAAACAAAACAAACAAAGAAATGGGCCTGTAATCAAAACCTGATTACCTTGAGGGTTATAAGAAAAACTTTGAGGTCTGAACATCCTTTGGTATGTTATTTATATGTCCACATTTTAAAATATACAACCCTAATCCGCTGCCGGATTTTATATTAGACAAAAAGGATTTATTCAACAAGGTTAAACCTTCTGTGCTGATTATCCCTGTAAACCCAACTCATTATTTTCTAACCAACCAAAATGGGAAAGCTTTCTTAGGAAAAGAGCTAGTCTACAATCCCAAAATTCAAATCAGTGACCTGGAAGCATAAGGAAATGGGATGAACTCCATAAGGCGTTATGAATAAAACAGATTTCCGTCTGCCTTAATTAACTGTCACCCAATTTCATCTCCTTTTTAGATCATGAGCTATATGGTGCTCTTCAAGGAACCAAATGTAGCTCTCTAGATGTTTGGGTGTCGGTCCGGGATGGGGAGGAGGGAGAGGCTTGAGACATTTGATATGACTATTAGAGTCTCACAATGAAGACGCCACACAAATGGTGTGTTTAAACTGAACCATTCATTAACTCTTTGCACACCAATTGTTCAAAAATTTCTTTTTGTTCTGCACAAAAAAGTTGCCATTTTAATTTGCTGTTCTATAGTGCTGTTCCTGTACCTTGATTAGTTTTTGGATTTTAGTCTCTTTTACTCTAGGCACACACATATCTACAGAAAAAATACTTTTGCTGATGCCATATCCCGATTCTAGCTGACATGCAAAGAATCCGGGGCAAAGATAGATATGGGCCATCTTATGGATAAACAGTAAATTTTGAACAATTCAACAATATTGTTTTGTAAGAATCTGAACGTGAAATACATATATGAAAAATAAAATTCCCACAACCATCCTACACCTAAAAAACTACTCAACACTTTACATCTTAAAGACAAAAATACTTTCTAAATATTCTAAATGAGTTTATGACCAGAAATGTGATTTCTGGAGAAATGTGATTTGGAGGGCAGATCTCCTCCTCAGTCCTTTCCATTGTTCATTTATTCATTCAGTTGTATTTCTTGAGCGCTTACTGTGTGCAGAGCACTGTACTAAGCATCTGGGAGAGTACAACAGTAAACAGACACATTCCCTGCCCATAATGAGCCATAGCAGCTTAGCCCAGCCCCAACACGTCACACCTCTAAGCCAACCTAGTTACTCATTCTCATTTTTCTTGCCTCTGACCTGTTGCTCACATCTTCCCTTCTGCCTGAAACTCTCTCCACGTATACACCTGGAAGAACACTGTTCTTCCCATATTTAAAGTCTTTCTGAAATCACTTCTCCTCCAGGAAGCTTTCCCAATTATTCTCTCATCTCTCCTCCTTTTCCCCACCCCACTGGCACTTGAGCACTTTCATATCACCAAATACCTGAATATTAATTCACTCCTCCTCCCATGCAGCACTGAGGTACCTATCTTTACACTCTGTTGCTTCCCCCTACTTGTGATTTATTTTACTGTCTGTCCCCCCGACACTCCCCACCCCATGGACTGTAGCTCCTCGAGAGCAGAGATCAAGTGTAGTAACTCTACTGTATTTTCCCAAACACTTAATAAAGTGTTCTGCAGAGTGTAAGTGCTCGATAAATACTTCCAATTGATTGATTGATGTCACTAACAACTCAGTTCCCCCTTAAAACTGCTTGTTTCACTACAAAAGAATCAGGAGCATAAATTAAATCATGCTTTAGGGAAACTCATCTATAGATCGGTTACAAGACAAAGCTTTCATGATTATTGAAAGGTTGAAGAAAAATAGAGAAGTGATCCATTCACTTCCTTAAAAAGCATTTTTAACCTGCAATAATTTAGAATAGGATTAACAAACCATCCCAGACAAGAAAATGAACATACAGAAGTAGACTCATGGCTGTAAATATTTCTTAAAGTCTACCCTTTCATTGCACGGAGACGACCGTCATTCCAACAAAATCATCAACACAAGTCTCCAATATTTTTCACGTTTGGATCTGTGGGATTACATGGGGCAAAGCAATTGCAGTCATACAAAATTTACCATTCTGCTCTAGTTTATGACCTCTGCTGTAACTTTCATTTGCCCGCTTCTTGGGGAGCTATTACTGGGGGATGAAAAGCAGAGGGCTCAAATAAAGGTCAAGAGGGATCCCAAATTGAAGGCTATTAAAAGATTAGCATTGGGTAGGGGGAAGAGTAGTTTTTGAAGAAAGCTTCTTTATTGAGTGCTTACTGTTATGCAGCGCACTGCCTGCTGTGTGACCTTGGGCAAGTCACTTTACTTCTCTGTGCCTCAGTTACCTCATCTGTAAAATGGGAATTGAGACTGTGAGCCCCACGTGGAACGGGGACTGTGGCCAACCCGATTTGCTTGCATCCAACCAGCTTTTAGTACAGTGCCTGGCACATAGTGAGTGCTTAAACAAATACCATTATTATATTATTTAATAATAATAATATTGTTGGTATTTGTTAAGCGCTCACTATGTGCCAAGCACTGTTCTAAGCCCTGGGGTAGATACCACGTAATCAGGTTGTCCCACCTAGGGCTCACAGTCTTCATCCCCATTTTACAGATGAGGGAACTGAGGCACAGAGGTGAAGTGACTTGCCCAGGGTCACACAGCTGACAAGCGGCAGAGTCAGGATTAGAACCCATGACCTCTGACTCCCAAGCCTGGGCTCTTTCCACTGAGCCACGCTGCTTGGGAGAGGAGGGCTTTGAAGATGGATCTGTCCCCTTGGCACTTGGATCTCCCCCCTTGAAGCACTTGATATTCATTCCACCTTCACCCCCATGGCACTTATGAACATATCCATCATTTATTTTAATGTCCCATCTCCCCCCTACACTGGTGGCTAGGGAACATATCTACCCACACTGTTGTACTCTACTCTCCCAAGCGCTTAGTACAGTGCTCTGTACCCAGTAAGAGCTCTTTAGATGCCACTGATTAATTGATGGGGAAATGGGGTTGTCCGTCGGGGAGAAAGTGAGCAGTCGGTCCGTGGTGAGTAAATAAAGGCTGGTGAAAGAGGAGCAAAACACACTGGCTGAGACATAGTGAGAGAGGAGGAAGGACTGGAGGAGTCTTATACACTCCCTTCTTTCCCCCTCTCACAGAGGGGTTGTTGCCGGTTGCAGGATTCAGCCCCAACTGCCTTTATTGAGCACCTACAGAGTGCAAACTTGTATACGAGGCACTTGAGAACAGCATAAGTAAAGGGTCGCTTTTTGGCACAAGGATTTATCTTCAATGCATGGGAAAACAAAGCTTGACACCTACTAACTCTCAGGCTCAATGGTAAGAAGTCTTATGTGTTTATTTTGTGTTTGGGTTACGTGCTCTTTTGAAGAAGCTGTGGGAAATTCAAGGAGATTCCTTGATTTCTTACACGTACATGGTATTTGTTAAGTGCTCACTATGTGCCATTCATTCAGTAGTATTTATTGAGCATTTACTATGTGCAGAGCACTGTACTAAGCGCTTGGAATGTGCCAGGCACTGTACTAAATGCAGGGATCGATAGAAACTAATTAGTTGGGCACAGTTCACGTCCCACATGAGCCTCACAGTCTTAATCCTCATTTTATAGATGAGGTAACTGAATCACGGAGAAGTTAAATGATTTCCCCAAGTACTCACGGCAGGTAGAGGAGCAGCGTGGCCTAGGGGAAAGAGCACTGGCTTGGGAGTCACTGGATGTGAGTTCTAATCCCGGCTCCACCACTTGTCTGCTGTGTGACCCTGAGCAAGCCGCTTCACTTCTCTGTGCCTCAGTTAACTCATCTGTAAAATGGGGATTAAGGCTGTGAGGCCCATGTAGGACAACCTGATTACCTTATATCAACCCCAGCACTTAGAACAGTGCTTGGCACATAATAAGCACTTAGCAAATACCACTATAAAGGCAGTGAGCCCCATGTGGGATCCCAGCGCTTAGAACAATGTTTGGCACATAGTAGCGCTTAATAAATACCATAATAATAATTATTATTATATTTAAATACCATAGTTGTTATTATTACTGAGACAAGCCCCATGTGGGACAGAAGCTGTGTCCAACCCGATTGGCTTGGATCCACTCCAGCGAGCACCGTGGCTTAGTGGCTAGAGCATGGGCCTGGGAGTCCGAAGGACCTGGGTTCTAATCCTGGTCCTGGGAGTCAGAAGGACCTGAGTTCTAAACCCAGTCCTGGGAGTCAGAAGGACCTGGGTTCTAAACCCGGTTCTGGGAGTCAGAAGGACCTGGGTTCTAATCCCAGTCCTGGGAGTCAGAAGGACTTGGGTTCTAAACCCGGTCCTGCGAGTCAGAAGGGCCTGGGTTCTAATCCTGGATCTACCACATGTCTGCAGAGTGACTTTGGGCAAATCACTTCACTTCTGTGGGGCCTCAGTCCCCTCATCTGTCAAATGGGGACTGTGAGTGTGAGCCCCATGGGGGACAGGGACCGTGCCCAACCCCACTACAATCCTGGCTCGGCCACTTCTCAGCTGTGTGACTTTGGGCAAGTCACTTAACTTCTCGGTGCCTCAGTTACCTCATCTGTAAAATGGGGATTAAGACTGTGAGCCCCACGTGGGACAACCTGATTCCCCTCGGCACTCTGCACATAGTAAGCACTTAACAAATACCAACATTATTATTAGAGAAGCAGCGTGGCTCAGTGGAAAGAGCCCGGGCTTGGGGAGTCAGAGGCTGTGGGTTCTAATCCCCCCCCTCCACTTGTCAGCTGTGTGACCTGGGGCAAGTAACTTCTCTGGGCCTCCATTCCCTCAACTGTAAAATGGGGATTAAGACTGTGAGCCCCATATGGGACAACATAATTATCTTGTATCCTCCTTCCCCCCGTCCAGTGCTTAGAACAGTGCTTGGTACATAGTAAGCGTTTAATAAATACCAACATTATTAGTAGTAGTAGTAGCAGTATTATTGTATCCCATCCAGTGCTTAGAACAGTGCTTGGCATATAGTAAATGCTTAACAAATACCATCATCATTATTATTATTAGAACAATGTTTGGTAGATAGGAAGCGCTCAACAAATGCCATCATTATTATCATTATTAGAACAGTGCGTGGTAGATAGGAAGTGCTTAACAAATGCCATCATTATTATTATTATTACTATTAGAACAGTTCTTGGCAGATAGGAAGCGCTTAAGAAATGCCATCATTATTATTATTATTAGACCAGTGCTTGGCAGACGGGATAGCGCTTAACGAATGCCATCATTATTATTATCCACCCCGAGGTTTAGCACAGAGTGAGCGCCTAACAAGTAGCCTTGTTGGTAGTGGTGGTGGTAATCAATAGGGTTGACAATGGTGGGGGGGGGGGGGGAATGACGTGAGAAGCAGTGTGGCTCAGTGGAAAGGGCCCGGGCTGGAGAGTCAGAGGTCTTGGGTTCTAATCCCGCCTCCTCCCCTTGTCAGCAGAGGGACTTGGGGCAAGTCACTTCATTGGGCCTCAGTTTCCTCATCTGTTAAATGGGGATGGAGATGGTGAGCCCCACGTGAGACAAGCTGATGCCCTTGGATCTCCCCCAGCGCTTAGGACAGTGCTTGGCACATAGTAAGCGGTTAACAAATGCCAACATTATTATTATATAGTATTATTGTATCCCACCCAGTGCTTAGGACAGTGCTTGATAGATAGGAAGTGCTTAACAAATGCCATCATCATTATTATTATTAGAACAGTGCCTGGTAGATAGGAAGCGCTTAACAAATGCCATTATTATTATTATTAGTAAAACAGTTCTGGGCAGATGGGAAGCGCTTAAGAAATGCCATCATTATTATTATTAGACCAGTGCTTGGCAGACGGGAAGCGCTTAACGAATGCCATCATTACTATTATCCACCCCAAGGTTTAGCACACAGTGAGCACCTAACAGGTAGCCTTGTTGGTAGCGGTGGTGGTAATCAATAGGGTTGTGGCTCAGTGGAAAGAGCCCGGGCTGGGGAGTCTTAGTTCAGTGCTCTGCACATAGTAAGTGCTCAATAAATACTATTGAATGAATGAGTCAGAGGTCGTGGGTTCTAATCCCGTTCCTTCCCCTTGTCAGCTGGGGGACTTGGGGCAAGTCACTTCTCTGGGCCTCATCTGTCAAAGAAGAGAAGCAGAAGCAGCGTGGCTCAGTGGCAAGAGCGCGGGCTTGGGAGTCAGAGGGCATGGGTTCGAATCCCAGCTCCGCCCCTTGTCAGCTGTGTGACTGTGGGCAAGCCACTTCACTTCTCTGGGCCTCAGTTCCCTCATCTGGAAAATGGGGATGAATAATACTAATAATAATGTTGGTATTTGTTAAGTGCTTACTATGTGCAGAGCACTGTTCTAAGCGCTGGGGTAGATACAGGGTCTTCAGGTTGTCCCACGTGGGGCTTACAGTCTTAGTCCCCATTTTCCAGATGAGGGAACTGAGGCCCAGAGAAGTGAAGTGACTTGCCCACAGTCCCACAGCTGACAAGGGGCAGATCCGGGATTCGAACCCAGGACCTACGATTCCCAAGCCCGTGTTCTTGCCGCTGAGCCACGATGTGGGCCAACCTGATGACCCTGTATCTCCCCCAGCGCTTAGAACAGCGCTCTACACATAGGAAGCGCTTAACAAATACCAACATTATTATTATTATTATTATTCTCTGTGCCTCAGTTCCCTCATCTGTAAAATGGGGATGAAGACTGGGAGCCTCATGGGGGCCAACCTGATGACCCTGTATCTACCCCAGCGCTTAGAACAGTGCTCTGCACATAGTAAGCGCTTAACAAATACCAACATTATTATTATTATTCTAATCCTGGCTCTGCCACTTGTCAGCTGGGTGACTGTGGGCAAGTCACTTCACTTCTCTGGGCCTCAGTTCCCTCATCTGTCAAATGGGGATGAAGACTGGGAGCCTCCCGTGAGACAACCTGATGACCCTCTATCTACCCCAGTGCTTAGAACAGCGCTCTGCACATAATAAGTGCTTAACAAATACCAACATTCTTATTATTCTCTGTGCCTCAGTGACCTCATCTGTCAAATGGGGATGAAGACAGGGAGCCTCACGGGGGGGGAGGGGGGCGGCAACCTGATGACCCCGTCTCTCCCCCAGCGCTTAGAACAGCGCTCTGCACAGAGGAAGCGCTTCACCAATACCAACATTATTATTAGGATTATTCTCTGGGCCTCAGTTCCCTCATCTGTCAAATGGGGATGAAGACTGGGAGCCTCACGGGGGACCACCTGATGACCCCCTCTCTCCCCCAGCGCTGAGAACAGCGCTCTGCACAGAGGAAGCGCTTAACAAATACCCACATTATTATTATTATTATAGTCAGGGGTTCATAAATACTAGTGAGTGAATGAATGAATGGGTGAGGGAATGAATGAATGAGTAGGCGCTTAAACCATAGCCCCCCGAGGAGGCCCCGCCCCGGACGCTCCCGGGCCATGACTCATCGGGGCCCCGGCGCGTGGGGGGGGGAGGGGGGGGGAGACGGCGACGACCGCGCATGCGTACGTCACCCGGCGGGGGCGGGAAGCGGCGGCGGCACGTGACCGCCCGCCCGGCGCGCGCCCGGGCCGCTCCCGCCCCCCCCCCCCCCTCCGACCACGCCGCGGCTGGGGCGTCCGCGCGCCCGGCCCCTCCCCCCCCGGGCCCGCCGGCCAATCGGCGGGCGGGGCGGGGCGCGCGGCCAATGGGGAGCGGGGAGCTCGGCCAATGGGGGCCAAGCCGGGAGGGAGGGGGGGGAGCGGGCGCCGCTCGGCGGGCTAATGAGGAGGGCTGAGGCGGAGGGGTGAGAGGTCACGGGCCGCCGCCCCTCCCCCTCCCTCCCTCCCTCCCTCCGTCCGTCCGTCCGTCTCGGGCGGCTGAGGCGCTCCCTCAGCGCTCGTTCCCTCCCGCCTCGGTGACCGCCCGTCCCCGTCTGGGTCTCTCCTTTTCTCCTCCACACGCTCAGCGCCATGGCGGCGGCGGCGGCGGCGGCGGCGGCGGCGGAGCAGCAACAGTTCTACCTGCTCCTGGGGAACCTGCTCAGCCCCGACAATGTGGTGCGGAAACAGGCCGAGGTAAAACCCCGTCTTCCCTCCTTCCCCGTCCCCGTCCCCCGGGGCGGCTCGGCCTGGGCAGGGCCCGGCCCGCCCGAGGCCCCACGTGGACGCCCCCCGCCCGCGCTCCCGCCCGCCCGGCCGTTACCCCCGTTAGGAGGCGCCGCTGCCGCCGCCCTCCAACATTCCTGGCCCCCAAATGCCGCCCCCAGGCCCAGGCCCAGGCCCAGGCCCGGCCCCGCGCGCAACACTCACTTCCCGCCACCCTCCACGCACACTTTTATCCTCCTTTCTTTTCCCTCGCCTTCTTTCCTTTCCGCTCCCCCATCTCCCTCCCTCCACCTCACCCCCCAACTCTCTTCCCCCTCATCTCCCCCCCATCTCCCCCCCCTCTCCCTTCGCCCCCCCCTCCCTTCGCCCCCCCCTCCCTTCGCCCCCCGTCTCCCTTCGCCCCCCATCTCCTCTCCCCCCCGTCCTCTCCCCCCCATCTCCCCCTATCCCCCCATCTCCTTCCCCCCATCTCCTTCTCCCCCCCCATCTCCTTCTCCCCCCCATCTCCCTTTCCTCCCCCCATCTCCCTTTCCCCCCCCCCATCTCCCTTTCCTCCCCCCCCATCTCCCTTTCCTCCCCCCCCATCTCCCTTTCCTCCCCCCCCATCTCCCTTTCCTCCCCCCCCCATCTCCCTTTCCTCCCCCCCCATCTCCCTTTCCCCCCCCCCCATCTCCCTTTCCCTCCCCCCCCATCTCCCTTTCCCTCCCCCCCCCATCTCCCTTTCCCTCCCCCCCCATCTCCCTTCTCCCCCCCCCCCCATCTCCCTTCTCCCTCCCCCCCCATCTCCCTTCTCCCTCTCCCCCCCCACCTCCCTTCTCCCTCTCCCCCCCACCTCCCTTCTCCCTCTCCCCCCCCACCTCCCTTCTCCCTCTCCCCCCCCACCTCCCTTCTCCCTCTCCCCCCCCACCTCCCTTCTCCCTCTCCCCCCCCACCTCCCTTCTCCCTCTCCCCCCCCACCTCCCTTCTCCCTCTCCCCCCCACCTCCCTTCTCCCTCTCCCCCCCCCACCGCCCATCTACCGCTCCCCCCCCCCAACACCCGTGTCCCCCTCCCCCCCCCACCTCCCTTCTCCCTCTCCCCCCCCACCTCCCTCCCCTCACCCCCAAATTCTTATGTAACCTTACTGATCCTCCTCTAGACTGTGAGCTCTTTGCGGGCAGGGATTGTCACTCTCTATTGCTGTATTGCATTTTCCCAGGCACATAAGTGCTTAATAAATATGAATGAATGAAAGCCCGTGTTTCACCCCCCAACCCAAGACTGTGAACTCACAGGGATTGTCATTCCTTACTGCTGTATTGTCCTTTCCCAAGCGCTTACTACAGTGCTCCGCGCACAGTAAGCGCTTAATAAATAGGAGTGAATGAATGAATCACCTCTCTCCTCCTCTCTCCCCTCCCCCCCAGGATGAGGCATAATTTCTGTACTTCTCTTCATGTCCGCCCCCCTCTCTAGACTGTAAGCTCGTGGGTGGGGAGCCCGTCTACCAGTCTGGATTCTCCCAAGCGGTTAGTACAGTGCTCTGCAAGGAGGAAGCGCCCAGGAAATAGGATGGAGTGCTTATCCCATCCCCTCCACTTTCACACTTCTCCTGCCATCCTCCTTACCCACCCACTCAATCCCCTCCCACCCCCTTTGCCAAACTGAGCTGCCCTGTCGGCCCCCATAGGCTTAGGCTGCTCATACCCTAACTTGCTTTGCTCCTTATCCCCTCATCCTTAACCCTCTAGTTGTGGAGGCTTGTTTCATATCATATTGAGGAATCGGAGTGGCCAGATTTCCCCCAGTCTCTAGGGTGACATTGCGGTCTTTAAATCAATCCATGCCATTTATAAGTAGGCACTCTCTGCCCTCATTCTGACGATTTCTTTAGGGCCACGCTCATATGTTTTTGTCTGAAACCTTTGAACCCATGACGCGCCTTACTTTCTCGTGGCTCAGTGGAAAGAGCCCGGGCTTGGGAGTCAGAGGGCGTGGGTTCAAATCCCAGCTCCACCACTTGTCAGCTGGGTGACAGTGGGCAAGTCACTTCACTGAGCCTTCAGTTACCTCGTCTGTAAAATGGGGATGAAGACTGTGAGGCCCACGTGGGACAACCTGATCACCTTGTATCCCTCCAGCGCTTAGAACAGTGCTTGGCACATAGTAAGTGCTTCACAAATGCCATCATTATTATTACTGTCTCTTCACCTAAGCCCCAGTTTTCCCTGGAGGGTCTAGAAGTCATTAGGGGGGTCTTCCACAGATCAGTTGACAAACTACCAAGGTACAGGATGAATAAAATTATTTTTTTTGAGGGGAGATTGTTAACCATTCAGACCATGCTGTTTGTCAATTGCTTGAATTCGAAAGTCCAGAAAACTCCTCTCTGTAAGAGTTCAACCTTTAAAGCTTCATTGAGCGTGGCTGGAGGTGTCTCAAAACTTTTGGAACCAGGAGTACAAGCAATTAAAAAAAAAAAAAACCACAGTCGTGCATCATTTCCCATAGGAAAGACGGCCGTAGAACCGTAAGGCTAATAAAGCCTTAAATGGGGTGGCGGTCGTTTTTTCTCCACCCTTGGAGAGATTTGACCATTATTTTAAAAACTGCCATGGTTTCGTTGCTTACTTTGAAGAACAATCTAACACGCTGATGACTTTTTAAAGATGGCTTTAGTTTTAAATTGTGCCAACTGAATGAAGTGCACTTCTGTTGTTGAAAAATCTTTGGTAGTCCTGATATAACCTGTGTTAATAAATCATTTTTACCGGTGCTTTCGCTACTAAGCTAACTTTTAGTACGCCCCAGCGCTTTTTTTCTCAGCAGACGTTTTCTCTGAAATAAAACCTGGCCTGTGGGATTCAAAGGAGAACTGCATGGTAATTAGTAAGCTAGGTTAATTCTTCTCTCTACCCCCCTCAGTTGCTTAGACCCTATTGTCAAGCTTAGTGGGGAATCTCTCTTCTATTGAACCAAATACCAGTGTCTGGATAAGCGCAAATTCCAATTGGTGCCTGTCCAGGGTCTTTTATCACTTCCATCACTTGAGTGGTGGTTACCAGAGTTCAGCAGATTCTTTTATAAGAAACAATTGGAAAAAAGTACTGATGTTCTGCCTAGCTCTATAATGAAAACAGTTGGGCAATGATTTTTTTTTTCCCTTTCTTCCAAACAGCATATGGAGAATATATTTTTATAACAAGGCAAAATTGAAATGCTGAGATCATGTATTTCAATCAGTGGTATTTACTGAGTATTTGCAGTATGCAGAGCACTGTACTAAATGCTTGGGACCGTACAGTTCAGCGGAGGTGGTAGGCACATTCCCTGCCCACAAGGAGCCAACAGTCTATAGGACCTTATTTGCCCTTCCGTGTTTGGCAAATAGCAAACACAGTTCATCGTTTTTTGTGCATGGTTACAGTTAAATCTCACCCTCAAGGAAATGGGGACTTAAGAAAAATGACATTTTCACTTTTAGGTATTAAAAAGTGACAATAGTATGTTGGCATTAAATATGTAGCAGTTATCATCTTAATGAGAGCCAATATTTCGATGCTGTACAATGCTTGAGTTGGTTCAGGTCCTGTCAATGTGATGAACTAAAGAAGCAAAAAGTTTTTGGAGAAAATATTGACTCAAGCCAATGTCCGTACCCGAAGAGGTTACAGTTTAGAATCTTCCTTGAACAGCTTTTTTTTTTGGCTGTTGCAGTTCTTTTGTCTTTTTAATTAAATCTTTTTTGAAATCCCCAGAACTTAAACTAAATAGAATTGAACGCTGCAGTTTGATAGGCACCCGTAAAAAGTATTTTCACAGGTTTTCTCTGAATTAACTGAAAATGTGGCAAGTGTTTGGTAAATACTTGAGTAATAAATACTTGACACACGGATTTCAAACCGTTGTTTTGTATTTGCAAGGAAAAATGCAAAAACAGTGTATGCGTGTGTATGAATATAGCTGGCTTTTGGTTTCAAAAGCGACACTGCCAATCCTGGAACATAGTCTGTGATAATGATAATAATAGTGTTGGTATTTGCTAAGCGTTTACTACGTGCAGAGCACTGTTCTAAGCACTGGGGGAGATACAGGGTCATCAGGTTGCCCCCCCGTGAGGCTCACAGTTAATCCCCATTTTACAGATGAGGTAACTAAGGCCCAGAGAAGTGAAGTGACTTGCCCACAGTCACACAGCTGACAAGGGGCAGAGCTGGGATTTGAACCCATGACCTCTGACTCCCAACCCCGGGCTCTTTCCACTGAGCCACGCTGCTTCTACACCTTATACACCTTGGACAGCAAGATGTAGCTGTATGGAGTTCTTGCTGTAGAATTTCTATGTATAATCATGGACAAAAAATGCTTGCTGTGGATGACATGTGGTTCATTTGACTTCTTTCATTCAGTAGTATTTATTGAGCGCTTACTATGTGCAGAGCACTGTACTAAGCGCTTGGGATGAACAAGTAGGCAACAGATAGAGACAGTCCCTGCCGTTTGACGGGCTTACAGTCTAATCGACTTCTTGTATGAGAAACTTTGTTCATGCAATGAACGAATCAGTTAAAGACGAAAAAAGCATTATGTATGTACATTTTAGGGGGCAGTGTGTAAATATTTAAATGTATACCCATAGGATATTTTTTAAAAAATTGTTTTTAGTCGCAGGAGAATTCAAGAAACAACACTACTGTCAGAGCAGTGTCCTATTGAATGCAGTATTCTTTCCCTGACAGTGCCATTAAGATGTTGGAGTCCGTAGGTTATTGATTTTTCTCCTTGACATCCGTCCTAATGATTAGGGATGGACCATCCATGGGGCTGACATGACCAAGGTCCTCCCGTTAGTATCCATTGTTGACCTCCATGGGTTTATGTAACTCTCTGGTGATCCTGCTAATATTTCTAAACTTCCCAACTTTCTGTGGTAGTGCATTCCCTAAGCTTAAAAGCTCCAGTGTGAGAAGTTTCCCTTTGTCTATTTTGAATCTAATGTCTTCAGACTTCAACGGATGCTCTCCTTTATCTGTGCATTTTGGAATTTAGTGAATAACAGTTCCATATCCTCTCCGCTTCCTGGCCACATGCTTCTTGATTTGTAAACTTCAGTCATGTTTGAACCTTTCTCATTTCTCAGTGCAAAAATTTCATTTTACCCTAGCAATCTGGATTCTTGGGAGTTTAAGCAAATGGTTCAATGAAATTTAAAAAAATTACAGGAGGTAAAAGAGGAGGTGAAAGAAGTCGTTCAAGAACGATAGTATTGTATTCTCTTTCAAATATTGACATTTCTTCATTCAGTGTATTCCATATACGCAGTCTAACTTTGCCCAGAAAGAATTTTGAGTATCCCTTTGATCCTTGTACAAAGCGTCATTAATGTCAAGGGGAATTAAATGAAAGGAAGAGAGAATGTCTTCCTTGTAGTGTATCAAAAACAACACATCTGACTGGTAGTGATGTATCCCATCCCTTCAGTTGCAGCTCTCTCATTACTTATTAGCACATCTACCCTAGGGCAGATTGGGAAAGAGAGAAAGGAGGGAAAGATGCAGGTGGAAATTGAAGCCACTAATGTTAAAATGAGCCTGTGGTTTCTCTGACTTGTATTTATTGGTGCCACACTTGAATTCCACTAGTAAGGATTACTTAAAGAATTAACAGAGTATTTTTATTTTAAAGATCTCAAAACGTTGGCCTTGATTTTTATCAACTTCATTCCACAAAGGTGGGGGTGGTAGCAAGAATGCTGCCCAGACTTGGAAAAAAACATTTTAAGATTATTAGCCGTAAATCAAAGCTGATTACCAATTAGTAATAATAATGGCATTTGTTAAGTGCTTATGATGTTCCAGGCAATGTACTAAGAGCTGGGGTGGATACAAGCAAATTGGGTTGGACACAGTCCCTGCCCCGCATGGGACTTAGTCTTAATCCCCATTTTACAGATGAGGTAACTGAGGTATAGAGAAGTGATTTGGCCAAGCCCACACAGTAGATGAGTGGTAAAACCGGGATTAGAACCCTTGACCTTTTTACTCCCAGGCCTGTGCTCTAGCCACTACGCCGTGTTTCCCCTACTTTAAGGGAGTAGGAAGGGCCTCCCCAGTATTAGCATTTTCTTACCTTTTAAAAAACTGCTCTTTTTCCATGATTTGTTTTTACTGCCACTAACCAGCTTAACGTTCAACCTCGCTTGGGCAAAAGTGGGCAGGAGGGTTTTTTTGTGCTTGATTTCTACAGTAGATCTTCTCAAATGCAGATTGTTGACCACTCACCAGTCATTTCTAAACTGGACCTGCAAACCACTGTAATGGAATGGCCATAGAAGACTACATGGAGGTTTTGTTGGCTGGAAAACATAGAAATCCTTGTGGGCAGCCGGCAGAGGGTCCTGCCTTCCGAAGCGGGACAGGTCCCATCCCACCCCGTGCCCTTGGCTCATTCTGAGTCCATATCAAGCTTGGCCCCATGCGAAGCATGTGTGCCTTTCCTTGTGTAGGTGGCTGACAGTTTTAAGTCCAAACAGCCAAAAGGATAAGCAGGAGTGTGCAAAATCACCATCCAGAAAGGACCTCTTACTCTCTCCCCTCTGCCGCCCCACCTTCACCCATTCATGTCTCTTCTCACCCCAAAAGTGGGGCCTGGACCACTTCTAAGACATTCCAGGTTTTCTTCTCTCCAACCACACCCCAACCCCACTTTCTTGGGTCAGGGGGCTGCAACACTTTGAGCCAGCGCTACGGACTCAGGACGTGAAAAGGGCAAACCCTGCTAGAGCCAGGCATGTCATCCTCTATGCGAAAGATTACACTTTTTCTGGCTTCTGTAATGCAGGAAACCATTCTGGTTGTTTGGCCATTATTTTTAAGGTGCTTAAAGAGAATGAGTCAGAGTTACTTGAAGACTTGATTCCCATCACTACTCATTTGATAGGCACTCCTTAGATCATTGTTGAAAACCCGTGAATCAAGGGAGTGAGGCCCAGTAGAAGAACATGGAACTGGGAAACAGGAGACCCAGATTCAAGTCTCAGAACTGCCGCCGACCTGCTACTTGACCTCGGGCATTGTCGCTTTACTTCTGAGCCTCAGTTTCCTCATCTGTAAAATGGGGATAAGGTAGATGGTGAGCCCTGGTGCTTAGCCGATAGTAAGCCTTGTGTAAGTGCAGTTGTTAAAAACAAGATATTAAATAAGAAGATCCAGAATGCAAGAATGATTATTCCTCTCCTAAACAATCATAGACTTAATAATAATAATAATGTTGGTATTTGTTAAGCGCTTACTATGTGCTATGTTCTAAGCGCTGGGGTAGACACAAGGGAATCAGGTTGTCCCACGTGGGGCTCACAGTCTTTATCCCCATTTTACAGATGAGGTAACTGAGTCACAGAGAAGTTAAGTGACTTGCCCACAGTCACACAGCTGACAAGTGGCGGAGCAGGAATTCGAACCCATGACCTCTGACTCCAAAGCCCGTGCTCTTTCCATTCTTGTAGGCTTGTTTCTGAAGAGGTCTGATATTGGGGAGAAGGCATAGTCGTCTCTCTCCATTCTATCATTTTTATTAAGATCTTGTATATAATTTGTCTGGCTACTCTGGGGCAACTGCCCATTGGTTTTTAAAATCTGTATTCACAGGCCTGTTACAGAGATTTTTAAGTTGCTAACATAATTAAGCCAAAATTCAATGCCATATTTTTCTGCATAGTCATTCATTTGAAAATATTCTTTCTAAATTAAGACTTTTTTTTTTTAGAAAAATCGACCATTAGGATAAAAATATTGCTGATGGGTTTTCTTCTTGAGCTGTTCTTTCATCCAGTGCCAGAAATCAGAGCACTCTGAAGTTAGTCACAGTCTGAGTTCATTCCCACTATCTTTATCAGTCTTTGGTTCAGTCTTTGCTACAAAGTTACTTTCCCTAAATATGCTTTCCTCCCATTTTGTCAGTGAGGAGCAGAGATTCAAATGTTAGAATTCGGTCATGGAGTTGGAAGTAAAATTCAAGCTGTTATCCAGCTAGTTTACCTTTTTTTAAAAAATATCATATTTTTTAAGCACTTACTGTGTATCAAGCACTGGCCTAAGAACTGGGGCAGATTCAAGAATAATCAGACCCCAGCTGAAACCCACTTCTGGCCAAACAATAATAATGATAGAATTTGTTAAGCACTCTGTGTCAAGCTCTGTGCCAAACACTGAGGCAGATACGGGCTAATCAGGAGGTATTCAATCCCTGACCCGCCAGGGGCTTATAGAGTTAAAGAAGAACAGGTATTGAAACCCTGTTTTGCAGATGAGGGACTGAGTCACAGAGAAGTTCCGTGACTTGCCCAATGTCACACAGCAGACAAGTGGCAGAGCCAGGGGTTCCCTGACTCCCAGGCCTCTGCTCTTTTTGCTAGGCCAGGCCGCTTCAGATTGGACACAGGGTCTGAGGGAGTGAGAAGAGATATTTTCTGTCCATTTTACAGAGGAGGTAACTGAAGCACCGAGAAGTTAAGTGACCCGCCCAAGGCTGCTGGTGGCCGCATTGTGTTCAGGATCTCACTCGGAGGAAGCTTGGTGAAGCGCCAAGCATCAGGATCCCTGGTTCCTTCCCCACAGAGCCCACACCTCCTCCTTCCTCCGGTTGAAAGTTGCTTTCCACCTCTGACCCCTGCCCTCACTAATCAGGTTCGACACAGTCCCTGTCTCCCGAGGGGCTGACAGTCTTAATCCCCATTTTACAGATGAGAGAACCGAGGCTCAGAGAAGTTAAGCGACATGCCCAGGGTCACACAGCCGACAAGTACCATTCAGTGAAGCTCCCATCCGTTGTCTCCTGTTATTGCTTTTTCTTGCATCCTTTGCTATTCGGTCATCTTTTTCTCCTAGCCATCACCTAGTTCTACCAATAACTGGCAGATCGTGCTTTGAAGTTTCAGTTCAACCCTTCTTCTTGGGACTCTGCAGATCCAAGCTCTTGTTTAGCTGGAGACTTTTGGTAGGCTCCCAGAAGTAAGGCTGAACTGGCCCAACAAGAATCCTGGGAAAATCCCAGTGAGCCACACAGCCGGTATCGGTTGATCTGGACTGCGACTGCAGCCCAGGTTGTAAATTCCTTGAGAAGAGGAAATATGTCTTCTAACGATTAAATAGAGAAGCAGGGTGGCCTTGTGGAAGGAGCACAGCTCTGGGAGTCAGGGGACCAGAGTTCTAATTTTGCCCACTCCACTGTGTGACCTTGGTTAAGTCACTGTACTTAGTTGTGTCTCAGTTTCCTTTGTAAAATGGGGATATTGTACCTGGCCAGACATCCTTGGGGAAAAGGCCTGGAGGCAAAAGGAATGCAGAAACTTCCTAGCGAGGAAGAGCTGGGGATGGTAAGGGAGCTTTGAGAGCCATCTGCATACAGGTGGTGGCTGAAGTTTTTTTTTTTTTTTTTTAAAAAAAAAGCCCATGATCTCCCTGAGAGAGCAAGCCTAGTCTAGTAAGGATGTCAAGTTGACAAGTCCCAGGATCAAACCCCATGTAACATCACTCCAAACTTTAGTTAGTTTGACACTGTGCTAAGGATAGCTAACCCTAGAGGTTATATTGTCAAAATCATACCTCACAGTTTTGGTCCTGAAGGCAAGGACAGATGGTCACCAAATCCTACAATTCCCAGGATAACTAGACTTCTTGAAGCTTAGAAGATGATAGGTCTGAACAAACAAAAGGAAGTACTTCATGCACTGGGTGAGAGGCATGCCGAGTGACCATGGGTAAGTCATTCAACTTTTCTGTGCCTCAGTTACCTCATCTCTAAAATGGGGATGAAGACTATGAGCTCCATGTGGGACAGGGTTGGACTGTATCCAACCTGATTAGCTGGTAGCTACCCCAGCACTTTGTAGAGTGCCTGGCACAGATGCCAATATAAAATAATTTACCATTTGGTGTTATAAGCCAAAAATATCAGTAGATTTAAGAGGGGTCAATATTGAATTACTAGAAAGAAAGTTGAGGAAATAGAGGGAAAAGTTAGGCATGGCTAAATGGAACATTCCCTAACGTTAAGGACTGAATGTCATAGATTGTGAACCCTTCAAGGGACAGGATCCAGGTCTAATGCCCACATCTCTACTCTTTCCTGGTGCTTAGTACAGTGCTCTTTTAAAAACAGTAAGCATTTAATATTATTTTTACTAAAAAAGAAACCGAGAACTTGCCTGGGCGGACCATGATTTGGAATCAGTAATTGTAGTTTTTTAGATGTCCTGAGGGATAGAATCCCAAGCTTTATTGCAGTTTCACTAAGTTACTATTGCTGCTGCTTGTACATATAGAAGGGGGTTATCAGATTTGTCTGGTAAAGTTGAATCCTATCAGAACCCCGTAGATGACACCTGATGTTTTAAGCTCCTAGGGCTTTTGAATTGATTTTTCTATTTTGTCCACCTTTTAATTCAGCTGCATCCTAGGAGTAAAGTGGACTCTTCACTCTTGCAAAGCCAAAATGCTCATCCTCTTCTGTACTCAACATGCCCCAGCCCTTACTTTTCTTTACAGTCTTCACTCCTGCAGATTGTCGTCCCTCCCACCCCTCCACAGCCCTTCAATTCTTTACTAAAGCTCAGTTCATGGAGCCTTCCCACTCTATTCCTGCATGAATCTAGACACACCAATTACCCCAACATCTCTCAACTCTTAGGTTTGTCTCAGATCTAAATCTCAGTGCTTAGCAAAGTGGCCCTGAACAATTTTTTTTGGCCAACTAAGCCATCCAAAGGGAATAGTTGAGGAAAAATCATTATGGAGGATAATGGAAAACAGGAAGAACATAGCAAGAGAAAAATAGTTTCTCTCTCTTTCAGATTTCCATTTCTTTCCCATTCTACCGTCTTCCCCCCCTCCCCCCACGAGGTTGTGGATGAGGCTTTGGGGGGGTGTCTGTCTTAGTCCATGTGAGAAACTAGGTCAATTCTAGGGAGGGTGCCTAGTGTCTTGGGCTGGAAAAGACCTTCGTGTGGCTCGGCCTTAGACCAGGTTTCAGGTATTGGTGGGCTGAGAGATTGAGAGGTGGGTGGAGGGCCTGTAATAAGGCCAATAACCATTTGCTTTACTAATTTTTTCAAAGCATCCACTGTCACCGAAAGTCTCTTGTTGCAATGATTTTGCCCACTTTTCAACGTACAGCATCCTCACAGTGCAGAAAAACTCAGTTTGATAACATTAGAGGGACTGAGGAATTGTACACTAGTAGATGTTGTATGAAGGGAATAGTAGCTCTTTTCTTACTTCCTGTTGCCTCCTCTGTTTGCATGATGTTAACATCATGCCTGTAACTGAATTCTACTGTAGTTATTAACTGAATTCTATTGTAGTTATAAAAAAAAATTGAATTTGAGAATGAACATGATTTTTCCCCCCCATAGGAAACCTATGAGACTATTCCGGGCCAGTCTAAGATTACATTCCTTTTACAAGCCATCAGAAATACAACTGCTGCTGAAGAGGTATGATTCCTTAATTTATTCATTCTCCAAAATGTAGTTTGTGTGGGATGGATTAAAGGGGAGATCTATTCATTTGAGTTCCTTAAATATGACTAGAGGTTATAGATTCTTTAGTTTTCCATGGGCACAGTGAATTATTGTTCTTTCTTAGATTTGGTTTATATTAGTGTGGACTGTTTTAGAATTGCTAAGGCTTTGATAGCATTCTTGTAGTCTGCAGAGGCTAAGCACCTTTGAAAAAGTTACTGAAGGCCTGCAGTTTGGTTATTTGAACCAAAAGGTGCCTAGAATTGCTATTTCAAAAGTAGAGCTATTTTCCTAAGGTTGAGACATTGGGTCATCTTTCTTTGACTGTCCCTGATTTGAGTTTTAAGGTCCCAATGCCCAAATTGTACAGGTTTGCTATAAATTGATAGAGAGGTGTTAAATTGTGCATCGTATGTATAGATGTGCTCTGGTCACTACTCAGACAAATCCAACAATTTAAAGAGAGTCCTTTTTGGAAAAAAGAGAAAGCCTTTGTGAATATTTGATCTAGAAGATCATGTTAATTGAAGAAGATAGGCCCTGAAACATGTCTTTATGTGAAAGGATTTGAAAGCACTTGCAGATGAAATGTGGAAGGTAGTAAGGAGATAGAGAGGAGGAAGTGCAGTATCTAAAGGTGATCAACGATTGACTTTAGTCTAAAGCTCTGGGTAATTCATTGCATTGAATTAAGAGTAAACAAATAGCTAATTTGTACTAGGAAGGACAGTTGTAATGTGACCTACACTTTAAAGCAGTTTGAAACAAGCTTTGGAGTGGACAATGGCAGAAAGCCAGACTGGAGGTAACAAAGGTAACCTTGGGACAGAGTTTTGCCATAAGGTTTGTTTTAAAATTTTGTGCATTTCATCTACTCACCTGTTCCAGCCAGGATGTAGTTTTTATGTAGAGTTTAGAATGATGAAAACACTGACAAAGATGTGTCCAAAATGTTTCTCTTTCTCTCTGACACTGCATCTGATTTTAAATGCTCCCTTTTCCAAACAAGCACACATACAAGTTATAGGAAAAACAGTGTGTGGCTTTACTGGAAAAACATGGGCCTTTGTGCAAGTCCCTTCACTTCTGTGCCTCATTTTACCTCATCTGTGAAAAGGGGATTAAGACTGGGAGCCCTATGTGGGACAAGGGACTGCGTCCAAACCAATTTACCTCTACTCGAGCCCTCAGTACAGTGCCTGGCACATAGTTAGTGCTTAACAAGTACTGCCAAAAATAAACTGAAGGACTAAAAGTGTTTTATATGGATCATCACAAATCCATAGACAATTGCTCAAATAAAAAATGAGTGACTATTTTACATGGTGGTGTTAGCAAGCCTTCTCATGAGTAAAGCTGAAAAACACAATGTAGGTAAATGAGGAGGGCAGGGGACAGAGACCATGTTAAGGCCAAGGTTTGAGAACTCAGAGTTATTAATCTGCTGGTGTCAACCTAAACACTTAGAGCTTTGCAGTTTGAGTTCTCACGGTGCCCTTGTCATTCTCATGCTGCTGGGAAGCAGCGTGGCTCAGTGGAAAAGAGACTGGGCTTTGGAGTCAGAGGTCATGAGTTCGACTCCCGGCTCTGCCACTTGTCAGCTGTGTGACTGTGGGCAAGTCACTTAACTTCTCTGCCTCAGTTACCTCATCTGTAAAATGGGGATCAACTGTGAGCCTCACTTGGGATAACCTGATTACCCTGTATCTGCCCCAGCGCTTAGAACAGTTGCTCTGCACATAGTAAGCGCTTAACAAAGGCCAACATTATTCTCCTAATTTGAAAACTCTTCAGAAGATCTGGGTGGAAGTAATGCGAGAGGTGTACCTCACTAGATGAATAGGCCTCTTTCCAACTTGAGATGATAGTAGAATCCACAGAGAGAAAGCAAAATTCTGTCTAAAGCCGTGACAGTGGCTTATCATTATAACTGGAAAAATTTGATCCTTTTTTTCCCTTCATTTTTGAGAGGTGGAATGTTGATGTGCTAAATTCTAAGTGAAGAAAAATGATTCCCTTACCTTTGTTCAGTGAATGGGCAGAGAAAGGCCTTTTACTCACGAAAGATATAGCCAGATAAACGAGGAATAGCTTCGTCAACTAGTGGAGGAGCACCAGTTTAAAGCCTTATTTTCTTTTCACAAGTAACCCATCACACATCACAGAATTGCTGAACTTTCTATTCTGTAGGCTAGGCAAATGGCTGCTGTCCTCCTGCGACGCCTTTTATCCTCTGCATTTGAGGAGGTTTATCCAACTCTTCCCCCCGATGTTCAGAATGCCATCAAAAGTGAACTGCTCTTGATTATCCAGATGGAAACCCAGTCTGGAATGAGGAAAAAAGTCTGTGACATTGCTGCAGAGCTGGCCAGGAATTTAGTAGGTATGAAGCGTGCCTCATCTGGTTTAGGAAGTGGGGGAGGGAAGAGAATGCCCAGCCAGGTGGGAGGGGTAGCCTTGTCCATCGGGATCCTTCCCCAGGGAGTTGGAGGGGGGAATGGGCGGTGGTGGGGATGGGGACATATGACAATGATCGGGGAGAAAGCAGACCCAAAAGTGTGGGGGGAAAGGGAAGATCTCACTGCAAAAAGTCTGCCCTCTTTACAGAAGAGGGTCTATGATGCATCAGGAGATAGGAATAAAACCCAGCCTTTGGGTGTACCCCCCACCCCTTCCCCAGGGAATTAGGGCTTCAGAGGTGGTGGCAAAAAAGAACAGCAGGATTGAGCCCAGCCAGCAGATGTTCCTCACTTGGTCCCCAGTGGTCTGGTCTCCCTTCTAAGCTGTTTCTACCCCCAGTATATGCCCTTTCTGCACCAGGGCGGGAGGACTCAGAGGCTTGGTGACCCTGTTACACTTTTCTATGAATAGATTTTCAGGAGGAGTCCTGATACTATTCACTGGACAGGAGTCTTACTTTGGATAAGGCTCTTTTTATATCAACATCATCATCAACAAACACCGTTCATTGAGCAATTACCGAGCAGATCTCTGAACCAGACACTCCCGATGTCAAGGAGAATGTTGGTACATTTGAAAGACAAAGGATTCGGTGTCTGCTACAGGATACCTGGCAATGGGTTCAAAATGCGGGGAACAAACACATGACTATTTTAGAAACGCAGATATTAAATATTTAGAACCTCTTGTCCTGTGGAGAGTAGGGCCTGAAAAAAATTAGCCTGACCTCAAGAAGCCTCCCAAAACAGTGGGGAGGAAGGGCACCCATTTGTACCAGGCTCCTCACTTCCCTTCTGTGCAGACTCCCATCTGTTTCCCGTCTTGGGGATTGTTCTCCCACCTCTTGCCTTGGTGGCTAGCAGCAAGCAGGCTTCTTGTTCCTTTCTTGCACAGACGCAAACTTCCACCATCTAAGGAAAGGTAAGGTGAGTCAGCTTCAGACTGTAAGCTCCTTGTGGGCAGGAATTGCGTCTACCAATTTTGTCGCATTACACTTCCTCAAGCAGGTAGTGTTGTGCCGTGCGCACAGTAAGTGTTGGTTCGATTGAGTGATCTCCTTCGACTTGGGTTCCTTCTGGTTTCTTTATACCATGAGTGCCCAATTCAATTTAATTGAATTGTAAGGCATTTGGGAAAGTTTTCCATGGCTGGACCTTCTCTCTGGAGTCATTGGTGGTTAGAGAGCCGTCATGGAGGGGGGTACTTTAATTGCAGTCCCACCTCAGTTTCTCTTAAAAATAGGAGGGAGGAAAATAGGGAGCAAAAGGTGGAGCAGCATTATACTGGACCCTGTAGAATAAAGGGTCCAGTAGAATAAAGAGAATAAATAGAATAACATTTCTAGAATAAAGAGCTGTCTTAGAAATAAGTCCCTCTGTACTTGGCATTGTCTTCATTATGTATGTAAAGAAGTACGTACACATTTCAAGAGATACCTAAGCCCATCTGCTTGCTACAGTATAAGGCAGCAGCTTAAACTGCTTTGTTTTAAATGTTCTAATGAACAGTATCACCTCAGAAAATCAAAGTAGTAAATTTTAGCCCATTTAAATGACTAAATATCTTTTGTTTCCAGATGAGGATGGGAATAATCAATGGCCAGAAGCTTTGAAGTTCCTTTTTGACTCAGTCAGTTCTCAAAATGTGGGACTGAGAGAAGCTGCCCTTCACATTTTCTGGTATGTGTGTGCTGTACTGTATTCTTACCGTTCTAACTCTTTGAAAAAAATGTTATGAAAAACTCCCTTAATTCCCACATATAACAAGGGGATTTTTTTTTAATGAAGGCTAAAGAAAAACTTGATTTGTTATATGCTAACTGTTCAGAAACAAATACCTTTAAATTTGCAAATGTTCTTTTCCTAATTTTGGTAAGGGAGAAGTTAGACACCTGCTGTTTGACTGTTCTTCCTCTGATTTAAATAATCCTGTGTCCCCCTAGTTTCCTTCCAACTGATATTTCTGCTGCTGGGAGGAATGGACTTTGAAAGCATTTCTTCTGTCCAATTCTCTTTCATCCCTCTTCCTCTGCCCTATACTTAATAAAATTCTCCAGCAGCCCGCTCTATCACATTCTTTGTAAAGCAGGATTGTGTGAGGGCTCAGGAGAGAGTGAGATTCCATTTTTTCTCTACCTCTTTGTGTCATTATTAGACCTCCGACCTTATAAGCTTCTCATTTTCCTGCTGAAGGTTATCAGAGTATGCATCTTATTTATTTTCTGTTGACCTCCCAAATAGAGATGTGGAGTTTCGCTTCATGCTGGTAAAATAACTTGAGATACTTTAATGAATTACTTAAACACATATATGCATTTGACATTGAGGCCTAGCTTTTTTTTTGAAATGGGACCCTGTTTTATTTTTTGCATACTTTTTAGGAATTTCCCTGGAATTTTTGGAAATCAACAACAACATTATTTGGATGTCATCAAACGGATGTTGGTTCAGTGTATGCAAGATCAGGAACACCCATCGGTAATTTTTTTTTTTCAGTTTCTTATGGTTAGCAGTTGGATTTTATTCAGTGCCTTAATTTATGTGGGGACTTTGTGCAGCAAAGCAGAATTCTTTTTACGGTATTTTTTTTTGCTTTTCAGTTTTAAAATTCAGAATAACGCTGGTATAAACAAAATGAGATCTTGAGTGAAAAACTTGAATATGCATCAAACGAAAATAACTGGCCTCCTCCATCTCATTTTTTTGCTTGCCTTTTCTAGATCAAGACATTATCTGCTAGGGCTGCAGCGGCATTTGTACTTGCTAATGAGCATAATATCACTCTGCTTAAACACTTCGCAGACTTGTTACCTGGGATCTTACAGGTAAGACAACAGTATAGGAAGATTATGGGGTTATTTCTAGTTTGTGTAAATGCAAGCCCAGGTGTATGATAGCTCTGAACTCTTTGACTATCACAATTCGAGTGAGCATTTTAAAGTGCTTGAAATGCTGGACTGATTATTTAGATGTCTTAGTAGACATGACTCTGCATGTACTTTCCCCAACAGGACTACCTGCAGCTCTGTGCACTCTTTGCACAGGGTAGACAATTGTTGACTAATCGGCTGAATAATTGCTTGTTGGAAGAAAGGGGAAAGAGATTGTCCTCAGGTCTGTGCCCTGAGGTGTCTGAAACTATGCATTGGGTCCTGGGGCCTCTTTTCTGAACTGATTTACACAATCAGAATAAAATTATAGCCAGTTTGCCTAATAGTAGCTGAGAGACCTCACTCTAGAAGGAATTAATTTTTGGAGGAGCTGGAAGTAGCTTTTTGATGTTAGAGCTGAGAAGAACAGGGTGCCAATTCTGGAGGGTGGGGTGACGATTGGAGCCACTGCCCCCACATAATTAGGGCCCTAAACTTCCCCCTGTATCTCTTGAGGTTCTCTGCTTTGGCTCTCACAGGAAAGGGGAGAACCTGCCAAAAACTGGAGCTCTCTTCTGACCTGGAGCCAGGAATAAATAGATACTCCAGGCCCTGCTGGTCTCGGCGGGGAACTGACTCCATGCCAAATCCCAACCGCTTCTCCAGTGTGTCTCCTTAGTCCTGTGAATGCTTGCATTGCCCCTTGCCGTGTGTGTGTGTGTTTTGCATGCACGTGCATCTCTCTGGCGCCACATGTGTGGATCATTCATTTTTCGACCTAGCCCTACCCCAGGTTTTCTGGAAATGGAAAGTTGGGCACCCTTGCAGCAGACTCTTAGTCAAAGATGATTGAGAAAAACACTACAGTCTCAGGCAGCCGTTGAGAGTGCAGTTCACTGTGCAGTTCACTTTGACTGTGTCGAAGGGTAGCAGTCAGTTTATTAAAGCCAAATAATCAAATAACATTTTAGCGAGTTTTTTCACTAGAGGTGAGAATAAAATGGAAAGTTGGAGCAGAGTTGCCTCCTGATGTTATTAATGAGTGAGTAGATTGGATTGGTTGATCAGTGGTATTTATCGAGCACTTACTGGGTGCAGACCACTGTTAAGCACTTGGGAGAGCATCAGTGTAACCGAGTTGGTAGACAGTTTTCTTTGTCCGCAGGACCTTATAGTCTAGAGAGATCTGTAAGTTGTCCAACATATGTGAAAGTCATGGAGTTTTCATAAATTTGTTTTTAAAAGTAGTTTTTATCAGGAGTGGCCAGAACTAATGAGTTGGTTAGGTGATGGAAAACTGGAAAAGGAAGGCTACATAAAATAGTATATATTTATAAAGTTGTACACAAATCTCCCTACCTTTTAGGATTTTGAATTTTAAAAAGGGCAATGCCAGCACATCTCTACAATGAACAGGTAAACATATCCTCAGATTGGAAATAAATTGAAATTGGGATTATTATTATTATTATTATGGTGTAAAGTGCTTACTTTGTGTACTTGTATTGTGCTAAGCACTGGGTTAAGGTACAAGACAGGTCCCACATTGGGCCTCACAGTCTCGGTGAGAGCAGATATTGAACCCCTAATTTGCAGATGAAGGAACTGAGGCAGAGAGAAATTGTGTTTTGCCCGAGGTCACACAGAAGGCAAGCATCAGATCTGGGATTAGAACCCAGGTCCTCTCCCAGACCCATGTTCTTTCCACTAGACCACACTGCTTCTCTAGTAATATAGCACATAGGAGTTATTCTCTTACTAGAAAAAAAACCTAGAAACAAAACAGAATTGCTGGAGGTTCTAAGAGAATATGTTGTAGGATTTCTGGTTCTCTCTTGTTGTGATAGTCTGGTTCTCTCAACACACTTGAGAGAAATGAAAATGACCTGTGACTCAGTGTTTTCGATTGCTTTAGTACCAGGTTTTCAAACAGCACTCCTGTCTTGCCCACATGAAATTTTTCTTTAGTAGACAGAGAATGGAGAGGGTCACAAATGGAACAAAAGGAACTTGCTGACTACTTTTTTCATCTCCCGCCACTCTTCTTAAGTACAAGGGCCAGCAGACCAATGAGTGGTCTTACCACCCAAATTGGGGTGGTGACATTCTTTTCTGTAACTGTGGTTGTCCTTCAGGACTCCCTTCTAGCCTCTGTACTCACTCCACTTCCTCAGGGAGAAAATCTGCTCATATGGTGTCATCAGTGTAGCTGACTCCCAAATCTAGGGGTCTAGCCTTGAACTCAAATCTGATTTTCAATAATGAAACTCATCCTGCCTAGCTGGATGAGATAATAGCACCTTAAACTTAATATGGGCAATTCCAAACTCATGTATGAGTCTTCTACTCTTCCACGTCTCCCTAACTCTATTTCTAATCATCCCTCACTCTTGTTTCTCCTGCCTCTGCTCCACTGCTTAAACTTTTTTCTGCTATATTTAGAAAACCATCCTTCCTTGGCTTCACAGAGCCACATTCTCCCCTTTCAAAACCTTCCCAAAGGTTACCTCCTCTGGAGACCTTCCTTAATTAATCCCTCTTTTTTGTCCCTAACATCCCTTTGGCTATCTCTTTATTCATATTACAGTTAATTATCCATTTGTGTCATCTCTGAATGTATTTTTTCGCTCTTAACCGGAGTATATCGATTTTATCTCCTCCATTAGACTGTAGGCTTTCTGGGATTGTCTTTTATTTTTGTATGTTCTCCAAGCACCTAGTAAAATGCTCAGTCATATTGCTGATTCCTAGGATTTTTTTTGAAATTCATCTTTGGTCGTATTAAGAATAAAAAAGAAATCAAATGAATTTTCCAGGCTTGGTCACGAAAATCAGTTACTGTTCCTTGCTTTTCACCCTTCCATCTTTGCCTTTCTCCCATGTCTCTTTGTTCCTGCCTCTTTCTTCCTCGTGTCTCTTTCCTTTGTCTGAGGGTCCTTTTTCCATCTCCCTGTCGACTAACAATCCATTAGGCCCAGCTGCTATTTCAAAGCAGAACCATTATTGGGGATATTGAGGAGAGAGGTGTCAGATCTGCTCCCCCCTTTCTAGTTTTATAGAGGCCCCTGGGTTTGGTTGAAGATGAGAAGTAAAAGGGACCCTGCTAATGCTGGAGTTTTGTACATCGAGTAAAAGAGTGTAGAGTGCATGCAGTGTTTGTTGGATAAATGAGTGGCTGAAGAATAAAACTGGTCAGGCTATTGCTTCTGTTATATATTTCTCGAGGATGTTTTGAGAAATGGAACAATGTGTGTCGTTATTTGATTACCTGAGAAGAAAGGAACTCCACAGATTACATTTTTGCTCTTTTTTTTCTTTTCCCTCATAGGCAGTAAACGAATCCTGTTACCAAAACGACGACTCTGTCCTAAAATCCCTTGTTGAGATCGCAGATACTGTTCCAAAGTTTTTACGCCCTCACTTAGAAGCGACTCTCCAGTTGAGTCTGAAGGTAAACTTAAATACTAGAGTGAAATTAACCTTTCTGTTTTGTTCTTATTTCTGATTGAGTATTTAAATCTTCTTGGGATTTTAGTTATGTGCAGACACCAGCCTCAACAATATGCAACGCCAGCTCGCCCTCGAAGTAATAGTGACCCTCTCTGAGACGGCTGCTGCTATGCTGAGAAAGCATACAAGTATTGTTGCACAGGCTAGTAAGTATTATTATTTTCTTTTATAGGAGCATTAGTTCATTTGTACAGCTAAAATGTAAACTTTGTTCAGAAAAAACTGCTCTGTGCTGAGAAGCAGCCTCCTCACTGGAACCCCAGTTTTGGCATGTGACTTCAGTGACACCACAGGTTTTCCTGAACTGTTACATGGAGAACTGTAATACTTGAAATATGTTTTAAGGGATTCTGTGGTGAAAATGGTGGGTGGGGATCTGAACAAGATAAAGAGTTTAGGGTGTGAAATGAATTTCAGTAAGATGGATTATAAAAAGTATTCATTCAGTATTCCTCTCTACTTTTTAAGATTCCTATCCCCTTTGGGAAGAATTGGATTTATAGTAAGACAACCTTGCTGCTAGGAAGAGATCCACATTTATGTAAATAGGACAGTAAGAACTGCAGGTTAATGGCTCATTAGTTGTCTGGAGTATGTGGTTTTGGAAAAACAATTTGCAGTACTTGTTTGTAGCACTGCCTCTTGACCATATGATTGGAAGTATCCTGCCATTAAGCTTTCATTGGCTTCATGACAGAAAAGTTTATCGGCTGTTCTTCTTTCTAGGTGCTCAGCACCACTATGGTATTTACCGAGCACTTACTCCGTCCCGACTGTACTAATTAGTATAATAGAAATGATAGATATGATAGTACTATAGAATAGGTCGACATGATCCCTGCCCTCAAGGACCTGACCATCTAGCAGTTAAAAATGTTCATCTTATCTGCTGTGACTTTAGAATTGTCTTCTGTTTTCCATGAATAGCTGCAAGGGCCATGCAGCTAAACTTACCATTTTTCTATCTTGTGCCCATGATCCAGAACCCTCAGTATTAGAAGCTAATTTCAGCCATTGAATGTGGCAGAGGAAACCGTTTCCAAAGCTGAAAATAACATTGGTAGCATTGTTTGACTATTTGTCTGAACAGTCAGGTTAAGCAGCCCTTTCATTTTAAAGACTCCAATTTTGACGTCAAGCTTGATTATTGATTTAATGCCAGAATATCTGCTACTTTGCTGACATAATACTACCATTTCACTTTTGAAATTTTGACAGCTATATTCTCCGTGCTCTTAGAGTACTTGGTCAAAAGATTTGGCTGTCAGTTATCTGCATTTTATATTCCACAGCTGTGATCTTATTTATACTACTGCTGCTTGTCACCACGCCACTCTGCTCAATGCTTAGTGCAGAGTAGACCCTTAATAAATACTGTAGATACTGATATCCACAGGATTATAAGTATGGAATTGGCATGTTGAAGTAAAATAGTTCATTTGGCATTATCTTTTATGATTCCGTCTCCTGTGCTTTCCCTTTTTGGACAGATTCCTATTGATGGAACTTCTAGACTTTGAATAACAAAATTTAAGCTTATCTTCAGCTGTGGGAGTGTCTTAATATCCTAAACTTGATGTAGAAAAGTGTGTGAATTCATCTGGTGGTCCAAGGAAACCTGAAGCAGACTAAGTTAATAGACATTAAATAGATATGATCTGAAAATCTAGAATTAATAGAAGTAAAACATTCATTCAATAGTATTTATTGAGCGCTTACTATGTGCAGAGCACTGTACTAAGCGCTTGGGATGAACTAGTCGGCAACAGATAGAGACAGTCCCTGCCGTTTGACGGGCTTACAGTCTAATCGGGGGAGACGGACAGACAAGAACAATGGCACTAAACAGCGTCAAGGGGAAGAACATCTCGTAAAAACAATGGCAACTAAATAGAATCAAGATGGCAACTAAATAGAATCAAGACTATACTGAGCCACAAGCACTCAGTGTCTTTCCAAGATCAGTGAACTGAAACCCAAATAGGGACATTAAAAGGCAAGTTCATTGGTGGAGTAAGAGATGGGGAGAAGATGAAAGATGCCCAGACCAGCTCCTAATCAGCACCTAGCTTGTCTTATCAGTAATTGATTTTTGATTTAAATAATGCTTGGACTTCATTCGATTGATGGTGTTTTGTGCAGAACTTTGTACTAAGCACTTGGGAGAGTACAAAACAGTTGGGAAACCCAATCTGTGCTGTCAGGGAGCATACAGAGTATCATGGGAAACATTTAAAATAAATTTCAGGTAGGGGAAGCAACTGAGTATAAGGATATGTGCATAAATGCTGTGGGGTTGGAGATGGCAGGGAGAGTACCTTAGTGCTCAAAGGGTGGCATTAAGTGCATGGGAGAGGCAGTAGGAAGGAAAAATAGGGTGTGGGTGGACGAGACATCAGTCAGTCATCCCTTGCTCATGCCTTCCCTTCTGCCTGGGAGTCTCTCCACCTACATATCCCTATTTTCAAATCCCTACAGAAACCTTATCTCCTCCAGGTCGGTGTTAAGAGGAGTGAAGTTTGCAGGCTGGGTTATAGTGGGAGAGGAATGAGGTTAAGTAAGGGGGAGGGAGCTGATTGAGCGCCTCGATTTGGATGGCGAGGAATCTCTGTTTGATGTGGAGATGGATGGGCAACCATTGGAGGCACTTGAAGTGGCAGGGGTGGGGAAGGTGGGCAGATCTTTTTTTTTTTCCAAAAGATGATCTGGGCAGCAGAGTGATGTATGGACTGGAGGAAGGGAGAGGCTGAAGTCAGGGAGGTCAGCAAGGAGGCTGGTGCAATAGTAAGAGACAGGATATAATAATGGTATTTGTTAAGCGCTTACTATGTGCCAAGCACTGTTCTAAGCACTGGGGGAGACACAAGGTAATCAGGTTGTCCCACGTGGGGCTCACACTTTTAATCCCCATTTTACAGAAAAGCCTAGCGAAGTGAAGTGATTTGCCCAAGGTCACCCAGCTGACAAGTGGAGGAGGCGGGATTAGAACCCACGACCTCTGACTCCCAAGCCCGGGCTCATTCCACTGAGCCACGCGGACCCAATATGACAAATGCCTGAACCACTGTGGATGCAGTTTGGATGGAGAGGAACGGGCAAATTCTGGAGATGATGTGGAGTTAGACATGACGACATTGAGTGACTGACTGAATATTTACCACTGTGATAGTCTTCCCATTCCCAGCCCCACAGATCTTATGTACATATCCTTATATTCTGCCATTTTCCTTAACCATAACTTCTTTTAATGTCTGTACCCCTCCTGTTTGTAAGCTCCTTGTGGGGCGGGATCATGTCTACCAACTCTATTGTACTCTTTCAAGCGCTTAGTTCAGTGTCCTGCACACAGTAAACGTTCAGTCAGTATCTTTTATTGATGCTGGTAGGAGGAGAGAAATGAGTCAAGGATAATGCCAAGGTTGTGGGCTTTTGAGACAGGAAGGATAGTGGTGTTATCTACAGTGGTGGAAAGTACAGGGGGAGGACAGCATTCTGTGAGGAAGACGAGACCATTCTGTTGTTTGGATGTGTTATGTTTAATGATTAGTTGGTTGTCAGCTATTTAATACTATTGATTCAAGTACCAAACTATTTTAGGATCTTTGAATGTTAATCCTCACTCCTGCCACTCACTTGCTGTGTGTCCCTGAAAGTTATTTATCCTGTAGTATATATATAGTTGTCCTTCATGCTCAAAGACGACACATTACTGATGGTGAAGTTCACTCGAGAGTGTTTATGACTGAAAGGGCCTTTCAATTTTCTTATCAATACATTTGTGAGATAGGACTTTTAGAGGGATGTTTGGAAATCTCATCAAAATGATTCTGTGTAGTAGCATGGGTTTCTCTTGAGAAAGGTGTAGGCAATTCTATAATAATTCCTTTGATTTTCCCCCTCCCCCCCCCATTTTATAGTTGGCAAGGGGAACAATGATTCAGAAGCGGGGAAAGACTAAATTTTATTGATTTGTCACATTTAAAGAACGATAAATACAACTGTGTAGTCATTATATAGTTTCTTTTATGATTGTGACTTTTCTTTTAGAAGGAGAAGCCAATTAATGTGTAATAGAGTAATTATTGCTGTTTTGGGGACATCTGAATAACTCAGAGATTGTGATAAGATATCTCTGCTAGTATTTAATGTCTCCTTTTTTTGTGAATACGGTCATTTGGTCCTCTGAAATGGACAATGTCTATATCCAAAAGCAATACCTCCTCAGAAGGGCAAAACAGAGCAAACACATTGCTTGACTTTACAGATAAAAACATAAAGTTTCCTTCCCCAACTTTACCCATCTCAAGGTTGCTAACTGGGTGACTGGCATAGTTAGGGTCTTTAATTCTTTACTTCTGTTGTAATCCTTTCAACCATTTAAATATATATGTGTGTGTATATATATTTAATAACCTTCAGGGACACACAGCAAGTGAGTGGCAGGAGTGAGGATTAACATTCGAAGATCCTAAACATGTATATATTTCCTGGATTATGGTTAATACTCTAAATTCTTTTCTATCCATTCTCACCTTCCTGCCACCCCACCACCATCTAACATTGATTCCCAGAATACAGAATACTTTCAATCACGTCACTTGTAAGGAGTAAGCCTCTCTAAGCCATGGTTTCTGTTGTCAAAAAAACTGCTTTTTGGTGGCACATAATTATCATTGCTCCGTCACAGTGGTTACATGAATAGCATATATTGACTACCCATTGTGTGCAGAGCATTGTATCAAATACTTGTGAAAGTAGAGTAGAATTATTATACATGAGTCCTGCCCATAAGGAATGTGCAATCTAGAGGGGATGCAGACATGTAAGTATAAGATCTATCCTTAAGTACTGTGGGAGCTGTGAGTACTTCAGTACATCAGAACAGATTTATGAATTCACTGTGGCAGTAAATAATCCATGCCTTTGTATTGTTTCCTGAAAGTAAACTGATTCCTTTTAGGACTACATCACATGAACATTAAAAAAATAATAAATTTGAATGTTCTCTTTTGGAGTGCAGGGAAACAGTGATTTTTTTTGTGTGTGTGTGTAAGTTCCTCAGATGCTGGCCATGATGGTTGATCTGGAAGAAGATGAGGACTGGTCAAATGCTGATGAGCTGGAAGATGATGATTTTGACAGGTAATCATCCAGAGCATGTTTTTCAAAAATTGAAGTCTTATGATGTAGTTGAGAATTTAGGATCGGGAATCATAAACATTTTTGAGTGCTAATTGTAAATTTGTCATCTTAGTTGTTTTGTGACTTTTGGCCTTTGGTGTTTTTTTTTTTAATAAATATGACCAAATCAGAGGGACTTTGAGGAAGCTAAATTCTTGAGTTTTTAATGACCTTCCTAAAGACATTATTACTTTTTCCACCTGAATAATCAAAATGACTATCACTATACCACACTGCTCTATACGCTAAGCCACGCTACACTTGTAAGAAGGAATTTCCCAGTAGAGAGTGGTATTAAACATTGAAGTGGGTTACGGAGTTAGTAAAATGCAATCTTCTGAAGATTTAAAAAAAGAATTGATTCTCTTTGTGGTGTGGCTTTGGTATGTTCCTTTCGAAGAAAGAGATGAACTAGACCTCATTCATTGCATATAGGTAAATATTTTTAGGTTTACCTAAGTGCTGCTAGACTTTTAGTGTCACGTATGTGTTTCAAATAAATAGAAGTTGAATTCATAAAAGGAATTAGGAATTTAGTTGCATTTATAACCATGTGTCTAGTTTAATAACCTCTTGCTTTAAGAAACTTACAGTGCACCACTTATTTATGTTTAGCAATGCAGTTGCTGGTGAAAGTGCTCTGGACAGAATGGCATGTGGACTTGGTGGAAAACTAGTTCTACCAATGATTAAGGAACATATCATGCAAATGCTTCAGAATCGTAAGTTCTTAATGTACACTTCAAACGCTGTAGTAGTGGACTCTGGCAAAGAAAAACCTGAATTCTTTGTGCAGTTACTTAGATTGCCTTTAAAGTAAGCCTCGTCACTTTCCAGCCTCTATAGTCTGTTGGATTTTTTTCAAGCGTGTTCTCAGTTTGGCAGAATTACACCCAGTCACCTTGAAGCTTTAAGAATAATCAGGTAAATAGAGCCACCGAGTAAATAGAGCTGACAATCTTCTTCCCACACGGGGCTCATCACGGTGAGGTAAAGGAGTAGGTGTCATATCCCCATTTTACCATTGAGAAAATTGGGCAAATCACTGAAATCTTTCTTGGTCTCAAAGTCATAGCAGGCATACCCAGCCGGTAGCAGAGATGGGAGTAGAACCCAGATCTCCTGTCTTCCGGTTCCAGGCTCTTTCTGCTGGGGCCCACTGCACCATTTGCACTTGTATGAATTCTAAAGGTAAATGATGTTTTAGGCATAGGAGAGGATTTGCACAAGTGCCTTCTCCTTCTTTGCTCCTTTCATTTCTTGTCATTTCATCCCAATCCATCCCTATGAATAGGGAACACAGGAGCCCCTGTCTTGGCTAGATGTATCTAATTATTCATTCATTCAGTCATATTTTTTGAGCTTTTACTGTGTGCAAAGCACTGTACTAAGCACTTGGGAGAGTACAATACAACAACAGACACATTCACTGTGAGCCACTGTGAGCTCACTGTGAGCCACTGTGAGCTCACTGTGAGCTCACAGTCCCGAGGGACTCTGCACACAGTCAGCGCTCAGTAAATGTCATTGATTAATTGACTGAGTGATCAAAAGGGTAGATTATCCAGCAGACTATCCCAGATAACTCCCTCCCCACCACCGTCTTCCAGTGGGGCTAGAAATTGCTTGGTCAAGGCTTTACTTTCCCTGTTTCCTTGGGCACCTCTAGAAAACTAGCCTGCTCCAGCCCTTGACTCTGGCTTCCCCAAGGATTCAAAGCCAGGTTGCAGGCAAAAGTGACTTACTCTAGTCATTTGTCTGTAGCTGTAGGTATTGTACTCTTTCAAGTGCTCAGTACAATGCTCTTCACCTAATACGTCCTCAGTAGTTACCAATGATTGATTTTGTCCTCTTTCCTGGAAACAGTTTTGCAGGACACTGGTGGGTCTTTTATCCTTACCAGAAGTGAAAACCTGGTTTTCCCTACTTCACTTTATGCTCTCCTTGCCATCTTTGGGTGGATAATATTCCCCTAAGGGGAGATACTTCCCCTATCACAACTCCTTTGCTCACTCAAGTTTTTCAGAACTACACACCGCCAGCTGCCTCTGATGGCCTGCTCCGTGGCTTAATGACCTGTCCCCATCTCCCCTCACTAAGAAACAGTAGCGTTCCTCTCTCCCTCTTCCAGCATGGGCTGAAATTTAGCCATTCCAGTCAGCAGCACCAGGTCAGACTTAATCACACAATTGGTAGCTCCAGAGTGTCAAATGGCAAGACATTGGGGTCATGTACCCCCTTTCTCTTTTTTACCTTCTACAGAGGGAACTTTTTTTAAAGAAAAAAAAATCAGGAAATGTCAAAGCAAAACCACAAGCTTTACAGAAACAGAGCCTGAAAAGGAAACCCACAGAATAGAGTTCTCCTCTTTTCTTAGGGAGTTCAATAAAGGATTCAGGGTTATGCCCTTAGAAGAAGAGAAGAGACCAATAGAGATAGGTCTCCATTCCCCTCCTCTCCCACTCGCATTCAGACTCCCCACCACTACCACTGAGCCCTCCTTATTTCATACCCAGAAATTCCCTCCATTAGTTGGCACTCAGTTATAAAAAAAAAAAAAAAAGAAATATGTGAGGGGTGTTCAGCATACCTCCCTGGCAGCACTCATTTCTTCTCTTTGTTGAAAGTTAAATGTTTAAGCTTTTTAATGTCTCTATACTTGTCTTCTCCTTAGATTGTAGGTGTACTGGGGGCAGAAAATATCTGATTTATTTGATTTACTAAGCGTTTCACTCAGCGCTTAAGTGTTCTGCAAATAGTAAGCCCTCAGTAAATACCATATTTATCAAAGATGATTCCTGTAGTTCAGCCACAGGGAGCAACCTTCTTTTTCCCAATCCACAGTCAGTACATGAAAACACAAAAGTCCTGTCTGTTTCTAAGAACCATAATAGCTCAAGCCAAAGGAAACAGGCAGTTTGTACTCCAAGTACCATGAGACAGGGAATCCAGGAAAGACCATTCCAAAGCACCATTACAGGCAGGATGGATCATAAACCAGGGGAATCCACAACCTCCTTAAATCTGTTAATGGAGAGAAATGTACAGCATTTCTCTTAATATTAATGGATATATTTAGATTCTCAGAACATTATTAGGTAGGCATTGTATAAAGTGGACCCCAAGTTAATGAACGAGTTATTGGAAGGGAGATCCTTTGGGAAACAACCACTCCGGGCAGTAGAAGTAAAAATAAAGTGGGAGAAAATGAAAGATTTCTTCTTCACCAACTGTTTCCTCCAATTAAAAGGGTTTCCCGAAACAAAGTATTCCTTCTGGAAGTTTGGCTTGGTTGCAGAATTTATGCAATTTAACTGGGCAGTTAAAAAGAACATTCCCATTTGGGTATTAATGGAATAATGTTTGAAAAGGTAGGGACTTATTTTTTGAGTCAAGATTGAGGATCCTTCAGATGAGAGGGTTTCAACTCAAGACTCTACCCAACAGACCATTGCTCCCATCAGTATCCTTGCTAGTAATGGCAAAAAAGAGTTGGAGCTGTCCCAAACATAAATACCAAACTCCAGGAGTTGAGTTAGCTAGGAAAAATAACCTCTGGCTAAAATGCCTACTCTAAAACCAGAGCTGACTCCAAAATTAGAATAACTGGGGTATTTGTTAAGCGTATCCTTTTTACTAAGCACTGGAAGGATACAAGATAATCAGGTGAGACATGGTCCCTGTTCCACATGGGGCTTCCTGTCCAGAGGAGAGGGAGAACAGGTATTTAATCCCCATTGCAACATATGAGGAAATGGAGGCATGGAGAAGTTGAGACTTGCCCAAGGTCACATGTCAAGTAAGTGGAAGAGGTAGGACTTGAACTCAAGTCCTCTAGCTCCCAGGCCATGCACTTTCCATTAGGTCAGCTGCTCCTTTGTGGAAACCATAGTCACAGGCAAAGTAGTTCTGCCTTCCAGAATTCACATTAACACTCAAGGAATTGAAGCACTTCACTGCTACGTCATTTCAAGAAAATTGCCCACGTTTCAGAATTTCTAAGATCCTCAGTACCAGGTCATTCCTAAAGATGGATGCATTGCTACCCAACCTGAATTGAGAATTTAGAGAGCCATGGGTGTCCCCAATAAGCCTGGATTTGTGGAAACTTCTCAATATCTCCACATCTGAAAAGACCATTTCACCCTAAGTGATTTGGGGCTGTTAATGACCAGTTAAGGCAAGTGTCCAGAAGGATTTATACCCAGACTGCAGGAAACTCACATGGCTCCAGTAGTGTAAAGAATTGAAACTAGATTATAGTAAAAGCTTCTCTTATTGATGAAGTCAATAGGCTGACAGCTCCCCTCCCAAAATGTTACCTGGACACATGGTTTGGTTTGAAAATCTTAATGTTTGAAAGTACTGTTCAGGTCAGTGCATCCAAGAGGAATGGTCTCAAGACAATTGACATCCCATAGTAGTAAGCACCCAGAGCTTCAGAGGGAGAACTGGGCGAGAAAAGAAGTAGTTTGTTGAGAATGGCTCTCGGCACACGGGCATCATTTGGGATCGCGGGCAAAAGTTGGGGTCGCAGAGGTATGGGAGAGGACTGGGGACAACTCCATGTAGGGGCAGGACCAAGATCTTAGTACAAGTGCTCTGCTCACAGTAAGCATCCAGTAAATAACAATTGATTGATGTAACTTTTTTCGAGTCCAAAAAATAACTCCAAAAGGTGGTCCATAAGACAGCCACCTGCTGTCCTGTCCCGAACACGTAAGCGATGCCCTGGTGTCCCCTCCAGTTTCTTCCTGGGCTTCGTTTATTAATTATATGACATATAATAAATGCATTATTTTCCCTTTTTATTGGGATACCTTTTGTTTGCAATTGTTGGCTTACTGACTGAATTCAGACTCCAGAAATCTGTGCTGCCTACAACACTTAATACAAAAATACTTTTCAGAATCAAAAGAGTATAGCTGGTGCACGTCAAAAAGAAAAAAAATATTTGCCTAAGTAAAATCCTTCTCAATAAAAGAGTTGTGTTCTTTATTGAAGTTGTAGCTAAACTATAGCGTGCCTCTGTCGATGTTACTCGCCCTTTTGACACTTCCTGATTGCAAATGGCATTTCCTGCCAATAACTTCATCGTCCTGTGAGCTTCCTTTTAAAATACAGAGGCCTAAAATCAACAGATGAGCTACCTACAGACTCTGTCACCTCACCTTTCTACTCCCTACTCCTTGTTCTTCACTTGCTTACCTGGTGTTTCTTAATTAGTCAATCAGTCGTATTTATTGAGGGCTTGTGCAGAGCTCTGTACTAAGCATATGAGAGAGTGCCATTCAACAGAATTAGCAGTCATGTTCCCTGCCCATAACGAGCGTACAGTCTAGAGGAAGAGCCTACAGCACCCAGTGTTCCCAGGTGGAATACTCCCATCCAAGTAGGAACCAGCTTAATTTATGAGGCTGTAAAGAAAAGACGTGAGGCTAGAGTCGAAGTACAGTTATTATTAAGATCCTCCATTAGACCAGTACTTCTCAAAGGAAAGTTTGCTCTGAAAATAATTTCATTTTTGCACAGAACATGCATATGTATGAGAGTTAGCTGAATCTCTGCCGGAGCTCTTTCTACACACACCTTCTCTCACCCTTTAGCCCTTCTCCCCTGCCTTTCTTGAATGCAGCCATTAAAAATTCCACTGGGGCTAGGATGCAAACTAAACAAGGAAAACTGCTAGTAGTAACTTGTTGAAAAGAATGATTTAATTGATCACTAAGAACATGCTAAAGAACGAACTTTACAGTTCTCAACACTGTCAATTAAAATGAAGTTATGACCAAGCAAAGTACACAGCAGGATGTCCAGACTGACCGGGCAGATGTGGTGGATTGATTATGATCACCCTTAAGATTAGTCCAAGGGGGAATGGGCAGAACATTTCACAACCTGCAAAAATTTGGGAAGAGAGATCATTAGATCTGGTCAATGGCGATCTGAGATATTTCAGGCAGAAGATAGATGGCATTGTCTGGCTTTGTGGAGAGAGGCGAGCCCTCCATATCCCTCCAAGAAACCTCACCTCAAGCCTGTAAAGTCCCTGTTGCCTCTTGCCCCCTGTTGAAAACAGGCCTTTGGGGAGAGAGAGGAGGGAAAACTCTGGCACACGGCTAGACCAAGAGCCCCTGTTCATTTATTCATTTGTGTTTATTGAGCAGTTACTGTGTGCAGAGCATATATAAGCACTTAGGAGAGTACTCTATAACAGTCACATTCCCTGCCCACAAGGATCTTACAGTGTAGAGGTGGGGAGACAAACATTAATAAAAATAAATTACTGGTGTGTATGTGTTGTAGGACTGGGAGCAGAGAAGAACAAAGGGAGCCAGTCAGGGTGATGCAGAAGGGAGTGGGAGATGAGGAAAAGTGGGGCTTGTTCTGGGAAGGCCTCTTGGAGGAAATGTGCTTTCAATAAGGCTTTGTGGGGGGAAGAGTAATTGTCAGATTTGAGGCGAGAGGGCGTTCCAGGCTGGAGGCAGGATGTGGGCGAGGAGTCGGCAGAGGGATAGGCGAGATGGAGGCACAGTGAGAAGGGTAGCACTAGAGGAGTGAAGTGTGCAGGCTGGGATGTAGCAGGAGAGCAGTGAGGTAGGTGGGGACCAGGTGATGGAGTGCCTTAAAGCCAATGGTGAGGAGTTTCGGTTTACTGCGGAGGGTGATGGGCAATCACTGGAGTTTTCCGAGTGGGGTGATATGTCCCAAATGTTTTTGTAGAAAAATGATTCAGGCAGCAGAGTGAAGTTTGGACTGGAGTGGGGACAGGCTGCAGTGGCCTCAGAAAAGGTCTTGATGTCACAATTCTTGCCTAACAGTTTAGACTCCCCTTCACCCCCATAAATGTAGCCTCAGTTCTATTCATCCAAATACTTAGCTAGAGGCAGTGGCTGTCTAGATGGAGGGAAAGGGAAGGTGCCTGGTGATCAGAATTCACTCTTCTCACTCAGCTGACTAGCAGGGGCTTGTGATCATACCAAAATGGTCCCATAGTCATAGGAGGCCAACTTCACCGCAGTGCACCAGGCATAAAACTGCTTCTAGATCTGTAATATCTCTCTCACGCCAGTGCATCTGTTGTAGCATACTCTTGTGATGTTACTCTCCTAGAGTTCTATGTACAGCTGTCTGACATACATGATCCTTAAAGTAAAACTTGGAAATTTTGCAAATGTTTAGGCTGTTGCTTCGTTAATTAATGAAATACTTCTGAAGTCTGTTTTCCCCATCCATCTCCTCTGGTGACAAGTGTTCGTTATTGACAGCCGTTTTCTCGTATTTCTTTGTTCTGTTTATCTGTAGCTGATTGGAAATACCGACATGCTGGCCTAATGGCCTTGTCTGCCATCGGAGAAGGTTGCCACCAGCAGATGGAAGGCATACTGAATGAAATAGTTAACTTCGTTTTGCTTTTTCTTCAGGACCCTGTAAGTCCCTCTTTCTATCACCTTGGTTGCATTTCTCAGCCACCTTTTATGAACTTTTGGAAAACTCACTGTGGTAAATATTGTTTCAGCATCCAAGGGTGAGGTATGCAGCCTGTAATGCAGTTGGACAGATGGCCACTGACTTTGCACCCAGTTTTCAAAAGAAATTCCATGAGAAGGTAAGTGACAAGCCAGCTATCGGATATTAGACTCTTGACTCTAAGCTTGTAGACTATCAGCTCGTGGTGGGCTGGGAACCCTTCTCCCAGCTCTGTTGTACTCTCCCAAGTGTCGTTCCACGGTACGCGCTTAATAAATACCTTCGATTAAACAGGATCACACAAGGGGACACTTCTTGACAGCCAGTGTGATGTTTTTTGCAGGTGATTGCAGCTCTTCTGCAGACAATGGAAGACCAAGCCAATCAACGGGTACAGGCCCATGCCGCTGCTGCCCTTATTAACTTTACGGAGGATTGCCCCAAATCGTTGCTGATTCCGTATTTGGATAATCTGGTGAAGCATCTTCATTCCACCATGGTGATTAAGCTTCAGGAGGTACGATTGAACTCAGTTTCTAGAGTCCTTTTTCTCCATATCTCTCAAGATTCTGTGCTTAAAGGTGGCAGCAATGAATCCACGCTAAGGGATGGCGGGGGGAAACAAAGGAATAAGCCAGAACAGAAGTAGGAGTTGCAGAGGAACAGGTCCTTTTTCTCCACAGCTCTCGAGGTTCTGTGCTTTAAAGTGGTGATAATGAATCCACAAGAAGGAATAAGACAGAACAGAAGTAGGAGCAGGTTTAGGACTTAAATCCTGGTGATGGCAGCAAATCCAAATGTTTAGGACCCTGCAGATGGTAGTCTAAGGGCCACCATGGTGCTAAAGAGAGACCCGCACTGGGCTCCTCCAGACTCCTCATTTTAGAATTTTCAGTGGGAGGTGACGGGAAGCGACCCAGGTCCTTCTGACTCCCAGGCCCGTGCTCTTTCCACTAGGCTATGCTGCGGGAATAGTTTTTTTTCCTGAGTTTCCCTTTTTAAACGGTTTCACCTGAATGTACTCATCTTAAAAATGAAAGTAAAACCCTTTCTCTCTTCTCCAAGCTGATTCAGAAAGGCACCAAGTTGGTTCTGGAGCAAGTTGTGACATCTATTGCGTCGGTTGCAGATACAGCAGAAGAAAAATTTGTTCCATACTATGATTTGTTTATGCCATCTCTGAAACACATTGTCGAGAATGCTGTTCAGAAAGAACTTAGACTCCTGAGAGGGAAGACTATTGAATGCATTAGTCTAATTGGTCTTGCAGTTGGTAAGGAAAAGGTAAGTTTTATGATGCATGATAGATATACCCTTTAACTGGGAGCTTCGAGCTTAAAGTTTTCAAAATCTGTGAATTTTTCTTCTGTTCTTTTTACCCACTGTGAGTTATAAAATTTACATGCAGGGTTGCGTTAGACAGATCGTACTAATTAAAAGAAAACTTGAATATTATTTTCTCAGCTGTTAGTGAATTTTAGAATTTATAATCTTTCAGAACTCAAGATTGTGAAGAAATAATGATTACTCAATATTATTTATAATTTTAATATTGTTTCTTCATATTCCTCTCCTCTTCATTTCATATTTATTGCGTTATTTTTAGTTGAGTTTCCTATGTCCAACGTGTTACTGTATTCTGATATCATGGAAACTGCACAAGCGTGAAAGTGCTGAACTTCTTTCCGCTCTCATGCAAAAAGCAATCCGTCTCAAGAGAAAAGATGAGATAGTAGATTTTCGCATTGCTTTTATCAGACAATCACATGGCTCCACATCCATGATTTGCAAAAGGATGAACCACATGGATTAAATAAGGTTACAGCAGATTTCAGACTCTTGCAGAGATGGCAATGAATGGCATTCAATTTCTGATTTATGTCTCTAGGTTTTTGGCAATCATATTAACAAATGTTTTATCTCTAGTTTATGCAAGATGCATCAGATGTGATGCAGCTGTTGCTGAAGACCCAAACAGACTTCAGTGATTTGGAAGACGATGATCCCCAGGTAAATTACACAAATACTATAGATTCTTCCTGGCTTACAGGAAGAATTTCATAGAACACATATTTTGGCAATAAATGGACAAGACCACTCTTCTGTAGTTGAAATCCTTTGCTCTGACCAACCAGGTGATAAAATTATAAGGGAAAGTTGAGGTCAGTCTTAATCTTTTCACTTGGTGAACTGTTTTATAGTCAAATGTAGCACTTGGGTGTAAGAAACTGTTTTAGGGATATTATATACATATGTATTTATAAAAGATAATGGCCTGATTCTGTAGATAATTAGTGACTAGTGTAAGGATTGGTCTCATTTTCAATTTGAGAAATACATTGTGTATCTCAATCTAAGAAATATATTGTATTTTCACTGAGAACCACAAAGCGTGGAGATTGATGAGTTTCTGAGCCATTTTAATGAACACATTTGCGATAGCAATAATGAAATGGCACAGACTAGGTTTTTGAAACACTGTGAGTTATAGATAACGGCTCACTTCCAATTGTTGTTTCCTGGTCACTCCTCGAGTTGCCATTTGTGCTGTTTGAGATGCTCAGTATAACCTGAAGGTTGTTGGTTAGAAACTTGTTGATTGCTTTTTGGGATTTAGCCATTGGGTAACACTGCAGATAGAGAGAAAAACAAAATTCCCAAAATGCATTACTGGTCATTTTAAAATATCTTTTTTTTATACTTTTTTTTAAGGAGTATTCAAAAAAGGAATATATGTTCCTGTTTTTATTGTTATTTCTCTATCATTTCAGATATCTTACATGATCTCAGCCTGGGCTAGAATGTGTAAGATCCTTGGGAAAGAATTTCAGCAGTACCTCCCAGTGGTTATGGGGCCTTTAATGAAGACTGCATCGATTAAACCTGAAGTCGCTCTCCTAGACAGTAAGTGCTAAATTGGGTTACTTTATTGATCAAAAAGCCTTTCCTAAACATGTCTTAATGCTTATTTTTCTCTCCTGTAACAGCACAAGACATGGAGAATATGAGTGATGATGATGGCTGGGAATTTGTGAACCTTGGAGACCAGCAAAGTTTTGGGATTAAAACTGCAGGTCTTGAGGAAAAGTCAACAGCTTGCCAGATGTTGGTAGGTGATAGTATCCATTGACTGACTTGTTTTAGCTACAAGGGGCTACCCTGAGGAGCGGCCATCCCACACTGCTTGCTTCCTGGAGTTACCTCCAGCGTCCGTCTCACCCCACTCCCCGCTGTTCTGAGTGATTTTCCTGCTCTCCTTCCCTCATCCCAAACTCAGCCTCCCTTCCAAACTCCAGTGTTTTTCCATTTTTAACCTAGAGACGTTCTTGGTACCACCCTCCTGTTCCCTTCTGTTCTCTTCTCCCTTGAAACTCCAGCCCCCTTCCTCAGCTGTGAGAGTGGAGGCTCTAGCTGGGATTGCCCGCTGGGAAGGGAAAGGATGGAGGCGGCAGTGGCTGTGCAAGCAGCCGCAGTGGTTCCCTCCGATGGAAGTTAAGACAGAAAAATACTTAAGTGCTGGGCTCCGTCTGGGACACGGGAGGTCAAGACTGAGATTACAGAGCGGGCACGTCAACTTTAGGAAAGGGGAAAGAGGAAGGAGCAAGTAAAATATTTACAATGATTTTCATTTGCCTGTGGGGCTCACCCATCGTATTAAAGGTGGTTCTGGAATGGAATCAAATTGACTGCACTTGAGTCTGGGGGAAAACATACACACCCGTTACAGTGGTACTTCAAGAAATGCAACTTAGCCAAGATGGGAGGTGCAACTGTATTAATCAGGGGTATTTATTGAGAGCTTGCTGGGTGCAGAGCATTGTTCTAAGCTCTTGGGAGAGTGTAATACAATACAATTGGTAGACACCATCCCTGCCCTCAAGGAGCGTACAGTTCTTCATAAATGATATTGAGGTGGGAAAGGGAAGTGTAGTACAGGAAACCGATCTATCCCTCTGCGGGTTAGAATCACCATGCTTGTGGGATTTAGGAGGCTGATGATTTTGGTGTAATTTATTAAATATTCTGAGCTCACTTACACTGATGCCATTCAGTCTCTCCAATTCCAGTCTTCAGAGGGTCATTTTTTTATTTGTTATTACTGTATTGTCAGTGTGTGTCGGGCTACGAATTTGCAGTCCTTTGTTTTCAAATACCTATGTTCCTACCCTGAAATAGAGATTAGAAATGTGAACGGCATCCATGAGAAAAACTAAAAAGTCTGCCCAATTTCTGGGATTGTTTGTGATACAGAACAGGCTAGAAAGATTCTGCCAAAGACGAAACAATATGGCCAGTTTACCTATTAAACTAGTCCTTTAGAATAAGTTTTTCCTTCAACTTTGATTTAGGTAGCTATTTGTTTTAGAAGATTGTCACTTCTAAACTTCTTTAGAATATAGTTTTCCCCGTAAATACTTTTATTTAAAGTAATAGGGCTTCCATGAGAGGATACAAAAGCTTCACTTTTCCTTACAACAGCTATGAAGCATTTGTTTTAAAGTATGAACATTTGCTACTCAGCCACATTGTTCTAGCTCTGTATACAGGGATGGAAGAAACAAAAGGTTTTATCCTTGCCTTTGAGCCAGTGTTACCCTCTGATTAAAGAGGTCTTCCCCATCCCACAGTACTTATGTACCTTACTTTAAATTGTATATTATAAATTATTTATTCATACTAATGTCCCTCTCCCCTACTAGACTGTTAGGTCGTTGTGGGCAGGGAATGGGTCCAGCAACTCCATTGTATTGTACTCTCCCAAGTGCTTAGTATAGTACTCTGCACACAGTAAGCGCTCAGTAAATACCACTAACGGATTATCCTACCATAGAATTTAGAGTTCTGTTTTCAACTCCTGTAAACTGAACTTCTTCTGTTGACTGACTCATCAATATTCTTGATCCCCCAAGGTTTACCCGTCTTCCTACAGATCTAGGAAGAGCGTTTTAATAAAAACAAAGCAAATATTGTGAAAAACCTATCCACGAACCTTACACAGTATCAATTATTGCAGTTGAAACTTTTGAAGAAAATAGAAATTTAACCTGAGTTCATTCACAAAAGTCGCGCTTAGAATGTTGATATGGTTTGTGTCCACCCTCTTAATTAAAAGGTTTACTGTAAGTTCATGTCTAACATCTCAGTTGATATTGACTTTTTTCAATATTTGTTTTTCAGGTTTGCTATGCGAAAGAGTTAAAGGAAGGTTTTGTGGAGTACACCGAACAAGTTGTAAAGCTCATGGTTCCTCTGCTGAAATTTTATTTCCATGATGATATCCTATGACATTTGAAGGCATCTAACTCCAGAATTTTGAGCTTTTTATACCTAGAATTGTAAAGTATTAGAAATACATGATCCTTTAGCCAAATGTCTCTAAAAACAATCTCCAAAGTAAGATGGTAAAACTAAATAGGGCAAAGGGCCAATTGGAGATTTCCTAATCCTGTGAAGAAAAAATCATAAGGGCTAGGTACAGTAGAATTAGCTTTCCAGATAAGCAAGTGTCTTCTCTCAGTTTTGGGTGATGCTTTCCTCTTCAGGGGCACTCTTATAGACAGCCCATGCTATTCAGCATGAGGAGTTTGAGATTAAAGCCCCAAATCTTCCCAGAATTCTTCATCTTGGACTAGATTAGTCATTTAGAGACGACTAAATTGGGTTCTCGGTGGTCCTGCTTTGATCTCTGATCCCAGAAGTCGGGACACAAATGGTGCCAGGCCTCACGATTCTTGTGGTAGGTTACCTATCCACAGTACTAGCTCCTCCCCCTAGGCTCCAAAGGCCCAAAGATAATTCAGTGTCTGATGTCATCTTTTTCCCTTCCCTCTCCTTTTGACTGTTTCAATTCTTGCTAGTGGAATCGGAAATAAAGTGGGTCTCCTACTCTGGAGCAGATGGCAACCTAAGCCAGGTTAGCTCCATCTGCCACTTGCTTTCTAATTATTTTGACGAGGGAGTGTTGTAAATTGCCATTTAAAAAAAGCTTAGAATGAGGGTAGGATGGAGGCAAGGCAACTAGCTCAGGAGTTTGTCACATTACACCAGGCATAAGGTGATAGCGGTTTGTTCTAGAGCTGTGACTGCAAGAGTGATGAAGTCGTATACACGGAATAAAACTGAGAGTCTGCAGAACTTGGAGACGTTGCAACTGGGGAATGAGTGAGACCAATCAAAAATGACTTTGAATGTTGCAAATTTGGGTGGCAAAGAATGTTTTATCTGAAGTTGTTTCATTGTGGAATAGAAACTGTTGATAAGTTACCACCTCCTTTTGGCACATTGCCAGGTACTCGTGTTTAACGGGAGGCTGCCGGCTGCTTTTAAATGCTCAAGAGCCAGGCGGCTAGCCCACCAGTTCCTGTCCTGCGTGATGGTTCATTTCCTTAATTAATGAAACGCGTCCGAGTGGCAGCAGCCGAATCCATGCCACTGCTCTTGGAATGTGCAAGAGTCCGGGGCCCAGAATATCTTACCCAGATGTGGCATTTCATGTGTGATGCCCTTATCAAGGCTATTGGGACCGAACCAGATTCAGATGTACTCTCAGAGATCATGCATTCTTTTGCAAAGGTGAGGTTTAGTGTTACTTTGGGTGAAGAAATTTCCTATTTTCTCTTAAGGTGAATCAAGTGTTCATTTTACTCCTAGTACAAAGAAAACATATTAAAACTTTGTCCGCTTTTAAATGGTGTCTTGGCAAGATTTGGGGTGGTGAGGTCCTATGTATCAGGGTTTATTTCTTCCCCCATGACAGGCAATACTCAGTCACAAGTTTATCCGTTTTTCTTAGCAAATTTGAACTGTCATTTCTTGTTAGCTTAATGAGTTTGTGTCAAATTGCTGTTGCTATTTTTGTCTAATTTTAAATGTGACCTTAGCTAGAAGGGTAGGGTTTTTATAGTCATTGCTAGATTCAACAAAATCTACCTTTGAAGTCATTAAAGTCTTCTTAGGAACCTTATAAAATAAGCTGCAACTTTTTGAGGCTTTATAAAAATAAAAAAAAACTTTTTTCCATAGTGCATTGAGGTAATGGGAGATGGATGCCTTAATAATGAACACTTTGAAGAACTTGGAGGCATACTGAAAGGAAAACTAGAAGAGCACTTTAAAAATCAGGAACTGAGGCAAGGTAAGGAACTCGCTTCTTTGATCCTGAATTTGATTCCTGATTAGCAATTTCTGAAAATTCTTACTATATTTTGCACCATCTGAAGCCATCTTTTTTGTTGTCTTTTAGTTAAAAGGCAAGATGAAGACTATGATGAACAAGTTGAAGAGTCACTACAAGATGAAGTAAGTTATTCCGTTTTTATTTGTGTGATCTCTTGAGTCTGGAAAAGAATCATTAGCAATGAATACTGTAAATCAAGTGCAGTGGCCATTTTAATATGGAGAGCCTTTATGTAGCAATCTCTGTTATTAGGACAGAGAGATTAACTCCATTCCTGAGCAATGTGAATGAGTTTGCCCCAAGATTTATGGGTAGGTGACTAATAGACAATAGAATGCAGAAAATTAAATTGGAATGTTTGAAGAAGTTGTCGCATCAGGTTTCTCTCCTGGCATCCAGCATTCTGAGCTTAGATATTCAGTCTTGAAAATGTGAATGTTGTGGACAGCCAACCATCACATATGGAGAGGCTTGCAGCCATATTCCAGGCAACAGGCCCTTTGGATAATCTGGCTAGACAAATTATTTTATTTCCTAAGAATTCCCTACAGATTTCTTAGCCTGCCCATATAAGTTACTGAGACTTGGTCTCTTGGGATATTGTTTGGTTTGTGAGCTGTTAAATGTTTTCTTACTTATTACTAGGTAGTTAAAAGTTGCTGTCACCTACCTTTTATATCTGGAACGACTTAGAAAGTTTTCAAAAAATGATTGAGACACTCCAATAAAAATAAATATCTAAACATTTTTTTTAGGATGACAATGATGTCTATATTCTGACCAAAGTGTCAGATATTTTGCACTCAATATTCAGTAGCTACAAGGAAAAAGTATTGCCTTGGTTTGAACAGCTGCTCCCGCTAATTGTCAACCTAATTGTAAGTATTATACATATTTATAGATCAAGTGTGGTTAGACTGGGTTAACTATAAATATAGGATGAATTAAGATAAAGTGTTAACCTTTTGCTGGCTAATTGACGGAGTTTCAAGTTGTAAATGCAGACGAGCCTGGTTCCAAGTCACCAAGATGGAGAACCCGTGCTAAGGACTTTATTTAAGTGCTGGTGGGTTGTGCGACACCTCTCGCTCTTATCCCTACTGGAGATGTACCCTTTTGGGCAGTGGGTACGAAAGGCAGAGTGGGCAAGAGTACGTATAGCACATTTGTAAAGGACTTACAAGGTCTCACGTAGGCCCGGAGTGTCCAGGGTAGAGTGCTGGTTCTGTGCCTGTAGCATCACAGTTTTCATATACCTGTTACTTTTGTGACACTTGTTTTCTTCAATACATTACATTTCCAACTGAGGTCATTTTTTTGACCGAGTTGTCTAACAGAACGCTACTCATTCCTGAATCGTTCTCAGTCATATATTAAGAAAATGGTTGCTAAATATGGGGAAATTTTGAAGACAAACTGTCCTCGAGTTTAGTCTGTGGGAGATAAAGAGATTTTTGGTTTGGTTTGGTTTTTTTAAATCTCAGCTTTAAAGGCTGGAAGCCATGAAAAACTTCGAAGTCATAACAAAACTTGCAGCTGTGTCAGAGTAAAGAAAAGCCAGACACACGGTTGCCAAACTTATGCTTCGTAACTAGATGTTATAAACGCACTTTGGATTTCAAGGTGGTCGGGTCAGCAGGAAGTTGTCCTGGCCAACCATGCCACATCGGCTCTCATTACCGCTCTCTGTTCCGTAATCGTCGGCAGGAGATTAAGAAACTGCTGGGTCATCTGCACTCCAATGGGAAGAGTGAAGTTTCAGTAGTATTGATTGAGCCCCCACTATGTACAGAGCCTTGCTTTGAGGTCGTAGAAGAGTACAGTGCAATAAGTAAATGCGATCCCTACCCTCAGAAAGTTTACAGTCTATCCGGGGAGGCACAGTAAAATAATTTACAGAAAGGAGTGTTATACCTGTTCCCTTACTTCAAGGTAACGCTGGAAGGCCTACCTTGGCCATAATATATTCCTTTCCCTTCCCTCGACTGACTTGAAGAGTGTGATTTTATTATAGACGGTTCAGTTTAGCATTAGGTGATGTGTAGGTGGTAGATCTCTGGATGTTATAGCAAGTTGCTCTCTTTGCTCAATAAGATGTGACAGATACTTTGAATGCTTAGTACTGTATTTAAATGTGTACACAAAAATTTAAAACCTTTTAATATTGGTTCAATATGTGTCTCCCCTCCCCCCAATAAAATGCCAGCTCATCTGCCAAATTTATGAAATCTTACTAGCTTTTTTTTGTTTTGTAGTGTCCACATAGGCCATGGCCAGACAGACAGTGGGGCTTATGCATCTTTGATGACATCATTGAACATTGCAGTCCATCCTCATTTAAATACGCAGAATATTTCTTAAGGTCAATGCTTCAATATGTATGTGACAGCAGTCCAGAAGTCAGGCAAGCTGCTGCTTATGGCCTGGGAGTTATGGCACAGTTTGGTGGGGACAATTACCGGCCTTTCTGCACAGGTACTTGTAGCTTAAGTGTATTTGATTTAATTATATTAATGATCCTTTTTCCTGCATGAATTGTTTTTGAAGAATTTCAAGTTTCTGGAAATGCCCTCGTTGCTTTCGTTCGTGGCCTTTTCTTCAGAATCCTGAAAATGAGGGATCCCATAATTCATAAAAGTTAACTATAGATATTAAGCCAAAAGGATTTCCAACAGAGTGAAACCATATTCATCCTAAAGGGAGGTGGTGGGGAGGATTCATTCTGAACTGATAAAAAAAAAAATATGCAGTTACTACTGTCTACCATAGTGCCCTCCCTCTTCATCTGCAATGTGTCCAACTTCAAGCTTAACTTCCTGGGGTCTGGGCTAGTCTTTTTCCAATTGTCTCTTCAGATAAACCAGTAGCCAATAACGGGATTCACAGGTGCTGGAGTATAGCTCCCTGTGACTCCCTACTGCTTCTGAATCTCCTGCTGCTTTCAGCCTCATGGAGCTTCTGTTATAATAATAATAATAATAATAATAATAATGTTGGTATTTGTGAAGTGCTTACTATGTACTGAGCACTGTTCTAAGCTCTGGGGTAGATACAGGGTAATCAGTTTATCCCACGTGAGGCTCACAGTCTTAATCCCCATTTTCCAGATGAGGTAACAGGCACCGAGAAGTGAAGTGACTTGCCCAAAGTCACACAGCTGACAGATGGTGGAGCCGGGATTAGAACCCATGACCTCTGACTCCTAAGCCCGGACTCTTTCCACTGAGCCAGTTTAGGTCAGCCACTTGTTTCTATAAATTTAAAATCAGCCTTTCTCTGGCAGCAAGAGAGAAAGTACTGAGGGTGAATCATCACAGAGTCATTCATTCAGTCTGATTTATTGAGCGCTTACTGTGTGCAGAGCACTGTGCTAAGCACTTAGAAAGTACAGTTCAGCAATAGAGAGAGACAGTCCCTGCTCACACCAGGCTTAGAGTCTAGAAGATTCTGGATTAGTGTGGCTTAAATTCCTGGCATTTTATTGTTTCATAAATTTTCTATTTAAAATACTTATTTAAAATTGTAAAAGTGGGGTGAAAGAGCAGAGGTTAATATTGCATTTTGCGCTAAGGCTTTATAATGGAGGTTTACATATGTAAATATATATATATAAATGTACAGGTGTGCAAACTGAAACTCGTTTGGATCATTAGAAGTGGGATGGTAGGGTAACTTTCCATGATAACCAAAAACAATTATATTCAGTTACCTGAGCTAGCCCTAGTCCTGACTAATTCAAGTAATTAGCTTTGAATTGTTTTTTATAACGGAATGTTTAGGGATACTCTACAGTGATACCTCAATTCACTGAGAAGATGCATTTATTCCTTGGTGTGACTTTATCAGAGACCTCGTTGCCAGGAGGTGGTATGATCTGGGAAGCACGGTGATTTATATTCACTGACTTCAGAAGAGGAGTTGCATATAGGAATGCAAATTTTAAACCAGCTGATGTTTATAAGGTGGCCTGGAGGGTGGTTTGATAGCAACAGCATCTGGAGGCCTCAAAACCATTTCCTAGAGATCCTGTAAGCATGAGGACAAAACAGTTGACCAGCTAGCTAGTCAGAAAAGATATTGTTTGTCACCCAGGCCTTCTTGTTTAATTTCCAATCAATTCGTAGATTAGGTTTTGAGACTCTCGGATCAAGGCATTTCCAAAAAAAGAGGTGGTAGTCATGGTCCCTCCCGTCAAGGAACTTACAGTCTAGCGCAAGAGACTGACAGTAAAATAAGTTATAGGTAGAGGAAGCAGCAGCGTATAAGGATATGTATATAAGTGCTATGGGGCTGAGGATGGGACAATATTCAGAGGATTGAAGGGGTACAGACCCAAGGGCGTGCGTGACAATGGAGAGAGAATAGACAGGGAAATGAGAGATTAGATAGGGAAGGCCTCTTGAAGGAAATGTGATTTTAGTAGGGCTTTGAAGGTGAGGAAGGTGGTAATCTGTTGGATATGAAGGGGGAGGAGTTTCCAGGCCAAGGGGAGGGTTGGGTCATGAGCAAAGGGGTCAACCAAAGGGGTCAACCGCAAGAGAGGACATAGAGGTACAGTGAGAAGCAGAGTGGCCTAGTGGATAGAGCATGGGCCTGGGAGTCAGAAGGACCTGGATTCTTATCCCGGCTATACTACTTGTCTGCTGTGGGACTTTGGCCAAATTTCTCTTTGTATTTAGTTTCCCACACTGAGGGATGCGTGGCTTTGTGTCATGTGGTCCACCGAAACCCTGAATGTGTTCTTCATTTTCTCCATAGCACCGCTTTGGTCCAGTGAGAGTAAACCAGGAGTAAGGGAACCGCCCACTTAAACTTAGCCCAAACAGACAAGCTGCTTCACTTTTCATCTCTCTTCCCTTCTTCTGATGTGCATCCTTATGTACAATCAATCAATTGTATGTATTGATTGCTTACTGTTTGCAGAGCACTCTACTAAGCGCTTGGGAGAATACAGTAGAGCAGAGTTGGTAGACACATTCCTTGTCCACAAGGAACTTGCATTCTAAAAGGGGAGGCAGACATTAATATAATATGGATTATGGATATGTACTTAATTGCTGAGGGAGGGGTGAATAAAGGGTACAAATCCAAGTGTAAGGGTGAGGCAGGAGGCAAAGGGAACTGTGGAATAAAGGGCTTAGTTGGGGAAGGCTTCTGAAGGAGATGTGGTTTTAATAAGGCTTTGAAGGTGGGGAGTATGATTGTCTTGTTTGACATGAAGGGCTAGAGGCAGGATGTGAACATGAAGTCGGTGGTGAGATAGATTAGATTGAGGTACGGTGAGTAGGTTAGCATTAGAGGTGCTAAGTGTGCAGGCTGGGTTGTAGCAGGAAATCAGGGGAAAGTAGTGTTGGAGGTAGCAAGGTGATCGTGTGCTTTAAAGTCAACAGTAAGGAGTCTCATTTTGATGTGGATGTGGATGGGCAACCCCTGGAGGTTCTCGAGGAGCGGGGAATCATGGGCCGAACTTTTTTTGTTTTGTTTTAAGCCAAATGATCTAGGTAGCAGAGCGAAATTTGGACCGGAGTGGGGAGAGACAGGAAGTATAGAGGTCAGCAAGGAGGCTGATGCAGTAGTCAAGGCTGGATACCATAAGTGCTTGGATCATCGTGGTTGTAGCGTGGAAAGGAAAGGCTGGTTGTTAGCGGTATTGAGGTGGTAGAACCCCGAGGATTTGGTGACACTAAATATGTGAGTTGACAGAGAGATGAGTTGAAGTTAACGCCAAGGTTATGGGCTTGTGACAGGGAGGATGGTGGTGATGTCTCTGATGGGGAAATCACGGGTGATATAGGGTTTGGGTGAGAATGTGAGGAGTTCTGTTTGGAACAAATTTAGTTTAAGGTATCAGTGGGGCATCCAAGTAGAGATCATCTGAAGGTAGAAGGAGAGAGATCAGGACCGGAGATGTAGATTTGGGAGTCTTCCATATAGAAACAGTAGTTGTAGCCATGGGAGCAAATGAGTTCTTCCAGGAAGTGTGTTTGGATGGAGAATAGAAAGGGACCCAGAAATGAACCCTGAGGGAGAGACTCCCACAGTTAGGAGGTGGGAGGCAGAGAGGAGGCCCGTGAAAGAGACTGAGAAGGAGCGGCCAGAGAGATAGGAGGAGAACCAGGAGAGGATGGTGTTAGGGAAGCCGAGGTTGGATAGATAATATTTCCAGAAGGGGGTGGTCGCGTGTGTCAGTCAGCTGAGAGGGTGAGGAGGATTAGGTCGGAACAGAAACCATTGGATTTGGCAAGAAGGAGGTCATTGGTAACCTTTAAGAGGGCAGTTTTAGTGGAGTGAAGGAGGTGGAAGCCAAATTGGAGAGGGTTCCATTTATGTTCCTTTCCATTTGGCCTGCGGTAGTGAAGATTTTTTGTAGGTGAGTAGCATAGCTATTGAACAAACCTCTCGAGACTACCTTGACTGTGCAGTAACAATAAACAAGAGTCTATAAGGCATCTCATTATTCTGTCTTTCATAATTCATTTTCCATCCGGGAATAAAGTACTTACCACCTTGCCTCAAACAACAAACAATAATGCCTAGTCAGGAGAGTGCCAGAGTTCTTTGTGGGCTGGGTGTAGCCCGTATAGCCCAAAAGGAGTCCGTGTATGAAAGCTGCGGGAACAGTGAGTCTGGTACCAATCCCAGCAGGCTGGCCAGCCCCAAACAGCTACGTATATGACCCTCAGCCCAAAGCCACAGTGGAATGCAGTGGATAACTTCAGTCAATCAATCAGTGGTATCTGTTGAGCATTTACTGTGTGCAGAGCACTGTACGAAGTGCTTGGGAAAGTACAGTAGCCTTTAGATGGAGCAGTGGCAAGCTGGAAGCTATTTATATTCCCATAATTGCATACACTGATGTGTGAAATGGAAACTGCTCATTCTAGCCTCATGTTTCCCCCACACTTCCTCTGCTTCCAAGATCTTTGCTTGTTCTCCTTCCTCTCATTTTTCATACAGAGATAAAGTAACCGAGGACTTCTAAAAGTGGTCTCGATCATTAACTTTTTCAAACTCCTTTACAGATTCCCCAAACTAAAAATAGGTGGGCATGAAAGTAAATTTGTGTGATTTTTCATCTAATGAAATGAACCTGTTCACACTTCTTTACAAATTCCCTAAGTTAAACCATTAAGTGGGCGCAAAATAAGATTATGTGCTTTTACTTTCCAGTGAAATGTATGCATTTAACCAAACCTTTTATGTTTGTATTATTTTAGAAGCGCTTCCACTGCTGGTAAGAGTTATTCAGTCTGCAGATTCCAAAACCAAAGAAAATGTCAATGCTACAGAAAACTGCATCTCAGCAGTAGGGAAGATTATCAAATTTAAGCCTGACTGTGTAAATGTCGAAGAAGTCCTTCCACACTGGTTATCGTGGCTTCCGCTGCATGAAGATAAAGAGGAAGCTGTTCATACTTTTAATTATCTCTGTGATCTAATTGAAAGGTATAGTAAAAACACACTCCAGGTCCCAAGAAGATTTGTCCTTCTCACTATATGTCTTCCTTATCACCTTTTCTCCTTCCCCGAATATTCTTGGAGTCTACTCTAAGCTATATATGTTCAGAAAAAGTTTGAACTATTTGGATTTTCTCTTCTCAGTTCTGGTATTTTGAAGAGCTCGAATCTAGTCCATCAATCCATCAGTGATATTTATTGAGCAGTTACAGGTGTGCAGAGCACTGTTACTAGTGCTTTGGAGGGCACAGTATTCACAGAGTTGGCAGTCGTGTTCCCTAGTCACTGAATTGCTGCTCCATTTTGGATACCCTGCAGTGGCTTATAAGGCATTTTTTGGCCTTGCCCAAGCAGAACTGATGGCCCCCTCCCCTGTAGCCAAGGAGCTATCTAGTGCAACCCTCCGTGCCTAGGCCAAGGCAGGCCACACCTCCCCAGCCCCATGCACTAACTCAGCTTGGGCTCCTCCCCTTTCTGTTTTAGGTAGCCCCCAAATCCAGGCAGGGCTGTAAGGGATGTACAGACCCTATCCTGGGTGCCATGGGGGGTTGAAAAGGAGGGCTGGGGTTCCTGTCCTGACAGTCCTACGAGGAGGAGATAAAACACGTGTACCTATAAGAACTCCAAAGGATGTACATTATTTTTCTCTTTGATTCTGTTTTCTTCTTTCATTTACTCTGCTGTTTTGTGTTTTCACCTTTCATTTGGTTCAGAGCATCCCTGACTACAGACTAGTCTCTGGTAAATCATAAAATGAAAATCAAGGGAAAATGGGGAATAAGAATAGGTGGTGCCAAATAGCTCAAGGTTGTTCCATTTTCATGCCTTTTAAAGGCTCTAAATGCCTTTTAGTCACCCCACCTCATAGCAAAGTACCTTCTAGTGTCTGCAGGATCCGAGAGTTATAGGCTTGTTCTTTTTTGCTGATTGCCCAAAAGGACATGAATATTACATTTAAACTTTCCTTCAAAAGTGAACCCTACTGTTTTGTCTACCATTTCTTTGCCAGTCTGTCAGAGAGCAGCTGGTGTCTCTTGGTTCTCTTCGCCTTCAAACTTCCCTTTTCATCCTCCCCAAAAGCTAGTCACATCATCAGGTCTTTCGCAGATAGATGCGTGACAGAAGGTAAGGAACTTTCCAATCTAGCCTTAATAACAATATTGGTAAGGGTGTTTATTAAGCACTTAATATGTGCAAAAGCACTGGTCTAGATAATGAGGTTATGAGATCAGGCCCAGTCCCTGTCCCCAGGGCTCACAATCTCTCATTCCAATGAGGAAACTGAGGCCCAGAGAGGTTAAGGACTTTGCCCAAAGTCACAGACTAGGCGGATCTGGGACTCAGACCCCAGTCTGCTGACCACCAGTCCTTGCTCTTTTCACTAGGCCACCACTGGCTCCTACAGTGCAATTCTTATATTCCTTCAGGCTGTAAGCTCATTATGGGCTGGGAATGTGTCTACTAATTTTGTTGTATTATACCCTCCCAAACACTTAGTACAGTGCTCAGCACATAATAAGTACTCAATAAATACCATTGATTGGTTTATATCAGGATACAATAAATTGGGCTAAAGTTACTTTTGCCTTTATACTGTTTTTGAAATCTAATGTTAGGCATAGCAGCTTTCCTAAAGCCTTCCATACAAATAATAGATTATTTCCTAGAAGAAGGGTTCCCTGTTTATAAATTGTAGTTAAATTATTTTACAGGTTTGGGTACTACTTTGACTTATGGGGAGAAATTCGCAACCCCCCAAGAAGTTCACAGGGTATATTGGGAAACTCAACTTTTGGGATCTCAGTGATGAATTGCCATTTTGTGTGTTGTCCTAAGAATTTTGCTGCCCTGTCCCCAAAAGTCAGGGATAGTTGGTTTAGATTTGTTCATGTTGCCTCTTCCGGAATTCCCCATGTGTTTTGACCAGGACTGAAAAGTGCTTTTTGTCCATGTGTGGCAATATTGAATTGTCCCATAGCGTGATGACCCATTGTGTCCTTAGAAATCCTTCCCAGCAAGTTTAGGCAACAAATTCAAGACCTGTGAAGAGAGACGATTTATAGTCTGTTCTTCTAGGGGTTCTATTTTTGGGTGCCTAATGCCACTTGGCACTCATGTAACCATTTCTTTCACTTGGTTACATGAATAAACTGACACAGCATCACACGTCCAGGTAGATGTGCCTTGTCTCAGCCAGTCCCTAATTCTGGCACCGCATTCTAGCCAAAACATAAAGGAGGCATTGCGGAAGAACTGAGCATATGACCTTATAAAGAAAATTATTTTCAAAGCCATTCAAATTCCTTCTTCTAGACTGTATTCAAACTTCATATGATTTTAGTTGATAGTTATGAAAAATATTTACATATTTTTCTCTTTTCTTTTCTCTTTTTCTGTTTCAGTAATCATCCGATCGTTCTGGGTCCCAATAATTCCAATTTGCCCAGAATATTCAGCATAATCGCAGATGGAGAAGTTCACGAGGCTATTAAACATGAAGACCCCTGTGCCAAACGTCTGGCCAACGTTATTCGCCAAGTGCAGGTGAGCTTAACTTAATTTGCTAAGGATAAAGAAATACATTTTTTTTTCTGGGCATTCTCTAGAAAAAGATTGTCTCCTCATCCAGAGCAAAAACAGAATTTTACAGGTGGAACCTTATTATGTCCCTCTTAGTTTTAGATTTGCACCTAAGACCTCCCCTGCTGATATTCACCCCTACTCCTAAGTGTGTGCACCCCTCTCCCAAGACTTCTGGTCTACTCTCTGTAGCTTGAAGCTGGGAGCAGCAAAGGAGAAGAGAGATGGAGTAAGCTTTTGGGAGAATCTATTTGTTAGTAAAGAAATAGTATTTCAATTCTGTTGCTGTTCAAAATCTTGAACTATTTTGCAATGAAAGATCAATAGCTTGATGTACATTCCGCCAAACTATGAGGATTGAAGATTGTTCCATTTTAAACATTTTTGAAGAATTTTTCAGTTAGAGAGGCACAGCATTTTGTCATCAAATCTCTGTGTTATTCCCATTTTTCATTGATGTATCTTGTTTTTAGTAGTTTCCTCCCAAATTTGTTCTGGGTTCAAGTTAATTGTGCTTGATGGTTTTGAAAAGGAAATTGTACGTGCTCACTCTTATGTTACTGCAAGAGCTCCGCTCATAAATTCACCCCCTCGACAATTTCAGTTGCCATGACTTATAATGTTTTAGGGGAAATGAATGTCTTCATCTCCTTCCACGTTCTCCCTGTGGGTCTTTGTGATGATCACTAGCATTTTCAAGCAGTTCTAATGTGCAAAGCAGTGGAGATATTCCAGGGTAAAGTGAGAATAAAGGATGAAGGAGGTGAATTTATGAGCAGAGCTCGTGCAGTGATAAAGGGGGCAGAAAGGCTCCTGGGGTCTGATTTTGATTCCGGTATAAGATACAAGGAAGTTTCTTGGTCATCTTTCCCAGAATCAGGAAATGGGAGGTTTCCTGGAATCTAGGAAATATCCAAGTCCTCAGCATGACCCAACTAGTCGAAACAGTTATTCAGCGAGTGTGCACCGGGACAGACCCATTTCTCGGTATCGAATGTTAATCAGATGAATTGGTACGTAGGTCTCTGTAGGGTAGAAAGACCTATTCAGCAAGCCAAGAGATCTAAAGCTTTCTTGGCGATGAGTCATTTTTCCAAGCTACAGTTTCTAAGTGTCTGAACTCTTTTCTTCCCCCTCAGACCTCTGGAGGATTATGGACCGAGTGCATATCACAGCTCAGTACAGAGCAGCAGGCGGCCATACAAGAGCTCCTGAATTCCGCTTGAAGGGGCCTTCCTATCACCTCTGAGAAAAACTAACTCCAAATAAACGTTTACCCTTTTGTTTAGGTTTCTTTGTTTGATTTTTGAGCAAAAGAGAACTGTAGTGCGTGTAGGGCGTTCTTCTGATCCCAGCGGCCGCAGGAAGAGAAGCACTGAGTTTCAGAGTGGCGTTCAAATGGATTTCTATCAAACACTGAAGAAGTTCCCTAGAAACCCTACACTAGCACTAAAGAGTATTTTTCTATCAGTAAAAGCCTCCCCCGAGAAGGGGAAAGGGAAACAAATTAGACGTAAAGAGTTTAAGAAAAACAGCTTTAAGATCAGTTACCCAGCAGTAGATGTGCATTATAACGGAGATCATTTCTATACATCTAGTGTTAACTGTATAAATTGGAGTGTGAGTCGTTCCCTAGGGTAGAAAGGTGCCTTTTCTCCAGCACACCAGTAGATCCGAAAGAGAAAAACCCAAGTCAAAACCATCGAGCATGAAGATCTCATATTGATGTCACTTTCGGTTCTTTTCCCCAAAAAGGCTTGCGTAGTGACTCAATGTGGAAAGCTGTTCAGCTTCCAGCCCTTGAATGTGAAGTGTCTTTGGCATATGTCTGGCAGTGGTCTCTCCTTCACTCCTCAATAAACAATGTTGAAATACAACGAGACGCTTGTGTAAACATTCAGTGCTGTGTGGCTTTTATTCATTTAATTAATCCTTTTTTAAAAGGTGCTAGAATGACACCCCTCCCCCCCGCCCTCCAAAAAAAAAATCCCTTTTCTAGACAGTGTTTTGACTTGAATCTTTTTACTGGTGTGATTTGCATTGAACAATTCCAATTTTACATACTCTCGATTATTTTTATCTTCTCCCTTGTAGCTGTTCTTCCTAATTAGCTATGCAGGAATTTGGTTGTCCTTCAGTTGGTGATCACAAATCCCTGAAGATTTGCATATTGGCAAATTTGCTGTAACAGCCTAATTCAGATTGTCGGTTACAAATTTAAAAGATTTGGTTAATGTTATTCTGGTTGCAAATTTCAGCTCTTGGACCTTAGCAGTCCTTTCATTATGTGATGTTGTTAAAACATCGAAATGCTATAGCCTGAAAGGAGACCGATTCTTGTGATATTCCTTTTCTTTTTATGTATTTATTGATTAGTCTCGCATAAGTAGCAGTGAATGCTTTACTGTTGTTTCTTTAGACATAGAAGTTTTCTAAGGTCTTAGATTTCTGTTAAACATTTCAGTGTTAAACCTTTTACAGTTTGTACTAAACAACCTTGATATGAAGATGGACTTTATGCATAGATCAGAAAACTAATTTAAAAGAATTAAAGATTTTTCATTAAGTGATTTGCATTATTTTCTTAAAATATTAATTCCAAATTCCCTAAAGTGAAATATAGTGGGGCGAACTCGTTGACATGTTTTTAGGATTTATTTACAACTGGTCTCGTTTTGGCTTAATTCAAATTGCTTGAGTTTATTGGAAATTGGCAACACAGTCCTTTAGAATGTAAGTTTCAACACCTACAGCTGTAGAGCAGAATATGAACTACTCCCAGCTCATTGTTTTAATTAAAAATTATAATCACAAAAACATTTAGCAACCATTCAGTGCATGGAGCTCATAGGTATTATGGCCAAATAAATATTTTATTTCAGTGTCCTTGGGGTGTTCAAGACTAATCTAGCATCTGGAACTACTTGAGCATTAATCTCAAAATGAGAATGAAGCAGAATGGCTGAACAAATGGATCTAAAATGTTAATAGGTAAATAAGCCCGTCATAATGAGGTGGCACTGAGGAGAGTGTCATTTATTGAGCGCTTACTGTGTGTGAACACTGTACTAAGCGCTTGGGAGAGTACAGTATAACAGACACATTCCTTGCCCATAATGAGTTTACAGTCTAGAGGTGGAGGAGTTGAACATTAAATGACAAATGTACATGAATGCTGTGGGACTGGGGGAAGGTGGGTTGAGAAAAGGGAGCAAGTCAGGATGACGCTGAAGGGAGTGGGAGAAGAGAAAAGGGGGAGTTTAGGGGGGAGATACCTGATGGGGGTTAACCAAATAATTTAACATTAAGATCTTATAAGTGTTGTTTGGGATTTGGGTGCAGAAAGTGTCATGTCAGTCAGCTTATTATGACTTTTATTACTTGGAGAATTTCAAATTCTAAACAAATCAATTTAATTCCTCTATGTTGAATGCTTATTCCATAGAGCACTGTACAACAGTAGACATGAGGTGAGTTTGCTGTGGGAAGAAAATGTGTCTACCAACTCCCAAGTGCTCAGTACAGTGTTCTTTGCACACAGCTCTCAATACGATTGATTCCCTGCCTCAAGAGGTTTGCAGTTTAGCAGGGGAGACGTACTAAAAGAAATGACAGGAGAATGCAACCCAGTTTAAAGATGAATGTAGTGGAAACAATATAAAAATCATTTTATAGCCTTTAAATTATTTGGAATTTTCCAGTTTTATTACTGAATTATAGATGAGAAACTTATTACACTTTTGTCAACCTGACAGTTTTGTAAAAGTAGAGTTTCAGGCTTTCAAGAACCCTAAGTATCATTTCTGGCTTTTTAAAACCCTAGATCCTTGACCGATAGAAAGGCCTTATCTCAAAAGGACATATCTAAAGGGACTCATTCTCCCAATCATTTATTGACTGAGGGTACTAATTATTTGGGAGAGTACAGCAGAAGCACTCTATTTCTGTGGCTCCACCTGTCAGCTGTGTGGCTTTGGGCAAGTCACTTCTCCGTGCCCATTACCGCATCTGTAAAACAGGGATAAAGACGGTGAGCCTCTTGAGGGACGTGGACTGTGTCCAACCTGATTAGCTTGTATCTAAGTCAGCACTTAGTAGGGTGCTTGGCACATAGTATGTTCTTTACAAATGCCATTAAAAAAAAAAATCAAGGCTCATATTCTCTGCCCTCAGTGACCTTACTCTCTAACTGGGAACAGAAACACTAACAATACCCACAAAGGAGCAGAAGAAAGAACAAGAACAGGAAGCAGGTCAAATATATTCTGGTGAAATTGTGGAGTGAATAATTGAATATACAATATACATCTGTTCAAGTGAATCCCTCATTTTAATTTTGGTTCATTTTGAATCATGTTTAGGTTCATAACTTCAAGTAGTGACATTTTTATTGCGGTAAATGAACTATCACAGACAGGAAGCTCTAAGCTTCTCAGGCATTTTTAATGCAAGGGAATGGGCTCTGTGCCAACTGGCAAATTTTAATAGAAAAATACCTTCTCTCTTCTCCCTCTCTCCCCGCACCCCACCCCGATCCCCTTAGCTAATGATTCAAATGTGGGACAGGGTTGGGTCTGATCTGATTACCTGGTATCCCATTTGCCCCTGTCTTGCAGTAGTAATATTTTGAATTTTATAATATAGTAGATAATTATTATGGTATTTGTTTAAGTGCTTACTATGTGCCAAGCACCGTTCTAAGAAGCACTGTTCTAAGCAATGGGATAGATACAAGGTAATCAGATTATCCCACGTAGGGCTCACACTCTTACTCCCCATTTTACAGTTGAGATAACTGAGGCACAGAGAAGTTAAGTGACTTGCCCAAGGCCACACAGCAGACGGGTGTCAGAGGCGGAATTAGAACCCACGTCCTCTGACTCCCAAGCCCGTGCTCTTTCCACTAAGCCATGCTGCTTCTCTAATATATATTGTAATAGTGTACATTATAGTGTATACCGTATATTTTGTAAGGTAATCTTTTAAATATTATGAATAATTGTAGGTAAAATAGAAGCTGTGAAGCTGCTCAAGAGAAATATTTTCTAAAAGGCAAAATGCCTTAGTATTATTATTATTATTATTGCCTTAAAATTGTGGTGATCCGTGAACAACAAGCAGGAAGAGGCTGGTGAAGGCGCTGACGAGCCCGTTGTTGGGTAGGGATGGTCTCTGTTGCCGAACTGTAATAATACTAATAATGATGGTATTTGCTAAGTAATAGTAATAATAATGGTATTTGTTAAGCACTTACTATGTGCCAAGCACTGTTCTAAGCGCTGGGGGAGACACAAGGTAATCAGGTCGTCCCACGTGGGGCTCACAGTTTTCATCCCCATTTTACAGATGAGGTAACTGAGGCCCAGGGAAGTGAAATGACTTCCCCAAAGTCACACAGCTGGTGAGTGGCAGAGGCAGGATTAGAGCCCATGACCTCTGACTCCCAAGCCCGGGCTCTAAAGTGCTTACTATGTGCTGAGCACTTATCTAAGCGCTGGGGGAGATACAAGGTCACCAGGTTGTCCCACGTGGGGCTCACAGTCTTCAGCCCCATTTTATGGATGAGGTCACGGAGGCCCAGAGAAGGGAAGTGACTTGCCCCAGGTCACCCAGCTGACAAGTGGAGGAGGTGGGATTAGAACCCATGACTTCTGACTCCCAAGCCCGGACTCATTCCACTGAGCTACGCGGACCCAAGGGCTCTGCGCATAGTAAGCGCTCAATAAATGCGATTGAATGAATGATTGAATGAATGATTGATTGAATGAATGAATGAGTGGATGAATGAATGAATAAATGAGCTCCACCTGTGCCAGGTGGTTGCAGGCCTGGAGGGAGGCGGGGCTTTCCCTCCCTGTTCTACCCGGTAACAGGCTCGGGCCAATCAATGACTGCCACGTAACGCCCCAGCTGCGAGGCCTAAAGCGGTTAAAAGGCGGTCGTGTTGGAAGCACGAGGTGTTCTGCACGTGAAGAGGTATCCAGCTAGGAGCCAAGGAGCGGGAGACCATCAGTTGGAAGCCCAGAAGACAGCAGCTCTTGGAAGCAGCAAGAAGCAGCATTGGCAGAGAGGGCTCCGTTGACCAGCAGACTGGCATTGGACACTTGGTGGAGTGAGTGAGTGAGTGAGTGTCTGTGTCACTCCCTTACATGTTGGTAAAACTAAGTAAAAAACTTTGCACTGTAACCTCGGACCGGGAAAGGGGCTCGGGACAAAAATGAGCTGGGCAGATCCTTTATTCCAGCGAGGTAGATCACTAGTCTTTCGGGAAGCATGTAACAACAACTCCTCACTCTAGGCTTCAAATCTCTCCATCTCCTGGCCGCCTCCTACCTCACCTCTCTTGTCTCCTCCAGCACAGCCCGCACACTCCATTCCTCTGGTGCCACTAACTTCCTCACTGGTTGTTGCCTGTCATTCATTCAGTAGTATTTATTGAGCACTTACTATGTGCAGAACACTGTACTAAGCACTTGGAATGTACAATTCGTTAACAGAGAGAGACAGTTCCTGCCTAATCCCGCTGTCGACCCCTGGCCCACGTCCTACTGCTGACCTGGAATGTCCTCCCTCCTCACCTCCGCCAAACTAACTCTCTTTCCCTCTTCAAAGCCCTTCTGAGAGCTCACCTCCTCCTGGAGGCCTTCCAGACCGAGCTCTCCCTTTCCGTCTGCCCCTCTTCCCCTCCCCATTCCCCTTACTCCCTCCCTCTACTCTTCCCCTTTCCCCTCCCCACAGCACTTGTGCATATTTGCATATATTATTCTTCTCTTATTAATGATGTGTCTATAGTATTATATTTATTTTGATGGTATTGATGCCTGACTACTTTTTTTATTTTGCTGTCTGTCTCCCTCTTTTAGACTCTGAGCCCATCACTGGGCAGGGATTGTCTCTCTCTGTTGCTGAATTGTACATTCCAAGTGCTTAGTACAATGCTGTGCACACAGTAAGCACTCAATAAATACGATTGAATGAGTGAATGAATGAAAGAGGAGATGGGGCTCCCTCCAAACTGGGAAAGTACGGGAATGTGTCTGTTTTATATCCGTTTTATATTATCGTACTGCCCTCTCCCAAGCACTTGGTACAGTGTTTTGCACACAGCGAGCATTCAGTAAATAAGATTGAGTGACGGAGAAAATGTCTGCATTTGAAGTAGTCGAAAGATGGGTTTTGGTTAAGGCTGGAAATTTCTGTTTGAAAGAAGAGCAAGCTCTAGAGGGCAGGAGAGTAGCATCAAGCACTAGCGCGAAACCTGTATCTTTTTATTTAACAGAACCAAGTTGGGATGTTGGAAAGGTTGTTGGAAAGATTGCCCCTTCATGGCATTTAAGATTGCCTCATGATACTTGAGCCCGTATAAATCCAATCATTTGGCCATTATTTGTTGGTAATGAGAATGTTGAGAATGAAATGGCCAGAGAAAGACAGCTCTGGGTGTCATACAGACGGTGTCTTGGATTTTCTCACTCAGTTTTTCTCTCATTTTTGAGAACGGTCTGGAAAGCCTGCCCCAGCCGGCAACCGATTTTGTCATAGGGCCCGTGGGCCCTGGACTATGGCAGCAAGAGAGAGGCACATGCTGGGATTGAAAGAAGATAATCGGATTAAACACAGTCTCTGTCCCACCTTGGGCTCATTGTCTAAGGGGACTGAGCAGATCATTGTATCCCCATTTTACAGATGAAGAAACTGAGGCCCAGAGAAGTTATGTGACCCAAGGTCATATAACAGGGGAGTGACTAGTTTTGTACTCCAAGTGCTTAGTACAGTGCTTTGCACACATTAAGTGCTCAATAAATACGATTAAATGCTCTTATCACTAGGCCACACTGCTGTCAGTGGTCTGGCCTGGTGGTAAGAGCATGAATCTGGAAGTCAGAGGACTTAGGTTCTATTCCAGGCTCTGCCACTTACCACGTAAATGCTGTTTTATTGTACTCTCCCAAATAGTGCAGAGAGCTGTACTAAGCGCTTGGCAGAGTACAATACAGCAGGCAATACACCTGCTGTGTGAACTCGGGCAAGTCACCTTCTCTGGACCTCAGTGCCCTCATTTGCAAAATGGGGATTCAATACCTGTCCTTCCTGTGTTTGGACTCTGTGCCTCATATGGGACCTGATTATCTTGTCTCTACCCCATCACTTAATAATAGTGGCACATAGTAACCACTTAGCAGACCGTGCAATTATTACTGAAAACTTTAAATGCCTATTTCTTTTTTTTGTTGTTGTTGCAATTTGCACCCTACAAACGGTGAGCATACGGGCAACAAAGAAAATGATACAGAGATGTTCTGTGTGAGACTGGGGACTGAAAGTGAGCTCTCATTTATTCATTCAGTCATTATTGAGCACTTACTGTGTGCAAAACACTGGAGTAATCACTTGGGAGAGTACAGTAGAACAATATAAGAAAACACGTTCCCTGCCCACAACAAGCTCACAATCTAGAGGTGAATGGCACAGATATGCAGAAAAAACAGCCACTCTCCTACACTCCCTGATCCCCTGGGCTTTTTTTTAATAGTGGTGGAAGAAAATAGTTGAGGTGATGTTAGTATTAAAAAAAAAAAATGAGCTCCTGTCAAAAGTCATAATGAAATTGTCAATTGCAGGTGAGGGAACTGAGGCACAGAGAAGTTGACTTGCCCAAAGTTCCACACAGAGATGTGGCAGAATCGGGATCAGAACTCAGGTCCTCTGACTCCAAAGCCAGTGCTCTTTCCACGAGGCTATGCTGCTTCTCATTAGTCCATTTGCTGAAAGGAAGGTGGGGTGTGTAGCTGTATATTTCAAACTGCACAGTGTAAAATCTTTTTCATTAAAATTTTATAATTAAAGGGACAGCACTAAGCTTAGTATCGGTGGGTGGCAAAATGTTAAATCCATCCCTGGTCCCAGGAAATCTTGCTTTGCCAACTGGAGAACAAGCAAGTACTTGTCCAATGTTGGTTATTTGTACACCTGTTCAAGGAGTCGCCGTGTGGATCTTTTAAAATTTGCTTGTGTTGTGCTCAGAATTTTGTGTGAGTGGAAAAACGGAGCCATCAATCATCCCCTAGATTTTTGGCCATCCTGACACTTCGTTTCGTATGCTCTGGTAAGGACTGAAGTTATTCAGTCTCTTTGAAATCCTCACATTTTTCACCATCAAGAGGGGTTCTATTTGTGCTGAATGGAAACCACTTAGGGAATGCCTTAATTCTCTCTTTTTTTGTTAGTTGTGAATACAAAATAGGGTTGCCAAAATTCATCTGTGTTCCTCATGTTTATGCTTATAAGATCAGTGCAGCATGTGAACAGCCTAAAGTGAAGGACCATCTAATGCATTTTTCACAGATAGGGAAGGATATAATGGATGCGAGTGGAATTGGCAGACTGTCAAGTAATTTTGCATAAATTTCCAGGCCAACGGTGGTAGTGTACAACTTCCTCTATATCTGTGAGTTGCAGTCACCACAGATGGGCACTTATTTTTAGGGAACAGTTTGGTGTAATAGAAGAGCCTGGGAGTCAGAAGGTCATGAGTTCTAATCTTGGCTCTGGTACTTGCTGCTACGTGACCTTGGGCAAGTCACTTCTCTTCTCTGTGCCTCAGTTACCTCATCTGTAAAAGGGGGATTAAGAGTGGGAGCCCCATGTGGGACAGGGACTGTATTCAACCCAATTTGCTTGTATCCACCCACTGCTTTGGTACGGTGGCTGGCACATAGCGCTTTACAAATACCACAATTATTATTATTATTCCAACATGTCTGGTTACTTGAGCAATTTTATCTACATCAGGTACGATTCATATTTAGTATTGATTAGCAAGATAGGCCACTAATTGATTTATTTTAATGTGTCCCTCCCTCTAGACTGATAGTTCCTTGTGGGTAGAGAATGTCTACCAACTCTGTAGTACTCAATCAGTTACTTAGTGCATTTCCCTGTACACAGTGCTCAATAAATACCGTTGATTGATGGTCTGGGATAAGCCCGTTTTCCTGCATTGAGGCAAGCGCAGCTTATAGCATTATCCTACATTCAGATGAAGCATGGGTGACGAGTGTCAGAGGGATTACTGTGGTTTGAACGGCAAGATGAAATTGTGCTGCAGGCAGGATGGGCAGGAAAAATATATAGATGGGCTGAAGACATCTTTGCACAATGCCTGTCCTTCCAGGAAGCTTTCCCTAACTAATCTGTCAATCGTCTTTGAGTGCTTACTGTGAACAGAGGACTAGACTGAGCGCTTGAGAGAGTACAGTAGAACAATAAACAGACACATTCCCTGCCCACAATGAGCTTACAGTCTAGAGGCCATGGTAGACAATTATATAAATAAATACAGATATGTACATAAATGCTGAGGGGATGGGGGCAGGAGGGCTGAATAAAGGGAGCAAGTTCGATTGACGCAGAAGGGAGTGGGAGGAATGGAAAGGAGGGCTGAATCAGGGAAGGCCTCTTGGAGGAGATGTGCCTTCAATAAGGCTTTGAGACGGAGAAACGTTAATTGTCAGATGAAGGAGGAGGGCATTCCAGGCGAGAGGCAGGATGTGGGTGAGAGGTTGGCAACGAGATAGATGAGATGGAGGTACAGTGAGAACGTTGGCATTAGAGGAACGAAGTGTGTGGTAGAGTAGTGAGGTGAGGTAGGAAGGGGCAAGGCTTGGAAGCCAGTGGCTTAGTTATTCTTAGCAAAGGTGATATAGGGCTCATGAGGCAAAAAGAGAGTGAATTCAAAGCAGCACCAGTGCATCTGTAGCTTCAAGCCATAAATAGTCCCCATGAACAGTTTTTGGTGTGAGGTTCTCACAGTCGGGCATGAATTGCAGCTCACTGATCACCGTCATGTGGAAGACGATGGTATATAAATTCTTAACGTAGATACTGGTTCTCCATCCATATGTCCACGTATCCGTGTGGCTGGCAGTGCCCGAGGCAGCCCTGGTATGAAGATGATCTGCCACCTCTGGGGTTGTCAGAGGGTAAAGAGCACAGTATGAGATGTCTGATGACCTGGATTCCCCCACTGCCCCAAACCCCAGAGCTTCTGCAGTACCAATCCCTCCTCCCACAGGTCTGTGAGTGCCGCCTCCGAGCCAAGGGAGGGGAGTCAGATGACTCATTCCTCCTGCCGCCTAGCCCTGTGAGTGCAAAAATACAGAGGGAAATATATGGGGACGCAGGGAGTAAGAGAAAGGACAGAGACGCTAAGGAAGCAGACAGGAAAAGTGTCAGATAAAGCCTAGGTCACGAGGGAAGAGCCCAGTACTACAAGTCCGCAGACCTGGGTTCTAGTCCCATTTCTGCCCCTGGCTGCTCTGGGTCCTTGAATAAATCACTTACCTTACTAGGCCTCAGTTTCTCATCAGTTTCTCATCTCCCCCTCAAGACTGTAATTTTGTTGCAGGCAGGGAAACTGTTATATTGCACTCCCTCAAGCGCTTAGTAAAGCACTGTAGACACAGTAAGCACTCATTAAATGATCGATCTATGAAATCTGTATAATAGGCCTCAGTTTCTTCATCTACTCTTCTTCCATAGATTATGGGTTCAGTGTGGGACAAGAATTGACTGACCTGATTGTCTTGAATCTACCTCAGTGCTTTGAGCAGGATTTGGCAATTAGTAAGTGCCAAACAAACCACCATCATTATTGTATATGAAGAGTCAGAGGCAGAGCAAAAAAGTTGGGGAAAGGCTACCAGGCACTTCCAAAATTAGAAGGCATGAGGCATCCCAAGATGGATGAAGAATATTGAGCATAGGGAATCACAGAAGAATTGAGTGAGGAGTGGGGAGGGAAAGGAAAGAATAAGAAGGGAGAATGAAGAAAGGCACGTAGAGGGAATCAATCCATAATTAGTACTTATCGACCACCTACAGTGTACAAAACACTTAACTAAGCACCTGAAAGAAAATTTATGCTCTGAATTTGCAATCTGAGGGAGAATGACAGAACGAGCCATTCATGGACCTCTAGAGAAGAAAGAAACCACACTTCAGGAACTGGTAGCTAACTCATGAAGGATAAATAGATATATGTTAATGAATGAAAGTCAAGAGTATGCATAAATGCTAAAAGTAGGTGAATCAACCTAAAAGTTAAGAGCAGCTGGAGATGGACATGACCTGGGAAGTTGGAGCCTAAACAGGAAATGTTTCCTAGAGGAGATCATCATCAGTGGTATTTATTGAGTGCTTATTTATGTGCAGAGCACTGGACTAAGTGCTTGGGAAAGTACAATACAACAGACCTGGAGTTCCAGGCAGGAAATTGGGAATAAGAAAGCAAGCTTGGAGGGAACAAAAAATGGGAGCTTAAATCAGCCCTTTTACTCCCCAACCAAATTGCTACCCTGCTGTTTCAAACACTTATCCTCTCCCTCCTTGACTACGGCACCTGCCTCCTCCCTGACCTCCCGGCCTCCTGTCTCTCCTCACTTCTATCCATACTTCACTGTGCTGCATGGATTGTTTATCAACAGAAATGTTCAGGCCACGTTTCCCCACTCCTCAAGAACCTCTATTAGCAGCTCTTCCACCTCCGCATCAAACTTCTACAAATGCTATATAAAAATTAATATTTCCACATTATATGGGTGCTTATGAGTTTTAAGAGATGAAGTTGACTCAGACGGTAACCATAGCAATGTTTTCAAGGGGGAATTTTAAACAGAACTGTCTTGTCCATTTAATGTTGAGACTTTGAGGCTGGCGGTTTGTCCATATGCAGTCACTTTTGTTGGGGCCAGACTAGTGATAAAGACTTATTTTATTTAACTAGTTTATGTGGCCTGGAGAGAGAGAGTTCACTGGTAAAAAGCTATTTGTATTTATCTGAAAAGCTGTGAGAGCTGTTGAAGGGCCAGAGTTGATCCAGTTTCATTTGAATGAAAATGGGCCAAGACTCCCTCTTACTTAAGAACACCAAGCACGGAGAGCTGAAAACATAGCCAAAGCAAGTGTCGTTGCAATATATTTTAGTAGAGAGGACATTTGATCTAACGCTTATTTAAGTGCTTACTAAGTATCCACCTTAGTGCATACAAGCAAATCAAGTTGGACACAGTCCCTGTCCCATGTGGGGCTGACAGTCTCAATCCCCATTTTACAGATGAGGTAATTTGGGCCCAGAGAAGTGAAGTGACTTGCCCAAGGTCACACAGCAGACAAGTGGTGGAGCTGGGATTGGAACCCATGACCCAGGCCCGTGCTCTATCCACTACACCATACTGCTTTTCTAGGACAGAGCACGAGTATACGTGAAAGGCCACAGAAGGCTTTACTATACTGAACTTTCTGTTGTAACAATGATACTGTGGTTTGATGAGGGACCAGCCAGAGAGGGCCTAACTAGCCTCAGTAACAAAATAAGCAGAACCCTGGGCTGCTTTAACTACTGGGCTGACCCAGTAAATAGCATTTTTCTCATTCTTATGCTTCTGATTCAGACTTCTTTTGATCCCAGCTTCCCTAATTGTTGGGAATTCATTTTTTTTTTAATCCAGCTGCAGTTTATTTGTAAAAAGAAAGAGCTTTGGTAAAATGAAAGTAGCCAAGGAGATTAACTTCATTTCCCTTTCTGGAACTCTGTCTGTCTGACGTTCACACAAATGCACGCATACACACAAACATGCCGTTGAGTAGATTTTTGCGGGGGCTAGGTAGTTGATGTAGACACTTCATAATTTTGGTCCAGGCCATATGTTGGTTGTTCCAACAAATGGAATTGTTGAATTGTTTTGGTCAGTGTTTCTCCTGGATTTAGTCCAGTGGAAGAATGCAGAGCTGGTCAAGAGGACAGGAGATCTGAGTCCTTGTTTCAGCTCTAACTCTGGTCTGCTGGGTAATCTTGAGCAAATAACTTAGTCTTTCAGCTTCCTCATCTGTAGAATAGGAACGAATGAAGCAGCGTGCTAGTGGTTAGAGCACGGGCCGGGAGTCAGAAGGACCTGTGTTCTAATTCCAACTGGCCACTTGTCTGCTGTGTGACTTTGGGCAAGCCATTTAATTTCTGTGCGTCAGTTGCCTCATCTATAAAATGAGGAGGAAGACTGTAAACCCCATGTGGGACATTGATTTCTTGCACTTCTTTGGATTTTAAAAAGAAATATCTGCCACAATCTGTATCAGAGGAGCATTAGGGTGAAAAGCAGGGATATGTTAAGTATATTATCTGATTTAGATAAATGGAGACTTCAGAGGAGATAATGATTGGAAAGAAAATGGAAAGAAGTTTCTTTTCTTCTCTAATAAAAAAGTTAAAGAGCTTTATAATACACAATGTGAGAGCATACAATGAGATCACTTGCTGAGGTGGAATGCGTATAGGTAGCTAACAGTACCACTGCGCCATTGGTAATTTGGATAGAAATGGAGAAACCATTCTTGAAACAAAACCCCAAGTAAGCCATCTTCTAAGAGTTCAGAATGGAAGCAGCAGGGCATAGCAGATAGAGCATGGGCCAGAACCAGAAGAACCTAGGTTCTAATCCTGACTCTGCCACTTATCTTCTATGAGACCTTGGGCAAGTCACTTCATTTCTCTGTGCCACAGTTCCCTCATCTGTAAAATAGGGATTAAGACTGGGAGCCCCATGTGGGACATAGATTGGGTCCAACCTGATTATCTTGTGCCTACAACCAGTGCTCCGTACAGAACCTGGCACATAGTAAGGGTTTAACAAATACCATCAAAAAATGAGAAAGTTCAAAAGTGAGTCATTTGAATAAGAGCAATTCCAGCAATCCAATGAATGTCTCTGGGGTTACTGCACTCTCTCCTGGGCAGGAGGGATCGACATTAGTAAGGCCTTGCACAGTGGGGATTGGAAATGAGGCTGGCAAAGCCCAGAGCAATTGCCCCGGTGAGTCAGACTTTTGCTTAGAAAATTCTGTGAAGAAAACTCACCCTGACCAGGAGGAGCTGAAGCCACTCAGCATATCTAAATTAAACAGATTTCCTCCTTTCTTAGAACTCCAGATAAGAATGAATCCAATATTGGCAAAAAATTCATTATTCTAAGGTACCCAGAAGGAGAATGGCAGAGTGGATAAATTTTTCATTCATTTAGCCATAAGAGACATACGGAAAAAAATATTTGAAAATTAAAGCGGCTCGAGTGGGTGATTGGAACTCTGACAGTGTCTGAGCAGAGATTCTATTATGCAGAAATACAGATAACATCTCTGCTCCTCTAATTAGAGCTTCAAATGCTGCTGACATTCTACCCAGTCTCCTGTCCTAAAAATAAATAAGTAGCAAATAACCTTCTCCCTTCCATCATTTTTCTCTTCCAGGCCAGCAGTTGTTTGTTCATTTCTAATCCCATCTGTGAAGCTGGATCCTAAACTCATCTTCTGAGCTGCAGGGGAGTTTGATCTTTCCCAGAGATCAGAAGGCAGATCCAGGTCCTTTCTGTAAGAATGGGGCTGCCCATCTTCCTTCAGGTGCCTGAGAGAGGGTTTGTGCGGGAAATGTTGGTTTCTGTTCCTTAGTTTTTCAGCTTTCCCTTTGTGCTGCAGAGCAATCCTGCGAGAGTAAAGGCTACCTGCAAGCCCTCTGGGCCTCTGGGTGAGCAGGGCTAAAAAGGTTCTCGGTAACATTTGTCAATCAATCAGTCGAGTGATGAATGGCATTTACTGAGTGCTTACTTTGCATTGAGCACTGTACTAAATCCTTGAGAGTACAATACCACAGAGTTGGAAGAAACGTTCTCTGCCCACAGCGAGTTTACAATCTAGAGGGGGAAGCAGATATTAATATGAATAAATAATTTATACTATATAACTGATAGATATATACAGAAGTGCTGTGGGGTTGAAGATGGGGCACTTTAAAGAGGAAAGTAAAAGAGCCCAGTCTCAATATGGTGTTCCCCAGCTTCGGTTTCAGAACAGGTCAAATGGCTCATACCACCTCCTTGTCCTCATCCCGGGCTATTCTCTCCTCAAAGGGAAGCATCAAAGGAGGTAATGAACGTCTGGCTCCCCCTGGGAGAAGTGCTTGGGGAAAGGGGCTGGAGTGAACGGGGCTGATCCTTCTGACGGCTGGGGGAGAGTCTTGGGGAAACCTAAACTTGGTGACAGAGAGCATAAAAAGCAGCGTAGAGAATGAGAATAACAATATTTGTGGTATTTAAGGACTCACTATGTGCCGGGCACTGTATTAAGCACTGGGATTGTTCTAAGTGCTGGGGAAGCTGCATGGCCTTGTGGAAAAAGCCAGGGTCCAGAATAGGGGACCTGAGTTCTATTCCTGGTTCTGTCACTTGTCTGTGTATGACCTAGGGCAAGTCACTTTTTTTTTTAAATAGTACTCGTTAAGTGCTTACTATGTGCTAGGCACTATACTAAGCACTGGGGTAGATCCAAGTTAATTAATCAGTTGAATTGATTGAGCACTTACTGTGTGGTAGAACACTCTACTAAACGCTTGGGAGAGTACAACACAACAATATAACAGACACATTCCCTGCCCACATCAGGTTGAACACAGTCCATGCTCCACGTGGAGCTCCCAGCTTTAGTCCCCATTTTACATCTGAGAAGTGAAGTGACTTGTTCCAGGTCACACAGCAGATAAGTGGTGGAGCTGGGATTAGAACCCAGATACTCTGACACCCAGGCCTGTGCTGTTTCCATTAGACCACACTGCTTCTCAGGTCACAGCTTCTCTGTGCCTCATTTTCCTTGTCTGCAAAAGTGGGGATTAAATACCTGTGGACTCTGTGTTCCATGTGGGATGGAGACTGATTATTTTGTATCTCCCCCAGCACTTAGTTCAGTGCTTGACACATAGTAAGCTAATCAGGTTGGACACAGTCCATGTCCCACATGGGGCTCACAGTCTTAATCCCCATTATACAGATGAGGAAACTGAAACCCAGAAAAATTCAGTGACTCGCTCAAGGTCACACAATAGACAAGTGGTGGAGCTGGGATTAGAACCCATGACCTTCTGACTCCCAGGCCTCTGCTCTTTCCACTAAACTATGCTGCCAGGCATTCAGTAAATACTGATAATGATGATGAGGTCATGCGGTCATGGAGAAGAGAACAGTGGAGGAGATCTGGGTTTGTTTCCATTCTCTTTCTCCCACTGCTATCACCGCTGGAGTCATGGCAACAGCAGCAGGAGAAGCCATGATCAGGGCACAACCTTCTCTGCGTCCAGCAGGTTCCCTCTTGCTGACCTCCATATGATGGGTCCTGACAGTGATGATTTGGATGGCAGAGTAGCATGCCTCCTGGGGGGTTTCTTCAGAGGTGTGGGTAGACACTGGAAAAGAAAAGGAGAGAATAAACCCTCGAAGCTGCATTGCTTCATTGGAAGCAGCATGGGTTTGAGGAAAGTGATGTTTGGTTGGAGCAATAGTAATTAAGAGTCTAGACAAAGCACTATGGAAATTAGGAAAAATAAAAAACTAAACAGAGCTGCCCAGGTTGGAAATAAATGATTGATTTCTTCTTTATAGTTTTAAATTGTTCCAATTCTAGAGCCTCAGGGCATACATACAAAAAGTGAATAGCATTTATTTTTCAACAACCTAGGCTTTACACTCTTAGAAATGCAGACCAAAGTCAGATTTGAAAAAATAAATCTTGCACTTGCCTCTATGGTCAATAGGCTTGATTTCATCTGAATTTATGGTTTCTTGGCAGATATTTTTATTCTCTCTATCCCATAATCCCCTTGCTCAAGCCCATCCCTCGTTCATTCAATTATATGATGCATTTACTGTGTGCAGAGCACTGTACTAAGCACTTGGAAAAGAACAATACAGCAATAAACAGTGACATTACCTGCCCACAACTAGCTCACAGTCTAGAAAGGGGGAGACAGGCATCAATACAAATAAAATTATGATATATACATAAGCGTTGTGGGTCTGGGGGTGATGGGTAAAGGGAGCATGTCAGGGGATGCAGAAGGGCGTGGGAGATGAGGAAAAGTGGGGCTTAGTCTGGGAGGGCCTCTTGGAGGAGATGTGCCTTTAGTAAGACTTTGAAGTGGGGGAGAGTAATTGTCAGATTTGAAGAGGGAGGCCATTCCAGATCAGAGGCAAGACTTGGGCCAGGAGTTGGCAGCAAGACAAGCGAGATGGAAACACAGTGGGATCTTTATTGTAAGCTCTTTGTAGGTAGGGAATGTGTCTACCAACTCTGTTACGTAGTACTTTCCCAAGCACTGAGTACAGTTCTCTGCACAGAATAAGTGCTCAATAAATACCACTGATTGATTTTTAAAAGCTGCCCAGGATAATCTGACAGACCACACTTTGTTGGTTTTAATGGTGGGGAGAGATGGTGTTGCCTTCTCTGATAAGGATACTTCATTATTGCCATGAAGCATGGATCTTCATTCTCCATGTTCTATCCTCTTCCATCTGGTTTGTTTGGGAACCACTTTGTGACTCACCGGTTTCATTCCTAGTGAAAATTTGAACACCAGAGATCAGTTTAGCACTCAGCACTGGATATCGGGGAAGTAATATGAATATTTTTCTGATTTATATTTATGCTACAAATCAATAAGGTGCCACAAGTACTTCGAAGATGTTTTCCTTTTATTAAGAAAATGAAAAGCTGTGGTGGTGACTGAACTGATGTTAATTACCTTCACTGAGGAGAAATACGCAATTGTCACTTGGAGAAAGCATTATGGCTTAATGGAAAGAGTATGGGCCTGGGAGTCAGGGGACCTGATCTAATCTCAGCTCCACCATTTGTGACCTTAGACAAGTCACTTAACTTCTCTCTCCTCCTGTTTCCGCAACTGTGAAATGGGAATTAAATACTTGTTCATCCCCCTAATTAGACTGTGAGTCCCTTGTGAGATAAGGTCTGTGTCCCATTTAGTTACCTTGAATCTAGTCCAGGGCTTAGTTTAGTGCTTGGTACATAGTGTTTAGCAAGTACCACAGTTATTATTTTCCAAGCTTGTGTAGATGACTTTTTTTCCATTTTTCAGCATTACTGCTTATCCATTATGCATTGGAATCTCTCAAGAGAAACAGCTTAGCAGGTCTGTTGGATGAGGTCACCGAGAGAACCTTACTGCATTTCTTTTTCTCCTCACTGGTGTCACTCATTGTAGAGGCATATACAGCAAGAACAGACCCTTGACATTTTCCAGAGTCAGCCTGCTCAGAGAAAGGAAAATAGGATGAGACAGGAGGAAAATGAAAAAACATAAAGAATAGGCCTCTTTTTCACATCCCTACTCCATCTCTCCACCGATCTTTCTTTCTTGTTCATAGGATAATCCCCCAACTGCATTTTAAGCCCCAGATTTCAAACTCTTCTTGCATAAAACCTTTACAAGAGCTGCTAATAAGCAGTGAAATTATCACTTTGAATTTCCACTCCTCTCTCATCCTCTGCCCACCCTTTGGCAGGACATGTGATGTTAAATCAAAGTCCAAAAGGAAGCCGTAGGTCCCAACCTGGATAATCAGCCCCCAAATAATGAAGAGCTGGTAATGTTAATGCTGGAACTCCATTAAAACTGTTACTTGTCAGGGATGAGGGTCTAGAAAAATTCCTGGAAATCAGAGGATGAAATCCAGTACCTAGGAGAAAGTTAGCAAGACCTACATGTACAAATGGCTAGACAGAACTGGGGAGAAATATGTCATCCTTCATGCTGTGGCCGCTTCACCATCTCACCACCTCCTCCCAGTTGTTAAGGCCTTTAACCTCCATGTCAGATTGTGAGTTTCAGACGCCATGGTTGGTGAGAAAACAACTGAAGACCTGTAAAGCCCAAAGGAGACTGGACATTCTGCATCTAACAGAAGGGGTGTCTCATACTTTCCCTTTAGCTAGTTTCAGTTTTCATTAAGTACTTACTAAGGACATAGCATTTGCTAAATCTGGGGATATGGGAACCTCACTGGGCTCACGATATGAGAGGTAGGGAGAACTCATCCCCTTTTTACAGATGGGGAGACTAAGGCACAAATTAGCCAAGGGACTTACTTGCCTATTAGGCTCACACAGCAAGCCAGTGTGCCTGTGTAGATATACTGACACACCACCCCTTATCCAGGATTCCAAATGAGGGCTCTCTCTAGGCATACCTTTGAGAAGCCTGGAGTCAAAAGATTTCACCCACTTTCCAGCTCTTATACTCTGGCACCAGCTGATGAAATAGATGGGAAGATAATTGCAGAATTTGTCAGCAAATTAGAATGGTTTGGATTAACTCTATTTGTGATCAAAGGCTTGGTCCAATTAAACCCTTACTTTGTTTTTCTTGACACCCCTTTGAGGTTGATGTAATCTGAGTGCTGTTTCCAAACCCCTTTATAACAGAGCCCCACGGTAACAGTGAATTTGGTCCCTGTCCAGGGTGTCAGCCACTGACTGCCTTAGCAGTGCTTGATGCTATGCTGGGCCCCGCACAGCTAAACAAACACCATTCTGGAAGCTTACAGTTTAAAATGGACGACTGAGCAAAAGTGCAAAACAATCTCACTATACAAGGACAGTAGGACAAATAAGTGAGTAGAATTTACGTGATCTGCAAACAGTTACCAAAAAGTTTTCTCTTGGGAGAGGGTGTGGCCTGCTGGAGACCTGAATTCTAACCTCTACCACTGGCCTGCTGTCTGATCTTGGGCAAGTCATTTTCCCATCCCATGCCTCAGTTTCCTCATCTGTAAAAGGGGTATAGAATACCTGCTCTCCCTGCCTCTTAGATGGATTGTAGGTGTGGAGTTGGATTGTATCCAAGTTTTTACTTTTTCTTTTAATGGTATCAGTTAAATGCTTAGGGTGTGCCAGTCACTGTACTAAACACTGGAGTAGATACTAGTCGGATTGGACACAGTTCAGGTCCCACATGTGGGCTTTCACTCTTAATCCTCATTTTACAGCTAAGGGAACTGAGGCACCGAAAAGTGTGACTTGGCTGAGGTCACACGGCAGACAAGTGGCAGAGCTAGGATTTAGAACCCAGATCCTTCTGAATCCCAGACCTGTGCTCTGTCCACTAGGCCATGCCGCTTCTCAATCTGATTATCCTGTGTCTATCACTTTAATTGTAAAGATTTTTACCTAATCCACTCTCTTGAATGTGCAAGCTTTTTGTGGGCAGGGAATATGTCACTTCTTTATACTATACTTCCCAAAAGCTCAGTACAGGGAGCATATTATTATTACTCCTCCTCCTCCTCTTACTTGTGCTGCTGTTCTCCCCCTTTTAGACTATGAGCCTGTCATTGGGCAGGGATTGTCTGTATCTGTTGCCAAATTGTACATTCCAAGCGCTTAGTACAGTGCTCTGCACATAGTAAGTGCTCAGTAATTACCAGTGATTGATTAACTGATTGCTCTGCACACAGTAAGCATATTCAATAAAAACCACTGATTGAGAAGCAGTATGGCATAGTGAATAGATGAGCCTGGGGGACAGATGGTCCTGGGTTCTAATCCTAGCTCTGTTACTTGTCTCTTGTGTGATCTTGGGCAAGTCATTGAACTTCTCTGTATCTCAGTTCCCTCAGCTGTAAAATGGGGATCAAGACTGTGAGCCCCATATAAAACAGGGATAGTGTCTAACCTTATTTGCTTGTATTTACCCCAGAGCTTAATACAGCACCTGGCAGGAGAGTAAGAGCTTAACAATTACCAGAGCATGTGATAGGATGGGAAGGAAAAAGAGGAACATTCTTTGTCCATATTTCAGCCATCTTGTACCATCAGCTACACTTGCAGCTCCTTTAGAGCATGAATGATTATGAAAAAACCGTTGTCTGAATAGAGCCATGTTTCACTGAAACTGAATCCAAATTCATTCAATTGTATTTATTGAGCACTTACTGTGTGCAGAGCACTGTCCTAAGGGCTTGGAAAGTACAATTCATCAACAAATAGATGATCCCTACCCACAATGAGCTCACAGTCTAGAAAGCAAACCTACCCCAGTATGATAAGGAAACAAAATGATTTTTCCATTACTATCCAATCAGACAGTAATAGATAAAATTAAGCACAACTGGTATTTTGGCAAGATATAATTTCAGTATTTAGTTGTGCATAGTATATCCTGCTGTGAAGGGAAAGTATTTTCCAAGCTGCCTTTTGGTTTGTGACATGTCTCCGTGAAAAATCTGAAGTGCGATGAGCCTCCTTATAAACAGGATAGTGGATGCCAAAATTATCACAAAAGATTTCAGTCAGGTCTCTTGAGTTTTCTTTAATCAATGTTCACTCAGTGATGGGTTGACACTATATGTTCAGAAAGATGAATAAAATGAATACTTCATATTGTTTTTACTGGTAATGCATTTTCATCATCATTATCATTATCTAAGACATTTAATAAGCATTTCTTTGTGAAGAGCACTGTAATGGGATGCTTGGAAACATATAATTGACCCTGTTCCTGACCTTGGGAATTTTACAGTTTAATGAGGGAGACAAGCAGGCACAGATTGCCAAGAATACAATAGTCAAGCAATCGATAGTATTTGAGTGCTTTCTCTGTGCAGAACACTGTACTAAGCTTTTGGGAGCATACAATAGGTATGGTAGACATGATCCTTCTCTCAAGGAGTTTATGATTTAGCTGGTTGGGGGGCGGGGAAAGCAGACACTAAAATAAATTACAAGTTGGGATGCAACAGAATATAAAGGTATGTTCAAAAGTGCTGCGGTTGGGATGAGTACCTTAAGCGCTTAGAATGCGAGAGTTCAAGTGCATAAGTGACAACAGTAGGGGAGGAAATAGGGTGGGGAGATGGATGATTAGTCAGAGAAGGCCTCTGTTATGTTGCACTCTCCCAAGCACTTGGAACAGTGCTCTGTGCACAGCAAGCACTCAATAAATACCACTGATTGAGCGCTTCTCAATCATGCCAAACATAGACTTGTGAATACTAGTTTTTATGAATGAATACCCAATTAAACCTTAGGCCTAAGCTATAGATCGGTTGGAAATGAATAGTCCACTCTCTGGCATATAAAAAGAATTCACATAAGCTTCTTCAGTGTCAAGTCTGGCCTCCTCATTGGGTCTGGTGAGTTTAGGTAGAAACTAGATATACACCAACACATCTCAGGGGATCGCAGGTTTATTCATTTTTTAGAATCTTTTTTTTCTTTCTTCCTTCCACCACTCCATCCTTCCTTTCATCCTTCCTTTCATCCTTCCTTTTCTCCTTTCTTCCCACCTCTCCTTCCCTCCAGCTGGCTGCATTATGTGGCTAGCCTTTCAGTCTCCATTATTACAAATAATATGTTTTCAAAAAAGAACAGACTCTTTTTTTTTGAGCTAAAGCTTCATGAGTAACGAGAGGCAAGGAGGCAAAAGAGAAAATCGCTCCAGACACAGCGAGCATTAAACCTTCCAACACAACATGGGACAGCTTTTTCAGGTTTAGAATGTGGTTGGGAACGTGGTCCTGTATTGGCCTTTTCAGCTACACACACTCGTACACATAGGTGAATTTCACCCTCAGTGGTGTCGTCTTTGAATGTGAAAGGCAGCTCTGCATAATGGATAATCCTCTCTAACCTTTACAAAGGAAGGCTGCTTTGGAAAACACTGACAGTTGCTAATTGTTGATTTGTGCTTAGTTCCTTGTTAAAGGTGTCACAGGTCCACTGCATAAAATCTCAAAGGGAAAAAATTGAAGAACAAATAGATGAGGTGCTAATTAAGTCATCAGCGACCAACAAAGAAATAAATGAAGGGTTGTCTCACCAGAGAGGCCAGGCAGAGTTTGATTGAGGACCTGAGAAATAGTGGCAGAATGCCATCAGAAATGTTTTGTTTTAAAACTTCAAATTATAATTTTGGTTTATTAGCGACAGCTTTAATCGTGTGCAGCTAGGAGATGACATGAACACCGCCTCACTGAAATAAATGGCAATTTTGTTTCGATAATTTTCCACAGGAATTGTAAATCTTTTTACATTTAAAGCCGTGTTTGATATTCTACTCTTTGCACTATTTGACTTGGAATTTTAGCAGCAACCAGATATGGGAACTTTGAACACTCTTCAAGTCAAAGTGAATTCGAACAACTGTGCCTATGTTTTGTTTTCAGATGCTAGATCTATTGCATCAGACAGAACCTGCTTGGAGTGCTTCACTGATGCTCACTTATGAAGTGATCCACTGCAAACAAACTTATTGTTCAGGAACATAAACCCGCTTTACAGGAAAACGATGATTGATTCTCTAGAGCAGTAATGCATTTTAACACACAGTGATCAAAAGGAGAGATTGGTCCATTTTTTTTCCAGCTATTGGCTGCTTTTTAGTTTTCCCTGGCTGCTAGTATTTTCATGCACTTGAAGGCAGAGCGTAGGGCCACGATGCCAAGGGACCCTTAGGGAGCTAGAAGGAGGCAGGCCTGGGGTCCAAGAAGTCGTGGCGGTTAGAGAAATAGCTTCCCAATATTTCAATCTCCATCCGCTCTGCGTGGGAAGTGTATTTCTGTTTATGGGGCAAAGCCTTTTCAGAAAATGGACTTACTGCTCTGAAATCAAAGAGAATCAAGTCACTGAATTTTCAAAACCTTCTGCCTGGGAGCCTGCTGATGTTCTGGTCCATCAGGTCAACTCTGTTTTTGCAGCTAAATACAGCAGGTGCATAGCCCAGGGCAAAAAAATAAACATCATTCGACTCCTGGTCTGGTTTTGAAGGAAAATGAAGCATCACAAGGACTAGTTTCCGGGTGAAAAACCAATTTTACTGAGGGGCTGAGACTCAGCTAGGGTAATTAAAGAGAGTATCTGGGCAGCTCAACCCTGTTCCCGTTGAACCAGTGACTCATTTGCTGACCTCAGGTGCCCTTCCAGCTTGCTCGTTTGCAAAACAGATGTAAAACTAACTGCCTTGCCAGAGGGCCCCTAGACTGTAACTGAACTATGGAAACATTTGTGGTACTGGAGAAGGCAGTCTGGCCAAATAGAAAGAGCATGGATCAGAGAGCTAAAAGATCCAGGTCCTAATCTCAGCTCTGCTACTGCCCTCAGACAAGTCACATAACCTCTCTGAGCCTGAGAGAGGCCCAGATGTAAAATGGGGATAGGATACCCTTTCTCCTTCTCTCTTAGAATGTGTGTGGCAGGGAGTGTGTCTGAGTGGATCATCTGTTATCTAACTGAGCGATTAGTACAGAGAATGAGCTTTGTAAGTATCACAATTACAATTATTATATACCTGGATTACCACAAAGTAATTCTTGAGACAAATTTTTGGAGAATCTACTCGGTCAGAGTACTAAACTGGACCTTTGGGAACATGTTGGCTTAAAAAAAACCCCAGGCCCTGCCCTCCAGGAGTTTACAGTCTAATGGGAGAGGCAGGTAGACATAAATGATATAATAATAATAACAATAGTATTTGTTAAGCACTTACTATGTGCCAGGCCCTGTACTAAGCACTGGAGTAGATCCAAATTTGTCACGTTGGACCCAGTTCCTGTCCCACAGTGGGGCTCCCTGTCTTAATCCCCATTTTGCAGATGAGGTAACTGAGGCACAGAGAAGTGACGTGATTTAGTGATTTACCCAATGTCACACAGTGGACAAGTGGCAGAGAAAGGATTAGAACCCATGACCTTTTGACTGCCTGGCCCATGCACTATCCACTATGCTATGCTACTTCTCAGTGATGATGGAATGATTTCTTTGAACCTAGTTCCATGGTTCCTACTGAGCATCTGAAAGCCCTAGCATATGGAAGGAGTCCTCTATTAAGAACAGTTTGTAGGTTCATTGCTGGGGTAAGAAGGGCTGAGGCCTAGTGGATAGAGCACATATCTAAGAGTCAGAAGGATCTGTGTTCTAATTCTGACCCCACTTTTCTCCTGTGTGACCTTGGACAAGTCACTTAACTTTTTCATGCCTCAATTGTCTCATCTGTAAAATGGGGATTCAAAACTCTGAGCCCCCTGTGGGACATGGATTGTGTCCAACCTGATTAACTCGTGCCTACCCCAGAGCTTAGTACAGTGTCTGGCATATAGTATAGTGCCTAAAAAATACCATAAAAAAGAAAAAAAGAATCTCCTCTGCCTTGAAGCTGATGTCTGCAAGACTAACCTTAAGAGGGGAAAAGCACCAAATGGGAAGGTGAGGGAAGAAGCCTCCAACTAAGGTATTTCTTTTGAGGATGATCCATTGTAAATTGTGAAAACAATGGCTAAATCTGTATGGGACAAATTTACAGTAGAACCAAAGCTTTAATAAACTTCCTTAGGATGGAACAGAAAGCGTTTTGCACAAAGGAGACACTGAGTAAATACTTTTTTTGAGATAATTTCATAGCAGAGAATGGCCTAATGGAAAGAGCGTGGACCTGGGAGTCAGGGGACCTGGGTTCTAATCCACTAGCTTGCTTGTGACTTTGGCCAAGACATTTTAGTTCTTTTGCCTCAATTTCCCCATTTGTTAAATGGGGATTCAATATCTGATCTCCCTCCTATTTATTCTGTGTGGGACAGGGACTATAATCTGATTAATTTGTAACTACCCCAGTGCTTACTTAGTACAGTGCTTGACACATAGTAAGCGCTTAACAAATTCCATGATCTTCATTAACAGATACCACAATTTTTCTAGGGTTACTGCCCAACCCCAGTTACATCTCCTATAGAACCAATACATTTCCACTGAAGGTACAGTTGCCTCTTTTAAAATGGTAAATCTGCCTATTTTGAGTATCTGATTCAATACTTGGTCTCCCTCCAACTTAGATTGTTAGCCTCCTTTGGGACCTGATTATCTTATATCTACCCCAATGCTTAGTACAGTGCTTGGCACACAGTAAGCACTTTACAGATGCCTCACTTGTTGTTGTTATTATTGTTAGTCGTAGTAGTAAGCTCTTGCTCAGGAGAAGGTAGTGACAGCAGAGATTGGAGGAGTTGTGAAGAGGAGAAAGTTTCTGGGTAAATGCCAACCTTCAACTATCCAAATTTTATTTATCTTTCCTAGTTTTCCCACTATCGGCATTCAGCACTTCCATTACTGAATCTCTTCTATTTGCCAATTCTTCAGAACATCATGTCTCACTGTCCAGTGGTTGACAAACTGGATCCAACAAGTGTAGGATGATAAGCGGGAAGAAGCCATTTCTCCAAAACAATCTCACTATCGGCAGCTCATCGTCTGGCTTCAATTTGAAGGACAGCTCCATTAGATTGGCTGAAAACTCCTGAGACTCCACCATCTCCCTTTGCCTGAGGTGGAAGGAATGTTTTTTCTCTCTCCCTCCCTCTCTAAAAAAAAAAAAACCATTGAAAAGAGCGGCAACAATGTGGTCTAGTGTAAAGAGTCAATTAGATTGGACAGTCTCGGTCCCACTCTTAAATTAATTTCTCTGTGCCTCAATTTTCTCATCTGTGAATTGGGAGTAAATACTTGTTCTACCTCCCCTTTAGACTGAGCCCCTTGTGGAACAGGGACTTTATCTGATGTGATTTCCTGATATCTCTAGACTAAGCTCATTATGGTCAGGGACCATGTCTGCTAATTCTGTTTTATTGTACTCTCCTAAGAATTTAGTACAATGCTTTGCCTATAGAAAGCGCTCATTAAATACCATTGATTGATTGATCTAACCTAATCAAGACAGGATGTAAGTGCTTGGATCAGCATGGTGGTAGTTTGGGTGGAGAGAAATGGGCAGAAGCTAGAGATGTTGAGGTGGTAGAAGTGACAGGATTTGGTGACAGACTGAATGTGCAGGTTGAATGAAAGAGATGTCAAGAATCTTGTCAAGGTTGTGGATTTTAGCCATGTTGTGGAGGTCGAACGATGGGATTTGGGGACAGATTGATTATGTGGGCTTAATGAGAGAGATGAATCAAGGATAATGCGAAGGTTATGAACTTGTGTGAGAGAGGGAGAATGGTGCTGTTGTCTATGGTATGGGAAAGTCTGGGGGAGGACTGAGTTTGCGTGGGAAGATGTGAGTTGTTTGTTCCCAAAATCTCTGCTTGGATGTCCTGCCAGCACCTCAAATTTACCGTGTCTAAAACAGAACTCTCCATCTCACCAAAACCCAGTCCTCCCCCTGACTTTCCCTTCACTGAAGACAGCTCTACCATTCTCTCTGTCTCACAATCCAGTAACCTTGGCATTATCCTCGACTCCTCTTTTTCATTCAACTCAGATATTCAATCTGTCACCAAAATCCTAACCATTCTACCTTCACAACTTCTCACCGGCCTTTCCTCTCCATCCAAGCGGCTATCACATTGCTACAAGCACTCATTCTCTCCTGCCTTGATTACTGTACCAGCCTCCTTGTTGACCTCCTTCCTCTCTCTCCTCACTCCAGTCCATACTTTACTGTGCTGCCCGGATCATTTTTCTTTGAAAACACTCAGGCCATGTTTTCCCACTCCTCAAACTCCAGTGGTTCTCCATCTACCCCTATGTTGAACAAGATTCCTTACATTTGCCTTCAAAGCACTCAATCCTAGATTGAGTACCCCCTCCTACCTCACCTTGTTACTCTCCTACTATAACCCAGCCCACACACTTTGCTCCTCCAATGCTAATTTTCTCACTTTGCCTCATTCTCATCTTATCGCCTCCAAAATTCTCGCCCACGTCCTGCTACTGGTCTGGAATGCCCTCCCTCTTCATATCCTATTTCTGTCCCCACCTTCAAAACCTTATTGAAGGCACATCTCTTACAAGAGGCCTTCCTGACCAAGACTTCCTCTCTTCTTCTCCCACCTCCTTTTGCTTTGTTCGTACTTATTCTCTTTATTCATCCCCAACTCCCAGCCCCACAGCAATTACATAAACATCTGTCATTTTATTTATTTGTATTAATGTCTATCTCCCCCTCTAGACTGTAAGCTTGTTGTAGGCAGGGAATGAATCTGTTGTATGGTTATGTTGTACTCTCCCTAGCGCTTAGTAATTGCTCTGCCCAAAGTAAGCTTTCAGTAAATATGATGGATTGATTCTGCATCAGTTTTGAACTTGGATTTGTACCCTTTACTCACCTCACCTCCCAGAGCTTAGGTACAGAACTACAATTTATTTTATTGTCTGTCCCTCCCCCTTTTTGGGCAGGGAACATGTCTACCAACTTGGTTTTATTGTATTTTCCAAAGTGCTTAGTACAGTGTTCTTCACACAGTATGTGCTCAATAAATATGATTGATGTTGATTGATTGATTGACCCAGCTAGTGTTGAAACTAGCTTTAACTGACTTATTTCAGGTGGTCTTGAGTTAACCAGTTCCTCTGGCAGGGAAGATTCCCAGGTAACCAGTCCACACACCCAAAACTGTAGCCACAGGGAAACAGTCACAGGGCAAATAGTCCCAGGAAAACATCACTGTGGGCAAACCTCCAGTAGACATTTCTGTGCAGATCCATATAATAAGTGATCAAAGCTTCCCTGACCAAGTGCTCTATTATGTTAAAATGAGGCTTGAAAACATCTTTGCCATTAAAAAAATGTAAATTTAAGTTGCTTTTTCCTCTAAATGAACATTTGTTTTGCTCCATGCAGCCTAGAGCATTATCTCAAACAGTGAAAGGCCTCCAGAAAGGAGTTAATATACATTTTAAACTAATCATTTTTCAACCTAAATACACTCACCATTTTGCATCCTTCAAAATATTTTAAATGTCCCTTATTATAGCCTCATTTTATGTTTAAAGAAGAAATTGTTGCTATAATAATTTTAAAAAATGGAGGGATCTATTTCCTACCTTGAACCAGGTTATTTTCCATATTCTAAAGAAATACTAGTTACTGTATAAATCTCTAACTATTTTAGTGGGAGTTGGAGGTAAGGGAGATGGGAAAAGAAAAATAGTTCCTTTATAAGTTTTCAGCATTTTTTAATCAAAATCCATTTTTAATTAGATTCTATTTTATATCTCTATTGGTATGTTCAAACGAAAATCTATTACCTTAGAAACAAGCTATAACTAGGCAGTTGAATTGTAAGAGAAGCACGGATTTCACTGTCTTGAACATTTTGGTTAACTTATTCATGATTCATGAATAATTACCTACCTGCTTTGAAGGAATTGCCCTAATATTCCACCGAAATTGCATCTCCTTAAATTGAGACATTAAATAATACTTTATCTTCCGGCAACCTCTTCCTTCTCAGCAGTTCATAGCACTACACACACTATCACTCAGCCTCATAGATTTGCTAGAAAGATTTCTCTGAAGAGGAGTATAAATTCATCCTCAATAGCATCTACTGATGACCTTTTGTGAGCTGAGCATTCTGGTAGGCTCGTGGGAACTGTCAATGGAAGTAAAAGACAAGATTTCTGCCATTGAGGAGCTTACAGTCTACTGGGGAAGCTAAGCAGAGAAAAATAGCCATATATTTAATGATTAAAAGATAAATTGTAAATATATATTTACATGATAAATTGTAAATAAATATATAAGGAAATAAGACACACACCTATGTGTCCAAGTGCCTACTGGGGAGCATACTCAGGAATAAAAATATTTTAATTATTCCAAAATGAATGTTCCTCATTTCTTTCTTTATTGCCAGTCTTTTCCATTTTGAACAATTTCCCTTAAACCTCAAATTTCAGAGTCCCCAGGGCAAGGAGGGTCACCTTTGGAATGGCAGGGAAAAGACCCCTGTACCCTCAGCACTTCCTGTTTCTCTTGCTGCTGCTCAACTGGTGATAGAACAGCATTCCAGGGAATATTGAGATTGAAAAGGGATCCCTCGCCCAGAAATCTAGTCAGAAGCTGAGGGGAGGCATCTCCCCCAGGCCTCTAACAATGGCTTGGCCATGGTCCTGGTGCATGGAGAAAACCCTTGGCTGAATAGCCTGGGACCAAATGGCTCTTTCTTCCAATGGTAGATTTCTTTTCAGGCCCTTCTTGAAATAGTATCCCCCCCACATCTTTTTTAAAATATCTTCTTGCTGCAGAGCAATTTTACAGAAAAAAAATATATAAAAAAGAATTTATAATGATACCAGGCACCAATTGACTTTTTTTAATTTGTGCTCTCTAGACTGTAAACTTCGCCTGCTTCAGGAAGTAAATGAGTGAGGCCACTGCCTCACTCTACAGAAAGGAGGCTGGTGGTTAAAACTGTAAAAGGGCCCTAGTGTCAGAAGCCAGTTCTCCATGAACAGACCCCTGGAAAGGGAGAAATACAGTGGTTCTGGAACAAGAAGGGTGAGGTCTGTCTTCCTTCTCTCAATCCCCCTCTCCTTTCTGCCCAACTAAACACTCAGGGTTCAGGGGTTCAAATGGGCTTTTGAAAGATGCCATTACATTTCCTGCGTAATGTAACGTAACGACTTTACAGACTGTAAGCTCGTTGTGTGCAGGGAACCTGTCTACCAACTCTGTAATATTGTACTCTCCCAAGCGCTTAGGATAGTGCTCTGCACAAAGTAAATATGACTGAGTGATTGGCTAATTGGGAAGGGATGGAGAATTTTTCCCTGCCTCCAATATTTGAAGCCATCTGTCCCTGCCTCCTGCTTGCATTACTGAACCAACCTTCTGATGAATCTCCTCTCTCCCCTCCTTGCCCTCTTTGATGTATCCTCCCTCTTGTTGCTCACCCCATCTTCTTGACATGCTTCTCAAAGCGCATGATTCTCTTCCTTAAAAATCCTCTAATGGCTATCGACTTCTCTCCACATTAAACAGCAACCCCCCATCTGATTTAAGGCTCACCACCAGCTACCTACTTCTTTCCTTTCTCCTCGCTTCTATCGCTCTCCTGATTTGCTTCTCCTAAGCTAATCTCTTAACCGCACTTTCTCGACTCGACAACCCACTGCACTGCCCTTCCCCCTAACAATAGTATTTACTGAGCATCTACTGTGTGCAGAGCACTGTACTAAGCGCTTGGGAGAATACTGTATAACAGAGATGATAGACCCGAGACCCGTTCTCCGTACACAAGGAGCTTACAGTCTAAAGTTCCCTTGCATGGAACTTTCTCCTCTTTTCTGCCAGTTATCATCTAAGATCCACGTGGGCAGGAAATGGATTACTTTATTAATGTGGACTTCCAAATGCCTAGGGCAGCACATTGCACCAAGTGAGTGCCGGATAAAATGGTACTTATTTATCTCCTTATTCCTCATCTTCATTTTTCCAAAGCACATCCTCCCCAAACTTCAAAGCCTACTAAGCAGCCACCTTCCCCTGGAGGCATTCCCACCTCCATGGCCATACCAGTCCATCAGCCCCCTTCAGCACCCCTGTGTTTACTTATTTACTCACTGCACAGTGCATTTTAGTCACATTTGCTTTGATCAGATGTATCTTAATAATAATGTTGGTATTTGTTAAGCACTTACTATGTGCAGAGCACTGTTCTAAGCGGTGAGGTAGACACAAGGGAATCAGGTTGTCCCACATGGGGCTCACAGTCTTAATCCCCATTTTACAGATGAGGTAACTGAGGCATAGAGAAGTTAAGTGACTTGCCCAAAGTCACACAGCTGACAAGTGGCAGAGCTGGGATTTGAACCCATGATCTCTGACTCCAAACCCCGGGATCTTTCCACTGAGCCACGCTGCTTAACTGGTTCCATGAACCAGTTTGCCTCTGTCCATTCCTCAGTACTTACTAGGTCCAATCAAGTATACAGTAATGTGCAAAACTGGTTTGGGAGAATTAAAAAAAAATCCATTTGCATGTGGTCATTTCCTGAATTTTAAATCCTTAAATTCCATAATCAATATAGTCATTTGCCTGCTGTATGACCCTGGGCAAGTCACTTAACTTCCTGCACCTCAGTTTCTTCATCTGTAAAATGGAGATTCAACACCTGTTCTCCCTCGCCCTGAAACTGGGGGGCCCCATGTGGGACGGGGCTGTGTCCAACCTGATTATCTTGTATCACCCTAGTGCTCAGTACAGTACTTGGCACATTGTTAGCACTTAAAAAGTACCATTATTATTATTATTTTTGTTAGCAGTAATAGTAATAATTTCTGGTATTTAGGAAATAGAAAAGAAAAAGAAATATGGAGAGGCAATGGATGAAGAAAGGTCAACCACTAGGTGTTTTGGAAGGAAGTTTAGTCACCTTGGTTTTCTACCCCAGATAAGATGGCCTTAAGTGGAGATATACTATCAAAGTGTCAGTAGGTCAGCAAAGAGAAAAGTGATTGTAGAAAGCAGAGGAGGAATTCACACTTAAATTACTTAAGAGGCTGGTAGGGAAATGACTGTGCAAAGACCAATGCGTTCTTTCCCTCTCCATGTAGATATACCAACAGGAGACCTCAAAATAGTTTGAAAATATGTTACAGAAATCAAATTCTAAAAAGGACTATTCTGACAGCCAGAAGCTCAAAGGCTCCCACCTCTACTTGCAGTGTGATAGAGTCCTTCTGTAGTGGTCAAGGAGCAGGAGATAAAGAACAAGGCTCCTTGCTGATTGGTGCCACCTGAACATGGTTGTTAAGAGTTGACTTATGAGAAACCCACCATTCCTCAAACAGAAGTTCTCCACGATTTGTTTCTGAATTTAGAAGGGGGAGTCTGAGAAAACTGAAGTTGAAGAAAGAGTAAAGAGTAGAGCCTGGAAATAGGATATCTTTGGGGCGGTGGGGGTGGTAAAGAGGAGCAAGGGCAACACTTATGGAAGATAAGGAGGAAAAACTGTGTCAGAGATCTTAGAAAATGAAAAATGATGGTCATTACGATGGAAAAAGTTCTGTAGATAGATGCTTTAGCACCTTCTGTAGAAACAAGCAGCTTGAGTGCCCCTCATGTCACCCCCATGTCTATTTATTTACAAGGGGTAGAAGGGCATGCTGATATCAACACATGCACACTGGTAAGGAGTGAGCCAGTGGACACCTTGAGATTTTGACTCTCTCTTTGAGTGTATTGTTGGAGTGAGAAACGATGCAGTTCTCAGCAGCAAGCCTGAATTCATACATGTTAACGGTACAAATGCAGTTGCAGACCCATGTATCTTGGCGCTCTTCCACGGGGCAGAGTAAATAGAGTGTGTCTGTATGCCGGGCAGTTCCACTGTGGTCATGAACTTGTGGTTTTGCATTATGCTGTCCATTCCCCCTCCTGCCTCTTCTGAAGTGCTAATGCTTTGTGGTCTACAACAGCACAAGAGTTTAGTAGACAATGTGAATTAACCACCATGAATACTCAAATCACCCTTGATGAATTAGCAAGTTTCACGAGGGAATCGTTTCAATCATCTGAAGGAAAAAAAAGATGGCTAGGCACAATAGAGCTTCCTTCAAAAGACTAATCAGGAGCCAATTAGACAAATTTGTTTATTGAATCTAAAAATTCTCTTTGAGGAAACTTTTTTAATAAAAGGTCAATTAAATAATGATATTAGAAGGATGCTATTTTTGCCTCCCCTACGGGAAATGTTCTAGCTGCATATGATTGAGAGATGTTGCTCGCAGCAGCATCCTTGAACAATAGGGTTGAAGGGCCCCCTCCTCGCCTATAAACAGAGTAGCAGTCCATTCAGGGCTCTTCAGGGACTCATGAAAGCCTCCAGACCTCGCAGAATCTGAGCTCCTGGGGCCAAGTCGGCACAGGGCTGAAGCCAGCTGGGCTTCAGTAGCCCCAGGACTCTCTATTTTGGAAGTGGGGGCCACAGCACCGCTGAACCGCTGAAGGGAGCTTAGCCCATTCAGTTAAGAAGGGAGAGGGAATTAATCATTTGAGAGGATCTACACCCTGCCTGCCAAAATCAATGCTATTTATTGAGTGGTTATTCCATGGAGAACATTGCATTAAGAGCTTGGGAAAGTGCAAAAGAGTAAGTAGACGCAATCCCCGCTTTCAAGGAGCTTGCAGTCTAAGAACAATAAAAGTGGTACTATTTTCCACACACTGTACTCAACAAAGGGATAGATCCAAAACAACCAGACTCCCAGAGTCCCAGATAGGACAGTCAGACACGGTTCCTGTCCCATCTGGGACTCCCAGTCTAAGAGGGAGGGAGAACAGGTACTTAATCCCCATTTTACAGATGAGGAAACTGAGGGACAAAGAAGTTAAGTGACTCTCTCTAGGTTCTTCAGCAGGCAAGTGGCAGAGCTGGGATTAGAACCCAGGTCCCTGACTGGTGCCCTTTCCACTAGGGCCATGCTGCTTCTCAGTCGGGCAGAGGAGACAGAAATCAAAATAAATTAAGGGAAACAACCAAGCTTAAGGCTCTGTCCATAAGCACCGTGGGGGTGGACTGAATACCGAGAGCTTAGGGGTGCATAGGTGATGCAATAAGGAGGAAAAATGGTGTGGGGGTGCTAAGATATTAGTCAGGGAAGGCTTCCTGGAAGAGTTTTGTAGGTCTGAAGAGGGGGAGAGTGGTGGTCTGTTGTATGCAAAGGGGGAGGGGTTTCCAGGCAGGAGGGAGTGTGCGAGCAAGGGGACGATGGTTAGACAAGAACGAGGAACAGTGAATGGTTTGGTATCAGAGGAATGACGTGCAGGCTGGGGCGCAGTGGGAGCGGGGCAGTGGAGAACCCCATTTCCTCCTGTTTTGTCTTCGGTGGAGAAAGATGTGTTTGAAATGTGTCATCAACAGTAGTAACAGCATCTATGGAGTGCCTGCGGTGGTCAGAACATGTACTCTTGTGTGCAGAACAATATATTAAACTCATATTGTGTGCCAGAACACTGGACTGAGTGCCTATTATGTATAGAGCAATGTGCTGGTTGCCTCCTGAACTTGGAGCACTGCACTAAGTGATTACTCAGTGCTTTGCACTCACCCGAGTGCCTACTATATCCTTGACTTTTGGCAACACCCAGTGGAAATCAAAAACTTTCCTGTTCTTCAGGGGCCAATAATCTAACTGGGGAGAAAAACAGATACCAATTGCAAATGTACGATAGGTAAAAGAGTAAGAGTATCGAAACAGATGATTAAAAGAAGTGGTTAAAAGCATCCAGTTTTCCTTTTCTAGCAGGAATTGTGTTCTTGCTGAACCTCATATTAGATAAAACTCATATTCTAATAATAATTGTGGTTTTTGTTCAGCGCTCACTATATGCCAAGCCCTGTTCTAAACACTAGGGTAGATACAGGATGATCACGTCCTACATGGGGCTTCCCAGTCTAAGTGGGAGGTAGAGTTCATGGAGTCTGATGTTGTGTCCAGCCTTGTCACATATCCAGATAATCTGTAATAGGAACTTTTTTTCCATGTGTTGTCATGTTTTACCCAAAACATACAGTGAGAACGTGTCTTCTGGCAGAACGATGTACTGAAATACTGGCATCTCCTGCTATAGCACTCTCCTTTTAGCACTCTTTCATGATAACGCTATTAAATTTTATTGCCGGTATTATAGCATTTTCTCATTCGGAAATGATGCTTATCCTTACACTGTGACTTATTTATTCTCTCTCCCTCGCTGGCTCGTAAGCTCCTTGAGGACAGGGATCTTATCTTGCTCTGCCACAGTAAATAACTCTATAAATTCCACCGATTGATTGATTGGTTGGTTGTTGCAAAGTCTCCCTTGGCTTAAGCACTTCTTTTCATCTTCCTTTGAAGAGTTTTGACTGGCTTGAAAAGAATGATTTAAAGCAGTGCTGTTTTGTTCGAGGTTATTTTTCTGGAACCAATTAAAAGCGATTTGAATGGTAGGCGGAGAGTACGCGATGAGCGAGGTAAGAATTAGAGAATGGCTTCTGCAGGAGTTAGCTTTTTAGGAGGCCTTTGAAGGTGAGAAAGGACAGGGGTCTGACAGATTTGTGGGGAGAGAGGGAGGGATTCCACATAAGGGGAAAGATGTGAATAAGACACAAGGGAGCCACAAGGAGAGTGTGCTTAAATGGAAAGCTTGGGAAAGGAGAGGGAGCTGGGGGTGGCCTGGGAGAAAACCTGGGTTCTAATCCAGAACTTCACCATTTGTATGTTGCATGACCTTGGGCAAGTCATTTCACTTCTCTGTGCTTCAGTTGCCTCATCTGTACAACAGGGATTAAGACTGTGAGCCCCGTGTGGGACGCGGGCTATGTTCAACCCGATTAATTCTATCTAGCCCAGCACTCAGTACAGTGCCTGGCAGAGAGATGGCACTTAATCTGTGCATGAAAGAAAAGGACAGAGAGAGTACAAATCACCTTATGGAATGCCTTAAATCCAGTAATTAGAAATCATTGTTTAATGGGAAGGGAAATGGGTAGCCACAGGGAGCTTTTGAAAACGGGAGATATGTTTTGATGGGTGTTTTAAGATGATCAGTGCAGGACAATTTTGTCTTCAGCTCTCTTGCGGTATAGTACTTTCCCCCCTAAATTATACGGGAATTCTGAACTTGAAGAATGTACGTTATTTTTCAGATGTACATTATTTTTCAAAGGAATCAGATGCTACTCTAAGAATGATAGGCATCTGTGTTAATTTGAATAAAACTTTAAACAAGTGAGCACAAAGAGAGAGGCTAAGAATTTAGTTACCCTGGATCGGAAGAGTAGATAATAATAATAATAATGATGGTATTTGTTGAGCGCTTACTATATGTCAGCACTGTTCTAAGCACTGGGATAGATACAAGGTAATTAGGTTGTCCCAAGTGGGGCTCACAGTCTTAATCTCTGTTTTATAGAGGAGATAACTGAGGCACAGAGAAGTGAAGTGACTTGCCCAAAGTCACACAGGTGATGTGGTAGAGCCAGGATTAGAACCCACAACCTCTGACTCCCAAGCCCTGGCTCTTTCCACTAAGGCACAGATTTTGTGGTGGGGGTGTCTGCAGCAGAGGCAAAAGGAAAGGGGCAAAAGTCATCAGGTGTAGGCTGGGAAGGGGACCCAGGAAATTGGGCATCGTCCATAGCCTGGGGCCTTCTCAAGCAGATGAATGTATTTTATTTGCTGATTATGGGCAGAACACTGTATTAAATGCTTGGGAGAATTAGCTGAAACACTCCCTGCCCGTAAGGAGCTTACAGTCTAGAGCGGGGAGGCAGACATAAATATAAATAAATTATTTAAAACATATAATTTAAAGGTAGATCCCAAAGTGTCACGGGGATTGGGGTTGGGGCAAATATTAAATGTTCAAAGGACACAGAGGTGCTGCCCCAGTGGGAGGGCAAGAGGGAGAAAGCCTGGCAAATCTGGTGGAGCAGCCTCAGATTCATCTTTTTTTTTAAAAAAAAAACAAGGTCTACTGATACATTTGATTGCTCAATTAATGGTATTTCTTGAGCACTGACTGTGCGCAGAGTACCACACTAAGTGCTTGGGTGGGTACTCTCCAGGAGTTTATTACCTAGTGGGAAGACCAAGAAATTAGATGGGGAAGAAGCAGAATGGAAGGATAGGTACATTATTCATCCATTCATTCAATAATCATATTTATTGAGCACTTACTGTGTGCAGAGCACTGTACTAAGCGCTTGGAAAGTACAATTTGGCAGCAGATAGAGACAATTCCTGCCCAACAGAGGGGTCACAGTCTAGAAGGGGGTTGACAGGCATGAATGGATAAAGGGTAAAGTGCTTGATGGGTTCAGATCCAAGCGCACAGGCAATGCAGGAGGAAGATGAGAGGTCAGTCAGGGAGGGCTCCCTGGAGGAGACAGGATTTTTTTTTTAAAGTAGGGCTTTGAAGCAGCGTGGCTCAGTGGAAAAAGCCCGGGCTTGGGAGTCAGAAGTCATGGGTTCGAATCCCGGCTCTGCCCCTTGTCAGCTGTGTGACTGTGGGCAAGTCACTTCACTTCTCTGGGCCTCAGTGACCTCATCTGGAAAATGGGGATGAAGACAGTGAGCCCCACGTGGGATAACCTGATGACCCTGTATCTCCCCCAGCGCTTAGAACAGTGCTCTGCACAGAGTAAGCGCTTAACAAATACCAACATTATTATTATTCTCTGGAGGTGGAAGGGTGGCGTCCGCGGGTGAGCGGGGTGGCCGCAGGGGGGCGCTGCGGGGCCGCAAGAGGCGGGAGGGAGGGGTGGGGTGTGAGCGGGGTGGCCGCCGGGGGGCGCTGCGGGGCGGCGGGCGGGAGGGGTGGGGTGTGAGCGGGGTGGTCGCCGGGGGGCGCTGCGGGGCGGCGGGAGAGGAGAGGGAGGGAGGGGTATGAGCGGAGTGGCCGCCGGGGGGCGCTGCGGGGCGGCGGGAGGGAAGGGGTGGGGTGTGAGCGGGGTGGCCGCCGGGGGGCGCTGCGGGGCGGCGGGAGAGGGGAGGGAGGGGTGGGGTGTGAGCGGGGTGGCCGCCGGGGGGCGCTGCGGGGCGGCGGGAGAGGGGAGGGAGGGGTGGGGTGTGAGCGGGGTGGTCGCCGGGGGGCGCTGCGGGGCGGCGGGAGGGAGGGGGTGGGGTGTGAGCGGGGTGGCCGCCGGGGGGCGCTGGGGGGGCTGCGGGGCGGCGGGAGGGGGCGGGGGGTCGTGGGGCTCGGTGGGTCCGGAGGGGGCGGTGCACGGGGCGGGGGTGCACAGGGGGGCGGTGCAGGGGGGCTGGTGCACGGGGGGGGGGGGGGGGCCGGCCGGGCGGGCGGGTGGGCGGAGGGAGGGTCGGCGCCCGCCGCAGTGGGTTCCCGCTGGGCCGGTTCGCGGGGAGCAGCGGCGCTCTGGCTGCGCTCGGCCTTCGCGCCCCGCCCCTCCCCTCCCCGCCCCTCCCCTCCCCGCCCCTCCCCGCTCCTCCCCGCTCCCGCTCCCGCTCCCGCTGCGGCCGGTCCCGCTCGTGGTCCCGCGCCGGTCCTGCGGGTGTGGGCGCCGGGCCGGCCATGGCGCCCCCGAGCCCCCGCCCCGGCCCTGCCCTCCGCCCGCGGGACCTTTAATGGCTCCCGCCCGCGCCCGCGGCCCCAGCGCAGCCCGGTCCGCAGCCCGGTGCGCAGCCCGGTCCTTAGCCCCCTCCGACGGGCCGGGGGCACCCCCACAAAGCGCTAAGAGTCCGGGCCGCCCGCGCCGGGGGCGCCGCCGAGGACGGGCAGCGGCAGCCCCGGGACCCAGACCCTCCTCCTCCTCCTCCTCCTCCTCCTCCTCCTCCTGATTGTCCTGCTCCTGCTCCTGCTTTTGCTCCTGCTCCTGGTCCTGCGGCGGCGGGCGAGGTAGGAGCGGTTGCACGAGGAACAATGCGGGGGGCGGGGGCCGGGGGCCGGTCCGGGTCCGCAGCGGACCAGGGTCCCTTCCCTTCCCTTCCCTTCCCTTCCCTTCCCTTCCCTTCCCTTCCCTTCCCTTCCCTTCCCTTCCCTTCCCTTCCCTTCCGCCCCCCAACCCCGGCCCGGGCCTTCTTCTGCCCCCCGAGTCCGGACTCCCTCCGGGACTCTGTCTCCCCGCCATCCTCCGCCTCCTCCTCTTCCATCCTCCTCCTCCTCCATCCTCCCCGGCTTTCACACCCCTTCCCTACCCCTTTTTTCCTTCCCCTTCCTCCTTCCCTGCCGCTTCTCCTTCCCTGTCTCTTCTCCTTTCCTCTTTTCCTGCCCCTTTTCCTTCCTTCCTTTTCTGCCCCTTCTCCTTCCCTGCCCCTTCTTCCCTGCCCCTCTCCTTCCCTCTTTTTCTGCCGCCTCTCCTTCTCTCCTTTCCTGCCCCTTCTCCTTCTCTCCTTTCCTGCCGCTTCTCCTTCTCTCCTTTCCTGCCGCTTCTCCTTCTCTCCTTTTCTGCCCCTTCTCCTTCTCTCCTTTTCTGCCCCTTCTCCTTCCCTCCTTCCTTGCCCCTTCTCCTCTCCTTCCCTGCCGCTTGCCTCCTTACCTCTTCCCCTCCCTCCTTCCTTGCCCCTTGCCTCTTCCCCTCCCTCCTTCCTTGCCCCTTCTCCTTCCCTCCTTCCCTGCCGCTTGCCTCCCTGCCTCTTCCCCTCCCTCCTTCCCAGCTGCTTTTCCTTCCCTGCCTCTTTCCCTCCCTGCTTTCCTTGATGCTTTCCCTCCCTCCTTTTCTGTCGCTTTACCTCCTTCTCTGCCGCGTTTCCTCCTTGCTTCCCTGCCGGTTTTCCTCCCTGCATCCCTGCCTCTTTCCTCCCTGCATCCCTGCCTCTTTCCTCCCTGCATCCCTGCCTCTTTCCTCCCTTCCTCTTTCTCCCTGCCTCCTTGCCTCTCTCCCCTGCCGCGTTTCTCCTTGCTTCCCTGCCTCTTCCCCTCCCTGCTTCCCTACCGCCTCTCCTCTCCCTCTTTCCATCTTCCCTGTCTCCACCTTCCCTCCTCCCCCGTTTTCCCTCCTCTCCTAGCCCTCTGCCCCCAAATCTCACTCCCAGGACCCTACCCCTTTAGCCCATCCTCCCCCCAATTCCCACGGCTCCCCCAGGTCCTCTGTCCATCCTCCCAGGTGACTGGACAGGCCATGCCTGCCACTGGTCCACCAGCCGATGGCCAGGCCAGGACGTTTACCCCTCCCCCCCAAATTCAATACAATTCAATTCAGTTCAGAGGTGGGGTCACCTCTGGTCCCAGGGAAAGCCAAATAAGACCCTTGGGCCTGGACATGGGCTTGGACTTGATCTTGGACATGGGCTTGGACATGTTCGAAGTGACAAAGAGGAGTGTGGCCAGAGCAGAAGTTGAGAGTTTTTTTCCCAGTCTCATCCATGTATGACACGGACCCCTCCCTTTCCTTTTTAATTTCAGTCCAGGCCTGTGTTTTTGATCTCCAGATGTGGTGTTAGGTTTCAAGTTTCTGAAAGTTTGGGTTTGTGACCCGGCAGGGTGCGGAGCGTTCGTGCGGGAGGGGCAGAATCTTTTAAATTTAATAAATAGCATTGACCGTTAATGAGTGTATGAAACGATCTGTAGCAATGATCACCCCATATAGGTAACTCATTATTTCCTGTAGGCTTTGGGGGCATCTGCTTAGGGTCCCCTGGGTTGGGTTGATCTAATCCTTACAAAGGAGCCTGCACCATGTAGCTCAGTGTTGCTGGTTAAACCCAGACACAGGGAAAAAATTTTGTTTCTCATCTGGAACAGTTTAGCAGTCACAGACACACACATGCACACTCGCAGGCGAGAGGCTGCAGGAGTAGCGTGCAGAGTGAGCTTTTCTTCCACTCTTGTGCATTACATGTTAATTTTTTTCCAAGTGTCTGCTTCAACCCAGAAGAAATGGCTTTTCCCTTCTGCCTGGTGTATACTGGAGACAAGGATGCATTTCCCAGGGTTTTGTCCCTCTCGGTACCCAGCCCAACTCATAGCTTCTCCGTAACTCATGGAACGATCCGCAAAAGTAACAGCTCACGTTCAGGAGGGCAGCATCATGATCTTAGGTCCGGTCACTGACCGCCCAGACCAGGCATCTTGGCTCACCTCATCTGAGTGAGTTTGGGGACACGGTAGGAAAGCCGATGAAAGAAGTGGACCGTTTTAGTTCTGGTGGCTTGCTTTTGGGGTTTGAATACTTGTTTTATTGTGGATTATTGGAGTTTGGCGAAACCCTGTCAGGTTCTGAGCATTTGGTTGACACTCCCCCCAGCTGGAGAATGTCCTCAGTTAGTGCCTTGCAGCTTCTTTAAAGGCAGTAGGTTTTTGATTGTAAGAGAACAGAGCCTTTTCCCAGGATTGGGTTTAGATGTATTCTTTTGGAATGTGCATGGCAATATAAAGTAGATGTGGAAACTTAGTTCAACCATAATTACATATTTCTTTGAAAGCAAAATTTCCATGAACCAACAGCGACATTCAAGTACACCGAGAGACATCAGTGGAGATGTTCTTAAATCGGGAAATAAAAAAACCCACCTCCATAACTGCTTCGGATGTTCAAAGATGATGCTTCTCCCCTCTGATATTGGATCCCTGTGGTGGGTGTGGCTAAAGATGTAATTCACAATTGCTTTCATATTGCACACTTACTGGTTGACAGTTGCTGTGCCCTTGTGAGCTGGAGGGCAGGGAACATGTATTTGGTTCTGCTACTGTTGTACTCTTCCAAGAGTTTAGTGCAGTTCCTTGGACTCTATGGACCCCGAATAAATGTCGCTGATTAGTTGTTGCTTTTGTAAGATGCATTTTTGGGGTCATATCTACAATTCTGCTTTTGGGCGTTGTGATCTACCCAAAGTCTTGACCACAAAACATCCCTCTCTGCTTGCTTGCCTCTTTCCCTAGGCTGGTCTGGCAGCTGCTACTCTCTCTCAAGAGTTTACATTTTCCTGAGTTTCTGAGATTGTGCTTCGGTCTAGATTGTAAGCTTTTTGTTGAGGGCAGGGAACGTGCCTACCAACTCTATGTTGTGCTCTTCCAAGAGCTTAGCACAGTGCTCTGCACACAGTAAGGATTTGATAAATACAATCGATTGATTGCATTTTTAAGAAAAGAGTTCTCCTCACTCTTGGATCTCCTACTTTGTCAACTGTCAGATGCCACCCAAGGAAATTGTATTGCCTTGAGCCTTGGTTTACTGCAGGTGGTTGCTTGCCTTCCAAGATCTACTTGTTTTAGATGGTGAGCTCCTTCAAGGCCTGGGACTGAATCTAAAACTAACCCGTGTACGCTTTCCCAGTACTTAACAGTCTTTTGAGCACAATGTGCTTCAGGAGTACTGTTACCACTCCTTGTTTTTGATCTTGCTTTGCCATTTGATATTGAGAGTACCATGCAAATGACATGGGAAAGTTGCCCAACACCCTGAGGATATTATGCTCAGGTCTCTCGGAGCCGCAGACATCAATCAGTCGGTAGTATTTATTGAGCACTTAGAGTGTGCAGAACACTGTAATAAGCACTTGGGAAAGTAGAGTTTAGGCACTTAAAAGAAAGAAAGTAAAGGCACTTAAAGTGTATTGGGAGAGAGAGACACAGAAATAAGTTATGAGTAGGAGGAAGCAATAAAGTTGAAAGATGCGTATCCAAGTGAAACAGGGGTTGTAATTGCCCAGGTCCGTAGGTAATGCTGAATTGGCACCTGGGTGGAGCCGGAGACACATTTTGTCTGTTGACTATTTTGTCTGTTGACTATTACAATTGCATTGTAGAATTTGTCTGGTTTGAAGCTTTATAGCAAACTCTGTTACTATCCCTAGGTGTTGGTCTAAATTAAGTTTTTTCTCCCTCCCCCAAGCGCCTCCTAGACCCTGGATGTCTTTTGCACCTTCCTTCCCTCATAAAAAGGGTGAGGGGATTTACCTCAGTCATTGGATTTTGATGGAGTTTAATTTGGAGGGACTTATGATCCCTGCAGATCATATCTAGCTTTGAATTATTCAGTCTGAATGCACGGATTCATAGAAATGCAGCATCCAAAAACCACTTTGGTTTCAGGGTTAAAATAATTCAATGTTTAACTCACAAGCATGAGAGCATCATATATGCATGATGGTGTCTATGGAGAAGGTGTTACTTTTTCAGTATACAGGGGAAAAATTGATTTCTCATTCTAGTGAAGTTTGCATCTTAATTGTCATTAGGGTCATATGTCTGCAAATCTATTTTTGGTGAGATTTTTTGAGCTTGAGAGAGGTATTTCTTAAAAAGGGGACTTCCACCATGAGGAAAACTCAAAAAAGAAGAATGGCAACAAGCATCCTAAATCTGTGTGGACTGAAAATTCTTGCTTAAAACTGAATTTGTAATTTTTTAAGTTAGGGAAATTCCCCTCACAAGGATCTGGTTCCTGCCTCACATGTTAAATTCTTAGATTATAAAGGTGAATAAGGTGTTTTAAGTAAGCCATTTGCAACCATTTTTAAGAATGACTGACTGAGAGCGTGACTGTGTAGTTGATAAAGCACAGCATTGGGAGACAGAAGACTTGAGTTCCAATCGTGGCTCCACCAGTTGTCTGCTCTGTGACCTAGGGCAAGGCACTTAGCTTGGGTCTCAGTTTCCTCATTTGTAAAATCGGGATTAAATGTCAGTACTCCCTCCGCCAGAGACTCTGAGCCCCGTGTGGAACAGGGATTGCGTATGATCACCCTCTGTCCACCCAAGTGCTTAGCACAGTACCTTAGTATGGAGGAAGCCCTTAACAAGTAACACATTTGTCATTGGAGCATGTAATGTTTTTGAGTATACAGTGTGGGACCTTTATCTTCAAAGATGATGTCGCTGTTTGCTATTGGTGCTTTCAGGTAACTGCAAAACCTGGAAATGATGTGTGCCTTTCAGGGCTTTCTACAGTGCTGCGGTGTGATACACAGAAGAGAGCCCCAAGTTCTGTTGTTGGTGTTGATCTTTTTAGCTGTTACTCTTGGAGGACCTGTTGTTGTAGGTGGCTCCACAAGTTCTTCTACTTAATGGACTCTTAGTTCAAAATAGCCTTGCCATGGCTTCCCAACAGTTGCAGTCAGTCATTGATATTTATTGAGCATTTACCGTGAGCTGAACACGGTACTTACACTTTTGGGAAAGTACAATACAACAGAGTTGGTAGACTTGATTCCTGCCCACAAGGAGCTTATCAGTCATTGGAGCACCCACTTTGTGTAGAGTGTACTCCTCTAAGAGTACGATAAAAGTAAAAGATGCGATTCCTGCCCTGAAGGAGCTTACAGTCGAATGGAGAAGACAGACACGGAAGTCCAGCAACAAGTTAAAACTCTCCCTTTGCTTACCTTGCTTGTGGTCACTCCCTTTTTTTTTTTTTAAACTCACCATACCGAAGTGGTTTGAGTTTCTGCTGGACCAGTTTCATGTACACCGAACAAAAATCGTGGTGTTTATTTTAAGTGAAAATGTCGAATGACCAGTTCTCCCGTCAGCCAGGGAATGGCATTAAGTGCTGACACTGGGCAGAGCACTGTACTGAGTGTTACAGAGAAATCATGGATGTATGTACAATGATTCATTCATTTGTATTTATTAAGTGCTTACGTTGTGTGAAGCACTGTACTAATCGCTTGGGAAAATACAGTACAGCAATAAAGAGTAACAGTCCCTGCCTGCAACAAGCTCACAATCTGCGAGGGAGGGGGAACAGACATCAATAACAATAAATAAGAATTTATGAGAGAGGGAAGGGAGATCTGGGGGATGAGGGGAGATGGGAGGGGGAGGAAAGATGGTGGAGGGGGGTGGAGTGGAGTGAAAGACAAGGTTGATAGGGGAGAAGGGGAGGAAAGAAGACAAGAGGAAGATGCAGACATAACTACGGGGGACTCGCCTTTTAAAATATGGGAGACTGTGTTCTGTAGCTGTTATCGTATTCACTGATATCCTTGTCTTTTTACATTATTTCTCCCTTTTTATTGTGTCCTTATGTCACTAACCCACCCTACCTTATTCTTAAGTGAGCCCACTGAGAGCCATGGACTGTGTCTACTTCTCATCTATGTATTTTTTTTCCTGAGCATTTAATTATGCTATACACACAGTAGACACTTGGTAAATACAATGAAGTCACATAAGTGACTTTTATGTTTGTTTCTTAAAGAAAGTTAGTATGATTTGGGGAGAGTAATAGATTTCTCCTAGTCTTGGTTTCTAGCCTCTGGTTTTCTTTTCTCCACACAGAAAAAGCAACCAGCCCATTTTCCAGTGACAGAACACTCCCCTCCTGGGATGTTTGTCTGCTGGTGTCAGAGTGGAAGCTCTGATACTTCCAGTAGCCTGTGCTCACACATTGAATGTAAGCTCCTTTTGGGCAGGGATTGTGTCTCTTGTTTCTGTTGCACGTTCTCGAACGCATAATACAGTGCATTGCATCCAGTGGACACTCAATAAATATCATTGACAGCTACTACTTTTCTCCAGGGCTGGACATTCCTTACTGGTTCCTGGCTCTCTACGGGCCCAGTTTAATACCTCCTGGGTGGGCCTTAAAGGTGCCAGGTTTCTCTCCATGGGTGCCAGGACTACAGAACAGGTCCTAGGGCTGAGGGCCAGCAAGGTCAGCATACCGCTAATGTGTGCCCAGTTCTATAATGTGAGGTTGCATTCTAGCAAAATTGCACCTTAAGAAAAACCTTCACTATAACATTACTCCACTCTCCTTTCTGTGCTGCGTTTCTGCAAACAACTGTTTCTTCCAACACTGCATCGAGTTGTTTCCAAAAACAGCCTTGCCTTGTCAGAAGAACATTCCCTAATTCTCTAACATGGTTCTAGCCACGATGTTTAGTGGAAAAGCACAGTTTGGCAGAACTGAGTGTATTGTAAAAATGTGTCTGGAGAGTTTGATGACCATAAAATACATCTCACGGTTCTCCTTCACTGGGCAAAACGATAGCAGAAACTCAGTGTGTTCACGTAGCTCTGTGAAGGACTTCATCATTGACCTGCGGCTTCCTTACGGTGAATGAAGATTGTTAGGCGTGCAGCGATATTCGCAAATTGAATTAATGTGGGAACAAGATTGAGTCCACTGAATTAATTTCTTATGTACAACTGTCATATTCAAACACAGACTTCTAACAGCGAAAGGCAGAAGACTCATTCCATTTAACCTTTAATTGTGTTGGGGTGAGGATTAGAATTGGTATTATACCATACCTATGGCTTGCCAGTACCTTCTTTGAACATTTTTTTTTAAGTAAATCCGTCCTTTATATTAAATTCTGCTGCTCAAAATTTGACTACTTTTCAACTCCAAATTCAGGGCTTGGAAGTCCAATTTTAAGATGATCTTTGATTGGGATCTACCTAGTGCCTACTTGATATGAAGAACTTCTTTTTAATTAGCCTGTTCTTCCTCTTTATCTTTAGGGCTTTGATTGTAGTCTATTGGTATTCTGTGGTTTAGAAGGATTTAAAAAAAATTTTTTTTTTTCTTTTCCTTTGGGCTGATCTTCCTCAAAAGTATGGTAATGTAGGTTAAGATGTCCCCCTTCAGCCACCCTGCCACCTCATATCTTACACAAATATATTTGCTTGGTGTGTTTTTTACAAATTAAAGACATTTATCCAAAAGAAATATTGACACTTCTGAAAAAGACTTAGAAAGTTAGAAATAAGCTCCCTTAATATAAAATCAATGCCTGCCTTTTACTCTGTGAAGATGACAAGTCATTGTAGTATGAAGCAAAATTAGATTGCTTGACCTTTGTGAGCTAGAGAGCATTAAGCAGTTTATGATCTTTTTGGTTGGAGTGTGGAGTTGAGTGGAAAGTGAGCTTAACCTCAACCACGGTAAAGGCGTTCACAGAGATTGACTAATAACTGGAGCTTGTAGAGATCATTAGATTCATTTGGATTTGAATGCATGAATAATGCCAATAGTCATGTTCTATGAAACATGATTAAACTGTCCATTAGGTCAGGCTCAAGTGAACTTGGATGCTGTAGTGTCCTGCTCGGTCAGACATTATGTCAGTTTTGATCTTGCTTCAATGAAAGGGAGCAAAAAAGTATTGTACCAAATTACATGCATGTCTTGAATACAGGAAATTTGAGTTTAAGATTACAGACAAGCGAACAGATGGTATGAAACCAGAAATGAGAAGTTGGGTTTGTTCCTTAGATCCCTGAAGGGGTTTGGGAAAATGGGGGAAGTAATAATATGTTTTAAGTCAAACCAAAAACAGTGTTGCCTTAGCCAAAAGTAATAAGTAACTCCCCAAATAAGGTCAGTACAGTCCATTTAGATAGCTCTCTTGCCTTGAGCAACTCATAAAAGGGAATAGCAATATTTTTATATTGTTTACTAAGCTTTTGATAATAGATTTGTAACAAACATCAAATTTGAAAATATGAAAGCAGCCATTATGTCAGAGCATCAGAAATAGGAGCAGCTGAAATGACCAGGAGCTTATATGTTCTCACTGTTATTGCTCAGGGAACAGAGTTGATTGTTGCTCAATACTCCTTCACCACTATTCATTCTCTGTGTCTCTTCAGAGTCAAGATTATAGACTGGATGACAGTCTCCATTCTAGTTGATAGGATATAAGATGGTTGTAAGTCTAACATGCTTTATCTCCCTTTTTTATTACTTTTATAGTATTTGTTTGTAAATTGTCATCTCAAGATTAAAGCAAAAGCTCAGTGCTCACTCCTGACTGGTGATGTCTTGCCCAGGTTGAAGTATACATTTTCCAAGGAGATGAATGGTTTACTGTACTGCCTTAATATATTTAAGACACATTTTACTACTCAGGGCACTTTTAAAAGACCATCTTTCATGTAGAACTAAAATAAGATTTTTTTCTGGTGTCCTCTTTTTTATGTAATCAGCAGTAATTTTTTTTCACTTATTTAACCAACATCTTAGTTCATTTTCTCCAAACAGAAAATATACTTTAATATTAAACAGGCAAAGGTTTTGAAATAACAATGGAATTTGGCTAGAAACTTTTAAGACATCATTGGAAAATTGTAGTAAAGCCATTGTAAATTTGTACTGAAGACATGCTTCATGAAATTAAATTTAAAACAAATGTGATCATTTGTAGATTTGCTTGAATTGGAAAATGAGTTAAACATTATTCCAGTTTCTTCTTCCCAGGTCCATCAAAAAAGTGGCCGCTAGAAGTGAACAGCCCACTGGAAAGGCTGATTAGTTAACTGTTTTCTAAATTTAGTCTTCAGCTTCAAAATCATTGATTGTGGTGATGTCCCTGGAAATGGATATGAACAAACTGAATATTTATGTTAATGTCCATCTCCCCCTCTAGAATCTAAGCTCACTGTGATCAGGGAGTGTGTCTGTTATATTGTTCTTTTGTACTTTCCCAAGAGCTTAGTATAGTGCTCTGCACACAGTAAGTGCTCAGTAAATATGATGGATTGATTGAAGGGGGGTGACCAGTAATGCTTTAAGTGTTACTAAGGACTGACTTGTGTGGTTAAGGGCTGACCTTTGACTTGTGGCTCCCATTCCTCTGCGCATCAAAAGGAAACTCCCTACCATTGGCTTTAAAGCACTCAATCATCTTGACCCTCCTTCCTAACCTCGCTGCTCTCCTTCTACAATTCAGACTGCACACTTCACTCCTCTAATGCTAACCTACTCCCTTTGCCTCATTCTTCTCTGTCTCACAGCTGACCTCTTGCCCACGTTCTGCCTCTGTCCTGGAGCGTCCTCCCTCTTCCTATCCAACCAGGGATCACTCCTCCCCACCTTCAAAACTTTATTAAATGGACATCTCCAAGAGGCCTTCCCCGACTAAGCCCTGACTTTCTCTTCTCCCACTCCCTTCTGCGTCGTCCTTGCACTTGTGTTTGTTCCTTTTATTTACCCCTCCCTCAGCCCTACAGCGCTTCTGTACACATCCACAATTTTCAAATTTAAATTAATGTCTGTATCCTTCCTAGACTGTGAGCTCATTGTGGCCAGGGAATGTGTCTACCAACTCTTGTTATATTGTACTGTCCCACACACTTAGTACAGTGCTCTGCATAAAGTTAGCGCCCGAGAAATATGATTGATTGCTTTTTCTCCTGCCGAGAGCCCCCTCCCCCTTCAAAGTCTCTGACCACAGCTCTCTCTGTCTTCAAAGCTTTCTCCCTCTAAAATCCCACCTCTTCCAAACTGCTTTCCTAGATTAATTTTTTCTTCCCTGGTCATATCCTCTCAACTACCACCACAGCCCTTAAGCGGCAGTTTAGCTGATTTGGCACCAACTATGAGAAAAAAATTGAGAAGACAATCTGTGAGGATATGGTCTATTAGAAAAAAAATTCATCTTATTTGATTTTGTTTTTTTCCATTTCATTAGTACGTTTTGTAGTATGATACAAAGAAAAATTAGACTGCTTTGTGGTTTTTATCTGGGTGGAGTTAGGAGTTGCTTTTAGAGAAATAGCAAGGTGTTGGGTTGTTTTGGCCAGTTTCTTCAGTTTGGTAGGATGAATGTTTGCTGGGATTTTGTGTCGAGAGATCCCCAATCTAATTTTGGACTGTTTGGCGTGGACCTGAAAAGATCTAGACAGGGCAGATCCCACAGGAAATCATTCAAAAAGGTGGAGTATTCTCTGGGGCAAGAGTTTTCTTTCCGTTCTTACTCCACTTAGGCCGAAAGTTTCCACAGATGCAGAAGAGTAATCGGTCTGAAATGGACGGGAAGTGAGCTATAAATCCTGGATTCTAATTTGATCCCAGCAAACCCTTGTAATAATTCATGGCTTGGGAAAATGCATTTTTACTGTAAAAGATCACATGCAGTCTTGGGGAACACCCTTGTCTCCTGAGAACAAAACTGGCTGAGGGTATGCCGGGACTGTCTTGGGGATTATCACCGGACTCTGATCTGGAGAGCATATTGTCATGACATAATGTCAGAACGTCATGACATGCTTGTTGGGGCGGAGAGTGATTCCTGCACCCGAGGAGGGCTCTGCCTCTCCAACTCCACATTGCTCTTGCCTGTCCAGACTGTTGGGGGTCCGAGCCGGCAATCCGGTGTTCTGGGGCTAGGGCAGGTGTCTCCTGCTCTCACAGACTGGTTAGGGCTGAGCTCCTGCTGCTGACCCCTCAGGCTTCTCTGAGCTGCCCTGCATCCCGGCGGGAATCCTGCACCTGTGCCGGAATGGTCTCTGGAGGTGGCAGTGCCGTGAACTTAGCAGCAGCAGCACTACTGTCGGTCTCCCCTTGTGGAGGGAATGCACCTGTTATATTGCTGCATTGTACTCTCCCAAGCGCTTAGTACAGGCTCTGCATACAGTCAGCGCTCAGTAAATATGATTGACTAGTTAAGCCTGGGAGGGCTTCTGCTGCCTTCCTCAAGGAGCTCTACTTGGTAGGGGCCTGTGTGGAGCCTGGAGGAGCACGGGCCTGGGAGTCAGACGACATGGGTTCTAATCTCGGTTTCACCACTGGCTTACTGTATTATACTGGACAAGTCACTTAAATTCTTGGTGCCTCACTTTCTTGATTTGTAAAATGGGGATTAAATTCCCACTCTCCCCCTCTGGCTGAGTGCCCCATGTGGTACAGCGACTGGGACTGACGTGATGGTTTTGTACATACCCCAGTGCTTAGTCCAGTGCTTGGCACACAGTAAGTACATCGCAGATCCCGCAGTTACTATTTATTATTATTGGCATCAGAGTGGAAGTGATTGCTCTACTGGTTTCCTTGCCTCCCTCCCCTCCGTCCTTGCCAAAGAGGACTGAATTGGAGATGTCTCAGGGAGAGGGGAAAAAAACACATTTGATCTCAGAAGGAGACCAAGTACTGCAATCAGAGAACAAGAAAATACATAGAGGGAACGGAGCCAATCAGAAAAGAAGTGTTAAGTAGTGCTTCCCTGAGGAGAGCCATAAAATGTGTCCCTGTACCCACTTTTTGTAAGAAAGGGATTAGGGGAAGAAGTTTCACATAGGTCCCAAAAAATCCTATTCTTGTACAGAGTCTGAGGACCAAAAGGGAAAGTCAAAGATTCCAACAGGAAATGAACATAAAAGGGGAGCTTTTTCTCAGAGAAATTACGAAGGCTATTAGTTTGTTGACTTCTCAGAATCTCTTTTGAAATAAGGCAGAAACAGCTGAGAAGCCAACTGGTTACAAAAAACAATCCATTTGGCTAAAATATGAAACTGTGAAAAATAGTATGGAAATATAGAAATGAGAAGAAATGCATGAGGAACAGGAACTAAGGCCCAGGTTCCATTTTGAAAAGTTCTGCTGCCGTGTTCATTCACACCAAGATTAGTCCTGTTTTTTGTTTGTTTTTTTTTTAAAAAAAATAAACCATGTTGCCAACACTGAGTCATTCCCCTACCCCAAAATAGAAATCCCATCAAAATGTGGGGCAGAAATCAACATACATTTCGGCTAAGCAAAGATTTGACACAATGCCACTTTCTCGGTTTTATCTGTCCTCCCCCCTGGAAAAGAAATATGATTTATGAAACAAAATAATTAACTGACATTTCCAACATGCTCCTGTATTCTCTCTTGGGACTTTTAATCAAATCTGGCCCATTAAAAATGCTGATTATTACAATACTGATATGAAAGAATCTGAGTGATGAATTAAGCTTTCTTCAGATGGCAGAGATGAGGAAGCTGCTCTATAATGTGGCTCTCATCCAATACCCACTGAATTGCATTTCTGCTATTGAGGCCTCTGTTGACACCTTCTGCCTGCTGGTAGCTGGGGAGAGGCAAGATGAGGAAGTATAGTCCCAGCTGTCCCAGATATGGGGAATCACCACTCATTTCTGTTTCTGGGCTTTTTTTTTTAAAATGGTATTTGTTAAGTGCTTACAGTGTGCCAGGCCCTGTTCTAAGCTTGTGGTAGATTAAAGCTAATCAGGTTGGACTTCAAGCTAATCAGGTTGGACACAATCTTTGTCCCACATGGGGCTCACAGTCCCATCCCCATTTTACAAATGAGGTAACTGAGACACAGAGAAGTGAAGTGACTTGCTGAGGTGACAGAGCAGACAAGTGGCAGAGCCGGGACTAGAACCGAGTTCCTTCTGACTTCCAGGCCCGTGCTCTATCCACTAGGCTATGCTGCTTCTCAACAACTGTGGTCTTCACTCCCAGAGCAGGCAAGAGTCTCGAAGGGGCTTATGGGCAGATCGTATTGCTTCAAGATTCTTTGCAGTATGTTACGCTCCTGCCCACTCACTCCTTGGTTGCGCTCTGTGCCCCAGCGGGAACAGGACTGAGTGCGAATGATGTTGACATGCTGTTCTCCCTGTAATCAATCCCTTCCCAACAGTTCTTGGTCCTGAAGCATCGTGGCCAAGGTTCATCCATAATTCTTCATCAGAGTTTCGACCAGCCACTCTAGCCGCTCAAAGTGTATTTTTTTTTTAATGATTTCTAATCTAATCTGTGAATATTCTCTTATTTTAAATTATTTCCCGGACTTCCTGCTGTTTTCTTGACTTCTCTGGCACCCTCGCGGTTCTCTCACGAGCATTCTCTCCAGAATTTATAGTGATTGTGACCAGCATATTTCAGGAGGCAGTGTCATTTTGCATATGCTGCTCCAAGTAATATTGACCTTTTAAGCTCAAAGACTGCATTAAGAGCCTTCTTAATTCAATTTTCACCTTTTTGGTTTGTCCTATTGATTACCTTTATTCCTTTTCAGTGGATCCTATCTATTGATCATTTTCCCACGTTTCAGAGCTCTCTCCTTTGCCATCTCAACTTCATCTTTTTTCCTCCTTGACTTTTCTATTGACTTTTGACATAGATTATCCTCTCCTCCACAACATTTTCATGGCACTGCCCTTCTCTGGTCCCCTGGGTTTTGGGATGACTTTTCAGCTGCTACTTTGATGGGCCTTACTTCTTTCTAGTAATTGTGGTTTCTTGTAAGCACTGTGTACCAATCATTGTGCTAAGCGCTGGGAGAGTCACAGCATAATCAGATTGGACCCAGTTCCTGAACCTCATTGGGCTCGTAGCTGAAGGAGAGGAGAACGAGTATTCAATCCTCACTCTACTGATGAGGATATTGAGGCACAGAGAAGTTAAGTCACTTGTTCAAGGTCACACAGCAGGCAAATGGCAGAGCCAGGGTTAGAATTCAGGTCTTCTGATTCCCAGTCCTGTATTCTATTCACTAAACCACACTGCTTCCTTCACTTCCATACAGTAGACATCATGCAGGGGTTCATTATGAATATCTAAATTTTGGTCTAAGGCTATTCTCTCAGGGAGTGAATCTACTATCCTTATGATTTTACAATGATGGCACCATTGTAACAGTGATGCTTTCTCTGGGTTTGCTAATAATACACCCCCAAACCAACCAAATTCTAAAATTCCACCCCTCTGCATTCTCCCTCCAACTACAAATCATTTAAGTGGTGGAGGCATCCCCAAACCCTTTGAATTTGCCAACCAGGGGCACTGGGACAGAGACTTCATTGTACCTGACAGAGGTTCTGCTACTGAACTCAGGAATCACAGCTGAAAACTTGGACTTCAGCATCAGTTCTGACGCTCAGCCATTGCCTGGAAGAGCTGAGGGATGGTTATCCTCCTGAATGGCCATCTCTATGGTTGTGGATGAATCCATACATCCTTAACTCTTCCTCTGCTCCTTTTTTAATGGTATTCATTAAGGATTTATTATGTGCCAGGCGCTCTACTAAGTGCTGGGGTAGATGCAAGCTAATCAGATTGGACACTGTCCATGTCCCACATGGGGTTCACAGTCTTAATCTCCATTTTATAGATGAGGTAACTGAGGCACAGGAAAGTGAAGTGACTTGCCCAGGTGTCTCATAGTTTACAAGTGGCAGAACCAGCATTAGAACCCAGATCCTTCTGACTCCCAGGCCTGGGCTCCATCCACTAGGCCAGACTGCTTCCCTTTTTACTCCATTCTGAACTGCCCCACGAATTTATCCAAACCTTGTCTGAACCTCCTGATTTTTTATCCATGTTCAACTTCATATGCTCACAAATTCCATTACCTATATGGAATTCAGAACTCCTCTGAATGTTCAGTTTTTAGGCCCTGGCTTGAAAGGTTCTTTGTTTTCTGTTGGCATTCATAGTCAAATCTTCAGTAGTAAGACAAAACAATGTAAGTATTATTCTTATTCAGCTGTGACTTCATAACTTTTTGAAGATGTTCTTTCTGAACCATTTCAGTCGATCAAGAACATTTACTGAGCACCTACTGGGTAAAGAACATTGAACTAAGCATTTGGGAGAGTGCAGTAGAATTGGTATACATGACTCCTGCCCTGAAGGGTGTTGGAGTCTAGCAGGGGAGATAGACACTTAAGTAAATTACAGATAGGATGATGCAGTGGCTATGCATAAGTGCCATAGAAGTTACTGAGGACTAATTGTCATTAGCAATAATAATAATAGTGGTATCTGTTAAGTGCTTACTATGTGCCAATCGTACTAAACACGAGATAATCCAAGTGGACACAGTCCCTACCTCACACAGGGCTCACATTCTAAGTAGGAGGGAGAATGGGTATTGAATTCATATTTTACAGATGAGAGACAGAGAAGTGAAGTGACTTGCCCATGGTAACACAATAAGCAGTAGGAAGAGCTGGGTTTAAAACCCAGGTCCTCTGACTCCTAGGGCTGTGCTCATGCCACTAGATGAATGCTTAGGTATATGGAACAGCTGAAGTGACAGTTGGGTGTAAAAGATGGGGAGATTCAAAATTAATTGGAGACAAGCTTTGGGAGGAGATGTGATTTCAGAAAGACTTTGAAGGTGGGGAGAGCTGTGGTCAGTGGAGTTAGAGAATATGAGCAAGATGTCCAGGGCAGTGAGGCCAGAGAGAAACAATGTGGCCTAGTAGAAAGAACATGGGCCTGGGAGTCAGGGGACCTGCCTTCTAATCCCAGCTCTGCCTCTTGCCTGCTGGGTGACCTTGGGCAGGTCACTTAACTTCCCTCGGCCTCATTGTCCTCATATCCTGTTCTCCTCTCCCCTTAGATTGAACTCATTTGGGAAAGGGACTATGTTCAACCTGATTATCTGGCATCCATCCCAGTGGTTAGTATAAATCATGGCTCATAATAAGCACTTAACCAGTACCACTGCTATTATTAGTATCTGAGAGAAACTGTTTTTCATTAGTTACAAGGGACGAAGTGTTCGCATTTTCACCAGTCTACAGCCCAAGTGTTGGAGACCACAGTTTTGTGTGATATTGAATTAGATATGAATAACCAGTGATCTAAGTGGTGGAGAAAATTCTGGATGCCTCATCCAGTCACCTTTGAGAGACTGTGGATCGATTACTGCTCTTAATGGAAGATGCTACTGTCTTTATGAGGTGGCCGGAAGGATCAGTGTCCTCTCCATGAGGAGATTTCTTGCTCCCGGTGCTATGGTTAAGGGCTGTTGCTCCTGTTTACTGGCTCTTATTTCCAACTATGCCTCTGTACCATCTGTCTGTAGACTGAAATTGAGTGTACAAATCTTGAATGGCTGCATTCCCCAGTGGGCTCTGTTTGCTGCTCTCATTTCCCAACCATCATTTCTCCCGCTTCCCTGATCATGGATGGGCTTAGTCTTTAATTAAGCCTAGCACTTTGAAAGCATCCTTTTGGGTGGTAGTGGGATTCGAGTTAGAGGTGTAATGGAGGAGAGATTAATCATCCCCCGCTGGATAAAGATCATGTTCTCTACACACTTTGTTACTCCTCTGGCATCTACTACACGGCCATATTCAAAGTGGGTGCTTGTGAATGAATGAATGAACCAGATAATTTTAATTTGCATAAGTCTTTCTAGTTCAACAGCTTGTCGGCCTACGTTTTATAGCATGTAACTTATTTCCCACAAATTTGAGAATGAATGGAGGTGGTTGTGGCTTGAAAATAATTAGGTGGTTTATGAATTTTATTAACTTTATGATTTCTGTTAAAAAAAATCACGCTTAACAAGATTTCATCTTGAGATATCACTGTGAGGTTTTTCAGTGGAAAAATGTAATGTTTGTTAATTTCCATGTTTGTCCATTTTTTATTTTGAAACAAACATCTCCTTCTACTGTTCTTTTTCTACAGTTTGTGTTCCTTGCTCATTTGTCTCCAACTTCTCATGTGACTTCTTTGGGTGATCAGGTTTTTATTTTAGTTATGTTTAATCTCTTAGCTCCACTCCTGCCTAAGGACTTAACACTCCTGTTACATAAAACCAAACTGTGGAGCAGACCTTGTTGAATTGAATAAACAGACTGTCACACACGTCCCAGGTCTTGAAACCTGCTGTAGCCAAGTTTTAACCAAACAAGAACCTGGTATTTTCAGGTTCCTCATTCTCTTCTCTGGTGTGATATTAACCCGACTTGTTTTTCAACAGCCATAGAATAAACTCTTAGAATTTTCAACCTGGAATTGTTGTCTCTCTGGTCCTGGAAGCTTTTTTGCGCTGGTTTTTCCTTTGAATGAGCAAGCAAGAAAAGAGCTTGTTGCTCGTTTTGGGCAGGAAATGCATATAACTCTATAATATTGTATTCTTCCAAGCGCTTCATACAGTGCTCCACGTATAGTAAGCGCTCAGTATATAGGATTGATTGTCGCCACAGACAATCAGTGTGGGCTGCCTAATTACAGTCCCCTCTTGGTTATCCAGAGGAAGCTGGTGGTGATTTCTCCCCAAAGAAATCATTTACCCACCAAAAGATGTTTCCTTTGGCTTTTGGAATTTATTGCTCATTCAACCACATTTCCCCTTCAGTGATGATTCATGAAACATTTGTGGCCCACTGTTGATCGGGACCTGAAAATACTAACCAACTCTAACACACATCTATGGGAATGAATAATACTGTTGGTATTTGTTAAGCGCTTACTATGTGCCGAGCACTGTTCTAAGCGCTGGGGTAGACATAGGAGAATCAGGTTGTCCCACGTGGGGCTCACAGTCTTAATCCCCATTTTACAGATGAGGTAACTGAGGCACAGAGAAGTTAAGTGACTTGCCCACGGTCACACAGCTGACAAGTGGCAGAGCCGGGATTCGAACCCATGACCTCTGACTCCAAAGCCCGTGCTCCTTCCACTGAGCCACGCTGAATGAAGTAGACAGCCATTTTCTTGGTCCCCATATGTATAATGTACATGGCACTAAAGACTGTGAAAACCTTTCCTAACTAGTGTACATTTAATCTTTGTTTGGCTTAATGATTTACCAGTGCCTAAATTATATGCTGCCAAATCTGAGCCATATTGTCATCACAGACTCTTGAAAGTAAGTTCAAAGAGTCGTATGCTCAGTAGCACAGTAGAGAATAGAGTCAGATTCTTCCAATGCATGCAGTTGCTAAATACACTATCAGATGACTAGAGAACTGTTTAGCACATTCTTGGCTATGCTGAGGACAAGTCACAAAGCTGGGGACATTTGGGAAGCTCTGACAATTTCTCAAGGAGGATTGTTCTGGAGCAATAAGGTACCCGATGATAATTGCTGCATTTTATTATTGATATTTTTCATTATTGAATTTCAACTTGCTTATTGTTCAGGGGTCCCTCAGTTCTTCGTCACTAAAATTCAGAGCCCCTTAGAGACCAGGAACTTTTTCTTAATTGGCTTTCTAGTAATCATTCCCAGAGCCCACTGGAATGCTTTGCATATTGTAAACACTTAATGAAAGTTAGTAGCTATAAGAATAATAATAATAATGATTTGTGGTATTTGACACTTAATATGTGCCAAGCACGGAATTGAGTGCTGGGGTAGATATAAGATAATCAGTTAGAATATTGTCCCTGTCCCACTTGGGGCTCACAGTCTATATAGGAGGGAATAGGATTTTATCTCCATTTTACAGAGGAGGAAAGTGAAGCACAGAGATGTTAGTGACTGACTCAAGGTCACAGCAGACAAGTGGCAGATGCAGGATTAGAACCCAGGACCTCTGCCTCCTCTGTGCTCTTACCACTAGGCCATGCTGCTTCCCAATAAGAATAGCAAGTAGATGCTCCTCCCCAAGTGTCTGTATTTCTAGCAGGAGTAACTTTAGGCTCTGGGACAATTGGACTCGTAGAGACTGAACCATGAGGAGGAGGGAAAGATTCAGAAGAAAATATCTTTTTGGGCAGGTGCATCAGAGTTTTCTTCTGTCTAGGCATAGTCTCCCTGTGGCTGTTTGGGGTTTTATTTGTACTGTGGTTAAAGAAAAGATAAAGGTGCTTACTTTTCAAAATTGTTATTGATTCACCAGGTGAACTTTGTTCTTCTGTCACCTCGGGGATGTGCTCATCCAATATCTGTTTTGAAGGTGTGGTGAACATGTAAGATGAATAATACTGACAATAATTTAATTTTGTATGCTTTTTATTGGTGTTGATTTGAAATGTTTTTCGTAGCTTTACTTGGTGGTTTTCCCTCTCTGAAGTAAATTACTTTAGAGATCTGTAGCCTGTAGCCTTGGTTTTTGATGGATTTTATCTTTTGCTGGGAGTCCAAATGATGTTTGGTTGCCAGTGGAGAGAGTCAGGCTACTACTCTTGAAACAAGCCTGGTTTGAATCAGAATAGCAAGTTTAGTCCAGCTTTGTTCCCTGCCATTGTTCTCTGGTTTTTGTTTAACCATCTTTTCCACTCTGTAAACCTTTGTGAATTTATGTGATGCATTCAGACTTGCAAAATGGAGAGTGAGAGCAAATCGTGGTTTGCAACCAATACCACAGCAAATAATGCCACTTTGCAGACTAAGTGTTGCTCATAGTTTGGACATTCACAGACTGTTACCCAGAGGAGATGCTTGATGTCTATTGATCATAAACCAAAAGGACCCAGCATAGAACAATTCTATGTTGGTAGATTCCTGGGTACACTTTCCAGAAGTGACTGCTTCCCATTTCATTTAGTAAAATATGTACTTACTGCATTTTAGAAATGATGTTTAGCTGATTGGATAGGAATGTGTCTACCAACTCTGTTGTATTATACCCTCCCAAGCGCTTAGTGCAGGCAGGGAACGGGTCTACCAACTCTGTTATCAAGTACTCTCCTGAGTGTTTGGTGCAGTGCTCTGCACACAGTAAACAATAAATACCACTAGTGTTTGTGTGGATGAAAGACAAATTAGAGCTACGTAAAAGGTATGTGAAGCAGAATGGCTTAGTGGATTGAGCATAGGCCTGAAAGTCAAGAGGACCTGGGTTCTAATTCCAGCTCCGCCACATGTCGGCTCTGTGACCTTGGGCAAGTCATTTAACATCTTGGTTACCTCAGTTCCCTCATCTGTAAAATGGGGATTGAGACTGGGAGCCCCAAGTGGGACATGGACTGTATTATGTATAGTGCCTATCACATCATAAGTGGGTAACAAATACCAAAAAAATAAAGGCCATGCTGGGTTTTCAACAATTGCCCCACATTCAATAAATTAATCGTATTTCTGAGTGCTTACTGTGTGCACAGGACACAGCTTGGGAGAGTACAATATGACAGAGTTGGTAGACATGTTCCCTGCCCACAAGGAGCTTATAGCCTAGAGAGGGAGATAAAGGCAGCCACATAATGTATGGCTTCCCTTCCCAACATCATTCTGAGGTCAAACTCGATATACTCCCCAGGGCGACTTCTCCTGGTTTTCCTCTGGCCGCTCATTCTCTTTTTTGCAGACTCCTTCTCTACCTCCCATACCCATACTATGGGCGTGCCTCAAGGTTCAGATCTGGGTCCCCTTCTATTTTCCATCTATAACCACTCCCTTGGAGAACTCATTTGCTCATGTGGCTTCAACTAATAATAATAATAATGTTGGTATTTGTTAGACACTTACTATGTGTCAAGCACTGTTCTAAACAGTGGGGTAGATACAAGATAATCAGGTTGTCCCATGAAGGGCTCACAGTCTTCATCGCCATTTTATAGATGAGGTAACTGAGGCACAGAGAAGTGAAGTGACTTGCCCAAGGTCACATAGCTGACAAGTGGCAGAGCTGGGATTAAAACCCATGACCTCTGACTCCCAAGCCTGGGCTCTTTCCACTGAGCCACGCTGCTTCTCATACTCTATAAGAACTACCACCTCTATGCAGATGATTCACAAATCTATCGCTCCAACCCTGATCTCTCTCCCTCTCCACAGTTTTGCATCTCCTCCTGTCTTTAAAACATCTCTACTTGGATGTCCTCCTTTAACCTCAAACTTAACATGTCTAAAAACAAAATCCGTATCTTCCACCCAAACCCTGTCATTTGCCTGACTTTTCCATCTCTGTAGACAGTACCACCATCCTTCCTGTCTCACAAGCCCATAACCTTGGCATTTTCCTTGACTCCTCTCTCTTATTCAACCCACATAATCTGTCAGTAATTCCTGTCAGTTCAGCCTTTACAACATCACTAAAATCTGCCTTTTTCCCTCCATCCAAACTGCTACAACATTAATCCAAGCACTTGTCCTTTCCCGCTTAGATTACTGATTCAATCTCCTTGCTGACCTCCCTGCCTCCTGTCATTTGCACTCCAGTCCATATTTCACTCTGCTGCCTCTTTGTTTTTCTACAAAAACTTTCAGTCCACGTTTCCCCACTCTGCAAGAAACTCTGGGGATGCCTATCCACCTCCTTGCCAAAGAAAAACACTTTAAAGCACTCAATCACCTTGCCCCTTCCTACCTCAACTTGCTGCTCTCATACTACAAGCCAGCCTGCACACTTCGCTCCTCTAATGCCAACCTACTCACTTTACATCGATCTCATCTCTCTTGCTGCCTACCTCTCGCCCACATCCTCTCTCTTAATATTTGACAGACAATTACCCTCTCCCTCTTCAACACCTTATTGAAGGCTCATCACCTCCAAGAGGCCTTCCCTGATTAAGCCCTCCTTTCTGAGTCACCCTGACTTGGTCCCTTCATTCACCACCCCCACCCCAGGGCACATAATGTACATACCCATAATATATTTATATTAATGTCTGTCTCCACCTCTAGACTGTAAGCTCGTTGTGGGTATGGAATGTGTTATATAGTTTATAGGGTACTTTCCCAAGTGCTTAGTACAGTGCTGTGCACATAATAAGCACTCTATAAGAGCACTCTATTAGAGAAACAGCGTGGCGCAGTGGAAAGAGCACGGGCTTTGGAGTCAGGGCTCATGAGTTCGAATCCCAGCTCTGTCATTTGTCAGCTGTGTGACTGTGGGCAAGTCACTTCACTTCTCTGTGCCTCAGTTCCCTCATCTGTAAAATGGGGATTAAGACTGTGAGCCCCACGTGGAACAACCTGATTCCCCTGTGTCTACCCCAGTGCTTAGAACAGTGCTCTGCACATAGTAAGCGCTTAACAAATACCAACATTATTATTATTATTATAAATTTGATTGATAGCATGAAACTAGAGTTAAATGTGTAGCTATTCCAGATGGCAGCAGTAATTATTTGTAGCTGAGGAAGAGAAACAGACATTCACTTTTCACAAAGCTGTGTCAAGTTGGTGGCAGGATGAAAGGGGATAAATAAGGCTCTCTAGGGATTGAGGAATCTAGGTGATTTGATCTTGGACAAGTTGAAAGTTTTGGCAGAGATACTTTGCGTTTTTGCTTAGATGTTAAATCGACATCCGTAACATTTCATTAGTAGTTTAGTAGTTTCTTAGTAGTCACCTCTGACAAGAAAAACCTCAGCTCTGTATCTAGCCAGTAGTGGCACTGTTTATTTTGGAAGTGCCTGAAATGGCAGTGTTACTCTAAATTTGGAAATGGGTGTACAGAAAGCAGTTCTATTTGATAGCATATTGTTGGCAGCGCCTGATTTGTGACATATTTCAGGCTCCTAGTAGAAGCAGAACTAAGACCAAGGTCCCGAAAATGAAGTAGGAAATATAACCATGAAGCACCTGCTGACTGGGAACTACAGTTCCCAGAAGCCAGATGCTTATATTTCCCCAAATGGCTCTCATTCCCAGATAAATCAGCAAACTAGGCAAAGCCTTTTAAATTCCAAAGAGGGAATCCCAGGCTGGCCCTGGCTTGCCTCTGTTCTCTTTCTCCCCCCTTCCTCCCAACCCACTCCTTATCATGTCCCCTTTTGCTTGCTTTTTCTCTTCCTGAGACCTGCTAAATATTTTGTTCGACTTTAAGAGTTTTCTGGCTTAAACCTTGTGACTATAAAGAGGTCTGGGTCTTTAGTATTTATGTTTTTAATAGCTGGAAGCAGCACGGTGTAGTGGATTGAGCATGGGCCTGGGAGTCATGTGGGTATGGAATGTGTCTGTTATATAGTTTATATGGTATATAGTTTATATGGTACTTTCCCAAGTGCTTAGTACAGGTCATGGGTTCTAATCCTAGTTCTGCCACTTGTTTGTTGTGTTACCTTACGCAACTCACTTCACTTTTCTGTGCCTCAGTTACCTCATCTTTAAAATGGGGACTAGGACTGTGAGCCCTTTTTGGGGCAGGGACTGTATGCAACATGATTTGCTTGTATCCACCCCAGTGCTTAGTACAGTGCCTGGCACAAAGTAAGTGCTTAACAAATACCGTCGTAATTATTATTATTATTATATGTTGAAGCTTATATATTTAGTGTTGGTTAGGTATTTAGTTCTGGCTTAGCTTTGCCACCTTTGTAACTCACTGTACTGTAAGCTAAATTTCTGTGTCTAAGTCCTGATTGAGAAATGGCTGTCAGTCATGAATTGGTTTCAGGTTTCTCCCTGCAAAACTCTGATAGACCAACTTTCATTGAATGCCACATGGGCAGTAATTGTTGCCCAGTGGCTTGGACTTTTGATCCCAAGACAGCTTAAAGTTAAAAAATAAATTGGTGGGGGCCACTTGCTCGCAAAACTTCAATTTTAAAAATACTGTTTTTTAAATTCCCTTTGCATCCAATGGTATTTATCACTTTTATTAAAGTGGTTCAAGGTTTTTTGGGTTTTTTTTAATTTGGTAAAGGAAATGTCATTATTAATCAGTTCTGTAGTTATTTTTATTTAAAGTTCCATCCCCAGAGCCCCAGATAATAAGGTATTTAGATTTGTAAGTCATTCTGCCTTTGCAAATCTTTGAACTTTTTGAAAAAGCCCTATTTTGGATCAGAAATAAGTAGGGATAATTTTAGATGCAAGAAATGTGCTCAGAAATTGGGCTGGAGTGAAAGTGAAAATAACCTGGATTAATTTTGCCATTTGACTATTGCGTGACCTTGGGCAAGTCACTTCACTTCTGTGCCTCAGTTCCCTCATCTGTAAAATGGGAATTGAGACTGTGTGCCCCGTGTGGGACATGGACTGTGACAACCTGATTAGCTTGTATCTACCCCAGCTGTTAGAACAGTGTCTAGCACATAGTAAGGACTTAACAAATACCGTTAAAAAAATAGAAAAACATACATGAAAGGTTGGGATTAGCAACAAAGTAAGTAAATTTATCGGACCGGTAGTCACCTACCATGACAGAAAGTCTATCCACTCTTTCAGCCTGAGGTATTGACAGTGGCAAAAACCCAGAACCTCCATCATGTAAATTTAAGATGTAATTGGCAAATAATGGGTGCATCAAAGATGCATTTGTAATGCAGCACAATTATTGCTTTGTAGAGGGCATTTTTGAGAAGTAGGCAGTAGCAAAGGGTGAATGAGAAAATGTTCAGCAGCCATATAGACTCTCAGGACAGTTAATAAATAAAAGTGGTTAAGCATGTTTGACTTTTTCCACACATCTAGCTTTGTAGCAGAGTATCACACAGATGAAAAACAAGAGTATGGACTGAGAGCCTCTGGCCCCAGTGTTCTCCTAAAGTCAGAATCCCTTTATGGAACCAGACTTTAGCAAATCTTGGAACTAGGAAAGCTCATATTTAATGACTTGACAATTTGTTCTCTAAACAGTCCCTGAAAGTAAAAATTGCTCTCATGGGCAGTTGACAGAAATCAAAGTTAAAATAAATTTATCCACATGCTTTTAGTCACTGATAAATTGTTTGCTATTTAAATTTCACCTGGTGCAATACATATCTTCTTGTAAGTTGTCACCTTCACATAAAACAATTTTAGGAGTAGAGGATTCATCCAAATTGTGTGAAGGCTTGCCGGTCTTTGACAAGCCACTGGTAAATTTGGAGACACATTTAGAGCATATCCAGGCTTCCAAGAAAATTTTAAGTGTGGTGACTATTCTAGTGTGAGCTCTTGGGAAACTGAGGTGTAAAGCCCAAGAACTTTCTTCAAATTCCACATATATTTTGGAAGATTTATAGATGAATAAATAGTCCTTAGGGGGGAAAAAAAAGCCCAAATGAAGGATTTTTTTCTGGACTGGTCACTGATTAAGGGATTGTAAAACCACCTGTATACTGTCAGCTCTGCCCCCTCAATTCTTTAACTAGAACTGCAGGACATAGGAGTATTTAGTCCTGCAAAGTATTGGAAGAGGGTGATAAAATATGAGTGTGGGCCTTAGTGGGGCAGGGGGGTGGGAAATGATCCCTGAATGCCACCCATCAATCAAATTAAGCTATTTATTGAATGCTAACTGTGTACAGAGCAATGTGCTAAGTGCTTGAGAGAGTTCGGTAGAGTTGGTAGACACTATCATTAACTAGAGGGATCAGTCAGTGGTATTGAGTGCTTACTATGTGCAAAGCATTGTTCTAAGCACTTGGGAGAGTATAATACAATGACAACAGTAATAAATGTGAACCCTGGAAAAAAATGTCTTGGGCATTATTATTTTTAAGCATTATTAATTTTGAGCTCAACTCTCCCTCCTGTGTTGCCCATAATTATTTTGTCAGAGGCTTCCATTGGAGTGATGTTATTTCCCTCTTAACTCTGGTGCCTTGGAAGCTAAGTGAGAGTGCGTAGGTCATGCCTCATAGGCCAGACAATGTAGGTCGTACATGCCCAGGAGCAGGAATGGGCAGAGTTGTATACCCATTTGGCACAGAGCCCCTATAAGACTAGAGCTCAAGAGTTTCTGCACCACCTCATGCTAACCCAGTGTAATTGCCTCCCCACAGACCAACTTGGCCTTGAAACTCTATTGCCCTGCAGGACTATTCCCTGACCATCTACCCATGGGGAAGCTAATAATAATTGTGGTATTTTTTAAGAATTTACTATGCACCGAGTATTCATTCATTCATTCATTCAAAAGTATTTATTGAGCGCTTACTATGTGCAGAGCACTGTACTAAGCGCTTGGGATGAACAAGTCGGCAACAGATAGAGACAGTTCCTGCCGTTTGACGGGCTTACGGTCTAATCGGGGGAGACGGACAGACAAGAACAATGGCGATAAACAGCGTCAAGGGGAAGAACATCTCGTAAAAACAATGGCAACTAAATAGAATCAAGGCGATGTACAATTTATTAACAAAATAAATAGGGTAACGAAAATATATACAGTTGAGCGGACGAGTACGGTGCTGTGGGGATGGGAAGGGAGAGGTGGAGGAGCAGAGGGAAAAGGGGAAAATGAGGCTTTAGCTGCGGAGAGGTAAAGGGGGGATGGCAGAGGGAGTAGAGGGGGAAGAGGAGCTCAGTCTGGGAACGCCTCTTGGAGGAGGTGATTTTTAAGTAGGGTTTTGAAGAGGGAAGGAGAATCAGTTTGGCGGAGGTGAGGAGGGAGGGCGTTCCAGGACCGCGGGAGGACGTGACCCGGGGGTCGATGGCGGGACAGGCAAGACCGAGGGACGGTGAGGAGGTGGGCGGCAGAGGAGCGGAGCGTGCGGGGTGGGCGGTAGAAAGAGAGAAGGGAGGAGAGGTAGGAAGGGGCAAGGTGATGGAGAGCCTCGAAGCCTAGAGTGAGGAGTTTTTGTTTGGAGCGGAGGTCGATAGGCAACCACTGGAGTTGTTTAAGAAGGGGAGTGACATGCCCAGATCGTTTCTGCAGGAAGATGAGCCGGGCAGCGGAGTGAAGAATAGACTGGAGCGGGGCGAGAGAGGAGGAAGGGAGTACTATCATGAGCACTTGGGTAGATAGGAGATGATCTGGTTGGACACAATTCCTGTCCCACATGGGGTTTACAGTGCAAGTAGGAGGGAGAACTTGCTCACCAGTCTTATACTGCTCATATCCTGGGTAAGTGAAAGCCCAGGAGAGTGGGAAAAAGATTGAGACATGTCAGTCCATAGTGTCTTCCCTTGAAAATGATGTGAGCATAGATCCTAGCACTGTTAACATTACCAACACTGCACTTCGTTTGGAGTCTTGGTAAGATTTTTGTGCTGCTAAACTCAATAATCAATCAAATCATTGGTATTTATTGAGCGTTTTCTGTGTGCAGAACATTGCACTAAGCAGTGAGAGTACAATACAATGGAGTTGGTAGACATGATCCCTCACCTCAAGGAGCTTACAGTCTAGTTGAAGAGACAGTAAAATAAATTACAGATAGGGTAAGCTGAGTAAATATTACATAAGCATTTTGGGGCTAGAAGTAGGTGAGTATCAAAGTGCTTCAGTGGTACAGACCCCCGTGCAGTGGTGACACAGAAAGGAGGGTGAATAGGGTTGGGAAAAGAGAGGTTATTCAGGAAATGTTTCTTGGATAATGATAGCTGGCATCTTAAGGCATAAGGGGAAGAAACCGTTTTGTTGGGGAACTCCATGTCTCTTAATTCGAGTTACTGTTGTTACTGTTTACTTTCAGAGAGTTACAGAAATGGCTATGATTTTTATGTTATGCTTAATAAAAATGTAGGACTGCCCCCACAACATTGTGGATCAGGAAAAGAAAGAATTGAGAACAAAATGCTATGTAAAGATTTAGGGTCTATCAAATTGACCAAATACTCTAAAACAGTAATGGTTCACATACATGCATAACGATATTGTTCATTTAATATTGAAAGCTGTTAGAGAGGCAGGGATTATGTATTTCAATTTTCTTTGTATTAAATTTTCTGACACAGTTCCAGCCCAAAATAGTCACTTAATCCATGCTATTTATGATTTCCTGATAAGTAAATATTCAACTAGGTAAGCAAGTAGTATATCATAGATGATAAAAAGAGGATTACTTTCATTTTGTGTAAATTTTAGGGTTAGAAATGAGCTATTTTAGTAATGAAATTGAATGCCTTACTGTGCAGATAGATAACAATAATTCCCAATACAATTTTGATTCAAATGGATTTACTGAGCTATAAATGGGAAATGGGCAGCCTTTCCCTTCTTGTTTTCCCACAATGAGGAAAGATTCAGTATGGATGCAGGGTGCTCATCCCTGAATTTCTGTATAATAGCTGATTGAGATTTTGGTTCCATCCTAATTCTGTTATATTGTGCTTTTCCAAGCACTTAGTATGGTGCTCTGCAGATAGTAAGCACTCAGTAAATATGATTTTTTTTTTCTGTTCTGTCCTCCTGTTCTTCAGCTAAGCATGCACTCCCTTTGGGTGGTTGTGGCTGTTGTCTCATTCCTTGCTTCTTTCAGTGTGAAATATTTTGTTTGCTTGACGTGCATATTTTGATCTCAGGATTTGGCCCATCTAATGGGTGTTTTTGACTTTCTTCTCCCTTCCTCTCTTTCTCTCTTTTCTTCCTCTCTACTCTCCTGGTCTTTTTTTCTTTCTCCCTTCCCAACCTGCTTGGAAACCGCCTTTCTCAACTTCTCTCCCCTGAGCTACTCTACTAAAGAAGAGTGGTGTTGCTTAGCAATGCTTTGCTGTTTAGTACTGTGGTGCTTGAGGAGGGGGTGGGGCTGAAATGCTGCCAGGCTGCTGTGACTGAGACAGCATCTAATGACAATCAGAGGGAGAATATCCAACATTTCTCTTCTGAATTTCTTTTGTCACCTTATTTAAAAATTAGGACTTAAAATTTTCCTTCTGCAAGGTGGTTTAGGAATGGTGTGGTTAATGCATGTACTTATATACATTACTGTGCTTAACTGGTGTAAATGTGTGATCCTGTGTATTTAAAGGATTCTGTTTATTTCTGTGTATTTAGAGAAGCAGCGTGGCTCAGTGGAAAGAGCTCGGGCTGGGGAGTCAGAGGTCACAGGTTCTAATTCCAGCTCCACCGCTTGTCAGCTGTTGACTTGAGGCAAGTCACTTACCTTCTCTGGGCCTCAGTTACCTCATCTGTAAAATGGGGATTAAAACTGAGCCCCACGTGGGACAACCTGATCACCTTGTACCCCCCGCCGCTCCAGTGCTTAGAGCAGTGCTTAAATACCGTCATTATTATTATTATTATTACATTTGTATTACTGCACTGGTAGAACACTATATATTATATATAGCTATGTCAGTATAAACCCAAGGACACATATACAAATACCCAAGAAGCTACACACATATGTGAGAAGCAGTGTGGTGTAGTGGAAAGATCTTTGATTTGGGATTGAGAGGTCTGGGGTTCTAATCTGGGCTCCGCCACTTCAATCAGTCATATTTATTGCATGCTTACTGTGTGCAGAGCACTATATTAAGCACTTGGGAAACTACAGCAGATTTGGTAGACATGTTGCCTGCTCACAACGAGCCCACAGTACACCATATGTCTGCCTTCCCTATTTATTTACCAAATAGCAGCAGTTGGGCTATCTTGCTACCACCCGTTCTGATATATCCCACCAGCAGACCTGGTTTGTAAAGAGCATTGCTGTTGCACTGTGGTTGTTGTTGTTATAGTTATTATTATTATTATTATATTTGTTAAACACTATGTGTCAAGCACTGTTCCAAGTGCTGGGATAGGTACAGGTTAATCAGGTTGGACACAGTCCCTGTCCCACATGGGACTCCCCATTTTACAGTTGAGAAAGCAGAAGCACAGAGAAGTTAAGCAGCTTGCTCAAACTCACCCATCAGGCAAGTGGTGGAGCCGGGATTAGAGAACCCAGGTCCTCTGACTCCCAGGCCTGTGCTACTTCCACAAGCAAATGACTGTGGTTATCCATCCACAGTCCAGATTTTCATTGCTGGCTGTCTTGTTCTGACATTTGATGTGGCTTGTAGCTGTTGCTGGTGAAATGGCTTATATGTGCTACCTTGGGTGGTAGTTCTCTCAGCCCTTTAAAAGGTTGGACACCACCATGTCTTTATTGATCTTGATGCCCTTTCAGTCTCCACACCCAAACTTTTATTCTCTCAAAGGACTTGCTGGATGCATAGTTTCAATTTCCTACATTTTTGTCTATTTGTTCACCTGCAGAAAATGTACCATGTCAGTAGTCCCATTCAAAGATAGTATTAGTTCACTGGACTGATGAATTATCCGTGGTATTTATCGAGTGCTTACCACTTGCAAGCATTGTACTAAGAACTTGGGAGGGTACAAAATCTTTGTTTTTGTTTAGGGTTTCCTGGGCATAAGCTTGTGTACAGTTTTGGTTTTCTTCAGACACTGTCAGGTCATAGAGCTATATAATTACCTTCAGGTGATTCATAATAATTAGTAGGTTGTCTTGGGTATGCCCTTCTAGAGGACAGTCATTAGCAGAATTTTCTGGATAACTGTCTCCAAGGCTTTTGCCTTGTGGCAAGTTGGGATGGAAGAGTTTCCTGGTATATCAGAAATATAATAATAATTTTGGTCCTTGTTAAGAGCTTACTATATGCTAAGCACTGTTGTAATCACTGGGGTAGATACAAGTTAATCAGGGTGGACACTGTCCCTGTCGCACATGAGACTCACACTCTTAATCCCCATTTTACAGATGAGGTAACTGAGGTGCAGAGAAGTTAAGTGACTTGACCAAGGTCACACAGCAGACAAATGGCAGAGCTGAAATTAGAACCCTGGTTCTTTTGGCGCCCGGGCTCTATCTGCTAGGGCTTGCTGCTTCCCTAGCACTGTGTTAAGTTCTTGGGAGAAGACACTTGGGTTAGTAGACATCCTTGTCCTCTAGGAGCTTACAAAGCTTGTGGTCCCTTTTCACGGTCTCAAGGATGGTGATCTAGAATGGCTTGATTAGAGGTTGACTTAGAACCACACAGCCTGGTTTTATTTACTCTGCTGGCTAAGGGGAAAGAGTCAGATAGGGTGCCTTATATTCTGACTCAACCAATCACATTATTGTGGAGGAGTCTTAAGAGTCTTAGTGAACTTTTCTGGCTAACCATATTTGCTTAGTATCTTCCAGAGCTCCGCAGAGAAGCAGCATGGCTCAGTGGAAAGAGCACGGGCTTTGGAGTCAGGGCTCATGAGTTCGAATCCCAGCTCTGCCACTTGTCGGCTGTGTGACTGTGGGCAAGTCACTTAACTTCTCTGTGCCTCAGTTCCCTCATCTGTAAAATGGGGATTAAGACTGTGAGCCCCACGTGGGACAACCTGATTCCCCTATGTCTACCCCAGCGCTTAGAACAGTGCTCGGCACATAGTAAGCGCTTAACAAATAACATTATTATTATTATTGATAGTATCAAGTGATTCTGTAACAGATATAAGAACAAACCATAGTAAAGATGTCGTGATGTTGACATTTTCACTATTACTGTACCAGTTAGGCTGCAATGATCATATCTTTCATTCAGTCAACCGTATTTATTGAGCACCTACTTTGTGCAGAGCACTGTACTAAGGGCTTGGGAGAGTACAGTGCAACAATAAACACATTCCCTGTCCACAGTGAGTTTATAATCTAGAGGTGGGGAAGATGGATAATATAAATAAAGAAATTACAGACATGTGCTATGGGGCTGGGAGTGGGGAAGAACAAAGGGAGCAAGTCAGGGTTCTGACTTATGGTTTGGTGGGAGGCAGTACTGTGATTCCAGGTAGTGTATGACTTTTCTACATACTAATATTGCACAAAACTCCTTGCTTTTATAAGCATCTTTGGTTGAAACTATCAAGTTTGTGTTTTTGAGACGAATGTCCCAGCCCGCTACTAATATTCTGTTTCTGAAGGGAGATTTTTGAGTAATTTTTTGTGTCCTCCACTAACTGCTTCCAAAGAAGGCAAATAAGACAGTTTGACTTGAGTGATGAACTAGGCAGCAAATGCAAAGTGATGTGCCTTTTTGGAAGACTTGGTAAAATAAATATTGGTGATATTTAACAAGTTTGCAAGGTATTTCGAATCCAGTTATGAAAGTGCTGATACTTTATAGGAAAGATTCTTCAGAACAAAGATACAGTAGATCTCTTACCCAATCAGGATAACCAGTCATTTTCATAATTGAAAAAAATTTCTCTCCAAGTTTCTTAGGGGAACAAAGCGTTATTGGGCAACATCCTCAGATTAATGGTGTCCATGATAAAGTGTGGGGTTTAAATTGGTGTCTTTGATTTGGTCCCTGAACATGGTACTTCAGTGCATCATACATCAAATGCATTTTTCAAGTGAGCTAAACCTTAAAGAACAGAGATAATTTATGAGTGCATACTTTGACACGTTCCCAATCACTCATTCCTCCCTCCACTTATTGCTTGATAGTGTGTGCCTGACCTACTACCCAATCACCATGCTTGTATTCAGAAGCCTTATGCAGAACAAGGCTGGCACTGAAACTGCTCTTAACTACTTACCCTACTTTGGAGGACATTCTATTAAAATATTATTTTCTCATTTTGAAGAAAGGCATGCTTTTTTTTTCCTGAATTGTTCGGGGCACTTAAATAGATTTCACACTTGTGTGGGTTTGAGAAAATCTAACGATATTCATAGTCATAAATGTTTTTTTTTTCCAAAAAAGAAAGCAATATCTACATATTGTCTACATCTCCAGTACAGTTTTCCCGGGAATTTTGCTCTGCAGTGATATTCATCTAATTTAGAATCTCTACATATACAGAATTCAGGTGCAGCATTATAATTGAAATGTTTATCTCCCCCAAACCCAGGCAATTCTAAATTATTGTTTCCCTGGTAATTACAGCTTTTATCTCAGACATGAATGAAACATTTTCTGTTTCTCTTCAATGCATTAAGTTTAATCTTTTAATTGGGGCCTACTTATAATGGTAGCAGGAACCATAATGGAATTACAATTTAGAATGTTTAGTTTGCTATAACATATAGTTTTGAATTTACATTCCTTTGGGCTTTTTTTTAAAAAAAGAGGGTAGAGTGTGGAAGGTTAAATATGCTCTTTTAAAATGCTCATTCGGTATAGAGATTGTTGATTTGATTGCTCAGTATTAGAATTATGTGCTCTATCCCTGCTTCCCTGGGCTGATGTGCGCATAAGTTGTTGTTGACATTTGTTAAGCACTTACTATGTGCCAGGGACTGTACTAAGCACTGGGGTAGATACAAGTGAAATACAGATATTATAGCTTTGATTCTGAAAACCTTTTAAGGAGATACTATCAAAATCTGATGTCATAGTGCTTTTTGGGTTTAGTCACAAAGATGCAACAACACAATCAGACAATTACGCATCCATTTATGATGCACATCTATGTATATCTTTGATGTTTGATTTTGGACATATCAGTCAGTAGTGTTTCTCGAGCACTTATTGTAGGCAGAGCACTCTAAGCATTTGGGAGAGTTCAGTATATCAGACACATCTCCTTAAATGTGAAATCAGTTTGTCTTTGGTGCTCCATATCTTGATCCTACTATTTCTATTCTTCCCAGGTATTTGGGGTGGGAGTGAGGAAGGTACTTAATGAACATGAGCTGAACGTTAGTGCATTCAGCTGTTCTCTGGCAATCAGTTCAGGTCTAATGTAAACTGCTTTAACTACATCTTAGGCTCTGATCCTCAAGAGGGCTGTTGGTATGAGACTAATCCTTTCCAAAATCAGGAGGATAAAAAAGAGGGTCCCTATAGGATTGTGCATTCTGGACTTGTTTTTTAATCCTGGCCCCCACTGTGGATGGGCTTCTAGGAGCATGGACCAACCCCATCAATCTCTGATACTATCCTTGCCATACTATGCCATATAAGGACAAGAGGATCTCTTTACCTTTAGGTTTTTAAGTTCAGAATTGTCAAATAGTTTTAGTGGGCTTAAGTTTTAAGAAAGAAAAAAAAACCCTTTTAGACAAACCAAATTTTCTTGTTACTTAATAATAATAATAATAATAATGTTGGTATTTGTTAAGCGCTTACTAGGTGCCGAGCACTGTTCTAAGCGCTGGGGTAGACATAGGGGAATCAGGTTGTCCCACGTGGGGCTCACAGTCTTCATCCCCATTTTACAGATGAGGGAACTGAGGCCCAGAGAAGTTAAGTGACTTGCCCACAGTCAAACAGCCGACAAGTGGCAGAGCTGGGATTCGAACTCATGAGCCCTGACTCCAAAGCCCGTGCTCTTTCCACTGAGCCACGCTGCTTCTCCAATTTTACTTCAGTTAAATGCTAATTCCCCAACCACCTCCCCTTCTCCCCGCTCTCAGAAATCTGTAAATTTCCTTAGTTGCTGATGATTACTCATTTCACAAACATTTTAGCTTTGAGGATGATAGTAGAAGGTGCCTTATGCTGCTACATATGGTGGTGTTAGGTGGGTGTCTGTCAGGAATAATCGGCCAGTGAGGTACCTTTGTTTTCTTCATCCTAAAATACCAAAATTGAATAAACGATGCATTTCGGAAAAAACAAAACCTAAAATGGTCATGGAAGTGTTGGATTTTCATTCTTTTCTTCACGAGATAATATTTTGAGATTAGGCAGAGGTACGACATGCTAATATACTTTTTATCTGGGAACTTTGTGCCAACAACCTGGCTTTAGCCCTGGGCTGGTGTTTTGGGGTGGGTTGTGAGAGAGGAGACAGGTTTTCACCTTGCTTTATTCTGCTGTCAGATAGTCTCTGGGAATAATGGCCACCACATCAGTTTATTTTACACAATTAGAGGAAGTAATGAGATGGGCCTAAAAAAATGAAAATGATTCACAACTTGAGAAAATGTCCAGAAACTGCTGTGTTAACTGCATTCATTTGTGCAGGACCCTTCAAAGTTAAGTTGTAAAAAGATAGTTCAGGAAGGGATTTAGTATTTCAGACAAGTTTCAGAATAAGAATAGGTATGCCAATGGCCTCAGGCAAGAATGATTAGCAGAAGTGATAGAATTAAGTTACAGGGAATTCCTCTCTTCCCTGCTTTGAGGGAGTGATAAAATAGTACCCTTCAGCTGTGCTAAGTCCATAAGTTTGGCATTGTGGAAATTGAAAAAGCAAAACTAAAAACTGATTTCAAAACAATAAAGCAATCAATCAGGGGTGTTTATTGAGCTCTTACTGTGTGCAGAGCATTGTACTAAGCTCTTGGGAGACTACTAGGCAGGAGAGTTGATGGGCATGTTCCTCACCCACAAACCTAGAGAGGAGTCAGACACTGCTATAAATAAACCACGGAAATGTACAGAGATGTTGAGGGTGGGATGCCTCTCAAGTGCCTAAAGGTAAAGATGTGAGTGCATAAGTGACAACAGAAAGAGTGAGTAGGGGACAAGAGGGCTTAATCGTGGAAGGCTTCTTGGAGTAGATGTAATTTTAATAAGACTTTGAAGGTGGGGAGAATGCTGGTCTCATGTGGAGGAGGCGGGGGAGTTTCAAGTCAGAGGGAGGATGTGGGAAAGGGGTCAGCAGTGAGATACATGAGAATGAGGCACTGTGAGCAAACTGGTATTAGAGAAATGAAGTGTGAGGGCTGGGCTGTAGTAGGAAATCAAACCAATTGCAGAATGACATGTAGGCCATCCCCATAACACTTATGTCTATATCCCTAATTTATAATATATCCCTTATTAATGTCTGTCTCCATTTCTAGACTGTAAGCTCATTGTGGGCAGGGAATATGTCTCATATTGTTGTACCTTACTCTCCCAAGCACTTAGAACAGTGTTCTGCACACAGTACGTGCTCTATATATGATGGATTTATTAGTCTGTAAGCGCCTTGTGGTAGGTACCATCTATATACCTACTCTACCAAGCATTTATTACAGGGCTCTGCACATAGCAAGCTCTCAATAAATACCATTGATGGGTAGAGAAATCATATTGGGATCAACATTTAATGAGAACTAAATTTATATATATATGTAAAATGCAGCAGTTCAACTGGTTGGGATCATATGATCCAATAGCTGGGTTTGCCTAGTGTTGATAGGGCTGTGCCTGCCTCAGAAACTGCCTCAGGTGCCCCTTGGGGGCAAACAAGCTTTTTCGGACAGTTTTTGCTATTTTAATTGCTTGTAATTGGAGAAGAAAGTGTAAGTAAAGAATCAGAAAATCTGGGGTGTGGCAGTACACTGTTAGCACATTAGGAGCAATCCCAGTGACATTTTAATGTACTGACGTTGGTGGATCAAAGTTTTTCTTAAACCCTATTTTTATCATTTTCTACTTTATATCTTAAGCAGAGTGGCAGAGAGATCACCCTTTGACCTTAGGGTTGATTTCCAGCATTGTTTATGGAGCACAACAGTTTGAAAAAAATTCGCAGGTCTAATTTTGGATTTAGAAAAAGTAGAAAGGCAGGGGTAATTCAAGCCTAAGGTGAACACTTTTTGGACATTGAGCTATAAAAAAGTAATAAACATGGTCTGTATTAAAGTACAGAAAATGGGCACATTTTCCTTGAAATTTGAATATATTCCTTTCAGGTTGGGTATCGATTCCCACGTTTATCTTGCGTTCTATTTAACCCCAGAGGAAATCAGATACCTGTTTTATGTGGCACACACATTCCTACAGACTTTCTCAGCAAGGTTCTATAGGAGAGTGTGGAGTCTTCCCCCTTTGGGCGACAATTTTAAGGCTGCAGTACTTTTGTGTAGAGGGTGTATAGAAGTTCATTCATTCAATTGTATTTATTGGGCATTTACTGTGTGCAGAGCATTGTACTAACCACTTGGGAGAATACAGTACAACAATAAACAGTCATATTCCCTGCCCACGATGAGTTTACAGTCTAGAATTCTGAAAGGTGGTGTGGCTGTTTGTTAACCATTTGAATTAAAATGTGAAGTGTGATTTTTTAAATATCTTTTCTTTTTTCCCTTTATTCTAGGACATACCTATGGTCCATAGGTCAAAACGAATGTTCTTGTTGAGGCAAAGGCCCTCTACCCCCCCACCCCAAAGTTCACATTTTATTTTTGCATTCATTTCATTTCATTTTATTTTTTTTAAAAAACAAACTACTACTGTGGAGGATGCAAAATAAATTATTTTATTTCAACCATAGAGAACGGGGTTAATACAGGCCAGGCCTATATCTCTATCAAGGGAAGTAGACTATCCACAATGTTTAGGGATGTGTACTATCCAGCATCCATGAATTTTTCCTCCAGTAACTGTACCTCGCTTGTGATTGTCCCAAATGTTGCCAAAGTCTTTACCCCTGTCTGAGAAACTCCCTCCCCATTCAAATTGACCAACTGGACCTCTCCCCACTTTCAGAGCCCTCCTAAAAAACTTCCACCACCACCAGGAGTCACTCCCCAATTCATCCCAACCTTCTTGGCCAAATCCCCACTTTCCCCACCATATCATCCTGTCTGTGACTTTAGCAATCAGTCAATCAACCACTGGTATTGTTGAGTGCGTACTGTATGGAGAGCACTGTACTAAGTGCCTGGGAGAGTACAGTACCATAGGGTTGGTAGACATGATCCTTGTCCACACCAGAATAGTTCTGCATTCATTTGTTTGTGAAGTTCATTGCCTTTTTTCATCACTTGTATTTTTGTTCTTTTATCTAGTGTGTGTTTGCAAATTGTATCCCCTTGCTTCCCACAAGAACTTATTTCTTCAGCACATAGGGGACACTCAAGTGCTGCTGATAATAAACATCCTTTGCCATTTTCCCTCTTTAGACTGCTAGTCTATGCATTTATCCAAACCCTCCTTGATAATGAAATTACACCCCCATCTTTCTTCTAATAACCCTTTTAGAAGGGTAATCTGTGAATTTCTCCAAACCCTTCTGGAACTTGGTATTTTCTGCCTGCAAAACTCCCAAGGTCTTGTGTCCTACATGCTTACAATCCACTTTGTGAAGAAATGTTTCCCTTTGGGTGTTTGAACTTCTCTCTTTCAAACTTCAATGGCTGCCTCCTTTTCCTGTTGTGGAATTGGCTGAACAACTCTGTATGGTAGATTTTAATCACGTCCTCTCCACCCCACCTTTTTGGCCTGAAGAGTCCTAGTTTCTTCTTATTACTAATATTTGTTGAGAGTATAATTTGTGCATAGTACTTAAACGCTAGTGAAAATGCAAAAAACAAAACAAAACCCAAAACATACCTTGGAAATTGAAGGCAGTCCCTGCCCACAAAGAACTTATTATCTAGGAAATGAGGGAAGACAATCCCAGATAAATAACTTTTAAACATTCAAATTTACCCCAACCCACCCTTCCCTCCCTTCCAGTTCAGAAAGAGTGGCCATGCTCCTGTCTCCCTATCTTTCTTTAATAATGTTAGTATTTGTTAAGCGCTTACTTTGTGCAGAGCACTGTTCTAAGCGCTGGGGTAGATATAGGGTAATCAGGTTGTCCCTCGTGAGGCTCACAGTTAATCCCCATTTTACAGGGCACAGAGAAGTTAAGTGACTTGCCCACAGTCACACAGCTGACAGGTGACAGATCCGGGATTCGAACCCATGAACTCTGACTCCCAAGCCCAGACTCTTTCCACTGAGCCACGCTACTTCTTTTCTTTATTTGAATATGTCTTCAACTCCTAAGTCACTGTGACTGTCCTTTTCTGGACCTTGTTCACTCTTCTTAAAATTTGGCTCCCAGTACCGATTCTGTCATTTCAAGCAGCGTGGCTCAGTGGAAAGAGCACGGGCTTTGGAGTCAGAGGTCACGGGTTCAAATCCCAGCTCAGCCATTTGTCAGCTGTGTGACTATGGGCAAGTCACTTAACTTCTCGGTGCCTCAGTTACCTCATCTGTAAAATGGGGATTAAGACTGTGAGCCCCACGTGGAACAACCTGATTCCCCTGCGTCTACCCCAGCGCTTAGAACAGTGCTCGGCACATAGTAAGCGCTTAACAAATACCAACATTATTATTATTATTATTAAGTAGTTGCAAAACGGTGCCTCTTATTTTGTTTTCTCCCCCTTTGCTAATGATGCCTAATGTTTAGGTGGTCTTTCTAGCTGCTGCCCTGCCTCGGGCCAATTATTTAAAAGAAGAGTTGACAATGATCAGTGACCTCCTTTCAGAGTTGAGACTGAAGGGGTTCTGTTTGACTCTTTTTTTTTTTTGTTCCGTGTCGTACATTTATCTTTAGACCTATCTCCGGCTACTATTGGAGAAGTGGGCTGCCCTGAAAAGTTTCTTAAAGATCCCCAAATTACTTCTTGGTGGTAAGGTGGCCGTGCCAGATTCGAAGAGGCCTTGCCAGAGCCTTTACCATCCCCAGTGAGGTAAATCTTCTCCACTGATTGCTCCATCTGGGAAAGAGACTATGTTCGTTATAATAATGATAGTATTTAAGTACTTACTTTGTGCCAAGCACTATTCTGAGCATCGTTATGATTGCTTGCTATCTACCCCAGCATTTAGGACAGCATTTTGCACATAGTAAGCACTTAATTACAATAGTTATTATTTTTACTATTTTTAATAATAATAAAAAAGGTGTGTAATAATTCCAGCCCTATTCAACCTCTACTACAGAACTACCCTTGGGGATAATAATAAAGGTATTTGTTAAATATTTACCATGTGCCAGGCACTGTACTAGGCCCTGGGGTCGATACAAGGTAATCAGGTTGGTCACAGTGGGGTTCACATGTGAGGTTCACAGTCTTAATCCCCATTCTACAGATGAGGTAACTGAGTCACAGAGAAGTGAAGTGACTTACCCCAAGCCACACAGCAGTCAAGTGGCAGAAACGGAATTAGATGCAACAAGGGATCTGGAAGTTAGAGGCAGAATGTGATTCTAATTGCATAGTAATGCTGTTTGGACTCAACAGGATGAATCCATTGTTAAGATCCTCACATCCTTCATACAGGAACTCCTTTTTGGTGATGACTCATCTTCTGAGTGTGCTTCCAAAGTAGACCCACAGATGATTTCTGAACCTTTCTCAGAATCCGCAAAGTACTATAGATTGGCAATTTAGTGTGAAGATTGAAGTGATTCATGCTCCTGTACCTTGCAAACCTACACACAACCACCAGTGAATCTTCATGCCGTGGAGTTGCCTGCTGCCACTCAGTCCTGTTACAGCATATTTTCTAACTTTGCCTGGAAATTCAAGAAGGTTGAAAATATAGAAGGCTGATGTGTCCTTTGGAAGGCCTGTAGACAGACTTTGGCACAGAAGAACACAGAATCCCAAGTCAGGAGACCTGGGTTCTAATTCTGGTTCTGCCACTTTCCTTCTGGGTGACCTTAGGCAAGTCACTTAACTTATCTGTGCCTGTTTGCTCAGTTACAAAATGGGGATAAAGTACCTGTCCTCTCTTCCTCAGACTGTGAGCCCTCTGCAGGACAGTGCTGATGTAAGATCTGATCATCCTGGGTTTACCCCTAGTGCTTAGCGCATGATAAATTTTCAGTTAAGACCATTATTATTAGTATGGAATTAAAATTTGGACAAACCTGAAGATAATGCAGGGCAATTAGAGGATGCAGTCTTGTTTATGGTTGTGAGATCAGGACCTTTCATTCATTCAGTCATATTTACTGAATATTTACTGTGTGCAGAGCACTATACTAAGCACTTGGGAGAGTTCAATATAACAATAAACAGACAAATTCCCTCCCCATAACTTGCTTACTATCTATACCTGCCACCCAAACAAGTCCCAGATTACTTCCTCCAGTGACATCTTTGTGTGTTATTTCACGTAAATTTGAGGGTCAGAAGGACCTGGGTTCTAATTCTGGCTCTGCCACTTGTCTGCTGTGTGATCTTGGGCAAGTCGCTTTACTTCTCTGTGCCTCGGTTACCTCATCTGTAAAATGGGGAATAAGACTGTGAGCCCTATGTGGGACAGGGACTGTGTCCAACATGTTTAGCTTGTATCTACCCCCAGCATTTAATAAAGTGTCTGATACATAGTAAGCACTTAACAAATATATTTTTTTAAAAAAGTGGGAAAACAGGATTGTGAACAGTGAGGTCCTATAACACATTTGGCCCACCAGTACCAAAGCCACGGCGGGGCGGAGCATGTGGTGAGAGTGGATGTCAGAAGGATGCCTGAACAAGCCCTCTTTAAGTGAGCTGGAATGGGGAAGCTGAAAATAGGGAATGAGCCAGTCAGTGGCATTGATTGAGCACTTTTGTTGCAGAGCACCATATTAGGTGCTTGGGAAGACATAAGTAACCATATAATGGGACCTCAAATGACCCAGTGCTTAGAACAGTGCTTTGCACATAGTAAGTGCTTAACAAATGCCATAATTGTAGTCTGTAAGTTCCTTGTGAACAGGGATGGTGTCTACCATCTCTGTTCTACTCTGCCAAGTGCTTAACATCAGTTGATGATGGGATTGACATGTGGCGAAACAGTAGATGGTTGGGCGGTAGTGAGAAAACAGGTCAGCTCAGTGTGCCACAGTCAGAAATGGAGTGAATTAGAACAGTCTTTGGGTAAATCATGACACCAAATCAAAGGAAAAATTAAATTGTGCCAAGCACTAAAGATTAAGAAATGTGCCAGGAAAACAAGGGACTGTCTCCTCAGGCTTGCACTAGGGAAGGAATTGGCAGTGGTGCATTGTCCTTACTCACCACACTCCCTGCAAAGATAGAAGCTCACCTTCAGTAATATCATTACAGAACCTCAAGGACAGATGTGTATAAATACGCCTCTAAAAGGGAGTTTTTAAACTGCCTCCAGCATTCCAGTAGGTCATGCCATTTTTCTTTTTTTTTTTTAACTGCTCCTTTCAGCTTTTTCCTAATTAAAGCTTGCATTTTTTTCCCTTGGCTTCCTTTTCTAAAATTAAATATCCTTGGTTTGGTATTTTTAGGCTTTCAGCCTCCCCAGCAAAAATGTTAAATTTATCAAGGTCTGGTTACCACTGCTGACTGACTTCCACATCTTCCTCCTGCATCCAGTTCTGTCCCTCTCAAAATTAAATCGAATCAATCAATCTCTTTATTGAGCACTTAACTGTTTGCAGAGCCCTTCACTAAGCACTAAGGAGAGTACAATATAACAGTTGGTAGACATGTTCCCTGCCCACAATGAGATAAAGACTATTATCTTTCCTTGTAGGGTCTAAGACAAGTAATTTTCCTGTTCAGAAATTGATTTTCATAAGTCTGTGTGTTGACCAATGTTACTCCCTGCCCTAGTTTATAAATCAGGCTTGGACTATTTGGGGGGGCTTGTGGCCAACCTCCCAGCACTACTGCCTGGCATTTTAGGGGCCGAGCTTCATCCTTCCATTGGAATGGATGATGGGTGAAGTGGGAAATGCCTTTTAAACACAGAAGCAGCGTGGCCTTGTGGATACAGCACGGGCCTGAGAGTCAGAAGAACCTGGGTTCTAGTCCTGATTCTACCACTTGGTCAAGTCACTTCACTTTTCTGTGGTTGTTACCTCATCTGTAAAATGGGGATTGAGACTGTGAGCCCCAAATGGGACAGGGACTGAGTCCAACCCAATTTGCATATATCCACCCCAGTGCTTAGTACAGTGCCAAGCACATAGTAAACACGTAAAAATATCATAATTATTATCATCATTGTTATTTTAACACCTTTGAGAACACTGGGGACTTTGTGCACAGACTACGTGGAGGGGAGTAGTTAAGGTTGGTTTTCAAAGTTTGTCTCCCCCTTGTAACTTGTAAACTACTTGAGGGCAGGAACTGTCTTCACTGTATAGTAATAAATAATAATGTGGTATTTGTTAAAAATCTTACTATGGTTCAAGCACTGTGCATCGGGCACAATCCCTGTCCCATGTGAGGTTCTCAGTCTAAAGGGGGAGGGTGGACAGGTATTGAATCCCCACTTACTGATAAGGAAACTGAGGCACAGAGAAGTTACCTGAGTAGCCCAAGTTCACACAAGGTGGAAGAGCTGGGATTAGTCCCATGCTCTTTCCAGTAGACCTTGCTGCTTTTATTAAGTATATCCAAGCTCCTAAAACAGTACAATGCCTAAAAAAAGGCCCTCAATAAATACTAGTAATAAGATGAGTTTTCAGTTCCCCCAGTCTCATCCAAGAGAAGCAACATGTCCTAGTGGGTAGAGCCCCAAGTCTGGGAGTCAGAAGGACATGGGTTCTAAACTCTGCTCTTACACTTTTCTGCTCTCTGACCTTCGCAAGTCACTTAACTTCTCTGAGCCTCAGTCACCTCCTCTGTAAAATGGGGATTGAGACTGGGAGCTCCATGTGGGACATGGACTTTGTCCAACCTGATTAGCTTGTATCTATCACAGTGCTTAGAGAGTGCCTAGCACATAGTAAGCACCTAAAAGATACCTCTTAAAAAAAAAGTTTGCAGATCACTTTCCTGATCCTGTTAGGACACTAGACATTTTTTGTTCACCAAATAATTTTTGTTCAAGTTTGGAATTTCCATCTCATGGGATTCCATGATCCTACCCTTGCCCCTTCCTATTTTTGTATGTTATTTTTTGTTTCCTTTACCCCAGTCCTTTCTCTCTCTATTGCTGTCCTAGTCTGAGAGCTGATCCTGGTGTTTCCTGTAGAGAATAGCATTATCTTCATCATACTCTGTATGCTCGTATATAATTCCAGAAGAATATGTATGGTGATGGATAGATAGAGATATCAGTATCTCTAGCCACTCTAGCCTGTAAGCTCATTGTAGGCAGGGAATGGGTCTGCCAACTCTGTTATACTGTATTCTTCCAAGCACTTAATACAGTGCTAAGCACTTAATAAATGCTCAATAAATACCAATGATAGATATTGATGGACAAATACATCTACTCACATACACATGCAGCAACACTCTGTCTCACGTTTCTTTTTTTCCCCTTCTCATCACCATGGGCCTCACAAACTGTCAAGCATACCAAGTGACCCATTTTACTCTATCATTAGTGGTAATATTTGCATATTTTGGCTTTGTTCTTTGCCAGTTTCCACATCTGCGAGCTTCTTAGATGAGCTGTATAATCTGCCCTCATTGTTTCCCTCAAATGCTGTCAGATTTTCTTCAAACTATCTCGTCGATCCTATGACCTGAACCTGACTCTCTCAAGGGGTTGTCAGTTTGTGCCTCATGCTTTGTCATGCTCATCAGTCTTCCCCTGGTTTTTAGTCTGATCATTCCTTTTTCATATTTTTCCTTTTTAGTGTCAGCAACCTGGTATTTTATTTCTCAGTATTGGCTACTAGGAACATTATCCTGATACAAACATCCTATACAAACATCAACCTGTTTGTATAGATGGTGGCTTCTTTCTTGTTCACATGTTTATCCACAAGCGAATGGAATTTGTTTTCACAGGATGTTGGTTGACATTAGTTGTGAAGGCAGAAAATACCAGGAGGCCCAAGGGGGGGGTTTGATAAGCTCAAAAAAAGCAGCTGCCTAGTGAGAAAAGAAGCAGTGTGGTCTAGTGGAGAGAGCACAGGCCTAGGAGTTCAGAGGATTCGGGTACTAGAATGGGCCTGGGTTTTAATCATGACTCCACCACATGCCAACTGTGTGGCCTTGGGCAAGTTACTTAACTTCTTTGTGTTTGTGCCTCAGTCTTCTCATCTGTTAAATGGAGATTCAATAACTGTTCTCCCTCCCCCGTTAGACTGTGATGAGCCCGTGACTGGCATGATTATTTTGTATCTACCCCAACTCTAAGGAGAGTGTTTGGAGCATAAAAAGTGTATATTTAATACCACAATAAGACTATGGATGAGATCATGGGGAAGCAGTGTAGCCTTGTGGATAGAACATGGGCCTAGGATTCAGAAGATGATGGATTCTAATTCTGGCTCTGCCACTTGACTTCTTTGTGACCTTCGGCAAGTCACAACTTCTCTGTGCCTCAGTTACCTCACCTGTAAATGGGAATTAAGACTTTGAGCCTCATATGGAACATGGACTGTGGCCAACCTGATTTGTTTGTATTTACCCAGGGCTTAGAACAGTATGTAGCATGTAGTGAGTGAGTACATGAATACCAGAAAAAAGAGTGGTGGATAATGGGTTACTTGAGGGAAGGTTAGATTTGTAGAGTGGAAAAATTAGGGCTAAGGTGGCATATCCCTGAAGAGGGTGGATTTCTAGAGAGGTCAGCCATCTTTCAGGTTCTCCAAAAATCTGGTTTCCATTGTTGGAGGCAGAATACCAGGTACAAGTGAATCAGGTTGGACACAATCCTTGACCTACAGGGGGCTAACAGTCTAAGTAGGAGGATGAATAGGAAAACGGAGGCACTGAGAGGTTAAGTGACTTGCCCAAGGTCACACAGCACACATTTGCAGAACAGGGATTAGAACTCAGGTCCTCTGATTCCTAGGCCTGTGTTCTTTCCACTCTGCCATGCTGCTTCTCAAGGTTGTCTTGTGCTCTCCTGTTGTACAGCAGTCATCTAAAAATTAGCTTGTAAATCACCAGGTGAGTTCATATTTTAGCCCCTAACCCATAAGCCCCATTTTCTGACTGCTTGAAACCACAGCAGAATGTGATAAAGAGCAGCAATAAAGCAGTAGCAAGTGCAGGCAAATTTGATAATAAAAATTCCCCTCTTTGTTAATGAGGCTATTGGGAATATGCCGGCTGCAAATCATTCTGAATGAATTTAGTAATTCTTTATTATTTATTAAAGCAAGCGCTTAGTACTCTTCTTGCACTTTGCATTTCTGTTGTCGTGCCTCATTATAGCATACCAGCTTCCCAAACAGTTTGGTGACATAACCAGCCCACCTTACCCATGAGGCACCGAGACAATAAGCAACTTGTCCCAAGCCTCTCAGAGAAACTACCTTTGGCTGTGCCTTACTCTGCCAACTTGCCTGTCTGCCCACACTCTTTTGCAACAAGGACCAAAACAGCCAGAAATGATCTTGCCTTCCTGGAATATTATTCTTCTGAGGGGCTATTCTAAGCTGTCAGAGAATTCTCCCAATTGGTTTGTAAGGTCCACACCAAATATTATCGATTCACTACATCCCCTCAGCTTCTTGGGACCCTTCCCAGATTTGCCGCCAATTCCATTCATAATAATAATAATACTGTTGGTATTTGTTAAGCGCTTACTATGTGCAGAGCACTGTTCTAAGCGCTGGGGTAGATACAGGGTAATCAGATTGTCCCACATGAGGCTCACAGTCATCGTCCCCATTTTACAGATGAGGTAACTAACTGAAGCACAGAGAAGTTGTGACTTGCCCACAGTCACACAGCTGACAAGTGGCAGAGCCGGAATTCGAAACCATGACCTCTGACTCCCAAGCCTGGGCTCTTTCCACTGAGCCACGCATGATCTGACTAAACAGGGATAGTTGGGGGAAGCCATGCTGAAAAGCATGCTTGATTTTTCTCAAACGGGCTCTTCACTGCATAATCTGTAACCTTGAGGGGGTGGTCCAAAATGGCTGTGACCATCTGTTGCCATATATGATTTTTTTTTCATGATTCCCAAACTAGGAAATACTGGGAAGAGTGTCAGTCTATATCAGTCAGTCTTATTAAATGCTTACTATTTACGGAGTGCTTTACTAAGCGCGTGAGAGAGTACAGTACAAATAAATTAGCAGATATGTTCCCTGCCCATGATGAACTTGCAGTCTAAAGGATGAAAGCCAACCATCTTCCAAGGCCAGAACGTAACTCTCCCATGTTCTCTACAGCCAAACTACCCCCCACCTAGGGATTTCTTGATGGTTGGCTTACACTTAGTTCTCTTATAATGATCTCGATGAACCCTGAGTTAAGAAGTCACACAATAGTGTGTCAGCGCACAAGCTCACAACCATTTCTTTCAGCATTGCATCCCATATGTTTTCAGAAAAAAACGACCCTAATTTGCAACAGCTTTCTGTCCAAATCACATAATGAAACACATGCTATGGCAGAACTGAATGTGTTCGGTTATGTTTTTGTGTTTATTTGCAGAAGCCATTATTGTTGTTCCATCATCGTCATGATTGTCTATGACATTTATTGACAGTAGCACCTTCTGTCTTAGGCAGATCATTACACTAAACCAAGGCACTCGGAAACACTGTATCCTGTCCTGAAAGAGTTTGCACTTTTATGGAGGAAGTAGAAACAAATTGTAGAAGATACATTAGTCAAAAGAGTAAAAACATATATACAAATGCAAGTATAACCCATTAAAAGATAATAAGGACATAAACAGATACAAGATTTGCAAGGTGAGGCTATTTCTAAATTCATTTCCCCCCCTGTTTTCTACTTCTGCCTTCTAACTCTTACATTTCCTACCATCGTTTGATATTTGACTTTCAAAAATATTATTTTTAAAAAGTGATTAATGAGTAGTTGGAGGGTTTATCTGTGCGTAATGCTTTGAATTCTTTGGAGAGAAGGAGGAATATGCAACCAATGAATAAGTAAGAATAGAACACACCAGTTTTTCTAGCCTAAAAGCACCGCTAAATCATAAATAGTTATGAAGCTTAGGTCTGGCTCAGTCAAGACTAATGTATGAAGTGCAATCAGTCAGGAGTTTTAAAAATTCAAATCTTAACCGAATTATTAATAAATACTGTATTTGGGTAATCTCAGTTGTGTTTGTTAATGTGTTTAATGTCAAATGCCTTTACAAGAACACTTCTATGAATTTGATTTAAAGTAGATTAAAAAAAAGTTAAATTTGGGGAAGACCTTGCAACATAAAATTGTCTGCACACCTAGCAGATGCTGTTATGAATCCTCCCTCTGTCTCAGTCTTCTGTCCAAGAAATGCTGCTTTGATAAATAAACTTTGCCAAACCATCAGTTGTCTTTTTTGAAAAACAGTTTGGAGCCAGCAAGTTTCCCCTGCTTTCCTCCCCAACTCCAAAAAAGCGAGCCCAACCAAAAGACTTGATTTCAGTTGCGGGAAGCCTAGCTGTTTGCACAAGAGATGATCTCAGCGTCTGGAGGTGAGGTCAACATGGCCGGCCTCAGACATTTGGCCTTCTTGAGTCAAGGAAAGATTAGCTGCCCCGTCCTAGTCCATGATGGTAGTATAGAGAAGTCTGTTCAAATTCTCAATCCTAGGACATTTCTCTGATGGGAGGGGAGACCCTTGATACCCCTCCCCCCCCCCCCACCCAACAAGGAAGCTTGTTATGAGCAGGGAATGCGTCTCTTATATTGTTGTGTTGTACTCTCCCAAGCACTTAGTACAGTGCCCCGCACACAGTAAGTGTTCAGTAAATACAATTGATTTCACTTTTTTAACTCCCCGTTTCCCTCCTGACTGAGCACCCCAAGGCAGTCACCTTACTTGCTACCCTCTGAAACCGGCCTGGCAGGGAACAATCGGTCCCGTGAAAACTTCCAGTTTCTAGTTGGCCGTATGTCAGAAAATGATGCACGGGTTACAAGGTGACTGCTGACAATAGTTCCTGGTAAGGGCCCTGGGAGACTCTGAGAATGGGAGCTGTAATATATCAGCCCTAACCCGGAGATTCGTTTTCCTCTCAGCCTGGCTGATTCAATGCAAGTGAACAGTGGAGCTGTTCACAGCCATTCACAGCAAAAGCAAAATAATGGTGCAGTCTGTGTCTCTGCATAATTAATCATTGTCTGGGGAGAATACCCTACCTTTCCTGTGGCAACAGTGGATACTTGCTCTGCTGGTCTTTTCTTTCCTTGATAATGGAGTCCTTTCTTTCACCTGCTCCGCTCTGACTTGCTGATGCCAGTAGACGTCAAAACCCAGAGAATTGTTTGTACCTGTCAGGGCTGTGTGTTTGCCTTTTCACTCCCTGCATTTTGTCACCAGCTTGTTGATGGTCACTGCGGGATTAGCTTGTTAAAAGCAGGAAGAATAGAAATGCGATTACCCAGCTAAACAAATATATGGCAGGCCAGGAGCTAGTTCCCACCCCAAGTCTGGTAATACAGTACAGGAAGGAATACGGGAGCCAAAAGGGGAAAAGATATTGGAGTGAAATTCAATGCTTTCAGGTCTCCACCAGACTCACCTACAGGGAACATTTAACGGGTGGGTTTAAGGGTGTTTTTTTTTAATGATAAAATATGGGGAGTAATTATTTTAACTTAAAAAATAAGTAAAATGTCGATTTCAATTTTTAAAAGTGTCAGAGCCTAAAATTTCGAGTTTTTGTTTTAGTGTCTTCGGGGGGGAGGAGGAAGTGGAGGACATTTTGGGGTGATGGGTAGTAGTAATGGTATTTGTTGGGTGCAAATTGAGTGTAATGCACTAAGGGAGAAGACAGCAGGAGCACCCAAAGAACTTATGCTCTTGAAGAAAGAGTGGAAGTTTCTGCCCTCGGCAACGTCCCCCTCTCTCTTTCCTGGCATTCCTGGGGCTCTCAGGAACTCACCCTATCAGCATGGCCTCAGAGGTTTAGGAAGGTAGAGGGAAAAGATGAGGGGAAGGGTTGTATTAGTTGGAAGCAGGAAGGAGGAAGAGAAGGAACTGAGGAACAGCGAGTGGCAGCAAAGCAACTGAAGTGGCCAGGTGGGAGCAGAGCTTATAATGAGCAGTGGCTGCTGATATAGTCTGGACTGTTTTAAATTTAACACAAATTTAAAAAAAAAGCATGGGAGGGGAGATAGCTATCCATTTAAGACACTGTCCAGTTAAAATGCCACTGACCCCTTGTCCACATCCTCCCTCTGGCCTGGAACTCCCTCCCACTTTGTAGCCTTATTAAAATCTCATCTCCTCCAAGAAGCCTTCCCAGGTTAAGCCTTCATTTCCCCTACTCCCTCTCCCTTCTTTATCATCCTTGCACTTAAATTTTACCCTTTAAATACTTGATATTCACCCCACCCTCAGGCCAACAGCACTTATGTACATATCCATAATTCATTTTAATGTCTTTCTTCCCTCTAAACTTTAAGGTCCTGGTGGGCAGGGAACTTGTTTAACAATTCTGTTGCATTGTACTCTCCCAAGGGCTTAGTCCAGTGCTCTGCACAGAGTATATGCTTAATAAATACCACACTTAATGGATGCAATGCCATTCAGTGTAATCAGAAAGTTGCTCCTTAAACAACTCAGTTGGTCTTTTGCCTGTAGTTCTATGTCTTCATAGAACTTTTAGGAACTACAAGACCAGCGTACAACAGTAATGGCAGCCTGCAAAAAAGACTGATCCGCACCTAGGATTATCTCCCCGTAGCCCTTGGCCTTTAAGAAATATCAAGAAATCTCCGTCTTCTAATCTTCTAAAAGACTGTTGTGGGGGAGGGAAGTGGAACAACTATTAAGGGTTTCTCACTTGTCAGATCAAAGGAGATCCTTCTCAGGCCACGGTCATTTGGCCTTTTGGAAGCTCACAAGGCAGCAATCTGACTCTCCCACTTCCTGACCTATTAAGTATGGGGCAGTTCTCCATGTCCATTTTAGGAAGTATTTGACTGCAATGGGCATGCCTCACCGATGTGGAATATGTCTACTGAGTTAAGAGCCTTGATACTGGAGGTCACATTACCTGGTGCTTTAGGAAGGGAACCATTGTGCTCTGCCTCTGATGTTTGCTGCTTCCTCACTGGGGTGTGTGACTTTGTCCAGTCTGAAGTGCCATGGTTTGAGAGATGATCCAGGAGAGAGTTTTGAACGTGAGTAAAGAGTTAGAAAATAGAATCTTGCAAGAAAGATAAAATGCTCTGGATTACAGGATTCGGTCTGAGAGAGAAAACGGAGTGGCATTTTAATCTTCCTTTTAAAGTGTAAGGAGGGTAATTACAGGTCTTCTAACCATTGTGAAGAGGGCAAGAGGCAGTAGACTTAGGTTGCAGAGGGGCATTTATGTGGAAGAAAAAATGTGAACAAATTGGTGAGGAAGAACTGATGGAAAGCATAATTGAAATAGGGATTGAGAGATGGTGTGGTGTTGTGGAAAGAACTTGATATTAGATATCAAGAGACTTGAGAGAAGTAACATGGCCTAGTGGAAAGAGCTTGGACATAGGTGTCAGATGACCTGGGTTTTACCAACTCTTCCACTTACCTGCTGTTTGACCTTAGGCAAGTCCCTCAACCTCTCTGTGCCTCAATTTCCTCATCTGTAAAATGGGGATAAGATACTTGTTCTCCCTCCCCTTGAGACTGTGAGACCCATGTGGGAGGGGACGTGTTTGACCTGATTATCTTTTACCTACCCCAGAACTTATCACAGTGCTAGTCACATAGTACACAGTGCTTGTCACATAGTAAGAGCTAACAAATACTGCAATTATCATTATTCTTGTTATTATTATTACCTGTATTTTAATACCACCTAGTCTCTTGACATAGCTAGATGATACTTGGCAAAGATTCCATTTCTCCCCCTCAGTTTCCTCATCTTTGAAGTAGGGGTAAGAATACCTGTTCTTATGTCCCAGGGATACTGAGAAGAGAAAAGAGTAACAGGTGTGCAAGTGGGGAGATTCCATGCGTCCAACTGAATTTTACAGTAATAGTAATTACTATTATTATCACTGTATTTGTTAATTACTATGTATCAAGCACTGTTCTAAGCACTGGGATATTACAAGTTAATCAGGCCAGATACAGTCCCTGTCTCATATGGGGTTCCCAGTCCAAAATATAATGATAAATATGGTGTTTGTTAAGTATGACTATGTGCCAAGCGCTTTACTAAGCAATGGAGTAAATTCAAGAAAATCTGGTTAGACATAGACCCTGTCCCACATGGGCCTCAGAGTCTAAGGGGGAGGCAGAATGGGAGGTGCAAAAGGAGACATAGCGGGGTGAGTGAGATGGCAGGAATTTAAAATGGTTCATAAACACAGAAATCCAGCATTTCTCCAAACTCGAACTTCAGGAGCCAAAAATGATACTTTTAGTCTAAAATAAGGATATTCATAATTGGTGGGAAAATCAATCTGTAGAATTTATTGAGCACTTACTATGTGCAGAGCACCATACTAAGCACTTGAAGAGCACAACACAACAGAAGTAGCAGGCACGTTCCCAGCCCATAACGTGCTTATAATCTAGAGGAAAAGCTGTGGTTGGGAGGGAAAGCCATGTGTGAGTGTATCTACACATGAAATGATGGCATCCTTTGAGCAAAGTTGAGGGGCTCATTTCTGGGGAGAATTTTGGATGGATATTCAGGGAGCCTACTTGGAGTAGGTGAAGTTGGCTTGTTGAAGGAGGGATGAGGGAGAGGAACCCTTTTAATTGTATATCATTGTTACCTGCTTAGCCCTTGGAGGTAATAATTCCTTCAGGGAAATTCAGTTCTGCTATGAGAAATAAGTGAATGTGCTCTTCAGGCTGTTTCCTTTCTCTTCCTTTTTTAAAAATCAGATACTGCAATTTCTTCAAAAATGGGCGAAATAGAGCAGAAGCCAACTACAGGATCACGGCTAGGAGCTCCAGAGAATGCTGGGATCAGTACCTTGGAACATGGCCAGAAACCACCCTCCACCCCACCAGGAAAACTTATTTCCATTAAAATCCAAATGTTGGATGATACACAAGAAGTGTTTGAGGTTCCGGTAAGTTAGCTCTAATGCGAACACACATACCTGTCTCTGCCTATTTGAAAAGGATCTGGGGTTCAGAAACCCATGATTGATAGTTTGGATTCAATTTCTATTCGATTGGTGACTAATATATAATGGGAGAGTCCTGTTCTGACTCCTGCTGGATTAGTGTTGATTCGAAGGTCACAGATTAAAGGACCAGTGTCTCTAAAGCTTTTTGGGCTGCGAGTTATTGCTGTTGTTGTTTGTTGTCTTATGCTGTTGAGTTGTGTCCTACCCATAGCGTTGCTGCGGACACATCTCTCCCAGAATGCCCAACCTCCATGTGCAATCGGTCTGGTAGTGTATACATAGAGTTTTCCTGGTAAAAATATGGAAGTGGTTTACCATTGCCTCCTTCCGCACAGTCAACTTGAGTCTCCGCCCTCGACTTTCCCATGCCGCTGCTGCCCAGCACAGGTGAGTTTTGCCTTGTAGCAGATGGTCTTCCACTTGCTAGCCACTGCCCATGCTGAGAGTAGACCAGCAGAAAACAGAGAAATGAACACCAGCAGGTGATGGAAAGGGAGAGTAAGAATTGAAGGGGCTGTCCAAGGTTTGGGGGAGAGAGAGCACTATGAAACCTCCTTGTTAAGAGACACCTTTTTGGAGTGGAGAGAGGGGTTTTGGTTTGTAGCATGAACGAGTTTTTAAGGGGCAAGAATCAATCCTCTGACTTAAAGGATTTTAATGTGGTAGTGAAGCTCTCCGATGCTTCCTGGGTTCAGAACGCTGAACTGGGGCCTGAAATGTCTACAGAGGAAGAATGATCTCTGTTTTTCCCCTAAAGGGATTTGGGTTCACAAATTTTTGGAGGACTCATCTGTTTGATTTTTTTTTCACCATATGGCTTAGTAATGGTGAAGGGCCTAGGATAGCTTAAGCGCTATTTTTTTGGAAAGTGTATAGTTTGTACCACTATTGTACTATATTGTACTATATTGTACTATAGTGGTACCAACTATTTTGTACCACCATTTTCTGTTATGAAATGGCAAGATATCTAGATTTTTCTCCAATCTCTCAAAGATAGGAAAAAGACACTGTGATGAACATATTAATCCATTGATCTTATAAAATGTGTTGCAGGGGAAAAAATTTGCTCTTCAGCTATTTATTATTAGACTTTTTGACGCTATGTTGCCAGAGTAGTTGTAGAATAGTAAGATATTTGAACAGGTTCATGAGGCATTTAAATTGCAGCTCTTTCTGACTATGAACTTTGAAACCCAGGTCTCTCCCAACACATTGTGTGAGATGATATTTCCTGTTCATGTTTTAGAGCATCTATGAAACAATATATGAGACAAGCACAGTAAACACTGGGTATTTCTGCAGTTTCTTACATTCTCTCGCCAGAGAAGGTAATCCTATATCCCAGAAGATATTTTTAAATTTAAAGACCATTTCCCCATTACTCTATCAAGCTGGGTGCTTTAATAGGTAATATTTCTTCTTTGGGATTACTTCTTAGTCTGCAAATGACCAAAATTAAACCACTGAGTAAGCTTAGATATAAAGGAAAGGTGCTTTGGGCAAAAATGCATGAAGAGGAAAATATTTCTTTTAATTCTATCATTTTCAGTATGTAGAATTTATGGGATTTTTTCTGAATGGCCTAACCCTTCCTACTCTGACCCAGAAACCCAGAATACATTTTTATAATTATGTGAATTTTGGAGGTGTCTCTCTCTCTCTCTTTTTTTTTTTGGATATTGTTTTCTGAGGTAGAAATGGATGTATTTGTACTATGGAGGAAAAATCATGTATTTTGTTATTTTACTTACAAACTTACTTGCAAATAATAACAAAGTATATGCCATCTTAGGGTATGTAGTCTTAAAATTTTCACCAGTATTTCCCAGAACCTTGCCTTATCTTTGCCTATGCAGCAATATGTTAGAATGTGGGCTAGCTGTGAAATGTTAGTGGGGAAGTGGAAACTTGTGGGTATATTGAAGTATGAAACTCAAAGTAAACGTAATAACTACTATATTAGTGCAGCAAGGAAGTTCCTTAGTTATCATCTCCTGACCTAACCCACATGCAAGAGAATCACCCTCAGCCTGTCCCTTCACATCTCTCAAGCAACTTCAGATGGATGACTGCTTAAATAATTTTGACATTTTATTATTGTCATCATTGTTCATTATTGTAAATTTTACCATCCAGTTTTCAAGTAGAATAAACAAATATCAATCAGTGATTTTTATTGAGAGTCTACTGTGTGCAGAGCACTGTACTAGCACGTGGGAAAGTACAGTATAATAGAGTTAATCCCTGCCTTCAGGGACCTTGCAGTCTAATGGGGTTTACAATAAACAGGAACATTCCCATTGAGGGCCACCCCCAGGAGAATTTATAAATTTTTCTCAAAGAAAGGTATGGATCGGGTGCTTAGTACAGTGCTCTTTGCACATAGTAAACACTTAGTAAATACAATTGATCATTGCAGCGATGTGTTGGCAGGAGTCTCATCCGCTTTGTTTTTTTGTCAAAAGCATTTGTCAAACCAGACGATTCGTGTTCTCAGCTTACTGTTGGTGAAAAGATGAAAGCGAAAATCATTCTAATTTCTGCACATACATTTTTAGCTTTCAGCAGAAAATGCTACTCTTGGCCATTAAGAACTGTTCTAGCTTCACAGTAAAACAGCTGGAAAGCATCAAGTCTGACCACTAAATTGTTCTTATCATAGTGCTTACTGAATGAGACTGCTGAAAGACCAAACAGAATGCTTCTCTATCTGTGCAACTGCTCTGTCTTTAAATATTTTAAATCTCTTAAAGTTGTTTATAATGACCCATCAGAGCCAGGTATCACTCACTGGATAATTCAGTTTCATTTCCCTTTTGTTTTCCATTTTGATTTCCAAAATTTGCAGCAGCAATTTCTTACTGTGTTCACGTCCCCTCAGACGGATGGGATATGCCCCCAGAATCAGTTGTTTTTCCTTTGGGAAAATTTTTCCAAGGACCTTAATTTCTTTCTCTGAAGATTTGATTTCTTGGGCTTTTTTTAATGTGTGCATTACAGATGGTTTATTTGGTTTTTAAGGATGCTCTCATAGCTGAACTAGTCATAGAATCCAAATGCTTCGTTTTCCAGAAAAAGTAACTAAATCATCCTCCCCAAGTCCATCTATTCCTGACATTTTTTAAAAAACTCCTTCATAAGGTCTGTGGAGTAGGCAAGGTACCTGAGGTTTTGCCCAATAGGCATTGTGGCTGCCTCTTTTCACATTGACTCCTTCTGATTAGCGTCCTTCTTGGAGCATCTTGGGACTACCGAGTCTGATTGACTTGAGGGTCAGATTTTGCCAAGCCCTCCAAGAATCTGACCTGGGTCAGTTTGAGTTCAGATAGCTTTCAGGGCTCCTGTTTCCTCTGCATTTATGACTGGATTTGGGGCGGGACAGTGCACTGCAATGTAGCTGGGGCGACGCTATGCAGCTGCCTGCCTCTCCCACCTCTTGGAAGAGAGAGCAAGATGGACTTGGATGCTAGGCAGCCCTAGCTGGCTCCTTCGGGATCTAGGTGGGGGCTGAAGGAATAGGGAATGGGCTTTCCCCCGATACCACTTTTTAAGAGAAGCAGCATGGCTCAGTGGAAAGAGCACGGGCTTGGGAGTCAGAGGTCATGAGTTTGAATCCCGGCTCTGCCACTTGTCAGCTGTGTGACTGTGGGCAAGTCACTTAACTTCTCTGTGCCTCAGTTACCTCGTCTGTAAAATGGGGATTAACTGTGAGCCTCATGTGGGACAACCTGATTCCCCTGTATCTACCCCAGCGTTTAGAACAGTGCTCGGCACATAGTAAGCGCTTAACAAATACCAAAATTATTATTATTATTATTATTAGAGGTGTCTGTTTATTATATTGTACTCTCCCAAGTGCTTTAGTATAGTCCTTTGTACACAGTAAGTGCTCAGTAGGTATGATTGAGTGAATGAAGGGCACAAATGAACAGTGCCTAGAGGTTTTATGAGGACCTCAGTGGACACGGTTTTGCCTTTTTTTTGTGGTATTTAAGTGCTTACTAAGTGCCAGTCACTGTTCTAAACACTGGGGTAGATAAAATCTAATCGGGTTGGACACAGTCCCTGTCTCACAGTATTAACACCCTGTCTCACAATAATTAACACAATATTATCTCCCTGTCTCACAATATTGTATGAGGTAACTGAGGAATGGAGAAGTGAAGTGACTTGCCCAAAGTCACAGAGCAGGCAAATGATGGAGCCGGGATTAGAACCCATGGCCTTCTGACTACCAGGCCTGTGCTCTAGCCATTAAGTCATGCTGCTTCTCCTAATTAATATTATTAATGCTTGACACAACCTCCTTTCTCTGTCTCTTAAAAAACAATCCTACTAAAATAGTAGCTTTTGCCATTTGTCATGGACATTTCATCTTCAGTTTAGACATTTTAGATGAAAGTAGAGGGAAAATGTGGAACTTCAAAAGCTTATAGTAGTTTGTTTTTTTGCAGCAGTTTACTGATTCTTTTAAAGAATGGTAATTCAGTAAAGCCTTATAAATAAAGAGTGTAAACAGCAATTGGTGGAATGTCTACATGATGTTAAGATGGGTCAAACATTATGGAAACTGTTGAAGGTATTTTGTTTATTGCCTTTTATTTTTTAAGTAATTATATAGGAGGCTAATTTTGCTCATTACCTCTAGGCTGATCTCCAACAATGTAAGCTTTTTTAGTCTTACTGTTGAAAAACTTTTGAAGCAACATAGTAGAGGTGCAGAAATTCTTCTGAATAAGTCATCCATCCTTCAGTTTTATTGTTGAAGTAGCTGGATTTTGTTCTTGTGAAGTGGGTTAGGAAGGTTCCTTGAGTTGTAACTGAACACTCAGGTTTGTACAAACCTGCGAAGGGTAACCGGTGAATGCCAAGAAGGTGTTTCTGCCCATCTTCAGTGGGTGCTGGGGCAGGATGGCTCGGAGTCCTAAGGTGGTTGTCTTGAGCATGTTCATGAGGTGTTTGGCTGGGGAGTCTAGGAACCCACAGGAAGCTTGTCACAGTCTTGCTTCTTGATGATCCTCATCCCCATTTTGGGATGGATTCTTAGGTGAGCCCCTACTGAGTGGAGTGAAGTGAGGTGGGCACTGCTGGATCAATCATTCATATTTATTGAGCACTTACTCTGCGCAGAGCACTGTGCTAAGGGTGGGAGAATACAATGTAATAGAGTTGGTAGACATGTTCTCTACTTAAAATGAGTTTACAGCTCCAAGGACCCTGAAGAGTGCCTGTTTGCTGACTACATAACTGACAAAAAACTTGTAGGAGTTAACATAGAAGCAACATAGACAACTAATGAGTCAGGTGTCATTTATTTTTATTTTTCCTGGGTGGTGGTAATAATAACTCTCTTATTTGTTAGCACTTAGTATATATCAAATATTGTACTAAGTGAAAATTGGAATGATCCCTGTCCCACCTGTGCCTCACAATGTACACAGGAGGGAGAACTAGTGTTTTATCCCTATTTTATAGATGAGGACACTGAGGCACATAGTAGTTAAGTGTTTTGCCCAGGTTCACACTGCAGGCAAGGGTCAAACGAGGTCTAGAACCCACGTCTCCTGATTCCAAGTCCAGTCTATTTCCACTAGACCATGCTGTTTAGCAGTTAAATTTCCCAGTAATCCATTGGGCAAAAGTACGTAAGTATCACTAAACATCTGGATTCTGTTGAAAAAAGGTTTTCATTAAATTCTTTAATCAGGATGAATATGAAAAGTTATCCTGTTTCTAGCACCACTAATTAAAGGTTTTGATATTTGTTTTTAATAATAATAATAATGTTGGTATTTGTTAAGCGCTTACTATGTGCCGAGCACTGTTCTAAGCACTGGGGTAGACATAGGGGAATCAGGTTGTCCCACGTGGGGCTCACAGTTTTCATCCCCATTTTACAGATGAGGGAACTGAGGCACAGAGAAGTTAAGTGACTTGCCCACAGTCACACAGCCGACAAGTGGCAGAGCTGGGATTCGAACTCATGAGCCCTGACTCCAAAGCCCGTGCTCTTTCCACTGAGCCACGCTGCTTCTCCGCGAGTCTTTTCTTCATGTTAATTAGGCTCAGAGGTACAGAGTGAGGATCCAGAAAATAACATAAACAAGGGAAATGGCAGATTTGGAATATTGAAGGTTTGTAACTAAACAGGTTGTAGCTAAACAATTTGAATTCTGTTAGAGAATGATGGCTAAATTTTCCTTATAACTAGATTCAGATTTGACGTGCCTGAAAGTTACTAGAAAAATAAAGAGCTTTCATTGGAATCATGTAAAATTCCCATGTCTTTTACTACTTCAGTTTTGAAAGACTGGTCTCAGCGGTTTCTGCAGAGAAAGAGAGCATTCAATTTAATCACGCTATTATTGATTCAGAAGCAATTCCCACTGAGAAATCAAAAAGGATACTCAAGTGTACCTTTTATCTCCTTTTTGTTCTTCAGCAACACAATTCAGAGGGTACCAAATCCTATCTTCACAAAAGCTTTCTGGGGAAAAGATTAAAGGGAAATGATTGAGAAATCATGGAAAAACTCATAGTTTGCACATGTTTTCTCTCTTATCCAGGGCAAATTTAGTTGTTCATATAAACAGTTGTCAAAATTTAAATAATTTGGAGGAAAAAGATTACAGTGGTCTTCACATCCCACCCTGAAGCTGACCCTATTGTTCTTGTGAAAATCATCGTGTTCCACACTCTCCCATACTCATTTCTTTTTCTCCCTTTGGCAATTGAGCAAGCAAGACAGGATATGGGGAGGGGTTCTGAACGTCATCAAAACGATGACCACAAGAATACTGAAGTGCGAAAGTGAGCAGGTTCTCAGCATGCTCCATCTAAAGCTGAAAGTCAGAGAGTAAGAGCACCTCAGGATCTGTGTAAGGTAGACTAACCAGTGTAGTCATTACATTTCCATTTTGTGACAGTTCTGTAGCTTTTCTAAAAGTTCCCAGGACCACCCTTGCAAATATAAAACAGCCTTGACTCACCTGGATTGTATGGCCAGTGCACTTTGGCTAAAACAGATACCTTTGCATTATGATATTCTAAGTTTTAATCACATTTACATGTAATTTCATTAGTTTTCCAAATACAAGTGTAATACAGTCTTGAATGGCCATGGTACATAAAATCCAAAGATACGTAATGCTTTGTCATTGTAGTCTAAGATCGTCTAGACTCTAGCTTGTGGTGGTCAGGGAATATGTCTACCAATTCTGTATTGTACTCTCCCAAGCACTCAATTCAGTTCTCTGTGCATAGTAAGCGCTCAATAAATACCATTGATTGATCTGAAAGCCCCACCTGACATTACATTTAATCACTGCAGGGTTATTGAATTTCCTCCCCTCCCCTCTCTTTTCCTCCCTCATCCCACCCCTCTTCTTACATACAGACTTGAAGTCCAGCAAAAAAAAACCCTGATAGAGAAAAGTGTGCAGAGTTGCTGAGGTTATGTACCTTGCTTCAATCAATCAGTGGAATTTATTCAGCACTTACTATGTGCAGAGTACCATACTAAGCACTTGGGAGAGTAATCAGCGTGGCTCAGTGGAAAGAGCATGGGCTTGGAAGTCAGAGGTCATGGGTTCGAATCCCGGCTCCGCCGCTTGTCAGCTGTGTGACTGTGGGCAAGTCACTTCACTTCTCTGTGCCTCAGTTACCTCATCTGTAAAATGGGGATTAAGACTGTGAGCCTCATGTGGGACAACCTGATTACCCTGTATACCCCAGCGCTTAGAACAGTGGTCTGCACTTAGTAAGCGCTTAACAAATACCAACATTATCAATAATAATGATAATGATGGTACTTGTTAAGGCCTTACTATATGCCAAGCACTGTTCTAAGCACTGGGGTAGTTACAAGTTAATCAAGTTGGACACAGTCCCTGACCCACAGGGACTCACACAGTTAATCCTCATTCTATACAGATGAGGTAATTGAGGCCCAGAGGAGTGCAGTGACTTGCTCAAGGTCACACAACTGACAAGTGGAGGAGCAAGGATTAGAGCCCATGACCTTCTGACTCCCAAGCCCATGCTCTATCCACTACACCATACTGCTACAGTGTTACAGAGTTAGCAGACGTGTTCCCTGTCCAAAGTGAACATACAGTCTAGAGGCAGTTTAAGGTGCTTTAGGAAATGGAGAGGGTTGTTGCACAACGTAACGTAGACAAATTTTTCACTCAAGTTAAGAGGACATCATCACAGTAGAACAAGATTCTATTTTTGCTGCAACCCACAAAGAATGATCATCATATTACAGCTCCTTATTTAGTTACTGTTGAGATGCTATGCTTTAAATTATTTTAATAGAGAATAAATAATTTAATTTTGTTAAATGTTTCAGAATATTATGCAAATCGAAATTTTGTATTTTTCCAGAAGGTCTGGATCAGAAACCAATTTATTCCAAGAAAGTCTCTAGGAAAGCATATTCCATGATAACAGCCGTTCACGGTACTTGCACTTTTTCAAGGAGTATATTATGACTGGATTATTAAATTTATAAATTAGGTTATTTAGAATTTATATTTAGATTATTAAATCTGTTACTCCTAGTGCTGAAATTGCTCTTTTCTATTTCTTAATAATTGTTAGTAATTGGGGTACTAAGTGCTTTCTGTGTGACAAGCACTAGTCTAAACACAGGAATAGATGTGAGATTTTCAGGTTGGACACCGTCCCTGTCTTAAATGGAGTTCAAAGTTTAAGTAGGAGAGAGGACAGGCATTGAATCCCCTTTTACAGATGAGGAAACTGAAGCATAGAGAAATTAGTGACTTGCCCAAGGTCACAGAGCAGGCAAATGGTGGAGCTGGAATTAGAACCCAGGTACTCTGACTTAGCAATTTGAACATTTAATTGTTCACAGACAAATTTACAGGAACTAACCACTCTTGCTTTTCTCAGACCACCTCATTAAATGTCATGGATTAACTACACTGCTTTGCTTAGACCTGTAATAGATTTCGATTAGAATGTCTGATATATTTTAAATCTCTTGGTTCTAACTGTTTTATTTAAATCAATGGAAAAGCAATTACTTAAAAAGAAGGACACTACTTTTTGCAGGTTCACATCTAGATTCCAGGTAAATCCAGTTTAAATGATGCTTATGGCTTTCATTTTTTTCTAAGAAACCAAGTTCCATGTTGTGTTTCTTTTTTTGCGGAAGCCATGAGAAAACACTCCACTGACTGGTTAATCACACTCTCTGAAGTGGCCTTTCACAGTCTCTTGTTACTGTTTTCATAAGCGCCAGTTCCTTGGTGACAGAAAGGCTGTTGCTCCATAAAGTTTCAGCTGAGTGGAAGAAGCCATAGTTTTTGCTCCCAAAAGGTTTTTGCGCTGGACTGACTCTTGCATGTCCCAGATCTCCAACAAGACCTGTGAGCTCCCAAGCAGTACTGAAAAGATTCAAAATTGGGTCTTTCTGACATGTTAATTTTTCTAAGCCTGCTTGTCCATCCAGTTTTCTCCCCTGGCCCCAAAAGCCCTCTTCCCTTTTGACTCCCCCAACTCAAAAAGAAAATCTGGCACCCATGACTGTCTTTTATGTGTGTTGCTTTGTGAAGTTTTTGAAGGAGTTGGGAGCCCCAGAAAGGTGCAGGGCAGATGTCCTTGGAAAGTTTATTCACAACACTGGTTCAGTGGGGGCCAAATCGTTGCCAGATTCTCTGCGTTGCCTTGCCAACGTTTGCCCTAGTTAAGAGGGACCATTAAGTGGGTGAGAGGGTGGTGCAATTTCCTTGCATAGTCTGTACCAACTCTCAGCTGAAATGGGTTCACATGAGCTCCAGAGAGTTCTGGCTTTTTTGGTCCTGGTTATTGTTCAGTGGGCTACAAGGAACTGGACAGGGCAGAGGGTGAGGAGGAAGCAGGATTGGTTTTCCATGTTCCCTTATCTCCTACGATCTCTCAGATCATCATTGTTTGCCAACACTGCCTTGGCAAGATACACCTAATCACCCTGGAGGCGAGAGACCGGATTCCATTTGCCTTCCCTCAAGGTGGCTGTTATCTCTGCAGGGATTTTATCAGGCAGTAGGAGATATTGTTTGTCTGCTTCCCTGCATTATCTTGATGTGCTCAAGCCCTCCCTTTGAGCAAATCGAATTATCCAGAAATCCCAGCAGCACCCTGAAACTTATTGGCCTTTTGCCATAAGGACCCTCTTTTCTCCAGGCCCCTCTGAGTGAGATTCAGCATTCTACTTCTTTGGGGAATGTAGCAGAGATGAGACTCTCTGGACCCATTGCACAGTCTATAATGATGTCACCAACTGATCAGGGATCAATCTGTCTCCATCTAGAAATAATCAAATTAAACCAATTAGATTGGGAATTTCTTTTGTTTTTGCAAGTGAAATAAAATGTATTTTATTTCAGTGGACCTCTTTCTTTCTAGTTTTCTGTAAAAGGTGATGCTGAATGAAAGTCACTATAATGCAGCTTTAATGCAGCTATTAATTTTATTCTCAGACATAGGAATTCCTTTACTCTCTGTATTGGTATGCAGGAGGCCCTCAGAGTTCACTGTTTATCATTGGAAAAAAGTTTTCTTTTTGATTAACCTATTTAAAAGTGTCGACTTTAGAATTGGTCTTGGAATAGAGTGGTGTTTGATGTTCATTCCAGATTTCTGAGTTTGTAAATGCTTCGTGTACCACACATTTTGTTTCAGATTAGGGTCAGACAAGGTTTTACAATTTAATAGCCTGCTGAAGTCTCCCAGCCCAGTCTTTTGAGAAGTGAATAGAGTATTCATTTTACTATGTGAGTTTTATCCCAGTGGCATATGTTGGAGTAACAGATCTAACAGTATCATTTAAAAGAAAAGCTCTGGGCCTCTCCTTTCCAAAACCACTCACACTACATCCAGTCCCTTGCCAACCACCGTACTATATGTGTCATATACCTATCATACTCTATTACCTTCTCCTGTTTGTAATTTATCATCTGTCTCCCTGCTGGACTGTCAACTCCCTGAAGGCAGGAATCATGTCTACTAACTATAAAAAGGAGATTCTGTTTTGGGGGACTTCTGTGTCAAGGAAAATTCATCTTGTAGTCCTTGCAGTGTCCTACAACTATTTGTTCCAAAACCACATTATGTTGAATCAGGGAATTAGTGAGATTTAATAGTAATAATAGTTTTAATGGCCTACTATTTGCCAGGCACTGTATTGAGCACTGGAGCACTTACTGTTGATAGAGCACTGTGCAACAGAGTTGGTAGACATGATTCTCACCCTCAAGGAGTGTAGCATCTTGTCTATTTTCCAGGCACTCTCATTTTGTCAGAAGTACTTTCCTAAATTCTACCATCGTGTTTTGGTCAAAATGTATTGTGAAAATCCTCAATGAGGCAGAACTGAGTCATTCTCCACCAGAAATGTTCCTTGTTGATTTGAGGGCTTTTTTGAGATCTGTGGTGACTGGTTGCATGGGGGATAGCTGTATACCTTGTCATCAATTCCTCCAGAAGCCAGCTGTGCATTTCCTTGAACCAACTCAATAATAATAACAATAATGGTTGTAAGTAAGTGCTTACTATAAGCCAAACACTGCAAAAGCCTGGGGCAGATACAGTGTAGTCAGGACAGAGTTAGAGTCAGATTAGTACATTCTCTTTCCTGGACATGTACATTTTTTTTTCCAAGTAAAGCATATTTAAGTGGTGGAGTTGAGAATCAAGGCCTTGGGTGTTCTATCTCAGCTCTATCATTAACTTAAGTGACCTTGGGCAATTGCTCAATCTCTCAGTCAGCTTGTTCCTAATGGGGTTAATGTTTGGCATTCAGCTACAGGCTTGGTTGCTAATTAATGATTGTAGAATGCTTTGCAAATGTAAAGCCCTACACACCTGTTGTGTGCAAAACTGTGTTTCTGATTCTTTGTTGGATTTTAGCAGTTTCTATGGGGAAAAGAGCAAATGAAGCTAGATTGTTACCATCCTCTGAAATGGTCTCCTCAGGAAGATGTTTGGAGCAAAACGAACTCAACTTGGCACACACGTTGTTCAATTAAATATTGTTTTTTAACTAAGTCCCAAATAGCAGTGAAGACATTCCCAGCAGAAAGCTGCCAATATACACCTTCTTTACATTTCTCCAATTAATTCCTAGCAAGTAGTAACATTTTCTCTTCTCTCTCCTCACCCACCCACATTGCCCTCCACCGCAAGAGATGCTTTTGACAGTGAAGATACAACAATTCCAAAGAGTATTTATGCTGCCTGTAGTGTAGTTTTTGGAAACTCAAGCCAAGTGTAAACTAATGGAAAATCTTAAATGAGCATTGTTCCAGTAGGGTAGCTGCATCTGTGTGAATTTAGTTTTCCTCCAGTAGAGGCTGTCCCATCTGCTCATCCCTCTTTGGTTATTATTCACAGCATTGGTCTTGTGAATATGTAAAATAGTATGAGTTGTCATAATAGTGGCAGCTGTTCCAGAAAGCCCCCCAAACACTTAAAAATTCATCAGCATGGAGCAGTGGATAGAACACGGGCCTGGAAGTCAGAAGGCATTGAGTTCTGATCCTGGCTCTGCCACTTGTCTACTGTAGGACCTTGGGCAAGTCACTTCACTCCTCTGGGCCTCAGTTACCTCATCTGTAAAATGGGGATTAAGGCTGCAAGCCCCAGGTGGGACAGGGACTGTGTCCAACCTAATTCTCTTGTATCTACCCGACTGCTGTAGAACAGTGCTTGACACAATAATAATAGTGTATTAAGCGCTTACTATCTGCCAAGCACTGTACTAAGCTCTGGGGGAGATACAAGGTTATCAGGATGTACCAGTTGGGGGTCACAGTCTTAATCCCATAGCACACATAGCCGGCCCTTAACAATACCATTATTACTACTATTATTTTTATTAGTGCTCTCAGCCATTTTCTCCTTGGAGGATGGGACACAGTGATTCTCACTCTTTGGGATTGTAATCCAGAGCTGTTTTCCCAGTTCAGTAGACCTATATCACTAGGCTGTGAGGTCCTTGAGGGCGAGGATTGTGTCTACTAACTACCAATATGTCAGAACTGTATTGTATTCTCCCAAGTGCTTAGTACAGTGCTCCGGAATATGGTAAGCACCCTACCACAGATGGATCAACAGGTTCTTTCCATCATCAGAGAGGCTGAAAAAGAGAGATTACTTCACTTGTCCAACCTGGTTCTTTTGAGAAGTGGAGAGAGCATGTTCACTTTGTGACCTTGGGCAAGTCACTTCACTTCTCTGTCCCTCAGTTACCTCATCTCTAAACTGGGGATTGAGACTGGGAGCTCCAGGTGGGACTGGGACTGTGTCCAATCTGATTTGCTTGTACCCATCTGAGCATTTAGTACAGTGTCTGGCATGTAGTAAGTACTTAACAAATACCACAGTTATTATTATGAACATCTCAGTTCTGCCTCCACTGTGTTTCCCAGAAGGTCCAGGAATATCTTTTCCTTCAAAGTTAGTCTGGTCTCCCAGCACCACCCATCAGATTTTTTCACCACCTCTTCCCCCTTCTACATTCCAGTAGAAGAGGAAAGGCTAAGGGAGGCACAGATCAAAGTAGGGATTTAGCAACCTAAAATCCCTAGACAACACCTCTGCAGAGCTCACATAGTTTCTCCTCCAGCTGCTCAGGAAAACTACCCAACCCACACACTGTGCTCTTCTAGCACCTTATTTATTGTGCCTCAATCTCATCTCATTCATTTATTCATTCAATGGTATTTGAGTGCTTACTGTGTTCAGAGCACTGTATTAAGCACTTGGGAGAGTACAATACATCAATAAGCAGACACATTCCCTGCCCACAATGATCTTATAGTCTAAAGACGAGCATCTCTCTTGCCATCCTTTTGCTCACACCCTCTCTCCTGTCTGAGACTCCTTCTCCCATCATATATGACACACATACCACTCTTCCCACCTTCAGCCCTTACTGCACTTGGGAAAGCACAGTACGGTAGAGTTGTAGACAGGTTCCCTGCCCTTTGAGCATCTTGGATCTCGGACTGGTATTACTGGACCTGAGATACTGCTACTGCTGTAGAGTTATAGGTTGCTCCACTTCCAAATCCATGTGGAGGAACCATATGATTCTTCCCTACATTCTAGGTTGGGCATTACAGCCTACATACCACCACAGTTTCTGGCTGTCTGTCGTTCAGCACCCATTCCAGGAAATTTCTTGGCCTCAGAATCCAGGGGACTTGGATTTTAATTCCGACTCCTCCATTTGCCAGCTGTGTGACATTGGACAAGTCATATTTGGTGAATGTGCTATCAGCCTCAAAAGAACTCCCTTGGGAAAGTTTTGAATCTGCAATGAAAGCCATAGGTATTTATCTTTATCTGTTGCTGTGCTGTATCCCCCAAATTAATAACATTTTCCTTTCATTATCAGTGTATGTCAATAGTGAAGAGAAGAATGTTTACATGCAGGGTTTTGGATTACTTAAGGAAAGCTAACAATCAACTTCCAGTCCCCTTGTATCCTCACGACAGAAGGGTTCAGGTGCCAACAACCACCAGGCCTCTTGTCGTATCCTCATGACACAGGAGTTCAGGAGCCATCAGCTTCCAAGTCCCTTGTCACATTGTCATGACACAGGATTCAACAAATCCAGATACCCACTTCCTTGTGACAAATGGGGGAAAAAAAAATCAAGGTTAACCAGCCATCTGCTTTCAAAAGGCTGGTCTGCCTCTTATCTTCTACTGTCTCCCTTTTGACTTGGGAAATGAATGTTTATTTTGTTTTCTGTCCTTCACCTTCTGTGAGCTTGAAACAAGCCTAACTCCTGTCCTTGTCCTGATGAAGGTGGAGCCTGGGTCCCCGGGCGGAGAAGTTAGTGCAGCTTAAGGTCCTTGCAGCTTAAGGTCCTCAGATCCCAACTCTGCTACTTACCTTGTGGGTGACCAGGGGGAAGTCACTTAACCTCTCTGTGCCTCAGTTCCTTTATCTACAAAATGGGGATTCAATATCTGTTTTCTCTCCTACTTAGACTATGAGCCCCCTGTGGGACCTGATTATCTTGTAGCCACCCCAGCAGTTAGTGTAGTGCTTGGTGTACAGTGAGTGCTTAACAAATACTATTATCTCTCTTTCCCTTTTGCACTCCAGGATGCTCCTGGTGCTGTTCTGGGCTCTCTGGGTGGGTGGAGAAGCAGAGAAACTCTCACCCCTTTCTGTAGTCAAAACAAACGGCCCTACTTTGCTGCTGTTGGATCAGTGTGTTTCAGTCACTCTTTAGCTTTGTTTGGGAAAGTACCTCCAGGTTTGTATCCAGTCAATGCTCTGTGTGCAGAGCATTGGACTAAGTACTTGGGGGAGTTGTAGACACGTTCCTGGTACCAGCATGTTACACTAGGTGTTTCTGATTTTTCTGCCACCGCTTTTGCTTCCTGTTTATTCCCTCTCACTCCCTTGTCCCTTTACTCTCTGGCCCCTATTAATAATAGTAATTTAAGTATTTGTTAAGCACTTACTATGTGCCAGTCACTGTACTAAGCACTGGGGTGGATACAAGCAGAGCGGGTTGGACATGGCCCCTGTCCCTCTTGGGGCTCACTGTCTCAATCCCCATTTTATAGATGAGGTAACTGAGGCCCAGAGAAGTGAAGTGACTTGCCCAAGGTCACACAGCAGACAAGTAGCGGAGCCGGGTTTAGAACCTACGGCCTTTTGATTCCCAGGCCCGTGCTCTAGGGTTGCAGAGCGGAGTTACAAGAGGAGTTGATGGAGTAAAGAGAGACGCAGTAAGAAAGAATGGAGGCCGTACTGTGGGTGTCATTATGTTCAGATTGACAGCCAAACTAATGTTGTTAAACCAAGCTGGACTATAATTATTTTTTTATGTCTGACTCAGGGACGTATTTAGGTGTTTTAACTTTCGGGCCAGTCAGAGGGCTGCCCTTGCTCACAAGGATGTTGGTAATCATTGTAGATACTGTACATGCCCAGTCAGGGCTGCCAAGATCTTGACAATGATATTTATGTTTGACTGGTGGACTGTCAGCATTTGTGGAGCCATGCGGGTGTGAATATATATACAGTAATATGAGGGCAGGCTCTTACTAGAGAGTGGCCCTGTGTACACAGTAGATCAGAAGTTTTGAGACTACACAATGGGTGGATTTGGGAATTTTGTGCATTTTTGATTCCATGGCACGGACAGGCCCAGGATTAGAAGGTCATTACTGAGGCTGCAGCTGTGACTTCTGTGACTATTGGTGTGTGCCATGAGGAGTCTGGAATCCTGCTGTTCCTTTGGTATTTATTGTCTTTCTTGTCTTCCATATTTTTGTTTCATCTTTCATAATGTACCTGCAACCCTAATCCCACCTTATTCTTAGTTTGTGAACCTCTTGGGGTTCAGAGATGTATCCTAACTGAATACATTTTACAGGTCTTGAGAATAAATAGTACAACCTGTTTAATACCACTATAATTATTTACTTGATCGAGGTTGATCAATGACTAGCAATAGGCTTGTAACAATCCTATAGGTTCTAATAATAATAATAGTAATGACAGTATTTGTTAAGCACTTACTATGTGCCAAGAACTGTTCTAAGTGCTCAGATAGTAATAATAATAATATTGGTATTTGTTAAGCGCTTACTATGTGCCGAGCACTGTTCTAAGCGCTGGGGTAGACACAGGGGAATCAGGTTGTCCCACGTGGGGCTCACAGTCTTAATCCCCATTTTACAGATGAGGGAATTGAGGCACAGAGAAGTTAAGTGACTTGCCCACAGTCACACAGCTGACAAGTGGCAGAGCTGGGATTCGAACTCATGAGTCCTGACTCCAAAGCCCGTGCACTTTCCACTGAGCCACGCTGCAGATAGGTACAAGATAATCAGGTTGTCCCACGTGGAGCTCACAGTCTTAATCCCTATTTTTACAGATGAGGTAACTGAGGCACAGGGAAGTTAAGTGAGTTGCCCAAGGTCATATAGCAGTCAAGTGGTGGATCCACGATTAGAATCCACGTCATCTGACTGCCAAGCCCATGCTTTTTCCATGAATCCAAGCTGCACCACTTGCCTGCTGTGTGACTTTCAGCAAATCATTTGACTTCTCTATGCGTCAATTTCCTCATCTGTACAATGGGGATTCATGGACTATTTTCCTTTCCCCTTAGACTCTGAGCCCCACATGGGTCAGAAACTGTGTCCAACCTGATTATCTTCTATCTACCCCAGTGTTAAGTAGATTGTTTGGCACATGGTGAGCTCGTAACATGTGCCACAGTTATTATTATCACATGAATTTACAGTCATGTACTTCTCTGAAAAAATTGGATGCCCTTGTTAAAAACACAAACACACACACACGCCTTTTAGGATATATAATGGTAGAAACAGAGCTGGAAGGGACTTATTATGGTATTTATTAAACTCTTATCCTATGTCAGGCACTGTACACTAAGCTCTGGGATAGGAACAAGATAATGAGAATGGACACAGTCCATATCCCATATGGGGCTCACAGTATTACTCCCCATTTTATAGATGAGAGAACTGAAGCACAGAGAAGTTAAGTAACTTGCTCAAGGTCACACAGCAGACAAAGTGGTGGAACTGGGATTAGAACCCAGGTTCTGACTTGAAGGGACCATTTGGGTTGTCCAGGAGCAATAAGCCACTGGACAAATTAACATTCAGAATGCACCATGGTTTAAAAGTAAAAATTTCCCTTCCCTTTTTTTTCCTGGATTCTATTGCTTCTTTCTTATTGAGGTTTACAGCCAGCCAACTTGACTGTGCTAAAAAGGTGGCTTGTTCATTATTTCCCAAAATAACCCCCAGCTAAATTTGACTTGTCAACTCCTGTCTCATCTCTGTGTCTCAGGGTTTGTTGGGTATGGATAGACCACATCTTGGAGAATTTGTTTTTACTGATGTGAATTTGGGAAGTTTTTCAGTACACTCCTTTTGGTTTGTTTTTGCAGCTGTCACTGTCCTTGCCCTTGGGGGTGGAACTTTTTTTAAAGAAACTATTTGGAATAAACTTCTCTTTTCCCCTGAAGATATATGAAAGTCATGAAATCCCTTATTGCATGAAACCTTTGAAAGAAAGAAGCTTTCTGAGAAGTCTCCATACAATCATCATTGAAAACCTTAGGCTTTATTTCCTGTCCTCCTCCACTTCACCGAGAGGCTGAAAACAAAAGGAAACATTAATGTGAGAATGCCTGGGGAAAAATAAGAGTTTATATGAAGCCAAGGAGTTTATTATTAATAGTAGCCTGAAATTACCACTCGATCCAGAGTCACTTTGCTGTAATGATTAGAGGTGTTAGTGGCTGTTGGTAATTTCCAAAGTGAGAAAATAATAATTGAAGTTTCAGTTTAGAAATATTTTTCAACAGTAGTAGTAATGGTATTTATTGAACATCCACTGGGTGCGGTATACTGTGCTAAGTGCTTGGGAAGGTACCCAACAATCAATGGTATTTATTGAGTGCTTACTGTGTGCATTGCCTTGTAGTAGGCCCTTGGGAAAGTACAATACAAAAAAGTTGTTAGGCTCGATCCTTGCCCCAAGGAGCTTACAATCTACAGGGGGAGACAGATATTAAAATAGATTTGGGATAAGGGATATAATAAACAGAAGCAAGACTTACATTCATTCATTCAGTTGTATTTATTGAGCACTTTACTGTGTGCAGAACACTATAGTAAGCACTTGGAAGAGTATTACTTGTATTTCTACCAGTGCACATGCAGGAAAGCAAAAGAAGGTACAGTTCAAATCAGCCCATTTTGTGCAGCCTAACTCAAGAAAGTTTTTTTGGTTAAGGAGAATATTGAAGAATTTTAAATCTGCTTATTTCATTTATCCCTCCACCAACTCTGGGCTCCATTAGACCAGATTGAAGTTCAACTATGCAGCCAAAATATGTTGTAAGATTGAAGTTCAATTATGCAGCCAAAATGTTGTGTGATCAATCATAATGTTTTAAAAGTGGTCTCAGACTCCTTGTTTTGAGATCTTTGGAAAGGTATTTTAATTAGAAGGAGAAAGTGTTAACTAAGTCTTCTGAGCAGGAATAACCCTAAGGTTTAGCAAACTGAGCCTAATGTTCTGAGGGACTCAGTGAATTGTGACCTTCATGTGGGTTTGCGGCTATGTCTGGTTTGATTATCTGTGGTGCTTTGGTACATAGAAAACACATAATAAATATCGTAATTATTATTATGCGCCCTATCCCATCCCATTCAATTGAGGGTGGTTCATCCCAGGTGACTTGGCCCAGACTCCACACTCTTTTAGGGACAAATGTGCTCCCAAACTTCATTCTCCTAATCCCCCTTTTAGGCCTTACTGTGTTTATTTCTATTTATTGCACGCTAGAACACTAGTTTTTCTTTTGAAAAGCTCATATTGGATTTATGGTGCATAAATCTATCAAGGCCCCACTTAAGCCTTAGGGCTTCTACAACTTTTCTCTAGGACATCCTGACTGTTTCCCTCTAGTAAATCACTTCGAGTGTCTCGACAACTAATTTTTCCAAACACTGACCCTTTAGGTATTTTACCTGCACAACTCTCTAATAGGGGCAGATTTGTTTCACGTACCCATCCACTCTGCAAGTAAATGTTTCCTTTTGTTAGTCTTGAGCACCTTCATCCTTTAATATTTACTTCTCAGTCTTGGTATCATTAAATTTGATGAAAGACAACTCTGTGTTTGTCTGATCCATACCCTTTGGGAGTTTGTAGAAGTCATTGATCCCTGCCATTGAGTTTACAATTGAATTAGAGGAAACAGAAGATATAAACTGACACATACTATAGTTAAGAGTGTGAGAATAGATATAAATAATAGAAGAGAAAAAAATTCCTTAATGCTGAAGTGACAAGGAATGAGATGGCCAGAAAAGCAGGGAGATGAATTACTTGTAAGGAGGTCTTAAAGGGCCTTAAGACCTGTTTTGTGTTATGGTATTTGTTAAGCACTTATATGTCTTAGACATTGTTCTAAGCACTGGGGTAGATTTAAGACAGGTTAGACACAGTCCTTGTGCTACATGCAGACTGATAGTCTAAATAGGAAGGAGAACAGGAGAGCTGAGACACAGAGAAGTTAAGTGACTTGCCTAAGGTCACACAGCAAGCAGTTGGCAGAGCCAGAATTTGAACTCAGGTCCTCTGCCTCCCAGGCCTTTGCTCTTTCCACTAGGTCATGCTGCTTCGAGTGTGAGGTAGGTGAGTTAATGAGGGATATTAGTGATATGTACCTGGGAGCAAAGAGCATGAGCCTGACTTCTGTAATTTCATCAAAATTTTCTGCTTACTTTCTTCTGTCTTGACTTATGCTGTCACGTCGTCTCTGACCCATAGCAACGCCATGACATATCTCTCCCAGAATGCCCCACCTCCATCTGCAATTGTGCCATTGTGCCATTCCTGCTCCAGTTCTTTTTGTAGAGTTTATTAAATTGGCAGCAGTGAATCTCATTGGATTTCTTTTCCCTGCCAAATCTCAGTTATATCTAGGTCTTAATATTTAGCTGCCAAGCATACCAATTGGCTCATTTTATTCTTTAGGTTTCTATCATTAGTGTAGGAGCACTATTCATTTTGGCTTTGTTTTTTTATTTTGTTGATTTCCACATCTGCCAGTTCCCCCCTAGGAAAGATGTCCTTATTTTCCTTTTTCTTCATCTCTGTCTTCCCTTCAGTCTCCCCAAAACTCATAATACCCTAGAGCTAGCTCCCTTCCTTGGGTGTGTCAATAAGGGCCCAGTGCTTTTAGCTTACAATTGGCACAGACGCCTTTTTAAATTTTAGTAACAGCTGTCTGGTGCTATTTTGGTTCAAGTGGAGTCCTTTTTCTCCTGTACAAGATCCACTTGTTCCAAATTCATCTTAAACCCTCAAGCTTTGCACCTGAGACTCCGGACCACTTCCTGCTTTTCAGGCCCTGCATGGAACTGGCAGCATTTCAGGGAATACTGTCAATCAATCAATTATATTTATTGAATGCTTACTGTGTGCTGAGCATTGTTCTAAGCACATGAGAGAGTGCAATATAACAGAGTTGATAGACATGTTCCCTGCCCACACAGAGCATATACTACTGAGAAGCAGCATGGCATAGTGGATAGAGCATGGGCCTGAAAGTCAGAAGGACCACTACAGTGCTCTGCACGTAGTAAATGCTCAATAAATGCTGTTGAATGAAGGCCCTGGGTTCTAATCCCGACTCAGCCACTTGTCTGCTCTATGACCTTGGAAAGGTCGCTTCATTTCTCTGGGCCTTAGTTACCTCATCTGTAAAATGAAGATTAAGACTGTGAGCCTCATGTGGGTTAGGACTGTGTCTAACCCTATTTGCTTGTATCCACCCCAGTGCTTAGTGCAGTGCCTAGCACATAGTAAATGCTTAGCAAATACCACTTTTATTATTGTTATGATTATTATTATTGCAGTAGAGATCCTGGACTTTCCTCTCTTGCCTAGCATCCTAAATTTAGCCTTCAGGAAGGACCTTCCACCATCACTTCCCCTTGTCATCAGTATTAACACGTACTCTAATCAAAATCTCCTGGCCCACCTCCTAACAGCCTGCCGTCCAGCCTCCCTTGCTTGGCATTTGCTAGAAGTCCTTGACATTGCGGGCATACATGGAGGAGAATTCAGTGCACAGGGCAGCCCACCATAATCCAGGCCCATGCACAACACTGATGATGAATATGCTTCTACATTTTTAGGGTTTAATAGAACAGAGTAAGAAACTATCCTATCTAGTAGCTGGATGACTAGAGCTCAGACTCATCTTCCCACATCAGAGGATGTATGGGTTCTAATCCCGGCTCTGCCACATGTCTGCTGTGTGACCTTAGGCAAGTCACTTAACTTCTCTGTGCCTCAGTTACCTCATCTGTTAAATGGAGATTAAGACTATGAGGCCCATGTGGAACAGGGACTATGTCCGACCTGATCACCTTGTATCTACCCAAGTGTTTAGAACAGGGCTTGGCACATAGTAAGTGCTTAACAAATATCACAATTATCATCACCATCATTATCATTACTCTTATTATTATTCCAGGTATTGCAGAGTGGGTGATGGCCCTCTCCTGGAATTCACCAGCTAAACATGGGAAGTGGCAAAATTTACTTTGACAGAGTCAGAGGAGGAAAGGTTGAAGGAAGCTTTGGGGGAATAAGGCAGTTGGGAACAGAGAGAGGGAAAGCTAATTTTCACCATTTTTATGATCTGAAGGTATTATACTTTGAATAGCATGAAAATAGAGGTCGAGGGAGAGTTCTCCTCCTGGGTTGGAGGTATCTATTTCACTTCATTCCCAGAGAAAGGTAATATTGATTGGAAGCATTTTCAGATAGATTGTGGCATTTGTCCAAGAGGTTGCTAAAACTAGAGGAATTAATACCTTAAAAAGGTGTTTGTTTAATTGCAAGTACTGACAGCAACCACTTTATTGTTAATCACTCAGGAGTCTGTAAAATGTTGGCATTTTTTCTGACATTTTTGATTTGTTCCAATTTGTGGATAATTCTTTTGCAAATGTTTTCTTTTTTGGGGAGCATGGGATTGGGCGGTGGGAGAAGAAAGTATCAACCAGGCATATCCAGTAACACTATTTATTATTTTGACAGTTCAGAGAAGTAAACTCCTACTAACGAAATGGGAGCATGCGTATATTCCCCACGCCATAAATCTGTCGCTTTAGCCCTAATTACTTGGCATTGTTCCCTTAATGTTTAATATGATTAATGAAATCCTCAGTATCTCTCTCCAGGCATCCAAAGGAATGTTCCTTAATGAAAGAATAAGGGCAAAGAAATTGGTCCCAGCACTTGACTTTCTACTTTAGGGAAAGAGTATAATCCTGGTTTCACCTTTGGTGGTGGCAGAGTTTTCAAAGTCCTCTGCTGCTTTCTACAGGGTAGAATTTTTTTTAATGAGACGTTAATCTTCCCACTACATTTGGTGTTAGTTAAACCCCAGTTTAATTATCTGAACAACTTTAGATTCCACATTTGAAGAGGAATGTGGAGAAGAAAACAAAAATCATTAAAGGGTTGGAAAATAAGACCTAGAAGGAAAGGTTAAGGGAGAATGACTTAAGCTGGAGAAAAATTGGCTGACAATTTGATAATGTCTTCCAGTCCATGAAGTGTTATAAAGATGACGACATAGGCCAGCTGCTCCCCATCTCCCTAGAGGGCAGAACAAAAGAAAATGGATGTAAACTCAGGAAAAAGAGGATGTCTTGTTAGTACTGAGTGTTGTCCCAAAACTGGTTCCAGTTTCTGGGGAGGGCTTTGGATTCTCCTTTCCAGAGATCTGGATAACTGCCATCCATCTTAGTGTTGGGTTTGAATTGTGGGGAGGAGGAATAGGGGCTGGAATGGGTCCTAGCATTCTGGGATTTTGTGAAATGGCTGAGAATTTTACATCTGAGCCTTGAGAGTAAATAAAGCTTCTTGACTTCACAGCATCTGTGTGTGGAAGGTAAGCAAGAGGTCAAGATTTCATTCCCCCTGGTGGGGTGAAACACAACAGCAGTTTAAGAGGTCAGAGATGTGTGTATTTGCAACTTTATTCTACAAGGTTTCTACTCAGTGGGTCACTTTCCCCATCGGGCTTTTGTCTCCCACCTGTTCCCTTTCCACTTTCTCTTATTCTCCCTTGCTGTACTTTTCTTAAGTTCTTTTGAAACCATGGGCAATAGCCTCCTGGAGTTAAAATGCTGAACTGGAAGTTAGAAGATGTAGCATCCAGGCACCAATTTTGGTCCTGCTTTAGGATCACGTTCCCAGAGAACCTCACTTGCATTTCTTGCATGGTCTCTCCATTTGCAATTGGGAATGACTTAACAAGGAATTAGATTTTAACTTTCCCATGAGCCATCTGAAAGAGAATTATATTGAATATCATGCCTTCCATCTCACTGCCCTTCTAGGATAGTGAGAGCTTGTTTTAACAATTTGATAAAAGAGCTACTGAAACCTGGAAACGGTAGGTACAATTCTTTGGAGTGTTTGGAGCTGATCCACATTTGCAATTAGTTCTTCCACCATCCGTGTTTTCTTTTTGCATTTTGGATAGGACATTATCATACAGTAAGGGACCATTTGGACAATGCCCTCAGTCTGGATTCAACACCATGCAGCCTTGGAAGAAATGTTTTTGCACATGCATGTAGCCTTGGTTAGTCCTGTCTCCTTAATGTAAGGTTCTTTAGGAATTCAATCCTGGTATTACAGGAAATCACAAATCAGTCAATCAGTGGTATCTATTGAGTGCTTACTGTGTGCAGAGAACTTTACTGAGCACTTGGGAAGTTATAGAATAGTGCAGTTAGTAAACATGATCACTGCCCACAAGGAGCTCACATTAATTGATCTTTTAATTGTTATAATAATGTTGGTATTTGTTAAACGCTTACTATGTGCAGAGCACTGTTCTAAGCGCTGGGGTAGATACAAGGTAATCAGGTTGTCCCACCTGAGGCTCACAATTAATCCCCATTTTACAGATGAGGTAACTGAGGCACAGAGAAGTTAAGTGACTTGCCCACAGTCACACAGCTGACAAGTGGCAGAGCGGGGATTCAAACCCATGACCTCTGACTCCAAAGCCCGTGCTCTTTCCACTGAGCCATGCTGCTTCTCAATTATGTGGATTATTATTAGCTAATTATGTGGATGCTGTCTCTTTTTTTCCCTTGGAGATTGTTTTGAAGTAGCTACAAGTAAAACATATTACCTGTAGTGGTGATGAGGTTATTTGCAGTTTTGCTTCTGTGAGGAGATGAAGGCAAACTTCAGGAATATGATTTAAGACAGGGGAAAAAGTTAGTAGATCAGTGGGATTTAAAATTAAAAGAAAAAACCCATCCTTCTGCCTTTGGGCTTACTAGAGGGTTCTTAAGGATTTTTGATGGTCATTGTTGTTGCTACAATAGGGAATTAAATTGGGGTTTTCACCTGGATTTTGTGTTTGACCTGAATTTTAACTTCCCCCCCCCCCCCCATTTGCATACTACCCTCTTGCTGAGGCCTCTGGTTAACTGGAAAAAATTCCTATGGGGGCAACCAACAAGGTAATGTGGACTCTTCTCCCAGAGGGAAGTGGCTCCTGGGACTGAGAGCTCTAGAGGAAGGAAAAGAAGTCACCCCCAAAGGAAATGGGTTTGACTGGAAGAGAATTATTGGAAGGCACAAGTGCCAGAGGGGGATCTTGCTGTCTGGGATTACTGTTTTACCAGCAGCTGTGACCCTGTATAGTGGAATAACTCAGCCAAGCCCTTGGCAAGAGAGGCACTCAGTCAATCAGTTGTGTTTATTGAGTGCTTACTATGCACGGAGCACTGTACCAAGCACTTGGGAGAGTACAACAGAATTAGCAGACATATTCCCTGACCTTAATGAGCTATTTTAGAGGGGGAGGCAGACATTAATGCCAAGGGGACAGGCTTCTCACCACAGAATGGTCAGAATAGCTAAAACCCTCTCTATCTTGGGGAAAAGTTGCTATGTTTATAATCCTGAATCAAAAGGATGGTGCCACCAGGGTTACAGGAGAAAGCAACATATTTATTCCTAGAAAGAGGGTATAATTTTTAAGACAGGTTTGATATGTATCTACAGCCAAAGATTTTTATCACTTTGATATATTTCAGCTTAGACAAAACTGGGTGAATTGTTTGATAACATCTACCTTTATATTATGATTTGACTGTGAATTATACTCTCATTACCATAGTGGAATAACTGTTGTCTAAAAATTTAGAGGCCAGGTAAATTGTGTGTTCAGAGATTTTTTGGAGGAAGTGTTCAGTTGTTAGATTTCTGGTAATTTTCCTTAATAAAATGTTTTGATTAAAATAGTTAATCTTAAATTCTCAGATTTTGAATATACTTGTTTTGTGACTCACATTAGAATGTATTTCAAAAAGGCCATTTAAGTGAACATTGTTTTAACCTAATTAAGCTCAAAAGAATCCACCTTGAAGTTATCACTATCATATTTGTTTCCATTTAATGAGGCACAGTAGAATTTTGATTCCATAATAGAATTCTACTCTATGCACTTCTTCAATAGTGCCTAGTCCAGTTATTTGAAATTGTACTTGAGGTACTAATAGTATAAGAAATGAAGAAAAGGGCATAAGTTGGATGGGTAAAGATTTCTAAACTTTTCAAGGCAGTTCCTCCTCTAAATTCACGATACCAACTGAGTCTTCAGCCTCTCTGCACCCAAATGACAGAAACTAATTAAAATGTTCCATTCTGGGAATATCACTTCTTTTTTGAATTCATGTGTTAGTTGTTTAATCAACCAGATTTACTGAATGCTTACTGTGTGCACTGTACTAAGAACTTTGGAGAATACAATATAACCAAATAGACAAATTCCCTGCCCATAGGGAGCTATAGGCATGCAACCTCACCCAATTTTAACTTACAGGAAATTACAAAAATTGAAATTCAATTGTAACTAAAACTAACTTTTTAATAATATGAAAATCTGACTACCGAATTGTGGAATCTTAAAGAGCTAAGCTTGAAAGCCATTTTGCTGCATCAGCCTGGAATTCAAAGGCCCTTGTGTGAAAATGCCAATGTTAGAGGTGTGATTTCAGTCTCTTGCTGATAATTGAGTGGGTAGTTGAGTAGCCTCATGTATTGAGCACCTTTTATGTGCAGAGCAATGGTCTAAGTGCATGGCAACATACAAAAATCTTTAAAGTTGCCCCCTCTGAGGTTGAGGAGCTGATGATTGAAGTCACAGAGAGCAGATGAGTTTTTTTTGTTAAGCAGTAACACAGTGCTCAGAAACTATAATTGAATGAATGAATAAGCACTTACTCTATACCAGGTACTGTACTAAGCATTGAGGTAGATACAAGGCTGGACACAGTCCTTGCACCACAAGGAGCTCACAGTCTTAATCCTAATTTTACAGATGGTATAGCTGAGACATAGAGAAGTTGTGTTACTTGCCCAAGGTCACACAACAGGCAGGTGGTGGATCTGAGATTAGAATCCAAGTCTTCTGACTCTCAAGTTCATGGTCTTTCCACTAGGCCATGCTGCTTCTCAGTTCCTTGACTGTTATTTGAAGAGCTGCAGCAATACCTACTGTTGGCATCTGAGGTCACCCTAAAATGACCATTTCAAGACTCTACCATGATATTTATATGTTCCCTCATGGTTTTTTTGGTCATATAGTGCTCCACAGGAGCTGTCTTCTAAAAATATCAAGTACAGCTATTTGGGGATTTGGTTTTTGCTGTTATAGTAAGGAGTACTATGCAGACCAATGCAAAGTAGCCCACACAGTGAGGTGCATTTCTCAGGGAATCAAAGAATTTGTTGAAATGAAGAGATATTCCTCCATGCTGCACTGGTATAATTGATTTGTTCCCCAAAATGAACACATAGGAAATATGTTTTTAAGGAGAGGCCAAAGTACATTTGGAGGGTTAGTCTTTCAGTTTCATAACCTGAATATTAAAACCTACCAGCTGTTCTTTCCCCAGCCTCCCTCTCACCATGGTGGAATGATCCTGAGGGATCAGTGAATCAATCAGTGGTATTTATTGAGTGTTTACGGTATATACTAAGCATTTGTTGGAGGAGAGCTGTAGTTTGGCACAGAGTAGATGAGAAAAATTAGTTGCTTTTCCTCATGTGAAACTCTTGTTTTCAGACTTGCTTCAGTTCAGTTCGTTTAATCCCAAAGAACACAAGAACATGAGTAATGTCATATTGTTTGATTAATACAATCCGTCTATCCTCATAGTACTTCATCTCAGACAGTGGTACGAATGGAAATTTGAAAGAATATACAATGGTTGCCCTCCCTGACAATGTCTTCAATATGAGGGATGAACATGTCGAAGCAGTATGGCTTGGTGGATAGAGAGCGAGCCTGGAAGTCAGAAAGTCATGAGTTCTAGTACTGGATCTGCCAAGAGTCTGCTGTGTGACCTTGGGCAAGTCACTTCACTTCTCTAGGCTTCAGTTACTTCTTTAGTAAAATGGGGATAGAGTATGAGCCCTATGTGGGAAAGGGACTGTGTCCAACCTAACTTGTAGCTACCCCAGCCCTTAGAACAGTGGTTGGAACATAGTAAGTGCTTAACAAATACCCTAATTATTATTGTTATTATTACTATTATATGCTATTTTAACAAACCTAACTTTTTCCTCTAGTAATTCAGTCTGGACTTGTGACCATCTAACTTCATTTTTTTCCCCTTGAATGACCTGTCATTAATTGCTCAGTGACGAATGGATCCAAATCTCTCTTGAATCTACTGATAATTTCTCCCTTTCATTACATTACGTGGGAAAAAAATTTCCTATGCTTACCATAAGAAATTGTGAAGATGTGATTCCTGTGACTTGAGTCCATCAACTTCAAGCTTCACTGGGCACCTCGCTAATCCTGGGATTGTGGGAATTTGTGAACAGTTCCATCTCCTCCTGTTATCTTTCAGAATTTTGTAGATGACAGTCAATTGATGGTATCTGTTGATATCTGTTGAGCCCTTGCTGTATGCAGAACACCATACTAAGGACTTGGGAGAATGCAACAGACTTAGTAGACCTGAAGAGGAAAGGAGGGCTTAGTCAGGAAAGTTTCTTGGAGCTGTGTCTTCAATAAGGTTTTGAAGGTGGGGAGAGGAATTGTCTACCTGATATGAAGAGGGAGGGCATTCCAGGGCAGAGGCAGGACATGGGCAAGAGGTCAGTGGCGAGATAGAGGAGATGGAGGTACAGTAAAAAGATTAGCATTAGAGGAGCAAAGAGTGTGCTGGGTTGTAGTTGGAGAATGATGATTTAGTGTAACCAGATGGCCTAGGTATACATGGAGCAGAAAAAGCAAGCCTCTGTGCTATACATGTTGATTATAGCAAGTTTATTTTTATAGTCTCTGGGAGATGTGCAGGAATATCCTGCAGTCACAGACTCTGTTTAAGGCCCTGTTGAATCGAGTGGAGTCCATTTTATATGCACCACTGTGTGAAATCCATTTTGTAGATGGATATGCATATAAACCTTAAAAACTTTTAATATTCCATATTCTGGTTGTTCTGCTTTTCTGCTGAAAATAGTTATTGCTGGACCTAAGGCCATAATGTCTCCATGGGCAAATCAATAAGCTGACAAAAATGTCATGGAAACCTTCAGCTAACATGAGGGAAACAATAAATATCCTTTTTTTTTCTTGTAATGCATGCAGCCCAGATAGGTTGAATGTGTGGCATTTGTTAAGCACCTACAATGTGTCAAACACTTTACTAAGCTCTGGGATGGATACAGGCAAATTGGGTTGGGCACAGTCCCTGTCCCAGGTGGGGCTCACAGTCTCTATCCTCATTTTACAAGTGAGGTAACTGAGGCCCAGTGAAGTGATTTGCCCGAGGTCACACAGCAGACATGTGACAGAGACTGGATTAGAACCCATAAGCTTGTGACTCCCAGGCCCGTGCTCTATCCATTACTCCAGAGTTGTGGTGGGGTTAAGCACACTGGGGATTTTATCTTTGAGCTCAAACCTATGAGGATACTTCCTGTTTGCCCCAAGCATTTGCTTAATTGACAGCTACTACCTGTAGGTGCTGGTGCCCTGTTCTGTGGCTTCCTGATCCCCTGGGCAGCCTGAAATGCTGGGTCAGTCAGTTGGGCCGGCTAATGTCAAGGTTACTTGTGGAAGTACTGGAGTGAACCTTCAAAAATGTCAGCTCTCTGTGCAATGCAATCCTCACTAATGTTAGGATGGTATATCATCATGTTCAGTTTGCCCTGTACAGATTCTGGCAAAGGACAGTTATCGTGGAGAAGAACACTCCACTCCTCTGTGCCTCAGTTTCTGTATCTGTCAAAAGTAAATCCAATAGTTGTTCTCCCTCTTACTTAGCCTGGGAGCCCCCTGTGGGACAGGGACTGGGTCCAACTTGATTATCTTCTATCTACTGTGGCACTTAATACAATGTTTGGCATATAGTATGTACTTAACAAATACTGGAATTATCTTTCAAAAATGTTTACACAAAGCCAAAGACTCTACTCTTAAATGCTAATTTTAAAAACAGCAATTGGTTTCCCTGGATCAGTACGCTGCAAGAAGATTAGAAAAATGACCACTTGAACACCTACTTTTTAATCTGTTTCCATATTCAAAGAAGGATTTTAAAAGAGGATTTTATTTTGCTAGGGAAGTCATTTTTGTTAGTGTGGGTTTTGATAATCCTCCAGTTCGCTTGGTAGTGTATGATTATTTACATTTATCTATGGTGTGGGTAAATCTTCCCAGAGATTCAGTTTCATGTATTAAAACTTCAATTGTTATTAAAATTTTTTACATTTAAAAGGCACCTTTTGATAGTTTTTCAGAGCAAAAGTATCAAATGAATTCTAGAATTTGGAGGAGGATTTACAATACTAGGTGAGGCGATTAATTCAGAAACTTAATGTCTTTTGAGAATGCCATACTGTGGTTTTTTGCAAAACTTCCTCTACATTATTCACAGATAATGTCATTAGATCGTAAACATTTAATAGCTTTTACTATTTAATGTGGAAACCTGAGGGAACTGTTACACACTATCATTAAACTGAAATACTTGTTCTTGACTTTTAAATTCAAATTTTTAGCTCTAAAATTAAACTTCCTCTTGGGGTAGAAAAAAAAGTATTGAATTGTGAACTTTTTAGTACTTTCCAAAGGCACTCTTTCTTTTTTTATTTCACTTTTTTTAAAAAAAAATTCAGTCTGGTTATCACTGAATGTTGTTTTAAAGAGAAACACAGAAACCCGGTCCATAGTTTTAGATACTGAATTCCCTTTGGGCTATATGGTTTAGGGCATTTCTCAGCGGCATTTCTTTGGCTGCTCAGCCAAACTAAAATCCAATGCACAACTGAACATCTGACATTCCAGTATGATGTGTAATGCTGAAAACTTCCCGAGAAGTTGGTAAGTCAGCATGGAGGGAATGGTGGTGTTCAATTATTCCTTTCAGTGAACAAGAGAAATCTTCGGAGTCCCAGTCAGCCTTGCAAGTAGTAATTGCTCTCTCTTGCTTTGACTACTTATGATTCTGAGCATAAGTTAGTGTTTTCTGGTTGGAACATTAGCCCTGGAGTGGCTTTTATTGTACCACAAGTTTGGGCAGTTGAATTTTATTAATTTAGCACACTGTTATGCTTTTGGATTTCAGTGACCTTTCTCTCTATTTAAAATTTCCCCTTCAATTCATGTCATTCGCAGACAAATGAGTAACAGTCAGTCCTGGAGAGAAATGATAAATGGAACTGTTTCCACTAGGATTCTTATTCTAAATGTATTGTTTTTCTTTATGGTATTTATGAAGTGTTTACTGTGTATGCGGCACTGTACTAAGCACTGGGATAGATACAAATTAATCAGGTTGGACACAGTCCCTGTCACTCATTCATTCATTCTTACTGAGTTCTTACTGTGCAGAGCACTGTACTTAAACCCTTGAGAAAGTACAATACAGCAAAGGAGAGACAGTCCCTGCCCACAGTGAGCTCCCACATCGAGCTCACAGTCTTATTCCCCATTTTACAGATGAGGTAACGGAGGCACAGAGAAGTGAAGTGATTTGCTCACAGTCACACAGCAGAAGGGTGGTAGTGCCAGGATTAGAACCCTGGTCCTTCTGACTCCCAGGCCCAAGCTCTATCCACTAGGCCTTGCTGCTTCACTCCCTGCAACAGGTGGTAGTAATCTCTCCCAACCCCAGAGAAAGAGTTGGAAGTTGGCAGGAGAGACCCCATTAATTCCTAAAGGATAGCCTTTTCAAGGGAATATCAATTGTCAGTTCCCTGCAGGGTAATTTGAATACATCCTCAATTAAAATTATAGTTAAACTTCCTTTTTTGGTTAATTAAACCTAGCAATTTTTATGAAAATTCAGTGGATTTATAGTGGGTGTTTCTTGCTAGCATTAAGAGATTTAAAATAAATATTTAAATGTATTGGGACATGCAGACTGCGATTGGATGGCGTAATGAAAACAATTATCACCTCAGGTGTTCTTATGAACATATTGGAATTTTTTCCATATTTTTGAGTGAATGGGAGGACTGTTTAATTGATTGCTAAGTGTGAAGTTTCCCTTTTGGTAAGGAAGTTTGAGTTTTGCCCAATCTTTCCATGTTGTTGTACTGAGTCTAAAGGGATTGCTTGTAATGCTTCTCCAAACAAATACAGTTCTCAAATTAAAAGCCTTCTATCTCCAAATCTGAGCCATTAGAGTCATATTCATTCACAAGCAGCACCGGAGAAGGGGCTGCCCTTTGCAAGAGTTCAGGTTTTGGGTCTGAACTCAGCAGGATGTGACTGAGAAATGTAGTACCCTGAGTTGCATTTGGTCCTGTCCCCAGCTCTGGCAGAGCCATTTTCTTTTGCTCTTTGTCTTTAAAATGAGCAGGAGAATTCTTTTCCATGCACTGACAGGAGGCCTAGCTTCCAGAATAGGGACTTTTCCTGCTGCAGTAGAGTTGGGGAGTGGTAGGGTTGCGGGGTGAGGCCCACGCCTCTGTTTGCACTTTTGGGGTTAGATTTGGCACTGAGGAATCTGTTGTTATGATTACTTAGTGACAGGGCTGCCATTTGTCCAGGTTTAAACTGGACAGTAAGATTTCCAGCTGGTCTGTCCCCTGTCTCGTACAAGTACAATATTTGTGGTATTTAAGTACTTACTATGTGCCAGCGCCGGGGTGGTTACCAGCAAATCAGGTTATACACAGTCCCTGTCCAAGTGGGGCTCACTGTCTCATTCCCCATTTTACAGATGAGGTAATTGAGGCACAGAGAAGTTAAGCAACTTACCCAAAGTCACACTGCAAAGTTGCAGAGCCGGGTCACCTTTATGTCCTTTATGTTTATCTTTAGCATGCAGCCTCCCTCCACTGAGTTCCGTGGCTTGTTAGGGCAGTTGTGTTCACAGGAACTTTGGGAGGGCACACAAAGGCTTCGGACCAGGGGAAGTCCTCTAGAGTGTCAGCTCTCTGTGGGTGGGGAATTTGCCTGTTTATTGTTGTATTGTACTTTCTCAAGTGTTTAGTACCAGTGCTCTGCAAATATTAAATGCTCAGTAAATACGACTAAACAAATGACCAGGGGAGAAAGAAGAAAGCCTTCAGGTTCAGATGGCCTTGGGTGGCCTTCTGCAAAATGGTGCTCATGACATCATTATGTTGGGTGCTCTCCTTTTTGCACGTGATGTCTCAGACTTCTGTGGGTCGGGTATCTGTATAATCCACTAGTAGGCCTGTACTTAGGGAGTGCCTGCCATATGCCAAACTCATTTGAAGAGGAATCTCCTTTATAACTGTGGATCCAACTGGATTAATTTAGTTTGAAATCTCAATTCCAACTGTAAAATCTTTTGAATTTCACTACCCATGGTGTCATCTCTGCAGAACCAATAGCTCAGTCAATGGTATTTTTTTCAGCACTTACCATATGAAAACCACAATATACAGAGAAAGGATATGGAGGGGAGAGAGATGTGTGAGAGAAAGATAATTTGGGATGATAAACCTTGTCTGTGGTATGTCACTGTTTTATAAATCCTGTAACATCAGGTTAAAGGTCAGATAGAGACTTGTGAAATATTTAATAATAATGTTGGTATTTGTTAAGCGCTTACTATGTGCCGAGCACTGTTCTAAGCACTGGGGTAGACATAGGGGAATCAGGTTGTCCCACGTGGGGCTCACAGTCTTAATCCCCATTTTACAGATGAGGGAACTGAGGCACCGAGAAGTTAAGTGACTTGCCCACAGTCACACAGCCGACAAGTGGCAGAGCTGGGATTCGAACTCATGAGCCCTGACTCCAAAGCCCATGCTCTTTCCACTGAGCCACGCTGCTTCTCAAGCATTCTTTAAGCATTCTTTAAGCTTCTTTAAGCCATACCCCTCTCCAACAAGTTAGACTAAATTAGCTAAATACGTATGCTCCTTAATTCTTGCACACTTTGTTGCCTTCTTGATCAACACAGTATAGTATGTTTGTACAGTAACAATTGCTTTTTGATTGAAGAACAGACTTTTAATTCCAGTGGTTCAATGTTTATATAAGGGAATCATGCGTAATATGAGAGGAACTGCCTGTCTTGTAATTGTTAGGTAATTCATTTTTTCCCAGTGTATATGGATCATTTACCATTTCATGGGCATATGTCTTCCCTGATTCCAACTCCTATTTTTTTCTTTAGACTATATGAATAGCAAACCTAATTGTTTAGAAAAGAAAATAAACTGCCTCACTGTTTCTCAAATGGATCAGTTTTGGGTTTTTTTTCTTTCCAGAGAATTTTTAATTCTTTGTCAAACAGTGAAAATAAGAGTAATTTTTTTTGGATGATTAGATGTGATTTTTCTACAGATTTTATGGGTTTGGTAAATATGTTTTTTGGGGACTCTCAGACAGTTTTATAGCTACTTGTGGTTAGCAATTTCTACTGCTGTTTTAGTTTCCCCCTATATACCTACTGGGGAAACTCCCACTCTGTTTTCATGCAGAACACAACAATCTGAAGGAAACATTTCACAGATAAATATAATTTTAATTAGATGCATGTAGTGCAACCTGTTGGTAGTTTCATCACTAAATAGAAAAGATTTTTCCTTAATGGAAGCTGCTACCTACCCCATACCCTGGGCACTGTGCTTAAAGCTGAGGCATAAATTGTGAATTGGTTAAGGATTAATTTGTTTGGTCATAAATTTACCTCAGGAACAGAGGCTACTGACTTTAGATGTTTATTTGCCCTTTTTGGTGCTCTTAGCTGTATTTTGTTCTTCCTGCGGGGCCATAATAGCCCCAAGATTTCCAGGAGTAGACCTGCCATTGGTAATGATGGATTCTTCAGCTCTCGCCACACAGCTGTTTGGCAAATTCTCTTTCCTAAGATTATTTCTGTTAGCTAAATGGAGCTCATATGCTCCTTCCTCACATGTAGAGAACCCTAGCCTGCCATGGGTGTCTGGATTCTGTCTATTGCACTGAAATAGATTTCTAAAAGCAGATAAGAGTACTTAGAGTGAATAAATCTTGTCCATACTCATTCCCCAGAAAGGATCAGTGTTTACTCTTACACAATGCAAAGTATTCAATAAATACAATTGACTGATTGATGAAAGAAAACTTGCACTAGAGTATGCCTGCCTTGACCAACACTATATGCATGGGCACAACTTTTCCTTCTGATACCACCTGGTGTTCTAAATAGTAATAATAATATGGTATTTGTTAAGCAGTCACCATGTGTCAGGCACTGTTCTAAGTGCTGGGGTGGTTACAAGATAATAAGGTTGGACACAATCCTTGTCCCTCAAAGGGCTGACAGTCCTCATCCCCATTTTACGATGAGGGAGCAGAGGCACAAAGAAGTTAAGTGACTTGCTTAAGGTCACCCAGCTGGCAAGTGGTGGATCCGGGATTAGAACCCAGGTCCTTCTGATTCCCAGGCCCATGCTCTATTCACATGCTGCTTTTCATGCTGCTTCTAGCCAGGTAGGCATGCGCTTTTGGAAGGGGATTCCCTGAGTCTCCAATAGTCTAGTTAAACTTCATTATTTTAATTTATTAGAATAATGTGTGAGGAAAATGCAGAAGTGATTTGTCTTGCTTGGGTGGGTTCTGCAGAAGAGTTTCTAGATATATCAGAAAAGTAAACACCCTGGACCACGAGACAAAGACAGGCTTGGACAGATAACATTTAGGAACAAGTGTTTACATAAATTATTTCTTTGGCTTGTTAAACAATTGGAAAGTAATGTTCTCATATCAGTATTTTTTTTATGGTACTTGTTCAGCACTTACTATGGGTCAAGCATTCTACTAAGAGCTGGGGTAGAACACTCAATCAGTTGGTATTTATTGAGTACTTACTGGATGTAGAGCACTGTGCTAAGCGCTTGGGAATGTACACTAACAACAGAATTGGAGCTTACAAGTTAATCAGGTTGGACACAGTCCCTGGCCCCTATGGGGCTCGCCATCTAAGTAGGAGGGAGTTGGATTTAATCCCCATTTTACAGATGAGGAAACTGAGGCATAGAGAGGTTAAGTGACTTGCCCAAGGTCACACACCTCTGCCAAACTAATTCTCTTCCCTTCTTCAAAGCCCTACTTAGAGCTCACCTCGTCCAAGAGGCTTTCCCAGACTGAGCTTCCCCTTTTCCCTCTACTCCCTCTGCTGCCCCTCTACCCCCCTGACCTCCCCTCAGCTAAGCCCTCTTCCCTCCCCCCCTTCCCTCTGCTCTTCCCCCTCTCCCTTCCCCTCCCCTCAGCACTGTGCTCATCCGCTCATTTATATATATTTTTTATTACCCTATTTATTTTGTTAATGAGATGTACATCCCCTTGATTCTATTTATTGCTATTGTTTTTGTCTGTCTCCCCCGATTAGACTCTAAGCCCGTCAATGGGCATGGACTGTCTCTATCTGTTACCGAATTGTACATTCCAAGTGCTTAGTACAGTGCTCTGCACACAGTAAGCGCTCAATAAATACTATTGAATGAATGAATGAATAGGAGACAAGAGGCGGACCTGGGACTAGAACCCAGGTCCTCTGACGCCCAGGCCTGTGCTCTTTCCACTAGACCACACAGCTTCCTTGTTTTAGTCAGTTCTTCACCAGTTGCCTTTGTACAGGCTAAGTCCTCTGCAGAATCTACGAGAGGTCTGTCCCAGCATACTTTTTCATTGCATTTCACAGGCTTCCCTACTACGCCAGTTCACTTTTTTAATGGCATTTTAAAGTCCTTTTTTCTGGTCACAGCCTTCCCATAGAGTAGGGCAGGAAGCACAGCCCTCAGAGACTTCTTTCATGAAGTTTGATACCTCCCCCGGGCTTTACCTCCAGCCTTCCTAACGAGGAAGATTGATGACAGTATTGTAAATGACTTCTCTCTTGGTCATGGTTTTCATTTTCTGGATTCCACAACCCCGCTGATGGCAGCGAGACATTCAGAGGGATCATGTTGATGCTGTAGCCTTGCGAGGCGGTCGCAACTCAACTGGCCTAGAATGTGGTTGACTCTGGAGATGATTGATTCCAGAGAGGGATCCAACCTCGGGTGTGAAGTATGACCTGGGCCAAATGAATTTCTTCAGGACAAAGATCAGAGAGGTTCTGATTTTATGCTTCTGACTCTAGGAGTTACCAAAGAGGATGGAAACCAGATGATAGCAGATGCAGCATGGCCTAGGGGAAAGAGTGTCAGAATCCCTGGGTTCTGATCCTGTCTCTGCCACTTTCTGCTGTGTGATCCTGGGCAAGTCGATTAACTCTTCTGGGCCTCAGTTTCCTCATCTGTAAAATGGGGGTCCAATATCTGTTTTCTCTCCTTCTACACTGTTGATCCCAGGTGGGACAGGGACCCCCTTCGACCTGATTATCTTGTATCTACCCCAGCTCTTAGTAGAGTCCTTGGCACATAGTATCTGCTTAAAAAAAATACCACAATTATTATCTTCTAGTGACTTTCTAGTTTCTTTTGAAATTCTAATTAAAAATGAGTCTCTTGTCTACCAGGTATTCTTTTGTTCCACAATTGTAAGAAAGCTTCTCGTAAAAGCAAGAAGTGCATCAGTAGTCCAGAGCAGGAGGCGTGGGGAAAACCTAGTGAGTTCCACACTGCTCTTCCTCACTTGCTGTCTGGCTCATGGTTAATTACTTGTTATTTTGCAGTGCCAGGCTGCTGTTTCAGATTTTGCGGCAGCAGCAGTGCCCCTGGTTGACTCACTGACACCCCTGCTTTCTACCTCTCTTCTCTCCCCGCCCGCTATGTCCACTGCGGGAACACCGGCTCTCCCTGCTTCACTGCCACCTCCCATTCCCCCGGAGGCTGTTCACCATTCACGATAAAGGAATATTTTTGATCTGTGTCAATCAGCCACATTATGATTTAGGTTTTTTATTACCGTTATTAAAAATAATTGTGGTATTTGTTAAGAGCTTACTATGTCTTAAGCAGTGTACTAAGCACTGTAGTACATACAAGACAATCAGATCCCACCTGGGGGTCACAGGCTAAGTAGGAAGGAGAACAGGTATTGAATCCCCATTTTGCAGATGAGGGGACTGAAGCACAGATAAGGTAAGTGACTTGCCCAAGGTCACACAGAAGGTAAGTAGTGGAGCCGGGATTAGAACGCAGGTCTTCCGGCTTTGTGGGCTTGGCTATCCCTGCCCTAAATTCTTTTGGTAGAAAACTTTGGTTTTATGCAGGAGGATTTTATAATATAAAATGAAGAGAATATTTATCAACTTGCTGACACTTTAGTCCTGGAGAGAACTCACTTTGGATAAGAAAAATATTTCGTTGTATGTGACCAGGTGGTTGGATGAATCCAACATTTTAAAATAATTTGTTAAATACATGATTAAAAAAGGGTTCCACCATTCTAGGTCACTAAATACTAGGTCACTAAATACCAAATACCACATTTTTGTCTTACCAGTGACTAAATCTGAGAAACTACTGATTTGAAAGAAGCCTTCCCCTACCCCTCCCAACTCCTATTTCATAACAGTAATTATTTATATTGATGTCAGCCTCTCCCTATAGATTGTACGCTCATTGTGGGCAGGAACTTTGTATACCATCTCTGTTATATTGTACTCTCCCAAGCACATTAGTGCTCTGCAGACAATAAGCAATCAATAAATACCATTGACTGATTTTTTTGCCCATTTAGCTTATCAGGTAATGCTCATTTTAACAGCTACAGCAAAGCCCCAAAGGACTTATCTCCCAAGCGCTTAGTACAGTGTTCTGACACATTAAGCGCTCAATACTATTATGATGATGATGATGACTACCTGTGTATTCTGGAGCTGCCTGTATTTTTGAAACCCAATTATTAATGCAGTCATATTTGACATGAACTCACAGACGTGTCTGCTTTCAAGAACCCCAATATGCATTCTTCTTCGCTGGTGTTATCAGTCCTTGTACAGAATGATTTCTTATTGTTTTAAAATAGAAGTATTCAGAGATTTCTGCATTAAAGCTAGAAACCCAAACTTTTTAGTGAAGCAGTGCTAGTGATAGTGAACTGTGTTCAAAAGAGAACTTCATATAGTATGGAAAAAAATATTGGAATCTGAAGTGAGCAGAATGGGAATTCCTTTATGAATGTACAAAGACACCCTATTTAGTCTTGGGTTCAGTGATAAACTGATAAAAGTAATTTTGCTCAAGTTGCTTTTCATTTAATTCAATTACGTTTTCAGGGACTTTATTGGGTAGATGAGAAACCAAGATACATCCTCAGGGGGTTTCAGAATTTCAGCTTCTTGGGGGAAATATTTTCACCAAAAGAAGAAAAAAAATTAAGCTCTTTGTGGGAAGATATGTTGGCTACCAACTAATATACTCTCCCAAGAATTTAATAGTGTTCTGAACACAGTAAGTGCTCAATAAATGCCATTAATTGATTCTTTGTGATATGTCCTGTAAACCTGAGATGTTAAGGGTTTTTTTTTAAATTTCAGTAGGATGTGCAGTAATATTATAGTAATATTCAGCAGGATTTTGCAGACCCTTATCCAAGCAGCCTTGGTCTCATTATCTTGGATAATTGAGGTTCTACCCTTCCCAACAATTTCTGTTTTACATTTCTAAAATTGTAGGAGGAAAAAATTTGGCATTAGATGATTTAGGAAAATGCTTCTACCATATTATTTTTAAAAACAAAGCAGCTCATTGGATTACTGTATCAGCTTCCTTTCTGACTTCCCAACCTCCTGCCTGTCTCCACGTGAGTCCATACTTCACTCTGCTGCCCAGATTATCTTTCTACAAAAATGTTCGGTACATGTCACCCCACTCCTCAAAATTTCCAGTGGTTGCCTATCAACCTCCGTATCAAACAAAAACTTTTCACTGTTGACTTCAAAGCTTTCCATCACCTTGCCCTTTTTTACCTCACCTCCCTTCTCTCCTTCCATATCCCAGCCCGTTCATTCCACTCCTTTTATGCTAAGTTTCTCAATGTGCCTTGATCTCATCTATCTTACTGCCAACCCCTGGCCCACACACTACCTCTGGCCTGGAACACCCTCCCTCCTCAAACCCACCAATCACTCTACCTCCCTTCAGAGCTCTATTGCAGGTGTATCTCCTCCAAGAGACCTTCCCAGACTAAGCCCCCTTTTCCTCAGCTCCCCCTCCCTTCCATGTCACCTTGACTTGCTCTCTTTGTTCTCCCCGCTCAAGCCCCACAGAACTTATGTATATATGTATATATCCATAATTCTATTTATATTGATGCCTGTTTACTTGTTTTGATGTCTGTTCCCTGCCCCCCCAACCAGACTGTAAACCCACCGTGGGCAGGGATTGTCTCTATTGCTGAATTATACTTTCTAAACGCTTAGTACAGTGCTCTGCACACAGTAAGCACTCAATAAATATAATTGAATGAATGAATGACATTGGAAACCATTTATATTGTAGGCAAATAGAAAATTTCACTGTATTCTCACTAATTATTTTTAAGTGACTTTATCATAACAATCAATCACTGGTATTTACTGAGCACTTACTCAGTGCAGAACACTGTACTAAGGACTAGTGAGAGTACAATAGAACAGAGTTGAGAGACACGTTATAGAACGAGTCTTAAGTTCAATTAAACCAGGTGACCAGTCAGTATGTTGGAGGTGGTAGGAACTTCAGGTGATCTGGTCATGGCAGCCATTATGCTTGCCTGCTCATCTGTTCTTTTTTTCATCCTTCAACTGGGGGGTATGGGTAAGGTGGGGGAGGAGACCATGGGAAGCAACATGACCTAGTGGATGGAGGACAGGCCTGGGAGTCAGAAGGACCTGAGTTCTAATCCGAGCTCTGACACTTGTCTTCTGTGTGACCTTGGGCAAGTCGCTTCACTTGTCTGTGCCTCAGTTACCTCATCTGTAAAATGGGGATTAAGACTGTGAGCCCCATGTGGGATAGGAGCTGATCATGTATCTACCTCAGTGCTTAGAACAGTGCTTGACACATAGTGAGCTCTTAAATACTATTTTTATTATTATTATTATCATTATTATTATTATGGCAGGTATCAGCTGGGGAGGGTGCTGGCTCCCTAAGACTCCTCTCCATTGCCTGCCAGCCCTTTGAAATGCCTGATCACAGCAGACACCTCTCTCTCCCCACTATCCTACCACACCCATACTTACCTCTCTCTCTCCCTTCTTTCCAACTCATCTTTCTCCCCACCGCAAGTGCTTCCAGTCCTCTATATGCAGTGGCCAAAAGTCCTGCAAATAAGGTGGTAATAATAATAATAATTATGCCACTTGCTAAGCGCTTACTGTGTGCCAAGCTAAATGCTGGGGTAGCTACAAATTAATCAAGTTTGACAAAGTCCCTGCCCCACAAGGACCGTATAGTCTAGATAGGAGGGAGTAGGATTTAATCTCCTTTTTACAGATGAGGAAACTGAGGCCCACAGATGTTAAGTGACTTGACCACCATCACACAGTATGCAGGTGGCAGTGCTGGGATTAGAACCCGGGTCCTTGTGACTCTCAGACACACTACTTCCATTGGTGATGGAATGCACGGTCGGCCCACAATGGAGAGACACCTGATCCCCTTAATGATGAAAAGACTTTCCAATTGACTGTAAGCACCTTGAGGGCAGGGAACCGTGTCTCACTGAAGGCACATCTCCTACAAGTGGCCTTCCAGACTAAGCCCCACTTTTCCTCATCTCCCACTCCCTTCTGTGTCACTCTGACTTGCTCCCTTTGCTCTTCCCCTTTTCCTCCCACCCCACAGCGCTTATGTATATAGCTGTCTATTTATTTATATTGATGTCTGTTTACTTGTATTGATGTCTGTCTCCCCCATTCTAGACTGTTACCTCGTTGTGGGCAGTGATTGTCTCTCTTTATTGCTGTACTGTACTTTCCCAAGCACTTGGTACAGTGTTCTGCACACAGTAAGTGCTCATCCCAAGCACTCAGTAGAATGTTTTGCACCAAGAAAAGTGCCCCATAAATAGTTTTGATCGATTGGCCTGGATAGAGAGTGGACTCTTGCTGAATGTTTGGGAAGGAATTTGCCATGATGCCTTCTTAAAATCCCATGTCCACGAGGCTTTCGCCAACTAAGCCCTCACTTCTCCTCTCTCTCCTCTCCTTTCCTTGCACTTGAATTTGTACACTTTTTTCTCCCCACCCTCAGACCCACAGCACGTATGCACATATCTGTAAATTCATTTTTGTGCCTGCCAGCTCATTTCTTAGAAAAAGAACACAGCCCTTTGTCTCGTTTAAGGAGGCTCCTAATAAGAAATGTACCGTATTAATATTGTTTCATATAAGAAATTAGATTTACACCAGAATTCAAGCAAAATGTTTAATGCCAGCCAGGGCCAGCTGGTTACACATTTCGGATTTATTCGTGGCAGAAATAGCTTCAAAATGAATTCATAAGAAACTGCTGAGAATTCAGTATCTCAGCACTCTGCTGGGATTCATTTCTCTTCTGCAGACTATCTGGCTAGAGAATACCCAAAATGCAGTAAATGAAAACATATGTTTGTGTTCCCGACAGCGGTGACGAAATGGGAAATGTGACTCGGGGGAACTACTGCTGGCTCAGCCAACACTCGGGCAGGGAACCAAAAGGGCAGAAGCAGCGTGGCCTAATGGATAGAGCACGGACCTGGGTTCTAATTTCAGCCCTGCCATTTGTCTGCTGTGTGACCCTGGGCAAGTTACTTCACTTCAGTTACTTCATTTCTCTGTGCCTCAGTTACCTCATCTGTAAAATGAGGATTGAAACTGTGAGCCTCACGCGGGACATGCCCTTTGTCCAAACTTATTAGCTTGTGTCTACCCCAGCCCTCGGAATAGTGCCTGGAACATAGTAAGAGCGTAATAAATGTCATTTAAAAGATGGCCTTAGTAAAAAGCTCTTGCTTATGGTTATTTCTAAACTTGCGTTATAGGTTTTGGGTGCCACAAAAAGCACCAAAGCCAAACAATACTCCTTTAATGGAAGCATTTAAGTGATTAGAAACAACCTAGGGGAAAATATTTTCTTCTCCTCTTAGTCTCCCCAATAAACTACAGGAATGCTTCAGTCATTCAACTAAATTATTATTGTGTGGGAATTGATGACGGTCCAGGATTGCAACTCATTTGATTTTCTTGACAAAGTGATTTCTGAGAAGTTACCAAATACACCTATTGGCAAACATAAACCATAACTGTAACCAGTCTTTTAACCAGTTGAATGCTTACTGTGGCTTTTGGAATTTGAGTAACTTCATCAAAAAAATGCAGTTGGGCCTTTATAAGCCTGAACTCCAAGTTGGAATAAGGCCTCAGCCCCTGCATCAAGATCCTCTTTTTGGTTTCTTGCAGTTCAAAAAAAAAGGTGGCACAGTAAAACCCGTAATCTTGCACCAAGAAGTAATTATGCAGCAAGCATTGGCCCCACCATTGGCAGTGCTCAGAATGAGTGTTCAGGAAATGTTAACTGATTGTGATGCCATGCCATTTTGAGTCTGGAATGCCCTGGAATAGTGTTCTGGCAACTTTTTGCATGAACTCTGAATTTCCTTGTTCAGCTCTTGTGCCTTTTGAAGAGTCCATCTATCGTGTGCACTAAGCTGCCCTGCCCTGGGGCCAGCCTAGTGTGACCTAGTGGTTAGAGCACAGGCCTGGAAAGGAGCAGGACTTGGGCTCTAATCCTGACTCTGCCACTTGTCTGCTGGGTGACTTTAGGCGAGTCCATTATCTGTGCCGCAGTTACCTCTTCTGTAAAATGGGGATTAAGACTGTGAGCCCCATGTGGGACAGGGACTGTGTTCAACCAGATAAGTTTGTATAGACCCCAGTTTTTACGACAAGTGCCTGGCACATAGGAAGTGCTTAACAGATTCAATTAAAAAAAATCATTTTCCTCCGAGGCTTTTTTGGAGAATTCAGATCCGCTTTTACTAAAAAGAAATACAATGGAAATGACCTTCCTTGCAAACGTTTGTAAAAAAAATTCTGCAGGAAGCCTTCTGGCATAATTTCAGCGCCACTGATAGCACTCCCAGTTCCAAAATTTGGCACTTAAGTTTTATTTGTTGCACTCAATTATTTGTTCATCATTTGATGATGAGCCTGATGAAATGACCCGTTTAAATTAGACCACCACATTGATCTCGGTGTATCCTGGGAAAGTCCAAGTCCCACTTCAACCATTAAAGCGTTTCTACTGAGAAATCCTTCAAGGCAGGGCAAGAGCAGAGTGGACTAATGGAAGGAGCAGTGGGCCTGGGAATTGGAGGATTGGGGTCCTAATGCACTTGGATCTGTACCCTTTGGGTGTTTGATATTTACCCCACCCTCAACCCCACAGCATTCATGCACTTATTTGCATATCCTTAAATTATCTATACTAATATATGTCTCCCTCTCTAGACTATAAGCTTGTTGCAGGCAGGGAATGTGTCTACCAACTCTGTTGGGTTGCATTCCCAAGTGCTCTGCACATAGTAAGTGCTCAGTAAATGCCACTGATTTCTGAATTCCATTTTAAATATAGTTTTTAATTGATCTTTCGAAGTTTGCTGTCAGGGTGGTAACGCGTTCTCTGTATGCCAATCGAAAAGTGACAGTGAATCACTTTCTCTAGACGTGGCTGTGCCTTGTAATCATGGTGACACAAAATGTCTGTCACTTCTGTCACCTTTATTCTGCCAACTATGAAGATATACTGTGTGCCAGGGTGTGCTAATCTTTTTAAATGATGTGCTCATATCACACCAAATAAGAAATTTAACTCTCTCTCTCTCCCCCCGCCCCCACCTTTACTTGCATTCTGTGTTGCCTCTTTTCCTTGTTGCTTAGATCTCTAACAGCTAATTTTGGATACTTCCCTAAAGAGAATTGCAGTCTTATTACCTCATCTTAATAAAGGAACCCAAGCAGACAATCATGTCACTGGTGATACTGTCTGTTTGACACATAGTGTGGTTGGGTTTAAGGAGGGGCAGCCTGTTGAGTTGGTTTCACTGTTGAAAATAAAATCAGAAATGGGCCAATACACTCGGCTCATCCATGATGCACTTTCTGAAGGAGGGAGTATTCAGTTGAGAAAGCATGTCCATCGAAGAGACTGAAATGTGATTGCACGCATGTTTTTTCAGTTAAGGCTCTTGAATTATAATGCAAGTTTTCGTTATCATGCGGCTCATCAACAGCCTACACACCACAACAGGGGAGAACTAAGTGCACTAGAATTGTCCAGGTTCTTAATGAATTGAGATTGGTTTTTGCTCTGTGTGCAAAATAAAGTATTTAAAATTAATATGATTAGCAGCAAAGCAGGAATTAAGGTTTCATGATGCTCTGTGAAATTGGTAAACATTTGTTTAGTATCAAAATTTTTTTTGTTTATTTACAAGTAAGATATAGCATTGTGGCCTAGTGGAGAAAGCACGGGCCTGGGAATCAGAAGGACCTGGGTTCTAATCCCAGCTCCGCCACTTGTCTACTATGTGACCTGGGGAAGTCACTTCACTTGTCGGTACCTCAGTTATCTCATTTGAAAAATGTATATTAAGAAGACTGTGAGCCCCACGTGGGACAGGGACTGTGTCCAACTGGAATTGTTTGTATCCACCCCAATGCTTAGTACAGTGCCTGGCACTTAGCAAATATTATTGTTATTATTGTTAATAATAACATCCATCACAGTGGTTATTGGAATCTAGAGATCAAAGGATGAAGTTGTAGTGAAACAGCTAAGTCAGTGAACAAGAATTTTCTTTTTAAATCACTCTTGGGGAATGTATTTCTGAAAGGATGAAGTTAATACAGAACTTGGTTTTTTACATAAAGAACCTTAGAGTTTCATATCCTCAAGGGCAGGGATCATGTCTACCAACCCTTTTGTACTGTACCCTTTTAAGCCTTAATAGGGTGCTGTGCACACAGTAAGTGCTCAATAATTACTGTTACTTGATTATTAGGTATGACAAGGCTTTAATCCATGCAGCAGCGTAAACACAATCATTACAAAGATGTTTTGTGGGACAGATTAGCGAGAGTGCCGCTGGATTGAAGGATGATTTGTGCTAATCAGGGAAAGCTTCCTCAGAGGAGGTGACCTTGAGGTGACATTTTAAAGGAAAGAAGGGCTGTAGATTGGCAGACAGGGGAGGGAGTTCCAATGAAGGATTCCAGGCTGGATTGAATAAATTTGGAAGTCTGAGAGGAATAATTGAGTGGAAAGGATTATAGGAAGCCTGGAGAGCCCAGAATGGAAAAGTGTGGCCTGGGGTGAAGTAGATGAGAGCAAGCAGATAAGAGGCAGGGCTGCCTATTGGGATTCTCAGGCTGAAAGACATGTTCCCTGCCCTCAAGGAGCATACAGTCTAGTGGGAGCCTGGCAACTCAGAAAATCAGAACCACATCACTGCGTAGTCCGTTTCACTGCTGCGGACTTTAGGTGTTTGAGATTTTCCTGCTACAAGACCTAGCAGATGATCAAACAAATGGACCATTCACTCTCCACTTGGCATCGGGTGAGGGAATAAGCAGAAGCAGCAGTAGCAGTTGATGATGAAAGATTGGAAGGAGCATGCTATCCTAATAGCCCCTGGGAAATGATTGTCCATTTGTTAGCTCATCAGCTTGGAAATGGTTTTGTGGCAGGAAAATCTCATACACCGCAAGTCCACAGAAACCTACTTCTCAGGAATATAGTTCTGATTCCCTGGTTTGCCAGACTCAGACTGTAAACCCTTTGTGGGCAGGGAACATGTCTTCCAGCTCTGTTATATTGTATTCTCCCAAACGTTTAGTACAGTGCTTTGTGCACAGTAGTGCAGAAGAGACTCTAACCTCAGAGGATCACCCCCCTTCCTATGCAGGAGTTTGGGTTCTCCGTATGTTTCCTGTCCATGAGAGAAAGATTCCAGTGACCCAGAAGGTAGAAGGCATCCTGCCTCTGTCCTGGAACGCTCATATCTCCCTCATATCCGACAATTACTCTCCCCTCCACCACCACCCTGCCCCACACACCCCACCATTCAAAGCTTTATCGAAGGCACATCTCCTCCAAGAGACCTTCCGTGACTAAGCCCTCCTTTCCTCTTCTCCCACTCCCTTCTGTGTCATCCTGACTCCCTTTATTCATCACCCCCTCCAGCCCCACAACATTTATATACACATCTGTAATCTTTATTGCTATTGTTCTTGTCTGCCTCCCCCGATTAGACTGTAAGCCCATCAGAGGGCAGGGACTGTCTCTGTTACCGATTTGTACATTCCAAGTGCTTAGTACAGTGCTCTGCACATAGTAAGCGCTCAAAAAATACAATTGAATGAATGGATAATTTTTTTTATATTAATGTCTGACCCCCGCTCTAGACTGTAAGGTCATTGTGAGCAGGGAATGTGTCCGTTTATTGTTGTATTGTACTCTCCCAAATGCTTAGTACAGTGCTCTGTACACAGTAAGTACTCAATAAATATGACTGATAGAATGAATGAATGAATTTAGGAGGTTAAGGGTGTGTGAGGTTTTATTTTTTATCTAGCCATATAAAGGAAAAGCCCTTTTTTATCTTTAGTTTTTCTCTCAACTATTTTGCATTCATTTGGATTTCCAAAAGGCTTTATCCATTCAGCCACAGTCATTTGTACTGGAATCCATTACACTTATCCACTGACTTCTGCATAAACAATTCTGACATTGGACAAATCTGATTTGTACTGTAAGTGCCCTGTGGAAGAAAAACAACAAAGTGCTAACCAATCTAAACTCGTTGGAATAAAACATCACCCCATTCCAGCTGATATTGTTCAAATAACTCAGACTTCTCCATCACATTGTCGAGGACTCCACTGTTAGAGTTCATTGGTCATTTCCCTTTCCCATCCTCTCCTTGTCCAGTAGAACCTGGGTTCTGTTCCTGGAACTGCCTAGCGATCCCCATGTTGTTTAGAGAACCAGTGAGATGCAGTGGAAAAAGTATGGTCTTGTGAGTCAGAGGACCTGAGTTCTAATTCTGACTTCGCCAACTTGTCTGCTGCATGACCTTGGACAAGTCACTTCATTTCTCCACTCAGTTTTCTCAACTGTAAAATGAGGATTCAGGAGTTATTCTGCCTTCTATTGTAGTTGTGGGACAAGGACTGTGGCTCACTTGACCAACTTGTACCTATCTCAGTGCTTAGAACAGTGCTTGCCAAATAGTAAGCACTTAAACAGGTACCTATTTAAAAAAAAAAGTTGGATTTAATTCTTGATGTGATCCTTCCTTCAGTGAAACAGCATGGCCTTGTAGAAAGAGCATGGGCCTGAGAGTCAGGAGACCTGGGCTCTGATTCCTGCTCCACCACTTGCTGGCTGTGTGACTGTAGGCAAGTCACTTAACTTCCTGGTGCTTTGGTTTTTCTCAGCTGTAAAATGAGGATTCATTACTTGTTCTCCCCCGTTAGCCTGTGAGTCGCACGTGGGGCAGGGGCTATAACCAACCTGTTTTTATTGTATTTTCCCCAACACTTAATACAATATTAGGCACAAAGTAAGTGCTTAAGAAATACCAAAATTATTTTTGTCGCTATTATTCAGCCAGCTTTGGAGTAGTATGGAAGGCCTGCTTTGTAGAAAACAAGTCACATGGGCCTAGTTGTTCTAATTTCCTCTTTCACTTGCCATCATTGAAGGTGAAGTATTCAATGAATGCTTGTCTAAAAGTAGGGGAGAGGGGAAGGATTTCTATGAGGGGAAGCCGCCACAATGCCAGCAGTTGCGAGGTGAGATTGCTGTCGTGGATACCGCATACAAACAGGGGATGAGGGATACTAGGGACATTTTCACAAATGGCATCAGTTGCAGAACTATCCTCTTGCAAAGTAATATTTCCCAGTTCAAGAAAAACTGTAAATTGCAAGCCTCATGAAGGAAATGTAGTCTTTCATTTCTTTATTCTTCTTATTCCTTTTCTTTTTCTCTTCACCTCAATAAGCAAGTATTTATTTTGATGATTTTTTAAAAATAAGTAATAATGAATGTTAACTTTTTTGACCAACAAAGCAAAGTCTGATTTAAATCAGTCAGTCATATTTATTAAGCACTTACTTTGTTTAGAGCACTGTACTAAGTGCTTGGAAGGGTACAATAAAACAAGTAACAGACATGTTTCCTGCCCATAACGAATTTAGAGTCTAGAGATGAGCTTATAGTCTAGAGTAAATTTAAATGGGAAAAAGTGTGTCAGAAGTGCCACATTTTTGAATGGTTATGGAAACTTCAGTTTTTGAAGTTCAGATGATACAGTGATGATGCATAGCATGCCAATTTAAGAATTTTCACAAAAATCCAACATATGCCTTGAAGTTGAATAACTCCTAGATAATGAGCTAATAGTCAGCTTTTCTTGGATTTATGATTGCTAAAGAAAATCAAGTTAGCTCTGTTATCTCATTCTCCACTTCCCTGCTCTTCCCATTTCTCCACATCAGAAATTCCTCTTGGTCAACTTTAAAATTCTCTACCAACTCTCCCCATCTTATATATCTATTCTGTTCACCCACCACTCCTCAACTCACTCATTTTGTTCTTTCCAAGCAAACTTAACCATACCTCGCGTTTAATTCTCCCACTTCTGTCCCCTTGCTTACACTATTCCCCTGCTCAGAACTTCTTCACTCAATCAATAGTATTTACTGAGTGCTTACTATGTGCAGAGCACTGCTCTACGTGTGTGGGAGAATGCAAGTGCTTCCTCCCTCTCCAGGATCAGAAGAGCCCAACTCCTTTCATTTTCCAAGTCTTCCTAAAATGCTCCTCTACTAGGAGGCTTTCCCTGACTACTTTCCTACACCTCAAGCTTTACATACCCATCAGCCATTTGTTGCACATATATTTATTCATATATAGGTATCCTCAACACTTGCTTGCCAATTATGCATTCAGTGATATATTTTGATTTCCTTAATTGTAAAGAGTTTAGGTCTGTCTTCCCTGTTAGAATGAAAGTTTCTTTGGGCGGGGAACATATTACTTCTTTGTGTTGTATTTTCCCAAGAGCTTAGTTCAGTGTACTGTATGCACTGGGCAAGCAATGAATCAGAATAGTATTACTCTTCAATCAACAATAAAATATTAATTCAGTAGTATTTATTGAGCACTTATTATGTGCAGATCACTGTACTAAGTGCTTGGAATGTACAATTCGGCAACAGAGACAATCTCTGCCCAATAACGGGCTCACAACCATCATTCTTCAGCTGCTTAAATCTGCCTTCCTCACCCCTCAACAAGCTTCTGGTTACCACAGACTCATAGCTTGTTGGCAAAACTTTGAGCTGAGGTCTGGTTTGAGGTTTAAGGCATGATTGGAAATTTGACCTGTTTTCTATGTATAGGCTGAAGGAAAATAAGGCAAATCACAAAACATGACATGGGTCTGGGGTTTAAATTGGCAGGCAGTTAAAGAGTAAAGAAAATATAAGTATTTTTAATAAAGATGAAATTATTGAATAGCCTTCACATAAGCAATACAGATATATGTGTTTTTCATATATATGTTGATTTGCCTTTGAACTATTCAAAAATAGTCATCTTATGGAGCTTAAATTGCTTAGGCAGATACCTCAATTTCCTCAACTCTAATTCTCTTAAAAAAATACAGTTACGAAGCATAGTAAGGGCCAATAGCTTTCACATGCTCCAGCCCTCCAATCAATCAGTCAACCAATGGTATTTTTTGAGTGATTACTATGTGCAGAGCACTTTATTAAGTACTTGGGAGAGTACAGTGTAACAGAATCAGCAGCCAAGTTTCCTGCTCATAAAGAGCTTACAGTCCAGAGGAGTTAGAATCCTCCGATTCTAATTCCAACTGCCTCTGAAACCGACTGCCGGTTGTTCAAAATCATTGCTTCAAGATAGAACTATGTCAGTTCTGCCATAATGTATGCTTTCCCTATGGGTTGAGGAGGGAGGGTGCTAGAAGAGTAAAGGAATCTTCTTTTGACAGTGTGTGTCTGTCTGCATAGTAGCTAACAGGATGCTAGATGGATAGACTGTAAGCTGCTTGTGGGCAGGGATCATGTCTATCTACTCTTTTTAATTGTATTTTTTCAGGCACTTAGCACAGTGCTCAGCACACAGAAAACACTCAATAAATAGCATTGATTGCACATGTGCAGCATCAGACACCGGCTGAGTAATAAAGTTTGAGTTTTCCCATATAGTAGGGTTGACTACTTATTCAGCAAGCATGTCAAGGTTTTATTCTCTCATTGTGGCAATCTTACATAAGTGGTGATAGTTCTGTTTTGGAGGTAGAAAACCAAGGTAAAGAGAACTTGGCGTTGGCCAGAGAGCCACAGCCGTTAGCAGTAACTATGTCAGCATTAACTTCAGTCTCCTGATTCTGAGTCACCGGTTTAATCTCCAACCTTGGAGTTTCCTAGTCCTTTCCCAGCAATGATTGTCCAGTGCGTCCCCTCTCAGAGTTCCAGCACTCATGGTTATGGATCTCAGGTCAGCACATACACACAGCTGTTATGTATATGCTGCCATTCAAAATTCCATGAATCCACAGTATTTGAGTGCTTACTTTGTGGAACACCGAACTAATTGCTTGGGAGAGTTAGTAGAGGTGAGCCCTGCCCTCAAGGAGCTTACAATCTATGTGCTTGGAACATTGTATTTATCAAAGGCCACTGGGACACTTTCTCAGCCTGTATCCACTGTAAACAGTTGGTTTAGAAGTAACCTTCTAGAGTTTCCTGAGACTACCACAAAAGGGCTAAAACCAGATGCTAGTTGTTAACTAACACACAGATTAAAGAAAGTGAGGGCAGAAAAATTTGCCTTGTGTTGTAACCAAATTGAGGACATAATGAGATGATTTGACATTATTTTGAAAAAAAGTTTCATCCAGTGGCTAATTCTGAAACAAACAGCCCTTTGTGTTGCTTAAAGAAATACTCTGATCCTGATATAACCTTTTTATTTCCTGGCAGGGTCCAGGCAGACTGACTCTAAAGCAGTCTAGCAACTCTCTGTTGTGAATGTTAACTTCACTTTGGAAGCAACTTTTGTAATGGGTAGTGCATCTGGTGTCAAGCCGGAACATGGAGATTTAATGATTTTGCGAATTTCCCGAGTTTTTCTCTCATGTCAACTGTTTAAAGGTTGTTTTTAGTGTGACCATCTCGCTCTCCCTTGGCCTTTTTGAACAAACACAAAGTTGGCTCTTCCCCAGCACCTCCCCTTTGGTCAGGAGGGTGAATAAGTACATCCTGAAGTGTCAGCCAACTGGCTATCTTCCCTTCTTCAGACCCTTAATTTACTCCCATAAAATATTTAGCTGTTCCTAGTTGGAGTCCAGAGTCCTAAGGGTCTCTCCACAAACCCAGTATTCTATCAGTACTGCTTTGCAGCCTAAAGGAATTTGCTATTCAGCCAGACACAACTGGCAGGGTCAATGGAAATATGACAGAAATTCAATCAATGTTGGTCTCCGTCACCAAAAACCTTGCTATCTGTGGAATTCATTCCTTTACAACTGGCCACAGTATCCTTTATTTAGTCTCTAGCAGCGTGGCCCAGTAGAAATAGCCTGGGCTTGAGAGTCAGTGGACCTGTGTTCTAATTCTGGCTCTGCCACCTGCCTACTGTGTGACTTTGGTCAAGCCTCTTCACTTCTCTTTGCCTCAGTTTCCTCATCTGTAAAGTGGGGATTAAGTGCCTGTTCTCCCTCCCCCTTTGATTGTGAGCTCCATGTGGGACAGAGATTCTGTCTGACCTGATTATCTTCTGTCCCTCAGTTCTTAGTAAGGTGCTTGGCATGTAGTATTGGATAGGGCTCAGGCCTGGGAGACAGAAGGTCATGGGTTCTAATCCCAGCTCTGCCATTTGTCTGCATTGTGACCTTGGGCAACTCACTTCACTTTTCTATGCCTCAGTTACCTCATCTGTAAAATGAGGATTGAGACTGAGTCCCATGTGGGACAGGGATTGTGTCCAACCCAATTTGCTTGTATCTACTCTAGTGCTTAGTACAATGCCTGGCACACAGTAGTGCTTAACACATACCACAGTTATTATTATTATGGTAAGTGTTTAACAAGCACAATTATTTTTAAGATTGCCCTTTCCAAGTAGACTATCAGTAAATAGTATTCACCCCTTCCCCTCCATCCATATGCCACTACACTGCTTCAAGTACTTGTCATACCGCGACTTGTCAACTGCAGTGGTTTTCTTGCTCAGAAACCCTCAGGAACATCCTCAAAATGGCAGGAGTTTGTTTGATTTCTTTCCCCATTCCCCTTTTTTAGAGCCGTAGGTGGGACAAAATGCCGGTGTGCAGCTTTAAGCTTCATTGCCACTTCTGGGTCATGGCACAGTTGATCTATGGGCTTCAGCACTTGACACTGAAACTATCAGCAGATAATGACATTGTGAGGCTGTAGTAGTTTTCTGCATTTGATGATCTCCCGCTTTCCAAAGAAGAAATAACTTCCTGGGATGAGCATTTTTTTCTGTTAGTGACATTTGCCAGCCCAGTTCTTTACCTTATTTCCCTCTGTATTTTTCCATTTCCCCTGGGTCATTCTATCTATGAGTTCTACACAGTGGAGGACAAATTACACATGAGAAATTTGGACACTCCAAGTAGATCTCCCCATGCTCCTTAGGCTAGAATTGCTTGTGCATCAATCATTTAGGAATAGCACTTCCTTTGGCAACACAGATATGGCTTCTTTTAGCACTCAGAAATCCATACCTCTTCCGATCACGTCTCACATTGTTCAATCCTAAAATGATGTCTCAAAGCGCTGATCCCCATGTCTAACTGCTGTTTTGCTTTGAAATATGAGGACATAGAGACACCCTCGGCCTTATCCTCCTGTCAACTCTGTCAACTTTGTTTAGCGTTCCGTGTGTGAATTCATCTTCCTGATCTCTTTCTTAGTGGTTGGATGTCAGTGGTGGTATGATGCTTTGATGTCTCTCTCTCATTGTTCTTTGGGCATTATTTATCAAGCAGGAGATCCAGTTGTAATTTGGAATTAGAAATTTCACACTTTGCTGACTTTTTTGTCTTCCTGGGGGCAGCTAAAGTAGCTAAGCACTCTCGAGTCATGGATATATATTTTGTAATTTGACTGTGGCCAATTTTGTTATTTCTATAAGTAGAAATCTCATTTTCTAACATGCACTCTATTCCTTTGGAAATGGAGGGGCTAATGGGGAAAAAATACCTAAAACACTTGGATTTGTATTCACCCCAACCTCAGCCCCACAGTGTGTATGTACATATCTGTAGTATAATATTTAATGTTGCTCTCTCCTACAATGTAAGCTCCTTGTGGACAGGGAACGTGTTACCAACTCTGTTATGTTGTACTCTCCCAAGTGCTTAGTAGACCTGTCTACACATTGTAAGTTCTCAATAAATCTGAATAACTGATAGGGACTTCACTTGCATAGTGCAAGGGTAAGCATCTATTCATAGTGATGAGCACTGTTTTTCTACTTTTCTAAAACCAAGAAATCAAGGAAGCGAGCTACATCCATGGGGCATCCAAGATCTAATCAATAGGGCTTCATTGGTTGTGTCAGTATCCTGCCCCAGGATTTCAGAAACCTACAGATCACTCCACCTATCTATAGTAATAATAATTATGATATTTGTTTAGCACTTACTATTGCCAAGCACTGTTCTGAGTGCTGGGGTTGATACAAGATAATCAAGTCTCACAGTCTTAATAGGATGAGAAGCAGTCCAACCTAGTGGGGAGAGCATAAACCTGGGAGTTAGCCTGGGTTCTAATCCCAACTCCACCACTTGCCAGCTGTGTGACCTTGCGCAAGTCGCCTAACTTCTAAGTGCCTCAGTTTCCTCATCTGCAAAATGGGGACTGACTACCTGTTCTCCCTCCCTCTTAGAAGGTGAGCACCGGGTGGGACAAGGCCTCTGTCTGACCTGATTATCTTGTATCTACCCCAGCACTTAGAACAGTGAGTGGTTTAAGAAAAATACAATTATTATTATGGGGTGGAGCTCTGCACTCACTGTCAACTTGTTCCCAACTTGAAATAGCAGAAAAGCTAGTGCTTTTAAAAAGTGGCCAAAATGCTGGAAGTCAAATCCTTGGAGAATACCTTCTGTCGGAAGTTTCAGGTCAGCAGCAGGGTGATCCTTTTTAAAGCAAGGAACCCAGTTTAGAGAAGCAGCATGCCCTAGTGGAAAGAGCACAGGTTTAGGAGTCAGAGGACCTGGGTTCTAATCCCAGCTCTGCCACTTGTCTTCTGTGAAACCTTGGGCAAGCCACTTCACTTTTATGGGATTCAGTTCCCTCATCTGTAAAATGGGGATAAAGACTGTGAGCCCCAGGTGGGACAATATATCACAGAGCTTAAAATGCATTTCCTGGGGCAAGTTTTGTATTCTGGTGGAAGGGCAGGTATTCTTCTAAATTCTCACTAGAATGAAAGGGTTAGTTAAGAATATTGAGGATCATAGGTTACTTATAAAGCCAAACAAAATTAGGAGTGCTTAGAGAATGGTTAAAGTTGTGCTCAGGGATACTGGAGAGGAAAAAAAAAACAGATTTAAAGATTACTTAATGGTCTTTAAGTAAATGAAGGATTGTTAAAAAGTGAAAGGTGACCAGCTGTTTTTCAACCCTTCTGAAAAAAAGAGGAATAGGAGAAATAGATTTGAGTCCAAAATTAAGAAGAACCTTTGACTGCAAAAGTTGTTTAAACACAGATGCGAGGCTACCAAGGGAGCCTTAAGTCTTGGAGAGTTTTAAGAATGAACAGGGAAGCCAATTCTCCCTTTCGCCTCCTCCCTTCTTTCTAATGAAGTGAGAAAGGATTTGGTTTCTTTCAGTCCATTTTGGTTCTATGATTATATAAATTATGGAGTCACGCAGAGCAAACCAGTAATTTTTCCTTGAGTTCTCTGGTGCCCCTCAGTACTTTGTTCATGTAGCCTTCTGTGGAAACAGAGTTATGGAGGCAGTCTCCAGGGTACTACCATTACATTCCTGCCTAGGAAGATGTTGCCTACCCAAGGAATTAGTTACTGTAGAGGCATCGGCTTCCTGTGATGGTCTAATAGGCTAACTGCTAATGTAAATAAACTACTCAATCAATCGTTTGTATTTATTGAGCATTCACCATGTCCAGAGCACTGTACTAAGCGCTTTGGAGAGTACAACAAATTAGTGAACCCATTCTCTGCCCATAACAAACGTTCCATCCAGAGGGGGAGACAAACATTATTATAAGTAATTTATAAGTAATATAAGTAATTTATCATTTAAAAATACGTACATAAATGTTGTCGGTTTGTGGGTGGGCCGAATATCAAATGTCCAAAGGTCACAGATCCAAGTTCATGGATGCTGCAGAAGGGGGAGTGAGCTGAGGAAAAAAGGGAAGACCGCTTAGAATAATAATTATGGCATTTGTTAAGCGCTTACTATGTGCAAAGCACCGTTCTAAGTGCTGGAGAGGATACGAGATGATCAGGTTGTTCCATGTGGGGCTCACTGTCATAATACCCATTTTACAGATGAGGTAACTGAGGCACAGAGAAGTTGTGACTTGCCCAAAGTCACACAGCTGACTAGCGGCTGATCCGGGATTTGAACCCATGACCTCTGACTCCCAAACCCGTGCGCTTTCCACTGAGCCACGCTGCTTGGAAGAGACATGACCCCCTCAGGACCCTTCCCAGAGAGTATGCCAGTCACTTGGTAGCAGCAGCTTGAGCCTGGTCAATTTCAGGGGAGGAATTGGGCAAGAAAGAGAGGACTAGGAATGTGATGTAAAAATCCCAGCACCATGAGTCCAATAGGTAAGGAAACATGTTCCTGGCCTTGGCCAGGAGGGCCAAAGTTTAGCTGGGGTGATTTGCAGGAAGGACTTGAGGGAGGCGTGCTCACCAAAGAACCACTAAGGGAGAAGAGCAATGTTTCAGACTCAAAGCTTGGTGGGGGCGGGGAACATACCTATGAACTCTGTTGCATTGTACTCTCCCTGGCATTTAGTACAGTTCTCTGCACACTGTAAACACGCAATAAATACCATGGGTTTAAGCTTGTTATAGGCAGGGAACGTGTCAGTTAATTGTTATGTTGTATTTTCCCAAGCGCCCAGTACAGTGCTTTGCACGCAGTAAGCGCTCAATAACTCCAGTTGAATTAATGAAGGTACCAGATCAAGGATAGGCAGAAAGCCACTTTAGTAACAGTAATAATAGTGTTGGTATTTGTTAAGCGCTTACTATGTGCAGAGCACTGTTCTAAGCACTGGGGGAGATACAGGGTAATCAGGTTGTCCCACGTGAGGCTCACAGTCTTAATCCCCATTTTACAGATGAGGTAACTGAGGCACAGAGAAGTTAAGTGACTTGCCCACAGTCACACAGCTGCCAAGTGGCAGAGATGGGATTTGAACCTATGACCTCTGACTCCCAAACCCGGGCTCTTTCCACTGAGTCACGCTGCACTTTACTTCTCTATGACTCAATTTTCTCATCTGTGAAATAGGATTAAGTTCCTGTTCTCCCTCTGTCTTCGACTGTGAGCCGTGGACTGGTGATATGAAAATGTATCTTTCTGAACACTTAGCACATAGTAAGCACTTAAATCCACAATTATCATTATTATTGCCATATCTGTCCGTAGAAGGTAGATTAAGGCTATTGGCTGCCTATTATTCCACCTAAATTTGTTGACTTGGAGGAGTTTTTGACAACATGGAACTATCGTTGATATCAAGGCGAGGTGTAAGACTGCCCTTTTAAATAGCCCATGTTCCTTGTTGAGGAGGAAGGTCCTGGAGTAGAAGAAATTGGACAAAGAAAGTATAATCTTGATCCTACACATCGTCAGAATGAAGCTTAAACCAGACACCACACAGAATTTCAGGACAGGTATTAGTCGAAAAACCTTTGTAAACATCATTGAAACCTCAGAGAGCACAAGGTGTTCCATTCCCCACAGTGGCTTTACCAAAAAAGGCGGAGATTTTTCAATATCTAGCAAATGGATATAAAGGGGGCTTTCACAGAATTTTGGCAAAATTTTACCTTTTGCCAATTGAGGAAAACAGCGAGCTTTTTGCAACATGTTGGAGATGGGAATTTCTGGAAAGGTTCCTAACTTGCAGCATATCTGGCCTGGAGTCCAGAGGAGAGGCAACTTCACTGGCAATGAACTGCATTTTTCTAGGACAGAGAAACCTTGTGTTAATCATGGAATGGGCATATGGCCCTGGCTTACGTTGAGCCCATATTTGTTTTTCAGAGGGATGCACTTCATTTGGAAAACTGTGAGCACTTTAAAGTGCACCTGGCTTATTAAAGGCAGTGCTGTAATAAAAATGCTTAATTTGATAGCTCGTTGCCTGTAGTTACAAAATTGTTACCTCCAGCCTTTTCAAAAATATATATTAATATGTCAACAAATTAATAAAAACCCCTTGTCTCTAAAAAGGCCATTCTAATTATCTCTGCCTGTAACAGTAGTGCCTGCTGAATGTAATTGAAAAATTTCAGCTGGGAATATTAGCTAGCATTTGGGGATGGGAAAAAAAAAGGAGGTGGGGCTTTACTTTTTATAACATCGGAAGACCCAGCTGTGTTGTCGTGACAATTAGTGAATACAAAATGTCTCGCTATCCTCATTAATGATTTGACATTGGTGGCTAACTTGGGCATGAAAAAGAGAAAATAAATTAAAATTCATGAATGACTGATATCTGCCTATTTCCTAGGCTGTATGCAAGCCCAGTTCATGGAACAGTTGACTATAGTCAAGAAATGTGAAACTCTCTTTTACAGTCCCTGTAGACTGTAAGTTCATTGTGGGCAGGAAATATGTTATTCAAATCTGTTTTAGTGTACTCGCACAAGTGCTTAGTACAATGGTATGCACACAGTAAGCACTCATTAAGTACCATTTATTGATGGATCGATTTATATTTCTCAATGAATTTCTTGCTCAGTGTATTTTTAAAATGTCTTTGAGGAAAAATTGTAATAACTATAACCAGTGGGTTCTAATAATAACTTACATTAAGCTAACAGAGTGGAGTAAAAGAGCAATTACTTAGTGACACAGAAAAGCAATTTTTCCCTTCCCAAGACATTTAGTGAGGATGTAGTTCAGATTATTTAACCCATTTCTTTGTAACATTCCGAGATTCCTATGTAATGACAGATTGAGTTAGCATTGGTGGTACTCTGTCAGATTTCATTGTCCACAGCGAATGATGTTTAGCAAGGGTGCATACTGGATCTTGTATATTCGGTACTCTCTGAATTGTTATGATTGATGGAATAAAAACCCTGATTGCTAGTGAGAAAATCTGCCTCTGGGTAAAACATACTTTCAGATTGTGAATATTCCTAGGGGTTTTTGCAGAGCTTAGGAGGAAGCCATTCCATGCTAGCCATAATAGCGTAGGTTCGTGAACATACAGAAGGACAGTATTTACTTGGACACAGCTCTGGTGTTGGACATTAAGCCTGTATGAGAGAAGTATCAACACATCCAATTTGCAGTAAATACTGCAGAAAATTGCAGGATTTGCAATAAATAGAGGAAAATGACCTCTACACTTATTACCTCTACTGCCATATCAGCTGCATCCTATCTACATAAAATATGGTAGGCCTACACCATATTTTTAAAGCTGATGTTGTGGAGGGTGAAATTTTATCCAGGCATGTGTTTGAGGCAGAAAAGACCAATCAAATAATGAATGACAGAATCCTTCCACAACAGAAGCACATGATAGTAGTTCCTTGCATTTGCTGCCTACAAGCTGACCTTTATTTTCAAGAGGAGAGCAACATCTCTCCTGAATGTTGCCCACCTGGCTGGTCTACTTTTATTCATGTAATGTTGCTAAGGGTGGGGAATATGTCTGCTAATTATATTTTATTGACTTCTCCCAAGCACTTAGTAAAGTGCTCTGCACATAGTAAGCACTCAGTAAATACCACTGATTAATCCAGTAGTATCCACTTATTCAAGTGTATTTATTGAGCATTTACTGTGTGCAGAGCACTGTACTAAGCCCTTGGGAGAGCACAATACAACAATAAACAGGCACCCTGCCTACAAAGAGCTGATAGTCTAGCATTATTGAGTGCCTACCAGGTAGAGAGCACTGCTAGACACCTGGGAGAGTTCAGTCAAAAAAAAAGCGGGGTACCTGCCTGCCTTTGAGAAGCTGACAAAGCTGCTGTTGCTGCTGTTTCCCCAAAGGCCACTGATCTGTTAATCATTGGTATTTATTGAGTTCTTACCATTTGCAGAGCACTGTACTAAGCACTTGGGGAGAGTATAATATGGCAATATTGGTAGGCACATTCCCTGCCCATAATGAGTTTACAGTCTAGAGGAAAAGACAGACATTAATAAACAAATTATGGATATGTACATAAGTGCTGTGGGGCTGAGGGTGGGTGAATAGCAAGTGTTTTAAGGGTACAGATCCAAGTGTATAGGCGACATTTATATTAACGTCTGTTTTCCCCTCTCTAGATTGTAAGCTCATTGTGGGCAGGGACTGTGACTGTTATATCATGCTCTTCCAAGCACTTAGGACAGTGCTCTGAACACAGTAAGTGTTCAATAAATACAAATGACGCAGAAGGGAGAAAGACCAGAGGTAAAGATGGCTTAATCGAGAAAGGCCTTTTGGAGGAGACGTCATTTTAATAAACCTTGGAAAGTGGGGCGAGTAGATGGTCTGTTTATGAATTCTGAGTCTCTGTTTCCCTTTTTAAAAGTAAGTCCCGCCCTCCCCGCGGGAGGATTTCCCTGGCTATCAGTTCCCCTCTGAGCAGCTGCTTGGGTATCCGGGTATTATCCATTCTTCTCATGTTTCCTCATGGATGGGAAGCATATTCTGACTCCAGTTTCCTGGTTCCTTGTCATACTTTCCTTTTAGCTGGGGTTCCTTGCTTTCAGTAGAACTGTTGGGATATCTTCACAGACAGTCACCTTGTAGGCTTATTTGACCTTCTGGGGCTTGATATTGAGCTGTTTTGGTGGTTTGGGAACCACTTTAAATGATGTGCAAAACTGACAGTTTAGGGGCATAAGCAAGCAGCAACAAGTGCCAAACCTGTATGTTTTGTGGTTGAGTCCCCTGGCCTGCACCCTAAAATTTCTTTATTCCTTTCTGCCTAATAATCAGCAAAGGCATTTATTGAGAATGCATATACGGATGTATCAACCTTGTATGCAAAAAGAAAAAAATCACCCATTTGTCTCCGTATAGGAGAAGGGGGAGGAGAAATGTCATGTTCAGAAGATGAATAAGATGAAGATGAAGATAAAGAGGGCATAATAATAACTGTGGTATTTAAGTCCTTGCTCTCTGCTAACCGCTGGAGTAGACTCAGGATAACATCACACTGGTTATAGTCCCTGTCCCACATGGGACTCACAGTCTAAGATACAAGTGCAGAATTTTCTCACAAACTCACCCAAATTTGAGTCCTGTGTTGCCCAAAGTGAAATCAATCCATCAGTGGTATTTATTGAGCACTTACTTTGTGCAGAGCAGTATACTAAGTACCTGGCAGAGTCCAATACAACAGAAAAAAATGTGCATTCTTTTTGTGACTCTTCTTTAGTTTGCAAAGTTCTGTTTTGCTGAAGGATTGACTGAGTCCCTGAAGCTAAACAATGGGGCAAGACAAGGGAAGTTTCAAATGGTTAAGTGAATAAAAGTCTCATCTTACATAGTGTTTCTTTTCCTTGATAACTAACTAGGCATTAAACTTTTCAGATGTCTGCTCCAAAGTATTTACAGAACTATGCAGAGGCCCCTTGTCCATTCAGGTGATACTGACTAACCCCTGAATAATTTTTAGTCACTACACAGAAATACAAGAAAGAAAACTCTTAAAATAAAATTCTGTTTCAGATCATGGTTTTTGCTTCTAAACTTGCGTGACTGAGTAGTTTCTCTCTCCCTGCCTCCACCCCATCTCTCTCTCAACACATAGTTTGTGAGCAGGGAAATGCTCACAGATTTTAGTTCCTGGTTGTTATTTCCATCCAGTCTTTATACTATCACATTGAATCTATTTGCTGATCCCATTTCTTAGAATTGATAACAATAGGAAACTGTAATGCATGACCCTGTGCATTTAATATTTACATTTGATCATGGTAATGAGTTTTTCAAGCACGGCTTAATCTTTTCAAAGTTCTTCTAAAATCCATAAGCAAGACTTTTCTAAGGAGTCAGAAGATGATTAGTGAAAACAAAGTTCTGGAGATGTTTTTAACCGAGTAATTTTTTTTTGGCATTGGTTACCCTCATCTTTGCATTATGTTTCCAGGACTGTATGCACCTTGGTGTCATCCCGAGTTTAAATTTTTACCCATATTCACACATCGTCATCTTCAATTTGTTATTGTCACATTGCTTTAAACTGAAGGATCGTATCACAACCCAGGATGGATTGTGGATGTTTCTCCCCTCACCCAGGAAGGCTGCTTTGGATTAGGGAGAGGTCTTGGTGTGAATTAGAGGGATTTGAGACATTTGGGTTCTTGGAGGGGCCGGAAGGCTGGCAGTTTCAAAGCCAACTTGTGGAGTTGAGGCTAAGTCCATTCAATCAATCAGTGGTATTTGTTGAGCACTTACTTTATGCAGAGCCCTGTACTAAGCCCTTGGGATAGTAATAATAATAATGATGGTGTTTGTTAAGCTTTTACTGTGTGCCAGGCACAGTGCTAAGCGCTGGGGTGAATGCAAGCAAATTGAGTTGGACATAGTCACTGTCCCATGTAGGGCTCACAGTCTCAATCCTCATTTTACAAATAAGGTAACTGAGGCACAGAGAAGTAAAGTCATCTGTAAAATGGGGATTAAGACTGTGAGCCCCACGTGGTACAACCTGATTCCCTTGTGCCTACCCCAGCGCTTAGAACAGTGCTTGGCACATAGTAAGCACTTAACAAATGCCAACATTAAAGTGACTTGCAGATAAGTGGCAGAGCTGGGATCAGAACCCATGACCTTCTGACTCTTGGATCTGTGGTCTAGCCACTACACCCCTACACTGTGCTACTTCATTGTACTTTTGGGAGAGTACAATGCCAATTTGGTGGGGATTAAAACTATCCTTGGAATGCCTGGATCTGTCCTGGCTGTGGTCTGTAATATGGGGGACCCCCAAGCCATCCTGTCCTGCCCAGGGCTCTTGGCTTGACTGCACTGACTCTAGTTGGAGTATGGACATGAATGAAATGCCCCCTAAATTGAAGAGGGAACTTGGGTTAGGCCAGTGGATTTTGATTTTAGTTTTATACTAATAATAATGGCATTAGTTAAACGTGAGCTATGTCCCAAAACCTGTTTTAAGCACTGGAGTAGATACAAGGTAAGCTGGTTGTCCCACATGGGGCTCACAGTCTTAATCCCCATTTTACAGATGAAGTAATTTAGGCACAAAGAAGTTAAGTGGCTTGCCCAAAGTTCCACAGCAGACAAGTGGCAGAACCAGAATTTTTTTTAGAAAGAGGTTTTTTTCATTGCAGTTTGGTGAGGCAAGTAGCACTTACTGAAACAGCAGGCTTTGTTGCTCTTACCACGTGAGAGTGAGTCCATGAACTGAGGCAGAGGGTGAAGAAAGTGATTTAATCCACAAATTTGAAGTCAAGTGTTAATTTTAGCTAGCCAGTCTCATAAGCCATTAGCTAACCATTTCATAGAGAAATAGCGTGACCTGATGGAAAGAGCCTGGTCCTGGAACTCAGAGGATCTGGGTTCAAATGTTGGCTCCACCATTTGCCTGCTGTGTGACCTTGGGCAAGTCACTTCACTTGTCTGGAAAATGGGGTTAAGACTGTGAACCCCATGTGGGACAGGGATTGTGTCCCACCCAATCATCTTGTATCTACCCCAGCGCTTAGTTCAGTGTCTGGCACATAGTAAGCACTTAAATACCAAAGTTACTATTATTTTAATTATTTTATTAGCCAATCCCCATTTTGTTACCCATAAGAATCAAGATTATGTTAATAATAATAATGTTGGTATTTTTTAAGCACTTACTATGTGACAAGCACTGTTCTAAGTGCTGGGGCAGATACAAGGTAGTCAGGTTGTCCCACGTGGGGCTTACAGTCTTCATCCCCATTTTACAGATGAGGTAACTAAGGCCTAGAGAAGTTAAGTCATTTGCCCAAGGTCACATAGCTGACAAGCGGCGGAGCCGGGATTAGAACCCATGACCTCTGACTCCCAAGCCCAGGCTCTTTCCACTAAGCCACACTGCTTCTCTGTTCCCTCATATGCATCAATTACGCTGATCTCTCCTTTATTTAAAGCCTAATGATTTCCTTCCTTCATAATTTTCATCCTCCCTGGCCTGAGAAAAAGAGAGAGGGGCCAGAGGAAGGAAATCCACTTACTACATCTTGACATTTCACATTCTGTATAGAGCCACATCTTCTATTCTCCTACACACATAAGAAATCCATGCTCTGAGGTTGCTGAGGATTATAGTATTTCTTCTGCTATGTGTCAATCACTGTTCTCAGTCCTGGAGTAGATATAAGATAATCAGGTTGAGTGCAGTCCCTTTTTATGATATTTGTTAAGCACTGTGTGTCAAATACTCTACTAAGCATGAGGTAGATACAAATTAATTAGGTCCGATACACTCCGAGTCCCGCATGGACTCTCAGTCTAAGAGGAAAGGTATTCAATCCCCATTTTCGGGTGAATAAACTGAAACGTAGAGAAGTTAAGTGACTTGCCCACGGTCCCACAGGATGCATTTGACAGAGCTGCATTTAGAACACAGGTCCTCTGATTTCCAGACCCATGCTCTATCCACTAGGCTATGCTGCTTCCCAGTGTGACAGATGAAAGCAGATGGAGAGTCATTATATGGGTTTTGTTAGGTTTTGTTAGAGAAAGGTTGGTGGGTACCTCTTACCCAAAGCATTTTCATAAATCGGTCGTGAGCAGCAAAGTCTTTTGTAAGGATATTTTCCCTTTAAAAGAAAAAGAGCTGATAGAGTACGGTTGTACTCTAGGGAAAAGTGAAATAAAATTGATGCATCATTAAGTTAAAAAAATTAAAGGCCTCATAACTTTTATTTTGCACATAGAGAATCTCGTTGTGAGCACATATGGTGGCCAAGCAGGGAACAAAAATAATTACTTTCATCAGATTGCATAAAGGAAGAACCATTGGAAACGCCTCCAGAGAAGAAAGGGGAGAAAAGCCAACCTCTCTCACAGACAGAATGGCCATATATCTGTAATTATATCTATATAATCTGTATCTCTCTCTATATAACTATATGCATTTAGATAAAGTTGAATAGAAGAAACCCCTTCAAAAAGCCTGCTTGTATGACACTTTCCCAACTGCTAGAGGTTGTTAGATAGCAATTAACCAGTCAATGGTATTTATTGAGCATTTACAATGGGCAGAGCCCTGTAATAAATGCTTGGGAGAGTACAGCATAAGGAAGTTAGTAGAAGTGTGCCCTACCCATAATGAGTTTATGGTTTAGAGGGGGAGACAGACGTTAATATAAATAAATGTTGCAGATGTGTACATATGGGCTATGGGACTGAGAGAGGGGTGAATAAAGGGTGCAAATCCAAGTACAGTTGCCACATAAACGGAGTGTCCTGCCCAGAGATCCTACATGATGTACTTCTTCCAAAAAAAAAGTAAATTAAGTGCTCACTCTGTGGTGTCCCATACAGCTGTCAGTTCAGACTGAGAGAGATTCCAGGGACCCATTCAGTGTACTTTGGCAATATTGTGCACCTGTCGTAGACTGTAAGCTCATTATAGACAGGGTATTACTGTTATATTGTCCTCTCCCAAGCAGTTAGTGCAGAGCACTACACAAGTAAGCACTCAATAAATGCGATTGATTGATTGTCATGGCCAAAACTCAGAGCAAGTGGGTGAGTTCAGTGATAGTTTGAAACCTTGTGCCTATCATTCTCCCCCAAAGAGGAAGCAAATAATATAACTCTGTGCTCTTATTTTTATTTGAAAAAAATCTAGTTAGTGAAATTCAAAGAAAAGTTTGTTCCCTGCCTTAAAATTTCAAAGATACCCGAGAGCTGTGGGTTGTAGGTTTTGTGCACACACAATGCACTGATCAGAGACTTTTGCAGGATCCCAGCATGATGTTTTGAATGACGCTGCTAGAGTAGCCTAAGAAAATTGAAGACACTCTTCTTTTCTTGTTTGAGGATTTCACAATGAGGAATAAAACAGGATTTGGTTTAAAGGTCCATCATAAAATAAATCAACACCAAGATAAGTAAGAAACATTTGAAATCCTAGGTGATCTGACAATGGTATGCCTTTGCCTGAAAGAAACTTAAGAATGCCAGTGGAAGAAGTGGATTTACTATCCTGGAGTTTAAGTAGTTTAACTTAATCCTGAATAGACAAACAGATGCTCACACCATAGGACTAGCTTCTGGAGCTGTCAGTACTTATTATTGCAAAGATCAGATGAGACAACATTATAATTAGCTCTCACGGAAAGAGTCAGAGACAAATGCACTTTGGAATACTTGGTCTACCTGGAAAATGAATGAAAACTGCTTCAGTGTGCTTTATAGCCAGGTGGTTTGTATGAATTATATTATTCCAGGCCTTATCCATCCGATCAATTATATTTATTGAATGTTTACTATGTGCCCAGCACTGTACTAAGCACTTGGGAGAGTATAATATAACAGAGTTGGTAGACACATTCCCTGCCCATAATGTGCTTACAGTTGTGGCTCAGTGGAAAGAGCACGGGCTGGGGACTCAGAGATCATGGGTTCAAATCCCAGCTCCGCCGCTTGTCAACTGTGTGATTTGGGGCAAGTCACTTAACTTCTCTGTGCCTCAGTTCCCTCATCTGTAAAATGGGGATGAAGACTGTGAACCCCACATGGGGCAACCTGATGACCTTGTATCCTCCCCAGCGCTTAGAACAGTGCTTTGCACCTAGTAAGCGCTTAACAAATGCCATCATTATTATTATTAAAGAGGTGGGTATGTTTAGAGAAACACCATTTCTTTCTCTGTCCTTCTTCCTCTCCCCCATTTCCCCCCAAGTTGTTTTTTTGCCTATCATTTGTTAAGTGCTTACTACATGCCAGGCACTTCTACTAAGACCTGGGCAGATACAAGTTAATCAGGTAGGACCCAGTCCCTCTCTTAATCCCTGTTTTACAGATGAACTAACTGAGGCACAGACAAGTGAAGTGACTTGCCCAAAGTCTCACAGAAGACAAGCTGCAGAGGTGGGATTAGAACCCAGGTCTTCTGACTCCTAGCCCCATACTGTTTCCACTAGACTACACTGCCTCTCAGCCAGTCCCCTTCCCATTCTTCTCGTCCTACTGTAGTATCCTGTGGATCATTTAGAAGAATCTGAGACTTGTTCACCACAGTGGGGAAAAATTGTTTTCTATATATTTTTTGGCTTTTTCTAGGCCATGTCATCAAACTTGTCTCGGGTGGTGGCTTTGTATGGAGGTTTGCCTCAGAGAAGTCAAGCTACAATGAGAGGAATAATTTTAAAATTCAAAATCCTGCCAGGAAACTGCATTATTTGAGGCCACAAAACTTGTTTGCTCATGGTACTATTTCTCCCCAGATCCCTCTCATTTTTCTGATCCCTCTCATTTTTCTTCTCCCTTTTAACTCCTCTCTTCCCTCGTCATTCTCCATTCACAGTTCTAAAAGAACGAAATCCTTTCTGAACTGGCTCATTCATCCGATTTTCAAATGGCATAATCGCTCCTTGTGTAGCAAACAATGGAAAAATGACTTCCTGTAAATGTCATAATGAGAGAGGGTGGTAAGAAGGATTGGTCAAGGGCAAGGACCCACTACTCAAGTGGAAAACTATTGCGGTTGTGTACGTGTATGCACGTGTCTATGTTAATAACAGAGAGTTCTTTTGGCAGAAATGCAGACCCTCATTTACCTCAGCAACATTGCATGCCGATCACTCTCAGCAAACAGTTCAGACTTCTGATTCCTTCCTGAAGCTCCTTCTGCCCTGAGCTGTACCCTTTCTTCCTCGTGGTGACTTTGCAAACTACTTGGTGGACAAAATCAAAAACAAAGTTTCCTCACCTTCTCAAGTCCCTCCCACCCTATCTCCTTCTCACAAGAGGAGCTGTCCCTCTCACGCTTTCAGAATCGACTTCCTCTCCCTGTGTTTTTGACCCCATCCCGTCTCACCCCTTGTGACTATGTTTCTTCCCTCCCTGATCACCATCGTCACTCTCTAGTAGCTCCTACCCCAGTGCCTTCAAATACGCTCACAACTCCCCATCCCAATAAACCTTCCCTGGATCCCAGTGAATCCTCCAGCTATTGATCCTTCTCCCCCTCATTTTTTTATGGTATTTGTTAAATGCTTACTATGTGCTGGGCACTGTACTAAAAACCGGGGTTGATAAAGGATAATCAGATTGTAGTGACCCCACATGGAGTCACAGTCTTAATCCCCATTTTATAGTTGTGGTGAGGCCCAGAGAAGTGAAGTGACTTGCCCACAGTCACGCAGCAGATAAGTGGTGGAGCCGGGATTAGAATCCAGATCCTCTGACTCCCAGGCCCCAAATCTTTCCAGTAGACCGTGCTGCTTCTTCCTTCTTGCCATTCCTAGCCAAACTCTTCAAATGGATTTCATACACCCACTGCTTCCACTTCCTCTCCTCCAACTCTCTTCTTCTACATTCTACAATCCAGTTTCTGCCCTCTGCAGAAGGTCCCCAATGACGTCCTTGCCAAATTCAGTAGACTCTCCATTATCCTAAGCTCCTAAATCCCTTGGCTGCCTTTTGACACTGCAGACGATTCCTTTCTTTTGGAAATACTATCATCTAGCCTTGGATTTGTTGACACAATTCTATTCTGTTTCCCTTCTCTCTCCCTGGATGTTCCTTCTCAAGCTCACCAGCACTTCTTGTTACTCGTCAAGTAATTGTGTGCCCCTCAGAGCTCTATTTTGGGTCTCTTTCTCTTCCAATGTTCCACTTGACCACTCCTTTGGAAAGTTTGTCCACTCCTGTGGCTGCAACTACCTCTTCTAAAACTACCGGGCCCGCCTTGACTTCTATCTTTCTCTCTTTTTGTCTTTCTGCTATCTTTCATTTCCTTCTGTTTTCTGGACCTACCTATACCCATTTCTGCTGGCATCCCACATTCAGTATGTCCAAAACCAAACTCATCTCTCCAACCTTCTCACACACCCCAGATCCTCTTCTGCATCCAATTTACCCTTCACAGTTGGCAACACCAACATCTTTCCTGTTTCTGAAGCCCACATTTTCTTTGGTTCCTCCTAATCTTTCAAACTGCATATTCAATCCCCTTTTCTCCATCCAGACACCACAGTGCTTACCTAGGAACCTGTCATAAGCCAACTACTGCAGCAGCTTACTCTCTGAACTTTCTGCTTCCATTCTCTTTCTTCTCTGGTCCTTACTTCATTCTACTGCCCAGATAATTTTTCTAAAAAGTCATTTTCCACACCTCTCCCCACTCCTCAAAATCTCCCCATGGTGGCCTATTCTCAACATTAAGAAGCTCTTGAGCATTGGCTTTATTGTACTCAAAGTGCTTTCTCCTTCCTACCTCCATATTCACCCTCTTTTCCCACTGCACTGCACCCCAACTCATACTTTAATTCTTCTTCATATGAACTACTCTCTGGGCCTTATTCTTGTTTCACCGTCAGCTCACAACTTTGTCCCTACCTGGAACTCCCTCCCACTTCGATCCAACAAGCCACAGCTCTCTCCATCTTAAAAGTCTTTCTGAATTAACATCTCCCCCCTTTGCCCAAAGAAACTTCCCTGATTAATCTTTTCTCTCCTAGTTTACTTCCCCACTCCAATTTCACTTTTAATAGCCCTATTTTCTAATGTCTACATTCTGCTAGAGTAATTGACAGTGTTGTTCTGTTTAGTAGCTCATGTTTAATGATCAAAAGCATCAATGTAGAAGAATTGCAGCTTCTGTAAATGATTAAAAAAAAATTCTGCTTTGGCTTTTTTGTCTGTTGATCAGCCATCCCTATTAAGACTGAAAAGAAACCTAGTGAACTGTTCAGGAGAACTGGAGTAACCTGTTCCTGTTGGGACTGAATACGCAAAATTTAATGATAAGCACAAAGCCTATTCTTTGTCCGGTAGATGCATTCCTAGTCATGCATATGAAGGCACATGGATATACATGATCATTCACATACACACACACACATACACATCCATAAAGAACGTAGATTACAGGAAAGCACAGAACTGCAAATGAGGACACCTGGATTGTAATCCTGACTCTTTCTTGCCTGTTGTATCACCTTGGACAGGTCACTTAACTTTTATGAGTTTCCACATCTGTAAAATGGACATTAAATAATAATAATTGTGTTATTTAAGTGCTTGTTATTGGCTATGCACCACTACTAAGTGGTGGGGTAAATACAAGATAATCAGGTCAGACACAGTTCCTGACATACTTAAGGCTCACATTCTAAGAGGGCAAACAGATATTTAACCCCCATTTTACAGATGAGGAAATTAAGGTCAAGAGAAGTTAAGTGATGTTCCTAATATCACACAGCAAGCAAGTGGTGGAGCCAGAATTAAAACCCAGGTCCTCTGAATCCCAGGCCCATGCACGTTTCCCAGGGCCACACAGCTTCTTAGATTCTTCCTTAGATTCTAAGCCCCATGTGGAGCAGTGACTTTGGATAGCTGATTTTGTTATATCTACCCAGTGCTTGCCATATAAAAAGCACTTAAATGCTACACAGGCATGGAAAGATTGTGAGGTCCCAAAAAATGATGCAAAGTCCTAGATGATTTTTTAATGGTATTTAAGTGTTTACTACGTGCCAGGCACTTTAATGAGTGCTGGGGTACAGAAAACTAGCAGAGTTGGTGTTAGAACCAAGTTACTCTCAGGCCCATTGGCCACACTGGGATTGTAAAAGTGAGTTGAACCTATGTTCTGCCTGTTACTCATTAGTTTTGCCTGTCCCCAGTTTGAAAATGATGGAGACCTGAGAAGTATCTCTTCATTGGGTGGGAAGACTGAAACCCAAGTCTATAGAACCTTTCACCTGTTTCTGTGACTGGGCTGTACATGATCCAAATGAAGCCTGAAACAAAGCTTTAACCATCCTCTTCCTCATTTTTCAGTTCCCTTTGGGTTTGTGTCCATAGACATCTGACTCAGAGTAATGTCGTTATCTTTATATAGATCTTATCTTTTGGGGGAACCTCCATCAATCAGTGGTATGTATTGAGTGTTTACTATGTGCAGAGCATTGGACTAAGAACTTGGGAGAGTGCAGTGCAACAGAGTTGGTAGACATTTTCATTGTCCACAAGGAGCTTTCAGACTGACATTAATATAAATAACTTACAGATTTGTAAACAAGTGCTGTGGGACTGAGGTGGAGTGAATATCAAGTGGTTACAGGGTACAGATCCAGGTGCACAGGTGATGCAGAAGGGAGGCGGAATGGGGGAAAAGAGCGGTTCTAATACCTTGGTACAGGTGGGTCTTAATAAGGCTTTGAAGATGGAGAGAGTGGTAGTCTGCTTGTCACACATAGAGGAGGAGAGAGAGTTCCAGGCCAGAAAGAAGATGTGGGCAAAGGGCTGGTGGTGAGAGAAATGAAATTAAGGTATAGCGAATAGGTGAGTGTTAAGAGGAGCAAAATGTGCAGCCTGGGATGTAATAGGAAGCATATTTGCTTTGATTTATTGTGTATTCTATTCTCTCCACTTTTTACTTGTATTTTGGAATTTTTGTCTGTGTATGTCTCCCATTAATCATATCATGTTCAAGACCTTTAAGAACAGGATTTTTAGTACTTTTGGAAAGCCCCCAAGTGCCTAGTGCAGTGCAAAATGCACACAGTAGGCATTTAATAAATGCTGTTATGATGATGCTCATGCTATTTAGCTATTCAAAAACTTAAATTTTGTAGGTAATGTCACCCAAGAGGAAACAAAACTGTGTTAGAGAATTAGCCAATCCAAAAAGCAGATCAGGGTTTTTCTAGCTGTAGAAAAATGTAATTGCCAAAACTGTTTGAAACATCTGTGAGAAACATTAGCTGCTCAACTGGCACATTCTCCTCCTCCTAAGCCCTTCAGCATGAACAATAGGAATAGGAAAACAGTGTCATGTTGGAAGAAAGTTCAGTTCATGTGTAGTTGTTTAATAGTTTATGTCATAGCATGCTGAAAACATTTTGGGCAACTCCGCTCTGATAGTTACCCTGGCTAGCAAAGTTTTTGGCTTGGGTAATTTGTAGTGTTTTGGGACTGGTACTCAAAAATAATTGACTACAGAATGATTTGGGACATCATGTAGTTTTCAACTGTTAAACTTAGGTGAGGTGGTATTAATCAATGGAGTGAGTGGCCTTTGGGGACAAGAAATTGGCATCAGGAGTGAATACTTTGTAAATTTGACCAAGACTGTATATTTTGTGTGATCAAATGCCTAGTAATAATCAAATGCTTGATAATTAAGCAATAGTGGGAAAGCGGTGAGGCCTAGAGAATAGAGCATGGACTTGGGAGTCAAAAGGATGTGTTTGCCATTCCTGGCTCTTCAACTTGTCTGCTGTGTGACCTTGGGCAAGTCACTTAACTTCTCTTTGCCTGTTACCTCATCTGCAAAATCGGGATTAAGAATATGAGCTCTGTGTGGGACTTGGACTGTGTCCAACTTGATTAGCTTGTATCTACCCCAGCATTTAGTATAGTGCCTGGTACATAGTAAGTGCTTAAATACCATAAAAGAATTTAGTCTACTTTTTTTTTTTAACCATTCCAAGTTTTCGATATTCGATTGTCCCATTTATCCCATAACAGTGTGATTAGTCACCTTTTTTTGGACAAGACTTCCTGAATAAATATTTATTAACCTAAGGGTGAGTGAGAACAGGAATGGGGCTTTCATTTTCCTGGGAGTAGATACATTCCTTTCATAGCAGAGCTGCTTCACAGCACTACTACCCAGATAAAACAGGGGGAGTGAACAGCTCTTGAACGTTCTTAGCCATCACAAAAACTTTACAGGATAAGAATGGGCTACGCCTCATGCACTTTCTTATCCTGATCCTTAACAGCTTTCCTATGACTAACTGGGGGTAAGCATAGTATTATGTTTGTGTGCAATTTGATAATGTTTAAAGGTCAAGAAAACATTTAGCCTTGGTATCGATTTTACATACAGAGTATCTGTGACCACAATTAGTGTATTATAACATTTTCTTAAAATACAGAGAACAAATAGCTTTTAAGTTCAAGAAAACGTCTGCCATTGGCATGGATTTTACATTTAATTAGTTTACCAGTGACCACAATTAATGCACTGTTCAAAAAATTTTATTAAAATGCAGAGATAATTCCTAGAGTAATTATTCAACCCCCATGGATGCAGTGGACTGTACTTAACATAGGGATTATGTTCTGGAATTATCCCATGTTATGGGAAGATCACTTAAGAAGAATTGATTCATTGGGAATTAACTGGTTAGAGGTAGATGTATTGATTTATTCCTTCATTCAATCATATTTATTGAGCACTTACTGTGTGCAGAGCACTGTACTAAGCGCTTGGAAAGTACGGTTCGTCAACAGATAGAGACGATCCCTAACCAGCAACGGGCTCACAGTCTAGAAGGGGGAGACAGATAACAAAAGAAATCAAGTAGACAGGCATCAGTACCATCAAAATAGAAAAATGGAATCATAGATATATATACATCATTAATAAAATGAAGTAAAAAATATGTACAAAGATATGCAAGTGCTGTGGGGAGGGGAAGGGTGTAGAGCAGAGGGAAGGAGTTGGGGCAATGAGGAGGGGAGGAGGGGCAGAGGAAAATGTGGGGGCTCGGTCTGGGAAGGCCTCCTGGAGTAGGTGAGCTTTCAGTAGGGCTTTGAAGAGGGGAAGAGAGTTAGTTTGGTGGATGTGAGGAGGGAGGGCATTCCAAGTCAGAGGTAGGACGTGGGCCAGGGGTCGACGGCAGGACAGGCGAGAACGAGGCATAGTGAGGAGGTTAGTGGCAAGGATGGTATCTAGTCAATTATTCAATTGCCATTTTGCTTAAAGCATCAAGTGAGAACCCAGTTGCTTCACATAGCAATATGGCCTGCATTTTTTATACATTTTTTGCACTTTGGACAGAGTGTGTTTCCACTACAAATTCTGGCTCAAGTGTTAAGGAATTACAGAACATTCATACAGTAATACTAGGCTGTTTTTATTACAGCATGTTGCTGTGTTGGAAGAAACAGCTTGTGCACATGTGTGGGTGACTCAGAGCCCTCTCACCAGCCACATCTGCCTCATGGCATTTCTTAAAACAAACTAACCGCTGCTTTAATAGTAAGCCCGCTGAGCCCATGGGATGTAAAGAAAAATCCACCCTAAAATGTTTGTGAGCTTTTACCCGCCCAATCTGCTTCTCTACATAAAAATGGTAATTGTCTGTGCTTTCCTAATTTAACACAATCAGCAGCAGGAACTTTAATGGCAAAAACTATTGTCTTATTAATGAAAAGTCAATGTGTGCATGTCCATGTGTGTGCGTGCTTGGTGGGTTCATAAGCAGACTTTTATAGGGCGAAAGTTGTATACTCTTTCTTTCCTCAAGTATACATTTCTTCCAAAGCAGCACTTGGGAACTGGAGACTAAACCACACTTCAGTAGAAGTAGATAGGATGACTATTTATCAGGTTTTATACTAGACAGATTGGTTTCAACTGGTCCATTTCCTGGCCAGCATTGATATGGCACTGAAACCTTCTGCTGCTTTTATTTTAAAACCCAAGCCTCCTTCCACCTTAGCTCCTGACATTTAGTCCCACAGCTGGGGAAGCAGATTTATAAACACTTGCTAGGTGAACACAAAGCCTTCAGAGCAAAGGATGGGATCACAAGTCCCATCCAGCAACATGTTCCACATTCTGTATTATTACGTCAATTTCTTCCTTTAAAAAAAGTCCCATCCTGCATCAACCCAATTTACTTATCGGAATCTAGATTTAAGAGAGGCTAAATATGCCTAAATTAGAGCTAATTCACAGGAGTATCACCAGCCTAATCAGAATGTCCTAAAGTAAACAAATGTTATTTATCAGAACTTCTGCCTGGAAAATATGGAAGAGGAGAATAAACTGTTAACAAGTTGCTAGAAACACTGACACCTACATACAACTGTCACATCAACACTTCCCAAGCAAGCTGGCACCCTCAGACAATGGAGGCATTGTTCCTCATAATCGGGCCAATCTCACACATCCTGGAAGCGGGCACCCTCATCTCCTTAAACCAGCGGATTTTCAGTTGACAAATGGACTTTGTCTCGGTTTCGAAATGCAGGAAATTCTGAGGGCCCTTCAAAGAGAAACACAGGGCACCACTGTATCTGTCTCAACAATCAATCTTGTTTGCTCTTGTACCAACATGGAAGGAGTGGGGAGAGTTATAATAATGGGCAAAAGGAACTAGTCAGTGCCCTGCAGGACTACAAGATCCAGATCCATACCTTCTTATTAATAATAATAATAACAATTTGGGCATTTATTAAATGCCAGGCACTAAACTAAGTGCTGGGGTGGGTAAAGAAAACTGTGCTGGACACAGTCCTTGTACCCTGTGGGGCTCTTAATCCCCATTTTACAGATGAGGTAACTGAGACCCAGAGAAGTTCATTCATTCATTCAATCCTACATATTGAGGGCTTACTGTGTGCAGAGCACTATACTAAGCGCTTGGAAAGTACAATTCAGCAATAGAGAGAGATAATCCATGCACATACCGGGCTTACAGTATAGAATTTAAGGGGCTTGTCCAGGGTCATATTCCAGACAAGTGACGGAGCCGGGATTAGAGATCAAGTCCTTCTGATTCCCATGACTATGTTCTTTCCACTAAGCCATGCTGCTTCTCTAGCACTTACTATGTGTCAAGCACTGTTCTAAGTGATGTGGTAGATACATGTAAACTACGTTGAACACAGCTCCTATCCAACATGGGGTTCACAGTCTTTGTAGGAGAGAGAATGGGGTTGTTTGTTTTTATGGTATTTGTTAAGCGATTACTATGCACGAGGCACAGTACTAAGTGCTGGGGTAGATACTAGCTAATCAGGTAGGACAATCCTGGGTGTCATGTAGTTTGACCGTTGAAATTTAGAATCATAAATGTATAACATGCTCCAAAATGCATCCCTTTGGATGAAGAATGTGTGGGAGAAAGTGTTCAGAGTATTTTAAACTCTGCTCCTTCCCCAACCTGTAATTTATTTTAGTGCCTGGCTCCTCTGCTAGATTGAAGCTCCTTGAGGGTAGGGATCATGCCTCCTCACTCTGTCATCCTCTCCCAAGCACTTAGTACAGTGCTTTGCACAGAGTAAGTGCTCAATAAATATTTTTGTTTGATTGATGGATGAGTTTATGATGGTTTCCCCTTCAAAAAATCAAAAAACTGAAAGTTCCCTGGTTCAGTAGCCTGCTTTCTAGAATTGCTGGTGTACTGCAGCTTCAGAAAGATATAAAAGGGCCCTGATCCTCACTTCTGAACTATAAGGACCAAACAATATCACAGTGAGAAGCAGCATCGCCTGGGGAGAGAGCAGAGGCCTGGAAATCAGAAGGTCATGGGTTCTAATCCTGGATCTGCCATTTGTCTGCTGGGTGACTTTGGGCAAGTCACTTAAGTTCTCTGTGCCTCAGTAACCTTATCTGTAAAATGGGGAATAAGACTGTTAGCCTCATGCGGGACAGGGACTGTGTCCAAACTGATTATCTTCTAGACGGTAAACTTGTTGTGGGATGGAAACGTGTGTACCAACTCTGTTATATTGTAGCCTCCCATCCCCTTGTACAGTGTTCTGCACACAGTCGACTGAAGTATAGAAAAGAGAAACAAAGCATTAATTTCTTACCATTTCTAATGGAAAATGCCCTATTATATAGTAAAAATAATCCTAAATGGCAACTCCTGAATATTGACTGTGCCCCATGGTGACTATCGTCAGGTTGCAGTGACAATTTCTCCATTGTCGCTAGATTTTCAATATTCAGTTTTCACAGATGTGACCTAAGTGGTCAAATTTGAACATAATTCTCATTATCAACCACTTCGATGATTTAAAACCAAGAGCTAAATCACCACCAGTAAATTGAATTTTAGCACAACTGGTGAAAATGAAATTGAGGTCAAAGCCTCAAATTTCTGAAGAAATATGATCCCCAAGTGTGCCTCCAAACTATCTCTGGTGAAGAGGTCACAGAAGTTGGGGTTTTTAAATTGCTGTATTTAGATTCGCTTCTCCTTTGCCAAGAAAATATCCCTGAAAGCAGATGATTTCTACTAGAAAATATCCCTGAAAGCAGATGATTTCTACTTTAGTTAAAAACATTTTGGATAACTGAGTTTGCAAATTAGGCTCAGTTAGTGGTCTTTGGAAGGCTGCCAAGACCCCTCTTCCAGAAGGCATTCCTCGACTAATCCTTATTAGCCACCCGACATATATTAGTTCACTTATTCCATTTATCTTTTAAATTTGCAATTTCATTTTTTAATTCTCTCTTTTCCTGTGGTTTCCAAAGGTATCTGTGTTTTCCAGGTGCTTTCTAGGAAGGTATAAAATTTATATCCACTGTTAGATTATTAATTCCTTGAGGGCAGGGACTTGTTTATGGGATTAAGACTGTGAGCCCCATGTGGGACTGGGACTGTATCCAACCTGATTAGCTTGTGTCTACCCCAGTGCTTGACACATAGTAAGCACTTAACAAGTACCATCATTATTTTTTTTTTTGCATACTCTCAAGGGCTCAGTAATCAATCAATCACTGGTATTAATTAAGTGCTTACTATGTGCAGAGCACTGTTCTAAGCACATGAGGAGAGTACACTACAGTAGAATTAGCAGACACGTTTTCTGTACCATAATGAGTAAGGATTATGTACAGAAGCAATATTACTTGCCTACTCTATGACCCATCTGTAAAATGGGGATAAAATCTCCTGCTTAGGTTGTGAGCCCCATGTATGACAGGGACTGTGTCTGACCTTCTTTACTTGTATCTACCCCATACAGGGTACAATACTTGGGAAATAGTAAGTGCTTATCAAATATCACATTTTTATTTATCATTGTTATTCTTAGGCACTGAGTAAATCCTGATGAGTGAATTTTTGACTGAGTGCCAAGGATATCCAAGTGTTGGTGGATTTGGGATAACTGCAATTAAAAGGGGTTTTGAGGGTCAGAGTCAGACCTTGAATCCTTAGAGCATTGAGAAGAATCAATCAATCAGTCAATCATTCGTATTTATTGAGCATTTAACTGTGGGCAGAATATTAAGTGCTAGTGTTTATAGTACAATAGAGTTGGTGGACAAGATCCCTGCCCTTAAGAAGCAGCAGCATGGCCTAGTGGGAAGAGCATGGGCCTGGGAGTCAGAGGACTTGGCTTCTTAATCTGGCTCTGCCAGTTGCCTATTGAGAGACCTTGGGCAAGTCACTTCACTTCTCTGTGCCTTAGTTTCCTCAACTGTAAAATGGGGAGTAAGTGCCTGTTCCTCCCTCCTACTTAGACTGCGAGCACCATGGGGAAGGGGGACTGCCTTCGGCCTTCATCTTTTATCTGCCGCAGTGTCTTGACACAGTAAGCTCTTAACAAATACAATAATACTAATATGGAGTTTGCAGTCTAGTGGGAGAGACAGACACTAAAATAAATTAGAGGCAGTGGAAAGGTAGAATAAGGATATGTACATAAGTGCTTTGAGGATGGGGTGAGTAATCAAAGTGCTTAAGAAGTAGAGGCTTAAATCTTAGGTGATGCAGAAGGGAAGGCAAATAGGATAGAGAAAAGAAAACCTAGTCAGGGAAAGCTGCTTGGAGGAGGTATGATTTTAGTAGGGCTTTGAAGATGGGGAGAATGATGGGCTGTCGGACATGAAGGCGCAGGGAGTTTCAGGCAGGAGGGTGGGGTGAGCCAGGAGTCGGTGAGACAAGATTAAGGAGCAGAGTCCGTGTTGGTGGACTTTTGTGAAGCACTGACCCTGGTTTGGGAAGAGTTGTTAACAGGCATGAAGAAAAAGCCTTCCTTGTGTTTTTTGGGAGAGTAGAAGTCAATTGTTGTTAAGCAGAAATCTTTGGAAACTTTTATCAGTCAATCAATGGTATTAATTAAGCCGTCATTTTTATGAGCACTTAATGGTGTACAGTAAACTGTACTTATCACTTGGGAGAGTATAACATAAAGTTGGTAGACATATTCCATGCTCACAACAAGCTGTGTGGAGAACATTGTATTAAGTGCCTGGGTGAATACATATGTTCCCTGCCCATAATAAGTTTACATTATTTCCTGTTGTTCATAATGTTTATGACTTTTTGGTATAGTCAATCATCCTATTTATTGAGAACTTAACTGTGTGCAGAGCACTGTATTAAGCACTTGGGGGAGTACACTGCAACAGAGTTGGTAGTCACGTTCCCTGTCCACAAGGAGGTTACAGTCTAGAGGGGGACTCAGACTTTAAAATAAATTCTGGGTATATAGAGAAGTATTGTGGGACTGATATTATTCATGTTTAATAACTCAGTTTGAGTTCAGGTTAATATAGCTAAATCTATTCATGATTCAGTTCTTTCTCGGAAGAAAATTTTCAAATGATATCTTTCTAAAACCCTATGGGAACAGGTTGCTGCCCCTAACGATGATGTCATTTGGAGAGTCTTCACAGATCATTGTATTCTTTTGTTCAGATACTTGAAATTGTAAACTAAATTGATCTTTATGCTCAAATTGTATGTTTTGAATGTAATCTTTCAAATCCAAATATCTATGAAGTGTTTTGGGCCTTTTAAGAAGTAGTTGAGATTCAGATGCTAAGGACTGTATACTATTTTGTAGCTGAAGGTTCTGCTTAAAAGTGTGATCAATGGTACAGATAATATTTAGTATGTTTATCTTAATATTTCCAGACGGGGTGGTACCAATGGGAAGTATTTAGCGATAAGGCAGGATATCCTACTCACTCAGAATAAGAGGCAGACTGCTGTGTTGATTCAAGACATCCTGGACTGACAGTCATCTGATAGTCTTTTTTTTTAAATGGTATTTCTTAAGTGTTTACTATGTGCCAGGCATAGTCAGTTTGGAAAAAGTCCCCACCCTACATGGGGCTCACAGTCTTAATCCCCATTTTACAGATGAGGTACCTGAGGGACAGGGAAGTGAAATGACTTGTCCGAGGTCACTTGGCAGACAAGTGGCAGAGCCAGGATTAGAGTCCAGGTCCTCTGACTCCTACGCCTATGCTCCTTCCCCTAGGCCACACTGCATCTCTGCTACTGCCCAAGTGTAAGTCTGTAATCTTAAACTGGCAGGGTCACAGCTGCCTTGATAAGCAGCCTCCAAGACTTCAAGAACGCTCAACGAGAGGCTTTTGGAAAAGGAGACATCAACTATCCTTGCTCCAAGTCAACATCGTAGCATCCCTAAAGAAGAATACCAACATGATCAGAGGATAGAGTCTTTTCTGAGTTAGCCATCTATTAGGTAGCCATCAGAATTGGGAGGTTGGGTCAACCTGGTTTTATAAAAAAGTGAATCAAAGCAAAAATTAAACAATTTCCTGCCAAAGTACATCCTCCTCATTGCGGGCAGAGAATTTATGTGTTATATTGAACTCTTCCAAGTGCTTAATCCAGTGCTCTGCACACCGTAAGAGCTCAATAAATACAATTGATAGATCGATTGATCTGGCAGGAATCCTAAGAAACTTGCCGTCTACGAATCAGGCTAAGGAATGTGGATAGCCGGGGATGGTAAACCAGGGCTGATGAGAGACTGTAAGCTTGTTGTGGGCAGGGAATGTGTCGGTCTATTGTTATATTCTCCCAAGCGCTTAGTACAGTGCTCTGCATACAATAACTGCTCAATAAATACAGTTGAATGAATGAATGAATAAATGAGTCCAAGACTAGGTTGCCCACCACAAAGCCATGACCTCAGCTGGGCAGAACATTCTAGGTGGTTAGAGTAAACAGCACCAGGCACCACAAAATATTCAGTACAGCAACACATCAATAATAATAATAATTATGGTATTTGTTAAGCACTTACTATGTGCCAGGCACTGTTCTAAGCGCCGGGGTAGATATCAGGTTAGACACAGTTCCTGTCCCACATAGGGCACACAGTCTTAATCCCCATTTTACAGATGTGGAAACTAAGGCCCAGAGAACTGAAGTGACTTTCCCAAGTTCACACAGCAGACAAGTGGCAGAGCTGGGATTAAAACCCATGACCTTCTGACTCCTAGATCCGTCCTCTATCCATTAGGCTCTGCTGCTTCTATAAATAACCTTTTTGTGTGCCCTGTGTTGCTGGGATGGAGGATTTCCCATTGGCCTTTGCAACCCCACAAGCACCCAGGGGTTAACCTCACAGTCAGCAGCGGCAATATGAAGGAAAACTGTAGAGGTGGTCAGAAGAGATAGAGAAGGAATCCTATAGCGATGCATGAACTCACCACATGTCTGCTGTGTGACCTGGGGCAAATCCCTTAACCTCTCTGAGCCTCAGTTTCCTCACCTGTAAAATGGGAATAAAGACTGTGAGCTCCATGTGGGACAGGGATTGTGTCCAACCCAATTACCTTATATCTACCTTAGTGTTTAGAACAGTGCTTGGCACATAGTAAATGCTTAACAAATACCACAATTATTATCTTCTAAACCCCTTCTAAACCCCTGCCCCACCATTGAGATCGAGACTCTATGGAGCGTAGAGAACTTGCTAAAATGGGACAGCTCAGCAGCCCCCCCTCCAACTTGGAGAGAGTGATCACTCCCATCCCACTATCCTTTCACGCTCTCTGAAGGGTAGGGCTTGTTTCCCTCAAATTTGGGACCATTATATACCACCCCACAACAGACCTTTCTAGAAAAAGGACAACAGTGAGGCCCTGTTAAGCCCTAGGAGTCTTGATTTGGTCTTTCTTTACATGATGCAGTTTTTGAGGTCCCAATGATATGACTGCCACAGAAGTGAATTTTCATAAGGCAATGTTTTGTCCAAGGCTGTTTGTTCAGAAAGAGCCTATTTAATGAAATGGATTTACTCTGAAATGGCTGGCTTTTTGCAGAACTTCAGGAAATATTTTTCATAGTGTATTAGAATTGAATTCTATTCTTTTCCTAACCCAGCTATTTGTGAAATGTTATTTTCCTTTAAGCACATTATTGGAAATCCAAAGCATGGTGGGTGTTTTTCCCCCTCTAGATTGCTTATGCATTATACATCAATTCTCTTTATGCTAACGTTTTTTGTGTGAGTTGAGTAAGTTGAAAGCTTTTGGGAAGCATAAAGCGTATTGATTCGGCACCATGCTATGAATGATGGGAAGCATTCAAATTGTAAATAGTATCCCAATATAGGTGGCCCATTGGCTGAACTGTAAACCTAGTAGGTGTTGAGGCTTGTGAAAGGAATGGAGAGGAGAGGGATTGTGGAAGGAATGTTTGTAGAAGGAACTGTTGGTCTTTCATCAATTTTACTGGCCCGTAGTAACCCACACTAAGCATCTCACAGTCAGTAAAAAGGACGTGTGTGTGTGTGTGTTTGCACCCACATAATAGTGTCCGGAGTAAGGATTAGACAGAAGAGAAATTGGGGAAATGCTAAGGAAAGAAAGAGGATTGAGAGGTTAGAACCCTTGGAATTGGGATGAGAGACTGAAAGAGACTAAGGAAATGCAGGAAAAGAATCCAAACTGTTAAGCCTGAGATTTCACTCTTCCTGAGAGAGAAAGTCTGTAGCTCTTTATTCAGAGTCAAGGATGCTTCGACACCAGTACCCGAACCTTTCCTTCCTCTCCACAGTTCCTAGTGCTCTTTCTTTGCTTATGTGGGATGTGTTCATACTGAGAGAGGTGACACACTCGCTCTTCAGAAACAGGTAATTGAAGATGGGAAAAGAATATGCCAGAATTTGCACAATGCCTTCCTGTTTTTTCTTTACGTTGTTTTGCTAGAACAGAGTGATCTCAGCCCATTGACCCAGTTTTAATCATTAAATATTCTGAACCAGTCAGGTTCCCTTGTTTCTATTCCTGCAGTTTAGGCTCCTTAAGGGTCCTCCTATATAATGATATTTCCAATATACTGCTGTCAAATTCCATCCTTCTTTACTGCTGTACCAATCAGATTGGAATGAATCTGAGTAGAGTGACATAGATCTTCAGAAAGAGCAAATAGTGCCCACTGTATAATTATTAAATTCAGCTGTGTGGAGCTTTCATGAGCAGTTGCATAAAAATGCCCACTGCACATATTAAATGGAGCAATATAGAGTGGGGTTGGGGAGGGGAAGACTTGTCAATAAAAATATGGTGGTTCTAACAGATGATCTCAAAGAGGGCGATTGTCCCCTGGAGAAACTCCAGCTCTGAGATAATAGGTACAAAGAATATTAGAAGGCAACTTCTGATGATGGAAGAAAGTAATGTTTGAAACATGTAAAATCCTTGCTTGCACTTTGCACTGTGTAGTATCTCCGTCCACCGAAGTGTTTGTTGCACTCTCTACCATGGCGAGAAGATTATTATTATGGTACTTGTTAAGCGCTTACTATCTGCCAAGCACTGTTCTAAGTGCTGGTGTAGCTACAAGTTAAGTCCCTGTCACACATGGGGTTCACACTCTTAATCCCCATTTTTAACTGAGGCCCAGAGAAGTTGTGATTTATCCAGGGTCACATAGGAGACATGTGGCAGAGCCAGATGTAGAACCCAGATCCTTCTGACTTCCAGGCCCTGTGCTCTATCCACCAAACCATACTACTTCTCAGAAGATGCCTGGCCGAGACCAAAAAAAAAATAAAAATAAAAAAGCATGTGTGGCTACAATTTACAGCACTACAGTCAATTCCTGTACATTGCCTATTATCAATTCCTGTACATTGCCTAGTAGGAAGAGCATGGAACTGGGAGTCTAGAGATACAGGTTCTAATCCTAGTTCTTCCACTGACCTGCTCTGTGTGAACTTAGACAAGTCATTTAATGTCTCTGAGCCTCAGTTTTCTCCTCTCTAAAATGGGGTTATGATAGTGGGTCTCCTCAACTCTTAAAATCTGTGGCGTATAAGGGACTGTCAGATCTGATTTTCTACCCCAGTACTCAGCAAAATGCTTAATTACCATAATTAAATTAACAGAAGTAAGATAATTTTATGGTTTGTTTGACTCATTTCTGTTCGCAAGAAATGGCAAATTGATTTAAATTCAGAGTGTGAATCGTCATTGTCATTATCAGATTATACAGAAGCAGGTCATGGTATTTTCCAAGAGTAAAACAATCACAAATTTTCTAGTATCTCACTATGCTAGAAAATTTAAAACTTTTGCACAGGAGAAAACGATCCCAAATCGTAGGCATATTTGCTAGTGTATTGGCTAATTGGGTGTTCTTATGTGAGTGACCACACTGGTTGTTGATTCTGTTAATCTCATTTAGCTGCATGGTATATCAGGAATAATATGCAAGTGATAATAGAACCGGCATTTTAATACATGCAATTAATGAGTTCATCAGGAATTAACTAAAGACTCAGGAAGCAGGGTCCTTGAATATGCACTTCTCTCATTTATTTTAAAAGCTTACCCTTTATAGAATGGAAAGAGAAACAACATGGTCTAGTGGGTAGAGCATAGAGTAGACCTGGGTGTCAGAGGTTATTGGTTCTAATCCCTGTTCTGTCACTTATCTGCTCTGTGATCTTGGGCAAGTCACTTCACTTCTCTATACTTCACTTACCTCATCTATAAAATGGGGATTGAGACTGTGAGCCCCATGTGACAACCGTATTTGTCTGTATCATCCCTAGTACTTAGTAGAGTGCCAGGCACATAGTAAGTGCTTTACAAATACAAATTCCACATTGATGATGTTGATGTGAGATACGGACTGTGTCCAACCTGATCAGCTTGTATAAACCCAGAGCCTGGCACACAGTTACTGCTTAACAAGTTTTGTTTTGTTGTCTGTCTCCCCCTTTTAGACTGTGAGCCTGTTGTTGGGCAGGGATTGTCTCTAAATGTTGCTGAAGCCAAGTGCTTAGTATGGTGCTCTGCACACAGTAAGCACTCAATAAATACTATTGAATGAATGAACAAGTGCCATAAAGCAGTCATTTCTTTAATGTTGGTAGGTTAATTATTCCTGCACTCTTGGAATTTGGGGTGTCTTCAAGACTACCTCTTTAGAGATGGCCATTTTTGAGTGGTGTGTGTTGGGGGGGCAGGGTGAGTGTGTGGGTGTGTGTCCTTGCACCCTGTTAAGGGTTATGTAGTTCTCTTGGCTTGATTTTATTATTCCCAGCCTAGAAGTCTCACCATTTGTCACATATGTTCCTTAACTTATTGTTTGCCATGACACCCACTACATCAAGCATCCTATTTCTTATGGCCATGAAGGCCTGCAAAGAGTTCATTTAGTAGTGTTTATGGAGAATCTTCTGTGTGCAGGACACTGAAACAAGTTGCCTGGGAGAGTACAATAAAAGTAAGCCACAACTCACTACTTGCCATGCTGAGACACTGCTTTTGAGTAGGCTGACAAATGTCTCTCCTTTTAAGGAGGATCACCTAAAGCCATCCTTTCTCCAGCTTTTTGCTTGGTCTTAAAGCATTATTTAGTGGAACTTGTCAACTTCATTTTCACAATTAGCGGAAGGCACAGCTATAGTTCTTGTTCCTTTTAGTGGAAATGTTTTCTCAGATCCAGAATGGATTTGAATTTTCTATTTGTTCAATTTTGTGTTATGGAAAGAAGAACGTCCAGGCTTTTTTCATACTTTGACACCGGGTCTTTTATAAATAAAACTCGTTTCCAATGTGAAAGTCTTGGCAGCCGTGAGCCAGGGGTGTGTATTTTGGCAATATGCATGAGTAAAGTTCAGTTCTTCAGTGTTTTCAGTGCTCCCTATATATTTCTTTTGTAGTAGACACCCTTGGTATTTGAAGTTTTCCCACTTCATTTAAGTAACTGTCTACCCGTTTTCTCCAGGCCTAAAATCATAATTCATCAGGTGAATTTGATTAGTTTGAGAGGATAATCATTCAAATGTTCCAGGGAGCTTAGTTTTCTGGAAAAATTGGCAAGCCTTTAGTGACTTGTCATTTTGCAGTTTTCATAACTTGTCCATAGCAATTCAGCCTACACCCAGGTCCCCTTTAATGTGGAGGTTGCATTCTTGTAAAGTCCCATGTTAAGGAAATTTCACTCAGTAGTACCTACCTAGTCCAACACCCCTTGTGCATAAGCAATTCTGTAATGTGGCAGACTGAGCCCAACATGATCACATTATGAGATTAAATTCCCTTTTATTTTTAATGGTATTTGTTAAGTGCCTATTATGGGCCAGACACTGTACTAAGTGCTGGGATAGGTATAAAACAGTCACGATGAACACTGTTCATATCCCACATGGGGCACAGAATTTTAATCCTCATTTTACAGATGAGCAAACTGAGGCAAAAGTCACAAAGTAGACAAGTGGCAGATCTCGGATTAGAACTCAGCTCCTACGACTCCAGGGTCTATAGTCTTTCAGCTAGGCCACACTGCTTCTCTAGTTGGGTTATAGCTAAAGCACATTGTTTTAACACACATTATGGTAGAGATTCATTCATTCATTCAGTCGCATTTATTGAACGCTTACTGTGTGCAAAGCACTCTACCAAGCACTTTGGAGCATACAGTACAACAATAAACAGACACATTCTGAGTGCCATCATCACTGCTATCAAAACCGTTTGTTATATTAATCATGCTTTTATTGTTTACTATGTGCCAAGCACTGTGCTAAGCATTGGTGTAGTTACAAGGGAATCAGATTGGACATAGTCCCTGTCCCTAAAGGGGTTCATAATATAAGCCTAGATTATAACTTTATGAATTATTTTTGTTTATTGAAAAGGATTTTTCCTGGAGGGTTTCAAACCTGGCTCCACCACTTGTCTGCCATCTGACCTTGAGCAAGTCACTTCTGTGCCTTGGTTACCTCATATGTACATTGGGAATTAAGACCATAAGCCCCTTGTGGAACATGAACTGTGTCCAACCTGATTAGTTTTTATCTACCTCCATGCTTAGTACAGTGTCTGTTATGTAATAAACACTTGGTAAAACTGTGAATTATTTTTATGGTATTTGCTATTGCTTATCTACTCCTAGTGACTGTAAATTTGAGGTTGGTCTGGATTCCTGCTCTTAGCAGTGGCTCCTGTGTATTGGACTCCATTCCAAAGAGCATTGAGGGGGCCTCCACATATGAGAAGCAGCATGGTGTAAAAGATAGAGCCAGGGCCTGGGAGTTAGCAGGTCATGGCTTCTAATCCCAGCTGTGTGACTTTGGGGAAGTGACTTCACTTCTCTGGGCCTCAGTTACCTATCTGTGAAATGGTGAATGAGACTGTGAGTCCCATGTGGGACAGGGACTGTGTCCAACACAATTTGGTGTATCCACCCCAGTGCTTAGTAGAGTGCGTGGCCCTTTGTAAACTCTTAACAAATGCCACAGTTACTATTATTATGATCTCAGCTGTGCATTCCTGTAATTGACCTTGTCTTGGGAGGTGGGGTGGGTGTCCAGGGAGATCAGTGGCCTAGAGAGCTGTGTCCAGTAGTGGATAAAGGTGGCCAGTGACGGCACTTGCAGATAGTGGACATTTAGATGCCGGTGATGTCTGTCACAGTTGTGATGCCAAGGCATGCACATCAAGTAGGAAACACTGTTTAGAAGTCTGCCCCTGTCTTGACCGTCTCATCCAGGGGAGCCCTGGATTTCTATCCCCGCAGCTTGCTGCGAAGTCATTGCCTTCCCCCATCAAATCCCTGGCTACGTTGGTGCTGAATACATACCAAGAGATGTAGAGTAGGGGAGGCTGGGAGTTTGAAATACAGTTACCGGTTGTAAAGGTGAAAGGTGGCCTATCTGTAGTTGATATGGAGCAGACCAACCTGAAACCTGACAGATGTGTCCCAGAGGCCACCTCTGTTCCCAAGTGACTGACTGTAGCCAGCTCTGTCTTTAAAGAATAGGTCGACAAATACCCAAGCTTGTTGATGGGGCAGACATGCCCTAGCTTGTGTTTTTATCATGGGGCACTCAAAACTTGAGTGGGGGAGAAATGTGAAGCAGTCTACTGTCAGAGCAATTTCAGGCCATTGCTAATCAATCTCTTCCAGCCAAGCTGGGAAGAAACTTGGAAGGCTTAGCTCTCATTTAGTGAATGCCAATTCCAGTTGGTATATTGGTTGTTTCTTCTAGGCAGGCTTGTTCAAGTTATGATTCCTACCTTCTTATTTAACAATGCTGTGTAAATGAGGTATGTGATTTCTTATTTGTTTTTGAAAAAAAGGAAGCTTGGAATTATGTGTAATCCTCAATGTGCCAATAACAAGGGTATAGATCTTTGTCTAGTTTTCTCAGTTAGGTATGGTTAGATCAGTGATGAAGATATGCCTGATTCAATTAAGCTTTTGGTGAGTACAATTAACTTTCAAAGAAAGCCCTTCCCAAATATGTTTTATTTGGATTGTGAATAGTATACAAAATTCCCCTGATTGTTATTAATTGCTGTATGGATTCTTTTTCCATAACTCACTTAAGACACTTTGCTCTTTGTGGACTTGAGCTAATTTTCTATCTGCATCAAGACAGAGACAATCAAGATTACTGAGTTATTTTTATTGAAAATTCTTTTGGGAGTGAGATTTAAATATTTGAATAAGGAATAAGGAAGCAGCATGGCGTAATGGATAGTCTGTGACTCTGGGAGTCAGAAGGTCATAGATTCTAATCCTGCCTCCTCCACTTGTCTGCTGTATTACCTTAGGCAAGTCACTTTTCTTCTTTGTGCCCCAGTTTCCTCATCTCTAAAATGGGGATTGAGAGTTCCAACTGTAGAGTTGGAACTAGACTTTGAATCTCCTGACTCCAAGTCCCATGCTGTTTCCATTGGGCAGTACTGCCCCTCAGGAATAGTGAGGCAGAGATTAGCATGAGAACAAGGCGTACTACTTAACAGCCTTCAGATGCTGGAGTTGAGGTTCAGACTTCATTGTGCAGGAAACAAAATTTACCTATAGGATTGATGTTAACCTAAATGAATAAATGTAGGCATATAAACTACATCCATTAATCAGTTAATCAGCATTATTTATATAGAGCTTTAATGGGTACAGAGCCCTGTACTAAGTGCTTGGGAGAGTTCAATAGAGTTGGTAGACATGGTCCCTTTCAGTCAGTCAGTGGTGTTTACTGAGCGCTTACTGTGTGCAGAGCACTGTACTAAGCCCTTGGGAGAATACAATACAACAGAATTAACAGATACATTCCCTGCCTGTAACAAGCTTACAGTCTTCTGGGGGAGACAGATACTAATATGAATAAATAATTTATAATATAATTTTAAAGATATGCTGTAGAAGCTTACAGTCTTGTACGAGCGATATGAGCAGGGGTTACTAGGAATTAGTAGGGCAATTCAGTCAGTCAATAGTATTTATTGAATGTTTACTCTCTGCAGAGCATTGTACTAAGCGCTTGGGAGACAGCATTACAACAGAGTTGGTAGGAACGTTCCCTAGCCACATCGAGCTTACAGCCCTGAAGGAGATATGATTTGGAAAATGGGCAGGGGGAAAAAGGAGGGAAGATGTGGCTTGTAAAATATGAAGAGGGAGGGAATTCCAGGTAGTCTGGGAGGTCATGAGCCAGAGGTCGGCAGTGGAAGAGATTGGGATATGGCACAGGGATGAAGCAGCGTGGCTCAGTGGAAAGAGCATGGGCTTTGGAGTCAGAGGTCACGGGTTTGAATCCCGGCTCAGTCACTTGTCAGCTGTGTGACTTTGGGCAAGTCACTTAACTTCTCGGTGCCTCAGTTACCTCATCTGTAAAATGGGGATGCAGACTGTGAGCCCCACGTGGGACAACCTGATTCCCCTGTGTCTACCCCAGCGCTTAGAACAGTGCTCGGTACATAGTAAGCGCTTAACAAATACCAACATTATTATTATTATTAAGTGAAGAATGAAATATGTGAGGAAGGAGTGGAGAGGTAGGAGGGAGAGAGCTGTAGGCTGTCTTAAAGCCAATGGTAAAGAGTTTCTGCTTGATATAGAAAGGAATGGGCAACTATTGAAGATTTTTGAAGAGTGGGGGATGTAAGCAGGACCATGTATTCGAACAGTGATTTTGGCAGCAGAGCAAAGTGTCCTCTGGAATCGATACTGGAGTCAGGGAGACCAGTGAGAAGGCTTATGTGGGAGTCAAGCTGGGATCAGACAAGCACCTGGATCAGGTGCTAATTAAAATCATTAACATGCTGGAGTTAATTAAAATCAAGTGAAAATGATGGTCAGAATTGTCCAGAAAGTCCCTCTGTTATTGTGAGACTTAAAAGCCGAGCTGTTTGAATAGCTATTCCGTAGTGTGTAGAGACTGTGTTCAGAAGAAATTAAAGGCAGATTGTTTCTTGGAAATCATATTAGGGAACAGTCTCCTGAATTTCTACTTATTTGAATGTATGTGAAACTTGACCACTTTGATAATCGCATTGCTGCCATACTGAAAATATTTATGACCGGGTGTTTGGTAAAAATCAGCACTCTGGTACTGTTATGTCTCACACAGCTAATATTAAAGCCACCAGAGTCTGAAAGCTGTAGTGTTCTGCAGCTCTCAAACAGCCACAGGGCTTTTCAGGAGAGAAAACAAAGCTTGTTTTATGATTGAGCTTTATAGGTTCCCCTGACAGGCAAGAGGTGTGTTGAAGTAAAATGGAACAGTTAAAATGCACTCCAAATGCCCAGGGATTTTTCCTTTTGGCATTAGGATTTATATATTTCAATATGCGGTACAGATTGGAAAATATATGAAATTCAAATGCACAGTAACCAATTTCTCACACTCCTGAGAAATCAGTATGTCAGATCATTTTATATGTGTGCATTACGTTTTGATAGCTGGGTAAAATTCTACATTTTCAAAACGTGTAAGTATTTTTATGAATGTTGATCTTCTACTCTTATGATTAACCCCTCTTTTCAATGTGTAGAGGCATGCAGCCTCTTTTCAGGACAGAGTTGTGGAAATAAGGAGTCCGCAAGGATCAGTACCAGGACCAAGTTTTGTTTAAGATCTTTACATATGCTCCCAAAGAGATGTAGGTGTTAAAATCTCCCAAGCGTGGAGATGAAACTAGGTTCTTTCTGATGAAGTGCCATGCAGGTAGAGATAGAGAAGCAGCATGGACTAGTGGAAAGAGCACGGGCCTGAGAGTCAGAGGACCTGGGTTCTACTCCCAGTTCTGCTACTTAGCTGCTGTGAAACATTGGGCAAGTCACTTCATTTCTCTGTGCCTTCTCTTCTGCAAAAATGGGGAGTCATTGACTCTGTGCCCCATGTGAGACCTGATAATCTTGCATTTACCCCAGCACTTAGTACAGTGGTTGGCATTTAGTAAGCCCTTAAAACATACAATTATTACTATAAAGAAGATCTCATAATGGTAAACCATGATGATGGATTTCAAGGAGAGGAACTACAATTAAGACAAATTTATGGGCTAGAATGGGCCCATTGAGCTTTTTTCCCTGGATGGCATTTCTTCTGTTCTTATAATTCTCTGGTTAATATGATCACATCAGATAACCCACCAGATAATTCAAACCCCAAATGAAATCATTTTTCAAAGCCAGATTCACTCCATTGGGCTGACTGCATGGAAGAACGCAGTAGTTGTTTTATCTACACATCTGTCAATGTGAGAAGCAGCGTGGCTCAGTGGAAAGAGCATGGGCTTGGGAGTCAGAGATCGTGGGTTCTAATTCTGGCTCCGCCACTTGTCAGCTCTGTGACTTTGGGCAAGTCACTTAACTTCTCTGTGCCTCAGTTACCTCATCTGTAAAATGGGGATTAAGACTGTGAGCCCCATGTGGGACAACCTGATCACCTTGTGCCCCTCCCCCCCCCAGCACTTAGAACAGTTCTGGGCACGTAGTAAGCTCTTAACAAATGCCATTATTATTATCTGTCTTGGATTGAAGGGATGATACTTTGAAAGAAACAGTTGTTAGTGGTAGAAACCTCTGTCCAACTCCTCCTTCCTGCTCTCTCCCTCCTGTGGGAGGATTCCAGCCCCCATGGGAGGAAAGGATCTAATACAGTTTGATACTTGGAGTAGTCAGATAAAACTACTTGAAAGCTGGGATAGATGGACTCCAAGGGCATATAAAGTGAGGATAATTGGGCTCAGTTTAGGAGGACCATTATTTTCACCTTCCATTCTCTAATTTATTTGAATTTTAAAAACATTTTTTCCCCCTCAAGCAAATAGTTTTGAAAAAGATGTAAAAATTCAAGCAGGCTTTCATTCAGAGGATTCAGTTTCAGGGAGGTTTTATGCAGTAGAAAATAGCTAGGCAGGGATTTTGAGTCTCAGGAGAAAATTGCCAAACCACATACTCTTAAGGAAAAATGTAAGGCTTGTATTTTTGTTTTCAGAGGTGAAATTGTGCTTTCTTGCTATTTTCTTTACAGTATTTGTTAAGTGTTTACTACATGCCAGGCACTGTACAAAGCATTGGGATCTGAGGAATGGTTCCAATCTGTTTTATTACTTGGGCAGGCATATTGCATCCCTTGTGTGGTGATGTTGAAAATATCAGATTATTACCAACAGGTTTTACTTCAGTGACTAGTAGAATTCCTCATTCATTTTATTTCATTTTGAAGCTGAGCAAAGGAAATCCCAAGGAATAGGCAAAGAAAATAGGTCAGGAGCCAACAAAAGCAGCATAATGAACACTGAAGTTTTCTTTCTAGACACTTCTGTCAAGGCTTAGCAGGTTTACAAGATACTTTCAGAAAGGCAACCCCAAAAGCCCACCAGGCTGCCAGGGCGAAAGGGGGTCCCTATCCCTAATGACACCCAACACAGTGGTTGTTGTGTGGCCAAGTTATAGTGAGTGGTTTGAATAAGGCCATTCTAGTCCTTCGCCAAAGTTGTGGGCTGTGAAATTCAATCTGAAGTACATTTAATGAGGGTTCTGAACGTAGGATTCAGCACCACTGGGGAAACAAGGAGCACAGTGTGTTGTAAAATGCCACCAAGGCCAGGGGTTAGACTCATTCACTCTATGAGTTGGAGGAAGGGAAAAATAATATTGAAGTTGCTGGGACAGGTATATGCCTTGGCCTAAATATTAAGCTATGTTCCTCGTAAAAACAAACAAGCCAGCAGTTTTTAAAATCTGGTTTTGTTGAACCAAGTATTGCAATCTAGTTCTTGCGTCTGGTGGCATATTCATAATAATGATCCCTAGAGTTTTGCAAATATTCTTTGATCTCCCAATCTGCCTGCCATTCGCCAACGCCAGCCGGCACTTTTCAAAATATTTTAATGGTGAGTAATGGGGAAAATGTGAACAAGGGTGACTTTTTTAAAAAGAAGTAACCTAAACAAGGAAAAAGAAAAATGCTTCCTTGTTCGCTTTCGTATACATAACGTAGTCTTTCGTTTTTGAAGAGGTTGGAATGATCCAATCCATTCACGCAAATGTGACTGTGAAGACCGTTGCCAACTATCCCGCCCTTCCCAGGGTAGCCAACTGGGGTGATGATTTTTACAAACAATATGAATAAAAATACCAGATACATGAAAAGTGCTGGTAAACCGGTGTCCCAGGGAGTTAAGGGAAGGTGATGATGATGGCTACTCATACGGGAGCAACCAGTCGGACTCGCATCCGTCTGTAAAATTCATTCTTGACAGTTGGCAACCATGCCGCATGTGCGTGCACATACACACACTTTGGCATAAATGTTATAATGTTTATTGTAATATTGTACTCTCCCAAGTGCTTAGTACAGTGCTCTGCACACTGTAAGTGCTTGATAAATACAATTGAATGAATTAACACTTTGATCCCAGGGGGTGGTGCATCAGAGTGTAGACCCTCTAGACTGTAAGCCCATTGTGAGCAGGGATGGTCTTTTTATTGCTGTATTATACATTCCAAGTGCTTAGTACAATGCGCAGCACACAGTAGGCACTCAATAAATACAATTGAATGAATGAATGAATGAATGAATGAATGCAGGGTGTGGAGGCCAATCTGTGTGGCTGTGGTAGTTGCCTATTCCGGGACAGCCCCAGATCAAATGGAGGGACTTTGAGGGAGGAGTTTTCCAGGGAAATGAAACCAACAGAGCCGCCCCTTCCCCCAAAGGTAAACTAGGCTGGGCTGCCCACTCTGGGGGTGGCGGAGAGAGGATATTTTGGTCTAGTGGGAGGTTTGATGGGCATCGTGCCATCTGACAGCAGAAGGAAGTTTGGCCAGGCTGATTAAGGGCTTTTTTCTGCTTCCTTCTCCTCCAACTCCCTTCCCCCTCCCCACTCTTCCTTCTATACTCTGTGCCACTCTTGATCCAGGGCAGGGGAGGAGAGAATTGAACAGGCATCAGTGCACACCGCATGCTGACCTAGCCCCTATGCTGAGGCCAGTGACTGACCCCGTAACTCTCCCTCCCTGCCCCTTTGCCCACCCTCCCTCGTGGGCCAAGGGCTGCCCCGGCAGGCCAGAAGTATTGCATAAAGGTGGGGGTCACCCCCTTCCATCTTTGCCTTGCCCCTAGGAAACGGGTTAGGAAACCCACTGAAACAAATCACCAGACTTAACCTGGAAACGGGATCCAGCGGTGTAAGAGAGGTGTTTAGAGAAGAATGCCAAGTTGATTTCCCTCCCCCCAACTCTCCTCTCCCCCTCTCCCCCCCAGAATTTTGAATCTGGACCCTCACAGCCTTCTGGGTCAACCACATTGTCTACCTTTAGATCCAGCCTAGTTGGAGTAGAGTCCTAGTCCTGGCCAGACCCTCGAGAACTGCCACATTAAGCAGGAGATGACAACAACAATATCGCCCTCAGTTATCCTGTCGTTACCCTGATATTGCCTATATTTACAGGCATCCAAATATTATTATCCACTTTACTGACACAACCAATTTTAGCTCATTTCTATAGACTCTCCATGAATTTATGGATGGTTGACAATCCTATACCTCGTGCATTGAATGCATGTCACAAAGAGAGAACCTTGCAGACTTCATAAAAACTTCTTGAAGCAAGCCATCCCTTTCCCATTTTCTGCCTGCCACGCTGGTCTATCTATTGCATTGGTCTCCCAGCAGTACACTGCTATTTGAAAGCAGGCCTTAGCCTGTCTTTAAATGATTTATTCTGCCTGGCAAGCTTCTGTGTGGCCCCTTTCAATTCACCATACAGTAGCAGTTCACCTAAGAATATTCTGCTGTCATCCATACTCCTCAGAGAAAAGCTGTGTCACCTCAAAGTTGCTGAGCTTGGAGCCCCTCTCATAGTCACTTTTTTTTAACGGTATTTGATAAGCACTTACTATGTGCCAGGTACTGAACTAAGTGCTTGGGGTAGATACAAACTAACCTAGATGGACACAATCAATGTATGTCCCACAAAGGGCTCACAGTCTTAAGCCCCATTTAACACATGAGATAGCAGGAACAAAGAAGTTAAGTGACTTGCCCCAAATCACGCAGCAGACAAGCGGAGGAGCGGGATTCAAACGGAGGTCCTTCTGACCCCTAGGCCCATGCTCTAAACATTAGGCCACGCAGTTCCTCATGATCTGTTCATCTTTCAAGTACCAGTGACAAACATTTTAAGCTGTAAAATGCCATTGTTTACACTTCAGGAACATCCCTGATTCTTTAATTGAGAAGCGGCATTAAGTGTTGGCGATTGTGACTGATTCTTTGCACAGTTGCTGAGCCGAAGTATAGACCATTGTTATTCAGTTTTCCAATCCCTCGAGGCCAATGACTTATTGAATGCATGTGAATATTTAGGTTGATTGTAGTTACACAATGCATGGCAGACAAAGGATTCATTTCCCATCAGACCTACTGCTTGGGAACCGAAGTTATGACGCCTTTCTTTGCATCTGAAAATGATATATGGGATATGTGATATATGGGAGCGGGAAAGTAATTAGAAGAAACCACCCATGTTGTAGAGAGAAGAGTATTATCTAGAGCTTGAGTTATTGGATGCTGTCCTCAAAGAAACACTCTGTAGATATATGTGCCTTTGAAGTATAGACTTAAATGCCTGGTTTTTGAAGTGTGGGGTTTTTTATTGTTCTTTTTGGCTTATCAATGAAGATATGGTTTGTGTGCTGATTTTCTTTAATCAGTTTAAATGGTTCCCAGTGAAGGCTATGGGATAATGCACCTTGTTTATGTGAGGTGACAGTGAGATAATGAGGTTATTTTGTATTACATTTTGGTTAAAATGTATTACATTTTTGGTAACAGTTTACCAGCAAAAGAAATAATCCTTACAAAGGTGATACATTTTCATGATATTTCATTGCATCTGAATACAAGGTCATATTTTAAACTCACTCATTTTTTCATCATTTACATCAAGCTCCATCAAGGAAGGAAGTGGCTTCTGTAAATTGTTTTCTTTTGGAAACTTGCCAGGAGAATTCCCATCTTCTGTTCCATTTGCAAGCATACTGTTCCACGTTTAAATGGTTGCACATCTGTTAATAAGTATATGTCAAGAAACATTTGTTTTCTAAGATTTAGTAAACTCTTACTGAGTCTCCTGGTCTTACAAAAAATTTAGAATAGCAAAGTTCATTTGATTTTTACATCCACTCCTTTTAGGGGTAGAATGTGAGAGGGAATGTGTCTGTTATATTGTACTCTCCCAAGCACTTAAAAAAATACTGGTATTTGTTAAACACTTACTATGTGCCAAGCACTGTTTTAAGTGCTGGGATAGATACCAGTGAATCAGGTTGGACACAGTCCCTGTTCCACATGGGGCTCACAGTCAATCCACATATTATAGATGGGGTAACTGAGGCACAAAGAAGTGAAGTGACTTGCCCAAGGTTACACAGCAGACAAGTGGTGGAGCCTGGATTAGAACCCAGGTCCTTCTGATTCCTACACCCGTGCTCTCTCCACTAGGCCACGCTGCTTCCTTCTAGGCCATGTTGCTTAGTACGGTGCTCTGCACAGTGAACACTCAATAAATATGATTGATTGGTAAAAGCTGTAAGATGGGGCCAGACTAAGGCTGAGACAGCTAAGCTCCCTCTGAAATCTTTGGAAAGGCACAATGCAAGGGAGTATACCTGCATCCCTTACTCCCTCTTGGCCAGGCTAATTTTGCCCATGGCAGCTCCTCCAAGAGGCCTTCCCAGACTAAGCACCCCCTTTCCTCTTCTCCCACTTCCCTCTGCATCACCCTGACTTGCTCCCTTTGCTCTTCTCCCCTCCCAGCCCTCCAGCAATTATGTACATATCTGCAATTTATTTGTTTGTATTGATGTCTGTACCCCCCTCTCTAGACATTAAGCTCATTGAGGGCAGGGAACACAATGTCTATTTGTTGTATTTGTACTCTCCCAAGTACTTAGTACAGTGCTCTGAACATAGTAAGTACTCAGTTGAGTGAATGAATGAATGAAAATAAATGCACTGGTAGTGGGATCCTCCATTGGTGTGTAAAGGATGGGTCTGATGCAGGTCAAAGTCCCTGGCCTGGTTGATGTGGGCAGTAGAGCCCCCCCCATAATATTTGTGGCATTAAAGTGCTTTCTATGCGCCAAGCATTGAGAAAGGTACACAATATTCAGGTGGAACACAGTCCCTGTGCCTCATGGGGCTCACATTCTAAGAGCTGGAGAGAACTGCTGTTGAATCACTATCTTATCCTTGAGATAACTGAGGCACAGAGTAGTAAAGTGATGGGCCCAAGTTCACACAGCTGGCAGTAGGCATAACCAGGATTAGAACCTCTAGCCTCCCACACCGGGCTCAGACTGCTTTCCCAGTCCGTTGAATCTTTGATATCGTCCCGAGCGCTTGCAGTGCGCTATACACATAAAGTGTTGCCGATTTGTACATTCCAAGCGCTTAGCACAGTGCTCTGCACATAGTAAGCGCTCAATAAATACTGTTGCAGCGTGGCTCAGTGGAAAGAGCCCGGGCTTTGGAGTCAGAGGTCATGAGTTCAAATCCCAGCTCTGCCACTTGTCAGCTGTGTGACTGTGGGCAAGTCACTTAACTTCTCTGTGCCTCAGTTACCTCATCTGTAAAATGGGGATTAAGAGTGTGAGCCCCACGTGGGACATCCTGATTCCCCTGTGTCTACCCCAGCGCTTAGAACAGTGCTAGGCACATAGTAAGCGCTTAACAAATACCAACATTATTATTGTTATTATTATTGAATGAACGAATGAATAAAGTGCTCAGTAAATAGGATTGATCGATCCTGGGATTTGACCTGTGGGGAGTGGTTTATTCCATGCAGAGTGGTAGGTGAATAAATGTTTTTTTCTTCAAAACACCATAGAATCAGTGAAATGAGAGAAGTACTGGTCTCAGGGGATCAAAGTGGGGTGAGTTGGGGGGTCGGGTGGGGGGAGGGGGCCGGGTACCTCATACCTTATTAAAAAAGGCCATGTATCTCTCCCCTGGGGCAGTATTGTAATCTGAGTCCCTGTTGCCATGGCTGAAACAAGAACAAGGCGTTTCCCAAAGAAGCATCTCATCAGCAGTGTCTACTATTATTCAAATCAATTTCTGTACTAGAGAGTGATATGGATTCAAAGAATAATCCTGAACTACAGCTCATTTAAAAGAAGGTTATCTGTTTGTTTGGACAAGTGATTTTTAACAGAAACATTGGCTCAGGTTAGGTGAGGGAAAAGAAATCGTCTTTCCATTAGGAGAAATGCATCCTAATTATTTCAAAGGGAAAAAAGAGCTGGACAGAAGAGGCCTTTAAGTAGTGGAAATAACCTGAAGGCATTCATTTCAAATCACAGTAAACAGGCAGTTCTGATTCAGAATCCTCATTAGTCATTATGCATATTATTCACAATTCACTACTTGTTCCTCTTACTGTTCCTCGAAAATGTAATATCCCTTTTAAAATGTAATTCACTGAAAGGCCAATTTAAAATGTATGAGGCAATAAGCGTGCCTTGCTTGCAATCAGCTAACTTGTTTTTCACTGCAATGAAATTAGGTTTTATTTGAGTGCAGTTTAAAGCCGCCAGATAAGAGAAACAGCAGTGAGAATTTCTCAGCACTGTTAAGTGATTGTTATTTCTCTGCACCTTGATGTATATACTGTGTTATTATGAAAGGATTCTACTCTTAGAATTGTGTCTGGCAAATCTGTTTCATATGCTCCTTTTGGTGTTTGTAGGGCTATAAATCAAGCATTTTAAATGACAAGATAAAATTGGCATCTTGTCGCTTTCATGGTATATGTTTTTCTGTGTACAGCTGTGTGAGAATTTCTGTATCATAAATTAAATCATTTTGTTAGGAAATGCTACTAACCTGCCAAAATGTTTGCATTAGTTCTAGTATTCTTCTTTTAGGCACCACTACTGTTGAATTGTACACTCTGTATTTCAAACGGAGATGGATTTGTCTGTAGCTTTGGGGTTTTATTTTTTAGTATCGAGGCACTTATGGATTTTGTAGTTCTTTTTTCCCCATTTTATAGGTAAGGAAACTGAGGTGCTGACAACTGAAATCAACCAATGAAGCAGTGGTATTTATTGAGCACTTACTGTAAACAGAGTACTATACTAAGTGCTAGAGAGAGTGTAATGCAGCAGAACTGGAGTTTACAGTCTACAGGAGGAAATTACTGTCAGGAGAATGACTTATCCAAGGTCACATACCAGGCCATTTGTGGAGCTGAGACTAGAAAACCAGTTCTCCTGGCTCCCAACAGGGTGCTCTTTCCACTGGGCCGTGCTGCTTGCCAGAAGGATCTGTGCCCAATTATCACACGCCTGCTACATCAGAACTAGAATCTAGTAGCACACTCCTCTGGTAGTTATTTTAACCATCTGCTTCCCACCCAGCTGAGAAACGAGATGCAGCATGGCCTAGTGGAAAGAGCGTGTCTTAGGAGTCAGAGGGACCTGGGTTCTAATCTCAGTTCCAACACTTACCTGCTGTGTCCCCTTGGGCAATAGTTACTTAATTTTTCTGTGCATTAGTTAACTCATCTGCAAAATGGGGATTCATTACCTGTTCATTCAGCTGTATTTATTGAGCACTTACTGGGTGCAGAGCACTGTACTGAGCGCTGGAGAGACTTCAATACAACAATAGACACAGTCTCTGCCCACAGTGAGCTTAAAGTATGAGTTCTCCCTTGTACTTAGACTGTGAGCTCCATGCAGGACCTGATTATCTTGTATCTACCCCAGGGCTTAGTACAATGCTTGGCACAAAGAAAGCATTTAATAAATGCCATAGTCTCTACCTCTAGACTAACCTTTGCCCTCAGGTTAGTGGGCAGGGAACATCTCTACCAACTCTGTTGTATTGTCCTCTCCCTAACACTTGGTACAGGCTCTGCACACAGGAAATGTTCAGTGTATACCACTGATGATATGTGCCACATGGATTCAGCCTTTGATCTATAATCCTGTTACATTTCTAACTTTTGCACCTTTAGTTGTGGGTTTGGGTTCTCACTTTATTATTATCATATGAGGTCATCTGCCTGAGGTAATAACTCCTTTCTGGCGAGACCATCTTCTGTAAAAGGAGCTCAGTGTGGTCACTGTTTTCTTTAAGACTGCCAGTGCCAAGGCCATCATGGTATTCAATCCTCATTTGTGGTGATTTTTTTGGGGTGCGTTTTGAATTTTTTCCAGAGTTTTATTTAAATTGCCAGTGTTTTAAGAGTCTGGAGATCAGTTGGTTCACATCGTTTCAAGGGGTTGGAAAATTGCCCATCGTTCTATTTGTCCTTGTGGTTCACACCAAGGAGGAAATATAATCTAGTGATGTAGTCTAGAAACTGAAAAAATTGGGTTCTTTCCAAGCTCTCCCTTTGCCTTTCTTGTCTTGGATTATTCATCCATCTCTGGAAATTCCCTCTCTGTTAAGCACTTATCTTAATGCTTAATCCACTGTGAAGAGGATGGAGTGTGTCAAAAAGTCATTGGTCCAAAGTGTCCATGAGAACCCCTCTGGCATTGATGGTCCTCCATGCGTAGGTTTCTAGGTTTTAAGGTGGAATAGTGCCTCCAGCCTTAGGTGGTTCTAGGAAAGAGACAATCCTGAATCAGTGTTCGATTTGTGCCCCACATTGAGCATTTATGGAAAGGGATTTTGTCGGAGACCCTCATCTCTAGATCACTGTTGCTTCCTAATCTAATCCAAAGCAGTGCCATTACCCGGTCAGACCTTTGATCCAGTCAGCCCAGGACTTTATCCTGGGCAGTGACAAAGGATCCTTGGGAGGATCAGGTGATGTTACCCTCTTCTGCATCTGTCCTCTTAATTGGAGTGGATTGTCATCTTAGTATGGACAGGGAACGTGTCTGCTAATTCTGTTGTGTTATACTCTCCCAAATGCTTAGATAAGTGCTGGGCACATAGCAAGCACTCAATAAATGGCACTTGTTGATTTTGAACCCCTAATCTTTCCTCCACGTCCATAACTTTCCCTCTAGTAAATATCATGGACCACTGATCCATGAATTTATCGACACCCTTCTTAAACCTAGTTTTTCCATAAGAAATATTATTTCACTCTGTGTTTTAGATCTTGGCCTCATGGATATATACCTATAATTCTGTTTATACTGATGCTATTGATGCCTGTTTACTTGTTTTGTTTTGTTGTCTTTCTCTCCCCTTCTAGACTGTGAGTCCATTGTTGGGTAGGGATTGTCTCTACTATGTGTTAGTAATATGTTGTATATTGAATAAATTCAGTAATATGTTGCTGAATTGTACTTTCCAAGCGCTTATTACAATGCTCTGCACACAGTAAGCGCTCAATAAATGTGATCGAATGAATGAATGAACAGAGCACAGGTCTGGGAGTCAGAAGAACTTGGGTTCTAGTCCCAGCAATGCCAATTGTCTGCTGAGTGACCTTGGACAAGTCACTGAACTTCTCTGTGCCTCAGTTACCTTATCTGTAAAATGGGGATTAAGTCTGTGAGCCCCACTTGAGACTGAGATTGTGTCCAACCCTATTACTTTGTTTACCCCTCGTACATAGTAAGTGCTTAACAAATATATTAAAGAAAATAAAAAACAAACTTACTTTCACAAGGTGCATGTATTCGGATAGATCTTGTCATAATGACTTTACTTATTTAATCTATTTATTTCCCCCTCTAGGCTGTAAGCTTGTTATGGGCAGGAATGTGTCTGTTGTAATATTGTACTCTCCCAAGAGCTTAGTTCAGTGCTTTGAACACAGTAAGCGCTCAATAAATACAATTGAATGAATGAGTGAATGAATGAATGAATGAATAAAGGTAGAAGGAATGGTTGTGTGCATACAAGTGGTGTTGGCAGTGTTGGTCAGGTTGTGTGTAGTATTTCACATCTTTTTCCGAGTAATGGACTCATGAGAAGCCCTAAGTACCATGTTAGGAGGAATCAACATGGCCTGGTGGGAAAAGCGTAGGCCTTGGAGTCAGAAGACCTGAATTTTAATTACTGCTCTGTCCACTGTCTGCTGTAGGACCTTGGTCAAGTCACATAACTCCTGTGCCTCAGTTACCTCATCTGTAAAATGGGGATTAAATACCTGTTCTCCTTTTCAGTTGGGGAGGCAGCGTGGCCTAGTGGAAAGATCCCGGGCTTGGGAGTCAGAGGTCATGGGTTCAAATCCCGGATCTGCCACTTGTCAGCTGTGTGACTGTGGGCAAGTCACTTAACTTCTCTGTGCCTCAGTTTCCTCATCTGTAAAATGGGGATTAAGACTGTGAGCCTCACGTGGGACAATCTGATTACCCTGTATCTACCCCAGCACTTAGAACAGTGCTCAGCACATAGTAAGTGCTTAACAAATGCCAATATTATTATTATTATTATTATTATTTTCAGTTAGACCTTGAACCCCATTGGGGATGGGAATTGTCTGATACAATTATCTTGTAACTGCTCCAGCACTTACTTGGTACAGTGTGAAGCACATAGTAAGCACTTTAACATGTACTGCAAATTATTATTATTATTGTTACAAAACTGAAATTACTCATGCTTGTGGAGGTAAATTCAAAAGATTGGTAACGTGTTATAGGAAGAAATGTTTCCTTTGACTGGATTGAAGTTTGATCTTCCAGCTTCAGTAGGTACCCTTTAGGGAATGGCAGTTCTGTGTTTACTCTGTCCACACCCTTCATGATTTTGTAAACCTCAATCCTGCCCCTTCTTCATCCATATCGAATCTTGCAATCTGGTCTCATCTCAAAACTTCTCCTCCTCCCAGTCATCTTTTTGCCCTTTTCTGTACTTTCTCTGGCTCTGTTATGTCCTTCGGAAGATGGACAGCATCCAATATTCCTTGTGCAGGAGTTAATGGTTTTAAACCAGACACATCAATGGCTTTTCTTTCCTCCTCTTATCAATTTTGTGTTTAAAAACATCCAAGCAGTAATTAGCCAGGACTGACTGACAGCTCTGGGAAACAGCCTAGTGTGTTCTCTGAAAGGACCATGTATCTCCATATAGCTGTTGAAATCCTCTTGAATTGTAAAGGGGATCAATCAATCAGTCATATTTATTAAGCACTTACTGTGTGCAGAGCTCTGTACTAAGCACTTGGGAGACAGTACAGTATAACAGAGTCAGTAGACCCATTCCCTGCTCGCAACAAGATGACAGTCTCAGTTGATCTTCCAAGCGCTTAATACAGTGCTTTGCACATAGCAAGCGCTCAGTAAATACCATTGGTGACGACAAACAGATTCCCACATTGGTCATGCTGTTGCTCTTTAATAGGAGTTTGGGGAACATCATTCTATCCAGTACTGTTTCCTCAAATATATTCTTTCTGCTAGATGTTTAAAATGTAAAACCCTGTTGGATTTACATGTTGCCATTTATGGAAGCATAATGGTCAAGGCCTTGTATTTGCCCATCCCTCTTCTCTCTCTACTTTCCCCTCTGAGTTCTGTCAACTTTAGGCCTTCCTGACCACCTCTAGGTCTGTTTGATTTCTTGATTACTCATAGCAAATAACCAAGTACTGCTGAGCCTTGCTACTCAAGGCAAACACATCACCTTTGTTGTCAGAGCCTGTTTTATCAGGGAGATTAGCAAATTAGTAATAAACTTGTCTCTGGCCTAGCATTTTGAGTAGAGTCCTTGAAGTTTCGTTATACACATTCATGAAAACTTTTCTCCTTTTTGGGGGCTGTAGACTTGGCACGTGTTTAAATCACCTATGGCAATTTGGTGGATAACATTTTGGTGTTTCTGCTTACAGCAAAGAGCTCCAGGGAGAGTGCTGCTGGAGGCAGTCTGCAACCACCTAAACCTTGTGGAAGGTGACTATTTCGGCCTTGAATTTCCAGATCATAAAAAGATAACGGTAAGTGGCAAGGCTTCCAGCGCTTCTCTCTGCCTCCTGAGGGTTCAGACGTGAGGACTGATCTCCCAAGCGCTTAGTACAGTGCTCTGCACAGAGTAAGCGCTCAATAAATACCTTTGAGTGAATAGTCTCCTGGGCTGGCCTCAGAGCGGGGAACTGAAATGTGTTTTGTGGACCCAGTCCCATTGTCATCCCTTTAGAGTTGTGATGGTCACAGTAGTAGCAGCAGCGATTGCATCAGTAGTAGTAATAGCAGAAATGCATTCCTTCATTCAGTTGCTTTTATTGAGCACTTACTGGGTGCACGTTGCAATAGTAGGCATAGCTGAAGTTGTAGGAGTAGCTGCAATAGAAGCAGAAGTTGTAGTAGCAGCAGCAGCACTAATCAGTCGGTGGTATTAATTGAACGTTTAGTCTGTGCAGATCACTGTACTAAGCGCTTGAGGGAGTATAATACAACAAACTTGGTCGATACATTCCCTGTGTAGTACTAATAATGAGGTACTCAGTGATACTAAGAAACAGCACAGTTTAGTGGCAAGAGCCCAGGCTTGGGATTCTGATGTCATAGGTTCTAATCCTGGCTCCACCGCTTGTCAGCTGTGTGGCCCTGGGCAAGTCACTTGACTTCTCTGGGCCTCAGTTACCTCATCTGTAAAATGGGGATGAAGACTGTGAGCCCCACGTGGGATAACCCCTTTACCTTGTATCAACCCCAGTGCTTAGAACAGTGATTTGCACATGGTAAATTCTTAACAAATACCATCATTATTATTAGTAGTAATAGTAGTAGTAGTGTTTATTAAACACCTGTATGTAAAGTGCTGTGCTCAGTGCTGCGAAAGAGTACATGGACCTGACTAATCTTCCCCTCAGCATGATCTCCCAGGAGTTGCATTGGCATTAGAAACTTTCTCCCAGTCCATTAGCGACTCTGAAATGATTTCTGATTTCACAGTATTTCCTGGGGCTAAGATCTTCTTGGATTCCTTCGGTTTTATCTATATGAATTCCCTATGAAGACGCCAGATATTTTTAGCACAAAATGGTTGCTTTTATAGTCCACTGATAAACATGGAGAAGGGCGATCGGGCTAAGATTTAGAAAGTTCAAGTGTCTCTGACTTTTAGTATTGATCCCTGGCTTTTAGGCCAGCATATTTCACTGCAAGGACTTAATTCAAGTTAAGTGAGAAGTTTCTTTCCCTCCTAATACATGAGGTTAGATTACCCTACATTTCATTTTGTCCTTTAGATTTAAGGTCCCAATTTATAGTTTGATCTTCAGACCTTTTTTTTTGTCAGTACATTTAAACACTTTACCACCACAAATAATGTATTTTAAAAATCAGCTCACCTTCCACCAGGGTAATACATCAACATCAAACCAACCTTCTTTCTTGTTCCTGCTTTGCTCTTTCTAAGCTTGATTTGTTTTACCTCTGTCCGTCTTGAGTGACAACTCCACGGAGCCTCAGTCAGTCACTGGTATTTATTGAGCACCTCCTGTGTGCAGAGTACTATACTAAGCGCTTGTGAGAGTGTGATATAACAATAAACATACAGGTTCCTTCCCCACAATGAGCTTACAATCTAGAAGAGGTGATCACCCCTTGTGAGGTTGGCACTAAGAGGGCAGAGCTATTAACTCTACTCTCAAGGTTTTTTTGGTGGGGCGGGCAACCATAGCTAATTCATCACACCCTTGGAGCCAGGCAGAGGCCGGATGAAGATGCCACTTGCTACCGCCTTTTCTGTCCTCACTGGGCACCAGGATCGGGCGTGGGTGGCTCATCTTGACATTGCCGCAGGGCCCTGTTGGAAGATTCCATCTTTCCCTTGGCCTTGTTCCAGCTCAGGCAGCATGGAAGTCTGCCAGGGACTGAGCAGGGGGTCGCTGGGGCGGTGGGACGTGCCTCTTGGGACCAGGTGGACACCAGTTTACACTCAACAGGCGATTGTAATGGAGCCGGGTTGCTTGTGTGGCGGCAGTCTCTGCAGCTGTGGCTGGAATCCACTTCTGAGAACAGCATGGTACCTGTGTGACACCGTGGGGTGTGGATTGTGCTGGTGTTAGCTCCACAATGCCAGCCCTCATCCCATCTCCATTGTGTCCACTGGAGTGCATAGGCAAGTTGGGCAGACGGAAAGTGGGTGGGCATCAAGGATGTCAGGGGTCCCTCGTACTCCAACTCCCCTCTCACCTGGCCCTAGTGCCCTCTGGGGAAGGAGGTGGTGGGTAGAGAGGGGGAAAGGCAGCATCAATAGATACCACATGCTTCTTTTCCCTCTCCCTTTCCCTTCCTCCTTCTCCCTTGTCTTTTCCCTTACTCCATTTCCTCTGTCTTTCATTCTCAACCCCCTCAAAGATCTGCTGCCATGGCCTTGCCACCAACTGTATGCCCCCAAACTCAGAATAACAATTTGGCAACTTCTTTTTTCCTCCTTGCATTTTTCCCACTCCTTTAACCACCTAAATGAGCCTTCTTTCTGACATCTTCATCCACTTTTACCATACCCAATTCTCCAACTTCTTTGTTGACTTTGAGCTCCAAGGCAGGGGCTTCTTATGTTCTATTTTCCTCAGCTCCAAGTACTATGTTCTTCACATAGTTTGGGGCCCAGTACATGCTCTTACAACCACTAAACACCCAGACAGTGCTCTGCACACAATAAGTGAGAAGCAGTATGGCTTATTGGAGAAAGAGGCCTAAGAGTCAGAGGACCCGAGCTCCACCCCTTTTCTGTTGTATGATCCCGGTCAAATCATGTTATTTATCTTTGCCTCTTTTACCTCGCTGTAAAATGGGGATTAAGTCTGTGATCCCTCTGTGGGACAGGGACTGTGTCCAATCTGATTTTCGTGTATCTACCCCAACACTTAGTAAAGTGCCTGGAGCATAGTAGACACTTAACTAATACTATTAACAAAATGCATGCTCAGTACTCCGTACTCCCACAAGACTGTAAACTAACAGTGGAAAGGGAACATTTTTACCAGTTCTGTTGCATTTTACTCTCCCAAGCCCTTAGTTCAGTGCTCTACACGCACTAAGCGCTCAGTAAATAGAATGAATAATATAGCTTACAAAATCATATCCAAAACTAATTTTCTGTTGAAATCCACTTACTTTTCTACCTTTTTCTTGTAAGTAAGAGAAAGTCAGAATGGAAGGATCACTATGTCTTCCTCCTCTCAAATTCCCAAAGGAAGAAAGAAGAGACTGTCATTTTTTGAGGGTACAATATTGTAAAAGAATAGTCTCTTCCAGCCATCATACAGTGTCCTGCTGTAGTGTATGTAAGATGTGGGAGGCAGTGCACTAAACTGCTCCCTAGTGGTGTGAAAGACTCAGGGCTCTTTCCAAAGTGCCAAATATACTACCAAGAAATAATGTCTAGACATCAGGAGAAATGACCTCCCTATGTTGCAAATTCTTTAGGTAAAAGGAACCTCGGCATTTAATACGGTGCCTGGAACATAGTAAGCTCTTAACACGTCACAGTTGTTATATTGACTTGACTTGACTCTATTTATTGCCTTGACTCTATTTATTGCCACTGTTCTTGTCTGCCTGTCTCCCTCCATTAGACTTGTAAGCCTGTCAAAGGGCAGGGACTGTCGCTATCTGTTGCCGATTTGTACTTTCCAAGCGCTTAGTACAGTGCTCTGCACATAGTAAGCGCTCAATAAATAATATTGAATGAATGAATATATTATTATTATTATTATCTTCATTAACACTGGATACAAGGAAATTAGATTACAGTCCCAATTAGACTGTAAGCCCGTCATTGGGCAGGGACTGTCTCTATCTGTTGCAAATTTTTACATTCCAAGTACAGTGCTCTGCACATAGTAAGAGGTCAATAAATACTATTGAATGAATGAAAAGGAAATCTCCAGCAGTTCTGCTGTGGGACCACCTAGGAGTTTTGGGCCTTCTCCTTTGGTTCTGATGGGCCCAAGTTGGACCTGAGCTAGGAATGGGTCAAAGAAGCAGTGTGGCTTAGTTGAAAGAGCCTGGGCTTGGGAGTCAGAGGTCGTGGGTTCTAATCCCCGCTCCGCCCTTGTCTGCTGTGTGACCTTGGGCAAGCCACTTAACTTCACTATGCCTCAGTTATCTCATCTGTAAAAATGGAGACTAAAAAATGTGAGCCCCACATGGGACAATCTGATTACCCCGTGTCTACCCCAGTGCTTAGGACAGTCCTCTGCATATAGTAAGCGCTTTACAAATACCATAATTATTATTATTAAGGTTTCAATGTGTTAACTGGGATCACCTGGCAGTACTCTGGACAGGACTGCAGCCTCCCTGGAACCCATAGAGCTAGAATCCAGGATGTATCTCACTCTGCAGTGTCCTACCCATGCCCTTTTTTCTCCCTGCTGTTCCCCCCCAAGTGAGGGCCTGGAGTTTGTCCAGCTACATGATTATAAATACTACTGCCAGCCCAAAATGGCAAGGCTCTGATTTTGGAAGGGAATGGTACTGCTCACCTTTCAAAGATTTTTGATTAGGTCTTGATACACTTCAGGGATAGAATATTTGAAATGCATGAGCCGGACGGAGCCAACTGTAACTTGTTTGAGAAGTAAAAATATAACAATGATGGGTAAAAGGGTGTAATACATAGGACCAGGTCAGAAGCACCAATGCAGACTAATTTCACCATGTTCCGATCGAGGCCATCCGGACTGTTGTCCTGCAGAATGAGTCTGGTGTTGGGTTGTGCAGATGTCCGTATGCTCCACAAAACCATTTGGCCCAGATTGCTGCTCGGGCTGGAGATTTCTGCAGAGATGCCAAAGACTAAATGATATTTTTGTTTAAAAGCTATTGGGCAAAGAGTGCCAAAATATAGCTGCTTTATCCGTAGGAACTTACAGAATAGAAGCAGGAGGAGGAGGAGAGGATAGTACACCATTTCCACTTTATGGTTGGAGTCAAGGGTTTAGGAGAGTCCCAGGAAAACCTGGACTGCCTCCTCAATTTTTAGTGGGAGTGACATGATGTTCATTTCTTTCCTCCAGGAAATTGACTTTTTGGTGGTGATGTAATTCATCTCTCGGCATCCCTTTCAAATTCGAAGCTGGGCTTTTGTATCTGAAGTTGTTCCAAGATTGAGCACATCTTGTGTGCTGTGGTTGCTTTAATGGGATTTGTGTGCAGGGTGTGTGCCTTTCTCACAATCTCACGCATGCGCGCACACATACAACCGTGAGATTGTTCACTGACATTTTCTAAATGTTGACAAAGGTAAAATACAGCTAATAGGAGATTGCAATTCTCAATCCTTTGATTTCGATCTTTTTTGAACCTGAACTCTTTTCTAATTCTCAGCCTCAGCTAGGTTGGAACCACATTTGCCACCCAATTTTTGGAAACTGGTTGATGCTGGAAAGCAACTCATTCTGGTTCATTAGGGAGCAGATGGGCTCTCAACTACAAAGGAAAATATTTTGACTTTCATCAACTTAGTATAAAGTATCATTGTGAAATGTTTGTAATCATTCTTTAGGAATTAATGCCTCATTTTGTTTTGTTTTTAGGTATGGCTGGATCTTTTAAAACCTATTGTGAAACAGATTAGAAGTAAGTACTACTTTACAGTGGCGGTAAAACATAAAATTGAGAGATTTTGCAATTAAACGTGTTTTTATTTGAGGCATGGTGTGTAGGAGGGAACATTTTCATTCTGCTGGGTTTTCCCTCCAATCAGTCCCACACTTAAAAAAAAAAAAGCCTTCTAAGTCAAGATTCAGAAGTTAAATGGGAAGAATTGTTCAAAATCAAGTGCTGGTTGCACATGAGGCCATTTCTTTCGGCTTTTGATGTGCAGGCTATTGCTTCTCATTTCTTGGTGGAGTGCCTGGAGTGGTTCTCTAGGGAAACAGTGTGGCGCAGTGGATAGGGTCTGGGAGTCGGAAGGACCTGGGTTCTAATCCCCCTCCACCACTTGTCTGCTGTATGACCTTGGGCAAGTCACAACTTCTCTGTGTCTCAGTTACTTCATCTGCAAAAAATGGGGATTAAGAGGGTGAGCCCAATCTGGGACAGAGTTGGACTGTGTCCAACCTGTTTAACTTGTATCTACCTCAGAGTTTAGAACAGTGCTTGGCACATAATAAGCGCTTAACAAGTACCACAATTATTATTCCTCTGAAGAGTTTTGGATTGAGATTTCATTCTAACAAGGGCATATATGGAAACAGTTATTAGATTTTAAAGAACTCTGGTATGAAAACTGGCAGTGTGAAGCTGATCAGTTCATTCTCCCCAAAATGTAGATTGCTTGGAAATGAAGTGAATTGGGAAATTTGAGGAAATCGGAAGAATCTCTCCTCCATTTAGGTGTTACCCTTCTTTATGATATGATAACTTTGTACTTTTCTTAGGAAGAAGTTGGACTGAATATTAATAGTCGCATAAAATAGAGGTAATCTTTGTTATGGGCATTTCATTTGATATCCTTTTTAGTGTCTCTTTTTTCTGTTTTTTAAAAAACACCTCGGTGCCCTACATAATGCTAATGGTTCTTTTTGACACTGTAAAAAGCTTATTGATTTCTGGAGGACACCAAAGAACCATTTAGAAAGAATGAGAAAAGAGAGGGTTTTTTGTTTTTGCTTGTTTTGTTTTTTTTTGGGAAATACTCATCCAAACTTTTGGCAACTCCCGGTGACCTGGGAGAATGACTTTCCCTGTCAAAGTTCCCAGAATATGAATTACTCATGGTTGGATGTGGTCAACCAGTGGCAGGCAAAGAGTTTTCAGGAGTTATTGAATAATGTTAATTATTTCATGTTTACCATTGAACTTTCCCTCTCAGTAAATTTTGAAATTTATAGTTCGTGATTTTTTTCTACTTCTTTCTGTAGGACCAAAGCATGTACTTGTTAAATTTGTGGTGAAATTCTTCCCCCCTGACCATGCTCAACTTCAAGAAGAATTGACAAGGTGAGTTATATCCTCATCCGTACCTGGTGAAGGTAGCAGTAAAGAGGTAACATCAGATGTGACATGAGATTCCATTTATCTTGTATGCTCTGCTTCTTTCTCTAAATTTTGAGGAAGCAGCATATCATATTGAAAAGAGGAAGGGCCTGGAAGTCAAGAGGACCTGCATTTTAGTCACGGTTCTGCCATTAGTCTGCTGTGTGACCTTGAGCAAGTCACTTAATTTCTCTGTGCCTTAGTTACCTCATCTGTAAAATGGGAATTAAGACTGTTAGTCCCATGGAGGATATGGCCAACCTGACTATCTTATATCTACCCCAGCATTTTGTGCAGCACCTGGCACATGGAAAGTGCTTAACATACGCTATAAAAATGCCAGTTACAGACTGTTGAATATAAAGGGATGTAAAGAGGGATTAAGAACAAACATCTTTACTGTTCATTAAGATCACACAGGGACAGGGGAGGAAGACCAATCAAAAACCTATGTGAGTGTGTGTATGTGTAAGAGAGACTGAGTGAGTGAGTGAGTGAGAGAGAAAGTGTGTGTTTTTCTAGTTTTGGGGGGGAAGTCGGATACTCATCCGCCGCTGCTTTTCCTTTCTACAACCTCAGTTGCTCCAATAAACTGCTGTTGCTATTGGATTTTCCAATCTGATACTAAAACTAAAAAGCAACAGATCCATAAGTGGTATTTAGTGAGCATGTACTGTGGGCAGATCATTGTACTAAGCATTTGGGAGAGTACAGTAGAGTAGGACGATATAATCCCTTCCCTCAAGGAGTTTATAGTCAAGCAAATCAGAGCATCCAGCACTGAGTGGGGAGGCAGTGTTGCCAAGTGGAAATGTGAAATCGGAGGTCCCAGGTTCTAATCCTGACTCTGCCACCCATCCACTGTGTGGCCTTAGGCAGACCACTAAACCTCCCTATGCCTCAGTTTGCCCAGCTGTAAAATGGGGTAGCACCTGAACCCTACTTCGCAGGGGTGTTGTGGGGAGTAAATAAAAATAACTAAAGTGCTTGGGCAATAAAAGCACCAAATAGAAACTCATCCCTCTAGACTCGAAGATCATTGTGGGCAAGGAATGTGCCTGCTTCCTCTGTTGTGTTTCACTCCCCCAAGCTCTGCATATAGTCTTCTCTTCTTAAATATTGTCGAATTGTTTCCGATTCCCAGCGACTTTATGATTCTTTTTCCATTGAGTTTTCTTGGTAAAACTATGTAAGTGGTTTACCATTGCCACCTTCCATGCAGTAAAAACTCAAGTCTCCGCAGTTGTCTTTGATTTACATTTTGATTACTTAATCATCCACCTTTGACTCTTTCCCATGCCACTGCTGCCCAGCAAAGGTGAATCAGCTTTGTCTGATGCATTGGCTTAGCACTTTCCATTATGGGTAACCCTGATGAGTTAGTAGTGCTCAATAGCTGCATTTGATTAAGTCTCCTCCCTCTCTTGGGCCCTTGCCTCTCTTACCCTCTGTCTTCTAGGGGTTGTTTGTGAGTGGTGATCAACCTTGTCATTTGGATGAAGTGCAGCTGATTTAAACTCATTTTGGTTAAGAGTGGGGTCGTTCCTGATCCTGAATAAGTGTGTTCTCGGAGTATGTTTTGGGGACTCAGTCTTGGACTACCTTGTTGAGCTGATAGTCAACTGTTGTGGGCTGATCAACAAAAATAAATGAGGGTAATTCTTCTGTTATATGTTCTGGTGCTGGGGTCAGCTGTCCACATTATTCTGTTACCTCCTGCATATTTGAAAAATGCGCTATTAAAAATCTGGTTTTCACAGGAACTGTTAATTCTCCTCCTGAATAAAGCTATTGTCTGCGGTGGGGTTCTGTTGTAAAATTTTACCCTGTGCTGGATTCTTGAATTATTAAATCCCAGGCTATCATCAAACCAAACGGGCTGGATTATTGTGCCAGGTTCTCTGTCAGTGCTGATAAACATCTGTACTTCTGCACTCTGAGCTGGAGGGATTAGTTGGCGTTCTTCAGGATTTCAGTAGAGCAATTTCTTTAACTTTCCCATGAGAAAAATAATTTCTCAATGATATGAAGGACAACTGATCTGGAATTTCTACTGTACTAAAATCTGCTCACATTTTCAAACTGGACACTGTGCTGAGTCCAATGATGTCTGGCAAGACTCCTGGGTTCTATATCTTGAAGTGGTCCAGGGTCCAGTTTATCGCACTGCCACAATCCAGAAAATGTCAAGTGACAAATGACGTGGTGCAGTGTCACTGATAAATGTTCTGGATGTGTTGACCTCCGGGGAGGGAAGAATCAATCAGTGGTATTTATTGAGCACTTCCTGTGTGCTGAGCACTGCACTAAGCACTTGAGAGAGTACAGTATAACAGAGTTGATAGACACGTCGAGCTAACGGCCTAGAGATATTAATATAAATAATTTACTAATATGTACATAAGTGCCATGGGGATGTGGGAGGGGTGAATGAAGGGTGAAAATCCAAGAATGCAGAGGTGATACAGAAGGGAGTGGGAGAAGAGAAAATGAGGGCTTAATCAGGAAAGACCTTTTGAAAAATAGTAATAATAATCATGGTATTTGTCAACGCTTACCTTGTGCCAAGCACTGTACTAAGCACCAGGGTAGTTACAAGGAGGAAGAACGGGTACTGAATCTCCATTTTTGCAAATGAGGGAACTGAGGCACAGGGAAGTGAAATGACTCACCCAAGGTAGTTGGCAGAGGCAAGATTAAAACTCAGGCTCTTCTGACTCCCAGGTCCATGCCCTCTCCGTTAGGCCATGCTGCTTCCCTTGGGGGAGATGTGCTTTTAATAAGAGAACTTTGAAAAATCAAGACTAGACTAGATGTTAGTAGCACTGTAGTTGAACCTCTTAGCTTCCAGGGTAACTTACTGCTACACATTTATGAAGCTTCAGTAAAAGCAAGCTGTACCTTTTTGCTAAACAACCATTAGTACTGTACTGAGTGCTTGGAAGAAACCAATAAAAGCCAAAGACCAGGTCCTTCCCCTCGAAGAGCTGAGGGGAGCATTGCTTTATTGTTTGTTACAGTGCATGCTAAGTGGAAAGTTATTTTGCTGACTTCATTGCTCTTATAACTGAAGGGGAGGGAAGGGAAATGTGAAGACTCGTAAAATTAAATTAGAATGCCATCTGAGATTTCAAAAAGAAAGTTTTCCTCATAGGGCCTCTGTAGATTTTTTTGGTTTTTTCCTGATTGGTCAGCCTCGGCACACTCTGTTACAGAGCCATCTCCTCCTTTTCTCCTTCGGTCTTGGGGATGAAGGAAATCTTCCATGACAGCAACTTCCAGGAACCCCAAGCTGGGAAGAAGAGTGATAGTAGTAATAGCATTTATTAAGCGATGGGAAAGAATACATAGATGAGAATTGGCTATGGTCCCTGACTCTCAAGGGGCTCACAATCTAAGAACAAAGGAGGGGAGTAACAGAAACATAAGGAATCATTTCAGTAGAAAAACAGTATGAAAAAGACAAAAATAGTAACAGAACACTGGTTAAAGGAGAAGTTCCATGTTCTTCAGTGCCTTGCCAGAGCTGATCAGAGTCCAGTAGTAAAAATAGCCATAAGTCACCCCAAACCCAGTGCTTTAAAAGTGCCACTTCATCCTCACCCTATAGCTGAGGAAAGAAGGGGGGCAAGAAGGAAGGAAGGGAATGAGAGGGAGGTGGGGAGAGAGAGAAAGAAAATGACACACACACACATTAGAGCACAAAATGGGTCCTGATGTCAAGGGAGAATGGTAGCTTTGGAAATTCTGTTGGAGCTTACCTGCCTGAATTACCTAATGCTCTTTGCCCTCTACTGAGATTATTTCTTCAGACGTACAGGGAGATGTGATAATTTAATCTTGTAACAGTATGATGAGGGGAGAGTGGTCGGGGGACTACTGGGGCCCCCAGATGGAGTAAAATAAAATCAAGGTTTCAAAAGGAGAGATATTGAGGTTTCTCTTCAGTGTAACCATCATGCACTCTCCTCACCTGGACCACTATGGAGGAAAATCCTGCCTGGTCGCTTGAGCTATATATAGATGCCTATAGCTCTTTTTGAAATGTGCTCCTTTTCCAAGGATGATGTTACTGGCAGAGAGGTCCTGTCTGTGTGGGTGATTGTGGCTGACAAAGCCAGTAGGTGACCAACATTATCTTATGGTAATAATTAAGCAGTTATTGTATGCCGAGCACTGTACTAAGTGCTGGAGTAAATAAACAGTAAGCAGCTAGGAGACTGCCCTTGTCCCAAATAGGGCTCGTGCTTTAAGCAGAAGAGAGAATGGGTATTGAGTCCCCCTTTTTACAGATGAGGGAAATGAAGCACAGAAAAGTTAAGTGACTTGCCTAAGGTCACATAACGGGTAAGTGGCAGAGCCACTGCCACTCAACTCCCAGGCCCTTGCCTGCTCTTACCACTAGATCACATTGCCTCTTGTTCTTTGTTGCATTTAACGTGACTATTCTTAATAATAATAATGTTGGTATTTGTTAAGCGCTTACTATGTGCAGAACACTGTTCTAAGCGCTGGGGTAAACACAGGGGAATCAGGTTGTCCCACGTGGGGCTCACAGTCTTAATCCCCATTTTACAGATGAGGGAACTGAGGCACAGAGAAGTGAAGTGACTTGCCCACAGTCACACAGCCGACAAGTGGCAGAGCTGGGATTCGAACTCATGAGCCGTGACTCCAAAGCCCATGCTCTTTCCACTGCGCCACGCTGCTTCTTTACAAGGGTAAATTTCAGTAGGCGTGGCCCTCTAAAACAGATCTGAGTTTGATGAGGTAGGCATTTTTAGGGCATCCTTTCTAGCCTTTTCCCCATCTGGGGTAATCAGTCACCAAAAGCTGCTGCAGTAACACACATTTCTCTATTACATCCACCTTTTACTTCATTATTGACCGTGTCACTCCATGTTACTATGAAAAGCATTGGGGTCTTGTTCTACTTACCAAAGGGATATAGCAACATGGACTATTAATTGAACCTGTGTACATCCTCAATCCCATTTGCCCGATCGAAGATGGAGAAGGGGTTTTATTCAGGCTAACTCCTCACTCCTTTCTCTTCCCCTTCCCTCCCCTCACCTCTCTTTCCATCCCCTTTCCTCTTTCCCCCTCCTTTCCATTCCTTTCCTTTAAGTTAAGTGACTTGCCGAAGGTCCCCCAGCAGGCATGTGACAGAGCTGGGTTTAGAACCCAGGTCCTCTGATTCTCTTTCCACTAGGCCATGCTGCAAGTCTCATTTTCTTTCCTTTCCCGCTCCCTCCCTCCCTCCCTCCACTGAGCTTTTTAAATTCACTCTCCGTGCTGTCGTCTCTGCATGGCGGCTGCCAGTACTGGGATCACTTGAATCGACTGGAGTTACTCCAGGCCCATAAATCTCAGCATTTTGTCAAAACTGTAGTGGCAGAAATGTCACCAAGTGTTTCGCGAATATGTGTTCACCTTAAAAAGCTACATGACCACATGAACCGTAAACAGAGAGCAGCCAAGGGGACTGAGCTGCCAAATATACAAAATCCTTTAAGGACTCATGATTTTGAGACACATTTGTGGAAGACCACAGAAGTTTTAAAATGAAGCATGTGTTTCGTCTGTTTTTCAGGGATTTTTTCCCCCATTATTACTAGATAAATGGAACAAGAAGAGTAAGGAAGTCTTGAATGATGGCCAGCACCCCCTGGAAATGTACAGATTCTTAAAATCTTATGCCACCTCAGAGTCTAAGAAATTACTGTACTTGATGACCTCCAAAGATCATAAATGGCCTTTGAGGAGCCCTCGCTCTAAGTCAGACAGAGCAGTCTTATGTTACTTTTTTTTAAAAATCAGCTTTATGGAGTAAACTTTTGAAATGGTGAAAAGCATTTGGACACATTCCCATTAAATCAAACTAATATTAACCCTTTGTATTAACCCTTTGTTTCACTTGAAAGAATTGACTAATGAAGTTGTGGTCTCTAAGCACCAAGAAATAAGAGTATCCATACTTTAAAATGAGCTATTCTTCGCAGATTGAGGAGTCAATCTACTATAGATAGCTGAGCATTACTAAAAATCCTCCTTTTCCACCAAATATTTTGAGTTGCAATTTTGTACAGTTGCTGAACACTGCGTGGCAAAAGATGGAAACCCTGATGTGGTGAGGGAGAAGGTAGAAGTAGTGAGGTGAGGTGGAGTTTTTGAGGGGAGGCAGAGAGGTTACCAGGTTGGTGTGGGAAAATGAAAAGACTGGGGAAACATGGAATTTGAAGGCAGCTGCTCCTCCCTCCCCTGCCTTTTTTTTCTCCCCTTTCTCAGACCTGACTCCTCAAGTGTATGGCTCACCTTCTGCAGGAGGCCCGGATGGAGACTAGCATGGTTGAAGGGTTTTTTTAATTCCCTGTTAGGCCATACTTTGCAACTGTTCTGTCAACAGAGGACCTTCTCTGGACACCCACGAAGGAAGGGCAACCTGCACTCCGATTGCCAGCCCCCTTCCACAGTGCCTGAAGCAACAGCCCCTGCTGACGGCCCCTCCAACAACCTCTACCGTAGTATCAGGGAAGGTGGCTGGGACCAGAACTATTACAGTGAGGGACTGCAAACTGCTGGCAACAAGGAAATGGGAGCAGAGAAGAAGCGTGGCCTAGTGGAAAGAGCACGGGTCTGGGAGTCAGAGGATCTGGGTTCTAATTCATTCATTCATTAAATCGTATTTATTGAGTGCTTACTGTGTGCAGAGCACTGTGCTAAGTGCTTGGAAAGTACAATTCAGCAACAGAGACAAGCCCTACCCAACAATGGGCTCCCCAGCTCTGCCACTGCTCTGCTAGGTGACTTTGGGCAAGTCGCTTAACTTCTCTGGGCCTCAGTTCTCCTGGTTCTCCCTCCTACTTAGACTGTGACCCGCTTGTGGAACAGGGGCTGTGCCCAACCTAATTCACTTTTATCTACCCCAGCACTTGGAACAGTGTTTGACACATAGTGAATACTTAACAAATACTAAAAAAAAAGGGACATGCTGTACCCCCTTTCCATACTAATGAGCCCCAACCATCAGCTTCAGGCACTTGTAATCAATCTCCTTCTATATGCATGATGTCTCCCCGTCAGTTATAGAGCTAGCAATAACCTAGGTAGCAGCACAGTCATCTTTTATAAAGGGTCAGGGCAGGAGAGACACAAGTTTGTTTTCAGTTGAAAAATATCATGTTTGCCTGTTTAATCACTGGGCCGCCATGATTTTTGTGAGGTCAATCAATTGTATTTATTGACCTCTTACTCTGTGCAGAACACTATACTAAGTGCTTGCGAGAGTATACTAAGCTTGCGAGAGTATACTAAAACAGAATAAGTAGACAGGTTCCCTGGCCATATTTCTTGGTGCCTCAGTTACCTCATCTGTAAAATAGGGATTAAGGCTGTGTCAGCCCCATGTGGGACAACCTGATAACCTTGTATCTACCCCAGTGCTTAGAACAGTGCTTGGCACATAGTGTTTAGCAGATGCCATTATTATTATTATATATCGAGCTTACAGACTAGAGGGACACTAAGACTAGAGGCCAAAGGATAAAGATGGAAAGCAAGCATTAGATAACCATATTTTAGTATTCAGTTTTAATATAGAGTGATGCTTACATAAACAGTCTAAATGATTTCTTAGTGGTTTTTTTTAATTTTTATATTCCACCCCGGCTAGAGTGTAAGCTGTAAGGATGTCTCATGCTTCTGATGTATTTTCCCAAGTGCTTAATAATAAGAACAATGATAATAGTGCCTGCTAAGCACTTACTATGTGCAAGCATTGTACTCGGCACTGGGATAGATACAAGATAATCAGGTCTGATACACAGTCCCTGTCCCACATGAGGCTTACAGTCTACGTAGGGGGGACAGTGGATTTTCAATCCCTATTTTACAGAAGAGGAAACCGAGGCATAGAGAAATTAAATGATTTGTCCAAGGTCACACATCAGGCAAGTGGCAGAGGTGGGATTAATCAATCTGTCATTCAGTGGTATTTGTTGAACACTTACCGTGTGCAGGGCACTGTACTAAGCACTTGGGAGAGAACAATATAGCACATTTGGCAGACACAAGGAGCTTACCATCTTAGAGGGGAAGATGACATGAATACGAACCATTAGAATCCAGATCCTCTGCCTCCCAGGCCTGTACACTTTCCACTGTGCTTTCAATATATCCGGAGGGCACGGAAAATGTCATTACTATTATTGCTAGTGTTTTGAGAGTTGTCTTTTTACACAGCTATCAATGTGTCTTTTTGTTTGCAGGTACCTATTTGCGTTGCAGGTGAAGCAAGACCTGGCTCAAGGCAGGCTAACGTGCAACGAAACTAGCACTGCCCTCTTGATTTCACACATTGTACAGTGTAAGTTTGTTTTTTAATGAACCTACCTACCAACCTACATTCCTTGTCAGTTATTTACTGTGGCCATCACTGATGCCAAGAGTGAACACCAACATGTTAAATGGAACAATATAATCTTAGGTTTACTTGAAAGATCTTCCCCCATAAAATGTTATGTTTTGGAGTTTGCTTTCAGGAAGCTGCATTGGACTATCCTTTGTCTGAAAACAGTTTAATTGGAAAAAGGCAAATAGCTTTGATTCTTTGAGTTCTGGTTTTATTATTAATATTCTTTTTATCATGTTAAAAGCCAAGTCTGTTGCAGATTGTACTCTATACTCTGTACTGTTCAAAGTAGAGTTCAGCAATATGCTCAGATTGTCAGACTGAATCTTAACAATACTTGAAACACTTCTGTCTATCTAGAAACATGGAAAATGAGAATGCAGATCATTAAGAGAACACTCCCCATTAACCAGTCAGCACTGTTTTTACTATTCAACTGAAATCATAGTCCAGACGGCACTTCGCTGACCAGATTGTTTTTCTCAGTTGCGTAATCTAACAAATTTTGGTAGGTCAAGCAAGCTTAGGTAACTGAAGATATGATGTTTTCTTTGCCCACCTTTGTGAGAAATAGTGGTTTCTTCTCTGTATCTTTTATTTCCTCCACTCATGACATTCGACCCACCTGCCTCTGGTGAGGCTGATCTTTATACACACGTACATAAAATATACCTCGCATATTTATATGGGTGTATATATTTCTTCTGGGATATACCACTATGTCCTGCCTGATCTGGAAAGGGAAAGGCCCATATGTCCCAAGAATGGAAATCTCCTGGCAGGCCACCCCAGAAACATTTTGCAGCTGTGAGTCCGCAAGTATGCCCAGAAGGAATGATCTAAATTGATGAATTGATGAGACCACACACCTTTGGAAATCCAGGGGGCAAGTAGGCATAATACCATCCTTCATTTCAGAGATGCTGCTGCTGCCGGTAAGATCCTATCCATGTGTGGCAGTGTGGCTGAGAAGCCTGATGCACAAGTGGTGTGTGATACACCCAGTCATGCTGTTTGCAGTTATCAAACAGTAATTGCCAAAAACAAAGCAGAGAAGCATAACACCCAGTTGATGTAGTGCCAACTCAGTATGACAGTTTTTTGTTTCATTTGTTCTTTTATCCAATAGCTGAAATTGGGGATTATGATGAAACTGTGGACCGGGAACACTTAGCAAAGAATAAGTACATACCTCAGCAAGAAGCAATAGAAGACAAAATTGTGGAATTTCACCATAACCATATGTAAGTCCTGCAGTTTTATTTTTTTGACTCTATCCTTTTTTGGAAATAAAACCATAAAATCATGGATTTATCAGCACTGTAGAGAGCTCATCTAGTTTATCCCTGTTCTCCAAACCTGACTGTATCTGAACTACCCTGGTGGGCAGTCAGCTGTCTCTCCAATTTTAAAGGAAGTTCTGAAATCTCAGCATGGTCCAGGATTGGCATCAGGTAATTCTTCCTTCTTTATTATTGAATGACATGTTACCGAAGTTTAACTCTGATTCCTCTGATGTGCACCTCCAGTGGGGATTTTTTAGAATTTTTTTTAATGTTGTTAAGTGCTTATTATGTGCCAAGCACTGTACTAAGCGCTAGAGTAGATATAACCTAATTGGGTTGTGCACAGTTGAGATTTATTTTATATTGGCTCTCTCTCCTTTAGACTGTAAGCTGGTTGTGGGCAGGGAATGTGTCTGTTATATTGTACTTCTGAGCGCTTAGTAAAATGCTCTGCACACAGCAAGTGCTCATTAAAAACGATTGAAAAAAATGAGACTCACAGTCTTTGGCCCCATTTTACAGATGAGGTAACTGAGGCACTGAGAAGTCAAGTGACTTGTTCAGGGTCACACAACAGACAAATGGCAGAGGTGGAATTAGAGCCCACGTCCTCTTATTCCCAAGCCCCTGCTTTTTCCACTAGCATTTCACCTAGGAGCGTGTTCTGAGTCAACAAAGATTCCCTGAGGCCAGGACTCTTCCTTCCTTGGAAATGAAACACATAAAGTTCATTGCAGGCTAAGGTTGTTTAAGAGCTTCTGGAGGTTGAGGATGTTATGATAGGATTCCAATATTTTTTCACTCCCTGAGTTTGTTTTTCCCTTTTTAGTCCTTTTTTTTCTAAGCAGCACTGGCTATGTTAGGGTAAGGGATTGGAACTTGGACAATAATCTGCTGAGGTTTTCTGAAATCATCTGTAAAATAGGAATTAAGACTGTGAGTCCCTTATGGGACAGGGATGGGATCCAACCTGATTAGCTTGTATCTATCCCAGTGCTTAGTACAGTGGCTAGCACATAATAAGCACTTAACAAATACCATAAAAAAAAGTTGGAAGGGTTGTATCAGCAAATGGGAGGCAAAACTGTTGGAGAATTTGAAGGAGGCAGTTTCTGAAAATTAAATCTGTCTGTACTGGATCACTTTTACATCTAATTTATTTTTTAAAAATGATTTTTCTCCTCTCAATTTGCAGTTCACTGGGGTTACTCACCGTATTCATTTTCCTTTGAATTGGCTCCTCTACCACACACACACTTTCTGTCAGATGATCCTGTTGCTTTTCAAGAATTTTTATTTGAGGGTGATGTGGCAAATTCGTTGAACCACACACTGTTTACTCCTCTGTTTCTACAAATTATACAGAAAGATCACAGGATACCCGGCTGGCAACACGAATACTCCACCATCAGAGCGTCTAGGTGCAAGCAATTTTTGTTTATTCACATACATAGATTTTCCATTTGTAGGTTAGGTTTTTTTTTTTTTCAGTGTGTGGTATTTTGTCAGTAGGAGGCCTGACTTTTTTCCTTGGCATGTGTTTATTGAGTTGATAGGAACTCTGAAAAATAAGCTTTAGTAACTGAGGAATAGCTAATTTGATTCTGGATTCAGAAGGCATTATAGTCATAATGATGCCACAGTTCCTTTTTTTTCCCCCAAAAAATGTGTTGCCTTAATTATTTTTGTTGCATGCAAGCTCATTTCTATTGAAAATAACTGAATCATGTTTGAACTCAATAATATTTTTGTTTTATATGGCCCTCCCCCGCCCTCTGAGAAGGAAGCCCTGTTAGATTCCAAATGCTATCTGAGTTTGCAGAAGACATTTGAAGTTTTTAGTTACCTGAATCAATGGATCATTTGTTTCCTTTGCTAGACTTTGGGTTACAGTGAACAGGGTACCTATCATCTGATCAGCTCGGCCCTGTTTGTGATGAAATGCCTTTTTGTGCCCCCTAAAAGCCACTTAATCCCAAGTTAATAGACATTGGGAATTCATATCTGCTGCCCTTTCTTTTTAATTTTTGTTTCCTAAGTGGGCAAACGCCAGCAGAATCCGATTTCCAGCTTCTAGAGATTGCCCGACGGCTGGAGATGTATGGAATCCGGTTACACCCAGCAAAGGACAGAGAAGGCACTAAGATCAACCTGGCTGTTGCCAACACGGGAATTCTAGTATTTCAGGTGAGAAAAATTCTAAACACTTTTCAACTTTCCTCACAGGAACTTTATGACAAAGGCAGGAAATGAAATTCCCTTTTGGGAAAACGACTGTTCCCCCAGATGATAAACTTTAGGACTCTTGCAAGTTATTCCTAGGAGTGAAAGGAAGCATTTCCAATCAGTTCGGTTTTCAGTCTTGGGGATCAAGTGTGCCTTTCTAGCTTCTTTAGTCTCAACTTTGCACTGAGGTTGTTTTTTAAAGTGAGAGAGTCTACAATTAGGAATCTTTAAGCTCTAAATTTTGAGGACCCCAGGGATCTGTATCCTTCAGTGGTGATTGTAGTACTACTATGGTATTTGTTAAGCGCTTACTATGTGCCAAGCAGTGTTCTAAGCTCTGGGGTTGATACAAGGTAATCAGGTTGTCCCACATGGGGTTCACTGTATTAATCCCCATTTTACAGATGAGGTGACTGAAGCACAGAGAAGTTAAGCGGCTTGCCCGAGGTCACACAGAAGACAAATGGCAGAGCCGGGATTAGGACCCATGTCCTCGACTCCCAAGCCCATGCTTCTTACCACTACTCGAGTAGAGTAGTGATGGTTTTTGCAGAGTGCCTACGGGGTGCACTGCATTGTACTAAGTATTTGTGATAGTCAAAAATAACATTAGAAGTCTGCCCTGAATCAGTTGATCAGTATCACTTATTGACCACCTATGGCATGAGAGGCAATGACTCAACACGGTAAACCATTTGTAAAGAAGCCTGCAATGGCTGGAAATCATTTTAACGTCCTTTGAAGTATTGTTATTATGTAGCTGTACTGGTGGAAAAATCCTCAATAATTTATCTGAGCTATTGTTTAAAATTTGCTGTTCTGCAAAATCAGTACCGAGTCCAGTGACTGCTGAAGTTGCTGGGACATTGTGTTCCCCGGGCAGTGATGAGGAGGTACAGATATAAGTAGTGATATGAAGCTCAGTATGATCAGAATGCTGGTCAGTCAGCCGGCTTGAAAGGACAGGTTAAGTGATGTATAGTCATGGGAAATCATGCTCACTCAAACCTGTCCCCCATGGTGGCCAAATTGGCATCCAGACGGTAAGAGTGGGGAAATCATGCTCACTCAAACCTGTCCCCCATGGTGGCCAAATTGGCATCCAGAAGGTAAGAGTGGCTACTCAGAGCCACAGATGGGGAAGCCATGGTTGGTGAGGGAATCCTTTGTTTCTATTTTGAATTAGCCACTCACTCCAGAGGCGCTCGGGATTAGCAGTTAAGAGGCTGGGGGTGGCGGGAGGCCAGTCCTTAAAGTGATTTGATGGGAAGGGGCTGGGGCTCATACTTGGTGAGTTTTGCATCCTCATAATGGACTCCAGGCTGCAAAGCCTAGACCAATTGATTGTGACTTCTCCTTGCGGGTCTGTAATTTCATCAACGGTGAGGAACAAAGAGCATGTGCCAAGTCCAGTTATATAATAAAAAGAAAAGCATATTTGGGGTAATGGGCTAACTCAGTCGCATGACCTTCCCCTCTCAAGTGAATCGTTTCCCAGCTGAGAGATCCAGGTGTGTCATTGATGAAACACACACAGTTTTTAACTATCCCAAGGTAATGGTGCAATGTATGAACTGTAGAGCTGATAAGATAAGAATAAGCTGGCTTTGAAATGAAATAATTCTACCTTCATCTTTCCTTTTTACTTTGATTTGCAATAATTTAATTTCTCGAAAACACTTGCGCAAATTCAACTCTCATAAATCTGGTGGCAGAGCAGGGAAAAGGAGATAACTAGTAGCCAATAGCAGGACCCAGCTAGTTGATGTTCCAAGGACCGAACGTTCCGTGGAAGGCACCTTGTGCTTAGGAGAGTCTTGGTTGCTATCAACCCTCCCCAAAACAACCCTTTTATTTTAAATCATTTTTAATAGCACCTATCAGCATTCCATTTTTAACCCTGGGACCCAGGTGCGTTTGCAGTTGCATTTGATGTTAGAAAATGGGGAATAATAAATTCTATCGTCTGTCATTTACTATTGTTATTGTATTTGTTAAGCAATTACTGTGAGGCAAAAAACCGACTCCGTCTAGTGATTAGCAAGTCAAGTTGGATAAATGGAGACATAGAAGGATGCATCAGAAACAATAAGAGGAAATTAAAAGTTGTTCTTCATTGTTACTATTAATAATAATAGTGAGCAAATTCAGTTCTGCCACTTGTCTGCTGTGTGACCTTGGACAAGCCACTTAACTTCTCTGTGCCTGTTACCTCATCTGTAAAATGAGGATTAAGACTGAGAGCCCCACGTGGGATGACCTGATTACCATGTATCTACCCCAGTGCTTAGAAAAGTGCTTGGCATGCAGTAAGTGTTTAATAAATACCATTCTTATTATTAATAATAATAATTTGTTATTACTAAAGATGAGACCATCCAAAAAAGGATTCTAAATTCTGGGGTCTAGAGTAGGACTAGAACAGATCCCCAACTCACCTCACCATTGATTCCTTTATTCATTCAATCATTTTTTGAGCACTTACTGTGTGCAGAGCACTTGAGTTACTATACTACTACCGTCTCCATCCCTTCTTCACCCCCTACAACTGCACCAGCCTCATAACCTGTTGCCATGATCACTCCCTAGTTGAGTGCTAAATGGTCAGTACAATGCTCTGCACACAGTATGGTCTCAATAAATATGACTGATCGATCAATCTGTCCATGAGCCCTTGCTACCACCCCTCTTATCCCAGCTCATTCTTACCTTCAGTCGCTATCTCTCTGCTTAATGTATTTGCCACCATTCCCTGCACCCACACAATACCATGTCTTCCCTTTCCCCATACCCATCCCCGTTCTAGCATTTCCACTTCCAGGAGAGCCTCAGAGAAATTTCTCAGCTCACTGCCTGTGACTCTTCTTTTACCCCCATGCAGACGGATGCCTTCATATAAACTACATAGGTGCCTTTTCTATGTTTCCAGATGCGCTGAAAAGTGCTCAGCACACAGTGTTAACCACTTACTCTGTGCCAAGCACTATATTAAATGTTGGGATAGATACAAAATACAAGCACCGTGGCTCAGTGGAAAGAGCCCGGGCTGGGGAGTCAGAGGTCATGGGTACTAATCCCGACGCTGCCACTTATCAGCTGTGTCACTTTGGGCAAGTCACTTAACTTCTCTGTGCCTCAGTTACCTCATCTGGAAAATGGGGGTTAAAACTGTGAGCCCTACATGGGACAGCCTGATTAGCTTGCATCTACCCAGTGCTTAGAATAGTGCTTGGCACATAGCGCTTAACAAATACCAAATTAAAATAATCACAATCCCTGTCCCACGAGAGATTCACAGTCTAAGTAGGAGGGAGTAGGATTTAATTCCTGGTTCCCAGATGAGGCACAGAGAGGCCAAGTGCCCAAAATCCCACAGGAGATTTGTGGCAGAGTCAGGATTAGAACCCAGGTCCTCTGGCTCCCAAGCCCAGACTCTTTCCACTAGGACACCTTGCTAGACATCCGTGTTCTAGTCTGGTTAGTCATTTTAAATCCCATGCTCCATGGTCCTCACCCAGAAGATCTCTTTAAGAGCTGCTAAAGCCCCTCTGAGGAATGGTGTTCATGTAGCTCTCAGGTATGGATTGCTGGATGAATATTAGCAGGCTGGCAAAGTCCTTTCCTTGGCTTATGTTGGACTGTTGCACAGCTGTGTCTTTCTTTCAGGGTTTCACCAAGATCAATGCCTTCAACTGGGCAAAGGTGAGGAAGCTGAGCTTCAAGAGGAAACGTTTTCTCATCAAGTTGCGTCCTGATGCAAATGTAAGTGGCTTCCAGGAGTGGGGTTTCAGAAAGGTGTTCTGAGCATTGTTCCAGTCCCTGCATCTGAGCTAGGCGGGATCAATACACTTCCTTAGGTTTGAGACAGGCGGATTGTCTCTTTCGGGTCTTCCCTGTCTTTGTGAAATGAGCTTTGTGTCTCCATCCTTAGACGACAAGTTTCTTCATTTATCATTTCCCACAAAGAGAGGTAAGACTGGGATTTTGAGAGTGTTAGTGGAACAACTGCTGTGAACCTTGTCAATTCTCTAGGGATTTCCAGAGATAATGTATGACCCTTGAGAATGACAGCTACGACTGGGATTTGAACTGAGTGTTATAAAGAAGGCCTCTGGTCAGGAGGACCATGAATTAGCAGGCCATTTGAAATTTTAGGAAGATAGGTATAAAACTAATATCCCAGGCATCATTGATGTCAGAATGATGAAGGGGAAAAAAGAGTAAATCACAAGTAGTTAAATGTTTGTCAAGAAGTCCTCAGAGATTTTTCCTGAGCCTGAGACTTTCCACAGGAGTTGAAAACTGAAAGCTGCTGAAGACATAATTGCACAATAACTGCACATGTAAGGGAAATCCATCTCGTTAACGGTATTCATTAACATCCTGCCCTATTCTGGCAACAGAAATGGATGGTTTCAAATCGTGATTATACCCCTAGTAGAAATCAGTAGTTCTCACAATCCTCTTGCTCCTCTAGTCCTTCATGTCTTCTCTTCCTCACTGAAAAGCAGCTCAGGGGGTCTGTGGAATGTTCTCCCTGACTCAGCACCAGGAGGAAAAATAATGATGCAGTGTTATTCTTTGACGGAGCAGTAACAGGGAGCACTTTAGCACACCGAAATTTGGGGATCAGTTTCCACCACTTCTAGGCATCAATTTCCAGGCATCCTCCATATTGAGAAAAATAGGTTTACATCAAGCTTTTGCCAAGTGGTTAAAGACTCTCAGTCCACTTCGAAAGCATTTTCAGTGGTAATCAGCTATCCAGAGAATGGGCAGGATGACAGTTTACAGGCCAGCTGAGATGACAAACGGATCACTTATGGCAAAAGAGCAATTGGATCGTCTTTGTGAAGGGGACAAGAGGACAAGGGAGATCATCTTTTGTTTCTGTCCTTATTCTTTTAGGGGCAAAGTTTATGGTAATGGTCAGAGAACTCTGAACAGAGTACGAGTTTGTTCACTTCTCTGCCCTGAATAACTTCTCCGAGTTTATGGATTTTCGAAAGTGAGGTCCCAAATCTGATTATAAAGTGGAGCCTGAATGTGGTCAGCCCTGGATTGGCAGAAATACTCTCTAGGGAAACTGTACACATAAATAGCCTGGATTATTGGCAAATGCTCCATTGAAACCCAAAACAATAGTTTTCTCTCCTTCCAGAGCTCATATCAGGACACTTTGGAGTTTCTGATGGCCAGCCGGGACTTTTGCAAGTCCTTCTGGAAAATTTGTGTGGAACATCATGCCTTTTTCAGACTCTTTGAAGAGCCCAAACCAAAGCCTAAGCCTGTTCTCTTCACTAGGGGGTCATCCTTTAGGTTCAGGTAAGCTCCCTGCTCCCCTCCTTTCGGCCTCCCCTATCATCAACTGTAACCTTTTCGTGTAGGCATCCTTTTCTAAGTCCCTTGCCCTTTTAAAAGTCTGAGGATATCGACATACTGAAGCCAGAGTTGGGTGAATGGTCTTGTTTTCTGAAATCAACTTCATGGGTGGCATATTACTGTTCTTTGTCCAATCCGTGGGGGTATCTTTTAGCCCAAGGAGGTGGTGTTGGGCTTTTAAAGCCAAGGACCTTGAGTTTGATCCTGGGTCTCCTCTGCTTGTCTACCAGCCCACCCTGCATTCCTTGGATTTCTGGGATGTGGAAGGAGTTAATGATCCTGGGAGATACTGAATGCAGAACCATTTGGCACTTGTGCAAATCTGAATAGGCTATCTTTGGCAGATGGATTCTTTTACTGAATATGTGAATAAATGACAGCCAAAGAGGTTAAAAAATGCATTTCATGGGTATTTATATATTCTGATGTGATTATTAGATGTGCAACAGGTCACTTATAATTATATTCTGGAAGAAAGCTGAGAAAGTTGTGTGTGTGTGTGTGTGTGTGTCTCCAAAATGCGATTTTTGTTTTAAATCCCAGTGGCCGGACTCAGAAGCAGGTTCTCGACTATGTTAAAGAAGGGGGACACAAGAAAGTGCAGTTTGAAAGGTAAGAAAGTTTGGAATGGTGTTTTAATTTCTAAAGTGCTCTTTGAGGAAAGAATGGTGATGCTGTGTGTAATATTTCATCATTTCCATAAGCTTCTCTACTAAGGCTCAGAGCCAGATATTTTTTAGTGTATTCTTTAGAATGGTACTTTTGGAGGGGTGCCTGCATCGTGAATACTTTTTCATTGAGGAAGACAATAAGGTGGGAAAAGGAGACAACCTAGTAAAAATCAAGAAGGAAATGAAAATTATAAGCTTCTTGAGGGCAGTGAGTGCTCAGTAGATACTGTTGATTGTCTCCCACCTTCTAGACTGTAAACCCAGTGTGGGCAGGGATTGTCTCTCTCTATTGTTGAATTATACTTTCCAAGCACTTAGTATAGTGCTCTGCACACAGTAAACGCTCAAAAAATACGATTGAATGAATGAATGACATTCATTGAATAGGGAGCAATGAAGAGATGATGAAGAAGCAACTATCACCCACAAAAGGGGAAAAGGGAAGCCAAAGGCTAGAAGGGGTGATGCTTATGGGCAATATCTTTTGGGCTGAATTTCAGTGGAATTTAATTGGAGTGGAGCAGACTGAGGAGGAGATGAAAACACAAGAAAGGCAGCAAGGTGCAGAAGTAGGATTAAATAGGTCAGTGGAAAATGACATTTGGAAGAAAAGTAAGACACATAGTTTGTCAACAAAACAATTCTTCCCTGCATAATGGAGGAGGTTGTTATAGAGAAGGGGTCGACTGGGCAAGGCAGTCTCCACACCCTGGAACTAAATTGGCAGCAGGAGTATAATTCTTCTTTTGGTACCAAGCAACCTGGTTCCTTCCCTTATTCCTTACTTTCCTTCCTTTGTCTCCTACATGTGTGATTGGGTTGAGCGTGGAGTGTACCAAAAGCCTTGACATGAAAACAGATCATTATTGTATGAACATATTTTTAAAACTCTCCAAAGGCCTTGCAGTTTGATCTAGTATTTCAAGTCTTATCTTATTTCCTATCCATATTACTTCCTGAATTTCAGATGATGTTTTTCCAAGAAATATTCCACAGCCACTTGTTTTGAACTTTCAGGGCCAGGGAAAGAAGTTACAGGAGAGAGACTAATGATAGATTCCACATTCAGCTAGTCCTATGGAGTCTAGAACAGGTTAAAGGAACAGATCTTTTTGTTTTATCAAACTTACACGTGCTTATTGGCAGTCAGTTTTCCCTTTTCTTCTGTAGCTTTTTCCTTTCAAGCCCCGCTGAGTGTGATCTAATTAAATGGGAACTGTATGTTTAATACAGTCTACTTGGGAAATAAGTACCTGAAGAGACAGAGTTAATTACAAAAAGGGTAGACCACCATTAGGAACTCAGAAATGTGCCAGGTTCCTCTGAACTCATCTGTCATCACAGTCCTTGCAAGTGTAAAGGCATTTTGGAAATATATGACGATCCGGGAAGCTTGGTCGTTATTTTGGAAATCCATAATCAATTCAGATATTACAACGGAGCCAGTCTTGACTCAGTTTCCGAGGAAATATTCATAAAGACTGCTCTTTGGGCTCAATTGTTTGTGAAGGAAATGTCTGGTATTTGTTATTCATGGAAAAACCTTATGTGACTCGGATTACCTAATATGATTTCTCCCAGGAAACACAGCAAGATTCGCTCAATCAGGAGCCTGTCTGCCCAGCCTTTGGAACAGAACTCGGAGGTGCCAAAACAAGTCAGTAATGATGTTGATGAAGTTTCCAGAACTGGGGGTCTGTTATTCAACTACTTTCCTTGCAATGGTGGTACTCATTGTTTGTCTTTCAGTCTTCTTCAAGCTATACTTGCCTTGTTGGAACGTCTGCAGTGCCCTTGCTTGGTGGCCTCAGATTCTGGGGCATGTGCCAGACCAATGACTTGTTTTTGGTGGCCTTTCCCCTCCAACTTCCATTAACAATCAATCAGTGATATTTACTGAGTGCTTACTGTGTGCAGATCCCTGCACTAAGTGTTTGCGAAAGTATAGTACAATACAGATGGTAAACATGTTCCCTGCCCACCTCAGCCTTCCAGTCTAGGGAAGTCTCTAAACTGCTTCTGGGCAGGGATTGTGTCTACCAACTCATACTGTACTTTCCCAGGGACTGAGTATAGTGCTCTGCTTACAGTAAGCACTTAGTAAATTTTGAGTGATTGATTGATTTAGTCGGGAGTAGATCTTCCTAATTTCAGCTACCCACTTCACTCCCACACTCAGCTCAGGTAAGTGGTCTGCAAAACTCAGAGAGGGTTGAGCTGCTTTGGCCTGTGATTTGTCATATCCTTGGTTGAATGATGGAATGGCTGGTGTTAACTAGTTCAGATAGGGCCTCTTTCCAAGTAAGCCAGGGTACTTGCATGGAAGAGTTGGAAATGCTGTAATAGCTTCGGGAGGCTCTGAGGTTCAATGCCAAACTCGTAACTGGATTGGCTTCAAATTGAGGAATGCATTCCCAGGGATTATTTTCAGGATGGAGACAACTTCTCTTGAATCAGAGCTCTAAGAATTCATGCCCACAGGGTATGTACTTTCCTGGAGGTGTTTTCTGGAAGGGTTTTAAGTCCCTGTCTGGATTGGAGGCTGAGAGAAATCAGTTGGGATACATTGTTCAGAAATTTCCATTACGTGAATGGGAATGTCACCTGCCTATTCATCCACAGGCACAGAGGCTTTCCAGAAATCCTAATTTCCTGCCTTGAAAGGCTTGCAGTTGGCTATCCTCCTTGCTCCTCTTGCCACTGCCTAGGCACCCTTCTTATGGCCTCTTCTCCTTGAGTTTGGCTGAGAACGTTTTCCTTATTTCATATGCCTATTGAGCATCTTAGGAAGAAAGTTCAAGGTCCCACCGAAAGAAGAATTGCTTAACTGGCTCAGTTTAACCGCCGCGCACAGGTAGGTACTTTCTCCCTTTTTGCTGAGGACGGTGATGTCATATGCCCATCTGTGTGAGGGTAAGTTCACAAGGATGATTCACTTTGCTCTACTGCTTATCTAGGAGGTTCCATTTGGCACCTCTAACAGAAGCTGCAGGCTCGAAAACGATTCCAGATTCCTCCTCCTGGTTGCAAGTAACAGGCCCTCTCCTTGCTCTCCCCCCACCCCCACCCTGGTCCTTGTTTCTCCCGTTTCCCATCCCTATCTCGTCCTTCCCCCTCACACCCCAGAGCTCAAGCTTTACATTTGGAGATGGCGTGGATTCCCCTGGGGGTCGGAACTGCCGGCAGGGGAAGGAACTGAAAGTTTCAGTGGATGAGGCCGAGCCGCGCCGGAGCCCCTCCCTAAAGAGAAGCCCCAAGGATGGCAAGCGTGGCGATGGAGCGGTGATGGCGACGATGGAGGAAGAGGAGGAGGTCGTGAAGGCTGAAAGCCAGCAGAATCCGCCTCAGACGCAGCAGCCGAGCACAGGTCCAGCATCCAGGGCTGCCCGGGGCAGCAGCACTTCTATTCCTTTCATTGACTGCAGTGATGTAGATAGCGAGTATGACCTGCTCAGAGAACAAGGGTCCCAGTCACATTCCCAAACAAATGACAATTATGAGGGTGACGTGACCAGTGGTGCCTACATTCTCGGTAGAGACGAGAACTCTAATGAGGCGAGGTGCAGGGAGTCCCCAAACTCTTGGCAGTCTTGCCGGCCCACCCCAAAAGAGTACCTCGATGATGAGATTGTGGATATATCCATTTCTAGTAGGGGGAGCCCCAGACATAGTTCTCTGGTGGATGAATTGTTCAGGGGGCCGGGAACGCGGAGTCCTTTGGCCACCCCGTTGCCTCCCAGTAGCAGAGAATCAAGTCCTTGTTTAAGTTGGAATAGGACTGGTTCTCAGGACTGTGTCTCTGAAAACGGGCACGATCACAGAGATGGAAACGTGGAGGAAGCTAGGCGCCCCCGTAGGTATCCTCGTGCTGGCAAGGGCTCTCCTGTCTTGCAGAGGTATTATGTGCGGAATGTTCCTAAGGTGTCGAATAAGTCAGAGACAGATCCACGTATTCTTAGCCAGACAGCCTCACCTCAAAGACAAGAGCACAGAGCAGCCTTGCATGGAAAGGGAAGACTGGCCAAAATGGCTGCTCCAGAAGGTGCAGGTTTGGCAAATGGCATACCTGGTGCAGCTCAAGCAAGGCAGATGACCCACGTGCATTCCCTAGGAGCCAGTGGTCTGATGGACCATATGGCCACTGTCCAGGTGATGGAGGGTTCCACCAGCAGTGGGACCGAATCCAGTGATTCAGATGCAGAAATGTTTAACGCTTTCCGTCATCCCTTCATGTTTAGGAATCCTGCGGTACTGAGTTCCTCTCCCATACCTGGAAATTCCTTTCCCAGTGATTGTCTGGAGCTAGAAGGAGGTGTTGAGGAGGATTTGCATATTAGTCTTAGTGATGAAGATGGAGTGAATGTCTTCAATTATTAGGCGTTTGGAGGTGCAGATGTTGAATTTAGATTGAGATTATCAGTAAAGATGACTCATTAAAGTACGACTTTGGGCCAGTGTTGGTTAGAAATAGTTTTGAACAGACCAAACCTTGGAGTGCTACCCTATCATTTCCTAATCATTTGAAAAAGAAAATCACCAAGTAGTTTTCTTGACTGTTAAGTGACTTCAGCTTGAGCAAGTGCAAAAGATGTCAGTGGTAGTAACAGCAGATTGGCAGGCTCCTGATGTCCTTTTTACTGAAGGATAGAAGACAGCAGGAGGAAAATCATTTTTAATTCAACAATTTTTACTGTGGCTAGTGTTTAGGGAGGAATATCTGTGCATGTTAAATTGGATAGGCAGGTAACTTCTGTTGGTCGATTCATTGCTTGAGCTAAAATGCTATTGAGATCATTGAAAGCATACTGTTTTTACCTCTGCAAAAGTTGATTTTTGTTTTCTCACTTAAATGGAGAGCTACTTTTTAGTGCCTCATAAAGATATGGATAAAATTAAACTTTGGGCTAAATACAAGACACTTTGAGATACAAAATCAAGTATTGGTGAAACCTTGTTGAAGGTTAAATGCATATTTTTGGGTGGCAAGCATAGTTTTGAATTGTTCCTTTCTAGTACTTGTATAAAAGCTGCAGACTATTTATGTGCTGTAATTAAAACAGATTTATTTTTATTTGGAAGGCCAAATTGTCACAAGTGTTGAGGAAGTGAGTGGATATGATAATATTTTCCTGAAAGATTAACCAACTCTTGTCGAGGAAATTCTAAGAGTTGAATGATCTCACATTAGTAATAGTGACAAGCAATGATGATTTAAATTGGGGCTCTAAATGGCCAAACTGTGAGCAACTTAGAAGAATAATGATTTTGAAGCACAACTGTTTTTTGGTTTGCCACCCTGTCTTACTATACTGCTTGCTATTGAAGCTTCCAGGAGGCTTCTCCTGGAACTCATGAAGTATTTTTGAGAGCAGGATCGATTGGTTTGGGGTTCGTTCGGTGATTTTTCCCTTGTGCCAGTTTTCCATCCAGTGTTTGTATTTCTGCGTTTCGGGATTAAGAGCCTGATTTTAAAGAGCCAGTTCCCAGCCAGGTCTGCCTTCAAAGCAGTACGTATACCAGTATGTGTTCAAAATGTCATAGAGGTGCATGCCAGATGAGACACTTCGGAAGTGTTTCATTTCACCTTTTCTAGAATTTAGGGAGCTCTTTGGACAAATTTAGTAGCTGTTAGTTGCAAGTGTATCTACAGAACTTTAACCGTGGTATGTTGATGATATGTTCTGAAAGTGGCCTTATCGTAATTGTTAAATGCTTTAATTTTGGGGGGAAGAATTGGGCAGTAGTAAAAGCTGAATATGTTGAATGCTCACTTAAAATATTTTTTTTAAATTATGAGAAATTTTTAATGCAGAGATTTTAATTTACAAAAGAGGAGCAGAATAAAAAATATCTAATGCCTTGAATAATAGGATAGCTCAGTTGGGATCTTTATCTTGATTTCTTTTATGTTCTTTACACTGCAGATGGCATTCTTCAGCTTTTCAGGTTTTCTTCTTGATGGATTTATGCTCTAAATCAGTGATTTGGAAACAGTGATTGTCAACGTACATTAGGCAGTAAAGCCACAGGGAACAGTAGATTTATCTCTGGTTATTTTGGGATACAAAATTACATTAAAAGAATTTTCTTGCATATCTCCTCTGAATTTTGGAATTAGAAATAGATACTTGAATGTTGCCTTTAACATATATCCGAAGTAGATTTATTAGCCTGTGAATAATGTGTAAAGTCATCCATGTGAAGCATTTTTGCTCATTTTCCCCTCATGTCCTTTAGTGTTAATGGTTCTGGAAATTGTGCTTGGCAGGATTTGAGGGTTGGGTGAGTTTTAAAGCCTCTTCAGACATGAGAGTGCTTGTTTCATTACTTTCTACATATGGAACACATGTGGATCTTCTTGTCTGTGAAAGGCAGCCTGTCTTGGGTAAATCATGAAAATGGTGTTTCTAAATACCAGGAAGAGGTTAGTTGCAAAAGTTTTTATGTACAATGAATACTTGGGTAGAAAAGTAGATTAGTAAGTAGGTGTAATTCAGTAGGGCTGTAATACAGGTGTAGCAGTAGGGCAGTCATAGGGATCCAGCCTAGCATTCCCACTTGTAGACCCTTGAGAAAATCTCTCTTGACTCTCAGAGCTTGATAACTTGGGGGAATGAGAGGAAGAATCATTTTTATGAAAATGAAGGGAAATTTGGCAGGAGAATGATAGAGGTATTGTCTAGCCCCACCCTAGAGTAAATTGCTCCTTTGCTCCAGGGAGTCAGTGCTTAAAACAGTCCTTCAGGTGACTAAGGTAGTGGGGTGCAAAGACCGGTGATTTACAGTGAGACCATGTATGAATACTCTGAAGCTCATGTTTTCAGATGAAAAATGTAAGCAGATTACTCTGACAAGCAGAAGTGTTGTGCAGGCAGACACATTTGCTATTGTTGGCTATTTTAAAATATGCTGACTCCAAAACTTAATTTTCTTTTTTTAATTGCCATTTCATGATTGGTGGTATTTGCCAGGATAAAGTAAAACCATAAAAATTATTTTCAGTTGAGGGAAATGGGTTTAATGAGTTTCTTAACTTAGCTCTCTGAGATGGTCATCATACTATTGAAGTGAAGTTGGTGGTTAGGCAGGCATTTAATTAAAACCATCAGTGGGCAGATTCTTATCCAAAAAGGTGATACCTATTTGGGTTTTTCCGTGAATCCCATCTCATGGCTGTGTTTAAATTAGACTAACTTTTTTATTATGAGCCATTTATTGTGAACTCTTCAAGTCCTGCTATCAAGAACTCCTTTGGAGCCAATATAAGACACATAATGTATAAGAAGGAAAAGGCAGGTAGATTATCCAAAGGCAATAGCTGCCTGAGAGGAACAGTGACTGTTGCTTCTAGTTCTAGTGTGGAAGACAGAATACTAGAGAAGATCTGTGGTCTAACCCTGGGATGGCCTTGCACAATCCCACTGTAAGGTGAGGTACTCATCATCTTTCCTCAGAAATCTCCTGATTCCTCCCATTATTAGGCTCCTGTCTTGAGCCATGCTGATTAACTTGCATAATGGCTATGGCCTCCATTTTAAAATCTCCAGTTTGATGATTGTTTTATATTTATTTAAAATGCTGTTGCTTGTCTTCCTGTTTTTTGCACCAGAAGTAGTCAGCATCCCCAAATAAAAGTTCATGCCGGACCTCATCGTCATGAGAACGGGACCATCTACATTTCCTGTGGATGCCATATTCACTAAAGCTCTACTGATTGGCTCGTCTCCCACTCCTAACTAAGCCTCTGGCATCTCAATTCAGTCTTCCTGGGTACTTTTACACCGTTCTCAGTAAACTCACCCTGCCAGATTTTCTGCTAGGTGTATTCCTTCAGAGTAGAAAACTTGCTGGTTCTCCTCTCCCCTTGCTGACAAGATTGAGAACTCCTTCCAAAAAGTGAAATATTTCCCTGAGGATAAATCCTTGTCCCTTTAGACCATTCCCCGATTTGTGAGGCTGGATCCAGGCAGCAGATTTTTTGTAAGGTTCTTTGTCACGGCTGAGTTCCTGGCAGAACACACTCAGGACTTTTCCCAAGATCACTCCTCCCTCCCTGCCTTTCATTTTTGAAAATATCTCCCTTAGTTGTTCACCTGAAAGAGCTGCATTTCATTGGTATATGGTTTGAGTCCTATGTCTTGAGTATCCTTCTCCTAATTTAGTAATGGGAGTCTGTTTCCCTCACTAATGGGTTTATTACTTAATCTTATAATTTGCATGTACCCAGAGGCTGATCTATAGATCTGTTAAATAAATCAATTTCACAGTACAGTTCACCACAATGGAAAGGCTTAAAATCCTTGTCAGTCTTTTTTATTAACTACAATGTTGCCTGAATTTAAATATTTATGTATATGTGTCTTTTCCAGAGTTCACTAGTTTACAGATTTTGAATCTCATAAATATAATAATAATGATGGTAATTGTTAAGCACTCACTATGTGCCAAGGACTGTTCTAAGCCCTGGGATAGATACAAGGTAATCAGATTGTCCCATGTGAGGCTCACAGTCTTAATACCCATTTTACAGAGGAGGTAACTGAGGAACAGAGAAGTTGTGACTTGCCCAAAGTCACACAGCTGATAAGTGGTGGAGCCAGGATTAGAACCCACAGCCTCTGACTCCCAAGCCCATGCTCTTTCCACTAAGCCATGTTGCTTCTCACGCTACTTCACAAGTATCCACCGATTTGGCTCTCTTTTGTGTTAATATTCAGTGAAATTAGAGGGTAGAGTTTACATAGGGGTGTAGATTGTAAACATGAATATTAATGTGGGGTGAATTATTACAGAAACCTATTTGAAAAATTTGCTCTGGCAATATTTAGGAGTCTTCCAACATGAATTTTCCTTCCTAGACTTCATTCCTTCTGTTTTTGTTTAAATGAATGAAATTTAACACTTTCAGTGAATATAGAAGGCTACTGTGCTTGGTTATGGATTGGCTTTGAAGTCTACGTTTGGCTGAGCACATGGTTGATTTGTGTGTAGATGGCACCCAGGGTTAGAATTCTGCCACTTATTTTTCATCAACAGGATCAAATGTTTCCAGGTTTTCTGCAGGAAAATGTTTGTAGTCAAATTGGCTGAATTCAAAGTTGAACTAGTCTGGAGTGATATTTCCCCTTGCATGTGAGACAGAGAAAACAGGAAACCCGATGCTGAATTTTTTCCATAATCTCTGCTCCTTGTATTTGTTTTTCCTTTCCTTTTGACTCATTCATGTAGCCAAATCACTGAGCTAAGTGGGGTTTTTGAAGTGGAAGGTAGAGTGGCATGTCTGCCCCGTAAAGAAATGTCCTGTTTGGGCTTATGGAAGCCTGCGGTCTGAGAGCCAGATTTTAGTCTCAGAGGTTTGTCTTCCTGGGTTTTAATCAAGTAACTAAAATTTTCCTGTTGGCTTGGTAGTGTAATTCACTCAGCGAGAACATTTTACCTGCTGTTATCAGTGAATGAATGGAAATCTCAAAGGCCTGTTCCTTCACAGCACCCAGGCTTTGGATGGAAATGGCAATTAATAATACTTATGGTACTTGTTAAGCACATACTAGGTGCCAAGCACTATTCTAAGCACTGGAGTACATACGAGTTAATCAGATAGGACACAGTCCCTGTCTCACCTGAGGCTCATAGTCTAAGAAGAGAATAAACCTAGATGTCTTAACTTGCCTTAGTAAACTGACTGTAAAAAGTGGCCAGAAGTATTAAAAAGCATTCAAGGGGGAAAGACCTGTTAGGGAAGCAGCATGGCGTGGTAGGTAGAGCATGGGCCTGGCAGTCAGAAGGTCATGGGTTATAATTCCGTCTCCTCCACTTGTCTTCTGTGTGACCTTGGAGAAGTCACTTCACTTCTCTGGGCCTCAGCTACCTCATCTATAAAATGGGGATTGAAACTGTGAGCCCCAGGTAGGACAGGGACCTCGTCCAACCCGATTTGCTTGCATCCACCACGGTGCTCAGTACAGTGTCTGGCATATAGAGCTTAACAAATACCATCATTGTTACAGTGTGCGGGATATCAGTCAGTTAGGCATTTGAAACAATGTGTTAATAAGGGAAAGTTATGGAGTGGAACAGTTTACTAAAGGTGGTTGTGGAAGCCTTCCGCAAAGGTCTTCAAATACCAAGTAGACCGTCCCGGATGGGTTAGATTCAGTCTTACCTGGAGGCAGGGAATGGACTAGATGAAATCCCATCATTTCTTCCAGTCCTGAGAAGGGCTTCTGTTGACTCTGGACACTAGTCATTCCAATTTGGGTATTTCTTAGTTTGACTACATTAAATTTATCTTTAGGGATCTTTAAATTATTGGGGGTCCACTTTCTAATGTGATATTCTCTGGTTATGATGGAATTGATTCAGGAAAATATGTTTGGAGAAGCACTTTAAAGTAACTTTTATGTGACTGAAGTTCACAGGAATTTGGATACTCATAAGATGAGTGTTTATCACAAGGATTGCTCCACAGGAAATACCTCTTGTCATTCCTAGGACAGGGAGCATTTAGAGGAACTGCTGTATGCAAACTATCCATGAATTACTGCGAGTTCCGAGTGGTGGGATGGATAACCAAAACACTAACCCGAAAAAACAAATGCACTAGCATAGACAGGATCTGGCACGATGGTAGTGCGTCTGAACGATTGGCCTAGCCATTGAACTAGGACTGCAGGTTGCGTGTGAGCAGAGCCAGTTCTGCCTAAGCAGCTCCTACACAGTGTGTGAGGGGAGGGACCTGTCGATGCCCCTCCTTCTTATTCTGGCATTTTCATGTCCTTGGCTCCATCTGGTCTCCAGCGATGTCTGAATGGGAACAGGGATGCTGACACATCTCTCAGCACACTCTTAACCTCTGCCCAAGCCCCGAGAACAGATAACCACCTTTGAGGAGGGATTGGGGGAGGGGGGCTTACTTAGGAACTTAGGAACGTACTTACTTTGACTTCATTCCAAGCCAACGTTTGAAGTGAATTCTGAGTTAGGGTATGGCAGACATGCCATTGATCAATCAGTGGCATTTGTTGAGCACTTACTGGGTGCAGAGGACTGTACTAAGCGCTTTGTAGCATACAATATAAAAGAGTTGGTGATCCAGTTCTACCAACTAAGCAAGAACTGGTATGATTAAGGCACAGGAGCATTTAGTAGGTGTAGGACCTTCTGGGCCTAGGAAACTCTAAGAGTTCCCATTCATGGGCTTCAGGTCTCCTTATCATTCTCCCTGTGATGATTTGTGCAGGGGGCCAAGGCAGGTCCACCAGTTCAGAGCTCAAAACCTGCTACTCTCTCAGTAAGCACTTAAAATGGCTGGTGGGCTGAATTCCTCATTTCCCCCCTTTTCCTCTTGAGAAATTGGCTTGAAACACTAACCAGATCTCACAAGCTTGGCCGTAAATCATTAATCCAACCCTTTCTGTTTTGTGTGTGTGTGTGCATGTATATATATTCACATATATATATATATATGCACAATATATAATGTATTTTAATGGAAATCTTTAACAGACCAAATTAACAAAATTCATTCTTAAATGAAAAGTGCTGGGGACCTCATTCTCATTTTTGTCATTTGTTCAAAAAAGTTTAATGAAAAGCATTTCTGTTGTTCCTTTGTATGCACTGCTTTGTCAGCATGTTCCTCTCTGGAGGAAAAGCTTTTTCACTGTTCTGTCTATCCTCAAAGCATGGTATATCTTCTGTTCTTTGCATTGTTTGAAGCGCTGTCTGATGTTCCTCTTTACTGCTGAATACCTTTTTTGTACTTGGAATACATATTTCCTCCAGATATAGTGATCCTGTCCTCTCAACAGCATTATAATAATCCCAGAATCTTGGGGTTGAACCTGAAAGAAGGGTGGGAAAATAGAAGGAATCCATCAATGATATTTATTGAGCGTCTACTTTGTGAAAAGCAGTGTACTAAGTACCTTGGAGAGTGCAATTGGGCCAGAAAGCCAGAGCTCACGTCAGCCTTTGGCCATGGAATGCAGCAGCTGAGTGCCCAACCACAAACCACGGGGAGGATGAAACGATTCATTCACTTAATTGCATTTACTGAGCGCTCACTGTATGATAGTAAGTGCTTGGGAGAGTACAATGTAACAATAAACAGACACATTCTCTTCCCACAAAAAGCAAGTCAGAACCGGCCTCCAGGGACTACTGCTTCACCTCTGTGATTGTCCTGAAGAGCTGATGAGAATTGTAGTCACCTAGAGAATACCACAATGCACTGCAGTGCCCCAGAATCAGTCCACACCACCCAGCAAGAGGACAAAGGGTATTTGGTGGGGCAAAGGGAGAAAGGAAGTCTTGCCAATCTCAACTGATTAGGTACCTTTTCAGCTTCCCCTCTCCCTCGTGCCACCCTCCTTCCCCCACCCCTCCTCCACTCACATACCACCTCAAAACTAGCCCAGCGTTTTTGGGGCTCTATATCAGTTCCCAGCTGGGGAATCGTTCATTGTCTCTTTAGAACACATCCCTTGGTTTCATTCTGTAATGAGGGCTGTGACTCAAGGTAAGAATCGGTATGTACAAGAAAATTTTTTTCATTTGAACCCAGCAGGATCACTGTAATTGCAGGAACATGTTTTTATGAAACAGACAGTATCTGTGGCAGTAGCTTATGAAGGGGAGTAAGTAGTTACATGAAGGCTATGCTTTCATGGTATGAATTCAGACATTCTTAATGGGATGATGGGAAATGGTTTACAAAATTTCACCTTTGCAATATTCTCATTAAGGGAAAAACCTAAAGAAGTAGAGACGTCATTTGACTCTCAGGGGTTGTTTATCAGCTGCCTGGTTTGGGACCCTTCAATAGGTCTCCTGTAGCAGTTTACTGTCTGGTTTCACTTTCTCCAGTGCCTAATATGGCAGTAGGTCAATGGCGCATGGATTGGAACATCCTGGAGATTTGCTGGCTTCTCCAGTAACAATGGCCGTGGGGACTATTAGCATGTCAAACCAAACTCATAAACGGTGTATGCACGGTATTAATGTCTTTTGTTCTCTCAACTGAAAGCTTTTACTTGTTCTGACAGGTATCTTGCTGTAAAAATTGTCACTGGTTTAACTGTTCTGTCCCACTGATGGCTGAAGCTTTGTCTCCAGGGCAAGATGATGGTTTTTCATTGGTATGATGCTCCCTAGCCCCCAGTCACTTGATACTCTAACCACTACCATTGCCATGTTCGAACTGAAGCAATTTCCGTTATTGTTTTTCCCGTATGCCAAAGAAATGTTGATTGCCCCACATCATTTCCCTATCAGCAGCATCTGTCATCTTATTTCCCGCAGGGTTCATTGTAGTGCTTTTCTGAGTTGCTTGATTTTGAACTGCTGACTTAACATTGAGTTGCTAATCCTATTTTTCTCTAAGAAACAAAGTCTAGGTACACAGTGTCGTCATCACTGCTACTTGTTTATGTTAACAGGAAGAGGCCAGCATCCCAAATAAACTAGTCATCCTGTTATCAAGTTGTCCTCATGGAACCATACAATTTAATCTAGACTGGCCAATTGACCCATCCTCTGGTGAGGATGTATTTAGGTATGAAACAGCAAGACCTGCTGAAGATGACACCCACGATCCTAGAGGAATCATTTATTTGACAGGTCTTTGAACAGACAGACTTGCCTAGTAATATTTCCAAAAGCTCTATTTTGAAGGCTTTTTTCTTGAAGGAAAGAACACCGGTTTAATGGAGATGCTTCTTGAATATGCCTTTGAATCATGGCAAGTTATTTTGGGAAGAACAAACTCAAACAACAACTAGTCTTAGAACTGACACCATTGAGAGCCTCCAAAGCTCTGGGCGAGTAGGTAAATTTTACTCAGAGATGTTTTATTCGTGACAAGGCTAAGGCTCAGAGCTAGAACTTCTCTTCCCTGGTTTACAGGCTGTTGGCTGGACTGACGTTAATCGAAGTTCTTAGGGATTAAATTTTTAGCAACAGGGCAGGAGCAGGTACTTGTGGTGTCATTTAGGATGTCTTTTCCATTATTCTTTCTTCTCTGACATTTCATTTAAGGCTTAAAAAAAATTAACAACAACATTAATTAATTAAAATTATTAATGAACCCAATTTTCTCAGTGGCCAGTTCATTCCCTGTTAGTAAATGAGGGTCTTTGGAAGGAGTGTTACCTCCTTTGGGGATGTGCAGAACAGGAGCAGCAATGCCCTTCCCAAAGTGCTTAATTAACCACCAGGATTAATTATTTGCCCAGGGAGAATCAGGCAAAGTGTTTCCAGATTCCTCCTCAACTTCTCAGTTGTTGAAATAGGTACCTTACAGAAAATGTCCATTTGATTATTTTCAGTTCTTACAAATAAAATCATTAAATTTGTGCCACCTGCAAATATTTGTGAGAATTTGCAACAACAAATGTACAATTTGTTATATTTTGGCTTTGATTATCAGAAGGTGAAATTAGACAGTAATCCCAAGGTGCTTCAACAGTGTACTAGTAATAAACTATCTAAGAGTGCTTGTTAATTAATACCCTCTTGTTATGGAAAAAGTACCTCTTTATCAAATTCCCAAATGCAAGCTTTGACAATCCTTTTAATACAAAGATGGACAGTGTTACAGGTGCAGCAAAGCACCACAGATCCCTTTACCTTCCTTGGAAAGTAAAATACAGTTCAACTGTTTCATAAATCCTTGAATTTTCCTCTTCCTACTCTAAAATTCCAAGTGCTCACTTCCAGATTGGGTAGGGACACCAGGAGATTTAAAGAGAATGCAACCTGAAGTTGTTAATCACAAACCGGTTGTATTCCAGTTTGTGTGACGATCAAGTTTGGGGGTATGATATCTTGACTTAAATTCCTGCAAGTCCCCCAATTTCTGGAGTTTCTTGTGGTTTCTCAAACCAACTGATGAATGTATTTTCAAAAAGGGAAAGAAACAGCTGAGCGGGATCCTGGTTCATGTAATAATAGTGTGAAACTCAAAAAATACCTTAGTTGCATGAACTTGGAGCCAAATATTTATTTCATAAGAATGTCTAAAGTAGCAGATTCTTTTTTCAGCAATTAAAACTACCTTTCTTATGAAAGGTGACTTTGGTATTCGTGTCTCATTCAAAAGAGACACAATATCTTTCAGGAGAACACGTAACTCCATAGGGTAGATTTGAGCAGGAAAACATATTGGTCCTGAGATAAATCATCGGAAGGAGGAGAACTGCATTGTTACTAATAATATAGTTGTCATATTTGGTATCATTTCTACTCTATTTTGCAACCTTCATCCAGTAGAAATGAACTAAAATAATTTCACATTCTTTTCATCTTCAATGCGACCCCTTTTTAATCCATTTGTCTTTCTGACCATCTGTTTCCATTCCTAGGTAACAACTACCACTGCAATACCAAGGGTCTTTGTTAGCTGGAATTGCTACAGTTCCATCTTAAGGGGGGGAAAAAACCCAATGAACAACAAGATGTGACTTTTCTTATGTCCTCTTCAGACTGAGGCTTCTGAGCAGATATAAACAGACTGTATAAATTTGGGGGTCTGAGCATACACATCCAGTGACTCACTGGGTGGAAATTAAGGGATTCATTTTCCTTAACAAGTAAATTATCCTTTAAATAGGGGTGATTTAGGTGAAAATTGCATTCACTGCCCAACCTGTATCGTACAGTAACATGCTAATGATTCAGGGACTTTTTAAGAGGCCTCAAGTCCAGTGTTTTTGTTGTCATGCTCACTGTTTTTTCCAGAAGACAGAGCATAAACAAAGGACCTGGATTGGTCATACTAACTTGTATTCTACATACTAACTTACTTCTCCAAGTCAAAGAAGAGTTTTTATTGGCTAAATGGATGAACCCAGTCATATTTCTATTGGACTATTTTTTCCCCTCTAAGATGGGCACCAGACATATAATTTTGTATCATAGTCTCTGTGGAGAGGCCTTTTCTCTGTTAATTTTGGAGACACTTGGTTTTACTCATTAACCAACAGATCCAGATACACTTGATTGCTCTGAAAGTCCATAGGCATTGCAATCTGCACTATTTCAGCTGTTTTAAGCGCTTCTCAGTCTTTCCCACTGAGCTAGTATGGAATACTAAACTACTGATCTCTCAAGTGATAAAATGCTGAATTTTGCCCATATCGACCATTAAAATTGTAATGTGTGCTTTTTGTTTCCCCATTACCTATTTGTAGTATCTTAATTGGGGCTGTAAATTTCTTCTCTTTACCAGATGAAATTGACTTTCATTCATTCAATAGTATTTATTGAGCGCTTACTATGTGCAGAGCACTGTACTAAGCGCTTGGGATGAACAAGTCGGCAACAGATAGAGACAGTCCCTGCCGTTTGACGGGCTTACAGTCTAATCGGGGGAGACGGACAGACAAGAACACTTAAAAATTCAGATGCTGTCCAGCTTAGTGGACTTTCCCAGTTTACAAAACCTGTGTTTTAGTTGGAACTTAAATGAATTCTTAACACGAATTATTGTGGTTGTTGAGCCTGTGTTGAAATCTAGTCATCATTAATTTTGTCCCTCCAAATATTATCAGTCATTTTATCTCTTGTGCTCTCTCCAGTTCCTGCTATTTCTCTCTCCACAGACTCCCTTTATTTTCTTTGGCTCTAAATCTTTCCCTGATGTCTTGCCCGTCACAACCCTCAAGGGAACAACTTGAGAGCCAGTCACAATTACACATCTTAATATGTTATGGCTTCTCAATTACTTCAACCACATAGTTTAAAATTCAGTCACTTGCATTATGTTCTTCTGATGTCTTCTCTGGCAGAGAAGGGGCTGTAGGAAAATCCCATTCTTGTGGAGAGGGAGAAGGTAACCCCAGAATGCCTCCTGCAAGTATGCAAATAGTCTAATCCCTGTCATGTGACAGGCAAAGTGCCAGAATCTCCTTTTTAATCCAATTGATAAGGATCACCTTTTTCTTATGTGGTTTACAAAGAACAGGGAGTACCTTCAAAGTAAACTACAATTTGGTTTGATTCACTATTTCTCAATGATCAGTTTCAGTACTTTTGAAAATCGCTGTATTCAGTTGTGTTCTAGTGTCAATAAAATTGACATTTGTGATCTAAGCTATGGCTTTTCTCTTGGGTTTTCTGAGTTTGGTAATATGTTAAAGAACTGTGATTAAATATTCCTATGCGCACTAAAGTAATGCCCGATTTTTGTTTCAGGAAAATGTCCTTTTGGCATTTCAAAGAGGGTGCGGGATAGCTATGAATACTGTTGTATTCATATTTTGTTTTTTCAGGGAAGTGAATGTTAACTAATCCAGGGAGTAGGATAAAAAATTGAAAGCCTATAAAATTGGGACAGTTAGGGGAAACAAGTTACAATTGTCAAGTGTTATATTTGGTGTGCTCATGCAGTTATGTCCAGGCAAACATTGGTTGTGTACTGGGCAGACAATAGACTAGGTATTTTGTCTTGTTAATTATTTTAAATTTTATCAGTGGTCTCCTAATATGAAGGAGGATTATGTACATATTTTACTTGGTCCATCAAATTGATAGTCACAATGAATACTCATTTTTAAGATGTGAACACAAAATCCAGGGGGATGGGAACTTAATTTGGATTCACCCAAAGTAGTTTCAATATGTGAGTAATATATTTACTGGAGGAAATGTTGGGTATTTTGGCAGGCTAATTCATTTGTACTTCGCAATCTGGTTGACTTCCAAGTGGCAACAGAGTAGTTTTAGCATTCTTTTACTTAGCAAATTTCCCCTGAGAGAAATGAACTACTGTCCATTTTTGCCTCATTTAGACAGTGAAGTGAAGTTTTGAAATGGTAATCTAAAGTTTTCTGCTGTGCACCTTTTCAATGAGACCCTCATATATATACACGATACTAACATCTTTGACAGTGAAAAGAGCATGAAGTAAGTGCTACCTAGTATACTTTACCTGCTTCTAGTGTGTTGTAGAGTTGGGTGATTAGTAAATTTTATGTTCTGTGTTAGCCATGGCTTAATGTTACGTAGTAGAGTATGCCATCGTACGTCATTATTTTAGCTATCTGTGAGTGATATCGGTAGTTGTAATAATGTCTGCAACTCCTGGGAAGTAGGGCCTGGGTTTCTGGAGGGTATACTGTCCCCAAGAGAGCAGATTTTATTATCGTTTTGTGCATAGTCCTTGTATCTATAAATCTTAGAGTAGAGATTCCATTTAGTAAACTACCTTTTATTCCATTTGCCTTCATTTCTTTCACCTTTAAAACTCAGCGGATGTCCCTTATTTTCACTGTACTGTCTTCAGCTACAGAAGCATCCGAAACTCAGCTGACCTGATTAAGGACTGGAGGGAGCTAAAGTTTGCCGCATTAATAGCAAAATTAAAAAGGTTAAAGAATTTTAAATTGCATGAAGGAAGTAGGCCCAGTAGGAATTACTCTTTTTTGTTGTTGTTGTTTTGTTTTGTTTTTTTTTTTAAAAAAAAAACACAAAAAACAGGCTCCCTGACTGGTAGTCCTCATCTCTCAGAACTCTCAATCAACTCTCAGGGAGGACACACCGCTGCAAACACGACACTCTCCCCAAACCTCAGCCCCGACGCTAAGCAGCCATCACCATTAGTCAGCCCACTGCTCAATGACCAGGCCTCCACCAGGACTGACGATGAGGAAGAGGTCAAGAGAAAGGTATCCTCAATTGTTCTTTCTTTTCTTTTCCTTTTTTCTTTCTTTCCTTTTCTTTTTTTTTTCTCTTTTTCCCTTTTTCCTTTTTCCTTTCTTCCTTTCTCCTTCTTGCTTCTTTTCCTTGCCTCCTCCTCTCCTCCTCTTCCATCCTTTCACCCCCTTCTTTTCTCCTCCTTTTCCTCCTCTAAGCAATCAGTGGTATGTATTGAGTTCTTACCGTGGTAGAGAACTGGATTAAGCGGGAAGGAGAGTATAACAGGCTAGATTGATGGATTAGAGTAGACACAATCTCTGCCCACAAGGAGTTTATTGTAGGAACCATTTTTTTTAAAAATATTCCATTGTCTAGAATAGTGCTCAGTTGCTCAGTAATGGTTTTTGGATGGTAATTATTTAATGGTAATAATAACATTTGTGCTATTTGTTTAGTTCTTACTACAGGCCAAACATTGTATTAAGTGCTAACATAGATACAAGATAACCAGGTCAGACCCAGTCCCTGCCCCACATGGGATTTACATTCTAAAGAGGAGGGAGAACAGGTACTGAATCCAAATTTTACAGATGATAAAACTGAGGCATGGAGAAGTTGCCCAAGGTCACGCAGCAGGCAAGTGGCAAAGCCAGGATTGAATGCAGGTCATCTGACCCCTGAGGCCCATGCTCTCTCCACTAGGTTACACTGCTTCTTGAGGGGAGAGGGGAAATGATCCAAGGTGGATAGAAGATAACATTTCTCCCTGGGCCAACCTACTTTTTCTTTCATTCATCTCTTACCTGCCAATAAAACAAAGCATATTTGTTTGTGGGAATGATTTTCATTTATGGGTTTTCTTTGAAGACCTCACCTCATTTAAAAGGACATTACTTCTGGTATTTGCATTTTACAGCGGTTTCCAACTGACAAAGCATATTTCATTGCTAAAGAAGTATCCACAACTGAGCGAACCTATCTGAAGGATCTTGAGGTCATCACATCGGTGAGTTGGCTTTACTGTCAACTGATAGTAGGTAGTTTTACTTGAACTACTGAATGTTTATGCTTTATTGGAGTAATTGCATTTTCAGAAACATTTTACCCTTTGAGTGCAGTGCCAAAGACCCCTCCCTCATTTAAATACAGAAGAAAAGGATTTGTACCCTGGAAGCAGAGGCCTGAGACGAATAGTGTACTTAATTTGAAATGCACCCGCTGAAATAATTTTAGCAATTGCCATTTAAAATGCAGGAGAAGCAAGAAAGAGCTGCGGTGATAGAGCATGAATTAAACATTTTCTTTCTGTTGTGCAAGGATTCAGAATACTTCGTATTTTGATAATTGTCAAAAGATAGTGCTTTTTTTCCTCTCTTGGGAGACCAGGGTTGAAAGAGAAGCTCAGTAAAACTTTGCTACCAGAGAGCATCATGAGTTCAAGATAGACCTTGGGAAGCCCTCTAAGTTGGGTTTATCAAGGTGGAAACTATGATAGTGTTTGCTGTCAAATAGTGTCAGCACTGGGAGCTCTCTGGTTAAAAAAGCAACTAGCCTACATCATAGATTACCTCATTTTTTAAAATTAAGATTCATTGATTTTTGAATTATAAACATGAAGTGTTGTGCCACATGGAGTGAGAGCCAAGTAGACCTGTAGTCTGGGGATCAGCTTTATCCACCAGCTTGTCCATCTCAGTCAACCAATTAATCAGGTTTTTATGGTATTTTTAAAGTGCTTACCAAGTGCCAGCCTCTATTCTAAACACTGGGGTAGATATAACCTAATCAGATTGGTCACAGTCCCTGTCCCACATAGGGCTCACAGTCGTAATTCCCATTTTACAGATGAGGTAACTGAGGCACAGAGAAGTGAAGTGACTCTCCCAAGGTCACACAATAGATGAATGGCAAAACTGGGATTAGAACCCACATCTCTGACTCCCAGGCCCATGCTCTATCTATTAGACAGCGTTGCTTTATTGAATGCTTACTGTGTGCAGAATACTGTACTAAGAGCTTGGGAGAATACAGTATAGGTTGGTAGACCCATTCCCTGCCCACATTGAGCTTACAATCTAGAATTTGAGACAGACATTAATAAAAATAATTACATTAAATTATAGATATGTACATAAGTGCTATGGGTTTCAAAGCTTTCAGAGCTATAAATTTCAAGCCCCATCTTATTTTGTCTTTGTTTAAAATAACAAACAGAGATGAAGAGTTGTGAGATCCACAAGGGCAGAAGTAAAGGAATGAGGAAGAGAATATGATTTGGAACATCTAGAATCTTTATCAAGGGCTGAAAGGAAATTGGTGGTGAATCAAACTCCACTAGTTGTTTTGTAAGAAAAGCTACATGCTCTTGGAATTCTCTTGCAGTATTGTCAGTCCTGCAAATCAACTAACTTTTTAAAATTGATCATCGTGTATATTATCCCAGTGCTTAGTACACTGCTTGGCACATAAAGTGTCTAATAAATATTTGTAAGTAGAGAAAGTGTGCTTCTTTTTTTATGGTATTTACTATGTGACAGGCACTGTACTGAACTCTGGGATAGATACAAGCTAATCAGGTTGGACACAGTCCATGTCCCACACGGGGCTCACAGTCTTAATCCCAGTTTTTTACAGGTGAGATAACTGAAGCACAGAGAAGTTAAGTAATTTACCCAAGGTCACAAAGCAGACAGGTGGTGGCACCAGGATTAGAACCCAGGTCCTCTGGCCCTCAGGCCCATACTCCATCCACTAAGCCTATTGCTTCTCTTCCCTTTAGTGTGTCCCATTGGTTCAGACATCCAAAACATTTCTCACGGCAAACTCCCAAGAACTTCCTCCCATAATTGCATTTAATTGCTGAATTAGCTCTGGAGAAGTGTAAATGTCCTTCAGCAGTCTTTGCTCTTGAACTTGTCTTCTTTTGTTCTATTTTTATCCCTAGTGGTTTCAGAGCACAGTAAGCAAAGATGACTCCATGCCCGAAACCCTGAAAAATCTCATCTTCTCCAACTTTGAACCCTTGCACAAGTTTCACACCAATTTTCTCAAGGAAATAGAGCAGAGACTTGCCTTGTGGTAAGGACATGATTGGATTTTTCTCTCTCTTGCTGGATCGGTGAGTTTTGTACCATGTTTGAGCTTTAGGTTCCCCATATGTGGTGAGTGACAGTAAGACAGATCACAGGAAGATACAAACATAGTTGAGGGAATGAAGGTGGCTAACAGCAAATGTCTTAGGTATTTTTTAAAAAAAAACTGTATTTAAAAATATTAAAAATTGTATTTAAATCCCCAGAAACGAACCAGGTGAAGCTGGATTAGCTTTTGCTACTTGGAAAATTCCCAGGCAACAGTGGTGGTCAGTAACATGCACCCACGTAGGGACATACTGCTCACCCCAAATGGGAAAAGGGCCTGCAAATCTGGCTTAAACCTTGCTTGCATCACCAGATTCCAACCCGGCTCCTCAGAGGAGTGCACTGGGTGATCTTCAATGTTGGGATGCAAAATGTGCAAACACTGCAAAAGTGAGTGTCAGCCACCTGTCAGTCTTTACAATCAATCAATGATATTTATGGAGTGCTTACTTCATACTGTACTGAATGCTTAGGAGAGTAGAGTACATCAGAGTGGATAGATATGGTTCCAGTCCACAACAAGCTTACAACCTAGAAGGGAATGTCAATCAATCATCCTTATTAATAATAATAATAATGTTGGTATTTGTTAAGCGCTTACTATGTGCAGAGCACTGTTCTAAGCTCTGGGGGAGATACATGGTAATCAAGTTGTCCCATGTGAGCCTCACAGTCTTCTTCCCCATTTTACAGATGAGGGAATTGAGGCACAGAGAAGTGAAGTGACTTGTCCACAGTCACACACTGGACAGGTGGCGGAGATGGGATTCGAACCCATGTATTTGTTAAATGCTTATTATATGTCAAGCACTACTCTAAGTGTTGGGGTAGATAGACGATAATCAGGTTGGACACAGTCCATGTTCCACATGGGGCTCAAAGTCTTAATCCCCAGTTTACAAATGAGATAACTGAGGTATAGAGAAGTGAAGTGACTTCCACATGGAGCTCACAGTCTTAATCCCTATTTTACAAATGAGGTAACTGAGGTATAGAGAAGTGAAGTGACTTGCCCAAGGTCACAGGGTAGACAAGTTGTGGAGCTGGGATTAAAACCCAAGTCCTTCTGATTCCCAGGCCCATGCTCTATCTACTAGGCCATGTTGCTTCCCTTATTGAGGGCTTACTGTGTGCATAACACTGTACTAAGTACTTGGAAGAGTACAGTATAACTGAGTTGGTAGGCACATTATAAAATATGATTTATACACCACCATTCTCTCAATACAACCCTGTCTCACCTCCTGTGGATAGACTGTCCCTTACTAGGAGCAACATCTGAATCACTCAAACGAATTTACTGTTTACTTTGTTTTTTTTTAAGAGTATTGTACAGAGCACTGTACTATGTGCTTGAAAATGAAAGACATCGATCTGTCTACCTATACACGGGTGCAAATATTTTTCCCATCTACAGTATTCAAATTCACCATGAGTCAGGAGGGAGATGTCAGAACATTAAAGGGCTTCTTTGCATGCCCTGGAGGTCCTGACCTGCCAACTTGACTATTATCTGTGATTCAAGCCATTACAACTTAAAATACCTACTGGAGTGGAAAAATAAATTGCTTACAGACCTTCAAAGGGTTGACTTTTGGGTGAAGATGCATCCATTGAAGATTGCTATTATTTAGTATGTTTGCTCAGCCTTACTTTGGGCAAGGCTTATAGGGAATTAAATACATAAGTTAAAGGGAAATGACTAGGAAAAGGAGCTTTTTGGTTAAAAAAAAAAAAAAAGCCACTCATTATGCAAGAAACCTGATCTCACTGATCTCACTTCAATGGCAAATGAGTTCTCATGACTTCCGTAAGGATGTGTAGGTATGAAATTGGCCTGGTTTTCTTCAGGAAGCTGTTCTGAGTCACCGGATCTGTGGTAGTGGGGCACTGTGCAAATTAGGTCAGAGGAGAAATAGTTTGCAGCTGGAGGACTGAGGAATACACATTGCAGAACATCAACTTTATTTAATGTGAAAGGAAAAGAAGTCTCCTAGATAGTGTTTTGGTTTTTTTCCAGAATTGAAAATATCAGTATAGCCTTCATAAAAGTGGGGAAGGCAAGAGCACTACAGAGAGGGTGGGTGTTGTGAAAACACTGGCTTTCCATCAGGAAAAAGGTGAATGACTCAATCCTGTGAGTGTTTGCTTGATTATGGCCTTTAGCATCCCCCCAACTCCAACTTGTACTCTAGCCTCAGGCTTCTCTGGTTTGCAGCGAGAAACTCTGGTCATGGGGATATAATGCAGTCTTATTCAGATGACACCACCAAATTGATTTTCGCCCCTGCCATATCAGGTTATGACCTCCTAGGTGGTTTACCTCAGGTGAATCCACTGAGCTGCCATTGTCCACACCTTTCATTCAGTTGTATTTATTGAGTACTTACTGTGTGCAGAGCACACTCTTTTTCGAGGTCAGTGATCAATTATGAAAATTAGGGGTAGTCCTATTTGCTATTTGCTATTTTGCTATTTGCTATTTTTCTATGCTTCTGTCTTTGGGGAATCTGGCCAAGGGAGTCCAAGGCTCTCTGTCCCATACTGAAACTTAATTCCGCAAAGCAAGATAAATGGGCGGAACACTCACCAGGAAGTAAATACTGTTGCTTGCTATGAATCTCAGTTCAAATAAACACACCTGTCTATATCCAGATACATCTGACTCCCAAGCAAATAAACGTGGGAGGAGGATAAGAGCATCAAAAAGGCCCCTCAAGCTTGGCTCCCACGGCACAAAGCCAGCTAATCCTATTTCTCCAAAAGCAAGAGAACAGGTTTGCTAGCTACTGTGAAGCACGGAGGTCATGGGAAGCTGGGTTTCCGTTTTCTTTGGGTAAGGTCAGAAACGGCCGGGGTTCCATCCGCTGCTGTGTAATTTGAAGAGCGAACCCTGTGCAACCTTTGGCATTGTGCCGTAATTCCTAAACTCCAGCCCTGAAAGGATTGGCAAATCCCGCTAGGGGAATTTGGAGTCAGCTGGAGCTGGTTTTCATTTACTGAGAATTGCAAGCTCTCTGAATTCATAGCCTAGCAACAGTATAAAGAGCAGTATCTTTATCATGTTGCAGCTTCTCAGAAACTCGAAGGCATTGACATGTTGGATATAGCACGAAGTGCAGTACAGTTATCCTAGTTAATGGGTTAATATGATCCATATGTTTGCACAAATTGCCTTCATTCAGTCTTTATTGAGCGTTTACTGTGTGCAGAGCACTGTACTAAGCTTTTGGGAGTGTACAATATAATAATAAACAGACACATTCCCTGCCCACAATGAGCTCACTGTCAATCATTGGTATGTAATGAGCGCTTACTATATGCAGAGCACTGTACAAAGTGCTTGGGAGAATTCAGTACAACAGAATTGGCCAACATGTTCTCTGCCCGTAATGAGCTTACAGTCTAGAGGGAGCAACTCTGAATTGTTCTCGGAGATGGGTGCACAGTGGGTACCAATTTTGAAACTTTGAATAACCAGAAGGAGGTACAATATGATGGATGATAATCATAAAAGAAAACTGAAATTATCCAAGGTGCTGTAGTGAGGGGAAGAATGATGTCTTAGTGGCAGTTGAAAGCTCTTATGCTTCAAATGGTTTTGCCAAAAGTCAGAACTGTTTTACTCCATAATAAAGAAATAAGTCACATAAATTCTTTAGATAAAATTCACCCCAGTAGTGTCATGTTGAAAGACTGAGGAGGTAGTGTTTGCTAAGCGCATACTTTGTGCGAAATACTGTACTACACTCTGGAGTAGATACAAGATCATCAGGTCAGACACAGTCGCTATCCCACGTGGGACTCAGAGGCTAAGCAGAAGGGAGAACAGATGAGAAAACTGAGGTAGAGAGAAGTTAAGTAACTCGCCCAAGGTCACACAGCAGGCAAGTGGCAGAATAGGGATTAGAACCCAGGTTTTCTGACTCGCAGGCCCATGCTTTTTCCATATTTCCAAGGTCACACAGCAAGGTTATAGCTGGGACTAGAACCTGGGCTTCCTAATTCCCCATCCCAATGCTGCTCTGTGACTTTGGGCATGTCACAACTTCTCTGTGTCTCAGGTTTTTACCTGCAAAATTGGAGATAAAATAATTGTTTCCCCCCTTCCCTCTCCACCCCAAGATTGTGGGCCCCATGTGGTACAATGACTAGGCACAACATGATTACCTTGCATCATCTCCAGTGCTTAGTACAATGCTTGGCACATAATAAGCACTTAAATTCAACCATGATATTATTAGGCCACCCTGCCTGAATACTCCTACCCTTGAGAAGCACTGGTAGTTGATCCTCTCCAGGCCACCATCTGAATTTTAGAAAGAAAATGATTTACTGTGGTTTGGAAAACAGCAGAGGTTACTACAGTGTGAATGCTTGTTTTTCCTTTAATACGGTTTCAGTTGAGTAGCCTTAACTCCTTACACGTTGAATTTTCTGTCAGAGGCCCCGTTTTAATTATTACAACATTCTAGTTGGTCTGAGAACACACATATGGGGTGGAAAAGCACAGCTTCTCCAAAGTGTAATCTCTTCTACAAAGAAAAGAGTGCTTCGCTCTTTTCCCTTTGACAAGTGCAATTTGTAAATGTTTTATCTTCCCAATTGATTTGGGGAAACTTTTTTTTAATGGTATTTATTAAGTTCTTATTACATGCTAGGCATTGTACTAAGCCCTGGAGTTAGATACAAGCTATTCAGGTTGGGCACAGTCCATATCCCATGTGGGGCTCACAGTCTTAATCCCCATTTTTTACAGGTGAAGTAACTGAAGCACAGAGAAGTAAAGTTGCTTGCCCAGGGTCACACAGCAGACAAATAGTGGCACCATGATTAGAACCCAGTTCTTTCACTTCCAGGCCCGTGCATTATCCACTAAGCCACACCATTTTAAGAAAATGAGAAAACTTGTTTTCTGAATCTTTTGTGAATGTCTTGGAACCTTTTGTGGAATCATGTTATCAGTTTTTCTTAAATTTTCCAGGAGAGTCTGAGAAATTATTGAGGAGTAGTACTTTGTGTCTTTTTGGCCTGAAACCAGAAGTTAGATGTGTTATTCCAGAGGTCTCCTGGGTTTGTCCCCTCAAGAGTTCAGATTTGCAAAGAGAGCTTAAAGGTTTTTGGATGCAGCACAATGAGGTTTGGTTTAAGAAATCTGGGTATCCTTCCTTCTGCAAGTTGGTGGATGGAGGAATTTGGTGTCACAAATGACGCACAGGCCTCAAATTGGCCTCGATAAATACTATTGACTGATTGACCACACAAGCCTTCATATATCCAGAAAACATAAATCACCGGACCTTTCCATTTCGATCTTGGGTGAGTCCGGTTTCAGAGTCAAAATCAGTCTTTCTTCCACATCTTTGGAAGCCCTTTCTAAAGCGGGTGGGAAAGTTTCCCAGGCCAGTGCTAGCAGAGTGTCTCTGCAGAGACTGGGGTTGCCATGGTAGCAGCTTCACATGATTGTTGAGAATCTGGTTAGGATTAACTGCAGCTCCACAACCAGAGTGAGATTGATGAGACTGTTTTTTTAATATTTCCCTCTCTACCCTTGCCTCCCCCCAACCCATCTATTTATATAGATTTCTACAAATATACAGTTATTTATATTAATGCCCTCTAGACTGTAAACTCATTGTGGGCAGGGAACGTATCAGCCAAACTCTGTTATATTGTACTCTCCCAAGCTCTTAGTACAGTGCTCTGCACACAGTAAGCACTCAATAAATATAATTGATTGATCTGAGCCTGCTTCCAGTGCTGCAGAAGGCCACAGTCAGTCAGTCACCACGAAAACTCCCTCTTTCCCATCCTCTCCCTTGGAGAGTCGGGTAGGGGAAAGGGAAGAAAATCTCTCGATGAGTCGGTCAATCAGTGGTATTTACTGAGCTCTTATTATATGCAGAGCACTGTACAGAACACTTGGGAGAGTACAGTAAAACAGTTAGCAGACATGTACCCTGCCCACAATGAGTTTTCTCTCCTCTCTTTCCTCTGCATGCTACCAGCAGGAAAACATAGAGATGTTGCCTCAATTGTTATGAAGAAAATGGGGGAACTTCAACTCAGTCTTTCTCTCACCTTGATGGATTTTAATTTTCCTTACCCTTGATGAAAACAGCAAGGGCCTCAGCAGTAACAGAGTCAGAGAAATCAGCCAGGTTCTTTGAAATAAATCCTCCTCTTTGTTCAGTGGGAGGGAATGGGATCAAAATAAAGCAGCTGGTAGCAGCAGGAAAGTATTTTTTTTCTTTAAAGCATACCACATGGAGTTGAAGGATCAGATAATAGTTTCAAGCAAGTGTGAGATTCTACACTTTCTCCAGTGCCTCCTTTCCCCAGAAAGGAAATGAATCCTGCTGTTCCGCACTGGGCTTGGAAGAGGCAGTGTGGGGTGGTGGAGAGAGCATAGGTCAAAGAGGCCAGCTCGAGTTTTAGCCTTGCCACTCACCAGCTCTGTGACTCTAGACTGTAAACTCCTTGTGGGCAGGGAACATGTCTACCAAATCTGTTATATTGTCCTTTCCCAGTCGCATAGTACAGTGTTCTGATCACAGTAAGCACTCAGATGCCATATGATGGATTGATCCCTGGGTCTTTGGTTTTCACTTTATCAAGGTAAGGTAAATCACTTCTCTGAGCTTTCATTTCCTCACCCATAAAATCGATCAATCATGCATATTGAGCGCTTACTGTGTGCGGAGCACTGAACTAGATGCTTGGGAGAATATAATATAGCAGAGTTGGTAGACCCTTTCCCTGCCCACAATGACCTAATAACCTGCATCTCCCCACCTCACAGAGATGTTGGGAAAATGAAATGAGATCACTGATGTGAAATAATTTTTCAAGAACAAAGGAGCTGTACAAATTCAAAATATAGTTATTATCAGTGGCCAGTTATTCCTGGTGGTTGTGGAACGTGATGGTGGAGTCAGGGTTGGCAGTGAGCTGGGGCCCAGGGTGACCGTTGACATTGCAACAAAGAGCGTATTTGCTGGCTGTCTGACTCACCTCAGGCTCCTGGGAGGAAGTGCTGAGGAAGCCAAGAGCCACAACCCCATGGCTTGAAATAGAATTGCTGTTTTGGCCCTGATCCATACCCGGATACCTTCTCTGGCCCAACCTCACCTCCTGGGCTCCGTCCAGGGAGGCCCAAGTCACAGCAGCGGAGCTATTCCAAGCTGAGGAGATAGGGCTTCTGTGCCTCTGACCTCAGGATGCAGCCTTTTTCAGTGAGATTATAAAGATCCCCAGGCTCTCACCAGGTTGCTTCCTTAAAAGGGTGGGGTAAAAGACTGAGACAGAAGGCAAACCCCTGCTTTCCTACCACTTAAAATGCCCAGATGTAGCCTCAGCCCTGTCAAAGCAGCACACCAGGAGAATGGCTGACACTGTCCTACCTTGCCATTGCCAGCTCAGCCCAGCCCTGGTCGGAGGAACTTGGGAAAAAGAGGAAAGGAGACTAAATCTTGGAACACTGGAAGAATAAAGCTGGGAGGACCCTTGAGAGATCACCCAGTCCAGCTCCCTGCCTCCTGGCTGCTGGATGACTAATCCGTCCACGACAGATGGTGTGGTCTGTTTTTACCTTAAACTTCTCCAAAGCTGGAAATTCCACAACTCCCTGGGTCTATGGTTTTCATTTTATCAAAAAGTTCTTCTCTTCATCCGATTGGTATCTCTCCTGCTTTAATTCGAGCCCCAGTTCTTGTTTGAGCTCAGCAGATGTGGCGAACAACTAGTCCCCATTGCTCCCCCTTTACTTGAAGATGGCTATTCGGTCACCTCAAAGTCCCATTGCTTCCTCTCCTCCAAGCTAGACAATCCCCACTCTTTTAACTTTCCCTTTGGCCCTAACTGTCCAATCATTTAACCAATTTTGTTGCATTTCTCTAAATCCCCTCCAGAACCTAATGTGAACTTTTAATCTTTAAGAGAAATTCTCTTGGAAATCTAAATTGATGCTTTGACCATGGGCAGATCATTTAAGCACTCTGTGACTTGGTTTCCCCATCTGTAATGTTCTTGGAATGTTTCTGCTGAAGGAAATAGTAATGCTATTAAACACAACGGATTTTTTCATGTTTATTCAAGAATAGACCATCTGGTCCACCAGCTAGAATTAATTGGTTTAACGTTAACATAGCCTTGTGCCAAAATAATGTGTAGTAGCTATTTCTGTCATATTCTCTAGACAGTGAGTTCATTCACCAACTCTCTTGTACTGTACTTTTCCAAGAGCCTAGTAGAGTGCTCTATACACAGTAGGCACTCAATAAATACCATTGATTGATTCTTGGGGTCCTACTTCTAGAACAGCATCAATCCATTCACTATCTAGCAACTGATGGTGAATTGTTGGTGAGGATGCCTAGGAACTTTTTGTGCCTTCTGGAATAATCTGAAATCTTTGGTCCAACTCCATGTTCTCTTGATTTGTTGGCTATCATTGGTGGCTTGCACTATCATCATCATCATCATCATCAGTTGTATTTATTGAGTGCTTACCATGTGCAGAGCACTTTTCTAAGCACTTGGGAGAGTACAATATGCAGACACATTCCCTGCTCAAAACGACCTTATTAATCTTCAAGTTCTCTTTCATTTAATATACCTAACTAGTTCCAGTCTCAATCATCCTACCTGAGCAAATCCTTCAAACCTGGGAAATGGTAAACCTCACTTAAGGTGTGAATTCAGAGTTGGCAGCAGTTGGATTATGTCCAGACTTCAAAAAACTCAGATTCTGTGATCCCAGATGTCAGCGGTATAAAAGTGTGGTCACATTTAATAACTAATTTATACATGTTAAACTACAATGTTTTATTCTTCAGTTTTTAAATGGAAGTAATGTAGATTGCATGTAGTACAGTGCTTGGTACGTAGTGTTTAATAGTACCACAATTTAAAACAAATTGTTATTGTCAGTCACACAAAGTCAAACAACCTTTGTTCACCCCCAAGAAAATCAGTTGTGTCAACTTCTAACCCAAAGGAGGTATGTTCTTTCTCCTTCTCTATCTGTTCCTCTATATGTGTGTGTCTCTATGTCTATAGACAGACTGAAGGACTGATAGAGAAGGAGATGTATGCATATAGAGACACACACATGCAGCTTTGAATGTAAGACAGGGTACTGATGGCTTAAAGCCAGATGATTAGGGGAAGGAGCATTTTCAAGCTTAGAAAAAAGTTTTGTTTTGCCATCCCTCTCCTCATGATAGATTTAATTACTTAATGGACTTTTAGCCGTTCATATATCTGGGTGCATGTACACACTTATAGTGACGCTGGGGGTCTTGAGAAGAATAAAAGGAGAGAAAGTGGGCTTTGTGTGCTGCAAATACCTGGTCCATTTAGTGAAAAGTCCTGCACTAAAACTTTTAGGGAAGCAGCATAGCCTCGTGAAAAGAGCACGTCTTGGGAGTCTGTGTGCCTCAATTCTCTCATCTGCAAAATGGAGATTCAGTACCTGTTCTCCCTCCTACAATGTGAGCCCCATGTGAGACCTGATTATCTTATATCTACCCCAGTGCTTAGTATAGTGCTTGGTACACAGTAAGCACTTAAGAAATCCCACAATTATTATTATTATTCTTAGTTGTAGTAGTAGATAAATGATCTGCAAGTTTTCAACAGAGCTCAGGGCTAGGGAAATGGTCTTCTAATAAACAACCTACTGTGAGCTCATTGTGGGCGGAGATTGTCTCTCTTTTTTACTGTATCATACTTTCCCAAGTGCTTAGCATATTACTCTGCACTTAGTAAGCCCTCAATAAATATGAACAAATGAACCACCTTGTTGAAATGCAGTTAAGGAGAGGTTCCAATTTGCTGCAGCATTTCCTTAAATGAAGTTTCAGGCAGAGAATAGGATATGCATAAGTAATGCCTCTTAAATGCTGGGGAGAATATTGGCCATAAATTTTGATAATCACCAGTATTCCCATCACGGGGTTCCGTAACTACATTAATTGTTGGCTAAGTATTTCCATAAAAATGTTCCTAAGCACTTACTGAGTAACATCTGGTATCAGGAGAGATGAGTTGTCTTTCATATGAAGTGATATGGTTGCTGGTCCTGTCATTAGCTGGAAATTACCTGTGGTTTTTCTTTGGGTGCGATTTCAAACATCTGCCTTTCTTCTAAAGCTCTGAAAGTAGGACAGGGTTACTGATGGTCTGAAAACAGATGATGAGAGGAAAGAGCACATTCAAGCTTAGGAAAAAGTTTTGCCTTGCCTCATCCTTCTCCACATGATAGATTTAATTACTTAATGGGTTTTTGGCCTTCCAGTGTCTTTTTCCTCATTGTTTATTCAATATGCTAAATTGGAACAAGCTGAATGAATCACATCTGACTTATGGTGCATTTGCCTGAGACACGTGGGCCAGGCTAAGTTACGATTTCGTGTGATTAACCTCCTGCCTGTGACCAACATGACTTCTCTCGTCCTCTTATAAAGTGCCCTTGTTTTGCTTAATTGAGCTTGAGAAGACTCCCTGGCATCATCGATGTGCCGGCAACGCTTGATAAATTGAAGATTAAATAAATACAATTTGTGGAACCGTTGATGCTTCTCAGCACCACTTCTGCTAAAATGCGAGCAGTTGCCCTTCGTGGCTTGAGGGTTCTTAAACATTACATTGACTGGGGGCAAACCTTGCATCCTTGTGTTGCCTTCTGTATTTTTCCAGTTAGAGTAGGCAGGGCTAGCCATCCAGGCTGGCTACTAAGTGGGACATATTCTATCTTTACAAAATAAAATTTCTTTACAAACCTCCTCACACCCAATTTGGTTGCAGTGAGCCTGAGAATTTGGTTGGGCATGTTGTCCCTGCTGAGCAGCCCCAAAAATATCTTGCAACTCTTTGATAACCCTCTCCAGAAGCTCCTTATAATTTATCCCTTTTCAAATATCCGTTATAATGATGTCTCTGGATGAAAGGGTGGGATAATGTGCCTGCCATATAGAGAATGATTTATTACATCTAGTTTGACATCAGGAGGAACAACATGAGCAATCTATGTATTTATAGTAGGGTACCTGTCGGGACACACTAGGCTTCTTCATCTCTGGAGTGGGCTAAGAGGAGGAGAAGGGGCATCTTCATTTGGTTTAGTGGAGATTTGGGGTGGGTGGATGGGAGAGAAAAGGAGAAGCTTGGAGATCATGGATAAATGTGGGCCATGAGTAGAGACAGATTTAAGAGAGAGTTTGGAGTAAATCAGATGAATAGGAGGGCTAATTGGTGTTCAGCCAATTAGTGATATTTACTGACTCTTTACTCTGTGCAGCGCACTGTATTAAACATTTGGGAGAGTGCAGTACAGTTGGTAGATATGACTCGTGCCCTCAAGGAGCCTACAGTTTATGGAATAGGCATAAAATTAAAATATATTACAGGTAAGGAAAGCAAACAAATACAAGGACATGTAAATAAGAGCTGTGGGGATGGGCGGAAGAAAACTGTCTGAAACGCCCACCCGCTTCATATTTGACAGAGCACCATTCTCCACACCTTAAAACCCCTGTTAAAATCACTTCTTTTCCAAGAGGTCTTTCCCAACTAAGCCATCATTTCCACGATTCCCTCTCCCTTAACTTAACTCTCTTAACTGTACTTTGGGTTAAGTTTAGGTCAAGATCTTTTCAGGGCAGTGGCCTTGGCTTCTATATCATACTTCTACTGCATTGGCACATTTCACAGCTCTATGCTGAACAGAGGATCAGGGATCAGGGCCTCACTAAAAGGACTGTCAATTCATGAGATATTTATTGTGGTTGGAGGAATTCTAGGGGGAGCTGAAAATAGAACTCATATTTTAAAAAGGTGTTGTTAGGCCAAAGTGACGACTGTTCTTCATCACGGATCAGGAAACAGTTCTTTGCAATTTTAGCCGAAATACAAAATGTCTCTTTAAAAGCATTGAGTTGGTTTGGACCCCACAATCTGTTGTTTTGGCCTATGTGAATCTGTTCAATTCAATCATTTAATAAATATTGTTAGGTAGAATTTCATATCAAATTGGGCAGTGCATGTTTTGGAGGAAGAGTAAGGATGGGTTTCTCGGATTTTCAGAAAATGATGTGAAAGCTTGGTGTTTGGGTTTAGGCAAGGAGGGATTCACCACCATTGTAGTGATGTACAAGAATGAAGCTTACCACATTTCCTGTATTCTTACTTTCAGGGAAGGCCGCTCAAATGCGCATCATATCAAAGGAGATTACCAAAGAATTGGTGATGTCATGCTGAAGAATATTCAGAGTATGAAGGTTTGTCTACCCTCTCCCTTTATTATTGTTCTTATTATTATTATATTTGTTAAACTATTGCTTTGTGTCAAAAACTGTTCTAACTGCTGGGGTAAATACAAGTTAATCGGGTTGGACACAGTCCCTGATCCACATAGGGCTCACACTAAAAGGGGGAGGGAGAACAGGGATTTAATATTCCTCAGTTGAGGAAACTGAGGCACACACAAAGTGGTGGAGCCAGGATTAGAACCTAAGTCCTCCAACTCCCAGGCCCTGTGGTCTTTACACTAGACCACACTGCTCACCTTCCCTGTCCCTGCATTTCCTCCCTGTGCAGAGCTCTTTGGCCTGCCCCAGAAGCTAATGGTGAAAACCTGTCCCTCGGATGAGTTTGGAGCTGTGGTTTTCCTCAGGTTCTACACATGATTCCCCCCTTTGCTAACATTTCCTTTTGCCATTGCCTGCCTTAAAGAAATAAATTCTTAGCAATTACTTTTCTAGCCTTTTGAAAAAGGTCGAGATTAGCTCAATTCAGATGGTGGTGGGATATCAGAAATGCCTGCATGTATGTCAGAAGTTTCAGTCAGTCATTGGTATTTATTGAGTCCTTACTCTGTGCAGAGCACTGTACTAAACACTTGGGAGAGTACAATAGGCTTGGTAGACAAGTTCCCTGGCCTTAAGGAGCTTATTAATTTATTATTTAAATGGTATTTGTTAAACTCTTATTATATGGTAGTCACTGTACTAAGCACTGGGGTAGATAGAAGATAATCAGGCTGGACACAGTCCATATCCCCATTTTATAGATCAGATAACAGGGTGTTCTAATCCTGGCTCCTCCACTTCTCTGCTGCATGACCTTGGGTAAGTCACTTAACTGGAGAAGTGACTTGCCCAAAAGTGTTGACACACAACTGGTAGCAAATCTCCTTTCTTCTATGAGTCAAAATCCCTCTTGAAGATGCTCCTCTCTGCACCTTGTAGTCCTTTTGTTTTGGTGCTCATTGGATCATATTTATTGAGCATTTATTGTGTGCAGAGCACTTGAGTTGTTTTATAAGCTCCTTCGGCTTGAGTGACATTTTAGCTCTTGTACCAATTCCCATGACTTTTTACAATGCAAATCCCTGGTATAGCAAAATAGAAATTCATTAAAGTGAGTTCCAAGAGGCACTGGCAGCACTTTTTGGAACTATTGTTAAAAAACAATGGGAATAATATGAGATGACTAATCTGCTCGAGGCAGAGTTCTGAAAACTGAGTTTCCAAACCTGCACAACCAGCCATCCCTCCTAACCACTGGGGGGATGTTAGTCTCGATTTCTTGGCTGTTCCTATGATGAACATTGTCTCACTGAATGGGAGTTTTGCTGATGAGGTGAGTATAATATACAGCTGTAAGTGGTGCTAATGTCACTGCGGTTATTTTGAAACATTTGTTAAGTGCTGCTCGTTATGGGCAGGGATCATATCCACTAATTCTGTTATATTTTACTCTGCAGAGTGCTTAGTACAGTGCTCTGCACATATAAGCTCTCAATAAATACCATTGATTCATTGATGCCCCAGTACCTTAGCTAAGGGACCCAGCATAGAACCAGTGCCTAGCCCACATTCTCGAGGAGCTTCTATGTTATATTTCAATCAGTTAATCAATCAATCATATGTTCTGATTGCTTACTGTATGCAGACCACTGAACTAAGTGCTTGGGAGAGAACAGTACAACAGAGTTGGTAGGCATATTACCTGCCAAGCTATCAGTAGTATTTATTTGCTGATATATAATGTGCCAAGCATTGTCCTGAGTGCTTGGAAGAGTGTATTGGAGTTAGGAAACACAATCCATGCCCTCAGAGAGTTTGCAGTCTAGAGGGGAGAAACAGACACAAAAATGTGAAATATTTCCCTGTGTAAATTTTGCAGAAGCTTAAAACACCACACTGCATTGACTTGAGATAGCACCTTTTAGTCAGTGAGTTCAAAGAACTCTGCAAATTAAAAAGAGCTTTGGAGGATATTAGCATGGTATTGAGGTATCAGTACAAGTACAATTTTAATTTGACTGTCCTTCCACACATAAGCGAACATCTGTCTGCACGTTTCTGTCTTCCAGCAACTGACAATTCATCTATGGAAGCACAATGAGGCTTTGCTGGAGTTGGAGAACGGGATCAAGAATTCTCGTAAACTGGAGAGCTTTTGTAGAGACTTCGAGCTGCAAAAAGTCTGCTACCTGCCCCTCAACACCTTCCTCCTTAGGCCTTTACACAGGCTTATGCACTATAAGCAGATAATGGAGAGGTTGTGCAAACACTACCCACCAAACCACGTTGACTTCAGGGACTCTAGAGGTGAGTTGAAATAGCTACTCCCAGAAGGACCAGTGGCAGAGCGGGCCAGGTTTGGGCGATGCCCGTTTTAATGCTGCTTGCCATTGCCAAGCGGATAGGCGGATTTGATTGTGAATGAAGTTTGAAGGATACTCAGTTTGGCCATAAAGTCTAGGCCATAAATGCTCATTCGTTCATTCAGTCATATTTATTGAGTGCTGTGTGCAGAACACTGCACTGAGCACTTCGGAGAGTACAATAACAATAACAGACACATTCCTTGCCCACAGGGAGCTTACGGTCCAGAGGGGGAGACAGACATTAATATAAAATTTAAAACAGCCATAGCAGTGTAAAACACAGAGGCCCCATGGCATGGTCCTGATTCCAGATAGAACAGGGAATCTTAAAGCGATGTCCACAACATTTCAACAGTTTTCTGAACAGCATAGATTCCCAGCCGAAATGTAAAGGTCAGGAGGCCCTTTATGTTAACTTTTCAACAGTCAAAGCCATGAAAAATGGTGAAGCCCTTGGCTCTGATGGCATTGCTGGAGAATTTTACAAGCAAGGAATGAACTTATTGCATAAAGCTTCCTCATCTTTCCTGATATTTGGTAGAATTAGCAAAGAACATCAAGATGCCACTGTAGTCACCATTTAGAAAAGAGAGGTAAAAGAGCTGACTTGAAACTTGAAGTACCTCGTTGCTGTCTATTGCCAGAAAGACCCTTGCTGTGCGGCAAACGGAAATTGGACATCGCAGGCAGGGAAGGCACAAAGAAGGTTTTTAAAGACCTGTCAGTCAATCAATCAATGGTATTTATTGAGTCCTTCCTGTGGCAGAGCACTGTGCTAGTGATCGAGTGTCAAACAATAAGCGAAAGCAGCTGGCTCAGGGCCAGCAGGCAGGCCAGCCTGCTCGTAGTAACCAGGAGAGGAGTTAGTGTTTTGGAGCAGAGACATTGGGAAGTTCGTGAAGCCAAAGGACAGATTCAAAAAATGATGTTTGTGTGTGTGTGTGTGTGTGTGTATGTGCGTATTTCTCATAAGGACCTCCTGCCCTTGGGTTCTTCCAAACCCTTCTGCAATCTATCACTATTTTTGTCGATGGAGATAACTTGATGGAGATAATGACAAGCATATGCTCACCACCTCCTGGATGAAGCCGTGTTTCTGTTTGAGGGGACCATGCTCAGCCTTGAGCCAGTGACTCCTCATTCTGGAGTGGTGGGAATTGGGAAACAAACTTCATTATTTGCTTTTTCCACCACAGTCATGTCCCTGCATAACCTGGATTTTTTCCAGTCTGAACAGAACTAATATTTTTCAGGTTGTCCTCATCTGGGCCTGATTATTTAATTGTCCTTTTTGGGTCCTTCTCCAGCCCTAAGGATCACATAGCAACCAATACTGCCCAGAGAGTCCAGGTGCAGAGAAGCCTGTGGCTTCATCAGGATCATCAGATTGGAGTCAGACTCTGCCCCACCCAGACCTTACAGTCCTAAGAGGGAGGGAGAGCAGGTATATTTACAGATAAGGAAATACAGTATATTATAGTATAATTATGTAATATACATTACTTTTATTAATATCTTTCTCCCCCTCTAGACTCTAAACTCATTTTGGGCAGGGAACGTGTCTGCTAATTCTGTGGTATTGTACTCATCCAAGCGCTCAGTACAATGCTCTGCATATAGTAAGCTTTCAATAAATACCATTGATTGATTTATAGAATAGCAAAACTGTTTGCTGTTTGCTTTGTTTTCTATAGGCTTCTACCTTGAAACAAGTGACTGAAAGCTTGTGTGGTTGGAACTCCCTTGCCACTCATGTTATCTTAGGACTTTAGTGTTATATTGTACTCTTCCCAAGGTCTTAGTTCAGTCCGCTGCACAATGTAAGTGCTCAATAAATACAGTGAATGAATAAAAGAGTACGATTGAATAGTAGTAATAGTATCTATTGATCATCCACTGGATATTAAGCCCTTGGGAGAGTACAGCACAATGTCACATGATTACTGCCCACAAGGAACTTAATCTCAAACAACAAAGAAACACAAAGTTTAGTTATGGTTACAGCGCAGTAAGGCAGTAGCTGAAAACTGTAGCATCATCTCACACCTTGACCGACACCGTGCAGTGCGCTGAACTGTTTCTTCAGTGAATTTCCTTTCCCACTGGTGGTGACTAGAGTTGTAAGAAGAATGTCCCCTTGTACTTTTAACAGGTTATAGCCTGTGTAATGGAAACATGTTATAGCAGAAAAGAGAGAGAGAGAGAGAGAGTGTGTGTGTGTGTGTGTGTGTGTGTGGCGTCCTTAAAGTTGGAAAACTCAGTTGCTATTGATGCTATTTTATCCATGTATATGGGGGTGGATGAAAAGACAGATGGATGCTCAGACAACAGTCCTTACTGAGCAAATGTGAAGGATGTTCTTTGCCTTGTTCTTGTATTTGCTATTTCTAGTCCTTGATGCTGTTTTTAATTCTGGCTCTTGGTAATCCAATCTAATTGAAGAGTCTGCTATTAAAGATTCACCCCATATTTATGTGCCACCTACCAAGCTGGTATCTATTGTTTTAGTGTCCTACAGGCAGTCTGTGTCATATGTCATCTATGTCATTGAGGTTTGGCTCTTTAAAATAGGGGAGGCAGTCTGGCCTAGAGCTAAGAGCACAGGCCTGGGACTCGAGACCCAGTTTCATAATCAGTTTAGGCATTGACCGGCTGTGTGAGCTGAGCTGCAACTCCCTGTCATCTGTAGAATGGGATATATTCATTCAATAGTATTTATTGAGCTCTTACTATATGCAGAGCATTGTACTAAGCGCTTGGAATGTACCATCTTCTCTCCCACTGCTTATATTATGAGCCCTTATGTGGGACAACTACTACTAATACTACAGGAACGACTGTGTCCTATCTGATTATCTGTATCTACACCACTGCTTAGCACAATGCTATGACATGTGGAAGATTCCTAATAGATACCACAATTATTATATTTCTTCCATCTTTTTCATCATCATCCTCATCACCAATATTTATTGAGCACATGGGTTCGAATCCTGGCTCCGCCACTTGTCAGCTGTGTGACTGTGGGCAAGTCACTTCACTTCTCTGGGCCTCAGTTACCTCATCTGTAAAATGGGGATTAAGACTGTGAGCCCCACGTGGGACAACCTGATTCCCTTGTGTCTACCCCAGCGCATAGAACAGTGCTCTGCACATAGTAAGTGCTTAACAAATACCAACATTATTATTATTATGTGCAGAATGCTCAACTAAGCACTTGGGAGCATATAATAAAAGTAGAAGATGCCATCCCTGCTCTTGAAGGAGCTTGGGGGAGCTTGATTGCACTCTTGCTTAATATACCTACTTCAACTCTATTTTGGATATCCAATTTCCATTTGGGAGCATATGATAAAAACAGAAGACATCATCCCTGCCCTCCATGAGCTTCTAGTCTAATGGGAGAGGTTGATTGCACTCTTACTTACTATACCCCCTCCATTTATCTGCGGCGCTCCGATTTCCATCTATTCCCCTTACGCCTCCCACCTGGGAAGCTGTACTGTGAGGAGCATTGCTTCAGTGTTGGTGAATCGACCGCATTGCAGATCTTCTTGTTTGTGGTCTTCTCTTGCCATTTTATAAACACGGCTGTGAGGATAACCCTGGAAGTTGGGGTGACCTCTGATCTGAGTTCAGGTCTCACAGAGAAGGAAAAAGAAGTCCCTACCATTGCGTCATGGTCCTTCAGTTTGGCCTGAATCTTGATGTCTTCTTGGCACTACACTCTTTTAGGCTGTCAGAGTACCAGCTGGTTGTTTTTGATTCTATCTTTTTGTGTCCCCATGACTGTCAGCCTCGGTAATAAAATAGGGTTATAGCATTCAACTCTGTAATGCTTCTGGGAGTCTTTAGTTATGCCAGGGACCACCTAGGTTAGAGAAGTAGCCTGGCCTTATGGAAGGAGATGGGCCTAGTTATCTGGGCCTTAATCCATCATTTGCCTGCTGTGTGACTGGGTAAGTCAGGTACCCTTTCTGTGCCTCAGTTTCCTCATTTGCAAAATGGGGAGGTTAAATACCTGTTCTCTCAGATGGACGGGATAGGGACTGTGTCTGATCTGAGGATCAAATATCTACCCTAAAGCTTACCATAGTGCTTGATGTATTGGAAGGCATTAGCAAATAGCATGATTATGATGTCAGTGATTATTGATAATAACTCCATTTTTCTCAAGAATATTTGTCAATTCACAGCACTTTATTGATTCGGAGAATCAATTCCTAACCAGATCTTCTTGGGGGGTTGTGCTTCCAGAGCATAGTCATTAGTGTGTAAGGGATGTGTTCTTTATTTTGTTCATATTTTAATGATAGTGGAGTTCTAGGTCTCACTCCAGCCTCTGTACAAAAAGCACCCAACACATGCCTGGACTGAGACCAGGCCCTTTGAGTCTTCCTTGCCTCATGACTGCAAAGAATTTGCCCCATCGTGCTCCAAGTTTCCCTGCCTGTCGGGAAGCCTGATGGGAAAAGGAAGTGTGCCCACTGTTTACTGTTTCTTTCCTTTATCACTGTCATGAGGTCTGCCACCGGGACAGCCAGTTGCATTGCACATGACTGTGGAGGGATTATCTTGCTCCATCAGTAATAATTTTGGTATATAATACTTACTGTATTCCATGCACTATACTACATACACGCTGGAGAAGCAGCGTGGCTCAGTGGAAAGACATGGGCTTTGGAGTCAGGGCTCATGAGTTCGAATCCCAGCTCTGCCACTTGTCGGCTGTGTGACTGTGGGTGAGTCACTTAACTTCTCTGTGCCTCAGTTCCCTCATCTGTATAATGGGGCTTAAGACTGTGAGCCCCATGTGGGACAACCCGATTCCCCTATGTCTACCCCAGCGCTTAGAACAGTGCTCGGCACATAGTAAGCGCTTAACAAATACCAACATTATTATTACTTAGTATATTCCAAGTTCTGGGGTAGATACAAGAAAATCAAGTCCCACTAAGAAGGAGAAGGACATGTATTGAATCCCTATTTCGCATATGAGGGAACCGAAGCACAGATGATTGAAATGACTTGCCCAAGAACACGCAGCAGGTAAGTGGTGGAGCCGTGATGAGAACCCAGGTCCTCTGACACTCAGGCCCGGACGCCTTCCGTTAGGCCAAGCTCCTTCCCATATTACCAATAATAATGATAGTTGTGGTATTTGTAACACAAGCACCGGGGTAGATGCAAGATAATCAGGTCAGACACAGCCCTTGTCCTACATGGGGCTTACAATCTAAGGGGGAGGAGGAACAGGTATTGAATCCCCATTTTACAGATGAGAAAAATGAGGCATAAAGAAGTTGCAGGGTCACACAGCAGGCAAGTGGTGGAGCTGGGCCAGGTCCTCTGGTGCTCAGGCTCTTTCTATTAAGCCAAGCAGCTCCTCTGTGCCTGGGCCAAGGGGAATGTGGACAAGCAACAGATGGCAGCAGACCCAACCAATCACTTGACGTTTATGGCGGTAACGTTTTCAGGATTTGCAATTGCACTGTCCCCTAAAAGGAGATTCTGACTGGGTCCTGTGATCCCCACAACACTTGTGTATATTTGTACATATTTATTATTCTATTAATGATATGTATAGATCTATAATTCTATTTATTTTGATGCTATTGATGCCTGTCTACTTGTTTTGCTTTGTTGTCTGTCTCCCCCTTCTAGACTGTGAGCCCGTTTTTGGGTAGGGATTGTCTCTATCTGTTGCCGAATTGTACTTTCCAAGCACTTAGTACAGTGCTCTGAACAGAGTAAGTGCTCAATAAATATGATTGAATGAATGAATGAGGGGTGTTCTCCTCAAACATGATGAGGGAAGGAAAGCACCCAGCAGCCAGCTCGATCCTCAGCACTTCATTTGTATTTCCGGTTTTATTTCATTAGCTGCCTTAGCAGAGATCACGGAAATGGTGGCCCCACTCCATGGTACTATGATAAAGATGGAGAACTTCCAGAAGCTGCATGAGCTCAAGAAAGATTTGATCGGCATTGACAATCTTGTGATCCCGGGCCGGGTAAGTAGGGGAAGTCAGGGAGGAGCTTAAGAACAAACAGGAATGTGTCTCAACAGGAGGGTGGGATTTGGCCTAATCTAAAATAGTCACCCTCCTATCTGGAGCAGCATCAGTGTTCAGCAAGACATGCTAACTCTGAATTTGTTTGCTCTCTCTGATCATAAAAATTTCAAGAGATTTGGGGGGAAATGTGATGAATATTCAATGTTTGGCTGCACTGGAAAACCTTGGCAAGAGAATGGAAAAAAAAACTTTCATCTAATCAATCAATTAATAGTGTTTATTGAATGCTTACTCTGTTCAGAGCACTGTAGTAAGCTCTTGGTCAGTCAGTCGATTGTGTTTATTACAATAGAAGATAGTACAGTACCCAATATAGTACAGTACCTAATATTCTGGGTTTCTCTTTGTGGCACCCAGTTCCGGCAGAAACCGTGAAGGAGCCAGGCTTTGCACCACTGGTGGTTGAGGCATAAGGACAACATTTCTGCCCTCGCCCTGTTCTCAGGCATTGCGAGTTTTCTCTTGCTTCCACTGTAACCCGTCATCCTCACCTAGTTGGGTTTTACTTCGGAATTACATTCAGTGTAAGGCGGAATCGATGCTCCAGACACCCGTCCTTTCCAATTCCAGAATTCCTCTTGGTTAAAGTGAGGAATGGGTATGCTTTCACCCTGCAGAGAGGCTAATGCCCTATACAGTCAGTCCACTAAAAGCTCTGTCCAGATGCCCAAGGTGCCATTCGTGCCCTCGGTTTGGCCAAGCCTGTCAGAAATCCCACTCTAATCTACGTGGATCGCAATCGTCTTCAGTAGCAGAAGATTAGCCAAGAATGGAAGATAATTTGGAGATGTTTGGTAGCTCCTTAATCCTGAGCCTCTTCAAGGGAATTGAGATGATTACCGGGTGTATTTTTTGGGCATTCGCATTTGGTGAAGAAAGCTCGTTCTTATCTGTGAAACGGAGGCGGTGAATTTGTGTGACTGACTGCTCTGGACTTGAGCCCTTGGCTCCAGAGAGTCTGCTTATCTCAGCGAGCTCTGCTGTTCACTCCACTTCCTAGGCTGGAAGCGAGCTCTGCTGTTCACTCCAATTCCTAGGCTGGAAACGTCTTAGGTGGATAGAAGAGTTTAACAGTCACAGGAGAGGATATGTTTGTTGAGGCTTAGACCATGGTGGATTTCCATAGCTCAGGAGGGACTGTGTGAAAATGTTTGGCTCCCAGCTCCCTTTACTTGCTAAATTTGCACACGGGAAGCATTTGCCACATTCAAGCCCACTTTGGGGACACTTGCCAACAAGCACCAGCTCCCCAGTGGCAAAGGGAGCCAACGTAGAGGTGGCAAAGTTTTGCCCCTGAAGTTTTTTGGACAGTGCAGGCAGCTGGATCCAGCCCAGCCCCTCTGTGGTGCCAGAAAAGTCCAAGGACCAATCCCTGCTGGCAGGAGCCAGGGGAAAGGAAAGAAGGTCCTGCTGCTTTTCTTGACTTACTGGGGCTTCAGGGTTGGCCCCGGGAAGACGAGTTGCTGGCCAACCCGAGCACTCCCTTTGGCCGGACTGCCCAGGCAGCCTTGGGGGGGACTCTCTGGGGACGAGGTCGGAGTCAGAGCATAGGAGATGCTGCGCAGTTGCAGCTCCAGGCTGGGTCTCCATTGCTGCCCTGAGGGAAGCATTGGCTGGTAGCAGAACAGACCGGGTGGGCACCAGGCAGGGGTCAGTCTGGCAGGATTGGGCGCTGACCCTCACCGGGCCCCACAGCCCAGAGAGGATGAGATAAATGACAGTGGTGGCAGGGAATACCTTGATCTTCCTCTCCCCTCCCCACTTTTTTTTCCCCCTCCTATCCCTCCTTACCTTCCTTCTCACTTATTCTCTCCCCACTAACTTTCTTTCCCTCTCTGGCTCCTTTTTTGTCTCCTCTCCTCTTTTCCCCCCGTCACTGCATAGCGCTCACTCGCTCCCTCCCTCTCTCTTTCTCCCTCCCTATGTCTCCCTCTTTCCCCTTCTCTCTCTCCTTCCCTCTCCCTTTCACCCTCTCTCCCTATTCCCCTCTCTCACTTCCTCTCTTTCCCTCTCTCTCTCTCTCCTTATCCCTCTCCCTTCTCCCCTTTCCCTGCTTTCTTCACCTTCCCCATGCCCAAACCAAGTTCACCCCCTGCCTGCTGTTTTCAGAATGAAAAGTTAGCACTCTTGCTAGCAAGAATATTCCTTTTGCCAGTGTTTTTTTTTTGCATTTTGGACTTCTACCATTCTCTTGAGTCAATATGCAGATTTAGTATATCCCGCTTAATTAGGATGAGGTCCTGATTATCCTCTCTCAGACAGCCAAGCACAAAGTTCATTTGTATCCAGCTGACAGATGATTCATGTGTTGTTTCAACTCAAATCCGGGACTGTCACCTTCTCACCAGTAGAGTTCTTGGGTGATTGAGTGGACTCTGTAGAGCTGGATTAACTCATGGCCTGGATGATAGAGGTTTGTAAATAGGTGTGTCAGGATTTGAAAGGCGAGAGCATTATCGTAGGCCTTGCCACCTACTGTTATACTAAGTTGCTTTCCATACCACAACCTGTCTCCTAAAATTAAGTTTGGATAAATTATGGTACTTATGAAGAAATTACTAGGGAGTAAAGCCTTATGCCAAACTCTGGGATGGATGCAGGATAATCAGATTGGACACAGTCCCTGTCTACATGGGGCTCACGTTCTAAGGTAACTTATTCCTATTTTACTGGTGAAAAAGCTGAGGTCCAAAAATAGGACCCATTTACCCACATCGTGAGGGAACATGCTCCACTTGCAATTCAGATTTTGCAGGGGCCGGACCCTTAAACGTGTTGTAATCAATCGATTGTATTTATTGAACACTTCCTGTGTGCAGAGAACTGTCTTAAGTGCATGGGAGAGGACACACGTCTCGTAGACACGTCTTCTGCCTTCAAGGAGCTCTGTCATAGCTCAGCTTAATCAGAAGTCATTCGAAGGGAGCAGCGTGGCCTAGTGATAGGCCAGGGAGTCACTTGCCTGCTGCGGGATCTTGGGCAAATCACTTAACTTTTCTGTGCCTCAGTTACCTCATCTATAAAATGGGCAGTAAATCCTTCTCCCTTCAGATTAGACTGTGAACCCCGTGTGGGACAGGGACTGTGTCTGTCCTGATCGTGTATCCACTCCTACGCTTAGTACAATGCTTGGCACACAGTAAGTGCTTAATGAGTATATTTAAAAAAGGAAAAAAAAATGGTTCCAGGTTCAGCCACTGGGATTGAGCCTTGGACCCAGGTAGTTGGCTTCCTGGTAGATTAAGGTGCAGGAGTAGAGCATTGCTGCCCTCTAATGGGAAAGGAGTTTAAGAGAAAGTGAGATTCCATGCTTTCCCCACTCTTCTCTGAAGGAATATCTGGACTTAAGGGTGACAGATGAGGGCATAGAAAGCTGTCCTCCACCCCTGCCTGCCAGCCTTCATGCAGAGGAGGGAAGACCTCTCTAGAAAAAAGCCTTTTCCAGCAACTGTTTCTTTGAGTTAACCCTCATCAGGATTTCTCATTTTGTTCCGTGCCGAGGAGTCCACTGCCAGAGGCCCACTCTCCCTGCTGTTCTTGTTACATAGTGCCCTGATGTTCTCTGACCCATTTGTTCTCTGTGTCTGGTGGGGTTTGTTTTTTGCATGCCAGGCTGAGGCTCATCATTCCTGGTTCTCTGGTGAACTCATCTATCTGGGTTGGGGGAGGCAGGCAATTTAGGATGTTTGCCAGCCCCCCTCTCCACATCTGGGGTGAACAGTGAGATCCAAAATAGGGCTGCCAAATCTCCCAAGCTGTTTCCAAAGGTTGCTGCAGCCAGTTGGGCAATCAGCAGGCTGCCTGCTCTCATGGGACCGTGGTTTGGTGCCCCATCCCCTGGTTTCAGCAAGCCTGTGCCTGAGTTGTTTTTCCAGTCATGGTGTTGAGTTGACCTGAAATAGTAAATAATCTTTTTGTTGTTGTTGTTCAGCCTACTTGAGAGGTCCAGGCACCACCTCTTTCCCTATCAGATGGAACTCTCTTGACATAGCTCATTTCCTCCCCTGGAAATCAGTCAATCAATGGTATTTATTGTGCACTTACTGTGTGTAGAGCACTGTGCTAAACTCTTGGGAAAGTACACTATAACAGGATTAGGAAACATGATTCCTGCCTGCAAGGAGGCTACAGTCCACAGAGGGAAACAGGCATTAAAATAGATTAAGGCTAGGGGAAATAGAGTATAAAAATACTTGCCGAAGTTTTATGAACCAGGGAACAGTGGTTGCCGTGTATTTATGCTTTAAACAAGGTTTGGCAATTTCACTCCATTCTGAGATACAAAGGAATGGTGTGGCCTAGTGGAAAGAGCACGGGCCTGGGAGTCAGTGGACCTGGGTTCTAATCCCACCTCTGCCAGTTGCTTGCTGTGTGACCATGGGCAAGTCACTTTGTTCCTCAGTTACCTCCTCTATAAAACTGGAGATTAAGACTGTGAGCTCTTCGTGGAACAGGGACTATGTCCAACCTTAATACCTTGTATCTACCCCAGCACTTACAGCACCTGGCTCATAGTAAGCACATAACAAACACCATTAAAAAGTGATAGTCTTCTCCTTCCTTTCTATGCCAGAAATATTCCTATTAAACTGGAACCATTATGATCAAAACCCATAGAAGACTCCATTTGTTCTGCTCCAGACCTCCCTCCCCTGGGGTTTAGTGAAGGGTAATTTTGATCCAGCTGACCTCATTGCTGATATTCCAGGAGTGAGAGCCTCCACATTCTAGAGTTGCATTGGTGATCTGAAGCGCCTGTTTCAGGAGAACTGTAATCATCTTCTGCACAGAAGGGCTGCAGAGAAGGGAATTGTAGGTTCCAATAGCTGGAAAGAATACCTCCTCTTAGCTCAGTCTTTCTTATGTTTAATATAATACAGTCATCCCTGTCCAACCTGCGATCATCTAGACTTAAGGCACATCATGTATCTGTGCTGTGTATTTGGGGTGTCTGCGTGGATGGTGTTAAAACACTGTTGGGCTCCTAGGCTGTTTTAAACTCTTAGGCAGGTGGCTGTGGGTGACTTTGGATGTCATATCAAAAATGTTTTTCTTTGAGCACTGTTTCTGAAAATAGTAGTGGGGAGGGTTTGGGTTTACATTTTGCCTCTTATTCTTTTATTCTGAAATCTCAAAATCATCTCCTAGAAGTTTTCACGTTGCCATTTAAACTGAGCTGAGTTCATTAGAGGCAACCAGGACAGCCCCACTTTTAGAGTGGGAGAAATGGAGTCTGCACGACTGTCCCTTCCCCAAGGACACCCAAAGAGTCGGTCTGAAGGGGGCGTAGATTGCAGAAGTTAGAAATTCTAAATCCCCACCCCTTGCCTCTCAACTTGCTCACGGTAAGGGCTCAATAAATTCGATTAAATTGAACTTGCCCTAAGGCTCCATTGGTTTTAGAATACAAGGGAGGAAATTGTTTAAAGCTTCTTGTCTCTGTCACAGCTTAGACCAAGAGAGCTGATCCATTATAAAATGGTAATAACTGATAGATTCATATGGATCTTTCCCCTGAAGGATTCAGAGCATTTTCCACCCCACATCTCTGGGTAAAGAAAGCCCCTCCCTCCTTATCCCCACCCCGACCCCCACCGCCAGCAGGGCCAGAGCTGAGTCAGAATCTGGGAGGTTCCAGATCTTTTAGAGGTTTAGGGAGGTTTAGGAAGCAGCAGTTTCTCAGAGGAGTGCCTGACCTTCCAGTTTCTTTCTGTTTTCCTGCAGGAGTTCATTCGGTTGGGCAGCTTGAGTAAGCTCTCAGGGAAAGGGCTGCAGCAGCGAATGTTCTTTTTGGTAAGTGATGAATTGCCCGTTACTATTGAGGAGTTAAATGGTGTCGAGTCATTGGCGGGGAACTGTCGGTTAAGCAGGATGGTAAAGCATGGGCCGCCCAGTAGGCCAGTTTGGCCAGGTCATGCCTGGGCCTTGTTACAGATAATTATAGAAAATAAAACAAAGCCAAAGCCTTGGGATTGGTGCTAACTTGGCCAGACTGTCAACTCATCTACTTATCTTGTACTACTCCCCGCAACCCAGCCCCAGACACTCTCATTCACTTTACATACTTGGGTTTTCATGCCTGGGCTGAAGTGTGCTCTGTCCATGCTCAGTTTTGGCCCCAGATCATTCTGGGATATATAGTATAGATTCTCAGAATGCTCAAGAGCTTCAATCCCTCGTTTTGCTGTTCTCCCACTCAGAGTCTTGGAGAGGGAAAGGGGAAGGTGAGAAGTTTGGTGTCTTGGCTTTCAGCTAAAATAATGGGCCAGCTTAGTCAAGCCCCAAATGGTAAAGTTGTGGTAGAAGGGGCAGATGCTGCTGTTGGGATTTGATAATGTTAGCGAGGTGAAAATCTGTGTTTAAATGTACAATGTGTTTATGATCTGAGGGTGAGTGGCGGGTCTCTTCAGAACCTTTCTTTAAGCTATGGGTCTATAAACAAGTGGAATTCTTGCAGTCTAAACCATGTTCTGCCTTGTGATTTTAGTTTAATGATGTTTTGCTGTATACAAGCAGAGGACTGACTGCGTCGAATCAGTTCAAAGTCCACGGTCAACTCCCCCTCTTCGGCATGACGGTGAGTACCCGGCGGGGGCGGGGGTGACCACGGGGCCGGGGAAGGTGCTGTGGGCTGGGAGCGAGTTAGTCCGGTCCCTTACCAGTTTGAATCCCATTCATGGTGGAGTAGACCAGGGGTCGGGGTTCTGTGAGGGAAGGACTTGGGTTCTAGTCCCGGCTCTGCCACTTGTCTGCTGTGTGACCTTGGGCAAGTCACTTAACTTCTCTGTGCCTGTTACCGCTCCAGTAAAATGGGGATTAAGAATGTGAGCCCCACGTGGGACAGGGACTTGTGCAACCCTATTATCCTGTACCTACCCCAGTGCTTAGAACAGTGCCTGGCACATTGTAAGCGCTTAACAAATACCACAGTTATTATTATGATTCTATTGGGCAAAACTCTTAAGATTTCAGCCTTGAGAACAGAAGGACTACTCTTGGTATTGGTTGATTTTGTTTTATTTGTTTTTTCATTATTGTGGTGGAATCCTTCGTCACCCCTGGCTGGTAATGGCGTTGCACATTTGTATCTCTTAGGTAGAAGAAAGTGAAGAGGAGTGGGGCGTTCCTCATTGTCTCACCCTCCGAGGTCAACGCCAGTCCATCATCGTAGCCGCAAGGTAAAGTACGGTAGCCTACCTGCTATTCTTTTCAGTCTTGCGTGTGACAGTCTGCTAGAAACAGAAATCTCCGTCTCCAGTTCCCAGATGGAGATGGACAAGTGGATTGAGGATATACAGATGGCAATTGACCTGGCGGAGAAAAGCAGTGGTCCTTCGCCTGAGGTTCTAGCCAGTAGTCCACCTGACAATAGTGAGTACCGTGCGCTGTGGCCGGATCACACCCAGTGCTCTCTGCTAGCCTGTTGGTCCAGATCGTCAGTGGGAGGAAAAGTTTTGAACATTTGATTTCAGTGCAATCATCTGGTTGGAACTGGCATCCTTAATCTACTTTAGAGTGAAAGTTACTGTTTTTCAAGGAATTCACCAATCAATACTATTTATAGAGTTCCTACTTTGTACAGAGCCCCGTACTAAGGGTTTGAGAGAGTGAAATCTTATATTATGAATTACTAATGTACTCATATTAATGTCTGTAAGCTCAATGAGGCCAGGGAACATGTCTGCTGATTCTGTTGTATTGCACTCTCCCAGAGCGCTTCTTTATTCATCCTCCTTCCCAACCCCACAGCACATACATACATATCTGTAATTTATTTATATATGTATGCTTGTTGTGAGCCGGAAATGTCTGTTTAAAGTTGTATTGTACTCTCCCAAGCGCTTAGTACAACCAGTGCTCTGCACATAGTAAGTGCTCAATAACTACCACTGATTCATTGATATAGAATTAGTAGGCATGATCCCTGCCTAAAAGGATCTTAGTTTAGTGGGAAAGAAAGGAACTAAAATAAACTACATATGGGGAAACAAATGGAGGCAAAGATATATACCATAAGTGCTCTGGGGGTCAGGGGTGAGTATCCAAGTTCTTAGGTGATACTGAAGTGGTAGTGAGGAGGAGAATAGGGTGGGGAGGTGGGAGATTTATCAGGGAAGGCCTCCTGGAGGAGATGTGATTGCAGAGGGGCCTTGAAGATGAGGAGAGCCGAGGTCTGCCTTTTGGAAGACCATCTCTATCCCCTGAAGTGAGGCTTGAGATTCTACGTTGTTTCTCGTGACATGATAGACTGAGAGCTAGAGAGAGGAAACTCAAGGTGGGTCAGTCAATCACATTTATTGGGCACGGGTCAATCATATTTACTGAGCGCTTATTGTGTGCAGAGATTCATAGTAAGTGCTTGGGAGAGTACAATAAAACATCTCCTGCCCATAATGAGCTTACAGTCTAGAGTATGGATCCAGAGCCAGAGTGAAAGCTTTAATGGACTACCCTGAATGGAAAGCTGGAGTCCTGGACAGGAGCACTTTAGGATTAGGAAAAATTTGCTGGAGAAGAGGAAGCTAGGTCAGCTTTCCTCTCTGTGTCAAGTGATACAGGCTCACCTTAATCCATCGTATTTGCTTTGCGCTTATTGTTTGCAGAGCACTGGACAGAATGCTTGGGAGAGTACAGTATAACAGACTTGTATTGGACAAGAAGCTTATAGTGCAGAAAGAGGTCCGAGGTTAGGATCCCTCTGTGTTGAATGGGCTTCTTCCTCCTCATCCCTCCTAGCCCCTAGCTTCGCCAGGGAAAGGGCCGTGTACGTACAGAGATCGACCAGCTTTTCTCCCTCATTTCACAGAGTCTCCCGATGAAGGCATGGTCGACCAGGAGTCTGAGGACGATCTCAGTGCTTCGCGCACCTCACTCGAGAGGCAGTCTCCTCACCGGGGCAACACCATGGTCCACGTCTGCTGGCACCGCAATACCAGCGTCTCGATGATCGACTTTAGCATTGCGGTGGAGGTATCGGCCCCAAAGCCACACTAACTTTCATTCAATTCAGTTGTTTTATTGAGTTCTTTGTGCAGAGCGCTGTACTAAGTGCTTGGGAGAGTAAGATAAAGCAGTAAACGGTCCATAGGCCTGCCTGCACCTCTCCGACGACAGTGCATACCGTAGGCCCTGACTCTGTCCGATTTTGGCTTCTTCACCGAGCTGGGAGCCTCACAGTTCCCTGCAATTCCCTGGCCACGGCAGTGGACCGTGACTTTTCTTGCTTTGGGCCACATCTGTGAGCCTCAAAGAGGAACGTGATGGGAATTTCCCACCAGGGCCTGGCGGGAGCAGAGTTTTTCTGATCTGTGAACAGTCGAGCACTGTCCCCATGTATTTGCGAGCCAATCTGTAGGGCCAAGGGAGGAGGGGCCAAATTTAAATCCACAAGACCATCGTTAAGAAATTTGTGCTGTCACTAAGCACAGTGAGCATGATGTATGTTGGCTTTGGAAAGGTCTGCGGACACTGTCGCTGGAATGGGTAGGTGCAGCCCTGTCTTTTGACTTTACTCTGGACTCTTTCCATGTTCACTGTTGAGTCCCCCATCTACCCTACTCCTTCTTCATACTTTTCTCCCCCTTGGTCCCCTCCCCTTCCCCTTTTAAGTGACTTTGCCCCCGCCTAGCCCGGTTCCGTGCCTGGAACTCAAAATCAGGCAAATGGCCAAATACATTTGGCCACTGTCCTTGGTGTGAATGATTTGATGAAACATTTGAAATGCTCTGGAAGCTTATCTTGGAGGCATTTGCTCCCCTACTAGAGTTCTTCATTTAAATTTGAAGGGAAAGCTTATATTTTGTAGGACTTTGAAGATTTTTGTGTCCTGCCTCTAATAGCAACAGGCTAGATATAGTAAGCAATATTACAGGGAAGCAGCATGGCCTAGTGGATAAAGCACGGGTCTGGGAGTCAAAGGACCTGGGTTCTAATGCCGACTCCACCTCTATCTGCTTTATGACTTTGGCCAAGTCATTTCATTTCTTCATGCCTCAGTTACCTCATCTATAAAATGGGGATTAAAATGCCTGCTCTTCCTCTTTCTTAGATGATGAGCCTCTTGTGGGATGGAGTCTATCTGATTTGATTACCTTGGCCTGCATGGGACAGGGACTGTGGCCAACTCTATTTGTATCCACCCAGGCGCTTAGTACAGTAGAGAAGCAACATGGCTTAGTGGATAAGAGCAAGGGCTTGGGAGTCAGAGGACGGGGATTTTAATCCTGGCTCCACCTCTTGTCACTCTGACCTTGGGCAAACTGTTTAATTTCTCTGTGCCTCGGTTACCTCATCTATAAAATGGGAATTAAGACCGTGACCCCCACGTGGGACAACCTGGCTACCTTGTATCCACCCCAGTGCTTAGAACAGTGCTTGGCACGTAGAAAGTGCTTAACAAATACATTATTATTATTACAGTGCCTGGCACATAGTAAGTACTTAACAAACGGTATCATCATTATTATTATCTCAGAGTTTAGCGCAGTGTTTGGCACATAGTAAGTTTTACGGTATTTGGGAAGTGCTTGCTCTGTGGCAAACCCTGTGCTAAGTGCCGCAGTAGTTACAAGATAAGGAGATTGAAAAAAAATCCCTGTGTCACATGGGGCTCACAGTCTAAATAAGCATGGGTAGGATTTAATTTTCACTTTACAGATAATGAAACTGAGGCACAGAGAAGTGAAGTGACTGGTCCAAGATCACCCAGGAGACAAATAGCAGAGCTGTGAGTAGAATCCAGGTCCTCTGTTGTCAGTAGGCGTGGACCCACAGGGCCTGTCGGAAGCCAGAAGCTTCCCCCATGAGGGGCTCGGGACGTGTTTGTTGTTATATTATACACCCCCAAGCACTTAGTACAGTGTTCTGCATACTGTGAGAACTCAATAAATACGATCGACTGATTTTCGGCCCTACATGTACAACCCACAGGATCCCACGCTGAGCGGCAGCTGTGGTCTCTGGCTCGTTTCACTAGATGGCAGTAGACAGCCATGGTCTTAACTGAGTAGTTGGGCTTCCCTCTGAACTAAATAATAAGAATAACAAAGATAATAAACGCTTATGCTCTCCTTTACAAAGGGGGGCTGGGCTGAGCTCTGATTGAAGGTGAATAATTATGTCACACAGACCCTCCAGTTCAACTGAGGATTTCTGCATCTAGAACTGGTCAACAGCTGACCCATTTTTTCTACTAAGCCAAAATATAGGAGACAGACCTGCTAATCCTCACAAAAGTGCTCCCAGGGAAGTCACCGGAGACCTCAGCGGAGGCAACTTCCTCCATCATGGAGAAAAGGGAAAACAAAGTGAGGTTAGGGGATGCAGCTTTTGTTTACTCAGTCTTATTTGAGCGCTTCTCGTGTGCACAGCACTGTATTAAGCACTTAGGAGAGTACATTATAACAATAAACAGACCCATTCCCTGCCCCAAAAAAGCTTCCAGACGAGCTTAGAGATTAGAAGGTGCTTACAGTCTTTAACCAGAACAGGGCTGCTTTCGGCTCACTTGCCCTGTTGGTGTGGTGCGGGCCCTCCTCTTGTTCTTCTCTCACTGGCCATTTCTCCATTTCAGAATCAACTATCGGGAAACTTGCTAAGGAAATTCAAAAACAGCAACGGGTGGCAGAAGCTGTGGGTCGTGTTTACCAACTTCTGTCTGTTCTTCTACAAAACACACCAGGTAAACTTTACCTCCCACAAATGGCAGAACAGCCATCCTGCGAGCAGGGTCTGAAAGACGTAGGGAAGTGTGAGTCCGGGGAGCGAGACTGTGACGGGGAGGCTGGCCGGGGCCAGGCCCCAGCGTGGGGCTGGTGGGATCCTCAGCCAGCTGGCCTGGTTTGGAAGTAATGAGGAAATCAAGCCTGATCATGAACCCTCGGAAGCAGTCAAATGTAAGGGCTTCAGTGCCTTGCTCATGGTGGGTAACAGTCACACCCCAAAACTTACTGGTTCTGGCCTAGTCCTGGGGCTCACCTGGACTCCAGTGGCATTTCTGGGACCGAGAAATGTCATTTTACATTTTTGCCTGAAGCCTGACGCGAGGCGGGACAAGTAGGGGAAGGTCAAGGGTAACAGATCCCCCACATCCCACATACTCTTTTTTGATGGTATTTAAGCACTTCCTGTGTATCAGGCCCTGTTCTAAGCACTGAGGTAGATACAAGGTAATCAGGTTGGACACAGTCCAAGGCCCACATAAGGCGCTCAGTCTCAATTCCCATTTTACAGGTGAGCTAACTGAGGCCCAGAGAAATTAAGTGACTTTCCCAAGGTCACACAACAGATAAGTGGCAGAGCTGAGATTAGAACCCAGGCCCCTGCTCCATCCACTAGTCCACACTGTTTCTGCAAGCTCCATCCTCTGGCACCTGGGCTCATGAGATCTGGGAATCCCAGCCAGGGAGCGCCCATGCCTGGGCACTCTGGCCCAAGCTGGTGTCTACAGTGAGATGCTCCCATTGTCCAGCATTTGAAAGCATTTCCATGCATTCTTTCCAGGACAATCATCCTCTAGCCAGCCTGCCTTTGTTAGGATACTCGCTCACCATTCCCTCGGAATCTGAGAACATTCACAAAGATTACGTGTTCAAGCTGCATTTCAAGTCGCACGTGTACTACTTCAGGGCTGAAAGCGAATACACGTTTGAAAGGTATGTTGTCTTTCTAGAGGAAGAAATTTGGCAGAACAAAAGTCTTTTCTCAGTACTGGGGTATCTCAAACACCAAGCAGTCGGGTTCTCTTAGCAGGGTTTAACCTCCTACAGGCTGTGTGTCTTCAGCTGACCTGTGCTTCAGCTATAGGTGGTGTTAGAGATGAATATTCAGAGATGACATGATACAGCACTTCAGTGAGAAAAAATCTAATCAAAATGGAAACCCGGTTTTAGAGAGGAAGTCACTCTAATGTGGGAGAGTTGTTTGGAAAATCTTGCCAGTGGGACCTACCTTCCAAATCTTTGTTTCATCCAAGGAAAGTGCACATCCATTATTTTAACCTTTATAATAACACCTTCAATTCTGGATTAAGGTCTCATGTTACTTGGCTTTCCCTTCTGCATTTTTTCTCCCAGCTCTGGCTGTGAATTCAGCGTTTAGGTGCATGTTAATGAGGGGCTATTGCAAACAAAGCTGGATTCTGACTCTAGTTTTTCTCCCTGCCCCAAGATTTCACAGGGGTCTGCCTTGGCCCAAGCCCCCAAATATTTTTTGGAGGCAAAAAGGGTAAAAGAACAGAGTCAGGAGGTACCGTGCATTTGCAATGTTTAAAGCCTCCAGGACAGTCTAGGTCCGTGGCAATAGGTCTGAGCTAACCTACCTCCATGGGTGAGGGGGCAAATCTTAAGAGCTCTCTACTGTGGGGATTCCAGACACAGTATATAGGGCTACACTAACTGGGCCTCAGACACCAAATGATTTAGGGTGAAAACTGGGAGGACGGAGTCAAAGAGATACACCGTCCGTTCCATCACTTAAAGGTTATCGGCATCACGGGCAGTCCCTCTCTCCCCACAGGTGGATGGAGGTGATCCGGAGTGCTACCACCTCGGCCTCCCGCACCCGCATTTTAAGTCACAAGGAGTCTCACGTGTACTGATGGCTGAACACCTAGGGTGATTTTCCAGCAGTTGCTGCTTTGCTGCAGGACATCTGAATCTTCCTCCCTAACGACCGAAGCATCCACACTCAAATTAACCCACCGAAAACAAAAATGTGGTTTTGCAGCAACTCACGTCTTCTCAGCCGAACTGTTTTTAACCTCAATTTTCAGCTCTTGATGTCTCATCCCAGCAGCACCTCATGGCCGGCATATTCGTTTGTCATTCTCCGTGTGCTGTTTTTTAGCTTGTGCCAGTATTAAAAAAAAGTCCTGAATAGCGTGCCAAAATGCCAGGTGACAGTTCCCTTCCTCCAAGATTGCACCTTTAAAGCAGTACAAATATTATTTGTCAGATCAATAGAAATGAACCTACCAGGGTGTAGGGCCGGGAGGGTGCTATTGCTTTTCTTCTAAAAAAAACAAAAAAACAAAACAAAAAAAACTGAGTTGTCGACTGTTCCATTTTTAAATAATACGGATTTTTCAGTGTAGAATATGTACACAGCAGAAGCAGTCTGACAGCAGATGAGGTCGTTTTCAGATTTCGTTTTTCAATCTTTCTACTTTATTAATCTCAGAATTCCTACTAATTTTCTATTGTTACATGAATAAGCAGTTGTAGCACACAAATAATATCTCACTTTGGGATAGTGGGAGCTACGTCTCTGACACTTCTTAAACCAAGCTGACCAAATTGTCTGCCTGCTGGTCTTGAAGAGTGAATTATTTGCAAGCTGTTTGTTTTTATTCTTTTTTTTAAGAAAAAAAATGAAACAAAAGTCCAGTGCAATATGATTTGGGCTATTAATGTACTGTGAATGGTGTACACATTGGGAAGATATATTACACTGTGGTGTTTTGCTCTTTGTTTCACAAGCATGGAAGAAAACCTTGTATGTCATTAGCCCTGGCCATTTGTGACACGTTCCATTAATGAAGAATGTCTCTTGTTGGCTAAAAGTGGATGCAGATACATGAGCAAGTGGTGGTACTTATCCCCTTGATCTCCCCCCTCCCCCAGGCTATCACTATTATACCTACTTACCTATATCCTAGTGCACCTGTTTGTTTCCCACTGCGCGTTCTCTAGTAGTATATATCGTGACTGTCTCTCTATACAAATTATTCCCCTGGTCCCGGAGAAGAACCGTAGTACTCAATATCACGGGGACTCTGTTAAGCCACCCCAGGGGATCAGGTACAAATCAACACAGGCAGGGCGGCCCCGAGATCTTCCTGCCCATTGGAACCTGCCACTTACTCCCCTGACCCCACAAAGCAGGCTCCTTCCATGGAGTTAGTCCTCTCTGTTTAAGGCCATACAAAAGTGCATAGGAGCAGACTCATCCCACCCTCTTCTCCCCACCACCCCAACACCAGTGACCCTCCTAAGAAAGATCCTTTTTCAGGAACAAAGACTGTATGGGGCTGAGACTGGCTTTGAAGAATATGGAAACTGCTCTTTTCATAGTAAGTAAGACTTGTTAATCACTTGCCGCCTTACATGTACAAAACGGTTTTAAGTACTGCTAACCACAAAAGGGAATAAAATACCTCACACCACAACGGAACAGACTGCAGTTTTCAGGCTTGAAACACATATTCTTTGCCTCCTCGCAGCTGGGGAGGGAAAGGGCTGGTAAGATGTGGATTTCACATGAGGTTGGGGGAGGGGGCAGGGTATGGGATTCACATGACTCCATGGAGCAAGAAGATGAACATCTTACAAACACGTGACCAGTGAAGGTGGATACATGCTAGTTTGGTGCAATTTGGCCTTTGAGGAAGTAAGTCATTCTTAACCCTACGCCACAAGACCACGTCTAACCCAATTATCCTTGTCTTGAGTTATACATTTTAATTTGCATCAAGAGCCACTTTCCTGCCAAGAAAAGCCACTCTCGCTCCCCAACAAAATGACCATTAGCCAAAGGCTAGTGGGAGAGAGCTAGACACTCCAACAATCACCTCTTAACAGCTAAAGTATAAGCTTGGAATTTTTATGTTTAGAAGGAAAAAAATGAAATTACTTCTGCCAGGTACAGCTTTACACAGACTGATTGGAGGTCCCCTGGAGAACCCAAGCTGGCTCTCACCTTTCACTGCTGTAAGTTTCTTCCTCCTACAGGTCGGAGGCCTGCAACATTAGGTGCCAAGGCTGTATTACAAGGCTGTAAAAATGCAGCACCTTTATCCACCCCTTGAGTTGCTGCCACAGAACATTACCACTGGCCCTGGTTAGCCTCCCCCGCCCCCCAAAACACACACACACCCCAACCACATACGTGCAATTTACAAAAAATGATTTTTTTTCAGGGATCTGTACTGTCCCTCATCCAGTGCCTATGCTTAATAAGTCATCCATTCAATAATATTTGAGTATCTACCCTGTACCAAGCACTGTGCTAGGCAAGTGCTTGTGAGTACAATATACCAGATATATTCCCTTCCCAGTTTCTTCAAATTCTGCCTTTTCCCAGGCAGCCTCACCTGGAAGGAGGGCCAGAGGAATGTAACATTTCTGACTGACAACTGTTTTCTTCATCAGCAAAGAGATTACATCTATCCAGCTACAAATATAACTGAGGTCTACCATCAGCTATAAGTTGATATAAAAAGTCCATTTCAAACCGATTCCCCCAAACTGGCCAATTGGTGAAACTGCTCCAGCAATTCCAGGTTTTTGATGATCTGTTGCTGTCTACTTCAAAAATATGGCAAAGGTCCTCACCTGTCTATAAACCTGAAGAGCCATTATATCTTAAGAATGCTGCCCACTTACATTTTAAAGGAGTAGTTAGAGTAGCAACAGAGATGCCATTGTGAGATTAATTACTTTAGACACGAATGATTATTTCATGTTCTCATCGAGGAGCACAGAGTGAAATGATTCTTTTGTTCTAATGGTGGATAAACAAAGAGTACACAGCAATAGTCAACAATTAAGTTGGGTTTCATGACTCCCAAACAAATATTTACCTCAAACAAGGAGCTCATTGGTCAAGCGAGTTTTATTTCTAATAAAAATCACAGTTTGAGTTGTTAAAAGCAAACCTCGCCATTTGTTTCAATGATTCCCATCCACTTGAAAACTACTTGGCTCAGACATACTCCTCTTCCGTCCCCATTTCCAGGCAATATTGGTTTTCTGGTTCAGACAGCAGTTGGACCGGTAATGAGACATTTGACATCAAAACAGGACAATTATGTAGCATTAATAACATAAGACACCCCCCCACCCCCCACTTGAAGTAATGAATTTCAATAGCTAAACTATCCCCCAGAAGATTCAGAAATCTTGATTGCTGCCCTCAGCAAGTTGGGCTTTGCTAACCCTCTGTGCAACCATTAAAAAAATAAAATAAAATCTAAGATACCAGAAATCCTTGGCCAATAGTATTCCATCACCCAGTATGTGTTACATATACTTCAGCATTGAACAATTGCTTTTTCTGGACTGTGAGAGGTTGTCTGGGAAACTTACCTAAAGGAATATCCAAATTTTAAACACCAAAGTTAGAAGTCTTTTGGATAGTTTCACTGCCAAAAACACATGCCCTGAGCACACAAAGAATATTCTTTTCTAGGATATCTTCGACTTTGCCTAAATCCTGTTGCAAAGAGTTACGGTAACTTGGGTATTTGTATGTGACTGGAGGAGAGATTGTCTCAAATGACGATTTCTACTACAAGATTGGGCATGACACAACACTAAAATTAGAAACATCCTCCTCGGGTTCAGGTTGGCAATGGCACAATTTAGAACAAGTTAGAATCCTGACTAGTACAGAAAGTCTTAAAATAATAATTTAAAGCATCACAGGGCAGGATGTATTAACATTTTAACACTACAAATGACTTAGTACCATAATTGGGGTGGGGTGGGGACGAGAGAAAGAGGGCTAATATAAGTACAAAAAGCCATTGGGCATCCAAGGGAAATTTTTCATCTGTCAAGGTACAAATCTTTTTTCCATAAGAGAGCATCATTCAATGTCTAATAAACCCTGCAAATACAAAATAAATTCTAAGTCACCTGTCACATAACTCCACGGCAACGCATGAACTCATTTATGGCTGGTCATGTATGCACTCCACTACCATTAGCCACAGAAGCACTTGACCATTTTGGTTGCACTGATTCCTTACGCAGAAAGGGTTTCAGTAAAAAGGACACTATGTACAAATATGTACACAAACCAAACAGAGCAGTTTTCCACCTCCGAGAGGATTTCTCAAACTTAAAGCAAGATTCCTGAGGTCCTTAACATCTCCAGTCACCTTAGCACAACTCATATACATTTTGGATTTTGGGGGTGCTGCTGGGGTTTGGGGAATTTGTTCTGTAAAACACATCTCCCTTGAATAGGTGCACTCTAGTTAAAATTAAAAATGCTAAATTCTAAAATAAAGCTGTGGCCTCGTGGAGCGGAAAGCCCCGTCCAGTCCGCGACGACCTCCTGCTGCCGTGAGTTCCGGGTCACACTGACCCTGGGAGCGGCCTGTTCGCTGGCCATCGGAGAGGCCCAGGCCTCACACACCTCTTCAGTGTCGTCCCAGCACGGCCTCATGGACTTATTTCTTAAAACAGGATGGATAGGGAAAAACAAAACTAAAACCCAAATTTCAGTGGGTTGACGTGTCTCCTCCACTCAGAGAATACCTGCAGGGAGAAACACAAACAGTGGCCATTTTTTTTTTCCAGAAATTGCTCATTGATTCAATCATATTTATTGAGCACTTACTGTGTGCATAGCAATGTACTAAGCAGTTGGGAGACTAAAAGAGAACAATAACAAGTCACATTCCCAGTCCACAATGAGCTCACAGTCTAGGACAGCTTTGTTTTATCAATGGGAAAGTTTGAGGTTTTCCGAGCTACTCTGAAGTCATTAAAACTATTCCCTCAAAAATAAGTCTCAGCCACGCACCAGCTAAAGAAAATGCTATAGATGGAAAGTAGAAGAGACAGAAGGGGGGCGGGAGCGGTTGTCTGCTGGGCCTGGGGAAGAGCAATCGATCCAGGAATCTCCGACCTCCTCTTAGCTTCATCACCTATTGGCCCACTCTCCTTTCCCATCCGTTTCAACCCTGGAAGGTGTCAAACCACATTGTTGCTTCCTCTGCTCGTTCCCACTGCCACATCCGAGTCACAAACAGGCTCCATTCCTTCCCCGCTCTCTAGTAATTCGGCTATGGAGGAGGAGAGTGGAAGAATGAGGCTGAGAGCCGTTTGGTTGGGGTAGAAGCTGGGGGGTCGGCTCAAGCTAAGAGTGGGCTATTGGAGGTGGTGGAGCGTGCGAGAGGGGAGGGACCGGCTTCTCCCAGGCCTTCCTAAGAATTCTGGACCCCCTTGGATGTTCGCGGAAAACTGTGAAAGCAAGAATGGCGAGGGGAAGAAATGTTCAGGAAAGTCTGCTTGGTGATAACGAATATCTGAACTAAACACACAGAAGGGGAGGGAATCCAAACTCAATAAGCTTTATCAGTCAAGGCCTGTGGAGGCAGGATAAGGGTTTCCACTGAGTAACTTGAAGCAAACAATGAGAAACATTTTGAAGAGAACACTGCTCCAGAGATTAAAAAGGGGAAGGGAACTTGCAGAGACTACTAAAATTGGATCGAAGCTCATTTTCTACACTTTTAAGAATGAGTCCATCTTCTAAAGGTATTTGGGCATCAAAATACTTAACTTTGCTAAGGCAACTGGGAAAGTAAGCAGTTTAGAGGACATTGGGCCTGGAAAATCTGAATTAAAAAATGTGGACCACCAAAAATAATTTTTATCATTAGATGGTAAAAGTTCTCAGGCTAATCTGCAGGGCAATTGCTATTATTTCATTTCAGATATATTGGCAATTCCATCTGATAGGGTCAACAGTAGGAATGTTCCCAGACTTTATGCACCTGGACGGATTTACTCTTCAAGCTGTCTGTTCACCAATAGGGAAGAGACATAGGAAACTGCTTCCCCCTCTGTTTTCACCAGAGTGTATTTTTTTCCCAGCACTTAGTACAGCACTTAGTACACGGTAAGTATTAATAAAAACCATTATTACTATTACTAATAATGATTCCCAAATTTACCATGTCAGCCCTGACCTCTCTCCTCCTATGTAGTCTCACATTTCCTCCTTCCTTCAGGACAGCTCTACCTGGATGTCCTGTCGACACCTCAAATTGAACATGTCCAACACAAAAATACACCCTGTTCTCAACCCTGTCTTTCCCATCACTGAAGACCACAACACTATCTTCTTGTCTAGCAAGCCTTTAACTCTGGCCTTATCACAACTCATCCCTCTCATTCAACCTACAAGATCAATCTGTCACCAAATCCTGTCACTTCTACCTTCACAGCACTGCTAAAATTTGCCCTTTCCTCTCCATCCAAACTGCTACTCTTCTAATCCAAGCATTTGTATTCTCTCACCTTGACTCCTTGCTGACCTCTCTGCCTCCTGTTTCTCCCCACTCCAGTCCTTGCTTCACACTGCCACCTGGACCATTGTTCTACAAAACTATTCAGCCCATGATTTCCCACTCCTCAAGAACCACCAGTAGTTACCCATCAACAAGAAACTCCTTACCATTGACTTTAAAGAACTTGATCTGCTTGCACCTTTACCTTGCTGATTTCTTACTACTACAACCCAGCCGGCACACTTCATACACCTAACGCCAACTTACTCACTGTTACTGCAGTCTCATCTGTCTTACTGCCAACCCCTTACACATTCTCCCTTTGACCTAGAACCCTCTCCCCATCCATAAGACAGGCCACTACTCTCCCCACCTCCTAAGCCTTATTAAAATCATATCTCCTCCAAGAGGCCTTCCACGATTAAGCCCTCTTTCCACGATTTCCCCTCATCCCTCTGTGTCACCTATGCACTAGGACCTGTCTCCTTACAGCACTTGCTATTCACCCCTACCTCAGCCCCACAGCATTTATGTACACAGGTTCAATTTATTCATTTGTATTGTCTGCATCGCCCCATCTAGACTGTAATCTCCTTGAGGGTGGGGAATGTGCCTACTAACTCTGCTGTATTGTATACTCCCAAGTGCTAAATACAGTGCTCTGCACACAGTAAGCATCAATAAATACCATTGACTGACTACTACTAAGTCACCGAAACCTGTGGTCCTGGTGATGACTGCATCAAGAGCTCCTACTGAGGGATGGTTGCTCCTGGAAGTTTTGGGATGATTTAGAAACTAGGGAAATGAGCAGAATGATAAAGAAACTATGATTTTTGATACAATTTAGTAAGCCAAAAAGCATACCTGCCTTTATTTCAGGAAGCCATAATTGATTTGTAATCTACCCATAATATTGCCATTGGATAAAAGGAACTATTTTTCCAATAATTATGAGAAATTTTTAGTTAATTTGTTTATATATGCGCAAGTTTCTACACTGTAAAAGGAGACAACATATTTTTATGGCCAGAAGGTCTAAAATACAGTTAATAATAATATTTGTTAGGCACGTCCTATGTGCCAGGCACTGTACTGAGCACTGGGATAGATACAAACAAATCAGGTCTGATATAGTCCCTGTCCCACATAAGGGTCACAGTCTTAATCCCCATTTTTCAGAGGAGGTAACTGAAGCACCCAAGGTCACATAGCAGACAAGTAGCAGAACCAGAATTAAAACCCAGAAGGTCCTTCTGAGCCTCAGGCCCATGCTCTTTCCACTAGGACATGCTGCTTCTCTGATACAATCAAATATTCCAGATTTCCAACCCTCGATTTAGAAAATTGAACTGCACCCATTTCTAAGTGGCTTGGTGGTCTACTTTAGAAAACAGACAGAAATCCCAGTTTCAAACTCTATTCTATTCCATTTGGAAATTTTTCTTTTCCCAGGATGAAAAAGGATCTTAAGAGGAAAAACCCTTTCAAGATAAAAAACAAACCCATTTCCTTGACTTGTTGGCTTGTGTGAGGCAGAGTAAGTCTCGCTGCAAAGTTACAGGTCCTTACCTTTGAAGCCTCTGTACAAGATGGGCTACCATGGCATCTGAGATCCCTGGACATGCCTCCTCTGCTACATAAATAGCGCTTCTCAGATCATCTATGGACTCTGGGTTACCACCATACGCCTGACTCTTCTCTTTCAACTAATATAAAAAGAAAGAAGAAAAAAGACATTAGTCATAAACTGGCAAACATAGGTTGACAATGAACATGCTCTTGTTCCATTTCTCCAGTGATTTTCAAAGGTTTTATGGATAATTTAAAATGTACGTTTGATCAACTGTTAGACTGTAGAAACGGGAAGGCCTTGTACAGCATCTCCTTTAATGCTTCTGGCACTTCAGAAAGATGCTCTAATAATAATAATGAATATATTTGTTAAGCACTTATTATGTGTCAAGCACTGTTCCAAGCACTGGGTAGATACAAGCTAATCAGGTTGGACACAGTCCCTGTCCCACATGGGTCTCACAGTCTTCATCCCTATTTTACAGAAGAGGTAACCGCGGCAGAGAGAAGTTACGTGACTTGCCCAAGGTTGTCACAGAGCAGACAAGTGGTGTAGCCAGGATTAGAACCCAGGTCCTTCTGACTTCCAAGCCAGTACTCTATCCACTAGGTCATGCTGCTTCCCCTATAGAATGGGGTCCCAGTATGTTTCTTGCAAGACAGCTTGTAGTAGTAAAATTTTTTTAGACCATAAGACTTCCTGCCAAAAGGCATAGATGGTAGCCAAAAACAACTGCCAAGTGAGTTTCCATGATTGTTTTGTTTTTAACCTTTTACTGAAACTTTCTACCATCCCCACCAAATTGGGCTTGATTAGGAACTTGGACATAAATCCGCGCCCAGGCTATCATTTCAACTCAACTACCAATTCACTACATCTCACTGGGCCAATTTAACTTATGGGCTCATTTCCCCACATATAAACACAATATAGTAGAAAAATATATCCAGTCACTTACCAGCTGAAAAATTCTTCTAATTGGCAAAGATGTCCTCTTAAAGGTACATTTTAAGCTTATTGTTCCTTTGAGAAGGAGTTAACAAGGGTGGAGTGGTCCACCGATACATGTACTAATTAAATTAGCAGTGTGTATGGCAAAAAAAACTTCAGTTCCAACCAATCACTGAGTTCTCTTTCCTGCTAATACCTTCCTCTAAAATCAAAAGTCAGTGCTTCTCAGAAGTGATTTGATTAGCTTTCCCTGGAGTTCCAGAGGGGCTCTCTGGTACACAGCGAGGTTTGTAATTGCAAACAGACCTCCCCTTCTAATAATTTCTCTGACAGTTACTCCTAATCTCCTAATCTGACCAACAAACAGTCCTGTGGATATAAACACGGCTGACTGCTAGCCATCACCCATCCCAAACCTGCACGCGGTTTTACAGCACTCAATCATCTCTCTCTCCCTCCTACCTCTCCTCACTTCTCTCCCACAACAACCCAGCCCACACACTTTACACCTCCAACACTGACCAACCTCCTCTGCCTCAAACATGTCGCTCTCACCATCGACCCCTTGCTCACACTCCCCCTCCTCCTTTTTATCCAACAGACCACCAATGAAGATGCCCTACTAAAATCACCTCCTCCAGGAAGCCTTCCCACTCTTCCCACATCAACTTCCCACTCTCTCTTGGGTTGCCTATCTATAATTTACTTTAATGTCTGTCTCCCCCAGTAGACTGAAAGCTCCTTGTGACCAGTATTTTCTCAAACACTTTGAACAGTTTCCTGCACACAGTAAGTGTTCAATAAATATCACTGATTGATTGCGGCTTCATGAGCTTCCAGAGGAACTCTACAAGAGGCAGCTGTTCAATCCCACAGTCTGGGCCCACTTTTTTGCATTAAACTGCTACTCTAAAAAGCATTGGCTGTGTCTACAGGAGCAAAGTATGCATTTAAGGAGACTTTACTTAGAACATTAGGGTTCCAATCCTGGCTCTGCCACTTGTCTGCTGTGTGACCTTGGGTAAATCACTCAACTTCTTCCTCCCTCAGTTACCTCATCTGAAAAATCAGGGTTCTAAGACTGTGAGCCCCATGTGGGATACTGTATCCAACCTGATTAACTTGTATCTACCCCAGTGCTTAGTACAGTTCCCGGCACAGGGTAAGCACTTCACAAATACCATAAAAAGAAGAACTACTTCACAGACCAGACTAAAGCCTTTGGCGCTAAGGATTGCTCGTCCTCTCACCTAGTCTGACACAACCCTGATGCCAGCATATCAGCCCTGTTCCTTGATCCCTCTCTCATTCGATGAGTGGGGGAGTGGGGGTATAGCTGAGGAAAGGGGGACAGAGAACCTCAGTCACCTCAGGCAGCCACTGTCCATCAAGTGTGTTGCTGGGACCAAGGAGGAAGGAGCATGAGTTCACAGTTTCATGCAAAAAAACCCCACAAAAAACCTCTCTCTTCTTGGACTCAGATTCTTATCAACCTTTTCAAGCTGAACTGCAGTCCAAAATACCCCAGCATCAGGTTGCTATTGAGTCTGATATTGTTATTGTTGATACTGTTAACATCCAGTCCCAGGTCACATTTGTGTAATTTTGGCAACCAGGCTTAAGCCTTGGCTCTTGCAGATTCAGTCCCCTGGTGTATCTATATATATCAAACAGTGATATGTATTGCAAATTTACTGTGCACAGAATACCGAACTAAGTGCCTGGGAGATTACAATACAACAGAGTTGGTAGAGACGTTCCCTACCCCCAACAAGCTTACAGTCCAAAGGTGTATGTGGCATTTCTCACATGTCACAGGAAAGCAAAGAAACAACAACCCCATGAGATAACTGATCTTTAATCTACATTTCAATATTAACACATATTTTTGTTAGTCCAAGTATATTCTATATACTGTGAGAAGCCTCCTTCATTCTGAAGCCAACTTTAGTTTGCATGCCGATAATACTAATTACAATAATAATACTTGTTCAGTTCCAGTAGGCAGGATTCTTTACTGAACTAAGCAGCTATGGCCTTTACTCCATCTTACAGAAATCATTACCACCTGAGACTCCTGAAAATCTGAGAATAAATGTTGCCACCTGAGGACCAAAGGAAATTCTGAACAACAGACTTGGTTGACTAACTGCTCTCATTTGGTACTCGGGACCACAGCAGTTCAATGTTATATTGTACTCTCCCAGGTGCTTAGTATAGTGCTCTGCACATAGTAAGCACTCAAATACAAAAGATCGATTGATGGATTCAAATGCAAGTGCAAAAACCTCTCATGTCATTAAACCAACAGCCCAGAACTAGACAGGTCTTAGATTTTGCTGGACTATGAAATCCCAAGTGGCATAAAAAAAACTCTAAGCTTGGAGGCACTTTGCCAGTCTAGAACTTATTTTGGTTTGAAGTAAAGCTAACTACAAAACATTTAAAGAGTGTGGGTAAAGCTTATGCAGAAAGGTAAAAATCCTTCATTAAGGTCATTGTGTTCTCCCTATTTCAATCCCAGCATGATGCTGGTTGGATCCCAGCAATGACAGGTTTACCACCTAGATGGCACTGATATTCTACGTTGAAGTGTAGAGAGAGGTTACTCTCTCTCACTCCTACAGTTTTTCTGTAGATTTGATCTTTCTGGCCACAATGACCACCATTTTCTCTAAAGCAGCAAGAAGAGCCAACCATAATTATGCAGCTGTATCTAACTGGTTCTAATCTGTTTATTGTTGTATTTTACTCTCCCAGGCACTTAGTACAGTGATCTGCACATAGTAAACACTCAATAAATACCACTGAATGAATAATCCTGGCTTTTGTCAGCTGTGACCTTGGGTATGTCACTGAACTTCTCTTTGCTTCAGTTACCTCATCTGTAAAATGGGGACAAAGACTATGAGATCTATGTGGGACATGGACTGTACCCCAACCTGATTACCTTGTATCTATCCCAGCTTTTCAAAAGTGCCTGGAATAATAAATAATGTTGGTATTTGTTAAGCGCTTACTATGTGCAGAGCACTGTTCTAAGCACTGGGGGTAGAAACAGGGTAATCAGGTTGTCCCACGTGAGGCTCACAGTCAATCCCCATTTTACAGATGAGGTAACTGAGGCACAGAGAAGTTAAGTGTCTTGCCCACAGTCACAAAGCTGACAAGTGGCAGAGTCAGAATTCGAACCCCTGTCCTCGGACTCCTAAGCCCGGGCTCTTTCCACTGAGCCATGATGCTTCTCTATACAGTACTTGCTTAATGAATAACATTAAAAAATTATAGGACCTAGCCTGTTAATGAGTTGTTAAGCCCTGCATTTTTGTTTTGTATGTGTGTGGGGGTTTTTTTGTTTTTTTTTACATTGGGGAAATCTGTGAATTCAGCCTTCTGAAAAACTGAGAAGCAACATGACCTGGTGGAACCAGCATGGGCCTAGGAGTCAGAGGACCTGGGTTCTAATCCTGGCTCTGCCACTTGTCTATGTGATCTTAGGCAAATCATGTACCTTCTCTGATCTGTTACCTCATCTGTAAAATGGGGATTAAACTGGTAGCCCATGTGGGACAGACTGTGTTCAATTTGATCATCTTGCGTCTATCCCAGTGCTCAGGACAGTGCCTGGCAAAGAGTAAGTACTTCACAGAGATCCAAAGGGAGACCCATAATAGGTTGCTACCAATCTCTGTATACTCCTCGAGGACTGGGATCATTTCTACCAACTGTATTGTCCTCTCCCAAGTGCTTAAAACAGTTCTATGCACACAGTAGGCACTCAATAAATGTCATTGATCGACTGATTGATTGGAACTGCAGCCCTGATTCCTGGTCCATGAGAATGGGCAAAAAAGCAATTTGGAGTTTGGGAAGAGAAAGGTGCTCCCTGTAGATGAAATTAATGCAAGCAGTCCTGCCATAATGTGCTTTCACTATGAATTGATGCAGTTAGAGAATAGGGAACAACCACGTGACAGTGCAAGCCTATTTTGATCAGTGGGATACAGTGCTGGAAGAAATGGTGATGTGCAAGGGCAGCATCACAGACCATGAACACTGCAGTGTGAGTTTTCCTTAGCATGGGGTTTTGTGAAAATGCAATCTTCCATGTCATAGAACTGTGCTGAACTAGAATTCTTTATACATGGGGAGTTAAACAACTAATTCTCAACTTTTCGAATGGCCTAATAATCTGGCGACAGGAAAAATGGGGCACACTTACTGGCCCCCAGGTTTTCTGCCACCACCCACTTCAATTTCCAAACAACTTCCAATAATAAGGTTAATTAATCCGAAAGACTTCAAAGCCCTTAGCGGACAATGCATCACTAACTTTGAAACAGGGGTGAGGTCTATTGAGGAACAGGAAGCTGACATCACACAATCAGCCAAAGACAGGAGAGAGGACTGCTGACCACAGAATGAGTTGTCTTGCCTTGTTTTACTGGGGCTCTGACTAATTAGGTATGTGTAATCTGAGAATATTTTCATCTGTAAAATGGGGAACCACCTGATTATCTTGAATCTACCCCAGTGCTTAGTACAGTGCCTTGTACAAAGTGCTTAAATACCATTGAAAAATAAATAAAAAATATAGCTGAAGGATAAATTATAGAGGTCAAAGGGATTTATAAATCCCTCACAGGACCTTTGTGGTCTATTCGCGGTACAATCTACTCGGAGCTAGCATGGAAATTATAACACCTCCTAACATTGCCACATCAAAAAGCACTGAAGCACCGGAAAAGTAAGAATGAGAATAACATTCTGAAATACTATGCACAAAACTGTTTTTGTATTTCAGACGCTATCAGCCCCCACAGAAAAGACAGTGATAAGTGTCAGAAGGACTGGTAGCATTTCTAACAAATCAAGGGATTTATGGCTTTGGAATAGTCTATTTCGGTTTCATCCATGCCCAAGCAGACTGCGCCTTAACATATTACCCCTTAGAAGTCATATTCTTACCTCTGCAAATACGGGAGAAATGATTGTGGATAAGCACTGAGACAAAGGCCGGCTCGGAATATCTTCTACCTTCAAAAGAAATACAAAGTTATCAGAATCATTCCCTGCCTGAAACTCTTCATATTCCTAGTTTTAGTTCTAGTTCATATTGCTCCATGGATTTTATTTCCACACGATTAAAGTAGAAATCTTATGCAGTTTGCACAAGGGAAATCTTGTTGTCTACTGAAATGCCTAAAGATACATTAGAGGAACTGGAAAATTATTCTTTCATCAGAAAGAGGAATATATGATCTGGTCTGAAATAATCTGCAGATAATAAAATATAAGGAAAACTGTGTATCTGCATATATTTATGCAAAACAATGAAGTGGAACAAAATGAAATGATTAAAATGTCTTAAAGTGGAATTTTTTTTGAGATTGTATATTCCTCTTTATTGGTCAAGAGGAAAAAGTATAAGATTACCCTCAATAACTCCATCAAATACAAGGAAAAAGACTGAAAGGTTAGGCATTACTGAACTACTTATAAATATTTAAAAAGAATTGAATTGTAATTTCCTTATTACTGATTATTCTCTAATCACTTAATTACTAATCCAGCCAAAGCACTCTACCTCATTTCTTTCCAATTCTTGTGGCTGAGCTGTTCCATTCTCAAGATTCTTGGGATTTTTTTCTCGGATTGTGAAGATCCAGGACCCTGAGTCACTGCCACCGGATGCCTGGCCTTCTGTTTCCCTTAAAATAAAAATTCATCAATCTTCCATCACCAAATAGGTGAAAATTTAAAGAATATTCAAAAGATGGAAGCTAATAATCAAAATACAAGAAATTTTACCTGTGTGGCCTCAGGTTCCTCCACTGCAAAATGGGGATAAATATCTGTTCTCCCTGCCTCTTAGGCTGTGAGAACCTAGTGGGATAGGGACTATCTTCCATCCAACTCCTGTGTTTGGCACACAGTCAGTGCTTCACAAATTCTATCATCATTATTATCAGACTGAATGAGAACAGAAGCAATCAAAAATGGAATCTAGTCCCACCATATCAAACTGGGTATCTTCAGCTGCAAGTGAGTGAAATCACTTGAGATGACACTGTTAGGTCTTGGTCTTTGCTCACTAGAGCTTTAGAAAGTTGATTAACATTATGGCCAAGAGCCCGGGCTTGGGAGTCAGAGGTCATGGATTCTAATCCCGGCTCCACGATTTGTCAGCTGTGTGATCTTGGGCAAGTCACTTAACTTCTCTGTGCCTCAGTTCCCTTATCTGTAAAATGGGGGTGAACACTTTGAGCCCTATGTGGGACAACCTGATTACCTTGTATCTACCCCAATGCTTGGAACAGTGCTTGGCACATAGTATACACTTAAATACCAACATTATTATTATTTTCTTTTTTTTCTAGAAAGCTTAGTGGCATTCAGCAGATTAGTAAAGTTTAAACAACCACTGAAGCTTTCAAACCTGAGAAAACAATGTTCAACATAATCGCAGAAGATAAGCTGATCTGGAAATCAGTTTCTGACATACATGAAGATTTGTGATTAGAATCCATGATTTTCCCTGCAGCAGGTAACTGTGTGTCTTTAGTCCAGCCACACCTGAAAATTTTCAAATGATAGCTTCATTAACCCATGGATAAAAATTTATCTCTGGCACCTAGAGGTCCAAGTTCCTCATGGGCACTACCATAACGCCGTTGTTTCTAATTTTGTTCCTTTATTTGGCCTTCCTTCCTTCACCTATCTAGTTCTCACAGCCCTCCAAGGAGAGGGTCCACTTTTAGACTGTGAGCCCCTGAGGACCAGGGCCCATGTGTAAATCTCATTTGTGTATCCTTTCTCAGCACTTAAGTACAGTGCACCACTCACGGCAGGCATATAATAAATACTATTACCACTACCACTAAAGGACATATGACTGTAAGCTCCTTATGGGCAGGGAACATTTCTGTTAATTCTGTTGTACTGTAATAATAATAATAATAATTACAATTATATATGATTATATTATTATTATTATGGTATTTGTTACTCGCTTACTATGTGCCAAGGACTGTTCTGAGAGCTGGGGTAGATACAAGTTAATTAGGTTGGACACAGTCCCTGTCCCACATAGGGTTCACAGTCTTAATCCCCATTTTACAGAGGAGAGAACTGAAGCACAGAGGAAGTAAAGTGACCTGTGGCAGAGCCAGAAATTAGAACCCTTGTCCTCTGACTCCAAGACCCATGATCTTTCTGCTAGGCACGCTGCTTCTCTAGGTCACACTTGAACTCTAAGTGCTTAGTACAGTGCTCTGTACATAGTAAGCGCTCAATACTAGTAAGCGCTCAATACATTCCCTTGATTGATATGATGCTTAAAATATACAACCTGACTAATCAATTGCCTTTAAACTTGACTTTTAAAAATCACTTCAGAAACTTCAAAATCCTTAAGAATCTCCACATTTCCAAGTTCTTCATGATTAGAACTCTTTCAAGTTTCCTAACAGCACTTCAGGCAGTCAAATTAAGGGTTCTCAAGCTTCAAAAATCTAGTCTTCTGGAAAGCTTTCTTGAAACAGTTTGATGCTTATGGGAAAATGTGGAGGGAGGGAGAGGAAGGAAAAACGTTAAATAAGGAAACACACTTACGTATCAGAGTCCTCAGAGCCAGAGTCGTCATGGCTCTGTTCAGCCTTCCATCTTTTGTACCTGTCAATGAGCTCGGTCAAGTACGATGTTTTCTTGGCATTTCGAATGATGAATTTGTGTTTCAACAGCTCCTTGGCTGTGGGTCTCTTAAAAACAAAAAGAAATTAATGTAAGAACCGAAGCTTTACACTCATCAAATCAGTATGAACTACCATACTATCATTTTAATAAAGACTAAATGGACAATTCCATGTGGGGGGCAGGGTGGGGGGAAGGAGGGAGAGAGAGAGAGAGAGAGAGAGAGAGAGAGAGAGAGAGAGAGAAAGAAAATACAGTTGCATTAAATTCTATTTTGATCATTTTCCCCTGGGTTCTACTTATCCAAAGGATGTTTTTTGGTTTAAACTAGCACACCAGAACATCATAGTCTTGTTCTTGTTCAGAGAAGAACCAAGTCAAAGCCAAATAACCAACTCCACCCCCAGGTTCCTACTGGGAGCCAAGCTTTTCAGATCCAGCGAGGTTCATTCACTATTTCTTCTATAACCTGTCAAATGGAAAACATTTCCATAGAAATAGACTAAGTTTCCCTCTGCCAAGTCTAAAAAGATTTTCATTCCTTGCAGCGAATTGTTGCTTGACCTGGAACTACATTTTAAACTTGGGTTTATAATATTATTTTAAGGAAATTATCTCTCAGCCTCAAATTTGGCAGTAGAATTGTCTCATCAGATCCACAGGAGAAAATAAGTTTTATAACCTAAGCTTAAGCCAAGGTAAAGCAAAAGAAGACAGGGAAGTACAATGAAAAATAAAACACTACCCGCATTAGCTCAAGGTCACCTCAATAAGAAGAAAAAGCCACAGTCAGAAAATGTTTATAGATCAGTGAACTTTTTTTAAACTACAAACTGAATTGATTAATATTCTGGGTTTAAAAGCTTAAAATATCAGCCCATGTGCTGACAAGTATATGTAAAACAGTTTTTTTCCCTATTAGGGAGAAATTAAGAACTTAAATTTGTGGCTACAAGTAGGAACAGAAAAAAGCTAAACAGCCATGTACCCATGTAGCACAGAACTTTTAATCTCTCTTCAGATCCCTCAAAGATTCCGTTTAGTGAGAGTAAAAATCCAGATCTACAGAAGACCCATTTGATCTTGAAATACAAACCCAAGAGGTACAAAACTGACCTGAGAAGCAGCATGGCCTAGTGGAAACAGACTGGGAGTCAGAGGCCCTGAGTTCTAATCCCAGCTCTGCCAACTGCCTGACCTTGGGAAACTCACAACTTCTCAGTGCTTCAGTTTCCTCATCTGTAAAACGGAGATTAAATACTGGTTCCCCATCCTACTTAGACTGTGACTGCACATGGGACAGGGACTGTGTCCAATCTGATTATCCTGTATCTACTCCAGGGTTTAGTACAGTGCTTTGGCACATAGTAAGTGCTTAACAAATACCACATTTTTTATTATTACTATTTTTAAAAATGGTATTTGTAAAGTACTTACTGTGTACCAGGAACTGTACTAAGTCCTGGGTAGATAAAAGCTAGTCTGGTTGGACATAGTCCATGCCCCACAGTTACAGTCTTAATCCCCATTTCACAGATTACTGTGAAACTGTAATCTGTATAATCGAGTAACTTGAGTACGAGTAACAGACACAGAGAAGTCAAGTGACTTGCCCCAGGATTCACAGCAGACAAGTGGTGGAGCTGGGATTAGACCCCAGGTCCTTTTGACCTCCAGACCTGTGCTCTTCAGATCCAAGCACTAGGCCATGTTACTTCTCCTTGAGATTTTGATTTAACTGCCTTTTGGGGAAAATTCTGGGAATTTGGTTCTACAGAGAGAGAAGTATACATGACCTTGAGGCTCAAAGTGCCAGTCTTTTACTTTAAATGCAAGGGCAGAAAGGTAGTAGGGCTTCTAGAGGGATTGAGAACTGAGGACACATTGGCTCCCAGCAATCCTTCACAGCAACCAACATACAGGTGAAAACGATGCCTGCTACATTTGCAGGCCTATTCTAATTCCTCTGCTCTACACAGACCTTCTAAACCAAAATTCCCCGGTGGCCAGAGAAATCAAAATAAAGCATATCATAAATTCATAACTCCATAAAATGTTGGAAATAGGGATGAAAATGTTTGAGACTCACAAAGCTTGGCTCCTTGTTCAAACAGGCCTCAACAAACTCTTTGAGGGATCTGCTGTAGTTGCCTTCCAGCGTTGGCGGGCTGTTCTTTGGGATGAGGAATAAAACCTTCATTGGATGCAGGTCTGAATGAGGCGGTTCGCCCTTGGCAAGCTCGATGGCTGTTATGCCCAAAGACCAGATGTCTGCCTGCAATACAAGAGGGTCACACAGAGAGCCGGGTTTTACCAGTGCGCTTTTAGGTCCTGGCCAAGTTGGATCCAGAAATGCCCATGAATGCTCCTAATATTTTGAAAACAGTAAATCGCATCTTGAAAGTCAGTCATCAGTTCTGCTAACTGGGCCATGCAATAGGAACATGCAGGGAGAGTGGGATCATCACCTCATCACCAGTATTTCTTAGGTGTCTAATGTATGCAAATGCTATACAAAGTGATTGGGAGCATTTAATAAGAACAAAAATATAATAATAATAATGGCTGTGGTTACTTATTAAGCACTCACTGTGTGCCAGGCACTGGACTATGCTCTAGGGTATATGCAATTTAATCAGGTTGGACATAGTCCCTGTCCCACGAGGGGCTCACAGTCTTAATCCTCATTTTACAGATGAGAAAATGAGGCACTGAGAAGTGAAGTGGCTTACCCAAGGTCACACAGAGCAGACAAGTGGCAGAGCTGGGATGAGACCCCTGGTCTTTTTGATTCCCAGGCCTGTGCTCTTCCCCCTATGCCCTGCTGCTTCCTAGAACAAGTCCTGATTCCGACAGAGTCCCAAACGCCCTCAATGAACTCACTGCGGAAGTCAGTGACAAGCAGCATACCTACTACCCTGTTGGTCTACAAGAGGGAAGGGAAGGTTAAAGATTGGAAGTCCCTGCCTTTCCATCTTCTCCTTGCTGGCCCTCGTTTCCTGTTGGGATCCTAGAGAGGATGCAACCTCTTCCAGTGGAGAGTTTCCCCTAGCCCAGGACCCTTAGCCATCTAAATCCTCCCTGACTCAGCCCTCCCCACCTTCAAAGCCCTCCTAAAATCCTACCTCTTCCAAAAAGTTTTCCCCAAATAATTTCCAATTCCTCAAGTTGTATAAAACCAACCCTCACCTCTAGAACATATGCATTCATTTAAACCAATCATGGAATTTGGATCTAAATATGTATTTGCAATTGTGCCTTCAATTATTTAATTCCATGCCTTAATTATTTACTTTAATTCCATGCTTTGTGAATGTTTTCACGTCTGCTTCCTTCAACAGTGGATAAGTTTAAAGCTCACCTCCTCCAAGAGGCCTTCCCAGACTGAGCTCCCCCCCTTTTCCCTCTGCTCCCTCTACCCTCCCTTTCACTTCTCCGCAGCTAAACCCTCTTCTCCCCCCTTTCCCTCTCCTCCTCCCCCCTCCCGTCCCACCCCCTCAGCACTGTACTCGTCCGCTCAACTGTATATATCTTCATCACCCTATTTATTTTGTTTAATGAGATGTACATCACCCTGATTCTATTTATCTGCCATTGTTTTTATGAGATGTTCTTCCCCTTGACTCTATTTATTGCCACTGTTCTTGTCTGTCTGTCTCCCCTGATTAGACTGTAAGCCTGTCAAATGGCAGGGACTGTCTCTATCTGTTGCCGATTTGTACATTCCAAGCGCTTAGTACAGTGCTCTTCACATAGTAAGCACTCAATAAATACTATTGAATGAATGAATGAATGAATAAGTTCCTTGTAGGCAGGGACCGTGTGGTACTTTCCCAAGCCCCTTACAGAGTGAGTTGCTTCCAGTGGGAGTTACCATAACAACTGCCACTACCAGCGGAGACCTGAGTATGTGGCTCCTCCTGCCCTCTCCTTTCCGCTCTCTGGTGTCTTGTTCGCAGGGGGAAAAGGGTGTTCCAATCAATCATATTTATTGAGCACATACTGTGTGTAGAGCACTGTACTAAGCATCTGGGAGAATGCCATATAACAGAGTTGATAGACACATTCCCTGCCCACAACAAGCTTACAGTCTAGAGCCCTTCCTAGCAGATTGTCCCAATGGTCAACTTTGGACTGGCCTTGCTGGACCAAGTTTCTAGTCTGGGCCTTTAGCTAACCCAAATCCTGCCATAGTGGAGTGTGAAAGATCAAATGGCAGAGTCGAAAGTAGGCCCACAGCAGTGTGAGTGCTTCTGGAGCTCTCTGGCCTCTCATACTAAGTATAACTTTCGCAATGCATCATCACAAAAGGAACAGATGACAAAAAGTACAATCTCAGAGCTTGGAAAAATGATCTGGCTGTACCTTTGAGTCATACGCTGACTGCTTTATTACTTCAGGGGCCATCCAAAAAGGTGTGCCCACAAAGGTATTTCTTTTTATTTGGGTATCTGTCAGCTGCCCTGCTACTCCAAAATCTGCAAGTTTCACTTCTCCTTGTTCAGACAGCAAAACATTGGCCGCTAGAAAACAAAATAGATGAAACAGTATTAAATTTTGGAATTTTGTTCCAGATGAAATTCCCACAGCTGTTCAGTGTCACTATGGGGAGAAAAAGCAAATTTTTTTTCCTTACCTTTAATATCTCTGTGGATTTTCTTTTCTGAATGCAAATAGTCGAGTCCTTTCAGAATTTCTCTTAATATTGTAGCAATCTGAATTTCGTCTAGAGAGCCAGGTTCTAACTAACAGAAACAAACACTGCATTATGTTAAAGTCACTTATGTACCATCTTCAGTGCCAAGAGCATTCGACCAGAGACAACATGGAATGAGGAGAAAATGCCAAGGTCAGTCCACTCTCAGTCATCCCCAAAGCACAGGAGCAGCTTGGATAAGTGAAATTCATAGATAAATCCCTAAACCTCCTCCAAACATTTTACCAGGGGCAAAGTCAATGGCTTCAATCTTTCAAAACTGTATGGCCCAGGAGAAGCAGCAAGACTCAGTGGGTAGAGCATGGGCCTGGGAGTCAGAAAGACCTGGATTCTAATCCCTGCCCTACCACTTGTCTGCTGGATGACCTTGGGAATGTCACTTAACTTTTCTGTGCCTCAGTTACCTCATCTGTAAAAGGGGGATTAATACTGTGAGCCCTATGTTGGACACATCCCACATTATCCCCTGTGCTTGTAAAGTAGCAAGCGCTTAGCAAATGGCATTAAAAAAAAACTGTTTCCTCAGCCTCCACTGTGTGAAGAGTTCTGCAGTAGGAGCTGTGAGGTATTTGCAAAGAAAACAGCAAGACAAGGTGGTAAACTCCTCATGGGTAACCAGTCTAATGGAGAATGGGTGGGCACGCATGCACACACACACGGATTACAAATGCAGAAACAGGAAACAGAAAAGGAGGTACACATTGCTATCCCTTTTAACCCTTTCCCGGTTCTTTTTGAGGAGCCTGCCCAATGACGGACTGTAGTTTGGGCTCCTTTCGATGAAGAATGCAACTCTTGCAGTTTTAAATGACCTGGCCCTCTCCAGTTTAGCTAGATCTCAATGATGCTCTAAGGCATCTTCAAACCTGAAGAACTACCAGTCCCAGGAACACCTGGAGTTTCAAACCACTCCCCTCCTTGTCCCCAAACTTACATCCCAGCCCAAGGGAGGGAGAGGCCCAGGCCTGGAACTCCCCTCTGGGGCTTGCACAGAACAGAACTCTATCCATTGCTGCTTACAAGTTCACTAACAAGTACAAACAGGATTCTCCAAATCCTGGGTCAATGCAAAACTTTCTTAAGTGAGGCAAGGTAACAAATTAATTAGCTTGTTCTAAGTCAGTTTGTTGCACATTTCTAATATTACTTTACCTGAAAACAGAAACTCCCCAAATAAATAAAGAGAAAAGCAACATTAATCTTTTTTAGAAAAGCAATCCTCTCTACAGAAGCACTGATACCTTAGTTATGGACCTGCTTTCCCTTTTGACGGTGTTTTCCATAAAACAAAAATCTGATTTTCTCCTCAGATTTCAGCAGACTTCATGTTTCTACAGCAACCAAGTTTTTCATCCACTTCTCCTGAACCATCTGACTAAGGTTGTTAAAAAGTTACCCTGACTGACTTGACATTTCACCTCCATTCTCTCCCCTGGTTTACTCTATGGAGGAAGTGATTGAAAGCAGAAAAGAAGAAGAAGATACATAAGGGGGGCCCAGGTTACTCACAAACTACAAGACGACTCTGAATAGCTGAGTTGGCTGATTTGTGGTTCATGATGCACCCAGTTTTCCTATAATGGGGGTTACTGTCTTTTGCAAAACATCATCTTAAAGAAAAATCACACTTCAGAACTAACTGTGCCTGATACCACATACAACCAGTGCATGTAATCCAAACAGGTGTGCATTGTGGCATAAAAATTCCTTAAATTCCCTCACAGCATCCAAGCCAAGCGCGGAGCATACATGCACATTGTGGCAGAATTGAGAGTGCACAAAATTGTTCACATAAATCTACACGGGTCTTGTTTCCACATCTAATCTGTGGTATGAACTGAGCATGTAGGCTCTGTCTCTTTGGATGAGAAGGGGTGGTAGGCTCGATCTGGGGTCAATGCAGCTCGCACCTGTCCAAACATCCACAACACCAACCCTTCTTCCTCACGCCCACCCGAGCAGCCCATGTAGAAAGGCTTCCCCAAAAAGTATGAAGAGGAGCCCCAGGGATTGTGGGATTATTTGCCTTGCTAAAAGGTGCACTCATGTTGATTCTTATTTTCACCTAAAAGGTACTATGGAACACAGCGTTCAGCAGTAATTACTCCAAAGACAAAATTATGCTGAATCAAATTCTAATGCATGTCACATATGGCAACTTGCCATTATTACTATCCACTGCAGTGCTCCACAGTAAGGACAGAAATAATATTATTATTAACAATAATAATAATATTTGCTAAGCGCTTAACTATGAAGCACTGCAGTAGATACAATACAACTGGATTCGACAGTGTCCATTCTATGAGAACAGTGTTTTTAGGGAAGAGAAATGAATGAACAAAAGAAGAAATGGTGAATAGGCAAACAAAGATTTTCCAGGAAATTCAATGCTTTTGGAAATGAACTTTAAGCTTCAATCTGTTCTTGCATTTTGCTCTGCTTTGTGCTTCTATCGATTTTTAACACTATCTCATTCATCTTACCCTGAGATACATTAGCTTGGGGTATCAATTTTAAAAAATTGACTGCTGTTAATTTGATTGCAAAAGTTTTACTTAGATCGAGTACTTCTTCCAAGATGATTCTTTTATCAGCTAAAGTCTTTTAGTTTCTATAGTTTTAGTTTAGCTTGATGTGTCCAGCCAATCTGAAATCACGCATCCAGGAGTTCTACCCTGGCTTCCAGCTCACGTGATTAATTTCCACCACTGCCCAATGAGCATTTTTGCACCAACTAAGTACTAAGTACTCACCACCTTCTATAGCATAAACACCCTATTACTTTAATCCCTGTCTTTCTTCCTAATATACATAACATATTCTAATGTTTGTGTCCCTGTAAAGACTGCAAGAACAAGGACTATGTATGTTAATTCCACTGTACTTCCTTAACTGCTTAGTACAATGTTCTGCAGACAGTAGGGGCTCTATAAATACGATAGATTGGCGTATCGGTTCCCACAGTTTTAAGGAGTGTCTTGTAAATTACAGGTGACATCTTTTCATTCTTTTAATCCATCATATCCATTTTCACTTCCTAGTTCCCTTCCCTTCCCTTAAAAGTCTTCAGTTACTCCATTTTCCCCTGTAACCTCATATTAAATGCTTGAAAAGGCCCCAATGTTCTCATGCATACTTGGGCTGGGCTGGCCCAAAGCACCAGCACCTGGAACAGTCCCACCCAACGTGACACACAGGATTTTTCCAGACCTGCCCAAGCCAACGGCAGTGCAGCATTAATCAGTTATTTGAGCCCTGAACTAAGCACTTGGGAGAGTACAATACAACACAGTTGGTAGACACGTTCCCTGCCCACAACAAGCTTACAGTCTAGAAGAGGAGAAAGATGTTAAAACAAATTATAGATATGTACATAAGTAGTTGGGATGGAGGGTGCGGCGAATACTAAGGGCTTAAAGGGTTCAGTGGGCATAAAATAAACCCTTTACTACTGCACAGGTTTTCAAACCAAATAAACATGGCTGTCCCTAGAGCAGATCACTGCAAAGAGATTCAAGCGTGTCTATTCACTACTCCCTTTATACATCTAGGAAATGTGGTAGACTGTGGCTAACGGAAAAAAAAATCAATGAAACATTTCAGTTAAACTGAAAAAAACTGTAAAACAGAGAAGAGGGGACAGGGAAGTGGGAAAGTGTTGGAGATAAGGGGCAGAGCAAGATCGATTTCCACTTGAAGTAGCTGAGCGAGGTTTAAAATTTCTGTGGCAATCACCGTGGAGAATATCTCAAACATTTTGAGACAGTATAATTACAGCTCAGCAGAACTGAAAAATGAAGTCAAAAATGACTTGAAGTCAGAGGTGAGCCTTGAAGCAAGTTTCTAAATGGTACAAATGGAATTCTACTCTGAAGGTATTAGGAGAACCAATTTTGTAATGGGAATAGTTAAAAATTAAGCTTCCCTTGTGCAATATATCTCAACAGAATAAGAAATGAAAACATATTTCTATATTACAATTGTTTATAATAGACCCTGATTTAAATGGAAATAAGTCAGGAGTTAATATTGGTTATTAGCCTAACATATAATAATAATGGTATTTGTTAAGTGCTTACTATGTGCCAGGCACTGTACTAAGCACTGGGGTGGATACAAGCAATGAGGTTGGTCACAGTCCCTGTCCCACATGGGCTCACAGTCTCAATCTCCATTTTAAAGATGAGATAACTGAGGCACAGAGAAGTGAAGTAACTTGCCCAAGGTGTCACAGCAGACAAGTGGTGGATCCGGGAATAGAACCCATGACCTTCTGATTTCCAGGCCCATTCTCTATCCATTACACCATGAGCAAGATCAAGATTATTCGGCCAGGTCATTTACGATGACCTTATTAAGCTGCTTTTTAAAATAACTTCTTTCAGTTTCTAGCTTTTTTGTACTCCTTTTTTGTTAGATTTGGATGGAAGTTTGGAGGCTTGTTAATATCAGGAATTTTCAGACTGTAGGGAGCAGGGGGTGCAGACCCAAATACCTGAGGCTGGGGAGGATATATGTACCCCCCAGGATAAAGAAAGGGGCAAAGACATTCATCCATTCATCCATCCATATCTCTCTCTTTCTCCCTCTCTTTCCCTCTCTCGTTCTCTCTCCCAAGACCAAGGAGGGGGACACAAAGACATAAACAGAGCTACAGGGGAAATACAGGGAAAGCAACTGGGGTTTGGCGGGGGCCCATTTGCCTTGTGACAGCAGGTGAAGCCCTGAGTACCAGCCTGGGAACTGGAGAGAACTTTGGTCCAGAGTCCTTTAGAACCAATATAGTAGTGGTAATAATACTGATAATACTATTTGTTAAGCACTTACTATGTGTTAAGCACTGTACTTGACGCTGGGGTAGATTCAAAAAAATCAGATCCCACATGGGACTTGCAGTCTAAGAAGGAGCGAGAACAGGCATTGAATCTTAATAATGTTGTAATTTGTTATAATAATAGTAATGTTGGTATTTGTTAAGCGTTTACTATGTGCCCAGCACTGTTCTAAGCGCTGGGTAGATACATGGTAATCAGGCTGTCCAATAGGGGGCTCACAGCCTTTATCCCCATTTTACAGATGAGGTAACTGAGGCACAGAGAAGTTAAGTGACTTGCTCAAGGTCACACAGCTGACAAATGGGGGAGCCGGGATTAGAACCCATGACCTCTTACTCCCAAGCCCGTGTCCCTTCCACTGAGCCATGCTGCTTCCCATTATTTATAATGGTGGTACTATAAATAATGATGGTATTTGAATCTTGTAAGCTCATTGTAGGCAGGGAATGCGTCAGCTGTGCTGTTCTCTCCCTGCACACATTAAGTGTTCAATAAATACCACTGATTGATTTTACAGATGAGGTGACCGAGGCACAGAGGCATTTAGAGGTCAAACAACCGTGAATTAGAACTCAGGTCCTCTGACTCCCAAGCCTGTGCTCTTTCTGTTAGGTTATGTTGCTACCCTAAATTATTGTTATTATCTGTGAGTCTATATGGAGAGCTCCTAATATGTGGGGATTGTGTTCCTGAAAAACCTTGGTTTATGAGGGGGGGAAAAAGATCACTTTAGCTATAATTGATTTAATGGGAATTAATGAGTTATGGGATAAATAGACTGTAATCTCATCCTCTAGATTGTAAGATCCTTGTGGGCAGGGAATGTGTCTGTTTATTCCTATACTGTACTCTCCCAAGCAGTTAGAATAGTGCTCTGCACAGTAAGTGGCCAATAAATACCACTGATTGATTGATAAATTCTTCCGTATATTAAAAGTGGTGAAGGCAAGAAGAGCCATTTGCTATTTTCTCCCCTAGGGCCTAATCCACATTAAAATTTAGGGATTGTTATTTAGAGAGAATGTATTCATTTTTCATAGGATTTTCAGAATGTATTTTCAGAATAACATCTTGGTTTATGGCAGAAAGATAAACCTGGGTTAAAAACCAAACCAAATGAAACTGTTTAGACAATGCCAAGCAAATACACTTAACTAAAATGGTGGAGGGAAACCAGGAACTGAAATATAAGGTGTTTCGATAAATTTTTTAAAGAGACATTTTCTACTGAGGGATCAAGAATGTACTCACTAGATCTAGGGCAGAACCACCACCGAGATACTCCATGATTATCCAGAGTTTGGTATCCTGCAAAAAAACCCAAAAAACAAAAACACACAAAGATTAGAATCATGCCTTTCTGCCATTCATTTCAGAAAAGGTACCCTGGGAGTGAGGATTAAAAAACCCGCTCAATAACCACAAATGCTGACCAATAATTCTTATAACTGCATATGGCAAACATCCCTCTTCTGAATATCAAAAAGCCACATTTTCAGATGTCCAGATTGTTTTAAGATACATGGGATAGACTATTTCTAGCTCTCCACTGACCCAAAACTCCTGCTGCAGATGGGCTAAAAACAGCCCACCTTGTCAAAAGTTGAATGGAGCACTTTGTGGCTTCAGTCAATTGTATTTAGGCAGTCAAATGTATTTATTGGGTGCTCACTGTGTGCAGAGCACTGTACTAAGTGCTTGGGAGAGTACAATACAACAATATAAGAGACACATTCCCTGCCCACAACAAGCTTACAGTCTAGAGGGCTTAGAAGAGGAAGTAAGGACCTGGTGCAGAGTTTCAGTTAGCAAGCATGGCTAGCATGCCTGGGTCCCATTTTTGACCCCTGGGTCTAGGCACACATCCTAGACTCTATCTCTAGACTGGAAACAAACTGGGTCTTCTCAGTTATCTAAAAAATGGGCCATGCAGATACTTGAGTATTTGCATTAAATTCCCCAAAGAAAATGTTTTTCCCAGAACTCTGATCCTGTTTGGCTACTTCAGAAAGATACACAATTAGACTATTTCTGATTTTAGGAGACAAAGACAACTCTTCTTTTTAAAATGGTATTTGTTAAGCACTTACTATGTGCCAGTCACTGTGTAAGCAATGGGGTAGATGGAGGATAATCAGGTTGGACAAGTCCTGTCCCCTATAGAACTCACAGTCTTAATCCCCATTTTACATATAAGGTGACTGAGGCACAGAGAAGTTAAATAAAATGCCCAAGGTCTCAGAGCAGACAAGTGGCAAAGCCAGTGTTAAATCAGGGATCCTCTGATTCCCAGGCCCGTGCTCTTTCCACTAAACCACACTGCTTCCCCCATCGTCATCAGAACATGTCAAATACATGAGGCGCCGCAGAACTGATCCCACTCTGGTCATTGGATCCATACATTCTGCAGCAGTGAAATGGCTAAACCTTTTTTTCAGGGGTCTATAGTTCTCCTTCCCACACCGCCAGAACAGTTTCCTTCTTCAATATGTCAGGGGAGGGCTAGTGATTATGAGCTAATCTCTCAGGGGCCTTGGTAATTTCCCCTTACCGCCACTTAGGAGTTTCAGAGAAGAGATATAAACTCCATCTGCAGCTAATTGTGCAATTCTATACCCTGAGAACATTTTATTCTTAACCCCAGCGAGTAAATTCACTCAAATTCCACCCTCACTTAACCTATTTACAAGTTATCCTCCTCCCCATTAGTCAGCAAAAATTGCATCTGATAGCCCCAGATAAAATTTCCTAAAGCAAACAAGATAGCCCAAAATAAAGCCATGAAATATGAAAATGCGGTGCTATATTTCCCATTCTTTCCCTATAACAGCAACCACAGATTAGCAAGCCCTAACACGATCTCAATAAGCGGCTTTTAAAGTTCTGAAGCTTCCGCTCTATTTGAGCTTTTAATCAACGTCAAATGCAATTTCAATTAACCACTCAATTTTCAAACACTAACATTATCCATTAATTGTACCTAACTGTCTTTGCAGGTGAAATAGCAGCCTAACTTCTATTACTGCTTATCCGATTCATTGCCTTGTCTTGTGATGCATTTTCAATCAATGGTGTTTGTTTATTGAGTGTTTTTCATTGCCTTGTCTTGTGATGCATTTTCAATCAATGGTGTTTGTTTATTGAGTGTTTACTGTGTGCAGATCTTCAGAAAGTACATTACAACAGAGTTGGTAGACATGTTCCCTGTCCACGATAAGCCTGCAGTCTAGATGGGGAGATAGACATCGATATAAATGAATGCTACAGATAAGTATGTAAGTGCCGTGGGTCTGAGGGTGGAGGCATGGTGAATATCGGGTCAAAACTCCTTAGGAAGCAATTTATCCAGGGTCTCCCTCCTTGTGACCCACACCTCCAGGGGTCCAAAGTCTCCTACTCACCACTTAAGGAGCCATCGTCAAAGCTCTTTGGGAATCACACCTCCTCTAGGAAGCCTTTCCTGATATTCTTCCCACCATATCCCCCAATGGCCCTTAAGCACTTCAGCATTCAAAAGCGCTAATGTTATATATGTTAAATAACATATATTTATAGTTACTCCTCCAGTCTATAATTTATCTCAGTGTGTGTCTCCCCTTCTAGTCTTTAAGATCCTCAAGGGTGAGGATCACGTCTTCTAGCTTTCTTAAGCCCTTAGCTCAAAGCTCTCCCTACAGTAAAGATGCTCAATATATACTGTTGACAATGATGATGAGGTACCTTTTATGAATAGCAGCCCCATGCCCCAAGCTGCAGGGAGGGGAGCGAGTGACAGAGGGAGGGGACTGAACCAGAGAGACATCACTTAGATAACACTCCCAAAATCCATTCCATGTCTATCAGCCCAAAGGAAGAGACATCTGTAAGAAGCCTCCAGTAAGCCAAACATTGTGAAGGCATTAGAATGCAAAAATTCCCTAGATTCAATAGTGTTTACTGAGTGCTTAATATGTGCAGAGCACTGCACTAAGCACTTGGAATGTACAATTTGGCAAGAGAGACAATCCTTGCCCAATGATGGGCTCACAGTCTAAACGGGGGAGATAGAGAGGAAAGCAAAACAGAACAAAACAAGAACAAAACAACATCATCGGGATAAATAGAATCAAGGAGATATACACCTCATTAACGAAATAAATAGAGTAATAAATAATATATACAAATGAGCACAGTGCTGAGGAGAGGGGAAGGGAGAAGAGCGGGGGTGGTGGGTAGGGGAGGGAGAGCAGAGGGAAATGTCTGTGGGACAATGCTCAAATGTGTGCTTCAAACAAGAAAATTGGACCAAGAGTACTTTTAGCAAAGAATTACTTTGAAGTTGCCCACCAGAACTTGAGTTTTCCAAGAGGCATACATCATATATCCTCAATTCCACTCAACCTAAAAAAAGTCGATTTAAAAAAGATTTCATTTTAGCATATGAAATTACCTGAAAAAGGACTACCACTGTATTAGCTACTGAGTAGGCTCTAACCATTTTTTCAAGGAATATGATCCAGTATGTCTTCCCCACCTCCTAGCAACATTCAAGTCTGCATGTTGGAATAAAACACTACTAAAGACTCAAAATAACTTGACAACAGAACTTGATTTCCTGCAAAATATGGTTAAAAAATAATTCAAAATACATCTTTTTTTAAATAAACCTGGAAGCTATATACGAAATTATAAGACTAAAGACACTGCTGATTGTCTTAAAAGCCCTTATTCTAGGCAGTAGTATCTTGCAGGTGTGTCTAATCACACATACACACACACCCATGCTCATAGCTAACTCTCAGCTATAGACTAACTGCTGCTAATTACCAATGTAGATTATCACAACCTTTGCAAAACTATTTACTTCCTGATTTTGAAGGCACTTATAAGGGAAATAAAGCAACATAATTTGATAAGACTATGTGAGGACCTATTTTGCCACTTAAAGCAACTTTATCAAAAAGAATTTGGAATTGATGCAAGGATAAAATGAGGTCATTAATGTGTAAACAGAGAAAAAGAGTCTAAAAAAATTTAAGGTATTAATATTAAGATATTTTATTAACCCAATGCAAGGCAAAATACAAGTATGTGGCAAAATTTTTTCAAACACCTGAAAAGAGATTTCCAAGCAAAATATACAAGCCTATTCTACTGTCCTAACACAAAAAGATATTGTTACAGTAAGACATCAAAACTCAATTTTCTTCCTCAGAAAAAATTTGCTTCCTCAGAGAAAATATAATAGAAATATAATTTACTTGCCTTCCTCAAGGAATGTCCTAGGTGATTATTCTGTCAGAAATCTCCATGACTGATGGCATAGCCCCAATAAGTTCTTTTCCTTTTTGCACAACTAGGACTAAATCACAAGTTTTTTGGTTCCCTGAGCCAAGCTCTTTCAATTAACAATAGTGATAAGTTGTAAGATCCAGGCATCAGAGTAAAGAAGGGAGGGTGGTAGGGAAGTCAGCAAAGAAACTGATGTAGTAATTAATCAATCAATGAAAGGTATTTAATGAGAATGTACCATGTGCACAGCATTGTACTAAGCACTTGGAAAAGTACTATACAACAGAGTTTGTAGGTGTGTTCCCTGCCCACAGCAAGTTTCCACTCTAGAGTTAAGCCACAATATGACAAGTACCTGAACCAATAGGATAACCAGTCATATTTTTTTGGCAGAAGAGGCCAGTATGGGCCATAGTGGGGAGAGACAGGAGGCAGGGAGATCAGCAAGGAGGCAGCTGAAGTAATCAAGGTGGGATACGATAAGTGCTTGGATCAGTGTAGCAGCAGTTTGGATGGAGAGGAAAGCAATGTTGTGAAGGCTGAACTGACAAGTTTTGGTGACAGACAGAATATGTGGGTTGAAAGAGAGAGATAAGCTGAGGTTAATGCCATGGTTACGGGTTTGTAAGATGGAGGATGGAAAAGTCAGGGGGAAGATAAGGAACTCTGTTATGGGCATGTTAAGTTTGAGACTGTAAACTTGTTGTGGGCAGGGAATGTGTCTATTATTGTTGTACTCTCCCAAGCACTTAGTACGGTGCTCTGCAGATAGTAAGCTCTCAATAAATATGATTGAATGAATGAAATGTCAGCGGGACATCCACGGCAGGAAGAAATGCAAGACTACAGAGAAGGAGAGAGATCAAGGCTGGGGATGTAGTTTTGGGAATCATCCACATAGAGATGGTAGTTGGCATTTAGATGGAGAATAGAAGAGGGCCCAGAACTGAGCCTTGAGGGACTCCCACAGTTAGCGGGTGGGAGGCAGAGGAGGAACCCACAAAAGAGACCGAGAATGAGTCTATTCTAATCGATGGAGAAGAAAGAGAGGACATGTTGTGGAGGAAGAACGGATAGTATTTGGTGACAGACTGAATATGGGGACTGAAAAAGAGGAAGGAGTGAAGGATAATGTCGAAGGTACAGGCCTGAGAGATCGGAAGGTTGGTGGTATTCTTAGTTGAGATGGGCAAAGTTGTGTGGAGGAGAAGATTTGGTAGGGAAACTGAGGAGATCAGTTTTGACATATTGAGTTTGAGGTGCTGGCAGGATATCCACGCAGAGCTGTGCTGAAGGCAGAAGGAAATGCAAGATTGCAGATTAAAGCATCATGGCTAGCGAGGGAGATTTGGGATTCAATTACTTATGGCTAGTAGATCATGCCATGTGAATGTCTGAGCATTCCAGGAGAATGAATGAAAACTGAAAACAGAAAAGGACTGAGGATTAGAGCAAAATAAAGTTCACCAGCTTTGGCAAGAAAGATGCTGTTGGTAACCTAGGAGAGAGAGGTCTCAGTGGAGTGAATGGGAAGGAAACAAGATAATAAGAGAGTAAAGAAAGGAATCAGAAGGGAGGAAGTGGTGGCAGTGGATGTGCACGGCCAGGTCAATGAATTTGGACAAGAATGGGAGAGGGAGATAGAAGATGAAGTTAGGGTCTAGAGAGGGTTTTTTTAGAATAATAACAATAATACCATTTATTAAGCACTTACTAAGCATCAAGCACTGTTCTAAGCACTATCTTGATAATGTTGTCTTGTTTTTGTTTTGTTCTATTTTGCTCTGCTGTCTGTCTCCCCCGATTAGACTGTGAGCCCATCACTGGGCAGAGATTGTCTCTATCTGTTGCTGAACTGTACATTCCAAGCACTTAGTATAGTGCTCTGCACATAGTAAGCGCTCAATAAATACTATTGAATGAATGAATGAATACAAGTTGATCAAGTAGGACACAGTCCCTGTCCCAAATGGGGCTCACTGTCTAAGTAGGAGGAAGAACAGGTATTGATGGGGAACTAGGAGAAATCTTGAAGGCAGAGTGGAAGAAGCCATCCAAATGAGCTGCTGAAGATGGAAATCAAGGAGAGAAGAGTGGTTTCAAAGGGGATAAGGATTGTGATACATTTTTGAAAGCAGGCAGAAGGCCAGTTGACAACCTGTGAGAAAGATGAAAGGGAGAGAGTGCCACAACAAGGACCAGTTCATAAAGCAAGTTCAACCACTTCGGTCAAGAATGCAGTTTCTCAGACCATTTTAGAACATTACATCACTACTTAGTAAAGCCCCAATTTGGGTCCATGTTTAATGCTGTCTACTAAAACAACAGCTGGAGACTTTCACATAAACTCATTGACCAGCATTTTTTAAAAAATCCTTCATGGTTTATAATCACAATAATGAACTAAGGTCAGACACTCGGGCAAATTAGCAAACTGCTGAGTTAATATCCCTCAGGCTTTGCACTCTTACAGCTGGTCATTAATTGCCAGGAAGTGCCTAACCCCAAGGTCAGTATTTCCCATATAGTACAAAAATTCTTTTTGCAAGCCTTAACTAACTCCAGGGAACAGCAAAACATTTATTACTTCCACTCACAAACAGCCTTGTGTTCATAAAAATGTCCCAACAAAACCTGTAACAATCTTGGTCAATAATACAGGGCCCAATTTTCTAGCCCCGAAGTTCATTTTCTAGGCTTTCTAGCACTGAAACTCACACTCAAAGTTTGCAAGTGGGTTTGTACAAAGTTTGTACAATTTTCACAAGAATATATCACATGAATAGCCCCACAGCCCATTTCATTTTACTGATACAGTTCAACGAGGCCTTTTTAGCTTTTCCCACAAGACCATGGCAAGTCCAAAGAATCCTAAACTCTAGGAGGCCATGGTCCAGATATGGTGTTGGGTGTAAAAGCATTTTGTTTCGTTTTAAATTTGGAAGATTTTTCTTCCCTTAGTACCTTGAAAACAATCATTCCACATTGAAGTCATCCACTTTAAACCTTCATATAATCAAACTCTTTAATCAATTAAAAAATAGTTTCAGCATCTATTTGGGAGAATACATTAGAGTTAGTATTCATTCAATCATATTTATTGAGCGCTTACAGTGTGCAAACCACTATACTGTCTGTACTCTATTTAGTAGGCATACTAGTAGGCATGATTCCTGCCTACGTGGAGTTCACAATCTAGTAGCAAAGACAGAAAGTAAAAAGAAGTTATCATTAGGAGGCGGTAATAGAGTATAATGATAAATTCATAACAGCTTTACTCTGGGGGACTCTTTTGTGGGCGCCTCCTCTGCCTCACACCCTCCAACTAAGGGAATCCCTCAAGGCTCAGTTCTGAGTCCCCTTCTATTCTCCATCTACACCATTCCCTTGAAGAATACATTTGCTCCCACAGCTTCAACTCTATGTGGATGATTCCCAAATTTGCCTTTCCAGCCCTGATCTCATTCCTTCTCTGCAATCTCACATTTTCTTCTGCCTTCAGGATCTCTCTACTTCGCTTTCCCACTGACACTTTAAACATACCCAAAACAGAACTTATCTTCCCACACAAACCCTATCCTCCCCTTGTCTTTCCCATCATTGTAGACACCACCACTATCCTCCAACTCACAAGCCAGTAACCTTAGCATTATCCTAGACTCATCTCTCTCATTCAACCCACATATTCCATCAGTCACCAAATCCTGTCAGTTCTACCTTCAAAACATCATTAAAATCCGCCCTTTGTTCTCCAAACTGCTAAAATACTGATTCAAACAATTATCCTATCCCCTCCTTGACTTCTGTAACAGCCTCCTTATGACCTTCCTGCCTCCCATCTCTCCCCACTTCAATCCATACTTCAATCTGTTGTTTGGGTCATATTTCTACTACCCAAGTGCTTAGATGATGTAGAAATGCTTAAGTGATAGTTGGGTGGAAGAACTTTCATTCTAACTGATTCTTCCACTTTCATTCTCTTCCCATCATACACTGTCGAGTCGTCTCTGAGCCATAGTGACATCATGGACACATCTCTCCCAGAACGCCGCACCTCCAATTTCATTCTAATTGTTTTTAATGTAATCCTAAAGCCTATATGTTGTTCTGTAGCATGCTGACTTCCTCTTCCAAAAGTAACTAGAATTTAATTATGGTACTTAAGTGTGCCAAACACTGTTCTAAGCACTGGGGTAGTACAAGTTAATCAGGTTGGACACAGTCCCTGTCCCACACTGGGCTCACACACTTAATCCCCATTTTTTACAGATGAAGTAACTGAGGCACAGAGAAGTTAAGTGACTTTCCAAAGGTCACATAGCCAACATTTGGAGAGCCGGGATTAGAATCCATTACCTTCTGACTCTCAGGCCCCTGGTCTATCCACTGCGCCATACTCCTTCCCATCAGTCTCCCGTCACCAAAGTCACTTGGGATGACTTGGCCATGGAAGACCTTTGTCTAGTTTGGGGATCTATAATACACTCCTTTCATAACATAGCCCTTATTCATGTCACCAGAAGAGCAAAACATAGTAGTAAACAATAGATAAGGATTTGTGAACAGCAAATTGTGACCATTTTATATAATCTCCTGTATTACATAGTATCTTCACCGATGAACTGGACAAGTGAATACGGCTTTGCCCACTCTATTATTAGGTGGGTACATGACAAGCTTGAAGACTGCCCACAGTAGGTAGTCATCAATGGCTCACTTGCCCAAAGTGGGTAGTAGTCATCAGTGACTCAACTGGGGTGTTGGAGAAGCATACTGGAGCTTCCCAAAGATTCATCCTGGGAATGGGTCTAATCAGTACCTTCATTATATCCTGGATAAAAGAACTAAGACCATACCAAATTTTCAGATGACACTAAACTGGACAGACCTGTTGGCTTACCCTTTGGAACACATGAATAGAATTCAGAGAGACTTAGATAATATTAATAACAATAATGGTCTTTGTTAAGCACTTACTATGTACCAAGCACTGTTCTAAGTGCTGGGGTAGATACAAGGTATTCAGGTTGCCCAACGTGGGCCTCCCAGTCTTACTCCCCATTTTACAGATGAGGTAACTGAGGCACAGAGAAGTTGTGACTTGCCCAAAGTCACACAGCTGACAAGTAGCAGGGCCAGCATTAAAACCCACAACCTCTGGCTACCAAGCCTGTGCTCTTTCCACGAAGCCACACTGCTAAAAAATGGTTCTTCAAAAATAGGATGAAAATTAATAGGGACACATGCACAGTACTTGCTTCTTGGGAGGAAAAGCAAACACCATTAATTTTAGGATGAAGAGAAATGTATAACTGAGCACAAATACCACAGGAAAAACCCTGCATGATGAAGGATGTATTAACAGAAGTGTTGCATGCAAAATTTGGGAAGTGAGCCTTCTGCCGAATTCTCCATTGGTCACACTTATATTTGAGCACTGTGTCTACTTCTAATGCACTTTAAAACAGGGCATAAACAAATTCAAGAGACTCAAAAGAAGAGTAACCAGTTGATATCTCTAAGTCCTTTTCCGTTATAATGATCTTTTTGACCGGGGAATTTTAGGAACTCTTCTTTGTTTTTTTCCATCTTGGCACATATTCAATTATACAAGTATAGACAGCAATCTCTCACAAACCAGACATCCTGTGGCAATCCCCATCAGAAGTCTGAATATATGCGGGATGAAGAAAGGTCCTGGTCTAAATTCGCACATGAACACTGGTTATATCAGCAGGAGGCAAGCATTTTTTTTTATTCCTTTTTTGGTCATATTCTTCATAGGGAAACCAATATTAGGTAGCATATTAACAAATTTCTTAGTTCACCACAAGTACTCCAACATCAAGATATTAGTCTTGTCTTGTGCTGTCAAGTCATTTCCAACCCACAGCAACTCCTTGGACACATCTCTCCCAGACCGCCCCATTGCCATTTCCTATCGTTCTAGTAGTGTATCCATGGAGTTTTCTTGGTAAAATTACAGCACTGGTTTACCATTGCCTTCTCGCAGTAAACCTGAGTTTCCACCCTCGACTCTTTCCCATGCCTCTGCTGCCCAGCACAGGTGAGTTATGACTTGTAGCAGATTGCTTTCCACTCGCTAGCCACTGCCCAAGCTAGGAATGGAATCGGTATGCTTCTGCTTGACTTTCCCTCCTGTAGCTGAGACTGGTAGAGTACTGGAAACTCTGCAGGTGCGATCCTGAGAGGGGGCAAGATATTAGTAGCAGAAAACAAGTAGCCTTTCCTTTTACTCCCCTTTTTCTCCCTTTTATCATCTCTTCCTTCTCCCTCTGTCCCCATCTATCAATTTGCCTTGGTCTTACATTCCCTGAGGCCCCAAACCTCTGATCCAGTTCTGCTGTTTCTCCCTCCCCAACCCTGGGACCAGAGTCCATGGGGGAGAAGATGGTACTGGGGTTCTTATGACTGGGCGGCCCAAGGTGTTTGTTTGGTGCCTAAACATGGCTATTCTTTCCTTTTCTTCCTGTCACCAGAGTCTGGCAACCAATCAGTGAGTATTTATTGAGCATTTTACTCACTGTAGTTAGTGCTTGGGACAGTACAATACAACAGAGTTGGTAGACACCATTCCCTAGCTTGGCAATCCTAATTTCTTTCTGTCAGGTTCCTAGGCCTCTTTGGGCCAGCAACTGAGATTTCTGGCACTCAGTCCTGGAGGGCTGGGGTAGAGACATGTCAAGAGACCCAAGACTGCATGAGGCCAAGTCTGTTGTGGGACAGCTAGGAGCAACAGTTGATATCATGGAGCCCATCATTCTCTCTGGGGATTTCACTTACATTTAAACAAAACAACTTGTAGGGAATGGCAGGGTCTGATTAGGTCAGCAGGTTGAAAATCTTTTGTACAGAACACTCATTTTTCTTAACTTTCCTTAGTATTTGCAATATACCAGCCCAAACTTCAACAGCAAATAAATCAATGGTATTTACGGAGTACTTATTGTGTGCAGCACTCTATTAAGAGCTTGAGAGGCTATGCTCAGGTATTGGGAGATGATCTCTGACCTTAAGGAGCTTATTGCCTAGAAGCAGCATGGCCTAGTGGATAGATCATGGGCCCCGGAATCAAAGGACCTGGGTTCTAATCCCAGATCCATCATTTGTCTGCTGTGACCCTAGGCAAGTCAGCTACCTCAGCTACCTCATCTGCAGAAAGGGGATTCAATACCTGTTCTCCCTTCTACTGAGAATGAGCCCAATATGGGACCTGATTGTCTTGTGTCTACCCCAGGGCTTAGTGCAGTGCCTGGTACATAATAAGCACTTACACATGATTTTTTAAAAATTGCATTGTGATTTTTTTTTTTAACAAATGATTGACTCCAAAAGAGCCTCCTTTTGGACTGCCTCCAACTCAATGAAGTGGTGGCTTAATAAGGCTTGAGGATCGATTCTTGTTGACTACAACTGTATTCAAGTCTTAGAGTCTGTGTTTAATTCCCAGTTTCATATTCTTTCCCACCACTTAGGATAGTATTCTGCAAACAGTAAGCACTTCATAAATACTATCACCACCACTACTGAGGCTGGAACAACATTTCAGTAAAAACTACCAATTTCTGATAGAGCAGTCCTTCTCTAATGTCAATTAGTATGTCCTAAAATGTCAAAATGAATAAACAAAAATCAACATTTCAGTCAATCAATTGTATTTAATGAGCACTTTCTGTACTAAGCACTTGGGAGAGTACAATACATCAGAGATGGGTAGACATATTCCCTGCACACAGGAAACATAACTATTTCAATGAGAAATTCAATAATACATTATATTTTTGGAGACCATGCTTGTGATTTTTTTTATGCCATGATGTTTCTTGGAGTGTTTGCTGTACACTGAGATACTGAATACATCATTTTTATACTTGGATTCCCCCTTCTCTTCCCCTACCTTAAATATATACATGCATACACAGTACTATATTGCATACCAATTTTCTGGAACACACCAAACTCATATGCCTCATGTTGTGAGTTCATATTTCACTTATACACTGCATTCTAGCTTTGTGGACCAAGGGAGGAACCACATAGTAGTCTCTGCCTATCACTGCTGAATGTGAATGTTCACAATACCACAATTCTCACTGTGAGAATCTCAATCCATCCCCCAAACTAAATTTCTTGGCTACTCCATTGTACTTCAGAGCTGAAGTAGCATTTAGAGAAGCAACGTGGCTCAGTGGAAAGAGCCTGGGCTTGGGAGTCTGAGGTCATGGGTTCAAATCCCAGCTCTGCCACTTGTCAGCTGAGGGACTCTGGGCAAGTCACTTAATTTCTCTGTGCCTCAGTTCCTTCATCTGTAAAATGCGGATTAACTGTGAGTCTCAGGTGGGACAACCTGATTACCCTATATCTACCCCAGCACTCAGAACAGTGCTCTGCACATAGTAAGCGCTTAACAAATACCAACATTATTATTATTTTGTTTCATGTGATCATACAATCTCTTTGCTCTTCCTTGAATCACTGACTCTACCAATAGAGCTCTTTCTTGAGTTTGATTCTCAATCTAAATGTTCAGCCCTTTCTGCATTTTTGTCTGGCTAATAAAAATAGTGGCATTTTCTAGGCACTTACTAGGCATCAAGCCCTGTCCATAGCTCTGGGGTAGATACAAGTTAATCATGTCAGACACATCCCCTGTCCCTTACAGGGCTCACAGTCGAAGTAGGATGGCTTGCGGGTGTTGAATCCCCATTTTAGAGATGAGGAAACGGAGGCACAGAGAAGTCAAATGACTTGCCCAAGGTCACACAACAGGCAAGTGGCAGAGTTAGGATTAGAACCCAGGTCCCCTAATATCTAGGCCTAGGGTCTTTCCAGTAGGCCATATATAGAACAACATTATAGCACTTCAGGGAAAGTTTGCTGCAGGAGGTTTCTCTCTACTAGATACACTCTCAATTTATAAAGGCCATAAATCCTGGCCAGGAATGATGGACCTTCTCTATTAGCAAGTCTGTCCAACAAAACCACTGTCTCTAAGGAAGTCAATATTATTTTTTGCTTCTTCATGGGTGACATTTCGCTTTATGAACCATTTCATCTTGATGTATCACTTTTAGAACCATTTCCTCTTGATGTTCGTCAGGGCTCATGGTAAGCATTTATTAATGGCAACATATAGCTGGTAAAGTCAAGAAGCTGTGATACTGAGACAATATCCACTCTTACACACAGCATGTTGCAAAAATTGCGTGGGGGAGAGAAACCAACTCAGCTTAGATGCATCTACACACCTTAACAATTACACCTTATGTATTTTTATAATGCAGGCAATTGTGCAAAAAAGTGTAAACTGAGGCCTAACTAATGAAGAAAAGAAATCAATGCCCTAAATAAATTTCAAATGCAATGAATAAATCCATGAATGATTAGAAAATGCAATCACATTTTACTAATGAGGGTCAGAACACACAATTTCTGCATTTCTGCATTTTCTGAGCTTCTGAAAGCACACTATGGCAAATAAAAAATGCAGTTTGCAAGAGTGTACTACTTACAATTTTTGATTGTTGGCATTATACTACCACTTTTAGACCTGAGGATATCCCCACCTGAGAGTTGCATAAGCAGATTTACTTAGGGAGAAAAGGGACACATTGTTTCAAATTGGTAAAAGCACTAAAAATAAGTAATATTGCTCTTCCCAGCCCTCTGTTAGTTCAAACATATTTCAAAACTGTGACTGTGTCCCAATCCAAGAGTTGTACTCTCTACAAGGGACAGAGGGATGTAGGCCATTTTTGCTTCCGTTTTCAATATTTACTTGACTTAGTCTGCAGAAAGAAGACGGGAATAATTCCTACACTCATGGCAAAAGGAGCCAATTATCTTGTTCATGAGAGTACCTCAGGCTCTGAATCCAAATGCTAAAGAACACCACATATGATGTTGAGAGGGATGGCTGAAGTAACCACCTACTAAAAGAAACCAGCCTTTCTTACCGAGCACACAATAGCTGAGAAGAATTTTCAGAGGCTGCATCACCCAGATATCAATTTGTAAGACTATTTCAAAGATCATCTAGATATCAATTTACATCAATGCAATAACCACATAGGTAGACAATCCATAGTATTTACTGAGGGCCTGTGTGCAGAGCACTTTACCAAGCTCTTGGGAGAATGAAATAGATCTAAAAGTCACAATTCATGCCCAAGGGAGTTTATAATGCAAAGGGACAAACACACACAACAAATTACAGTTAGGAGGAAGAAGTGTCTAAATACCACAGCATATAAAATGGTATGTACAAAAGTGCAGTGGGAGGCTGAGACGCAAATGCTGAGATTGACAGTTGGAAATACATAATCTGAGATGATAAATTAATAGGGGAATGTTTCCTGGTTGAGGTGAGAATTAAGAAGTGTTGTGAATAAAGGGGAGCTGAAGACTGGTTTTGAAGGGAGGGAAAATTCTGGGAAAGAGAAGAATGGGCCTGAGGGGCAGGAGGAGGAAGAATTGGAAATAAGGATGATGAGCTTGAGAGTAATGGAGGCCAACCTGGGTGGAGTAGCAGGATCAAGCAATTGTATTTACTGACTACTTACAGTGGGCAGAGCAATAAAACTAACCACTCAGAAGAAGAGAGAATATAAATAAGGAAGAATTCAATAGACAGGAACTTCTGCTTGGCTCAGAGAGGAGTAAGTACCCTTTGAAAATCTTTGAGGATTGGGCAGGTGTCAATCTGTTGAGCACTTACTCTGTTCAGAGCACTGTACTAAGCACTTGGGAGAATACAAAAGACTTGATAGACATGTTCCCTACCCATAAGGAGCTTGCAGTCTAGAATCCAGATGTGTGCGGGATCAATATTTTACAAAGTTGACCTGAACAGCAGGGTTAAGTGCAAACTGGACAGGGGTGAGGTTGGAGGCAGGGAGTCCAGTGGGGAGGCTGATAAATAGTTTAGCAGGAACATAAAGAGCATCTGTCACCATTTCCAGAATTCACCTCTGCAGCAAATTTACTCCTTAGGAATACAACAAACTATGCAATATTAAAAAAAACACTTGGAAAGTTAAAGCCTTCAGTAAGAGAATCAAATTAATATTATCCAGAAATTATTAAAACAATAAATTTAAGTGGTACCTTTTTTGGAGAGAGGAAAAATACCACAAGAATGGAGGTACCAAAAATCATTATCACCAAATTATAAGGGACTCCATAACATGTTTTTCAGGCAGAGTGGCCTGAAGAGGAAAGAGCACGGGCTTGGGAATCAGAGGTTGTGGGTTCTAATCCCACTCCATCACTTATCAGCTGTGTGACTTTGGGCAAGTCACTTAACTTCTCTATGCTTCAGTTACCTCATCTGTAAAATGGGGATTAAGTCTGGGAGGCCCAAGTGGGACAACCTGATTACCTTATATCAACCCCAACTCTTAGAATAGTGCTTGGTACCTAGTAAGTGCTTAACAAGTGTCATTATTATTATTATTATTATTATTATTAATAACTTGGTTAATGTCTACTCTTTGTAAGGGTAAATGCATATTCTTGTCTCTGCAAGGTTCTTGGCATAAAACTTCCCTTTTTAAATCATTCGCTGACTCATGAAACACTCTCTCTTATGACCTGAAATCTGGGATTTACATGCCTCACTGTTTAAAGTTGCCTAGAGGAGGGATGTTGCTTCTGATCTTATTGGCATCCTGATGTCTCTGGACTTAGTGTGCTCAAACCATTTCTACGTTTCCCAGAAACGTGAGGACAAACAGATACTTAGGATCTAAAAATTACTCTCAAGAGAAAACAGATGTCTCTTTCCCCTTTCCCAGAAGTTCCATCTGTTCTAAACCCATTGGGAATTAAGATGACTTCCCAAACCAAGCAAGAAAAACATTTCACTCTTGTGAAACTGACTGGATTACTCCTACTATATAAACTGCACTGGGAAGGAGATGCAATTTGACAGTGCTGCATGGTCTAGTGGAAGGAGCACAGTCCTGAGAGTCAGAAGACATGGGTTCTAATCCCAGCTCTGCCACATGTCTTCTGTATAACCTTGGGCGAGTCGCTTCACTTTTCTGTGACTCAGTTACCTCATCTGTAAAATGAAGATTAAAACGTAAGCCTTGTGTGGGACAGGAACTGTGTCTAACCTGATCACCTTGTATCTACACCAGTGCTCAGAATGGTGCTTGGCACACAGTAAGGGCTTAACAATTACCACAATTATTATTATTATTATTATGATCCAGGTCATTGGAATTCTGGAGGCATGGATGTGTAAGCCACAGACTGGTAAAGAACAGCAATCTAACAACTAAATCCCGAGGCACCGGCATTATCAGCATTTCAGCACTATCAAATTTTGGCCTCTTTGACTTCAAGGCATTCAGTGAAATGAGGCTTAGGGAGGAAAACCAGAGAATCCCAAGATTTTGCTCACGGAGTTCAGAGACAGACTCTTTATTGGCCCAAATTTTGATGATGAAATAATACGTACTATAAGCTGCAACGACATACTGAGGAGTCTGAGGCTTAGCTACAGGAGAAATTGCCAGTTATAATCGGAAGAGAAACCTATCCATTTGGAACAAATCACAGATCGCTGCAACAGGCAAAATCTGTTTGTCTTTATTGTGGTCATTACTTTCCTCCTAGTTCCTTTTCCGAACTTTTAGGTGTGTTCTGATCAACACATTTGGCTATTTTTCATGATGCTATGTTAAAAGCATCCATCCAACATCTGGAAGAAATTACTACCACCAATTTAAGAGTCGTGCATCTGATCATGTTTATATAAAATTTGCATGGACTTCCTGAGTGTCTGAAAATATTTCTATAGTTTGTCATCTTCTCTTAACTCCATTACTCATTTTAGATGAACCAAGCATAGACTCTTCTTGGCTAGCCAAGAGGCTAGTTCAGATCTTCCAAAGGGGCCGATCTACAACCATTCTTTAACCCATGCTCTGTCATTTAGGACTAGAGATCAGATGCTTTAAGTTGGTATTATCAGTGCTACTCTCATTTGCTTTTTTCCTTTTTAGGTCCTCGGGCAGCTGTGTCCAACCCTTTCAGAATCCTAAAATATGTTCAAAACATCGCATGACTCTTTGGAACCTTTCTTCACCAGAGGGCCATATCAATGAGCTCAGGGAGTACTATGATGCTTTAATTAGATAGGAAACCTGACACATTCCATTCTAATACAGAAGAAAAGTAAGTCAAGAGAGTATTATCAAAGCTTCTTGAGATTTGTACCAAAGGAGAACTCCTTCTCCGCAAGCTTACCAGTTACAGAAACTGCTTTCTTCACCACCATCACTACTACCACCATATGGTATTTGTTAAGCGCGTACTACGTCCTGGAGTAGATATGAGGTAATCAGGTAGGACACAGTCCCCTGGCCCACATCCCATTTTACAGATGAAGGAACAGGCACAGAGAAGTTAAATGACTTGTCTAAGGTCATAGGGTAGACAGATGGGAGAGCCGGGACTAGACTCCCAGGACCTTCCGACTCCCAGTCCTGTGCTCTATCCACTTGGCCACACTGCTTTACCACATTTCTTTAGGGGGTGGGGCAGGAGGAATGAGGGAGAAAGATGGGGAACATGTCAGCACAGACAGGGTGTCACACCCAGGCCAAACTTCCAGGTCCTAGCTTGCCCGACAGGCTTGAGCCTAAATCCAGCTCTAAGTCATTTTACAGCTGCACCTGGGTGAGTCCAACCTGACTTCAGAGTGGATGGGAGAGGGAGAATGAGTACTTCAGGGATCGGGTGCATGAATAGGTGACACTGTGCATGCTTAATAAAGTAAGGGGGGTGAAAGTACCTGGGTTCTACACTCCCAGCTCCACCACTTGTCTGCTTGGTGATCTTGGGCAAGTCACTTAACTTCTGCATACTTCAGTTACCTCATCTATTAAATGGGGATTAAGCCCCTTGTGGGACACAGACTGTGATTATCTTATATCTACCCCAGTGTTTAGTACAGCTCTTGACACACAATAAGCACTTAAATACCATTTTAAAAAAAATGAAGGACCAGTGGGAATGGACCCACCACAGAGCTCAAGTGAGGATACCAGTATGGCCAGATGCCAGGGCTCATCTGAGTCATGCTCATTTGGAGCTGAATTCCAGTGTAGTTTCATATCCAAAACTCGGACTATTATTAATAACACAGTACCAGGTAAAAATGATTCTATTAGAACCAAAATGAGCCCCAGGGAACATAAATTGCTAGTTGCTAAGGCATTTTCCCAAATTTCCCATCCACCAAATCAACTAGAAAAGCTATTACACATTAATTTAATAAGACATTCCCATTTTTCAAACCACAAGTAGGGACAACAGTTAGTGCCTGGGTGTGGTATCTTGGTTTCACCTTAACCATCTCCATATGTATTTCTCAAGTCAAGTTTTACTGCTTAAATTAGCCTTTACAAGCACAAACCTAACTGGCAAGCAGGCACAAAAGCGGCATCTTGAAATTTCTTTGTAGGCCTCTCACAACACAGAATGCAGAGAGGTAAGTGTTCTGAAATCAAAGGATGTGAAGGCCATGCAAAGAAATACAGAACAAAGAAACTTGAAACTTAAGAGCAAATTTCCATGGTCCAAGAATAACTGGCTAGAATGAAAATGGAATTCTATTTATGTTTCAAGGAGGTATGTAGATTTGTAATTCTAAACACTGCCTGAGGAGAGAGGTATTGCTGGAATGCTCTTGGTGCTATCAAGAAGCTCTTTCACTAGTAATGTTTGCTCTTTTACTAACCTGTATATCAAAACAATACTCTCCTAACTACAGTTTACAGTCTTGGGGGACTTCAGGAGACAGGATGATCTAGTGGAAAAAACACAAATCTGGGAATCAAGAAGTTCTAATCTATGCTACGCTATTTGGGCAAGTCATTCAACATTCTTTGACTCAGTTTCCTCATTTGCAAAATGGGGGGAAAAGATTACCTCCTCCTCATCAATATTTATTGAGCACTTCCTTTATGCAGAGCACTGTACTACACACTTGGGAGAGTACAACAGATTTGACAGACAATACCTGCTTCTCTTATCCTTATTTCATTAGAATGTTGTAAGAATTAAAATGAGATGACTGATATGAGAAGACTGTGGAAAAATAAAAAAGTGCTTTGTAAATTCAAGGTAAACCAGTTCTCTTATAATATGTGGTTACATTTTTAATGAACACCACATTAAGCAAAATTTGTGTTTTAAAATGGCATGCCCTGTATGGACATTGAGCATAAACATACTACCATTTCTTTTGAAAATTGTTTTTGAAAACATTCTATTCAGACAGGTGCATGTTGTTGGTCAAACAGCAGCAGTTCAAAAAAGAGTGAAAAAACACTTGGAAGAACTCTATATATTTTACTCAGATATGTTCATAGGTATATATACACACACATGTGTATATATCAATCATTCAGTCAGTCAATTGCATTTATTGAATACTTACTGTGTGCAGAGCACTGTAATAAGTACTTCAGAAAGTACAGTACAACTATAAACAGTGACATTCCCTACCCACAACAAGTTTACAGTCTAAATGTGGGGGAGACAGACATCTATCCAAATAAATAAAAGTACATATTTGTATATAAGTGCTATGGGGCTGGGAGGTGGGGAAGAGCAAAGGGAGCAAGTCAGGGAGATTCAGAAGGGAGTGGAAGATGAGGAAAAGTTGGCTTAGTCTGGGAAGGCCTCTTGGATAAGGCTTTGAAGGAGGGGAGAGTAATTGTCCGTCAGATTTAAAGAGGGAGGGTGTTACAGGCCCGAGGCAGGATGTGGGCTAGGGGTCAGTGGTGAGACAGGCAAGATCCCGGCACAATGAGAATGTTAGCACTAGAGGAATGAAGCATGTGGGTTGGGCTGTAGAAGGAGAGAAGCAAGGAGGGGCCAAGATGGTGGACTGCTTTAAAGCCAATGGTAAGGAGTTTTTGTTTGATATGGATGGTCAACCACTGGAGTTTTTTGAGGAGGGGTGACATGTCGCGAACTCTTTTGTAGAAAAATGATCTGGGCAGAAAAGTGAAGTATGGACTGGAGTGGGGAGAGACAGGAGGCTGAGAGGTCAGCAAGAAGGCTGATGCAGTAATCCAGGTGGGACAGGATGAGTGACTTTATTAACATAGTAGCAGTTTGGATGGAGAGGAAAAGGCAGATTTTAGCGATATTGTGAAGGTGGGACCAACAGGATTTGGTGACGAATTAAATATGTGGATTGAATGACAGAGAGGAATCGAGGATAACAGCAAAGTTAGGGGCTTGTGAGACAGAAAGGATGGTGGTGTCATCTGCAGTGATGGGAAAGTCAGGGGGATGATGTGTTTAAAATCAGATACAACAAACAATACCTATTACTAGGCGCAACAGACAAAGAGCCTTGCAAAAGGTTCAGAAAAGAGTCACAGAGATGAACTGAAAAGTTGAAACGTTATATCTATCACTGAAGAAACTCTATGGCCCCAAACACACTTCTGACGCTCCACTGAAGACGATCAATGGAAGCCCCCCTCAGCACAGACTACACAAATGGCAAAGACAATACAATGAACTCCTGTACATGCCTTCCACCACTAAGAAGAGCCTCCAAAGTATAGAAAATAGGCCAGAATGTGGAGACATGGTCTACACTTTTGAACAAGTAGCCTCTGCAGTCAAATCCATTGAAAAAGAATGATCACTTAGATTTGATGCCATTCCCCCATGCATTTTTTGCAAAGACATCTCAGACATCTGAATAAGCTTTTCTTCAATGTGTGGATCACTGAAAAACCACCATAAGACTCCAAAGAAGCCACAGTAATTGCCATCTTCAAGGAAGGAAGGAAAGAAAATTGAAAACTTCAGGAAAATCTCCTTATTCTCCACCACTGACAATAGTCTAGCCAATATTCTGAACACACTACTGTCTTTTCTGAAAGATCTTGAGAGAGGGTAATTCCACATATTGATGTTTTGGTTTTTTTAAAGTGCGTGGTTAGACCCTAAACTTACAATTGAGCTACAATCCCACATGGGGAAGATATTTTATCCCCATTTTACAGATGAAGTTAAGTAACTTCCCTAGGGTCATACAGCAGCAAGTGATAGAGCCGGGGCTAGAATTTATGTCTCCTAAATTCCAGTCTTGTACTTTTTCCTCTACGCTACGTGCCATCTGATCCCAGTATTTTTCTTACTTTGGTGAACAAGCTGGTCTTCCTTATGTCCACCTGAAACCTATGTTACTCAAATTCAGTTTCATTTTCACTTGCTCACTTCCATAGACATGCACAACACCTGGCCACCGAAGAGTTCCTTCATACACACTTGTGCTTTCCTTTCTCAAGGCTAAAATAAATCAATCATTTTAACATTTCTTCCCAGGACTCATTTTCCATTCCTTTAATTATTCTGTTACTTTTTCCTGTTCCTTCTTTTTTCATCTTGTTTCATTCCATTGTATTTATTGAGCACTTACTGCATGCAGAGCACTGTACTAAGTGTTTAAAATGTGGTGGTCCAAGCTGGACAGAGAACTCAAATGAGAACCTGAACAGTACAACGTAGCAGAAAGATATTTGCTTACTGAGGCCTGTTCTACTCTCTATTGTTATATGGTGATTTCATAGAAGCTTTTTTCTAATGGGCTGGGTCCTCCTCAGTTTGTGATCACTATATAACTCTTAGTGTAAACTAGAATTCCTTTGTCTCCTCAGGTAGAATCCCCAAAATTACATTCAGAGGCATCAACTGAAAATAATTTGGCCAAGAAATTTTCATATCTATCTTCAGGCTACTAGTGATCCTCTAATTTGAAGGACAAATGCTTTGAAGACATAAGAGGAGTTACCAGCCACTTGCTACCAAGAGCCTCAAATTAGTTAATGAAGCCAAATTTGCCTCAGGGTTGGGCCATTATCCAGCAAACGGCCTCCCCCTAGAACTGGTTTCTGGGGAGAACAGAAAACAACTTGCTCATACTGCCATTATGGGTGTGAGTTACTAACTACAATTCCTTCTTGAAAATCCAGACATCACATCTGGGGCTCAGATTTAGATGCCCAAACCCCTAGTGTCTGTGTGTGTTACAGGAATCTAAAAGTGTCATTCATCAAGTATTATCCAACAAGCACTAGCAGTTTTTTTGTTCCAAATGTAAAGTGTAAGGGGAGTCAGCCTTCCCTCCGCCACACCTAATCCATTTTGTGCTCAAAGTAGCTATCATTTATTTTGAATTGAGAGTAATCTGGAGCTACGAAAGATACTCTGTGTCTTTCTTGTAGAAACTCCTTTCCACATCTGGCAGGAAGTTGAAACAGCTTTTCTCTCGACCCACTGAGTCGAATGGAAAGGGGCCGGGGCCAGCAGCAGTGAATTCTGTGGGTGGGAAACATCCGACGAGGCCTGATGGAGTTTTTTTCGTGATGGGGTTGGCAACCCCGTTTGGAGGAAACTTGGGGCGCAGCCGCGAGGAGGACAAAATATGAATTTGGCCAGGGAGTCCTGGCAGAGGCGCTTACCTCCTCTGAAGTCCACCGCCGTCTGGCTGAAGGCCAGGTGTCCACCAGGCTGCCATCCCTTGTGAGGGAGAGGGAAGCATTGCTGAGCCCCAGAGGTTCTTCTAAGGGCAAGTTCTGACTGCAAGCTGGCCCAAAGGTCCCTGCAATCAAAGAGATCATTGTGGTTTTGCATTTAGCGCATTTATGCCGACTCTCTCTCTCTCTCTCCCAGGAATGGGTTTGTCAGCCTCTGAAGAGGCTTGAATAGCAGTAGTCAAGAGGCTGGGATCACATCTCTATTTGTGTCTGAACTGGAGCAGTAAGAAGACAATGTAGCAAAGGCCGGTAAATATGAGTGATAACCTCTTTTTGCCGAACAGTGCCAACTTCCTCACATAGTTTTATACTCAACCTCAGAGAACCGAAGCACCTGCCTACAGTGAGGCCTTCTTCAGGCCACCAGTAGCTCCTGGGAAACCACCAAGTCACAGCATCTCTTCTGGCCTGGAGGAATGGATCAGGTCACCTGTGACACACTCAATATCAGCTGCTCAAAAGCCATTCTCTGGAGGGATACCTATTGCTCTCGACCTCATGTGATTAATTTCTCTAAGCACTAGTCAATCATATTAATCCTTTCCAGAGCATTCATGCCACAAATTCCAATTATAAGTATTAGTGAATGCCATCTTCCAAGAAATAAAGATCTCAGTCCAAAACCCAATATAAAACTCAGGCAGGTATGATGTATTAAACATTCAGGGCCCTGTGTTGTGTACTAATAACTCTTCATATATTACAGATTATTCAAATTGCTCTCAATGATATTTGAGTCTCTTAAAAACTATGGCCCAAAAGAATGACCTGGTGTCACAGTTCAAACGTCTTCCATTCTTCTTACACAATCTTCAAGGCAAGAATATGCTTTCTATTCTGCATATTACTTCATCTAAGTGCTGGGGTAGATACAAGTTAATCAGGTTGGACGCAGTCCCTGTCCAACATGCGGCTCACAGTCTTAATCTCCATTTTACAGATGAGCTAACGGAGGCATAGGGCAGTGAAGCGACTTGGCCAAGGTGACAAAGCAGACAGGTGGCAGGGCCAGGATCCCAGCCCAGATCCTTCTGACGTTCAGGCCTGTGCTCTATCCACTAGGCCACGTTGATTAGCCTGAAGATCCGCGTCAGGGGACTGAACATTCAGAAGCACAGCTAGTGCTGGTTGCAGCTGCTCCTACCAGGCTCGGGCCCAGTCTTGATGTGCTCATTCACCTCTCCATATGCTGCTGTTCTCTGTTGTGGCATGCCGGATGTTTGCTAAATATGACTGAGGCTACCAAGCTGGAGGCACCACAGGTGGAAGCAAGGTGCAATGGCTAAATTGCTTCTGAGGATGAATCCAGCATACAAGCCATACTTTGCTGGCCCCTGACCTAGACGGAGCTGCCTCGGCCATGCTGATGGAATTTCAGTCCTTCAGAACGAAATGGAGACAAAGGCCACTCGACGAGTGCTTTATTAAAAAAGCTATGTGAAAGGATAAAAAGGCTAACTGACCGTGCTGTTATGTGCATTTATAGGCCCTTGTTTCCTTCACATATAATATTAATGGACAGCAAGGTAATAAAGGAATTACCTTCCATTTATCCCAAAGGGCATAGAAAAACACAAAAAAGCATGTTTTATTCTCCATAAAAGCATGGTACTTCCATAAGTGGAACGCTATGTACGGTTCCAACTGCAGCATCTTAGGAAGGACAGAATAAAGCTGCAGATGGAACAGAGAAGGGCAGCCAAGATATTTAGTGAGATAGATAAACTTGCATACTAGATAGATTAGGGCTTTTCAGTTTGGAAAGACAAAGGCTGGGAGAGACATGAGTGAGAACTACAAAATTAAGAAGGATGTCAATGGGGTATCCGATGATGGGACTTTTGATAAGGTCTTATATTCTGAGATACCCTGGGATGTAAAGTGTGGATACTCAGGGCCCAAAACACCCTTGGAGTTATTTGGAATCCAGGTCATACACTCTTCAATGTAAACTCAACAGGTCTCAAATCAATCTGTTCCAAAGGATGTTAGAAACATTTCAATTCTCATCCAATTTCTCCACGCTCTGGGAAATACTCTGATTCCATCACTGGTGTCAGCAGCATTTACTTGGGATGTAGTGTGTGTGTAGGAATATACGTATTAGAAGGAAAAGATGAGAGTCCCTTCAGGGCAATCTAAAGGATCATTATGATTTCCTTTCTATCCACTTCCTGCTTCCCGTCTCTTCAGGCCATCCTATGTACTAACAAAGTATAATATTTTTAAATCCAATCAATAGTAATGGCATTTATTAAGTGCCTGGTGTGTGCAGAGCACTGTAATAGGTATTGGAAGCAAACACAGGTGAGCAGATAGATGCAATCTCTGGCGCCAAGCAGCTCACAAGCTAAAACTCATGAGGGGAAAGGGGACTGGTAACAGACATGAAGAGAATGAAAAATAATAAAAACTTAAAACCATTAAGAGAAAGGGATAATTGTAAATACTAAGAACAAATAAAAGCAATAGGGCACCGGGCTTTGGGCGGCAGTGTTTCAAGGTCCTCGTGTCTCATCATTCGCCTTCTCCAAAATCGCCAATTGCTCCCCAGTAAATTTCATATTGAACAAAATAAACTCCTTACCAGCTGGTTCAAGGTCTCCAAGGGGGGCTGCCTCAAAGTGATCTGCTCTCATCTCCTGGTATACCCTATTTAGCACCCTTTGCTCCTCCCAAGCAAATTTGGAAACTGCTTCTTTACCCACCTCTAAAGCACAGCTCTTGCCTTTCCCCACTTTGTGGAATTCCCTCCCATCCCACTAAATCAGATCCCACATCTCCTTTAAAGCCCTTCTAAAATTTCATGTGCACCCAGAAGTCTTCATGCTCCCATAAGTCTTCCCTAACAAAATCCTCACTTTCCTGGCCTTTTTCTTATGTTCTACCATTTCTCCTATCAGTATTTTAATACCCATTTCCCACTCCGGACGGCAAACTCCTTATAGGCAGGAATCTTGTCTATCAATTTTTTTGTATTGTGCTTGTCAGAGTGCTTAGTACAGTGATCTGGACACAGTAACTGCTCAATAAGTACCAATGATTGATCATTCACCAGATAAATACATGAGCTATGAGGTGGCTATTTGATTGCAAGCACCCTCGAGAAATGAAATTGTGATTTTTAATTCTTCTCTATGGTTCCCAGGTACTTGCTCAGGCATTCAAATGATTACTGATACTGAAACTGATTATAGGATCATGTGATATCAATCCACCTAAAAGAGTGACTAAGTGATTAGAACCAGTCCAAAACCATTCAGGCCTCTAATTTTATCAATTACATATTTACATGCCACCAATCAGTGATAAAAAAAAGACTCCAAGTCTCCAGTTTGGCTTGCCAGTCTCCAGAAGCAGTGTTTCATATAATATGTAAACTCTGAAACATCATATTTATCAAGCACTTTATGCTACACACAAGATTAGTTGAAATATAACCACATAAGATACAGTTCCTACTCACATTGGGCTCACGATCTAAATGAGAGGGAGAGCAAGTATCTTATATCCATCTGTCAGATGAGGAAACTGAGGAAGAAAGAGATTAAATGGCTTCCTTACGGTTACCCCCCTGGCCAGAAACCAGGTTCCTAACTCCCAGATCTGTCCACTAGAATACATTGCCTCCCTACACTTATTTGACAAGAACTAAATACCAAATCCTGGGGCAGAAAATTCAAATATCACAGGTTATCAAAACATGCATATGAATATTAACCTATAATATTAACCACAGAAATCTAAAGTAATTATTTACAAGCAAGGCAATGAAGAATCAGAATAACAGAAAAAAAAATCAATCTGAAATTTCTGGACTTTATCAAATCCCTACACAGTGCAGTTGGAAGTCTAAACAGGTACATACATATTTAGGGAAGCAGAGTTTTAAAAGCAAGGAGGGATTAGGGAAGAATCAATGAACAGGGACCTAGAGCTATGGCCTTTTGTAAATGGAATTAGATTCCTTAACCAGCAACACCTAGACCCTTTGTTAAATGTGACCTTTTCTTCCTCCAAAGACCTTCCAAAATATCACAAACAGGGCACCCTCTGCCTGACTGCCAATTTTTCAAATGGAGGAAAGAGAGACAGTACAGGGTGAAAGTTTCCCTCCATTTCCAAACTTCAGCCACCTGAGAGCCAAGATGCATCTTAGAACCTTCTCAATCTTGGAATACTCAATCTGCTTTCATTATCCTCTGAGGTAGCAAAACAACAACAGTAAAGGCATTTTAAAATCTCATTTAAGGGGATGAATGCAAAGAAATTCAGCATTTCATCCAAAAAGAGGTGGCATAAAAACCAAAGATTTACAGAAGACACATGAATTTGAGTAGACAGATGAAAAATAAATGTAACTTGATTAACTTAAAGTAGAGGAAAGGGCTTCCTTAAAAAAAACACAGCTAAAAAGTCTAGTACTCGGAAGAAAACAATCAGCGATTCTAACTTCTCTGACTTAGGTCTACAGCTAGCCAGAGGGGCTATGCTTGGAAGTAAACCGACCTTCAATTTGAAAAAGAGTTTGGGTCCAAGGCTTTCCATGCATACAAATATATGACTCAGCCGGACCACCCTTCCACCCCCTCACCACACAAGCACTATAATACCATACCACAATAGCCTCATTTTAAAATTGAAAGATATACAAATACACAAATACACAAATCCTATATAGGATATATATTTTACATATATATGGTAACTGTGGTATTTGTTAAGGACTTACTATATGCCAACCACTGTAATAAGCACTGGGGTATATACAAGATAATCAGGTCCCAGATGGGGCTCACAGTCTCAGTAGGAGGGAGAAATGGTACTGAATCTTCACTCTGCAGATGAGGGAACTGAGAAATGAAGTGACTTGCCCAAGGTCACCTACCAGGCAACTGGAAGAGCCGGAATTAGAGTGCAGGTCCTCTGTTTCCCGGTTCCGTGCTCTTTGACTAGGCAACACAGCTTCCCTATATATTTATAATTATATGTAATATATAGTTCACAACATCCCAACCATGACTACCCCAACATCTATTCAGTACTTAAGTATGTTATTCCTCTCCCCAGCCACTACGTACGTTTACATATTTTTAGTTACATATTTATTAAATTGTACATTTGGCTATTTCATTCTAATATATTTGTACTCTAGAGCCGGTCTTACCCATCCAGACAACCTGGTGGTTTGCCCCAAGGTCAAAGACTTTGTCTGGGCTTTGGAGCTGGAACAGTGACTTTGTAACCAGTCACTAAGCCACTCCTTAGTGGCTTAGCCACTAAGCCACTGAGCCAGGGCTCATTTCAAGCAGCAGTAGTTCTTGATAATTATAATAATAAGACGATGGTGGTATTTGTTAAGCATTTACTATGTGTGAAGTACTGTTCTAAACACTGGAATAGACACAAGTGAATCAGGTTGGATACAGTCACTGTCCCACATGGGGGTCACAGCCTTAATCCCCATTTTACAGATGAGGTCACTGAGCCCAGAGAAGCAAAGTGACTTGCCCAAGGTCACACAGTAGACAGAAGGCCTGACTCCCAGGCCCGTGCTCTATCCCCTAGGCCAGGTTGCTTCTCTTGATCACCTGGCCCCTCCTGGGCCAGCACTTAAGTGACTGCTGCACAGAAGTATAGCATCAACGTTTAATCTCCTCTCTCCTCTGCATCAGTTTTCCTTTCACTCCTCTATCACTCTCATCCACAAGGAACCCCTAACTCCACCACCATGAATCCGCATGCCCCAAGACCCCACAAATCCTTAACGTAGTCCTGGCCTCTCCTCATTCCCCTCCTTCCAGGACCATAGGTCCAGAGGGAGTGAGCAGTGGGACTGTAGGGAGAATCACCCCTACAGTAGCCACTTGCCTCCAATGTGGCCCAACCTCATCCTTCTCCGCTCTTCCACGATTACTCCCACCATTCCTCTGGATGCTCTCCTCCGCCACTGAGGTGGGAAATATATCCTGCGGGTGGGGAGGGGGTGAAGGGGGAAGGGGGTTAATACTAGTACTTACTATGTGCCAAATACTGTACTAAGTATAGGGGTAGATCCAAACTAATCAGGCTGGACACAGTCCACGTCCCTCATGGGGCTCACAGTCTCAATCCCCATTTTACAGATGAGGTAACTGAGGCAGAGAAAAGCTAAGTGATTTGTCCAAGGTCACACAGCAGACAAGTGGCAGATCTGGAAATAGAACCCAGGTCCTTCTGACTCCTGGGCCCATCCTCTTTCCACTAGGCCATGCTGCTTTTCAAGGGTTCACATTCTGAGCACTTCCAAGTGCTTTACAAATGGAAGCCCACCCTTCACAGCAAGTGACGAGACTGGAAGGTGATTAATGGTACTGTCCTCATTTCACCCCCGGGAAATACAAATATAATGAAGGAAAATGATAGGCCCCATGTCACCCAAGTTACAAGCACACATGGGAAACCAAAAAGGAATCAAGAGTCCATCTTATCTACCAAGTGATGCTTCCATATTCTAGGACACGGCCTTCACCACCACCACCTGTCATACTTAAATATGGGATTCCTAAAAAGAATCACAAAAAATGAGGTCCTGGAACCATCAATCCAGTTTCAATACAATGCTTGCCACTTTAGCTGCCAGGACATGTCGGGTGAATGAGCTGACAGCAGGTTTTTCAAACAGCTGCTCTACGGAGAGTTGAAATGTGGAAACCATAACTATGGAGGGCAGAAGAAATGTTTAAAGACAAAAAGAAGCAAAACCTCAATGTGCCACACCAATGGAGAGTTGGGGCACATCAGCAGATGACCGACCAGCTTAACATACATGAATTAGAAAAAGGGTGATCACTTTCAAAGAGAGGCTTCAAAAAGATCACAGTACAAAAACCTCAATTCACAAGTATTTATTAAAAGCCTATATACTGAGACACTGTACTGGCTGCTTAGGAAAGTATCGTACTGAACATGATCCCTGCTCTCACGGAGCTTAAAGTCTAATGGGGAGACAGGAAGGCTAAACTATGCATATTCAATGGAAGCAGAAGGGAAAATGTAGCTATAATTTGTAACAGTAAGAGTATGGAAAAAAGAAATAAATAAGCAAATAAGAGAATAAAGAAATGGAGTTTGTAGGTGCTAAGTCTGGCTTTTAAGATGACAACACTATAGACTCTCGATAAATACCTCAGAAAGAATATTTTGTAGGGGATTGTCATTCATAAATCATGCTTACCAGCCACATTCACACACTAATAGAATAGCATAGTCTTTGAACCTAAAAGAAAATATATATTATATGCAGCATTGATCATACCAACATCTTGAAATAACACAGGCTCTTATGTACATATCTTTATATTATAAATTATATATTACTTATTCATAATAACGTCTGTCTCCCCCTCTTAACTGTAACCTTGTTATGTGCAGGGAAGCTGACTGCTAATTAATTGTATTACCTCTCAAGCGCTTAATACAGTGTTCTGCACAAAGTAAGTGCTCAAATATGATCTTTCAACTGAAGAACTCAAGCATGCATATGCAGACAAATACACATAAATTCATTAACTCATGCTGCAGTCACAACATCCCACTGTAGTACAGAAAATGGAGTATTATCTCCATTTTCTAGAATGGGAAAACCAGAGTTTACGGAAAAGCTAGTGATTTGCCCAAGGGCCCGGTCAAAGGCAGAGCCAGAACCACTAGTCCAGTGACAGATTAATAATCCTAAACTCCTCAATTTCTGATATCTTCTTTATACCAGTGTCCCTCTTGGGGTCAGCACGCCAATGAAATTGTAAAGAGGGTGGTCCAAAGATTTCTGCAGACTACCTGGGGAATTGGTGCCCTCCATTTATTTGCTGGAGTCCTCACAAGAGTTGTATAATGAAGTTTGAGTAACACCATCTTCCCCTCTCAGGCTCGCACCTGGAGAGTTTCCAGTACTCTACCAAACTTGTCTACGGGCGGAGAGTCAAGCAGAGACATACCCATTTCATTCCTAGCTTGGGCGGTGGCTAGCGAGTGGAAGGTAATCTGCTACAAGTCAAAACTCACCTGTGCTGGGCAGCTGCAACATGGGAGAGAGTCAAGGGTGGAGACTCGAGTTTACCGCGTGGAAGACGGCAATGGTAAACCACTTCCATATTTTTACCAAGAAAAGTCTTTGGATATACTACCAGAATGACTGCAGATGGAGGTGGGGCGTTCTGGGAGAGGTGTGTCCATGGAGTCACTATGGGTCGGAGGCGACTCAACAGCACGAGACAGACAACACTGTTTTATATTCATTCCCATACCAAAATCCCCAAAATCTACCTCAGTACTAATCAGGCACTACTAAGCTGCCAGTGTAATGGTCCAGGCTTAAAGAATTGTGCCATCACTACATCAATATTTGTTTCCATGGTATGGCACAGTCAGGGCCAGCTAAAGACATTTTGGAGCCTTAGGCCAAAGACAAAAGAGGTTTGGATGGAATTCTACCTCTATGCAAGAAACGGAAGTCGGAAGGACAAACAAGTTGCCTTTCTGGCCAATTGAGCTAGGTGGGAGCACCAACCTGGGGAACAGTTCCTATTCATTCATTCATTCAATTGCAGTAATTGAACGCTTACTGTGTGCAGAGCTTGGAAAGTACAATTCAGCAACAAACAGAGATAATCCCTACCCAACAATGGGCTCACAGTCTAGAAGGGGGGAGACAGACAACAGAACAAAATAAGACAAGTAGGCAGGCATCAATAGCAAGTCACTTTACTTGTTTACTCCTTACTAGAAAAAGAAAGAATATGATCTAATGACAGGCGGGTCCCTTTTTTTTTATAGCAGTAAGAGTAATAGTTGCGTTTTCTGAATGCCCACTAGACACAGTGCACTTACTAGGCTCTTGGGAAGTACAGAATAACAAAGTGACACATTCCCGGCCCACAGTGAGTTTACGCTCTAATGATGAAGGCAAATATAAAAATATTTACAACTAGAGCAGTCCAAGTAAGGAGGGTGTACAGAAATTCATTAGGGTTGCAGAGTCAACGAGGCACAGACCTTAACTATCACCAGAAGCTCTAACATTTCTTCCATCTTCGGGGTCAAAATGTCTTTAAAACAGGTGACCCATCCCTTAAGCATTAACATTCTTAATTTAGTGAAAACTCACAGGAAAGTGTCAAGTCTCTAAACTGCATAGCATACCCTAATTTATATTGTATAACGTGACTTGCATGCAATCTTTTATTGATTTTTAAGTTATGTCCAACGAGACAACATTCTCTAAACAGAAAACAGGGTCAATTTTCAAATACATATTGCATTATCTTCACCATGCTCTTTATGCTATTTGTTAAGCACTTACTACATGCCAGGCACTGTACTAAGTGCAGGAATAGATATATGCTAATCAGGTTGGACACAGTCCATGTCTTAATCCCCATTTTACTGATGAGGTAACTGAAGTACAAAGAAGTGACGTGACTAGTAAAAGGTCACACAGCAGACAAGTGGTACAGCTGGGATTAGAACCCAAGTCCTTCTGAGTCCCGGGCTCATGTTCTATCCACTGGCCATGCTGCTTCTCATTTGGTATTTCATTTTTGCAAAATGAATCGCACCAACCCCACCCAGACCCACAGACTCTCACAGTATCTAGTCTTGGCCTAAGGGCCCTGGGAGACCTAGATCTGCAGGCCTAGTGCCCATGTCAAATCTATTCCCCTTAGATTTGGTCCAGGTATAAAAAGCTGCCCTGCACTCTTAGTGGCTCCCTCTTCTGAACTAGTCCCAGGGGAAGAAGGGAATGACAATATGAAACATATTTATATTATTCCATTTTCTTTGAATTTTATTCCCCCATGAAACAGGGAAAAGGCCAAAGCAGTAAATCTTTTTTAAGGGTTCAAACTCTTATTTCCACCAAGTCAGGTCCAGACTGGTGAGCAAACTATGCCCATCACTTGGCTTCCTCCTGCCATCTTTGGTGGCCAGCACCCCTAGTCTCTCATCCCTCATCCTGCTCCTTTCCACGACACCTTCTACTCACTTCTTCTGATCTCTTGTTCTATAGTAACTCTCTTGACCTCTAAGGCCTTTCTGCCTTACTCTTATTACTCCTCCTCCCCTATTGTCTGTTGCCCCCAAACTGCCCTTTCGGCTTCACTTCCCTTTGACTTCCTTCCTTCATTTCACTACACTGATGCCTGCTTCTTCCAGGTATCAGCATGAGGTGGGAAAATAAGAGGTTTACTCCACCCTCTTGCCAAGCATCTTCACTAAAAAACAGTAACCGAATGGACCTAGCCAAAACACGTGTTGTCGGCTCAAAATTTCCACTCCAAAAGGAAAAGGGGGAGGAACCAGATCCCCTCCTTGGATGCAATGACCAAGAAGAATGCCAAATTGGGCCTCCTTAGAACTGAATCCTCACCCCAGCAAACCGAAAGTCTTCTATGAGGAGAACGGAAAGGGTAGCTAGCTGCCCCTGAGCTTATAATCAGTGGCTTTCCCGGTTCATTAGGTAACAGCAAGACAGCCTCTATGCCAGAGCCGCTGATCACCCAGCTGAGCACAGTGCTTCTGTCTCAGCTTGAACAATGAAGGAGATATACGTCTCGAAACAACAGTGGGGAAAGTTCAGCACCGGATCTGAGCATGTAGAATGTGAAGAACTTGAACAGCCCTTTCTACTACGGAAAAATGCAGCTTTAACGAGCCACAAGGGGCCCCAGATTTGAGTTCGTTCAACTGGAAATGTAGTATTGAAAGGGCTCAGCTTAGCTTTGCAACATCTACAGTTACCCAACTAAAGTGTTTCTGAAAATAAAGAGCAGCCTTTTGGGGTGACTTAAAAGAAGTTTTACTGCATTTAAAGAGACACTCGATTCCCCAAATCTCTCAACATTTTTGCTTTAAGCCAAATCTCTCAAAATTTTGCTTTAGGCATATCACAATGGAGGAGGAGGGGCAAAGATTAATGATGATGATCAATTCAGCATTTTTATCAACAAATCTCAGTATGCAGAACAAATCACTGGAGTTCCCAACACAATCAAAGAAAAATGAAGTTCCCTACACATTTTCTGAGAAGGTTTGTATCCCTGGTTCATGACTTTTTATTAGTAGAGTGTAAGATCCTAGTCAGAAAGTTGTTCCAGGGATCATATCTATCAACTGTGTTATGTTGCACTCGCCCAGTCACTTAGTACAGTGCTCTGCACACATCAAGCGCTCAAATATAATTGACTGATTAGTAAATATAATGCTTCAAAATCGGGTGATGATTACTCATTGATAAAATGTTTTTTTCACCCTCAACAATTCAAAGGCAATAAAAATTCCACTGAGATTCTGGGAATTGCTATCTTTCAACTCCAAAGGATTTGACCCAAAAATGATACATATTTAAGTTATTTACATTGAAAATTGTGAGACTATGTCCTCAAAGCCAGAAAGTGCCAAATCAGATAGGGTCACAGTTCAAAACATTTCCCCATTCCTGAAAACCTGCTGCACTATCAGCAGCCTCCACATAAAACATTTTTTAGTCTCCGCTAAGTGAGTCACAAAGGAAGATGAAATAAAATTCTTACCTTCAGATAGGAACCATAATACTTGGTTACATACGGACTGTCACACTGACTCAGCACTGTGATTTCCTGCTGAATGTCCTCAATTTCATCTTCTGCTTCTTCCAGATCAATAATTTTTATAGCAACCACTTTCTGAGTTCGATTGTCAATACCTTTAAACACTTCACCAAAAGATCCCTTGCCAATTTTCTCCAGTTTTGTAAAGAGTTCTTCTGGATCTGCTTTTAGATTCTGTTGAAAAGCATGGGGAAAGGGGGAAAAAAATAGAACACTTCAATTACTGACTGCTGAAACTGAATTTTTTTTTAAATCACACACCTTATACATTCTTGAAAAACTATTCATCTATTTTGCTCAGTTACCACAGTCTCACTAGAGCTCTTGAGAATTGGGAATAAAAGTTTTAATCGTCTTCACAAATAAAACACACAGCTAGGAAATCAACTGTTAAAATAAACTTAATATGCTTAAAAGTACCCAAAGGAAGATTCACTACAAATTTTATTTGTAAGAATTATGGAAATAAAATAAGAAGATTTAGGGTAATCTCTTTCTAAAGCCCTGTGTCTAGTTAAGCAGAAAAGGCAGATATTCCAAGCATCTCAAAATGGACTGTTTTTCTAAACTAACTCAATACACTCTTTTCAAAGGTGAAAATATCCCAATGTTGGGAAATTGAATTCAGGGTATTTTCATTTATAGCTTCTTGCACCTAGTGCAAAGATCTATTTAGATCACAGGTAAGGATAACTCCCAGAAAGTCAAGGGTACTGAAAATTGTAAGCAGAATTTTCAAACTCTCTTGGCCAATGATCTGATCAAATAAAGCATTTTTTAAAAATTATTATTATTTCCATTACAAATTCAGGCAAGCAAGGGAAGACGACAGTACCACACTGATACCTACCAAATTATTAGTCATGTGACTTTTTCTAATAATAATAATATTAATGATAACAACAACAATTTCTTAAGCAAATGTTATGTCCCAGTCACTGCACTAGGCAGTGGGTTAGATACAGTGTAAGCCAATTGGACACAGTTCTTGTCTCACACAGGGTTTACAGTCGAAGAGATGGGAAAACAGGTGTCATCTCCATTTTTACAAATAAGGAAATAGAGGCATAGAGATGTTAAATGACTTGCTCAAGGAAAAGCCCTCTTTACCCCAACTCCCTCTCACTCCTGTGCCATCTAAGCACTTGGATCAATACCCTTGAAGCACTTGATATTCAGTCCACCCTCAGCCCCATGGCACTTATATACATAGCTGTAATTTATTTATATTTATGTCCGTCTCCGGTTCTAGACTGTAAGCTGGCTGTGAGCAGGGAATGTGTCTACCAACTTTGTTCTACTGCACTCTCCCAAGAGCTTAGTACAGTGCTTCGCACATATTACGGGCTCAATAAATATCATTGATTGTTTGAATGACTGACTGGCTGACTCCTTGGCCCAAGCTCTTTTCACTACACCAAATTTTAAAAGATTCAGGAAAATGCCATTTCAACATTAAACTAGGGCAGTAATAAAAGGCCACAGGAAGACCAGGGTCAGCAAAAGTGAACAAAAAACAAGCTTTTATGACTAAGCTACCTGAATACATTTAGTTCTAATGAGAAATAGGATTTAGAAGCACAGAAAATCACAGGACCAGTCTGACATTTTGAGTTCTTCAGTTAGTGGTAAATTTCCAGGGGCTTTAATTTGCAGTTTATAACACTGTCATCAACTACAGATTGCTTGAATGTTTAACTAGGTCTTTCTTGATATATCTAGCATATGTACCAGGTCAAATTGGAAACTCCCTGTCTTCATTTCCACTTGAAATCAATCAATCAATGGTATTCACTGAGCACTTACTGTGTGCAGATCACTGTACTATGTGCTTGGGAGAGAACAATATAACAGAGTTGGCAAACATGTTCCCTGTTCACCATGAGCTCTCCTGCCAATCCTAGAATTTCAGTTACTGGCCAGAAAACTCCATCTTCTATCATGAGAAAAAGGCCCACCAAGAATGGATATTGATTTCTGCAATTTATATATGATTTTACAAAGAGCTTCTTAATTGTGGTATGTGCCAAGCATTGTACTAAGTGTAGGATAGATATAGGATAATCAGGTTCCACTTGGGGCTCACAGTCTAAACAGAAAGGAGAATAAATATTGAATCCCCATTTTGCAGATGAGGGAACTGAGGCACAGAGAAGTTAAGTGACTTGGCCAAGGTCACACATCAAGTAAGTGGAAGACCCGGAATCAGAATCCAAATTCTCTGACTCCCAGGCTCACATTCGTTCAACTAGGCCACTCTGAATTATAAGGACTTGTCACCAGGAAGGTCTGGTGTGTTTTCCTTGGAAAATTTAAGCCTGGTGTCTCTAATTTTCTAATTTAAACAAAAAAATCCCCAAAACTAAGCTTATATCTCCCATGTCAACCCTTCTTATACAAACAACAGTTGAGTCTAATGTGAAATCCTCTACAGAAAGAGCAGTGAACAATGCAGTACCTCTTTTCCCTTCAGCAATTAAAAAAATCTTCATGCTGGCATTCTTCCCTCACTGAATTATTAACCAATTTGATTAGCGTCATCCTTCAGGCAGTTCAACTGGTTCATGTAAAGTAGGCCCCACCCTTCTGTGAGGACCCCTTGGATCCACCAGCTCCCAGATAGGGTGGCCATTCATCCGGTCATCCAGTTTTATGCTGGCAGTTCAGTTTCCAGCTGGCCTGCCCTCTCTGGTACCAAATTAGAACTGGATGCTTTAATTTTCACTTTTTAAGCACCCAGCTTCCCCTGGCCCCCGCTCCAGCTGCTAATTCCTCAGGGGAGCAGTGTGGCGTAATGGAAAGAGCATGGGCCTGGGAGTCAGAAGGACCTGGTCCTAATCCCAGCTCTGCTGCTTGTCTGTTGTGTGACCCTAGGCAAGTCACTTCACTTCTCTGAGCTTCAGTTACCTCATGTGTCAAATGGGGCTAAAAACTGTCCAACCCTGGAAGGACAGGGACCGTGTCCAACTGGAAAACCTTCTATCTTCTTCTCCAATGCTTAGTAGAGAGCCTGGCACATAGTAAGGGCTTAACAAATACCATTTTAAAAAAATCTCCAACTTGGCACTAGAGTTAATGTGGATGTGAGAAGAACTGCAAAATATCTAGAGCAAGTTTGGCGGGGGAGAGGGGAGGGATGGGGGGTGGGGGTAGAAGGTGAGTGGGAAGGGCTATTGTGGTCTCCTAGAGAATCACATAAAGGTTGACCAATCCCAAGCATACTTCTGCTGCATGTCCACTGAGTACATATTCATTCATTCATTCACTCAATCATATTTATTGAGCACTTACTGGGTGCAGAGCACTGTACTAAGTGCTTGGGAAAGTACAATACAACAATAAGCAGTGACATTCCCTGCCCACATTGAGCTCAGAGTCCAGAGTGGGGGAGACAGACATCAATACAAATAAATACAATTACAGATATAAGCGTAAGTGCTTTGGGGCTGGGAGAAGGGAAGCGCAAAGGGAGCAAGTCAGGGAGACGCAGAAGGGAGTGGGAGATGAGGAAAAGTGGAATTTAGTCTGGGATGGCCTCTAGGAGGAGATGTGCCTTCAACAAGGCTTTGAAGCAGGGGAGAGTGGTTGTCTTTCGGATTTGAGGAGAGAGGGTATACCAGGCCAGAGGCAGGACATGGGCCAAGGGTCGATGGCGAGACAGGAGAGATGGAGGCCCAGTGAGAACGTTAGCACTAGAGGAGTGAAGTGTGTGGGCTGGGTTGTAGATGGAGAGAAGTGAGGTGAGGTAGGAGGGGGCATGGTGATGGACTGCTTTAAAGCCAATAGAGAGGAGTTTTCATTTGATATGGAGGTGGATGGGTAACCACTGGAATGTTTTGAGGAGCTGGGTGGCTACAAATATGACATCACATTTGTCTCATTGTCTGGAATTCAAAAGGTCTCCCTTACTCCCATAGTGTCTCTACCCCAGGCAAGCCCCCAGAATTATTGGGGTGTAAATACCCTAACCACCCCAACTCTTACATTAAGGTGTCAGCTGGGAGGAAAAGGGGAGGGAGCCGATAACACCCCATTAAACTATAAATTTCCTGGGGGTAGGGATCATGTCTACCAACTCTACTCAAGCTCTTAGAACAGGGCTCTGCATACAGAAAGTACTCAATAAATACCACTGATTGAGTATTGTTGTTCTAAAGATGAACCTCTTGCTTTTCCTTCCTTGCAACAAATACCCAACTTTTCTAGAAGAAAGTCACACTCCCACCAACTGATAGCCTCAAACACCCAAAAAAAATGATTCTCCTCATTCAGCTACTGCACTTCCCTTTCTAAAGAAAAGTATTTTTTTTATGGTATTGGTAAGTGCTTAAGCACTTGCTATGTGTCAAGCACTGTTCTAGGCACTGGGGGAAATACAAATCAATCACAGGTCCTGTCTCACACAGCACTCACAGTCTAAGTAGGAGGAAGAACAGATATTCAATCCCCAATCTGCAGAAGAGGAAATAGAGGCACAGAGAAGTTAAGTGACTTGCCCTAGATCACAGAGCAGGTCTTTGGCAAAGCACGAATTCGAACTCAGGGCCTCTGCTAGTGCTCTTTCCATTAGACCACACTGCTTCCTATTTCTCTGCAACTTCCATCAGTTCAATTCCTAACTTACCGACACTACCACCTGTAATTTCAGAAAGAGCAGGTGCTTTCTTTCCTCATCTTCTCTTAAGTGCTCTCTGCCAACTGTGTTTGTAGATGTACACCAGATATAAAATAGCCTTGGCACCAATGGAAATCTCTGCCAGGGCAGCATGACATTAACACAGCAACCTGCTTTCCCTCCCTTTGGCAAATCTTCCTTTCACAGGCTCATCATTCATTCATTCAATTGTATCATTATCAACCCCCTGTATCTTTGCTCTCAAAAACCAGAGGCAAGGTTTGCAGAGAGGCATTTAGGACCCATGAACATCCTACAGAAAATGACAAAGTATTTTTGCCCGGGGTTGTTCTTGCAGGGGTTGGGGGGGGGGGGGGAAATATTACAGGAAATGAGGTTCTGCTCCTACCTGCCCCTAAGACTTTTCTTTTTGAAATGTTTTCTTTGGACAAGTGCAGCCATGGAAAATTTTCCTAAATCTACTCGACCTCCAGCCCTCCCTTCCCTGCTTCCAAATTCCTTCTGCAAAGGACACCGATCCCTCTGTACATGTTTAGATTACATCCGTAGCCCTGGCAATGCTGACTCGTCTATGGCTTTTTAGTTGATTTCACACAACCCTATTGTCATGGCAACGGACCAAAGGCCAACTGAGAAAACTGCAAGATGTCTTAAGCTGGGTCGCTGCTCTGTCTAAAACATCCACTAATCCCTTCTCTGTGCCGTCATGGAACCTCAGACTGGCCAAATTTCAGATATCTAATTCCCTGGGTCTTTTAGCTGCCATGGCATAGCATCACCCCCCATTCACCTCTGCCATTCTTCCTCATCCCTCCTCCATTTCCCTCCCTGAAATGATGACCTTCTAGAATCCTGCTAGGCAGCTCTGCTGGGCTCAACTTGAGCTGGCCCATGACCTGCATGTTTGGTGACAATCCGGGGCACATATGGGGTAATGGTCAAGGAGGGAAAAAAAACCCACAGTCCAAGCTTTCTGTCTAATGAAGCTAATAAATCATTATGGCATTTGTTAAGCGCTTACTATGTGCCAAGCACTGTTCTAAGTGCTGGGCATATAATGTCATCATCATCATCCAGTATTTACTGGGTTCCTAATATGGGCACCTAATCAATCCTTAGGAGCTTTCAATTCATGTTATATTAACGCCTGTCTCCCCCTCTGGCTTGTAAGCTCACTGTGGGCAGGGAATGTTTCTGTTATTATTGTACTCTCCCAAGCACTTAGTACAGTGCTCTGCATACAGCAAGCGCTCAATAAATACAATTGACCGTGACTGCAAATGACGAAGTCCTTGCCTTTAGTCCTTGCCTTGCCTTCTAATCTAATGGGGAACAAAAATATAATAACTGCACTGCCAGCAGCAACAGGCGAGAAGGGGAAGAGGGAGGATCTGGGAGTGGGAGCCCTGCCCCTCCCACCAGCCCCCCACCCTTGCCTGAGCCAAGTCAGCAGGTGCCTAGAGGTGAACTTTGTGGTGAATGCAGCAGGCTGCAGTCATGAAAGCAGGCGCCTCCCTTCCCTCCTCCCAAAAACGCCTGCTCTCCCACACTTCAGTTCTGTCAGTAAAAATATGTTTAAGAGCCTGCAATTTTTATTCAGAACGTTTGTAAAAAGAGATCTCAGCAGTTGGCAATCCTGCTGCTCACACAACTGACCACCCACTGGAAGCCATGGCTCCAGCTGAAAGACTCTTTTTGATTAATTTTATATTGGTGCCAACTTGCATAACATTCACATTCTTCATAATGGATTAGAGAATACCTAGGTGGAGAGAGGAAGAGGGAGGGTTACCAGAAGGCTCTGTACAATTTCTTCCCACTTAGCAGTCCAGGAAATGCTACTGAACTACTCTACCAGCCAGGGTTCCTGTCTTGACAACAAAAAACCAAAAATTCTTTATATTCATAGACTATATCGATATGAAAAGCCCAATGAGGTAATAAATAACCAATTATTGGTAACCCCACAATGTGTTCCTTGAAACTGTACATGTATCATGGGTTACATTTTTCCATAGACTTATAAATTGGTATCAGTCACTGGTATTTATTGAGCACTTAACAGTTTACTAAACACCTGTGAGAGTACAATACAAAAGAGGTATCTATTACCGGCTAGTTGAGCGGATTAGAACGTGGTGCTAAAAATGCCAAGGTTACAGGTTCAATCCCCATCCTCTGAACTGAAAGCTCACCTACTGTAGGCAGGGATGGTGTCTACCAAAACTGTTATAGTGTACCTTCCCAAGCAATTAGTACAGTGCTCTGCACCCAATAAGCAATCAACAAATACATCCAATTGCTAGACTATCTAGTACAAAAATACCTGGAAAAATTATATGCAATTCTTTGTGTTTTATATATTCTGTTAAATGAAGCATCAATGAACTATTTTGTAGTATTTGCTAAAGTAATTAAAGTAATTAAAAATATTTAAGATTAGGAGTTGTAGAATGATTACAGATCTCTGCAGGAGGCTGCACAAGAAAAGGTTTGTTCTGTGCCTATGGTGGTTCTTTTTCAACTTTAGTGCAGAATTTTTCCAACTTCAAACAGTCTTCTCCTCATCTTCACAAAATACCAACTTCTTCACACCTTTGAACTCCTCTCTCTCCATCATGATCTTCTTCAATCATTTTTTATAAATTCTTTAAAACTAATGCAAGACATCTTAATCTTAAAATTTTAGCTGGTGGTGGAGAGATCAACTACCACCTCTACACAGATGAACCCCAAATTCTCTGCAGTCCAGCATTTCCTCCTACCTTCAGGACATCTCTACATGGATGTCCCACTGGCCTGGCAAAACCAACATGTCCAAAACTAAATTCCTCTCCTTCCCATCCAAACCTTATTCTCTCCACGACTTTCCCCTCATTGTTGAGAACCCCATTAATCTCCCTGTCTCATACCCCACAATCTTGGCATTACCTTACACTCATCTCTTTCACTCAACCCAAACGTTCAGTCTATCGCCAAATCTTGTCGGTTCCACCTTCACAACACCCCTAAAATCTGCCTCCTCTCCATCCAAACTGCTACTATGCTGATCCAAACTCTTATGTCCCCTCTTGACTACTACATCACCCTCCTTGCTGGCCTCCCTTGCCTCCTGTCTCTCCTCATTCCAGTCCATGTTCTACTCTGCTGACTAAATAATTTTTATAATAAAAAAAAGTCCACATCTCCCCACTCCTCAAAAGCCTCCAATGTCTGTCCTCCCAGCTCCTCATCGAACTTCTCGCCATCAGCTTTAAGGCACTCAGACAGACCCCTCTTACCTTACCTCACTGAAATGTCAACCTAGTAACTGAACCACGATCCTTCCTGTCTTGTCCCTAACCCTTTTCTCATGTCCTTCCTTGGGCCTGGAATTCACTCCCCACATATTCAACAGACTACTTCTCTTCTCACCTTCAAAGACCTAATAAAAATCTCATCTCCTCCAAGGCCTCCCCTAGCTATGCCCTCATTAACAAATACCAACATTATTATTTCTCCCATTGATCTTCTCTTCAGTATTGCCTATGCACTTGGACCTATACCCCATAATAACTTGATATTCACCCTGGCTCAAAAGCACTTAAATGCACACTCTTATTTGGTCCCATTACCCCATCAGGAATATATTTTAATGTCTGTCTCCTATTCTGAACTGTGAATTCCTTGTAGATGGGGAACATGTCTACCAACTTTATTATTCTCTTTTAAGTGCCTAGTACAGTGCTCAATACTCAGTAAGTCCTCAATAAATATCACTGATTGATTGACTGCATGAAAACAATAATAACTGTAGTATTTGTTAAGCACTTACTATGTGTCAAGACTGCTGTAAGTGCTGGGGAAGATACAAGATAATCAGGTCAGACACACTCCCTGTCCAACAGAGGGCTCATAATCTAAGTAGGAAGGAGAAAAGGTATTGAATTCCCATTTTACAAAGAGGAAACTGAGGCACAGATAAGTTAAATTGATAGGCAAGTTCCCAGCCCACAATCATCTTGCAGTTTTGAGGGGGAGACAGACTTTAATATAAAAAACATAGAGAAATGTACAGAGGTGCTGTGGAGCTGAGGGTGGGATGAGTACCATAGCAGCTAGAAGGATAGAGACCATAACAATGATAATGGTAGAACCATTAGAAAGGTTATGGATAACGGCAGAGGACAGGACGCTCTGGAGAAAGTATATCCGTAGAGTCGTTATGAATTGGAAACAACTTAATGGCACATAATAATAATAATAATTATGGTACAGATAAGAGATTGAGGGCCTTCTTTGTGCCAGCAAGCACTTGGAAATGAACACCCCTAGGGTGACTATTGCTGTTTCAATACTTCAGTGGAGTTGATGGTAGGTGGAGGAGGAATGTCTCCATTTTTGAGCACTTAGTGTAGCTCATGCTTGGAGAGGGAAGAATGGGGAAATTTCATGCATCAAGAGCAGCGTTAAGGTAACACAGACACATATAAAAACAAGTAAGCTAGCATTCATGAACAATATGCAAAATTTGGAGCATGGCTCTGATGTGTATATTTAACCTTCAGTGTATTATGGCCTCTATCAGAGAGCCTCTGAATCGGGCAAAACATTTTCAGGAAAATACAAGATGTTAAGCAGTGCACTTCTCGTGGCCACTGTGCTAAACTAGCCTTCAGAACATATGGATCACCCTTCCTTAATTCACTTTAGTGAAAGGCCGTTGTCCTAACTGTTGGCATTTAGGGGATTTTTTGAGCATTTACCATGTGCCAAGTACTGTACTAAACACTCAGGTAATGTGCATTTGTGTAACTTTCTTGGGGTGTCGGGGGGGAATGGCTGACAATATTATTCTTCTTCTAGCCTATTTTGGAGAAACTTTAGATTTTTAATGTTCAACTGATTAATGACATTTATTGAGCTCTTACTTTGTGCAGAGCACTCTACTAAATGCTTGGGAGAGCCTCATACAGTCATCAGATATGAACCCAGATCTCAAGGGCCTTACAGCTCTACAATTTCTAAACTGCACCCGGGAAAACAGGCTGAGTAGTTTCTGGCCCTTTTCACTCTGTAGTCTCTACCCCAACAGCACGGCATAGAAGGCAACAGAGTTTGATAGCTACTGTGGTATATTAAAAGCAGGCATTTAACTGGGCTGGTGAAAACTCCCATTTCCAGGCAGTCTGTCAGCAAAGATTACCACCCACTCCATATGGTTTAAATGCACAGTATATGCCAGGCAACCAAGGTTCCCATTAATGTACTCTAGCTTCCTCCTTGGAATCTCAAATAACTGCTGCTGACTGGTTTCTGGAACAGACTTGGCCTTTATTGTCAAGAACCAATCTATAAAGAATGACTACAGATTAAGACGGCCAATGGACTCAAGCCTGGATCTTAAGGCTATCTGGCCCATGACAAATAAAAATCATAATAAAAATGGAAATATGCACTCCCTCTCCCCCTCCACAAGAACTAGCATTTTATTCTAGGCTGCAGCTCATTTACAACAGACTCAGCACCTCAATAATACTAAGTTTTAGAATAGAATGGTCAAGACTGAATGTCTGTATCGTCTATTCACCTCAATTTGAGACCTCCCCAACCCCACAGCACTTATGTACGTAACTTTAAATTATATATTATAAATAGGGGAAGCAGCATGGCTTAGTGGAAAAAACATGGACCTGGGAGTGATAGGATCTGGGTTCTAATCTCTGTTCTGCTACTTATGTACTATGTGACCCAGGCAAGTCACTTAACTTCTTTATGCCTCAGTTTCCCCATCTGGAAAGTGGGTACTAAATTCTTCTCCCTCTTTCCTCAAGTGTGAGCCCCTCATGGGACATGGACTGTGTCTGATAGGACTATATTGTATCTACCCCAGTGCTTGCCATTTATTAAAATGCTTAAAATATTTTTATTATTATGATTGATTATATGCCATGCTTTTTGTCATGTTTATTATTACAATTAATAATAAATATGGAAACATAGAATGACATATAGAAAGTGATGAAGTAGAAAATGATAAATCAAAAGTTCCAGGGAGCAAGTAATGTGGGAAAATTAGGTTATATGGGCAGGAAATTGTGTTCTGCACCAGAATGGCCACTGATGGCATGTAATACTGGGCACGGAATTGCAAATGAAATCACCCGCATCATGCTGGTCTCACAACATAATGTAATGAGGTCATTTGCACCATTTTGGGTAAGACTATGCCTAGGGCATTTTTCAGGGGAAGCCCAGAACCACTTCACTCACTCCAAGTCTTTGAATTCCCCCTTCCCCCCAGGTGCCTCTGAAGATAGAAGCCATTTCCAAATTGTAGAACTCGGCAGCAAGAACTGCGTGCAAGAAATACAAATACTGGACACGAAGGCATCAGGGGCTGGAATAACCAGATGAGGCGAGGGTCAGACAAGCTGAAAAAACACTGCACTGTCCTGTATGGCTGGCCATCCTCTTCTTAATATTCAATTCCCTTGACAGGGTGTTTAGTAGACCTAGGGAAGATTTTCAGCATTATCTGTTGGTAACAAATGAATAAGGACTTAGGCTGATTCATCACAGTTCTACCAATATGCTGATTCTCCTGAGATATTTCAATACCTTAGATTGTGAGCCCTCTGAGGAACAGGGGTCAAGTCTGATTCCAACCTGTGTATTCTCTCCCATTGCTCAGCACACTATTCTACATAGAGAAACGCTACTAAATACTATTATTACTACATGTGGGGGCAGTTATGCTAAAATAGGGAGAAAACAGCGACTCCTTACCTTAAACTTTAAAGCACTCAATCATCTTGCCTTACCTTACCTCCTTACCTACTTTACCTCCCTGATTTCCTGCTCCAACCCAGCCTGCACATTTCCCCTCTCTAGTGCCAGTTTACTCACTGTGCCTCAATCTCATCTATCTCACTACCAACCTCTTGCCCACATCCCGCCTCTGGCCTGAAACACCCTCCCTCTTCATATCTGATAGACCATCACTCTCCCCATCTTCAAAGTCTTACTGAAGGTACATCTCCTCCAAGAGACCTTCCTTGATTAGGTCCTCATGACCCCTTTTCCTCTTTTGAACTTGAATTTGCACGCTTTATTCACCCCTCAGCATTTATGTACACACCTGATATTTATTTATGTTGCTATCTGTCTCCCCATCTGGACTGTAAGTTCGTTATGAGTAGCGAACATGTCTACCAACTCTATTGCATAGTACTCTCCCAAGTGCTTAGGACAGTGCCCTGCACTAAGTACTCAAAAAACGTTATTTTTTTCAATGGTATTTGTTAAGCACTTACTATATTTCAAGCACTATACTAAGCGCTGGGGTGGGTACAAGATAATTGGGTTGGATGTAGTCCTTGTGCCATATGGGGCTCACACTCTAAGCAGGAGGTAAACTAAGGGAGAACAAGTATTTATTTAATCATGCACTTCTAGCATCTCTGTCACTAAGGGTGTTTGGGTATCACTTATGTAATCAGTAAGGTTTTCTAGCTTTGATCTTGGGTGCAGCCAAGATGTGTTTATTTGATTTAGTAAATGAAACACACTGTGCTGGGGTTTATGAACTGATTTATGGTACATTCACTGAGCCTGAGTTGGTCATTGATAATTGATATAAAGATCCCATGTTGCCTAATGACTTTTCTGAATCAATCAATCAATCACTGTGAGAAGCAGCATGGCCTAGTGGAAACAGCACAGATCTGGGAGCCAGAGGATTTGGTTCTAATCCCAGCTCTGCCAATCGCTTGCTGTGTGACCTCGGGCAAGTCACTTAACTTTCATTCATTCATTCAATAGTATTTATTGAGCGCTTACTATGTGCAGAGCACTGTACTAAGCGCTTGGGATGAACAAGTCGGCAACAGATAGAGACAGTCCCTGCCGTTTGACGGGCTTACAGTCTAATCGGGGGAGATGGACAGACGAGAACGATGGCAATAAATAGAGTCGAGGGGAAGAACATCTCGTAAAAACAATGGCGACTAAATAGAATCAAGGCGATGTACAATTCATTAACAAAATAAGTAGGGTAACGAAAATATATACAGTTGAGCGGACGAGTACAGTGCTGTGGGGATGGGAAGGGAGAGGTGGAGGAGCAGAGGGAAAAGGGGAAAAAGAGGGTTAAGCTGCGGAGAGGTGAAGGGGGGATGGCAGAGGGAGTAGAGGGAGAAGAGGAGCTCAGTCTGGGAATGCCTCTTGGAGGAGGTGAGTTTTAAGTAGGGTTTTGAAGAGGGAAAGAGAATCAGTTTGGCGGAGGTGAGGAGGGAGGGCGTTCCGGGACCGCGGGAGGACGTGACCCAGAGGTCGACGGCGGGATAGGCGAGACCGAGGGACGGTGAGGAGGTGGGCGGCAGAGGGGCGGAGCGTGCGGGGTGGGCGGTAGAAAGAGAGAAGGGAGGAGAGGTAGGAAGGGGCAAGGTGATGGAGAGCCTCGAAGCCTAGAGTGAGGAGTTTTTGTTTGGAGCGGAGGTTGATAGGCAACCACTGGAGTTGTTTAAGAAGGGGAGTGACATGCCCAGATCGTTTCTGCGCGAAGATGAGCCGGGCAGCGGAGTGAAGAATAGACCGGAGCGGGGCGAGAGAGGAGGAAGGGAGGTCAGAGAGAAGGCTGACACGGTAGTCTAGCCGGGATATAACGAGAGCCCGTAACAGTAAGGTAGCCGTTTGGGTGGAGAGGAAAGGGCGGATCTTGGCGATATTGTAGAGGTGAAACCGGCAGGTCTCGGTAACGGATAGGATGTGTGGGGTGAACGAGAGAGACGAGTCAAGGAATAAAAAATTAAGAGTTTGCAGGTCTCAACACACAGGGGGAGCTAAATGTTGACCAACACACTTTCCAGATGTAAGAAGCAGTAACTACCAACCAGGGAACAATTACAGAAGCAGCATGGCCTAATGGGTAGACCCTGAGCCTGGGAGTCAGAAGGACCTGGGTTCTAATCCTGACCACTTCTTGTCTTCTGTGTGACCTTGGGTAAGTCATTTAACTTCTCTGTGCCTCAGTTACTCATCCGTAAAATGGGATTAAAACTGTTTCCAACCTGATTAGTTTGCATCTACCCCAGCACTTGGGGAAGCTCATGCTTGGAGAGGGAAGAATCACTTAACAAATACCATCATTATTATTATTATTTTAAACAGGTACAAACTAGTCGCAAATAGCCTTCTAACTCTTTAGTTTAAGCCATGTAGATAGTTCGGAAATAAATAACAAAAACCAAGACCCTGTTCTGCTGATTCAGACATCCTGAATTTTACTGACCCACGCATCATCTGAAACATTTAAAAGAAAAACTAAAATCATTCAACTAAAATCATACAAAATAAAATGAATACAGCTTTCTAAACAGAATAGTTAAGTGAATATGCCTACCTACACCTGGCATATATATGGCAGAGCCTGGTATGGGCAGGGATTGTCTCTATTGCTGCATTGTACTTTCCAAGCACTTAGTAGAGTGCTCTGCACACAGTAAGCACTCAATAAATACAACTGAATGAATGAATGAACTTAATAGAAGAGGGATCATGACATCATTTCTCAATTTTTAGCTACCTCATTCCTCTTAGTTTTATTTTTCAAGGTTTGGATTTTCTGGAAGAGGAAGGGAAAAAGGAGTGAAAATGCACTTAGGGAAAGAAAGAGTTCAATCATTTCCAAGGGCATTTAAAGGCGGTTTGTTTAATTGCATGTGTTCCCTTTCAGGAAAGAACAAGATAATTACTGCAGCAGAACTGATGAACTCGGGCTTTGAAACCGGTTTGGCACAGGCAAACATTGCCAGAGCTTAAAATAATAAACTCTGATTCACATTTCAGAACACAGAACTAAACTTGGCATTTCAGCTCACTCCGGGCATGTTGTGGAAAGAGTCTAGGTTTCCTTTTCCATAGTGTTCTCTGGCTCGAATCAAGTCTAACCTTGCCGCATTAACATTCACCGTACCTCTCAAAATAGCCAAGGCAAAAGGGCAGAAACCGCAATCCATTAGTTTTCATGGCCTATCATCTTTCCACTAAGTACTTATGAAAAAGTCAACCAGCAACAAAAAAAATACTTGTGTAATCCCTTTCGGAACATTACTGTAAAGGAGCACTGAAGCAGTCATAACCCACGCTAAGACCCTGATGTCGCTGACCGCTTGCTATGTTTTGACCTGCTTTAGAAGTAATTTGGCAAAGAGAAATGACACTTTTTCCACCTAGTCAGGGGCAATTCAAGTAGGCTGTCACCACTGTGTCACTAAGGAAGGTCTTCTCCCACCCACTCACTTGGCCAAATCAAAGATTAGCAGACCAACAGCAGATCTTCAAATGCCCCTAAGGGAACCATAGCACATTCATGAGAGAGTCCTCAGTCACCAATTTTCTAAGGCCCAGAGGCAAAGGAAACCACTTCCAAACTGCAAGATCGAATTCCTATTACTCTTTCATTTTCAGAGCTGCCAAGAATTACTCAAATGGTAAAGAGGTTCAAAAGGCAAAGGCACTTGTTTCTTTCAGTTAAAAATGGCCATTTATCCATATCAACTCTTTCCTATCCTAAGAACCCTCTCTAAGCATCTCCTCCTCCTCGGTCTCTAGGGCCCCTGGTTGTTAATAATAATAATAAATGGTATTTGTTAAGCACTTACTATGTGCCAGACACTGTACTAAGCACTGGAGGAGATATAAGGTAATCAGGTTGGACACAGTCCCTGTCCCACATAGGGTTCAAAGTCTTAATACCCATTTACAGATGAGGTAAATGAGGCACAGAAAAGTTAAACAACTTGCCCAAGGTCAAACAGCAGACAAGTGGTGAAACTGGGACTGGAACCCTGGTCCTTCTGACTCCTTTTTCCCCCACCAATTCTATCATGATTCAATCTCTGGGCAAAAACCCTAAGAAAACTACTTCTCTTTCTTTAGCCAGAGACTCAACCACCTCCCCGGCTTTATTATTCTTAAAATAATAATCAGAACCAATACTATTTACTATACCCCTATTATATTCACAATACTGTCAATTCTACCATGCAAGGGTGTGTTCCTTAATTTACATTTTAGTACTAACACCATGCCCAAAGATGGGGTGCATGCAAAATCATTTCTTCTTTCATTCATTAATTCATTCAATCAATTGTTTTAATTGAGCACTTATTGTGTGCAAAACACTGTACTAAGTGCTTAGGAGAGTACAATACAACTGACGTATTCCTGCCCACAATGAGCTCACAGAGACTCATCTTCTTCTGAGACCCATCAACTTGCATCCAGACAGATAAATGTGGTGGGAAGGAAAGTTCGTAATTTCTCAGTAGTGTCCCTCTAGACTAAGCTCCTTCTAAACTGTAAACTCCTTGTGGGCAGAGATCATGTTTATCAACTCTACTGTATTGCAATCTCCCAGTGCTGGGCACAGAGTAAGGGCTCAGTGAATACTATTCATTGATAGACTGATTGCCCAACAAAGCTGCATGAGGGACTTTTATTCTCAAGTCCCATTATTAAGAAACATATTTGTCTTCAAAACCATTCTTAATATTTTCTTGGTCTAATGGAAGAGGCCACAGACTCTGATTTTACTTCCACTGCATAGCTAGCCAGGTTTATAACAATAATTATTATTATTGTGGTACTGGCTAAGCACTTACTACGTGCCACGCACTCTTCTAAACATTGGGGTGGATACAAATTAATCAGGATAGACACAGTCCTGGTCCCACATGGGGTTCACAGACTAAGTAGCAGGGAGAACAGTTATTGAATCCCCATTTTACAGATGAGGGAGCTGAGGCTTACAGATGTGAAATGACTTGCCCAAGATCACAAAGCATACAAACGGCAGAGACATAATTAGAATCCAGGTCCTCTGAATACCAGGCCTGTATTCTTTCCACTGGACCATGCTGCTATGTCTGGAACTTGCCAATCACTCATTTCCCCCTAGCTTGGACAGGGGTCATTCTGAATTGAACAATGTAATGCCCTAATGCTAGGCACTGTCATCACCAAATATATTCTTAACAACCATAAGTCCACCAGAAAAAGTGTAGAGAAGGCATTCAAATTTTATTATTAAAATCAACATCAATGGAGGCATTCAATGAGTGTAGATGATTATGACAGAGATTGGCATCAAGGATGCTTGTCATGGGTCTTTAGGTTTGAGAAGCTGTGTGGCCTGGAGGAAAAGGCACAGGCTGGAACTCAGAAGGCCTGGGTTATAATCCTGGCTCCACTACTTGCCTGCTGGATGACCTTGGGCAAGTCACTTAACTTCTCTATGCCTCAGTTTTCTCACTTGGGAGCCTTATGTTGGGCAGAGTCTAGGTCCGATCAGATTATCCTTTATCTACCCCAGCACCTGGTACAGCCCATGACACTTAAATACTACAATTATTATTATTGATCCTCAGTCCACCTACGTATTTATCCATACTCCTCATTTGGATCTCTAAATTTCTCCCTGCTGTACTCTGTTCCCCCTTCCTGGACAAGATCTGGAAAATAATGGCTCAGTTGTCTATACTTCATCAACTTGGCCATCTCATACCCTCAGACCAGGAGTAATAAGTAGGGAAACAACCCAAAATTTCTGAGGATTCCTCCCATTGGCTACTGGAGTAACACCTCACAGTGGGCAGGGACCATGTCTAACTCCCACTTGAGTATTCTTTCCCAGCCCTCACCAAAGTGCTCACAGTAAGTACTTAATAAATAGTATTACTACTACAACTCGTAACCCCAGAACCACCACCCTGCCTTTTCATGCTGCCACAATTCCTGAAACACAACATTGGCCCCACTAAGAGCAGGAGAAACAAACACTTCTTATTTCTTCTAAATAATCAACAAATGACTGGCCCTTAGCATACTCTCACACTCCCAATTTCTCATGTCCTCTCTCCCATGAATCTGAGATGGTTCATATATATATATATATACATATATATGTGTGTATATATATATATATATATATATATATATGTGTATCAGAAGACAGGACGCTCTGGAGAAAGTATATCCAAGGAGTCGCTATGAATAGGAAAGGACTCGATGGCACATTATTATTATAATATACATATATATACATCTAGTCTATTACTTCTTCCTATATGTAATATATTTTTGTATCTGTCTTCCCCTCGAGGGCCAAAAATCATGTGCTGCACACTGTAGGTGCTGAAAGATTGATTGATTCTGCCCTCCCTGTCTATGATGTCTCCCTTCAGCACACCATACAGCTGCTTTTGGAGTATGCAGTGGAGTCATCCATTTTCCTCAGGTGATGCCCCCAGGAGAGGTGTGATATACTGACCATTACTTTGATGCTGGAAGATTCTGCTCTGCCAGATGGTATTAAGTGTGGCCCATGGGTGGCAATAATTAGATTACTACAGATCTTGACATCTTAGGTAAGTACAGGTTCCACAGCCATAGAGAAGATCAGACATTATCACTGCTCTCAGAACTGCTAGTTTGGTCTGCATCTTCCAAGGGATGAACTGGCCTTGTTTTATTCAGGTTCTGCCCCTTTTTCTATCCTTGTATCATTTCATTTATCCTTTTCCACCCCAAACAGAAACTCCTTACCATCTTCTTTAAAGCATTCATTCACCTTGCCCTCTCCTCCCTCACCTTGTTACTCTCCTACTACAACCCAGGTCGCATACTTCACTCTTCTAATGCCAATCTACTCACTGTGCCTCTCTTGTCCATCTCGCTGCCGACCTCTCACCCTCTTCATGCCTCTAGCCTGAAACGCCCACCCTTTTCATATCTGACAGAGAATTTATCTCCCCACCTTCAAAGCCTTACTGAAGACACAAAATAATAATAATTATAATAATAATGGTGTTTGTTAAGTGCTTACTATGTGCCAAGCACTTCTCCTCCTAGTGGCCTTCCCTAAGCCCTCATTTCCTCTTTTCCCACTCCATTCTGCAACACCCTGACTTCGTCCCTTTATTCAACCACCCCTGACCCCAGCTCCACAGCACTTCTGTACATATGCACAATATATTTATTCATACTAACGTCTTTCTCCCCATCTAGACTCTAAGCTCATTGTGGGCAAAGAATGTGTCTCTTATACTGTTGTGTTGTACTCCCCCAAATGCTTAGTACAGTGCTCTGCATACAGTAAGCACTCAATAAATGTGGTTGACGGATTGGAGAAAATGCTCCTAGGGTGCAGATTTTTTGACTAAATTTGGCTCTCTACTGCCAGTGGGGACACTTGGCTGTGTAGTGCTCAAAGCAGCGTGGCTTAGTGGAAAGAGCACAGGTTTGGGAGTCATAGGACAAGGGTTCTAATCTCAGCTCTGTCACCTGTCTGCTGTGTTATCTTGGGCAAGCCACTTAAATTCTCTGTGCCTCAGTTACCTCATCTATAAAATGAGGATTAAGACTGGGAGCCCCACATAGGACAACCTGATTACCTTGTATCTACTCCATAATAATAATAATGGCATTTGTTAAGCACTTACTATGTACCCAGCACTTAGAACAGTGCTGGGTACATAGTAAGTGCTTAACAAATGCCATTATTATTATTATTATTAATAATGAGACGCAAGTCCAAACTGCATGAGATTGGGATTCCCCCCACCCCCGGTGCTTAGGAGAGTGCTTAGCAAATACCACAATTCCTGTTGTACTTCCCAATTCCCCAAACCCCATCTTCCAAAACAAAAGCTTGCCAGTTCCAAGTGCCACCTGGCCTATTGCTCCACTTGTCACCCAACTCTCAATTATAAGCTATTAGTTGAATTCATTCTCCACCAAGAATTGACATTCATTCATTCAATAGTATTTATTGAGCGCTTACTATGTGCAGAGCACTGTACTATGCACTTGGAATTAACAAGTTGGCAACAGATACAGTCCCTGCCGTTTGACGGGCTTACAGTCTAATAGGGGGAAACGGACAGACAAGAACAATGGCAATAAATAGAGTCAAGGGGAAGAACATCTCGTAAAAACAATGGCAACTAAATAGAATCAAGGTGATGTACATTTCATTAACAAAATAAATAGGGTAATGAAAATATATACAGTTGAGCAGACGAGTACAGTGCTGAGGGGAAGGGAGAGGGGGAGGAGCAGAGGGAAATGGGGGGAAAAGAGGGTTAAGCTGCGGAGAGGTGAAGGGGGGGGTGGTAGAGGGAGAAGAGGAGCTCAGTCTGGGAAGGCCTCTTGGAGGAGGTGAGTTTTAAGTAGGGTTTTGAAGAGGGGAAGAGAATCAGTTTGGCGGAGGTGAGGAGCCTAGGAAAGAAAAGCTGAAACAATAAGGAAAGATAGTTTCTCCAAGATGGCTGTGTCAGGGGAATGCACAACAATCGGATACCCAAGCAGCTATTGACTGATCTACTTAGGTGTGGAGAACAAAAAATAAAAATGTTCAAAGGTACAGGGAATGCCACTGCAAGTGACATGACACAACTAAGGTCTCCTGAAAAACCACAGAGATAGACTGACTGGAAGTTCTCAAAGACGGGGTGACCCTTTGAGAACAGATGATTCAGAAAGACAATAACAGGATAACTCAGAATCTCAAACCACTCAGGTTATGCAAATAATAAAAGCACCATAATTTCAAAGTACTATTTTTATTTGTGGCTAGTGGGAGAGTGCCATTTATGTATTAAGACTGTCACACACATACACCATCAACAGCAGTTTAATCCATTCATTCTTAAGAACATGATGCACAATTTATCTGTGTTCTTAACCTCAGTTCTAATAAATACACTTCCACTATAACAAATGCCAGTTAAGCAAATATGAATTGAGAGTCCCTGGAAATGTGAAAAATAAGGAGTTTGAGAGAGAATCAAGTGAACAAAATCAACCCCTCTTCTCCAAATGTCATTCCTTAGCTTTCCTGTCATAGTGCATTTTAATTTTGTATTTCTGTATTTTTGTAACTTGCCAATTCTCTATAATTTTCTTGGTTTTTTGCTTTTTTCCTTTTTCCCTTCTGGAATTTTGTATAGTTTTCTGATCTGTATAGTTTTTTTCTCTTTCCTTCAAAAGATAATCTCCTAGCAGTTGGTCTCTGTTGCTTATTATGCACAGTTTATTATTACATTATCGTCACAAAAGAGACCAAAAGTTAACTTTTTGCCTGGAAGTAAGGCATCCTTGGCCAAATTCACAGTATTTTGCATGCTCTTTGTGTACATTTAAATTTCATGCAAAAGCCTACTTCAAAGAGTGAAATTTAAATTGATCAATAAGTGCCACCCACTGCAAGTGCATTCAAGCCCAATATTTTGCATATGACAGGAAAACAGAATTGATTTTCATACAAAGCATTTGGAGCCTATTTTAGAGAAGGGGGAGAAGAGAGGAAGGTAAAAAATGAGTCACAAGTACACAGTTCCTGACAGAGAAAGATGCTCATGCACTCATGCACACACAGTCACCCATAAAAGGGAAACCCCACAGCAGTTCAGGAGTTGAGTGCAGAACCATCTGTCATCTTCATTCAATTCATTCAATTGTATTTACTGAGTGCTTACTGTATGCAAAGCACTGTACGAAGTGCTTGGGTGAGTACAATACAACAGCACACATATTCCATGCCAGACTGCCCCTTATGATTTCATTTTTTTCCCAAGTGGGCACTTGGGTTTTTTTTAATTTTTCTTTAACCCCCAAAGTGCCAAGACCATGCAGTCCATAGCAATCCAAAGGTCCATCTGGGTTTCACAATCATGTGGAAGATTGGATCCCACTACAGCCTTGTAAATTTTTCAGAGGAAGGGGAAAAAAAGCCCCAAAGATCAGACAGGTGAAGTGTACCCAGATATAGACTTGTACCTCTGGACAGATACGGAGAGCCCAATATTAATATCTGTCTGATTGCAAAGCCAAACCAAGATTCACCAAGCTGCCTTGGCCACTGCTGCAGAACCGAAAGGCACCATGATTCTTTTTCACAAAGAAATAAAATTCCTGGAATTTTGTTCAATTTAGGAGTGTTCAATTTTGATGGAATTTCAAAAGTAAAAGGACTTTATAATTCATTTACTAAAAAATGCTTTGCTATCTTCCGGGCTTTGTTTAGAACACAGCACTTGCAAAGCCCTTCAAGTGGCACCAAAGCAATAACCAGTAAATATTCAGGAACTCTGACCTCTGCTTATTTAGGGTTGGATAATAATAATAATAATAATAATAATAATAATAATAATAGTAGTAGTATTTGTTAAACACTCACTATGTACCAAGCACTGTTCTAAGATCTGGAGTAGATACAAGATAACCAGGTTGTCCCACTTGGGCCTCAGAGTCTTAATCCCCATTTTACAGATGAGGTAACTGAGGCACAGAGAAGTGAAGTGACTTTCCCCAGGTCACATGGCAGACAAGTGGCAGAGCCAAGACTAGAACCTACAACCTCTGACTCCCAAGTCTGTGGTTATTTTAGCATAGATGAAGTGGTACGAGGGAAGAGAAGGAGAGAAGAGAAATTATTTCTGGCTGAATGTTTCAATTCAGTTACACAATTGGGCTCAACAGGTTCTTTACCTAGGACAGATTATTATAATTAGACACAAAGTACCTTTCCTGGTAATGACCCATTCTGTCCTCCCCCACAGGCAAAAACAATCGGAATCAATTCCCTGTTCCAATTTGCCTTTAAAATGCAGTAAAACTAGCTTTGGTTTAACTGAAAACATAAGCACCTTTGTTTGGAAAAGAAGCAGCATAGCCTAATGGAAAGACCATGGTCCTGGGAGTTAGAGGCCCCGGGTTTTAATCCCAACTCTGCCTCTTGTCTGCTCTGTGACCTTGGGCAAGTCACTGAACTTCTCTATGCCTGTTACCTCATCTGCGAAATGGGATTAAGACTGTGAGCCCTATGTGGAACAGGGGCTCTGTCCAACTTGATTATTTTGCATCTACTTTAAGCACTTAAATATCATTAAAAAAAGGTAGTGAGCTTGTCTGGATGCTGAGATGATACAGAGTGAGGTGTACAACCAATTCAGTGAAGCACTCCTATCTGACTAAAGATAAAGTTCAGGGTAACTTTTAGGCCACGATTTAGCATGTTGTCCCTTAAGGCCTCAAAGTTCATCCTGCAGAAATCAAGAGTACCTGCCCTGGGCTGCTAAAGGCACTCCGAGGATAAGGCTGATTTGTTAGGAGAACACAAACACTGCGGAACAAAGACAAGTTCAACTGCAGACGTCATCTCAATCTGGTCTCTAGTCACAGAAGTATATAGACATGTTTTATAATTAGGTCGCTAGATTTAACTAGGTTTCATTTCTTGTAAACTATTTACATTTGCTATCAGTACAGGTGGAGACATTCAAAAAAAGCTTCAAAGAGATTTTCAGAGCTCTACAACTGTTAGTTTAGCTCACTAGCCAAAGAAAAAGATCACCTGATAGATTCACTCAGTCTCTGTTGTATCCACTTGTTTGTTTTTGTCTGTTTGATGTCTTCCATCAAAATCTTTAGCTTCCAGTAAGTTGTGTTTAGAGAGTATACATAATTGAGGGGATAGCCCACTCCTTTACATTAACTTTTCACACCTCATTTTTCTTCAACTCCTGGAGATGATCATTTTCCTGGTCAAATCAGCCCAATCCAGATTGCTCTAAAAACCTTTATCCAATTCCACTACACAGAATCTTGTTTTCTTAAAAATGTGAAAAAGGAATGGAGGTCACATGACTTTCTGCTTCCTATAGTAAGGCACTGTGACAGGCACCTGAAAAGTGTTATATCCACTAAGTAAAGCAGAATTTCATCAGAATACAACCACAAATTCAACACAGTACTGCAAAAAGGAATCAGCTGGGGAAGTGGTGATGTCTAGAGGGAAGAGCAAAGGGCCTGGGAATCAGCAGACCTGGGTTCTAATTCTGGCTCTGCCACCTGTCCACTTTATGATCTTAGGTAAGTCAATCAAATTTTCTGTGCTCAATCAATGGTATTTATTAAGTGCATATGGTGTACACAGCATAGTTCTAAGCACCTGGGAGAGTACAATGTTCAGTCATTCATTCATCAATACAGCAGCGTTGGTAGACAAGGAGCTTACAGCTTTTCTCATCTGGAAAATGGAAATTAAATACCTATTCTCTCTCCTGCTTAAGATTGTGAGCCTCATTTACGACAGAGGGACAGGGACCATGTTGACCTTCATTATTTTTTTATCTACCCCAAGGCTTAGTTCAGTCCCCGGCACAAAGAAAGCACTAAACAAGTACCATAAAAAAGGAGTTTTATTGGAATCATACAGACAAAATCTGGGTTCTAATTCCAGCTCTGTCATTTGTGTGCCGTGTGTGACATTGGGCAGGACACTTTATTTCTCTGTGTCTCAGGTTCCACAGTTGTAAATTTGAGATTCAGTACCTTTTCTTCCTCCAAATTAGGTTGTGAGTCCCATATGAGACAGGAACTGTGTCCAACCTGATTATCTTGTAACTCCCCTAGTGCTTCAAATAGTGTTTGACACCTAGTAAGTGCTAACAATTTAAAAATATTTTGGCAAAAGAAATTACACACAGTGACAGAATAGTGAACTAATTAGTTCTTCATTCTTAAATTTATTTTTCTAAATCATCTAGTGTATTCCTGGAAAATTGAGGGCTTGCTTAAACCAGGAACGGCAATGATCAAAATGAAACAACAACAACAGTGCTGTACTAAGCACCGAAGTGGATGCAAGCAAATCAGTTTGGACACAGTCTCTGTCCCACATGGGGCTTAGGGTCTCAAATCCCCACTTTACAGATGAGGGAACTGAAGCACAGAGAAGTGAAGTGACTTGCTCAAGGGCACACAGAGACAAGTGGTTGAGTCAGGATTAGAATCCATGACCTTCTGCTCCCAGGCCCAGGCTCTATCCACTATGCCAGCTCTTCTCCAGCAGTTTAGGTGGTGCTTTACATCAAAATAAAATGTCCATATCGAATAATGCTTTAAGACAGCTACCAAATAGCCACTGAGTGTAGCCTGATGAAAAGCTCATGGGCCTGAAAGTTAAGAGACCTGGGTTCTAATCCTGAAACTGCAACTTGCTTGCTATGTGACCTTGGGCAAGTCACCTAACTTTTCTATGCCTCCATTACCTCATCTGTAAAATGGTGATTAAGACTGTGAGCCCCTTGTGGGACATGAATTGCATCCAATCCCTCATCTGTAGAATTAATACCTGTTCTCATGGACTGTGAAGCCCATGCAGGACAGGAACTATGTGACTTGATTAGCTACCCCAATTACAATTATTATTTTATTATTATTATTATTTTACTATTACCATTATTATTATTATGGCTCCAGTGGAAGAAATATCCCTCAAGGTTTATCCTTATATATCTTCATTTCCTCATTTCCCCTTGACCTTTTATCACTGAAAATGCCCAGTGGAAGGAAATAGCAAACAGCAATCTACAGTGAAAAAAGTGCTCTGGATATTTGGTACTTCCCCATGATGTCAATATCAAAGGATCTGTACTTTTCCTCCCCTTAACAACACCCAAAAAAAAGCCTGTCAGAAACCTAGAATTCCCCACCTTTTAAGGCATCAAGTTCTACCACCAGCTATGTCACATGCAACTGTGACCAATTCAATTAATCACTTACCAACAAAAATAGCTCTCTCCCACTGGTGGCCCAGAGTGACCCAAGAAAGGGTCAGGAAAGCTCTAAAAAGGGATGCACGCTTAGTGACAGAGATGCTCTGCCCTCAGTGGCCTTGTTAAACTATGAAAGTCGAAGTGTTCTTGTGACTAGCTTAATTCATTCCCTGTGACCTTTAAATAGTAGGCTAAATGGGTCTTATTGATTGATTCTGAGAGTCTCAATTAGCTACCCTTCTGTGGAAGGTACAGATGACCAACACACAGCTTGGTATGAATGTAGCTGGCCACCCCAGAGAAGCTGGACAACAAGGGCTCAGGTGATTGATTCCCAAAGGGAAGGCCTGGGCTCCCCAGGCTCCCCAAGCCTGGAGCTCCTGGGCCAGACAATGTTTCCAGGTGTAGAGTGTGAGAAAACCCAAGATCTGAGGTAAAATGGCTAGGCGGAGGGTCAATCAATCAAATTTACTGAGCCCTTACTACATGCATAGCACAGTATTAAGTGCTTGGGACAGGACACTATAACAGAGTTGGTAGACACATGCCCTGCCCACAGTGAGTTTACAATCTAGAGGGGAAGAAAGACATTAATATAAATTTTGGATAGGTACATAAGTGCTGTGGGGCTGAGGGAGGGGTGAATAAAGGGCGCAAATCCAAGTGCAAGGGAAACACAGAAGGGGTGAGAAAAGAGTACAGAACATGGGTCTGGGAGTCAGAAGGACCTGGGTTCTAATCCCAGCTCCATCATTTATCTGCTGTGTGACCTTGGGCAAGTCACTTCACTGGGCCTCAGTTACCTCATCTGTAAAATGGGGAATAAGACTGGGCGCTCCATTTGGGTCAGTGACTGTATCCAACCTAATAAGCTCCTATCTACCCCAGTGCTTAGTACAGTGCCTGGCACATAGTAACAGCTTAACAAATACCATTAAAAAAAAACCAAACACAAAAGGAGAGTTATAAACAGCAAACCCAATGGCACTTTTTTTCAACTTCTCCCTATGGAAATAGGAACAATTTACTGATCAATATAGGGATGCTCAATATTGTTTTCAGCTAATGTGGTAATCATTTTCTTCAATACTGACTCACTCTACTCTCATGCATTAGCAGGAGTTTTGTAGCAAATTTGGACAGGTGATTGATGAATGACTCAGCAATGAGCCCAGCAAAAGCAAATCTACTGGGAAAACCATGAATTCCAAGATTAATATCCTACAAACCTCTTCCATTCATTCCACATTCTCCCTCCCTTCACCTTACTCTTAGATTCGTGAGCTCCTTACAGACCAGGGACCATGTCTAACATTTACCTCTGCATTTTTTCCCAGCCTTTTGTACAGTACTACTCATAGAGAAGCAGAATGGCGTAACGGATAGAGCACGGGCCTGAGAGTCAGAAGGTCATCCCAGCTCCACCACTTGTCTGCTGTATGACCCTGGGCAAGCCACTTGGCTCCTCTGGGCCTCAGTTACCTCATCTGTTAAATGGGGATCGAGACTGTGTCCAACCCGATTTGCTTGAATCCATCCCAGTGCTTAGTACAGAGCCTGGCACATAGTAATCTCACTTTAACCAACAATTTCACCATCCACTCCAAGAAGTAGCAAGATTAACTGGTCTGTTACCCCTCCAGCCTATCTCCTGTGTGGGTGATGCTTCAGAAGAAAAGTGGACAGAGAGAGACAGATGACTTGGAAATAAGGGCTCTGGATGAATCGGGGATTGACACTACTTTATCAGGACGTCATTAGAAAATTGGGGGCTTTCTTCATCTAGCTCATTGTGGGCAAGGAATGGGTCTATTTTACTGTGCTGCGCTCTCCCAAGCACTTGATACAGTGCCCTGCCCACAGTAAGCACTTAATACGATTGACTGATCCTAGCTCTTCAGTGAAGCCTTCCAGCACAATTTTAAAAAACACTACCTCACAGAGTACTCTGGCACCAACATGATTAAATTAGAACATGTCAGTTGTCAAGGTCAGATGGAGAGACCAAGGGTGAGATCTGCCCAATAAATTCTTGTAGCCGTCTGTGCCAAATTGGCCTGCTTGGGGATTGTAATGTATCCCCCAACCCACCCTCCCCTCCAATGGAAGGGAGGAAGAACAAAGACACTAATAGCCATCTTTATTTATACTCCAAGGAGTTCCAAGTGCTCTGCCATAGTGCTGTCATTAATTTTCAAGACATTCTTAAGAGGTAGGCAGACGGCAAACCTAATCTCCAACTTTTCAGGTGGGGAACTAGATTCCGTGAGAAGCTGGGTAAACTGGCCCAGGTTCCAAGTGAATGTGCCAGAAACAAACCCTGAGTTTCCCCTAGACAGTCCACAGTTAATCTCCATTTTTTTAAAGGTGAAGTGGCTTCTTGAAGACTTGCCCATGGATTTTTCCCCACAGGATTCAGGGCTATGGGGACAAAATCCAAAAAGCAGCTTTTAATTTTACCAAAAAAGGGGAAGACCTTTACATCCACATCCCCACCCTCAGTTCCCAAATGTCCTGAAAAACAAGTTACAATGCCCATTCATTCATTCAATTCATTCAATCGTATTGAGAGCTTACTCTGTGCAGAGCACTGGGAGAGTACAACAATGAACAGACACATTCCCTGCCCTCAATGAGTTTACAGTCTAGATGGGGAGACAGACATCATTATAAATAAATTATGGGGCTGGGAGAAGGGAAGAAGCAAGGGAGCAAGTCAAAGTGAGGCAGAAGGGAGTGGGAGAAGAGGAAAAGAGGGTTTTAGTTTGGGGAGGCCTCTCAGAGGATATGTGCCTTCAATAAGCCTTATAAATTCCTTGTGGGCAGCAATTGTGTCTACCAACTCTATTGTATGGCACTCTCTCAAGAGCACAGTTAGCACTCAATAAGCAGGGTGGCCTAGTAGAAGGAGCACAGGCCTAGGAGTCAGAGGATCTGGGTTCTAATCCCAGTTCTGCCACCTGTCTTCTGTGTGACCTTGGGCAAGTCACCTAATTTTCCTGGGCCTCGGATGCCTCATTTGTAAAATGGGGATTAAGACTGTGAGCCCCGTGTGGGACATGGATTGAGTCCAACCTGATTAGCTTGTATCTACCCTACCACTTCATACAGTGTCTGGAACATAGCATTTAAATGAATACCATAAAAATAAATATTACTGACAGAGTACCACGAGCAGCTCCTCAAGCATGATGTACTTGTCCCTTCATCTCCACTAACTAACCTCTACTATCTAAATTTCACTGGCCCACATTCAGGTTTTAGACACAGTTCTGCATCCTTCAAGCCCCTGCTGTCAGAGACTAAAGACAGGAGGGTGCTTAGCTGTCCCACAGAATATATCTTCTTAGCCTATTTTGCTAAACCAACTCATGCTTTATATGTTTTCATAAAGTCCACTTAGGCAACTCCACCCCCTCCTATCAGACTAATCCAGCATTTGTGGCTAGCCCAAATGATCTAGTTTTTGGGGTTTTTTAAAAATTACTCTGTCCCACCACAATCACCCCCGCCCCTTCCTGCTATGTTAGATCCTTTCCAGTCCGCCCCTCCCGATACCCCAAAACTCTAGAGCCGGGATAAGATCGGGCAGGGGAGGCAGCCTGGGGTGGGGGGAAAACTACCACCAACCCTGACCCTTCCTCAACTTGTACCCCCTCGGCTGCTTGCAGCCCACCCCTCATGCCATACCCCAAACCCAGCCTAGTGGATAGAGCACAGGTCTGGGAGTCAGAAGGACCTGAGTTCTAATTCCAACTCCGCCACTTGTCTGCTGGGTGATCTTGGGCAAGTCATTTAATTTCTCTGTGCCTCAGTTACCTCATCTGTAAAATAGGGATTAAAACTGTGAGCCCCCATGTCTGGGCCCAACCTGATCAGTCTGCATCTATCCCAGCACTTAGTACAATGCCTGGAAAATAGTAAACACTTAAATACCATTCAAAAAAACCCTGTCATTTGCTATGCAGGTTCCTTATGGACTGAGTGCCCTTCAAAGTCACATACAAGAATAAGAATAATTATGGTATTTGTTAAGTGCTTACTATGTGCCAGGTACTGTACTAAGCACTGGGGTGGATACAAGCAAATCAGGTTGCCCAGAGACCCTGTCCCATGTGAGGCTCACAGTCTCCATCCCCATTTTACAAATGAGATAACTGAGGCCCAGAGAAGTGAAGTGACCGGCCCATGGTAACACAGCAAACAAGTGGCAGAGTGGGGATTAGAACGCCTGATCTTCTGACTCCCAAGCCCGTGCAACAAAGACAGGCTGGGCCCGAGACTTTGGTAGTCACCTCCTACTTCTCCCTGCCTGGTCTGGTGCCCAATACGCTGTGGCTTTGGGGATCCCAGGTGGTGCACATTTTAAAGGTACAGTGACGGCGTGCTGAAATAAGCAGCAGCATGGCCTAGCGGAAAGAGCACTGGCCTGACTGAGGGCCTGGGTTCAAGCCTGACTCTGCCACTTATCTTTGTGACCTTGGGCAAGTCACTTCCCTTCTCTAACCTGCTAACCTTCTAACCGTAAGACTAACCTTCTCACTGTACCTCGATCTCATCTATCTTGCCGCCGATCGCTGGTTCACATCCTGCCTCTGGCCTGGAACGCCTTCCCTCCTCAGATCAGATAACTGCTCTCCCTCACTTCAGAGACTTATTGAAGGCACATCTCTTCCAAGAAGACTTCCCAGACTAAGTCCTCCTCTCCTCTTCTCCCACTCCCTCCTGCGTCACCCCAACTTGCTCCCTTGCTTCATTCTCCCTCCTATCCCCATGGCACATGTATATATATCAGTAATTTTGAGAAGCAGCATGGTTCAGTGGAAAGAGCCCAGGCTTAGGAGTCAGAGGTCATGGGTTCTAATCCCAGCTCCACCACCTGTCAGCTGTGTGACTTTGGGCAAGTCACTTCACTTCTCGGTGCCTCAGTTACCTCATCTGTAAAATGGGGATTAAGACTGTGAGCCTCATGTGGGACAACCTGATGACCCTGTATCTACCCCAGAGCTTAGAACGGTGCTCGGCACATAGTAAGTGCTTAACAAATACCAACATTATTATTAATTTATATTTTTATGTATATTAATGTCTGTCCCCCCTCTAGACTTTGAGCTCGTTGTGGGAAGGGAATGTGTCTGTTGTGTGTTGTGTGCTGTTGGAAGCCGCGGGGACAACAAGAGAGGTGAGCCAAGGGGAGTCACCAAGGAGACCGAGATTAGGTCCAGAAAGGGACAGAGAAAGGGGAAACTGAGTAGAGAAAGAAAAATTAAAAAGCCTTTCCTGGGTGACTGATGGGACTCTGAAAACAAAGAATAACTTCTTACTACTTATTAGGAAAAGTTTTTGGTCTTTTTTTTTAACAAAGTTAAAAATAGCCCATAAAAAGTTTTGGTGCCCCAATCTTTGAAGATCTATCCCTCAAAACTCAAAGCTGTGAGGTCCTCATAACAGAGTTCTGAGGACGTAGCGCCTCAGAACTAAGGTTTGCCCTTTGGGATCTTGTAAATTACCAGTCACTAGCCTAGTCCTAGCTGACTGTGAGTTCTCTGCCAGCAGCCGAGATAGAGAAAGAGCAAGAGAGATGTCCATTAGAATGCTTTACTATTCAGTTCAGTGGGACACTTACAAGCCACATCCTCTGGGCAAATGTCCAGTTTGTGCTGAGTTATGCCACAAACTACATTGTGCCACTTCCACTCTTGTGTCAGATCCTGGCTGAAAATTACGGCTATCAACCGACATCTCTAGTTTTCTGGATTTCCGAGCTCTGGAAGGAGTTCCCTAAGCCAAAGATCAAACTCCTCATCTTCCCTCCAAAACCCTCTTCCATCACTAGCAACCTCACCACTATCTTCCTCATCCCACAAGCTTGCAACTTTGGTGTTCTTTTCAGTGACTGTTTAACCGCTCTAAATTCAGTTGGTGATCTCTCCCTTCCTCTCTGCCCTTAGAACAGACACCCAAGCATCTCCACTCATCACCTCCTGGCCAGATTACTCTAATGCCCTCTTTACTGGCCTCTCTTCTCACTATATTTACAGTTGCAAATATCTTACCCAAACACTCTTCCAGACACATTCTTCTTCACTCCAACCCACACGCCCGCCCCCCTGCCAAAAAAAAAAATCCTCTAAAGGCTGGTCTTGCTTATCACAGAAAAAAACAAAACTTCTGACCTTCATCTTCAAGGATCTCCACCGGGCTATCTCTTTCTTCCACATTTACTCTACTAAAAGTATTCTTTGTCCTCAGGAACAAACTTTCTAACTGTACCTAAGGACTCTCCCACCTCCAACATAAGCTCCTTCCTATTAGAACTCCCTCCCTCAGCTTCACAAAACCACATCTCTCCCCTATTTCAAAGCCCACGTAAAAAGCCACCACCTCCTGGAGACCTCCCTTGATTAATCCCCCTAGGTCACCCCTGCACTTTCATGCACTTGCTTACTGATTTATTCCTTTGTGTTTGGATGTACTCTCATTGTTTTGAAATTACTATGTTGGCCTGTCTTTCCTATTAGACTGTAAACCCCTTAAGGCCAGACATCAAATTTTATATTTCCATATGTCCAGGTCCCTCTAATCTGCACTCAATGGGTGTTCAATAAACACTGTTATACATATAATAGTTCATCTTCAGTTAGAGAAAAAACAACAAGCTACCCACATACTTTTCTACAAACGTTACTGATAAAGATGCCGTCTCCTTGGCCATTAATTTCCACCTTTTCTACCATCACGAGGGCAGTCCGTCTGAGCAGACTTCCAGATACGGAATTGAAAGACGTCACAGAGCCCTAAGTGGAGACCCGATGAAGGACAGACGGGCTGCAATGTCAGCGCACATGCTGCAGTAAAGTATTGGAGAATGCAAAGCTGCAGTTCTGGACTGAACAGAAGGCATTTGCACTCCTGTGGTCCCTGCCTGTCTCTGAATGATAGAGGTCCTCCCTACCTGTCCTGGACAATGTCGGGGCTAAGCAACCTTTACTCTCCAAAACTACAAATGTCCCTCCTTATTGCCGCTAGAATATGCAAGCCAAGACCTAATTGATGCCCATTTCTCACAACTCCCTTCACTCCTCAGGGCCGAATTCATCTCTCAGTTTAGCAAAATGAGCAAGTGAAAGGGGTTTTCATCATTCGTTTCGACTTTCCGATTTAGAGCTGAATTTTCTACACTCACTTTGTCCAGGAACAGGGAGTAATGGTGTTTCTCAGAGAGGGGAGGTATTAAAACCCGTAAAAATGGGGTGCTTATCATCTATAAATAGCTTGATATAGCACTGCTCCAAATATTTGTGTGTTTTTAAAACTGGGGCCAGAACTCAGACTAAATAAACGTTGAGAAACTTCTACAGCTGACCAACTACCACAATCAGATATTGGAGGCCGGAAAACCAAAATTTCATAAAACTGCATTTCTGCATAGTTATCACCTGTCAATCTTTTCACCTTTACCTAATGTTCTTTTCCAGATCTTTTTACTGATACTCTAAGGTAAACTCCCAATTTTTCAATAAACTCTGAATTAGGCAGACTGGAAAACCTAACAGTTTGGATACTTGAAAAATATGTCTACAGACAAAAGCAAAATATCTTTTCATAGAACCCTGCACTATACACAATTTGCCCAGTCCAATGCAGAGTTGCAGGTCAGGCTGGGTAAGTTGACATTTGATAGGAGCAGAAATAGGTGAGAACTTTGCAGGTAAGGTCCTGATATGAAATATGGCACCCATGAAGATCTCTATTAGTTTACAAAACACAGAGAATGGAAGGAATGTCACAATCTTGTCTTATACCTTATATTTTTGCATACAAGTTCAGAGACCAAACCATGAACCACTGGTTAAAAAACTCTTACAATTTTAACTACCATTAAAGCTAATCCTTATCCGCCAGGCTTTTCCATGCATTTCTTTTTTTAAGCTATCTCTGCTGTAGCCAGATAAATGATGACTGCATTCAGCAAGCTGATAGGAAATCGGGGCCCACACTTGTCTACTTAATGTAGCACAAAACAAAAGGGGAAATTTTATGCTTTTTCTCTGTTAGGCTCAGGATTCCTGATTATGTTCTTCCGGAAAGCAGATTCCCAAATGACTATTATTTAGTACCAATTTAGCAACACTTGTATTCCACAGACTTCAATAACCTTTCTTTCAAATGAATTTGAAGGTAACCTAAAAGGGCTTTTTTGCCAAAAAAAAAAAATCAACAAAAAAACCAGCATTCAGTCTGTAATGAAATATAAGGTAGGTTTAAGGCATAAATCAAAATGTTTCACACGCTAAAAAGACCACTCAAATCAAGGGATTTACTGAATTTTTCATTCAAAAAGATCATTTATCTTCCTTACGCTGATAAAAAATTCATTGATTGTCATTCAGCTAATGGGAACCAAATTAATATCTTTGGACAATATTACAATAAGTCAATCAATCAACTGCATTTACTGAGCACTTACTATAGTGCAGAGCACTGTAGTAAGTGCTTGGGATAACTCTGAGTAGATGAATTCATTTTCTTTCATTTATGGATATCATTAAGAAGCAGATTATCACTTTGAAAACACTTATTTAAACCTTATTAAAGCAGGCCAAGATGGGGAAAGCTAGGGTAGAGACTTTGTGCATGCAGTGAAGTGGTAAATGTTACATTTATCATCTTTTATTAGCATTTTGCATTAAAACAGACTCCTAACTAATCTTTCCCCCCGCCCTCATTTTCGAGAGAAGGCCTACCCATGGCTCAGAAGAGGTAGGCCATCCTGGACCTTCTTGAATGGCATTCTTTAAGGTCCCAACAAACATTGAAGAATTACCTGATTGCAAGCCATGAGGCAAGGTCATCTTAACGGCCTCTGGTACACAGTAATTCTAAAAGCCATTTAAAATCAGAGGAGAACAACGGTGGCCTGTCTTTTTACAGTACTTTCATTTGCCGTTTTGCTCTCTCAATCGATTCGGACCACATTGGATCTCTAGATGAGCAAGATAAATATCACTTGAAAAACCTTTAATTCAAGCCATTTTAAAGTTGTCTCTATACATATAAGTACCCAGCAAGAAAGTGCATCATTTTCTGTTTTTCCAGGAGTTCCAGAAAGCAGTTTATACAGGTCACAGATGTTGTTTGGGTGTTTCGGAGCTTCAGATGGGGATGGGGGTTTGGAGGGGGAAGGCCAAGATGCCAATAAGTTTTATTCTCAGGGTACATTCTCGGAGGGGCCGAAGCTAAGTCACCTGGAAAAGGGAAGCGCGAAGGGGCGGATGGTGTGTGGACAGGAGGGATGGCTTTATGGCCAGGCGGGAACATCTTCCCCAACAGGGATGGAGACGAGGGTCCCCGATCCCTCCCTCTCTCCATCAGCTCCAAAACATAAAAGCTGAGAAGGAACAAGCCCAGAGCAGCCTGAGCTCCCTGCTTTGGCATCTGCATTGGGCTGGAGCTGAAGGCAGACAGAGAACTGGGGGAGCAGGGGGAGGGGGTCGAGGGGTGAAAAGGGGAAGCGTGGGGTGAGATGGAGCGGGGGGGGGGGTCGAAGGGTGACATGAAGCATGGGGTCGAGGAGTTAGGAGAGGGGGGTCGAAGGGTAAGATGGTAGTCGAAGAGTGAGATGGAGCAGGGGGTTGAAGGGTGAGATGAAGCAGGGGGTCAAGGGGTGGGTGTGGGGGGGGGTCGAGGAATGAGATGGAGCAGGGGGTCAAAGGGTGAGATGGAGCAGGGGGTCAAAGGGTGAGATGAAGCACCGGGTCAAGGAGTTAGGAGCGGGGGGTCGAAGGGTGAGAGGGAGCGGGGGGTCGAAGGGTGAGAGGGAGCTGGGGGTCGAAGGGTGAGAGGGAGCAGGGGGTTGAAGGATAAGAGGAAGCGGGGTGTCGAAGGGTGAGAGGAAGCGGGGGGTCGAAGGGTGAGATGGAGTGGGGGGGTTGAAGAGTGAAATGAAGCAGGGGGTCGAGGAGTTAGGAGATGGGGGCCGAGGGGTAAGATGGGGGTCAAGGGTGAGAGGGAGCAGGGGATTGAAGGGTGAAATGAAGCAGAGGGTCGAGAAGTTAGGAGATGGGGGCCGAGGGGTAAGATGGGGGCCGAGGGGTAAGATGGGGGGTCAAGGGTGAGATAGAGCAGGGGATTGAAGGGTGAGATGAAGTAGGGGGTCAAGGGGTGAGATGAAGTAGGGGGTCAAGGGGTGAGAAGGAGAGGGGGTCGAGGAATGAGATGGAGCAGGGGGGTCAAGGGGTGAGATGAAGCACGGAGTCCAGGAGTTGCGGGGGGGGGGGGGGGGGCACCGAGGGGTAAGATGAGGGTCGAGGGAGCTGGGGGCCGAAGGGCGAGAGGGAGCGGGGGGTCGAAGGGCGAGAGGGAGCGGGGGGTCGAAGGGTGAGAGGGAGCGGGGGGTCGAAGGGTGAGAGGGAGCGGGGGGTGGAGGAGTGAGAAAAAGCCGGGGGGAGGGGGGAAGGGGGTGCAGGAGGTTGGTCTCCAAGCTCCCCCCGGTGCTGCTGCTGCTGCTGGCAGGGTTTGCCCCCCGGGGATGGTCCTGCGGGCGCTGCGGCGGCGGGAGGAAGGGCGGAGGAGGAGGAGGAGGAGGAGGAGGAGGAGGAGGAGGAGGAGGAGGAGGAGGAGGAGGAGGAGGAGGAGGAGGAGGAGGAGGAGGAGGAGAAGGAGAAGGAGAAGGAGAAGGAGAAGGAGAAGGAGAAGGAGAAGGAGAAGGAGAAGGAGAAGGAGAAGGAGAAGGAGAAGGAGGGAGAGGCCTCGGGGCAGAGCCCGGCCCAGGCTGGGGGGGCCCGGGGCGGGGGGAGACGGCTGGGGCGGAGAAGGGGCGCACGGGGGGCTTACCTGCATGCCCGGCAAGCCGGCCCGGCCCGGGGACTGCGCCATGCCTCCCGACGCAGGGACAGGGACAGGGACAGGCCCGGTCCGGCCCAGGGGAGGGGAGGAGAGGGGAGGAGAGGGGAGGGTGGTGCAGAGGGCGTCGCGGAGGGTCGGGGCGGGGCGGGGCGGCTAGCGCGGGGCGGCGAGAGGGGGCGGCGGGGCGGGCCGGGCTCCCGCGGCGGAGCTGAGGGCCCCGGGGGCGGTGCTCGCACCTCCCCCCATCCCCACCCCACACGCCAGGACCCGCCCACACACGAGCGCACCGCCCCCCGTGCGGGCGGGACCCGCCCCCGCCCCCGCAGCGAAGCCCAGCGCAGCGCAGCGCAGCGCACCCCAGTGCAGCGCACAGCACCGCCCCCGGGCGGGGCCCGACCCCGGCCGGAGAGCGCCCCCTGGAGGGCACCGCGCCGCCTCCTCTCCCGGGCGGAGAGCGCCCCCTACAGGGCTCTGCCCCGCCCTCCCCGGGCGGAGCGCGCCCCCTAGAGGACACTGCGTCGCCCCCGTGCGGAGCGCGCTCCCTAGAGGACACTGCATCTCCCCCTCTCCCCCGTGCGGAGCGCGCCCCCTAGAGGACTCTGCATCGCCCCCTCTCCCCCGTGCGCAACGCGCCCCCTAGAGGACACTGCATCGCCCCCCCCCCGTGCGGAGCGCGCCCCCTAGAGGGCACTGCATTCCCCCCCCCCCGTGCGGAACGCGCCCCCAAGAGGACACTGCATCTCCCCCGTGCGGAGTGCGCCCCCTAGAGGGCACTGCATCGCCCCCTTGCAGAGCGCACCCCCTAGAGGACACTGCACCGGCCCCTCACCCCTGTGCGGAGCGCGCCCCCTAGAGGGCTCTGGCACGCCCCCCCACAGAACTCCGCCCCACCCTCACCCCCCACCCAAGCCTCGTGACTCAGTGCAACGAGCCCGGGCTTGCGAGTCAGAGGTCACGGGTTCGAATGCCCCCTCTGCCCCTTGTCAGCTGGGTGACTGTGGGCAAGTCACTTCGCTTCTCTGGGCCTCAGTTCCCTCATCTGGAAAATGGGGATGAAGACTGTGAGCCTCACGTGGGACAACCTGATGACCCTGTATCCACCCCAGTGCTTACAACAGTGCTCTGCACATAGTAAGCACTTAAATACCAACATTATTTTTATTATTATTACTCCTCCCTTGTCTTCCCCCCGTTCTGACTCGCCGGGCAGGGGGGCGAGACCCCTTGGGGCGGGGACGGGTACAGCCCCCCTCCCTTCATTCATTCCATTCTATTTATTGAGCGCTTACTATGTGCACAGCACTGTGATCTGCGCTTGGGAGAGTACAGCGCACCAATCAACAGTGACATTCACTGCCCTCAATGGACTTACAGTCTAGGGGTGAGGGGAGAGAGCCAGACATCAATACAGATAAATAAAATGACAGATATGGATATATAAGTGCTGCGGGGGTGGGAGGGGGGAAGAGCAAAGGGAGCAAGTCAGGGTTATGCAGAATCTGCCCCCTGACCTCTTGCACCTGCCCAGCCCCCAGGGGGAGGGTCAGGCTGCGGCCTGCGGGTGATGCGGGCTGGGCCCCGGCCCAAGATGGAAAAAGTCATCTTTATCCCCTAGCTTTGACCCCTGCCTGGTGTCTACCAAGATCTGAAAGCTTTGGAGCAGTGCTACCAAGGCCCCACGTTAGAGGTGTCAGTCCCCTAAACTTTGTCCAGTCTCCCCTAATGCTTCCTCTCCTGGCCCTCCTCCCTAAACTCAATTCATTCTTTCAATCGTATTGATAATAATGTTGGTATTTGTTAAGCGCTTACTATGTGCAGAGCACTCTTCTAAGCGCTGGGGGGGGATACAGGGTCATCAGGTTGTCCCACGTGAGGCTCACAGTTTTCATCCCCATTTTACACATGAGGGAACTGAGGCCCAGAGAAGTGAAGTGACTTGCCCACAGTCACACAGCTGACAGGTGGCAGAGTCGGGATTCGAACCCATAACCTCTGACTCCCAAGCTCGGGCTCTTTCCACTGAGCCATGCTGCTTCTCTATAGATCGAGCACTTACTTTGTGCAGAGCACTGTACTAAGTGTTTGGAAAGTACAATTTGGCAAGCGAGAGAGACAATCCCTCCCCAACAACAGGCTCCCAATCTAGAAGGGGGGAGAGAGACTCAATAAAACAGTGACCCCTTGTTCCTCCTTGGGGAGGAGGGGAAATATCTGATAACAACAGTTCCTCTCACTAGATAAAACCAACATCCTCCCTATCCCAGAAACCCACAACTTCAATGTAATCCTTGACTCTCGGCTCTCTTTCAACTCTCACAGTGAGTCTAGGACCAAATCCCAGTCGTTCTTAATTTCCTAACTTCTTCCAGATCCACTCCTTCCTCTCCACCCAAGCTCTAGTCACACGGTAGCTAGATGCTTCCCTTAGCCTCCTCACTGACCTTCCTGCCTCTAGTCTTCCCATGGCTCAGTGGAAAGAGCACGGGCTTGGGAGTCAGAAATCATGTGTTCGAATCCCGAATTCGAATGTGACTGTGGGCAAGTCACTTAACTTCTCTGTGCCTCAGTTACCTCACCTGTAAAATGGGGATGAAGACTGTGAGCCTCACGTGGGACAAACTGATGACCCTGTATCTACCCCAGCGCTTAGAACAGTGCTTAACAAATACCAACATTATCCGTGGCTCAGTGGAAAGAGCACGGGCTTTGGAGTCAGGGCTCATGAGTTCGAATCCCAGCTCTGCCACTTGTCGGCTGTGTGACTGTGGGCAAGTCACTTAACTTCCCTGTGCCTCAGTTCCCTCATCTGTAAAATGGGGATTAAGACTGTGAGCCCCACGTGGGACAACCTGATTCCCCTGTGTCTACCCCAGCGCTTAGAACAGTGCTCGGCACATAGTAAGCGCTTAACAAATACCAACATTATTATTATCTGTACTGTACTCTGAGTCAGCACAGCAACACACGGACAATAGGCCTAATAGTCACCTAGGTTACATATTTGGGAAGTCATGTGGCTTAGTGGAAAGAGCCCAAGTCTGGGAGTCAGGGAACCCGAGTTCTAATCCCAGCCCTCCTACTTGCCCACCCTGTCACCTGGGCTGTCACAACTTCTGTGCCTCTGTTTCCTCATCTGCAAAGTAGGGGTTCGATACCTGTTCTAATACTGTTGGTATTTGTTAAGCGCTTACTACGTGCCGAGCACTGTTCTAAGCGCTGGGGGAGATACAGGGGAATCAGGTTGTCCCACGTGAGGCTCACAGTCTTCATCCCCATTTTACAGATGAGGTAACTGAGGCCCAGAGAAGTTAAGTGACTTGCCCACAGTCACACAGCTGACAAGTGGCAGAGCCGGGAGTCGAACTCATGACCTCTGACTCCGAAGCCCAGGCTCTTTTCCACTGAGCCACGCTGTTCTCCCTCTCCTTTAGACTGGGAGCCCTATGTGGCAAAGGGGTTAATTATCTTATATCTACCTACGTACTCACCATAGTTCTTGGCACATAGCACTTAAATACCACTATGATTATTACTCATTTACACCTTGGAAATACAATTCCCAATGAAAGATTTTCATCAGCAATGGGTTCAAGGCTGTTTATGGAATTCTGCTACACAGGTTAAACAGGACTGTCCCTACCACAAGTTCTTGTGTCTCTCTGATGGCGATGGGGAAAAGGTCAGATCTGACGAAAATCTCAGGACAGTTGAGTTTGCTTAATGGTTGCCGGAGCCAGGGTCTGCTGCTATCAGATGCTTTTATAAGGTTTAGGAAAGTATTATAGAGGTTTCAGTGTTGCTCCCTAAACTTCTCCTTCCTACCAGATACGAGGATAAAGTGAGATCGTTGATGTCAAGCACTGTGGAAAAATAAAAGGGCTGTACACATTCAAGACTAATCATCACTAATTATCACAAAGTGGCATCCAAACTATCCAGGTACCTAACATCAAACCCCTGGAAACCAAAGAATATTGCAAGAAAGATTTTGACACCACACAAACCCTGTCTAGCCACCATACCAGCTCCAGCTGCCATTGTCAATGCAAAGAGCAAATAGAGGAGGATCTTAGAGAAGCAGTGTGGCTCAGTGGAAAAAGCACGGGTTTAGGAGTCAGAGGTCATGGGTTCTAATCCCGGCTCCGCTGCTTGTCAGCTGTGTGACTTTGGGCAAGTCACTTAACTTCTCGGTGCCTCAGTTACCTCATCTGTAAAATGGGGATGAAGACTCACGTGGGGCAACCTGATTACCTTGTATCTACCCCAGCGCTTAGACCAGTGCTCAGCACATAGTAAGCGCTTAACAAATGCCAACTTCATTATTCTTATTGTTCAAGGCCGCTATTCACATGGAGTTTTTTTGTTTTGGTTTGTTTTGGGAAAACAAAAAATGGTATTTAAGTGCTACATGCCAGGCCCTGTACGAAGCACTGGGGTAGATCCAAACTAATCAGGTTGGACATAGGCCATGTCCCACATGGGGCTCACAGTCTTAATCCCCATTTTACAGATGAGGAAACTGAGGCACAGGGAAGTGACTTGTCCAAAGTCACACCGCAAACGGCAGCATCAGAATCAGAACCCGGGTCCTTCTGACTTGCAGGTCTGTGCTCTATCCATTAGGCCACGCTGCTTCTCTCAGTTAATAGCTGACCGTCAGGTGTTTGGATGAGCTTGTCTTCAGAGACTGGCTGGCTGGCAAGAAGGGCCTGCAGGCCCTAATGCAACAGGGAAACTCAGAGAAACCTACACTGTGATGCACAATAAGGAAAGCTAAACATCCTTTCAACAGTGCTAGCCTCATCTGCCACCTAGTGGTTGGACAGGAGTATCCATTTGAAATTTCCCAAATTTAGGTAACGGCTACACCCCGGGCAGTCCATCAATCAATCATATTTGAGCACTTACTATGTCCACAGCACTGAACTAAGCGCTTGAGAGAGTACAACAGAATTAGCAGACACCTTCCCTGCCCATAACACAGAGCCAATAAAGCATTAACTGAGCGCTTGGGAGAGTACAATACAAGAGAATTAGCAGACGTTCCCTGCCCATAAAACAGAGACAATAACGCATAAATCTGCATAGGAGAACCCTTCGGGGGGCTCAGGGTATTTAACAATAATAATAATAATAGTAATAATGATGATAGTGGCATTTGTGAAGCGCTTACTATGTGCAAAGCACTGTTCTAAGCGCTGTGGCGGGGGGTGGGGGGGAGGGAGATACAAGGTGATCAGGTTGTCCCACGTGGGGCTCACAGTCTAAATCCCCATTTTACAGATGAGGTAACTGAGGCCCAGAGAAGTTAAGTGACTTGTCCAAAGTCACACAGCTGACAAGCGGCAGAGGCAGGATTAGAACCCATGACCTCTGACTCAAACCCATGCTCTTTTCACTGAGCCAAGCTGCTTCTCATTTATAAAGTTCTTAAAACTGTGTGCTGAGGGAGATGCAAGATAAGCAGAACAGACCCAGGCTCTGACCTCTCCGATACTCACAATCTAAGAGGGAGAGAATGTATTTTTCTTATCCCCATTTTACAGATAAGGAAACTGAGTCACAGAGAGATTAAGTGGCTTGTCAAAAGGCACACAGCAAGCCAGTGGCAAAATAATAATAATGGTATTTTGTTAAGCACTTACTATGTGCAAGGCATGTTCTAAACGCTGGTGTGGATACAAGCCAATTGGGTTGGACAGTCTCAATCCCCATTTTACAGATGAAGTAACTGAGGTAACTGAGAAGTGAAGTGTCAGACGAGTGGCAGAGCTGGGATTAGAACCCATGACCTTCGGACTCCCAGGCCCATGCCCTATCTAAAACCTGGGATTTGTGACTCCGGGCGTCATCCTCTTTCCACATTGCTTGTCCTCCCACCCTGCCACAACTAAAAGTGCTTGGCTGATGGTGGAGGAGGTAGCATGGCATAATGGATAGAGCCCGAGCACCTGGGAGTGAGAAGGTCATGGGTTGTCCACCACTTGTCTGCTGTGTGACCTTGGGCAAGTCACGTCACTTCTCAGGGCCTCAGTTACCCCATCTGTAAAATGGGGATTGAGACCAAGCCCCACATGGGACAGGGACTGTGTCCAACTCGATTTGCTTGGCATATAGCAAGCGCTTAACAAGTACCATAATTATTATTATTATGACATATTTCCAAATTTCAGAGAGGCAGCACAGCCTAGTTCATAGAGGACAGTCCTGGGAGTCAGAAGGACCTAGGTTCTTATCCCAGCTCTGCCCCTGCCTGCTCTGTGACCACAGGCAAGTCATTTCCCTTCTCTGCCGCTCAGTTACCTCATCTGTAAAATGGGGTTTAAGACTGAAAGCCCCAGGTGCGACAGGGACTCTGTCCAACCCAATTTGCTTGTATCTACCCCAGCGCTCAGTACCGTCCCTGACACAAAGTAAACGCTAACAAATACCAGTTATTACTATAGGCTAGGTTCTTCAAGAACCTAATTATATCAGAACTGCCTATTTTCAGTTCCCTTACCTGAAAACCGACTTAGAAAGAACAACTTCAACTCAGGGGTCAATTGTAGGGAAGCTAAATTTAAATTTACCTTAAAAATAATTTCCCATAATCACTAGCCCTATGAAAAGTCAGTCTGACCGACAACATTCAATGCCTCCAACTACCACTCCTGGGGCCAATCACATGGTGGGAGGCAGCTTGGTCCAGTGGAAATGATGGATCTGAGAAGCAGATTTGGATTTGCATCCAAGCTTTGCTGACCCTGTTGGAGAACTCTGAGTAAATCACTTTACCTCTCTGGACCTCAGCTTCCAAATCTGTGAGATGGAAATAAAACCCTTAACCTCTACATCACAGGGATGTATGTAGTGAGGAACAGAAATAGCAATAATTCTGAAAGTTATTGGGGTAGTTAACTTTCTGAACTTTATGAAATATTTATTTACACCTTCCACCAAACTGAGTCCTCTCCCCAACTGGACTAAGAGTATAAAAGTATAGTTTACAGTTGAGGAGGTACAGCTGGGAAGCAGCCTGGGTCTAGTGAGTAAAACACAAGCCTGGGAGACAAAAGACCTGTGTTCTAATCCTAGCTCCTCCACTACTCTATGTGACCTTGAGCAAGTCACTTTAACTTCTCTGTGCCTCCATTTCCTCAAATGCAAAATGGGGATTCAATTCCTGTTCTCCCTCCTACTTAGACTGTGAGCCCCATGAGAGATAGGGACTGTATCTGGCCTGAATTAACTTGTATCTACCCCAGCTCTAAGAACAGTGTTTGACCCATAGCAAGCACTTAGAAAAATATCACTGAGAAAATTTAAAAAGTATGCAACGGCTTTGTGCTTTTCAAATAAAAGATGTATTGTCAACAGCTCACCCCCAGTTTAGACCCAAAGAGAACCAATCACTAAGAGGGAACAAAATTGAAGGAGAGGAGAGAGTGCATTTTTCAGGCATGATCTAAACTGTCAATTGAAGTTTTGCCTCATTCCTCCTTTCCTTTTCCCAGCCTCAGTGGCTCTCTCTAATGCACAAACTATCTACCCCAGTGCTTGGTTAGGATCTGGCACCATAGTAAGGGCTTAACAAATACCACAGGAAAAAAAATCCAATCTAACACACCACTATTACGGTGTCACCAAAATGACTTGTTTGGACACAAAAGTAGTCAAACACTACACTGTTAAAAAGGAGTAGAACCTGTATGGTTAGAGGGGGCAAGGAGAAGGAGAAAAAAAAGTAAGCAGTAGAAAGTCAACTACTCCAATTCTTCCAGTTGGAAACCTGTCTTTATAGACACAGAGACTCACTTAGAAAGCTCAGGTTCTTCCTTGAGCACAGAACGCTGCTGCTCTTCCAGGGAACTGAAGATGCCGAGGGGGATCCGGCCTACCTCCGCATCCCTCAGTGACCAGGGGGTTCCCACTGGTCCTTGTCCCCAGTCCCACTGCAATGTGAAACATCACATCAACCTCCATATCCTCCCCAAAGACACACTTGAGCGTTGATTTTTGAGAGTGGTAGATTTATTCCAAATGTCATTGATTGTCCCAGTTTTCTTTTGGGCCTTGCCCTGGGGGTACATCCCAAGCGGTGCTGGAGGTAAGTTGGGGGAGAGCAGAGGAGACGCAACACAGGCCAGGAGCTATTCATTTACATGGTGAAATATTTGGAAACAAGATTTTGGGGGATCAGATTAAGCCACTCTCGGACATTCTTCAACACAATGTGTTTGGCTTTGCTGCAAAGACGCTGCTATTAGCTACATGTCTCCCTGGGAGTGTTTCTTGAAAAATAGGCCCTTTCATCCAGTTAAAAAAAAAATTAATATACAAAAATAATCTCACTGAATCTCTTCAAATGGTAGGGCCTTTTCCACGTGGAATATAGTTTAGGGGCTTCCTAAAAACTGGATCTGCACTTTAAGGAGTAAAATAATTGCTAGAATTATGCTTCCAATTCTGCTCATAAAAGAACATGTTTTTCTGGAGTGGCACCCGTGAGCGTTTACAGGGTCTCAAAACCATCGGATCGTGCGTGTGATTCTCCACATCCAGTTTTTCTGTCATCTTATTATGGCATTAGCATCTGGGCAAGTTCTGCTGGTCAATCGCTGCTCTTTGGTTTCCCGTAGTTACAAGGCTGTTTGGGCGACTGTGTTTGGTTTCTCATTCTGGTTGTTCGGTTGCAGATCTCCCGTCTTCTTCTTTTCATCTTCATCAAATTGGGCCTCAATCTCAGCTGGATTCACGTATTGGTAGTAGTAAGCCATGATGGCAAAAATCACGCAAACCACCAGCAGCAGACCAGCAAACAGAAAATATTCAACCCACTGAAAGTAAGGAAGTTAAGCGTTGTTGGGATGTGGAGGAAGGAGAGAGAAAAGAAGATTTCATTAATATCCTTAGGATACTTGGTTTCCCCAGGCATCCACATGTAGAAAATTCCATTAAAGTTACTATACTGTAGGATTTATAATTAAGCACTTACTGTGTCAAGCACCGTACTAAAGGGTGGGCAGTCCCTGTCGCACATGGAGCTCGTAGTCTAAGTAGGAGGGAGTAGGATTTAATCCCCATTTTACAAATGAGGAAACGGAGGCACAGAGAATTTAAGTGACTTGCCCCAGGTCACACGACAGACGAGTGGCAGAGCAGGGATTAGATCTCGGGTCCTCTGATTCCCAGGCCCATTTTTTTTTCTACGAGGTCCCATTGCTTCCCTGCTCCACATTTCACATTCCATTCGGACCCATTCACTTGAGAAGCTACACTGAAAAGAAGCATTAATAGAGGGTTGCTTGTAGAGGGCTTCTCTCCCAGAAGGCCCTATGGATGAAACATCGGAGAAGTAGCACGACCTAGTGGAAAAAGCACGGGCCTGGCTGTCAGAGGACATGGATTCTAATCCTGGCTCTGCCACCTGCCTGCTGAATGCCCTGGAGTACGTCACTTCACTTCTCTGTCCCTCTGTTTCCTCATCTGTAAAATGAGCATTAAATTCCACTCCTTCCCACTTAGACTGTGAGCTCCATGTGGGATAGGTTATACTGTACTCTCCCAAGTGCGCAGTACAATGCTCTCCAGACAGTAAGTGCTCAATAAATTTGATTGTTTGATTGACTGACAGGGATTGTGTCTGAACTCATCTTGTATATACCTCAGCACTTAGCACACAGTAAGTGCTTAACATATATCAATTATTATCATCATTAGGAGCTACGACAAACTGCCTCTGCCAGAGACACTGAGGTCAGTCTTGGTGCCCAAGGCTCATTAAGTGGTATGGTTAGGATTTTAGGATTCAAATCCCAAACTTCCTGGGTTAACTAGAGAGGGTAGTGGAACAGCAGGGATTGTCACTCTTGATTGCTGTATTGTACTTTCCCACACACTTAGTACAGTGCTCTGCACATAGGAAGTGCTTAATAAATTCAATTGCATCAGTGAAAGAACAGATCAAACTGATATGGATAAGGGCAGCAGAATTTACCCAAAGGGAAAAACGAACAACTCAGACTCAATTCTCCATATGACACTTAAGGGATCTACTCCCTCCCCACCCCCCAGGGCCTCAGACTCCTCAGAACCCCTCACACTTCTCAGACTCCTAGATCTGCAAAGAGGGGGTAGGCCCCAGGCACAAACCCAGCTTGACGAGAAGGGAGTTTTAGGGTTCTCGATGGCCGCTGCCCTCCGGAACAGTTTACGCGATTAGGATTTATTCTGGCCGCCAATTACCTGCTCGCTGAACTGGCCAGCTCCGGCCACGATGAGAACAATGATGTTCCCCACTGCCACTGTCAGCAGCCAGCCAGCCTGAAGCACAGACTTCATGTTGGAAGGGGCCTGCCAAAACAAGACATTTCATTTACTCCATTTCCTCTCTATTTAGGACAGACTTGCATAAGCTTGTTCTTGCTGGGGATAGATACTGAAAAGCTTAAATTGGTTAAAACGTCAAAATCAGATAGCTTTTCAATTAACACAGAGTTGCAATAGCTGTGCATCCAGGGTCAATAAAAATTAATTCTGAATGAGTAGAAAATAAGGTACCGATTAATTTTCCTCCCTGAACCCCTCTTGCAGTCACTCACAAAGTTGCTATAGCATGTTTTCTGCACTAGCAGCAGGTTTACGGCGGGGGGTTTGGGGGGTAGGGAAGGGATGGAGGGTGGAGGCCAGTGTGATGTAGTGGAGAAAGCATGGAACCAAAACATGAAGGATCCAGATTCTAGTCCCAGCTCAGCCACTTGTCTGCGATGTGACCCTGGGTAAGTCACTTCACCTTATTACCTCAGTTTCCCCACCTATAAAATGGGGATACACTATTTGCCCCTTTTCCTACCTTACACAGGTGTTGTGAGGGCAACTGTCACTTGTCTGCTATATGACCTTGATCAAGTCCCTGAATTCCTCTGTGCCTCAGTGTCCTCACCTGGAAAATGGGGATTAAGTACCAGTTTTCCTTCAGTCTAAGAGCCCCACGTGGGCAGGGGATTGCATTTGACCTGACTGTCCTGTATCTACCCAGTGCTTAGCACATAGTAAGCACTTAACTATCCAGGAATAAAGGCACAGGTTTCTGGCTTCCACCTTCCCTTGCTCTAGGTCCATTCCTTCTCATCTTCTAAAAAACCTTTATATCAACCTTTTTTTCTCCTCTTTGACAGCCGTTTTCTGCCGCTCGCTCTGTGATGACTTCGATCCTGTCCACATGTCCCCGATTCCTCAAAAAGCCTTCTCTGGATCCTTCTGCCCCTCTCCAACTATCCCATCTCTCACCTCCCATTCCTGTGCAAACTCTTTAAACTGTTGCATGTATCCACCACCTCCTCTTCCTGGCCTCCTCATCCCTCCTTGACCTGCTACCATTCACTTTCCAAGCTCATCAATCCAAGGGCACCAATAACCTTTTTGCCAAATCCAACCGACTAAGCATCCATTCTAATCCTCTGTGGCTGCAAAGTTGCTTTATTTTCCATTTGATAAGCGCTTACTAAGTATTCATTCATTCATTCATTCAATAGTATTTATTGAGCGCTATGTGCAGAGCACTGTACTAAGCGCTTGGGATGAACAAGTCGGCAACAGATAGAGACAGTCCCTGCCGTTTGACGGGCTTACGGTCTAATCGGGGGAGACGGACAGACAAGAACAATGGCAATAAACAGCATCAAGGGGAAGAACATCTCGTAAGTACCAGACAGAGTATTGGGATAGACACAAGCTAATCAGGTTGGATGAAGTCCAAGTCCCAAATGGGGCTCAGTCTTAATCCCCATTTTAAGGATGAGGGAAGTTATGTGACTTGTCCAAGGTCACATAGCAGACAAGTGGTGGAACCAGGATTACACACAGGTCCTTCTGACTCCCAGGCCAGTGCTCTCTCCAGCTAGACTACACTCCTTTTCTGCTTCTTTTGACACTGTGGACCACTCCCTTCTCCTATAAACACGACCAAACCTGGGTTTTTCTATCAGGATATTTCTATCTTGATGTTATTTTCTCTCACTCCTCAACTGTGGATGTCCTTTAATGCTTTGTTCTGGGTCCTCTTCTAGCTCTAAAAAACACTCCCTTGAGGAGCCCAAGGCTTCAACTACCACCTGTAGTTGGACTCCCAAATCTAGTTCATTAGCCCCAACCTGTTTCTCCTTCTGCCTTCAGGATATCGCTATATGGAATCCAGCCAGTACTTATCATTATTATTATTATCATGGTATTTGTTAAGCATTTACTATATGTCAAGCACTGTTCTAAGTGATGGGTAGATACAAGGTAATCAGGATGCCCCACGAGGGGCTCACAGTCTTAATCCCCATTTTCCAGATGAGGAAACTAAGGCACAGAGAAGTTAAGTGACCTGCCCAAGGTCACACAGCAGACAAGAGGCAGAGCCGAGATTAGAACCCACATCCCCTGATTCCCAAGCCCAAGATCCTTCCACTAAGCCACGCTGCTTCAAGTTCAACGTGACCAAATAACACACCTAATCTTCTCTCCTAAAATTCCAATTACTGTTAGCAGCAAGGGGAAATACCCTATTATTAGATAGTACTATCTTATGTATATATCCCTTTTTCCTTCTTCCAGCTATAAATTTTAGTATGTCTCTCCCCTATGAGATTGTAAACTCCTTGAGGGTAGGGATCATGTTTACTAACCCTACTGAACTCTCCCCAAGGGTTTAGTCCAATGATCTAAATGTAAAACTCAGTAAATACTACTGATTCCTTAAGTGATTAGTGTGACTTTATACAGTTTAGAGGAAGACATTTTTAGTGGAGATTCTGAGTTGGGATTGATGCAAGTCTGAGAGTGGGAGTTGGAATTTTGGGAAGAGGAGAGATGACAAAAATACCAGAATGTTTAAAAGCACTCAGTTCTCCAAGAATTTTCTCTCTGGCCTGGAATTCTCTCCTCCTCCTTATATGCCAAAATCACATCTCCTCCAAGAGGACTTCCCCGATTAAGCCTTTATTTCCCCCAGCTCCCTCTCCCTCTGTGTCACCTAGGCATTTGGTATTTACTCCACTGTCAGGCCCACAGCACTCATGCACATATTTATAATTTATTTATATACACTGTCCCCATTCTAGGACGTAAACTTGTTGCAAGCAGGAAATGTGTCTAACTCTCTTGTACTCTAACACTTAGTACAGTGCTCTGCACATAGTAAACACTCAAATACCATTGATTGAATGCTGGGTTGAGTTCTTCAACCCCATAATACAGAAAAAACCTGCAATGTAGTTCACACAACACACACACAAACTTATTTTGTTAACTGAAATGTTCTCATCAGATATGAAATTTTAGGAGAACATTCCCTATATCTCCCAGTGTGTTTGGTCCAAGATGAAATTCTTAGCAGAGTTGAGTGTAAATACGCAGTTCTTATGTCAAAATAGCCTGGCATTGTTTTCTTATTCACATACTGCTGTTTGGGGTTTTGATTTTATGGGGGGGCGGCTTTTGGTGGAGGAAGTAGGGCAAGGAAGACTGTTGGGAAGAGACAGGCACAGAAACAGATACTTACATTTGCATAGAACTTTCTGATCTCCAGGGATTTTTGTCCATACTAAAATGTTACTAGAAAGCATAACAATCATATTTATCAAGCACTGCACTAAGCACTTGGGAAAATACAAAGGAGCTTATAGTTTACAGCATGTTTTAAAAAGTATTTCATTTTGATAATCTCTACTGAATAAGCATGGGACCACATGAACCATTTGTGACAAGTGAAAGTAAAATTAATACAAAACCTGTGAATATGAGAATTCCAGTCCAGTGACAGAGAAGACAACCTCGCCACAGGTCAGGAGGAAGTACTGTGGGATCTGCAGAGCCATGCTGACTGAATTGGGTGAGAGATCCTCAATATCTATTATGTTTGACTCTCCATTCTCACACTAAAACAATAAAGAAATTAATTTTTAGCATCAATAGTCCCCTGTTCTACAGGCAAAAACGCCAACTAATTTAAGATTCTGGAAAAGGTGATGGGCTCACCAATCAAGGCAATGAGGCAGGGTGGGGAGTGTGTGTGTGCATCTAATTTGTGTTCAACGAGCCCTTTTTCTAGAATCCGAAGGGAGGAGCATTCATTCTTACCCCCACCAGAATTAACTGTGGCTACTTAGCTATGTTGGCCATCTAGGAGCTGGCTGAATAAATGTTCCTCCCAAAATATCTAACAGCCCTCAAATATATGGATTGATTAACGTTTGGCCCTGAGAAAAAGGGTTTAACTATTTTTGAAAGCAGGGAATGTCTCTGCAAATTTTGTTGTATTGTAATAATAATGTTGGTATTTGTTAAGCGCTTACTATGTGCAGAGCACTGTTCTAAGCACTGGGGTAGATACAGGGTGATCATCATGTCCCATGTGAGGCTCACAGTTAATCCCCATTTTACAGATGAGGTAATTGAGGCACAGAGAAGTCAAGTGACTTGCCCACAGTCACACAGCTGACAAGTAGCAGAGCTGGGATTCGAATGCAGGACCTCTGACTCCCAAGCCCGGGCTCTTTCCACTGAGCCAGGCTGCTTCTATTCGCCCAAGAGTTTAGCACAGTGGTCTGCATATAGTAAGTGCCTCAATAAATGCCATCGACATGGGAGAGCCTATGGACACAATAATACAGGGCTTTCTCATGATCCCTTAAAGGACAGGGCCGATCTAAAGCCCAGCTTTGTATTTTTATCCCAGTCCTTACAATTTCTAGTATTAGCTCAGAGTATGCCACAGGAAGCCAGGCACAGCAGGACTTCTGGTTATGCATTTGATTTTTCCCAAAAGAGTTTGAATTTATGGATTAAGTATTGACAACTTAGAATCAAACCAGGGCCATCTCTACCATAAAGATTCAGTCATGAAGTGCTCTCTTCATCAAGAGACATCTTTAATCTTTATAATTTCTTTCTCACCTCATAATTCAGTTACCTTCTACTCAGCCCACTGGCTCCAAAATATTTTGGCATGGTCATGAATTTAACTGAAAAACAAGAAGCTGCCTGCTTTGGGTCTGCATGCTTTAGCTTCAAAATAAGACTTGGATGGCGATTCACAATAATCCTTTTGTAGCAGACAAAATGTTGAATTAAAGACTACATTAAAATACACCCTCTGCTCTATGTTACTGCACTTAATCCTCGGCACGTGGAATGCTGTGAATAATATGATTAATCGTATTGAGAATGGTATTTATGTTATATATTTATGTATGCATATAATACTCACCTTTGTTACCACCAGGGTATATGCACTGCCAAATGACAATTTTCCAGTTTTGCCTTCGCATTGTTTATCATTAATCATGATGGTCTTCCTATGGAAAACACAACATTTATAAGACAATACTGTCTCTTTTGGAGTCTTTAAATGTTTTGAAGCAAGCTGGCCAAAGCCATTCTTATTCCATTAGGAGGCACGGATTTTAAAGAAAAAAAACCAAAACTTTACTTACACACCAGAAGGAAAGAATTCATATTCACTGGCATTACGGGGAAGCACGTCTTGAAAATTGCTGCCAGCCACTGTGATATTGATAGACTTATTCATAGCATTTATAAATCTGGAAGATTAAACAATAACTTTGGGTTAAAAAACTTTGTTAAGCTAAATAATTTTTTAGACACCAGCAAAATTAGGCAGCAAAGGCAGCCCAAGCTGCCCTGCATAATTTTTCAAAGGGATTTCCCCTCAAAATATATTCTGCTGTGAAACTTTATGATAATAATAATAATTATAGTATTTGTTAAGCACTTACTATGTGCCAAGCACTGTTCTAAGCTCTGGGATAGATACAAGATAATCAGGTTGGACACAGTCCCTGTTTCATATGAGCCTCAGAGTCTTAATCCCTACTTTACAGATGAGGTAACAGAGGCACAGAGAAGTGAAGTGACTTGTCCAAGGTCACACAGCAGACAAGTGGCAGATCTGGGATTAGAACCCACATCCTTTGGCTCCCAAGCTCGTGCTCTTGCCACCAGGTCATGCATGCTACTTGCATTCTTTAAAAATAAAATAGTAATTTTGGCATTCTCTCTTCATTCCTACATCAATCATCAGGGACTTCAATATCCACAAGAATGTTCAGACAGCCCTCTCGCTGCCTCTCACTCATCAACTCCACTCACCCCACCATAACCACTCCCCAACTTGGCCACCTGCTCCATCTCATCATCTCTATCTGTATCAATCAGTGGTATTTGATGGTAAGTGCTTAGTTCAGTGCTCTGTAGTGCTCTGCACACAGTAATCACTCAATAAATATGTTTGAATGAATGAATTTGAGTGCAGAGCTCTGTACTAAGCATTTAGGAGAGTACAACAGAATTAGTCAATCGTATTTATTGTGCACATACTTTGTGCACAGCACTGTACTAATATTTTTGGGAGAGTACAGTATAACAATATAACAGACACATTCCCTGCCCACAGAGAATTAGCAGTCATGTCCCCTGCCCTTAATGAGCCAGCAGCTACTCAGGTAATGGTAGTAAATATATTATAGAAGTTTGTTAGAAAGCTTTCACATGGGTGAAAAAAAGTTGTAATTATCATCTTGAACTCTGAAAATTCCATTCTCTAAGCACATCCTCCTGACCTGCTTTCTCTCCCACCCAACCTCTCCCTACATAATTGTCCTTTCTCCCTGTAGAGATCTCGATCTGTCAATCCCCTTCAATTTTCCAAAGTCAACACACCCCATTCGGTACCCAACTTAATACTAATAATAATAATTATGGTATTTGTTAAGCACTTACTATGCACAAAGCACTGTTCTAAGTGCTGGGATAGATACAACGTAATCAGGTTGGACACACTTTCTCAACTCACAGATCCATACCCTCAACCCTGTCCTCTCCACTGAGCTCACCTCCCTCACTCCCTTGTCCCTCTGTCAATTAAATATCACCAACCTATAGCCCTGGATCACCCCCACAGTACAAATCCTCTAATCTTGCTTGAACTGTAAAGAATTGCTGGCAGAAATCCAGATATCAAATAGATCACATCCACCTCAAACTGATCTTCATCTGCTATAACTCTGCCCTCTCCTCGATCTTTGACTCTCACTCCCATTACCAGCACCATCTGTTTCAGATTTTTTTTTTAACTGCCTCCTCAAACCCTGTCCCCCCATTTCCTCATCTTGACCCTAAAGACCTTGCCAATTATTTCATTGAAAAAAATTGAAATTATCAGACATGATCTCCCTAAAATCTCTCCTGCCTCTCTCTAATCCCACCCTCCTCCTGCCCTCTCTCGGACACTTCCTTCTTTCCCAGTAGTTTCTCAAGATGAGATCTCTTGCCTCCTCTTAAAACCTACCTCCTTCACCAGTGCCTTTGACCCCATCCTTTATCATCTTATTAAAACACTTACTCCTTCCCTCCTTCTTTCATAAACCACCATCTTCATATGTTCACCCTCTATGTCTCCTTACCCACTGTTTTCAAAACATGCCCATGTAATTCCTAGCCTAAAAGAAAAAAATAGCCCTTCCCTCAACCTCATTTACCTCCTACTATTCCTTTCCAAACTCTGACAGAATTGTCTACACTCGCTGTCGCCATTTCCTCTCCTCCAATTCTCTCCTTGACATCCTGACTTCGGCCCCCTCCACTTCACAGAGACTGCCTTCTAAAGTCGATCATATTTATTGAGTGCTTACTGTGTGCAGAACACTTTAAGTGCTTGAGAGAGTACAATACAACAGAGTTGGTAGACACATTCCCTGCCCACAGTGAGGACTCTAGAGGGGGAGACAGACATTAATATATATTATAGATACGTACATAAGTGCTATGGGACTGAAGGAGAGGTGAATAAAGGTCACCAATGACCACTTTCTTGCCAAATCCAATGGCCACTACTCCTAATCCTCCTTAGCCCCCCGTTCTCCTGCAAACACTAACTTTGGCTTTATTCAACTGATCATCACTGACACTGTTCTCCTCTCTGGCTGCTCCTTCTCAGTCTCTTTCACAGGTTTCATCCCCACCTCCCACCACCTAATAAGGCTCCGTTTGGGGCCCCTTTTACTCTCCATTTACACCCACTCCCTTGAAGAACTCATTCTCTCACATGGCTTCAACTACCACCTCTATGTGGATGATTCCCAAATCAGCCTCCCCAGCCCTGATCTCTCCCCTTCTCTGCAGTCTTGTATTTCTGCCTGCTTTCAGGACATCTGTACTTGGATGTCTTGTCACCACCTCAAACTTAAGAGGTCCAAAGCAGGACACCTCACCTTTCTACCTGAACCCTTTCCTCCCCCATATTTCCAACAGCACCCCTCCATCCCCCATGCTCCCTGACTCAAACCCATAACCTTGGAGCTATCCTCCATTCATTTTTCTCATTCAACCTGCAGATTCAGTCTATCACTAAATTCTATTGTTGGTTTCATCTTCACAGCATCTCTAGAATCTGCCCCTTCCATTCCATCTAAACTGCTACCACACTAATCCAAGCACTTTTATCCAGCTTTGACTACTGCATGAACCATCTCACTGATTTCCCTTTTCTAGTCCATACTTCATTCTGCTTCCCAGATCTTTTTTCTAAAAACCATAAGTCTTTCCACGCTTCAAAATCGTCATTGGTTGCTCATCCATTTTTGCATTAAACAGAAACTCCTTTCTGATGGGTTTAAGTCAGTTAACCCCCTCCCACCTTACCCCCCGATCTACTACAATCCAACTCGCACACTTTACTCCTCTAACACCAACCTACTCAATGTACCTCGATCTCATCTGCCTGACCCCTTGCCTACATCCTCCTTATCCTTCATATATCTTACACATCGTCACTGTCCCCACCTTCAAAATCCTTCTAAAATATCTCCTTCAAGAGACACTCCTTGATTAAGCCATCATTTCCCCTCTATTTGCCATCCTTTCTTTGTAGCCTTTGCACTAGGATCTGTACCACTTAAACACTTTGATAGTCACCTCAACCCCACAGCACTTATGTACATATTCTTATTTTCTACCATTTCCTCTGTCTGTAATTTATTTTGTCTGTCTCCTCCTCTACACTAAGCTCCTTGTAGGTAGGGATATTGTCTACTAACTCTATTTGTAGTCTTCCAAGAGCTTATTACAGTGCTCTGCATACAGTAAGCAGAAAAGTACCATTGACTGATTTAAGCCGGTCAACATAGGATACAGATATCCTTTCCAAATTCCAATCAAAACTCTCAAGGGCCTGTTTCAGACTCAGTTGCTAATCTGTAGTGCTGGCAAATGTCACAGTCCTAACACTTTGCTTTGGATACCTTGGCATTATGAAAGCATGAAAATATTTTTTTAAATTTAGAGAGCTTGATCACCAAATTCTATTTTTCAGACTTTTTAAACAGACTATCTGGAAGACATTTTTCAAAGCTTCAAAAGTAAGTCCACATTTTCATTGTTAAATATGATAAGCATCAAAGTGTTCTAGACTAAAAATATTTACAAATAAAATTTAAAGCATCACCATCCATCTGCAAGTAAGTTCTTTTCATTTCATCCCCCCCTAATGATTAAGAGTGAAGACATCTACCAGTGAAGTAAAAAGTCCACTCAGTAACCCAAAATGAGTCAAGAGCATAGCTGAGGAGAGTTTCCTCACAGAGCTTAACTAAGCAGTAGGCACAACTCCCCTTCCCATTCTTTTTCTGGGGAGGCCACTAGGGTGAGAACTAGCAGAACAGGCAAGTCAAAGGTTGGAATTAGGCACTGACAAAAAAAAGTGTAATGTCATGTCAGGAAAAGCTACTATCTGGACCACCTCATGTGAAACTAGCAGGTCAAAGTAGGCTTCAATAAATTGGAAGGGAGATATTATTCATTTTTTGCTTTGCCTTAACATACCGGATTCCATTCAGTCCTTTTTCTGGCTTCTTGTTAAGATCATTCTCCAGCTAAGGAAAGAGTACATTTAAGAAAATTATTTGAACTCTTATCACCATTTAGAATAAACCAAGATGACCAACATTCCAGACATTTGGGGACCAAAGCTTATCACCAGAGAGAATGTCCAGCAGAGCCAGTGACCTGAAACGTTTTGGACTAAGCCACTGCCAGAATTTTTTGTTTTTATGATATTTGTTAAGTGCTTATTGTTTATTTATATTATTGTCTAGCTCCCCCTTGCCACCCAACCAACACACACATTCACGCACACACTTCCAATCCATTATGACCGGGGTTGCAAGCAAAGGAATATTGCTAACAACATCTCTACTGAATTCAACTCATTCATTCCTCTATCCCTTCGTCCATCTTGTACCACTAACCCACAACCCTGGATCACCTCCACTGAGCACTGTTGGCAGAAATCTAGCTATGAGACTGACCTTGTCCATTTCAAGTTTATCCTTGCGTGCTTTAACTCTGCCTTCTCTGCCCAGAAAAATTATTTCTCCATCCTTAGACACCCATGGCCATTGCCCTCACTAGTTGTTCTAGATAATAATGTTGGTATTTGTTAAGCGCTTACTATGTGCCGAGCACTGTTCTGATGATTAACTCCCTCCTCAAACCCGGTCCCCCAGTCTCCCCCTAATGACATAGCCACCTACTTTATCAAGAAAATTGAAACTATCAGGTGTGATCTCTCTAAAATCTCCCTGCCCCTCTCTAGTCCTTCCCATCTCCTGCCCCCTCATCAACCCTCCTATCATTCCCAGCAGTATCTCAAAAGAAGATCTCCTGCCTTCTCTTAAAATCCACCCCCTTCTTCTGCATATCCAACCATCCCTTCGTACCTTATTAATACACTTGCCCCCTCCTTACTTCCTTCCCTAACAGCCATCTTCAACTGTTTGCTCACCAATGGCTTCTTCCCCACTGCTTTCAAACATGCCCAGGTCTTCCCTATCCTAAAAAAAACCAACAAAAACTTCCCTTGACTCCATGGCTCCCTCCAGTTGTCATCCCATCTCTCTCCTATCATTGCTATCCAAACTCCTTGAGACAGTTGTCTACACCCACTGCCAAGTTTTCTCCTCTTGTTCTCTCCTTGACCCCCTCCAATCTGGCTTCAGTCACCTTCACTCCACAGAAATCGCTCTCTTAAAAGTCACCAATGATCTCCTTCTTGCTAAATCCAATGGCCTCTACTCCATCCTAATCCTCCTCAACCTCTCAGCTGTCTTCAACACTGTCAACCATCCCCTTTTCCTGGAAACATTATCCAACCTCGGCTTCACTGACAGTGTCCTCTCCTGGGTCTCCTTATCTCTCTGCCCACTCATTCTCAGTCTCTTTCACGGGCTCCTCCTCTGCTTCCCACTACCTAATTGATGATGATGATGGTATTTGTTAAACGCTTACTACGTGCAAAGCACTGTTCTAAGTGCTGGAGAGGATACGAGGTGATCAGGTTGTCCCACGTGGGGCTCACAATCTTAATCCCCATTTTACAGATGAGGTAACTGAGGCACAGAGAAGTTAAGTGACTTGCCCAAAGTCACACAGCTGACAAGCGGCGGGGCTGGGATTTGAACCCATGACCTCTGACTCCCATTCCCGTGCTCTTTCCACTGAGCCACGCTGGGTGTCCCTCAAGGTTCAGTTCTGGGTCCCTTTCCATTCTCCATCTACACCCCATCCCTTGGAGAATATATTCACTCATATGGCTTCAACTACCACCAAATCTATATCTCCATCCCTGACGTCTCTCCCTCTCTGCAGTCTCCCGTTTCCTCCTGCCTTCAAGACACCTCTACTTGGATGTTCTGCCATCACCTCAAATTTAACATGTCCAAAACAGAACTCATCTTCCCACCCAAGCCCTGTCCTTCCCATCACAGTAGACAGCGCCACCATCCTTCCTGTCTCACAAGTCCAAAACCTTGGTGTTATCTTTGACTCCTCTCATTCAACCCACATATTCAATCTATCAATAAATTCTGTTGAATCCACCTTCACAACATCACCAAAATCCTCTTTTCTTCTCCATCCAAACTGCTACCACATTAATCTAAGTACTTATCCTGTCCCGCCTTGATTACTGCATAAACTCCTTGCTGACCTCCCTACCTCCTTTCTTTCCCCACTTCAGACTTCACTGTCCAGATCATCTTTCTAGAAAAAAAATATTCAGCCCATGTTTCCCCACTCCTCAAGAACCTCCAGTGGTTGCCCACCTACCTCCATATCAAACAGAAACTCCTTACTATAAGCTTGAAAGCACTCAATCACCTTGCTCAATCTTATCTCACACCTCACTACTCTCTTACTACCACCCAGCCCACACACTTCACTCCTCTAATGCTAATTTATGCACTGTACCTCGATCTTGTCTCTTTCGCTTATGTCCTGTCTCTGGCCTAGAATGCCCTCCTTCTTCATATCTGACAGACAAGTACTCTCCCCACCTTCAAAGCCTTATTGAAAGCACATCTCCTCCAAGAGGCCTTCCCTGACTAAGCTATTTCCTTTTTCTCTACTTCCTATTGCGTCACCTTGACTTGCTCTCTTTAGTCTTCCCCCCTCAACCCCACAACATTTATATACATATCTGTAATTTATTTATTTGCATTAATATCTGCCTTCCCCTCTAATCTGTAAGCTTGTTGTGGGCAGGGAATATGTCAGTTATACTGTTATACTGTACTCTCCCAAGTGCTTAGTAGAGTGCTCTGCACATAGCAAGCGCTCAATAAATACAATTGATCTGTTTGAGTTTTAACTCTTTTACTGAGACAGTCCTGCCAGTCTTTGTTTTTCTTTTAAGAATTTTCCTCTACTCATCAATCTGGGGGCTACTCATATGCAAAGGGAGCAAATGAGAGAATGATTGAACCCCTGTAATACCAAAGACTCCTTAACAGTCCCTTTGGAATCCCTGACCCTCCCTCAGATGAAATTCTTTCCAATATAGTGCTCTACACACAATAATTATCCAATAAATTTGATTGATCAAATTTTTATTACACTCCTGCTTCAGGCAGGCCTTAAAGTGGCAGAAGGGAAGCCATACAAGTTCCTACTCACAGTAGTCTGAGTGAAATTCAACATGGTGGAGTTCTATGAGCCCCCCATTACATTTCCAGACACTTTAAGTTCCATCATCCCTAGAGTTGGGTCATTACTGGCTACTGACCAAATGGCCAGGGGTTCTTTGACATGGAGGGGCTTGTAAACTCCAAGGGTAGAGGCCTTTTGTTGTTACTGCATATTTCCAAGTACAGTCCCCTACATACAACAGGTTTCCAGCCCAGCACTAATGTTGATGATGGGAAAAATGTCAGCTCCCTGTATGAACCTGTCAGGCAGAGCCACTCCAACTGTCTCTAAATTTTGCAGTCATTCATCAGTCCTGGAAGGATTTCTGAGTCTTGAGTCTTCATTCTTGGGAAACGACTTAACCTATTTGCTCAGCAGATCTGCTCTGGAAGAGCAGGTGCCACATCAACCAGTCAATAATAATGAGCACTTAACCATGAGCAGAATACTGAATTAGGTATTTTCCTAAGCAACCAAAAGAAGGCACATGGTCCCTCCCCTCGAAGAGCTTACAAACTCATTGGGGGAAGGAAGGAAAAGGAGGACTGTATTTGGTGGGAGCTGGGAGGGAACTTAAGTATTTACTCTGTGCCAAGTATTATACTAAGAGTTGAGGAAAGTACAAAACAATCAAGTCAGACACAGTTCCTGTCCCACGATCTAAAGGGGAGAGAGAACAGGTGTTTAATCTTCATTTAACAGTTGAGGAAACTGAGGCAAAGAGAAGTAAAGTGTCTGGCCCATGGTCACACAGCCAGCAAATGGCAGAACTGTATTGGATGGCACGACCATCCTTCCCGTCTCTCGGGCCTGCAATCTCGGTGTCATCCTTGACTCGTCCCTCTCGTTCACCCCACACATCCTATCCGTTAGCGAGACCTGCCGGTTTCACCTTTACAACATCGCCAAGATCCGCCCTTTCCTCTCCACCCAAACGGCTACCTTACTGCTACGGGCTCTCGTTATATCCAGGCTAGACTACTGTGTCGGCCTTCTCTCTGACCTCCCTTCCTCCTCTCTCGCCCCGCTCTGGTCTATTCTTCACTTCTCTGCCCGGCTCATCTTCCTGCAGAAACGATCTGGGCATGTCACTCCCCTTCTTAAACAACTCCAGTGGTTGCCTATCAACCTCCGCTCCAAACAAAAACTCACTCTAGGCTTCGAGGCTCTACATCATCTTGCCCCTTCCTACCTCTCCTCACTTCTCTCTTTCTACCGCCCACCCCGCATGCTCCGCTAATCTGCCACCCACCTCCTCACCGTCCCTCGGTCTTGCCCATCCCGCCGTCGACCCCCGGGCCGCGTCCTCCCGTGGTCCTGGAATGCCCTCCCTCCTCACCTCCGCCAAAATGATTCTCTTCCCCTCTTCAAAACTCTACTTAAAACTCACCTCCTCCAAGAGGCCTTCCCAGACTGAGCTCCTCTTCTCCCTCTACTCCCTCTACCACCCCCCCTTCATCTCTCCGCAGCTTAACCCTCTTTTCCCCCCATTTCCCTCTGCTCCTCCCCCTCTCCCTTCCCATCCCCTCAGCACCGTACTCGTCCGCTCGAGTGTATATATTTTCATTACCTTGTTCATTCCAAGCGCTTAGTACAGTGCTCTGCACATAGTAAGCGCTCAATAAATACTATTGAATGAATGAATGAACTGTATTAGAACCCAGGCCCCTGACTCCCAGGCCTGTGATCTTTACACTAAGCTATGCTGTTTCTCTGTGGGGAGAGGAGACATATAAATTATTTACAGTAGAGGGAAGAGAAACTATTGGTGAGAGCAAGAATATGGCAAAAAAAGTGAACGAACCCACATATACCAATGCTGAGGATGGCTGTGTATACTTAAATGTATACCCTCCTTATTTTTAACTGCAAAAAGGGAAGGAGATTTTCAGGAGTCCATAAAACCAGTGTGGAACCAAAATCAGTAATCTACCATGGCCAGTTTTCTATTATCCAGTTATTTCCAAATTTTAACAGAAAAACAATGAGGCCAAAATTTTGCTACCAAGAAATTCCTTCAGTCATAATCAAACACATCCTTACCAGGGTAAATTCAGAAGGTGACCACAGAAGCAAAGTTTGGCGTTGTCCCTCTTTAAATGGGATGGTATGATTCTCAATTGTAGACGCAGTAGAAATAACAACATAATTAACGTTGTTCACATCCAACTTCATGAATTCTGTCTGTAAATGGAGAAATAGGCACACTGTAAGACTAGGATGCCATAAATTCCCTTCAACATAGATGCCCAGTCCACAGGGACAGTGGCTTCCCAGACCGCTCATTTCAAGACTGACAAGAAGCAAACATTCCCAATCCAGGCTGAAGAGATCCCAAAACAGTGGCCTCAGCTCTCTGAAACCTATCTCTTCCCAATCTTCAAACCCCACTAGTTTGTATTTGGTGGGAGTGGGGAGGGGAATTTAAGCATTGAATCTGTGCTATGTACTGTAGAGTTGAGGAAGATACAAAATAATCAAGTCAGACACAGTCCCTGTCCCACGACCGAAGGGGAGGTAGCATAGGTGTTCAGTCCTCATTTAACAGTTGAGGAAACTGAGGCAAAGAGAAGTGAAGTGAGTGGCCCCTTTTCACCCCTGTGCTCAAAATGAGAAGTCAGGGCCACCTCTGTACTGAATTCTTAGCCTTCTGGAATTCCAGCATGGGATCTGCACAGCAGACTGGTACCAAATCCCAAAACTCAGAGTCAGAGACCAACTGGGCCACTTGGTTTGGGCAAAAGGGACCACGATCTTCGGTTCTTCACTTTCAGTAAGGATCTATCATTTTTCTCCAGGCAATGTGCTTTTCACCCCCTCCCTTACCTCAATGCAGCCGATTATTCTGATCTAGACAATATATCTGACACTGTAGATCTGACACTAGATGAGCATCAGGCAGATGGGGCATGCTCTAGAGAAGGTGGGAGAGTTCCTGAGCCCATCAGCAGTGGGTGAGGAAGTCTTGTTAAAACCCCAAGCTATCTCATGCCAACTTGCCATTTTATACAGAGCACACCAATTGGAAATGTTTTCCCTTACCAGATTAAACTAAAAACCACGGCAGAAAAACAGTAAAAAATTTAAGTTCCTTCCACTTACTTTGTCTCTTAGGTTTAGTGCCACAGCCTCTTTTCCAGGAAATATCACATTCATACTTTCTTGTCCCAGGTTCACTACTCTGACTTGAAACTCCTGTGCAGTAGGAAAGACTGGAAGTGTTTTCTGGGGTATGAGGAAAGAAATGAAGGGACAACAAAGTTATTGGCAGTTTGCAAGTGGGTTTTTCACCTACCCGCAGAATTACCACGGATTTAGAAATGCTGCTGAAGGAAACCCCATTTTCTGGTGAAGCTTCTTGAAAGCTACATCTACCTTGCAAGATGTTATTAGCTTTTCACATTTCTAGTTCATGTTATTAGGGAAGGTAATGGATAAATGCTCTAACAGTGAGATCCACCCCTGCCTTGATTCTGTTGTTCCCAGAAACCACTGGCCTGAAGTACCCAGGGTCTCAATGCAGGGCTTAGTTTGGGTCATGGCTCCCAGGATCAGACATCCATACTTGCGGTTCCAGGTAACCGTGGAGAAATGAGCCAGGGGACAGAGCTCCCAGCAAGTAGAATGTCTGAAGAACCGCTCAGAGCTGCCAGTAAGATGCTCTCATTGGTGGGGGTTGAGGGAGGAAAGTCCCTTCTTCAATACCCCCACTGATTACACTCAGAGGAGAGAGAAAATGGGAAGAGTGCCAGGAGTGCCCTGGGTTGTCCTCAGAACAAACAAAACACCATCCAAAAGTACCCACTGTAGAGCCTGGTTGGCATACCCCAGGTCTTCGGGCATCTCAGCTGGCTTCATAGTGTCAGACTGGTCTGTGATTAGGTCTGGATCTAATCGAGACCTGGCCTCTTTGGAGCCTGCTGGGGCAAGATGGAGTCTCCCAGACGTCTGTCTTTGCACTCAAGTCACCAGCTGTCCCCCATGCCTTCTCATGCTCATGTGACAAAACCCCAGGCCTTCACATGGCTATGTGGGCCCCTGTATATTCGCACAGCTGTGGGCTACCCTTCCCATCATTTGGTACTAATTCCCTATCCACCTATCAGAGAACAAATTAGATCTGAATAAAAAAGTTCAAAATCTCACTTACATCTATTTGCATCTGTATAATGGCAGCAACAACAAAAGCCATGGAAGCCAGAAACATTCCCACCGTCATCTTCTTGAGGGAGCTGATGAACAGGATTTTTAAAGAAAAAAAAGTATGCCATTTTAACTGAGGCAGCTGATACACTGATCTATTACTGACAGACTTCGGACTCACTGGATCCCATAGGGAAAAGAGGCCCAATCTGAAGTCATATAGTATAAAGGCTGTATGCTACACGAGAAGATACCACGAAGGTTAGGAGCTAAGATTATATTAGAAATGACATTATATCATTTTGGCATCTGATCCAGCAGATGAATAATTTTTTTGTCCCTACAGGATAGGTTTCTGATACAGTTATTTGTAGTCAAAAAGTCGAAGATGTGCTTAGAATAGATGGCTCCACCACTTCTCTTCTGTGTGAGCTTGGACAAGTCACTTCATTTCTCTGTGCCTCAGTTCCCACATCTGTAAAATGGGGATTGAGACTGTGAGCCCCATTCGGGACAGGGACTGTGTCCAAAATGATTTGCTTGTATCCACCCCAGCGCTTAATAAAGTGCCTGGTCAATAGTAAGAGCTTAACAAATACCACAATCATTATTATTATGAGTTTTCAACGAATGAACTTTAAACTAGAAACTTTCACATTAGTGAAATAAATAATTCCACCATGTCCATTAGAGTACAAGGGTAGAGAACTTGTTTTGCTTCTAGTGTTTGAAATCTGCATTCTCTTCCCCATACCTATGCTCCCCAGCCCAAGGGCAGGAGTCAGAGTTTCTCAGGGGTGGGTTCAGGAATTGAGATTTCCATTCACAGGAGACTGGGGCTGAGGTGGAGGTGGAGCAGGGAAGATGGGGAAGGAGATGGGGGTGGGGGTTGAAGAGAATAAACCTCTGAAGTAAAACCTAAAAATTGAGGCTCTTAAAAGCCTGATTATAGAATGTTGGTATTTGTTAAGCGCTTACTATATGCAGAGCACTGTTCTAAGTGCTGGGGTAGATATAGGGTAATCAGGTTGTCCCATGTGAGGCTCACAGTCTTAATCCCCATTTTACAGATGAGGTAACTGAGGCACAGAGAAGTTAAGTGACTTGCCCACAGTCACACAGCTGACAAGTGGCAGAGCTGGGATTCGAACCCATGATCTCTGACTCCCAAGCCCGGGCTCTTTCCACTGAGCCACACTGCTTCTCTAATTATGCACTGTACTTGTTTGCCTTTCCTTATGCGTTAATTTCCAACACCCTGCCATCCCTCATTCTTTAACTGTGAAAGCACTTGGTGAGCTGGGACTGTTTCTGAATCTCTCTCATTCATGTATCTCTTTCTCAGCACTTACTACAGTGCTTCTCACCTAGTAAGCACTTAATACTATTACTACTAACCGAACACTAAGGAAACATGACAAATGTCACCTAATAAACTGTAAGTTCCTTGGGGGCAAAGAACATGCCTACCAACTCAGTGCTCTAAACACAGTAAGTCCTCAAAATATATCATTGATTAAAGATACTTGTGTTTATAGAAGTCAGTTAAAAACTTACGTGAAATTGAAGCCACATTTTGCGATCAATGGATAAATCACACCATCTACAACTGGCACCATGACAACTATCAGGATAGCATTCACAGTCTGTTCAATGAAGTAGGACAAGAGTTAATACCTTCTCAGTTCTACTGTAAGAAGCTGAGGTTTTAAGTTATTTTCTGGAGATTTAGAGAGTCACCAAAATCCTTACTATACCTGCATCTGGTCAGGCTGGATTTCAATACTTCCCTATAAGAAAAAAAGAAAAACAAGTTTGTCCTAATATTTGGGGGAGTGGGAGAAAGAAGAGGAAACAAAACAAACAAACAAAAAAACCCCCAGCAAGGGCAACTTACAAATTTTCCATTCATTGTTGTAGCCTGAAGTGTCCACCTGGAGCCCTTATAAAGTAAATAAATAAAAAAGCTATGATATTCTTGAATCTCTTTCAACATATAGCTACCCAATAAGAAACTGCCTTAATTTTTTCCCAAATATTTGAGTCTATACCATGATCTCACAGTATAAATCTGACTGCTTTCATGAAATCACTGTATTTCCCAAGCACCTAGCTAGAATAGTGCATTTCATTACATGGGTGCTGCCATAAATACTATTACAAATAAACACAGGATGCCCGAACGGGTAAAGAATGTTTAAGCAAGGTAAAAAATGTTGGTGAGCAGGGACTTTCTTGGAGGAAGTCAGCTGCACAGAGAGGAGAGGGAGCAAGAATTATTTACAGCAGGTATGGGATAGCTTGTGTTTCTTGCAGCTGCCCAGGTGAGCTGTGAGATTTGTCCACAACAAGGGTGTTGAAGGGGCATCCAGTGGCTTAGGCGAACCAAGCCCCAGAACAAGTGGAACAGAAGTCTGGTTCAATGCCCAGGTCGGTCATCTGAAAATGGAATTGGCCTTTGAACTACTCAACCTCCCGCCCCTTTTTTTATTCCTCCCTTGATCAGAGAGGGACAGGAATTAACTTCAGAACATATTGTCAAAGGGGCACATTTAAGTATTGTGCTTAAATGACTAAGTTTAAAAAAAAAGCAGATGTGAAAATCATTTCACAGTACCTGTTGATCAAAGAGTGCCCAAAACATTGGGAGAGGAATATACAGAAACATCACCTTCAAGACCATTTTTGTTTGTGTAATAAGTCTCTCCTGTAACAAACATACAACACAGATATCAGTTGAAAGGGTAAAGTACCAAGGGATACTACTGATATTCACAGCATCTGCACGCTTCCTGGACTAAAGTTGGGGCAGAGGCAGGGAGAGGTACTGACATTCATGCCAACTGATCTGGTTACTTGTTAGCAAGTCTGAAAAGAGTTGTGGGGCCAGAGAAGAAACTATTGGTGAAAATGAGGTTGAGAGATTTCCCTGCCCCCCTCGAACTTTGAACAATATTACTCATGATTGTTAAAGTGTAACTCCACTTTAGTACTTTAAATTACAAGATGACTTCTTCTTACCGACATATAAGGTTGGCAAGTTTCATAGTTAGGCAATGTGGCCCAGTGGAAAGGACATGGAACTAGGAGTCAGGAGACCCAAGTTCTGATCCCAGCATTGCCACTGGCCTACTCTGAGGCCTCGGGCAAGTTACTTCGCTATGCCTCAGTTTCATCATCTCTAAAATGAGAATAAAATATACCAGTTCACTCTCCCTCACAGACTGTGAGCTCCATATGGGACAGGGACAGTGTATGATTTGACTACATTGTATCCATCCCCAGAACTCTGCACATAACATGTGCTTAATTCCAGAATTTCTATAGAGAAGCAACTGCTTGAAAATGTGATTCCCAGTTTCTATGTGGAATATAAACTCTCCACTGTGTGGCATCATATTAGCCTTAATCCTTTTTCTCTGCCAGACGTTTACACAGTGGATTATTAAGAATGGAAGGTGTTTAGGTTGTACAAGGAATTTAATAACTCTAGGGGTACTATTTTGTGGGTCAGTTGAAAATTGTTTACTCAGAAGCACATTTTGAGGAATTTAGATCTAAGATCATGATTCTAACTCAGGGATAACTTAGATTGGAGAAAATTCAACTAATAATCTTATCATGGTAAGAGGGGTTGTGTCAAAGCTGAGACTTCTAACCTTTAAAAGGTTTTGAATTAAGCACTGTATGGTTTTCCATTTTGTTTCTAATTTGTCCTTCATAAAGGCAACTACAGTTTTCTAAACTTTTGCTGTAGATATTGACTAAAACAGTCATCAGAAAACACTGGCAGAGGATTTTTTTTAACCAAATAGCTATAATGGTAGAAAAATGAAATTCTCAGTTTTAGAGAAGCAAACTCTACTTGCATGATTAATTTATTGACAGACCAACCACATGTCACTGCATCTAGATAATAATAAATCCTAACAAGGCATCCTTCATATTATATGACTGATGTTATTCAGACACAAAATTGGAAATGATTGTGATTTTATCAGAGGGGGAAAAAAATGTTAGAAGAGAACAAACGGACCGATGCAATACTTACATCATACTTTTCACTAGCCCAGTCCAGCCAGTGTTCCCTCTTTGGAAAAGTTTTACTCCTGTGGTTAAACCTGTTTTTGACAGCAAACTGGGGGAGACCAGAGTCAAATATTCAGAAATCTAGTTTCTTTGAAAACGATCAATAAAATATCAAGTGACATTTAGGGGTGCAGTGGTCATATGCTCATCCTCTAGATTGTAAGCTTGTTGTGAGCAGGGAATGTGTTTTTGTATTGTACTCTCCCTAGAGCTTAATACAGTGCTCTGCACACGGTAAGAGCTCAATAAATATGACCGAATGACTGGGTGGGGGTGAGGGAGCAGTGAATTGTATTTGAAACCTGTAAGAGAACCTAAGGGGCCATTGCCAGGAGCTACCAGACCAATTTGCAAGTATGCTTCCTAGGCTGTGTAGTTGCTAATGTCATGTAGTAGCCAGCATGCTAGCTTGGCAAGTGGAAGGACTCATATGGGTGGGGTGTTTGTTGGGCGGGGGGGGGGGGTGGTCTAAGAACAGCAAAATATTGACTTTGAGCATTTACTGCCAACCCATCCATGTTAGATCCAGTGTGGTTGCAGGGGGAAAGATCACTTCTGGATCTTTAATTCACCACAGACTTAGATCTAAGTCTGTAAGTCTTAGGAAGGGCCAAATAGAGACACTCATGGCTTACTCCTTTTGCAAAATCTTTCCTTTCAGGTGACAGAAGGAGAGGAGTATCAATACTGCCTCCATCAGGCTTTCCCCAGTGACTGTTTCAGCCCCAAAGTCTTCGGCAAGGTAGCAGCTAAAGTTTCCAAAGGGACCGTTAGAAGACATGTCCTCTGATACAGTGGTATACAAGGCCAAGGGTCAAGGCAGATAGTTTTAGGGAGTAGCAAATTTGCCTTCTACTGTATTCTATAGCCCCCAGATAGTCATTGCAAGGTTATCACTAAGCAAGTTTGGCTGAAATGGCTACTTCCTGCAAACTTCTGCATTCGTCACGAGTTGGAGTCTTACAGACTTTTCTAGACTTCTTTACACAGATCTAGAGGCAAAAATGGTCATACTTACAGTAATGCAACCAGCAACCTGAGCCATTATGTTGCCCTGAGGTTGAACCTTCTTGTACATTCCACTTCCAAGGATGAAGACAACTACCAAAACCAAGAAAGGGGATGTTAGGGTTGGTGGCATAAGGAAGGCAACCTTCTTAAACCACCTTTGGTCTACTTTTCTATTGTTTGGACATAAGGGTCATGAGTAGCATAATTACCTAAGAAGAAAGGGGAAAAAAAAGGATTTGAGATAGATCACAGGAAAATGAGGCACCAAGGAGAAAGTAGAACCACTACAGTAGAGTACAGTAGGAGAAGCAGCGTGGCTCAGTGGAAAGAGCACGGGCTTTGGAGTCAGAGCTCGTGAGTTCGAATCCCAGCTCTGCCACTTGTCGGCTGTGTGACTGTGGGCAAGTCACTTAACTTCTCTGTGCCTCAGTTCCCTCATCTGTAAAATGGGGATTAAGACTGTGAGCCCCATGTGGGACAACCTGATTCCCCTATGTCTACCCCAGCGCTTAGAACAGTGCTCGGCACATAGTAAGCGCTTAACAAATACCAACATTAACATTAGAGATATACTTCAAGAGAAAGGGAGAATTTGGACATTGAAAACAAGTGAAGAAAATGAGGTCAAGCAGCAAGGTATTTTTTATAGTATTTGTTAAGCTTTTACCATGTGCCACTGGTGTAGGTATAAACTAATCAGGTTAGACACAATCCATGTCCCACCTCTTAATCCCCATTTTAGAGATGAGGGAACGAGGCACAGAGAAGTTAAATGACTTGCCCAAGGAGACAAGGCAGACAAGTGGCTGAGGCAGGATTAGAACCCAGGTCCTTCTGATTCCCTGGACCTTGATCTATCCATTAGGCCACAGTGCCTCTCTAATTCTCAGTGAGAAGGTCCAGGACTAAGAAAGACTTGAGTGTTCCATGCCATGAAGAGAATAGAAGATAATTGGGATGAAGCACAACTGAAGAGCATAAGCACCAACTCCAATGGGCTGTGGGGGCAGGGACACCCCCAGATTCCCAGATGAGGAGGCATCAATTTCCTCCCAAAGCCATCTGGCTGGGCTCCCAGCTTCAATCACTCCAGGTCTTCAGTAAGACTTGAGAACTCACTACTAAGCACCATGGCCTAATGGAAAGAACACGGGCTTGTGAGTCTGAGGGCCTGGGTTCTAATTCCAGCTCTGCCATTTGCCTGGTGTCTCACCTTGGGCAAGTCACTTAGCTGCGCTGTGCTTCAGCTCCCTCATCCACTAAATGGAGATTCAATACCTGTTCTCTCCCCTAGAGTGTGAATCTCACAGGGGACCGGGATTTGGGTCTGGCCTGATTACCTTGTATCTAGCCCAATGCTTGGCACATGGTAAGCGCCAGACAAATGCCACCATTACTAAGATGCCCAAATTGTGACTGATTCATTAGCTCTTTCAAGTCTGTCTGTGTCTACCCAACCGAACTCCTCAACTCAGCCACTGGCAACATGGAGATGGAGAACCGAGATGGTTGGGTCTCAGTTAAAGAATCACAGAAGGAAGGGGGCCGCTAGAGAACTCATTTATCAGATACACCCATCGGATACCTTTCCGTAAATTCAGTGTGTTTTTATTCTGTCACCATCATGAAGGACTATTTACTGAGTTCACATTGGGTCTGCCCTTAAAGAAGCAGCGTGGCTCAGTGGAAAGAGCACGGGCTTAGGAGTCAGAGGTCATGAGTTCGAATCCCACTCTGCCACTTGTCAGCTGTGTGACTGTGGGCAAGTCACTTAACTTCCCTGTGCCTCAGTTACCTCATCTGTCAAATGGGGATTAACTATGAGCCTCACGTGGGACAACCTGATTGCCCTGTATCTACCCCAGCGCTTAGAACAGTGCTCTGCACATAGTAAGCACTTAACAAATACCAACATTATTATTAAGCTGGAGACGGGGATCTTACCTAAAGCTATGGCCATAAGAGCAGCTGGGACACCAAATGCCAGAGGGTAACAGGATTGCTTGCTGTGAATTCCACATTCTTGGACTGAAGACACAAATTGTTAAAATTGAGTTTAATGATAATTGTTGTAGTTACTCATTTTTTTCTATTAAAGACCCCTGCCCCTCGCCCCCAAACATACAAAAACACACACACCTCCAAGGGACCCAAGCCATCTCAGTCTGTCATTTGATCTATGTGCCCTGATGTGATTGAGAGTTCTAAATTTTTAGCAAATAGAATCTGTTCCAAAGATTAACTAAGCCCATAGGAAAGTGGCAGTGGTATTCAGAAAAACCATCTTTGCTGTTTGCAGATCTCCTCGGTAAAAGTTCTCAGCAAAGAAGAAGAAAAATAAAAAGGAGAGATTTGACTTTCCTTCTTATACTGGGACTCTCAGTCAATCATTTACTGAGCACTTACTAGGTTCAGAGCAGTGTACTAAGTGATTGGCAGAGTACAATATAATAGAGTTGGCAGACACGTTCCCTGCCCAAGATGAGTTTACAGTCTAGGAGGAATACAGCCATTCATATAAATCATGGCTATGTATAAATTACAGATATGTACATAAGTACTATGGGGTTGAGGGAGGGGAGAATAAAGGGAGGAAACCCAAGGGCAAGGGGGAAACAGGAGTGGGAGAAGATGAAATGAGGGCTTAGTTGAGGAAGGTCTCCAGTACCACACAAGTTGGAAAAAGGTGGCTGCTTATTCTACACTCTCCCAGTGTCGAAGTGGAGACCGAGAATTCTCTGACTGCCCTAGAAAATGGCCTCTCCAGTCTTGGCCCCAACTGGCTCCAGACTACCAGGGAGGAGGTCCACTTTGTTGCTTGGCTTGGCCTAGTCTCCTGCCTTGAATGGGAACCTTCAGATATGAAAATCTGAGGAGAAGCTCTCACACTCTCTGCTTTGGAATCTTTTGCTTTTAAAAGCTGGTGTTTTCTCGTGTGGTCACAGGGTTGGAGACAAAAAAAAAGAAAAAAAATCACAAACCAGTTGGTATTGGTCTGGATGGGGAAGGCAAGGAAGAGAGACAAAGCTTGTTTCTGATTTGTGCTCTCTACTTCAGTGGCCATGAGGGAAAAGCAGACACTGCTAGCATGTGGTGGGAGGGAAAATTACAGTATTTTTAACTATGCAATTCTGTCTGGAAAGACAAAGACTTTTTACCTCGGAGCATAGGAGTGATAATAGTAGACAGCAGACTTCCAGCATTGATGGCCAAATAGAAGATGGAGAAAAATCTGTTCCTTTGTTTCTCCTGTGGTAAAAGAAATATCACGTCAACTTAAAACAATTTCACAAGCAGATACTCAGAACCAAAGAGTTCATACAAAATGGTTTTATGGGCAAAGGGAGGGAATAGGGTCTGCTGGAAAGAGAATGAGCCTGGGAACCAGGAGAGCCAGGTTCAAGTACATTTGTGCCCCAGCCTGCTGTGAGACCTTGAACCTGTACACAGCTCAGGAGAGGCCTATCTAAATTAGACTCCAGATCCAAAATACCTAATGCCCTGTAAGGGGTCCTCAACAGACCAGTGTCCTGGGACTGGGCTGAACCCTGAAGGCCAGTAATGTGAGGAAGCACCCGCTCAGGGAAGTTTAGGCCAGGGATGGGAGGTGGGGGTGGTGCATCCACAACCTTAGCATGGCAGGTAGTTAGAGAGCAGCAGAACAGAATTCAGGTTGTATTTCCATGCTTCAGATAGTCGGTCATGCCATATAAACAAATGTTAGTGGAGGATAATGAAATGAAACTGCTGGTACTGTTTTCAGCTTTGCTATGCCCAGCTCAGTGTATTTGAACATGGGTGGCTCATATGAGGATCCACATCTATGCTATGCTGTCAGAAATTCCTTGTACCTGCAACTGGAGTTTGGACAATCATCCTCCATCTTGTTCCTCCCTTGCCCCACCCAGACACAGACCATCCATCCCAAGCTTGGGGGATGCTGACAGCCTCCATGGGAGGATCACAACACTGGCTCGCTGAGGGGGTAGAACTGAGCCGTCCTCAGGTGAGAACCCCCACGCTCTTCCAAGCTCCCTTTGCCCTGGTCTCTCCAGCCACTGCTCTGCCATGTAGTTCTTCCTTCTCCACCTCGCTGTAGCACTGGCAAGACCCTTCAGGCAGGCTATTCTTACCTGGCTTTCTTCAAACTGATCACCACCAAATGCAGACACACAGGGCTTGATCCCCCCGGTCCCCAGAGCAATCAGGGCAAGACCAATCATGGACAGTGCCCTAGGGAAAGGAAGAAAAGAAAGAGTTAGAAGAGTGTAGACAACTGGTGATGGAACCCAAGGCCCCATTAGACTTCAAACCTGCCCCCTACCTGGCATGAAATATGTAGAATTGTCAGTGCAAAACTTGGTGATGAAGCAAAGGCTTAACTTTAAATCAAGGTGACTCTAGCTCACTTTTTATGTCCCATGTAGGACAGGAACTGGATATGTCACCTGACTGGCTTGTATCCATCCCTGTGCTTAATACAGTTACTGTTTTTGACAACAATGTCTTAATGTTTTGTTTTATCTCTCCTTATGTATCTTATGTATCAGTCCTTTCCCCATCTTTTAGATTGTCAGCTCCCCCAATACAGATGGCCCCACCTGTGTATTCTTTCTCAGTGCTTAGTTGAGTGGTCTGCACACACAACAAATGCTTAATACATACTATTATTATTACCACCCAAGATTTTCCCTCAGTCCTTCCCTCTGCATTGACAGTGTGGTGGGCCGGCCACTTTGTAAACAATAACACCTAATTAAAATTTGGCATGGAAAGACTGGGAAGTATAAACTCAGGCAGGAAGGACTTTTTGAGTGTACAATGGTGCCATTGTCATGCTGATGATCAATAGTATTTACTGAGTGTTTGCTATGTGCAGAGCATTGTACTAAGCGCTTAGGAGAGTACAATGTAACAGAGCTGGTAGACCTGTCCCCTGCTCACAGGGAGCATTGAGCAGACCCCAAGATCAATTAAGATATTTCTTCTATGGGGCCAGGGAGAGTCCAGTGGGCCCAAGCCTCCTCTCCCTTTAATGCTGACCACAAGGGCTGTTGTTCACAGGAAGGCAATGGGCTTGGTTGTTAGGGAAAAGAGGCTGTGGAGAGGAAGGTGGTGACTGAAGCCCAAGCATGGGGTCAATTAGGTGGATGTGCTGATGGCAATGTTCCTGGGGTAGCCTTGGAGGCAGACAGATGACTGCAGAATTCAGGCTGGCTTTGGGGGAAATCACGCAGACAAGTGCTAGACTCTCCAATTTTAGAGTTTTCACTGAAATGAGTCTTCACCCAAAGCCTCTCTCCGTACAGACACAGTCATAGATTGACAGAAAAGGTGCACCCTGTCAGACATCATCCTTTCACAATCATCCTGGAAGAGCCTGTCTGGTTTTCCTGAGAGCATTTACCCATTCCTGACCAACTGCTCGCAAATCTATTTGCATTTGATAAATTTGAAATGCCAGGCTACTGGGGTGGAGGACGAGATGCAGGGTCTATGCCATTAGAACCTAAATAGGCCCACATTGAAGAACAACAACAAAATGGATTTCAAAACAATCAAGTTCCAGAATTCCCCAAGGATCAAGTTTCACAAAGAAAGTTGGTCAGGAAGGCACTGTGGTTCACAGCAGAACTGGAAAGTCAGGAGCAGTGGCTTCTCCTTTTCCCCTTGCCAGCGACTTGACTCGTTCGCCGTACACAATGAATTTAGTCTTTCCCCATCAATAGGTATTTGTGTGCACCCACAGAGAGGATGCCACGCTACCAGAGACTAGGTCTCCATTTCCCAGCCTCCAAGAAGAGCATGATGTAATACAAAGTTGGACAATTCCACTTTCCCAAATCAACTTAAGGGTGGGGCATGGAATAGTCTAAATGGAAGATAGTAAAGAACTGCCATTTTGCTGCTGCAGTCTTTAGATGAGAAAAGATAGGACACTAGATTTTTAGAAGATATGCCTCATTCTTATTTCTCCCTCCACTGACATCTAACTCAAATCATTCTTCCATCCTGTAACTCTTTCCCCGAAGAAATCAGTCTGACCCCACTTTCCCCACCTTCAAAATCCTTCAGAAATCACATCCCTTCCAGGAGGCTTTCCAATTAATTTCTGTTCTTCCCCATGTTATAGCACCCCCTAAACCCTATTTCAGGCTAAATACTTGTGCACTCACAGCCACTGAAGTACTTATGAACATATCTTACTTATGCTATGACTTGAGCATTAACTCAAATACATATGCACTTTTCTATTTTTTAACCTGTAAATAATTGTCTGTCTCCCCCATTAGATTGTGAGCCCCTTTAAGGGCACAGATCAGATCTATTAACTCCCTTGTACATTTCTTTAAGACTCTAAGCTCCTTGTGGGCAAGAAATATATCTACCAACTCTGTTACATTTTGCTCTCCCAAGTACTAAGAACAGGGCTCTGCACACAGTAAGCACTCAATAAGTGTGATTGATTGAATAGTATCCAAAGCATTTAGTACAGTGTTCTGCAGGTGATTAGTGCTCAAGACATTCCATCATTTTAGATAGGACTTGCAAACTTGTCTAGGGGAACCTAGGGGAAGCAGTGTGGCCTAGTGGAAAGAGCATGGGTCCGCGAGTCAGACCCTGAGTTCTAATCCCAACTCTACCACACATCACTTGGACACGTCACTTAACTTCTCATTGCCTAAGTTACCTCATCTGTAAAATGGGATTTAATCCCCTTCCCTTCAACAGACTGTGAGCCTTATATGGGACAGGGACTGTGTCCAACCTGATTACCTTATATCTACCCCAGTGCTTACAACACAAAGTAAGCATTTAAATACCATACAAAAAACCTAGGTAATGTAAACTTGTCAAGAAAGTTGTGATGTCAACTTACACATGCAAAGACATGACATTGGGTGTTCCATCATGGTCGCTATCAGTTAAGTCATTAATAGAACTTATTGCGGTGACTGCTTGCCCTATGGTATAGACGATGGACAGGTAGATGATGGTTCTGTTTAAGAAACACAGGAAAAGAGGAAGTAGTTATTCAACTAAGTATGAACTCTGCTTCATACCTAATTCCCTATTTCAGATCCACTCCAGACAAGGCAATACAGATCTTCAAACAACATTTGTTAATTGTAGTATGCTCTTCCAAAACTTTAATAGTCCATATGGCTTTACATTCCAGAGCCCAGGAAGTGGGAAAAGATGGATGTAAAGATGTCAGTCTACTGAAAAAGGATTAAATTTTGTAAAAGCTTCCAATATGAAATGCTTTCATCTGGGCAGAGGAGAATTAAACCTCAAATATTAAAAGGATGTACGATGCCTTAAAGAAGCGTTGCAGATAAATAATTGCTCACATGACCAAAAACTATTTGCATCAGCATTCTTTGCTGCTCATCTATGACATATTAGTGAGTCTTATAGGAATCTGAAAAACAGACAAATTTTTTTAGAAAAGACATCAGATGGCTGGTAAATTGTTTTGTTTTGTTTGAAAAATGTTTCTAAGGTATTTTAGCTTCACAATCCTCAGAGCTCAGCATGGCCTAGTGGAAAGAGCACAGGCCTAATCCCAACTCTGCAACCTCAAGCAAATGACTTCAATTCTTTGTGCCTCAGTTTCATAATCTGCAAAATGGGGATTAAAAACCTCTTCTCTCTCTCAACTACATTGTGTCTCATATGGGACAGGGACCGGGCCCAACCTGATTATCTTGTATCTACCCCAGTGCTTATTTCAGTTCTTAACACGTAGTCAGTGCTTAACAGATACGACAGTTATTACTACTATTCCATTCTGACAACCGAGGACTATGTTATTTGTTAGAGTACAAGGACAGGTCTCAGGAAGCAAGAGTATGTTATATATTTTCCATCGTGAGTTTCTTCAATTTTCTTTCCCTACTGTTTCCCAGGAACAAGTGAAGAAAGTAATTCCAGGCACTAGCAAGCAACTTCAGCACTAGTTTCAGGAGTGGCAGAGAGGTAGTGTGCCTCATGGATAGAGGACGGGCCTGGGAGTCAGAAAGACCTGGGTTTTTAGTCCTAGCTCCACCATTTGTCTCCTATGTGGCCTTGGGCAAGTTACTTCACTTTTCTGGGATTCAGTGCAAATCATCTGTAAAATGGGGATTGAGTGTAAGTCTCATGTGGGACGTGGATTGTGCTCAACTTGATTACCTTGTATCTATTCCAGTGCTTAGAACAGTGCTTGGCACATAGTAAGCTCTTATGAAATATCACACACACACACACACACACACACACACACGAAGCACCTACTTGGCTTTAGGAAGACCTAGCTGAAGGGGTTGGGTGCAAGCTGGCTCAAACATTAAAGGATTTGAAAGAAATTCATCTGTATTTGTATTTCTGACCAGCCCAATATATGGAAACAAGGCTTTACAGATGGAAAAACTGCTCCTTACAGAGATCGAAAAATGAGGCCACCTTAAACGTTTTGCAAGCAATGCTTCTGAAGGTTCCTTTTGAGGAAAGCACGACCCAGATCAATAAATGCCAATATTGATCTCCATACCAGAAAGTAGTGCATTGTAGCATTTAGGGATAATACAGAATCTTTACCTTCCTAATACCCAGGTTTTACCAAGATCCCATATGTGGCTTTAAAGATTCCCAATTTCAAACAAACTGTACCTCAAATGGACTAAATAGGCAGTCCATCATAATCTTAGCTCATAATTTCACTGCCATATGACCTTAGGCAGCCCAGCTAACTGGTCCTAACTTAAAGATCAAGATACTTTCATACTGAAAGGAATAGCCATTTCTTTTTTTCCCCGGCCCCCAATCTCTTGGTCCTTATCACAAACTTACTTGAACTTTCCCAGCCAGGAGTCAGCAATGAGCGCACCAAGGATTGGTGTTAAATAACACAGAGCAATGAATGTGTGATAGATAGCGGTGGACAGATTATCATTCCATCCCAGAAAGCGTTGGAAGTACAGAACGAGAACCGCTGCAGGGAAAAATAAAAAACAAAACAAAAAGTCAGGGAGGTAAGTAATTGTAGTAGTAATTAAACCAAGTGGAAAGGGGAATTAAGAAAGGCAAGAACTCACCTCGCATTCCATAGTAGGAAAATCGTTCACAGAATTCATTGATGATAATGAAGAAAATGCTTACGGGATAACCAAAGCAACTCTGGAAAAGGAAGGGGTTGAGGAAAGGCATTTGTCAAGCATTAGATGGTTAGGTACTCATTTTCAGTGATCAATTTTTATAGCATCACTTGAATCTGGTATTACAGGCCACGCAGGTGCTTAGATTCCCCAGTCATTTGTTTGGAAGAGAGCCAATTTCACACACACACCACACCCCGCTTCCTTGCTGTCGCTTTTAAGCTGAGCTAAGAGGGAAGAGGTTGGGGGAAGTTCTCTGGAAGGGCAATTTATACTCCCCTTTTCACTTCTCTCTTACAGCCCCCAGATCTCCCCATTGACAAGTCTGCAGGGGGAAGTGATGAAGGCAACAGAGTCACCCTCCATCTTCTCATTCCCACCACCACCACCTCAGCTTCACACGTGCATCCCTCGTTATCTTCCCACTGCAGAGACATTGTCAGGGCTGCAGAATTTTCTGGCAAGAATCATACTCTCAGCATTGTTGATGCAATTACTTCGGGATTCCCCAGTATCTACCATCTTCTCAAAAGAACAATAGAACAGAGATTCTGACTGGTCAATCGTAGCTTTTCAGTGGTAATTATTATTATTATTATTATTATTGTGGTATTTGTTAAGTGCTTACTATTTGCCAAGCACTGTTCTAAACACTGGAGTAAATACAAGGTAATCAGGTTGTCCCACGTGGGGCTCACAGTCTTAACCCCCGTTTTACAGATGAGGTAACTGAGGCACAAAGAAGTCAAGTGAAGTCAAGCCAAAGTCACACAGCTGATCAGGGCGGAGCTGGAATTAGAACCCATGACCTCTGACTCCCAAACCCGTGCTCTTTCCACTAAGCCACGCTGTTTCTCGATAGAAACAAGACCAGTGTTTGCCCAGGAACAGATTAAGTGCCATTTGATAGGGGCTGATTGTACAGCTATGAAAAGGATCAAAAAAGCATCCAAGTTACTAAGGGTAGTAGAAAGTCAATCAAAATATACTCACCAGTGATTTGCTCATCCCTAAAGGAGGAAACAAAAAGAAAGCAGTTTAAACAAATTGCAACCACCAAGACAGTGGACCAATCCACAGGACTGCTTTTAAACAATTATTCTTAAACAATTACTCCTTATAAAATCCATCCTTGGAGATGATTTAGGAAAGCTCTAATTAACCCCTCCACAAAACCCTAAATTCACATGCAAATGAAGTGTCCAAGAAGCAGTCATTTAAGAGACCTGAGTTCAAGTGTTTCAACATTTCAAGAGTGAGAGTACTACTAAACATACTGCTGAGACGCAAGTATAAAGACCTTTGCCCTAACTGTGCCATCCTCAAGGCCAGCAGACTGGTCGACTTCAGTAAATGAATCAATGACAATCCTCTCCTTTTAAGACTAGAATGTCTCCTGTCCCCAAGAGATGATAAAAGATAGGGTCTTTCCCTCCTCCCAATAAGAACTCTGCCCTAGGGACTACATAGAGGCTACAGGGGAGAGTCCATCTATCCATTACAATAGACTTGAACAACAAAATTGTATCACCCACAAACTCCCCTACTGTAATAATAACTATAAAATGCACCAGAGCTGAAAGGGGCCCATATATTGCTGTCATCTTTCCTTAGCTAAAGCCTATATTATTACGGGACCTGTTAAGTGCTGACTAAATGCCAAGCAAGATACAAGATGATCATGTTGGACATGGTTCCTGTCTCACATGGGGCTTCTCATCTAAGTAGGAGGGAGTAGGATTTACTCCTCATTTTACCAATGATGGAACTGAGGCATGGAGAAATGAGGGAGGGAAGGAGGGAGGAAGATGGAGAGGGAGAAAGAGAAAAGGAGAGAAACAGAGAGACCCTAATATGATTATCAGTGGATACAATAAGTAGCAAGGAGCAGTTTGCAGTGAAAGAATAAATAAGTGTATCCCCACCATAAATCTATACTTTAAATGGACATCAAGTGTAGAAATACATTTAAAAAATATACATGCAATTGATCTGAGCTGTGATCTGTAACATAAGTAACTTGTCTGAGAGTTTATGCACTATTTGACCACAAATAAGAGTCATAACCATTAACCATTCAGCAGGCAACAGGCAAAATCCCAGCACAATGCCCAGAATGAGATGTGAATCCAGTTAACATTACTGACGTTACAATGGCACGTACTGGGGAAGAAAAAGTTTGGCTTCTAGTTTCCAAGGTGAAATTCAATTAGATTTTTACTGCTTCCTGACATATAGGGTTTTTTTTTCTGTTTGTTTTTTTCAGGGGGAGCTCCTGTTTTCAAAGAATGGTTTGTTTAGGGTACAAATCAGAAGGCTGCTAGACCTAAGGTTTAGGACAACTTAAAATTATTTAATATCATGGGAAGGTGCAATTGCGGGGAGCAAGTCTTATCTTAGTAGATCTCTTTACACGATAGATATCCTGAACAGTACAGCAAGGATGTGTACTTTGAGATTTAAACTGCCAACTAAACAAATTGCTACTAGCTTAAGTGCTGTTCTTGCTTACTTCATTGTGTTCATAACTAGCAAACTGGTGAGTAATAGCTTAGGGATGTGATTGGTGCTGAAGAACTTTGGGTTCATGGGGTTGGGGACAGAATCCAGTTCTGCCCTTTAAGCTTCCCCCTTTTGGGGCTACCCTCACCCCATGAACACAAAGTCCTTCAGCACCAATCACATGCAGGAAAGAATGGATGGAGGGGCAGAGAGGTAGGAGATGGTGCCACTGGGGTATAAGAATGTCTCTGTTTCCCCCATACAATAGTTGTACCTCTGCAAACCAAAAGAGGCAGGGCAAAACCACAACCACTGAGTCTGGCCATGTTCAAAGAGAGCTGTCAAAGGAGAGACTCGAAGGAGAAGCAACATGAAGGTTGGCTGAAACTACTGGGGCTTGGGAAACCAAGATCCTTGCCATACACTAAGAACTGGCTTAAATGTATCCAAATTACTACTTAATGGCATCTGTTCAGCACTTACACCAGGCAGAGCACTGTGCTAAGCACTTGGGAGAGTACAATAATATAAGTGAACACATTCCCAGCCACGAAGGAATTTACAATTGAGCGGGATGAGAACTATAGTCATAAGAATATTGAATCTTAGAGAATCTAACCATAAAGCCACTCCAAATAGCCAAGCACAGAACACTTCCTCCAGGATCCTGGATTTTTCCATGTTCCAAGAGTCCCTATGTGTGGGGAGACTTGGCTTGGAAAAGGGAAAGCTCTCAGAAATATGTCCTAAGGATTGCCGGCACTGACAAGGGAAGCTCTAAGTAGAGCCCTTCCTATTTCATGCCATTAACAATCTAAACTTTGAAGAGATCAGGGATACAGGCCTGTCATTTTAAGCATTCCTCCATCCATTTCACTCTTTTTCGCTCCATCCTTTCTCCAACTCAGTATCAAAGTCTTCCATTCCTCATCACTGCTCTGCCTCTCCTTTTCCCACTCACTTTTCCATCTGCATCAGTCAGCGGTACTTGAGTGCTTGCTCTGTGCAGAGCACTCTACTAACTGCTTTGGGGGGATTACTTGACTACCCCAATGCTTAGCATAGTGCTTAATACCATTTATCCAAATATTGTCAATTTGTACTTCAGATATATTTCAGTTTACTGTCATAATCACAAAGTTAAGCATTGTTCCTGAATCTCATGGGGATAGTAGAAGGAGCCTGTGTTTTGGGGAGTCAGGAGATCTGGGTCCAGTCCCAGTTCTGTTTACCCTCCCTGGGCTGCCGATTCTTCATCTAAAATCAGAAGAGCAATTTTTGTCTGCGCTCAAATTATCCAAATGAGATAATGAAACAGTCCTCCAGAAAATTTTAAGAGTCCATTCAGGTCTGAGACCGTAAGAGCTTTTCTATACACCCTGAGAAGTCAATAAGAGAGTTTTCAAAATCGTTATAGCTATGTTGTGAATGGTATATTATTTTAAAGTTTCATAATTGTTCCATATGCTAAACTTTAAATCTGTGGCCTTTGAGAGTGAAATAATCTGCTTGTTGTACATCTCATATTCCTCTGGTAGGGACTGTTTAACAGTTCCCAACTCTCGGTTTGAGATTCTTAAATTCCATTTTGATTTTCAAACTCTTGATTCTTGGGTCACATTGGAGTTTACTTGGCTGAAGTTTTTCAGCTTTTCACAGCAGGAATCAAATGTATTCTAAACTGCCCTTCAAGGTTTTGAACTGGGTCCATTACCCCGTTATGAATCTGCTGGCGTGACTGAGTAAATAAGTGATAATTCAGAGTCAGAAACCTCTTATCTAAGCCTGAGTTTCCTTAGTGACAAATGCTTCCTTTGCCTTGTAATGAAACCTTTTGCTCCTTCAAAAAGAACTCTAGAATTTCAGACCCTGCATAGAATATTTTGGAAATTTCTGAAAGAGCCTTAGGAAGTGGTTTAGTTGATCTCCTAAGCTGAGAAACTGAGGCATAATTATGGTTTTAATTCTGCAGCATGACTTAAAATCATACCCTTTTTCTTCCCGCTTTCAAAGTGTTAATAAATGTACATCTCCTCCAAGAGGCCTTCCCCTAAGACCTCATTTCCTCTTCTCCTACTCTGTTCTGTGCTCCCTTGCATTTCTCTTTATTCAACTCCACCTGAGCTCCACAGCACTTCCATATATAACCATAATTTACTTACAATGTTTGTCTCCCCTTCCACACTGTAAGCTTATTGTGGGCAGGAGACATGTCTATCAACCCTGTTGTACTCTCCCAAGTGCTTAGTAGAGTGCTCTGCACACAGTAAGTGCCCAATAAATGATTGATTGATTTAGAACAAAACCTTTGGTTAGCATGCAATCCATTTAAAATTTATGTGATCACAGTAGCCTAGCTGCTCCTTGAACATTTTCCTCAGAACAAAAAACTCTTATGATGGCCACCTCATTTCCCCTTAGAGAGGTCAGTCTCAGCAGTGTAATGTTTGATTTTCTATGAAGCAAATCAATTTAGAAGTTCAGAATACCCTTCTGATCCAGATACACTCACTTAGTGAATCTATCAGTAGATTCAAACATCCAGCTCCTATCTAGCGACCAAAGTTCTACAAGTATACAAATCTGTTGAACTGGCATTGGTTTGACAAGCCATCCTATATAATAAAGGGACAGTTGACTTTGATAGGAATATCTATCACAGTAACCAACTGTTATCAATTCTTGACTCTTACATTTGCACTATGGTGATCTAACAGAATGTATGAACCCTAACTCTTGAACAGACTAGCCTTTTCCCCCAGTAATTGATTCAGCTTATCAGAAGCAGTGTGCCCTCATGGATAAAGCACGGGCCTGGGAGCCAAAGGACCTGGATTCTAATCTCAGCTCTGCCACTTGCCTGCTGTTTGTGATCTTGGGCTAGTTACTGAAATTCTCGCTGCCTCAATTTTCTCAACTGCAAACTGGTGATTCAATAACTGTTCTCCCACCTACTGAACTGTGAGTCCCATGTAGGAGAGGGACTGTCTCCAGCCTGATTAACATGTATCTACCCCAGTGCTTAGAAGAGAGCTTGACACACAGTAAGCACTTAAATACCATTTAAAAAAACTCCCCACCTCCTTTTTCATGGAAACTTTACTGCCCAGAATTTAAAAGAAGTAGTGATAAGGCAGCTGCTCTCAGGGTCAGCAATCTCACTGTGGGACCTGGATGACTTAGTGAAGATGCTCCACCCACTTCTCCTAGGAAGGGAGATGAGAGGAAGGGTCTATCCACCCAACTGTCCTTTGCGCTCTGGAAAAAATTGGGATTAGGCTATTTTGGTGCTATTGATGTCTATCTACTTGCTTTGTTTTGTTGTCTGTCTCCCCCTTCTAGTCTGTGAGCCTGTTGTTGGGTAGGGATTGTCTCTGTTGCCAAACTGTACTTTCCAAGCACTTAGTAGAGTGCTCTGCACACAGTAAGCACTCAATAAATACGACTGAATGAATGAATGAAAAACATATCCTCAGTCAACTGACCCTCACCCTTGTGGCTGATCTTCCTACCAGTACAGCCTCAGAATTTCTTTGCTGCTCCTGCTTCCTGGGGTATGGTTTTAGTTAAGGGCTTATTATGTGCCAGGCACTGTTCTAAGCACTGGGGTGGATACAGGCAAATTGGTTTGGACACAGTCCCTGTTCCAGGTGAGGCTCGCAGTTTCAATCCCCATTTTACAGATGAGGTAAAGTGAAATGAAGTGAAATGACTATCCCAAAGTCACAAAGCAGACAAGTGGCAGAGCTGGGATTATAACCCATAACGTTCCGACTCCTAGGCCCGTGCTCTATCCACTAGACCATGCTGCTTCTCTGAGGTGTAGGGCCAGGCTGAGGGGTAAACTCCTCCAAATAGCAATAAGCCCCAGAAGCAGGGAGCTGATTAGAAAAATCCAGTCCCCGTCGCTGATTCAGATAGTGTGTGCAACGTTGGTAACACACTGAGGGTAAGTATGATTTCTACTGCTCCAGTGGGCTGATAAATGCAGGTATTCCTTCTCTGTAGTCTTGCTCCCTGTACTTTCTAACCACCCCCATACTCCCTAATTGAATGGTTTATTGTGATTAAAACCTGTGGCCCCCGTTATGCCAGGAGGTGTATTACAATCATTTATTTAATCTACTCCTGTAAATATTTGCATGTTAGTCTCCCTCACTGAAGCATACGATCCTTGTGAGCAGGGAACGTGTCACTTTTTCATTCTGAATTTCCCAAGCACCTAGGACAGTGCACTGAAGGAAATGGGCAGTCTATAGATGCTGCCACTATTTTAATGTTAAGTGAATCTAGAATAAGTAGCCATGGACTGGTGCTCTGCAGTAGATAGTACTTGCCTGCTGTAACCTATTTTTGATTAGCCTACATGGAGTTAGAGGCATCCAAATCACTGCCCCTGTGATTCCAGCTGGGGACAGCCCCACTAGCAGAGTAACAGCCTAATGGTCAGTCAGCCCAGACCTTTGTCTCCAACTGTAGCACCAGGACTCTTGGAAGAATGATTTGAGAAGCTGTGTAACCTAATGAAAGAGCATTGACCTGGGAGTCAGAGGACCTCGGTTCTAATCCTGGATCCGCCATTTGTCTCCTGTGTGACCTTTGGGCAAATCACTTCACTTTCTTTGTGCCTCAGATACCTCATTTATATAATGGGGATTATCACGGTGAACCACACCCAGCACTTGGAGTGTCTGGCACATAGTAAACGCTTAACAAATACCATCATTATTACGTGGTACTTGGACTGTGTCTACCCTGATTATCTTGAATCTACCCCAGTACTTAATTCAGTGGCTAGCACATAGTAAGCGCTTAACAAATGCCATTAAAAAAATGGCTATTTCCCTGGGTTTCCAATCCTTGTGGCTATGGAAGGAGTGATTTAACACTCCTGACTCTTCCCCTCTGCAACTTGAACTTTCCCCTCTAGTGGGCAGGGAACATGTCTAATCAATTCTGTTATATCATGCTCTCCAAAGTGCTTAGTACAGTGCTCTGTAATAAATAATTATGGTACTTGTTAACCCCTTTACTATGTGCTAAGCACTCTTCTAAGCACTGGGGTAGATACAAGATAATCAGGTTGGGCACAGTCCCTGTCCCATGGGGTTCACATTCTTATCCCCATTTTAGAAATAAGGTAACTGAGGCACAGAGAAGATCCCCATTTTAGAAATGCAGTAACAGGCACAGAGAAGTTAAGAAACTTGCCCATGATCACACAGCAGACATGTGGCAGATCTGGGATTAAAACCCAGGTTCTTTTAACTACCAGGCCCCTTCAAAATAAAGAGTTCTTACCCAGGAATGCCCATTGAAAAGCATTGCTATTGGCTGCATTCTTACTAGCAGCCATCTTGCTTTTTTTGATCTTGGAACATAGGACTGGAAAAGACCATTTGATAAACTTCCTTTCCAGACTGTGGATTCCTTTTTATTGAATACAGTGTGTCCTCAGTCTCCAGGGTTTAACTGTTGCCCAATGGGCCTCCAGTCTGGGGGGCAAAACCTGGATGAAAGGCCAGGGGTGCTCCACCAGCCAATCCCACTCAACCCCCATATACTGGTCAGAGTTCTGCATACAGTAAGCACTCAAATACCACTGATTCATCAGGCCATTCTACAGAGACTGGATAATAAGGAAGAGAGGGAACAGGCTTATTTCTTACTTAGAAATTAGCCTAAATAGTCCTTAACACAGGGACTGCATCATGATTGAGGGAGAAGGAGGAGGATTTAAGGACTAGCCAAGGAATATGTCATTCCCATTGCACTCAAGCCCTTCAGAACAAAAAACTCCTCACAAAGTAAGAGGACTAGACTGGAAGCTCATCGTGGACAGGGAATGTGTCTACCACCTTTGTTCTATCATACTTTCTAAACGTTTAGTACAGTGCTCTGCACACAGTAAGTGCTCAATGAACAAGATCGAAAGATTCCTCAGGAGGGATTCATGCTGTTATAGCTTCTTCCCCTAGATCTCAAACACCACTACCAATCTCCCACCCCCCACATTAATGCCAATGAGCTTGCCCTAGACCAGGGGCTGCTACTCCGTGACTCCGACCTTTAGTCAGGGTGGAACCCAGGAGCATCCTATCTCTGACAACACCCTCCCACCTCAAATCTGACAATGACTCTGTCCCGCTTCAAAGCCTTATTGAAGGCACATCTCCTCCAAGAGGCCTTCCTTCATTAAGCTCTCCTTTTTTCTTCACCCACTCCCTTCTGTGTCCCCCTGACTTACTCCCTTTATTCATCCCCCCTCCCAGCCCTTATGTCCATATCTATAATTTATGTTAATGTCTGTCTCCCCCTCTATACTGTAAACTGGTGTGGGCAGAAAATGTGTTGGATTATTTAATATTGTACTCTCCCAAGTGCTTAGTACAGTGCTTGGCACACAGTAAGCACCCAATAAATATTGCCTGAATGAATGAACAAGTGACTGGAAGACCCACAGCCCTTTCCAACATCGGTCTCCTCTGAGACCCACAGGTTGCTCCTGTGTTTGGGTAGCCCCTATCTTTGAAGTGGCCACCAAGTCTCTTCACAGTTAGGAGAGATGCCTTCGGTCCATGAAAGTGGCTTTATGGGGGCCACAGTCCCAACTGGAGACACTTCATGAACATCAAATCCATAGGCGGAAACAGATCCTACCCTTTTTGCCGAGACCCTAGATGCGGGAGCACCATTCCAAACCCGCACACCTTCCTCTTCCGGGGGTCAGAGAATGGAGCTCAAGTGACCGGCATTCTGAGGCCTTGGGACAACTCACTCCGGAATGCTGTGGGTCCTGAATGGAGCACGCACCAGCCGACACATGGAAGCGTTTAGAGTAAACAGGATCAGGGAAAGGGCCAAGGGTGAGACAGGGTAAGGGACAGGGATGAAAAGATGTTCGTGGGATGAAAAGATGTTCGTGCGAGGTAGGCTTACTGGTTTAGCCGAGAGTGCCCCCATCCTGGGATGTTTTTCCAAATAAGCCTAAGAGAACACCTAAACTCAGACAAATTGTCTACCTAAGCACGTGGACTAGTTAAAAGGCCCAAAGGTTAAATTCAATCTAGCTGTCCTATCCTTTGCTCTCGACTAAGTATAGGCCCTGCGGGAAGTCAGAGTTCACATGACTAACAGGATTCAGGAGCTACGTAGCAGGATCTGAGAGGTAGTGTGGCCTTGAAGAATATCAACCCTTCTTTGGCACTTCCTCAAGAAGTTAGTACTGGGCTCGGTCCACCGTAAGCACTTGAATAGCACTGATTGAGTCAAGAGACTGGATTCCTATCACCAAATCGGCCTGTGTGACCTCGGGCAAGTCACACCCTCTCTGTGCCTCAATAGTAGTAGTAATAGTATGTATTAAGCATTCTGGGTCAAGCACTGTACTAAATCCTGGGAAAGAACACACAGTTGGAATGACACACTGTCCTTGTCCTTCAGGGGGGCTCAGTCTAAAAATGCCTTCTCATCTGTAAAATGGGGATTAGGTACCCTCTCTTCCCTCCCTCAGAGTGTGAGCTCCATGTAGACTAGAGACTGTATGCTACCCTGTATCTACCGTACTTTAGCACATAGCAAGAACTTAATAAAAATGTCATAATTGTTCATTTTCTGTAGGACCAGTTTTAGAAGTTGGAATTTACCTAGGATTGAGAAGATGGGGGAAGGGGGAAAAAGCAAGGTTTTAGATTGGCTTTCTCCCAGTAAGAATACAGCCACATTGGCAGTAGCGGCAAATTCCATTTTATATTTCTAGAGCCATCCCCACTTTAGGCCATCCAGCAGGCACAGCAGTAAGTATCCTCAGGAAGCTATTTCAAGACATGACTTTTCCATAAAAAGGGTAATATTAATAATAAAATATACTAAGTTATTTATACTGATGCCATTGATGCTTGTTGACTTGTTTTGTTGTCTGTCTCCTCTCTTCTAGTCTGTGAGCCCATTGTTGGGTAGGATTGTCTTTATTTGATGCCTAATTATACTTTCCAAGCACTTAGTAAAGTGGTCTGCACAAAGTAAGTGCTCAATAAATTCAACTGAATGAATGAACGTACTGTATGCCAAGCACTGTACTAAGTGCTGGAGTAGATACCAGACAATAAGACTGGATAGAGTCCCCTCCACATGAGCCTCATAGTCTAAAGGGGAGGAAGAACAGAAATGTTACCACCATATTAATAATAATGGTGGTATTTGTTAAGCGCTTATTATGTGCAAAGCACTGTTCTAAGCGCTGGGGGGATACAGGGTGATCAGTTTGTCCCACGTGGGGCTCACAGTTTTAATCCCCATTTTACAGATGAGGTATCTGAGGCCCAGAGAAGTTAAGTGACTTGCCCACAGTCACACAGCTGACAAGTGGCAGAGCCGGGAGTCGAACCCATGACCTCTGACTCCAAAGCCCAGGCTCTTTCCACTGAGCCATTAGAGATGAGGAAACTGAGATACAGAGAACTTAAGTGCCTTGCCCAAGGTCATACAACAAGCAAGTGGCAGAGCCAGGACTAGAGCCCAGGTTTTCTGACTCTTAGCCCCATGCTCATTCCACTAGGTCATACTGCTGTAATTTCAGATGAATTTTTTTTTTGGTTGTCAATCAAGCCTCATCTGTATGTGAAGCAGCATAGTGTATGAGAAGCAGCGTGGCTCAGTGGAAAGAGCACGGGCTTTGGAGTCAGGGCTCATGAGTTCGAATCCCAGCTCTGCCACTTGTCGGCTGTGTGACTGTGGGCAAGTCACTTCACTTCTCTGCGCCTCAGTTCCCTCATCTGTAAAATGGGGATTAAGACTGTGAGCCCCACGTGGGACAACCTGATTCCCCTATTTCTACCCCAGCGCTTAGAACAGTGCTCGGCACATAGTAAGCGCTTAACAAATACCAACATTATTATTATTATTATTAGTGTAGTGGATAGAGCACAGGCCTGGGAGTGAGAGGCCAGGAGTTCTAATCCCAGTTCCACTGCTTGTCTGATGTGTGACCTTGGGCAAGGCACTTCATCTCTCTGTGCCTCAGTTTCCTCAACTGTAAAATATGGGGATTAAAGAGTACGAGCCCAGTGTGGGACAGAGATGTGTCCAACCTGATTAACTTGTAGCTACTTCAGTGCTTAGAACAGTGCTTGGCACATAGAAAATGCTTAACAAGTACCATTATTATTTTTATTATATCTGTAGCACTTAGCGGTACTAGGTATTTCAAGGGTCCTGAGTATCTTGTAGGAATTTTCTTTCCTGTAGGATAGTGTGGCCACTTGGATGAGACCAGCACAGGCGCCAAAGCCCTTATTTCCAAAGGAAATCAGAGAAGAGCAACGAACTGGGTTTTCTAGTAAGAATGCCATTAAGTTGGCATTATGATCTATAGGGCTTAGTACTACTTAACACTACAAGCACTGCTATGATGTATTACTTACATATTATTTTGAGTATGGGAAGAGCTGGTGAAGGTTTCACAAATGTTGTGGAACAAGATTGTGTTAGTCTTAAGGACAACATAATATCTGTGCCATTATTTTGTTTTTATTCTCTCCCCAGAGAACAGTATAATGTTCTGCATAAAATACGGGCTCAATAAATGCCAGTGATGGATTGATTCCCGAGCAAAGTTGGTTCACTGACCTTCACTAACCCCACCATACACCCTACCTTAAACACCTGTGGGGACACTGAAAAGAGGTTTGAACCATGAACACCTTCAGTACTTAATACCATGTAACAAGCACATTGCATTAGTTTCATCTCTGCAGCTCACACCCACAGTTGCTGTCTCTGCAGTATGTAATGTCATGAATCACTTGTGTTATTGTTTACACTCCCTAAGATAATAAGCACATTGTTTCAGAGTCTAAGCACCTGACAAACCAAAGCTACTCACTTCATATCAACTTGAACTTCCTTTCACAGAGTGCACATTGGGATTCTCCTTTTCCCTCCTCCTAGACCCCTACTGTTTGATTCTTATTAACTCAGTGCTCTTTCAATCTTTTCTACCCCTTCTCAGCCTGAAGAGAAAAGATGCAGAGAAGTAGCAGCTTTGACTTCTCTGCTGATAAAATCAGTGGCTAAAACCCTCAACTTTCATCTGATACTAAAGAGAGGTATCTATTGTGTACATGCCAATAATAATGTTCAACTCATGAACTCTTGAATTAATCATTTTCCTTGTCTTTCTATTGTTTCTTCATTCCTTATGTATCAATCGCCACTCATCACCAAAACACATATTTTATTCTAAGATTGGGGACACCTAAGGAGCCAGGGACCAGGGATAATTTTTCCCCTGTGTATTTTTTCCACTGCTCTGGACACCACAGGTCCTTAATTAATATTCTTGAATGAGCAAGCTAAGACTCTCAGCCTGACAGTTGGACTAATATAGTAGCTGAATCAAACCAGGAGGAAATGTGTCAAAGTTTCATTTGATACCACACCAAAGAAAGGGCAACGTTCTAGATGTCCTTCCTGTAAACCAATTGCATAACTGGGGATTCACCCATATTATTACCTCAAAGAGCCAGGAATGAATAGAAGGAAGTCAACCAAGTATGTTAATGTACAAATTTTTCTCACGTTCAGTGGTCAGCATGAAAACTAGGAGCAGGGCAAGAAGAGATGGGTCATCAGCCAATAAGCAAGGCCTGAAACCTATCCCCTATCTTTACTGGACTTGAAACTTTTACAGTTGCCTGTGGAAAATCCACTCATTTCTCCAAATGAAACATTTCTCCTTCATCCTCACTTCAAGCCCTGGGCAACAATCCTGGCTTCTGCTCATCTATCACTGACGTGAATCTGGTTAAAGTCTTTGCAAGTTTTCAGTTATAAAATGTGAAAAAACCTGCATTCATATGTTAAAGATATTAGCTCTGGACTCAAACTTTTCAAGATTTCTAACAGGTTCCCTCAAATTCAACTTGAAAGCATATATTCCAAATCCAAACATCCCACCAATGTGCTAAAACTGAAAAAGACAAATAGCAATGGACCAATTTAAAATCATTTCCCCAAGTTCTAACAACTAGGCCCAGGATTTTTAAAATCTAAAGTGTGATGAGTCATCTTAGAGGATGACACAAAAACCGGGATTAGTTTATTTTAAAATTTTTGAATTGCTCATCTTATGTCCATCTTGTTAGGAGAGTAAACAGCTCAATTGGAACAATTTGATTAATACACATCTCTAGCACATAAGCCATTAAAAATTTAACATTTCTAAACTGCATAGCATGCCAGTGTTTAACTAAGGGACCATGATTCCTTTTGCTATGGAATTCACACATTTTATAGCAACTATTCAACACATCCGAGGTTGGTCAAATTTTTTGCCTCTACTCATTCCCCAATTCTGGTTTTAAGTGGCTCGCGGGCCAGGATGATCTCATTCCTTCTAAATGGCATTTTGGATCTGCCTCTGTCAAATCTCAAGTTCCTTGAGGGCAGAGATAGTTTCTCCTGTCTCTTGTTCCCTCCCAAGTGCTTAGTACAGTGCTCTGCATACTGCAGGCATTCAATAAATCATCAATACGCATATGATCACTTACAGACTTAAGTAGGGCAACTATTTGTTTTAATGCTTCAAAAATGGCAATAGACACTTTGGAAATTCTAGCCAAAACAATTACCAAAGCATCACCAAAGGAGCCACTTGCATCTTCATTCTTTCAATCACATTTACTGAGTACAAAGCACTGCATTTACATGCTGTAAATGGACAAATGATTTGCAAGTGCCCACATTAACATTATCTTGGTGTGGTAATAGGGGGATGGTATTCTGCATGCAGTAAGTGCTTGATAAATACCCTTGATTGAGAGATACAGCATGAGGTACAGATGAGGTACAGCATTAGAAGGCAGAAGTCAATGCTTATAGGAACAGTTACCACATTACCTCCAAAGAAACATAAAGGACATCAGTTTGGATGAAAGCCTCAAAGCTTCCAGGGGAAATGTACTTTCCAGGTTCGTTTTTTAACTCACTCATTCTTGGCCTTAGGTACCAACTCCATGGGGCCAGTTGTCGTAACAATAGTATTTGCTAAGCATTACTGTGTGCCAAGCACTGCCTTACACGCTGTAAGGGTAGAGCCAAGATAATCGGGTCAGTCCGTAAAAGGGAGGGAGAACTGGTATTGAACCCCCATCTTACAGATGAGGAAACTGAGGCCCAGAGAAAAGTTAAGTGATTTGCCCAAGGTCACACAGTAGGCAAGGGGCAGAGCCAGGACTAGAACCCAGGTCTCCCAACTCCAAAGCTTGTTCTCTTTTGGCTAGACCACGTGGCTTCCCACAGTCACATCTCCCTCTTGGCAGGTCTCTGAAAAACCTTGATTTTTCCACCCAGGGTTGAAAAGAACCCCAAATGGTGGCTTTCTGGCCTGCTAATTCTTCTAAGCCTGTCGCCATCTCCTCTAAAATCTCTGTCCCCACATTGCAAATAAAGACACGACACTGAGCAGTTTCTTGACTCAGAGTTCTTCAAATTCAGCTAGGAGCCCTTTGTAAGGCTGGGATTGGGTCTGAATTTGATTTTTTATATTCACCTCAGCATTCATTCATTCATTCGTACTTAGAGAGCTTTCTGTGTGCAAAGCACTGTACTAAGTGCTTGAGAGAGTACAGCATAACAGACACGTTGCTGCCCACAACAGCACTCGAGTCACACTGCCTCAACACACAGTAAGTAGTCTCCAGGAAATCAGAGACTGATTATCAAAAGGTAGGAAAGGAAAAGAGAAATGTCTTGGTCTCATTTTTCCACAGATTTCTCCACTGGTAAATACTACAAAGATCACCCGGGACTCAGTCTAAGGAAGAGGGAGAACAGATACTTCACCTTAATTTTAGAGATAATCTTTAGGGATAGAGAAGTTGCTTAACTTGTCCAAGGTCACAGAACAGGAAACTGGTGTCGAGGGGGGAGAATATTGAAACACAGATCTCCTGACTCCCAGTTCTATGCTCTTTCCATTAGGAGAAATTCCAGAGAATGGGAAGGGAAAGGGCAGAAAAAATTGCCACTTGTAAGGCCTGAAAGTAGTACCTTCACTCTCCCACATGCAACATGTTGCCTGCATTCCATTATGTCTACGTAGTATTGTCTACTCTGTTGTTTATCTGGCCATCTGGTCTCCCAGCTAGACTGTCCCTGCAGGGTCAGGGCTGTGGAGAATGCTCCCGGGCTGGCTAGGAATGCGCTATCAAACCAGGAGAAGTTCTATTGTTCTTCCCCTGTACTTATTTCCTTAGAAATTACTTTTTTTAAATGTATTTTTGGTGTGGGTGTTTCCCCCCCGACCAATCACAAGTCATTCTAATAGGGTTCTCACTGCCCAGTAGTGGCCTCCAAAGATGGCCCAAGATGTGCCCTACTGAATGCTCACCTCCTCCAGTAGGCCTTCCCAGAGAGAGACCACTTCCCTCTGCTCTACCCCCCTCCCCACCCCACAGCACTTGTGTATCTATGATTTATTATTCTGTTTTATGTATATATAGCTATAATTCCATTTATTTATATTGATGCTAATGACGCCTGTCTACTTGTTTTGTTGTCTGTCTCCCCACTTCTAGACCGCGAGCCCCTTGGCGGGTAGGGATCGTCTCTGTTGCTGAATTGGACCTCCCAAGCACTTAGCACAGTGCCACGCAGACAGTAAGCGCTTAATAGTGGAAAGAGCCCGGGCTATGGAGTCAGAGGTCATGGGTTCGAATCCCGGCTCTGCCACTTGTCAGCTGTGTGACTGTGGGCAAGTCACTTCACTTCTCGGTGCCTCAGTGACCTCATCGGTAAAATGGGGATTAACTGTGAGCCTCATGTGGGACAACCTGATTACTCTGTATCTACCCCAGCGCTTAGAACAGTGCTCTGCACATAGTAAGCTCTTAAATATCAACATTATTATTAATAAATAGGACTGAATGAATGAATGAAGGGATGAGCGCGCGTGCGGTGTCCTACGGGCAACTGCCGGAGGGGGCGCTGTCGGGGCAGGGGCCGTCCGCGCAGGCGCAGTCGTCGGCAGGACCGCCCGCGGCTGAGCTCTCGCCTCGACGCCGCCGTCCAGTAAAGCCGGATTTTAGTCTGAATTTAGGTTTTTTTGGTTTTTTTTTTTAAGTTCACCTCTAACTTTTGGATGGACGCCCTCCCCCCCCCGCGGTTGGAGGGAGCGGGGCGATGGGGAGCATTCATTCCTTCAATCGGATTTATTGAGCGCTTACTGTGGGCTGAGCACTGTGCTAAGCGCTTGGAATGTACCTCAACGGATTGAGACCATTCCTGCCCCACGACGGGCTCACAGTCTAAAAGGGGGAGACAGACAACAAAATAATACAGGTAGATAGGCATGAATACCACCAAAATAGATCAATGGAATCCTAGAAATATATACACATCATTAGCAGCCCTCTCACACCCTCCCATCTGCAGCAGCCCCCATCACCCCCTCCCACCCTACAGCAGTCCCCAACACCCCCTCACTCTGCAGCAGCCCCCCAAAACTCTGCAACATCCCCCATCCTCCCCCTCTGAGGCAGCCCCCCAACACTCCCTTCCCACTTTACAGCAGCTCCCCACCTCTCCCCTCCCACCCTGCAGCAGCCCCCATCCTCCACTCTGAGGCAGCCCCCCAACACTCCCTTCCCACTCTGCAGCAGCCCCCCAACACCCTCCACTCTGAAGCAGCCCCCATCACCCCCTTCCACTCTGCAGCAGCTCCCAACAACCCCCCCACTCTGACGCAGCCCCCCAACACCCTCCACTCTGCAGATGCTCCCCCACGCCCCTCCCTCCACTCTGCAGCAGCCCCCAGTACCCCTTCTCACTTTGCAGGAGTCCCCCACAACCCCCTCCCCTCTGAATCAGCCCCCTATCCTCCCCCCTCACACTCTGCAGCAGCCCCCCAATCCTCCACCTCCCAGCGATTGCTCTGGGGTGGGGGAGGCGGCAGTCAGGCTCGCCCACCCACTCCATCCTTTTCCTCCATCCTCCTCCTCCTCCTCCCCACCTACCCATGGTGGCTCCTGCTGCTGCCCCTGCTGCTCCACCTGTTGCCGCCCCCTCTGACTTCCAGCAGAGAAGTGAGCAGCCTCCTGAAAACTTTTCTTTAAAGGTGGTGCTCAGGGGCTTGGGCTCCCATTGGCAGCCCTGCCCACTGAGCTGCGGGGGTGGGGCCCAGCCTCTGCAGGCCCGCCCTGGCCTCCTCCTCCTCCTCCTCCTCCTCCCCCCAGGACGCGGGATACCGGAAATCTTTCTTCCCCGGCCCCCAGGAAAGCAGCACATCCACATTGGTTTCTTTATTTTTCCCTTCTATCGCCCCTGCACATCTCCAGTCTCAACCCCATTGACCCTGCTTTCCCATCCCCAGTTTGACACCCCTTACCCACGTGCATCTTTGGGAAACTTGTCCACCTCCTCATCCTCCAGTACTGCCTAGCCCACACGGCCTCCATCCCCCCTTTTCCCCCTCAAAAGCCCCAGGGCAGTGGGGACAGGCTGGAGACAGGGGAGAAGGACAAGTTTAAAATAAAAGCTGTTGGGGGGTTGAGGATGTCGGTACTGCGGGGGCTGGGAAAATGAGTTTCATCATCCTGCCCCCCCTTTCTCCTTTAAAGACAAATGTAATGGCTGAGCTGGATGACAAGTTGCAGCAACAGAGACTTTTCTTATGCATGGGGCAGTCTCAGATAGTGAACACGTGCCTCTGACTAATAATCCACCTGCCCACACCCACTTCTTATCTCAGGTGTTGCTTCTGTAAAGGGAAGGAACAGTGAGAGGGCTGCTTGGGTGGGAAGTGAAGCAGAGAAGACAGCTGGGTTCATTGATGTTGACCGCCACCAGAATGGAGATTGTGACCTACCGGGTCCTCTGGGAGATGTCTCCCCTTTACTGACTCCATGTTGTGCCTGGCACCTGGCAGAAATATGTGTGTGGGATGGGGGGCAAAGAGGAGCTTTGATCCAAATCATAAGGTGAATCTGTTGCGAAAACTCAAAGGAAGAGGAAGTCCTGGACTAGCAGTGGTGATAGATCAATGTTATTTATTGAAAACTGAGCAATGAATGAAACACCTGTGTTACAGAATCAAGCCACATATACATTATTTGCAAATAGTGGGAATGGGAGGAAGAAATGTATTATAGTGAGTGCTTTGACTGCCAGGATGAAATAGCTGATTAATTGAATCTACAAATACAGATAAATGTTGAGGATGGGGCTAAAATGTACTGATACTAAGGGTGGCTGTTGGTTATCCATTAATCGATGGTATTTATTGAGCACTTACTCTCTGTAGAGCATTATACTAAGCACTTGGGAGAGCACAATACACTAGAGTTAGCAGGCACTTTCTCTTTTCTAACATCCTAGGTGTTTTCAAGGATGTGAAGCTTCTGACCCATTGCACCCTCTAGGCTGAAAGCTCCTTGTGGGCAGGAAAATTGTCTACCAATTCTGTTGTACTTTCCTAAGTGCCTATCACAGTGCTCTGTACACAGTAAGTGGTCAATAAATAGCACTAATTACAAGGGCAAAATCTCCTTCCCCTTCATTCCTCAGCCCCTCTACCACACAGTACCCTGCACCCTCCAAATTCTGTGTCCGAGCCCTTTTCGAGCAGAGGCTTTTCATGTCTGATTAGGACCTGGCTGCCCTCGCCCAGGAGGCCTTCTTAGGTCCAGTTTTCCTACTTACTCCACCTGCACAGGGGTGTGGTGCCCTCTGAAAGAGAGGCTTGATTTCCATGAGGTACAAAAAGCACCAGCTGATGTTATCCACAGGGATGAGGAACTAAGAGTAGAGTTACATTGTTTCAGTCAGGAGGAGACTATGAAGAAGATAAGGCATGGATGAGCTTGGGAGATGAAAGTGGAGGGAATGCTTCAGAGTAATCATTCTCAATCACTCATGTGAGTGTATCCTATACCCCTTTACCTCTTTGAAGCCTCAAACAACCCTGTTTTCTGAAAGGTAATAGTAATCTTGATCATTAGAGGCAGCCTATGTATTTCTTCTACCACCTCTTTAAAATGGGGCAATATACAGTTTCCTCTGGTGGAAGAAGCAAGTTCCCAAGAAAGGGAAAGAGAAATGGAGGCTCAGGTTTTATATTTATAGTTTGCCCTAGACACAAGGTGAGGGTGAGAATGAATTCTAGTTGTCCTTCTGGTTCTTGCATAGAGAAGAAAAGCTCACATCACTCACTCCTAGAGTAATGTTTTATTGGTTAATAGGTTTCAACTTCGAGAATTGGAAAATATTTCCCCTCTTCCATGCTTCACCCATTCTTTAGTTCAAACTTTCCCAGTTTCTCTTCCTGCTTTGCTTCCAAGGAGCCTGCTGTGATTATAGTGTTTTTTTCAGTTCTGGAGTAGGTAAACTCTTATCAGATCAGACAACGTTTCTGTCTCACATGGGGTTCCCAATATATATAGAATTCCCATTTCACAGATGAAAGTTAGGCTGAGAGGCTGATTTGCCCAAGGTCAAACAGCGAGCTAGTAGCAGATCTGGGACTAGAACATTGAACCTCTGGCTTCCAGTTGGGTGAGCTCTCCAAGGGCTATCCTAGGATTAGATTACATGGATGGGGCAAAAAATGAGAGAGAAGTGTCTCCCTAATATGTGTTTTCCACTCCCCATTGTTCCAAGTTAGGGGACTTGGAGGAGAAACTTTCCAAGATGGTTTAATAATTATGGTATTTGTTAAGTGCTTAGTCTGTGCAGAGCACTGTTCTAAGAGCTGGGGTAGATACAGGATAATCAGATTATCCCACTTGGGGCTCACATTTTTTAATCCCCATTTTTGCAGATGAGGTAAATGAGGCACAGAGAAGTGAATGACTTGCCCAAGGTCACACAGCAGACAAGTGGTGGTGCCGGAATTAGAACCCACTACCTCAGACTCCCAAGTCCAGGCTCTTTCCACTAAGCCACGCTGCTTCAGAATTGGTTGAAAGAAGCAGTGTGGCCTAGTGGAAAGAGTACAGGCCTGGGAGTCAGAAGACCTGGGTTCTAATTCTGACTCTGCCCCTTACCTGCTATTGTCTTCTTGGGCAAATTATTAAACTTCTCTGTGCCTCACTCAGTTTTCTCATCTCTAAAATGGGGGTTAAATATTTATTTTTCTCTCTTATTTAGCCTGGGAGTCCCATGTGGGATAGGGATGATGTCTAGCCTGATTATCTTGTATCTATCCCAATCCTGAGTACAGTATTTGGTGCATATTAAGTGGTTAACAAATGCTACTGTTATTACTGTTATTATTTAATAATAGTAATAATTAAGGCCTCTTCTGGAATGTACATCCAAGGCATTCTTAATTTCATCACCCACCTTTATTCCAAGAAACTCAAATCCACGGGAGCATTGGTAAACATGGCAAAATCAGATCAGGCAGAAAGGGGACAAAGCCAAACATTTGTCCTTTATGTGAACTTTCATTGGGGGGTAGACTGTATTCCTGAGCTAAACAAGTCAGTGTTAGACCATGCATATGACAAATACATCCGAGCCCATACACATACCTCAAACACCTTTCTAATAAGAGGTCTGGTGATCCTCTATCATCAAACAGTTCCCCTGAAGTACTTAAGGAGAGCAACTATTTCTGAAAGCCTGTGCTTCACTGGAAATGAAAGAGCAGTACTAGGGCTTGAGCAACCATGGGATTTACATCTATAGTCACTGAATGTGCTGAAGGAAACGGTGGGGTCGAGAGGGAGAGGGCTGGTTGGGAGGTTACCGGAAGAAGAGTAAAAACCTTGGGTCATACAGACCTCTCAAATACCTTCCCCCACAAATACATGGCCACTGAGCTCTTGTTCAGAGCTTACTATGCGCAGAACACTGTACTAAATGCTTGGGATAGTATACTATAACAGATACATTCTGTTCTAAGTATATATGGTGTACTCAGATGGTGTATATATGATCGTTGGAAGCTAAATACACACTAGTTAGAACTCTAGTCCAGTTTTTCACAGGAATGGCTGGGGCTAACAGGAGTGCAAACCTCTTCTTTGTGGGCCCCAAAAGAGGGGAGTAGTCCTTGATGGCTGACCCCCTTTTTGGAACTCTACAGGTCACTGTGGTTAACACTTTCACAGAAAGTTCTACATGCTGAGGAGCTTGCAGGTCGTTAAAGAAGCCTCTTTTTCCCCCTTTTCCTTCCCCTCTCCCTCAGAGAGTTCTCCAATCTGGTAGAAGACTTGGCCAGGTTCCAGAAAGGTCAACTCATAGAAGACTTGGCCAGGTTCCAGAAAGGTCAACTCAATTCCAGGAACAGGGATGAGAAAATTTCTGTTCAGGAATGGAACGGGGAGGGGGGCAGCATGGCCCAGAGGAAAGAGCATAGGCCTAGGATTAGAGGAGCTGGGCTGCAGTCCTGTTCTATGATGTTGGGCAAATCACTTCTCTTTACTTTTCTCCTCAACAATAAAATGGGGATAAAATGTCCATTTTTTCAATAGTATTTATTGAGCGCTTACTATGTGCAGAGCACTGTACTAAGTGCTTGGAATTTTTCCCACAGCTTTGTCATGTACTACACTAGTGCTTGGCATATAGAAATAATTAATAAATATTATAATAGTACACGCTTAAAAGGTCATTATGTGCTAAATGCTGGGGGCATTTACAATGTTGATGGTATTGAGTGCTTACTGTGTGCAGAGCACTGTACTAAGTGTTTGGGAGAGTACAGTAGAGTTGGTAGTCACGTTCCCTGTCCACACGGAGCTTACCGTGTAAAGTTGGACACTGTATCTCTTCCACAGTGAACTCACAGTATATCTTATCCCCATTTTACAGAGGAACCCGAGGCCCAGAAAGTTGAAGTGACTTGCCCAAGGTCACACAAGAAGTCAGTGCCAGAGTTGGGACTTGAAGCTGGATCTCCAGATACCCAGACCAGTGCTCTTTCCACTGTAAGACTGTGAGCCCCATGTAGAACAGGGACTGTGTCCCACCTGATTAACTCGTATTTACCCCGTTGCTTAGAACAGTGCTTGGCACCAAGTAAGTGCTTAACAAATACCATAATTATTATTATCACCAACTTGCCACCCTAGTATTACCATCATCATCATCATCCTCTCCCCTTTCAAGGAATGATCTCCTTCCCCACTGTAGTCTTTAATGCCCCTTGACCTTGGACAGGAGGGGAAATGTTTCCACTGTGGATGGGTTGCCCGTTCCAAGAAGACAGTAGGGGAACTCGATCCATTTCCTGATGCATTTGAAAATGTCAGCAAACGACCAGTGACCATTTTACAGGCTTAGAATTAAACACAAAGACTCAGAAGGGCTGCGTCCTTCACTTCAACTAAGAGGCCTTATGCCAGAATGATAAGCTGGAGAGTGCTTGGCTTAATCACTCCTAAACTTTGTTCCCTAAATGATAATGGGGTTTATGTTATACAAGACTTAAGAGTAGATAAACTTTCTGTGCCTTCATCTATGTCAGAGGAAAAACAAGTAGAAAATGGCAGGATAGTATTGTACAATCTGGAGAAAGCAAGTGAAGGGACTGTATTGTTCGCGAAACAAACCCAGTAATTGCATCTGCATTTTTTTGTTGATATTGCTTTTGTTAAACTCTATGTACCAAGCATTGTTGAACATACGAGGTTAGCAGTTTTGACACAGTCACTGTTCTTGATGGGGCTAATGGTCTAGATAGAAGGGAATAGGGTTTAATCCCCATTTTCAGATGAGGAAACTAAGGCACAGAAAAGTTGAGTGACTTATCCAAGGGCACACAGCAGAGCGAGGATTAGAACCCAGGTCTTCTGAGTCCAATATTTCTACAAAGTATTTTGTATAGCATGATCCTACTCCTCATCCATCACCTAATAATGCCACTCGTCCTTCCCAATTGAATGCTATTTGAGAGCTGGTTTAGCCTTGCTCAGAAGTTCTTCGGGTGACCATGGCAAACCCCAAAGGTCAATTTGGGATGTTCTTCCTTGTCAATCTTGATTCCTTGTATCCCTCAGGAAGAAACAAGGTGTCACCAGATATCAGGGTGATGTGAGCCTTCCCTCCCCCCTGCCCCTCACCCCCACTGCCCACACACATGCACCAAACTCCCACTGTCTCAGAAATTACATTAAAAAAAAGTTGGAGGGCAATACTTATTCAAGAAACTGTCTTTCTTGGAGGATCCATGTTCTTGCGATTGAAAAGGGGAGATGCTGAGTGTGATCTTTCACCTATAAAATGAGAGGAAGGACAGAGTGTGAGAAGCAAGTTGGGTCTTGAAGCCAAGTAAAAAACCGAGACATGATGTAGGGGGAAAATAATGGAGGCAGAAGGGTGGTGAGAGGTGATCTGAACAGTAGCAGGATCTGCGGCTGAAGGGGCACATAGAGAAACTCTTCTATGGTCAAAGACCACCTTGGCTTACTGGTTAAAACCCCAATAACTGGTACAGTGGGTGTAAGTGTCTCCCTCGCAACTCTACAAATTGAGCAGATACTGGAAGGCGGGAGACTAAAATTCTAGTCTCAGATTTGCTAGTGTTCTGCTATGTGATCTTAGACAAGTCACTTTACTTCTTGGGGACCTCAGATTTCCTCTCAGTAAAATGGGGATAAAATACCTGATATCCTTATCTATGATAGGGACCATTTTCAAACTGATAAACATGTATATCTGTTTGAGGGTCTAGCCCAGTGCTTGGTACAGAGTAAGTGCTTAATAAATACTAGTATTGGGTGATAAATCAAAATTTAAAAAATCAAATGGTTTATAATGTTTCCTTAAATCTGGAAAAATGGCTTCTAAAGTTTATAAACTCCTAAAGGTAGAATCAACATGGGGAGAACAGATGGTCCAATCTCCTGTTTCTGGAGAAAGTAATAATAGTAATAAGATTAATAGTAATAATTGGAGTGTTTAAGCACTTACTATGTGCCAGGCATTGTACTAAGCATTGGGGTGAAGACAAGCTAATTAGGCTTCACATGGAATCAGTCAAAGTAGGAGGGAGAACAGATGTTGAATGCACATTTTACAGATGAGGGAACAGAGGCTAAAGAAGTGAAGTGACTTTAGGTCTCCCCACTCTCTGGGGGATTGGTCAGCATCATCTCCCTAAAAACCTTCATACACTTGACAACAGTTTTCAAATTATTCTCAGCCTTCCTTTTCTTCAGGTGAAACAACCCCAATTCCTTTGCCCACTCTTTGGACCAGTGCAGAGCAGGAGAAAATGGTTACTTTATGCCTCTAGACTGTTAGCCTCTGTGGCACAGGGAAGGTATTTACCAGTTCTGTACTTTACTCTCCCAAGTGCTTAGTAAAGTGCTTTATACATAGTAAGACCTCAATAAATACCATTGAATAATTAACCCTTGCTGTCAATTCAGCCCAGAGCCTCTTAGTAATTTAGGTATAGTAACAGTAAACTGTTGATTTATTCAAGTTCTGGTCAAGAATAATCCCTAGGCTCTTTTCTCTGTTGATATGCTTAAGCAGGCTTTCTCCATCTCCCTCTGACATTTGAGGTTTTGTTTTGTCCCTATGTGTAATAGCTCACACTTTCCCCTATTGAATTTCACTTTTGGGGGGAAGCAATCTCCTAATTTGCCTAAATGACTTTGTTTTATTTTCTAAAGTGTTATCAGTCACACCCACTGTCATATCAGGATATTATAGGATGCATCAGCTTGTTTTTAAGTGTTTATCTATAAATTAGGCAGAGCAAGATTTTATCAAACTAAAGAAAGCAAGTTTAGCAGAACCAAGGTTCTAAATGAGTAACACTGATAGCTAATAAAAATTATTTGTGTGTGACAAGGTTCGATTCAAGATTCTTGTAGGGATTACATGATGCTTATCAAAATTTTCTCTATAAATACAAATACTCCCTAATCATGATCTTCCACTCTTTTCTTTTCCTCTTTTATGTGTTGAACACTGAATGGGAAAGCTTTTAATCAATCTTCTTAAATTTCCCCTGCTCCACAAAGACTTTTTTCATTACCTTTTCATTACAATTTGTGGGTCTCAATGAGGACTGCCTAGACAACCATAAGATTCTCACAGGACAGTCTTTTGCTACAAGTTAATATTCTTTGGGGTAGCATTAGATGAACCAAAGATAGACTGCAAGCCTCCCTCTGGACTGTAAGCTCCTTCTGGACAGGGAACTTGTCTACTAAATCTGTTTTTATTGTACTCTCCCAAGCACTTAGTATAGTGAGAGTTCTGCAAACAGTAAATGCTCAATAAATATGATTGATGTCATGTTAAGACCGTCCCTTTTGGCCAGGAGAGAAGGGATTGGAGTGAGGTAATGGGAAACAACTGGAATCATCATCATCAGTGGTATTTATTGAGCCCTTACTGTATACAGAGCATGATACTAAATGCTTGGAAGAGTACAGTATAACAGAATTGGACACATTCCCTGCCCACAAAGAACTCACAGTCTAGAGGGGGAAACACACATTAATATATAGCATGGTGAACATACTGGAAGACATGGTAAAAGACTGACACCAGGAGATGATTTCCTAAAATCTGCTTGGAGCTCTGTGAGCCCCTCAGGAACTGAAACAAGATTTTTTAATGCAGAGAACCCCAAGAGGGTCACAGGAGAGAGAAAGAGAGAGAGAGAGAAACCGATGAAAACCCACATGTGCCTAAGTTTTGGCACATGCGTTCCTTATTTCCTCCAAGAGGGACATTGTCACACATCCTACTCAGCCCCATGTAATTGGTAGTCAAAGAGCAGATCTAATTATGGCAGTCCTATAAACCCCTCTGTCCCACCCTCTCCTTAACCAACTCCCACCTTTGGCAGATTCACATAGTGACTGAAAGGTTCAACAGAAATAATCCAAATGATTTCTCCCGAGACCGTCTCCTAATTCTGGAGACTGTCTCATAATTGCCATACTCCCAACTTTTCAATCGCAAGTTGGTTGAATTGATAAGATTAAGACTTGTATCCTAAGAGAAGTCAATACCTGCTGGAAAATGAAGTACCGATGATGATATAATAATAATAATTATGGTATTTGTTAAACATTTACTATGTGACGGACACTATACTAAGTGCTGGGGTGGATACAAACAAATCGGGCTGGACACAGGCCCTGACCCATGTGGGCTCACAGTCTCAATTCCCATTTTACAGATGAGATAACTGAGGCACAGAGAAGTTAAGTGACTTGCCCAAGGTCACACAGCAGACAGGTGGTGGAGTCAGGATTAGAATCCATGACCTTCTCTCAGAGGAAGCCTTTGACTACAAAACCTGGTGTCCAGTGAGGGTGATTAAGAGAATTTTAGAGATTTTCTTGGGCATGCCACATACCTCTCTAGTCTCCTAACTTCCACTTGTCACAGTCAGCTGCCCTCCCTAGGCCTGGGGGAAGAACACCCCCATATTTCTCCCATGCTCCTTGTACTCCAGACAGGTTGAGATATTTGGGAGGCATTCAGTGCCCTTGGTACTGCAGCAATAATAATAATGATTGTGGTGTTTAAGTACAAGTTATGTGCCCAACACTGTAGCAAGCACTGAAGTATATACAACATAATCAGGTCATATGCAGTTTCCCTCCTAGGGCTCACGATCTAAGTAGAAGGGAGAATGGTTATTCCTAAAGCCCTGATGTTCATTTTATTGTATTTGAGCGCTTACTATGTACAAAGGACTGTATTGAGCACTTGACCAGAAGGGAGAGGCTCACTGGGGATTTTCTCTGATGTGCAGGATCTGGTAGGCGAGGGACAGGAAGTCCAGATCCCCTGAATTTGCCCCTTCCCTTCTCCTTAGAATGCTTATGCCCTCCCCCTCTGGCTCATACAGCCCTCTCTCTCCCACAGCGACACTCCAGTAGTAGCTGTAATACTGAGTGACTATGATGGTGGTGGTATTAAGGCCTTACTATGTGCTGAGCAATGGGGTGGATACTTTGAGCCTGGCTGTTGGGCAGGGATTTTCTCTATCTGTGGCCGAATTGGACATTCCAAGGGCTTAGTACAGTGGTCTGCACATCATTCATGATTCATTCATGATTGAATGAATACTGGAAATAATCCGTTCCAACAGAGTCCTTTTCCCACTGGGGCTCTGTCGCGTTTACTCGGGACAGAGACCATAGGCCAGGTATTCATTCATTCATTCATTCATACAATCGTATTTATTGAGCACTTACTGGGTGCAGAGCACTGTACTAAGGTAAGAACCGGGGCAGGGTGCTGTCAGGCAATGTTGCAATGTTCTAAAAATGAAGCCAGCTTTCTATCTTACCAGGAACTTTACTTTCTGCCTTATCTTTTTATTGGAGTGCCAAGTAGGAAGAATTTTCTGAGTTGGTTTTTTGTTTTGTTTTGTTTTACAGGCTTACTTTAGAAGGGCAGAGATCTGTTTTATAGGGTCATTTAAGTGTTTGGCAATAATTAAGACATATATGTATATGCACATATATAATTTGAATTAACATTGGAAGTATATTTTGAAACTTGTTGCAACACAAAAATGAAAAATAATCAATGAGAGGCACTGTGTATTTATTTGTCCAAGGTCCAATCTCTGCTATACTCTCATTAAGAGCCTGATGTGCCATTGATAACTAAATAGAAAGCATTGATACTGGTTCCTTGACCAGAGCTCTGTCTATGTTTGTTTTAGGCTACCAGGGTCTCAATCAATCAATGGTATTTATTGAGCGCTTACAGTGTGCTAAGCACTATACTAGGCACTTGGGAGAGGACAGTACAATAAAGTTGGTGAACATGGTTCCTGCCCACAGAATGCTTGTGATCTAGAGGGCGAGATGGATATTCAAATAAATCAGAGATAGGAGAAATAGATGTGGACAAAAATGCTGTAGGGCCGGGAGTTGGGCGAATATCAAGGGTTGTAGATCAGAGGCCGATAGGGCAAATGAGGGTTTAGTCAGGGAAGGCCTTCTGAAGGAGATGTGATTTTTAGATTTTCTGCAAAATCTAACTACAACCATTTGGCTCCAGATTCTGACGTTTGTTGTTCCCCTGGGGTTTTTTTTGGGGTTTTTTTTTTGCTATATGTTAAGCTCTAACTATGTACCAGGTACTGTGCTAAGTGTGGGGTAGAGTCAAGCTAATCAGGTTGGACACAGTCTTAATCCCCATTTTACAGATGAGGTAACTGAGGCACAGAGGAAGTGAAGTGACTTGCCCAAGATCACACAACAGATAAGTAGCGGAGCCAGGATTAGAAGCCAGGTCCTTCTGACTCCCAGGCCCGGGCTCGATCCACTAGGCCACGCTGCTTCCCATAATTCCAGCCCTATTCCCAACAGCAGAGGCCAGGTTGACAGGGTCCAGGCATAAGAGGCAGAGCTGGCTTCATACCTAATAATAATACTACTACTAATGATTATGGTACTGTTAAGTGCTTAGTATGTGCCAAGCACTGTTCTAAGCTCTGGTTAGATATAAGATAACCAGTATGGACACAGTCCCTGCTTCACAAGGGGCTCACACTCTTAATCCCATTTTACAGATGAGGTTACTGAGGCCCAGAGAAGTGAAGTGACTTGCTCAAGTTCACATAGCAGACAAGTGGGAGAGTCAGGATTAGAATCCAAGCCCTTCTGACTCCTAGGTCCCTGCTCTATCCACTAAGCCACCCTGCTTCCCTTTCCAAGGCAGGGAAAAATTTGCTTGCCTTCCTGTGCTGTTTGACTCAGGGCTTGGTTCCAGGGTCTGCTTTTTTAGGGTGAGAAGTACAGTCAGTGCTCTGATATCATCCTAGATGCCAGTGTTGGAGTAAGAGTCCTTTCTCTTTTGTCTCATCTCTCTGGGGATCCCAGAGAACTATCTTTGCTTGAACTTACTGTATGTAGAACACTTTACTAAGCGCTTGGGAGAGTACAAACAGCAGAGTTAGTAGACACATTCCCTGCACACCACGAGCTAGACCAAATGCTAGAGCCCCGCTACCCACTTTCACTGCTGCATAGCCAGACTCTCTCTTTACTGAGAACTTACTTTGTGCAAGGAAGGAAAAGGGATAAGTATATGGATTTTATTAAATACTGTACTAAGTGCTAGAGTAGATAAGATAATTAGATCAGACATAGTCCCTGTCCTGCCTGAGGCTCTCAGAGGGAGGGAGGATAGGTATTTGATCCCATTTTCCAGATGAGGAAACTGAGGATTGGAGAAACTTGCCCAAGGTCATATAGCAGGCTACTGGCAGAACTAGAATTAGATCATATCAATCTGACTCCCACTGGTCTTTCCACAGGGTTACGTTGTCTCCCTAAATTCACATCAGGGTTGTGAACTTCTACCAGTGGGGGCTGGTGGTGATGTTGACAGAGTTGGCAAAGTTAGGAAGAGGAATGGATTAAGGAGTGAAGAAGCAGCATGGTCTAGTGAATAGAGCACAGGCCTGGGAGTCAGAAGGATCTGGGTTCTAATCCTGGCTTGGTCACTTGACTGCTGTGTGACCTTGAGCAAGTCACTTCACAGCCTCACGTGGGACCACCTCATTACCCTGTATCTATTCCAGTGCTTAGAACAGTGCTCTGCACATAGTAAGCGCTTAACAAATACCACCATTATTATTATTCTCTGTGACTCAGTTACCTCAACTGTAAACTGGGGATTGAGACTCTGAGCTTTATGTGGGACATGGACTGTGTCCGACCTATTACCTTATATCTACCCTGGGGCTTAGTACGGTGCCTGGCACATAGAAAGCACTTTACAGATATCATAAAAAAGTTCAATTTTAGACATATTGAGTTTAAGTTGCCAGTGGGACATCCAAGTGGAGATATTCTGGGGCAATAGGAAGTGGGAGATTGTGTAGCAAGAAAGATGTTGGGGTTAATCAGGTCGATTTGGGAGCTATATCATATCTATCAAAGGTATTTATTGAATGCTTACTATGTGCAGAGCACTGTACTGGGCGATTGGAAGAGTACAATGTAAGAGAGTTGGTAGACATATTCCCTGCCCACAAAAGAGGAGCTGTAGCCATGCAAGGGGATATATTCCCCTCCAGAGTGGGTGGATTAGGGGAGACACAATTGGGAGATAAGAGGTAGAAGAAAAATCATAGGTGTACCAACCAAGTCAGCAAAACCAAGGTCTGATAACATTTCCGGGAGAGGGAGATGCCGATGATGTTGAGGGATGGGGAGGTCAGCAGGGAGTCCAGGAGGGCCACGATAGCTGGGCATGATTGAAGCCCGTACAGAATCCAAAGGTCACAGTGGGTGAAGAGAGAATTTGAAGGTGGGGTTGAGGAGGTTAGTTAGAAGGCTGTGGTTATACAAGTGGTAAGTGAGGGTGAAGATGAAGCACCACCTGGAGGGGATAAGACCCGAAATGGGGAGGAGAAAGAAGTCAACAGTGGGAAGAAGATGGGTCTGGGAGTCAGAGGACCTGAATTCTAATCCCAGTTCTGCCTCGTGTCTGCCATATGATCTTGGGCAAGTCACTCAACTTCTCGGGACCTCAGTACCCTCCTCTGTAAAATGAGTATTAAGACTGCAAGCCCTATGTGGGACATGGACTTTGTCCAACCTGATCAGCTTGTATGTACCCCAGTGCTTAGTATAGTGCCTGACACATAGTACACACTCAACAAATGCCTTTTTTTTTTTTTAAAAAAAAAGGAAACATGATGGGGTGGTGGGGCAAGGGGGCAGGTGTCAGAGGGATCACTGACATGGATATTAAGACTCCAAAGATCAAAATAGAAGGACCCAAGGGTAAGAGAGAACAGGGTCAAGAAAAATGCAAAATTGGGAACAGGACCATGGTAGATGACAGCCAGCTGCAGTCGCACTAAGTGGTAGCAGTGAATGACATGGACTTGAAATTAAGAGAAAATGAGGGATGGAACAGCACTGGGGTATGGAAGACTGAAGTTAACTTCTTCTCCTTTCCCTGTGAGTCGGGGGAGTGGGAGAAGGTGAAGCCCTCTTGGGAGAGAGTGGCAAGGGAAACAGTGTCAACAGATGGAAGTCCAAGCACCTAGCGGAGTGCACTGCACCAGGCTGGTGCTTGGTAAATACTATTTTTTCTATGCTGTGGTGAGGAGGAAGAGTACACAAGCCAGGATCAGGTGGAGGAAGCAGGGGAGTTTGCCTATGATGGAAGGTGTGTTCCAAAGGCCCCAGCAAGATGGAGTCACAGGTGGGAGGATGGGCGGTAAGAGTGTGTGAGGTAGGACTAAGATGTATCAGAGATGCCTTAACTCTGCACTGTATATGAGATCATCTGAAGAAGGTACGTGGCTCTGAGATTCTAGTGTTTAATTGTTGCCTAACCCTCAGAGATTGGACAACTCTCCACATACAGCCCTTCAGATCATTATAGGCAGGGACCGTGTCAGCTAATTCTGCTGTGTTGTACTCTCCCAAGCACTTAGTACAGTGTTCTGGAAATAGTCAGTGCTTAATAAATACTATCGATTGATCAAGTGCTTCAGATTAAGACCTGCCTGGGACTTGAGGAATCAATTGGCTTACCTTTCCAGATCTCTCTCAGATCTGCAATTCCCTGATAAAATTCCTATATCAAAAACCTTCCAGACTGAACTCCTCCCCTTACCATTTTTTCTGGAAGAACAAACCATGTTGTCAATCCTGGGGATGGGCCACAGGGACCCCAAATATAATCCAGTGGCCTTGGATTGACATAGCCTTGGGAAGCACCCTTTCTAGGCTCTTTTGCCCTCCGCCATTCCTGATAATAGGCTGGGAGCAGTAGTAACAAGCAGATGCTGTCCCCTAGGAGTTTGAAGTAGTGTGGCAAAGGAGACCAACCAGTTGAATGAATTCCAAACCCAGGTGTTCCATGTAATCAACAGGTGGGAGAAATGATCTTTCCTCAAACTCAGCAATAGCAACTTTAGCTGAGCAAGAGGATGATCTGTTTCCCAAACAAACAGGTATGCTCTTCCCTTTTCCCGTGAGACTTAACCTGACCAGCCTATCAGGTGTCCTGTAGGTTTTACAGGGTGTTGAATGTGGGCATTTTAGGTTGTCATGCAAGGGCTCAGCATTCCAGTTCCTGTGGAAAAAAGGGCCAGGTGCTCAAGGTTGGCACATTCATTCACTCAATCATATCTGAGTGCTTACTGTGTGCGAGCCTTGTACTAAGCACTTGGGAGAGTACACTATAGCGATAAACACATTCCCTGCCCATAGTGAGCTTACAGACTAGGAGGGACAGGAGAGCAAAGACCCAGACTAGAGAAAGGTAGAAAGGAAGAGGCCAAGAGTTGCTTAGGCCTCATCTTGGCCACCACTGGTAGCTCTTTAGTGTTCCTGTTCTCACCTCTGTCATGGATGTCTTCAGGAGGCACCCCAGATATGCAACAGCATGATGAAAATGACTTTAGATCATCATGACTGACACCAACCTGCAACATACTCTTACAGTATTTGCAAAGTGCTTACTATGTGTCAAACATTGTTCTAAGAGCTGGGGTAGGTCCAAGGTAATTAGGTCAGACACAGTCCCTGCCCTACATGGGGCTCACAGTCTAAGTAGGAGGGAGTAGGACTTAATCCCTACTTTACAGTTGAAGAAACTGAGCCACAGAGAAGCTAAGTGACTTGTACAAGGTCACACAGCAAGCATTTGGCACTATTCCAGAGAAAAATATCACTGAAGGGTCAGAAATACACCAGTCTCTGACCCTCTTGTTGGTTGAATCATGTCAGGTAAAGTTGTCCACTATGAGCAGTATGAAAGATGAGATTGCTAAGAAAAAGGGGGCTCCTTTGGGATATATGTTTTAGATTGTGGCTCCTTGTTACTGCTGAACATCATTTTGCAAATCTGGAAATAGAAAAGAGAGCAAAGGCTAACATTGGAAGGTAAGGGGTGCCAAGTGGGCGATAGCAAGGCAGCTTTGCTCTCTCCTGAGTCACTACTGATCATATTCTATTTGGTTCCCTTGGTGGCTGCCATGACGCTTTCTTACATTCAATTTTTCTTACCGCTGGATCCGTGCCAAGTTCTCCTATCACCTCCTTGTCTAGGTGATTCCTGTTGTCTTTTACTTTGGAGTGCACTCAGGAAAAGAGGAAACCTGATGACAGCAACAGCGATACTATTTATTAACTGCTTACTGTGTACATAGCACTGTTCTAAGCACTGGGAAATAACATACAAGTGGGAAGATAGAGATGGAAAATCAAAAGAATGAATCAAGTTCCCCACAATTCCCCTCATTTAGAGACCCAGGCAAGAAAACAAGACAGTAGTAGAGGGAAAGAGGCACCCACCATTCTAGACAAAACTGTGAGTTGGTGAGTCGAATGAGGCGAGGGGGTCGGGATTGGGCAGGGAGAGGTGAAGCAGTAAAACCTGTCAATTCGTAGGCAAGAATCCAGCCGTGAAGGGTGAGGTGGAGAAGATGTAAACATTTTAATCATGTCCTCAACTATTGCCCAACCCCATGGAAGGAAGAGAAGCTGCCTGTAGTTTGATGAAAATGAATGACCTAGTTGATAGAGTCCACTTGTTTTTGAACTCTGAGTCACTTTGGCCATCCTGATTGTCTCCCTTTCACCAGGCTGCCTACTGTGGTTTCCTAGACCTTGGCAGAGCCTCCTGTGATGGGAAGTGTAGGAAAAAACATGACTGGAAAATCTTAAATGCTGGTAAATGGAATTAAAATAGGAGCTGTTGCACCCCCTGGGAATTCAAGTCCCAGCCTCTCTCAGTCAATCAACAGTATTAATTGAGCACTAACTGTGTGCACAGCACTAAGCACTTTGGAGAGTAATCCTTATGAACATATCTGTAGCTTATTTGTAATGATGTCTGTCTCCCCACCCTCTAGACTGCAAGCTCACTGTGAGCTGGGACTGTGCCTGCATATTGTTGTATTGTACTTTCCCAAGTGCTTAGTACAGTGCACTGCACAAGTAAGTGCTCAATAAATACAATTGAATGAATGAATCACTAATCCAAGGCATGCCCCCCTCATCTCTGTTGCTCCTAGCTCTACCTGGGACTTCTCTTTTCTACCCTTCTACCCCAGGGCTTCCCCTAGCCAGGAAACTGTGCATTTCTCTCTAGACTGTAAACTCCTTGTGGGGAGAGATTACATCTATCAACTCTATTATATTTTACTCTCCCAAGAACTGCATACTGGTTTCAATAGAGTTCATAGACAAGATCCCTGCCCTCAAGGACAATTGTCCTTGCTCACCCCGTATTGCCCTTACAGACCCAGCTGGCATTTTAGCCTAGGTCTAAAATCCCTCTTCAAGTTCCTGTTCTTCCTGAGTTACAAGACAAATTGGTTGATGCGGTTGCTGTGGCTGTTGGTTTCAGGGCTCCATCACCAGGGTGGGAGGGCTTGAACTGACCGTAAAACCTGGATTTTACTTCAACCAGTCAGCACGGTCCTCAGCAGTCTCCATCCTGGATGGTGTGGGTAGGGGAATGGGGGAGTCGTGTGGTTTCTCCTTGTCTCTGTAAATAACAGAAGGGCAGCAGAGGTAGATGATCCTAAGAAGGAGAAAAAGAACCTATTGCATTCACGCTAGTATGATATGTTGTTGTTTTTTTAACCTCTGACCTTTAGGTTGCTCCAGTTTGTAGGATCAGAGCAGTGCCTGGCACATAGTAAGTGCTTAATACCATGAAAAAGTTCTCAAATACCATTGATGATGGTGATGACACTTGGTAGACAGTGTTTCAGAGAAATGTCCATTCTCTAATCAGGCCGTTCTTTGTAGCTGGGATCCTAGTACCTATAGAAGCAGCATGGCTTAGTGGCAAGAGCATGGGCTTGGGAATCAAAGGTTGTGGGTTCTAATCCTGCCTCCGCCATTTGTCTGCTGTGTGACTTTAGGCAAGTCACTTCACTTCTCTGTGCTTCAGTTACCTCATCAGGAAAATGGGGATTGAAACTGAGCCCCACGTGGGACAACCTGATGACTTTGCATCTACCCCAGAGCTTAGAACAGTGCTTGGCATATAGTAAGCACTTAAATACCATGATAATAATAATAATGATAATGATAAAATGGTGGAGAGAATGGGGTGTGAGTTTCTTAAATTCCTAGGACTTTAAGCCTTCCTGATGGTTTGGATGCCAGTTTTCTCTATGTTGGTTGTACCCATCGCTTAGACCAGAAACATTTGAATCCAAGGTTGATTGCTGCATTATACTTTCCAAGTGCTTAGTACAGTACTCTGCATGCAGCAAGCACTCAATAAGTATGATTGAATAAAGGGTAGTCCCACCCCTCCCTAAATTGCAGTGATTCATTTATCTAATAAAATAATCAGTTGTAATTATTGAGCCCTGTAATAAACATTTGGGAAAAGTTGGAAGACATGTTCCCTGCCTTCAAAGAGCCTATGTGCCCACACGTACGCATATACCCTCAGACAGAGGACATACTCAAAGAGCTGCTATTTATGATGTAGACTTCAAGTGTATTTCACTTTACTCACTGGAAACCAGGATTTTTGGTTTCTGGAGTTGGAGTTTATGGCTGGAAATCCCACCTTCTCACTATCCTATCAGCTAACCACCTCCTCTCATCAGCCAAAGTTAACTGCACTACATCAGGTACCAGGCTATAAGCAAAGTCTACATTCCAGTTATTAATACATCCTCACCAGTCCCCACTCACTCACTCCATCCAAAAGGCAGCTTTAAAGAGTTTTCTGAGTTTTGTGTCCTGGCTCTACCAATGCTTTTTCTTCAGTGGCTTCTGGAATGTCACACTTTTTTTTCAGTGTTCTGTTTCTCCATCTGTGTCGCGTCAGTTGCCGGTAGAAGTGATTTGAAAAGTAACTGGAGATCTGGCTGGTGGCTCCCTGGTAAAGAGAGCCCCAACAGCATTTGGAGGTGGACTTGAAGCCTCGCTCCTCCTCCTCTTCTTCCCGGAGCTCTGCTGAGATCTGAGAGCAGGCAATGTGAGGTTTAAAAGACACAAAATAGTCTGGCCTGCTAACTCCTTGCAACCAGTTCCTTTCCCTGCTTTCTGCTCCAACACAAAATTAAAAGCTACCACCTATGCTTGGGGATTCTTGGAAGAGTGGCAAATATAAAGTATGAATTTTAGAGTTTTTGATTCCTAATAGTGGATACGAAAATGAAATCCCACTTTGGCAATGTAACTAGGCAACCTAGCGGACACCTGGGTTAAGCTTCATCATCGTAAGTCTGAAGTCTGACTTTTCTAAGAAATACAGTTGCCCATCTCTAAATAGGCATCAAGAATACGGGAGGGGAACTAACTGCACACACAGTCTAAATTCAGTGTTTCCAAACACCTGGTGGGGTGAAAGTGTCCAAGTCTTTAAATTCATTTCAGAAAGAAACAGGCGGGAGATGGTTGAATGGATTGTTAGCCTAGGCTATGTCAGGCCCCATTTTGTGCAGACCTGCTCGTCTTATCTTATTTTCTGCCGTCAAGTCATTTCTGACCCATAGCAACTCCACTGACGCATCTCTCCCAGAATGTCCCACCTCCAACTGCAACTGCTCTGGTAGTGTGTCCGTTGAGTTTTCTTGGTAAAAATAAGGAAGTGGTTTACCATTGCCTCCTTCTGCGCAGTAACCCTCAACTCTCTCTGTTGCTGTTACTGCCCGGCATAGGTGAGTTTTGACTTGTAGCAGATTGCCTTCCACTCACTAGCCACTGCCCAAGCTAGGAAGGGAATGGGTAGGCCTCTGCTTGACTCTCCCTCCCGTAGCCGAGACTGGGTAGAGTACTGGAAACTGTCCAGGGAGGTCCTGAGAAGGGGGACCTGCTCTAGAGTTGGGTAGAACTTGGAAAAGCCCGAACCATGTTACCACAGTGATTTTTTTTTATTGCCAATAATTTCATAGTTAACTGGGAGATCCTTTAAAAGTCCCACCTGAACACAAATCATCATAAATACTGTCAAACTCTGTATACAGGGCAGAGAAATCAGCAATGGTATTTTTAATTCAGATGGGGGTACAGATGTTTAATTACAGCAGGTCAGTGATTCCAGTTAAATAAAATTAAAAACCTTTCATTTTCCCAAATATAAAATTACTAAATTAATGTTTTAAAGGAACAATAACATGGTAAAAGCTTTAAATTACACCACCATTTACCACAGGAATTAAGATCACCCATTCCATTCTCCATCACTTTGGCAAAAGGATGAAATTTTTTTAAACAGTGTATAAACCTAACATAGCAAAGACTGTATACATCTTCATATTGCACATATTTATGTACAAGAGTAAACAAGCTGTAAAGTCAAATATAGAGCATATACTGGGAATAGCACAAATTGGTCACAAACTTAAAATGGAAAGATTAAAGCTGGTATGAGAATTAAAAATGTATAGAAATGAAATACACATATGTACAGAATTTTGGGATGGACTGTATTAACAAACAATATGTACATATCAATTTGTTTTACTATTTAAATTTTAGCATAATTGTGTTTATTAATACAGACCTTTGGTTATTAACTGCTTGACTCACCGCTCACATACTTTTTTCTAAATGCCAGTAAATACGTATAAAACAGCACTAAACCTTCTCATTCACTGGTACAAAAACTACAAGTGTCAGTTCCCTTAGGTCATCAAAAACTAGTGAATATCTAGGCACAAAAATAGTTCTTGTACTTGTACTCAACCTGAATGTGCCACAGGAAAAAAAATAAAGAATACTTAATATATTCAAGATGTGCAAGTTTAGCCCCACAAGATAAGGCTAACTAAATTTTAACTTCAGTGTTACGTTCACTGCTACATACATTCCACAATACTTGCTTACATGTGCCATTCACTTGAATACTACTTCTAAGGAAGAGAAATTAACTCTGGCACCCATTTCTTAAGCTATGAGGAGAACTTTGAATATTGCCAGTGGAATTTAAAAAAATATGTGCACCTTCTTATTCTATAAAGTCTACTATGAAACAACTTTTTTGCTCCTTCCCTATCCTCACCCTCTCCCCATCCCCAGACCTAAGTGTGTCACCAGTCTTTACTATATCTTGCACATGTCCAAACCTAGTTTTGGAAATCAACCTGAGTTTGCAAATGACAAAGCAGAACCACATATGGCGATCTAAGAAAAGTTACTTTCTTTTACGAGAAACGATCATGCAATTGAAGAGGAACTGGGCATCCCGTGAACGGCTGTGCTTGTTGGCGTTCCACTTATGGCATTGAAGATGTGAAGCGAGTTAGGTATAACACTGGCCTTCTCTTCTATTGGACAGATCTTGAAACAGGAAAAAAAAATAGACATTTTTTTTTTATTAAAAAATGATTTATGCCTGCCCCAAACAAGTGCTCAGAATATTCCAACCCACATAAACTTTTCACCATTGGCTTGGCACTGTGGGCAAGTCACTTAACTTCTCTGTGCCTCAGTTACCTCATCTGTAAAATGGGGATTAACTGTGAGCCTCACGTGGGACAACCTGATCACCCTGTATCTACCCCAGTGCTTAGAACAGTGCTCTGCACATAGTAAGCACTTAAGTACAAATACCAACATTATTATTATTTTGGAAATGTTGGTTCCAAGCTTTTAGCTCCAAATTAAATGACCACTCGTCAACCCCATTTTTTTAAATCTGGCAAAGGTAAGTCCCTTCCACTCTCCCTGCACTGGGAAATGAATGTTGTTTTCATCATGTGTTGACGGAAGCAGGATGGCCATCTCATATTTGGGGGAATTGCTGTATGGGCACCTGGTCACCCCTGCTCAAAATCGCATTTCTCCAGGTCTGAACTCAAGGTACTCCCATGCTGGCCGAAGGAGAAGCTTGATACGGAACCTGTGCTGGACCAAGGTGTTTCTGGGTGATGGCAGAATTCCTCTCTCCAGATATAAACTTTTTCAATCTCCTCCTTCCCGTCCTCTTTAGAGCACAAAGCAACTTTAATGCTTTCCCTGCTCCTTTCCATCCCACTCCCCCATACGTACACCTCCACTCCTAGAGACAAGCCGAACTTCAGGTTGGGAGTGGACTACCTAACTACAGCAGAAAGATTAAGAAAAACACAAGGAAGGCCAAAAGGCTTAATTAAAAGTAATGAAATTCCAATGCCAGCTATGAAGCTGGAGTTGGGAAAACCTCGGCCTGTTGACCACATCCAGCTGCTCAGAGCCCTGAGATCCCTTATAGGAGTGGAAGGCAGTGTGGGAACCTGTTCATTTCCTGAGCATTGCTGGCTAGAAAGACACACACACACACACACACACACACACACACACACACACACACACACACACACACACACACACAGTGTGCCTCGTTCCCCTTCTGTTCGGAACAAGGCCAGTGCCATCGGGTGGAGCAGGGAAGTAGTGTGGCTTAGTGGAAAGAGCATGGGCTTGGGAGTCAGAGGTCAGGAGTTCTAATCCCATCTCCGCCACTTGTCAGCTGTGTGCTTTGGGCAAGTCACAACTTCTCTGTGCCTCAATTACCTCATCTGTAAAATGGGGATTAAGACCATGAGGCCCCATGTGGGACAAACTGATAACCTTGTATCTATCCCAGTGCTCTTTTGTTTTGCTGTCTGTCTCCCCCTTTTAGACTGTGAGCCCGTTGTTGGGCAGGAATTGTCTCTGTTGCCAAATTGTACATTCCAAGCACTTACTACAGTGCTCTGCACACAGTAAGCGCTTAACAAATATTATCATCATTATTAAGAGAAGCAGCGTGGCTTAGTGGCAAGAGCCCGAACTTGGGAGTCAGGGGAGGTACTTTCTAATCCCTCCCTGTCACTTGTCTGCTGTGTGACCTTGGGCAAGCCATTTAATTTCTCTGTGTCTCAGTTACCTCATCTGTAAAATGGGGATTAAGTCTGTGAGCCCCATGTGGGACAACCTGATTACCTTATATCTACCCCAGCGCCTTAGCACATAGTAAGCGCTTAATAAATATCATTATTATTATTATTGGGAGGGAGTTAAGGCTGCAGTTAGAAAACCCTGTGCTTACTATGTACATTCTCCCCAAACCGCCAGCCCCCAGCCAGGCCCTGTGTAGGGAGAATTTCCCTTGAAATATTTTTCCTCTTTTTGAAATCCTTCTACTCTCTGCTCAAATTTTCCAGTATTGCACTGATCCATTGATCCAAGGTCCCTCTCTGGGGGACACTGACCCCTTCATCCTCTCCAAGAGCTAACTGTGCCCCTAGAAATCCCACCCTCTTTCTCTCCATTTCCTGGGCAGTATTTTGGTAGTCCTCTTTTTTTTTTTTCAAAAGAGCCCAACGCCAAAATTTCAGCAGAAGCCAGATGTCTACTACTTCAATACTGGTGAATACAACTTTAAAGTTTAGAAAACAAAGAGCAAAAACAAACAACGTTACCATCCCATCTGGCCATGGTTGCATAGGAGAAGAGAGACAAAAAGTTAAGACATTCTCTTAAAGTTGCAACACTTTAGCAAAAATAAGCCCCAGAGTTGAAATCTGTGTTATAAAGCCTGTGTTCATTAAATAACTATTTATCTCAATCACTCTGTACTAAATGCTAGTGAATATACAACAGAATTAATAGACATGATCCCAGCCTTCAGGAAACTGGCAGTGTATTAAGGGAGACAGGCACGAAAATAAATTACAGACCATTCTCTTTTCAGTTCCTACTGCCTCACCTCTGAGACACCTAAATGCCTTTCCTTCTCAAATCTGCCAGACTGATTCTCCCTTTCTTCAAAGCCTTACTGAAGGCACATCTCCAAGAGGCTTTCCTAGGCTAAGCCCCACTTTTCCTCATCTCCTACTCCCTTCTTTGTCACCCTGACTTGCTCCCTTTGCTCTCTTCCCCCACTGCCCACACAGCACTTATGTATACATCTGTAATTTTATTTATATTGATGTTTGTTTCTTCCCCCCATCCCTTAGAAAATGTGAACTCATTGTGGACAGGGATTGTCTCTTTATTGCTCCATTGTACTTTCCCAAGAGCTTAGTAAAGTGCTCTGCATGCAGTAAGCACTTAATACGAACGAATGACTGAATGAAATGAATGACCCACACAGAACATAAGTACATAGCTTTAAACTACCTGTCACTTATTTTTATGTCTACCCAGTTAGAATGTAAATTCCTTGAGGGAAGAAATGTGCCTACTTTATTGAACTCTTTTAAGTGCTTAGTCCAGTGTTCTGCACACAACAATCAATCAATGGTATATGAGTGTTCAAATACCATTGATTGATTGACAAGCTATATATATATACTTTTATATATATATATCAGCATGCTAGAGGAATGGCTAGATCCCTTTAAAATCCAGATTGATGAGTTGCTCTAGGTTTTGTTTTAAAGTTGCAAAGAAACACTCAGGCATAGGAAATGATCTGCTGGTTCAGCTACATGATCCATCCAGCCCTGAACTTTGTCTCATCGTGGTACCAAAGGTCATCTGAAGGAAGTGTGCTCGTCGCCCTTCTGAATACCCAACCCCCTTGGTAACAACTGTAACTTTTCCTTCTGATAATTACCACAAACTTACCATGACAATGTATTTAAACCCTTCTAACTGGTCCCCTCAGCATCCTTACTTTCTTCTTCAAGTAACCCATTACTGCCCTATCCTCTATCGTCCTATCGCCCTCTGAGGTGCCAGCAGGGAGTAAGCAAGACTTTGGACAGAATCTGGCTCAACCAGAGTACTAAAAGGATTCACCTATGAGCATTTCCAGGAAAATAAAACCAAAGAGGAAAGGCACACAATGAGTTAAACAGGTCACTCTGATGCACAAAAATGTATAGAGAACTAAAGAATTTGATTTCACTCAGGGAATGAAGTTGGAGTGGGGCTAATGTTGTGAGGGAGCAGAGCACAAAATCAGAATCTGAGGTAAAGAGGGAGGCATCGCCTCTGAGGGATAAGTGGCTGGCATTTGACAAAAATAAGTAGGTTTTCAGGTAAATACTTCAGAACTGTAAAAGGCATGAATTAGGCATGTGACTGTAGGTTTTTATTCATGCCTACTGGCAGCGTACCATTTTCTTCATGAATTAGTAAAGTGATCACTCTGAAACAAAGGCCTGGAGAGTTTATATCCACACAGGCTGAAATACCAAGCTTGGCTATGCCGTTAGAGTAATTAATAGATTTATGCAATCCTGAAGCAATGGGCTGAGTAGGGGTAGGCCTGCTGACGCCATGCCTGGAACCTAAACTCCTTCTAAAATGGCAGTTTATGGGGAGGTTTTAGGAAAATTTCCCAAGTGAGTATGGAGTTCAATTCGAACCATCGACTAACTATTAGAACTCTAAATGCTAGTTTTTTCCTGCTGTCTTGGCGTTGGGATTTTAGGCTTACTTGTTCATGCATAATTTCAGAAAGCTCTTTTGCCATTTCCCGGTAGTTAGCCTTCATTTCTTCCTGATATTCCAACTGATCCTCCTTTATGAGCCGTTCATTTACTGCCAAAGCCTGGCCACAAGCTTCAACAAACTGTCTGAAATGCAAAAGGAAAGGGAGGTAAAGACAGGATATGAGGCGCAACCCACAGTGATTTCAAGTACCGGGCAGGTGATGGTCTGATAATTTATTCTTCATTAAAAAGAAAAATGAATTCCCCAGTTTCCAATGTCTAACGTGTGCACAAAGAAGATCCCACTACTGTACCTGAAAACTTCTTTCAACAGCTTCACCTTGTTGTCAGGGTATCTTTTTGTGTTTGCATCATCTAAAAAGGCCCGGGCATAGGCCAGAGGGCCAGCATTAACCTAAAGAAGGGAAGAGAATTGTGAAATTCAATAATGGGATAAACCCACAATGTTCTTCAGAACCAACAGTTTTATTGTCTTAATAAAGAGAGTTAAACTGACTGGATTTGATGCCAGGAGATGCTTAGAATGGCCTGGCAATCCCCTCATAACCTGGCTGTTGAGTAGACTTTTAATATAAACCAAGCTTTTAGGTTTGAGATTTAAACCCCTTGATGGAAAAGCTTCTCCTTTACTGATCAGGACAAACTACAGGATATTTAGCATTTAAGAGACCTTTTAAAATTAGGTATCTTAGGGTTATGTTGACTTTTTTTTAAATCTTTTGCCTTTTAAACATCTCCTGGGGATATTCTTAGCATGTCCAGTCCCCTGACACTCTGCCACCCCCCCCCGACTCCTCTGGCCTTCCTGACTCACCACTTACACTTCAACCCTGTAATTTCTTTAGTTCTTGTTAACTATGGCTTTGCTTTTCACTGGAGTGAAGTTGACCTGATGTGGGAGGGCAAGTAGGTGAGAGTGAGAAAGAGATGAATGGGAAGGGTTGTGCGAAAAGTAGGTTGGGAATTACTGATTTGCTTGCCAATTTCTTGGTAAAGAACAGGTCCCCTTGGGTCAAAAGAGGTCTGTAAACTCTTATGACTGCCTCATATATATTTCAAGGGTTAACAAGCAGCTTCCTTGATCCTTTTTAGAGCAAAATTCATTGTTCAATATGTAAAATTAATTGTTTCATTCAAGGCAAAAGTTTGGAAAACTCTCCTTTGTCAGCAACCAGTGATTTACTTCATGGCTTCAAAAACAGGGAAGATTAAGAGATGAAAGAGGGAAATGGGCTAGGGGCAGAAATGTATGAATGGAAACCTCTTTGTAATAATCACAGGTATGAGGCTATTAGGGATATGGTACGGTTCATGTTCGTTCCATTTTGGGGAAAATGCTACTTGGGAACTTTCAGCAAGAGACATGCATGGCTTTCTTAATTGTCAGAAGAGATCTCCTCAAACCAGAGGTAGCGCTCTGCATGAGGCTGGTTACTTTGTTCAATGACATAAGGCTTAGAGTTAATGTACCTCCCCAAAGGGACCTGTTTCTTCTTCTGATCACTGTCCTGCTCTCCGCTGACATTGGTAATTTAGAAGAGGGCACAATCAAAGTAAGTCATTGGAACTGCAATGGCTAGACTCTTACAGCAGCAGAGGGATTAACGTGAAAAATAACTTTTCCGGTTCTGGGTTTGAACTCTCCCAACGGTTTAGTTCATGGCTCTGCTCATAGTAAGTGCTCAATATATTCCACTGATCGATTTTGTTTGGTGGAAGGAAGCTGGGATCTCACCTGCACGCTGACACTGCCCTGTAGTTTGAGCTGCAGCTTGATCATGTCCACTTCAGCTGTGGAACACAGCTGCCTCAGCTCGGCCACTTTCTTACTCATCTCATCAATGGCCACTTCTATTGGGTTCAGATCTGTGTGGTGCTGGTACATCACAGGAATGCGTTTTTTTACGTACGGGAAGCAGTGGATTGCTGTGTGAAAAGGAGATAGGTTCACATATGGAGTTATCAAAAAAAAAAAGATTTGGTAAAATCATGAATGCTTACAAATATGGATTTGTCCTCCCATTAGTCTCCCTCCCACCTCACCATGTGCCATGTTACTCATCCTGCATGGGATGCTCTCCCTCATCCCTTTTGTCAACCTCTCTCTCCCTATAGAATGTATATGGACCCGCACCCACCGTCATAGCACAAAGAAGAGTAGAGATGGCACCCCTCCCCATGGACAAAGCAGAATCTAAAGGAGATGGCAAAAGCACTTTGACCTCCCCACTATTCCTTCCGCTGTCTAGGAGGGTGCTCTATGTAACCTGCCAACCCTTGAAGACAAGGCTCTCCACTCTGCCAGATCCAAGGAAAATGGCAGAGCTCTAGAATCTGATTTTTTGGGGGTGATATTTGTTAAGCACTATGTATTGAAAGCTGTTCTAAGCCCTGGCGTAGGTACAAATTAATTAGGCCAGACACAGTCTCTGTCCCACATGAGCTCCCAGCCTAGGCAGGACAGGGAACAGTTACTCCTATTTTACAGTTGAGGTAACTGAGGCCCAGAGAAGTTAAAGTGACCTGCCCAAGGTCCCACAGTCAGAGATTAGCAGAACCAGGATTAGAACCCAGGTGCTTCTGACTCCCAGGCCCATGTTCTTTCCAGCAGCAGGCCTTGCTGCTTCTCTGCTGGTGGCCACCTGAACTCTGTGGAGCAAGGAAAAAGACTTGCTGCCCAGTCTTCCTCTACACAGGATCTTCCTTAACATATGGAGCCCTGGGGGAAATGCCACTATTATCACCATCTTTAAGAGCTGAGTGCTGAAACTGGCATGGGATCTACCCAATTCCCACTGCAGGTAGGATTCCAGCCTCCACTCTCTGGGATAGGCTACTAAAGATCATTGTCAGTAATGTCCTCCCAGAATTGCAATGTGGCTTCTGACCACGGCAGGGTATGGCAAGTGACACAGGAGGAAGGCAGGGAACAAGAGTGAGACCCCTATATGGTGTTAGCAGACCTCACAAAAGCATTTGCAAAATAGCAACCTCATGAAGCAGAAGACCTGAGTCCTAACCTTTCCACCATCACCTGCCTGCTCTGTGCCCTTGAAAGAGTCCCTTCTCTGGGTCCGTTTTCTCATCTGATAAATGGGGATAACAAAACCTGTTCTCCCACCCTGTGGACTCGGAGCCCCAGGGGGGAGCTAGACTTTATCTGATCTACTTACATTTTATCTACTCCAGTGCTCAATACTCTGCTTGGCCCAGAGTGAACGCTCAGCAAATATCACTATTAGTATTACTTGGTCCCACTGACAACAATAATGATAATGGTATTTGTTAAGCGCTTGCTCTGTGCCAAGTACTGTTTTAAGTGCTGGGGTAGATACAGGGTGATCAGGTTATCCCACGTGGGGCACCCAGTCTTAATCCCCATTTCACAGATAACTGAGGCCCAGTGAAGTAACTTGCCCAAGGTCACAGAGTGGACAAGTGGCGGAGCCAGGATTAGAGCCCATGACCTTCTGATTCCCAGGCCCATGCTCTATCCACTATGCCATGGCTAATGTGGACAGCAAATCAATCAACTGTATTTATTGAGTATTTATGGTGCATAGAGCTCTATACTAAGTACTTGGGAGAGTACAAAACCACAGAGTTGGCAGCCATGGCAGCATGGCTCAGTAGAAAGAGCACGGGCTTGGGAGGCAGAGGTCATGCGTTCAAATCCCCGCTCTGCCACTAGTCAGCTGTGTGACTGTGGGCAAGTCACTTAACTTCTCTGTGCCTCAGTTACCTCATCTGTAAAACGGGGATTAAGACTGTGAGCCTCACGTGGGACAACCTGATTACCGTGTATCTGCTCCAGTGCTTAGAACAGTGCTCTGCACATAGTAAGCACTTAACAAATACCAACATTATTTATTATTATTTTTCCCTGCCCACAGTCTAGTGAAGTTTGCAGCAGTTCCAGAAGCAGCTCTGCTGCACACACCACCTGGGTTACGGTGCCTTATGGTACAGAATTGGTGTCATGCTGAAGTCACATTGGCATAAAATCCCAGTAGGCCCTTCAAAGTGTGCTGTATCTCTGCTCCCTTTTTTGCGCCCCCCTGCCCCGGAGGGATGTAAGTAGCGCTGAGCAAACCACTAGCACTCCAATCAATTTCTTTGTGCAGGTTCCCTGTCCCGAACTCTCAGTGCAGTGCGGCCTAGTATATAGAGCATGGGCCAAGGAGTCCGAAGGACCTGCGTTCTAATCCACTTGTCTGCTGTGTGACCCTGGGCAAGTCACTTCATTTCTCTGGGCTTCCATTACCTCATCTGTATAACGGAGATAAGACTTGTGAGCCCCGTGTGGGACATGGAATGTATCCAACCTGATTAGCCTGTATCTACCCCGGTACTTAGTACGGCGCCTGACATATAGTAACTGCTTAACAAATGTCATTAAAAAAAACCCCAAAACCCATGGGAGACTCCATCCATCCGCCTGAGCTGAAAATCATCCAAAATGAGGGGAAACAGCCCTTTTTACAGAAACTCAAAAAATACGCTTGGGTCCAAGAGATGGATTTGTTGGGATAAGTAGTCAAAACGGAACTGGACCTTTCTGGAAAAAATCCCCAATATAAAACGATGGACTTCTTCGGGAATCCTCTTCCCAAGCAGCATATAGTTGCTACAAAATTTTAAATGAAAGCACAACACAACCTTCATTCCACTTCCTTTCCAAATTCATTCATTCATTCAATCTTTGCCAGACCCACCCCAAAAACCCAGAAGAAACAAAGGAAGGGTTATCCCCACCATCACAAAGAGAATAAGCATAGGGCAAAGCAGCACCTGTGAGAATTGTGCGCCGTTTACACTGCTCTTCCACTCCACCTTGTCTTTTGCCAGCTTGAGTGAAAGGCATTTCAAACATGAAGCGACGAATGTTGTGTGTCCTTTCAAACTCTGTTTTTCTCTCTTGCGATTCCTTTTCATCAAAGAATGGGATTACGTGCGTAACCTGGATGTAGGCATATTTGGAGTCCAAATCCTTAGGGTTTACCTACAGATGGGGGCCGGGGGGGAGAGAAAGAGGCTGACTTTTAAAGGGAAATTTTATCCTGTTCCCCAAACTGATCTTGTTAGATTTGCAAAGTAAATGCTTGGCTCTGAAAACACTGTAGGTATGTAGAGTAGACAGGTCTGGAAATTGAAGCCCCCAGTTTATCAAAATAGTATCATCTTAGCTGTAACAAACAATTCATTGCGATTGATGAAATAACATCTCAACTCTCTCCTATTGATGATAGAAAAGAAAGTAAAACCCACTGAAACGGGGGGCTTTGGGAGTGGAGGGTGCCGTGGTAGGTCTGAATGCTTTGCAGGGGAAATGCAGCTTTACAGCTAATTAGACTGAGGTTAAATTCCTCCATGACAGATTTGAAGCAAAACTACATTTATTATGTTAATGTTCACAGTCAGGGAATTTATCTAAGGGAGGCAGGATAGTCTAGGGGAAAGAACAGGGACTGACTGAGAGTCAGGAAATTTGGGTTCTGGTCCCTGGCTCGGCCACTTGCCTTTTGGATGACCTTGGGCAAGTCACTTACCTTTTGTGTGCCTCAGTTTCCTATAAAATGAGAATAATTTTTAAAAAAGACCTGTTCTCTCTCCTTTTTGGTGTAGGACATGGACTAATTAATTTTACAATAATTGCAATATTTGTTAAGTACTTACTCTATATCAAACACTGTTCTAAGCACTGGAGAAGATACAAGATAATCAGTTCAGGCACAGTCCCTGTCCCACAAAGGGCTCACAATCCAAATAAGAAGGGAGAACAGCTACTGAATCCCCATTTTACAGATGAGGCACAGAAGTTAAGTGACTTACCCAAGATTACAGAGCAGGCTTGCGGTGGAGTCAGGATTAGAACCCAGGTCCTCTGACTCCCAGGACCGTGCTCTCTCCACAAGGCCATGCTGCTCCTTAATTATCTTAATCATCTTGTATATTCTCCAGCACTTAGCACAGTGTTTGGCACACAGACTACACTTAATAGTAATAATGACATTTACTATTATTAGCCCAAATCAGCCCTACCTTGCCAGAATCCTGTATCATCTTGACGTTTTCAGAACCAAATTTGTCTGAGTAAAGCTTAAGTAGTCTCTGGGATATTTCAGACAGAGGGGTGAGTTTAGGTTCCTTGTAAATATATTCCTTCCCATCTTCATCTTCAAAGAATCCCTGCCAAGCAAACCTGAGTTAGAGCTGTTTCATGACCCTGAACAATGGTTTACACTTCAGGAGTGTGCTTTTACACTTTACCAACACAACTGCAGTGACCATGTACTGGTTGATTACTGGGGCTCAAACGAAAGAGAAAAGTCTCAAAATAAAACGCCATTCAAACAGGCTCCGAGAGGGGAAGAAAAATAAGAAGAATGTGAAGGTCAGCTACAGCATGGGTGCAGAGATAAAGAAAGCACACACCATGACAGATTTATTCAAGGGGTGCCGAAATCACACACACAGTCTGAACAATTAAGGGTCCTGGATTAAAACTGCACTTTCACATTCAGCTATAGTGCTTGGCTTCATTCCTGTTTCACATTCCAAATTCTTCACCCAAGGTGGCTTAGTAGTCTCTTAATGGGATGGGCAGAATCTTTCTGCCAGTCTGTCCTTTGAAGACAGATTTCACAATTTCAGTGAAACAAATCCATGTCCAGGGAACAGTCATGATGCCCCTATTTTGGCATATTGTTTTCAAATGCAGTTTATTCCGGTATAAAACACCTGGAAATCTTGGGGAATTGTCACTGTTTCTCATCTGTTTTTGCAATCCGTCTCGGCGGACTGACAAATGCTAAAATATTCCTCAATCCATGGAGGGTGAAACAGGTTATTCCTTGAAAACCAAAAGCCAAATCTGGGTTAAGATTTGAAATGATATATTCAAAAATAAATATCCCAGTCCTAGAATGAAACAGACAAAACAAGGGCAAAGAACATAATGCATGTAAAAAAAAAAAAAAGAAAAAAAAATGCAGGCTGGGCTAACAAAAATGCCCACACCAAAATAGGAGTTTAATGCAGTACTTCTTACTGCATTATTGCTTTGTAGGCATTGACTGTAATTACCTCCACGTCTGTTTCACTGTCTGTAAACTGGTATTGCTATAAAAGTTATAAGAGACAACAGAATAAATTGAAGGTTACACACTGCTCATAGTAATGCACACCCCTTTTCACAATTGGTTACCAACTGTTCAATTTAATAACGTTAGAGAAGTGTAGGTTAAAGCTAGAATTAAGGAAGAAAAATCTCTCCCCTTGGGTTCTGGGAAATATTACGTTGGTCAATATACAATGAAGATATGGTATTACAGAAGATGAAGATGTCATAGACACAAAGCCACAAATTCTGAATTTTGGTTGAGGACATGCAGTACAGATGTATAGAGAAAGCAGGTGATTTATTTCTGTAAATTGGAATCAAATGTTATTTTAAAAATTATAATAAGGTCTAGGGACACAAAGGTTTTGAAAAGCCAACTCACACACCACAAAAAATGGCTCTCAAACACGGCTAGAGATGTTTGACAGAAAGAGAACTTACCGCTGCCTTAAGAAAGTAATAAAAGAAAAGACAGAAAGAAAGGAAAAAAAAGTAGAAAGTTTACTGAGGAAGATAGGAATCACAGACACAATAAATTCATCACATCAGATGATTATGTGTCCAAACAGCATTTAGAAGAAAAAGGTGCTTAGCATAATTTAAAAACAGTTTTCGAATGCCCGCCAGCTTGTGGAAAGGTTCGGGGTTTTCTCACCTGTCCAAAAAATGCCACTCGGAAATACGTGCCCAGCAATCTCTTGCCGGTATGCATGACCTCCGTTACTTTGCTGTATGCCCTGTGTAGGGTGTCATAAAGATGGGCCAGCCTCTGGAAACAAGAAAGAGAACATTTTATCTCTCTGTTCTTTGTAAAGACTAGATTGTTTTAAAAATTCTCGCTAACCTTATATATGACAAAAAGCAATGACTTAGAGACCGGCTCTCCCTGGAGCCTATCTGTGAAGATACTGAAACAGTTAGTTGTTGACGTGTTCAGAATGACGTTTTCTATCCAAAAAGTAGTGAAAATTTGCAAAAAGCTGTTGTTAGGATGGATGACAATATATAAAGTGAATAACTTTAAAAATGGCTTTAATCAATCGATGGTATTTATTGAGCACTTACGGTGTGCAGATCACTGTACTTAGCACTTGGGAGAGTATAATCTAATAGATAGGCAGTATCCCTGCCCCTTTAAAGTTTTCTCATTTTTTTTAGAAAACTAAATCACAATGAGTGATTCTTTTTTAGCTTTCATTTAAATCATGAAGGAGTTATTCTCAGATGAATTCACAGGGATTTTGCAGACTTGAAGCTCTTTCAAAGATAAAATCCCTCAGGCAAAAGAAACAAGCTAAATCTAAAATGAGATACTGGGCGCTTTCCAAAGGGAAAACTGATATCCCATAATGAAGAGGTTCATTTCAGTTTTCTGAAACCCATTAGTATTAAAACTTTTCTAAAACATTCACAAAATGAATTCCCATTTTAGAAGCATAAAGTAACTTGGAAAGTAATGTCAATAATAATGGCCATGGTTTGCATAAATGAATAACTCCTCTATGAAAACTGAATATAACAAACAAATCTTAAGCAATCCATTTCGCCTGTTGTCATGTTCCTCAAAGTTAAAGACAGTCAAAAATGAAAAATTTGTAATTCATTTTTGAATTGAATTAACTTTTCACTTGTAAGAATGCAGATTATTATTGGGTTTAAATGTATTTAGAACATTCAAACGACAAGCTGGTAGATTTGAAAGGGAGTTTCCTGGTTTAGTGCTCACAAAAACAGAAAATCCAAAATCATATACCTCAAAATCTCTGCGTTTTTCATAAATGGGAATGATAAGTTTATAGATGTCGGCAATCAGTTCATAGCGCTCAGCTTTCCAGAGCCCATCTGCACACTGCTCTAGCAATTCCATCAACACATCCTGTTTGGAGGAGACACAAGAAAATGCACTTTTTAAAAAGTTTTACTTATTTCTCTACAGCTGGAAAATAACTTCAACAGAATAAGTTAAGGCTAAAACTACCCAGGATAAGCCTGTATTGTTGGTCAATACAGGGTCTAAAGACAAACCAGAATTGAGCATTTAAAAAAATAATCTAAAATCATAATTGAATCAATTTGGCTGTCTACAGAGTTCAAATTTAGTGGCTGACTGGACACAAGGAGACTTGGGCCTGATCAACCCAAACCAGAGGCAAGTCAAAACATTAACTAAAAGCAAGCCTGCCATTTTCTTTCAGTGTCTACTAGGTGTGACCAAATTCTACAGCTCCCAGTAAACGGGACTCAGTTTTAGATAAGGACCATTCTTTTCAGGCCATTACATCACTCCCTTCCCTCTCTACAGGACTTGGGTGAAGCAGGATGGTCTAGTGGAAAGAGCACAGGCCTGGGAGTCAAGAGGACCTAAATTCTACTCCCGGCTCTGCCACTTACCTCCTGTGTGACCTTGGGCAAGTCACTTCACTTCTTTGTGCCTCAGTTCCCTCATCTGCAAAATGGGGATTCAATACCTTCTACTGCAACACGGGAGACCTGATTTTCCCTTGGCACATATGAAGCGTTAAATATCACAGTTATTATTATTAATTATTAAGAATGTTCACTTCCTGTCTGTAGGGATTGACAAGTCTGTGAGGCAGAGAGACACAATCTTTTCCCTGTTTAACCAACTCTGATCAAGAGGGCCAATGGGCAGGAGGGATGTGATTTCAGTGAAAGGAAGAAGCTGTTCAGAGTGACCCAATCTGGATGGACAGGCAGCAGTCAGTATAGTTCTCTTCAAATGTTCAGAGAATATGGAAGATATGTGCTATGTTCTGGGCTAAGAGGAAAGAATCTGGCTCGTGCGCTGTAATACAAGTTCTGAAAATTCACACGCATTTCTGATTCTAGTCCTCACTGTAAATGCAACTGCCAAATTAGTCTTAGCATTATGAATGCCAAACAACAAAAGATGGAAAAAGATAAATAAATGGTCAAATCTTAGCAACTAAATGGTCCAGTCTCTCTCCTCTGCAGTCTTATATTTCCTCCTGCCTTCAAGACAGCTCTACACGGATGGTCTGCTGACACCTTAAATTTAACACATCTAAAACAGAACTCATCTTCCCCAAGTCCTCTCCTCCTTCCAACTTTACTATCACCGCAGCCACCAACACCATCATTCCTGTTTCAAAAGTCTGCAATCTTGCCATTACCCTCTACTTTTCTCTCTGTCTTTGAACTCACACATTCAGTCTCTCACCAAATCCTGACAGTTCTATCCCCAAAACACTTAGAATTTACCTTTTCCATTCCACCTGGACTGCTATCTCTTTGGTCCAAGCACTTGTCATATCCCATCTGAACTACTGCAACAACCTCCCTGCCACCCTCTCCAGTCCATATTTCACTGTCCTGCCTGGATCGTTTTCTGAAAAAACCGTTTAGCCCATATCTCCCCACTCCTCGAAAACCTCCAATGGCTGCCCAACCATCAAACAGAAACTCCTTTTCATCGGCTTTAAGGCACTCAGCCGATTCCTCGCCCATGTCCTCATTTGGGCCTGGAACTCCCTCCCACTTTATATCTGACAGTTCACCACTCTTCCCACCTTCAAAACCCTCCTAAAGTCGACAACTCCTCCAAGAGTCCTTCCTTGACTAGGCCCTTATTTCCTCTACTCTCTCTCTTACTCACTTGGCTTTATACTCCTTATGAACTCTGAATTCTTACTCTAGCCCTAAGCACTCTAGTTTGCCTATCTGTAATTTCTTTTAATGTCTTTCTCCCCCGGGGACCTTGTAAGCACCTTGTGGGCAGCATTCATGTATATCAACTCTATTGTACTGTACTTTCCAAAGCACATAGTAAAATACTCTGTTCCCAGTAAGCGCTCAGCAAATACCATTGATTAACTGAATTAAAATATTGTGGGTATAAGTCCTGGGAAGAAAAATGAAGAATGGAAACTTGAGACAAAGACACTCTGCAGTAAGACCATTTGTGGCCCAGGTTTTTCTGAGATCATTTTCTTCCCAAACAGGAAACAATCCTGGCAACGCAGTGGAACTTGTGCTTTCAGTGATCAAACAGAGATGGGTTTAAATGCTTTCAAGCATAAAGTCTGATGGCTTTATCACCTTGTTTAATATTTAAATTAGTATTCTTTTTTACTGCTTAATTGCAGGCAAGTGCAGGGAACTGTAAGGAACAACATTTTAATAGCTTTATGCAAAACCATAAAATCCATTTCGTGCAGTTGGAAAGTACCCTTGTCGTGTAATTAGTACAACCTAGGAAATATCTACTTGTTCAGATGCACTGGACTCTTAAATCAGCCTTACATCATTAGCATCTTCACCACAATTTATTACCTGAAGCACATTCACTCAACCCACCTCTACCCGTAAAGATGTTTCACCTATTGCAGTGGCCTCAAAGACAGGATGAATGCTTGCCTTGACTCTCATATCTTTTATGCCTTGACTGATCAGTCCTAGGACACCAGTAAATCGATGGCAATTATGGAGCACTTACTGAATGCACAGCATTGTCCTAAGCACTTGGGAAAGTACGATACAATAGAGTTGGTAGCTGTGATTCCTGCCCACAAGGAGCTCACAACCTACAGGACCTTGGTAAGTCCATTCAATTGGTCTAAAGGGCTGTCTCTTTCTAATCGCAATTGACACCTGCTCCCCGGAAGTACACAATCACTCCTGTGGCTTCGATTACCATCTCTAGGGGGATTATTCCTCAGGCTACTCTCCAGCCCCAACCCCTCACCTTCTCTGTTGTCTTGCAATTCCTCCCACCTTCGAACTTACTCCCTCAGTGCCCCCTGCCCACTTCAAATGCGACATCCTAAACGTTCTTCTATGACTTGCTCTACACCGATGCCAACAATACCATATTCCCTGACTCACCAGCCTTTAACCATGTCATTACGTCCTTGACTTATCTCTTCTTCAACTTGCATATTCAGTCACCGAATCTTGTGGGTTCTAACTTCACAACATCCCTCCTCCAATCTGCTCTGCCACAGTAATGCTCAGTGCCACTGATGGATTGATTCTATTTTATCCATCCCATGAACTCTGCCTCTGGGACTGTAAAATCCCTCAAGGGAAGGTATCTGGGCCTTCTACTTTCTTTATATGCTCCAAAGTGCCTATTGGTGCTCTAGATTCACCAAAGTGCTCTGCACACAATGAATACTCATGTGGATGAAATTAGTACTATGTTCTCCTACCTCACAGGTTTTAGATAGAGACCACTCTTCCCTATCAGCTTAGTCAGTGAGAAACCGGAAAGAGGGAATGAGTCCTTTCCTCTCCTTTAATGCATTTCTTCACTAAGCAAAGTGGATAGAGCATGGGCCTGGGAGTCAGAAAGTCATGGGTTCTAATTCCCCCCCTGCCACTTGTCTGCTGCGTGGCCTTGGGCAAGTCCCTTCACTTTTCTATGCCTCTTTACATCATCTGTATAATGAGGATTGAGGCTATGTGCCCCTTGTCGGACCAGGACTGTGTCCAACCCAACTTGTTTGTATCCACCCCAGCCTGGAACATAGTAATATAATGCCTGGCACATAAAGTGCTTAACAAATACCACAGTTATTATTAGGCAACAATTTCTGAGACCATTCCAGTGTGAGAAGCACCACCATAAGGCCAATTACAATTGTTAGGTAACATGAGGTAACTTGGCATAAGCAACCCTTGGCTCTTGACCACCACTCAGTCACTACTGGCCATCTCACAATGCTCCAGGACCCTATTACTCTAACAGATTCTGCCACCTTGGTCTGTCCATCCCTTTTTCCTCTATATTGACACTTCCACAGGGAGGTTGGGCACACAGGGGGTGTTTTATAGGGAGAATCACTGCATTTTGCTCAAAAAGGCATCCCTTTGCCCCAAGCACCAATCTTGCTGGCCTCTCACTGAAGCTGTAAAATGTGCCTGATGAAAGCAGTCCTTCAGTTTTTTTCCATTGTTCTTCTATCCTTTTTTATACCTGTCCTCATTATCACCATCACTGCAAGTGACTATTGAGTTCTTTCTCCAGGTCAAACTCAGCATTAAGAACCTGGGAGGTTACAAAACACAATCCCTGGTTCTCAAAGAGCTCGTTTTCTAAGGTAGGGTAGAAAAAGAGATAGGAAAATTCACTGCATATAAAAATCCAACAGCCCTCAATCACAAACTCAGAGAAAATGACTACTAAACAATGAAATGACTGAACACCTGCAGAAAGAAACATGTGGCCTAGTGGAAAGAATACGAGACAGGGAGTCAGCGGGCCTGAGTTCTAATCCCAGCTCCACCGTTTGTCTGTTGTGGGACCTCAGGCAAGTCACATAACTTTTCTGTGCCTTAGTTTCCTCAACTCTAAACTGGGGATTCAATACTTATTTTCCCTCCTACTTAGACTGTGAGCCCCAGATGGGACAGAGACTGCTTCCGACCTGATTAATCATAACCCCAGTGCTTAGATGAATGCTTGACACATAGTAAGCACTTAATAAATACCATAAAAAGAGTCCCAACTCTCTGCTTCCCTTGGGGCCTGGATAGTTGGAAACAATTTCCCAATAGTCTAAATTTTACCTTCCCGTGAGATAAGGGCTTCTCTCCACATCCCATTTCAATGGGTCTTAGGTAGCGGTGGACTGTGGGGAGAGAGGGGGAGGGTTCCTGGTGCCTAAGAACTCTGGCTGTGGAGGTCCAATCAATCAGTCCATCAATCATATTTATTAACCACTTACTTTGTACAGAGCACTATACTAAGCACCAAGGGGAGGACACTACAACAGAGTTGGTAGACACATTCCCTGCCCAGAAGGAGACCCAGATTGCTATCTTTCTCCTGGAGATAATTTGTAAGCCCGTCAAACGGCAGGGACTGTCTCTATCTGTTGCCGACTTGTTCATTCCAAGCGCTTAGTACAGTGCTCTGCACATAGTAAGCGCTCAATAAATACTATTGAATGAATCTCATTCCAGGTATAAGCTCTGAGAGAATAGAGACTGCATGTGATTAGCATCACACATATCGTCATGATGGAATGACAATGAAGAATTGTGACTTGCAGGCAGAAATTATTTAATGAAAGGAGGCTGTGACACAGACATGGGGTAACTGTGTCCCCCCATAAGAGAGCATGCTTAGCGTGGTGAAACGTGCTTTAAAAAGGGGCTGAAACCCATCCTAAGAAAGCCTACTGTCCTACCACTAGCTCAGAGTGTTTACTGAGCACTTACTATGTGCAGAGCACTATGCTAAGTGCTTGGGAGAGCACAATAAAACAGAGTTGTGCTTGGAAGATACAGGAGAAGCAGCGTGGCTCAGTGGAAAGAGCATGGGCTTAGGAATCAGAGGTCACAGGTTCTAATCCCGGCTCTGCCGCCTGTCAGCTGTGTGACTCTGGGCAAGTCACCTCACTTCTCAGTGCCTCAGTTACTTCATCTGTAAAATGGGGATGAAGACTGTGAGCCTCACGTGGGACAACCTGATTACCCTGTATCTACCCCAGCGCTTAGAACAGTGCTCTGCACGTAGTTAGCGCTTAACAAATACCAACATTATTAGACACGATCTGAGAAGGACTGGTATAGTGGATACAGCACAGGCCTGGGAGTCAGAAGGTCATGGGTTCTAATCCCAGCTCTGCCACTTGTCTGCTGTGTGACCTTGGGCAAATCGCTTCACTGCTCTATGCCTCAGTTACCGCATCTTTAAAATGAGGTTTGAGACTGTGAGCCCCATATGGGACAGGGACTGTGTCCAGCCTGATTTGCTTGTATCCACCCCAGTAATTAGTAGAGTGCCTGGTACATAGTAAGTGCTTAACAAATACCATTATTACTATGATGATCCCTACCCTCAAGGAGCTTTGAGTCTACTCTGGGCACAGGACTGGACTAAGAGCTTGGAAAAGTGCAATAGATATGATCCCTGCCCTCATGAAGCTTGCAGACTGGTCAGAAATACATTCTATTATTTCCATGCAGTGTTAGGGATAAATCTTTTCCTTTAAAGAAGACTTTCCCTTAACCTGGAGCCACAGAATTTAGTATCTCTGGAAATTCAGTTGCACTCCCTATTGTGTGCCATGTTTAATCTCCTTGCCTTACTTCGAAGAGCCCTATGTGAGGACTTACAAATGAATGACAATGAACACATTAGCAGTCATGGGAACTCTGCATCATTTGGTTAATTACCAATTATCAATCAATCAGTGGTATTTATTGAGCATTTCTGTATAAAAGCATTGTATTGCATGCCTGGGAGAGTACAATAACAACAAAGTTGGTAGACATATTCCCTGCCCACAGGGAGTTTACAGACTAGAGGATTATCCTTCACATAATCTTTTCCCCAAAGACACTGTTTCCCACCCAGGATTTTTCAGGAAAAGGCAATTTTCCTAAGAGACGTTACACCACCATGATCGCTTGGGCTATTTGGCTCTGTTTGTACACCAACTTAGTTTCCATCCTCTTGCCTGCTCAAGACATGAACAACTCATTTACAATCCCACTTCCAGTCAGATTCTAATCACTCCAGAATTTCATGCCCTCTGGACTTGGTTAAAGATTTACTAATTTTATGCTTTAAGGGTGAAAAGGATAAAGACAGTCTGAAAAATAACTGATAAAAATATCCTGAGGTTGCAGTTCGATTATCTCTCAGAGTGGGCTCTATTAACAATTTTCCACCTTTAGTTCTGTTTCCTGTTCTGTTTTCAAAGTTCCATACTAAGCTCTGTTGCAGAGTTAGTTGGGGGATTCCTACCCAACTAGATCACTATTTTCAAGCTTTACTTTGGACCCCAAGTTGCTGAGGGTATTTCGTTGTTTTCGATCCTGCCATTTTCCAGCTTCAATAGGTCCGGCATGGTGAGCTATGGTGAACCACTTCATGTTTGCCAGCACTTCATACGGTACCCAGAGCTTAGTATAGGGTTTGGCACATAGTATCCGCTGAACAAATACCACATTTTAAAAATGATTATTATTATATTTCCCTATTTACAGCCTACATGATAACAGATTCAAATCCCCTCTGCCTCTATCCTTTTAGATTTTATCATCCCAAACCTTTTCATTTGTCCTCATAGAAAGGCTTCTCCACCCCCTGATGACCTTCACTTCCATCCTCTGAATCTCCCTGAGGCCAAGTGAATCCTTCAAAAGACAGGGTGACCAGAACTGCATGTGGTACTTTAAGTGTAGGTGAATCATGGTTTGATACAGTAGCAAAATTTGCCCTTTTGGTTTGTTTTATCTTTCTGACAGTGTCCGGCAATTGGCTGGCTTGCTGGGCTTCTATCAGACCAATGATACAAAGGAACAGTCGACAGTGATTCTGAGGCTGTAATCCTGAGTCAGAACTGACAGCTCAAAGCTCACTATTAATTAGCTGGACCTTGGATTATTTTTCCCTAAGTGCACTGGCTTGCCCTAGGTGATGCTGAAAGTCAGCTTTCTGTGGCCTTCCTGCAATGTCCACCTGCATGGCCTTTCATCGCCCTGAGGAGCTTAGCATTACTTGCCCGCTTGGAGATTTCATTGCACCCTTTTTCTTTTATATCGTTTATGAAGTTGCAAAGCAAAACTGTTCCTAGCACTGATCTCTGGGAGCCCACACTATTTCCCCATCCTGAAAAGTAACCATTTAGGTTTCTCTTTGTTTCCTGCCTTTTAGCCACTCTTCTGTCCATGTCTATCCCTTCCAATACTGGGATTTCTCAATTTTGTGTTTTTCTAAACCTTTGGTATAGAACTAGTTTAAAGGCCCTTTTAATCAATCAATAAATCAATGTTATTTATTATGAGTGCTGACTGTGTGCAGAGCACTGAACTAAGTGCTTGGGAGAGTACAGTACAGTTGGAAGACATGATTTCTGCACACAAGGAGCTTACAGTCTTATATGTTACCTTCATTTGTTCTTCAAATTGTTCTTTAATTTCACAACTGTATTTTAACCAATCACTGGTGCTTATTAGCATTTGGGAGAATAAAAGCAATCAATCAATCAATTGTATTAATTGAGCGCTTACTGGTGCAGAGCATTGTACTGAGCACTTGGGAGAAAAGGCATAAACAGAGCTGGTAGCCACGTTCCCTGTCCACAGTGAGCTGAAAGTCTAGATCGGGGGGGACAGATATTACTAAGTACATTACAGGCATGTACATAAATGCTGTGGGGCTGAGGGAGGGATGAATAAGGGGTCCAAGTCCAAGTGCAAGAGCAACGGAGAACAGAGTGGGAGAAGAGGAAATGAGGACGTAGTTGGGGAAGGCCTCTTGGAGGAGATGTGCTTTTAATAAGGCTTTGATAGTGGGGAGAGAGAGAGCCTGTCAGATATGGAGAGAGAGGACATACCAAGCCAGAGGCAGAATGCGAATGAGAGGTTGGTGGCGAGATAGATAAGATCAAAGTGCAGTCAGTAGGATGGCATTAGAGGAGCAAAGTGTGCAGGGTTATAGTAGGAGAGGAGCGAGATGAGGTAGGAGGGGCCAAGGTGACTGACGGCTTTAAAGCCGACAGTAAGGAGTTTCTGTTTGATGTGGAGGTGGATGGGCAACTCCTTGAGGAGTAAGGAAACACGGACTGGATGTTTTTGTAGAAAAAGAATCCCGGCAGCAGCATGAAGTATGGACTGGAGTCGGGAGAGGCAGGAGGGAGGGAGGTCAGCGGTATTCAAGGTGGGATCAGATAAATGCTTGGATTAACATGGTATCAGTTTGGGTGGAGAAGAAAAGATGTGAAGGCAGAACCAACAGGATTTGGTGACAGATTGAATATGTGGGTTGAATGAGAGCGATGAGTCGAAGATAACGTCAAGGTTATGGGCTTCTGAGACAGGGAGGATGGTGGTCCCTGCCCTCAAGGAATTTACAGTCTAATCAAGCATGATGGCCTGAAACTTTAGAATACTAGGGCTCTCCTGATTTAATGGTTTAAATTGGCTTTCCATTTTTTAAAGGTGGACTTTATCTCTCTGATGACTTCTTTTACTCCCAGGGAAGACAGGACTTAGTAGGCTGGACAACCACAGATAGCGAAAGGGAGAATATAAATATAAAATGGGCAGAACACCAAGAAACACTAGCGAGAGACATTTCCACTCACTTCGTTAAAATGGACATCCTGCATCCCGACGTCTTCCATCATCGAGGCCTCTTCATCTATATTTGGGGTGATGACCCTGAAGGCTGAACACCCCTGCCTGAACATGCCTGGGAAATGCAAGAGAGAACATTTTAGGGATTTAGCTTCAACATCAGCTGGCTGAAGGAGGGTGGAGGGATGGACCAAGGGGCCTCCCCGGGTCCCTTCCAGCTTTGTGGCTCCGGGGGCAAACCCGGGGTCTCGGTGCTTGTTTCCATTCCCAGATTTGTTGCAGTGGCCGGGCTGAGTCAACTCTGAATAATGCCCCAGGAATCTCCCAGCAGCACTGGGATGACCACCTTGTGAAGCTGGAGTACGGCTGCCGGTTGGCGGCTCCTCATGGGAGATGGAGCAGATGCCGCTGTTCCCATAATTTACCTCCGTAGCCATACGGGCCGCCGGAATGGGCTCCGCTGAAGGTCCCGGCCCCCTGGCATTTCCCTGGAATCCTGGGGGTGAAAATCAATGTGGCCTGCCCACAGCACTGCCTTTCATGTGTCTCGGGCACGTATTTAAGAGAGGAAGCCAGTGTCAATTCTTACTTCCCTCCCTGCTCCTTTAACTCATTGAGACTAAGAGGACCTGGGTTCTAATCCCAGCTCAGACAGATAATTGCTCTCCCCCACTTCAAAGCCTTATTGAAGGCACATCTCAACGAAGCCTTCTCAAGCCCTTCTCTCCTCTTCTCCCACTCCCTTCTGTGTTGCCCTGACTTGCTCCCTTCATTCATCCTCCCTCCCATCCCCACAGCACATATATATCACCTGTAATTTCTTTCTTCATTCATTCAGTCATACGTACAGAGCACTGTACTAAGCGCTTGGAAAGTACAATGCAGCATAAATAAATATTTATGTGTGCACGTATATTAATGTCTGTCTCTCCCTCTAAACTTTGAGCTTCTTGTGGGCAGGGATTGTGTTTGTTCTTCAAATGTAGACCCCCAAGCATAGTACAGTGCTTTGCACATTGTAAGTGCTCAATAAATATGACAATGAAGGAATGCCATTCCACCACTTGTCTGCTTTGTAACCTTGGGCATGTCACTTAAGTTCTCTGGGCCTCATTTCCCACATCTGCAAAATGAGGATTCAATACGTGTTCTGCCTCCTACGTATACTGTACGCTCCATGTGGGACCTGATGATCTTGTATCTACTCCAGCACTTAGAACAGTGCTTGACACCTAGTAAGCGCTTAACAATACCGCAATTATTATTACCAGTTACTTTCCACCCCCAATTTCTGACTTTTCACCTTATTCACCTTTCTTCACAGTTGTTGTTTTAATGATTCTAAACTGTTTTAAAATCCGTTTAGTTAAAAGTTCTTTGCCTAATACACAGAAAGGAGAAAGGATTGGAGGGAGAGCCAACTTCTCCCATGCAAAGCTTGAAGAGAAGAACTCCATGCTACGATGACATTCCAGCTATTGGGACTCGAGAAGGTAGAAAATATTCACGGTCAGGCTAGAGCTATAAGACATTGAGAACTGTTTCTTCTCTTCAAATAATTGAGCCTCCAAATCTCCTCTTGTAAAGTGCAGGCCGCTGGCCCCCTCGAGTGACATCTTCAACAGTAGCGGATGGTCAGCTCTTGAAAACCGCTGGACTTAATCAATTCTGGCCTTATAGCAAGGTCCAGGATCAATCAAGGGGCAACAAAGAGGCAAACTGGCTAGCCAGGATGAACCATATCAGGATGGGGCAGAGCGGGAGCTTGGTGGGCAAAGCACATCAACTAGCTCTATCACAGCCAGGCATGGATTTGGCCTTGTGCTTTCCCCTAGACAGTGAATGTCACTGCCTCCAGGAGAAGCAGTGTGGTCTAATGGATAGAGCATGAGCCTAGGAGTCAGAAGTTCAAGGGTTCTAATCCCAGTTCTGCCACTGGTCTGCTGTGTGACTTGGGGCAAGTCACTTCACTGGGCCGCAGTTCCCTCATCTGTAAAATAGGGATTAAGACTGTGAGCCCATGCGAGCAGGGACTGTGTCCAACCTGATTACCTTGTATTCACCCCAGTGCTTACAACAGGGCTAGGCACATATTAAGAGCTTAACAAATACAATTATTATTTTTATTATTATCTCCCATTGCCCTAAGTTAGGAGACGGTGCTCTCTCTGGGAATGCTCACTTCTGGGACCACTAAGTCGCACAAAGCATCCCACCACATTGAGCCCTCTGGGATACTCGTGCGGTTTGTAGGGGACAGACTCAAATTGAAAAAAAAAATGTGCACAGGAATGTGCATAGTCATAGAAAAGTTTTAATTTTTTTTTCCCTCAAAAACTGCCATCCTCCTAGAAATGTGGCATTCTAAATTAGGGCCAAAAGGCCTACTGGAAGTCAGTGAACATCACAAAAGGGCCAGAGGGGAACTATAGGAAGGCGAGAATGTGAATGTTCTTGCCCCTTGAAAAACTGGAGTCACCCATCAGCCTCTCCGAAGACTGAGAATCACTTCTTACCTTTTCTGGTGAGATATTCAGCCACCAGAGCTGTTACATGTACATAGCACATTGCTGCCTGTAAAACAGAACACATTAGAAATGTCATTTATATAGCATGTGGTTGCAAGGAATAATACAGATGAATATGAAACACTGAAGTGTACAGGACTTGAAAATGCCAGTCCTTGCTTTCAAACCCTGAAGGCCATTTCATCTTTGACTCGAAGAGGAACATGCATGGCGGCAAGGTAACAAAGATGCTAACTAGAACTTTAGAATGGAAATGGAGTCAAAAGGACAGACCCATCTATTCTGAAACCACAGCCTGCTAAACGTGTCCAAAGTCATAGGCTTCAAAATCTCTGCTAAATTCCTAGTGCAGCCTATACTGGCATAAATGAATCAATCCATCAGTGGTATTTATTTTTATTGAGCGTTTAGTGTGGGCAGAGCACTGTAGTATGCACTTGGGAGAGTACACTACAAATGATTATTACCTGTAAAGCTTGGCAGTATCAATATTACCTGACTGCTTCCATCAGATCCTTGCTTTTCCGATGCCTCATCTAGATAGCTCTGAACCGTTGGAGAGTACATTTCTAAAACTGGTTATCCCTGGATTAAAGCATGGGATAATAATGATGGGCTTTGTTAAGCTCTAACTAGGTACCCAACTCTGTAGATCAGACAAAGTCCTTGTCCAACAGGGGGCTCAAAATCCGAGGGGGAAGGGAGAATAGGTGAAATAAAATCCATTCTGCCACTAAAACCCAGAGTCTCTGGCATGAGGTTACCTCAGAAAGATCCCCATTTTTGACATGAATTCTTGCCATGCTGTCCAGCCACGTCTTCCTGAGCTCTGGAGTGCTGGCATAGGACTTAGCCAGGCTGTACTGGAGATCCACTAGCATTTCGGGGTCATTCTCGTGCTCCTTCATTTGTGCCGTGGCCATTAAGACGGTGCGGATCCGCTTCGTCAAATCCTTCACTTCAGAGGAGAAGCTGCTGTGCTGAAACGACAGTGAGAGGACATGTGAATTACTTTTTTTTTAATTCATAAATGACATTTGTGTGCCAGGCACTGTACTGAGATCTGGGGTGGATACAAGCAAATTGGGTTGGACTCAGTCCCTGTCCCACATGGGGCTCGCAGTCTCAATCTCCACTTTACAGACGAGGTAACTGAGGCACAGAGAAGTAAGGTGACTCACCCAAAGTCACACAGCAGATAAGTGGCAGAGCCGGGATTGGAACCCTTCTGACTCCCAGGCCCGTGCTCTATCCATTATGTCACACTGCTTCTTTCTCTGCTAGCATGCCTATGTGCCAGAGCACTGACTAGAGGCTAAGGGTTCCTCCACTCCCTAGTGTCGACCATCCCCTTCTCCTCCACACCTTATCTCACCTTGGCTTCACGGACTCCGTCCTCTCCTGGTTCTCCTCTTATCTCTCTGGCCGGTCATTCTCGGGCTCCTTCGCAGGCTCCTCCTCCCCCTCTCATTCTCTAACTGTTGGAGTTCCCAAAGGGTCAATTCTTGGCCCTCTTCTGTTCTCTATCTACACTCACTCCCTCAATGCACTCATTCGCTCTCACGGCTTCAACTATCATCTCTATGCTGATGACACACAGATCTACATCTCTGCCCCGTCCTCTCCCCCTCCCTTCAGGCTCGCATCTCCTCCTGCCTCCAAGACGTCTCTACCTGGATGTCTGCCCGCCACCTAAAACTCATGACCAAAACTGAGCTCCTCATCTTCCCTCCCAAGCCCTGTCCTCTCCCAGACTTCCTTATCACCGTGAATGGTACGACCATCCTTCCCGTCTCTCGGGCCCGCAACCTTGGTGTCGTCTTTGAGTCATCTCTCTCGTTCACCCCACACATCCGATCCATCACCAAAACCTGCCAGTCTCACCTTTATAATATAGCCAAGATCCGCCCTTTCCTCTCCACCCAAACGGCTATCTTCCTGTTACGGGCTCTCATAATATCCCGGCTAGATTACTGTGTCAGCCTGCTCTCTGATCTCCCTTCCTCCTCTCTCTCCCCGCTCCAGTCTATTCTTCACTCCACTGCCTGGCTCATCTTCCTGCAGAAACACTCTGGGCATGTCACTCCCCTTCTTAAAAACCTCCATTGGTTGCCTAACAACCTCCGCTCAAAACAAAAACTTCTCACTCTAGGCTTCAAGGCTCTCCATCACCTTGCCCCCTCCTACCTCTCCTCCCTTATCTCTTTCCACTGCCCACCCCACACGCTCCGCTCCTCTACCGTCCACCTCCTCACCAACCCCCGTTCTCACCTATCCTGCCATCGACCCCTGGGCCACGTCCTCCCGCGGTCCTGGAATGCCCTCCCTCCTCACCTCCGCCAAACTAATTCTCTTCCCCTCTTCAAAACCCTACTTACAGCTCACCTCCTCCAAGAGGCCTTCCCAGACTGAGTTCCCCTTCTCCCTCTACTCCCTTTACCGCCCCCCTTCACCTCTCCACAGCTAAACCCTCTTTTCCCCCCATTTCCCTCTGTTCCTCCCCCTCTCCCTTCCCATGCTCTCAGCACTATACTCGTCCGCTCAACTGTATATATTTTCATTACCCTATTTATTTTGTTAATGAAATGTACATAGCCTTGATTCTATTTATTTGCTATTGTTTTAATGAGATGTTCATCCCCTTGATTTTATTTATTGCTATTGTTCTCGTCTGTCCGTCTCCCCCGATTAGACCATAAGCCCGTCAAAGGGCAGGGACTGTCTCTATCTGTTACCGATTTGTACATTCCAAGCGCTTAGTCCAGTGCTCTGCATATAGTAAGAGCTCAATAAATACTATTGAATGAATGAATAGACTTCTGCTGGGGAATGAAAACACATATTACTCACCTTAATAATCCTATCACTGTTGGCACAATTATTAATGATGGAAAGAGACTGTTGAAACCTTGTTCCTCCAATTCCTACAACATCTGCTATCAGCTGGCTTACGGATATAATAACCTGAAAGAGACACAGACATGATCTTGACAACGCACATTCTAACATCCATTTTAAAAAATATACTATATGTTCAGTTACTAGGCTGCAGGAGAACAGAGCAATAGGAATATTGTTGGACTATTTTAAGGGAAGGATATTATTTTAAGGAAGCAAAATTGTCTGAAATATGCTTTCTTTCCTTTAGAATCATTCTATAAGGCAAAAAAATTCCCCCAAATGGTACACTTGTCAAGGAAATAGTCATCAGAACATGCAAGAATGGAAATTAGAAAAATCACTTTTACCAGAATGATTAGTGCCACTTGTACTTTTTTCTACCTCACTATAAATTTCTAATCCTTGATATTTGGCATGGATGAAATTTGGCCACCTTGGTCAGTGAGGTTTGTTAATAAGAAAAATTCTTCTAATGATAATATGAAAATTACAATAGTAAGGATGATAATGATAGTGAATTTGTTTTCCATATTTTTCCAAAGTGCATTTTCAGCCCTTATTTCATTCTGTCTCCAAAGTATCCCAGGGAGGCAGAGAGAAGCAGGCACTATCATCCACAATTCTCGAGATGGGCAAAAAGGCGCAGACAGGCAGAGTGATTTGCCTGAAGTCACACAGAAGGCCAGTAGTAGAGCTGGGACTAGACTCAAGTCCCTTGATGCTCAGATGTGTGAGAACACAGACGCCACCTCTATCAGCCTTCTTTTACCCATGCCTGGAACAGGCCCTACACACAGCAGACTTAAGTTATGACCAACAGGAGGGTCAGCAGTTCTTTCAAAATTTAGAAGTCAAACATAGCATGGCATGTTTCACCTCTTTTCTTTGAAGTAGCATGCTTGAGATATTAACATTCTAAAATTCCCCTCACTGTAGTCACTAGTAGACAGCACCACCACCTCCCATCTCACAAGTCCAGGATCTGGGCATTGTCCTAGATTCATTTCTCTCATTCAACCCAAATACTGAATCTGTCAGCAAATCCTGTACTCTATACTATTACTAAAATCCACCTTTTCCACTCTATCCAAACTGCTACCATCTTAATCCAAACACTTTACTAACGTCAGCCTTCTTGCTGACCTTCTCGCCTCCTGTCTTGTCCCACTTCAGTCCATACTTCATTTGCTGCTTTGATCATTTTTCTAAAAAATACATCAGTCCACATCCCCCTTCCTTCTAGAACCTCTAGCGGTTACCCACCCACCTCCACATCAGTCAGAAACTCTTCACTATTGGCACAAAAGCACTTGACAGACCGATCACTCTTCCCACCTTCAAAGCCTTAAAAACACATCTCCTCCAAGAGGTCTTCCCTGACTAAGCCCATATTTCCCCTTCTGCCTCTTCCTTTTGTGTCACCTTTGCACTTGGATTTGTCCCTTTTATGCAGCCCACACTCAGCTTCACAGCACTTTTCTACATACTTGTAATTTATTTTAAGTCCTGTCTCCCGCTCTCTAGACTGTAAGCCTCTTGTGGGTGAGGAACAGATTGACCAAATCTGTTATATTGTACTCTCCCAAGCACTAGTATAATGCTCTGCACACAGTTAAGTGCTCAATATATATGACTGATTGATTAATTTAGAAAGTAATTTTCAATCAGTTCAGCTTCCATTATCTAATAGTTAAATTCCCACATCTTTTCAGTTTTACCTTAGACAAGTTTGAATTTGGACTGGTGACTTGTTAATTTACTGTTTGTAACTTATTCTTACTGTAACAGGTGTCTGTCTTCCCCCACTAGGGCTTCTTTTAGGGTTAATTTCATTTCATATTCATCCCAGTTCTTAATGAAGTGCCTAGCCCACAGTAAGCACTTAATGAATACTGCAAGTACTGAAAATAACATTTGGTATCAGCTGAGATGATATTTTGCTAGAACAATACATTGTCAAACAAATCTGTACATATAAAAGGAGTTACAGATTACTGAATATGGAAGTCCAAATCTCCAGCTACAAGCTGCTTGAATTTGTACCGAAAAGATAAATCACACCCACCTGTAAATGAGTCCTTACAAAGGACTTCTTGCCTGTGTAGTCAAAGTTATTCCTCATTAAGAAATACAACAGCTGTGAGGCATCAGTCCGAATAGAACTTAATTTGGAATTACAACATTTCAGAATTTCATAGCACAATGCAGCACACATGTCAGCTCTCCCTTCATAAAATGTAGATGGAAACTGTGGGAAAGAAAACAGACCCGTTCAAAATTTACCCTTAGGAAGACTCCCTTCAATTTCACATAGGAGATGAAACTTTCTACAGGGCAAACATTTCCTTTTTTGCTTCTATACAACTACTTACTTTAAAAATTAATGATCTTAAGGCTGAGAAGACATTTTTCAGAGCAGTTTCAGATTGATGCTTTTGAAGAAAACACAGGTAGACGTCAAAAACCTTTTTCATCAGTGGATTGTGTCCATGATCAGCCAGCAGCTGGTTCTTGAAACAGACATTCACAATTTAGTTAGTAGGACTCCTCAGCCATTTCATGGAACTTTGATCATTCGCAAGTTTGTTGTCCAAAATGAAAATGTAATGAGTAAATTTACTACCTCATTCAACGTAATCTTCTAATCCTTTATATTTTCACTTGAAAGGGGGCAGTGTTTCCAAACTACTTTTAGAAGGGGTTTATCTTCAGTACTGCTTAGAGCACTTCTAATGTTTGCAAAAACAGATTGAGTGACTTGAAGGCAACCAATAGGTTGACAAACAATAAGGTCAGTCCATGTGTTATATTCTTACAAGGGAATTCTCATTATTGGCACTCATCTGAGTTATAGCAAATTTTCAAATACAATGTAGAAAGCAGTTAACAAACGTTGATCATTGACCCAATGATATGTCAACTGAATAAATCCATTCAAGCACGGCAGCTGCCTACAGTTATGCAAATATAGAAATCCCACTCTTAGCCTACCTGCCAGCCTTACTAAGCTGTTGAGGAAATCTGCCAGCGATCAAGAATTAATGGTTAGGTAGTCACTGGCAACAAAAGTCTGTCACCCATCTCAGCTACAGGTCGATCATTATACTTGCTGCTGCTGTCGCCATCTTATAGCTGGTTTTATCAGCACCCTTATGAGACAACATTAACTGAAATGCCATAATACGGAAAAGATAGGCCACTCATTCAAGTGTCCCAACCTTGATTCATTCTCATGAGTCGGGTGGAAATTCAGTTGCCACAACCTGAACTTCAGATAGGTTGGGCTCAGAAGGCCTAATGAAAACTGCGAGACTAATCTGAGATGACTCAAAAATGAATGATAATTATAGTACTAATATCATGAAGATTTGTTATATATAAGTGCTATGAGCCAAACACTGTACCAAGTGCTGGGGTAGATACATGATGACCAGCTTGAACACAGTCCCTATCCCAGATGGGGCTCACAGTCTGCAGGGGAGTTTAATCCCCATTTTACAGATGAAGACACTAAGGCACGAAGAAGTCAAGTGACGTGCCCCACATGGCCGGCATGTGGCGGATGTTCTTTTGTTTCTTTATCTGCAAATCATTTGGGGTCTGTTTCCCCTTCAATCAATCGCTAGCATTAATCGAGCACTTACTCTGTACAGAGCATTGTACTGAGCATTTGGGAGAGCTCAAGAGAGTCAGTAGACCTGAATCCTGCCCTCGAGGATCTTACAGCAAGGGAGACAGATACTAAAATATATTACCTGTTGGGGGAAGCCACCAAGTGCCATGACCCCGGGAGGCAGTAGGGAAAGTACTTACGTGCTTAGAGGGGTGAGGGCTCAACTGTAAAGGTGACATAGTAGAGGGGGAAATAAGAGTGTGGATATAATAATAATAATGTTGGTATTTGTTAAGCGCTTACTATGTGCCGAGCACTGTTCTAAGCTCTGGGGTAGATACAAGGGAATCAGGTTGTCCCTCGTGAGGCTCACAGTTTTAATGCCCATTTTACAGATGAGGTAACTGAGGCACCGAGAAGTTAAGTGACATGCCCAAAGTCACACAGCTGACAGGGATGAGAGATGAGATAAGAGATCAGGCCCTCTCTTCCCCAAGACTTTAGACCTTTGAGGGCAGGGATTATGTATGCTAATTGTCTCCCATGTGCTTAGTACAGTGCCCTACACATAGTAGGGGCTCAGTAAGTACTGCATGTTATTGGAAACTATGACAATGATATGGATGGATATATTTTTCTCTAGTGTTTTGCTACTTTTGTTTCAGCCAATCTTTTAATCTCAAAGCCAAAGTCTAGTTATAATAATAATAATGATAATGGCATTTGTTAAGCACTTACTATGGGCAAAGCACTGTTCTAAGCACTGGGGGGGGGATACAGGGTGATCAGTTGTCCCACTTGGGGCTTACAGTCTTAATCTCCAATTTACAGATGAAGTAACTGAGGCACAGAGAAGTTAAGTGACTTATCCAAAGTCACACAGTTGACAAGCGGCGGAGCCGGGATTCAAACCCATGACCTCTGACTCCCAAGCCCATGTTCTTTCCACTGAGCCACGTATGAACCCAGCTAGAAATATTTTACAAACAGTTACCTATTTATAATGTGATTTTAAAACTAAAACAGCATAGCAAGCCCAGTTTTATTCCCTGCCCTTTAGACTGTAAGGTCTGAAACAAAACACCTGGCCTTTGTGACTTCACATTCTCTTCCACAGGTTTGGGTTCAAGGATGATTTACTATTGAATGAATGAAACATATACTGAAAGGTTTAAAGAGTTTGCAAATTTACAGTCTACCAATGCAAACTTTTCCCACACAACCAAAAGGGAAATTTTGGTTTCCTATAATTTAAATTGTTAAATCTAATTTAAACTTCCCTCCTCCTCTAGATTGTGAATCTCTTGTGGGTCAGGGACTAAGTCTGATCTGCTTATCTTGCAACTACCCCAGAGCTTAATGCTTGTCACACAGTAAATGATTAGCAAATGTCAATTATTGTTGTTATTATTACTACTACTACTAATATTAAATTTGAACAGCAAGGTACAGTCCATCTAACTCACTGCCGGAGAGACTGAAGAACTAGAATTGGTAATTACTTTAAGAGTGCTGCCTGTTCAAAAGTAGAACTAAGACAATCTATGAATCAGGATTCACTGAGTTGCGTAACCCCAATATCAATATCAATCCCCAAACTTTCCATTGCAAAATAGTCGCATTCTTCTATTCCAAATATTGCTAAATTCATCTATTTGGGAGGCAAAAATAGACATATCAAGAGGCAAAATCATTAGCACTGTTTAGAAAATCACTTGGAGCCACTTAAAGTGAAATCCACATTGTTTGTTCCTAGATACATTAAGATGAGTTCAAAGAAACAAAGAAGTTAAAAGGCTGGAAATGTCTGAGGAGGTCATCTAGTTTATCATCCTAGTGGTGACAGTGGAAAAACCTGTCATCCTGTCCACTTCCTAATGCTTTGTCTAGACTTGCTTTAATTGTCTCCAGGGACTACTTTTCCTTTGATTCAGTGCATCTCACACTAACAAGGTAAGCTTAAGTATTTTGGAGAATATGGGTTAATATCTGCGGAATGGTCTCCTTAAGAGAATTTATGAGTTATTGATTTCCCTGTAGGACATACAGACTCAAATACAAAAGCAGTGGCTGGAGCCGTTCAACTTGAAACAAATCTCTTTTATCCAGGTGCTATCGAATGAATGAATTTAAAAGGATGAAATTGGATCATTAAAGTGCCTGGAGCAAAACAAACCTTAAATGCCATGGTGAACAGAGATAAAGTGTCCAGAGCTGTAAGGCAAACTTCAGTAGCAATGTTTGCTTCAAGTAAAGACTGGTGAAGAACATCTGCATCCGAGTGGCCGTAGCCTGGAGAAATTACAACACAGTTGTTAAAACAACAACAAAAATGCCTTTTTAACATTAAGACTCACACTACACCTAAGTACAGAGAAAGAACAGTCAACTCTCGATTATTTGGGGGCTGATTGTCCCAGGCAATCATTTTCCTTCCTCTCCTTTGGTCTATTTCATCATTCACTAATGTCCTAATGCTCACCTGAGTATTCTTTCCCAGTGCTCAGTACAGTGCTTCATACACCGTAAATGCTTAATAAATATTATTACTACTCATTACACCTCCATCAGAGGTACAGAAAGGAGGAGAAGTTTGAGTTAATGAATTTGGCAACTTGCTAAAAGGGCCGATAAAATGTTTGGTGGTGGAACATGGTAAAAGTATGGGTTAAGTGGGGTTTATGGATTATGCTTAAAAATGTTTTTTTATGACAAACAATTTAGTGTTGACTACACTGCTCTCTAGTGCTCCAAACTAGTCTTAAAAAAAAGCAGAAAGGTAAGTTCTAGTAAAAGGCATACTGAGGAAAAAAAGGATACTTGTGAGTTTAAGTTTATGATTTAAATACAATCTAACCAAGTGCACGTGATTCCCATCCATTACAATTGTGAATAAAAACAGCATTAAGGCGAATGTATAAGTTGATTGGAAATTTGAGAAATGAAACCATGAAATGGCATACATTAGCAGAAACACACTTAGTGATGCAAAGAAAATTTTGGTGCTCTAGACTGCAAAGAAATAATTACATTATTACCACTATGATATATTATCTTCTCATTGTTTAATATTACTATATCTACTTGACTCACAGTTTCCAAGTGAGGTGAGTAGGCAAGATGTAATATGTAAAATGAAACATTAAATGGAATATGAGGAACCATGGGACAGAGAGTTTAAAGGACTTTCCCACGGTCGTCTACAGGGTCGCCAATGAGCTGGGCACAGAATCCAGAACTCCAGGTTCCAGCGGTCACGAGGGCTTTGCTGCCTCTCTGACATGTATTCACGATGAAATCACACGATACATTTAACACGAAGAGAATGCCATTAGGAAACAAATCTGAAATTTGAATAAATGCTCACATTCACCTGAACAGCTCAAATTAAACTCATTTTAATATAAAGTGCAATTTTTAACAGGTGACCAAAATCCCAAATATTCTTTCTTCCAATGTTCATCTGCTCCATAAAGCACTGTTTCAAATTAGAAATTTTGTGTTTCTGTAATGCAATATAATCACTATAGATCTGTTTTCAGAGATGACAGATCTCACTCTAGCTTCTCCTATGTTGTTCTAACTTCCTCTTTGCTGACTACTGTAAGGGATTTTCCACAGAAAATATAATCCAAACTTCTTTTTTTCTGACTAATATCATTGCAGTTGGCTGCAGAAGCCACAGAGTCATTTTGTACTGTAAAAATGGTTCGGAAAGCATAGAGGAGAGAAATGAAAGAGGAAAAAAGAAAATTAAGGGTTAATGTCATAGGGATGACCCATTTGACCAAAACACCCCATTTAGATAATGAAACACAGTGCCTGCAATCAGACCAACCAAACCTAACTTGTTGACACTGGGCTAAAGATCTCTTTTGGACTAGTTGTCAGTTATCAGAGGGCAGTTTCACCTGGAATAAGTGGTAAGCAGCCATACCATCTTGTGCTGGTACTGCTTGTTTCCTTTATTATGGAGGTTTGGAGGTGAAAATTTAAAAATGGGATCCTCAAGAAACTCTAACTAGGGAATATGCAGCAGTAGTGCCTGCTCTCTGATGGGCTGTTTGACCTCCTTGGTCCTACATGGGTGTCAGTTTATTGTTACATTCTACTCTCCCAAGTGCTTAATACAGTGTTCTGCAAGGAATAAGTGTTCAATAAGTACAATTGAATAAATGAATGACTGACTTTCAGTGGATCCTTCTTCATATCTGTCTACCATGACCATTCTATGTCCACTAAGCATCTAGGGCTTTAACAATCTTATTTTTGTCACTCTCCACCAAAATCACTACCTGATCTCACCCCTAAGATGATTTGGGGTGAAAAACGATATTCAAAAAGTACCCACTGCAAAATTACCAATTTTGCTCTACATTTCTATCCAGTATGCCCACTAGCAATTACCTACTACATACTACTCAGAGGCACGTACTTGGGGCTTGCAAACCCTGCAGTGCATAAACACCTGGACACCTACAACTGTGGGAATAACACCATCCAAAAAAAAGTCTATCCACTTCAATATTTGGGCTGAGGCAAATCAAGCTTTGTCAGCTTAGAGGCCATTTTGATGTTTCCAACATTATCCTTACTTTCTTGTGTGATGTCAAGACCTTAAACTTAGACCTAGAGCTCAAGTCCTGTTGTGTTGAACCAGGTTAGTGTTTATGCGGAGGTGGTGTAAAGAGCTGGGCACACGGGGCAGGGGCTGGAGTTGATGTTTTTTGGTTCAAGGTGAGCCTGGCCTACTATCACACTCTTATGATTGCTGTGGAGTTACAGATTTTTTTCGAGGTATTAGTTAAGCACTTACCATGTGCCAGGCACTGAACGAAGGGCTGGAGTAGATACAAGCTAATCAGGCTGTCCCAGATGGGGCTCACAGTCTTAATCCCCATTTTACAGATGAGGTAACTAAGGCACAGAGAAGTTAAACAACTTGCCCAAGATTATAAAGCAGACATAACTGGTAGAGCCAGTATAAGAAACCAGGTCCTTCTGACTCCTGGGCCTGTACTCTATCCACTAGGCCACCCTGCTTTAAAGATTGATTGATTGGTGGGAATGGGGAGGCAACAGGGAATACTACTCCTCTCCCACCTACTACCTGTTCTCCCCTCCTGTATGTGGGATGTGGGTCAGGAACCGATTCTCTTATATCCACCCCAGCGCTTAGTACATAGTAAGTGCATAAAAAATACCTTTAAAAAAGAACTGCAATAACTCCAGCAGCAACAGCCCTCATTTCTAGAGTTACATAAAAAATGTCAGCTGCTGCCTAATTTTTATTTCCTGTCAATGGATGGTAAGGGGAACGTCTTCGGTAACATGAGGTTACCTGACAATATGATACTGGTCAATGACCTCAACGTCTACTCCACGTCCTTCATATAATGACAGCTCTACATTTATCTGGCATATATGGCCGATATTTACTTGCCATTTGATTTGGTGGGGGAGAGAGTGTGAGGAAAGGTAATGAAAGTGAATCCACATGAAGCGATCCAATTTCACAATGTCAAAAGGGACCTAAATTCACCACACAAATGCAAATCAGTCTTAAAGACCAGTGTATACTATCATACATCTAAATGTTATCAATTTAATATTGTACATAGAAATATGGGATATCACAAGGAAATACATATCCTTTTAAGCATCGTGAGTGGCCCAGTTGTCCTTTGCCTGACTTGGGTGGACCTGGGTTGAGACTAGTGTCCTGTGACTCATTCAGATCTTTACTGTATAGGCCACCAATTTCTGATTCAGCTCAGCATAGCCTGACTCGTAAACAGACTCTTGGAATGGGGGAGAGGACCAGCCTGGGCCCGATCATGAATAAATGGGGGTCCAGGACTTACTTCTTCCTAAGGGGCAATACTTGGTGTGCCCAGGGTTCCAATGAATGTGTGGCAATCCCATGGGCTGCAGACGCTTAGAGTGCCTAGTGAATTAGTCACTATGTTGTAGTCCATCTATCCTAATGGTGGATGGGGGATGTAGAAGCATCAAAGGGTAAGAGTACGGATGTCCAAGCTCAATCTGAATCTGGTTTGGGCCCAATTACGTTCAGAAAAAATCTCCCAGCATACACTAGTAACTCCAGAAAGGTTGGGCCAATAGAAGGAACTGTCCTACATTATCAAGGCTGTAGTTTTTCCTCAAGAAGCAACATGGCTACAAACATTCCCAAGGCATGCTGGTACAAGATTTTTTTTCCTAATGCCCGCACTTACGTAAGTACATATGTACTCTGTATACAGAATATATTCGTAGACATTGGGCTTATTACTTTTTATTGGATGAACAGATGATTTTATGTTTAAAATGAAAACGGGGAAAAACTTCAGCCACCCAAATACACAGAATTAGAAAGTGGATAGCAGAGTGATGAACCTAGAAAGCAAGAGGGATCATTGATAAGAAGTCATTGAATGAATGAATGAATGAATGATACTGACAAAGGTCCACAGGCTAAGCTTTTGATGCTTTCTCACTTGCTGAAATGTCTATGTGGAGGGGTTGTGCTCGTTATAAAAAAACTCTTGTGTAAAAAACTGAACTTAAAGAGTAGTAACTCCATATAAACAAACTGTAAATCACTGTAAGGATTTTAGATTAACTTGCATGAGACATAACAAGCTAGAAAATCACTCATCTATAGAAGATTAGATCCTGAAAATATTTTTAGTTGCTAACTTTCCTGGAGAGATGTTATGTTGAAACTTTGAAATAGATTTCCCAAGCTCTTCGGAATCTGATCTGATTTCAGGTTGGGCAGGGATGAAAAAAGAGTGACAAACTGTATGAGGTGTGGAAACACAGGAATAGCCTGCCACAAAAGCCGTTCTGCAATGTTCAAACCGTACACCCACCTCCATTATCTACAGACAGGCAGACTGGTTTCACTGGGGAAGACCCAATCTATTTATCGGAAGGGCTCAGGCAGAAAAACAGGTTAGACACTACCTGTTCACAAAAAGGGTGCTGGAATTCTTTTGGGAAGCCTTAGGTGACAATTTGAGAAATCCTGCCACCACTTATCATTGTCCCTAGATGGAGTACTGAAAATGCATGCAGTCTCTTGTGGAAACAGATCAGAGTAAAAAAATTTAGGTGTTGGGCAGGAGGGATGAAGGCTACGGAGAATTTTTTGAAGAGAGAGGGAAAGTCCTTGGAAACCAATCTCTTAGAGCTACTGCTCCAAGTATGAGACTTAAAAATAAGAGAGTGTAAGCACTCATCCAGAAATTCCCTCACACACTATGAGTTCCATGAGGAACAGGACCGTGTTTACTTCCCACTTGTGCATTTTCTCCCAGAGCTTAACGCAGTGCTCTGCACACAATAAGTGCTGAATAGATCTTATTACTACTACAGCTCCACATCAGGGTTCACCCAGCAGTCTTTCCCTTCCAAAACAAATAGGAATGCCAGGAACACACTGGCACTGGAAGAGCAACCTTCTGTTTGAATGGAGGGGGGTTTTTGTTTATGCACAAATCCATCAGGCTTCTTGCTTTCATGTTGGGCTTTAGGCCTTTGTAGCAGAGGACTATCTCTGTTTCATCAATTGCTGAACAAACTCAGGAGTTTCAGCAAAAGACTGTATTCTAGCTGGATTATAGGTTTCTCAAGTAAACCAACATATTACTGATACACTTAATGTTTGCTCTCCATATCAAGGGGAATTTTTAATTTCTGTTTCTTAAATTAAAGAAAGCACCAGATAAGGGAGGGTCTTGTGTTTTTCAAAAGTTAAAAATCATACTCCATAAAGATACGGCATAAAGTCCTATTGAAGGTAAAATGGAAATGGCACAAAACATGCATTTTAAAATTTCCAAATTCACTCTGGATCAGACTGAAGTGATAGTAGGAGAATGTAGACTGACACCTAACCTTAATTCTCCTGTGGTCCAGGTATACTATATTCTCCCAAGTGAGAACACACAGTAAATACTCAATAAATAAATACAATTGATTGGGAGTGGAAAAGTGGGGTTTGGCTTCTTTGCCTCTCTCAGCCTGTGGAGAATTGAATTTCCGAAGATAGTTTTTTTTAATAGTATCTGTTAAGCGCTTACTATGTGCCAGGCACTTTACTAAGCACTGGGGTAGATATAAGCTAATCAGTTTGGACACAGTTCACGACCCACGTGGGGCTCACAGTCTTAATCCCCATTTTACAGATGAGGTAACTGAGGCCCAGAGAAGTGAAGTGACTTGCCCAAGGTCACACAACAGATAAATGGCAGAGCCAGGATTAGAACCAGGTTCTTTAGACTGTCAGGCCCACGGTCTTATCTATTAGGCCTTACTATTTCCAACTACTTCTCAATTTAACTTTGTGGACACTGGAATATAAAAATGGGAATTGCTCATCTTTACTCTTAGCCTGTGTTCAGAAAGAAGCAGGAATGTCCATGCAAATGAAATTCCTGTCATTTGGAGCAGTGGGAAAACACTGACATTTGAAGCACCGATCTCTAAACCAAGAAGCATAGCAAGCAATTTCTAGAGATCACATCTACCGGAACTAAACGCAACACACCAAGGCGCTGTAGAGCCATGCTCTGAAAAATAGATGGCAGCAAACGGGCAGACAAACCAGTAACTTGAAAGGCAACAATTAAAGATGATAAATTAGTCCTCATCATGCTGCAGGAATAAATCAGATATTTTATGACTTTCTAATTGGTGAAAACATGAGGAGCTGGAATATGTAATTTGTAGGGGAAAACACAAAACAGTGGCTAGTACAGCATCCTGCAACCAACCCTTTGGGGCTTAATAACCACAAACGGATAAATGCACCCCCACCCGCGGTTGGCAGAATTTCTTTTGAAAGTTAGAAAGCCCCGTAGTTAGGAAGGCAAGAGGAACAAAAAGATTTCCGTTGACAGATGAAGCAGTCTTACAAGCTGACTTCAACCTGATTAAGTCTTACCATTGTCTACAGAAATTCCAAGCACACTTGATATCTTTCTCACACTGAAAACACAGAAAAAGTCACTTTGTTATTGGGCACTTCCCACATCCACACAAATCGATTCACGGGCTTGGCTTTCACAGAGGTTTGAAGGATTAAAACATCTTTCCAGTAGACAAGGCAGAATATGGAGACACGATCAATTACAGGCCCCGGCAGGAAGACCCCAAGAGGGGGTTACATTATAGGACCTAAGTCTGCAGTGCGAATCAATGTGCGATACCCTCCCATCTGTACTGCAAACTCTATTTCTCCTTTGGGGAATGAAGAACACACTGAATCAAGTTGCTTTAGGCATTAGGAATACTCATTTACAACTCTAGAAAAGAACTACTGGCTGTTGAAGTAGCTTATTTTTTGAAAACCTGCCCAGCCAACGACGGACAGTGGAAACCTATTCTGTTTAGGGCCGTAGTTGATCGTGCTCCACATCGTGTAACTGCTAGGTTTGTACGGCTGTACTGCAGTGCAAGAAACTGAGGCGATGAGCTCTCTCCGGCCTAGTGGCTCCGACCTGGAAAAACAAGGGAGTTTGTGATGTGCTCTGGTGTGGCCTAGGCCTGGCCTGTGTTATGGTCCTGGGTGAGATGGAGGGCTGTTACGATGGTGGATCATGGAACTTACTGTGGTTAAAAGTGAGAGAGTTATCCAGGCTGCTCAGCTGCTGCAATCTGGCATGCATCATCCCTGTTCTGTTACGGGAAACAGGCAATGTCTGAGATTTTCGATCATGAACTATGGGTCCCAACCCCTCTTGGTTCCTGCAAGATGGGTGAAATGGGATAGAAGCAAAAGTTAGACAGGTTATACGGCGCCAAGACGGGGAGCGTTAGTGAAGCAGTTATAGCATGGATGGGACCGGCCACACACTTAGTAATGTAGCCGATTTATGGCTTAATGGGGCCGTAAACAAGACTAGGCATCAGCTTTCCAAAGCACCACAGCAAAACATCTGACAAAAAATTAAAATTAAAAAAACACACACAAATAAAAAACACGGAGAAAGCCAAAGCAAGTATTCTGTGTATATCTCTGTACACGTATGCAAATTAGCAGTTGCTCTTTAAATATGACATTTCAGCAAGAATTTTTAGAGAGGACCCTCTCAGTGCACAATTACAGGATTAAGCCTGACAACTGATGAATCATCCCATTGGAGGACTGCTCAACGTCTTTTAGTTACATGGTATTCTAATGACTAAAAAACAAATGAGGAAACTGAGGCATGAAAAATCCAGGAAGCAAACATGCAGTAGAGCAGGGGATGGCAGGGGAGGCAGACAGAGTGCACCTGTGGCTTACCCAGGCAGGAAGGAAGAGGAGCCATACATTTTGTTAAACTTGCCAGCAATCAAATGAAGAAAACAGAAAAGTGATCTGGGTTAGCAATCAGAACAGGCTATTTTCCTACTGTGTACCATCACCAGAGCTGATGAGAAATGAAAACCAGGGCTGGAATTACAAATCTCCCTGTTCCCTCAGCCAACCACCTCTCCTCAGGGTTATTCTGTATAGTACAACAGAACATGCATTTACTCTCAGAGAACATGCAGTTGGGTGACTTCGGCAGAGCCAATTGAATAAGTGGACAAGTGGATACAAAACTTGTGTAACTGGGCTACCGAGGATGAAAAGGGCTTGCCCACTTTCAGTTACACAGGTCAGTATTTTGAACATGCAATACAGATCAAATGACCATTAGATAGCACCTTCCCATTCCACAGAATCCCCCACCCACTTCTATACTCCCATTTTCATTACTGGCAAAACCAAGGACATTTGTATGCAACTGCAGAGCTACCCAGTGTTTATAAAGTCCTCAAAAAGTTTGTGTGATTTTAAATTTTCGAGTGACAGAATGAAAGAGTTAACTCCTTTATAAATTCTGAAAAATTCTGATTCCCTAGCCTTCTCTCTGATTTTGCAGCAATAAATACTAGATTGGAGGATCACGAACATATTATGAAGAGGTTGCTGCCTGATGTAGATGACAACTTTTACTTGAGATTGGACTATGACCAAATTACATACACTGTTCTCTTTGTTATAGCTTCAAGAGAAAATTGCAAGGGGCATGAAACTAAGTGAGTAAGGTGTCAAGGACTTTATAAACACTCTTCATGCATACCTAAATTCTGTTCTTCAGAAATATCAATTAAAGAACCCTACTGTGTTTTAAATAAAATAGTTCAGGTTAGAGGGGCTTCAATTTTCCAGATAAAACCAACACACTATTTGGAAATAAATGGTTATTATCAGAGAAAGGGGTAACAAGTACATATCACCATGCAATTTGTTTCCTTCTTCTCAACATATACACCTTTGCTAACACAGAACAGGACCCTAGCTGCTTCCTAAATCACCTCGAGAGAGAGGCACGGAAGCACAAACAAATGAAATTCACCCTGAAATAGGAAATTCAATTAAAAAACTTTTCCCACTCTTTTAAACTATAATGCATATATTCACACTTCGAAGAACACAGGAGAAAAAAATCTTTCTTGGTGAAAATACAATTTAAAGTCTTTTCTTACAGCCTAGATTCATATTCGTTGACTCATGAACACAAGAAAGTGACTCAGCAGAGAGGAGAAATGCCATGGTGACACAATAATTGCCCATAACTAAAGACAGCCTCAAAACACGCAAGTGAATTCTGAACCCCACAACAGCACACGGAACCTTAAGGGGCAACGGAAGAGTCTCTGAAGTAGGAGTGCCTGGAGATGGTTTCTCAAGGCCGAGCTTTGCCTCAGAATATGTAAATGTGAACCAAGTAGGCCAGTAAGTCTGATTCAGGGGCAGAGAGGAAGAACAGGTAGCTCTGAGAGGAGAAATAGGCAAGAGATTTAGAAGAGTCAGCAGGAAGTTGTCTGGGGCAGGGAAAGTACTTGAGTGGATTGTTTCAGTCTTACAAAAAAATCAGCCTAAATTTTCCTTTAAAGGAAGCCACAATGCGGTCAAAATAGTTGGCGAGGATAGGTGAAACATGATTTTATCATGGGGCTTGGCTAGAGAGGGAAAGCAGACTGAGAACGAGTGGAAGGAGGGTAGAGGGAGTAAAGGGAGGAGAGAAATGGTGGGTGGGAAGGGGATGAAACAGCAGTGGAACGAGTGAGGGGTGTGGACAGCATAGAAAAGAGGGCAAGAGAAAGGGAGCCAAAAAAAGGCGGAGAAAACACATGGAAAAAGCTAGGGATGAAGCTCAGCACAATCTTAATCATGTGGCATTTAGCCATCAAGAAGCAACTTGCCAAGAGAGAGGCTCAGAGTCAGAAGGCAAAGGGCTGGAGCTGGCTGATGCTGAAGAGCATCTCATTTTAGTGGCTGATTTTCTTTTCTTTTGGTCTTTCCATTAGGAGTTAGTGCTGTTTGAAAATATCCCAGGACCCAGGCTCCCTTAACGAATCCAAAAGTGGGGAGAATGTCCAGAATGAGATTCAATACTGACATCAACAAATAAAAAGATATAAACATTACACAGTACCTGGCTATATATCTCTTCCCCATGTACTGGAACTGATGCAAGCACACTCTGCAGATAATACATGGAGAAGTTATTAGGGAAGGTTTGGGAGATCATTATTTCCTAGCTTCTCTCCTCTAGGCAGGTGAAACTTCAATTTAGAAATTTCCTCTCTGAAGAAAACCTACCAACCTCTTCCCCATCTGAAACATTCTAAAGGATACTTCCAAATCCAGACCTTCTCAGTTTCTTTTACCAACAATGAATCTCAGCAACATCTCATTGCACTTTGATATAAAGCAATTTACAAATTTTACTATTGAGCACTTCGTCCTTTTATTTGTAAATTAATTTTTGTCAGTCCTCCCTGTTAGATTATAAACCCCCTGTGTGCATGAATTGTATCTTCTGCCTCTTTTGGACTCTCCCACGTACTGTGTTGTTCTGTAAATACTACGCACTCAATAAATATTATGGATTGATTGCTGTTATACATAATTACAATAGTGAATAATGAACCACCTGTGCTTTTCTAGGGTCATTTACAGTAATTTTGATACCTCTGAATTTGTCGCTCCTTTATTCTATGAATCTTTTTTTCCCAATGTATCACCTTTTTTCTTCTTCTTCTTCCTACCTGCCCCTCTGCCCTAAGCCCCTCTTCTCAACTTCTCTCTCTCTCTTTTTCCTCTTCACTCCCCAGGGCCTGGTCTTGCTAAATACCACGTTCCTCTCCTTTTGAGAGCCCTGCAAGATACGTGAAAGCTTTTTCTCTGGCTAGAATGAAAGCACCTAGGTGCAGTCAGTTTCCCCTCGTATTATTTTGAGAATTTGACTGCTTCCCCCGTCCCCATGCTGGTATGATGAATGTAAGTTTCAGTATTTGACAAACAAGAAACAACTCACTCTGATATCGTGAAAAAATCCATAAGTTCAGATGTTGATGATTTGTGCCAGTAGGTAAACAAAGCATCTAGAAAATAAAACATTTTTTGGTCAATTCAGGGATACTGACATATTATCAATAAGGTACTCAAGGAAACAATTAACAGTCCTTATTAAGAAACATGCTTCAACCAACACATTTAATAATGTTGGTATTTGTTAAGCGCTTACTATGTGCAGAGCACTGTTCTAAGCGCTGGGGTAGATACAGGGGAATGAGGTTGTCCCATGTGAGGCTCACAGTCTTCATCCCCATTTTACAGATGAGGGAACTGAGGCACAGAGAAGTGAAGTGACCAGCACTTTTAAACAAAAATGTTTATTTTACGGTATTTAAACGGTAGCCTCAACTAAAATCAAAAGTCTACATAACTCCTTCATGAACTATTTAGTTACAAGATAGATTACCATGCTACAAAAATAGCATTTGCCCTATTTAAAAAGAACAGGTCCCTGATGAAAAATTTATTTGTTCCCCAAGTAATGGTGGGGGAGGGAGGGAGAGGAGTGATCATTCATATTTTTGGTATCTTTTGCGAGATCTACTTTTCACGGTAGATACGTAGAATAAAAATGTTAGCTTTTCTTTTGTTTCCCTCTGCACAACCCCTTCCTGGTTCGCCTTCTTACCCCATCCCTCCTCCCTCCAATACCCATGGTCATAAACCAATCCTACGGATTCTTAGATTGTATAGGTGAATGAAGGATCTCACTGCGCTGTGTGGGAGGAGACCCACATTCCTGATTTCACTTAATCACGCACAAGTACTATCCCCTCCTTCAAAGCCTTATTGAAGGCTCATCTCCTCCAAGATGCCTTCTCTAAGCCCCTCATCTCCTCTTTGAAGACTCCCTGCACTTGGATTAGCTCCTATTGTACTTAGAGAAGCAGCGTGGCTTAGTGGAAAGAGCATGGGCTTGGGAGTCAGAGGTCATGGATTCTAATCCCGATTCCACAACTTGTCAGCCGTGTGACTTTGGGCAAGTCACTTAACTTCTCTGTGCCTCAGTTACCTCATCTGTAGAATGGGGATCAAGACTGTGAGCCCCACGTGGGACAACTGATCACCTTGTATCTACCCTTGTGCTTAGAACGGTGCTTGGCACGTAATATGCGCTTAACAAATACAAATACCATCATCATCAACTCCCTTTTTTCACCCTTCCCTCAGCCCCATACATTTATGTACATATCTGTAATTTATTTATTTGTATTACTCTCTACATCTCTAGACTGTAAGCTTGTTCTGGGCAGGAAACATTTCTACCAACTTTGTTATATTGTTATATTGTACTCTCCCAAGCACTTAGTACAGTGCTCTGCACACAGTAAGCATTCAAAAATGCATTTGATTGAATGATTGATTATTTGTTCCCTTTCTGGCTTAGTTGAAAGTAAGTTCCCTGTACTTCTTTATATGTCTGAATTAATATGGCAGAGAACTATTCATTGCCACAAGGCAGGACCCACATTTTCTTCCACAATAGTAAAGTTACATTGATTTCAACCAGGAATTTAGGTTTGTATTTTGGCATTAATCTTTTTCAAAATCTATCAAGTAAATCACAGATCAGCATCAGACAAGTTTTGCTTACCATCAGACATGCTTTTTAAAATGTAAAGGAAGCACATCAGTAGGCTTTTAATCTCTGACTGGTCAAGTTTGTCACATCGTACTACAGCACTCCCCAATGGCCCACTTTGTTGATGCTGAAGAGAAAATAGGCAAGTTATATCGTGGCTTTGGAAATCCTGTCACAATTCTACTTGCTCACACTCTTAGGAAGTAACGGCTGTCATTCAAAATGGAAGATTCTAGAAATGATTTTTCCGAAGCTGTGTTTTCCCAGGCGTACCCCCACCCCCAAATGCTACTCCACATCAGCCTCAGTTTCTCTTTATACATGTCCCTTAAAGGTAACTTGGAAACAGGCACCCGCACTCAAGGTCTCTGAGTATCTAGTTTTAGTAATAGAAACCTAGAACATGGCAAATCTCATGCAGAGAAATAGATACTGTAATTTATGAGTGATAAGCTGAAAGGAAGTCTAAGAAGGCAACACAGAACAAACAACTATTCTGAGAGAAATACTGATGCAGACACGGCAAATAAGAGCTTTGATGTTGCCACTGTACCGGGAGCAAGCATGGTCTACAAGCAAGTGACCAAGTCAGTTGATTTGGTCTGCGGACCCTGAGAAGATTCAGAGATGATTCTTAGCAGAACATCACTGCATCAAGTCTAAACTGATGAAATCAATTTATCATCCATCAGTTTAGCCGAACACTGCAAATATTAAAACTGCAACAATGAGAAAGTTTAGCAATTTTGCCACTGAGCAGCTAAAGGCAGAGCAAACATACTGATAATTTTTAAAAAGACAAATCTCCCCCCCATGCCCTAAGGGGCCCCGATCATATCTTTGTTCATATCATGAATGCTTTCCCAAGTCTGAAATCATTACAAAAGGGAAGTTTTAAAAATATTATTGTTGGAAAGACGAATGGACATCTTTTGCTTGGATGGGTAATTTCCTTCCACATTTATTATGCACACAGAGGACAAGGTGGGGCAAACTGGTGGCAAAACTGTCCAGACAAAAGCATCATTAAACTCATCGTTGTTATTATTAGAGAAACTACAAGAGCCAAATACTTCTTGCAACTGAAGTGAAAGTGCAGTATGCCACATTTTCTCTGGCATAGTCGGAGCGGTCAGAATTGAAAAATCCACGGTGACACGTTTTTTCTTTGCTGATTGGCAGCTTTCTTCCCCCTTTCCATTACAAGGCATAAAATAAGCAGAATGCCTTCGGAGTTCTTCCCTCTGCCACCGGAAGGCGTGTCAGGGTCAAGAGGAAAAGTTAAACACCAAGTCATGACACTCACCTGCCCAAAAGCTTGTACTTCTAAGAAGTTACCCTTCTACAACCCAGTCCTGAATTACATTTGCCGATTGCTAGAGGAGTGAAAAGGTTTGTCAAGTGTCTGAACACTAAGTTCAAAAGCCAGTTGTCTGCCACTAACGGCCCAACTGAGAATTCCACCTTCTCGGCATAGGTGCTCACAGACCTCTTCTGAAGAAAAAAGTGGGAAAGTCTGTTTCCAGGTTCAGGTCAGAATTTTCATCCCTACTTATAAAATGCCTAGTAATTTGGCCTGAGATGTTTCCTTAGACTGAGAATAGTAGGGGACCAAACGTGCCTGCTAATTCTGTTGTATTGTACTCTCCTGAGCTCCTAGTACAGTGCTCTACACTCAGTGAGGACTCAGTAAATACAATTAAGAGTGCTGAAATGGAGGGAAAGCTAGGTTCTTGACCTGGCTCTCAGCCGCCCCTGGTCTAGCTGGTCAAGGATAAACTCCCCTCACTCCTTTGGAGCCTGTGGTAGAAGATGATACCTACCTGCTTGGAATGAGAAAAATAAAAACTGGTTATCTGCTCTTCAGCAGAAGCAGCTGAAAGCATCTATAAGCCATAGAAATTCATTTGGCAATAGTTAGGATGAAGGATTTCCCTCTATCATTAGGTATTTTCCAGGAGAAACAATCTGAGAAGCCACCTCAAATGGTTCCCAGCGCTGTAAAGTCAACAGATCAAAGCACAGTGATTTTCAGGGAAGGGACTTTGCTTTCAGGGAGGACAGCCCCATCCACGTTCAGCCAAGTAGGTTAATAGTCATATTTAATTGGTTCTTTATGGTAATTACATGGGACCTCGAGTTAAGCCTGTCAGATTTGAAGAACCATTTCAAAGTCATCAAAAAAGAAATTACCTTGTCAAGAGAATTGCTTTTCTCATTGTTTCTCTCTGGCAGGCTGGTCCCTGAATCTGTGCTTATAAGCGACCCCCGGGAATCAGCATTTCTCACACAGTTAATATTTGGAGTTGACGTTGTGTACGGGGCTGCTGAGGAAGTATAAAATGAAGAAGACGTCAGAGTAAGAAATCCTTGAGAGTATGCAGCACTGCACCGATCAGGCCAACTTCTAAAGCGTTTCTTGGTATCATTATTTCAACCCGTAAATCGGCTTTACCATTCAATGGTCCTCCTGGCCCAGAATTCTGTCTCTGACAGAGGCAACCAAACATTCTGAGGCCACTGTGAGAGACAAAGTCCGAGCTGGATGGACCACAGATCTGACCCAGAAAGTACGTAAGCAGTTAAATGCCACAGTGATTATTTTTTTCTATGGTATTTAAGCCCTCACTATGTGCCAGGCACTGTCTCAATCTCCACTTTACAGATGAGGGCTTCTCTTCTTCCAAATAATTCAAAAGAAAAAAATCCATTTATGCAGACAAAAAAAGCAATGTACAAACAAACTTCTTCCTGGCACAGAAAACATACAAAACTAGGCTCGACTGGGAATAAAATGTTTGCATTATACGAAACCACAAAAACGAGAGCTAAGATGAAAATGCATCACCGATGCCAGAGATGGCACCGAAGAGATCTTTGTGCAGACTGTTGTCCAAGGTGTTTCCTGATTTCTGCGGCGTTACCAACGGATTTGCAATCGGCAGAGTGAGCGGCTCCTCCTTTGCACTCTGCCAGACAAGAAGAGACAAAGCCGGAACCATGACTGAACGGGGACGATTTCCAGGCTGGACTTCAGGGAGGGTGAAGACAAACACTTTACTAAGCAGGGGATGATTTCTCTTTCTCACAACACGGACCACCGCGTGGCAGGAATGATGTCTGGAGAGGGAAAGCAGACTAGCTACTCTATTAGGGCCTTACTGTACATTCCCAGGGACAGGCTGATCAAACACTTTCTCTCCCAGGATTATTTGGGTTTCCTCCCACCATTCCCTCCATACTCCTCCTCTCCTCATCCAACCATCCCCAGCATTCTTCCATGTTCTCCTCGGAATCTAGAACCATCTGCCATCCGACAGTTTTAGAGGAGACACGGTTTGTTTCCATTTTGAATGCTTCCTTTTTTTTTTTTTTTTAACATTTCTTAACAATCCTGGGAAACAGAGGCACGAATCATAACATTAACACGTAGCATAACATTATTGAAGTACCCAAAGCATGAAAATTCTCACGCACACTGCTGGCATTAACTGGGAAAGGTGAGACGTCCTTCACATTGATTCGCTGAACGTTTTCAATTAGCAGGCCGAACAGAGGTAGATATAAAGTAGCTATCCTGGCTTGGTGGCTCTGAAACAAAGATGCAGAACTTGGGGTTCACAGATCCATGTGATCATTTTCAGGTTAGTAAACAATGCTCACTCTTTTCATATACATATTATGTACCTACAAATAAGAAACCCTACAACAAGCAAAAAGAAAGCAAAGACAATACATAATCTGGAGGAGAGAGAGGGAAATGGAGAGTCCAGAATCCACCAGTGCTCAGGACAGTGACTGGCATACAGTAAGCACTTAACAAATACCATAAAAACTACTTTCTCTTTACCAACCTCCCCACACCCCAAAATGAAGCAAAGCCATTCCACAAATAAAATCTTGATCATCACACTGGCAAAAGTCAGTGGGAGGCAATGTTTCTTGGCAATTCAAGTCCTGGTCACTGTTCGCATTAAGAAGGGCCTTGTCTTCGCATTGGCTAGTCTCTCATTCGCTTTTTCTTTTGCTTAACTGGTATCCCACTGTTCTGTGTCTGACCCACCCTTCTCCTCCCCTCATCATTAGGCCTTGATGAGTGCATGCTCTTTCAACTACATCACCTGGTATTTCACCCAATAAAACAATAATAATAATAATAATGATGGCATTTGTTAATCGCTTACTATCAAAGTACTGTTCTAAGCACTGGAAAGGATACAAGGTGATGAGGCCCAGAGAAATTAAGTGACTTGCCCAAAGTCACACAGCTGACAAGCGGCTGAGCCAGAATTTGAACCCATGACCTCTGACTCCCAAGACTGTGCTCTTTCCCCTGAGCCATGTTGCTTCCTCCCTGCCCCTAATTCCTTGAGACTGGACCCAGGAAACAAGAGACAGGGAGGATGACAGGTGGCCTAATGGAGAGAATGGGAAGCCTAGAGCCTGACAGAAGTGGATGTAATGGCCCATGCAAATGTGGAAGGCGGAGATGCTGGCTGACGTATGGCCATATGGAGTTCAATTTATTCCGCCGGTATGGTTATAAATATCACCGCCTTCAAGACAACGAAAAAAATATGACTATCTGTAAATTTCCCATTTTTCTTGTTTCCACTAAAAACTCACCCTCGAAGAGTATCTGTCATCAAAAGAGTGCTTTATCATCAGATTCTTCAGCACACTGATTGCAATCTGCCGGACCTCTCGAAACTCTTGCAAAGCATTGCCCACCTCCCTCAGGAGCAGCCCCACCAAGAAATGGTTCTTGCAGAAATCATCTGTTAGTGAATAGTCAAGCTGCAGATCTAAAAGAAGAATGCGTTCAAAATAAATATCGTTTTTTAATCAACAAGATCAAACCTATTCCCACCGTGCCTGTCCAAACCTCATTCATGCTCAGATGGCCAAGACAAATGAATAGGCCTGGCTAACCAAGTTTAGCTTCAAACGTGGGAGGTCTGAATAGGCCAAACACTGCTCTAGTAATACATTAATTTTGCTGAATGTTGACTTTTCTTTTAGAAATAAAAATCTTACTGACAATCAGAGCGTGACTGACTTTCTTTTGGATGATGTATTTGGAGCAAAATGCTTTTAGCCTACCATAGCTCTTTAATGAAACCTTTCTGTGCTGAATTAGATTCAACTTTCAAAAAGTGGAATTTGATAATGAAGTGCAGTAGATAATAGAACTGCAGTTTTTTTTTTAAATGAAACTTTTGGCAGCTGTGTGCCGCAAATGTAAAGAAGACAGTATTTGGACATTACAGTCACACAATTCAGACTCGATTCCTAAAATGTACTTCTTTGTAAAGTTCATCTCTAAAACACACAATTCCTGTTTTCAATTGGGTACTGGGATCTTGCCCTTAAACCTTAACTTTTTTATTGCTACCTAGTGCTTTATTGAATTAAAAATCCTCAAAAGGAATCAATTGTAACCTCCCCTAAACTCCTTGAGGGCAGAGATCATGCCTACCAACTCTATCGTAATATACTCACTCATGCACTTAATTCAGTGCTCTATACACCGTAAACACTCAATAAACACCAACCATTATTTGACTGAATACATCCAAAGCGGACGTAAGCACTCCCTTTACTGTTTTTATGCAATCTAAAAACAGGTCAAAAACAAACAGAGGAAGTCGAAGCAAAAACATGCAAAACACACCAAAAATGGAACAAAAACTCAGCAATGTAATAACAGATATTAATCAAAAGTTCATCTTCCAAGAAGGATGAAAGCAATCCTGCTACCTAGGTAACGGCAACTATTCACATCTTTTCTCTAAGATTGAGCCAAGCCCTCGAGGAACAAAGCAGGCAATCACCAACAGCATGAACGTGCACCTGACGTGAGGAAAGTATAACTGCTCACACATTCAAGCTCTCTAGCTGCTCAATCCTAGTCCCATTCAAAGGGGTGGATTTAAGGTGTGAGAAATGTGTTGATCAAGGAAGGAGGAACAGGAAATTCTACTACTTGTCAGAATAGCTTTCTTCCTTCTCTTGTGAAAAATGATAAGAAGATCGGTGGGATTCTCAATCACGCCACTGGGAGAATCGTTCCTTTGAATTAAATTATGTCTGAAGTATATGTGAGAATCAGTACATGTGAGACCCGATTTAGTAGTTTTGTGGCAACTAAGCACCAGAGATGTTCAGTACATCTTCCAGAAAATAAAAAATTGGGACCCTATCTGTGACATTATAAGGAAAGGGTGGAGAGAGAAATGCTAACATGCGGTTGTGTCTAGCTAAGTGATCTAGCAATCTACATATCATTCTGGGGGGTCTGAATTCTAATTCTGGCTTGTCGGGTTTTCCTTTCTGTAACACGAGATACTGATCTTTGTTTCAGTAACAATTAGAAATCTATTTTTTATGGTATTTGATGTGCACTTACTATGTGCCAGGCACTGAACTGAGCACTGGGGTAGATGGAAACTAATCAGTTTGGACACAGTCCTCGTCCCACGTGGGGCTCATGGTCTTTACTCCCATTTTACAGATGAGGTAACTGAGGCCCAGAGAAGTGAAGTGACTTGGCCAAGGTCACAGAGCAGACACGTGCCAGAGGTAGATTAGAACCCAGTCCTTCCGACTCCCAGGCCCGGGCTCTATCCACTAGGTCACGCTGCTTCTCATCTGAATTCCATGTTGATCCTCTTGGAGGCCTAAGGGACAGATACCTTTCTTAGATGTCCGGTGAGTCTGGGGAAGGACCCAGGCTGCTCCTTGCTAGGCTGCAGCCTTGCGGGCTGGGCCAGAAGAATGTTAGGCAGAGTTCCCTCCCACCCAGAGAGGCAGGGAGGAGAGAGGAGGCTGGGTTCTCTTTCATACACTACTCAGAGCTTGAGGGACAAAGACCTTTAGTGTATGATTAGTCAATATTTAATCGAAAGTTGAACTAATAAGGCCCCACCATCCAAGGCAAAAGACGCACCTATCAACCTTGATCCTTTCAAACCTAAGGAAAGCGCTTGCTATTATCTCAGCAAAAACCTTTAAACGATACATCTACAGAAGCCAAATGACAGTGACTCTCGTGCTGCAGGGCATGGCACATGCACTAACTGGATGCACGGGGTGACAGAAAACCTGAGATTTTCTTTTGTCTTTAGTAGGATGCTTTTGAGGCCCTTTCGCCAGACAGAGAGGGCTTCAGAAAGGCTCTTTGGTACAAAACACTAGCCTGCCTCAAATTAAAAAACGGATAAGGGGCGGGGAGAAGGGCAGCAAATGTTTAAATAATTTGGAAATGGAGCTAGTAGATACCAGTATCTTGCATTCTTTTCAAAGAAGGAAAATGGAAGAAAAAAGAAGCATTACATTCCGCAACTACAAGAGGGTCAAAGAGCTGGCTATTATCTCAGCAAAAATCCTTAAACTTCATCTATAAAAGCCATATGACAGTTACTCTCGTGCTGCAGGGTATGGCACATGCACAAACTGGATGCACGAGGAGACAGAGAAAACTTGAGATTTTCTTTTGTCTTTAATAGGATGCTTTTGAGGCCCTATCGCCATAGGGAGAGGGCTTCAGAAAGGCAATTAGGTACATACACTAGCCTGCCTCAAATTAAAAACTGAATAAGAAGGTCCAGGGAATGTCTTAATGACTTGGAAATGGAGCCAGTAGATACCAGTATCTTGCATTCTATTTAGAGGAAGAAAATGGAAGAAGGAGGAAGCATTACATCCCACACCTACCTACAGGAGTGTCAAACGACTCCACAGTTGATGCAAGTAAAGCTAATTCACAAAAAAGAAACAAAGTGGAACAAACAAAAAAGCTACTGTAAGTACACAGATTTCTTAATGTTTATGTAGGAAAGAAAAGTTACAACGTAAATTAGTTACACTGTCAGAAGTTTATCCATGGGCTAAATTCTGTAATTGAGAGCTAGCTATAACATTTCGGGACTTTTTGAAATAAGCGAACTCTTGGAAGTTTAATAGGAAAAGGAGAAACTGCTTTCCTCACACACCCATCTGGAAATTTTCATGTTCAACATAGCCTGACAGTGATGTTTGGACAAATTATTGTTCTTGGCAAAGATAAATGGACATTTCTTTAAAAAGGATAAAAATAAAATACAGTTAAAAGTAGTTTTACCTTGATACCGCTGAATCCTGCCTTTTCCAAATGGCATCGGTAAATTCAAAGGGATGTAGTGTTCGTGATTGCATACGACATGAAGAAATTCAAACTTGAATTCAAAGAGAGTCTGCAGAAACAATGATTTGTCATGAATAACACCACCCAGCAATTCGCTGCCCTTCCCACACAGGCCTAAATATGGGATACTTACTAGAAACAGTGCCTTTGTGTCTGGTTCATTTGCTGAGCTACCTAGACCCGAGAATTGTGGGACACGAAAACATTCATTCATTCATTCAATAGTATTTATTGAGCGCTTACTATGTGCAGAGCACTGTACTAAGCGCTTGGGATGAACAAGTCGGCAACAGATAGAGACAGTCCCTGCCGTTTGACGGGCTTACAGTCTAATCGGGGGAGACGGACAGACAAGAACAATGGCAATAAATAGAGTCAAGGGGAAGAACATCTTGTAAAAACAATGGCAACTAAATAGAAACCATCCGAAACCACCCCCAAGAGCTGCCTTGCAACGCAGTTCGGATCAAGGTTTTTGAGGCTGTGAATATGGATAGCATGGGCAGCCCTGAGGGCTGAGGTCTCCACCCGCCTCCAAGTTCAGCAGCAGTTCATCTGTAGCAGGAGAGGTGCCACAGCAACAAAGCTGGAAACCCTGGACTTTCCCGAACATGCCTCCTTTCTTGAGAGTTGAGAGGGAGGTGCGGAGGAGCTAGAGAACTGAGCTGCCATGGCTCAGATTAGACTATAAACTCTTATAGAGCAGGGGCCTCTGGGACTTGAAAACCCACTAGGACCATCTGATCCCAGGCCAAGCCCAGTATGTCCCAACACAAGTTAAGCATTAAAGTTGGACAGCTTTCCAGACAGCGTGATGAGTTTCGTAGGGTGTCACAAGTGTCCCAAGAGGACACGCACATAGTCTATTTCTTTCTGGGCTGGTACTCTTTGGACTCAAACACTCAGAGAGTCTTGATGCTCTCACAATCACAAAACTGAACATTAACAGAGGAGCCATGTGTGGTACAAAATTTTGCTGTGAATTATGAAAGAACTGTGGGAATTTGGGTATGGGGGATGTTGAGTAAAAGCTGGGCGTACATGATTCAGACCACCCCCATACTTCTGGGCTCTAGGATCCACGGCAAGCCTACATGATGACCAGTCCAAGCTCTCGCCACCTACCCAAAACTGGAAGTCAATCAAATCATCCCCCCAGAAGCACAGTAGCCCCTGTTCAACATGCAGAACTTTGGGGACCTCATGGCAGTATTTTAGGACCGTTTGACCTGCAGCCATGAAAGACCCCAAGATTCTTACCGCCAAGTAGCACTTTTTTGGTCCTTGTATTTTAACTTGTTTTGAATTGCAGTTTGTAATATACCCTTATTGTTCTAGTGCTTGTCCGTCTCACTTCAATTAAGAGCCTTTGTGAACCGGGACCCAGGTCTAAATTGATTTTCTTGAGTATCTCAGCAGTTTAGTGCCACGTTTGCACATTATAAGCACTTAATAAATGTTAGTGAGAGTAGGATTGATAAAACTAATTGAAGGAAGTCAAGAAATGCACACTACCTTTGGATCTCCAGGGGCAAAGCAGCTAATGTAGTTGTTGATCTGCTTGAAAACAAAGCCCCTGTCCATGAAGGTGAAACATCTCTGTGGTGAGAAAGAAAAATAATCCAAAAACAATTCTATGAGGGGCAAGTAACTGGGAAAAACAGTTAAGCAATTCTTTTTCAATCAGTAATTGGTAACACACATTTGCTACAAATAAAATTAGGGAAGGTTAAAACAGTGACAATTTATAGAACAGTGATGTACCATAAAAATAATTTAACACCGTGATGCATGCATTCTAATATATTATTTCTTATTTTGCACTGTGGAAGAGGGGAAACAGATGCTGCTTCATTACTGATTGGAAGGGAATTGTGAGAATATATAAATCTTCAAGGTTCTCCCTTAAAGTACAACCTAGTAAGCAGTAGAGGCCTTCTTTGTGCATATAGCTGAGAATAAAAAACCCATACCTGGGTGATTTAGAAATCATCTAGTTTGCACCAAAGCTCACTCATAATAAGACTTATATTTTCAGTCAGAGTGAAAACCAGAAAAGAAACTTGTGACAATTGCAACTGAGCCCAATGAATAGCAAGAATCCATTCAAGCTGACTGTCATTATTCAGTAGCTGACTGCACCTTAATAAAGACGGCAAGACTGTGATTTGCATTTTTTGAAGCTTCTGGGTTTTCTCTATATTTCTGCGTGATGTGTGGCATCAGCATGTTCACAACAGTTTCAACTGCATGATGATAGGAAGCTGGAAATCTCTGGTTTCTCAATAACTAGAAGAGACATTCAAAACAAAATTCATCACTTTAAAGTTGAATCAGAAAAATAATCAGTGTGTACTCAAGAAATGCTTTTAAAAGCATAACTATTCTAATAACATTCTTAGATGACACTGAAGTACTGAGATAAAAATCACATTTCTATAAGAAGTTCATTTTCTCTCAAATAGTAGAGGAAAAAAATTGCTGCATTTACATCCATGAGAGACTCCAGTAAAGGGCCTCATTCCATTTTCAAGCAATGAAAAAATGTCAACCACGGCCAATGGGGTATGTGATAGCTTTCATTGCTTTGAAACTTTACATCAAAGATAGAAAATTGGTTCAACAAATTTAAGAGACTATACTGCCATTTCATTTTAATGTGATGAAATATCACCAGAAATGTATTCACAACATTATTTTCATGAAATTTACTATACAAATCCACTGCCCAAGTACTAGAACTACGAATTATCTAAGCTGTTATAGCCTAAACTAAACTCTCAAGTTTCTAACTTTTGCTCCTTTTAAATATTGAGCAGGAGTTTAAGATATATACTAGATTCATGAACATACATCTATTTAATTGTTTTACCGCAGATGTTAGTAAGCCTACACTAAAGGTATTATATATAGCACACATTAACCGTTGTTTGCAGACACAAAAGGCTATTTAGGAGTAACATGAAAAAGCCTCTAAATTCTTATTTTCACTTTTGACTTTGCACCAGGTGAGAAGGATAATAATGTCCCCACACATAAATTCATTAAAAAAGTATTTTCCTTTGTTGTCACTGAAGTATGCACAAGCACACCCTTCCTTCCTCCCCTGCAACTGAGACAAATATTGAAGCTCTTTCCTGATTTCCAGATAAATAAAAATGTCCATCCCAACTGGCCAGATGCCTTCTTTCCATTAGGGCAAAGACTGTGAGCTCATCCTCTAGCCTGTAAGCTCATTATGGACTGGGAACATGTCTGTTAATTCTGTTGCACGGTACTCTCCCAAGCGATTAGTACAGTGCTCTGCACATAGTAAGCACTCAATAAATACCTTTGATGGATTGATTGTTCAGGCCAGCCAAACCTCAGTCAGGGCTGAACCTGTCAATCAGCAGGCAGGAGGACACGTGATGCCAATTAGGACACAGACGCACAAACCTTCAAGCAGGAATTTATTGTATGGGAGACAATTTTTGGACAAAAATAATCTTCAATTTAACGAAGGAATTCAATTATTTTTTGAATAACACTGAAAGACAAGAATTAGTCTACACTACATTGTGTTCAATGCCTTTCCTGACTAAGCCCCACTTTTCCTCAGCTCCCTCTCCCTTCCTCGTCACCCTGACTCACTCCCTTTGCTCTTCCCCTCTCCCTGCCCCACAGCACTTATATCTATAATTCTATTAACTTATATTGATGCCTATTTACTTATATTGATGTCTGTCTCCCTCCCTAGACTGTCAGCCTGTTGTGGGCAGGGATTGTCTCTCTTTATTGCTGCACTGTACTTTCCAAGGGCATTATACAGTGCTCTGCACACAGTAAGCGCTCAATAAATATGAATTAATGAATGAATGAATAAATAACATGGACTGTGACCAGACTAATTAGCTTGTATCCTCCCCAAAGCTTAGCACAGTGCCTGTCACACAGTAAGTGCTTAAGAAATACCAGTAAAAAATTGCATTTAGATAATTTGGCTATACAACTCATATTTTAAAGTGTTTTTAAGATGGACACATGACTACCTCTTCTGCTATTCCACCAAATTTAAAGATATTATGACGAGTTGAGGAAAAGATATTTTCTTTGCTCATGATACACAGAGTGAGACACACCTCCCAACTTCAGATAGGAATTTGGCACGAGGGCTACGTACCTTTACTTTGGAATTTTCTATCATGTGCTGAGCCATGGATTTTATCAAAACTTCAAAGAAAAACCATGAATACTGAAAAGAAAAAAGTACAGTGCTTTGTAAATCTGCCAAGAATACTTGCTATCATCTCTAAATCTCCTTATTCTGAATACAACTGTGCAGTCACCCTCAGCAAGAATTTTTTCTCAGCATGCTGACATATAAGTTGTCTGAAGTAAGGCTGTTAGCTGAAGATAAAGTTCTGGAAGAAACATCTTTTTTAGATATAAGTCTGCATGAGGCGCCTCTCTGTTTAGTGCCAAGCTACTGTAGGTGGGGATTTTGCTACAGAGATAAAAGCTTGTTTTTGGAACTAAAATCCCTAGGTTCTGCCTCTAAGTTGAGCCATGGCATCAACACATCTGGGGTTGGGAGTGAGGAATTTCTCCCTCAACCCCCTCACTCCCTCAGACCACCTCAGGGTAGAATGTGGAGCTTCACAGGCTAGTGGTGGTGGGACAGAGAAGAAGCAGAGCATGGGCAGATCCCCGAATGTGGCGGCCAGTTGGGCAGGCCTTAAGGTCAATTAAGTGGCATGTCCAAGGGCACAGCCCCATGGCACATGATAGGCTTCATACCTTAAGTAGTTTGTTGCTTGTAAGAAAATCAGCAGAAGGTTTCAGAATCGTCGTCATGGATTTGGTCAGTTCTTCGTGCACTGTCTTATACTCGGAGGCAACATATGGTTCAGCTTTATAAGCATACTAGGGGAAGATGGGAAAGAGGGAGAAAAAAGGATGTTTTAATATTCCAAATACACATGCTTGAGGTTCAGTATATAATCACATTGTTTTCTCAAATAGGACTTGACACGGCTTGTATAGGGATCAATGGAATTGCCTGTGGGGGGGGAGGGGTGCGCATGTGTGTGTGTGTTTTTAGGTGTGAGAGAGCGAAAGAGAGAACTAGAAAGAGATGGAGCATGAGAGAAAAAGAAGCCGTGGTACATGTTGAGTACAATGTATTGTAAGGTAAGAAGCATCATGACCTTCAGAATAAAGCATGGGCCTGGGAGTCAGAAGGACCTGGATTCTAATCCTGGCTCTGCCACATGTCTGCTGGGTGACCTTGGGCAAGTCACCTAACTTCTCTGTGCCTCAGTTACCTCATCTGTAAAATGGGGATTAAGAATGTGAGTCCTGTGTGGGACAGGGACTGTGTCCAACCTGATTACCTTGTATCTACTCCACAGCTTAGAACAGTGCCTGGCACATAGCAAGCACTTAACAAATACCATAAAAGAAGAAAGAAAAAGGAAATTATGGTGGTGTCTCAGACTGAAGCACAGCAAAGAGATAATGGTTTTTACCGTAGGGGAGATGGCTGGGAGGTGGTGGTGAGGAAAATGTGAATATTGTTAGGAAAAACCTCTCCATAGCTGTAGGGAATTAAGGGAGGGAAAGTTTAGATTTAACAGACGGGAAGAACATCAAAAACATTTTGTTAAATGTCAGAAGGATTCTTAGCTAAAGGGAAAAAAATGGGAACACCAATTTTGAATGGATCAGTGAAACCAAGAGAAGCAGAAACATCTAGAAAAACAACGATACTTTAATTATGTACCTTTACATATGACCTCAAGTGGCTATCCAATCCTTCTTCATGGCACTGGGCCACGACATGGATAATAACCCTAGTAATACAAACATGTCATTGGTATTTTGTAATAGCTCTTAAAGGGGCAAAAGTGTCATAGGCACTCTACAAAACACAGAGTTTTAGCAAATTAAAAAATGACCACTAAAACCTCCCAGAAAAGCAGAGTACATTCCCAAACCTGCCCCTTTACGAGCAGTCTCTATTTCCTACCTTGTCACATTGACTGCCACTTCTTCCTGGGTAGTCCTGGTGAGAACTCGAAACAACTGATTCAGTATAGTAGGCAAGAAAGCTATCATCACATGGCCCTCCATTGCATGAAGACTCTATAGACAGGGAGAAGTTTAAGATCTCTTATTTTTTGATTAAACACTTAATCCAACGCAACTTTTTTCCTGTTAGCAATGACAAATAATTCTGGGAGAGTTGTTTTCTTCCCGGGCACCTGAAAGACTACACTTGAAATGGATTCAGGTGGAATAACAGATGGGAAACTGAATGTGCTGGATGAATTTGAGTCTATCCAAAAGATATCCAATGAAAAGAGACTGGAGAAGACGACAATTTATTCTAATGTTTGTCTTCCCCTGAAGACTATAAGCTCCTTGGGGACAGGGATTACATCTACCAATTCTACACCACTGTACTTTCTCCAAGCATATAGTAGGGCACTCTGCACACAGTAAGTGCTCAATAAATGCCAATGATTGACTGCCAAACAAGCACTAAAATTACAACAGGTCATAAAACATTGAGAAAGTTCAGCAGAGGAAATTCAGAAATTTCCAGAGGACTGATTAAATGAGCTCTGTTCCTCCCATACAATATTCTAGGTCTTGAAAATTCTATGTAAAGACCTAAGCAGTGAAGTAATTATTTACTGGGGCCAAGGTAGTCTCAGTATGGTATCTACAACCTGGGTGGATGCTTTATCAAATGTTCCATTGACAAATATGGAAGTGATACTACGTAATAGGGCAGATGACATTTGTTCTTCCTTCCCAAATCAAGGAGCTTTAGAGAGTACAATACAAAAGAGTGGGTACACCTGCTCTCTGCCCATGAGGAGCTTACAGCTTAATTAATTTATTTATATTAATGCCTATCTCCCTCTCTAGACTGTAAGCTCATTATGGGCAGGGAATGTGTCTGTTTACTGTTATATTGTACTCTCCCAAGTGCTTAGTACAGTGGTCTGCACACAGTAAGCTCCATAAATATGACTGACTGACTTACAGATTAGAGAAAATTTTACAGATTCTCTTTGACTTTTGTCCATGTACATATATCATGTTCAGGTGAGTGTACCCCTAATTTCCATCTGGGTCGAAGTCTAGGGTAGAGAAAGGGAAATAGATCCTTTTCTGCCTCTGGTCTCACTGCCCCCTAAGGCTACTGAGGAGCAAGGAGTTCCCGACCACCAAAATCCCCAAATATTTTGAGGTGACCCTATCCTAAGGTCTGTCTGGTTAAATGGGGTATGCCTTCCAGAGCAGCACCAGGCCCTACCAGCTGCAAAGGGAAGAGCAGCAACTGTCAGGAGAAAGTAAGTGCCAATTCATATTTTCTTCTTGTTTCAGTCAGAGTGGGTACTGAGGGAGGAAGAAGCAAAACAAAGAGGAACACTTAACCTAAATGTCACCATCTGCCCTGCTACTGGCAGCAGTGGGCTTGAAAGTAGTAGGAGGAAAGGCCAGGCCAACTGATGCCTGCTTTAACCCTCGGGGTTTAGGCTAGTGCCAGCCCGACTTGGCCACAAAATCATGGGGTCTGTGCAACCGTAGGCCAGGCGCTTTTGCCATAGTAGTTGGGGGACTGGAAACAGGGAAGAGTCAATCACTCGATAAATCAATGGTATTTACTGAGTGCCTACTACATGCAGAACACTGTACTAAGTGCTTGGGAGAGTACACTATAACAAGAGTTAGCACACACTTTCCCTGTCCACAAGGAGCTTTCAGTCCGTATCCAGACAGACCTGCACAAGTGGCCTGAAGAACATTCCTTAATTGTGCCATCATATTCTAGCCTAAACTTGTTTTGAAAACACATTCTGGCAGAACTAACTGTATATGGACCATGGGGAAACCCCAAAAGATGCACACACACCAGTCCCCCTGGACAGAGGATGAGAAATGTGAATAATAAGGGTTGAATGGAGGCAGAATTTTAGATTCTTTCAAATTCACCACAAACGTCTGTTTACCCTCCCTTCCTCTGACCAATATCTGTAGCACACACGCATTTACAAGCACATAAACACACACACACACACACAGTCACAACTATGTATTCCTCACCCTACTCATTTCTAGCTTCTCACAGTATTTCCTGTCCCCAACCAAAGAAGGAACCCATCAAATCCCAATAATTATTCATTTTTCCAAGAAGCACAGTAGTAAGTACCTTAAGATACTTCACGAGATCATTTCCTAAGGCCTGAGCACCAGATGCTGTTTTCTGACAGTACTGGAAAAAATTATGCAAATGCTGATCCTTTAAAAAAAAAAAGAAACACATACAATGGAAACCTAAAGATTAATGCCAGTGAGCACAACAAAATCTGCTACCCTGAGGAAAGGAAAGTTAGTGAACCAAAGGGTCTTTAATTAGGGCACTCTATAGCCTATCACTTTTTGATTTCAATTACCAACAATGCATGCAATGAAGCAGTTCTCCCTCATCTAAGAAATCTGAATGTTTTTCCATATGAGATCCGCATGTTTCAGCTATACCATGAAACTAACGCTGCAGTATTTTAATACCCAAGACACATTTAGCAACTATAAAAGCTCTTAAAATAATTAAAACCCTTCTGACAACTACTGAACTTGTTCCATTTGTAAGTCTTTGCCTTGTTTATTATCACAAGATGGATAATAACGCATACACTTTCTGTTTACTTCTTCCAAAACAAGTTCCCAATGCAGAGTGCCCAGTAGCCACAAGGTTTGCATAAGTAATGATGAGGGAATCGTCCACAAATACTTAGCCTCACCAGTTCCAGTTCAGTTCCCACTCTGTCACCTACCTGGGTATACACAGTAGAAACTAGATGAGTTGAGATTTTTAACAGCGGCTTGCCGCCATCCACCCATTTAAACTCTGGACCAGAATGCTGAAAAAATATGGATGACATTGAAGCATCAACATGCAGTAGCATCTTAACCTAAGCAAATGAATGTTTTTCTCAGACCAAATTTAAGTACATTTTTTTCTTAAAACAATACTGCTCCATCATTTCCTAGCAGTGTTCATTAGGCATTGCAACCCATATGTTCTCATTTATATGCAAAGGAAATAACACTTGTCTTTCTTCCCACAGAAAAGGTGGCATGACCATAAAATATAAGGCAATTGCACATGAATTCTCTGTAAGAATTGACTTCTTCTATCATCCACAACACTTAAGATGGGGAAGGTAATTTAGCATGCTTCTTTAGAGAAACCGCATGACCCAGTGGAAAGAGTGTGGGCCTGGGAGGCAGAGGCTCTGGGTTCTAATCTCAGTTCTGACATCTGCCTGCTGTGTTAACTTAGGCAAACCAAATTTCTCTTGGCTTCAGTTTTTCATCTATTAAATGGGGACTGACTATCAGTTCTCTCTCTCCTCCTGACTGTGAGCCCCTTGTGGGATAAGCGCTGTGCCTGAACTTTAATTTGTATCTATCTCAGCACTTAGTACAGTACTTGGCATATAGTAGATGCTTAACAAATATCATAATTATTATTATTACCAATGACACATTCTATAATTGGTTGACATTTACTCACTTCAAAACAGCTAAATGTCTCCCTCTCTAAACTGTAAGCTCGCTGAGGGCAAGGAACATATCTAGCAACTCTGTTGTACTGTACTCTCCCAAGCGCTTAGTACAGTGCTCTGCACACAGTAAGTGCTTGATAAATACCATTGTTTAATCGAATGATATGTCCATGGGAAGATTTGAAGGCATTGTAGACATTCTACTGTGTCAAGTGTGAGAGCTGGGTTATAATAGGAGAGCAGTAGGAGAGTAGCGAGTTGAGGTAGGAAGGGGCAAGGTAATTAAGTGCTTTAAAGCCGATGGTAAGGAGTTCTGTTTGATGAGGAGGTGGATGAGCAACCACTGGAGGTTCTTGAGAAGTGGGAAAACATGGACTGAACGCTTTGAAGAAAAATGACCTGGGCAGTAGAGTGAAATATGGACTGGAGAGTAGTGTGACAGGAGGCGGGGAGGTCAGTAGGGGGGCTGATGTGGTAACGAAGGCGGGATCGGATAAGTGCTTGGAAGCAGTTTGGATGGAGCGGAAAGAACAGATTTTAGCAATGTTGTTAAGATGGACCTCACTAACATGCGGTACTCTAAAAAATAACTGATTGAAACAGATTCACAACTGTGAAGGTACGAAGTTTTGGTACCAAAGGAGCAATCCCCCAAAATGCGCTAGCAACCAGAGAGAAAACAGAAAGTCAGCATCTTCCCAGCATTCATGTCCTCGCTAAGGAAGTCAGCCTCAGTGAAAACCAATCAATCAATCAATCAATGGTATTCACTGAGAATTTACTGTGTGCAGAGCACAGCACTAAGCACTTGGGAGAGGACAATACAATTGCTACAGTAGACACGATCGCTGTCCACAGGGGCAGTATACAGAGGATCCTTCCATCTCTTTTTTTTAGGAATTTACTACATTTTAGAAAAAGGAGTTAATTTCTTTTCCCATTAGCTTTCAGTTTTTTGTCTGAGTGTGATCAGTAATTATAGTAAAAATGGTGGCATTTGTTAAGCGCTTACTATATGCAAAGAACTGTTCTAAGCACTGGGGGAATACAAGGTGATCAAGTTGTCCCACGTGGGGCTCACAGTTTTAATCCCCATTTTACAGATGAGGTAACTGAAGCACAGAGAAGTGAAGGGACTTTGCCCAAAGTCACACAGCTGGCAAGTGGTGGAGCCGGGATTAGAACCCACGACCTCTGACTCCCAGGCCTGGGCTCTTTCCACTGAGCCACGCTGCTTCTTCTCAGTAGTGAAAAAGAAATTGGAATGTCAAATAAATCCCCTGAAACTCACTTGCTTTTCAAACTAGAGTTCACGAAGAGCCATACATTTCTAAAGACAGTGGCCAAGACACATACTTCCTTATATTAAATATTCAAAATGTGGATAAATTCTGAATATATGCTGGCCTAAATCTCCCCGCCATTGTTTTTATTAAAAAACAAATAAAACCCTTACCTTGAAAATGACCAGTTAAAACCAAAATCAACATGTCCCCCAAACTGCACTATTAAATATGTTTTCTGGGGATTTGGGAAGGTACAATATTGAGTTTCCGCACCTTTCCAGTTCCAAGCTCATGGTAGCTAAGGTAACCAGGTGGAAGATTAGCTGTTACAGGAATGTGCTGCTCGTTGGTTACAACTCTTCCATCTTTCAGGAGTGGAAGCCAAGCATATCCAACTAGAAGAAATGAAATACGTATACTGTTAAAAACATTTAATGAAAATGCTTTTATTTAAAAAAAATGTCGAGGAAATCCCAGGCCCATGAAATATCTTCGGCATGGGAAAGGAAGAAAGTTACTGTTCACCAACCTTTGGTTAAGAACCATGAATATCATTAATATTTTGTAAAATGATTATATATTTCAGTCAAGGAAGTCTGATGCTAAAACACCAAACCCAAATTTGCCCTGTAACTATACTGTGTGCATCTAACTTGATTCAGTTGATCTAGTTTCAATTCAGAAAGAATGATGGACCAAACCTTGTGTTTCCACAACATCCTTCTTCTTTGTGCTTCCTTTACTTGAATTATCACAGCTAACATGGAAGAACGTGAACAGTAAGTGATGCTTTTCATGTAGTTGTGTGGGCAATTCTATTTTGATCTGAAATGAAGATTAAATACTCTTACTGATTTTTCTAAACTATGAACAAAAGAAGGCACTTTTAATACTAACAAATAGCAAAATTATTATTATTATTGCTACTACTACTACTATTAGACAAAGCACAAACATACAGCTGTGTTCTCCCTATAGAAAGTAAGCTCACAGTGGAAAGGGAACATGTCCATCTACTCTGTTGTATTATACAACATTGTATGTATACATTGTATGAGTGAAGCAGCGTGGCGCAGTGGAAAGAGCACGGGCTTTGGAGTCAGGGCTCATGAGTTCGAATCCCAGCTCTGCCACTTGTCAGCTGTGTGACTGTGGGCAAGTCACTTAACTTCTCTGTGCCTCAGTTCCCTCATCTGTAAAATGGGGATTAAGACGGTGAGCCCCACGTGGGACAACCTGATTCCCCTGTGTTTACCCCAGCGCTTAGAACAGTGCTCTGCACATAGTAAGCACTTAACAAATACCAACATTATTATACTCTCCTAAGCATTAGCCTAGTGCTCTTCACACAATAAGCCCTCAGTAAATAACTCTAGTTGACTGAATGATTCATATAAATGATACAATTCAAGGACATTTACTTGAATGAATCATACCAGAAGCAAAATGGATGATTTGGTCATTGATAAGAAAAAGGCAGAAAGTACGGACAACCTCAACTTGGAACAGAATTTAAAAACAGCTCTAAGAAAATCAACTTGAAACAGAATTAGAAAACACATCGATCAATCGGTTGTATTTATTGAGCATTTACTGAGTGCAGAGCATTGTACTAAGCTTGGGAGAGTACAGTATAACAGAGTTGATAATGAGCTTAGAGTTTGGTTTACAGTCTAGAGGGTCTAGTCAGTCAACTGCATTTATTGAGTGCTTACGGGATGCAGAGCACTGCACTAAGCTCTAGGGAGAGTACAATACAACAATAAACAGACACATTCCCTGTCCACAACGAGCTGACAGTCTAGTGAGTCTAACGTATCCAACTCACACATGGACTACATCAGAACTCGATTTAAAATACTCATATGTTAATAGGGTAATTAAGCAATACCATCAATTAACTGTAGTCAATTTCCCAAGTAAGGAAAATCCATAGATCAGAAATGACACAAAGTCGAGAAGACAAATATTTCAAATTTGAGATGATTTCAGAAAAGCATGTTAGACATGGACTCTTATTTTGCCAAATGGCAGAAATACTGAAAACAGATTTAATAACGAACCTCATCATAAAATTCTGGGTTTTGGTGGTGGTGTAAAACAGCAGCAAAAGAGCTCCTTACAAACACTGGCCCACCGGGTCTGCCATAGATGCACTAAAAATAACAGTATAGAATAAGGAAAAGGTTAAACACTTAGCATTTCCTTGGCTTACTGGGCCAGAGAAGTTAAACTTGAAAAAGAATATCTGAAGCACTGAGCATTGAGTTACTGGGAATGAAACCGGCTGCCTGAAGAAATAAAAGCCAATGAAATCAAGAAAAAAGGAGAGTGGAGTGTGGCGGGGGGACCTGTCAAATAATCCTCTTTTCCCTGGGACTCAGCATGAAATGGCTAATGCTTTGATGAGAACAAAGCATTCACAAGTAGAGATCGATCCCTACTTTCCTTATAGTGGGAATGAGGAATGATGACTCTTTCATGAAATGTCCTACTCTGTGACCTAAAGTCTTTCCCTGAGAACATCATTTAATTTTAAGGTGTCCAAGTCTCAATTACCTGCTTGGTTAAGAGGAACTGCTATTCTTCACATTTGGGGTAAACACAATTTATTTGGAATGACTTTCGTCTGGTTGGGTTTAAGCAATTAAAACCCTTAGGCAGTAGACTCTGAAAGGTTTATTTCATTCCCAAGAGTACATCTCTGAATCATCTCCCTTACCCTCCTCTGGCACATACACACACACAAGCACACTTACACACACATCCCTCTCCTCCCCCACCATTCTTCATTTGATTATTTTCATTGTTAGTCTTGGGCTAGGAAGTGGAACTGGATGCATCTAGAGGACTTTTCAAATATGGTAATCTATAACATCCCTTCCCAAATGACCTCTAAAACTGTTGGGAGTGGTGATGTCATGCTCGCAGAAAACTCATCTTCTTTCCCCTTTACCAAATGTGTACTCTCCATGAAAGTACAAGGAAATCCAAGGGAAAGTGGTACTAATTCAGGTCAAGCCTGATGGATTACATACCTATCATCTTTTATTTTCTTTGGAATTCCCCTCCTTGACAAGGGGTATATTAGGTATACTAGTGCAGGAGAATCCCAGGATGGTAGCCAGGGAACAAGCTTGTCCCCTACACTGTAAGCTCACTGTGCACAGGGAACGTATCTACCAACTCTGCTATACTATACTCTCCCAGGTGCTTAGTACAGTGCTCTGCACATAGTAAGCACTCAATAAATACCACTGACTGATTGACTGACTGGTGGGGCACCCTGTGAAGAGTCTTCTAGAACACCAGACCACAACGGCACTCAAGCTGGGAAGCTCTGGCCTAATGTAACCATTTCCCCCTAGTGTGGAAATATATCGACCAGAATAATCTAGATCCAAGCCCTATGAAAATGGTAGGCAATGTAAGGATAACTTATGGAGGCACTGTGTTGTCCCTAAAATATACACTAATGTCCTATTATGAATTCGCAGAAATCAAAACCAACCTTTAAAGGCTGAGAATCCTCTTCATCTGAATCTCTGAACTCAATGCAAATGGCAATGTTTCTGGCCTAAAGCAACATTAAAAAGGCATGTGTTTAGAACACATATGTGTAAATAGGAAGAATGTCAAAGCAAATTTGTAAACACAATTAGACTCAACAAGGAGAATTCAGAGCTGGGTTTCTTTCCACTTACCTTTGCAAAAGACTTTTGACCATCATATTTCAAGTACTTTGGATACACATAAAGGTGATTATTGTAGATGGTGAAAGGTTGAGTATGTTTTGGAATGCAGGGAACAAATTCCTCTACTTCAAAAGTGACTACTGTTTTGGAACTCGTTTCAAACTGTTTCATGGGAATGTATGATGAATTAACATAATCTGGAAATATATTAAAAAGAAGCCAAATTGAAGTGAAAAACAAACAAATCGAAGGTTTACTCATATCCACCAAATGTTGCACTTACTAGGAAAGTCTGGGGAAACGTTATCAATCGTGATGTCTAAGTTGCCTAAAATAACTGGTAATTTGGCCATCTTCTCAGGTCTACAAACAAAAGAAGGAGAATGGTTATAAAACTGTTTAAAAATAATTCAGGTCTGGCAGAGCTTCTGCCCAAGTTATGTGATGAGAAGGGAGAAGTCCACATTTAAAATTATGTATTTGTACAGAACTGTAGGTATGTATGTAGGCATCACCCAAAAAACTGGAGAAACAGAACAATTACTAAACTGAACATTATTTTAAAAATTTCCCAGCAGGAATAAACTCCTATTTCAAAACTAATTTTACATTTCTGAACTTTACTTTTTAAAGCACAGCCACTGATATATTTCCATTTTTCAAGAATCTGCTTTGTTATGGCATATGAATAGATCAGACGAAAAGGGTGTTTATCTGAAGTTCATGGCTACAGATTAAGATGTACATGCGAATGAAGATTATATTAGGATTATATTATATGCCTTCTTTATATATCATATAATAATTATACGCTAGTCTCATTCTTTGGGCAAAGGCCACTAAAACATACTTTCGTGCCAAAAAGCAAAACTGCATCGTAAAGGTTCATCCCCTAAAGAATCTTGGTATAATCTTCCTACCTAGAGCTCTTAAGATCAGAAAGCAGGCAGGAAATCTCTGGACATTACCTGTGTTTAACTAAATGAGTGGCTGCTCTAAAGCAATCACAACCTGTGAGGATTCCATCCTAAAAAAGAGTGTGGCAGTGGAGATGAGGGTGATAGAGGAAGATTTGGGAAGCAAGAGAGGAGTCACAACTTATATTTCAGGTAATTTTCCAGATCTTAAAGAATAATTGGAACAAAATCAGTGGAAGCACTTCTACGATAAAAATCATATGTATACAAATCCATTCATGTCACTTTTGAATTACACGATTTGTGAAATTATGGTTTAAAGAACATGTGATTTTCACACAAATTCAGACAAATTTGTATTGATTATGAAATCCATCTCCTCAAAAAATTAGATCAAAGAGGCAGCACAAAGCTCTTCTTTCCCAACTCTTACGGAAAATGTTACTGGTCATCAATGACCTCTGGGGCTGAAAACCAGCCCGAACATTTGATTTATGGTGGTGCAAGCTGATATTCCTTCCATCTCCTCTTCCTAGCCTCTTCCTCCTCCTTCTCCACCACAACTACTTCCTCGTTCTCTAAGGGAGAGGAAACAGAGTGCAGAGACTTCCCTTTCCTCCCTCTCTCCCCTCTGCCTTTGCAGCCCATCTCAAAGGTGGCAAGGTGGGCCACAGTATCGCTGGCATGGATGCTGGATGATGTGGTCACTGGCTGGGGCACCACACAAGCTGCAAGCTCCATTACTGATCTTTCAGCAGCCCCAGCTGCTCCTGATTCTTGCAGTAACATTGGCTTGACACACAACAACTCAGTTTAGAAGAGAGGGAGGGACGAGTATAGAATTAGGGGTGAGTGGGAGGGAGGGACTTGGAGGAGAAAAATGAGATGCAGAGGTGTAAGCAAGGAGTGAAGGACAGGGAGGAGAATGGAGGTTCAAGAGGCAGAGGAGAGGAGGGAAGGAGCAAATGTGCTTGCTCTATCAATCAGTGAGTGGTATTTCTTGAGTGCTTACTGCGTGTGCAGAGCACTGTACTAAGCACTTGTGAGAACACCAAACAATAGAGTTGGAAGACACACTTCCTGTCTGCCAGGAGTTTACAATCTAGAGGAGTAGTCGGATATTAAAATGAATTATGGATATGTGCACAGGAGCTGTGGGTGGGTGAATTTAAAGTGCGTAAAGGGTACAGAGCCAAATGTACAGGTGACCCTAATGGGAGAGGGAGTAAGGGAAAAGAGTGCTTAATTGGTCAAGATCTCTTGGAGAAGATACGAATGTCCTATTCCCCTCAGGGTGGGATCAACACAAAACCTTAACCAACAGACCCAAGATCAATGACTAGAGGTTCTTTCTTCCTTGATCAAGTATAAAATATAAATGTCACCAGAAGTACACATGTCCAAGTTGTTAAATGGCTGAGAAAGAAACTGCCATAACATATGCCTAGTACTCCAAAGTCTTTAAAATTGCTATTTGGGGACCATGTCCAAGAAACAAGCAGGATAAAATGAAATTTTGAGGCTTTGGCATTTGGTATGGAGTCAGAAAATGTTCCTTGCTCCATTTTAAGTGACAATTTGAGACAACGTGGGAACCCAGGAAGGGCTAGCTCCATTGCCAATTTGTACACCCAAGCTATAAGCCACAAATTGTTTCCCACAGAAATGAAGAACCAACAGTATGCAATGGACAGCTGGAAATTGGACAGAGAAACATTTAAGGTTCTACCCCCTCCAACCCTCTTGTGGGGGGAGAGGGAGGGAGAGAGAGAGAGAGAGAAAACATTCAGGTTGGAGGATTCTCATTCCAAAATGCAGCTCCTGAATGGTCTCCTGTCACTGCCATGCTTTCCAACCTCTTGACTTTTCAGGCAACTTTCAATTTAACTGGAAATCTGCCTCAGACTATTCACAGGGAATGGCCCTGAAACATGCACAGTGAAAAAAGAATTCTCTGCAGGAAGAACCTCAGCTTGGACTTTTATGGTGTCCTGAACCAAAGGCAATTTGAAATGCTCCCAAATGCTGCTCTTGTCACAGACTGGCAAAGAGTCCAGTCCAATGGCTCCTCAGCTGATTGCTACTCAAATCCCTTTTTAATAGCTCATACCCCATGCTTGAGAACCCAGAAGGGGAAAAGGGAGGGAGAGAAGCCAGGTGAAATACTTGTAGCTCATCTGGGACTTCGACAGGAAAAATGGAATCCCCCATATAATGACAGTAATAATAATATCATAATCTCTACAGTGCTTTCATTTTTCCAAATAAATTTTACAACAATGATCTCAATTAACATCCTTCATTCAGAGGTAGTGAGGTGTTATTGGCCTTACTTGACAGGTGAGAAAACTGAGGCACAGAGAGGTTAACTATCTTATCAAGGTCCCACAGGAGGCCAGAGACAGAGCTGAGACCAGAACCCAGTCTTTTGACTACCAGGCCTACATTCTTTCCACTAGACCGTGCTGCTATTACCCACAAGCTTACTGGGGAAAACATTATGAATTACGAAGAGGAGAGTCATATGTTTGGAAGCACCAACCCACATCCCAGAAGAAGAGCCTCTCTGGTTTTTATAGACCTCTGGAGAGAGATTCCACCACCTCCCTCAGAAACCCATTCCAGTGTCTAACAGCCCTGCCACATGACTGAAGCAGTTTCACTGCTGAAGCTGCACTGTGATGTAAAACAGATGCATCTCAAACTGCTGGAATGTCATTTTCTAAAACTTTTTAGTTGGGTTGGAGGAGGATGTATATTGTGAGGAAACGGTTAGGTGGACTGTTTTTCCTCCTGATTCAAACCTGACGTTCCTATCAGTTTTCTGGGGCAGCTGAGGGGGATGACAAGAGAGAGGGAGAGATAGGGAAAGGAAGCTAGAGATCTAGAACTAAAAATTCTAGAAAACATTTGTTACATAGGAACCCCACAAAGCTGACAGGGGCCTCAGGGACACCAGAATTCAGAAAGTGTTTTCTTAAATGGAAGACAAGCACACAAGGAAACAGACAAGCACACAAGGAAACCACAGCACACAACTGAATGTTCAGAGACTTCTCTAATTTGCTGGTACTTTGGCCTTGAGTCTGCCCACAGTGGAATCTTCCCACTCCCTCAACCTCAATTCAGCCAACTCCTACCAACTCCCTCCCTTTTCCCCACAAAAATGAATCAGGTGACTAATCCAGAAGCTACCCTTATTTTATATCAGTATAGATTCCTGAGTCTTGTTGGCAAGTATAGGTTAATGCTGAGGTGCCTTTTATGGGAGGAGGTCATCTGAACGTAGAAGCAGCATGGCCTATTAGATAGAGCATGGGCCTAGGAGCCAGGAGGTCATGAGTTCTAATCCTGATGCTGCCACTTCTCTCCTTTGTGACCTTGGGCAAGTCACTTAACTTCTCTGTGCCTCAGTTCCCTCATCTGTAAAATGGAGATTAAGACAGTGAGCCCCACGAGGGACATGGACTGTGCACAACCTCATTAGCTTATACCTACCCCAGCACTTAGTACAGTGCCTGGCACACAGTAAACACTTAACAAATACCTCTAGACTGTAAGCCCACTGTGGGCAGGGATGGTCTCTCTTTATTGCTGTATTGCACTTTCCAAGCACTTAGTACAGTGCTCTGCACATAGTAAGCGCTCAATAAGTACAACTGAATGAATGAATGAAATACCAGAAAAAAAGCGGGTCCTCACTTCTAAGAGAACCAGGTCCCCAAGACGACAGCAGGATTTTTTATAAAGAGCTGAGGACACCTCTAAGCAACGCCGAGACACACGTGCTGGGGCTAACTGGACACTGATTAGGAACCCCGCTAGGAGTTAACTGTGCCCTGTGCCCTCACTCTGACTACCAGACATGCACAGTGGCAAAGATGATGAGCTTTACCTAATGAGAGATTCATTTGAATAGTCATGCCAAATGCATAAGGGCATACCATGCCAGCCCATCAGATTGTGTGGGAGAAGGAAGTGACCAACATCATCCTGCCTTCTGGGCAGAGCTCACAGGACCCAAGGAGACAGAAATGGGAGCCCAAGAGCAGATTTCTTTCTGGACTTTTCTAGGAGTGTTCTTCTCTATGGGGTCTGTGGTCATTTTGGTTTTTTGGGTTCGGTGGGTCTTTTGGCAGAGAGGGGGCTGTTTTGTCAGGAGTCAAGGTTCTGCAGGGAGCGTAGATAGTTAACTCAGCTCTAGTCACTTAATGGGGGTTGCTGGATGTCAGATAACATGGAGCTATTTTGGGCCAGTGCCCAGTAGCCACGATTGTCACTTGCAGATGGGGAAAAGGAGAGGATTCACTCTGCCTCAGGTTCAAATTTCTTGACAGTGTCAAAAAGGGAACAAGAGGATCCTTCATGATTTATCACCAAATAAATTTACGTAGTTCCTCCGTTTGACTAACGTACATTAGACTCCAACAGAGATTAGTCTTACAGAATTACAGCCAATATGGTGGTGCAAAAGCATTGGGATCAATAAATCGTTATCATCGTCACCATCAGTGGAATTTATCGAGTGCTTACTATGTGCAGAGCACTGTAAAAAAGAGCCTGGAAGAGTACAACACAACAGAGTTGGTAGACATGTTCCCTACTAAACCAACCGAAACCAATTCAACACAAACATGGAAGAAGTGCCACTGTGAGTGGAGAGTATCCCCTTAACCTGAAAGGATATTCTAGGAATCCATCCAGGTTCCATGGCACTGCATTTTTCAAAGCAACTAATTCCAAAAACTGTGTCTCCCAACACTACACACTTGTAGTACCAGGAAAGGGCTTACTTTGTATGCAGCACTGTTCTAGGCACTGAGATAAAATATCTACGGATTCAAATGAGGGAGGAAATCAAACAGATCAAGCCTAGAAAGAAAAAAGCTCAGGGCAGAAATACAACTATAACATTCTTACCAAAGACCTTCTCTGCCTCCACCCAGGAATTGTTTTTCCTATATTTTCTCTAAGGAATTAAAAGAAATCAGCAACATAAACTTACTTTCGGAAGTCAGCTAACAACTTAAGCATGTCTTCATTTGATAGCTTATTACTGTCTTGTCTGTAGAGTGCAGAAAATCTGGCATTTTTGTCAAGATTGCCAGCTGAATCTTTAAATAAAGTCCTAAAAAAAGAAAGCAGTATTTCTAAACATTGCGTGAAGAAGACTAAGATAAATTCACAAATTAACAGCTCACCAAATTTAGATTAAAATTAATATTGCAGGAGAATTTGACCACATGTGGACATAAGATAACGTTTACTTGGGAAAATCTTCAGCAGGGGTTAGTTAGGGACACGAAATTATGTATTGTGGAACAATGAGCAGATAATACCCTTAACATCCAGGCCACAATGAGCTAGTGACCTGAAGAAGTTACTAAGTTGGTCAGTACCTTTTCAAAACAAAAAGCAACTAATCTTCTTACCGTGCTGCCCAAGCAAATGGCATTCTGAACTGCCCCAATCTCTGGCATGCTTGCTTAGCATTTTTCAGCACCTTCTGTGCAACCTGGAGGAGACGAGGATATAGACACAAGATTTAAAAATAACAAAATGTGACAGAAAACTGAAATTTGAGAACAGCTGTTAACTGCTATCCAAATGGATTTTATAGTCTTAATACCGTGAGGGAAGGAAGAAAATGAAAATTAGTTTCATGTACTTTTAGACATCAGTCTTATGTTTTATCAAGGGAAGATAACAGACTGCAGCTCTAATACCTGTGGTCAAATTTAGAAAAGAAGATGGGGCAGAATCTGCGAAGCTGAGACCTGAAGATCATCGGCATGTACTGGGTATTAATTACCCAAACAGGAAAGGATTTTCTCATTTCAGGGCTCTGTGAATTTGGCACCAAAAAATTTTTCCACTTCCAACAACAAATATTTAATCAGCTGAAAAATCAAGCTGAATAATTTTAAACTAAGGTTTGTGTTTGAAATGATGATTTTGTAAAATACAACATTTTAGGTTCTAGGAATGGGATCACTAGAGAAGATGCAGTGTAGAAATTGCATATCCTACTAGCAAATCTTGAATATTTTAAGCAGGGATTAGGATTTTATGGAAAGCCCCCCCAGCTCCTTTTTATAGTATTTAAGGGCTTACTATGTTGCAAACACTGTTCTAAGTGCTGGGGTAGCTACATGTTAATAAGGTTGGTCACAGTCCCTGTCCTGCATGGGGCTCACCTTCTGCATTTCAAACGAAAATACCCAGTTTGTAAATACTCATGCAGTCATAAAAAATTTACCTCCTTAATAAATAAACAAGGTAATTTTAGTTTCAGGTTTTTTTCTGGGATATTAGTAAGGCAAAATGAAAGCTGTGTGACGTTTTTAACTCACAAAAGCTTAAACTATATCCTACCTTAGAAGAATCCGAACTTTTCATATACGGCTCGGCACAATGGGTAACACTTCCTTGCAGAACCTTTTCGATTCTAGCCACGAGAAATATATCAGGATGCGGGCACGTGACGGAGAATATTCCCTGAATTATGAACATAGATTTAAAATGTCAATCTGCAAAATTCATACCGATTTCACAAAACTGTCTAAAACAATCAACTACCCAGAGACCTCTAACTTAAAATTAAATGTCTGGAAAGTTGACTGACTTATTCAAAGCATACCAGTTCAATTACAGAACTAATTGTCCATTTGGAGCTGGGGAAGATGGGAACAACCAATCTATCAATCAGTGCTATTTAATCAGGGAGAGCTTACTGTGTGCAGAGCATTGTACTAAGCAATTAGGAAAGTTCAACTGAATTGATAGACAATGTCACTGCCCACGAGGAGCTTACAGTCTACAGGTGGAGATAAACATTACAGTAGATAAGGGAGAGGGGAAATAAGAGCATATACAAATATTTACATAGTTGGGGCTCAAAATATCAAAGTAGAAAGGCAGGAAATGAGTTTACAATCAAAATGAAAAGCTGACACCTCTGATTCAACCCTAATTACAATGATCCAACTTTTTCACAACTGCTGTCTAAAGATTGACACAGACCACGCCAGCTAACTCTCCCGTACCTGCTTTGGGTACTGCAGCACGGTCTCGTGGATGACGCCTTGGATCCTGTGGAAGCCATCCCCGCTGCCGTTTGCCATATGCTGCGGGGAACTCGCTAACATGTGCCGCACTGAGAAATGATTTAGATCTACGTGGAAATCGGCTGAAATCTTCCGGTTGTACTTTATGTCAAACAGCGATAAGGTGACAAAGAATGGCTCTACCTGGACAAAATCAAAACACAAAAATCCATGAGGAATTATCATCACCATCATCAGTGGTATTTATTGAGCATTTACTGGGCACAGAGCGCTGTAAAAAGCATTTGGAAAGTACAATACAACAGAGTTGGTAGACACGTTCCCTACCAAACCAACACAAATCCATTCAACACAAACAAGGAAGAGAGGCACCACTGTGAGGGGAGAGTATTCCCTTAACCTGAAAGGATATTTCTACGACTCCATCCTTGATCCCTGGCACTGGATTTTTCTGAACTAATTTCAAAAACTGTGTTTCCCCCACAGAGCGCATACAGTCTAGAGGGAATCATCATCATTCAGGCTATGAAAAGCATTCCTACTTCAGCTGACCAAAAGATATTTTGTCTTACTACAGTAATGTATTGGTTAGCACAAGTGAGACATAGTTTTCCATAGATATGTGAATGATAAGAAAGAACTCAGTGTACTGGTAAAATTTTTATATTCAAATAGATTAGGCAGGCACTTCTACTACACTCTGTTCTTTACTATTTCCCCAAAAAATTATAGTAGTGTTTTGCTAGAACAATCAATGAACAAACAAATGATTTCTGAGAACATCAAGCAACAGCCCAGAAACACTTTCATTAATAAAAACACCCTGTTCTCCTAGGCTTGGTTAGAGGAATTCATATTTCTCAGCTAAACTGGCTGCAACTTGCTGATAATGTTGAAAGCTTAGTTTGAACCTGATGGTTCCATATATAAAATTTAATCGACACATCCCTCCTCCCCCTCCTTTCCAAAGCATTTACATTGGTTGTGGGCCCTTCTTCGTTTTCTGCCACGCAGCTTTGCAAATTGAAAGACAAGTCGTTGCACTTCACAAGGATCCGCTTCCCAAATTTCTCCTCAAATGGTTTCACCTCTGGCTCAATGCCTGAAAAGTCAAGTTTCTTTAAAAGAAAACAAAATGATTATATTCCCATTTTGAAATACAAGCAACAACTTCTCTCTGGTTTCAATCACAAGAGATAAAAATACTTCTCACCTGGGCATCTGGATCCAAGACAAAAAGTTTAACTCTGCTTTCACTTTTCAGTTTGATTTCTGCCTCTCTGGTACTCTATTCAAAATAAGAAAAGTGAAATAAAACGTTGGGTGGTTTTTTCTACAATATTTTCATAGAAACTGTTCAGAAAAATTAGAAAATTGACATCATACTCTTAATGGATTGAATGGAATAAAGACCATCATGAACTTCATTTTCTCCTAAATCATCACCGCGGATTCAGTGCTAAACTCTACCAGCCCTAGGATTAAAACCCAGGTCCTCTGACTCCAGTGACCGTGCTCTTTTCATTAGGTCATGCTGCTTCTCACCACTCAGTCATTTTATAGATTGTTCTAGATTACATAATGTGTAATAAATATCTACTCCTACACTCCAAAACCCAAAACAGAAAATTCATGAACTTGCTTTGAGGAGAGTGCAGTATTTAGCATTCGTGTTTATTAATAAATGAGCTGGAAGCAGAGGAACATTCTTTCTTGCCAAAAGAAAAGGGGAAAATGGTATTCCAGAAAACTGAAGAAAAACCTCAAGCTATGGAACCTCCCAGACTAAATTTCCAGGAGGCAGGAAAGAACATTTGTGACACTACAATTAGCTATAATAGGCAGGTGCTAAAATGACACTTGGGAAAACATCCACGTCCTCTAAACATCGAGTGGCCTAAACATTTGGCCTTCGTGGCAGATTTTAAATCTATTTGAGGAAAGTAATGTTTTCTTCAAATAAAGGTAAGGCTCCGTGCCAGCCCAGGTGCTAACTGCTTATTTTAAGTGTGAGATCGGAAAAAGAGTCTGACTTGCAAGGGGCAGACAGCTTCAAAGAGTTTATAGGTCGGGAAGGAATATGTTTCTTCTCTTCTGAGTTACAGAAACGCTACATTGTTGGCCTGAGTCTTAATATTGGCTGTGTCTTCTGGGAGACGGGTGGCTTCTGAAGATAATCTTTCCCATGAAAAGACCGGCTTGAACCCAAAATTTATATATGAGAAGCAGCGTGGCTCAGTGGAAAGAGCCCAGGCTTGGGAGTCAGAGGTCATGGGTTTGAATCCCACCTCTGCCACTTGTCAGCTGTGTGACTGTGGGCAAGTCACTTCACTTCTCTGGGCCTCAGTTCCCTCATCTGTAAAATGGGGATGAAGACTGTGAGCCTCACGTGGGACAACCTGATTACCCTGTATCTACCCCAGCGCTTAGAACAGTGCTCTGCACATAGTAAGCGCTTAACAAATACCAACATTATTATTATATTTGGCCAGGAAGACTTCAAGCAAAGTTAATACCTAATGATGTTTTGGGTTGAACCATTCAAACCAGATCATGTATTTTGGGGGCAAGCAACTACTGATCAGTAGTTCACTCTTGTTTGGGAAACTCTGATGTCTGTCTGATTAACATATACATGTCAGACACTGCCAATGAGGTACGGTGTGGGTACACAGAGGCCAGTTAATTGTTGGTATTATTATAATTATGGTATTTGTGAAGCGCCGGGCACTGTACTAAGTGCTGGAATGAATACAAGTAAATTGGGTTGGACACAGACCTTGTCTCATGTGGGGCTCACAATCTTAATCCCCATTTTACAGATGAGGTAACTGAGGCCCAGATAAGTTAAGTGAATAAATTAAGCAGATAAATGGCGGAGCCGGGATTAGAACCATGACCTTTTGACTCCCGTGCTCTATCCACGCTGCTTCTCAAAAGTAGGGAAAGTGAAAGTACTAATAGTAATAATAGTATTTATTAAGCACTACTTAGTGAAGAACACTGTTCTAAGCACTGGTAGAGAACAGACAGGTGGGAATTGGAAGAAGGTGAGCCTATAGAAGCAGCGTGGCTTAATGGAAAGAGTACCAGCTTGAGAGTCAGAGGTCGTGTGTTCTAATCCCAGCTCTGCCACCCATCAGCTGTGTGACTTTGGGCAAGTCATTTAACTTCTCTGTGCCTAAATTACCTCATCTGTAAAATGGGGATTAAGACTGTTAGCCCCACGTAGGACAACCTGATTACCTTGTATCTACCCCAGTACTTAGAATAGTGCTTGGCACATAGTAAGCACTTCACAAATACCATCATTATTATTATTATTATTAACACAATCCCAACCCTACCTACTGTTTTTGAGTTCCATCACACTACATTTTGAGCAAAGGTGCCAGTCATATAACCTAGAAACACAGGCTGGCAGAAGAACCCAATTTAAAACATTTTTTCTCCCCATTTAAGCATGGCCACAAGGTTCTCTCTCTGAGAAATTATAAAACAGGGCATCCCCTCAGTATGATGATCCAGGAGCCTAAAGACAAAGTTCATAAAAACCCCCAGCAAGGTAATTTGCATTATTAACTAAATAATGGCAGAGTACTGTCATCAGATAACACTACACTTTGCCAGAAGCCCTCATCAGAATCTCCTGGGGACAATTTGACATTCACAAACAGTTTGAAATTAGAGAAAAATATTTCAAATGTTGTGTGTTTCATCTAGGATAACTGTTGAGTTTCACATTGTAGCAATACTAAGGCAGACCATAGTGCTTAGATAAGGAAGTATGAAAATGATGAACTAAGTGGCATTAAGTGTCACAGGGGTAATTCTAGCCTCCAATAAATAAATGAATTGACCACAGAATTTCAATCTGATTGCATTATAACACTGACATTAAAAGAATATATTACCTTGGCAAGTTCAGGCAGGTAGCTATCTAGACCAGAAGATGAGCTTTCCAGTTTGCTTTGTTCATCATCTAAATAGAAAAAACATATCAATAGAATCACTGACCATTCAAAAGGCTTCATTTCAAACTGATACATGAACACAATTGCCGTTTTAGTCATTTAGTTATTTCCAAGTACACATCAACAGAGAACAACGAAGAACCGGCTTTCACCCACCAATTTAGTTATATGTATTCATCTACATTTTGTTCCTTAGACTTAAGAGTCTGTAGACAATGGAGATGGGTAAAAAGATCCCTAAAATGTCTCAACCCAAGGAGACCAAACTTTCCTTGTTATAAAATTGTGAGGAGTTATAAGGCACAAGAAAAGCCACATAGCCAAGTGGAAAGAGTAGAGGCCAGGGAGTCAGAGAACCTGGGTTCTAATCCGGCTCCACTACATGTCTGCTGTGTGACCTTGGGCAAGTCACTTACCTTCTCTATGCCTCAGTTCCCTCATTTGGAAATCCCATGTGGGACCATATTATCTTCTATCTACCCCAGTGCTTCGTACAGTACTTGGCACCTAGTCAGTACTTAACAAATACTACAATTAAGGAACAAATGATAAAGAAACTGTACACCAATCAATCATTAAGTCAAACCATAGCAGTAGCACACATTGAATGCAGAACATTGAGTACTGAGTGTATGGGGTACTGAGTGTATGGGAGAGAATAAAAGACCTAATAAAAATATTCCACTCTTAATAGACACGAGTCTATTAGTGCAACCAGAGAAAAACAAACAACTTACCCTCATGAGATTCTCCATTCCGTTTTTCTTGCATTGCAGCTTCAAAGTTGAGCTGCAGGATTTTGTTTAGGGTTGTTATCCAGTCTTCCATGTCCAAATCATTGTCAGCTGCCAGAAGATAACTACTTTTGTCTTGCATCTTGAGCTCAAAAGCAAATCGTCTTACTTTGTTGTTCTAAAATGAAAAATACATTTTTCCAGGCTCAGGCATCTAAATGGGAAATAAAACTTCCCAGCACCCAGTTACTGGTGAGTGATGATAAAGTACTTGTCAGCAGAAGCTTTGTAAATAAAATTTAATATAGTAATCCATACTATACTTTATAGAAAAAAATGTACTTCTAGTAAATTTCTTGTTCAAAGTGTCAACCTGAGGCTCAATTTTCAACCATCATCTTAAACAACATCAAGTGCAGTTGCCCATTTATGATTAACTGATTGAGCGAAGAACTGAGGAGCCACCAGAGATTTGTGAGGAGGGAAATGATGTGCTTCAATAAGTGTTAGAGGATGATAATTTAGACCAAGATTGTCTAAAGAAAAAAGGGACTGGAGGCAAGGAATAAGGTGGATGTTTCTGTAATACAGTCAAAAGGTGACGAGAACTTGAATAAGGGTGGTAACAGGCAGTCTTGGGAAAAAGGACCCTTTGAAACTGAAAGAACAGGAAAGGCAAATCAAAGAGGAGGAGTCAAAGATGATAACAAGGATGTCAGGGCAGACAGGATGGTGATGCTGTTGACGGTAATGGGAAATTATGAAGAAGAGAAAGTTTACCAGGGAAGATGAGTTCAATTTTTGACACACTGAGTTTAAAGTGTTATGAGTCATCCCAATGGAGATATCCTAGAGACTGAATGGACAGAGCCAGAGCAAACAATAACCTTTGCTGATGTAAAGGACCTCACCAGATGGCATAAATGTACCTTAAAATAAAAAGTTAAACCCCTTTTTAAACAAAATTCCAAGAGCCAATCTGAAGTGTTTTAAAAGTAAATTAATTTAACAATGGGCTGCCAGAATCAATGGGCAGCAGCATGGTCTAGTGGAAAGAGCATGGGTCTGGGAGTCAGAAGACCTGGCTCTGGTTCTTGCCAATTGTATGACCTTTGGCAAGTCACTTAACTTCTCCGGGTCTCAGTTTCTTCAACTGTAAAATGGGGATTTAATACCTGTTCTTCCTCTTATTTAGAAAGTGAGCCCCATGCAGGACAGGGATTGTGTCTGATCTCATAAACTTGTATCTACTCCAGCACTTAATACAATGCTTGACACATAGTTAATGCTTAACAAATATCATTAAAAAAGAACTCTCAGTAGTTGCACATAGAGCAGCATATATGTTAAAAGACATGAAGTTGTAAGAAGTGCCCCTTCATACTGAAATAAAGCCCTTACAAATTAAGCCCTTACAAAGTCACAAAGTCATAACAATGACCTCTAGTCACTGTCCAGTCTGATACTTTAAAATGTTAATTCCTAAATTTGAAATATTTCATTTAAATCTACTCTTGACAATTTGCACACTTTCAAAGAGAACTTTTTATTTTGAAGGAATTTCTTAATCCACAGCTACTACTATTTCTAAGAACTGAGTTATGTGATTTAGTATGTGTTCTTTGTGCGCAAAACATCAATTCGTTTCTTGAAATGTTTAGTTGCAGAAATATTCAGCAGTGTGTGAGATGCAGATTAAAATTAAAATGACTGACAAATGGTAATCCTCCAAGAAAGTTTAGAACCTTTGAGGAGTTACAACATAGCTCTTACATTTCCTGTAGCAAACAGCAGCCCGTGTTCCCATGTTGTGAGATGAACACGCACACATACACACATAAACTCCTCTCCATAATTTTGATTTCTCTTGCAGAATCCCTCTAACCTAGGCTCAAAATTTTTACTACCCAAAAGAAGTACTTGTGTATATTTCAGAAAGCAAATACTTAACTAAAGCAGTTTGGCATAATTTGGACCCCTTAGTTGACCAATATTATGGCTCAACAGTTTCAATGAAGTTTCCTCCACTTCCCTTTAGCTTCAGCAGTACTGCTGTTTGTAACAGTCATTGGCTGCCTCTGCTCACGGGAGTCGGAGAAAAGGGAAAAAAAGAACATTCCTAAAATGAGAAGACACTTACAAAGCCAATCAGTTTACTACGAGACAGAAAGTATTTATTCATTAAAAAGTGAAGTATTTAAGGCTCTTTTAGTCTTTCTTGAAGTATAAATTATTTTCTCAACTTTGGTATCCTTAGACATTTTGTCAAAAATTCTCACTCCCCAAAACCCTCCACATAACCTTAAGGAAAGAATTTGGAGGAAGAGCAAAAAGCTCTCCATTAAGGTTATTTTCTTGCATTTAGTTCTGGACTCCAGGGGACAACTGAACGCCCCCACCAACTCAGGGGAGGGTGGAACTATCTGCCTAAAAAAACATCTTGTGCCTTATTAAAAGTGATGGAACGTAAATTCTCGTCTAACGTTAAAGTAACCCAGATTGATTTCTTCTGACTCTTCCAAGGCCCTCCTGCAATACTCCTGTTGCCAAAAAGCTTACTCTCTGTTTCCTTTCCAACTTTTTTTTTTCCAGTTACATTGTAAGGGCCAACTCAAGGAGCTGGAAGGGTCGCAGTTATTATGATTATCAAGATGGGTCCTACTACCCAAATCCCACACAAGAAGCTTACATACCAAGCAGACATACAAAAACTCAGGATAACTATTTTAGGTTGTTGATGCTTCCCGTGTTTTAAAATAAATCATCTGCCATGTCAGCTCGAGGAAAGTTGCTGCATCAGAGCTGCTCACTGACTATTGTGCAGATCAGTTGGATCGGCAGACGAGGCTGGTTTTCCCTGGCGAGGTTATCGAGAGAGTTGAATGTCGCACCAGGCTCAGTCTCCTCCTTGGCTTTCTTTCTGGTGCAGTCGTAAACCACTGCCAGATAGGCACCAATCTAGGTGAATGTCGCCAAGGAGGGGGTAGGTTGCAATGTCTATGTGGCTGGTAGTTTTGCTAGATCCTCAGATCCACACCTTGAGCAGCAACAGAAAGTGACATTCTGAAACTGGCCATGTTCCCCTTTTTCACCAATTTCAGGATTTAACCCAGGCTGCTTTTCCCTGACACAAGGCACAAGACGAGACACAATGGATTCCACAATTCTAGGGTGTACTAACACTGTGCTATGTTAAACCCATTGTCTCTACTCTGCCTTATATGGGATGGATTGGTTGTGCATATGCCTCCCAGCTCCACGATCCTAACAGGGACTGGAAACAACTCAATCGGATGGCCCCTGAGAACACAGCTCTGAAAAGTAATTATGACCACCATCCACAGGTCACATATTTTTTTTTTTATGGTACTTGCTAAGCACTTACTATGTGCCAATGACAATGCTAAGTGCTGGGGTAGAAAGAAGAAAGAGCCCATGCACCATATGGGGCTCACAGTCTAAGTAAGAGAGATGAGGATTTAATCCCCATTTTACAGATGAGGATGAAGAAACTGAGGCACAGTGAAAGTGATTTGACCCAGGTCACACAGCAGAGCTGTGTGATTACAATTTCTCTGCCGTATGACCAAGGTCAAGTCATTTAACTTCTCTGTGCCTCAGTTCCCTCACCTGTAAAATGGGGATTAAGACTGTGGGCCCCATGAGAACAGTGCTCCAGTGCTTAGAACAGTGCTTGAAACATAGTAAGCACTTAACAAATGCCTTCATCATCATATGGACTGTATCCAACATGATTATCTTGTATCTACCCCAGTACTTAGTACAGTGCCTGACACATAGTAAGTGCTTAATAATTACCATTAAAAAAAAAAACAAAACAGGGGCAGCAGCAGGATTAGAACCCAGAAACTCAGACTCCCTGGTCTGTGATCTTTTCTTTAGACCCACACTGCTTCCTAATGTGCTGGGAGTAGCCTGGTCTTACTAGACAGGGCTTGTTCTAGGTGGCTGCTTATTCTGGCCTGACCTATTTGAGCTAGAGTGCAGTGGAGTAGGGGGGTTGTGGAGGGGTCAGCACCACATTCTGGGCTGGGGGGAATCTGCCTCTACTGGTGAGAGGGTCGTTGCTTCTCCTGGGATTTGCTCTTCATTTACTCAGCAGAGTAACTTACATAGCTGGGTCCCAACGGAGAGATTTATTTACCTATTGGTGCAAAATGTGGTCCAAAAGGTGGATAAGGGACCAACAGTTCCAACCACCGTGGGCACACACATTTTCCTTGGTTGTGTTCTTTGAGCCTCAGCTCATCTGTAAAATGGGGATTAAGACTATGAGCCCTTCATCAGTGTCCAATCTGTTTATCTTGAATCTACCCCAGCACCTATTACCATGTGAAAGGAAGAAAGGAAGAAAAAAAAGAAGGAAAGAAGGAAAGAAAGGAAAGGAAAGAAAGGAAAGGAAGGAAAGGAAGGAAGGAATGTAAGAAAGAAGGAAAAAGGAGGAGTTTGGAAGCTCCAGAGACCAGACAATACCAGTGCCTCAGAACCTCAAAGCATAGCAGCTCCCAGGCAGTTATTTGGAAGCAATCAGTTTTTTGCAAAAATTACTTTAGGGCAAAAAATGATGTCAAACAAGAGAGAATGCCAGCTGCAGCTGGTTGCCTTTTTCGAAGAATTTACTACCATGTTTCAAAGCACGTGGATTTTGCAGGCTTGCAGTTTGCCTCTTGTTTGCACAACACTCCAGTGTAGTATTATGAGTCACATGGTCCCATTAGTGTTCCTATAACGCAGGTCTCTCATTTTAGGAAAATTTCTACATAATAGTTCTTTCTTATGCATACAGCCCACATTTTTATTACGAGAAACCGAAATGATGAGTATCTCCCAATTACCTGAACCACACCCATGCAGGAATCCAGAAATATCGATCCTTTTGGCTCTTTGGATATTTTTTCATCTTTGTAAAAATTCAAATTGTAGGACCCATCACCAAGTTGAATCAAATGGAAAAACCGCCTCTTAAATGACTGGGGTTAAAAAAACAAAACATATCAACACTTTCAGAATGGAAAAGTAAAACGGATCCCAAAGGACAGACATTTAAAAGCATATAATGCCTATTTTAGAAGTCTCTAAAACCAAATGAACAACTCCTGACCATAGAATCGAGAACCTTTAACTTCTGAATGGAATTCTTATGCTGAGAGGAACGTTTACTCAGATCCACTTAATTTCTTGAATACTTTCCTCTCCCATAAAATGGAGTTTTTAATCTAAATACCCATATGGAGAATGTAAGGAGATCTAGTTTGAAAATTAACAAAGTTAATAGTTACTATTTTCCAAAACAGTCAGTTCTCCTTCAATGCAAGAATTACGTTCCTAAGGAACCACTCATTAAGGAGAAACTGATAGGAGTCACCTGCATACAGCCAAATGTTTCTTCCAATACCACATCACACTCTATCCATACAGGAATTGCTTGCTGGAAGAACATTCCCTAATTCCTCAATGGCATTCCAGCCAAAAGGGGTAAGGAAAACACACATTATAGCCAAACTAATGTATTTTCTCCCATAAAAGAAAGAAATCCTAGCCTCCGCCCTCCCAAACCAAAGGACAGACCTGCATCTCCCAGAGTATTTAGGTGATAGAGAGACATTTCCCATGGACTTAAGTATGATTGTAGCAATAAGTATTGTTACTTTTCTCATGATCAAAGACAGATGATAGGATCATATATCACCTTACCCTCATTGTGACACTTATAGCACTGTTCATGTTGCCTTTGTAGAGCCATCCATGTTTCGTTATGCCACCTTTCTGAGATCCAAGGGAAGCTGCATCCTAGGAAGGGGCAAACAGAACATGACAGAATCTCTCCCTCTACACAGGATTTTTGCTGGGAGTTTGGTCACAAGGAAAACTACTCTACACTAAACTGCTGACATTCCATGACTCCAGCATATGTGGGGAAACGGCCAAGGAGAAGGAACTGGGAGTCAAAACAGAGAGAGGGTAAAGAACAGGAGGAGGGAAGGAAGGGCTTAGTTCAGTGATACCACTGACTACTTGACAGGTTACAAAATAGGGCACAAGAAGGCTCTTTTCCAATATTTCATCTTTCTCATTTAGTTAACAAAAGAGGCAGGTGGTTTGATTCCTTTCTGTTGCTTTTGTACCTTCTCGTCTCATTATTGTCACCAGGGCTAAATGCTGTATTATTATGCTTTAGGAAAAGCCTACATGCTTTCACAAATGACTCAACAATGTGAGCTAACCCTTCTGTCAGCCAAAAATGGATATTTTTCAGAGAAACTTTGCTACAATAGCTTTTTTATTTGTTTATAGGTGGCTTATGATTCCACCCTGAGTTGCCAGTATCATAATAGCATCTAATATCACCCACATGAACCTGAGAGAAGATAAGGATAAGACAGGAATAAACCATGATGTTGTTGGGTTTTATTTGCTTGTAATAACTCTAAGTGTTTCTGCATTATCTTGACCTTGCTCTATTTGAATATCCTTCATCTCTCTCAACTAGGACCATTTTCTAATGTGGGAAATAAAAACAAGACTTGTGCAAATCAGCACAAATGGACTCCATAAGGTTTTTCTTTAGAAAACTGGAACTATCTTTTTTAAGATACCTTTGGTGGTTTTCTGAGATGGGTTGCAATAAGTGACTAGGGCTACGGAAATGACCCATTTCATCCAACAAGGGAGTGTGCTACTAACTCACCTCATCTTTGTCAGCCTCTTCATCAACTTCGTAGACATGAACTGGAAGCTTATCTGATTTGATCGTTTTGCTTTAAAGGAAAAAGAAAGAGAAATCTTGACTGTTGTGATTACGTTAAAGTCACTTCATTTTCCTTCCTTTAAAGACTTTCATCAGCCTGCTCTTCTCACACAGAAACCTTCAAAATCAGTTCCCACTAACAAAAGGATAAACTCCACAGTGTCATGAGTAACAAAGTAGTAAAATCAAAGGCTAACACTCAAACTTTGTTTTAGTCGATAGGCTGGAGGCAGCATGGCCTAATGGAATAAGCACAAAATTGGGAGTCAAAAGACCAGGTTCTAATCCCAGTTCTGCCACTGGTCGCCTGTGTGACTTCACTAGTAAAGTGCATATAAGATACCTAATCTCCCTCTGCTTCGATTGTAAGCCCTCTGGAGGAGAGAGAAAGTGTCTGATGTGATTGTTTAATGCCTATCCCAGTGTTTAACATAATGCTGATCATACAGTATTTAATAACTATCATAATCATTATTAGGTTTAGCCTCATCTACCATCCAACCTCTTACTATTACTAACCAGCAAGAAAGTGGACTGACTGAGGCTTTGATTCCTTTCTCCTCCTTTCCTATTCCCTGGCACTCCCTGACAGAGCAGTAAAATGACACAAAGGCAGGCAAACAAGATGGAAGAGGAGAAGAGGATGGAAAAGATGAACTCCAGAAAGTCCACATTCTTCTATTTGTCCTGCAATCTGAACCATATTTAAGTAAAAAATGTATGCATAATTAAAATGTTCCCTACTGTCAGGTGTCATGCCAAAATATCTGAATCCCCTCTGATCCAGATGAACCCTAAATATACGAAGAACTCCCATAAGCCACCATATTAGAATTTGCACCTAAGACACCAATGAACCTAAGATATAAGTGACCACTACCGTGGCCCAACACCAGGAAGTCCTTTGCTTTCTTCTGGTGAAGAGATGCAGTGAGAATGGGGATGCAGTGAGGAGTAGAGTGCTTTGCACACAGTAAGCACTCAATAAATACGACTGAATGAATGAATGTGATGGAGGAGGAGCAGCAAGGATAGGGACGGGAAAATAAAGAAGGAAAGGACTACCCAAAAACAAAGACCATATATATCTGAACATAGAAAAGCCTAGAAACCGACTTAATTCTATTTCCATTTAAGAGTCCTTGATTTTAAAAGACTGAATAGCAATTACTTGGACCAGGACTCAATTTAATGCACAGTAGAAAAAAGATGAGAAGAATAATGTTTCATATGGTAAACTGTCATTCGGGATGGGCTGCAGTACGAGCAGGAAATCCACCCAAAATTAAGAAGTTACAATTGAGATTTTAGTAAAGCATGCCACGTAAAACAACTGGCCTTGAACAAAATATGAAGCATTTTTGCTATAAACTGAGCAGAATGTTCCTGGCTTCCTCACCAAGATTACTTTCAACTCCTACTGACTGCAGTACTTGCGATAACTTACTCAAAATTGGGCCGAAGTCATTCCCTTCTGCGTCACCCTTACGTTCTGATTTACACCTCTTATTCTCTCCGACTCAGCCCCTCAGCACATGTGTACATATGCGTATTTTGTTTACATTAATGCTGCCTCCCCTTCTTGACTGTAAGCTTCTTATGGGCAGGAAACATGTCTACCAACTCTGTTATACTGCACTCTCTCAACCATTTAGTACATTGCTCTGCACACAGTAAGCAATCAATAAATATGATTGCTTAATTGAGGAGAAAGAAGGGGAGCACCAATTTTGGGTGGGATATACTGAGCAAGTTCCCTGGGAGGGAGAGGTTCATAGACCATTCATGGAAATGAATACATTTTGCCACACCTTTTATATATGATTATTTCCTCCACACCTTCCCATTATGGAATGAATAGTAGATGGTTACTTACTTTGGAAGCTGTCGAAACTCTCCTGAGTAGTCTTCATATTTATAGTTTACAATATGCCAGTCTGAGTTGTAGGTTTTGATGCACTAGGTCAGTGGGAGGAAAAGAAAATCTTTCAAACTGTAATCTGGATTATTTAGACTGTAAACCCCATGTGGGACATGGATTGTGACCAATCTGATTAATCTGTACCTACCCCAGCTCTTGGAACTGTGATTGACATATAGCAAGCACTTAATAAAATAATAATAATGATAATAATGATAGATTCAGGTGTACTTCCCTTCTCTTTCAACCCCTTAGTTCCATTTCAACACGTCAGCTCATGAAACTGGCTTCAAACAATTTACATGTTGAACTGAAATATACCAAAGAACTTTAACCTATTTAACTATAAAATGTCAAAAAACATTCAAGGGCTATTGTTTCCAATAATTTTATCAAACATTCAAGGCAAATATTATCAGAGGTGTGAAAAGTTGGACTTCAGCCTATTCTCTTACTGCTCAATGTTGCCACTTTTTTTCTTTTTAATGTAAGCTAGGGTTATCAAGAGACAAGACTGTGAGACTGAGAGGTTTTACATTTTAAATACCCTAGGATGGTCATTTAATATTCTTGGCTTATACACTATCCATTGCCACAATTCTAACACCCAGCCAATATAGCCAAAAACATTTCAATTAGACCATTTGTGATACAGGTTGTTTTTAGCTCTAATGGTGTCATCCTGTCCTGCACACCTACACATCGATTAGCATCCATCGGCTGCAGAATATGGTCCTCCCAACAGCAAGACAGGACCACTAAGCTTTCCAATGGAAATAATTTCAAAACTCAACAGAGGGCACAGATCCAGATTTAGGTTACATCTGTTCCTTTCAAATGGGATTCTATATTTTGAAATTTCTAGTCTGTGCCTCTTAGTAAATAAAATATGCTATTTAAAATATGATGGTTCTTTAGATTCTCATTGCAATGCATTGGCCTAATTCCTGTACAGATATGAAATGTTGCATTGCAGAAGCCAGGGAGGGGAAGGAAGAGAAGCCCTTAAAAAGGAGCATTTAGTACAAAAAGGAAGAATGAACACCTAGGTTTTTAAAATAACTAAATATTAAGACTCTAACCCAGTACCATGTAATATTTCAGGACATGACATTTTTTAAAGTCACAAAAAACATGAATTGCCCACTTGAAGAATTATCCAAACATATTTTCAATCATTTCACTGGAAATACGGAGCCAATCTGTATTACCGAAGCAAAAGGGCTCATCCTCAGAATTAAATGGGAAGCATTTTATCATTTAATTACACATTAAAGCAATAAGAAACATTTAAAATGATCTAATTTTCCTACTTCTAAGACTCAACAAAATTTGAAGCTAAGGAACTGAAACTATAAAGTGTCCCCGTACTCCACCCTCAATGCTATCACACATAACCACATAATCACAAATAACCACTCTCACTGCTATCTTGGACTGTGCAGAAGTGAAATCAATTTGAAAAAGCACAGGAATTTTCACGTGTGAATATTGTTTTCATTTCCTGTGAAGGACACCAAATCGGTATTTTCCAGATAAAAACAATATAGTATTTCTAAGAAAATTTTGTGCTTAAATAAGAGATTTTTAGTATGGGCCATAGTGGAAATAATCAAATAGAAAAAGAGTAATCAGGAAATTATTCCGAGGAGAGAAATTTTGTCAAATTTAGAATCCACTCAAACTTCACATGTACCGATTTTCAACCACAGTGAAATATTTGGTTAAATGTGTTTAACATACTTTCCCCTGTGAGGAAAAATGGCCTAAAATTCCACTGAATTAAATATCTGGAGATGCACAAGACAACTGTTCAGAAGCCTAAGCATGAAAATGTCAATTAACCATTGAACCCATGATTACTGAAGGAAGAAATGCCTTTATAGTCCAGATTCTACCACTGGAAGAACTCGCTAAAAATAAGCAATTTAATTTGCTCGTCTTGACAAGAAAATGTATATTTGATTTCTCAGCAAAATTAGTACAACATGCAACAGACACAGGCCAGAATCAACATCCATTCCCGGTATCTATTACACCACCACCAATGCTGAAATATAAAATGGTTTCTGTCTGTTCTTATTACTCACTCCCTCAATTTTCTTCTGGTATCTTTTTCTTTATGCTCTGGGCAAGTGGGCAAGGAGTAATAATTACACAAAAGCACTCCTGACACATTCAGTTTAAGCCTATTACTTACTCTAGTTATGGGATGCTTCATAATTCAGGCTTATCATTTGGCAGTGCTCGAAGCTAATGTGAATTTACAGGCTCTGCACACTCTGAGTTGTGAACTGGAATTGACTCAACTTTTCCCATAAATGTGCTACACGCTATGGAAGACCAGTAACGAATTACAGAAAACATAACTGGCCAAAAAAAATCGGGGATCAACAGACCCCAAAGACCATGTGTGTAGGTAATTTAATTAAATGGAAACACTTACCTCTGTTACAAACAAACTCTGAGCCTCCTTTTCAGCATTGGCAGGTACGGTTGAGCAAATATATCGACCCTGTCGCCTCAAAATTGCCGTCTGTTAATAAGAGCACAAGGTACATTCTTTTCAATTAAATGGAAACTCTACGGCAACAGCAAATGAAAACAGCATGAAAGTAAGACTTCCAAAATAAGAACCTGACGGTGAGGAAGTCTCCCATTGAGAGTACTGGATGAACCTTAGCCCTGAGACTTCAGAACTGCAGAGTACTTAGGACAGTGCCCTGCACACAGTAGGCCCTCAATAAATACGATTGTTTAATTGATTGATCATAGATGAATTGAAGATAAAGCTAGCTGTTTTGTGTAACTCACATACCTGTCTCCTCTAATGTCAACCTACTCACTGTTTCTCACTCTCGTTTCTCTCACCGTAGACCTCATTCTCTCCTGCCTGGAGTTCCCTTCCCTTTATCACTACTCTACCCACCTTCAAAGCCCTATTAAATTAACATCTCCTCCAGGAGATCTTCCCTGACTTAACTCTCATCTCTTCACCCTTCTTCCCTGCCACTGCATTGCTAAGCCCTCATTTTCCCTATCCACCCTCACCTCCGTATAAACACTTTGATACTCACCCACAGCATTTAGGTACATATCCTTACATCCTTATCCTCGACTGCTTCCCCTTTCTGCAATTTATTTTAATATCTGTCTCCCCCTGTTGGATTGTGAACCCCTTGTGGGGAGGGTCGACGTCTACAAACTAACTGAATTATATTGTACTTTCTCAAGTTTAGTACAGTGTTCCACATGCTAAGTGCTCAATAAATACCTTTGATTGATTTTGCACTTGAGTCCAACCTGCCAAGGACTTAAAAGCACAACCCCACTTCCTCCTCCATCAGCATGCATGTGCAAATATTTAAATATTGTAGCTTCCCCCTCCTACTTGTAAGTTCTTTTAGTGTCTGTCTTCTCCAAGAGATCATAAAGTCCTCGAAGTCACAGATTGTCTGTTAACTCTCATGAGCACTTAGTCCAATGCTCAGAACACAGTAGGGGTGCAAATGCCATTGATGATGACACTGAAGGTGATGCTGAGATCCCACATGTCAGGAGAACTTCCTCTCCTCTTGTCCTCCTTAGTCCCAAGACCAGGCAATAGACAGGCTACGGCAGCAGGTGGATGGAACACGGGCCTGGGAATCAGAAGGACCTGATGTTTAATCCCAGCTCTGCCACTTGTCTGCTGTGTCACCCTCGCCAAGTCGCTTCACTTCTCTGTGCTTCTGCTGCCTCATCCTCAAATTGGGTTTAAGACTGCGAGTCCCATGAGACAAAGGGTCCGTGCTCAATCTGATCTACCCTATTGCTTAGTTCAGTGCCTGGCTCACAGAAAGTGCTTAACAAATGACCTAAAACAAACAAACAAGTCAGTCTTGGGCTATTCAGTGGTGAATGACTTGTTTGGTACGACAACTTTTGACTGTTTCCGCTCCATCCTTCCTCTGCTCCGCCTTTTTATACACTCTAATAGCATGCTGTGAAAGAATTCTGGTGACATTTAGAGGTAGGATGATCGTATGATTATGTGACCTCTTGAGGAACATCCCTTTCTCATAATTCTATGCATAGATTTATTTTATTTTCCTCATTTATCTAATTTCTTAAGCAAATTAAGCCTTATCTTAATAAACAAAGTACTTTGTCATTAAATCACTTTAGTACCATATCCCCAAATTCAGGCTCCATATAGCCCATGTAGCAGATAGGAAGCAAAACAGAAACTCGCTGCAATTGTGAAGCCCAATTCATATGGAAAAGAAAATCATCGCCAACGATAAGCTCATTATGGGCAGGGAACGTGACTGCAAATTCTGTTGCAATTTTCATTCTCTCAAGCATTTAGTATAGTGCTCTGCCCATAGTAAGTGCTCAATAAATACCAACTGATCGGTACATCTTTACTGAGTCAGCAAGTGGCAGCTAGTCCAGACCTAGTTTCTCATCATGGTCAGAATGTAAAGAAGGGGAGAAAGATTTTACTACCTTAAAGCAGGGGTGAGTCTCCTTCTAAGTGTCCAATGGGTTAATAGTAGAGACCAGAGGATAGGATTGGTTTCGGAGTCTGGAATTCAATCAATCACTAAATGATATTTACTATGGTATTTATAAAGTGCTTACTATGTGCCAGACACGGTACTAAGCGCCGGCGTTCACATGAGCAAATCAGCTCTTAATCCCCATCTTAATCACCATCTTAATCCCCATTTTACAGATGAGATGACTGAGACCTGGAGAAGTGAAACGACTTACCCAGGGGCACAGAGCAGAAAAGTGGTGGAGCCAAGATTAGAACCAGATCCTTCTGACTCCAGCCCGGCTCTATCCACTAAGCCCTGCTGTTTTACTGAGTGTTTACTGGGTGCAGAGCATGACGCTTATGGCTCCTGGGAGAGTGCCATACAATAGAGTTGGAAGACCCAATCCCTGCCTTCATGGAGTTTGCAATCTAGTGCAATTGTAGCTATTCCTTTCTGGGGCGGCTCCTCCCGGGCTTGGAGCCAGCCGGGGAGACATTCGTGAATCCCTGAAGTGCGGCTGTTCCCGAAGTTTCCTGTTGTCACAGTGTGCTGAGAGGTTGCTAAATGTGTCTTTCGGGAAGGAGCCACTTCAGGTGCAAAATGAGGGACCATGGGCTGAATTAAATAGTTTATGGGACTGAATTTAGTCCACAGACTAAATTGTGTGCCTCCCTGATCTGAAGGATAGGTCGCAGCGTGACCTGGTATAAAGAGTGTGGCTCTGGGAGTCCAGGAGACCAGGGTTCTAATGCGGGGTCTGTCACTGGCCTGCCGTGTGACCTTAAACAAGTCAAAACTTCTCTGTGCTTTTAGTGTTGTCTGTAAAATGGGGCTACCTTCTCTTCCCTTCCTCTTAGATTGTGAGTCCTGTGGTAATCTAGGGATGGTGTGTCGAATCCGATTATCTTGTTTCTTCCCCAGCACATAAAACATTAGCATCTTTAGCATTAGCATCTTTGGCATTAGCATTAGTTTCTTCCCCAGCACATTAGCATCTAACTGGGTCTTAATAAATACCATCATTATTAAATGATGAGATTTGGACCACCAAAACCAGAAATACAATTTCTCAGCATGGAACCAGAGCAGGTTGGAGAATGCCTTCTCCTTTCCTGCAAGGTAAATGGGGACTGTCTTTTATTTTTCTGGGGCACTTATTAAGCACTTACTATGTGCCAGGCACTGTATTAAGTGCTGGGGTAGATATAGCTAATCAGGTTAGACACAGTCCACATCCCAAGAGGATCTCATAATCTTAATTCCCATTTTACAGGTGAGGTAACTGAGGCCCAGAGAAGCGAAGTGACTTGCCCAAGGTCACAAAGCAGGCAAGTGGCGGAGCTGGGATTAGAATCCAGATCCTTTTGACTCCCAGGCCTGTGTTCTATCTACTAGGTCATGCTGCTTATCAGCTGTGTGACTTTGGGCAAGTCATTTCCATTAGGCCATGCTCCTTCTCATTTTTGTTCTCCAGCTTTGTACTTTCCACCCCTAGCCTGCTTTTCCTTCTCATGTCAGTACCAGGAACTTTTGGACTCACCGATCTACATGTAGGAGGCCCAATTCAGTCTGCTTTCTCAGAGTAAATATACCAAATTCCAATTCTAACCATGTTCTCCAGTGTTCCACACTGAGCTGCAGCAATAGTCCAAAGAATGAGGAGGAGCCAGGGGAAGCCATAATCACAAATATTCTTGAGAGGTAAGAAGAAGCGTGGCCTAATGGAAAGATTATGGGGCTGGGAGCCAGAGAACCTGGGTTCTCTGACACTTGCCTGTTGTGTGACCCTGGGCAAGTCATTTAACATCTCTGTGCCTTAGTTTTCTTGTCTGTAAAAAGGGGGATTAAATGCCTGTGCTCCCTCCTCCTTAGACTGTGAGCCTCCACGTAGGACAGGGACTACGTCCAACTTGATTATCTTGAACATACCCCAGTGCTTAGTACAGCACTGGACACATAGGAGATATTCAAGAAATACCATAAGAATTGCTGTTCTTTGAAAGTGCCTTCATTGAACCCTCTGGGGATGCCAAGGGTTGATATTTCCATAAAGCTTGCATGCTCCACATAGGTACTGACAGTAAAGCACCACTTTTCAGACCCTGGAAAGTCTTTGGAGCCCCATCCAGTGGAACTTAGACTAAGACCCTTAGATAAACCAGTGTACGCTTTCAGTCCTTATAGTACAGTAGGGAAGCAGCATGGTCTAGTGGAAAGGGCACAGACCTGAGAGTCCAAGGACCTGGGTTCTAATCCCATCTCTACCTGTCTGTCATTTGACCTTGGTCAAGTCACTTAAGTTCTCTGTGCCTGTTTCCTCAACTCTAAAAAAGAGGATTCAATACCTGTTTTCCCTCTTATTTAAACTGTGAGCCCCATGTGGGATAGGGACTGAATTGAACTAGATGAATTTATATCAGCCTCAGCTTAAAACAAGTACCAGAATAAATAAAATAGTTCTTATTCATTCACTTGTACTTATTGAGTGGTTACTGTGTGCAGAACCTGTACTAAGTGCTTGGGAGAGTAAAATATAACAATTAACACACATTCCCTGCCCACAATGAGCTTATAGTCTAGGGAGTTTCCCTTACTAAGGGAAGAGGAGAATGATCCAATTGTTAATACATGTTTGACAGCTAACGTACTCTAATACAAAGAAGAAAATCTGTTTCTGGTGTTTTAGAGCTGCTCTCCCTGCCACCAGGCAGCTTCCCAAAGGAAGAGGTTGGGATGGGTGGCTGAAAATCACAGCAACAGAGGTGCCCGGATGGGAAACGTATGGTACCTTCAAAAGAAAATCTTGAAAACCCTGAAGAGAGCAGGGGAGCAGAAATATTTTGTTCATTTCTTTAACTAATGCAAAACTTGCACAACCCGCGGGATCTAGGTCAACAACCCCAAATCGCTACATCTTGGTTTCTTCATGAATAAAATAGCGCTAAGAGTGTGTTATCACTGGAACTCAGAAGATCCTTCCTTATGGGTCATTATCCTTTTCTAATATTCCAAGTGGGGGCAAATACAAGATTTAAATGAGCCCCTAAGTAAGACTACAGCTTTGGGATGCTTGGAAGAAAATACACCAATTAAATTGTATTTCCAACTACAATGAATTGGAACAGGGTATCATTACAGAGGATTTATTAAACTAACTTTCTGTACATTATGGAATGACAAATCTTTGGTATCACTACTCGCTGGCATGCATCACCATCCTGTTTTATTCAGGACTTCCTGGATTTTACAAACTAGCAATTGTACTTTGGAGATGCCCTTTCAATGTTACAAGGTCAAGAACCGATTGGCCAACGAGAAAGTCCCCGGTGGCTTTTTCCGAGCAGAATATGCGGAAACAAAGGAATCTCCATTTCTTGTCATCAGTCAACTTTCCAAAAAGGCTGGAGAATCCGTTCATGGCAGAGTCTTTCCAAAAGGGGAGGAGAAGGGCCCTGGGCCCACGAGGACGTTCTGATCTTGCTGGGAATGTGCTGCCAAAATCATTCCGGAAAAATCACTTAACTTTTCTGTGCCTCAGTAACCTCATCTGCAAAACGGGGATTAGGACTGTGAGTTCTATGTGGTACAAGGACTGTGTCCAACCCAATTTTCTTGTATCTACCCCAGCGCTTAGTACAGTGCTTGGCACATAGTAAGTGCTTAACAAATACCACAATTATTATTAATAATATTATAACAATGTGACAATATATTACTATAATAATAGAATAGTATTATTATTGTTGTTGTTGAAGCAGCATGGTGTAGTGGATAGACCGCAGGCCTGGGAGTCAGAAGGTCATGGGTTCTAATCCTGGCTCTGCCATTTGTCTGCTGTGTGACCTTAGGCAAATCACTTTACTTCTCTAAGCCTCAGTTACCTCACCTGTAAAAGGTGTAATTAAGACTGTGAACCCCATGGGGGTCAGGGACCGTGTCATTCAATAGTATTTATTGAGCGCTTACTATGTGCAGAGCACTGTACTAAGCACTTGGAATGTACAAATCGGCAACAAATAGAGACAGTTCCTGCCCTTTGACGGGTTTACAGTCTAATCGAGTCTAATCTAATCTAGTCTAATCTGTCCAACCAGAGTAACTTGTATCTACCCCAGTGATTAGAACAATGCTTGGCACCATAATTATTATTATTCTTCTAAAAACCCAGATCTTTGCTATTTCCTTCAAAGCCAAGTGACTAAAAGAAAAGAAGCAACGTGGCTTAGTGGAAAGAGCACAGGCTTGGGAGTCAGAGGTCGTGGGTTCTAATCCCGGCCTCTGCCACTTGTCTGCTGTGTGACCCTGGGCAAGTCACTTAATTTCTCTGGGCCTCAAGTGACCTCATCTGTCAAATGGGGATGAAGACTGTGAGCGCCAAATGGGACAACCTGATTACCTCGTATCTACACCAGCGCTTAGAATAGTGCTTGGCAGAAAATAAGCACTTAACAAATACCAATATTATTATTATTAAAAAAGCATGAATATGCCAGCACTGCTTGCACTTGACAACATGCCATGAGGGGGAGGGGTCTGTCTGCACCTGGTGCAGAGGCTGCCATTGAACTCAGTTTGCGGCCGGACTGGAGAATTTCAGCTGGGCTTCGTCGGCACCAGCCCTGGTCACTGACTCCCTCCCTGGAGCCACCCCGGGCTGCAACCTCTTGTCACCAGGTAGAAAATAGGTGGGGTGGGCAGCAGCAAGGGGGGACTAAGCAGGCTCATGGCTCCTTTCCTATAGGTGACAGTCAGACTTTCAAGCCCCAGAATGAAGACCCTCCTGACTGAAACCTCCTGGGGAGTTGGAGTGGGTGGGAGGTGATCTGTCTGCAGAGTGAAAGGGAGAGAGATCCAGGCTTCCACACTTTTGTGACAGGATTTGTTGGTGCCCAGGTTACAACCCAACCATCACTTCCACAGACACACACCTCTCTGAAGAGAGGCAGGTGCATTTGGTCCTTTTCCATGATTCCAGGGGAGATGCAATGTTACCTAGTGGCCTAGAGCAAAGGACCTGAATTCTAATCCTGGTGCAACCAAGTTCCTGCTGTGTGACCTAGGGCAAGATACTTCTCCATCCTCAGTTGCCTTGTCTGTAAAATGTGATGAAAGGCCTATTCTCCCTCTTAGACTGTGAGCCTCATGTGGAACAGGAACTGTGCCTGACCTGATTGTCTTGTATCTACCCCAGCACTTTGTACAAAAAAAGGCACAGGTATTATTATTACCTTCATTATTCCAAAGCTATTTTTACAAGGGGAATACTGCTGCTACTTTTACTTTAAAATGGTGGGCAGGGGAAAATAGCAAAGCACTGGGGCACAAGGCTCTCTCTCGACGTTATTTTCCCTGAAATCCTGCAGGTGGGTCATCGGAGGGACTTGATCAGGCTGAAGTGGTTAACCCTCTACTATGATTACATTCTTCCTAGTTGCTCAACAAGGAGAGAAAAACCAAGCAAGATAAATTCATGTTTTTAATATTGAAGTCGAAAGAGGGTTACTTCAAGGCCCAAACTTTAAAAATAAAATGATAGGGTGACCTTCATCTTAAATAAGTAATACTGAATTTCAACAAGCTTTTTCTCACCATTAACCCATGACTGTGGATCAAATCTTTCCCTGGACTTTCTGCATTTGTTTGGCTGAAAGAAATCAGATGCTAAAGCTCCTGGAACCACCTCCTCTAAGATGAAAGCTCCTTGTGGGGCAGGAATGTGGTTGGACTCTCGCATGTGCTGAGTTACAATGGTCTGCACACAGTAAGTGCTTAATAAATGTCATCAATTGATCGACTGGAGCATCCACAAAATTAAGCAGTAAAGAACGTGACCTTTTTGTGTTATTGTTCTGTTTCATATTTCTTCTATGCCAAAGTCAATTTTAGTTTGCACATTTACAGATTAGGTGAAATCTGCAGGAGAAATATCTGTAGTAGATAATCCAAAAACTTGTTTTCTCAACTGCTGACCCTGTAGTGGTTATTCTGAAAGGTAAATTTGGAAATCACCCTAAGGAACTGCTAGAATTTACTCCCTTGTATCTACTGAATGAATCCACAGAATGAATGAATCCGCTTATTCATTCATTCATTCAATAGTATTTATTGAGCGCTTACTATGTGCAGAACACTGTACTAAGCGCTTGGGATGAACAAGTCGGCAACAGATAGAGACAGTCCCTGCCGTTTGACGGGCTTACAGTCTAATCGGGGGAGACGGACAGACAAGAACAATGGCAATAAACAGCGTCAAGGGGAAGAACATCTCGTAAAAACAATGGCAACTAAATAGAATCGAGGCGATGTACAATTCATTAACAAAATAAATAGGGTAACGAAAATATATACAGTTGAGCGGACGAGTACAGTGCTGTGGGGATGGGAAGGGAGAGGTGGAGGAGCAGAGGGAAAAGGGGAAAATGAGGCTTTAGCTGCGGAGAGGTAAAGGGGGGATGGCAGAGGGAGTAGAGGGGGAAGAGGAGCTCAGTCTGGGAACGCCTCTTGGAGGAGGTGAGTTTTAAGTAGGGTTTTGAAGAGGGAAAGAGAATCAGTTTGGCGGAGGTGAGGAGGGAGGGCGTTCCAGGACCGCGGGAGGACATGACCCTGGGGGTCGACGGCGGGATAGGCGAGACCGAGGGACGGTGAGGAGGTGGGCGGCAGAGGAGCGGAGCGTGCGAGGTGGGCGGTAGAAAGAGAGAAGGGAGGAGAGGTAGGAAGGGGCAAGGTGATGGAGAGCCTCGAAGCCTAGAGTGAGGAGTTTTTGTTTGGAGCGGAGGTCGATAGGCAACCACTGGAGTTGTTTAAGAAGGGGAGTGACATGCCCAGATCGTTTCTGCGGGAAGATGAGCCGGGCAGCGGAGTGAAGAATAGACCGGAGCGGGGCGAGAGAGGAGGAAGGGAGGTCAGAGAGAAGGCCGACACAGTAGTCTAGCCGGGATATAACGAGAGCCCGTAACAGTAAGGTAGCCGTTTGGGTGGAGAGGAAAGGGCGGATCTTGGCGATATCGTAGAGGTGAGACCGGCAGGTCTCGGTAACGGATAGGATGTGTGGGGTGAACGAGAGGGACGAGTCAAGGATGACACCGAGATCGCGGGCCCGAGAGACGGGAAGGATGGTCGTGCCATCCACGGTGATAGAGAAGTCTGGGAGCGGACCGGGTTTGGGAGGGAAGATGAGGAGCTCAGTCTTGCTCACGTTGAGTTTTAGGTGGCGGGCCGACATCCAGGTGGAGATGTCCCAGAGGCGGGAGGAGATGCGAGCCTGAAGGGAGGGGGAGAGGACAGGGGCGGAGATGTAGATCTGCGTGTCATCTGCGTAGAGATGGTAGTCAAAGCCGTGAGAGCGAATGAGTTCACCGAGGGAGTGAGTGTAAATGGAGAACAGAAGAGGGCCAAGAACTGACCCTTGAGGAACTCCAACAGTTAAAGGATGGGAGGGGGAGGAGGCTCCAGCGAAGGAGACCGAGAATGACCGGCCAGAGAGGTAAGAGGAGAACCGGGAGAGGACGGAATCCGTGAAGCCAAGGTGAGATAAGGTATGGAGGAGGAGGGGATGGTCGACAGTGTCAAAGGCAGCAGAGAGGTCAAGGAGGATCAGAATGGAGTAGGAGCCATTGGATTTGGCAAGAAGGAGGTCACGGGTTACCTTAGAGAGAGCAGTCTCGGTAGAGTGGAGGGGACGGAAGCCAGATCGGAGGGGGTCTAGGAGAGAATGGGAGTTAAGGAATTCTAAGCGTCGATTGTAGACGACTCGTTCTAGGATTTTGGAAAGGAAGGGTAGTAGGGAGATAGGACGATAACTGGAGGGGGAAGTGGGGTCAAGAGCGGGTTTTTTAGGATGGGGGAGACGTGGGCATGTTTGAAGGCAGAGGGGAAGGAGCCCCTGGAGATTGAGTGGTTAAAAATAGAAGTTAAGGAAGGTAGGAGGGCAGGGGCGATGGTTTTAAGAAGGTGAGAGGGAATGGGGTCCGAGGCGCAGGTGGAGGGGGTGGCACTTGCGAGGAGGGAGGAGATCTCCTCTGAGGATACTGCAGGGAAGGATGGGAAAGTAGGGGAGGGGGTCGGTGGGGGGGAGGGGAGAGGCGGAGGGGTGACTTTGGGGAGCTCAGACCTGATTGTGTTGATTTTCGTGAGGAAATAGGTGGCCAGATCATTGGGGGTGAGAGATGGGGGAGGGGGAGGAACAGGGGGCCTAAGGAGAGAGTTAAAGGTCCGGAACAATCGGCGGGGGTGACGGGCATGGGTAGTACAGTGCTCTGTAAGCACTCAATAAATATAACTGAATGAATGAACAAATGAATGTTTAATCCTATTAATAATATTAATAATAATAATAATAACTATTATGGCATTTGTTAAGCACTTACTATGTGCCAGGTACTGTTCTAAGCACTGGGGTAGATACAAGGTAAACAGGTTGCCCTACATGGGGTTCACAGTCTAATTCCCCATTTTACAGATGAGGTAATTGAGGCAGAGAGAAGCTAAGTGACTTGCCCAAGGTCATAGAGCAGACAAGTGGTGGAGGGGGATTAGAACCCACATCCTCTGACTCCCAAATCCATGCTCTTGCCATTAGGGCATGCTATCATTGGTCAAGGAATACCTATTTCAGAGGAAAAATTGGAAGCTCTCACAGAAATAGTTCCAAATCACAAATTCCTGTAGTTCACCAAGACTAGTAACAAGAAGCTGCAGCAGTAAGTACTGTATTTCTTGCACGATATTAAGCATAAAGGACACATGAGGGACTTGGTTATTTAAGCTAATTAGGCTGGGGCTAGTTTGGAGACTCAGAAGTCAGGATAATAGCAAACAAAAAGGGAATAAACTAAACAGAAAAGGGGCATAGTCAATTATTTCAAGTTATACAAATGTTTTCTTTTCCAATTACCAAGCAGTCTTGGTTCTGATAATCAACACTGAAAAAAGCTGGTTTCAAGTTTATTAGCCATTATAATAGGCAATTTCTAGACTGCCAATCAAGGGAAAACCCTACGAGAGAGGACAGATACAACCATACGCTAAAAAAGAGTTGGGACCCTGGTACTGAATTCATTTTCTCTGGAGCTTTTTGGATATTTGGTTTCAGTGGGGAAAAGGGGTTTAATGGTATTTACTAAGAAGCAGCGTGGCTCACTGGAAAGAGCACGGGCTTTGGAGTCAGAGGTCATGGGTTCGAACCCCGGCTCTGCCACTTGTCAGCTGTGTGACTTTGGGCAAGTCACTTAACTTCTCGGTGCCTCAGTTACCTCATCTGTAAAATGGGGATTAAGACTGTGAGCCCCACGAGGGACAACCTGATTCCCCTGTGTCTACCCCAGCGCTTAGAACAGTGCTCGGCACATAGTAAGCGCTTAACAAATACCAACATTATTATTATTATTATTACTAAGCATTTACTATGTGCCAGGCACTGTACTAAGCTCTGGGGTAGATACAAGACAATTAAGCTGGACATAATTCCTGTCCCACAGTGAGGTTCACACTCTTAATCCTTATTTTACAGGTGAGGTAACTGCGGCACAAAGAAGCGACTTATCCAAGGTCACACGGCAGACTAATGACCGAACTGGGATTAGAATCCAGGTCCTTTGACTCCCAGGCTCATGTTCTTTCCATTAGGCTACAGTGCTTCCCTATGTTTCGGCGTTTCCTAAGGCAGTTATGGGGTAACCTTTTACAAACAAATCAGATTCACAGCTTGCTACTAGTGATTTTTAACAGCTTCCACAGGCTGCTTACAATAAGAGAGGCCCATTTCAGAACCAGATATGCTTAATGAAACCCAAAACCCTCTGTCATGGTGAGATTTAAATAAACTAAAGTTTTCAGGAAGTGTTTCTGTTTTCTGGGTTTTATCACTTGACACTTTTAAAAGCAGAGACTGAAAAAGTTTGAAAAAAACCTGAACTAAGAAGGACAGTTGAAGAGTGTGAACAATTTTGCAATTTACTGGCTTCAGAATCAACAAATTTGCTGACTTTGTTCTATCCAGATGATATCTGAAAGCTACGAATCCCTTTCCACCAAGAAGTGTGACATGAATTTGAAAATTAAAGCTAATTTAAAAAAAGTATTTCTGGGCCTATTTACTGGGAAGGAAATCTTGTGAAAAGCAAGCAGCAAAGAACTTGGCAGAAAAGCACATGAGAGCTATTCAGTTTAAAGCATCTAATGCCTTAATACATTCCAAATGATTTTTTGTCAGTCTCAATAGTTAATAGAAACGATTATTAATAGTCCTTAACTGTTTGAAACAACCTAGGACAGTTATTTCTCAGGGTTCAAGCCAGGAAAGCAGGACAAATCTACCCTATGTAAACTTCGGATTTGACTCCTGATGAAGTTGGTATGTCCATCCTACAGCTGAAATCAAAGCATTTTTAGCTCAGCTCTAGAAAACGATTGGATTTTTGAGCAAAAATTGTAAATCAAATATTTATTCAAACTCAATATAATTGTTCCCCAAACATGAATGGTAAAATAGCATGGGACAGCTAATTGTAATATCAGTTTTAGCTCATTCGCTTACAGTCACCACCACTGGCAGAGAAACTTCTCTCTGTCCTATTCCCAAGAACCAACCAACAAACCAACCAACCAACCAACCCAGGTTTTGATTATATGAACATTTGGAGAAGATAATCTCCACGGGCCACTGGCCCTTGATTAGGGCCCAGTTTTTTGGTTTAAGAGCACAGGCTAACAGGGTAGAATTTGATAGATGCAGTATGAAGACATGGGGCTTTGGGGGATGGGCCTTCAAGAGAAAAGGAATATTTATCTTGCCCTCAATGGGGGCGGGAGGGTGCAAAAACAGTCCAGACTGTGCCCAGCAAAAGCACAAAGTTCCCCGTGATTCCTGGGTGCTGGTAGGGGAGTTGGTTGAGAAGAGTCTCCTTCCCAGCCCCAATCCCCAGCAGAGGGAAGGAGCTCTACACTCATCCTCAGGGTCCTGGTCAGGTTGCTGACCAGGCTGAGGAGAAAATGGTCACCCCTGCCCAGTTGGCCTTTTGGCAGGTCCGGCCAGTGCTCATCTTGCTCCAGGAAGGTAGGAAGAGGATTTACAGCTGTCCCATCTGCCCCTAAATCTTTGCTCACATACAGTTCACATTCAGAGGCGGATGATGGCACTGGTCTCCCTAGCAGCAGAATGGCCTAGTGGAAAGAGCACGGGCCTGGGAGTCAGAGGACCTGGGTTCTAATCCCGGCTCTGCTACTTTTCTGCTGTGTGACCTTAGGTAAGTCACTTCACTTCTCTGTACCTCAGTCCCCTCATCTGTAAAATGGGAATTAAGATTGCAAACCCCACATGGGACATGGACTGTGTCCAACCTGATTAGCTAGTATCTGCCCCAGCGCTTAGTACTGTACCTGGTACATAGTAAGTGCTTAACAAATATCATAGAAAACAAAAAAGGGGGGGCTCTCAAACTCAAATTGATCTGCTTTCTCGGGCCAGGTGGAGAAACCCCTTCAAGAATCTCTGCCTCCAGGTACCAGTTTCCTTTTCTGAAACAGTACTGATGGGGTTTTATTTTTAAAGAGGACACACTTAAAAGAAGGGGCTGGAGTTGAGGAGGGTGGCCTTCTCTAGACAGGAGTGGGCCAAGGCTAAAAAAAGCTCGGAGATGGTCACTTCCTGGATCGCAAGAAAACATCAAAGGGAAGGAGATTTGTTTTGATTAGCTTTTCTGAGAAAGAACTGGGATTCTGAGTCCATACAGACCTCCTGTAAACAGATCTGTTGAGTTTCTGTGTTGCTTTAGGAGAATGCTGCTGACAAGAGGCTCCTGAGAGAAGAAGCTGGGGCTCATGTCTGTTTTGATATTCTGTTGTCTGGAATTGCCATTTTGCTACTTGGTTTCTTGATGAAAGGATCTCCTGACCTAACACCAAGAAGCCCCCTGTGAGCCACGGAGCACGGCGTATTGAGTGCCTTCCATTTTTGTGGTTCTAAACCACCCAACTTCCTATCTCAAAAGGACTGTAACTGGAAACTGGAACTTGTAAAAATAAAATGTGTTTTGCAAGCTACATAAAGCAAACGAGCCTCAAAATAGGGAGGTTTCATTCCCGTTCTGAGAAAAGTGGGATTCAAACTGCAGTACAGCTTCAACAAAACTCCACTCCCGTTAGAGTGGAAGGGATTGTCCTGAAATGCAAGACAATTATGTGTCCTCTTCAGAGCGGACCTTCAAGAAAAGAGGGACAAGGTCATGAAATAAGAAATGATTTTCCTAGAGATTGGTCGTCTGATCCCTCCACCACTTGTGCAGCTCAGCCAAAAGGGTGTAGTCTGCATTCTAATAGTTCTGAAATCCCTCAACGTTATATGTTCACGTTAGACCTATGGATTGACAGTGCTGTGCTCTAAGCACCGTGCCAAACTGCATTATTGCAAGTGCATCAAGTGTCAGTACGGTTGTCCTCTCAGTGTCAACCCGAAACCGCTTCGAGAAAAAATATCTGCAGATTGACCATTTCATACATGGTAAATACTGAACACTAACACTGAATAAGTACAGGAATTCCACTCATCCTCATTGCAAAGACTGATGTAGAGGATCCAATCCAAAATCCTGCCAAGATCATTTGTCTCAAGACGCAGAATATGGTTTTGCTTATGACTGAATCAGGTTCCAACTCCCACAGACACTGACTTTCTCTCAGGGCGTTCCCATGTCATAGGGTGAAGCAGAAACTCTGGCAGGCAGCCTGACCCACAAGGTCCCCCTGACTCCCCACTGCCCTCATTCTCGTGAGACAGTTGCTTACTGAACATCTCCAAAGAAAGGGGAGTTTCACATCATAAAAGGACTAGGAAAGAGATTCCACTTTGGCTCTTGGAGGAAGAGAGTGAAAATCTCCCCTCAAGTTTAACTGAACATCACTCTGGAAATCATAAGCCTTGATCCAGGTGGGCAATTCACACCTGAGAAGTGTCTTTTTGAGCACAGGTACAGAATGCAGCAGAGAGAAGTCAGTGGAATTGTGAACCAGAGTACAGCCTAGCAGACAATGAAGAAACTTTATAGACTCACTAATGAGATCTGAATGAAAATATTTGGTCTACAGTCATGCCTTGCTAAGTCAAATCAAATCTAATCTTTTTCCTTTTCTTTCAGTGTCATCCCTAGTTAGGCTTAAAAAAGTGGTACTTTGACTTACTTCACAGGGTGGCCCTGAAAACCATAAATGATTGTGAAGAATTCTGGAAATATAAAGTGCTAATACCATGCAGTGTACTAAATCAGCCCTCAATCAATCATATTAATTAAGCACTTACTGCATGCAAAATGCTATACTAAGCACTTGGGAGAGTACCATAAAACAGAGTTGGAAGACACATTTCCTGCCCACAGTGACCTTACACTCTAGAAGACTATAAATACCACTCCTCGTCCTACTACTAGCTATGTGATAAAAACACATGAAATCAAATTAAGGATGAGGAGGGAGAGAGAGATAATGGATTGTGCTTCATGAGCCAGATGAAGCTGTGGACAGGTAAGGGTTCAACCCCATAAGCACACTTTTCATATCCGAATGTACATTTTTAAAGTTTACATTTATTATTCATTTAATTTTGCTTTTATTTTGCCTACTTTGGTTGTTAATAATTGCATCAGTGTTTTTCCTTCTATGTTCACTATTTGTAAATAATTTCGGTCTGCTTGCCTCTCCCATTACATTGTAAGCTCCTCAGCTCCCTGTGGGCAGGGAATGTGTCTACCAACTCTGTTCTCTTGTACTCTCCCAAGCGTTTAGTACAGTGGACACAGTAAGCGCTCAATAAATACCACTGACGATGGTGAAAAAGGCAAAATGGAACACACAAAGTTTTCTTCTTTGACCAGAGATCACCTTTTCCCCATTTCTGATATATTCCACTCAACTTCTCCTCCCCTAGAAGCAGACCGCATCTGTCCTAGAGAGCATAGCCTCTACTAGAATGCAGAAAAATTCACAATGCCATGATGATCATAGCTAGCTGGTTCACATGGACCCTAGAGGACTGTAGCCAAGACTGTGCCTGGGCTCCAGGGCACCAACAGTCAATCAATCAGTGGAATTGAAGGAGCGCTTCACGTGTGCAGAGCACTGTACAAAGCACTTGGGAGAGTATCCTTCACATTGTAGGGTGAAGCAGAGAAAGTACCCTTCAAAATGGGAAGCAGTGTTGTCTGGTAGATAATAATAATAATGGTATTTGTTAAGCACTTACAATGGGCCAAGCACTTTTCTCAGCGCTGGAATAATGATGATGGTATTTGTTAATCACGTACTATGTGCCAAGCACTGTACTAAGCACTGGGGTAATAATAATAATAATAATGTTGGTATTTGTTAAGTGCTTACTATGTGCAGAGCACTGGTCTAAGCGCTGGGGGAGATAAAGGGTAATCAGGTTGTCCTATGCGGGGCTCACAGTCTTAATCCTCATTTTACAGATGAGGTAACTGAGGCACAGAGAGGTGAAGTGACTTGCCCACAGTCACACAGCTGACAAGTGGCAGAGCCGGAATTCGAACCCATGATCTCTGACTCCCAAGCCCAGGCTCTTTCCACTGAGCCACACTGCTTCTCATAGCCACGCTGCTTCTCATAGATACAAGGTGATCAGGTTGGCCCATGTGGGACTCACAGGATTCATCCCACTTTACAGATAAGGTAACTGAGGCCCAGAGAAGTGAACTGACTTGCCCAAAGTCACATAGCTGACAAGTGGCAGAGGTGGGATTAGAACCCACAACCTCTGCCTCCCAAGCTGATGCTCTTTCCACTAAGCCACTCTGCAAGGCCTGGGAGTCAGAAGGACTGGGTTCTAATACTGGCTCCACCACTTCTCTGCTATGGGACCTTGGGCAAGTCAGTCCACTTCTCTGGGCCTCAGTTATCTAATCTGAGAATCTGACAACCTGATTCCCCTATGTCTACCCCAGCACTTAGAACAGTGCTCGGCACATAGTAAGCGCTTAACAAATACCAACATTATTATTATTATTAATCTGTAAAATGGGGATTAAGACTGTGAACGGCATGTGGGACATACACTGTGTCCAACCTAATTAGCTTCTATTTAACCCCAGTGCTTAGTACGGTACCTGGCACATAGAAAGCATTTAACAGATACCATTAAACACAAATACTAGTAAAGAAAACAAATACAACAATAGGGAAACCTTCTTCCCGCTAACACCACATATCTGCCTCCTTCCTATCGTCCTGGAGAAATTGTCTCCATGAAGTCATAAAGCCAGATGAGAGAAGAGGGAGGAAACCACTTCTTACCTCATCTGCTTTGTCTTTATGAGACCTTAAACCTTACTGAAGAAAAGACCAATGTTTCTAGGTGCTTTGAGTGACCCCAGTCGCTCTGAGGCTGCCTCTGGGGAACCATCACCATTATTTAAGCCAGAGGGTACTGATGATCTAGAATTAATGATCTGTACAGCAAGCTGCACTGCAGATGGCCCCATCACACCCTACACATTCATCTGTCACACACGCTACTTCTGCCCTTTTGACCACTTGATCCAAATCCCTCCCTTGGCCTATCAGCATGGCTACAATCTTGTCAGGGTTGCATTTCAGCTCCTTGGAGAAAGTCCAAAGTTCCATTTCAAACATTGGGAAAGCCAGAACACGGCATGTTCCAGGCCTAATGCAAAACAGATGTAGAGCTCCCCCTTATCCACGTACTTCTGGCACTGGACATATGCTGTCTAAGGATACATCCTCACCACCCCATGCATTTGCGTGTGCACACACACGGGCACGTGCATACACACACACACACGTGCACACCCACCCTAAACAGTTGCTGCTTCATCAAGGCTGAAACAAGCAAATGGACTTGCCCAGTGGCAGAATCCTGGGGCTGGGCCAGGAACCATGAGGGCAAGGGGAGAAGGAGCCAGAGAATTTATGTGCACTGTGAAACTAATTAATCCCCTGCAGATTAGGTGCACAATATGGAAATCAGCTTGCTCTGTTTGAACCAGCAGCTTGGCCATTTTTTGCTAGGGGGTTGAACGCTGCTTAGAGCTGGCTCACATGGAACCCCTTCCTCCCTCCCCGCACTGTCCGCTCCCTCTGCATCTCCCTCTCTGAATGTCGTTTGACAATCATCCATAGGCTACCAAAGCCATTCCCTCAGCTTCTTGAGATCAATCCAGCTCTCTCATTGTCTGAAAAATATCTCAAAATACACGACCCTCACCACTTGAACTGAAGCCACCTAAACCTTCCCCCAACTTCCGGATCAGTGGCATCACCATCCTGCCTACTTTCGCCCACAGTCTCGTGGGGACCTTGGTCGGCTTCCTGCTGCTCAACCACCACACCCGCAACCCCGTGAGGCTCCCAAGATTTCTTACGTATCGTCTCGAGGGGCCGAACCCCGTTAACTCCCATCTTCGCTCGCTGCCACTACCTTCTCTCGAGGATTCTATCCGTCAGGACCCAGTGCCAAGCCCTCGTCCTGCAAACGGGCTGCTCCAAGCCTGATCCACTTTGCAAGCCCTCTGTGCAATCGGTCTTTGACTTTCATTTACTTATTCATTTCTCTCAGATTTGCATTTTGGAAACTTGTCCGCTGGACAATAATTAGGTTAGTTTCTACTTCTTATCTTGATGAAGGACTAAACAAAGTGCTCTGGGAAATAAGATTCTCCAGTGAGGCTGACCACAGTGCTCTGCACGTAGTAAATGCTCAAAAAATACAACTGAATGAAAAAAAAGAGTCTCTCTCAGAAAGGAAAGGCCAGAAGTCTTGCAAATCCAGGCTAAAGCTTGGTTTAAGTCTTTCCCTATTCAAAGGAGCTGCTCAGCATTTTAGAGATGAGCACTGGTCTACTAGCCCAAATCAAGGAACAACTGATAAGCATTCTTTTCAGAATGCTGATTTCACTCATTTTACCGTGGGAGAATTTTCCAAGGGCAAGTTAGATAGTTTTTAGCTGCCTTTAAGCATTTTTGAACTTACTTATGAAACAAATTTGCCATATGCTCTCCAACACATCTTTTCATTGCTATTTGGAGGGGAGGAGCATCTTTTCTTAACTATTTCTGACAATCAGCTAAATGTCCTCTACCATTATTCTCAATCATCAATGGTATTTATTGAATGCTTACTATGTGCAGAGCACTCGACTAAGCATTTTGGAGAATAAAATAAAACAGAGTTGGTAGATACATTCACTGCCCACAATGAGCTTACAGTTAAGAAGTGGAGACAGATATTAATGAATAATTTATAATGTACAACTTTAAATTTACCTTCCATTTACTTTACAACCTATCTATTTTTGGAATAGCATTCTCCACAAAAAGAGCTAGTCAGAGATATAAACTGAAGGTTTCCATGGGCAGCGTCAATTCAGATAATGGCTTTTCCAGGTTTTGGGACCTAATCCAATTCCAGACAAGTCAGTTATCCCGAAAAACAGTGTAACAAGAAGTTATTTTGTAGACCACTGAATTTCAAAGGAGAGAGGCTTCGAGGAACTTATAAAGGAATAAGTTTAAAGAGAAAGCCAAAAGCCAAGTGTCCTGATCTTCTGGTAGCATCTTACAAAAGTGGCGTGAATGTTTAATTTTCAAAGGGACAGATAGGAAATGGGTTTGGGGACTTCCAAGGCTTTGTAAGTAACAGGGCAGGGTTTCCTTCTGAGGTCAGTAGTTTTAAGATCATTATCTGCCTCCTGTAAGTAAGAGAGGAAAGGAGCTAGGGAGGAAATAAAAATCAGGATGTTAAGGGGAAATGAATTAGCCACAATTTTCAATACAATGCTGAGAGACTCTGAAGATCTATCTGATTTTAAAGTTTCCAAATGTTAAAACTTTTCAGAGTTCTCCCAATAACTAATCACTGGACAGCACTTCTTGCCAATGAATAAAAGTGATTAATGCAGCATGAACAGGACAGATATTAAAAATTATATATAATACCAATACCTCAATTTAGCATTTTGTTTCAGAACTATCAACAAGGCATTTACTAAATTTGCCCTCCGTAACTGGTGCTGACAACTACAAACAACTTTTACTTTACCTTTTTACATTTTCAGGTAGTAAGTAAAAGAGAAATATGTAGATTCATTCAATGGTATTTATTGAGTACTTACTATATGCAGAGCACTGTACTATGCCCTTGGAATGTACAATTTGGCAACAGATAGAGATAATCCCTGCCCAACAACGGGTTCACAGTCTAAATGACTGTTGCCCCTTTTAAACACTTTACTATCATGGTCATTTTGGGGTCCATACCCTATCTTTGGGTATTCTTTATGCTATTCAATGCACTAGGAAGAACCATCCATTGCATATCCAAGACGACAAAAACACAAGAGGAAGAATTATAGTAGTTATTACACACTTAATATGTGCCACGAAACTGCACTAAGCACTGGGGTAAAAGGTTAATCAGATCAGCCACAGTTCCTGTGACACATGGGGCTCATAGTCTCAGCAGGAGAGAGAAAAAGTATTGAGGAAATTGAGGCACAGAGAAATTAAATGACTTGCCCAAGGTCACAAAGCAGGCAAGTGGCAGAGCCATGTCTAAAGCCCCACGTGGGGATCTGAGTATCTTGTATCTATCCCAATGCTTAGCATATAGTAAGTAGTAAGTGCTTAACAAATGCCACATTACTATTATTATTATTATCCGATCTCCTGCCTTCCAGGCCCATGCTTTCTCTTCTAGGCCACACTACTTCTAAAGGCTTACTCCTCAATAGTTGAAGACACGTTCAGGAGACAATTATAATGTTCTTGCCATTGGGTCTTCATTTTTCTGTCGTGATGGGAGTGTGATAACAGTGAGTAAGGAGCTATAAAGCTCCTTTAGTGATGAGTACATGGCTCTTGCTTGGTAGCATTCAGCACATCTTTGGCTCTCTCCAGCTTCAGTACTGCACCCGTGGTTGCACAAGTTTCTTGGCTTTGATTCTCAAATAAGTATCCTCTCCAGTTTCTTCACAACCTCCCCCACAATAATAATCATAAAAATAATACTGGTATCATGCACTGTGCTAAGCGCTGGGGTAGATACAAGATAACCAGATCCCACATGGGGCTCACAGACTAATTCCTATTTTGCAGATGAGGGAACTAAGGCCCAGAGAAGTGTAGTGATTTGGCCAGGTCACACAGCAGCCACGAGTCTTTTGCCAGCTGCACAGTTATGGCTGCATAGAAACGAGACCTGAGCCATTTCTCTTCTTTCTCTCCCCCAGTGCTGTGGAAGGAGCCATTTCTCATCTTCCTAGGAGTTTCTAACAGGTACTCTGCTCGGTGACAGAGGGAAAACTAAAAGGCATGTCTCTGTGGACCACAAACAGAGGTTTGTGATTTGGATTTGGGAGAGCCTAATGTTTCTAGAGAATTCCCTGCCTTCACTGCTCCTGATCAGTGAACCTCCTGACAGCCTTATCCTTATGCGAAGATGTCGACTGAAAAATTGGTCAACATTCAGCCTGTGTAGTGTCTGTTTCTACTTCATAACCAAAATAAAACCTAGGCCAGATCCACTTGCAGAAAACAACCTCACAAGTGTTCCATTCTTTGGGCTATATTTTTCCATAGTATAGTCTATTTTTTCTATCACACAGTTTGGGAAGCTGCTACCTTAGGGGGCACACTATGAAATGACCTATCAGGGACATTCATTTTCCAGCAGGAACATCCTATCAAGAACATCAGGAACATCCCTTTGGGCATTGGACATTTGCGACACCCTCAAATCCCACAGCACTTGTGTACACATCCTTAAATTATGTATCGTAAGTCATTTATTTACATTCTTATTAGACTTGTTGAGGACAGGAAACGTGAGTGCATTCTACAGGATGGAACTTGGAGCCCAAGGAAGGGATCTCTACTAGGTCACAAGATTCCCTGAGGGGGTTTCCCCTGTAGACTGTAAGCTTGTTGTGGCCAGGGAACATCTGCTAACTCTGTTGTACTGTACTCACCCAAAGGCTCAGTACAGTGCTCTGCACATAATAAGCATTCAATAAATACCACTGGTTGACTGACTAGAAGATTCATTAGTACTGTCATTTAGCAAAAATATTTCTTCCAAAATTATTAAGAATTAGTTGTCCCATGTGCCCACTTTTCATTCTGAGTGGTGACGAAGTTAGGGCAGGGTTTTAAGAGGAGAAAGGGGAGAAGAGAGGAGGAAAGTGGAAAGAGAAAAGAATGGACAGAGTGGAGGAAACAGAATGGGGGAAGGGCTTTGATAAAACATACTCCCTCTCCCTGCTGCTCGGTCTAGTCCTCCACTGTTGCCATCTCCTTCCTCCCCATGTCTGAGCTCCACAGTGCGCCACACACTCCTGGGGCTCCGGGAGTCCAGAGAGGTCAAGCCATCCACTTGCCCCGGTTGTCCCCAGTCTACTCCGACACCTAGGCGGCCCTCTGAGGGGCAGGAAGGGCTACTCTTCTGGAGCCGCTGTAGGAGCAGAAGCAGCCGCAGTTCTGGCACCAGCCCAAAACTGGCCACCTGAACCGTGTGGCTAAGACAGTGGCAGCGGGGGCCGGCAACCCAGGGCAACAAAGTGGCATGGAGACGGTTCCGTCCCACTGGTTTAAACTTGCAACACAGCTATTCCGGGACCACGAGTACGGTCTCGTCTCCAGCCGACAGCCCGAGCCTGCTCGACGGACTTGGGGGTGTGGCGGAAGGGAGCCCGCTGGGGCCACATCCTAATTTGGTTCTCCCTCAGCAATACCCCCGGCCCTCTTTTTTGTGTACGTGACTTGTCCAAGGTCAGCCAGCAGGCAATTGGCAGAACCAGGATTAGAACCAGGTCCTTTGCCTTGTAGGCCTGTGCTCTTTCCACTAGACCATGCTGCTTCTCTTTCTGGTTCAAAGGGATGGAGCGGTTAGCTATGGCTCCCAGTCTTGCCCAAAGACTGGGGGTTTGGCAAATGTTAATGTTAATGTTGGTATTTGTTAAGCACTTACTAGGTGCCGAGTACTGTTCTAAGCGCTGGGGGAGATACAGGGTCATCAGGTTGTCCCACGTGGGGTTCACACACTTTTAATCCCCATTTTACAGATGAGGGAACTGAGGCACAGAGAAGTTAAGTGACATGCCCACAGTCACATAGCTGACAAGTGGCAGAGCCGGGAGTCGAACTCATGACCTCTGACTCCGAAACCCGGGCTCTTTCCACTGAGCAAATGGCTTCGTCCTCTCCGTGCCCGTGTCACAGGAGGGACACTGAGGTTGGCAACTACAAACATAGGCCTTAAAATAGAAGGAAGGAATGAAGGTTATTTTGTTAAGTGGAACATTTTCACTACCGCTTTAGAAAATTGTCTTTAAAATATCTTTATCGATCCCCATACTTTCATCTAGGAGGCAGGGCTAACATGGGTTGGGAAAACTCCAAGAAAAGAACAGGAGAGCATGGTGGATGGCTAAATAAGGCAGAAGAGCTGGAAAAATAGGCAGACAACCAGCCCATAGGTTGAATTCTGCACACTCAAACATTCAATCAATTAAGCAATTGTACTTATTGAGCACTTACTGGGTGCAGAGCACTGTACTCAGCACTTGGTACTTGGTTCCCTGCCCACAATGGGTTTAGTCTAGAGGGGGAGACAGATATTAATATAAAGAAATTATGGATATGTACATGAATGTTGAGAGAGGAGTAAATAAAAGGTGCGAATCCAAGTGCAAGGGCTAAGAGAAGGAAGAGGGTGAAAGGGAAATGGGGGCTTTGTTGGGGGCAGACCCCTTGGAGGATATATAATTTTAATAAGTCTTTGAAGGTGGGGAGCGTGGTCATCTGTCAGATATGAAGAGGGAGGACAATTCAGGGAAGAGCCAAGAGGTGGTAGAGAGATCGGAGGGAGATCGGAGGTGAGGCAGATGCCCAGGGAACACTTCATATGCACCGTCACTAGATGAATACATAGGCTAGGGAATGTAGATTTTGACCACTCTGTCGATTTTTATTGTCAATTTCGTAATATGCTTTGAACAGAGTATTAAACAGCTGATAGAAAGACCACCCAGCTCATTCAGCCCTCCTTGCTTGTAGAGGACGGTTTTAGTAGCGAGACTCTCTTTCCCTAGGCACGGGTATGGTCGATGTCCAACCAACGCCCTGAAGCCTCAGATTTGAGGCATTCCCCCATTATCCAGGGAGCCTGGAGGCGCTCTGAGCCCACGGATTAGTCTTCACGCATATGCTTTGAGCCAAACCTCCAAAATGCAAATCACAGAGAGGGAAAACTTGAAGAAAACCCAGAGTTCAGAAATTCCAACCAGCTCAAGCACACTACAGTCTCTGGGGTCTGACTCAGTCTTGAAGGAGAGGGAGAAGCCAGAAGGCAGGCGCACCGGAAATTCACACTCATAGGCTCCAGGCTTTGACACCAGAAAACGGGGCTTCTAAAATCCTCATTCATGACTCAGAAGGCTCTCCAAACCTAGCTGTTTTATCCCCCTGCTTAACAAAGATTTAAGGGTAGGTGAACATAAGGTTATTCATAAGACCTCATCAGTTCAGAAAACATGCACTGCGACTTGTATTAGCATCACCAAAAACTAAGAAACAACTGCCCTCAATAGTGGGTGTGGCTGGAGAACAACAGCCTTGTGTGTCAGGGTTTTCCACTTAAGCAGCCAAGAAATCCAGGATTATGAAAACCATCTTCCAATCGTTAATGTGAATGATCGCAGTTGGTTTCACGTGTGAGTAGATGATTATACTCATCTTTCATTAGGAGCCGAAGTCCTCATGTTTTCAACAGGATCCATTCAGAACAAACAATACACAAAAGGGTGTTCACAAAGAACCACACCCCTGCTCCCTGAACCACTTCTGATGTTTGATTTTGTCATGGTTAAAAGGAGACCCTTTTCTAAAATTAAATGACTTGCCCAAATACACTGCTGAAGGACTAAAGCACACTAAAATATGATCTGTGATTCTCCACCTTTACCTTCAGACCTATTGTTTCTCAAGACAATTATTCAATTTCAAAAACTTAGCAAAATAAAAGCCATTACCTGGAAATCGTCATAGGGAAAAAGTAACATCTCCCTTAGAGCATCATTCAAGATTTGCGTCTTCTTCTGGACAATAACATTTTCATAGTCAAGCGGCTCGATTAGCTTTGGTTTCGCCTAGGAGACATAAAGAGAAATAATATATAAAACACATTGCAAATCACTACGTTTTCTGTAGGATAATCTAGAAAGTTATGTGATGCACAGGGGACGCATTGCGGCTAAGCGGCAGCGCCCCGATCTAGAAGCCGGAAGACCCGAGTTTGAGTCTGAGCTGTGCTGATAGCCTGCCGTGTGACCGTGGGTGAGTCACTTAATTTCTCTGTACCTCAGTTTCACCATCTGTAAAATGGGGATAATAATACCTGCTCTGTCTCCCTACCTCACAGGGTTGTTGTGAGGGTAGAGTTGAATGTTATGAGGGTAGAGTTGAACTAAGGTGAGAGTACTTTAGTAATAAAAGCGCTATAGCAAACCAAGGTTTTCCAGTGCTTAACACATTGCCTGGCACATAGTAAGTGCTTAACAAATACCATAATTACTATTTTCAAAGAGGGCACGAATCTGAAAAGTAGTAAGGTTCCTTGGCATTCCAGGAACACATGCTCCTTTGATTTCTGGATCACAGAAGGTCATAAGCACTGTAAGAAAAAGGGCGATCAAAGGTCTGGATCCATCATGTATGAATAAGGTCTCCTCCAGAAGCTTCCTTTCTTACCCTGTAGTGGCCATTTCTCTAGGCATGCCGGAAATGCACTGCAAAAACCAGTGCATGTCTACAGTGTCTACCCTTACACTGCCATTTCCAAATGCTCATCATTTAAATACCATCTCCGTTCTATCCTTCCTTCATGTGTCAGCCAATGGCACTAGGGGGAAGCCTCTCCGTGCCTGGAAAATAATAATCATAATAATAATGCTTTTGTTAAGCCTTTACTATGTGCCAAGCACTGTTCTTTGCACCTAAACATGTAGACACCAGCTGACTGGTCAAAACTCTCATGGTTCTATTTCCAGGTTTGGCAGAGACCCAGACCGCTTTTAAAGCCAATTGTAACAGGCTGAATGGGAGGATGGGAGCTAACCAAGTCTGTCTCTTCTTTCCGGCATCGTGGGCTGGAGATTCAGTACCCAAGATAGATTCCGAGATGGAGACTCCCTCCATCCAATGTGTAGGACTGACCAGGAAGGTGTGAAGGCCTGGATTGCTCTTTTCTTTTTGCCTCCTCCTTCCTCCAGCCACATAATGACATTGTATCACTACACTTACATTAGAGAGTTTTATATTTCCCACCTATGGCTATATTATATCTATCACCAAAGAACCCAAACCTATATGAACCCAAACGTGCACTCTTTGATTCTCATATGACCGTATCAAAAGCAAAAATGACAGACCCTAGGAGTCCTCTTCCAGTTTTTTCACCATCTTGCTTGATTGTCCTCCAAAACATAGTGTCCAAGAGTTAGACACAAAGAGAAGAGGTGGGTCAAAGAGAAAAGGAGAGCAGAGCAGTAACTAAATTAACCTTTTTTCTCTGAATTTCAGGCTTCTTAGCTTGAAAAGATATTAGTTGCTGTATGGGCTTCCTCGGGACAAGTAATAGCTTTCAAAGAATGAGCTCATGAAGAATTAGAAAACCTATTAATATAGCACACTAGAATAAGAAACGTAGACATTTTAGGTTAGTAGATTTTTTGAGCAGTATGGTTCCATAGTTTAGTTCTTGAAACTGTTTCTGAACAATTCAGAGATGTTCATTCTTGAACATGATTAAAGTGATAATTTTCTCCTCAACCTTTCTCTTAAATGATCACAAAAGTAAAAGTATCCCTATCTCAAGGAAACTACACTGGTATCATGTAAGTTTCACAATCATACCAGGGCACTCAAGAATGTAAGGAACACACATGATCTTTGGCTGACCTGTGTCTAAAACTAAGACGTGAAACACTGAATATTTACATTGTGACCATGAAAAAAGAATAAATAGAACAACAGTTAGTAGACATCTGCTTAATGTAAAAGATATCAGCTGAGCAATTAATATAACTTTAAAAATTATATTTCAAGGGAGGTATCAGTGTTTATGAGTTGTGAACATACATACACAGACACACACACACACACAAAATGCTGTATATTAATATATAAGCATGATTATAGGTCCACCCAGGACAGTTAACCTTCTTTGGTGCTATCCGTACATTAGATGATAACCTTAAATATTTATAGGGAAAATTCAAGGACTTTGGGTGTTCAGGGATCTAAACTAGGTCCGAATATTCATATTTCATGAAGAAAACTTGGGAAGGTCATAGAAGTACATGATGAGAGTGCCTCAATCTGCCTAGCTCACAAATAGATATTCCATTGCTTCTCCAAAACCCTAAATATAGACTAAATCTAAAATGTAATATTCTGAAAATAATCAATTAGGAGAAAGCTTTTTCTGGCTGGTCAGGGACCGGAGAGGGTGATTGGTTAAATGCCATGATGCACAGTTTTCTTAAGAACAAGGAAGATGTTCATGATAAAAACAAAATAAACAAACACTAAAACTGTTTCTACAAACAGTGGACACTAGAATTTCAACAGCTAGGACTCCATAGGAGAATCAGAACAGAGAACACTGTTCCTACTATGTCACAGAATGGGTTCATTTAGCTTCATCCCAAGTGCTTCCTCTTCTCTTTTACTGCTAAAATGAATGGGCACACACTCAGATTTATGCAAGACTTTATTCACTAGACCTCAGTATGGCTCTTCATCCAACCATCTTCTCCCCCCGGCCCCACGAACAAATACAAGTCCCTGTCTGATTCCCACCTGTGTAGTCTCTCCCAGCTCTTGGTACAGTGCTCTTCACATAGTAAGCGTTCAATAAGTACTACACTTACTATTACTCTTTCCTTATTAGAGGGAACTACAGATTTTTCTGACAAAAAAGATTGCTTTATGATACTGTCTGCTCACCCCCAACCTATGAAATGTGAAATGATCCGCCACGTTTCTCAAAACCTCCCCTAGAAAGTATTCCTAGCTTAGTATTCCTAGCCTAGGGGAAAGAACGTGGGCCTGGGGGTCAGAGGACCTGAGTTCTAATCCTGGTTCCACTAGTAGTCTGCTGTGCGACCTTGAGCAAGACATTTCACTTCTCTGTGCCTCAGTTCCCTTATCAGTGTGGCCTAGGAGATGGAGTGTTGCCCTGAGAGTCAGACAGATGTAAATTCTAATCCCAGCATTTGTCTGCTGTGTGAGGCAACTTCTCTGTGCCTCAGTTACCTCATCTATAAAATGGAGATTAAGACTGCGAGCCCCATGTGGGACCTGGACTGTATCTGTCCACATTAGCTTCTATCCACCCCAGCGCTTAGTACAGCGCCTGGCAAATAGTAAGTGCTTAACAAATACCATTGAAAAACAAAAAACAAAACAGAAAACCTATTCTCTCTGATACTTAGACTGTGAGCCTTACATGGGATCTGATTATCTCATATCTACTCCAGGGCTTAGTACAGTGCTTGGCACATAGTATGAGCTTAACAAATACTGCAATTATAATTCCAATTATTATTCCTTATAAACAGCCCCACTGGTATCTTTGAGTGACAAAATCAAAGGTAGGATTCCACCCAGGGGCTGAGCATCATTGAGAGATGATCTCCTCCAACCTGAACCCCCCAGAATACAGATTAGACCCTTCTCTAGCCCCTTTCTCACCCAGGACGAGCATCATATCCAGAGTGGCACTAGCAACAGAGACCAACGTCGGACTGCCTATGACTACAGGACTCAAAGCTCTCAAAACTCATTGAGAGTTTTGAAAAGGAGGCTAGAAGAGACAAGGATGCCCCCAGGACCTGCATCTGGTCTGCTTGTAGAGCAGGGCTGATGGCTTCCCCAGAGCCGTACTTCCTCAACGGGATATACTCCTGCGAGCAGGAACACATGCTGCAAGATGGCTGACAGAGATATCAGAATGTTTCTTTAGGATTCTCCGGCAGCAGAGACCACTGTGCACTCAGTATGTCACGAATTGATGCCGTCGGGAAGGGCCGGGGAATTGCCATTGAAGCAGCGTGGTTTGGTGGCAACAGCCTGGGCGGGAGTCAGAGGTCATGAGTTCTAATCCCGTTTCCACCACTTGTCAGCTGTGTGACTTTGGGCAAGTCACTTAACTTCTCTGTGCCTCAGTTACCTCATCTGTAAAATGGGGATTAAGACTGTGAGCCCCACATGGGACAAACTGATAACCTTGTATCTATCTCAGCGCTTAGAACAGTGCTTGGCATATAGTAAACGCTTAACAAATACCATTATCATCGACATCACTATCACTGACAGTGGCTGAAATTAGGGCTGGGGGCTGTTTTTGTTTTTTGAAAGAAACTGAAAGGAAGAGAGAAGGAGTGTTGCCTAGTGCATACAGCAAGGGCCTGGGAGTCAAAAGGACATGGGTTCTAATCCTGGCTCTGCCACTTGTCTACTGTGTTGCCTTGGGCAAGTCACTTTACTTCTCTGTGCCTCAGTTACCTCATCTGTAAAATGAGGATTAAATTCCTGCTCTTCTTCCAACTAGAACTGTAAGCCCCATGTGGGGCAGGGGTTGATGTGATTCTCTTGTATCTAACCTAACACTTAGTACAGTGCTTGATTCAAACTAGGCACTTAAATTCCACAAGTATTAAATTATATTAGAAAAAATTTTCAAACTTCAGAATGTCCAAAGAACATGGGCCTTAGCAAAAAAAACCAAACAAAACAAAAAAAACCCAACCATACACTCCTCATCAGCAAAGCTAGTCAAAGTTGGGCTTGACAATGTGAGTTATAAAAATCAAAGATGATGCCAAATAATGTTCGATATTTATATAACACTTTACAAATACATAGGGAATTTTACAAGACTCTTGGGAGAGAATTAAGTGTAATACACAAGCTTAAGATGACGATGAAAATAAGTCCAAGAGAGAATGAAGACTGAAGCCAGGAACTCTTGGCTCTAACTCCCTGCTCTCTCATGGGGAGCACTTTTTAAAAGATAAACCCTCCCTTACTCATTCACATTTCTGAGTTCGCCGGGGAAAGAGCTGCCTAATTCATCTGTTTAATTTCATTTTTGAAGGCTTATGCTTGGCTTCTTCCTCCCTCATTTGATTAAAACCGGGTTATATAATTTCCAACTGGACAATGACTGCCCAAAGTAATGTTTGGTGAATTCACTTTTTCCAGATAAATATGGATTTGCTATAGCTGAATATATATTTCTAAACAGGTGCCTTTGGAATGTTTACTAATGGGATATACACTGGAACAGACTCTAGATAGACTCCGCTTTCAAAAACCATTTGTTTCACTTAAATGAAAAAAAAAATGCAAAAAGGCAGGAAGCTATGGAGCACGTTTCGGTGACTGCCGCCTGGGGTTTCTGGGCTTAGATTGGCTCACTGGATCATCCCTGCTCCGTAGGAGCTTTCGATCTTAAGGCATGCAGCAGTGACAGGGAAGTACCCAAGGAAGTTCAAACAAAAGACAAAACCTACAGGAAATTGTACCTCAAATGAAGAAAACAAAGTCATTCGAAGGCCAAACCCTAAAATAAAGAACCAGACGGATATTTACTTGACACAGAATGGACGGAGTTGAATATGGGCATTTTTGTCTGGTATGTGTTAAGCACTTTATATGTGCCAGGCACTGTACTAAACACTAGCCTAACACAAGTTAATGAGGTTGGACACAGTCAAGATCCACATGGGGCTCACAGTCTTAATCCCCATTTTACAGATGAGGTAACTGAGGCACAGAGAAGTTAAGTGACTTGACCATGATCATATGGCAGAGAAATTGTCCCTGTAGACATTACATCTAAAATTTGCAATTAGGCAAAATCAACCTCTGCTTAAAAAGTATAGAATCTCTGTCACTCCATCTCCTTCCTCAGGGTAGAAGCTAAGATGGCCATTGATCCATTTTAGAACAGTCAGTCCAGAAGATCCAGGCTGAACAGGACCCTGACTGTCTTTCCTTGGGGTATTTTTATTTTAAGCACTGTTGGCTGCTCCCATTCAGTGCTGTGGCTCAAAGGCAGTGTCCCCCATGTAGAAAAGAACCCAATGGCTTTAGAGCGTCAGAAGTGGGTCAGCCACATGTTCAGCCACTCTATGAGTTTCCGCAAACTTTCCATGTGCCTCTTTATCACGACCCCTGTGGAACCTAAGTAATGTAGTTTAAGAAACATAGTGTACATTTATGGCTTCTACTATGTGCTGTGTAGCCCATAAACACTTTGATAATCACCCCAGCCACACAGTACCTATCTAAATACTTTTATATTTGGTTTCCCCTATTGATAAGCACTTAGTAAATTGCTTTGCCACAGTAAGAGCTTAATAAATATGGTTCAATGAATGAATGAATAATCTATCCCCTGAAGACTGTAAGCTCCTTGTGGGAACTTACAGAAATCTTGTCAACCATCTCGTTGTACTATTTTCCCAAGCACTTAGTACACAGCTTTGCACACAGTAAACACTCCATTTTTATTAATGGTATTTGTTAAGCATTTACAATGTGCCAGGCACTATACTAAGGGCTGGGGTAGAAACAAGTTAATCAGGGTGGACACAGTCCCTGTCCCACATGGGGATCACACTCTTAACCCCCATTTCACAGATGAGGAAACTGAAGCCCGGAGAAGTGAAGTGACTTGTCAAAGGTCACACAGCAGACAAGTGGCGGAGCTGAGATTAGAACCCAGGTCTTTCTGTTTCCCAGTGGTGTGCTTTATCCACAAGACCATGCTCCTTCTCAATAAATCCCACTGGTTGATTCTGGATCAACAAAAGGGTGTGTCTGGTAATCCTGAGTGCCCTCCAGGTCCACCTTAGTGGAGGAAAGGGAGCGGGAGGCTGGTGTCCAGCACCAGCCCACAGTAGGCAGGGAGGGGAACACACTGAAGCCGGAGCTACTGGGAAGGAACATGGAGCCAAAGTCCAGGCTGCTGCCTTTGCTGGCCTAGTACAAAGAGCCCGGGCCTGGGAGTCAGAAAGACCTGGGCTCTAATCCAGGCTCTGCCACGTGTCTGCTGTGTGACCTTGGGTAAATCACTTAACTTCTCTGTGCCTCAATTATCTCATCTGTAAAATGCTGATTGAGACTGTGAGCCCCATGTGGGAGGTGGACTGTGTCCAACCTGATTAGCTTGAATCTACCCCACTACTTAACAGTGCTTGACACAGAGTAAGTCCTTAAATACCATTCCTTATTATTAAAAATGTTGGTATTTGTTAAGCGCTTACTATGTGCCGAGCACTGTTCTAAGCGCTGGGGTAGACACAGGGGAATCAGGTTGTCCCACGTGGGGCTCACAGTCTTAATCCCCATTTTACAGATGAGGTAACTGAGGCACCGAGAAGTTAAGTGACTTGCCCAAAGTCACACAGCTGACAAGTGGCTGAGCTGGGATTCGAACCCATGACCTCTGACTCCAAAGCCCGTGCTCTTTCCACTGAGCCACCTCTGTCCCTCCCTGCAGCCACCATACCAAGCCCCAGCCTCCAGAGGTAGGCTCAGACCACAACCTGAGGTCCAAAGGATTTTTAATCTTCCAAAATCCCAATCCACCATTTAGCTTGGTTCGATGGATCTTGGATTTTGATCCCTTCTCAAAGCAACAATCTCTGCCGAAACAGTGAACAGAACTAAAGAGATGCCGGTGAAAAGGGCTATCACATCCATTGGAAAATCTAAGATATCAATAGATAGTAAGTATTCTTTCTGCTATTTAAGTGTTAGTGTTAAGCTTTTCCAAACCACAAAAAGACAACTGTTTGCCACAGAGTCAGCTGGGCAGTGTTGGGATTCTGTGGAGAATGCTAATGAAGACAGGGAGACAAGATAGGGCTGTGGAAGTATTACTGCATGCCTTGTGCCCAGAGAGTCACGTGAAGAAGAAAGTCGACTGGAACAATTCTCCTCATAAACACTGGACCCGAAGTGTCCTCTTGATGGTGTTGAATGAAGGGTGGGAGAAGGAGAGTGAGAGAGAGAAATGGGGCTTGGAGGGGGTTGGGTAGGGAGAAGAAAGAGAGAAAGTAAAGCATGTGCACATGCAGAGAGAGAGAGCTAGTGAACAAATACAATGCTACGCTCATGACCACCTGAAAACATAGAGCATGGAGTTCAAATTCTGCCCATCGCTTTGAGTAAATGTGAAAGGTTAACATCAGATGCCATCAACAAAATTGTAAAATTCATTCTGTTTCTGGTTTAGCCTCGGCTATTTCATTTCCACTTCCTTCTCCCCACTTTTTTTTTTCCTCTTGAGTACCATGACCTAAAAGTCTCTGCACAAATGTGTATATAAATTCAGTTATTTTTAGAAAGTCTCAGGCAAGAATGCCAAGAAAGAAATGAGAAGGCTTGGAAAAAAAAGGCATTAGGGGCTTGCAAAGAAGTTAATTTCTTTTATGCTATTACTCTGAAAAAGAACTCAGTGGAACAGCCACAGTTCGAAACTCGTATTCCCCAAAAATAACTGGAGCACACTCAATGCTCAGGCATATGCTTGCCCTGAAAACAAAATGTGCAGACCTCTATACGGTGAAGTGGCAACACACCTGCTTTAAATGTATGCACACTTAGAGCCAAAAGGAAATTCCCACCACACTAAAATTCCAGCATTTTGGAGAAGCATCAACCTGATTACTCTCTTTCCATTGCTCATCTAACAGCAATGGCTGAAAGGAATTGGAACTACACTATCTCTGTATGCACATAAGGTTAATGGAGAGAAAAAACAATGTTCGGAATTCACTGCACCAAATGGCATATCACTACACAACTAAACCTTCCTGGGGGCAGGATGAGAAGTCAAGGTCCTTAACGAAAAATATTCTTCCTTTGGGTATTGCTTCATACAATAAAAAACGGGCATCTTTTCACTATTCTAATATGCAACGGTGGCTGTCAGCAGGAATTCACAATTCTTTTCATCTTACAGTTTTACTTTTTTTCCTCAATATGGAGAGGTGGCATGATCTAGGATAAAGTGCATATGGGTGTGCTCTGCACACAGTAAGTGCTCAATAAGTACCACTGACTGATTGATTGGGAGTTATGAGATCCAAGTTCTAGTCCCAGCTCTGCCACTAGACTACTTACCGTGTTACCCTGGCCAAGTCCTTCACTCTTCTGTGCCAGTTTCCCCAAGTGTAAAATGGGGATATGATACCTATTCTCCCTGCCTTTTAGACTGTGAGCCCCATCTTGGGCAGGGATTGAGACTGAAGTGATTACATTTGACCTATTCAAACAGTTAACACACTGTCTCGTCACATAATAAGCACTTAGTGGCACAGAAATTATTAATGGTTCACTAACAAAATCAACAGTAGAGATATCTAATGAGCACAGATAGCTGTAGACTGGAAACTCTTGTGGATTCTCTTCCTTCTCTGAGAGAACCTCTACCTGTCTGTGTGCAAGTCACAGACCCTGATTTGTTTCCAGAAAGCATGTGTTAAGAACTAATGCATGTTCTGTCCAGCCAGGATTGCTCTGTATGGGTTTTGGTGCCGTATAACAACATCCTACCTCTGGCATGGAATGCCCCCCCCATATCAGACAGATAATGCCCTCCCCGACTTTAAAGCCTTATTGAAGGCACAACTCCTCCAAGAGGCCTTCCCTGACTAAGCTCTCCTCTTCTCCCATTCCCTTCTGCATCACCCAGACTTGCTCCCTTCATTAATCCTTCCTCCCAACCCCACAGCACATACGTATGTATCTGCAATTTATTTATTGATTGATTTATGTATATTGCCTGTCTCCCCCTCTAGACTGTGAGCTCATTGTGGGCAGGAATGTGTCTGTTGTGTACTTTACTCTCCCAAGTGCTTGGTACAATGCTTTGCACACAGTAAGCCCTCGATAAATGTGACTGACTGAATATGCGTGTTCTCCCTGCAGACCTTATCTGTCAGAGCAAACTATCACCTGAATCTCCCCAGTGAAGGTCTGTCTTGTTCTCCTGAATTGTATTTTTCAAGAGATATAAAACTGTCGTCAGTCCCAGTAAAAACTGGGCCAAATCACCCTAGGCTTGGATGACCAAATCCCTGCCCAGAATCTCCCCAGGAGTCAGTCTGGCTCTTCATATGGACTGACCATGTGGGTCTTGTTTGGTTACATTATTTTCCAACTAACTAATATGGTGGCCAGCAGCAGAGAAATTTACTGGGCACAAATAGCCAGAGACTGTAAACGCTTGTGGGCAGGGATCGTGTCTACCAACTCTGTTGTCCTTCCCTGTGTTTATAATACAGTACTCTGTACACAGTAAATGCCTGATCAAACCATTGATTGACTTTATTTCCATGGGGTAGTCGGAGCTGGCAAAGTTTGGAGGAGTTTGGGCAAACGTCCCTTGAGAAGAGCGCTCAAATATTCTTCATTTGCAGTGGCTGCCGCTCTTTCCTCTCCAATTCCCTCAATTAATACCAGACTTAACAGGCTCAATAATGCTTTGTAAATAAAGCATTTTGGGGAAATACTGGTCCAGGATCAGTGTGGTGTGATCAAGGACCAATATACCCGAAGATGCTTTACAAGAATTTCTCGTTCTAATGCTCTTCTCTGAGCACTGTTCCACTGGAGGGCTACAGAATTTTAACACCAGTGGCCCTTTCAGAACTTTTGCATTTCATTATAGCGGGCCTTCATTGTTATGCATGCGTTGAGAATAGCTTGTGATGGGCATACATTAACCAGCTGTGCACCTGCCAGGCACCAACATACCCAGCTGTTGTGTTATGAGTTGAAGTTATCCCCTCAGCTAGTAGTAGTAGATGTCCTTGGTTTGGAAGATGATGCTATGGATGAGGAGAACTCCAGCCAGATCACAGCTCTCCCTCATATCCAAAGCCTTCCTAATCAGTCGTATTTATTGAGCCCTTACCGTGTGCAGAGCACTATACTAAGCACTTGAGAGAGCACCACATAGAGTTGGCAGACATGTTTCTTGCCCACAGCTAGCTTACAGTCTAGAGGAGAGAGACATTAATATAAATAAATTACGGATATGTACACAAGTGCTGTGAGGCTGAGGTGAATACAGGTTGCAAATCCAAGCTTAAGGGTGATGCCGAAGGGAGTGTGAGAAGAGGAAATTGAGGGCTCAGTCGGGGAAGGCCTTTTGGAGGAGATGTGCTTTTAATAAGGTCACGAAGGTGCAGAGAGTGGTTGTCTGTCTGTCGGATATGGAGAAGGAGGCCATTCCAGGCCAGAGGCAGGAAGTGGGCGAGAGGTTGGTGGTGAGACAGACAAGATCAAGATACAGTGAGTAAAATCCCACCTCTTCTGGGCACACTGCGATCGCCTCACCCCAACTCTATCCATACATTGCATCCCATCCTTGGCATTCACATACCTATGTGGATTTTCATTTGTATATTTATTTGCATATTCAAATATTTATTCAACTATTTCCTCCTGATATGTTTATACTATCTACTGATACATCCTTGTTATTCTTCCATTGCTCCCTATTTGTAAATAACTCCTTTGTTTGTCTCCCTTGATAGATTGTAATCTTCTAGAGGGTAGTAATCATGTGTCTGCTTCTGTTTTACTCTCCCAATTGCTTAGTACATTGATTTGAACTTGGAAGATACTCAATAAATAGCACCGATGATAATGTTCTGATGTTTACGGACTCAGATGAATATCAAATCATCTTTTGACACTGACAATGATTTTATATACACGAATAATAATAATAATAATGATAGTGGTATATTAGGTGCTGGGGTAGACACAAGACAACCTTGTTGAACACATCGTGGCTCAGTGGAAAGAGCATGGGCTTTGGAGTCAGGGCTCATGAGTTCGAATCCCAGCTCTGCCACTTGTCGGCTGTGTGACTGTGGGCAAGTCACTTAACTTCTCTGTGCCTCAGTTCCCTCATCTGTAAAATGGGGATTAAGACTGTGAGCCCCACGTGGGACAACCTGATTCCCCTATGTCTACCCCAGTGCTTAGAACAGTGCTCGGCACATAGTAAGCGCTTAACAAATACCAACATTATTATGTCCCTGTTCCACATGGGTTCACAGTCTAAGTTGGAGGGAGAACAGATATCGAACCCCCAAACTGAGGTACAGACAAGTTAAGTGATTCACAAAAGGTCATATAGCAGGCAAGTAGCAGAGCCAGTATTAGAACGCTGGTCCTCTGACTCCCAGGCCCATGCTTTTACCACTAGGCCACACTGCTTCTTCCCATAATTATGCATATAAATGTGCATTTCTTAAAAAATCAATAATCTTGAATTATTGGTACATATTTTCATAATTACTTAATCCCATAAATTAATGGTGGCAATTATATTTGCAGTTTAAGTCACTATTTAAAAATCTATATGCTATTTTCGATTTGGGGGATCATGGGAATGAATTAATGCACTTCATATTTTCCCTAAGGGAAACTATATCTCTTTTAGCTCTTTCACAATCTATTTTCCTGTAACCAATTAAGAGTGCTAACAAGGATTTTTCCAGACTGCACATTTTTAAATTTTACCTACAATTAGTCTTAAAATGTTTCTTTGTTCTTCTTAGGTGACTCCCTTAGATCACTGGAAAGAAAATTCCCTTTTTGATAACTTCGAGTCCAACATTCCAATCATATAATTTAGTCAACTTGTTGGTGCTTGACCATCCCCACTCTATCAAGCAAAGAGCCTGCCTGCAGGAGATGCTCATATTAGTGGATCTGCCCCATTCAAGTCAAAAACCAATATAAATTGATAATAATTGTTTTTGTTAAGCCCTTATTATATGCAAGCACTGTATTCAGGACTGGGATAGATACAAGATAATCAGGTAGAGTAGAGCCCGTCTCACACGTGGCTCACAGTCTAAGCAGGAAGAAGAACGGGTAATTAAATCCCTATTTTACAGATGAGGAGACTAAGGAACAGAGAAGTGAAGTGACTTGTCCAAGGTCACATAGCAGGCCAGTGGTTAGAATCCAAGTTCTCTGACTCCCAGGCCCGGGCTCTTTCCATGAGGGCAAGCTACTTCCAAGGGTACCGTGGCCTGGCTCCAATCAGCAAAGCGGGGATGAAAGCTGCCTGATAAATTGCAAAATGACATTTGGCTCTCTCAATTCCCAGACTCCTCTTCTACAGTTGCCTGAATGCTATGCTTGCATGGCTGAAGTGGTGTTGAATTTCTCCATCCCTCTGATTCTCTCCCCACCCCCACAGCACTTGCAGAATTATCATACTTTACTTTTTCCCCTACCTGTAATTTATTTCAATGTTTGTCTCCCCCTGAAGACTGTGAGCTCCTCTGAGCTGGGATCACATCTACCAACTCCACTGTACTGTATGTGGAGTGCTCTCTCTGCACACAGTAAGCGCTCAGTAAATACTGTTGATTGATTTATTCAATAGTGTCAGCTTCCCAAAGAGTTACGAGAAATATATTCCATGTATTCCGATATCTCGCCACAAATCGGTATTTGTAGAAGCTGGAATTTGCACAAAAGTAGTATTTTTTGGAACTTCCTTAGTACATCTGGATAATAAGAAGCAGTCCCATTTTCCCATAGCCCTATGAAAAACCCTCAATTCTTTGGGGATCTGTGTCCTAAATGAATACACTCACCAGTATCAGACTGTCAAAACATAATATTTAAGTTTACAACCTCTTGAGTTTTAACTCAAAATTAACGGATTGACACCTGTTAGGTTATTTAATTATATTCTGAGTGGGAGTTTACTGGTCAGATGTAGTAATACAAAAAGAAACCTGATCTTGGGTAATGAAGTGATAAATCTACTAAATTTCCCTCCCATGTTGGGTGTGGGGGTGTAGGTTAGGATTAATTCTCTAAGTGAGAAAGCTCAATTATCGTTAACATGTATTTGAATGTCATTATTATGTAAGAGGTCCTAGGAACCTATAAATCAGAGAGCTCTGTTTAAGGCTCATTAGACAAAATTACAGACCAAGCAGAAATGGATTCCAAATTTCACTGAGAATCAAAGGTGCTCCTGATGGTAAGGAAAGCGATATGAAGCGGTATATTGGTTCAGCTATTTTTCTGATTTTGGCCAACAGTGAAATTGTGCTTCTCGGGGCTCTAAATCCAAACCGAGATTGAGGGAGAAGCTCCTCTGTAAGCGAAAAGGGCAGAACAGGAGGATTCTTGCAATGTCCTTTCAACTGACGGAAAGCAAGTTTTTGCCTCTGTAGTTTAGCTCTGTAGGTAGTAGATCTAGCTCTTCAATGTTGGTAAAACGAGCATGTAAGAATGTTAAGTTAGGTACAGTGAGGTCGGATATGTATAGAAAAGTTAAGGACAATCTGGAACGAAGAAGTTCATCCAGAAATTGCATTGAAAAAAATCCACCACTTCTTTCTACACTCCTTAAATGTCAATGAGAAAAAAACAAAAACCCAGCAGATTCCAACGTCCATTACAAAGCATATAAATAGTAATTAAGTACCTATACAATACATAGCATAGTCGCTATCCACAGTAAGTGCTCAATAAATATGAATGAATGAATGAATGAATGAATAGATGATTTAGAGACCTCTGTGGCCTCCCTTGGGCATTGCCTCCTTGGGCCACCTGCTACGCAGGCCACAAGCCCTTACAAGTGCTACGCTAGCCAGGGTGTAAGCTCAGGTCTCTGTGTACTAGGTAATAATAGTAATTATGGTATTTGTTAAGCGCTTCCTATGTGCCAGGCACTGTTCTAAGTGCTGGGATAGATACAAGGTAATGAGGTTGGACACAGTCCCTGTCCCACGTGGGACTCGCAGTCTCAATCGCCATTTTACAGATGAGGTAACTGAGGCACATAGAAGTGAAGTGATTTGCCCAAGTTCACACAGCAGACAAGTGGCGGAGCTGGGATTAGAATCCATGACCTTCTGACTCCCAGGCCCATGCTCTATCCCCCATGCCATGCTGCCCATAATGCACAGGGATAACCAAATATGCATGAAGCACTGCATGTATGCGCATCTCCATTGCTGCTCCCTCTCCTCAGCATTGAGAATGGCCCCACGACCCCTAAGGAAAGAGAGAAGCAATGTGGCCTAGTGGAAAGAGCATGTGCCTGGTAGTCACAGCATGTGGGCTCTAATTCCAGCTCCGCCACTTGGCTGCAGGGTGACCTTGGGCAAGTCGCTTCACTGGGCCCCAATTTCCTCATTTGAAAATGGGGACTTGATACTCATTCAATAGTATTTATTGAGCGCTTACTATGTGCAGAGCACTGTACTAAGCGTTTGAAATGAACAAGTCGGCAACAGATAGAGACAGTCCCTGCCGTTTGATGGGCTTACAGTCTAATTAGGGGAGACAGGCAGACGAGAACAATGGCAATAGAGTCAAGGGGAAGAACATCTCATAAAAACAATGGCAACTAAACAGAATCAGGGTGATGTACATCTCACTAAACAAAATAAACAAAATAAATAGGGTGATAAAGATATATACAGTCGAGCGGACGAGTACAGTGCTGAGGGGGTGGGATACCTGATCTCCCTCTTAGACTGTGAGCTTCATGAGGGGCAGGGATTGTATCCAACCTGATTATCTTGTATCCATCCCAGTGCTTTGTACAGGTCTGGCACAAAGTAAGCACTTACCAAACACCACAATTATTATTAGAAATCAGTATCCAATATATACATCAATATGATCCCATACTTTCAAGCTTGCATGACTCAACCCAGGCCAGAGCATTTCGGTCTAAGAAGAACCCTAGATGAGAAGCTCATTGTGGGCAGGGAACGTCTACCAACTCTTAGTATTATACTCTCCCAAGTGCTTAGGACAGTGCTTAATAATTACCATGGATGATGATAACTCCAATTCCACAGTAGGGGCAGCTAATGTGTGGTTTCTAAGCCAAACTCAACAGAAGCAGGGTCCAGACACATAGTAGCTTGTATCCCAGCACTAGATCAGTGGCTGGCACTTCATAAAACTTCTTAGTACCATAAATAAAATTTTTTAAAAAAAGAGTAGGTCAGCAAATCATTCTGTGAGCAACAGTCAGAGGCTGAGGAGGAGTCCCTTCTAGACTGTGAGCCCGTTGTGGGCCGGGATTGCCTCTCTTTGTTGCTGAACTGTACTTTTCAAGCGCTTAGTACAGTGCTCCGCACACAGTAAGCACTCAATAAATACGAATGAATGAATGAATGAAAAAGAAGGAGATGTTCTCTAAGGATTTCTACGCCTTAAAATAAATATTTTTAAAGGGGGCATCAATTTTTTTCCCCGCACTATAATCCATTCCTTTCCCCTAGCTTCTATGGAGGACTCATGGTTTCCTTCCCAAGATGAAGTACCCTTCAATATTCCAGCCAAACTACTCCAAATTCCAAGAGAAAGAGGAGGAAAACATCGGGGAGCAGGATATTTCCAGCACTAAAATGGTGATGCCAAATTATAGTTTCCAGCTCTTTATGTTCCAGCAAAGCAGAGACAACAACATCTTCAAACCTGTGAAGTTCCATCTGTTCAGTCTCCTGAGAGTCCTTTCTTGCTACTTATGCCTAGTGCTTCCAGCCAGCTAACTTCAAACCCTGCTGCCAACTTACTTCAGTTTGTACTATTTCCAGACTCTCCATTTCACCTCTCCCTTTTGCTACTGCATCCATCAACCAAGAGTTAAATTTGAGAACCTAAACTAATTTTCAAGCTCTTACAATGAATGCAGAAGCCAAATTATATGCCAAGAGTCATCTAGGCCCAGTGAAGTAACTCAGGAAGGGAAACCTGAAGCCGAAATTGAAAACCTGAATCTCTTTGTGAATCCAGCTGGTTACTTCATCTTCCTTTACTTATAGCTCCTCCTCTTTAAAAATGGGACTACATTAAAATCTTAGGGAGCCTTTCGGTGCTATTCTTAGAAAATGCTGTGCCTTTAGGAAACACTGCCTTCTGGAGCATTATAAGGAATTTGATTTTTAAAACACTAAGATTTTCATTAAAAACTGTTTAATAAATTTTCCACTCCTTTCATATTACAGGCTTCAGGTAGCTATTCTCAGAAGTTACAGCCTTTACCTAGATTATTACTGACAATTCCGTTTCCTTAATGAGATTTATGTTTTGTCTTTTTCATCCCGCATCTGTGCCCACCGTCTTGCTGATTTTTGTTTACTCCTTTCAAAATGGAATTTTAGATTAAAGTAACTGCTGAGTGCTTATTTTTTTCATTGGCATCATCACTCATTTTTCATGCACATGTTATTTTCAAAATTGGACCAAAAATATTGCCATAAAGGGCAAAAATTTAAAACTTCCTGAAAACCCAGGAGAAAAGAGAAAGACAACCTTTCAGAGTCACACATACCCGGACTACTGAGGGGTTGATTCAGCTGTACAGTGACCAGATTTTCTGGCGCTCGAAGTGGTACGGTGGGTAGGGCTTCTATAAGAAAGGGCTTTAAAGGGGAAGGGGCTGCGGATCTCGGTTTAAGGGAGTAAGAGAAAGAGACCAAGAAAATGGGGGTGGAGGGGCAGAAAGAGAGGAGGAAGGAAAATAAAGCTAGACAAAACAAATTAATCAATCGTATTTACTGACTGCTTACTACACTAAATTTGCTGTGGGCACGGGATGTGACTATCAACTCTGCTATACTGTGCTCTCCCAAGTGTTTAGTTCAGTGCTCTGCACATGGTAACCATTCAATAAATATGACTGATCGATTGAGAATTCAAGAGTAAGAAGACTAGGTTCCTGCCCTCAGGGAGCTTACAGTCTAGGAAGAAAAAGAGAGTCAAACAAACCTTCAAACACACATCCTACCATCCATCCATCTCTCTCATTCATTCAATAGTATTTATTGAGCACTTACTATGTGCAGAGCACTGTACTAAGCGCTTGGAATGAACAAGTCGGCAACAGATAGAGACAGTCCCTGCCGTTTGACAGGCTTACAGTCTAATTGGGGGAGACGGACAGACAAGAACAATGGCAATAGAGTTGAGGGGAAGAACATCTCATAAAAACAATGGCAACTAAATAGAATCAAGGCGATGTACATTTCATTAACAAAATAAATAGGGTAATGAAAATATATACAGTTGAGCGGATGAGTACAGAGCTGAGGAGATGGGAAGGGAGAGGGGGAGGAGCAGAGGGAAAAGGGGGAAAAGAGGGTTTAGCTGCAGAGAGGTGAAGCCCCCTCATCCTCCCACCCAGGTCTCCGCTACTGCTGTCTCTCTGCCTCTCCCGGCTCTGCACTTCCAACCCTGCCTGCCTGTGACTGATGCTGAGGTCTATTCCCCGGGTGGGGGGATATTTGATGCTTTCCCTCCAGGAAAGATTTCCCCCAGCGATCCACCCCGGCAATGGAGAAGAGAAGCAGCAAAAGCCACCAGAACAGGAACAGAATCAGGGCCGGTGGCTTAGGTGGCTCGGAGAGGGCTCCCAGCCTTACTCTGTCTCTCCATGCTCCTTGTCATCACGTCTCCAAAGACCGCGGGAGCGATAGTGGCCACAGCCAGGGCAGTGCACCCTTCGCGGCTACTCCTCGGCCACCCGCTGCCGATCCCAACTCCTCCCTGCCTCCCGGCCTCTTGACAAAGTGCCAGAGGAGGAGCTACTGCAACGAACAAACATGTTGGATCTATAGGACACATGGGATATTTTTGGTGGGTGCCAGCCAACCTGGAAGGGAGGGAATCTGAGAGCCTGGGGAGATGGAAAAAGGTAGCCTCAAGAGGCAAAAAGTAGGAGGTGGCAGATAATGGCAGAGAGAGGAGGAGCAACCGCTCAGGTCTAGGGCACCTCTGCTCAAATACTTGGGTATGTCAGCAAATATTTAACTTAATGTTCTCTAATTGATTTAGTTAACCTCATTTTTTTTGAGACTCAATGCTGAAAGCAACATCATAAACAATTAATTGCCCTTTAAGAGACAGACCACTGTCCTGTTTCATAAGTTACTCAGCAAAAACATGATAGCCATTGGGTTTAAGCTACTGTTAAGCACAACAGCTTGAAGGACTTTTAGGGGAAGCAGCGTGGCTCAGTGGAAAAAGCTTGGGCTTCGGAGTCAGAAGTCATGGGTTCGACTACCGGCTCTGCCACTTGTCAGCTGTGTGACTGTGGGCAAGTCACTTAACTTCTCTGTGCCTCACTTACTTCATCTGTAAAATGGGGATTAACTGTGAGTCTCACGTGGGACAACCTGATGACCCTGTATCTCCCCCAGCGCTTAGAACAGTGCTCTGCACATAGTAAGCACTTAACAAATACCAACATTATTATTATTATTATAGTCTGATTAGTTCACTCTTGACCCCCTGAGAGGAAAAGGCACGGTTAACAAGTACTTATATTCTGGCTACTGATGTTCCATAATCCCAACAGTACCTACAGACTGCAGGACTCCGGCAGTAAGTCCAAGCTCTTTTCAAGATGTTAAATAAAACAATGGCAGTCAGTAGCCCACAGGAATGTGCTATTGAGCATTAACAGACCAATCCGGAAGTTGACCCCCCAATGATGGAATCCCAAGTCTTCTGCCCCCAAGGCGGAAGCGTGACCTTGGTGTGTACCTTGTGGTGGATCACCCATCACCCACAGAGGAGCTTTTCAATACATTTGGAGTAGAGCCCAGAATTGAGATGGAAATATCTCACCCTCCACTTCCGCCTCTTAGATGGATCACCTAGCTGCAACTGGTCTATACAGGCTCCGGACTGGCTCCAAAATTCTCCCCAGGAAATCCCAGTGTGAGAGCAGGAAGCAACTGGGGGAGAGGGGGAGAAGATCTCCGAGCCTCTCCTCGCCAACACCAAACTCCGGACGAGCAAGCGGCTCCCGGAAGCCAGACACGACCCACACAGTACACCCCAACCCATGCTCCCATCAAGAATTTCCCAGTGTCCTGCTGAGCCAGCTCGGTCCAGAATCACACACATCATTTTCCAACATACACCCCTCTTGGCACTCCACCTTTCTAATCCTTTCGCCTGAAATACACATGAGGTGGTACTGTGAAGAGAAGTTCAAAAGGAAATTTCCAATGAAGGTTTTCTCATTAAAAACGCTAAGCAAGGCTAAAAACTGGTTCGAAAAACAAAAGAGCAAAACTTTAAAATTAAATATTGTCATTCAATAGTATTTATTGAATGCTTAATGGATGCAAAGCACCGTACAAAATGCTAGGAAAAGTACAGTAAAATAGAGTTAATAGACACATCCCCATAAACCTTGCCTATCTTTGACATCTGCCAGCATAGAAAAGTGTGGTGGGAAAGCAGGGAAATTAATTTAGTGCCTACAAAAACCCAGCAGAAATATAATCCACTGGGAATTTCAGTTTTACATCCACATCAGTTAAGGTGAATTACACCTTGGATGGGCAAATGTTTCTCGACATCTGGGGCCACCACTGTCAAAATATTTGCTTTGAAATTATTCACAAGGGAACAGAAACCTCAGAATTTCCTCCTAGAAATCACAAGTTCCGACAACAGAGGTTTGCCCCGGCTAAAAAGTAGCCATTCACGTCAGTTCCATTGAGAGATGAGCTATTGTATGAGCAGAAGAGCATAAAATAGCCAGTCATTCGCTCCAGAATTCTCAGCACAGCAAAGCTGGACTCTGATTTATGAGGATAAGAAAAAAAAACCCAAAAACCTGCATAGAAAATGGATCAGGGTATCGTATGGCTTCTGCCATAAAACATAGACATTTCTAAGAAAATAGAATATTGTACAATCTAACGTCATCAGAGAGGAGAGATTTGCTTGTGACTCAATTACAGTTGCCTGGTAAAAGAAGACTTAGGTTCAGGTAATTAGCCACATATATACCTTAACTGTCCATTCATTCGATCATATTTATGGAGAGCTTACTGTGTGCAAAGCACTGTACCAAGTGTTTGTAATGCAAAAAGTGCATCAGTGTGCCTTACCAATCCAACAGCTGTAAAGCGACCAATTTCTGATCACTCAGGGAAATGGAAAACTACTTGTGCAACAGTTCTTTCAGTTAAAATGTGAAAAGCTTAATTGTTTTCACTGAGGCGTGTTGTTGGATTTTTGCTTAGAAAACACGATGCCTTTATTGTCCCAAAGACATTCCAACAGAAGGGGCACAGCCTACTCATTGATAACACCACCATGGCCATTTTTCCACATTCCTCCTTCAGAAACCCCACAAACGTGTTTTAAGTTTTTCTTGCTGAAAATGCCTGAACTCATCCAATCAACAGAAATCTTCACTGGATGTGGGGAAAAGTTTAGTCTCTTTGAGCTCGCAGTTTTGTTCAGGTGACAAGCAGGAAGAAAGAACCACCTTCAAATTGCAACTCTTCTGCTCTGGAAACCTCCCAATGGAGAAAATGCTTCTTATTGAAAGCTTTCTATCCTTCTGAAGAACACAGGCAACTGCTTTCTATATTTCAACCTCACGTGTGAGTGCAGCACTAGGCAGTTTAAATTTAGCTACACTCCAACTAGGTGGGGTGAAACCCTCAGAACAATGTATTATTGTTCTTTTACAAAGGAGAATCCTGGAAACCAAGATCACTAAAGTGTAAATATTTCTGGGTTGAAATGAAAAAAAAAACATCAAAGAGGAACTAAAGGAACTGATTTAGCAACCCCCACACCTGCATTAGTCACAAGCAAGTTCAGTACAGACGCAGTTCTGAAATTCAATTTAAAAGTCAAATACAGAAACTTGAAGAGGATGGAGATACTTTAGGGAAAAAGCAAGGTACAAACTGGACAAATAGGCTCCCTTACCAGCACTTCTACCGGGCTCTCGGCTTCAGCTTCCCCTTGGGCTGCATCTTTGTATTGCAACGGAGACTCGATCACCAGCTCTTTTTTAAGAGTTCTAGCATTTACTCTGGCCTGCATTCTTAGCCAGAAAAAAACCTCGGACTATCTGTAAATGTTTCCAATCTCAGGGTCCTGGGCATCCAAGCCAATCGCATGCCGGTTATCCAGCCCGCGCGAGGGAGGATCTTTCCCAGGCGCGGTCCGTCCCACACGCTGGGCTAGTTGGACTCCCGGGGCTGCCGTGTGCAGACGCTGTTGTGGTGGGGAAGCAGGACGGACGGAGGCCGGCCTCCGAGGGGTGTAGGCTTGCTCTGGAAATGGGAGGAACTCGTTTCCATGCCAGATGAAAACAAACCAAAAATGATCCAATACACGGGGTGGCTGTTTCTCCGATAAAGGCAGGCCTTATTGTGTCTACCACACAAATGCTTATTAACAGGGAGATGTTTTCCTTCTCCCCAGGCAAAACTAACTGGAAAGCCAAAGTTTGACAGGCAGCCTAAGTGGCATGTGGGCTGGCTGCCCGGTGTAGGGGTAGGGCCAAAAAAAAAGGACAGCCCTCCACTCCTAGATTTGTGGGTCCTCAGTTCACTATGCATCCTCTCTCTCCCCTGGCTCCCTATTTTGCTGTGACCCTACTCGAGTGGGCAGGCATATATTCACAGGCTGGGAAGGAGGTGGAAGGGAAGGGGGGAGAAAGGGAGAGAGTATCTGCACCCAATTAAGCGCTCAGTAAATGCCACCGATGGATCCATTGATTGAGCCCGGCTAACACTGCTGCACATCCCCTCCTCATTCAAAAAGGGGACGGGGGAGAAAAGAGGGGACAGGTGGGCAGACTGGATAATAAAAAATAATAATAATAATGTTGGTACTTGTTAAGCGCTTACTATGTGCAGAGCACTGTTCTAAGCGCTGGGGGAGATACGGGGTTATCAGATTGTCCCACGTGAGGCTCACAGTCTTAATCCCCATTTTTACAGATGAGGTAACTGAGGCACAGAGAAGTTAAGTGACTTGCCTACAGTCATCCAGCTGACAAGTGGCAGAGCTAGGATTCGAACCCATGACCTCTGACTCCCAAGCCCGTGCCCTTTCCACTGAACCACGCTGCTTCTGGATGCGGCAGTGAAGTCCCTTTGGGGGCTACGTGTTAGCGACCCAGATCATAAACTTCAGCCACTGATATCCAGCTGAATTCTTTTGGATCATGCCTTTCTGAGCTGACAGGTACCTCAAGAGCCATGTGCCCACCCTCTCATTATTTCCACAGCATTGAGTCATCAAATGTCCTCCAATCCTTTTTCATTTCTTCCGCATAACACTGGGGAGAGGAACTCGGCAATAGCATCTCGTCTTGCAGACGAGAAATCTAAGACGCAGAGCGGCTAAGTGATTGACCAAAGGTCATAGGGGGAGCTAGAAGCAGGGAGGAGATTGGAACCCTAATCTTCTGGTCTGTCCGACTGCAAAGCCTCTTGAGCCACCGGACCTGTTTCCCCACTTTCTGATTAATGTACCCTGCTGCTCTTGGTGAGTCCCCTCTCTCCAGGCAAGAGGAATACCTGACAGTTCACTGGGTTTTCTGATCCCCCGACCAGAACTGAAAGGTGAATGGGGGAAGGGGGGGCTCCTATAGCCAAATCCACGTTAGCAAGCAAAGCCATACCATGTGGGCGGATGCCACTGTAGGAGAGAGGGAACGAGATGGATCGGAGCTTTTCTGTGCAAAAGAATCTGAGTGAGAAGGGTTATGAGCTGAGTGGGATCACTGAGAGCTAGCAAGGGGGCTTGTGGTTGGCAGGAGGAAGGACGGTCACCGTTGAGCTGGTAGAGCATAGGCTGCCCACGGCTCAGCAGAGGGAGGGGAGTGCCGAAGCCCAGCCCGAGCCAAACAGTGGTCACATGGCGTAGCCCAAGCTAAGTCCAAGGAGCCTTTGCAGGTGCCAGGACTGAGCAGGTGCGGTACGCCATCCATGTGCATTTTTCCTTCAATCGATGGGATTTATTGAGCTTACTGTGGGCAGAGCACCATATTAAGCGCTGGGGAGAGAATGACACAAGAGAGTTAGTAGACACATCCCTGTGAGCTGTCCATTCTTGCAGTGGCAGCACACCCTAAAAGTGGAGAAGGCCTGAAACACCGCTGTGCTTGGCCTGCCAGGTGAGCCCAGGTGGCCTGGCTGGACTTGAGAGGTATAACTAAGGTACACATCGCATGACTGAGGGCACATAGGTTTGCACAGGTACCTAATGTGGCAGCATCTGCCTGGTATCCTCCTCTAGCATGGCGGAATGGATAGAGCATGGGCTTCAGAAGGTCATGGGTTCTAATCCCAGCTTTGCCACGTCTGCTGTGTGACCTTGGGCAACTCACTTCACCTCTCGGTGCCTCAGTTACCTCATCTGTAAAATGGGGATTGAGACTGTGAGCCCCACGTGAGACTCGGCCTGTGTCTAACCCGATTTCCTTCTATCCATCCCAGTGCTTAATACAGTGCTTGGCACATTGTAAGTGCTTAACAAATGTCACAGTTATTATTACCGCTACAGCCTGGGGCCTGGAGCAATGGGGCCAATTGGCCTTCCCCTCTGGACAACTTTGGCTAACGACACTTGACCAACAACCCGCAGATGGAGGGGTTTAGGGGATTTAGCTCCAGGGGCAGGATTAATCCAGCCTCAAGGCATCTGACCTCACGGTAGAGATTCAACTCCACCCATGCTGCCTCGATCAAACCAATCAATGCCATTTATTGAGTGCTTACCATGTGCAGAGCACTGTACTGAGCACTTGGGAGAGTACGATACAACTCCTATGTCCAAATTGAGGTATCCGATCTCTCTTCACGTTGATGGTGTCAACTGTTGATTCGGAACGGATGATCACTGGGAACTGGGTGGAAAAGGGCAGGGAAGAGAGATCCAGACCCAGGATTGGGGGCTGGTGTCCTTGAGTGGAAGAAGTGTAAGGGAAGGATTGGGGCACACTGGGCTCTTGCCAGGGTAGTTGGCAAAATGACACCTGAGACACCAAGAACCTAACTGTAAGCTTGCTGTGGGCCGGGAACGTGTCTCCTAATTCTGTTATATTGTACCCTCCCAAGCACTCAACACAGGGCTCTGACACAGTAAGCGCTCAATAAATACAGTGAGTTGTTTGGTTGAGCCACCACGTATCTGGTCACATTTCCCAGCCAGGAGTCAGGTCCAAACTGAGTGAGTCCAAAAAGCTGCAGGAGGGAGGTGTAATGTTTTGTGGTTCCAGTCCCAACCCTTAGGAGGCCATCACCCTTCTTGCCTCCTTGGCAAGAGGAGGCAATGGGGGCGGGGGGCCTCCTGTTGCCTGTGGGCTTACTGATGAATGTCACCCACTTCCTGCCACTCATTAAACTACTTGTTCATTCCTTAAGCAAGTCATTGTTAGTTTAGCAGAACTTATTTGTTTACAGAATGGCTGTGGATCGAGCTAGACAAATCTGGCCTAAGAGCAGCCTGGCAGCCTGCAGGCACACCAAATTTGCTCCCATCTTTTCTGCTGTCAGAGGCCTTCCCGCTTTTCATTTATTCATTCATTCTATCATATTTATTAAACGCTTATTCTGTATAGATCACCATACTAAGCGCTAGGGAAAATACACTACAAGAATAAACACTGACATTACCTGCCCACAATGAGCTCACAGTCTGGGGGTTGGGGGCGGAGGGGAGACGGACATCAATACAAATAAATAAAATGGCAGATATATAGATAAGTGCTGTGGGGCTAGGGAGGGGAAGGGGCAAAGGGAGCAAGTCAGGGTGATGTAGAAGGGAGAAGGAGAGGAGAGGAAAAGTGGGACTTAGTCTGGGAAGGCCTCTTGGAGGAGATGTGCTGTCAATAAGGCTTTGAAGGTGGAGAGAGTGCTTGTCTGTCGGATTTGAGGAGGGAGGGTGTCCCAGGCCAGAGGCAGGATGTGGGCGAGGGGTCGGCAGTGAGACAGGTGAGATCCAGGCACAGCGAAAGGTTAACCCTGCCTATGTGAACCCATGGTCAGGGCCTGCATCTTCACTGAATAACATCTCAGGTCAGTAATTACCCGTCTGTATCAAACCCATCCATCCATCCATCCACGTAGGCATCAAACAGAAACTCCTTACCATTGGCTTTAAAGCACTTGGTCAGCTTGCCCATCCTACCTCACCTCACCAATCTCCGAGATAAGTGAAGTGACTGGATCAATCTGAAGAAATTCTGCAAAACTTCACTCAAGTCACTCTTGGTCAAAGCACTCTGGCACTGTGATCAGATGGTGAAACACTTAGCAGTCTAGTTTCCTAAGAAATAATATATCAGAGCCAGTCTACAGCATCAGCAAGCTACGATTCCAGGACAAACATTTGACGGTGGCCGCCCAGACATCATACAGAAATTCCAAAAGGTCTATGGGGCAGTGACTTTATGATTGAGTTCTCAGCTGTCTCAACAGGTTTCTAAACGGCATCCTACATAAAAAAAAAAAAAACCACCACAAAGAGGGGGAAAGCCTCATTCTACTTCCATAGAAGGACTGTGTTTTGCAATAGGTAAAAGTTGTTTTCCAAGGATTTCCCCTCCCTCCCTCCTAACTGGAGGAATACAAAGCCAAAGTAACATCCTGCATATGCATCCTCTTTGGCCTTATGAGGGACAATGGTGGAAAATATTCTCCGATCTTCCAAAATGAAAACATCATTCTGTTGGTTTTTTTCCCCAATAATGCTTCTTATTTGTGCACACATCAGCATAAGTGTTCTTTTTCTCTCCACGCACCTTTTCATAAGCATTGAAATTCTGCATCTCAAATTGATTTGGCAGTGTTTCCACATTACTAATATTTTCTTATAGCTTCCTTTTCCCCAAACACAGCCCCCAGCTGCTCCACCAGGGGCCTTATTTTATTTGGGAGCCTAGTTGCTTTGAAGAATCCATTATCTTCACTTATTTTCAATTTCCTGGTGGTTCCCCTCCGCCGCTAGCTTCTACAGCCTAGGCCCAAAAATAAGAGGAGAGGAGGAGGCTTTAGGCTCCCCTGCCCCTTCAACTCCTTGGTTAAATCACCAGTTCTTAACAGTCCCTACACATTTCCATTTCCCACTCCTTCACTCTTCTACTACCAGCACTTCCAGAGTGAACCCCTTGTGACCTCCAGTGTTTTGAAGAGCAGAGAGTTGTATATCGCTTTTCCACGGCACATAAATAAGAGGACAGTACAGCAGGGAGGGCATTCACAGACTTCATCCTTTCCTTAACCAAAATGATGCACGTTGTTGGTTTTAGAGGGGACCGGCCAGAAGAGTGAGGATGGCTCAGGGCAACCCATCGCCGCTACGGGATACAGATCAAAGACAAGCATACGTCCTACCAATTGTGGTGTTCATTCATTCATTCATTCATTCATTCATTCATTCACTCAATCGTATTTATTAAGTGCTTACTGTGTGCAGAGCACTGTACTAAGCGCTTGAGAGAGTACACTGTATCAAAGAAGAGACATTTCCTGCCCACAACAAACTTCAAGTTTAGAGCAGGGGGTGCCGTCACTTTACCATTTCCAACATTGCTCTTATAATCAGTCAATTAATACTGTTTATTGAATACCTACTGTTTGCAGACCTAAACAAATGGCACCACGCTAGATTGTTATACTGTTAGAGTATATTCTCCCAAGTGCTTAGTCCAGTGCTCTGTACACAATAAGCGCTCAATAAATATGACTGCCTGACAGACAAAAACTGTCCAGTTCTCCTCAAACACAGGGATTGCATTTTTGCAGAATGCTGTGTTCAGGAAAGCTTGTGTTATACTACTCACTCTCCCAGGTGCCACACACATTTGGACAAACCATTCCTTTCCAAACAGGCCTGTGTTGTCAGACAAATGTACCTTGATTTCCTAACTACGTACTAGCCAAAACACGTAGTGAAAGCGCATATTCTGGCAGATCCGAGCGCACACTATGCGAAGCGCAGTAACCTCACAGTTTCATCTAACAGATGTGAGCAGGAAAGCATTCGGCATTCAGAGCCGTGCACTCCAGCACCAAGCTTAAGGGTGAAGGAGCCAGGGCAAACACTGCACCAGGGTCTCCTTGTGAGGGCAGTGAGGTAAAGGCGGCTGAAAGTTTAATCGAGGAAACAGACTTCTCAGGCAGCACCACAGAGCGGTCTGGCGGTGAAAACACATATGCCACTTGAAGCAGTGTGGCTTAGGGGATCGGGCGTGGGCTTGGGAGTCAGAAGGACCTGGGTTCTAATCCCAGCTCTGCCATATGTTTGCTGTGTGCCCTTGGGCAAATCATTTCACTTCTCTGGGCCTCAGTTACCTCACCTGTAAAATGGGGATTAAGAGTGAGAGTCCACTGTGGAACATGGACTGGGTCCAACCCGATTAACTTGTATCTATCCTAGCACTTAGAACAGCATTTGGCACACAGTAAACATTTAACAAGTACCATTATTATTATTATGTGAGGAAATTGATGTCAAGCAGCAGGAAATGGGGTCAGCAAAGGAAACACACACAGTACACTGCTCTGAACACACAGCTCAATAAATACGATTGATTGATTGATTGAAAAAGCCTTTTGAATCTTACAGTTCTGTGAATCAAGAATTTCCATAACTGTGCTCCGGTCTAGAGATGCTAGACTCCAGTGGTTTTAAGTGATCCTTTCCTACCAGCCTCAATATCCTGTTTCACATGAATTTAGTTCATCCCTTGTTTTCTCCACTTTGGATCAGATAATTTTCTTTCCACTTATCACTTTGGAATAAAATAAAATCAAGAATAAAAATAAAATCATTCAAAATTCTAAATTTGATTCCCTGGCCAATTTCTTCTATGCTAAGTGTTAGGTGCTCACTATGTACCAGGCACTGTACTAATGGTGTAGTGGATACAGCACGGGCCTGGGAGTCAGAAGGTCTTGGGTTCTAATCCCAGCTCTGCCACTTGTTTGCTGCGTGGCCTTGGCCAAGTCACTTCACTTCTCTGGGCCTCAGTTACCTCATCTGTGAAATGGAGATTACGACTGTGAGCCCCATGAGCTAAAGGGACTGTGTCCAAACCCGATATGCTGTATCCATCCCACCAGCCATTAGTACAGTGACTGGCACACAGCAAGCGCTTAGCAAATAACACAATTATTATTCCTAAGCACTAGGAAAGATAGGTCACAATCAGATTGAACACAATCCATGTCCCACATGGGGCTCAGGCTTAATCCCCAATTTACAGCTGAGATAACTGAGGTACAGAGAAGTGAAGTGACTTGCCTTAGGTCACAGAGGGCAGACAAATGGCAGATCCAGAATTAGAAACCAGGTCCTCTGACTCCTAGGTCCATGCTCATTCTACTGGGCCATGCTGCTTCTCTATCTTGAACCTGTCTACTGAAAAAACACCAGAGTCTGCTGGCTTTGTCATAACCCCAAACCCATCACCTGAGCCTTCATTTCCTGGGTTTTCCTGAAAAAGTCAAAATGGAAGGCCGGACCCATCCAGAAATTATAGCTGGGTCTTGTTTTACACCTTTCGATGGCCTGGATGCAGAATATAGTTTATGCTCACCAAAAATAAAAAGTTATTTTGAAGGCCAACAATTTTGTAAAGTTCTTGGTTCCCTAGAAACAGGAAATCTTCAATTGTATTATATAATTTAAGCAGAAGTTTAGTCAAGAACTATAATTTGCAGCTCCTCAGAAAGAGGGTATTTTTCGTTCTAGCTGCATGGAATAAATTATCCCAAGAAATCTGCTACCAGAGTAGAATTTTGACAAACTACAATGGAAGCATACTAATTAATTTGTTAGTAAGTCCTTAACAAATACCACAATTATTAGTCAATAATCCTCCTTCCTCTCCACCCTGTGAAAGGGGTGGCTTGGCAGACCCTGGTTCCTCCATCGAGAAAGTGCTTAGAGTTCTGGGGAATCTCCATGATATTGATCCTGCCTGGGAAACCCAGCAGCCTGATTCCTTCCTCCCCGTCAAACTGAAAATCTAACATTAAACCTACTGCCAGAAAGACACTAAAGGGGAGATGGGTATAGCTGGGTGGAAAATTATGACGTTCCATATGCCGCTTGGAATAACAGGTATCCAGTTAATATCAATATTCTACTACAAAAATAACATTTTTAAAAATCTTAAAACAGAGCAGGGGAAGGATTTTCGGTGCCAAAATACCTCTTATTCTTCAGTTATAAGGCCTCTTTATGACTACTAGAGAGGTAAAAAAAGAATGAAATATTTTAATGATTCCCCTGGCCGGTTTTAGATCATTAACAAAATATTACGGGCAAAGATTCAACTTCAGCAGTGCAGCATCAGGTCCCAGCCAGTCTTGACCACAGTTCTCTGCAACCAGTAAGTGCTCAATAAATCCCGTTCATTAACTGACTGACTAACCACTAAGGCTGCCATGTGGGAGAGTCTAACCACCACAGTGGGATTCCCAGAAGTTCCTTCTCCAACCAGCTAAGGTGAAGAACCAGGAGCAGTGTGTGTTTTCAACTTTGGAACGTAGGGGTGGCTGGGGCCATTTTGACTGCTTGGCTCTAAGTGATGAGGAATCATTCATTCAATCGTATTTATTAAGCGCTTACTGTACTAAGCACATGGGAGAGTACAATACAATAATAAACAGTCACATTCCCTGCCCGTAACGAGCTTACAGTCTAACTCTGCTCCTCCAACTACAGTGCCTTATGGGCCTTACCATTTTTTTGTTGTCATCCTTCTCTCTTTTGCTGTTTTAGTGTTTTGATTAAGGGTCTGTCACCCAATCTCCTTCCCTCTGCTCCTCATTTCTCTTATCAGATTATGAGCTACTTGAGGACAAAGTACATGTCTGATTGTCATTTTTTCTCCCTGCACTTAGTACAGTCCTTTGGATACTATTAATAGTATTAGTGGGCACTTAATAAATGATACCGAATGAATTTCCTTAGAAAGAGAAACATTAATTGACAGATAAAACTTACACACTTCACCTCCGGTAGCTTGACATAAAAAGATAATTACTTTCACTTTTTCTATCAATATTATCTGCCAAAAGATTCAAGTCATGGAGAGATTCAAGAGCATCTAAGCTAGCAAATTACTTATCCCAGAATACTTACCCTCATCCCTACGATGAATATACAGTGCCTTGAATGACTCAAATTTCATCGTTAATCAAGGAAAGCCTTCTGAAGGATATGTGATTTCAGAATGGCACTGATGGTAGGCAAAGCCACAGTCTGGAAGATCTGAAGGAGGTAAGCGTTCCAGGCAGGAGAAAGGAAGCGAACCAGGGAGTCGCTGTTTTGAGAGTCGAGAGCAGCGCACAGGGCGAAGGTGATCTTGGGAAGAACTGAGAGTGCAAGCTGGGGGGTAGTAGGAGAAGAGAATGGATTGGTAAAGAGAGACTTGAAGGAATATCTTTAGCCAACGGTCAGGAGTTTCTGTTTGCTGAAGGGAAGAATGGATAACCATTACAAATTCTTGAAGAATGGGAACATGCAGAATGATATTTTTAGAAGATCATCACCATCAACAGTATTTATCGAGTGCTCAGTATGTGCAGAACACTATCCTAAGCGCCTCGGACAGCACAACAGAGTGTAGACACATTTCCTGCCCACAGTGAGTTTATAGTCTAGAGATAATCCAGACAACAGTATGTAACTGAGAGGGGAGTAGCTGGACGCTGGGTCGAGGCTCATACAGTGGTCCATTCAGAATTCGTTGAGGGCCTATACCAGGACGGTGGCCAGTTGAGTGGGGAAGAAGAGGCGGGATCGGGAAGTGCAAAGGAAATCAACGACCAACAACAGAAATGACCAGATTTAGTGACAGACTGAACATGAGAGCTGAATGAGAGTGAAGATAATCTCAACATGGTAGGCTCAGTGACAGGGAGGCTAACACTGCTGCCAACTGTTATGAGAAAGTTAGACGGAGGAGTAGATCTGGGACGGAGGATGAGATGTTTAGTTTCAAATATACTAAGCTTAAGATGTCAGTTGGCTAGCCATGTGGAGATGTCTTGGAGGCACAAGGATAAGTGATACAGCAGAAGAAATGACAAGATGGGCTTCTGAGAGAGATTTGGGAGTTACCCTCCTGGAGCCAGAGGTGGTAACAGAACCATGGGAGTGGGTAAACTCCCAAGAGTAACAAGAATAACAAGAGTAACAAGTAACAAGTGAGTAACAAGAACAGTGAAAGAACTGACTGCAACAATTATCCAAATCTCTCACTTCCTCCCATTTGGAATGAGACAAGGTGGCAAAAGAGAAAACAGCACCAACCACCGCAAACAAACATGACAAGAGAAAGCTTTTTATGTGTGCATATATAGTTGGGATTGGACCCCACATTAGCCATTTCACCAAGCATATACCTAGAGTCTTCTTCTAATGCGAAGGACAATTGTATAAGGAAAAAAGAACAAGGAGGACCTACCACAAGCATAGGGGAGGAAGAGCAAAGGAAGAAGAGAAGCAGTGCGGTCTAACGGAAAAAGCACAAGCCTAGGAAGCAGAAGACTTGGGTCTAATCCCAGCTCTGCCACATGTCTACTGTATCACCCTGGGCAAGTCACTTCACTTGTCCGGGCAGTTACCTCAGCTGTAAAATGGGAATTAAGATTGTGAGCCCCATGTGGGACAGAGACTGTGTCCAACCTGATTGGCTTGTACAGTGTCTGGAACATAGTGCATAACAAATACCACTTTTAAAAAAAGGCAGAGAAAGAGACTGAAAAAGAGCAGCCACTGAGGTAAGAGGAATTCCAAGAGAGAATCATTTGAGTGAAACAAAGATTAAAGTGTTCCTAGGAAGAGAGACTGTCTACAGTGCCAAAGGCAGCTGAGAGGTCAAGGAAGACTAAGTTAGAGATATACTGGATTTGGTAAGGAGGAGCTCATTAGGGACCTTTAAGTATGTAATCTTAGAAGGAGACAGAAACTCTCTTCCTCCTGCCCCTCACCCCTGCCCATTAGGTTGTAAGCTCCTTGAGGAAAGGGAAAGTATGCCTTGTTTCTGTTACACTCTCCAAAAAGCTTGGTACAGTGCTTTGAACTGGGTTAGCACTTACTGAATGATTGCTTTGTCAAATATAGGGTAGCTACAAAAGAAATGTTATTCTACCAACTATTAGTACTCCATTTTATTGGTGGAAAAAGTTAGACAAAGGAAGATCAGGTGTTGCATTCAAAATTGTAACAATTGGTGACAAGTATGGCTGACGACTCTCAAGCTTTGCCCACTTTTTTTAATGGTATTTGTTAAGCGCTCACAATATGCCAGGCACTGTACTCATCACTGGGGTAGATAAAATCTAACCAGGGTAGACACCGTCCATGTCCCAGTCTTAATCCCCATTTCACAGATGAGGGAACAGGCACAGAGAAGTGAAGTGACTTGACCAAGGTCACCCAGCAGACACGTGGCAGAGCCGAGATTAGAACCCCGGTCCTTCTGACTCCCAGGCCCAAGCTCTATCCACTAGTCCAAGCTGTTTCTTGATTGCAGAACAGCTTGGTACACTTGGTTCTGCCAGAAATCGCTGGCATTTGTCTAACAAGCTAGCCATGGTGCAATGCTGGGTCAGATAACAACAATGGATTTTATTAAGCACTTGCTCTATTCAAAGCATTGTGTTAGATGCTGGGGTAGATTTTAAATTATCAGACCATAACAGCCCCTGTCGCCAACTGGGCTCACAATTGAAAAAGGAGGGATAAAAGGTATTTTATCCTCATGTTTTAGATGAGGAAACTGAGGTACAGAGAAATTCCCACAGCAGGCAAGTGGTGGGTCCCAGGACCATGTTCATTCCAAGAGACCCTGTTGCCTCCCAGATCAAACAACTGTGACCGGCGTCAGGCTCATCAGAGCTGGGTAAGTACTTCAAGAAGTGAGATTTCCTTATTAATGATAATGATAATTATAATATTTTAAGCGCTCATTATGTGCCAAGCACTGCACTAAACACTGGGGTCTTGTCTTGTCTTATGCCATCATCTCATAGATACAAGATAATTGGGTCCCACATGGGGCTCACAGCCTAAGTAGGATAGGGAGGACAGGTTTTGAATCCCCATTTAGCAAATGAGAGAATTGAGGTTCCAAGAAGTGAAGTGAAGTGACTTGTCCAAAGTCACACAGCAGACATGTGGCAGAGCCACGATTAGTCCTCTAGTCTGTAAGCCTGTTGTGGACAGGCAACATGCCCTACAAACTCTATTATACTGCACTCTTTCAAGCGCTTAGTACAGTTCTCCTCACTCAGTAAGTGCTCCATAAATACGACTCCCAAGCCTGTGCTCTTTCCACTTGACCACGCTGCTTCTTAATACAAGATTCTGAAAGAAAGCATTACAGTTTCCCTATTTCAGGAGAACTAAGTATCTTTGGTCCACTGTGAGAACGGCGACTAGAATTGTTTGGACTTAAAGGCTCTTAACAGATATAAAGTATGTCTCTACTGTCAACAGTCTGAGTTTTCACCTTGCTGACACTCTCGACTTAGTTCAAACAGACTCAGAGTTTACATGGTGTCTAAACTCTTGGCTCAGTTCATTTGCCAGAATGAAAGAGAAAGAAGCGCCAAGTGTTCACCTCCACACAACCTCTATACCGGAAAACAGAAATTTGGACTCACAGGGTGCATTCTGCTGGCACACTCTCCAACAACGCACCTGCTTAACTCGGGGTGGGAGGGGATGCCCAGTAGCCGCTCAAAGGGCAGTGCATTTTAGGAACTCTGAACACCACAGATAGACAAATCACAAAATCCAAAACACCGCTGTTTAAAGTGATTTTATTGGTTTCGGTCTGTTGTATTTCTGAAAGCATTTTTTGGTCTGCATTTGGAACGAAATTAAGATAGGAAATCCCACACTAGGACAGACTAGGCTCCATCTTGGACAGGGTTACAGAGGGTTCTAGGAAGAACCAGGTGACGGGTGACCTCTTTGAAGTCCACGGACATGGAAGTACTGTCTCAATAGCCCAAACTTTTCCCACAGTAAGCAGTTAGGGATCTAGAAGCCATGAGTTCATCTGACCCTTTCTTGAACCTTTTGATAGTCTCTACCCACACAACCTCTTGTTGTAATGAATTCCATGTGCTTACCACCCACAGTGTAGTGTAAAGCAGTTAATCACCAAGATATTATTAGTGGGGTGATCCATGAAGATGGATTACTATTATTATTATTACTAACATGAATTAAACACGACGTGCAAGATTTTGTACTAACTGCTGGGATAACCTCAAGCAGACCAATTCAGATGCCATTCTTGGCACATAGGGGGCTCGGTATCTACGGAGGGGAGGACAACACATAAAATAGAAGAATGACATGGAAAGTGAGTTAAAGTTGAGCGATAAAAATAACTTTCCCCAGGCACCTCACTACTGCAGGTAAACAGTCCTCAGTTACAAATTGCCACAACCATTCTAACATTTGAAAGGTAAGAAAGTCTGTCTTTCCTAGTCCTCCTCAGTGCCCATCCTGAAAATTCTAATATCAGAGGTCTTCAGATAGACAGACTGCAAGGCAAAATGTTCCCCAGCACCCAATCCTGTCCCTAATATGCAATATGCTGTCATCCTGGGGTGACAGCAGGATGGGGAAGCAGCGTGGCCTAGTGGGAAGATTATGGGGCTGGGAGTCAAAGGACGTGGGTTCTAATCCCAGCTCCACCACATGTCTGCTGGGTGACCTTGAACAGTCACTTAACTTCTCTGGACCTCAATTACCTCATCTGTAAAATGTGGGGATTAAAACTGTGACCCCCATGTGGGAGGAACTGTGTCCATCCCAATTATCTTGTACCTACCCCAGCGCATAGAACAGTGCTTGGCACAGAGTAAGCAGTTAACAAATACCACAATTATTATTATTACGATAATGGCAGAGAATAGCAGAAGGGGAAGGCGGTTGAAGGGAGAGTGCATCAGGACAGTTTCCAAACCAGCAGGCAGTGCAGTAAGAAAGCAGTGTGGAGTTATTTTCTCAGAGAAAAATACCAAACCCAATAAGTCAATGGTATTTATTGTTCACTGAGCATTATACTAAGCGCTTGGGAGAGTACAAAAGAATATACAGAGACAATACCCAGCATGCACCCAAATATGTATTATCCTCAGACCCTCCAAAGACTCACAAAAACAGAAGACTTTCCTTTAATGAGAAAGGTGTTCTACATTACTCCAGAAATCATTTGAGTAAAGACCTGGCTCAGAATTCCTTTCTGAACAACAAAAATAAAGCTAAAAAGGTCTCCTGGTGAATGTGAAAGGGATGGTGTGACATTACTATTTGTGAAAAGTTGTTGGAAACAGGTTGATTCAGTTAATAGCCTAACAGGCTGTGGAGCCCGGCAACATCTGTGCCCATGGCATTTTGCAGAAATACCCAGCTGAAGAAACCCATCAGAATAATGACAGTAAAGCTGTCCACGTATCTTCAGAGGAAAACACGGTCCTGGTGCTCGGAACTCCACACCCTCCCTACTTTATGCTCTCCTTCCCCTCAATCTGCCAGGCCCTTCCCAGGATCGGTATGTTCAACACAGAAGCACGGTGCTCACTGGAGGGATGGACAGAAAACAACAAGCTGGGACCACCCAGTTGGATCACTCGATAGCAGCAGAATATGGCTCCCCAGATGAATCATTTTTCACTTCTCCTGTGGAGGGGTGAACAGTTTACACCTCACTTCCCACAAAGCCAGCAACTGTCCCCCCGACTCTGACGTTACCAGCCCAGGAGAGGAGCGACCCCGACGGCAACCATGTCACGATGAGGCAACCAGCCAGTCATGCCTGCGCGAGTGCGGCCAGTTTTATTGACTGAAATGGAGGCTTCCTGAGGGCAGAGGCTGTGGCTACAGATCCTGCCCAGTCCCCATCCAGGCTCCTGGACAGAAGCTCCTGAGACCACATAGCACTCGCCACTCTCATCCTGAGGCACCCCACTCTGCATCAGGAGTCCTCTGGGACACCCCTCGCTTCCATTTTAACCTCCTCTCACAGTGTGTGAACGGCAACTCTGTAAAGTGGGCAAGTTGCCCACCCTGAAGGAAGAGGTGCTGGCACAAGTGCTATAGTGGCCTGGGATGGAGGGGCGGGCGGCCCGACAGAGACAAGAACCACAGATCTCTCCTTTCGGTCAGTTCTCCCATCAACAACATCATGAAGAGGCCTCCGGTTTCAATCGTGATTATAACTGGTACTAGCTTCAGAAGAACAAAGTCAACACACACACACCATACAGAATCTCATACACAACCAATATACTTACAAATCTGGGAAATAAATGACTTTTCTGAAACCCCATATGGCAATTCCCTAGCTTCCTCCAGCCCTTCCTATTCTTAATTAATCTGTATATTCAGGCTTCCTAGATGAGTGTTGGCCCAAAGGGTGTGGGGGGAAATGTAAAAGGGGGGGGGAGGGGAGAGGGGAAGGAAAAAGAGGGGAGAAAGAGGGGAGGGGGTTTTGAAAGACAGGAAAAATAAGGGGCTCGGGAGGAGAGAGAAAAGAAGGGAAAAGGGGAAAGAGAGAGAGGAGGGGAAGAGAGCGCGAGACAAGAAGAGATGGGAGAAGAGGGGAAAAGCGTGGAGACAGGGAGAGGACACTAACTTACTCTCTGTAGCTGGACTTGCTCACACATGAATATGGCCAAGGAGGGGGTTCTGAAGCAACATTTTTAATATGAGGAGCAAAGATTTCCCAGCTTGTAAATCTCAACAAAATTCACACCCACCAAGAAACCAATCCTCAAATTCTAAACTACCACCCTTATTGGAGAATATCTGACTTTTAGAGGTTTTAATTAGCCACTCTTAGCCATATTATATCTTATCCAAAGCTGAAGATTTCAGGGTACAACATCTGCAACATAAAAATATTCCAAGGTTTTTCAAGAAGGACAAAAGATGGAAATGAATCAACATTTTCAAAAAGCCACACTCTCAAATCCTGGGGTAACTTCAACTTGTGTAAAGGTACAGACTGTTTTTAGATTTTGACATTATAACTATTACTGTTTTCTTGAACTTTTGGACATCACCCAGTTTTTTTATATAAACAAGCATCTGCGCAAATTGTCAGAATTTCCATTTGTTTAAAACAGAGTCACCAGAGATTACAATTTGGACACCAGCCTAAATCGTTCTATAACAATCAACACAGTTTCAAAAGGTAGTTAAATTTTAGGGGTATAAAGTTAAAACTAAACTTCAATTATTACAGCATATACAAATTCTAAACAGCATTGTGGGAGGCAGTCATAAAAGATTCATGATAATTTCTTCTTTGCCAAAATAGGAATATTATGTCCATTTTAGAAAGGGAAGGGAAATTCGATGTGGGAAGAAGCGAGGAGAAAGTAAAGCTTTTAAAATAAAGATCTACATTTAATTAGAAGACTAGAAAGAGAGTGTTACAACTCAATTTTTTTCTACTTTTTTGAGATAAGGCAAAGTAACCTAAAGATAATTAATTACCCAAAATATCACCCAAGTTTATAAGTAGAGTTACTATAACACCGACATAACGGCACTTTTCCCTTCACACACAATCTCTTGCGATTCAAAACTGAGACAGTAAGACCTGGTAGCCTTTTGTTCCCGAACATTTTTCGTATTCTGTAATGAGACTGAAGAGAAAGCCAGTTCCTCTTGTTTTGCTTTTAATTTCAAATACTCTCCTGACGGAACTCAGGAAAGGCACATTTCATTTGGCTTTTTCAACGCTCATCTCAATTACTTCTAGGGAGGGCTGCCCCAGGAACAAAGGAACACAAACCCAGGGTCAGTTTCTAACAAACTACTGTGGTTTCAAGGAAAAGGAACCCCTAAAGGGCTGGGGTTCTTTTTTTTTTTTTGTAATAGTATTTGACAAGTGGTATGTGCCAGACCCTGTACTAAGCAGTAGGGAAGAAACAAAATAATCCGGGTGGACACAGTCCCTGTCCCACATAGGGCTCATAGTCTTAATTACCTTAACACCTTCCCTCTTCCCTCAAAGCTGAGACTTCCCTCAGCATGTCCTAGAAGGGTCCCACTCCCTCCGCAATCACACACCCACCTTTTCTTATCTATCTTCTGATCAGTCCTAGTGTGGAAAAGCCAGCCGAAAACCATTTTCAATCAATCAATCAGTGGTATTTATTGAGCACTTACTGTGTCCCGAGCACTGTACTAAGTGTTTGGACGGAGTAGTACAACAGAATTTCCTCCATCTGTAAAACCCAACCAAGCAGACCTGGGCACACCAATAGCCCTATATAAACCTCTTTTAACTACCACATTTTAAGCCCCTTAAAATGATGGTACATGTGAGAATTTGCAAACATGCCTTTGTTCACTTGGTCACATATGTGCAAACAGATATATTTATATTTTGCCTGTTTTTCCACCTCTTATGGACCTAATCTGCCCTTAGAACTGCTTATGAGGGCATTGTGGCTCAGTGGAAAGAGCCTGGGCTTCGGAGCCAGAGGTCATGAGTTTGACTCCCGGCTCTGCCACTTGTCAGCTGTGTGACTGTGGGCAAGTCACTTCACTTCTCTGTGCCTCCGTGAGCTCATCTGTAAAATGGGGATTAACTGTGAGCCTCATGTGGGACAACCTGATTACCTTGTATCTACCCCTGCGCTTAGAACAGTGCTCTGCACATAGTAAGCGCTTAACAAATACCAACATTATTATTATTATTCCCAATACATTGTATTCTAGATGTAATCTGTATGTAGTCTATTCTTGGGTGGGTACTCATATTTGGTTTGACAACTTCATCGGAGAAGGATGCAACAATCTGAATTGTGAACACCCCATAGAGTCTAGTACAATATGGTCCACCCTGAGAGTACATACAATCTCTGTTCAGTGATGAAGATGAGAAGGCTCAAGGCAAGGGATGGACCTATTTGTAATTATAATAGTTGCTGTATTTAAGTGTTTCCTATGTGTCAAACACTGTATAAGTGCTGTGGTAGCTATAAATTAAGGTTAGACATCCTCCCTGTCCCACATGGTTTTACAGTCTCAGTGGGAGGGAGAACAACTATTTATCACCCATTTTACAGGTGGGGAAACTGAGGGAGAGAAGTTAAGTGACCTAGCCACGGCCATACAGCTGCCACGTGGTGAAGCAGGAACTAGAATCATTTGGTTCCTACCCTATGGTACATAGGAACACTGCCAGGCCCTCAGGAGCCAAAAAATCGGCTCGCTTTTGCTCAATTACCTTGGCTGATGACCAAACCACGGAAAGGGCTTAGTCAGCTCCTAGGCATTGAGTCCTAGAGGCCTCTGGGCCACTGCTGTGATGAGTGCCCTCTTTGTGACCCAGCCAGTGGGCTGTACTCTCCCAAGTGTTTAGTACAGCGTGGTACCCATGTTAAATGCTCTATAAATACCATCGACTGATTGAATGAAAAGATCTGGGGGCCTCACATCAACCCTTTGTGGGATATTTTTTGTTCTATACACACAGCAAAATCAATCAATAGTATTTACCAAACAACTACTGTGCACCAAACACTGTACTAAAAGTTTAGGAGAGTATAGTAGAATTAGTAGGCTTGCCATTAAATAGCCCACTTCTCAGGCACCATGACCAGAATTGCATATCGCAGAAACACTGAGCCTTGAAGCCCTTCACTTGTCTGCCTCATTTCCTCAATCTCATCTTCTAGGCCAGGCCTAGGAATGGTTTCCCAGGAATGGGCCTTTGAATTCCAGAGGCTTGAAAGTTTCACTTCGGTTCTTCAGTCCTGGTTAACGTACTCCCTCCATTATCACCACTACTGTACTCACCCGTCCTGCCGGACTGAACCTGCCTACACTGAGGACTGGTCATGACCAGTTTCTCCAAATTGTCTTTGTGTCCCCTGCCCCTGCCTAAACACCATCCATCTTCCCTTTGTCTCGGGGGAGCGGGAAGATTTGAAATCACAAAAGATTAAAACTTTGCTTTTACACCATCCTTATTACAACTCTAAATTGTAAGTTCTTCAAGGGCAGGGATCTTGTCTATCAACTGTACCACACTGTATCAATCAATCGATGATATTTATTAAGCAGTTACAGTGTGTACTCTCCCAGGCATTTAGTACAGTGCTCTGCACACAGTGAGCACTCAATCTATACTGATTGATTGACTGGCTGAACTTATACAATAACATACAGTAAGTCTTCCAGAAACTGGGTTAAATGTATCACCATCTTACCTTAACACTACTTCATGCCACTTCTAAATAAGAAATGTTAGAGAAAGAAGTGAGACTTCATCTCCTTGGCACTCCCAAGTCCTAACTTTACTTTGACCCATTAGTAACATAATTGAGCTTTCTGCAGGTGTTGATGATCTCATATCCACTACAAGGTCCAGCTGCTTACCAAAATGAGAACTGGTTTTTATCTTGACAGTCAAGTATAAAAAGCACGTGTATTGGTAGCTTTGTCAAATGAAGAAAATCCCATCTCCTTCCCAAGTGTTCAAATGTACAATTCTAGCACTGATTAATCAATCATATTTGAGTGCTTACTTTGTGCACAGCCCTGTATTAAGCACTTCAGAGAGTTCAACATTAATATTATAATTATTCACACAGAAAGGAAGATAAGATTTCATTTTCTTGGGGACTGCTCTCAGCATTTAGAAAGTGACCCAAAAATCTAAATGTAATTTATGAAGATGGATCAATTTCCTCCATCCAATAATGCACTTTGTTTGGAAACCTTGGTTGCAACTCTGTTATTTTCTCCAGCTTCCTTTGTTTCCAGGGAATGGAGGTGCCGAATGATGTAGACACAAATCTTGCCACTGCTTGAGGATGCAGCTGTCAAGCATGAATCTTTTTCAATCAAGCAAGCAATCAATCAGTGGCATTTATTGAGTGCTTACTCTGTGCAGAGCACTGTACTAAGCATTTGGGAGAACAAGTACATCAGAGTTAACGGATCAAGTTTACAGTCATCTTCTAGAATTACAAATTCTGCTTCAAGTGAAAAGGTACTGATTTGCTCATGAAAACCTTGGCTTTCATTTGGCTGAGAAAAAAAATTCCCAAGTATATTCATTCCTCTGTACCTGCCAAAATTCTTCTATTCAAAATGTACCTTTTATAACCCAAATATTTTAATTGCAGATCCCTCATGTGGCTGTTTGCTGTTTTAAGGGGCACACATTATCCTTCCCTTTAATAAAATATGCAATATATGGCCCTTTCTCCTATTCATCTGCAGCTGAACTGCAAGTGACCTGGTGATATTTGGATAAGGAGTTTCTTTTCTTCAGCCCAAGGGTGTGTTGGAAATGTGAGTGGGTCAGTTTCTTCCCAATATTATCTAAAAAATATGACTCGGGAAGTACTTTTGTTATTTCTGAAAATAAGTATATTACCATACTGAGCAAGCATAGTCAAAGGAATGACTTCACCCTTTTCTCTCTAGAAAATGTCACTCATTTCTTATTTCTCTAATTAGCGAGTGTGAGCAACAGAGATAACCATTAGAGGGCACAGAATTTACCAACCACAATAACAATTTTTTCCAGTCCCTCCAAATGGGCTATTTCAGAATTTCAATAGCCAGAAAAGAAACTTAAAATTAAATGAAATCTAAGGACGCAGCTTCTGCATTTAGGAGGTATGTGCTCGGCTGCTCGATGAGCACCAGTAATAATAATAATACTAGTATTTGTTAAGCACTTAATATGTGCCAAGCACTGTTCTAAGTGCTGGGGTAGATTCAAGGTAATCCAGTTGTCCCATGTGGGGTGTAGTATTAAAGGGAGAGTCTGCAATTGGTATTCAAAAGACAAAGGAAACTGACCTCTTGTTTTCCAGCAGTTAAAAACTAATCTGAGATGAGTAGAAGATAACTCACTCTTGAGAATGAGGAAATGGAACTGCCTTGTCCACAGAGGATACGGCGACAAAGAAATGAGTCTCAGACTCACGGCACTGCCATCATTTTTTAAGTACAAAAGAAGTTTCATTTGAAATGCCAGCTGTACAGGCTGGCCAGATATTCCTCCTCCCCACAACACCCACACAGTTTGACCGCTTCATGCTCTGTAGAGGTCAACGCTACCAGAAGCAGGATGAGTTGACAACCTCCCTTTCCTGTGCGATCTTTACTTCATAGAAAAATGTATTTCAGCATTCGTGTACCTCTCTGCTTCTGGGGATTAATGCACTCACAAAATAAATAAGGTAGTGGTTCAAACTGAGGATTTCCTCCACTGCCCACCAGATTGAACACTGGTGGGAAATGTCATCCATTCAAAGGGTCTTTGACAGGCTAAGGATGCAGCTGTGTCTAGATCTGGGTTTTATCATGACTACCACTGCCCCTACAATTACTGAATGTCTGAAATGAGTAAGAATGGGAAAAGATGGATAGTGCATAGGCCTGGGAGTCAGAAGGACCTGGGTTCTAATTCTGCTCTGGCATTTGACTGTTAAGTGACCTCGGGCGAGTCACTTGACTTCTCTGGGCCTCAGTTTCCTTATCTGTAAAATGGGGATTAAGACCAAGAGCCCCAGGTGGGATGTGAACTGTGTCCAACTTAATTAGCTTGCATCGATCCCAGCACTTAGTACAGTACCAGGCACATAGTAAGCACTTAAATATCATTTTAAAAGTACCCATCCCTGCCCTCCCACCACCCACAGTAGACAGTCTGATTCCAGGAACAATCCCCAAATCCTCAGAAAGGATCCCAAGGAAGTTCCCTAAAAATAAATAAGTCAAAAGATCAAACCACTCCTCCTGTCTCTGAAGAACTAATTCAATTCAGTGGAGAGAGGCCTGGGTTACGTTAAGGAGAAAGAATGCAAAAAAATAGCCTTCCCTGCCCCAGAGAGCTCACATCTCTCTGTAAATTGAGAGACATTCAAGGCCATTCAGTAGTCAGGCTCATTTTGGTTTAGTTTTCTCTACACAACCAATATTTACACTGTCACAAACCCAACATCAATTTTCTCTTTATACCTATGCATGTGAAGCATGCACAGAGAATATTAAAATTCAAGCAGAGACATTCAGAAAATGCCTGCCATAATCCTGAAGCTGCACCACATTTATTCCTTTTACCAAAATGAAATGTACTGGTTAACATGCTACTGTGCCCAAAAAAACAAGAAGGTCTTAGGTGGGAAGCACCTAATGGAAAGAGCACAGGCCTGAAAGTCAGAAGGACCTGTGTTCTAATCACAGCTCCACCACTTGCCTGCTGGGTGACCTTGGGCAAGCTTCTTCACTTCTCTGTGCCTTAGTTTTCTCACCTGTGAAATGGGGATTCATAGCCTTTTCCCCCTTCGACTTAGATTGGGAGTCTCATGTGGGACAAGGATTGTGCCCGATCTGATTACCATGTCTCTTCTCCAGTGCTTGGCACAGAGTATAAGCATTTAACAAATACAATTATTATAATTATTTCTTTGGCACTGAGGGGGTGAATGTAACAGGGTAGGAAAACTGGAACGCAGAACTGGGTAGCTTCATCAAAAAATATAAAATGCAGTGGGCAGATGGTTGTGACAAGGGAAATGACAGCATGTTTCCACTTGAGGCTGAATGCTGAACGATCCAAAGAGACAGAATTTCTTTTCCTGAAGCCATTACTTCTTTGCACAAGGCAACAATGAATAACTATACGCTGAAAATAAATGGCAATTGACGATATAGCCCAGTCAAGATATAACCAAAAGTTCTGTGTCTATGATGATATAATTCCTCCTAAAAGACTTCAGCACACTTGTTCAAATTTATAATTAAGACTCCTAGCATCATGGAACTGTACAAGATTAAGTGCCTTATGCATAACTGATGTAAAATAGGTTACTGAAGAACCTACAATACATCAAAACTGATACTTAGTCCTCAAATTGCAATCTCATGACCTGAATAGAAAGATTTCAGGTTGTTGTTTCTTTGATAGAAATAAACATTCTGTAGAAGCATCTAAGATGAGTTATTGTTTTCTCACTTTTTATTTATTCATTATTGTCCCCTTCATTTCAGAGAGAAGCTTAGAGGACATGTCAGAAAGTGAGGAGGAGGAGAAAGTGAAGAAACTTGGTTAGCAGATCTGAATATTGATTCTCTAGGACCACTGCACTTGTGAAAGAGAGATTAAGCGGCACACCCCAAGACAGTATTCGCCTTTTCATCTCTCAAACTAAATGCACTATGGCTTCTGCACTATTCAAGGAAGAGGAATCCTCAGGTCTTGCTTCAAACCAAGTTTCCTTGGACATAGTTCACCTCAAAGGCTAATGGCACTAGAAGTGCAAATACTGTGGGCTTTTAAAAATCCATCAAATCCATCAATTATGCATATTTTCAGGACCTGGTGTCTTTCTTTCATATTGCCCCTTTGAACCCTTTCTTCCTCACATGCAAGATAAGACTGAGGACAGGCTCTGAGAAGAAAGAAAAAAAGACCCAAAACCTGGAAAAATTGAAAGACCAAGCCATTCAGAGATTAAATCATCCAGAGCCACTGCCAATCCCTTTTTCCTCTCACAAAGCATTACAGTTTAGGGATGACTGACTGTAAAGAAAAGAAAATAATCTGCAAAGGGTTTATTTCCAGAGTAATTTCAGGTGTGCATAAAGAGAATAGTTGTTTTATATGTATATATATATATATGCATCCATATCTACATCTATACCTTATCTATAAATGTGTGCACGTGTAAATAGATATTCATTTGAAACGCCATTTAAGCCTCTGCTTTCTATATGTCTGATCTGGAGAACTCAAAGTATGTGGAGACATGCTTTAATATGAGACACATGTTATATCGCATGCAATCCAATCTGAACTTACGGGCATTAAAAACTTACACAGGAAAACCTAGGTAGATGCTAAAATATAATTAACATCGTGAAATAAAGAACAATCCATTTAACAGCCCATCCCTGAATTACATGCTAATGAAGCCAATCAGCAATTACCAGAGTCGAATGGATCAATAATCCCGAATCTTCTCTTGTCCAACTGTGTGCCGTGTATTCAAAGGCATTATTCTCTCCTTGCTGTTTGCACATATAAGCACAGTTTCTTTCAAAAACGGTGCGGATGCCTTTAAACAGAATCACACTCGTCGTACAACCCATTCCCAATGTGTAGAAATTCACATCTCTAGCAATCCTCGCCCCTTCTCCACGGCATCTTCCTTGGCTCTGCCGGGATACCCTCTGCCTGAACCTCCTTCGAGCCACCCCGTTTTTGGTACCTCAAGAGGATGAACGCTCTTAGCTGCCGTAGGAAAAGCCTTCTCAGCCCAGAGGGTCTGACTCAAATTCAGCCTGAGAGTGTGAAACAGGAGGGGTGATGGAAAAACAAGATGACACACCTCAGCTGCAAGAAAAGCTTTAAATGGAATTTCTTCCCCAAAGATGCTGCCATCACCGGTGTTGGCGGTGTTAGCCAAGAACAAAAAAGAAAAAGGTTTCCATGGGGTTACTGAAAAATGGCAGAGAGGGATCTTTGAGCCTCAGAACATTTCCGAAATGAAAAGACAGTGCCAGACAGATACCCTGCTGCAGACGCTGCTGCCAGGCACAAAGAATCTTCATCTGCTGCAAGAAACAGTTCTCCCAGAATGCCTAGCAGAGCATTTGGACTCACGGAACATTTCTTTCCTTGACCTAAATAGTCAATTTGCATCTAATACGGAAAAGAAGCCCCCCAAAAGTCCCCAAATGTGCAAAATCATTAAGACGACTGCTGCTATGGAAACCTATTGAAACGCACTTCAAACAACCTTTTGCCCGTATTGCTAACAGCTTGCTGACAGCAAGCCACAAGGGAGGACAAGATCGCTATGTCAATCTTAACTTCTTTCCACCTCCCCTTTAGAGGAGGGTGTGGTTAGCAACTTTGCTTTCTCCTCTTTAGTCCCCATCAGTTGTGCAAAACAGAGCATAGCTGACTGACTGTTCGGTTCAAATTAACATCCACCCTTCGAAACGGTTATATTAAAATTTCATGAACACATACTAATGATTCTAATTAATCTGGTTAGTATGTTCAGCATCCGCCTAGATATCTCTGGTGGGATTGATGCAGTGGAGTCACTGAGCCCAGGTTACTCATTCATTCATTCAATCGTATTTATTGAGTGCTTACTGTGCAAAGCACTGTACTAAGCGCTTGAATGACCAACAGTGATGTTCCTGACACAATGACTAGGGCTCATTAAGGGTCCTGATTGAACCCATTCCTATTTAGCAGCTTCTGTTCCTAAAGAGGGCAGCCGATGTATCCTGCAGATAAACAGAGAAACCACCTTAAAGGCAAAAAGCTCACTACCTAAATTTTAGCAGTTGGGACCTTTTCGCTTGCATCATTTATTTTATATTTGACTATGGGCAGGGAACCTGTCTGCTGATTCTGCTGTACTGTGCTTTCCCATGCGCTAAATACCGATGACTGATTATAAAACTAGTTTATTATAAAAGCAACCCTTCTGGTGGCTGCTTCAGACCTCTATCAGAGGTGTACTGCTAACCTGCTTTGCCCACTAGCTACCACGTTTCATTCCCAAACTCTCTGATAGTCACATTCCAGAATACCCAAAGGCAGAATTCCCAAGAGCCTCACTGCGGTTCATAGAGTAGCAGATAGGGATGTCTAGACATCCTTGATTATCTTCCCTGTTAGGTTAGGTTAGGCCTTCAGGTTAGTCCACAATTTTCCCAGGAAAAGAGACAGAAGAAGAATGGCCAAATACCTGTTAAATTTTCCTTTCCCCACCCCCCCAAACCACCCCTTATTCTCACTACCCAAGGCCCCCAGGTACCTGCAGATTTAACCAAGGAGGCTCACCCCAAGTCGTGGCCTCACTGGTGGTTTTCTGGGCTTGAAGAGAAAAAGAAGGCCAATCGTTCCAACCTAAAGGATGACCCCATTTCTGCAAAGCTGTGAGATTTCCAGTTGGGGGAGAACAAAGAGTGAGCTGAAAGTCATCTGGAAATTGTGAATCCACCTCATCTTTAGTAAAAATCTTGCTCCCTCAACTGAGAAAACTTTTCCACCTGATGATCCTCAGGATCAAGGTACTCTGCCACTAAAACTGAAATGGGGGCTCTGGACAGGAAAGAGCATCACGGAATTTCCTCGGGAGTTCGCGAGGCCTGAAGAAAAGAGCACGGGGAGTCAGGAGACCTAGGTTCTAGCCCCGGTTCTGCTATTTGCTTGCCGTCTGACCTTGGGCAAGTGACAAGTTTCTCTGTACCTCAGTTTCCTCATCTGTAACAAGGGGATAAAATACCTGCTCTTCCTTTTAGACTGTGAGCCTCATCCAGGACGTATATCTCATCTGATTATCTTGTATCATCCCCAGTTAGCATATAGTATACTGCTTCATAAACACTAACATTGCTCCACTGACCCTTATTTCCAGGAAAATATCTAAACATCCGAGCTGTGCTAACCATTGTTTACCATCTAATACAGGCTTCTCATTAATATTATTTTAGTCTTGTATCTCTTCATCTTTGGTTTACCTCTACTTTTAAAAATGCTTCTTCACATTTTCTGTTTTCTGTGATGTGACTTAGGTAAGCATTCCTTTACCTGGGGTTGTGATATCATTGGTATTTTACTAGATTTGCAAATAGTTCATTGGTCTTGGAGTCATTCTCATCACCTCTTCACTACTTTCTAGACCACCTGTGGTCTCATAGCTTAGACCTCCCTCCCCCTTAGATTGCAAGTCCCCTGTAGGACAGGGACTATATCCGTTCTGCTTATCTTGTGTCTGCCCCAGCGCTCAGTGTAGTGTTTGGCACATGGTAAGCAATTAGCAAATATCACTATTGATATTATTACCATCATCACCATCTCTAAAGGGAAGCAGCGGGGCTCAGTGGGAAGAGCATCGGCTGGGGAATCAGAGATCATGGGTTCAAATCCTGACTCCACCACTGGTCAGTTGTGTGACTCTGGGCAAGTCACTTAACTTCACTGCGCCTCAGTTACCTAATCTGTAGAATGGGGATTAAGACTATGAGCCCCACGTGGGACAACCTGATCACCTTGCATCCTCCCCAGCACTTAGAACAGTGATTTGCATATAGTAAGCGCTTAACAAATGCCAACATTATTATTAAAGAAGACACATGGACCCCAACACACCACCGCTCCCACTGAAGACTGGAGACAGCTTTACCATGGAAAGAGTACGGGCTTGGGAGTCAGAGGACGTGGGTTCGAATCCTAGCTCCGCCACTTTTCTGCTGTGTGGCCTGGGGCACACTTAACTTCTCTGTGCTTCAGTTACCTCATCTTTAAAATGGGGATTAAGACTGTGAGCCCCAAGTGGGACAACCTGGTTACTTTGTATCTGGCCCCAGCACTTGAACAGTGGTAGGCACATAGCGCTTAACAAATACCATTATTATTATTATTTATCACGAACAAAAAAGGAATCTTCAAGAAATGGCAATAATACTTCACGAAATCCTTAACACACTTTCCACCACTGAGGATAATGCTCCATGGAGAAAGATTTGCCCAACAGTTTGAGAAGACATGGCTGTTGTTGATCAAGCTGCCAATGCAGTCGTAGCCACGAATCATGGCAAAGAACTCAGAAGTAATGGGATCCCACTGAGCTCTAAAGCAAGAAGAGAATCTGCTATTCAATACCTGTTCTCCCTCCTACTTAGACATGAGCCCCATGTGAGAAGGGGACTATGTCTGCCATGATTAGCTTGTACCTATTCCAGAGCTTAGTAGAATGCTCTGTGCATAATGAACATTAAAAAAATACCACCATCATTATTATTATTACTACCACCACCGAGTCAGCTCCCTAGGCTCTTCCTATCATATGGAATAATGGAAATATGCATTAGGATTTCCAGAGAGCTTGGAAGAGTATATCAGTATGCCTTCAGGAAGTTTACAATTTAATGAAGGAGAACAATCTAACTGGGACCTCCAAACAGCCTTCCTAGAATCTGACACCCATTAAGAGACCTGGGGTGGCCAATCTGAAAAGTTGATCAAAATCTTTAAAGTCACACCAGGGTGAAACAGCTGGCTGAATCTGAATTAGAGGAGCCTTGTCAGATCCCTTCTCCTTCACAAATGGAGCAGGCTTGATTTGTGTACTGTGTCCAGTCAGGTTTAACAAATTCTACACCAAACCTCTCAAGGACACAACCAGGAATCTGGAAGTTGGTGCCCGAATAGACATCTAATCATCTGGGAAACTTGAAGGCTGAGATCATCGAAAGTCCTAGAGTCGTTTAGGCAGGAACCAGTACCTTATCATCAATGGTATTTGAATGTTTAGTACATGCTGGGAAGAGTACAGTGCAACACACATGTTCCATGTCCACAATGAGTTGACAGTCTAGAGGAGAAGCTTACCTTAACAAGAATACATCCCAAACTGAACCTAACTTCCCTCCCAGATCTACTCCTCCACCTAACTTTCCCATTTCAGTCGACACCACTCCCATCCTCTCTCCAAAGCCTTCAACCTTGGAATGATCTTTGACTCTTCACTCTCTATTTTCTTCCATTATGACAGCTACGTTCAACCTCGGTTAAGGCTTAGGACAGTGCTCAGCACACAGTGAGTGTGCAACAACTATCAATGACTGACTGATGGTTCTTTGGCTATTTGTTCAAAGACCTCAACACTTTTAGTGTGATGACTATGACTTTCCCTCAGGACTTTTCTACCATACAGGTGGAGTTTCAGCCAATAGCTTCGAGCTTTAACCATCAGAGAGTAATGAATCCACAGTGACACGTTATGGATCCACTCAGCACTGTGCCTTGAATGACTGGGGCAACTGTGAAAGCCTTAACAGGGTGGTGTCTGTCCCTAAACACATCCAGCATTGGGACCTGATGATCTTGTTTCTAGCCTAGTGCTTTGTATAGTGCCTGGCAAAAAGTAAGCACTTAAATACCACAGTTAATATTTTTATTATGAGCTAAACCAAACTACCACAGGCAGGTGCAATTTGCCTCCATGAGTGATGCCACTGGCTTCACTGTTTACATCTGAAGTCTTCTCTCAATCCCTTTAGAACTCACTTTAATGGTTTATTACAGAGAAAACAGAATTTTATTACAGAGTTGGGCACAGCAAACAACAAAAGAGAAATAGCGTGGCCTAGTGAATAGAGGATGGGCCTAGGAGTCAGAAAGACCTGGGTTCTAACCCCGGCTCCACCGCTTGTCTGCTGTGTGTCCTTGTAAGTTGTTTAGCTTCTCTGTGCCTCAGTTCCCTCATCTGAAAAGTGGGGATAAGCACCGTGAGCTCCACGTAGGGGGGACATGGACTGTGTCCAACCTGAACAGATCTGATCAACCTGAGCACTCTAAGTACAGTGCCTGGCACACAGCAAGTGCTTAACATATACCATAAAAAAAGTAACAGCAACAAACAAGGACAGCGGTTGGGACTCGGCGATGCACGTCGGCCTATTTTTTCACCCACTGGTGAACTTCCTCGTCGGTAGCACTGTCGTCAGGTGTGAAGGGCAGCTAGCTAGATTACCAAGTATGCAAGATGACCTCTGCTCCTGATAAATAACTGTTAACCTGAGGTTTTTGCTCTGAGGTGTTTGGATGCCATCTCGTGGATGAGTTGTGCTGTCACCTATCACTCCAGAGAGCCCCAGATTTGCAAACCACCTTGTTACTGGGGCCTCTGGATGACAAAATCAGAAATAACAGCTTCCTTTGGGATGACTAGATGAGACTGAGGTGGGCCATTTGCCTCCGAAGGCTACTCCAGGCTCGAAGGGATTGCAGAGGACACTGCAGCAGGTGGGACATATGTCCACCTTAAGTAACTGGAATCGACTAGGGGAGAACTATCAGAAAACTAGGGGCCCAACAATAACGATATTTCTTAACTGTTTACTATATACTAAAACCAGGGGCCCCCAAAACAATATTTGTTTACTGTTTACTATGTAACAAAACTAGAGGCCCATTTGTTTGTTCATTCAATCATATTTATTGAGCGCTTATTGTGTGCAGAGCACCGTACTAAGCGATTGGAATGTACAATTTGGCAACAGATAGAGACAATCCCTGCCCAACAATGGGTTCACAGTCTAAAAGGGGAAGACAGACAGCAAAAGTGTTAACTGCTTACTATGTACCAAAACTAGGGGCCCAACAACAACAACAATAATAATAATGGTATTTGTTAAGTGCTTACTTTGTGTCAAATACTCTTCTAAGTGCTGGGGTAGATACAAATTAATCAGGTTGGACACAGTCGCTGTCCCACATGGGCTCACAGTCTTAATCCCCATTTAACAGATGAGGTAACTGAGGCACAGAGAAGTACAGTGACTCACCCAAGGTCACAGAGCAGACAAGTGGTGGAGCTGGGATTAAAACGGTTTACTATGTACCAGAACTAGGGGCCCAAGCATAATGTTATTTGTTAACTGCTTACTATGAACCAAAACTAGGGGCCCAAGGGGCTGAAGCTGTAGAGAAAACTGTGAGTATTGCTGGCTCTGATCTTTGAGCATGGGGCAGCACTTAGCCCAGGCCCAGGACAGCCAAGCATCAGGGCACAAGAGCACTTCTGCCATGCCAGAGGTCAGCAGGCAGCATTTCCAGGGCAGTCAACAGTGACAGCAGGCATAAACTATGTAGGGTGTCACTACCTCACCACCTAATGTGTTGATGGTTGGGTACGATTTCTATTTATGCTAAAGTGCAACTATCACCGGTAATCAATCATATTTATTAAGTGTTTACTGGGTGCAGAGCACTGTACTAAGCACTTGAGAGAATACACCAGAGTTGGTAGACACGTAATAATAATAATAATGTTGGTATTTGTTAAGCGCTTACTATGTGCAGAGCACTGTTCTAAGCACTGGGGTAGACACAGGGGAATCAAGTTGTCCCACGTGGGGCTAGTCTTAATCCCCATTTTACAGATGAGGTAACTGAGGCACAGAGAAGTTAAGTGACTTGCCCACAGTCACACAGCTGACAAGTGGCAGAGCTGGCATTTGAACCCATGACCTCTGACTCCAAGGCCCGTGCTCTTTCCACTGAGCCACCCACAATGGGCTTGCAGTCTAGAGATATTTATTTAGCGCTTACTGTGTGCAGAGCACTGTACTAAGCCCTTGGGAAACTACAATACAACAAAGTAACCTGTGAAAGCTGAACTAAAAGGAATGCCTTGAACTTTGGCCGCCATCAGCAGAATGGAATCGCAAAACATCTTCCACAGGTAACATGACTTTGTGCCCACAGATCCCATCACCTCTAAAGTCGCTTCCTTCCTGATGCCGTCGGAACTTTTGGTGCCCATGTCAAAAGGCTCTTAAGAGCGGATACTCCCTCAAAGGAGAGGATGTGTATGGGTAAGAAGAAAGAAACCTATTTAGAGGGCACATTATTTCCCCCAGGTTCTGGGCCCAAAGAGATGAAATCCCTGAAGAGATGGATTGGAGAAATAATCCCCTGGCGACAAACCTATGCTGTCAGCAAGAACAGATCCTTTAATGCGTTTATTTTCAAAAGATTTTCTCATCCAAACTGTGGCAGTTGGGTTTCATTTTTGGAAGCGCCCATGGAGTTACATACCCTCCTTCTAAGGTTGACTGATGTTTAGTGGGAGAGGTCCATTTCCTAGGCAACCTCCATTATCATCGCTGGATCTTACAGATCCTCAAACTAAATAGAAACCTAAATAGCCTTCATCTAGCCATTTGAATGGTTAGCCGTTCATTTGATAATGAAAGCTGACTTTCTATAAAGTCAAGTTCAGAAGTTAGTCTAACCTTCTTTGAAAGGAACAACTGAATTCACTGAATCTGCTCCTGGGACCAATGTTGGATGCTGTCAAAAGTGATTAGTTTCGAAGGCTTCAGTCTTCTCAGGCAATGGATTGGGTGTTGGGCACACAGTTAAGTGCTCGATATCATTTATTGATTGATACTGTACTCTCCCAAGTGCTTAGTGCAATGACCGCAGAAAGTAAGGGCTCAAATACCACCAAATGACTTATTTCCCTGGAGCTGGGAAGCTGGGCAAGGTGATCTCTCAGAATCCCTGACAAGCTTATAATTCTTTTTTTTATGGTGTTTGTTAAGCTCTTATTGTTCTAAGTGGTGGAGGTGATACAAGCTAAGTATTCATTCATTCATTCAATAGTATTTATTGAGCGCTTACTATGTGCAGAGCACTGTACTAAGCGCTTGGGATGAACAAGTCGGCAACAGATAGAGACAGTCCCTGCCATTTGACGGGCTTACAGTCTAATCGGGGGAGACGGACAGACAAGAACAATGGCAATAAACAGCGTCAAGGGGAAGAACATCTCATAAAAACAATGGCAACTAAATAGAATCGAGGCGATGTACAATTCATTAACAAAATGAATAGGGTAACGAAAATATATACAGTTGAGCGGGCGAGTACAGTGCTGTGGGGATGGGAAGGGAGAGGTGGAGGAGCAGAGGGAAAAGGGGAAAATGAGGCTTTAGCTGCGGAGAGGTAAAGGGGGGATGGCAGAGGGAGTAGAGGGGGAAGAGGAGCTCAGTCTGGGAATGCCTCTTGGAGGAGGTGATTTTTAAGTAGGGTTTTGAAGAGGGAAAGAGAATCAGTTTGGCAGAGGTGAGGAGGGAGGGCATTCCGGGACCGCGGGAGGACGTGACCCCGGGGGTCGACGGCGGGATAGGCGAGACCGAGGGACGGTGAGAAGGTGGGCGGCAGAGGAGCGGAGCGTGCGGGGTGGGCGGTAGAAAGAGAGAAGGGAGGAGAGGTAGGAAGGGGCAAGGTGATGGAGAGCCTCGAAGCCTAGAGTGAGGAGTTTCTGTTTGGAGCGGAGGTCGATAGGCAACCACTGGAGTTGTTTAAGAAGGGGAGTGACAGGCCCAGATCGTTTCTGCGGGAAGATGAGCCGGGCAGCGGAGTGAAGAATAGACCGGAGCGGGGCGAGAGAGGAGGAAGGGAGGTCAGAGAGAAGGCCGACACGGTAGTCTAGCCGGGATATAACGAGAGCCCGTAATAGTAAGGTAGCCGTTTGGGTGGAGAGGAAAGGGCGGATCTTGGCGATATTGTAGAGGTGAAACCGGCAGGTCTCGATAACGGATAGGATGTGTGGGGTGAACGAGAGGGACGAGTCAAGGATGACACCGAGATTGCGGGCCTGCGGGACGGGAAGGATGGTCGTGCCATCCACGGTGATAGAGAAGTCTGGGAGCGGACCGGGTTTGGGAGGGAAGATGAGGAGCTCAGTCTTGCTCATGTTGAGTTTTAGGTGGCGGGCCGACATCCAGGTGGAGACGTCCCGGAGGCAGGAGGAGATGCGAGCCTGAAGGGAGGTTGGACACAGTCCATCTCTCTCTTGGGACGCACAGTCTTAAACCCCATTTTACAGATAAGGTAACTGAGGCACAAAGAAGTGAAGTGACCTGTCCAAAGTCATGTAGCAGACAAGTGGAAGATTAGGGTTTAGAACCCATGTCCTTCTGACTCCCAGGCCCATTCTCTATCCACTAGGCCACGCTACTTCACAGAGCAAAGAGGTTACAAAAAGAACACATTGCACATTAGGACAGCTAGCAGCCCATATCTAAATGAAGCAGTGAAAGACAAACAAAAGAGTAAAGCAAATTACCCAAGGTAGGGAGGCAGAGAAATTCTGAGAGAAGCAGCAGAGAAGAGAAGAGAGAAGCAGGTTGGACTGTGTCCAACCTGATTCACTTATATCTCCACCATTGCTTAGTACAGTGCCTGGCAAACTTAACTTCTCTGAGCCTCAGTTACTTCATCTGTAAAATGGAGATTAAGACTGTGAGCCCCAACCTATCCTATCTCCTCCAGGGCAATTTTAGGAAGGTTGCACAGTCAAATATTTTGCTTTGCTGTCTGTCTCCCCTGTTTAGACTGTGAGCCCGTCATTGGGCAAGGATTGTCTCCGTCTGTTGCCGAATTGTACATTCCAAGCGCTTAGTACAGTGCTCTGCACATAGTAAGTGCTCAATAAATACTATTGAATGAATGAATCTCCTTCTTCCCCATTCATCCATTCACTTCTTCAGCTAAAAAGCAGAGCCACTGTAAAATTACGCAGAAGCCCTTCTTTGTGCCTGAGACATATTGGGACAGATAGCCTTTTGATCCTTTTAATATGGAAATAGTATTTAGCAACTATAATACACCACAGCTATGAGCACCCTGGAGATTGCTCATCCCCTGTCACCTAGTTGGGTTTAAGGGCAGTAAAAAAAAAAAAAGGGCCTCCCCTCAATCTTTGGTGTTAAAATGTCACAAAGCACTCCAGACACACTGGTAGGAATACAGCCAATGTCCCTACCGGTTGATCGATAAAATACTGTAGTATTGAGACCTAGAAGCTAAATCTACCTAAGAACAAATGTTTCTTGTCTGTAAAATTGACTCTCAGCATATTTGTTAAAGATAATTTAGTAGAACAAAAAAGACATCACTCAAGTAAGATATGGCTGACTAAAAACATTATTTAGTATACCAGGGAGTGATTGTATCATACCTAATAAAGGGAAAGAAAAACAACCTAAAATTACCAGCCATTCACTACACTAGGAAAACAATGCAGGCTTCGAGGTTGCTGAGAATAGTGAGCTATGTAAAATAGAAAAATTTTTGTATCAGTGTTGAGTATCATGATGGACATAAATTCAGAAACACAATCAATATTTAAACACAGAGTAGAAGCAACAGGATCTAATAAAAAGAACGGATCCCTCCAGACAAGAAAAGCATCTCAATATAAGCCATTAACTGAACCATGGGCATTAAGGGAAATGTAACAATCCAATTCTTTCTAATACATCTCTCATTAGTGTAGCGAGGAATTCTGACATATTAACTACATTAATCGTCGTGAGCGGGGAACACGTCTGCCGACGCTGTGGCATTGTATTCTCCTAAGTGCTTATACAGTGCTCTGCACACTGTAAATGCTTAATAAATGCCACTGATGAGGACTGAACACCTTTAGCTTTGTTACAGGAGCTAATTAAATCCAACTACAGAGCAAGCTTAAACACTGACATTTGCTCACGCAAAGGTACGATGTCTCAGATTCCACTCCTGGAAAATAAGGGGGAATTTTGATGGTAATTATCATCATCACCCAAATTATTTATTAAGCTTCTAAAATCAGTGCCCTACTGATTTTGCCCTAATGCAAATCAATTTGCAGTTTTCTACTGCTAATCTAGACGATGCCCTGGATAAATGAAATCTGCAGAGAGAATGACAATTAACCTTTACAAACAATGTTTACCTCTGAAACCCACCAAACATTTTACCAAAGCTGACATGTAGCCTAAAAATTAGCTTCCTAGAGGTCTGCTTCCTCATCTGAACTCTGCATGCTATGGGCTTGAAGCACAACAATCAGTGTAAAGGTCAAAAGGCAAGCAGCAGAAGATAAAGGTGGGGAAGAGGAGAAGCAACAAAAGGTCTGGATAATCTACAATCAGATAAACAAACCCTAGAAAATCAAGCATTGACTGCTGGAGTGAAGAAAAATGGTATACTCTTAAACACGATGAAAAACAGCAAAGTCAGGAATATGAAAATATAGCAATGAAAAGTAGCGTGGATTTTTTTTAATTTGGTGTATCATCACTCACAGGTATAATTTATTTTCTATGTAAACTGATGCTTTTCTCTTAAAGTTTAATCTTTTCTTGAATTGCCAAAATATTAAACTTCAAGTGAAAATTGATCAGTGATCCAACGGAGAAGCAGCGTGGCTCAATGGAAAGAGCCTGACCTCTGGAGTCAGAGGTCGTGGGTTCGAATCCCGACTCTGCCACTTGTCAGCTGTGTGACTGTGGGCAAGTCACTTAACTTCTCTGTGCCTCAGTTACCTCGTCTTTAAAATGGGGATTAAGACTGTGAGCCCACGTGGGACAACCTGATACCCCAGCACTTAGAACAGCGCTCTGCACATAGTAAGCGCTTAACAAATACCAACATTATTATTATTAATGGTCCATTCAGTCCAGGACACTGAAACCAGCACCAGGACCCTTGAAGTAACCATCCGATGGATACTTTATTGGATGTCCACTCTCGCGGCTAAGGGTTTCCCTAACATTTCTGTCTACATCCTTAATTTCTCCTCAATAATCCATTATGGACTCTCCCCCATGAATTTACCCAAACCCCTTTTGACATGAATTATTTTCTTCACTCCACCCGTAAAGCCAATGTTTTTTCTCTACATTTTCTGCTTCAAATAATTTTGTTGTTTTCAGAACAAAGTGTGAGAAATGACAATTTATGCAAGGGGGAAAGGCTCAAGATATTAATTTACCATATCTTAATTTAATTACTGTGCATCTGCTGGGATAAGCGAAGGCTGAAGGGTGAAAAAGCTTTACCATTTCCCAAAAATGTTTTATTTGTATAGAGGAAATCGCAATTAATAAGGGGCAGCGAGTAGGCAACTTTGACAATGACTCACTCAGTTGGCAACCGTGAAAATGCCGGTCTCTGCACCAGGCACAGGTGGTTCTTTTCCAGTCTGAAACCCGAGTTCAAGTAGGGAATGACTTTTCATAATCGGAACGCAATTATAAAGTTAGAAAAATAGCCTTAGAGACTCTCAATCATATTTATTGAGTGCTTACTATGTGCAGAGCACTGAACTATGTGTCTGGGAGAGTACAATATAACAGAGTCAGTAGGCATGGCCCTGCCCACCAAAGATGTTTGTATAAGGAATAGCAAATGAGAAAAATAGGGTTGAAAAAAAAACCCTGTTCAATGACAAATGTATTCTTATAATCCCGACCCAGGAGGTTTCTTTCTAAGAAGAACATGGTGTCAGTCACCATCACAAGAAGACCACGAGGTCCTGCTTATTTTCTCCAAGGCCACAAATTACTTTTGGATGCTCTGTTCGAAGATCGGCCCATTAGCAACCAGCTGCAATAGTGTTCTCTGCCCACAACTCAACCTGCGGGAAGTTTCGACAAGAACCAGACTGTGAGCTGCAAACTGATGGGGAAAAGGGTCAAGTATCCTCCTCCTCCGGTCAGGTGGATGACTGAGAAGAGTCAGGAGGCCCTTTGGGGAAACCACGAGAAATCTCTTCTTGTAGACCACTGTTCTCTTCCTACACACTGGCTAAGGCAGAGTCCCCTCATTGGCAACAAAGGTAAACTAGCTTCCATTAAGATCGCCAGGGAGACAAACAGAACTACTGGGTCGTGCAATTACTGGTGGTCTAGCACCCATTGCTGCTTCTGGGTGACAAGAGGGAAACATAAATTAACCACTCATTCACCCTTTCCTAAGAGACAAGCAGGGATCCAGCAGCTCCTGGGAGAGGGGAAAGCCAGATTTCCTTCCTCCGCTCCATCCCAGCAGCCTATGGGTGGAATGTCAGGCAAGGGCACTTCACTAAGATGTGGGGATTACACGCTGAGAAGCCGATGGCCTCAGATCACAGAAAATCCTCTTATTAGCCAGCTGCCCGTCTGGCTAAAAAAGAAGTTGAAATCTCTGTGCTGAAAGGCCTTTGAGGACCTAGGTGACAACCACAGTGATTATAACACCAAGCACTGGGTTTTGACCAATTAAATGCACACATCATAACACACTAAAAATCAACCTGAAGACGGGGCAAACCTCTCTGTTAATCAATCAATGATATTTATTGAGCACTTACTTTGTGCACAGCACTGTACTAAGAGTTTGAGAGGCAACAATACAATAGATATTGTTCTTAGATATTGTTCTTGTCTGTCCGTCTCCCCCGATTAGACTGTAAGCCCGTCAAACGGCAGGGACTGTCTCTATCTGTTGCCGACTTGTTCATCCCAAGCGCTTAGTACAGTGCTCTGCACATAGTAAGCGCTCAATAAATACTATTGAATGAATGAATGAATGAATAGATATGGTAGACACGGAGCCCTGCCCTCAAGGAGCTTACAATCTAATGGTAGGAGACTACAGACCAGAGATAAGCAAAATCTAATCACGGGTTGTCCAAGGAAATTCTGGATTTTGTAGAGAAATCACCCCAGGAAAAAACTGTCTTTGACATTTTTAAATGACCAAACTTATAGATAACTTATATCCCAAAACACATGCCAATTAAAATTAAACGAAAGTATTTACTGAATATCTACTTGTGAGGAGTACTCTACTAAGAGGTAGGAGCATGCAACTTAGGTAAAATAACTTATGGGGTTTGAACGCTAAATTAGTGGAAGATGTGAGACAACATGCACAAAAGTGCACGAGTGAATAAGTGCTCAGAGCGGTTGGGAGGATAGGCTTTAAGGAGGAAAAGTCAATGGGGGAATAAACCTCCAAGGAGGAGGAAGGATTTCCAGGGGGGTTTGAATCAATCAATGGTATTTATTAAGCGCTTTCTGGGTGCAGAGACCTTGGGAGACTAAAATACAACAGAGATGGAAGATGTGGCTTCTAATCCTGGCTCTGCCATGTGCCTGGTGTTTGTTAAGAGTTTACTATGTGCCAGGCACTGTTCAAAGTGCTGGGATAGATACAAGCTAATCAGGTTGGACATGGTCTCTATCCCATATGGAGCTCACAGTCTTAATCCCCATTTTACAGATGAGGTAACTGAGGCACAGAGACGTGAAGTGATTTACCCAAGGCCACAACGCAGATAAGCGGCACAGCCAGGATTAGAACCCAGGTCCTTCTGACTCCTAGACCTGTGCTCTTTCAACTAGGCTATGCTGCTGCTTCTCCTACTGCATGACCTTGGGTAAGTCAGTTCACTTCTCAGTGCCTCAGTTATGTCGCTTGTAAAATGGGGATTCAATTCATACTTAGAATATGAGTGTTGTAAGGGTCAGGACAGGGATAACTAAGATGTGGCTATCTTGTCTCGTCCCCAGCACTTAGAACAGTGATTTTCACACAGTAAGTGCTTAATAGATACCACAATCATTATTATTATTACAAGGAGCTTATAGTCTAGAGGGCGAGACAGCCATTAAAATAAATTACAGATAGACACATCAATGTTGTGGGGCTGAGTGTTAAGTGAATATCAAGTGCTTAAAGGGGAACAGATCCAAATGCACAGACAACACAGATGGGAGGAGCAGGAAAAATGAGGGCCTCGTTGGAGGACTCTTGGAGGAGGTATGATTTAAGTAGGGCCTTCAAACGTGGGGATAGTGGTGATCCGTAGGATATGAAGGGGGAGGGAGTTCCAGGCCAGAGGGAGGATATGGGCAAGGGGTTGGTGGGAGGCAGATGAGATCAAGGTTCACTGTGTAAGTTGTGGGTAGAGGCGCAAAGTACGTGGACTGGGTTGTAATAGGAAATCAATGAGGTAAAGTAGGAGAGGTGAGCTAGCTGACTCCTTTAAAGCCGATGGTAAGGAGTTTCGGTTTGATGTGGAAGCGGATGGGCAACCCCTGGAGGTTCTCGAAGACTGGGGAGATATGGACTGAATAGTTTTTTAGGCAACTGATCTGGGCAGCAGAGTGATGTGCAAACTGGAGTGGGGAGAGATAGGAGGCTGGATGGTCAGCGAGGAGGCTAATGCATAGTCACGGCAGAATATGGTAAGTGCTTGGATCAGATCCCTACAATCTTTCCAAATCAAAACTGAATGTTTTCAAATGAATTTGTCTTTCTCCAGTCTACCTGGCACACCACAAAAACTGTAGTTTAATTGGCAGATATAATTTTAATTCTTGAAAAATCAGAAATGCCTAATTTATGTGTTCCCATGTGGTGTTTGAGTCTGAAAATATTACAATTTCACTTTTATTAAACATTCAGTAACAGATGCCAGGAGTCTAGGACATCACTGTTTCATGAACATATGTGCAAACAACTAGGTTTGACAATGTTCTAGCTTTAGAAGCTGGAGTATGAAAATAGCAGTCTTCTGAAGAGCTTGACTACAACCCAAACAAGACTAATGAATTTAGGTAACATTTATATCATCAATAATAGCATTTAGTGAGCACCTAGTGCACTCAGAGAACTGTGCTGGGCAAACATGAAACTGCAAGTAGTGCCTGGCTTCAAGGAGTTAGCAGCCTAACGGAAAAGACAAGGGAACTCTAATTGCCATCGTAACTTGTAAGCGAGTATGAACATACATACTCATGATAATAAAAAAAAAACCACAAAGAAGCAATTAGCAATTTCTTAGACTGTGGGTCCCAAATGGGACAGGGAGTGTGTCCTACCTGATTAACTTGTATCTACTCCAGAGCTTCGAATAGTGCCTCATATATAATGAGCACTTAAATATAATAATAATAATAACTACAATAATACTACCGACACTTTTAATCTACCACTAAGGGCAAAACTGAAGCAAATTGGTTGGAGAGGCAGCATGGAAGGATGGAAAGAGAATGGGATTGGGTGTCAGAGAAGCCAGGTCTTAGACTCAGCTCTGTCACCTGCCTGCTGTGTGACAGGACAAGCCTCTTGTCCTCTCTGTGCCTCGGTTTCCTCATCTGCAAAATACCGATAATAATACTCATCTTTCCCCACCTAACAGGGATACTGTGAGGACAAAACAGAGCTAAGTATCGTGAAAGTGTTCTGGGAATAAGAGTGTTATATAAAAAAAAATCAGATGATTGCAAAGGAAGCAATCACCTGTATTTATTGAGCACTTATTGTGTGCAGTACACTGTACTAAGCACTTGGGAGAGTACGATACAACAGAGGCAGTAGACAGGTTCCCTGCCGCACGGAGCTTACAGTCTAGAGGAGGAGGCGGATATTAATATGAATAAATAAATTATGGATATGGACGTGGGTGCTGTGGGGACTAAAATAACTAAAATAAAGAACTAAACCAGTATATACGTTGAATGCTAAGGCAGACGAAGAAGATGGGGATTAGTAAGAAAAGGCTCCTTGAAGGAGGTGGCTTTTTTTATAAAGAAGGGTTTGAAGGTGGGGAAGGAGTTCCAGGCAGGAAAAACAACTGAGCGGTGGATATGGGAGAGATTGATGACAGCATTTTTAGCTGGGAGGAGTGAAGGATGAGCTGAGGCGAATCAGAAGATGGCTAAAAGGAAGGGTGAAGAGGCTCGAAGCTGAATGAGAATACCAACACTGTACTTGATGCTATTTGTATTTTTTCTTGTTTATAAAAAACTGGATATTGCTGACTCTAAACATCCCCAAACTGCAAGCTCCACCTAGTGGCTTAACTGCACGGACTCACCTTGAAGGGTTTGAAATTGGAAACTGTTGGCCATTCCCAAATCCCATTATCCCCCTGCACTGAAACAGGAAAAAATGAAAGCTCTCTGAAAATGGAGCCGCCATGAAACCAAGCCACTCTGTCCAGCCAATTTACAGGGAATTGGAGGTTTTTCGACTCATCCCAGTCCCAGCTTTTTCCTGCATCCAGGCAGAGGGAAGGAGGCAATGAAAGGGGAAGCCCCTCAGATAAGATAAAATCTGAGCCGAGCAAAAGGTTCCAGGTGACAGACCTTGAGCAGAGATAAAACAGGGACCGAGTGCTAGGCAGATGGCTGGAAGGGTAATATCAGGGGACAGGAACAACTCACTCCCCTCTCCCTTTAATCTTCCACTCCCCAGGGCTACCCATCCCAAACAGAAAAGGGGATTTCCTGCTTATCTGCTGGGAGATAAAACTGGAACTTTCCCAGGGGATCATAGGAGCTGCCATTTCCATATCCCCAGGGCTTCTCCCTGACGTCCAGGCTTCAGTACCCCAGATAGCACCTCCCCTAACTGCACCTCCATACCTTCTCTCCCAAGGCCTACCTCTTGTTCATGCTCTTCCCTCTGTCTAAAATTCCTTCCTCATTCCAGCTGGACAGAAGGCAGCTCTCCCCACCTTCAACACCCTTCTGATATCACAACTCCTCCAAGAGGCCTTCTGCAATTCGTTTCTAATCCCAAACTGCAACTTCATCCCGTCTGTGTCACCTATGCGTTTGTGTACTCACAACCACTGTTCAGTGCTTAGAAGAGTGCTTGGCACATAGCTCCATGTGGGAGCGCTTAACAAATATCATCATCAACCACCTGCTGCACTTATGTACACTCCTTCCTATCCCATAACTTCAACACTAACTTACATGCACATCCCGTTTTCCTCTTTCCTCAATTAAAAGAGGCCTGAATAAATTCATTCATTCAGTTGTATTTATTGAGCATTTACTCTGTGCAACGCACTGTACTAAATGCTTAGGAGAGTATAAGATAACAATAGACACTGCATTAACTGTGGTAGTATAAAGCAGCACGACTTGATTTCAACTGACACAATGATGATGTGTATGAGTTCACTTATTTTTTTCTGGGATGGTACCTGCTTACTACATGCCAAGCGCTGTACTAAGCACTGTGATAGATATAAGTTAATCAGGTTGGACACAGTCCATGTCCCTCATGGGGCTCACGGTCTTAATCCCCATTTTACAGATGAGGTAATTGAGTAACAGAGAAGTTAAGAGGCTTGCCCAAGGTCACACAGCAGACAAGTGGCAGAGCTGGGATTAGAACCCATGTCTCTCGGACTCCGAGGCCCAGGCTCTATCCATTAAACCACACTGATTCTCACTTGCAGATCGAGGTTTCTGTGCATTTATTTCAACAATAAATATAGAGAACACAGTCCCTGTGCCTCTAGGAATTTACAATCTACAACCATTTTCACCCAAAGTGCCAAGATTGAAAACCCACATACTTCCTCCTGTCCCAAACAAATGCTAAACGTTCAGCTGAAATGTTCCAAAGCCCTTTGTCTGCTTAATATCCAAACTCTGCCTGAACCAATCCTAAATTTCAGAAATGAAATAATCTTAGGTTTACTGCTACTTTGATTCAAAATAAACCCACTTCAGGAAATAGAGTTCAAGCACTTTTTACATCAGGGCCTATGAGGGACCAGAAAAGTTCTGTTTCCAGTGTGGTTATTTTGGCACCTCCTTTGGAAAGCTGCATCCCCACCCTGCACACGTACTCTATTCCTTTGGAAGGTGGTGGAGGCAAAGGGTATCCAATGTCCAAGAGTTACGCAAGCCCAGTGGGCTTACAAGGTCCTCTGACAGAATTTTCTGGAACATTGTGCACGCCAGCGAGGCTGCTTGCTCTAGAGAAAAGATTTTAAATTAGGGCCATAAGAGAACACTCTCAATTTGTCTCTAAAAGAGGGAAGGAGAAAAAGGGAGCTCGATGAAACCCATATTACAAAAAAACCTACATCAAGAAACTCATGCCTTGACCAGTGCCATGTTCATGTGTGTGCACAGCTGTTTCTTCCTACAATGTGTTCTACCCAGTTAGTCAATCATATTTATTGAGCACTTACTGAGGGCAGAGCACTATACTAAATGCTTGGGAGACTACAATATAGGAACATAACATATATTCCCTGATGACAATGAGCTTACAATCTACAGGGAGGGACAGACATAGAACTATAACAGATACATTCCCTGACAACAATGAGTTTGCAATCTACAAGGGGAGAGAGACATTAGTATAAATAAAATTACTGACATGGACATCGGTGTCGCTCGACTACCATGCCGATTCTGAAACATAGTTCTGTCATTCCTATATAACAGAGCTATATATGTATAACAGAGTTATATAACAATATCGCAGAGTTGAGAGACACGTTCCCTGCCCTCAATGTGCTTAGAGTCTACAATGCAATTTGGACAGCTTGTTGCGGGCAGGGAATGTGTCTGTTTATTGTTATACTGCACTCTCCCAAGTGCTTAGTACAGTGCTTTGCACACAGTAAGGGCTCAATAAATAAGACTGATTGATTGATCGATAGAAACACATTCCTTGGAAGGACTGACTGCATCACAGAAGCAATTAGGGCAGCTATTATGAGGTGACAGTCGTTATAAAACTCCTGAGCAGCTTCTAGCTGAGGCGTGAAAGTATGCTTTTCTTTTGCCCTCACCCAAGAAGAGAGGGATCCCTGGGATGTGGTGGTTTTTGGGCCTCTTTTCTCCCAGTCAAGTATTGTGGACTGGCCATAGTTTGCGGGCAGATGCCAATCCATCAATTGTATTTACTGAGAGCTCTGGCAGACCACCCAACTAAGCACTTGGGAGAGCACAACACAGTTGGAAGACACACTCTCTGCCCTCAAAGGGCTTACCATCTAGTAGTCAGTGATTATTTCTACAACAGTTATAAAGCAGATGACAGGAATGGGGATGCAGAATGACTTCAAGGAAAGAGAATGCAGCTGTGAGTCTCCTCCTGTAGATTGGACTCCTTGTGGGGAGAGATTGTGTCTGCCAACTCTGTTGTACAATATTTTCCCAAACACAGTTCTCTGCACACATTAAGTGCTCAATAAACACCACTTATTGATTGAATCATGATACCCAACTACTAATTCCAGCTATGTTGCTTTCTCTTTACGGGCCTCGGTTTACTCGACTGTATAACAGGGACAGGGTGTTTCTCTCCCTACCTCTTAGGTTATAAGCCCTGTGCGGGACAGGGGCCGTGACTGATCTTATCATCTTATATCTACCCCAGAATTCATCAACATGACACACAGGAAGTGTTTCATAAATACCAGAATTACTGTCATTATTATTATTATTAGTGGGGACGCCACGTCTCCCACCGAGGAGAGTATTTATTCATTCAATCAATCATATTTATTGAGGGCTTACTGTTTGCAGAGCACTGTACTAAGCGCTTGGGAAGTACAATTCAGCAACAAATAGAGACAATCCCCACCCACAATGGGCTCACAGTCTAGAATACATAGAGATAATTGACAGAATCTATCTTCTAGTCTGTGGTCACCTATACCGCCATCATCCACCTTGCCAGGTGGGCTGTTGGGATCAGAAGAGAGGGTGAGGTGGCTCAATGTGGTTCATCATCACAACTGCAGAGCAAACTCCAACGCATGGCTTAGCTATACTAATGGGGCAGTCCACCCTAACTGAAAAATCTGTGAAACACAGGCATCCTGTTTGGCTTGCTGCAGTGTCTTTCAACAATACCGGGTGTTTGAGCAAGTCTATAAATAAAAATAAATAATGATGGCATTTGTTAAGCTCTTACTATGTGCCAGGCACTGCACTAAGCACTGGGGTGGATAGAAGCACGGGTGGATAGACTATTAGCTTGTCGTGGGCAGAGAATGTACCTGTTTATTGTTATATTGTACTCTCCCAAGCGCTTAGTATAATGCTCTGCACACAGTAAGCACTCAATAAATGATTGAATGAATGAATGAATGAATATAAAGATGCACTACTCATTCCTAAAAGCAAGGATGCGAAAAGGCACCCGACTATATTTTTATGGCCGCAGGATGCAATGGATTTTCTCTAAATGGCATTCACCCATACTGTCAGGAAGGTCAGCTTCAAACCTGAAGGCCAGCCATACATTAGAACCATAAATAGGTACCAGCTATATAGAGATTCATTATACATTTGTTTCGGGGATGACAATAGCCCAGTCTCCATTTGAGCAGTTACTATTCTTTGGATAGGAACATTCCAATGGGAAAATCTCATCCTCATTGCCAAGGACTTCCCCAGACAATCTAGGGCAACGTGTCAGGAACCCAAACCACTAGCCCTGCCTACAAGTCTGCCCAAGACTCCATGACATCAGCCCACCCACCTGGTGGTCAGGCGGAATTTCTGATTCATCCAAACCCACCCCCCATCCCTTCCCCTCACCGCCTCCAAATCCCCCCCTTTTACTCCTTTGCTGGCTGGCTTCAGGGCTGGGAGAGCCTTTGCGTCTAGGCCACCCATATTGGGAATCGTCAGGCAAGTGAGAAGGCTACAATTGCTGCTGGCGTTTCTACTTACTCCTTAATGTGAAAAAGCAGATTTGCAAGCGCCGATTTGTTAGTTTAAAACAGTTCAGTTGTCTGAAGCTGCATGGGTTTCTCCTGTTCCCAAGTGTGCTCTAAAATTGAAAATCCTAAGAAATCCTGAGAACACAAGAGCTAAAAAAAAAATGGCATCCCTGGTCCAGAGCTATGCAGTCACATCCATCAGTCACAGCCCTGGCAAAGCGGGAGTCGTGCCCAAGGATGAAATCTCAGAAGGGAAGTCCCCAATTGTTCCTCCTCAGACAATTTCATGTTTTTTGTTTGTTCGCTTTTTCAGATTTCTGCCTTCTCTCACATAGAAATGGCCGCATTATCCTTTTAAAGTTGAGAAGCTGTTGCAACTGAATTGCCCATGTGACTTCAAAAAAAAAATATATCATTTGTTTCTTAATCTTACCCTACTTTATTTTTGCCTGGTTTTTGAACATTCAAAATAATTTTTCATAGAATTTCCCAAGCAGGACCATTACTGTCTCATTTATTACACCAAGTATTTGGCCCACAGTATCTGGAGGCACCTTTTTTGAATTTATCCTTTAAAGAAACACATATGAACATGTATTTTAAAACATCTGTTTGAGCAAAGGACGAAATACATTTCATTATTTTGCCTGCTTTTTGAAGTTCAGCAATTTATTAACTGATTAATCCACAAAATAAGTGACTTCAGTAAAATGTCCAATACCTAGAAAATATCCTGGAACAGTCACCAAGTGTCAACTTGCCGAATAAACCCCATAACTTGTGTGCGTTAAAATGTTTCCACATTCTGATTAAAGTATATATTATTTTTATCCAGAATGACTCACAGGAGGAAATGAATGTTTTTCATTTAAACTGCTTGGGGGTTAATGTGTTTGAAACTATTAACACAAAAAAGGCATTAAACTGCAAACTCAGTCATTTTTGAATTTCCTCAAGCATCCTCTTTTCTTTTACAATTTTAACAGCACACCTGCGATACACAGCACAATCTCAATTCCATTTCTCTAGGAAAAATTTCTCAGAAGACTTCCAAAAGGAGTTCACCCATAATTTCACATAGAAGTGGATACTATGACAGGTGGTTTCTAAGGATAGACTCACTTTATGCTCTTCTCAAAGCCAAACAGAATTTGGGTTCCTTGGGACAGGAATATTTCAGATATCCTCTAATGCTGGGGGCCCAAAGGGTAACCCCAGAACATTATCAGTTGCACCTGAACTCAGAGATTCCTACGACTCGACGGTCCCTAAAACGTGCACCATGGCCTCTAGACCTTAAGCTCGTTATGGACAGGTAACGTCGGCTAATTCTGCTATATTAGAGTCTACCAAGCGCTTAGTACGGTTCTCTGTACACAGTAAGTGCTCAATAAATACCACTGACAAGGTAGTCGGCAGAGCAACCAAAAGACACTCAGTGAGGAGAAAAAAGTGGGGTCAGAAAGCCAAAGCCAACCAGAAAGATGGTTTTTAAGGCAGAGGAAAGACGATCGCCACCACTGAGCAAGACACTGAAAAGCATTTGTTGCCGAAGATGGTTACCCATCTGCTGGCTTAAATAGACAGTCTGTCCAGTTGTGAAGATTTTGACCTAGGAATCTGCCAAAACCAATTTTTTAAAATGGTATTTGTTAGGCATTTACTATGTGCCAGGCACTCTACTAAGCCATAGGGTTGATACAAGCAAATCAGGGTGGACACAGTCCAGGTCATTCATTCAATCGTATTTATTGAACACTTACTCTGTTGCAGAGCACTATACTAAGCACTTGGGGATGTACAATAATACAGTGATAAAAAGAGACAATTCCTGGCCACAACAAGCTCAGTCTAGAGGACCACATGAGGCTCACGGGCTTAATTCCCACTTTAAAGATGAAGTAACTGAGACACAGTGAAGTGAAGTGACTTGCCCAAGGTTACACAGCAGACATCTGGCAGAGTTAGATTAGAACCCAGGTCCTTCTGACTCCCAGGCTCGTACACTGTTTGCAAGACGCTACTCTATTATCTCTCATCACTGCCAGTCAAGTGCAAGGAACACATATGTGGGCAAGGGTGCAGCATATTTTTAAGTGCGTCCCAAAACTGTACGTGCAAAATCAATTTACTCCCAGTAAACTGATTTACTGTCAGTTAAATTATCTACTGTAATTTAATAATAATCAATTTACAGAGTCAGAAATGCCAATGTCATACTGGAATCGCGAGTAGCTGTCTCTTGCCCACAAGGCCCAATTTATCCCATTAGGGAGGAGGTTAACACAGCCAAAACAGGGGGGAATGTCCGCATGGGCTACGCAGTCCACTGTGAGGATTTCTAATCAAAGAACCACATGGGGTATCTTGCATGGAGGAGAAACTCAGCAGGAGTTCTGAAATGGCTGGTGAACATGATTAACAGTGACCACAACAGCTCCAGAGATTTGGGGCTACAGCCCTCTCTGAGAAGGTTACTTGACAACTGATGATGTCTGTAGGCTGTCCACGGTTGCATTAGGAACACGACAGACAAAACCAGGCTTAGAGTGCATTACTTCGGGAAAAAATTGTCAGAATTCAGAAAAGTTGTCCATTAAGGTAAGTAGTTTGGTGCGCAGTTGGGTTCCTAAGCAGGCTTTACTGAATCCTTCAAGCCATACTGAATTCCCTCTCAGGGTCAGTAACAAACCCCATCTAACAAGTTGCTCGGCACTCTGCAAAACCATGTGGAAAGGTCAATTTAATGCCAAACTGGGTTCACTGACCGCCTTCACTACTCTTCCTTGCAGCTACCACAAATTAATATAATCTACATACTTAACTCCAATCCAGGCAAAATTGTAAACTGTTTCAATCTCTAACATGGATTACCAGTGGTTTATAAGGCAGCTTTGTCATTCTGAGCTTTCTTAAGAAGCTTATGCAGTCTCATGTCAGATGAATTAGAACTTTACCCATCTCTTTACGAAACTTGCTAACCCCACAATCAGAGCCGCTTTTCTACATGGAGGAATCAGCTGGTGATAAAGGACATCCCAACAGATGCTTCCTAAAGACCTTAGAGAAGCAGAGTGGCCTAGTGGATAGAGCACGGGCTTGCCCTGGGACTCAAAAGGACCTGGGTTCTAATCCCAGCTCTGCAACTTGTCTGCTGGGTGAAATTGGGCAGTCACTTAACTCCTCTGTTCCTCAATGAACTCATCTGTAAAATGGGGATTAAGACTGTGAGTCCCATGTAGGGCAGGGACTGTGTCCAACCTGATTTGCTTGTATCCACCCCAGCTCTGTGTCTGATACTTAACAAATACCACCCTTATTAAAATGAATAGCTGCTATTCCCCGTGAGTCTACATGTTTCAGTGGTTGTGAACAAATCTGTTCTTATTTTATGCACTGATCATCTTTCTCAGCACACAAGTGCAGATGCAACTAAAACCACACACCACTAACTCATTGTTATGGAAGTCCTATAGGATCTGTTCTCCCTAAGGAGAACTCGTTAAAGAATTCTCAGTAGTCTGGTCACAAATTTCAGCTCTAACTTTGACCAGTATAGCTAGTTCCATCACAAGCATTTTACCAAGTTCTAGTTTCTGGTTGTTGCGTGCCAGAGTAATCTGTTTTCTGCTTGTGGCTGACCCAATTGCTCAGTGCATCCTTGCTTCATCCTCCTATTTCAATCCTTTCCTTCCAACCAGTTCTGCCAGCGCCATCAAATGCCATTCTCTCAAGGAGCATGATGGGGCAACAAATACTGAGCTCCTGGAATGAGGTCAGGCCACCAGGATTGAAGCAATGCTCTTCACGTAAGGTCTTTGCAGGGTGGGATGCGTGGGGAGAGTGGACAACAGCAGAATACAGGAGAAGCAGCGTGGATAGAGTTCGGGTCTGGGAGTCAAAAGGACCTGGGTTCTAATCCCAGCTCCGCCACTTGTCTGCTGGATGACCTCGGGCAAGTTAATTCACTTCTCTGCACCTCAGTTACCTCATCTGTAAAACTATGGATTAATACTGTGAGCCCCAAGTGGGACATGGATTATGTCCAACCGGACTAGCTTGTATCTTACAGCAGTTCTTAGTACGGTGCTCAACACATAGTGCTTACCATTAAAAACAATAGTCCAACAGATGTTCTATGGTAAGAAGAAATGGGGTGAGGGTAAACCTCAGATTACATTCATTCATGCAATCATATTTTTTGAGTGTGCTTACTGTGTGCAGAGTGCTGAACTAAGCACTTGGGCGAGTACAATACAATAACAGACACATTCCCTGCCCACAACAAGCTTACATCCCGCCACATGTCCACCAAAGGGCATACTTTCATTCATCCTGAGGAAGTCCAAAGACAAAGAAATGGGGAGAGGGGACCCAATCTGGCACTCCCACAGGAGCTCTGCTGGGGCCGGCCCTCCTTCCTTGGACGGGATCACCCGGAGACCACTACCTACAGGTAAAGGGAAGCAGAGAGCCTGTCATTCAACCAGGTTATGCCTGATCCACCAGACCCTGACTCCCTGAAGATGTTCGTTTCATTAGACAGAGATCAAGAAGGAGGGCTCCGGATCAACCCCAGAAGCCACCCCAGGTGCAACAGCGAAAGGAAATATGAGATTCAATTAGACATAAATGCAGTTTGATTTCTCTTTACTCTTATTTCCTTACTATGACTGGAAGAAGTGGGATAAACAAGGGGGGGACCCGCCATTTTTTTTTCCCAGACAATCCGGCATTACTCCTAGAAACCCAAGAAACCCAAGAACAACAAATAACTCAAAGTCCCAACACTTGATTTCATACCTCAGGTCATTAGTTCTTTCATCCTGCCCCAAATCTTTCTAGGAAGCAAGGAGAAATCTAGGTATATTTTACAAAAGTACTAAAAAGGAAAAAAAAATCAAAAATTTTACCTAATCCATTTTAGTTAATTATGTTCGAAATCCCTTGGTGGCACTAATTTTAAGAATTGGCAAATCTTCCTCTTGACCATTCAATGAATTAAATCATCATCATAATAACTGTAGTGTTTGTTTATTGCTTACTATGTGCCAAGTAATGTACTAGGCAAAGGGGTAAATACAAGATAATCAGGTCCCAAGTGACACAGTCTAAGTAGAAGGGAGAACAGGTATTGAATCCCCATTTTACAGATGAGATAACTGAGGCCCAAAAAAGTGAAGTGGCTTGTCCAAGATCACAAGACAGACAAGAGGCAGAGCCGGGGTTAAAACACAGGTCTTCTGACTCCCAGGCCTGTGCTCTATCCATTAGGCCACATTACTTCATCTTTCTAAGGGCATTGAAGAATTTGCCCACAAAAACGTCCAGGGAAAATCTCGAAGAGGCAGGCCAGAAGCTAGATGGATAGAGACCATAACAACGATAACAGAAGAACCATCAGAAATGTTGTAGATTATGGCAGAGGACAGGACATTCTGGAGAAAGTATATCCATGGAGTCTCTATGAATCGGAAGCAACCGATTCACTTGATAATAATAAAAATCTAGGCAACTAGCTAACACTCATGGGCTGAGTCAGCATTGTGCAATTCAATGCTTAGGAATCCTTAGGACTCCTCATTTCTTCACTGAGTACACAAGGCTTGCTGCTGACCCTGATCCAAGGGGTAAATGAGAACTTGCTCTGGGTAAGAGGAGTTTGGGCTTCAAGTCATTCCCTCCGATTTCGACTGTGAGCCCCATGTGATGCAGGGACAGTGTCCAACCTCATTATATAAATATTATAGTGCATGACACACAGTAAGCACTTAACGAGAACCATTAAAAAGTCACGTACTACCCAAAATGCTGAATTAAAATAAGGTTAAAGGAAGCGAATCATTTACTTGAAACCTTAAAAGCGAGGAAAGATTTAATTCCTGAAACATTAACCCCCTCCCTCAGCTGCTGAAGAGTAACAAAGAATTATAACCAGAGTAACCAGGCTCAGTGTAAAGCATCTTGTGGAACTTGTTCAGCCCTTCAGTGGATATTGCTTGTGGGCCTGGGCCATGCAGGAAGGGGCGATGAACACAGAGATACGGAAGAGACAAAATAGGAGTGACCCACCCAAAGAGCACCTCCTGTGAGAATTCCCTGGAGCTTTTCTGCTTTGTTTGCCTTTATTTGTGTTCTCTGAATCTGAGTTTCAATGCGCAACTCACGACTGCTCCATTCATTCCCAGGTATTATCTCTTAGTCATCATAGTGAGGGTTTGTAGAGGACTAGTGTTCAATTTTTTTTGTCTTTATTTTTCTGTTTTTATTAGCAAATCCAACTTGTGGAGCCATTCTTAGGGAGAACAGGATTTCATTAACCCTGACTACAACCAGTCATAGCTTTAACCACCTCAGGGATGCAAATTAAATTGTTTGATTCTTCACCTAACACGTCCACCAAAGTGGCCTTCAAGTTCCAGTCAAATTCTTGTCTTGTCTTAAGATGTCGAGTTGTCTCAGACCCACAGTGACACCATGGACACATCTCCCCCAGAATGCCCCGCCTCCACCTGCAATCGTTCTGGTAGTGTATCCGTGGGGTTAGGAAACCCCTTCCTGTCTTTTCCCCGACCCCTGGGCCTGTGATTACACCACCAACGAAGAATAGATCTTTGAGAAGCAGCATGGCCTAGTGGATAGAGCACGGACCTGGGAGTCAGGAGGATCTGGGTTCTAACCCCTGTTCTTCCACTTGTCTGCTGTGTGACTTAGGGTAAGTCACTTCACTTCTCTGGGTCTCAGTTACCTCTTCTATAAAATAGGTATTAAGACAGTGAGCCCCATTTGGGACACGGATTGGGTCCAGCCTGATTTTCTTTCATCTAACCCCAGTGCTTAGTACAGTGCTTGACACATAGTAAAGGCTTAACAAATGCCATGATATAAAAATAAATGGAGGTTGGAGTAAACTACACCCACACATCGTGTCAGGTTTTCTTAGAAGATGCCCCTGAGCAAATAATCAAGGAAGCTGTTGAACTGGAGAAGCAACTTAAGTTATAAATTTCATGAATAAGTTAAGTGCATCTCATTCATAATAACTGTCTAACAAAATCCTGATTAAACAATCTAATGCATCCTTGCAAGATAAGGCAAGAGTTGAAGAAATCATGGTTTCTCTACAGGTTAAAATTTTACCACTAAAATTTCTTACTTCAATTTTTAAGAAAGCGGATGAATTTATAAAGATGATTGAAGGAGAAGTCCCTGTTGGAGAGAGTAGCGCAGATACGCTCAGAAGGAATTTGTTGTTGACAGGGTGATTTAAGAAGAAACAGAGAAGAGTGCTAGTCAAGTAAAGCTGGCCAAATTCTTTACCAACAGTAATAGTATTTATTAAGCACTTGTATGTAGTCTGTCCAATTAGTGAAACAGATTAGCAGAAGATGCTCATCTTTGTCAGGGTCATGGTCATGTGACCTCAGGATCTTGGCATGCTCTATCTCTCTCTCTCTCTCTGTCTCTCACACACACTCACATACCTCAGCTGAAAACGCAATGGGGCTCCCACCTACCTGAAAAATAGTCCTGTTGCCCAGACATGATTTAGGGCCTGTTCAAAAAACAAACTCTTTCCAGCCTCAAATGAGTCCCCCTGCCTCATCCCTCCCGCCTGTATCTCCCCATCTTTTAAAGTTAGAAAGTTGTAGCTGTCCAGGAACATTGCTAGACTTCTGTCCCAGAAGGAAGAGGCTGTACCATGTTTCTAACTCATCCCTACCCACCATCTCTAAATTGTGTTATTACTATTATTATTATTATACTTATTAAACACTTACTACGGGTTAAGAACTGCTCCAAGAACTGGGGTAGATACCAATTAATCAAGCTGGACACAATTCCTGTCCCACATGGGCCTCACCGTATAAGTAGGATGGAGCTGTAAAGAACATTTAGAATCAGTCAATGGTACTTATTGAGTACTTTCAGTATGGAGAACACTGTACTAAGTTCTTGAGAGGGGTCAATACAACAGAATTGGTAGAAATGTTCCTCACCCACAGAGAGTTTACAATCTAGAGGAAGAGCCCCCTTTCAACGCATTTACGACAGGAGGAAAATGGGAAAATTTCCAAGATCCTCACGGGCAATTTGTTCCAGACAGGTTGTTCACTTCTTTACTTGTTTTAAAAATTCCTTACGATTGTTTATGTGTTCTTTTAGATTTCTTCATATTTTTAGAGTTCTTTCTTCCTTCTAAGGGGTTACCCACAGAGTATATTAATAGGATCCTGTTGGCTAATTTTCAATATATTTTCCCCAGCACCCAAGACAGTGTTTAGCCCATTGAAGTGTGCATTAAAATTACACTGGTGCTGAAGAATGAATGGGTCCCGCCCTACTGTGCTTCCCTCATTAAGGAAAACAAGATCATTTCACATCCTCCTGTGTCTCAGCTACGTGAAACTGGGCAGGGCGAGAGAGTCTGCTAAAATAAATCAATCAGTGGTATTTATTGACACTAACTGAGGTTACCTAGGCCAGTGAGTTCTCATGCCTCAAATGAGATGCCTTCGGGACATCTCCATTTGGACGGCCTGCCAACAATATCTCGAACTCAACACATCTAAAATGGTACTAAGCTTTCACTGCAAACTCACTCCTCCTCTTCTCAGCTGACAACACCACTAACCTCCCTTTCCCAGAAGCTCACCAACTTGGAGTCATCCTTCATTCTTAAGTGTCTTTTGGCTTTTGCATTAACCCTGCTGTCAAATTCTGCTGTTTCTTTGCACATAACATCTCTCGAACCTGGCCTTTCTCTTCACCCAAACAGCAACTATCCTGGTCAGAACTCTGGTTGAAGTAGCATGACCAGTCTACTGAATCAGCCTCCTCATTCATCTCCCTGCTTCTTACCTCTCCGCCTATCTATTACCTCACACCACTACACGGTTCATCTTCTTGAAGCATTACTCATCTCAATCAAGAGAAGCAGCATGGCTTAGTGGTTAGAGCATGCAGTTACTTCATCTGCAAAATGGGGATTAAGACCAGGTGGGAACGGGAATGTGTCCAGCTTGATTAACTTGTATCTACCCCAGCACTTAGGAGAGTGCTTGGCACATAGTAAGCGCTTAAGAACCTTATTTTTTTTTCCTCTGAACTCTCCACTGGTTTCCCATTTACCTCTGCATCAAGTAAAATCTTTTCAAGATCAACTCCAAAGCTCTCCATCAACTTTCCTCACCTTACATACCAGCCCACTTTACCCTATACTCCCCAGCTTGCTTTCTTTGTTCCTCCCAAGCCAACTCCCTAAGTGAACCTGGCTCTCACCTCTCCCATCTCCATCTTTTGGCTCACACTTTTCCCCCAGCTTGGAACTCCTTCCTTTCCCCACTCAGGCAGATAAGAGCTCTCTCCTCACTTTCCCATTCCTCTAACAAGCCTTCCCCAATTAATTCCTAGCAACCCAATTCTTAGTTACCTTCCATCTCTACACTTTTAGCAATTAAACTCCTACCCCTGAACTTCTGCATACATTTTTACTGAATTGAACATTCAAATACTTCATCATCATCATCGATGGTATTTTTCGAGTGCACAGCATTGTACTAAGTGCTTGGGAGTGTACAATATAACAACATAGACACATTCCCTACCCACAGTGAGCTTACAGTGTAGAGGGGAGTCAGACATTAATAAGTGATTTTTAATATATAATTACATATAAATGGAGGCTTTAAAAATGAAGTCTATGCTGGTGGATTTCTCATTGTCCTGCGATGCCCTACACAAGCCACTGAGAGCTTGAAAACTAATATCATCATTCCTGTGCCTCATTCTTGTCTCTCCTGTCGTCAACCTCTTGGTCATGCCCTCCCTTGCCTGGAATTCCCTCCCACTTCCAATCTGCTAGGCCGTATCTCTCTCTGTTTTATCAATTAATCGTATTTATTGAGCACTCACTGTATGCAGGGCACTGTACTAAGCGCTTGGCAGAGTACAATCTAACCGAGTTGAGAGATACGCTCCTAATTTCAAAGTCCTTCTGAAACCTCATTTCCCTCAGGAGGCCCTCCCTGCTTTATTTCTCTTCTCCCCTACTTACATCTTCCCCACCATCCTGTTCAGCCCTTTAGCCCCATCTGAGCTCTAAGTACAGCTTTTCATATTACCTGTCTCCCTATATCCTATAAGGACTAACTCATATACCTGTTTCCTTTTTCTTCTTCCTGTTATTTATTTTAGTGCTGCTAGACTTGTAAGCTCCTTGAGGACAGAGTTCATGTCCGCTAATTCTACTGTCCTCTCCCAAGTGCTTAGTACAGGGCGCTGCACACAGCATACTCTTCAATAAATACTACTGATCGACTTGAGGTAGACTGTGGTGGCTTTGTTGGGTGCTGTAGTGGTACCATGCATTGTGGGGTGTTTGGCAAGGCCACCCTACTTAGCCTGAGGTCCTTGACAGTGGTTTAAATGGCCCCCTCCTTCCCCACATGACTTAAAGGCCATTTTATGTGTCAAAAAGAGGCTGCATGTCCCTGGTTTGGGATGCTATCTTAGAAAGAAACCAACATTATTGAGCCCAAACCAGGTTTGACCATTCCTTTCCTGGATCAGAACATAATGTTGTGAGCTCCAAGATCCTATACTGAGTCGGCGGGTTCCCTCCACAGCCAGAAGGAGGAGTTCTGAGCCTCCAGAACAGCACTGGATAAGTCTTTGAATATCACTCTTGCTTTACAAGTTGAAATTCTCTTTCAGTCACATCTTGTTGAATTTTTTGAAACGAAAAATTTGTGGCTGAAGGGTAAAATCTGTATTTCAACATGAAGTCAAACTAAATATCATAGTTGAAATTAATCCCTTTCTAAATCTGCCTTCAGTTGTAGAAACTAACTTTACAATCTCAACGTTTCACCTGAAACACCTCCCACCCCTCAAACCCAAACCTTCTTGTCAACCTCCTAGCACACTTCAACCTGACTTGCACTGGATAGGAAAGTAAGGAATATAAATAACATCAGGATATCCAAACAGCCAAGTGCTAAGAATTGACAATCAGCTTGGGGAAAACTAAGGGTAAGTGCTGGTCTGCAACTGACAGAATCAACTCACAACCCAGAGTTGAATGCTGCCAATGAATTCTGTTAGATAGGCCTCATACTAGAAGGAAAGATAGGGATGAACAAGGGAAAGCTAGGAGTGCTGGATGGTCCACCTTAGGTCTCGGAGAGCAATCCCCACACCCAGTTCCTCAGAGTATCTTGGTGGCTGTTGGCTGACGGAATCCTGATTAGATGGGGACTTGGGTCTAACTCAATAATGGCAATACTGATGGTTTCATGTGGAAAGTGTTCTAAGACCTGTCTACAGCTCTCACAGACTGGATTTCTACAGCCCATCTTAACTCAATCACTTATCTGATTTTCATTTGATTTGCTTGAAAGGAAGTGCTGCTTTATCTAGTCTTCCCTTAAGCCCACTTCATCATGCCAATAGATATGAACTGCACATGCCTTAAAAAGCCTGTAAAGCAATTATGCCCGCAGACATTTTAAAATGGAGGTGCGATACAGCTGGTACTGGTCTGTTCTCCTACTACAATTCAGCCCACACACCTCAGTTCTCAAATGCTAACCTTCTCGTTGCACCTCGATCTTGTCTATCTCACCATCATGCCAATAGATACAAACTGCACATGCCTTAAAAAACTTGTAAAGCATTTATGCCCACAGACTTTTTTAAATGAAGGGGAGATACAGGCCTAGAATGCCCTGAGCCATCATTGGTCCGTTCTCCGCACACTTCACTTCTCTAATGCTAACCATCTCGCTGCACCTCAATCTTGTCTCATGGCTGACCTCTCGCCCATGTCCTGCTCTGGCCTGAAACATCCTTCCCCCTCATATCGGACAGCCAATTACTGTCCCCCACTTCGAAACCTCATTGAAGGCACATCTCCTCCAAGAGGCCTCCCCTGACTAAGCCCTCCTTTTCCCCTTCTCCCACTTCCTTCTGCGTCAACCTGACTCATCCCGCCTCCCAGGCCCACAGCCCTCATGTACATATCTGTCATTTATTTATTTATATTATTAGCTGTCTCCCTAGACTCTAAGCTCATTATGGGAGGGGACGTTTCTGCTAATTCTGTTGTATTGTCCCAAGCGCTTTGTACAGTGGTCTGTACGCAGTACACGCACAGTAAATACAATTGGCTGACTGACAGTGCAGAGTGTATTGCTCTGAGAATCAGATCTGGGTCCTAGCCCCTATTCTGCCCATAACTGGTTATCAGGGGTGAAGACCAATCAAACAATTGTACTTATCAACTGCATTTTCTGAGCCTTACTATGTGAAGGGCACTGTACTAAGCGCTTGGGAGAGTATGTCATTACGGAGTTGGTCGATATGTGCCCTGTCCACACGTGCAATTTGCAATATGCTGCACCCCTGCCCAACGACTTGCTCAAAACCCAGGTCCTGATGGGAACAAGATTGGTGGGGTCAAAACTGTCCTTGTGGGCAAGGATTGTCACTCTTTATCGTATTTTTCCCAATCGTTTAGTACAGTGCTCTGCACACACTAAGCACTTAATAAATACGATTGAATGAATTGAATGAAAATAGTGTGAGTGGTAACGCATATGTCGCAACCACTATAATCAATTCCCCTGCGGGGGTTCTCTTGTTCTTGACATCTCAGGACTGCCTCTCGTCCATCGTTCTCCATGGGACACTGCATCTTCACCCATCCATCATCATCACTGATGCTTCATTCAGTAGGAGGCAAGTCAAAAAATACTAGGACACAGGTATCCAGTTTGGAGTGGCGGGGGGCAGAAGAGGCAGAAGATTAGAGAGTTAGATTTGGACAGAGGCAAAGAGAGACGAAATAAGGAAACACAAAGAGCGGCCGGGAAAGAGAAAGGAAAACTGGAGGGATAAGAAGGGTAGGAAAAAAGAGGTGGAGACAAAAGGAGGAAAGTGAAAAAAGAGGATTACGTGGAAGGGATGGCAAGGGTTTCTGGAAGAAGAAAGAAATCACCTCATAAGAAATATTTAGATCATTGACTGGGCATGGGCATTTTTACATCCCTTGATTCTGTTTTTGGAAAAAGAAGTCCCTTCCTAATAACAACAACAATAGTAATAATAATCATAATAATAATATGTTCAGCACTTACTATATGTCAAACAGTGTTCTATGAACTAGGGTGGATTCAAGTTAATCAGGTCAACCACAGACTCTGTCCTACATAGGGCTCACAGTTTAAGTAGGAGGAAGAACGAGTGCTGCATCTCCATTTAACAGATGAGAAAGCTGAGGCACAGGAGAGTTACATGACTTGCCCAAGGTCACACAGCAGGCAAGTGGCGGGGCCGGGATGAGCACCCAGCTCCTCCAACTCCCGGGCCCGTGCACTACCCATTAGGCCACACCACTCCCAACATCATCCCGACACCATGACGGCTCTCCTGGATGCCTCCCTCCCAGAAATGGGTTAGGGGCTGGCAAAAGGGGCACAGATTTCCTTTGGCCTCTGACCAAGTGCCAGTCAGCAGTTGTTTTCCTTGGCTCCGATTAGCTGAGGAGAAAAGCCAGGAGGGTAAGGGGAGGAAGGAAAATGGGAACTGTCCAGGCTGTTCTTGTGCAATCTTTGATTAGCTTGGGGAGGTGGGAGAGGGGTTTAGGAAGATTGTCTGGATATTAGATCTCCAGATGGGGTTCAATTCCCAGCTTTCTGGGATTCTGCCTTTTTGTTAGTTTAGGGATACCATAAAATCCATTTCTTCTGAAAAATCCCCTAGGGCCCAAGGTCGACTTTCACCCAAGCCTGACCATGTTCTCTCCATCTGACACCCACTTGTAGGAAGAAATAATGAAAGCTGGGGGCCCATGGCTGCAGTCATGCTAGAAGACTGCCAATGACATGTCAGTATCAGTTACTGTAACCTAGGAGCTCCAAGCTGTTACCTAGCCTAGAGCTAGATAGCACTGTGTGGTCTGATCTCTTCAGATACCATGAGCCATGCTGAGCTATTACTAATAAGGGAGGCACCCCCCCACCCCCTGCCAAGGAACACACCAGCTGGTTGTAGAAATGAGGTTGTTTCTGGAACTGAAAAAAAAATGGCTTCAACAGATGGTGCTAGGCTCCTTAAATGCCGCCTTTCAAACACATTGTAGAGTTGCTTACTTTTTTTGTCACTATAAAACCTGGAGGAAGAACTGCATCAAAGCCAAAGCCTGGGATCAATTTCTATGCAGGTAAATGTCCTTCCACTGTTACTTCCCACCTAAACTCCAGTGACACCTGCATTTCCAAAGGGGAGAAAATTCATGGATGGGGTGGAGGGTGAAGACAAGATTTTCTTTGTTTTCTAAGAACACTTACTAAATGACCACAAACAACTGGATGTTCTGCTACTCTTTAAATATCTGAAAATCCTAACTGAAAAGCAACCAATCCCCTGAATCCCCTATGAGTCAGGTAAACCAAACTTGTATGAAGGAATTATGAGGTGATCTAATCTGTCCAACAGCCGACACCGAATCAATTGTATTTATTGAGCACTTACTATGCAGAGCACTGTACTAAGCACCAGGGAGAGTACAATATAACAGAGTAGAAGAGAATGAGCTTGCAGTCCATAAGGGGAGACAGAAATGAATATAAATAAAAAATCAATTACTAGAGGTCCCACCACAGCCTCACCTGTTCATAACTTGTTCCTAGAAGCAACATTTCAGACTCTTCCTCACAGGTCACCCTAACACATTGGTGATCTAGTTTATAAAAAACACACCAAATAACACAACAAATTGACCAAAAATATATAACCAAAAAGACGGAGACAAAAACTAGGAAGTCCCCATAAACAACCTCCAGTTCCGCTTTGGGACAACAACCGAAATGGATTTCAAAAGGATTATGCCCATGCTAAACAGTCTTGCGCTATCCCAGGCTCCACAAAATTACCTATATTACGTAACCAGGACATACTGTATTTGGAAAGTACGGAACCAACTGTCATGCATTTCACTGAGTTGGAAGAAAATTAAAATGGATTTCCTTTAAACTGGGAATAAACAATAAATTTGGTCAGCTGTTGAGCCCTGTATTTACAATCTTAAGAGATCTGCGCAGTTACTAGATTATTTTGCAGGTCAAAACAAAAACTCAAGTAACAAAGAGAACTGATCTCCTTCCAATTTCTCTATCACAGCTTGCACATATCCGACAACCCAGGAGGAGGGCAGACATGACTTCTGGCTTGGCAGGACCACGCCCTGGTCACAACATGAAGTTGAAGGCAGTGGCAGGCATTGAGGGCAGTGGGCATTGACATGACCAGTGTTCCTGTCTTGACCCCACCCTACCTGACCCCCGACCTTCTGTCTGGAATGCCCTTCATTCTCAGATTTGCCAACCAACCACTCTCTACCCCTATTTAAAAGTCCTCCTGAAAAGTCAGCTTCCTTGATAAAAGTAGTTTCTTTGATAAATCCCCCCCGTTTTCCTTTGATAAATCGGCCCCCTTGTTACTCGTACTAGGCATCTGTTATTTATCTGCTTGGGTCTAATATGTATGTCTTTTCGCTCCTTCTCAGCTATGAGTCGTCAGCTATCATTATACCACCTATCCTTCCCATTGATTGGAAGCCGCTAGAAGGCAAGGGAACATTTTACTTCTGTTGTATTTTCTTTATGCAACTAGTTCAGTGGTCTGCACACAGTAGGAACTCAATAAATGCTAGTCAATGTTGATACTGTGAGGCAGCAGACCGGGGGAGACAGAGCAAGTAGTAGAGGCCTCAAGTTACTGGTTGTGCAATCATGATACCTTTTGGCTCCCCTTCCCATCTGCCCCTTCCTTCACCTTCTCCATTATGGATGGTGGTGAGAGGGTCAGAGATCACCAAAACTTCCAGAGGTGTTCATGTAGTCCAGAAGCGGCAGTCAGGCGATTTATTCGACTACGGGGGACAGACCCAGATCCTAATCGCTGCTCCACCACTTTCCCGCTGGGTGACGTAGGGCAAGCCACGACTCTGTGCCTCAATTCCCTCACCTGCAAAATGGGGATTCAATATCTGTTCTTCCTCCTACTTAGACTGTGAGCCCCATATGGGACCTGATTATTATCTATCTGCCCCCAGCTCTTAGTATAGTGCTTGGCACATAGAAAGCACTGAATACCACAGTTATTGTTATTATTATCATCATCTCAGAAAGAAAAATTCTTACCCTCTGGCAAATCATAATCAACATTTTATCATCAAATGTAAACTTCAAATAGATGACCTTAGTTAAAATGTCTTAGATCTGTTTTTAAATCTCGCCGAGTTCCGTTGTCGCCTCAGAGTAACCTCCTGGGCAACCGCAAGATCGTACATATTTCGCTTACAGAATCGGTGTTACGGTCCACTCGCCCCTAAGTGCCAAGTGTTTCATTCAGAAAGCCTATTATACGTGTCTGGCATGATTTCTAAATCACCACAAATAAAATAGGAGCTCTGTCGGGTGGGGCTGGCGCCTACTCCCTTCTTCTCCTCAGCCTCCTGTTGTCCTTGGGGACAGAGAAAGTCCCCAGCAGATTTCTGAGATTTGAGCTCTCCATGAATTCCAGAGCAGGATATCTCCATCTGACGCCTGTTTTTTGTTCACCACCCGGTACAGGAAAACTAGCTTTCCTGCTTTCTCACTACTGAATGAGAAGAGAGGAAACAACCCTTGAAAAGAAAGAAAAAGTACAGCCAAACTCTGCCCCCGGGCTACGGAGACGAAGAGGAAGCTGAAGCTGGTTCGCTACACTCACCGAGGGTCCACTAGCTTCCAACTGGGGATTTCCACAAGCCGGGGACTTTAACCACTTCCACTTGAGCAGAGATATGTCTCAGATATTCGAGTTGGCACTATTAGCATTACCGAAAGCCTCCTGTGCTTGGCCAAATACTTTTATGAGTGCCATATTATAGGCTTAGGAACATATGGCAGAAATAGTCCTAAGACATTTTAAAGGGGATCATTCCCGAAAGAGCTAAAAAAGAAAACCAGGCCCCAATTGCCAAAAATGGGTCTCCAGTGGCCCCCAGAGTTACGTCTCGGCTCTATCTAGATTCCTGCCCTGTCAAGATTTTTCAGTGGTTCCAAAAGTGTGCATGGTGCAATCTGTCTTCCTCCACGCAGGATAGGTGTGGTGCTTATATGCTCTGAGTGCTATTTATAAAATCTTCCAAGAGGCGGAAAATAAAGACTGGATAAAGCAGCTGAGGCACTACGATGCCAGGCAGGGCTAGGGACTATCAGGGATTTGACTTTTGGAGTTAGGGTGGGACCACCAAGCCAAAGCGGTCTGGACAGGCGTTAACGGAGACATTAACCCTCCTCTCTCAGAAATGCACTGGAACCAAAGGACCGCCTCCCCTGCCCCGCCCTCACCAATCTACTTCCAGGTGTTCAAGGTAGCTGGCAGAGGGTGGGCCACCCAGACCTTAAATGTCAAGCAAATCTTCCTCTTGCTCAGAATAAAACAGTGGGTGTGCGTGCATGCCTGTGTATACAAAAGCAGCAGTGAGGCTTGCTGTCTGGCTTGCACATTTAGCACCATGGCCCACACATGGCCAGGAGGTGACTGCCTGTCTGGGAAGAAAGCGTGGCCTAGGGGAAATAGTAAAGGCCTGGGAGACAGGATACCTGGGTTCTAATCCCAGCTCCTCCACCTGCCCGCTGGGTGACCTTGGCCAAGTCTCTTTAACTTCTCTGAGCCTCAGTTTCCTCATGCGTAAAAATAGGGATAAAATACCTCTTCTCCCTGTCCCTTAGCCTGTGAGAGCCATGTAGAATTGGGACTGTGTTCGACCTGTTTATGTTGCATCTAACCCAGTGCTTTGCACTCAGTCTGGCACATAATAAGTGTTTTAAAATATACCAGTATTACTATTAATTATGATGATTGTTATAATGGATGAACAGGAGCCAACATGACCTGAGGAGCCAGACTGGGATCCAGCCTAAGGAATACCTACCCGGCTTTAGCAGTCCACGACAGAGCATGAGGGAGGTGAGCAAGCTGACAGCACCATCAGGAACTCCCATCATCCTGTACAATCGTGCTCATGCACAAGTAATGGGCAACTTTTTCTTTTTTGAAGGTACTTACTATGTTCCAGGCACTGTACTAAGTGCTGGGATAGACCTAAACTAATCAGATTGGGCATAGTCCACACATCCCACACATGGGGCTCACAGTCTTTAATCCTGACTTTTTCAGATGAGGTAACTGAGGCCCAGAGAAGTTACGGGTCTCGACACAGGTCACACAACAGACAGTCGGCAGAGCCGGGATTAGAACCCAGGTCCTTCTAACACCCAGGCCCATGCTCTATCCACTAGGAATCACTGCTTCTAAAGCGAATGCTCCTAAGCCCTTGCCTACCTGAGGCACGCTGCACCCCGGTCCGTCTTGACTGAAAGTACAGTGGCATCAACACACCTGATCTCCTGCAGCCCGAGGCCCCGACTCTCCCGACTCCCACATCTGTGGTCTTTCCACTAGGCTACGCTGCCTCCCGCTTCATGAAGAGGAGTGTTTGGCTCCTCTCTGTCTCTCCCAGAGAACTTGAATGGGATACAACAAAGAACTTCCTGACAAGGAGGACTGCTGAAGTGGACAGCACTTCATACGTCAAAGAAAAACCAATTATCTCGGTCTAGTTTAGGGTCGCTTCTGGTCCTTCCCTACCTCAGCCTCCGACATACTAGTCTCAGGGGATAAATAGGGTGAGAGCTTCACACAACTGCAGCAGATAAGCTAACTGCATTCTGCCCAACATCCTAGAATGTGTTGAGCGTAAGCCCAGGGCAGGAGAACAATACCTACCTTTAGCTGCACACAGGAAGTGTCCTAGTAAGAGAACAGCTTTTTCAGTGCTGTGAACTAAAAGACAGACTGCCCAGGGCACTGGAGACCATATGGCCTGTGGTTCCCTCATGGCGCTCACGGACTTCTAGGTACTTTTCCAGCCCACTTGATGGAGACAGAGTAATTAGGAGCCCCCAGCTTCACCTTTCCCACTGGAGCTGGGCCACGATCCATCAGGCAGGGGTATTTATTGAGCACCTCCTGAGTCCTGGTACTCTCCCGAGCGCTTGGGAGAGCTCAGGATCGCCGATATGCAAAACTGTCAAACTGGCTTTCATTCTTTCTGCTCAGCTCACATGTGAACGGTTAAGGATATTTTAATCCCTCCCAAAGCAGTTTCACTTTTCAATCTAAATGAAGGCTCTGTGGTTTGTGCCCCTCCACTCCCGAGAGACACTGTACATGAGCAATTTCTTTAATAATGTTCTATATTAAAATGTGAGATTCTGCTTCATTACCTCTCGACAGAGATCATTTTCCCCACCCAGCTTGTTTAAGGCCCAATCAGTTCACCCTACAGCAGTGACTTGGGGATCCCACTCTGATCTGTTTTCCTAGGAAAGCCGGCTGGCTGTGAGTACTGTTTCAATAACAGCTAACTGACCGATAATCATTTTATCCTGCCATCAATCGTATTTACTGAGCACTTACTGTGTGCAGAGCAGTGTACTAAGCGCTTGGGAGAGTACAATACAACAGAATTGACATATTCCCTGCCCACAGTAAGCTTACGGTCTCGATGGGGAGACAGACATCAACATGAATAAGTAATTAACAATATATCATTTAAAGATACATATATAAGTGCTGTGGAGTTTGGGGTGGGGCGAATATCATGTCCATTTGATGGTGGGTACAGTTTGTAGGTGAAGTGGATGAACCTACAGGAAGCCAGGAGTGTCTTCTACAAGAGGTCCACGTCTTACAGCAATATAAAGAGTTGAGGCCCACCAAATTTTAAAGCCTTAGTACGGGTACCCGTATTCCGTGGCACGCAGCCATACTCTGTGGCACTCAGCCATATTCAGTGGCATGCCGCCATGTTCCGAGCACACTGCCATGTTCTGTGGCACGCCGCCACTTCCAATGACCAAGGTCACTATACGGGAGGAGGACAAGGAGGTCCTAGTATGTTTGTGATTCAAACCTGTCAAGCACTTTCCCCTTTTCCTAATGCTGACGCAGCCCCCAAGCTTAACTTTTTACCTAAGAGAAGCAGCATGGCCTAGTGGATAGAGCATGGACCTGGGACTCAGAAGGACCTGGATTTCAGTCCCATCTCCGCCAATCGTCAGCTGTGTGACGCTGGGCAAGTCACTTCACTTCTCTGTGCCTCAGTTACCTCAAATGTTAAATGGGAATTAAGACTCTGAGCCCCATGTGAGACAGGAACTGTGTCCAACCCAATTTGCTTGTATCCACCCCTGCGTTTAGTACAGTGTCTGGCCCATATTTTTATTTCACCTTGTGTCAAAGCATTCTCCCTTCACCCAAAACCTCCTCCGGATAGGTTCGTCTCTGTGGCCAGGACAACTTGGTTGTTACCAGTTCACTCCAGGTAGGGGCAATTAGTGTTAGTAGTAACATATACTGGGGCATAATTAGTAGCAGTAGTAACATTTATTTAGCACCCACTTGGTGTAGTGCAGTGTACTAGACACTTGGGAAGTACAAAATAGAGGAGTTACACAGTCTCGACCCAGAAAGAGCTTGGACAAACACTGAAATATTTCCAAAACTGTCCAAGCCAACCTTAACTGACAAACACTTGGTCCATTTTCTTTTAGAAACTAACCCAACCACTCCATGGCTTTCAAGAACTTGACCTCTTTTTAATCTATCTCCTTAAACAAGTCATCACAAGTGCTCAGTGCTCTGCTTGATTACCAAACTCAGAATATCAATCTGCCAAAAGCCACGCTGGTTTCCTATATTCTCTTTTCTACTTTTCTACCTAAACATGAATTGTTGGGAGAGGGTACCTAGTAGCACCATCTTTGAAAATGACGGAGTCATATATGTATGTATGTGAGCATGTTGCAGGTGGGAATGGTCATTCTTTGTCGTGTCACTCTTCATTGTCATATTGTACTTTCCCAAGTGCTTAGAACAGTGGTCTGCACACAATAAGTGCTTAAACGACTGAATGAAATTAATACAATACATGTAAAATACCAAAGGGAAATTAAGACAAGACCCAAAATGCACTTCCCCAACTATTAAATAAAAGGGAGTAGACCTTTGAACACTGTCTTCCTCTTCAGGGGGTAGAGCACCCCACCCACAGCCAATCCACAGAAATGTGGGGCTCCTTCCATACCTTGAGACAATCTTGAATTCACTCTCTTCCACTCAGGTCCTGGAGGAGGTGCATGGAGAGGGAGAAATTATTCTTTTCTGTTTGGGTTTTCTGTTCACTTGCTTGGTGGGAGGGGGGATAATAATGTTGGTATTTGTTAAGGGCTTACTATGTGCAGAGCACTGTTCTAAGCGCTGGGGTAGACACAGGGGAATCAGGTTGTCCCACGTGAGGCTCACAGTTAATCCCCATTTTACAGATGAGGGAACTGAGGCACGGAGAAGTGAAGTGACTCGCCCACAGTCACACAGCTGACAAGTGGCAGAGCTGGGATTCGAACCCATGACCTCTGACTCCAAAGCCCGTGCTCTTTTCCACTGAGCCACGCTGCTTCTCCACAACCTACCTACCACAACACTGAATATCACATTCAATCAATCAATCGTATCTACTGAGCGCTGACTGTGTGCAGAGCACTGGACTAAGAGCTTGGGAGAGTACAATATTATTGAGTTGGGAGACACAGTTCCTGCCCACAACGAGCTTACAGTCTAAAGGTCTCCTTGGGGACAAGTCAGGGCCAGACCTCCAGGAGCAGGAGCTGGTAGCCCTAGAGACGGCCCTGGCCTTCCATAGCGGAACAGAGGACTCAGTCATTCATTCAGTTGTATTTATTAAACACTTATCGTGTGCAGATCACTGTACTAAGCACTTGGGAGAGTACAATATAACAATAAGCAGGCCCATTCCCTGTCACGGCGAGCTTCCCAACCCTCCTTTGGTTCTAGAAGGTCTCAGAAGGAAGAGGGATTTGGGCAGGAACCCAATCAAAGGCAAGTTTCCAGCATGCATAACTAAGACTCCAAATCCCACAGGGGACTGAGGCCAAAAGTATAACGGCCTTCTCTTCATCCACATCCCAGCTCTGCAGGAAATGCACATTAAAATGCCAGCCTAGGATCTGTAGCTGATGAGATACGGCACTCCCCATTCCAGCAGCGTTTATCTAGATTTTCTTGACTCTCCTCCCACCCTCCATTTATACACATCACTTGGCCCTTCAGAAATCTGGGCCTGTTTCAGCAAGAGGGTTAGCATTCGTAATTTAACTCTACTAGGGAAAAATGTCATTTATGATATCTTTGTTCTTCTGTCTTCTTAGTGTGCTAAAAAAAATTCAATACTCAAGAAGAATTTAGAGATATCAGCAAAATATACAACACTTTTATTTTCTCAGGAAAATGTCAAAAAAGAGCAATTTAATCTTTTAAAGGAGCACTAACCCTAATAATTACAAGGGCACCACAAACTAACACAGCCAGTCCTCACACTTACAATACACACTTGGTTCCTGGAAAACCGCATCAGGTCCAAAAGGTGTTAAGTTGGAATCGATTTTTTCATAAGAACAGTGGTATAAATGGGTTTGGTTCCTGGACCCAGATCAGTGGCCCTATTCTTACTAAAATCATTCAAAATTGTATACTGAATCACAGATAATAGAACTGCCTAAATGCATTTAAAATGAGTCAGAGTGATTCTTTGAGAGGGTAGCCGGCTTGGACATGCCTACCCTCCCGGTGACTCCGTCTGGCAATAGGATAGCTGCTTGCAATAGGAGAGCTGCTCCTTTCCCATTCTCTGGGGTCTCACACTCCACACAACCCTCGCCCCCTTCAAATTTTCACCTCTGATGAAGTTACCGAGGGTGGTAAGAGGGACTGGTGTCATAAAGCAGGCTACCGTCGTGACGTCAAAAAACTGGGAGTTTGTATATTTAAAAAGGGTTTAAGTTAATTCCAAGTGCCATTGGTAGGAACTTGAAACAGTGTAAATCAAGCACTAGCTGAGATATGTACATACGTCTGTGATTAAGTCACTGGGGAATCTGACATACACTTTGGTCAATTAAGACTAAGTTGAAAAGGTTCAGGGATGGATGTAGCAGCTGGTAAAGAAAGGTAACAAGGGATACTTTCAACAGAATAAACCATAAACTACAGATATTTAGACATCTCTATCACCAAATAATGACTGAGATTTATTAAACACTTTATGTCAAACGCTGTTCTCAGCGCTGGGGTAAGTATATGTTAATTAGGTCAGACAGTCCCTCTCCCTTATGGGGCTCACAGTCTAAGTAGAAGAGAGAACAGGTATGGAACCCCCATTTTACAGTTGAGGAAACTGAGGCACAGAGATTACTATTAATAATAATGACAATGATAATAATCATGGTATTTGTTCAGTAATAATGTTGGTATTTGTTAGCGCTTACTATGTGCAGAGCACTGTTCTAAGCACTGGGGTAGATACAGGGTCATCAGGTTGTCCCACGTGAGGGTCACAGTTAATCCCCATTTTACAGATGAGGTAACTGAGGCACAGAGAAGTGAAGTGACTTGCCCACAGTCACACAGCTGACAAGTGGCAGAGCCGGGAGTTGAACTCATGACCTCTGACTCCGAAGCCCAGGCTCTTTCCACTGAGCCACGGTACGTGCCAGGCACTCTATTAAGCGATGGGGTGAAGCACAAATCATTCTTGTAAAAATTACAACTCTTGAACCCAAATATACACATATTATAATCTTTGTTCACCGAACACTTAAGTTGGGTCACCAAGGTAGTTTGGTACTGTACTGATGGCAAAGGCTATTCCTCTGTTTGTGCTATGACAGTTGAATAAATGAAAATTGAGGGTTCTGTCTATCTTTTAAAGGGACATTTACTTCAGGTATTTTCTCATTCTTGCTGTATACCTACCCCTTTAAAATACATTATTTGCTTTTTTTTTAATATAAGGACTACAAAATATAGGGCGCATAGTCTGGAATGATGATTGCTAATGCAGAGAGGAAATGGGATTTGGAATCAACTATCCAATCTTCGGTGCTGCAGTGTGCTATATGGAGTGGAAAAAAAAATCTGAGAATACCTGCCATGACACATAAAAAAGCTGAGTCATTCATTAAAAGATTTACTTTTATAATAGATCAACCAGAAAATTACAAAGACAAAATTCACTGACAGATCCTTGATAAAGAAAGAGATCATGATCCCACTTTTGAAAAAAATCAAATCGGATCATATTTCTGCTGTTTCTCACTAATCTCCTGGAATACAAGGCCGGGAAGGAAAGTTTAATTTTTAATGTTTCTTGCCGAGAGTGCGTTTTCCACAATGACAACATCAAGTCCCAAACAAAAAAAAACCTATACTACTCTTATAGCCACCCAAGAACTGTCAAGACACTGAGCTCTTCAGGAGTAAATACATTTATTTACAAACTAGCTCAATAAATTAGACAGAGGCCCCAAACTTCACTGACTTTTATAACTTTTTATAAAGCTAAACTTTTAAAAGTTGTACTTGTATGAAATTGAGCTGAAATGAATACATTGCAAACTAAATACAAACTAGCACTGTCCTGAAGGTTTGGTAAAAAAAAAAAAATCAATCAATCAGGGTATTTATTGAGGATTTATTATGTGCAGAGCATCGTACTAAGCACTTGAAAGAGTACAGTATAATAGAATTAGCAGGTGTGTTCCCTTCCCACAATGAGCTTACAGTCATTGATATAAATAATTATATGTAAACAACTTAAAGATGTCAGACAACCATATTTATTGAGTGATTACTATGTGCAGAGCACTGCACTAAACACTTGGGATATGTACGTAAGTTAAGCCTGTGACTAAGACACTGGGGAATTTGACACACATTTTGGTCAATTAAGAGTAAGTTGAAAAGGTTCAAGGATGGATGAAGCAACTGGTGAAGAAAGGTAACAAGGGATACATTCAACAGAATAAACCATTCCTCCTGGCTGATAACTTGCCAGGGAAAAACCAGAAGAAGGCTCTTCAATTCCATGTATAATAATTATAATTGCTCGTTAAGGACTTACTATGTGCCAAGCACTGACTGACAGTAGTGAGGCAGGGTAATCTAGTGGAAAGAGCACCTTCCGGCAAACGGAAGGCCTGGATCTAGCAGTGACTTGGTCAGTGACCTGCTGTGTGATCTCAGATAATCACAGTCTCTCTGTGCCTCAGTTTCTTCACCTGCTAAATGGGCAAAAGAACATTTTCCTCAAACACTTGCTCTGAACACAGACTGAAAATCACTGTGACATCAATCAGTCGTATTTATTGAACACTTACTAAGTCTAGAGCACTTGGAAGAGTACAATACAACAGAATTAGCAGACAGGCTCCTGGCCCATAATGAGCTGAGAGTCTACAGTGGAGCTGATAAGAAAGCACTTTGAGGTAGCAAAGTGTTCTACAAGTCCAAGTGGTTATTATTAATTACTACTATTGCAGAAAGGAGAATTTGGGCCTATCAGCTGGAGAAGAACACAGAACTAGGAAAAAATGATCAAATTTTTTCTTGGCTGTGACACTTCAGATCCAGAAGTTTACTGACGTGATGCCAAGTCCACATGTGCTAACTAGGTAGAGTCACCTATTGTGCCACAGTTAAGGGACTGGATTCCCATGGACTAAAATCCCAAATCTGGGAATCCCGGTCAGTTCCCACCTCTCCCGCCACCCTGGGGAGCAGTACAATTAGGGGGCAGGGGAGACATGGGGGTCACATCCTATTTATATGTTTAAAGTTCATATTTGGGAATGGTCTCTTCAAATTTCCTTGGGATGGCTATTCCAAGAGAAAAACACCACAGAGACAACTTTAAATCTGAAAAAATTTCCAAAAGCTAAGCTGGATCTCTCCCCAAGTTCACCACTGCCCAGGGATAATGAAGCACCAACCGTCATCCCCCACTTTTACTAAAGAGGTCAAAACCAAGGAAAAAAAAAAGCCCTCGCTTTCATAACGGCATTAGCGTACATCATTTAAAAACTACGGCCATCCCGGCCTAAAAATCCAAAACGAGAAGGCAGGGAGATTGATTTTCAAAGACCGAATCCTAGAGGGATTCAATAACTACGTCCCGGTTCCTGACCAACGCATCAATTTGGGTCACTGAATTGTGTGGTTATTTCATCGATACTTCACACTTTCAAAGCTTGTTTCAGTCAGGCGACCCTCCATATTCACACGGGTTTGTAAGGAGAGCCATACCGGCAGCAACTGAAACAGTGGCCCAAAACAGCACCTGACAAAAATACCCAGCCACTTTACATCCCTCCGGGAACAAAGGGGAAATGGGATGAAGGGTAAAAGCGGGCACCACAGCTTTTAAGAGCAGAGCCCGGGTCATAGGCTGGAAGGCCCTGGAGCAGTCAATGACAAAAGGCTCCACTAATATAGTGGCATTTGTTAGAGAGCAGTGACCCTTCAGGTACCGTAAGAGCACACGACCCTCAGAGGCAAAGACTCACGGATCTCCCTGCTACTCTCAAGCCAGGAAGAGTGGAAAAAAATGTTTTGATGTTGTCACTACATAGCTCTCTCTCTCTCTTCTCTCACTGTCCCAAAACCTTGGCTTTGGGTTGAGGGTAAAGTAATAATGATGATCATCATCATAAGAATAATAACTGTGGCACCTGTTAAGCTCATCCTAAGTGCCATTCACCGCATCGAACACTAGTGTGGACACGGATTATCAGCACTCCCACCACACTGGCCCATTCTTAACAAAAAGTGGGAGAAAGCGGGAGGGCTGGCTGGCTGGTTGACTCTGAGCACGCAAGAGTCCCAAGGCTTACTCTTCGCTCGGGGTCCCCGCATTTCCCCGGGGGATCCTTCACCAAGACAAAATGCCCCATTTCGAAAGCTAATACGTTAGATCGACAATTCCAGACGTCGGTCATCCTTCTGCCCCATTACTAAATCAAACTACTAAATCACGAGAAGCAGCGTGGTGCAGTGGAAAGAGCACGGGCTTTGGAGTCAGAGGTTATGGGTTCTAATCCCGGCTCTGCCACTTGTCAGCTGTGTGACTGTGGGCAAGTCACTTCACTTCTCTGGGCCTCAGTTCCCTCATCTGTAAAATGGGGATTAAGACTGTGAGCCCCACTTGGGACAACCTGATTCCCCTGTGTCTACCCCGGCGCTTAGAACAGTGCTCTGCACATAGTAAGCGCTTAACAAATACCAACATTATTATGATGGCCCATAGTATGGGCCTGGGAGTGAGAAGGACCTGGGTTCTAACCCCGGCTCTGCCACTTGTCTGCTGAGTGAACTTGGCAAGTCATCTAACTTCTCTGTGCCTCAGTTACCTCATCTGTAAAATGGGGATTAAGACTGTGAGCTCCACGTGGGACACGGATTAGGTCTAACCTGATTAGCTTGTACCTACCCCAGCGCTTAGAACAGTGCCTGGAACACAGTAAGTGCTTAATAAACACCATTAAAAAAACCCACCTCAGCTAAAGAGTTCAAGAGAAGTCAGGAGACCACCCTGCTAGGTGTTTCATCTCTGAACCTTCCCCAGGGGCTGGTGAATTAACCCAGATCAGCTCATTCCCTCCTATTCTGCCTATGTTTTTGCCATTTCTGTTTTGAACAATTTCCCCAGAAAAGACAGGGAAAGGATGTAGATAAACATTACATAAAAGTTGCTCCTTGTTAGCAGTTCTCTTCAGAGGTTCCATTGGGGTTGATTAAGAAGGAGGGTTATTCGTTAAAATGAGGTCTAGGGATAATGAGGTCGATTATCCCAACTGTTCCTATTCCCCTGTTACCACATATAGAGGAGTAGCCAGGGTCAGAGGGCCTGACTCTCAAATCAGCCCCTGGCCTGCAGTATGACCACGGGTAAGCCACTTAACCTCTCTCTGCCTCAGTTTCCTCATCTGCAAAATGGGGATTCAACACCTATTTTTGCATTTTAACGTCTGTCTCCCTCACTAGACTGGGTGCTCGTTAATAATAATAATAATGTTGGTATTTGTTAAGCGCTTACTATGTGCCGAGCACTGTTCTAAGCGCTGGGGTAGACACAGGGGAAACAGGTTGTCCCACGTGGGGCTCACAGTCTTAATCCCCATTTTACAGATGAGGTAACTGAGGCACAGAGAAGTTAAATGACTTGCCCAAAGTCACACAGCTGACAAGTGGCCGAGCCGAGATTCGAACCCATGAACTCTGACTCCAAAGCCCGTGCTCTTTCCACTGAGCCACGCTGCTTCTCCAATTGTGGGCAGGGAATATGTCTCCTGTTGTACTGTACTCTCCCAAGTGCTTAGTACAGTGCTTTACACACAATAAGCACTCAATAAATACGACTGAATGAATGAATGCCGTTCTCCCTCCTCCTTAGACCATGAGCCCCATGTGGGACAGGGACTGCAACTGACCTAATTAACTTGCATCTCCCTTATCGCTTAGAATAGTGTTTGACTTGGTGTTTTACAAACACATTATTATTATTAAAGACAAGTTATGCAAACAAAGCTCAAAGAGACACCTCCCATAACCGATTCTTACAGGCCCCCTCCACCATGACAGAGATGAATTCAGCCTCGATTTCATGCGGTGATCTGAGGAGAATGGAATAGCAGAGACCAGTGCAGAGGGGCAGATTTCTAGAGCAGAAAATGTGTAGATCAAATCTCTACAAGAAACTAGGCAGCCAGCTGACTTGTACTGTGCTCTTGTAGGTGCAGCGTAGCTCATAAAACAGTGTCAGACGGATGTCATAACATTTACACTGAGCTCAGAGAAGGGAAAAAAAAGTCTAAAGACCTATATTTATTTTTCTATCAATGGCTGATACAACTACACACGGTGTCTTAAACATCTTGTAAAGCTATGTCATTTCTTCATCGCAAGTATTGTTAGGCAATTTAGCAATACTTCATGGTAATAATAATAATAATGGCATTCGTCAAGAGTTAAGTACAAGATAATGAAGTCCGACAGACCCTGTCCCCCGTCGGGCTCGCAGTCCAAGGAGGAGGAACAGGCATCGCATCCCCATTTTATAGATGTGGAAACCAAGGCAAAAAGAAGTGAAGTGACTTGCTCGAGGTCACAGAGCAGGCAAGTAGAGACAAGATTAGATCTCAGGTCCTCCGACTCCTGGGTCTGTGCTCCTGCCAACAGTCCATGCTGCGTCTCTACATCACAGATGCAATGTACAGATTCCGAACCGAACACTAACCCGGCATTAAATACGTACTTCTCCATCTTTCACCGACTTCAAGCCACGAAAAATTAGACTTTTTTCTTTTCATTACTGAAACACGCCAAATCCTCTCTCGTGCCTTATGGTACGGTTACCTTACTACACGCAAAACCCAGCCGTGCAAGTTTTCACAGGCCCCGGGACCTCTGGCCTCTCTGACAGCAAACACACATCAATGTAATGGAAACTGCCAAGGGTGGGAAGAACTAGTAAAAACGTTCATGGACTCATAGATTTTTTTTGGAATCTGCCTGATGCTGACTAATATTCCCAGCATCAACTGAGTTCAGTCACCGGGCTGTTCTCAAGAGGGAGGCTTAGTCCTGCCCTGCAGGTTTCCTCTGACAAAGCAGTCAGCCCCGTGTACCTTCGGCAGACTCCTAAATTCATTCCGCCGAATTTACTGAGCGTTTAGTCTGTGCAGAGCACTGTACTAAGCACTTGGTAGAGTACAATGTAATTATAAACTAAATGAACTAGAGCTGCAGGAAGGATGTTGTGGCACCTTTGCATGGCTTCCTGAGGAGCACTGAAGCAGAGCGACAAGGGCCAGTTCAGGAGGAACAGAAGAAAACGGGGGGATATCAGGTGCAGCGAACAAATCCCAGGGGAGTCAAGAGGTTGAAAGAAAACTGGAGCTGCAGGAACAGCGTTAGTTTCTGCTGGAACACAGCTTTCCGTGCCGCTGGAAGGCTTGGAAACAGACATGCTCTGGATGGGGAACCTTCCTCGTACCCAAGTTGGCCCCGTAGACTCGGTGTCGACTATACTCGCTAAAAAGCAGGGCGGTCCTCATCAGCTAAAGGAACCACTTCGGAAACAGCCGGGAGAAAGGTGAACCGTGATACCAGAAGCCAACACTGAAATCTAAGGAAAACAAATACACCCTCGAAGTGCCATCAGATCTTTATATGTGTGCACACACACCTAGGCACACAAAGAGCAAACGCTGCCAATAATGTCATCTTCGACCATGTGAGTGAGGAAAATATTATAGATGTGTATAAATTCACAGTAGAAAACAGAAGGCTACGTACACTCACGTACCAGCGGAACAGCAATTTGGCTTTTTTTAAACGGCAATTTGACTTGGCTGCTGTGATTCCACGTGGACCTGAACTACTTCAGGACACACTTGTATTGCTTTTAGTAACAACAAGTTATGAAAGAGGTGACTAAGTTTATTCTACTTCTCTCTCCACCCCTTTTTTCCTCTTTCCAATCATCAACAGATTTTGTCAGTCAAGTTACAGAAGGGGAAAAAATGATTTACCGTTGAGTTAACAGGTTGAAATAACATTGCTTAGAGAACCCAGAGTCAAGCTGGCGAAGCTGCCGATTAGAAGAAAAACAGAATGGCTTTTAACCTGTGACCTGAGAAAACCGAGCACAAAAACGAGTGAAGTGACATCTTTCATTTTTACCACATCGAGTATTCAATACGTTTTTCCGCAATTCTCCCGAAATAGCTTAAAAACCTTGAAAACACTAAAAATATCATGTGCATACTGCTTCTACCAAAACTCCACCCCGTGATTGAAATCTCAAGGGTCCTCCTCTTTATAAGAGACTTCCAATCTGTTCTAACACAGTACACGCATAGATGCTCCTTTCAAACAAATCTAAATACTTGTGTTGTTGTTTTTTAACAATACATGGGATGAGTGGCTAAGAGTTTCCAGATGCATTTTAAACAAACGGGTTCACAAACCAGATGCGATATAAAACAAACTGGAAACTTCTCAAAAGTGCCTGCGTTTTAAAGCCCAGCCTAATAATCACAGTAATGATAACCACGGGCATCTGTTGGGCACCTGCTATGTGCCAAGCACTGTACTAAGCGCCGGGGCACATACCAGATCATCATCACTGCAGTTCCAAGTGGCTCATAGTTTTACTCCAATTTCCTGATAGAACCCCTTCACCAGCAGAGTGGGGAAAAGTCGACTTTAACTTCACCTTTTATATCCCCTGAAAGGCGGCTCTTCCTCCTCCTCCTCACCCTGGGTCTCTCATCTCACAATAAGCTACCCTCCTGTGCCAGTTTTGAGGTCCACCAAGCAAGCCCCCTTCCCCACCCAGTGGCTCTCAATAAATAATAATAATAATGACGGTATGTGTTATGCGCTTACTATGTGCCAGGCACCCTTCTAAGAGCTGGGGCAGAACAGTGCTTGGCACATAATAATAATGATGGTGTTTGCTCAGCGCTTACTATGCGCCGAGCACTGTTCCAAGCGCTGGGGTTGATACAAGGTGATCAGGTTGTCCCTCGTGGGGCTCACAGTCTCATCCCCATTTTACAGATGAGGTCACTGAGGCCCAGAGAAGTGAAGAGATGGCCCAAAGTCGCCCCGCTGATAAGTGGCGGAGCCGGGATTAGAACCCATGACCTCCGACTCCCGAACCAGGGCTCTTTCCACTAGGCCAAGCAGCTTCTCTAACACAGTAAGCGCTTAACAAATAGCATTGTTATCATTATTATTATCAATAATGATGGTATTTGTCAAGCGCTTACTATGTGCTGAGCCCTGTTCTAAGCGGTGGGGTGGATACAGAGCAACCATATTGTCCCACGTGGGGCTCACATTTTTAAATCCCCATTTTTCCAGATGAGGTCACTGAGGCCCAGAGCAGTGAAGGGACTCGCCCAAGGTCACACAGCAGACAAGTGGCCGGCCGGGATTCGAACCCATGCCCTCTGATTCCCAAGCTCGGGCTCCTTCCCCTGAGCCCCACACAGTGAGCTGATGGGGTTGGACACGGTCGCACGTGGGGCTCGCAGGATTGTTCCGCACTTACTAGGTGCCGAGCGCTGTTCCAAGCGCTGGGTTTGATACAGGGTCATGAGGTTGTCCCACGTGGGGCTCACAGGCTTCGTCCCCACGGTACCGAGGCCCGGAGAGGTGAAGTGACTTGGCTAAGGTCTCCTGTCCCTTAATCCCACTGCGAGCCCCGCGAGGCTCTCCCCTCCGGCCAGAGGGTTGGTTGGGGGCGGGGCAACGCTTGCGAAGTGCAGGTGACCAACCCAGGGTCACCTAGCCCGGCCACTGCAGGTGACCCTGGGATGGTCCCCTCGCCCGGCCGGGACGGGGCGTGGGTGCCCTGTGCCAACTTGGAGGGCCAGGGTGAGCGGGTGGGGAGGATAATAATAATAATAATAATGGTAATAATAATGTTGGCATCTGTTAAAAAACGCTTACTACGTGCAGAGCACTGTTCTAAGCGCCCGAGTAGATGCAGGGTCATCAGATTGCCCCACGTGAGGCTCACAGTTAATCCCCATTTTTCAGATGAGGTCACTGAGGGCCAGAGAAGTGAAGTGACTTGCCCCCAGTCACACAGCTGACGAGTGGCAGAGCCGGGATTCGAACCCATGACCTCTGACTCCCAAGCCCGGGCTCTTTCCACTGAGCCACGCTGCTTCTGCTGGAGGCCCTTCCAGGAAATGTCCCAACGGAGGGGGAGGTCAGCAGGGGAAATGCCCGGCCCCCCGAGGGGCCGGGGGGAGAGAGGGGAAGAGGTGTGAGTTGCCATCTGTGGCTCAGTGGAAAGAGCCCGGGCTTGGGAGTCAGAGGTCATGGGTTCGAACCCCGGCTCTGCCCCTTGTCAGCTGTGTGACTTTGGGCAAGTCACTTTACTTCTCTGGGCCTCAGTGACCTCCTCTGGAAAAGGGGGTTTAAAACTGTGAGCCCCACGTGGGACAGCCTGATCACCTTGTATCCCCCCAGCACTTAGAATAATGCTCGGCACATAGTAAGCGCTTAACGAACACCACCATCATTACGATTAACTTCTCTGGGCCTCAGTGACCTCCTCTGGAAAATGGGGGTGAAGCCCGTGAGCCCCACGTGGGCCAACCCGATGACCCTGGATCTCCCCCAGCGCTTAGAACAGTGCTCTGCACAGAATAAGCGCTTACCAAATTCCAATATTATTATTATTATGACGACCGTGAGCCCCACGTGGGCCAGCCTGATCACCTTGCAGCCCCCCAGCGCTCAGAACAGCGCTCTGCACAGACTAAGCGCTTAAATACCACCATTATTAATTTCTCTGTGCCTCAGTGACCTCGTCTGGAAAATGGGGATGAAGCCCGTGAGCCCCACGTGGGCCAGCCTGATCACCTTGCATCCCCCCAGCGCTCAGAGCAGCGCTCTGCACAGAGTAAGCGCTTAACCAACACCTCCATCATCATGATGAACTTCTCCGGGCCTCAGTGACCTCGTCTGGAAAATGGGGGTGAAGCCCGTGAGCCCCACGTGGGCCAACCCGATGACCCTGGATCTCCCCCAGCGCTGAGAACCGCGCTCTGCCCCGAGTAAAGCGCTTACCAAATACCGACATGATGATGATGACTATGATGACGACGGTGAGCCCCACGTGGACCGACCCGATGACCCTGGATCTCCCCCAGCGCTCAGTACAGCGCTCTGCACAGAGGAAGCGCTCCCCAAAGAGGCGCATTAGGACTATTAAGAAACAGCAGGGTGACGCTAGAAGGCGGCCGGGCCGGACACTCACCAGCAGCACGGAGCCCCGCACCACCTCCGACACGCTCTGCCGCAGCTCGGCCGCCGTGCCCGGTTTGCTCAGCGCCCGGGTGAACTTGCGAGTCTCGGCCGAGGCGGGGAGGGAGCCCGGCGGCTGCGACATCCTCCTCGGCCGCCGCCGCGGGGCGGTCGGCGGGCTGCGGCGCTGCGGGCCCGGGCCCCCGCCGCCCCACGCTCCCCGCCCGCCCTGCCGCCGCCCTGGGGCCGCCCACCGCGGACGGGGCGGGGCTCGGTCGACAGGGGGCGTGTCTGGAGGCCTTGATCTGCATAAAGGGGCGGGGCTTTGCGGAAAGAAGCCTGTCTATTGGCGGGGTCTCCCTCTACAGGGGCGTGTCTGGAGGCGGGGCCTGACTGATGAGTAGGGCCGATGGGCGGGGGCTTGCCCAAAGGGGCGTGTCTAGGGGCCTTACTCTGCATAAGGGGCGGGGCTTGTGGAAAGAAGCCTGTCTATTGGCGGGGGTCTCCCTAAAGGGGCGTGTCTGGAGGCGGGGCCTGACTAAAGAGTAGAGCCGGGGGGCGGGGCTTGTCGAATGGGGCGTGTCTGGAGGTCTTAATCTGCATAAGGGGGCGGGGCTTGTGGAAAGAAGCCTGTCTATTGGCGGGGTCTCCCTACAGGGGCGTGTCTGGAGGCGGGGCCTGACTGATGAGTAGCGGCGATGGGCGGGGCTTGGCGAAAGGGGCGTGTCTGGCGGTCTTAATCTGCATAAGGGGCGGGGCTTTGTGGAAAGAAGCCTGTCTATTGGCGGGGTCTCTCTAAAGAGGCGTGTCTGGAGGCGGGGCCTGGCTAAAGAGTAGAGCCGATGGGCGGGGCTTGGCGAAGGGGGCGTGTCTGGAGGCCTTAATCTGCATAAGGGGCGGGGCTTTGTGGAAAGAAGCCTGTCTATTGGCGGAGTCTCTCTAAAGAGGCGTGTCTGGAGGCGGGGCCTGGCTAAAGAGTAGAGTCGATGGGCGGGGCTTGGCGAAGGGGGCGTGTCTGGAGGCCTTAATCTGCATAAGGGGCGGGGCTTTGTGGAAAGAAGCCTATCTATTGGCGGGGTCTGTCTACGGGGGCGTGTCTGGAGGCGGGGCCTGGCTGAAGAGTAGAGCCGATAGGCGGGGCTTGGCGAAAGGGGCGTGTCTGGTGGTCTTAATCTGCATTAGGGGCGGGGCTTTGTGTAAAGGGGCGTGTCTGGAGGTTTTAATCTGCATACGGGAGGATCTTGTAGAAAGGGGCGTGTCTATTGGCGGGGGTCTGGCTAAAGGGGCGTGTCTGGAGGCGGGGCCTGATTAATGGTAGCGCCGATGGGCGTGGCTTGTGTAGAGGGGCGTGTCTGGAGGTCTTAATATGCATAAAGGGGTGGGGCTTGTGTAAAAGAAGCCTATCTATTGGTGGGATCTGAAGAAAGGGGCGTGTCTGGGGGCGGGGCCTGTCTGACCGAGGGGGCTGGTCTAAAGGGGGTGGGGCAATGGGCGGGGCTTGGATGAAGGGGCGTGTTTGTGGGGGGCTAAATCTGCATAAAGAGGCGGGGTTTGTATAAAGGGGCGTGTCTATTGGCGGGGCTCAGTCTAAAGGGGCGGGTCTGGGGCGGGGCCTGGCTAGAGCAACGTGACTCGATGGAAAGAGGCCGGGCTTGGGAGTCAGAGGTCATGGGTTCGAATCCCGCCTTGGCCCCTTGTCAGCTGTGTGACCCTGGGCCAGTCACTTCACTTCTCTGGGCCTCAGTGACCTCATCTGGAAAATGGGGATCAACTGTGAGCCTCATGCCCCTGGATCTCCCCCAGCGCTGAGAACAGTGCTCTGCACAGAGCAAAGGCTTAACAAATACCAACATTATTATTGCAGGGGCGTGTCTGTGGGCGGGGCCCACTTGCTCCATCCCCATTTTAATAATAATAATCATAATAATATTGGTATTTGTTAAACGCTTCCTCTGTGCAGAGCACTGTTCTAAGCGCTGGGGGAGATCCAGGGTCATCAGGTTGTCCCACGTGAGGCTCACAGTTAATCCCCCTTTTATTAATGATAATAATAATAATAATGGTGTTCGTTAAGCGCTTCCTCTGTGCAGAGCACTGTTCTAAGCGCTGGGGGAGATCCAGGGTCATCAGGTCGTCCCCCGTGACGGTCACGGTCAATCCCCATTTTCCAGTTAATCCCCCTTTTATTAATGATAATAATAATAATAATGGTGTTTGTTAAGCGCTTCCTCTGTGCAGAGCACTGTTCTAAGCCCTGGGGGAGATCCAGGGTCATCAGGTCGTCCCCCGTGACGGTCACGGTCAATCCCCATTTTCCAGATGAGGTCACTGAGGCCCAGAGAAGTGAAGCGACTGGCCCACAGTCCCACAGCTGACAAGCGGCAGAGCCGGGAGTCGAACTCATGACCTCCGCCTCCCAAGCCCGGGCTCTTTCCACCGAGGTGACCGAGGCGCAGAGAAGACAAGTGGCAGAGCCGGGGTTGGGGAAAGGAAGGGTCCACGGCCGGAAGGCGGACGCTGCCCCGTGCTGGCCACCTCCCAGCAGTTTCGGTCCCGGAAGCGAGTCCCGGAAGACTGAAGACGCCTGAGGCCCTCACAGCCTCCCTGACCCACAGCTTGACCATGGCCCTTGGGAAGATAATCATGTTGGTATTTGTTAAGCGCTTACTGTGTGCCGAGCACCGTTCTAAGCGCTGGGGGGGATACAGGGTCATCAGGTGGTCCCACGTGAGGCTCACAATCTTTATCCCCATTTTACAGATGAGGTAACTGAGGCCCAGAGAAGTTAAGTGACTCGCCCACAGTCACACAGCTGACAAGTGGCAGGGCCGGGATTCGAACTCATGACCTCTACTCCCAAGCCCATGCTCTTTCCACTGAGCCACGCTCTGTGTGTGTGTGTGTGTGTGTGTGTGTGTGTGTGTGTGTGTGTACACACAGTAGGGGACTCAGAGTTGATGTCCCAGAGTGGACATAAACCAGAACTACCTGAAACCCACCCTCTTTAAAAGAAAAAATGCCCAGGCACCTCTTCAAGAACAAATTATTTCAAAGTGGACACCTTTTTTTTTCTCATCCAGGCACCCAACCTCCACAGGTCTCCATGGTGGCGCAGCGGCCGACCGGCCTCTCACTGGTGTAAGTTGTGCGTGTCCTGAAGCGGAATTGCCCTCCTCAAAGTGCCAGCGTTTGACCAAGGCTCTCACCCGAGGCCCCCACTCATTCATTCAACAGTATTTATTGAGCGCTTTACTATGTGCAGCGCACTGTACTAAGCGCTTGGAATGTACAAATCGATAACAGATAGAGACCGTCCCTGCCCTTTGACGGGCAGACAAATAGCAATAAATAGAATCGAGGGGATGAACCTCTCATTAAAACAATAGCAAATAAATGGAATAATAGAATCAAGGGGATGTACAGCTCATTAACAAAATAAATAGGGTAATGAAGATATAATACAGATGAGCGGACGAGTACAGCGCTGAGGGGAGGGGAAGGGAGAGGGGGAGGAGCAGAGGGAAAGGGGGGGAAAAGAGGGTTAAGCTGAGGAGAGGTGAAGGGGAGGCGGTAGAAGGGGGAAGGGGAGCTCAGTCTGGGAAGGCCTCTTGGAGGAGGTGAGTTTTAAGTAGGGTTTTGAAGAGGGGAAGAGAATGAGTTTGGCGGAGGCGAGGAGGGAGGGCCTTCCGGGACAGCGGGAGGACGTGGGCCGGGGGTCGACGGCGGGATGGGCGAGAACGGGGGACGGGGAGGAGGTGGGCGGCAGAGGAGCGGAGCGTGCGGGGTCGTCAGTCAGTCGGTCGGCAACGCTGTCTGCTCCCAAAGTGAACCGGCTCGGCTCCGGCTGTTGCGTGGGGCCAGGGGGAAGCAGCGTGGCTCAGTGGAAAGAGCCCGGGTTTGGGAGTCAGAGGTCATGGGTTCGAATCCCGGCTCCGCCCCTTATCAGCTGTGGGACCGTGGGCAAGTCACTTCTCTGGGCCTCAGTTCCCTCATCTGGAAAACGGGGATGAAGGCTGGGCGCCTCACGCGGGACAACCTGATGACCCTGCAGCTATCCCAGCGCTTAGAACAGTGCTCTGCACACGGTAAGCGCTTAAATACCAACATGACATCCTTGATCTCTTTTGGCTGGGAGGATCTGACCTCCAGGAGGCCCCAGGCTGCAAGGAGAACTGGAGCAGCTCTCACTGCAGTCACTGCAGTTTTAAATGACTTGTCACCACCGCCTTCCCCTTCCCTCTCCCTTCCCTGCACCAATCACACGAGGCCAGTGTAACGGTGACAGTTTTAAATGTCTGGGTGCCCCCTCCCATTCCAGCAGGAGTCAGTTCTTTACACTCGCTCCTACGGAAACTCCTCTGGCAACACGTTACCCTCTTGCTCTTATTGTATTTTCCATTGTCCTGGCCTTTCATGATGTTCTTGCGTTTTTATTGTTTCATCTCGCCTTAATGTGTCAGCCCCCAACCTCCCCCCCCCCCCAACCTCCCACGCTCTATTTTTAGATTGTCAGCCCCTTGGGGGCCAGAGACCGTGTCTAATTCTCACCAGTGTATTTTGGCCCAGTGCTTGGTACGGAAGGTGCTTAGCGAATCTCATCACTCCCGCTACTCCTGCTAAGAAGAAAGGCGGAAGGATGATCCCTCAGAAGGGCAAGGCGGGTTTGAGACGCCGATAGGATCTATTTGAAAACAAGAGGCAGTGCGGTCTAGCGGAAAGACCTGGGAGGCAGAGGCCCGGGGTTCTAATCCTGACTCTGCCACTTTGCCTGATGTTTGACCTTGGGCAAATCATTTAGCTTCTCAGTTACTTCCATCGCCTCATCTGTAAAATGGGGATTCAATCCCTGTTCTCCTTCCACTTAGACTGTGACCGCTGTGTGGGACGGGGACTCTGTCCGATCAGATAACTGTGTATCTGCCCCAGTGCTCAGACCAGTGTTTGGCCTACAATAAGCATTAAATTACCACAGTTAGGAATCAGTGTTTGGATTGGAGGGGGAACAGGCAGAAACTCTGGAGGGGAGCGATCAATCGGTCAGTAGTATTTACTGAGCAGATCACAGATCACTCACTTGGGACGCATTAACATACAACGGACACATTCCCTGCTTACAAGAATCTTACAATAAAGGGCAGCAAACTGGGATTTCTTTTCAGTGTCCCTAAGAACCCGGTTACAGAGATAGGAAAGAGTCTCAGGGAGCCAGAAGAAAACTTCCCACAAAGAGAAAAGCATTTACTTTGTAAAGGCCAGGGGGAGTGGGCCCATTGATTCTCCCCTCCTTTGCTTTCCAGGGAGTTGTGTTTTGTGTGTGTCTGTGTGTGCGAGAGAAAGAGAGCGCCTCTGCGCAAAGAATCGAGAATGAAATCTGCCCACACTGTGCCAAGATGAGGAGGTGGTAGCCTGTGTGGAAAGCTGCATAAAGGTATTACGGTATCCTACTACTATTTGAAACATTTACCGTATTGGATGCCAGCAGGGCAATAAAACATCGTTCAAAATCCCCGAATAGCCAAACTGCCTCTGCACTGGTTTTATTCATTCATTCAAGAGTATCTATTGAGCGCTTACTACGCGCGGAGCACTGTTCTAGCATCATTTGCCCTCTGGCTTTGCTGCCTCTAACAACCCCTAGAAATACCTCTCTTGAAGAAGGAGGAAGGGAAGAAGTGGGAACCGGGGGGGAAGGGAAAAGAGCAGGAGGGAGGGCAGGAAGGTCTCCGTCGGTAGCGACTCCATCACCGGACCCTTTGCTGCAGCTGGAAAGAGGGTCCTGAATGTTGGAAGGAAGACAGTGGAAGGATGCACCTGCTGCCGGGGGATAAACCGGGGAGGGAGAGGCAAACTGAGGCTACGAGAGCCGCAGGAGAAGAAGGGAAGGAGATGACGACGGGCCCGAAGACGGGAAGTAGGACGAAGGCTAGTGGCAACCACCTGCAGCAGTCTCCTCCCGCCTCCTCTCTTCATCCGTTCAATGGAAAAGCAGCGTGGCACAGTGGCAGGAGCAGGGGCGCGGGAGTCAGAGGTCACGGGTTCGAATCCCGGCTCCGCCACTTGTCAGCTGTGGGGCCGTGGGCAAGTCACTTCACCTCTCCGGGCCGCAGGGACCTCATCTGTAAAAAGGGGATGAAAACCGTGAGCCCCACGTGGGACAACCTGATCGCCTCGTGTCCCCCGGCCCTTAGAACAGTGCTCGGCACATAGTAAGCGCTTAACAGACACCACCATTATTATCGATGGTATCTATTGGGCGCTCGCTGCGTGCAGAGCACTGTACCGAGCTCTCTTGTCAATCCATCCTCCGCACGCCGTTCGGAACGTGTCATCCCACTCCTCGAGGCCTTCCGACGGAGCCACAGAAACGCAAGAGACGCCTCTCGGCTCTCCATCGGCACCCCGGACTTCCGTGGCACCCCAACTGCGCGTCGGGAAAATGAATCATCATTTATCGAGAAGCAGCGTGGCTCGGCGGAAAGGAGCCCGGGCTTGGGAGTCTGTCCGTCTCCCCCGATCAGACCGTGCGCCCGTCAAACGGCGGGGACCGTCTCTATCTGTTGCCGACTTGTTCGTTCCAAGCGCTCAGTACAGTGCTCTGCACCTAGTAAGCGCTCAGTAAATACTATTGAATGAATGAATGAATGAATGAGGCGACGGGTTCGAATCCCAGCTCCGCCCTCTGTCAGCTGTGGGACCACGGGCAAGTCACTTCACTGGGCCTCAGTGGCCTCATCTGGAAAATGGGGATGAAGCCTGTGAGCCCCACGTGGGACAAGCTGATGAGCCCGTCTCTCCCCCAGCGTGGAGAACAGGGCCCTGCCCAGAGTAGGCGCTTAACAAATAGCAACATGATCATCATTATTATTATGATTATTGCCATTTATCGAGCGTCTGCGTAAAGTACGATGCGGGCTTCTTGGGCCCAGAGGTCAGCGGGAAGGAGGCCCCAGGAGGAAGGAGGAAGGTAGGTGGCAACTGGATCCGGAAAGTCCTTGGACCGTTGATGGCCCGCGGCCAAGAGGCGGGGCTGCTCTCGCTCGTCCCGCCCACTGAGTAGCTGGACAAGCAAAGGGCCGGCGCGGGGCCTCGGCCGGGCGCATGCGCGGCCCCCTGGGGTTGGCCTGGGCGGGGGGCGCGGGCCCCGCCTCCCTCGGCAGAGCCGCCGCTCTGATTGGCCGTTTCCGAGGCGACGGCCCCGCCCCCTCGCCGGATCGTCAGACCCCCGCCCCGCCCCGCCCCTCATCCGGACGGACCCCGATCCGTCAACCTGGCTCCCTCTCCCTCCTCTTCTCTTCCCTCTCCTCCCTCCCTCCCTCCCTCCCTCTCTCAGCCTCTGCCTCCCTCTTCCCTCTCCCCCCCTTCCTCTCTCTCTTCTTCTTCCCTCTCCCTCCTTCCCTCTCCCTCCCTGTCTCCCAAGTCTGTCCCTCTTCTCTCTCCTTCTTCCCTCTCCCTCTCTTTTTTCCTCTTCTCTCTCTCCTTCCCTCTCCTCCCTCCCTCTCCATCCTTCTTCCCTCTCCCTCTTTCCCTCTCCCTCCCTCTCTCCCCCCTCTGTCCCTCTTCTCTCCCCCTCCTCCTTCCCTCCCCCGTCCCTCTTCTCTCTCTCTCTTTCTCTCTCCCTCCTTCCCTCTCCCTTCCCCGTCCCTCCCTCTCCCCTGTCCCTCTTCTCTCTCCCCCTCCTTCTTTCCTCTCCCTCCTCACCCCCCTTCCTCTGTCTCCCTCCTTCTTCCCTCTCCTTCCCTCTCCCTCTCTCTCCCTTTCTCCATCTCACCCTCTCCCTCCCTTTAGATGCACCCTCTCTATCTCTCTCCCTTTCTCTCCCTCTTTCCTTCTCTTTTTCTCCCCTTTCTCATCCCACTCTTCCTCCCCACTCTCTCACTCTCTCTTTCTCGCCACTCACCCTCTCCCCACTTTCTCCCTATTCACTCCCCACTTGGTCCTCACTGCCCCCCTCTTCCTCCCCCCCTCCCTTCCTCCTCCCTACTTCTCCCTCCTTCCCCCCCAGTGGGCCAGGACAGAGGGATGAGTAGGCTGTAAGAGGCAGATGCATCCTCTCTCCTGTCCCGAGCAGTAGAGGACCAGGCTTCCGCTTCCCACGTCCCCTGGTTTGCGGTGCATCGGGACAAGGGAGACTTGTTCTTCGGTGTTGCCCTCGGCTGCGGGGATGGGGCCGACCGCCCACCGGGGCCCGGGGGGTTGTTCTGTAGCCATTCATTCGATCATATTTACTGAGCGCTTGGGAGAGTACAGCGTAACGGAAGACAGACGCATTCCGTGCCCGCCACGAGCTTACGGTCCGGAGGGCCGTGAGAGCCGAGGCCGCTCTTCTCCGACGGGCAGCGTGGACGCTGCAGTCTCCCGTGGCCCCGGCCTAGGTTCTGGGTGAAGGGCTTGGATGTTTTCGGAATCGTTCCCGATTGGGCTTTCTGGTTCCAACCGGGAGTTGGGAAACCTGGGTTCCGTTCCCGGTTGGGCCACGGACACATAGGCAAAAGGAGCCTCTCTCCCCGCCTCCGTTTCTTCCTCTGCCATTGAACTCCCTTCCACCCTCCCCGCCCTTACCTCCTGCCATCTCAAAGGGATATTGTATTGTGTGTACTCGATGAAAGCAAAACAGTGAAACCCTTGGGATCTCTCAAGTTTGTTCCAGATAAATACAAGGAAGTGCTATTAGAAATAATGTCAGATAGACCATTTCAAGGAGAAATTAATAAATCCAAGCTCTGATTTTCTAGATAGGATGATCCGAACCCTGCGATGCCTTTCCAGAGGCGCGTTTGCTCGGTGGCATAAGTTCAAAGTTTGAGCTTCAAAGTGAGCCGGCTCCAGCCTCCACCCTCACACGCCCTTCCTAGCTAGTGCCTTTTCTTCCACGCACAGTGGGGGACGGAGAATGCCGACACTGAGCTCCCCGGCTTCCCCCTCTCGAACTTTTCGGGGGGCTTTTCCTAAGCCCGCCCAACTCTGCGTTGACCGTGAGGGCCGGGGGGGTTCTGGCACCTCACTGATCTCAGCAGCCTCTCCCATTATAGGTATCCCCGCCCCGCAGACCCTGCTCGGGCACATTTATACTTTGGGTGACCGACTCGCCCGATCCCAGTGCTCTCCCAGCCCCGGTCTGCATTCCGACCGTCGGTCTCACCGATCCGCGCATGCCACCGGTGAACCTGGAATAGAGGTGTTTCCTGCCTGGCTTGGAATCTGTGCCCAGACCTGCTCTCTGCCTTCCTGGCTCAGAGCGAGGGGGCCCAGAACTGGATGTGCCCCCTGCCGCTCCCACCCCTGAGCGGCGGACGGGGGAAAGGAAACACGCGCGCGGGTTCTCGAACGATTTGTCAAAGCTCCCAGGCGGCGAGAAGGCGGCAACAGTTGGCGCCAGCTAGATCCAGGAGCACACGGGGCAGTGAGCCGGAGAGAGGGCAATGCCAGGGCAGGAATGGGAGCAAGCAGGTCACCGCAGCGGGGTCCGTACGTAAAGAACTGGGGCCGTGGGCCGGAGGAGAGTGTTGTGCAAGAGAAATAAGCCCTCTCTCTTTCCCTCCCCTCCCTCCTCTTTCCCATCCCCTTTCCCCCTTCTCTCGCCTTCCTTCACACACATGTTCAACCCATTGGCTCTCTGCCTCATCTCCCTGGGAAAAAAAATCTAGTCACTCTTTCTGCCCCTTCTCATTTCAAAATCAAGAACTATGCTCATTACACTTTTTTATGGTATTTGTTAATCGACTGTTAGGCGCCAGGCACTGTAATAGGTACAAGCATGGTGTAGTGGATAGAGCACAGGCCTGGGAGACAGAAGGTCGGGGTTCTAATCCCAGCTCTGCCCTTGTCTCCTTTGTGGCCTTGGGCAAGTCACTTCACTTCTCAGTGCCTCAGTCACCTCATCTGAAAAACGGCGATTAAGACGGTGAGCCCCATACGAGACGGGGACCGTGTCCAACCCGATTTGCTTGTATCCACCCCAGAGCTTAGTACAGTCCCTGAGACATAGTAAGTGCTTATCAAATACCATAATTACTATTATCATTATTACAAGCTAGTCAGTTGCACACAGGTTATGTCTCGCATGAGGCTTCTGGTAATCCCTATTTTACAGATGAGGTAACTGAGGTCCAGAGAAATAAAGTGACTTGCCTAAGGTCACACAGCAGATAAGTGGCGGAGCCAGGATTAGTACCCGGGTCCTCTGACTCCCAGGCCTGGGCTTTTTCCACTAGACCACCCTGCTTCTGTAGAATACCATTCGCTGCCTTGCTACAGAGTCTTTGGGACTCTGACCCTCACGGATTGCAAGAGCTTTCCCGCCCCACCCCAGGCCCTCAGGGGTTGGAACCTCTAGTTTCAGTTTCGGGCTCCTAAATCTCCACAGCCTGGCAGATTTCTTTTAATCCTCTCCGATCCCCCCCGCTACTGTAGCCAACACGTCTCCTATTGATTCTCCAATCTGTCTCGGCCGATCCGCTCCTCGGTCTGCCGTTTTGGAGGGAATGTTAAGCGACTGGGAGAAGTCATCCGGCAGTCAGTATCAGTCTTAGGGGGAGCCGACCTCCACCACGAGTGGAAATGACCAGTCTGGGAGAGTGGTGCAGGGACGGCGAGGTATCCGTGAGGAAGAACTGTAGGCATATTCGTGGCTCAGGGGAAAGAGCCCGGGCTTGGGAGTCAGAGGTCATGGGTTCGAATCCCAGCTCTGCCACTTGTCAGCTGTGTGACTGTGGGCAAGTCACTTAACTTCTCTGAGCCTCAGTTACCTCATCTGTAAAATGGGGATTAAGACTGTGAGCCTCACGTGGGGCAACCTGATTACCTTGTATCTCTCCCAGTGCTTAGAACAGTGCTCTGCACATAGTAAGCGCTTAACGAATACCAACATTATCATGGGACCGGAACAAAAGCTGAGAATCATCAATCAGATCGATGGTACTTACTGAGCACTTCTCTGCAGACGGCAAGCTCTCCGTAAATACGATTAATTGATTGATCGTACTAAGCTCTGGGGTAGATGAAGTAGACGCAGATCGGAGACAGTCCCGATCCCACAAGGGGCTGACAGTCTAAGTAGAAGGGAACACGGGTGTTTATCACCACATTACCTGTTCTCTCCCCTGATTAGACTCAGAGTCCCATGTGGGACTGGACCTCTGTCCAACCTGATCGTATTGTATTTATCCCAGTGCTAAGTACAGTGATTGGCACATAGTAAGTGCAGGCATTATTATTATTATTTTTATGTATTAGATGAGGAAACTGAGCCACAGAGAAATGAAGTGTCTTGCCCAAGGTAAAACAGCAGACAAGTGGCAGAGCCTGGATTAGGACCCAGGTCCTCCTGACTCCCAGGCCCAGGGCTCTATCCACTAGGCAAAACTGCTTCTCTGTTGAAGCAGTTAAAGACGGCTAACAGAGAGGGAAGAAAAGTGAGCTCCAGTATTTTGATACGGTGATAAGGTAAAGGGTCGGAGGAGGAGGTAGCTTTAGAAAGCAGAGGGGAGATCTGCTTGAGAAGTATCTGAGAAGAATAAGAGAGTAAACAAAGATGTAGGAAGACCTCGGTTGGTGAGAGGGAGAGTAGAGGAAACTCATGCCTGGAAGATGTCCAAGAAGAGAAAAACAGAGAAGGGAGAGATGAGAGATATGGATAGGGAGGGGGGAAGCTTGCCTTCTCCTCCTTCTCCTTCTCCTCCTCCTCCTCCTCCTCTCCCTCCTCTGCTGCCTCCTGCCTTTTGTGGACAGGGCTGAGTGGCAGGCATCTTTCGCCTCTTCCGGACCAAGGATGGAAATCTCCGATGTGACCAGAGCTTGTTGTGGGCAGGGAAGACGTCTACTAATTCTGTTGTATTGTACTCTCCCCAACTCTTAGTACAGTGCCCTGCACACAGTAAAATGCTCAGTAAATACCACTGATGGATTGATTGATTTCGCATTTGCATCCAGACCAGAAACTTCCATCCATCCTGGCCCAGAAATGCTGACTGAGCCAGGATGACGCTGGTGATGGACATCCCTGAAGAAGATGATTCTTCCTCTTCCTCCTCCACTTCTTCATTGTCAGCAACGGTAACTGCCACTGTGGTTGGTCAGTAGGAGCCTTAATGGGTCAATGGTGGAACAGACCTCCCCCAAACCGTGACAGTCCCACCTTATGCAGGGTATCTGGTCACCTATGAGCAGGCTAAATTGAGTAATGATGGTGATGATGATGATGGCATTTGTTAAGCGCTTACTATGTGTGAAGCACTGTTCTAAGCGCTGGGTGTGAGGGGAGATACAAGATGATCAGGTTGCCCCACATGGGGCTCACAGTCTTAATCCCCATTTTCCAGATGAGGTAACTGAGGCCCAGAGAAGTTAAGTGCCCTGCCCAAAGTCACACAGCTGAGAAGCGGCGGAGTCGGGATTAGAACCCACGACCTCTGACTCTCAAGGCCGGGCTCTTGCCACTGAGCCACACTGAAGCAATGGCTCTGTGCCAACCTCTGTTTAAGCCTTGGGGTAGTTAAGAGATCAAACACATTTACTGTCCTATGTGGAGTTCACAACCTGATGAATATCATCATTACTGTTGCTATTATTATTATGGTTTTTAATGATCGTTATTTGATGTTATTTGTTAAGTGATTACTGTGTGCCAGGCACTATTCTAAGTGCTGGGGTAGATGGAATAGCAGCCTGGCATAGTGGATAGAGCACGGGCCTGCGAGTCAGAAGGTCATGGATTCTAATCTCAGCTCTACCACTTCTCCGCTGGGCGACCTTGGCGAGTCACTTCACTTCTCGGTGCCTCAGTTACCTCATCTGTTAAATGGGGGATGAGATTGTGAGCCCCACATGGGACAGGGACCGTGTCCAACCCGATTTACTTGTGTCCAACCCAGCGCTTAGTACAGGGCCTGGCACAAAGTAGGCACTTAACAAATACCATCATCATCATTATTATTATTACGCGGCAATCAGATTGGACACAGTCCTTACTCGACGTAAGGCTCACAGCCTTAATCCCCACTTTGTAGATAAGGTAATTGAGACCCAGAGAAGTGAAGTAACTTGCCCGAGGTCACAGAGCAGATAGGTAGGTGGTGGATCTGGGATTAGAACCCAGGTCCTAATAATAATAATGGTGGTATTTGTTAAGCGCTTACTGTGTGCCGAGCACTGTTCTAAGCGCTGGGGTAGACACAGGGGAATCAGGTTGTCCCACGTGGGGCTCACAGTCTTAATCCCCATTTTACAGATGAGGTAACTGAGGCACCGAGAAGTTAAGTGACTTGCCCAAAGTCACACAGCTGACAAGTGGTAGAGCCGGGGTTCGAACCCATGACCTCTGACTCCAAAGCCCGTGCTCTTTCCAGTGAGCCACGCTGCTTCTCTAACTCCCAGGCCCATGTTCTATCCACCGGGCCACACTGCTTCTCCATTAATAATAATAATAATAATGTTGGTATTTGTTAAGCGCTTACTATGTGCCGAGCACTGTTCTAAGCGCTGGGGTAGACATAGGGGAATCAGGTTGTCCCACGTGGGGCTCACAATCTTAATCCCCATTTTACAGATGAGGGAACTGAGGCCCAGAGAAGTTAAGTGACTTGCCCACAGTCACACAGCCGACAAGTGGCAGAGCTGGGATTCGAACTCATGAGCCCTGACTCCAAAGCCCGTGCTCTTTCCACTGAGCCACGCTGCTTATTAATATTACCGGCTTCCTGATGTTCTGAAAGTTGGGAAGGCCTCATTCACACTGCCGCCTCATCCTCCCTTCCCTGGCTGGATGGTCTCGCCCTTGGAGGGCAAAGCTTTGCACTCTGGTGTTAAAGGAGCAGGCCTGGTCGTGTGGTGCCGTCAGGTGAGGTGAGGTTCAGACCTTTGCTGAATTATTGCAGTGGCCACTTGCAAGGACGGGCACTGTCTTCAATTACTGGGGTCTCTAGGGCGTGGAAGAAGATGGATTGGCCAACTTTAGCCTGGGTGTAACCCGGCCGCTGCTGAAACACTTTGCTCGCTGGTTGATGATGTGGTGGGTGGTACAGATGAGATCTAATTCTAGTCTGTGTCAGCACTTTGCATATAAATGAATGAGCCTCGCCTAAGAATTCATTCCTTCCAACATTACCCGCCCGTTTAAGTGTGAAGAAATAATTACGGCATCATTTCCTACTCCTGCTTGCTTTGAAATCTGTCTATATTTTGATGCTAGATGTTGCATACCAATCACCCACCAGTAGTATTTAAGTGGTTAAGCACTGCCTTGGGAAACAACCAGGATGGGAGACGGATTCACACGGCAAATAGAACTGATGGTGGTGTTTGTTAAACACTTACCGTGTGCCAAGCACTGTAGGTACACAGTCCCCATCCCACATGAGACACACAGTCTTAGAGGGAGAGGAATTTAGACCTCATTTTACAGATGAGGAGACTGAGGCACAGAGAAATTGAGGTCACACAGCAAGCAAGTGGCAGAGCTGGATTGGAACTCAAGTCCTCTGACTCCGAGATCCGATTTTTTTGCACCAGGCCACACTGCTTCTCAGTAGAATAATAACTGTAATTATGGTACCTCTTAAGCGCTTACTATGTGCCAGGCACTGTACTAAGTGCAGGGGTGGACACAAACAAATCGAGTTGGATACGGTCCCTGTCCGACGTGGGGCTCACGGTCTCAATCTCCCTTTTACAGATGGAGGTAACTGAGGCATAGAGAAGTGAAGTGACTTGCCCAAAGTCACGCAGAAGACAAGTGGCAGAGTCGGGATTAGAACCCATGATCCTCTGTCTCCCGGGCCCATGCTCTATCTACTGCGCATGCTGTTTCCCAAGGATATTTTGGTTTAAAAGTGCACTGTCCACAAACAAGTCAAAGAAGAAAGGCGCTCTAGAAAAAATAACTGGGCTCTGGGCTTTGTTTGAGAATTGGGTGACTGCTGGAGGCAAATAGTCTTTCCATAGTCACTGATTTGGTGCTTTGCAAACTTGAGGGCTACTCATTGGTCTAAGACTTTGCCCCTGTCCATCCCCGTATGCAGCTGGAGGGAGGAACAGTTAATAGACGTTCAACCATTCTTTCAATCGTAATTGTTGAGTGTTTACTGTATGCAGAGCACTGTACTAGGCACTTGGGAAAGTACAGTACAACAGTAAACGGCGACATTGTCTGCCCACAGTGAGCTCACAATCTAGAGTTGGGGAGACAGAGAGCAGTACAGATAAATAAAATGACACATATGTACACGAGTGCTCTGGGGCTTGGAGAGGGGAAGAGCAAAGGGATAAATAAAATGACAGATATGTTCTTAAGTGCTTTGGGGCTGGGAGGGGTAAGAGCAAAGGGAGCAAGTCAGGGCGACGCAGATGGGAGTGGGAGAGGAAGAAAAGTGGGGCTAAGTCTGGGAAGGCCTCTTGGAGGAGATGGGCCTTCAATAAGGCTTTGAAGAGAAGATGTTCTCTCCCTAGCTCCCACCACCACCCTTCCTCACCGCCACAACCTGTACTTGTCGTCAGAGGCCCCAGAGTCGATCCCCCCTCCCCCCCCAGATTGCTTCTGATGAGAAGAAACAGCCAAAGGGCGAGGCTGGCAGGACTCAGCCGGGTTGGGTACCGTGCGGGCAGAGTTGCCGAGGAACTGAGATTCCCAGCCTCTGCTTTGGCTTGGAGCCGGCTCCACTTCACCTGCAGCTCTACTGAGAAAAAGAGTCAGGGACAGATAGGCGTTTGCATGTTTGCATCATGATTTCAAGGGCCTAACTCCAGATACAGAAAACAAAAGAATTTGTTCATGAGCTAGGTCTGCATTCTTCTGCTTCCCCCCTTCCCCTCCTGGTACCCATTGCCCTCAGAGACCCCAAGCTCTCTGATTCAGCCATGGAGTCTCTCACCAGGAGGGTCCGATCGAGGGCTGAATAAATCCAGTTGATTGATTAAATGATTGATTCATCACCCGCCAAGGGGAATCCTGTGGAAGATTCTTCCAGGATGGGGCCTTCCCACCAAGGTTTGGGTTGTTTTTCTGGGACCACCACCCTAGACACACCAGGGGACCTTGTTGACTCCCCCAGAATCCACTTTGAAGGAGTAAAGCATCTGTGGGGTGGAGTTGGGAGGGGGTCTACTAGTCCTGTCTACTTGTTTCGTTTTGTCGTCTGTCTCCCCCTTCTAGACTGTGAGCCCATCGTTGGGTAGGGATTGTCTCTATCTATTGCCGAACTGTACTTTCCAAGGGCTTGGTACTGTGCTCTGCACACAGTAAGCGCTCAATAAATACGATCGAATGAATGAATGAATGAATTGAATGAATGAACTAAGTACCGGCATGTGCAGAAGGAACAAATGTGCTCATACGCCAGCCACCCTGATGCGTCTCACTAGGAAAAAGCGTCTCAGAAAAGGGAACTCTCAGGCTTTCTACACTTTCAGGATGCATTTATCAATCAGTGGTGTTTCCTGAGCACTTATTGCGTGGAGAGCACTGTACTGGGCGCTTGTTAGAAAGCGATTCAGTAGAGATGATAGACACGTGCCCTGCCCACGAGGAGCTTACAGTCTAGTTGGGAAGGCAGACGTTAAAATAAATGGGTGATAGAGGAATGGGTGAGTATGAAGATAGTTCATTCATTCATTCAATAGTATTTATTGAGCGCTTACTATGTGCAGAGCACTGTACTAAGCATTTGGAATGCACAAAGCAGCAACAGATAGAGACAGTCCCTGCCCATTGACAGGCTTACAGTCTTTGTTGTGGAGCTGGGGATGCGGGGGATATCAAATGCTTAAGGGGTTTGGATCCAAGCACATAGGTGATCCAGAAAGGGGGAAGAATAGGAGAACGGTCTTATTAATCTGTTTTAGGGGAAAAAACCAACTAAAGCATATTCCCTTTAAATTTGGGGGATGTATAAAAATCCCAACCACAATGTGAGATGCAATGTTTTCCTAAATAGAAGGGTTTCCTTAGCATTTTTCCAATGAGGAAAAACAGCTTCAGCAAGACCAGATCCTAACACGCCGCATATGTTCCGGATCGACCTTCTCCGCCGCCCCCATCAACTCTGGCGCTTCTTGGACAAAACTGACCGCATTTTCTGGATCTTAAAGTGAGGCAGGATGGCAGGTTTGCAGGGTCAACGGTCTATGTATGGGCGGGGTGGAGGAAGGCAGGAGGAGGAAGAAACAGACAAAGAAACAAAGGATGACAAACCCAAGTAGACAGAAAGAGGCAAAGCCAGACGCTGGCCCTCACACAGACACGCCCACACGTATCCCAGAATAGACACTGGGGCACCATCACACTCACCCACAAACACGGACCCTCACGCAGATGTACATTCCCTGGGTAGAGCCAAGCAGAAGGAATTGGTAGGACCATCCCTGGGGGATGAAGGGTTTTGGACAGCTGACCTTCGACGCGCTGGGGAGAGGAAGGTGATTTGTAGAGCGGAACTACCTGTGCCTTTATATCACTTCCCTGACCGCCGCGTCAGGGAGCCATTCATTTCTTTCGTGCTCAGGGGCAGTGACGGGTTCTCACTGGCCACACTCTGCTGAGGAGAAAGACCCCACTACCGCTTCCCTCTCCTTCTCCCCAGGGATCCCACGGGAGGCCTTCCCGGACTAAGCCCTCCTTTCCTCTTCCCCCATTCCCTTCTGCGTCACCCTGACTTGCTCCCTTTATTCATCCCCCTTCCCAGCCCCACAGCACTTATGTACATATCTGTAAATTATTTACTTATAGTAATGTCTGCCTCCCCCTCTAGACTGTAAGACCACTGTGGGCGGGGAATGTGTCTATTTATTGTTATATTGTACTCTCCCAAACGCTCAGTACAGCGCTCTGCACTGAGTAAGCGCTCGATAAATACGACTGAATGAATGAATGAGTAGTCAGACGGCCCTCTGCTTCTTCACTGTGCCTGTTGTTCCCATCACCATACATGGTGGCTGTTAACACGCTTGCCTGGTTAAGCACTTACTATGTGCGCACTGTACTAAGTGGTGAGGGAGATAAGGGATAATCAAATCGGTCACAACCCGTGTCCTGTATGTGGCTCAAAACCAAAGAGGGAGGGAGAACAGGTATTCATTCTCCATTTTATAGATGAGAAAACCGAGGGTCAGAGAAGTCAAGAGATCTACCCAAGGTCACACAGCGGCCAAGTGGGCAACAGCGTGGTCTAGTGGAAAGTGTTTGGGCCTGGGAGGTAGAGGACCTGGGTTCTAATTCCGGCTCCACCGCTCGCCTGCTCTGTGACCTTACCGATGATTCCTCATCCGTAAAATGGGGATTAAATCCTCTTCCCTCCAGTTTTGACTGTGAGCCCCATCCGCATGGGACTGAGGAGGGACTGTGTCCAACCTGATTAACTGTATCCACCCCAGCACTTAGAACAGTGCCTGGCAAGGACTAAACAAATACCATTATTATTATTATTATTGCTAATAATAATAATAAGTACTATTAATATTATTGGCAGGCAGTGGCAGACCGGAGGGGCGGGGAGGGGAGACTCCACAGCCTCAAGTGCCCCCCTACACAGCCCAGCGCCCCGATAGCGTACAGTTTCAGACCCTGCGCTGGTGGGCTCTATGCCTACTTTTCCGGCTCCAGCTGGCCCCGCAGGTCCCTGGCCCGTGGCTAGATTCCTGACTGGGTAACTGGGGGGTGGAATGGATGGTTATTTTACTTTGGGGAAGAGCAAAGAAAGAGCTTTTCTCTTCTGGGTGAGAAAGATTTTATCTAATGGAGAAGAAGGGAGGTAGACATGTAAAGGCAGATGGATAGATGCATATACAGTAAGATTAGAAAGTAATTAAAATCCTGATGCTTTTGCCTTCAGCTCTTTTGAAACCAAATAGAAAGCAGCTTTACAAATACAAAGGGCTTTTTTTAGAGATGTTTTGAAGGAGGAACTTGCCTTGCTTTGAAACTGATGACAGTGAAAAACTTGCCAAATTAAACTGAGACCATAATACATAGGTTGAAACTCAGCCTCCTCTCCAGACTGTCAGAGAACTGACCTTAAAAGACTGTATCTGCCTCTCTTGAAGTCAGTGCCAAAAGATTGCATTATTTCAGGTAATCAACCTTAATATGGCCAGGGCATGGAAATTATGGTCCTTTATATTTTTTCACATCTTGTAACGAACTAAGTCTCTTCCTCTGAAACTCTATTTTTTTGTATGCTATTGGTTAAGCTCTTACTGTGTGCCAGGCACTGTACTAAGCGCTGGGGTAGGTATAAGCTAATCGGGTTAGCCCCACATGGGGCTCAGGGTCTTCACTCCCATTTTTACTGATGAAGAAATTGAGGCCCAGAGAAGTTAAGTCGCCTGCCCCAAGTCACACAGCAGACAAGTGGCTGAGCCGGGATTAGAACCCATGACCTTCTGAATCCCAGGCTCGTGTTCTATCCACTAAGTCAGCATCCTTACCCAATAAGGATGTATCTTCCTGTCTCCAGCCTCTCTCTCTCCTCCAATCTATTCCACACGCCACCGCACGGATCATCTTCCGTAAGGGGCATTCATTTCACATCTCTTCTTATCTCAAACCCCTACCCCGACAGACACCACCACCATCACCACCGTCGGCTTTCCATATCCCTCCTCATCCAGCAAAAACTCTTCATGATCAGCTTCAAAGTTCCCCGCCAACTTTCCCCATCTTACAGGTCAGATCTGTTCATCCGCTTCCCCGCAGCTCATTCTCTCTGTTCTTCCCAAGCTGGCCTCTTAGCCGTATCTTACTTTAAACTCTCCTATCTCCGTCCCCTCTCTCATTCTGTTCCACTGGTCTGCAACTCCTTTCCCTCCTTAACTGTGATATTTGTAAAATGCTTACTACATACCAAGCACCATACTAAGCTCTGGAGTAGCTACGAGACAATCAGATCTCACAATCTGAGCCCCACGTGGGGCTCACAGTCTAAGTAGGAGGGAGAACAGGCATTGAATCTCTATTTTGCAGATGAAGGAACTGAAACACAGAGAAGTTAAGTGATTGCCCCAAGGTCACACAGCAGGCAGGGAGTGGAGCTGGGATGAGAACCCAGGTACTCTGACTCTCAGGTCCAAACTCTTTCTACTAGAACCAAAGTGCCTTGCCTAAAATCACACAGCAGACAAGCGATGGGGAGGGAATTAGAAGCCAGGTCCTCTGACTCCCAGACCTGGGTTCTTTCCACTAGGCCAAATGACTTGCCCAAGGTCACACAGCAGACATGTGGCATAGCCAGGATTAGAATCCCGGGCTTCTGACTCCCAGGCCCTGGATCTTTCCACTAGACCACACTGCTACTGAGGAATACCTTGGGAGGTGCAGGCTGAGGTGAGGCCTGGCTCAATACAAATGACTCCGCCGAGGGTTTCCACTAACAAATCTCTGGAGAACAAGCTCAGTGCACCCGAGGTAGCTCCCTCCCCCATGGAGTTGATCTGAGGCTGGCCTATCTAATGGCAGAGAGAGATCTGGGCTTGGATCCGTTGCCCAGGGATCCGGAAGAGGACAAAAACCTGGCTCCAGAGGAAGACTGAATCACTGGGAAAACAGAAAGGAACTGATTTATTATAAATGAATGAGATAAATACAGACTTCTGTTATGAGATGGAAGAAAAAAATTACACAGACCATCCTTCTTAGTAGCTAGAGACGTATTTGTCAGGCTGCCCAGAAAGCGCTCCCTTGCAACCAAATATTTATTCCCAGGCTTTTGCACAGAGAAACTCAGTTATCGGCATCTGTGAAATGGGTGTAACTCTAATGTGTCTGCAGACAGATTGTCCCAGATTTCATATTTGGTAAATCTGCCCTCCTGGTTTTTGTTTTTGTTTAAAGCACAAAAGCCTGAGGATATTTTGCTTTTAGAGCAAAACATTTTCCTTCAGGATGATGGAAGCCACCCTGTTAATCTGCCCCCCACTTTACGGACCTTACAACCACAGACTCCCCTTCTCCCTGTTCATCCTCAGGCCACAGCAGGAAAGCAACAGTTAATGAAAGTCCCTTCCCCTCGTGACCGAACTTCCTGTCTTAACCTGCCTGACTCAGCAAGGAGGGGGCAGGAGGAAGTTGTTAAACTCCACCTATTCTTCACTTACACATTCAAGCTTCCAATATTTTAGCAGCTAAATCCACTACCTAACAAGCAAAGAAAAAAAAAACCATTAGATTCAGGTGCACGAACGTGACCCCGGTCTTTCGAAAAAGAGAGCCATTTGGGCTAGTGAAAACGGCCACCGCGTAGAGGTTATTCGTGACCGAGTTTTTCTTTCCCCCTCACTCGTCTTACCTTTGTTACTTTCTTCAGTATTTCAAGTCATTTTAGCTTAGCAGATGTGTAATGTTCCAATTATCAACTTCTATTTCTGTGTCCACTATTTTTGATGCCCTGTCCTTTGTGTTTAAAATGCCTTAAAGCAGTAATTACAAAGGCCAGTAAGAAGAACGGGTATGAAACACTTTATTTCCACTCTTGGGTTGTTCTGGTTTAGATAAGATTTGTGTTACCTGTTCTCCCTCCTACTAAGAATGTGAGCCCCAAGTGGGACAGAGACTGTGCCCGACCCGATTAATTTGTGTCTACCCCAGTGCTTGACACAAAGTAAGCACTTAACAGATGCAGTGATAATAATAATAATACTAATAATGTGAGCTCATTATGGGCAGGGAATGTGTTTGATGTTATATTGTACTCTCCCAAGTGCTTGGTATAATGTTTTGCTTGTAGTAAGTGCTCAATAAATATGACTATTAATAATAATAATAATAATTATGAGCCATATGCTAGTCTGATTTACAGATCAATCCATGGTATTTATTGTGTGCTTACTATGTGCAGAGCACTGTACTAAGCACTTGGAATGTACAATTCGGCAACAGATAGAGACAATCCCTGCCCAATGACGGGCTCACAGAGAAGACAGATGGCAAAGCAAAACAGAACAAAAGAAAATGAGACAACATCATCAAGCTAAATAGAATCAAGGAGATATACACCTCATTAACAAAATAAATAAGGGAATAAATAATATATACAAATGAGCGCTTAGGGGAGGGGAAAGGGGAAGAGCAGAGGGTGGGGGAGCAGAGGGAGAGGGGGGCTCAGTCTGGGAAGGCCTCCTGGAGGAGGTGAGCTCTCAGTAGATTAGATGCTCCAGCCGTGGAAATGCCTAAGTGGAATGGCAAGAAACCAGATTCACATAGATGAATTAGCAAACGTTTTCTTCAGTTTTCAATGATGGTAGGCTATGTATAGCAGCCTAAAATAAAAATGTCCCTAACCTCCCACCGTTAGTCAATCTTTGGCAAAGAGGGACTTTGAGAGAGGGTATTTTAAAGCTAGCAATGGGGCATCCCCTTTACTTGAAGTAGAATCCTGCTGTGTGAAGGCGGCAGAGAATGGAGGAATCCAGAAAAGAAAATCCTGTCCTGTTTCAAAAAATAGCTGTGTAACCGAGTGTCCACACAGGAGGAGAAGTGAATGAAGAAGTCACTGGTAAAGCTAATCTAATCACTTTTCTGGGGTCATAAATACCATATACATTCCATTTGTATTTTGTCCTTCAAGGCTTGGAATTTCCACTATCAGCCGGATACGTGTGGTGATCCAATTTGGTTTATCAGTCTCACAGTCTTTCCCCTGTAACACCGGACAGCTATCGAGCCTTAGGTTGGACCTTAGATTGGACAGGATGTTGGTTTGACTTACTCGAATGTCACAATCCCAGGACAAGCCAATTCCCGGGACAGAGACGCTGCCGCTTTTCCCCAGCTCTGCCATTTCGGCCCCTCCGTTATTTCCTCAACTGTTTTGGGGGTGTGGGGGGGGGGGGCTTCTCTCTTCTTCTTTCCATTTTGCCTCTCTCTTTCTGCAAACAGAAGAAGGGGGATAATAAGGAGGCCGTCAGAGAAGCCTCAGTTCCGAGGCTTCAGGGGACGGAGAGCCCGCGCAGAGGACATGGTGATCGTGCTAGTGTTTTGTGCAGCATCACTTGTGTGCTCTTGTCCTCGCCAGCTGTGCTGTCACCGGGGCAAGGGGTGCCACGTTCGAGTGGGAAGGCAGGGGTGAAGCACTTTGGGAAGTGCCCGTGAAGACGTTTGACATGAGGGACCACTGCAGAGACTGAGGATCGCATGAGGATATTCCCGTGTCTATCTTTTCGGCTTACATTAGTATCTTGGATTGTTGGGGTTTTTCTGTAGCGCTGGACTGACTCTGGAAATGATTTGTAATCATCCAGTAGTTTTCACCATGAGGTCATTTTTGTTCTTTCATCCGTTTGCTCTCGGCTACACACGGAACATCTGGATAAATAGGGATGCGGTCCGGCCAGGTGAGCCAGCATGCTAGTTTTGTGACAATTGACAACTGACTTAACTTCTCAGTGCCTCAGTTTCCTCATCTGTAAAATGGAGATAAAATACCCACTCTTCCTCCCTTTTAGACTGTGAACCCTGTATGGGAAGGGACTGGGTCCGTTCTGATTATTTTATATCAATCAAAGGTATTTATTGATCGCTTCCTGTGTTCAGAGCTCTTGTACTAAGCAGTGGGGAGAGTACACCATAACAGAGTTGATAGGCACATTCCCTGCCCGCAATCTACCCCATGCTTAGCAGAGTGCTTGGCACATTGCAAGGGCTTAAAAAATACTATCATTATTATTGTTACTATTATATATCAATCTGATTTCATTCAATAGTATTTATTGAGCGCTTACTATGTGCAGAGCACTGTACTAAGCGCTTGGAATGAACAAGTCGGCAACAGATAGAGACGGTCCCTGCCGTTTGACGGGCTTACGGTCTAATCGGGGGAGACGGACAGACGAGAACGATGGCGATAAATAGAGTCGAGGGGAAGAACATCTTGTAAAAACAATGGCAACTAAATAGAATCAAGGCAATGTACAATCCATTAACAAAATAAATAGGGTAATAGGGATTTATTGAGCACTCTGGGCACAGCACTGTACTAAGCGCTTGGGAGAGCACAGTACCACAGAATTAGCAGACACTTTCCATGACCATGATGAGAAAACAGTCTAGAGAGGGAGACGGATATTAATATGCAATTTAAAGATATGAACATAAGTGCTTAGGGCACCAGGGGTGGGGAGATATCAATCAGTGGTATTTATTGAGCGCTTACGCTGTGCAGAGCATCACATTAAGCACTTGGAGAACGCAGTAGAAGCTTACATTATAGTTCCACTACAACTCTACTACAGCAGAATTGGTAGACATGTTCCCTGACCACAAGGAGCTTACAGTCTAGAGGCACAGTTAGTTATCTGCAGTAACCCTCCCCGCCCAACACCCCACCCTCTCACTGGGCCAGTAAGTGAGGGCCAGTGAACAATCCCTCCCACCAGATTCTGGCCCTGCCTGCCAAGTCTGCCTGAGAGGACTGCAAATGGTTCTGGGTTAGTCCAGGAAGGGACACAATAGTGGCAGAGTTCTACACCAGTAATAATATCAGAGCACAAGGTTAACCAGACTGAACGGATCGTCTGAAGCATCGAACCCATTAGAGACACGCCAAAGTGAAAAATCGGAACCATCACCAGTGAGCAAAATCCCAAACCCAAAATCCACCGTGAAAGGGCTAAATTGGCAACTTCCCTTTCTAACTGTGGGCAAGGGAGCAGAACATTTTCAGCTATTTAATTCCACAGATGAACTTTTCTAAACTCATTCAGGGACACAACATTTTCCAGGGTCCGGTCACCTAGCATTTGGGGGATGGTCGCGAACTTCGGCGGTTCATTCAATTGTATTAATTGAGCGCTTACTGGATGCAAAGCACTGTGCTAAGCACTTGGGAGAGTACAATATCAAAATAAACCAACACATTCCTTGCCCACAACAAACTTACGGTCTCTCTCCTAACACCCAAGGGGCCTCGGCTGGTCCCACTATCGGCTAGGGAAGGGAGCAGTTGTTCCTGTTGAAGCAGCGTGGCCTAGTGGATAGAACAAGAGGCCTGGGAGTCAGAAGGTCAGGGGTTCTAATTCCGGTTCGGCCACTTGTCTGCTGTGTGATCTCGGGCAAGTCACTTCACTTCTCTCTGCCTCACTGACCTCATCTGTACAATGGAGATCGAGACTGTGAGCTCCCCAGTGGGACAGGGACTGTGTGCAATCCAATTTGCTTGTATCCACCCTAGCTCTTAGGACAGTGCCTGGCACATAGTAAGCGCTTAACAAATACCGTTATTATTTATTATTATTATGCTGGGGAGAGGGGAGTTGAGGAAGGGAGGTGATAAGTAGCAAGGAGCAAATGGGGCAAAGAGGTGAGTGGCCAGAGGTGAGCAAGAGACAGTTGAGGCAGGGCTGGGTCTGGGAGGGGGCATCTTCCTGACCTAGGTCCCCATGGGTGGGATCACCATCTGTGCCACCCAAACAACTGGAGCAGCAGCACCCTGAAGTCCACCACTGCTGGGGCAAAAGAATAAATGATAAAACTTATAACACGCACGCCAGCCACCCGGCCAATGAAGAAGCAGATGTGGCCCGCGAGCTGCATTTTGGCCACCGCTGCTCAATGTGCTCCTTACGTAATTACATACAGGATAGGGGAATAACGGCTCGTTGGTCAATAAAAACTGATCATGCTCATAGCAATAATACTGATAGATGTAGTACTTGTTAAGCGGTTACTATAGGCCAAGACACAGTCCTTGCTGTAAGGATGGATGCTGAGGAGAAAAATAGTTCAAACATAACAGAATCTTGGAAAACCATTTAACGAAAGGAAGGCGGAGCTCGTTCCTCCTCCGCAGTTCATGCCTTTTCATACGTGGTCCGTGCCGTCGTGTGTACGGTGAGCAATCTAAGCCCCGAATCCCTACTAACCTGTTAATCCTTGCCATTTCACCATCATTCGAACTCCTCCTGCCTTTCCCTAAACATCTTAGAGATGACTCCCGACTTGCCAGGGCTGAAGGCACTGAGAGTTTCTCTGGGTGTTTCCCACATCTGAAACTCCCTCCTTGAAAATTGGACGGGGCCCAGCCCCTCAGTCACCAAACCTTGGGCCCAGGCCCTGCTGGGGAAGCAGGCAGGGAGCAGATCCATAAACCCCCCCCCCCCCCGGCCCAGCCATCTCCCCCCCACCCCACCCCGCTCCTGCAGTGGGGAGGGGGAGTGGTGGAGGGGCAATCGGCTGCTTGCCAACTATGGAGCCGCACCTCAATTGTTGAGCTAGAGTACTTTCCTTTGATCCTTGAATGTCTTCCCGCTCCATCACTCCTACTCTAATTTGAAACAATTACAATGCTACCTTATGACTGGGCCAGCTTTTCTGCTCTTTTTCCTCCTATTTATGATCGTCATAATCAACGTCGTCAACTGAGAAGCAGCGTGGCCTAGTGGATAGAGCACGGGCCTAGGAATCGGTAGGACCTGGGTTCTAATCCCAGCTCCGCCACTTGTCCCCCGGGTGACCTTGGGCAAGTCGCTTCACTTCTCTGTGCCCCAGTTCCCCCATCTGTAAAATGGGGATTAAGATTGTGAGCCCCATGTGGGACAAGTACTGTATCCAACCAGATTACCTCATATCTACCCCAATGCTTAGTACAGGGCCTGGCACGTAGCAAGCGCTTAGCAAATACAATTATTATCATCATCAGTATTTATTGAGCAACTCCTAAAGGACAGAGCTCTGTACTGTCCCTGGCACTGTGTTGTTGGAGTAGAAGACATCATCGCTGCCCTTGTGAACTTTACCATGGAGGAGGCAACCAGATACAGATTGTGTACACACAATGGAAATAAGAATTAATCATATCGCTCAGTACAGTGCTCTACACATAGTAAGGGCTCGATAATTACAACTGATTGATTGATACAACTAAGGGGGAATAACAGAATTTAAAGAAATTGGTATACGGATGTAACCCAGGTCTCAGCTTCCCCATGATACACGCAATCCAGCGATACAGCCATTATGGTTTTACATTTACCCCGCAATACATACAATTCAGGGTGAAATTCACTGCAAAACGGTGAAGAAATTATGGTCTCTCCACCACCAGCCAAGATTTAGGGATTAAGAAGTGCTGACTCTATTTTCAAGAAAGCCCATGAATTTATAAAGATTATTAAAGTCGACCCTGATGGAAAAATTCAAAGGTGTGAAGAGGGTTCGGAAGGAGTTACAAGGTTTTTTTATGAAGTTAAGAAGAAGCCTGTTGTTCAATACGAATTGGACAAATTTTTCACTAAAATAGAAAAACCTCTTCCAGTCAAAAGAATGAGCTTCTACTTTCGCAGCCTTTAGCGAATATTCATCATCATCATACTGTACAGCCCCTCATTTAGGTAATACTATGATGCTTTAAATTATCTTTAAAAAAAGATATACGACTGTTTAGTGATGCTTAATGAAAGAGTCTAGAAAAATAAACGAGCTCCCATATTATTTTTCCAGAGACTTGGGAATGGAACCCAATTTGTAATATTCCAATCTACAGGAAAACATATCTCCCATTTTAGCCATTCACGAGACACCCTCATTCTTGATGAACAAGTCATAATTGTTTTGTGGGAAGTACCTGTACTCATAAATGCCAAAGTGACTGATGGGATGGATTGTCCAGGAAGTTGGGGATTAGTCAGGAACTGTCTCCAGGAGGAGATGGTCTTTTAGGAGGATCTGCAGTGAGGTAGGAGGTGATGGTTGGGAAGATTTGAGTAGAGAGAAAGGCAAGAACCTTGGAGATGGGAGTGGAAGTTTGTTTGGGAGGAAGGTGGAATGCGAGCTGGGATGTAGTGGGATAATAATAATAATAACGATGCTTGTTAAATGCTTACTATGTGCCAAGCAATCTAGAGCCCGGGCTTGGGATTCAGAGGTCGCGGGTTCCAATCCCGGATCCGCCACTTGTCAGCTGTGTGACTATGGGCAAGTCACTTAACTTCTCTGTGCCTCAGTGACCTCATCTGTAAAATGGGGATTAACTGTGAGCCTCACGTGGGACAACCTGATTACCCTGTATCTACCCCAGCACTTAGAACAGTGCTCTGCACCTAGTAAGCACTTAACAAATACCAACATTATTATTATTATTAACCCAGGTCCTCTGACTCCCAGGCCTGTGCTCTTTCCATTAAGCCATGCTGCTCTCATGCTGTTTGAGGAGGAAAAGATGTTTGCTCACCTTTTTGCTTCCCACACACCTACTGCTATTCCCTACTGCAGTATTACTCTAACGAAAGTGATGTTATTTCTCATTCTGTTTCTTGGTAGCTGGAGAACCAGTGTGGTCTAGTGGAAAAATCATAGGCCTCGGCATCAGGCAACCTGGATTCTACTTCTATGTCTTCCACTTGTCTGCTGTGTGACCTTGGACAAGTCACTTAATGTCTCTGTGCCTCAGTTTCCTCATCTGGATAAAGGGATTCAAAACCCATCCTCCCTTCTCCTTAGACTGTGAGTCCTATGTGGGACAGGGACTGTGTCCAACCTGATTATCTTGTATCTACACCAAGAAGAGTGCTTGGCACGAAGTAAGTGCTTAATAAATCCTATTATCACTAATTTTTCCCGGTTCACTCTCCCTTCTGCATCTTCTCTGCACTTAGATCTGTACCCTTTGGGTGTTTGGCATTTACCCCACCCTCAGCCCCACAGCATTTATGTACATATCTCTAAATTATTTATTTATATTAATGCCTGTCTCCCCCTCTAGTCAGCACTTATGTACATATCTATAATTTTTTTATATTTATTTCTGTCACCTATTCTAGACTGTAAGCCTGTCGAGGGCAGGGAATGTGTCCACCAACTCTGTTGAATTGTACTCTCCCAAGCGCTTAGTACAGTACTCTGCACAGTTAGTGCTCAATAAATACCAGTGATTGACTGATCGATCACCCCAAAACTTAGTACAGTGCTTGGCACAGAGAAAGAGCTTACAAAATATCACTATTAGTATTATTATTCTTTCTTCCAACCTTCATCCGAACTGTTAAATGCTTACTCTGTGTCAAGCACTGTTCTTAGGAAGTAAAGGAGCGCTCTTAAAAAGGGTGGTGAACAAATTGCCTTTACACAGAATTACCGAGGCCACGTTTGCTCATTAGTGGCACGTGGACATTTCGATTTGTGGTTGGAAATTTCAATTTGTAGTTGGCAGGAGTGATGGTGGGGTATTTTAGCTGATCCCTGCTTGATATCGACTAATCTCTCGTCATTCAGTACATACAATCATGTCTTTAGTCAAATAAAATAGTTTGTTCTCGTCAGTAAGGCTTTATTTCTTCTTCTAAAGTATGTAAGACTGTGAGCCCCTGGAGGGACAGTGACTGTGCTTAATTCACACCTGTGTATTTTGAATAAATGCGATTACTGCTACTCCTGATGAAAGTACTCTACGAGTCGCCGAGAGGGGAGTCAGGGAGGAGACTTCCCCACTAATCTCTCATTTCCCCTACTCTCCCTTCTACTTCAACTATTCGCCTGATATTCACCCCACCTTCAGCCCCTTCAGTACTTGCATAGATATCCATAATTTATTTTAATTACCTCCGCATCCAACAGAAACTCCTTACCATCGGCTTTAAAGCACTCAATCCCACTTCAACTCAGCCCGCACGCTTTGCTCCACTAATGCCAACCTACTCACTGGACTTCAAGCTCGTCTATCTCGCTGCCGACCTCTCGCTCACCTCCTGCCGCTGGCCTGAAACGCCCTCCCTCTTCATATTGGACAATTACTCTCCCCACCATCAAAGCCTTGTTGAAGGCACACCTCCACCAAGAGGTCTTCCCTGATTAGGCTCTCATTTCTTCTTCTCCCACTCCCTTCTGCATCGCCCTCGTACTTGGATTTGCACCCTTTATTCGCCACCCACCCCTCAGCCCCACAGCACTGATGTGTAATTTATTTATTTATATCACTGTCTTAATAATGTTGGTATTTGTAAAGCGCTTACTATGTGCAGAGCACTGTTCTAAGCGATGGGGTATACAAGGTAATCAGGTTGTCCCACATGAGGCTCACAGTCTTCATCCCCATTTTACAGATGAGGTAACTGAGGCACAGTGACTCCCCTCTAGACTCTGTGGACAGGAACGTGTCTACTAACTCTGTTATACTGTACTCTCCCAAGCGCTGAATACAATCGTCTGCACGCAGGAAGCACTCAATAAATATGATTAATTGATCCATCGATAACCATCTCTCCCTCTAGACAATGTCTATCAACTCTAGACTGTATTATATTGTATTGTACTCCCTCTAGACCGTGAGCTCGTTATGGGCAGGAATGTGTCTGTCTGTTCTTATTTTGTACTCTCCCAAGTGCTCGGTACAGTGCTTGGCACACAGTAAGCGCGCAATAAATACGATGGGATGAATGAATGCTCTCCCAAGTGTTTAAAACAAGCTCTGCACACAGTGAATACAGTAAATTGCAAAAACACAGTAAACTGATTGATGTCCATATGCACATATATACATAGAGGTACACATGACAATTACTGCGGAATGTGTGGGTGGGGTTAGGACTGGGTTGGCATGCTTGTGAGTGAATTTGTGCAGGAAAGTATCTAAAATACTTACGGCCTAGAGCCTTAAACTTGAATAATGCACTTTTTCATGCCCTCCTCAAAAAAACGGTTTGCGAGTCCAGTCAGAATCACCTGACACTATGGGAGCAGTTATTTCTTTTTGTTCCCCAAGAGACACCCCACTAAGTGAAGGACTACTGAATCAGGACAGTGAAACTCCTTATTCTGGAACATAAGGATGAAGCATATTAATCTTTGCCCCAAGCTAAGAACAGATTGTTTTTGAAGCGCTTATTTCCTGGCACGGTTATCGGGATTCTGTTTCACATCACTATTGTGTGTATGTTTGTAGAGCTGAGAGAGCAAAGCTAGCATTGTAGTCGAGGTGCCTTTTTCATTTCCAACCCTTTAGGCCTAAATCTTCAGCAGGCATGGTTTCGAGACGCCCACTGAAATCCTGGGAGTCGAATGAATATATAGAAGGCAGCCTGTCTGACCAGCACTGATACACAGTGAGGCATAATTAGATTATTATTATCATTATTATTATTGCATTTGTTATCCCTGACCCACATGGGGCTCAAAGTATAAGTAGAAAAGAGAACTGGCCCTGAGAAGCAGGGTAGCCTTGTGGATAGAGCACGGATCTGGGAGTCGAAGGACCTGGATTCTAATCCCGGCTCCACCACGTGTCTGCTGTGGGACCTCGGGCAAGTCGCTTCACTTCTCTGTGTCTCAGGTACCTCATCTGTACAATGGGGATTAAGACTGTGAGCCCCATGTGGGACACTGACTATGTCCAATCTGATTAATTTGTATCTACTCCAGTGTTTACTGCAGTGCCTGGCGTGTAGAAGCAGGATGGCACAGTGGATAGAGCACGGGCCTGGGAGTCAGAAGGTCATGGGTTCTAATCTCGGCTCCACCGCTTATCTGCTATGTGACCTTGGACAAGTCAATTCACTTTTTTTTCTCCTCAATGATCTCATCTGTAAAATGGGGATTGAGACTGTGAGCCCCACATGGGATAGGGACTGTGTCCAACCCGATTTGCTTGTATCAACCCTAGCGCTTAGTATAGTGCTCTGCACATAGTAAGCGCTCAATAAATACTATTGAATGAATAGTAAGTGCTTAACAAATCCCCAGGTAGGGATTGTCTCTATTTGTTGCTGAATTGTACTTTCCAAGCACTTAATACAGCGCTCTGCACACAGTAAGTCCTCAATAATACGATTGAATGGATGAATGAATAAACTGAGTCACCAAGAAGATGAGTGACTTGCCCAGAGTCACACAGCAGGCAAGTCACAGAGCGAGGATGAGCACCCAGGCCCTCGGTCTCCCAGGCCCGTGCTCTTTCCACTAGGCCGCACCGTCCCTCAGAGCTATGGGCTCAAGTGCCAAGACCTCCGGCAACTCTTTCAAGGATGTGATCTTTTGAGTCACTTTGTATTCTGGAAGCAATAAATTCAGGGAAGATGACTTACTTAAGTAACCCACAGGGTGGGACTATAAACACTGTGACTCCCTCGACCGGTCGCCATTACCAGGACCTCCAGTAGACATAAAACACGTAAATAGAGAGAGGGCGTGAAAGTCGAACGTCGATTCTTGCACTGCCGCACACCTAGGGGCAGACGGAAACGAAGCTACTCCACATGGGAGTCAGCAAGCAAGGAAATGCTGTTAGTACCTCCTTGTTTTGGTGATTCAGTAGGCTAGGTCTCTAAAGCCTCTATGTTATTATGCTGGCATAGCAAAAGAAGCGAGTTTTTCCATGAGCTTAATCCTCCAGTGTGTCATTGTGGTCCAGAGATATGACTTGTCACGGGCCGTGTCCCCTGGGCCCGCTGCCTGTGTGATTGTTCTAACTTTATGTGGAATTGGGGGAACTCGTTCAGGTAAGAGGGGGGTGATGCAGCAGCAGAAAATAGACAATGTTGGTATGTGACAGGAGAACACATCACATACCGACTCTGCCACTTGTCAGCTGTGTGACTGTGGGCAAATCACTTAAGTTCTCTGTGCCTCAGCTCCTTCATCTGTAAAATGGGGATGAAGACTGTCAGCCTCATGTGGGACAAACTGATTACCCTGTATATGTTCAGTTCATGCCACAGAGAACTGATTTATATTAGGGGTTGTTTCCATTTCCCCCTTCCGCCCACAGCCCATCTCCCTGGTTATTTTCATGAAGCAGCTGATCTCTAAAATGACTGTTTTTTTCCTGCATTTCTATTTTTATCTGTTTAAATCCACAATCTTTTACCCACTTCCAACTGGTAACTGTTTTGGGCAGGGAATGTCTCTATTTTTTGCTGAATAATACTTTCTAAGCGCTTCGTACGGTGCTCTGCACACAGTAAGCGCTCAGTAAATACAACTGAACGAATTAATGAATGGTAGGTCATTTTTCCCGGTGTTCACTTTTATTAATGGTTTGTTGATCTGTTCTTGAGTACCTAAAGGGACTGTCTCCATTTATTGTTATATTGAACTCTCCCAAGTGCTTAGTACAGTGCTCTGCACAAAGTAAGCACTCAGTAAAAACAATTGACTTATAGATTAATCGCTAAGTGGTGTATTGGTAGCGTTCAACAGTGGTCAGGCACACATTTCCTATTCTCAAAAGAGCTAACAATTGAATGGGGCAGACAGTAATGAAAGCAGAATGACAAATAAGGATAAAGCAGCAAGGAGTACAGTTATATTAGGGTGAAACAGTGGAATAAGTAAATAAATGTACAAATAAGTAGATGAATAAATATAATATATGTTTACATAAATTCTGATGCTAGGAATAAAATACAAAATAGCTAAGGGTGGGTGGAATGAACAGCATTATATTAAAACATATTCCTGCATTCTCTTCCTTAACGTCCATATTTCCTCTTCGAGAAATAGGACATAACCTACTTTTAGTACGTTTAGTCTAATGGACACCTAAAAAAGGAGTGTTGACCTAACTGTGAAACTGTTCTATATTTAATAGATTTGAGACTGATAAGGGGGGAGTCCTCTAATTGCTGAGGGCAGGCAGGAAATGTTATGGCTTTAGAAGTAGGGTAATCTAGATTGGGTTATAAAAGAAGAAAACAGAAGATGAAGAAATATGGAGGATCAGTAGTCCTCAAGCCAAAGGTAAGCCTGATGATCTGCATGTGAAGGTGTTGCTTAATCTGAGGACCAGACTTCATTTAGTAAACTTATCAAACTTGTATTAGCATTAACTCTGGTTAGAAAGTTGAAAGAAAAATGAAATCAGTGAAAGATTAAAGATTTAACAATAATAATATTTTATTATTATAGTATTCGTTTAGCGCTTGCTATATGTCAAGCACTTCTCTAAGCGCTGGGGTAGACACAAGGTAATCAGGTTGTCCCTTGTGGGGCTCACAGTCTTCATTCTCATTTTACAGAGAAGTTGAGTGCCTTGCCCAACATCACACAGCAGACAAATGGCGGAGCCGGGATTAGAACCCACGTCCTCTGACTCCCAAGACCATTCTCTTTCCACTGAGCCACACTGCATTTTAGGAAAAGGGGAGAAATGATTTTTGTTTGTTTGTTTTTGATATTGGAAGAGGACTATCAGCAAAATAGAGAGAGGCCATCCCAAGATATCTCTTGAGGAGAAGATTGAGCCATCCTCGGCAACTTAAATCAGTAACTACCGAAACAGATCTCCCCCTGCTACGTCTACGGTTGAGATCAGAATGAAAAGGAGTCCGGGAGAGCCTGAACGAGATGTTAGAGTAAGACAGCAAGGGACGAGCAGTCGGTCGGACATGGGAGAGCCAAGGGTGAGGAACAGCAATAAAGTCTGCTTGGAAGGAAGGAAGAGTGTGGGTTGGAATATAGCATTAAATGAAACAGATAGATAGGTAAAGAGGGAGAAAGCCCGCAGAGAGCCACGAAGCCAGCGTGACTTAGGGAGAAATAGCGTGGTTTAGTGGAAAGCGCACGGGCTTGGGAGTCAGAGCTTGTCGGTTCTCATCCCGGCTCCGCCGCTTATCAGCTGTGTGACTTTGGGCAAGTCACTTCACTTCTCTGTGCCTCAGTTCCTCATCTGTAAAATGGGGATTAAAACTGTGAGCCCCACGTGGGACAACCTGATGACCTTGTATCTACCCCAGCACTTAGAATAGTGCCTAGCACATAGTAAGCACTTAACAAATATCATCATTATTATTATTATTAAATGTTTAGGAGGGCTTATATTTATGCAAGAAATGGGTAGCCTTTGGAAAATTAGTAGGGAATGGGTGTTCCAAACGACACATAAAAAAAGATGACGCATACAGCTGTATTTGGGGATCTTGGTGAAAAATTGAAACCTCTGAGGCCCTGAGCTGATGGCTAAACTTGGAGGAATTCTTGCCTGTTTGAACTGAATTTTATTAGGTGTTGCTTGGCAAGCACTGATATGTTTCTAAGGTTGATTATATTACAAGCTTCTGGAGGGAATTAACCATACTTGCTAAATTTCATTAATGTTTTTTCCAGCACCTGGTACAAGGCTCGATCCACTGTGGTAAGCTTAGTAAATCACTGGGATGATAATGGTCACGTAACTGTGATATGTAAATCTGAAAGTGTATGGGAAAGTGCTCAGCCATCTGATGGAGAATATCTGCAAGGCAAATATTTCACTTAATGTGTCTTGGCCACTGGCAAACTGGATTTTCATCTACTGACTCAAGGCTAGAGCCAATTTGAGAATTGCAGGCCTGCTAAAATAATTTGAACAAACAAAAGATTTATGAGTACAGGTTTTAAAAGAGGTCAAATTTTCCAATAGAGCACCAAGAAGGTTACAAAGGATTCTTAAATAAATTTGCCAAAGTAGTTCAGGGAATTCCTACATAAAGCCGTTCATCACAGTTCTGTCTTCTAAAGATGCTATTGGGGCTGACTTACTTTTTCATGGAAAACCAGACACCCCATGTTCGGAGGGTCTGTCATCCAGGTAAGGGGGTTCTCTCCACCCCCCAAAAAAGCCCAAAGGCTCATTAGGTTGGGGGGCTTGAGGGGGCCTAACTAACATCCATAGTGACAGTGATGGTGGCCCGACAGCAGGGAGGCATGGGGAGATACTGCCCAGCCTCCATCTCCTCCTCCGTGAAGACCTCAGGCCCCTCTTCTGCCCCTACCATTGTGACTGAACTGGCCCAATCTGGGACATTTTCAGGGATTTCAGTGCAGCCAAATGATGCGTTTCTCACCAAGCCAGAAAGATTCACTGAAAGATTCAATGTCTGGTTCTCCATGAAAAAGGAAGTCAGTCCCAACAGCATCTTTAGACGATAGAATTGTGATGAACAGACGCTATGTAGGAATTCCCTGAACTACTTTGGCATTCTTTGTTTAAGAATCCTTTGTAGACTGGTTCAGTTTGAGCAGCTGAGGGGCCAGTAACTACCCCCCGACCACTACCTTCACCACCTGCACCGGGCTGGATGGAAATAATAATAACAGCGTGGAACACCCTCCCTCCTCAAATACAGCCAATTACTCTCCCTGACTTCAAAGCCTTGTTGAAGGCACATCTCTTCCAAGAGACCTTCCTTAACTAAGCCCTCATTTCCTCTTCTCCCACTCCCTTCTCTGTCACCTTCGCACTTGGATCTTCTCCCTTTATTCACCTCTCCCTAAGCCCCACGGCCCTCTTGTCCATATCGGTAATTTACTTGTTTATATTAACGCCAGTCTCCCTCTCCAGACTATAAGCTCATTGTGGGCAGGGAACGTGTTTGCCATCTCTGTTATATAATAATAATGTTGGTATTTGTTAAGTGCTTACTATGTGCCAAGCACTGTTCTAAGCGCTGGGGTAGATACAGAGTAATCAGGTTGTCCCTCGTGAGGCTCACAGTCTTAATCCCCATTTTACAGATGAGGTCATTGAGGCACAGAGAAGTGAATTGACTTGCCCACAGTCACACAGCCGACAAGTGGCGGAGCCGGGATTTGAACCCATGACCTCTGACTCCCAAGCCTGTGCTCTTTCCACTGAGCCACGCTGCTTCTCTATGTGGTTATACTGTACTCTCCCGAGGATTTAGGATGATGCTCAGCACACAGTAAGGGCTCGAAAAATGCAATTGACTGACTGATTGATCGTGGCTGCCCTGGCAAGTATTTGGGTTGAAAACAGCAGAGAATGGTTCCAGGTAGGTTAGTTTAGCCGAAGTAGCCACCAAGTCAACCTCCCTTGCCATTTCAGCCTAGTGATGGCAGAAGCAACTGGGAAGTCTTGGTTAATCACCCTCTCCCTTCTCTACCACCCTCTGGATCCCTCTTCCTCTCTCTTATTTCCTTTCTTTCTCCTTCCCTCTCCCGTTTCCTGCCTTTACTATCTTTTTCTTTTCAATTATATTTATTGATCACTTACTGTGTGCAAAGCGCTTGGGAGAGTACAATATAGCAACAAACAGACACATTCCTGCCCACAACGAACTCACAGTCTAGAGAAGAGCTCAAACTGAACCTTCTCTCTTTCCCTATTTAAGCCTGCTTTCCAGAAATGACTCCCCGCCAACCTTCTGGGTAAACCTGAAACCAGTTTTCTTATCTAAACTCTCCTGGGCTCCTTTAAATCTGGCCCATGTGGAGTTCAATTCTGGCCTGCGCTCATCCAGAGGGCCGACTGACTAGGGCAAGACTGTCATTTAATGAATCTGGAAGCTCTCTGTCACAACATCCCAAGTCAAAAATAAATGAAAATGCTTTAAGACCCAAGACTATTGCATTATTTTCATCTCAAAGTTAGGATCGTTAAGAATATAACAAGCTTAATACTTATCTGTACATTCACCCTAGTATAATACTGAGGACTACCTCAGAGATAACCTCTTTTTGATAAATGTGGACCTGAGTCATAGAGAGGTTAAATGTTCTGCCCTGGGCTAGATAACACGTCCACGATGAGGCAGAAGTGGAATGCAGAATCCTTTTTACTCCTCCGACTATAAGCCACACAATTAGCATAAGCGCCCTGCTATAGGCAAGTTGAATTTTTCATTCTTTTAAGGCCATGAAATTTTCATGGCTTACAACCCACCCAAACCGAGACCTAAAGGAAATTTAATAGAAGCGTTGCTGTTTGGTGGCAATACAGAAGTGAGAAATGAGTGTTTTTTTCCGACAAAATAATGGATTCTGGAGAATGGGGAGCCCTGTGGAGAGAGAGTACAGCAGTTGGCATAGCAGGGAGAGACACGATTCCCTGCAGCCACAGGCAAAATATCATTTTCCACAGAAGTGTGAGGTTAAACATTTTGCTTCATGAAAAGTTGGGAGATGTAATGCTTTTTCTTGCTAACGCTAGATTAACTTTAGGATTAATCCAGATGTGTTTATTGTATTAATGTATTTGGCAAGTTTTCATATCTTGGAAAAAATTTCCAGTGAGCATTCTAATTCTGGAATGGGCAGGGTTGGTTTCACCCTGGTAATCACAGACGGTAATCTCATACGGTAATCGAGTGTGGCAAGTAAATATGCATAGTTTTATTTGTATATTAAATAATCTATTCAGCTATTTCACCATGTCAGGGGGGCGACAGGGTGAAGCCAAGGAATAGCTAAAAATGGGAAAGGCCTATCCTGCCTATCAGGAACAAATCCTGAGTTCTAATGCCAGTTTTGCCACTTGTCTGCTGTGTGACCTTGGGCAAGTCACTTGACTTCTCTGTGCCTCAGTTACCTTATCTGTAAAATGGGGATTAAGACTGGAAGCCCCAAGTGAGTCGGGAACTAGGTCCAGCCTGATTATCTTGTCTCTACCCCAGTGCTTAGCACAGTGCCTGGAACAGAGTAAGCACCTAAGTACGGTTTTTAAAAAACCCACAGTTATCAAAAAAACCCAACTATGCTAGAAAAAGTAAAAGCAAGTAGACTTTCTGAGTGTTTGCCTTACATAATATGACAACAAATCACTGGAATGGTCTTGTGAAGGAAATAGAGGCAATAACAAAATTGATAGATGAATCAATTAATGCTATTCATTATGTATGTACTGTCTGCAGAGCACTGTACTAAGTGCCTGGGGAAAGAACAATCCAGCAGAGTTGGTAGACACGTTCCCTGCCCCAAATGAGCTGACAGTAAAAGCCCGACCCCAAATTCATCCCCATGCTCACAGTCAAAAATTGTTCCCACAGTAAAGTGCTGCAGTGTGAAAGGGTAAGTTAAATCTTTTAGAAGTACTCATATTCTTGCTCTAGTAAAGAACATAACACAGAGAAAGGAGGCATGTTTTTCAAGATCGAGCCAATTCATTCAACTGTATTTATGGAGGGCTTACTGTGTGCAGACCACTGTACTAAGCACTTGGAAAGTACAATTCTGTATCCTTACATCAGTCTCTGACGCCAAACAATGACATATCCAGCTTTCCTCTGCAATCAGTCAATCGATGGTATTTATTCAGCACTTACTGTGGGCAGAGCCCTGTACTAAACACTCGGGAGTTGGAAGACATGTTCCCTGCCCACAGTGAGCTTACAGTCTAGAGGGGGAGAAAGACAGGAATATAAATTTAGAAATTCTGGATAGGTACGTTAGTGGGGTGTGGGCAGTTTACCTGTGTGCAGTCACAGGTGTTCGGTTCCTCTAAATTTCTGAGACAGATTGAACTGGTTGCGGTTCTAGATTCACTAGCACCATTTGAAAACGTCTGTGGCATTCAAAAATAGCATTCTAAGCCTGATCTAAATATGGAAACGTGATAAAAGAGGACAAAAAAGCATCATGGATGAAAAGATCTTCTTTCAAAATACTCTTAGATTCACTGCTGTGTAGGTGACAGGAAGAATCCTCAAAAATTTTGCCGTTCTGTAAAAGTTACAGCGACTGCTTGAAGTTCACTGTTCCCCAAAATTCGGTGCTGTGTCCAGTCTGAGGGCAGACAGGTAACGTGATGCACATTTAGTGCTCAATAAAGAGGACTGATTGCTAATAAATTTAACTTTTTTATATGTTACTAAAATTCAGTAACTGTGACATCACACCTGGTGAAAATTTGGCCATTAGGCCTGTGCTTGCAGGTGTGGAAAAGAGAAAGAATGCAAAAAGTGTGGGGGGAAAAAAAAGACAAAAGGAAACTAAGGCAAAAGGGAAGTTGCATTAGAGACACTTACCTGGAGGCAAATGCCTTCAATGTCAAGTATCAGCGGCAGGAATTTTAAAGACCAAGCGGGCAGAGAAAAAGAGGGAAAAATCCGCATTCTCGTCAACAGCAGGTATCATGTCGTGACTGTTTGATCCTTGAAGTTGGGAAACCGCCTCTAGGTCCTAGACATTATTTCCTGGGCCCGGTTGCTAGATCAGAAATCCAGCTGAGGTTTGTTCAATTTGTCCTATTCTCTGGGAATGGAAAAAATATTGCAGCTACTCAACGTAGCTGCCAAAGATACCCCATTCTCCTTTGCTCCAAAGGGACTCCTACCTGAAGAGGTAAGGGAAGTAGTGTGGCCTAGTGGATAGAGCACAGGCAAGGGAATGAGAAGGACCTGAGTTCTAATCCCGATTCTCCCACTTGTCTGCTGTGAAAATCTGAGCAAGTCACTTCACTTCTCTGTGATTCAGTTACCTCATCTGTACGATAAGACTGTGAACCCATGTGGGACAGGGACTGTTTCCAACATGATTAGCTCGTATCTACCCCAGAGTTTAGTTAAGTGCCTGGCACACAGTAAGTGATTAACAAATACCATAAAAAAAAAGATAAGAGATGACCAGCCATTGGTAGCTTCCTGCTGCTCCTCACCTGAACCTTGCTCCAAGTCACTCTCTCTCCTCTTTGCTCTTCCTCCTCCCCATTTTTGGCCCCACCTCCATCCTGCCTGTCAGAAACATGGGGCAAATTGGGCAGCTCCCAGTTAGGGCCACCAGCAGAGGAGTTTGGTTTCCAGGGGTGGCTTTGGAAGCTAAGCAGGAGAGGCAGCATCAGCTCAATGTGGGCAGGGAATGTGTCTGTTTATTGTTAGAATGGACTCTCCCAAGAGTTTCGCACACAGTAAGCACTCAGTAAATATGAATGAATGATTCATTCATTCAATAGTATTTAGTGAGCGCTTACTATGTGCAGAGCACTGTACTAAGCGCTGGGAATGTACATTTTGGCAACAGACAGAGACAATCCCTGCCCAGTGACGGGCGCACAGTCTAATCGGGGAAGGGACCTCCGTCTGAGCCGGTGGTGGACAAGAAGGCAGCGAGGCTGAGCTAGTGAGTTGGCCTCGCAACTCTTTGAATTTTTGTTTTTTATGGTGCTCTTCAAATGCTAATAATAATAACAATTATGTTGGTATTTGTTAAGCGCTTACTATGTGCCAAGCACTGTTCTAAGCGCTGGGGTAGATACAAGGTAATCAGGTTGTCCCACCTAGGGATCATAGTCTTCATCCCCATTTTACAGATGAGATAACTGAGGCACAGAGAAGTTAAGTGACTTGCCCGAGGTCACACAGCAGACAAGCGGCAGAGCCAGAATTAGAACCCATGACCTCTGACTCTGGGCTCTATCTGTCTGGACTTCAGCAGATGCTTCCTCAGGTCAGTTCCCCGGACATTCTGGGATTTGTAATTTACAGCTTGTTTTATTTTTTAACGGCTTCTGTTAAGCACTTATTATGTGCCAGGCCTCAGTTACCTCATCTATAAAATGGGAATTCAAACTGAGCCCCTTGTGGGACGTGGACTGTGTCCTACCCCATTAACTTGTATCTACCCTAAAGCTTAGTACAGTGTCTGGCACACAGCAAGCACTTAACAAATACCATTATTATTATTAAAATCCTGGTTATCCTAATCAGGAAATGAATACCAGAGACATCTGTAAACCAAACAGACAAAATTGTGTTTTAATTTGGATTTTGGTCCCATTGTTTCTGGGAGTGAAGGATCAGTCCAGAGGAAAAGCACAGACAGAAACTTGCAATGAACTGGCACAGATCTGATGTGCCCAAGATGGAATGGAGAGTTGGACAATAACCCAGTGAAGCTGAGCAATCTAAGTTTGTCAATCGCCAGTATTCAAGACTTAGGGCAGCTGACATTCAATCTGAAGATCAAATCGACAGTCTATACTGCCTAAATTCTCCAAATAACTCATTTCACTTCTCTGTACCTCAGTTACCTCATCTGTAAAATGGGGATTGAGGTGGTGAGCCCCACGTGGGACAGGGACTGTGTCCAACCCAATTTGCTTGTATCCACCACAGTGATTAGCATAGTGCCTGGCACAGAGTAAGCACTTAACAAATACCATAATAATAATAATTATTATTAAATAACTGCTCAACTCCCTATTGTATGCTTTCATCAAGAGGCAAACAACAGCTGCTAAGGCTGTGAGCCCCTTGTGGCACTTGGACTGTGTCCAACCTGATTAACTTGTACCTATTCCAGCACTTAGACCAGTTCTAGACACATAATAAGTGCTTGACAAATAGCATAAAAAATACTGCATTTACTTAAAGGATTAAATTATTTGCAGGTGAACTTGTGTCAAGTTTTGTTCAGTCGCTTTTCTCGCTCCTCTGCCCTCTGTTGCAGTAATTCTTTTGTTCCCGGTAACATTCCTTTCTTAAGACCGTACTAACGCAAGACATTCCCTTCATAATACATTGTAGCTTTTTTTTTTCATATTTTAACTTCGTTAACCTTAAAACGTTTCAACAGTCTATATTAGCTTTTGTCTTCTATTTTCTCCTCTCTTCACAGTCATTTATTCCGTATGCTTTTCCTTCACATTTTTAACCTGCGACTTCCTTCCTCTAGTTTTTTTTTTTTCCAGAGTCGGTTGCTCATTCTGCTGGTTTCTTTCCTTGCCCACTAAAAGTTGCATAAGTATGCTGCTATCATTTGGATCGTATACGCTGCTTCTTTCTGGTACTCGTATTCTTAATGTAAAGTATCTCTATTGATCTTAGCAGGAACTGGTATTTTCTTTGATATTTTCATTTTGCCAAATGCCAGACATTTTTGTGCCTGGTGTCATCTATTTTTTCCCACATAACTTCCTTTCTGTTCTCACTCCACTGTAGTGCTTTTTCTTATTTGATACACCTCAAACCAAGTATGACTAATCCCATAACCTTGCCTGTTATTTGTTTCCCATCCATTATATATTCATGAATTTATTTCATCAGTTTGACATATTTTAATGGGTCATTGTTCATCCACTTCTAGTGGGTTTTTTCCCCTTGTGACCTTTATTATTCGGACCACTATTTTAACTCTAATATTATGGAGGACTGTCGAAGTTGCAGGTTTGACTTGAACTCTGAAGAGGAGCTGCAAAATTTTGATCTCTCAGGAAGTTAGAATCTTTCCATTGTCTCGGCATCGCCACTTGCCAAGTGCAGTTCTAAATGCATAGGAGTAGTCAACAAAAGTAAAAGCCAAGGCCTTGCCCTCAAGGAGGTTAGTTTAATGGTGGAGGGGGTGGAATGAGCAGGCAGAAATTACACTGAGCAAAAAATAAATAGTAAATAAATGGAATACATACCAAGATAAATAAACATCTGAATGCTAAGAATGCTAAGTCTCCTAGAGACTTGAAGGTTGGGAATGATGTAGTCTGCACGATTTCAGCTGGCAGGGAATTCCTTGCAGAGGGAAGGACATGAACAAGTGGTTGGAGAAGGGAAGCAGTGGCCTAATGGAAAGAGCATGGGCTTGGGAGTTAGGGGCCCTGGGTTCTAATTCCGCCTCCTCCGCTAGTTTGCTGTGTGACCTCAGGCAAGTTACTTTACTTCCCTGAGCCTCAGTTCCCTCATCTGTAAAATGGGTTTTAAGACTGGGAGTCCCATGTGGGACATGGACTGTGTCCAACCTAATGATCTGGTATCTCCCCCATTGCTTAGTTCAGTGCCTGGCACAAAGTAAGCACTTACCAAATACCTTAAAAAAAATAGGGTGATTCAAAAGCCAAGCAAGGTTAGAAAGTTCACTAGGGAGGAGCAAAGAGTGTGAGCTAGCGTGTAGTAGGGGAAGAGAGTGGAACGGTAACTAAGGGGAGACAGACCTGGTGTCTGATTTCCCTGGGGAGCTGCATTTCTTGTTCCAGAATTGTGCAGCAAAACCTTTCCCAAGGAGCCGCCATTACAAACTCAATCCCAAACAAAAGAGTGAACCTGCAAACCTTTAGGGACTTAGCGAAGGTCAATGAGAAGATCTGACGAGCGACTTATGCCCATGATTCATTTATTATTACTAACAATTATTAAGTGCTTCCACTGTACAAAGCCCTGTACCTAGTGGTGGGATTATTATGAGAAAATCAATTCAGACAGAATGGTGCCTGACCTGATTACCTCATATCTACCGCAGCACTTAGTACAGTGCTTTGGCACATTGTACAGCGCGCTGCACACAGTAAGCACTCAATAAATACGATTAAATGAATAGTAAATGCTTAACAAATGCCACAATTATTATTATTATTCTAGTCCCCGGTCCACACAGGGTTCCCAAGTGCAAGAGGAGAGGCACATAGAAGAAAGAGGATATAATTCAAACACTCAAAACAGCTTCAAATTCAGCAATCGAAACTAGCCAAGTGTAGCGTCTATGGATCAGAATTACCTTTTAGAGTCGCCCTTGGCACCATCACCGGTTTATGACCGGCAGATCACTTCTGAGCTCCCTAAAACTGAACTGAGGGATGCGTGCCATCCGTTTGGCTCAACCGAGCCCCGGTGCCTAAATCAGTGTGTGTCTCAGATGTTGGGATGAAGGCCAACACAGAAGCTCACAGTGCCTCCATGGGTGGGCAGCCCTGTAAGAAGGCAGAGCTCCAGAAGGAGCGGGAGGGAGCGAAGCCAGATTGGAGAGGGTCAAAGAGAGAATTGGAGGTGAGGAACTGAAGGCAGAGAGCTTGGACAGCTCATTCAAGGAGTTTGGAGAGAAATCTTAGGGGGGAGATGGGGCAGTAACTCGAAGGAGCCGTGGGGTTGAAGGAGTTTTTATTTTTGGATGGGGAGACATGGACATGCTTGAAAGCAGTGGGGAAGGAGACATCTGAAAGTGAGCGGATGAAGATGAGGGATCGGGAGGAAAGAAAGCAGAGGGCAATTGCTTTTATGGGGTGAGAAGGGTTGTGTTCTAAAGCACAGGTGTGGGGGATGGAATTTGAGAGAAGAAGGAAGATGTCTTGTGATACTGCTAGGATGGACGGGAGAGTCAAAGAGAGGGCTGAGGAGAAAGGGACTGTAACGGAGGAAGAGGGGAGATTAATAAATACCATTAAAAAAAAGACAGAATCCCTGGCTGGATATGTAGTTGTTTGGCTTCAGAGACTGATGCAAGGGTACAGAATTGTACTTTTCAAGCACGTAGTACAGTGCTCTGCCCACAATAAGCGCTCAGTAAATGACTGACTGACTGAATGACAATGAAATTCTGGAACAAAGTCAGCCTCCTAGTTTTGACACTATGATCACTTCAGTAAAGCTACCCTGGATGGGGTACATGAAGAGAATGAACAACAACAGGTTATCCAAACAGCCGTTCCACGGTCAGCTGCAGAGGGGATACCGAAAGAAAGGCCAGAGGTGACATTTTAGAATATTTAGTAAAACAAAGCTGACAAAGCTGCATCCCACCTTAGTCCTGGGAATCATTTGTTTTAAATGATCTCTGTTCAGCCCTTACTATGTGCCAGGCACTGTACTAAGCTCTGAGGGAGATATAAGCCGGATAGACACGGTCCCTGTCCCATGTGGGGCTCCCCATTTTACAGAAGAGGTAACTGAGACTTGCTCAGCAGATGAGTGGCATAGTCAGGATCAGAACCCGGGCCCACTGGCTCCCAGGCCCATGCTCTGTTCACTGGGCCACACTGCTTCTGTGAGACACAGATAAACCAGCATGTTGCCCTGCAATGAAGAAAGGAGCAGCTCCTTTTGACCAGATGCTGCATAAAGATCAAGAGATAAGGAAACAAAGCCGATAACAGCATCAGGCACTGTGAATATCACACATTAAGACACGACAAAGGGCAGTATTTTATTGTGCACGATGTGGCCGGGACTGTGGACCCTGCAGTGACCCTGTGCATGCAGCGAGTCACACAAATACACAAACACACACAAACACATGTGAATTTCACCATCAGTGGTGTCATCTCTGAAGATGAGGGGCAACTCTCCAAGAATATTATGTAGGAACTGCCAATTTGAAAGAACTGCAGGTACCTATGACTATGTGTATTTTAGAATAATGGATCCGGTGAAATTCTAATGCTAATGATAAAACCATTTCTATTGTTAATAGTAATATTAATTGTGGCATTTGTTAAGTGCTCGCTATGCGCCTGCACTATTTTAAACACTGGGGAAGAGGCAAGATAATCAGGTCAGACACAGCCCTTGTCCCACATGGGGCTCACAGTCTAAGTGAAAGGGACAACAGGTGTTTAATCCCTATTTTACAACCAAAGAAACTGAGGTACAGAGAAATGAAGTGACTTCCCCAAGGTGACACATCAGGCAAGGGGCAGAGCTGGGATTAGAATCCAGGTCCTCAGACTCCCAGGATCATGCTCTTTCTACTAACATGGTCTACTTCCCGAAGATTACAAAATATACTTGTGAAAAGCAGGCAAGCAATTAGAAAAGATGAGCGCAAACGATCTCTCACTGCTCCCAGTGATTTCCCTGCCAAAAACCATGACTGTATTTTATCTACCTAATGTCTCAGCCAGAAAGCTCCCTTCAATCTAGCTTCTCATTCCATCTGTGACCTGAATAAATAATGAGGCTGAAATACTTGAGTGGTACCGTCAGAACACCGTACTATACGTTCAGATTCATCTGTGCCCCAATATCCCCCATGCCTTGACACATTTACGGATATAACAGTGTGCCAAATATCATTTGGAAGCTGCTGGTTTCCCTAGTAAATCCTACCCCAAACCCCACTGGGGCAGAATTAGCTAGGTAAAATGGGAAGACTCCCTCGAATGACTGCTTCAAGTCTTCTCTTTTCTTTCCTTTCGAAGTTTTTGTTAAGCGCTTACTATGCCAGGCACAGTATTCAATAGTATTTATTGAGCACTTACTATGTGCAGAGCACTGTACTAAGCGCTTGGAATGTACAAATCGGTAACAGATAAACACAGTCCCTGCCCTTTGACGAGCTTACAGTCTAATTGGGGGAGACAGACAGGAACAGTGGCAGTAAATAGAATCAAGGGGAAGAACATCTCATTAAAACAATCGCAAGTAAATAGAATCAAGGTGATGTACATCTCATTAATGTGTGGGATACCAAGACCCTTATTCAAAATAAATGCTCGGAGTCGTCTCAAGGTAACAATCAAAAGAGTTTTATTACGGTTCTTGCAAGAAGCGGGGACAGTCCCGGCTCCGACGAATCGGAACAAGGAGTGCCCGTTTTACAGAAGCAGAGCAGCTAGTTAAATAGAGAAAAGATAAAGAACCCCCCCATCTCCTGTTGGTTTTTGTTTTCATTGGTTAGGCGGAATTCCTTTCCTTATTAGGGAATTTTTGCCTAGCTTGTGTTTCCAGTGGTCAGGTGGTCTCGGGGGGGGGATGTAACCTTAGTCTAGTATTTCACCATTTTCAGCTAACTGAGGATACCTCAACACTATGGTCAGCCATTTTATCCCACTCATTAACAAAAGAAATAGGGTAATGAAGATATATACAGTTGAGCGGACGAGTACAGTGCTGAGGGGATGGACGGGAGAGGGGGAGGAGCAGAAGGAAAGGGGGGAGAAGAGGGTTTAGCTGCGGAGAGGTGAAGGGGGGTAGAGGGAGCAGAGGGAAAAGGGGAGCTCAGTGGGGGAAGGCCTCTTGGAGGAGGTGAGCTTTAAGTAGGGTTTTGAAGAGGAGAAGAGAATTAGTTTGGCAGAGGAGAGGAGGGAGAGCATTCCGGGACCGCGGGAGGACGTGGCCCAGCGGTCGACGGCGGGATATGCGAGAACGGGGGACAGTGAGGAGGTGGGCGGCACAGGAGCGGAGCGTGCGGGGTGAGCAGTGGAAAGAGAGAGGGGAGGAGAGGTAGGAAGGGGCAAGGTGATGGAGAACAGTACTAAGTGCTGGGGTAGATACAAGGTTGGACACAGTCTTGGGGCTCAGTCTTAATCACCATTTTACAGATGAGGTAACTGAGGCACAGAGAAGTGAAGTGACTTACCCAAGGCCACCCAGCAGACAAGTGGTGGAGCCGGGATTAGAACGCAGATCCTTCTGACTCCCAGGCCTGCCCTGTATCCACTAGGCCACGCTGCCCCTCTTGATTTGGGCTGTGAGGAGCCCATCACGGGGCAGGGATTATCTCTATTTGTTGCCGAATTGTACATTCCAAGCGCTTAGTACGGTGTTCTTAGCACATAGGAAGCGCTCAATAAATACTGAATGAATGAAGACCAGTGGCTACTTAATCAGCCGATCAATGATCGTAGATGATCATCATGGAAACCTCTAAACTGGAACTGTAAGTAGAGAAGAGAGACCTTCTGTGAGTATTTACAATAGGGGGGATCTTTTCGGCATTTAAGGCTTCTTACAAGTAAAGGGGGAAAGTTTACACGAAGGGCAATTCAAGAGGCAGCAGCTCCTCGTGGGCCGTGATAATAAAAGTTGCCGAAAGAGGAAATTGAATCAGTTGGATCTCTTCCCTAGTCAGTTTCCACAAAGCCCTATTGTTCTTAGAAATAAGGTGGTAGTGATGGCTACAGGGAAGGAGAGGCAGGGAGAGGCAGGGGAATTACATCAGTGATCAAGGGTGAATTTGAAAAGGCAGTACACAATAGCAAAAGTGGGTTTTCTTTCAGGGGAAAATTTTTGACAATATACTTAGGGACTAAGGCAAACCGCACCATTACAGTATTTGTTAAGCCCTTACTCCGTGCCAAGGATTGTACTCGATAGGAGGTCATCAGGTTGAACACAGTCCCTGTCCCATATGGGGCTCACAGCCTAAGTACCCCTTTGACAGATGAGGTAACTGAGGCACAGAGAAGTGAAGTGACTTGCCCAAGGTCGCCCAGCAGACAGGCGGTGGAGTGGAATTAGAAGCCCAGTCCTTCTGACTCCCAGGCCCGTGCTCTTTCCACTAAGCCATACTGCTCCCATACATAAAAGAAGGGAATAACTGGCCGAGTAAAGAAGAAAAAGACGTGGGCGAATAGCGGGCTTCGTGGGAATCAGGGGAGCAAGGCAGTGGGGGAGCCCAGAGGACAAAGGACGGGGTAGGGCCAGCCCGAGCAGGTGGCGGAAGCAAACGGATAGTCACTAAGCAAATCTGGGGGCAGTGGCAAACAAGACAGGAATGTGAGCGAGCCAAACTCAGGGCTGGCAACGTGGCAGGGAGAAATCAATAGAAGGACCGGGCTCAGAAGAGATCGTTAACTCTGCGGCCTGAGAGCCGGGGGCTGAGAGCTTTCCAGGCTTCTAATGCAGGTTGCTTAGGAGGTGGAGGAGGGGCGGAGGAGCCGGAGAGCCAATTTCAGGGGGGCGACGGGCGCGGCCGCCCCCCAGAATGGGGACTGTGGAGGCAAATCCTCAGCTTAACCCTCGGGGCTTCGGGTAGATGGGATCTCGCCGGTCTCGAGCTGGGCCGGCCACGAGGCTCTTGGCCCCAGCTCTCTTCCTACTTTCACTTTGACCTGGGAATGGGTTCATTGGGCTCTGACTGGCTGCTCCAGTCTCGAGCAGAGAAAAGGCTCCTGGGGCTCCCTCCCTGCCCAGCTCTGTGTGCGTGAGTGTGGATATGTGTCAGTGTTTCCTCTATCTACTGATCCTGTGTGCGTGTGTCTACATCCAACCTACTCTGCTTGTGTGTGGCGGTGCATCTCCCTTTCCCCCCAGCCTGACCGATGGGAGGCTCTAACACAAGATTCTTCTTCTTCTTCTTATTTTTGTTAAACATTTTCTATGTGTCAAGCACTGTTCTAAGTGCTGGAGTAGATTCAAGTTAGTCAGGTTGCACACAGTCCCAGTCATTCATTCATTCAACCAATCGTATTTTTTGAGTGCTTACCGTTTGCAGAACACTGTACTAAGCGCAGTCCCACATGGGGCTTGCAGTCTAAGTAGGAGATAACAGGCATTTCCTCACAGATGAGGAAACTGAGGCCCAGAGAATTCATTTATTCATTCAATCGTATTTATTGAGCACTTACTGTGTGCAGAGCACTGTACTAAGCGCTTGGAATGTACAATTCGGCAACAGATAGAGACAGTCCCTGCCCAGTGGCGGGCTCGCAGTCTAATCGGGGGAGACAGATGGACAAAAACAAGACAACATAATCACGATAAATAGAATCAAGGGGATGAACACCTCATTAACAAAATAAATAGGGTAATAAAAATTGACTTGCCCAAGATCTCCCAGCAGGCAAGTGGCAGAGCTGGGATTAGAACCCAAATCCTCTGACTGCCAGGCCTGTGGTATTTCCACTAAGCCACGTTGCTCCTGCTAAAAAACGAAAAGCTGGCAGCCCCGTCTGAGCGTTAACTCTAGGTTTGCTCTTTGTGGAACCCCGAGTCCAATTTGAACCCTGATCTCTCATTTGTTCTCTGATCTCGTATTTCCTTCTGCCTTCCCGGTGTCTCCAAGTGGACGATCCTCAGATGCCTAAAAGCGGAATGGAGCCCAAAGTGAATTTCACATCTTTCACGGTCCTCCTCAACGGCGTAGCCGACAGTTTAGGAACGGCACCACTGAAACCATTTTGGTTTCCATTTTAAAAACATAATTTTGACCCACAATATTTTAGTAATAAAGCTAGCAGTAGTATTTATTAAGTGCTTACCGTGTGCGGAGTACCGTGCTAAGCGCTGGGAAGGCATATATAGGTGGGAATTAGACCCGGACCCTGTCCCTCGAGGGACTCGTAATCTTACCCCGCCTCGAAGGGGGACGAGGCAGATTTACGCGGACCAGCTGCTTCCATCCAGTCGTCTTTTGGCAACAGTTTTGTTGGGGCATCTCTGAAGCTGCCAAACTATTCTCCCGACCTCTGGTTGCAAAGGGGCAGATTGGCAATGTCTGGCAGCTGGAAATCGATTTTTGAACATGAAGCCTTGATACTGAATGCCGAAGCCAAGATAAAATACATAGGAGAGCTGTTATTCCTCTAAATTGACTCCAGGCCTGTAATGAATTGCTCAGAGGTTGCCGATACTATCTATGAATCTCACACTGCTTTGCAAACGTTCTCTAATGAGGCTCAACACTTGAGGCAGGTAAGCATCCTTCTTATTGTGCAAGGAAGGAAAGTGCCCCCAAATGGAAGGGCTCTGGCTCAACCCACACAGCAGTTTCATGCGGTTTCATTAAAATGCCAGCTTTCTAGGACTGCGGTCATACGGCTGTTCCAAAGTAGATCTGAGTTGGCCACTCTTAACAACTGGGTTCGGAAAATTGCAGACTTTCATTCATTTCCTTTTCAATTTTTACACTAACAACTCTTTGTAAACCCCACAGGAAATCAGAGTTGTCTATTCTGGGTTTGTTCCCTTTTCTTTACTACAATATTGGAGAACACTAATGTTCACAGGATGGGACTCCTTAGAGCGCTACACTGTCATCCCTCAAGACTGTAAGCTCGTTGCGGACAGGGTCTGTGTCTGCCAACTCTCTTGTGCTGCACTCTCCTAAGCGCTCAGTACAGTGTCTCTAGACTGTGTGGGCAGGGATTGTCTCTATTTGCTGCTGAATTGTACTTCCCACGTGCTCTGCACACAGTAAGTGCTCAATAAATACGGTTGATTGAATAAATGAATGAATGCACAACAGTGAACACTCAATAAATACCACTGATTGACTGATTGAAAATCTAACTCAATTCTGTCAAAATCTGCCACATTCCCTCACTGAGAAAGACCTCTGGCAGAACACTGCGGGGTTTTTTTTTATAATGATACTTTTTAAGCACTTATCTGTGGCAAGCACTGTACTGTGCTCTGAGGTAGATACAAGATAATCAAGTCAGACAGTGTTCCTTTCCCACTTGGGGCTCACAGTCTAACTAGGAGAGAGAACAGGCATTGAATCCCCATTGTACAGATAAAGAAACTGAGGCACAGAGAAATGAAGTGACTCGCCCAAGATCACACGTCAGGCAAGTGGCAGAGCCAGAATTAGATCCCAGGTCCTCGGTACTTCCACTAGGCCAAGATGTTTCCCAGATTTATTATGGCATTATTAGGTATTACTAGTATTAGTTATTATTAGTATTAGACATTATTATTATTATTAGAGAAGCAGCATGGCTCAGTGGAAAGAGCACAGGCTTGGGATTTAGAGGTCATGGGTTCGAATCCCCCTTCGCCACTTGTCAGCTGTGTGACTGGGGGCAAGTCACTTAACTTCTCTGTGCCTCAGTTACCTCATCTGTCAAATGGGGATTAAGACTGTGAGCCTCAGGTGGGACAATCTGATTACCCTGTATCTACCCCAGCGCTTAGAACAGTGCTCCGCACATAGTAAGCGCTTAACAAATACCAACATTATTATTATTAGGTGCCAGCCACTAGACTAAGCACTGGGGTGGCTACCAGCAAATCGGGTTGGACACAGTCAAACTATACTGGCGATCTTGCCTACGCTACAATTTGGAGCCTAGTGGTTTTATTTTAAGAACTGTAGATTTGGACTTCGTGCCAAAGAGGGCCATCCTTCTGCCTCCTTCTGCTCTCCTCAACCCACCCGGAAGCAATAGGATTGGCAGAATAAGAAGACAGTTCTCTTTCCTCTGGTGAAGAAGATAACGGAAGAGTTGGCTAAAAAGGAGGTGCATAGGTTAAGTCTTTTTTCTGTCTGAACTGGTGGTGGGGTGCCTGAGGGAAAGGGAATGAAGAGGGAAGGAGGCCTCTAGGCTAGCCCGGAAAGAGAGCCGGTGGCCACCAGCGCTGCCCTGAAAGGGCCAAGGACCAGATCTGCCCCGCTGCTATTTCTGCACTTAGGGCTGTGGGCAGAAGCAAGCCTGATAACTGCTACCATGAAGGGATCATAATGATAATAATTGTGCTCATTTATTCATTTCTTCGTATTTATTGGGCGCTTACTGTGCGCAACGTACTGTACTAAGCGCTTGGGAGAGTTCAGTACAACTACATTATGGTATTCTGCTATTTGTTAAATCCTTCCTATGTGCCAAGTACCGTTCTAAACGCTGGGGTTGACACAACGTCATCATGTGGGACGCAGTCCCTGTTCCAGATGGGACTCATAGTCTTAATCTCAATTTAAAGTTGAGGGAACTGAAGCACAGGGAAGTTAAGTGACTTGCCCAAGGTCACACAGCAGTCAGGTGGCGGAGCAGGGATCAGAACCCACGTCCTCTGGCTCCCAAGCCTGGGCTCTTGCCCCTGGGCCATGCTGCTAGGCCGTGCAGCGGCAGATGCAGCTCATTGCTGTAGTGTGCCAATGCTGACTTGAAAGGGTCACTCCCGGTGACAGATCATGGGCTGGAACTTAGCCTACCAGTAGTGGTCCAGGAGTTACTTATTTCTTTATTTTCAAGGGCATTTTTTAAGCACTTACTCTGTGCCAAGCACTGTTCTAAGTGCTGGGGTAGATGCAAAGTAATCAGGTGGGACACAGTCCCTGCCCCATATGAGACTCAGTCTCCCATTTTACAGATGAGGTAACTGCAGCCCAGGGAAGTGAAGTGACTTAGCAAAGGTCACACAGCAGACAAGTGGCAGAGCAGGGATCAGAACCCACGTCCTCTGACTCCCAATCCTGGGCTCTTGCCACTGGGCCATGCTGCTAGGCCGTGCAGGGGCAGATGCAGCTCATTGCTGTAGTGTGCCAATGCTGACTTGAAAGGGTCACTCCCGGTGACAGATCGTGGGCTGGAACTTAGCCCACCAGTAGTGGTCCAGGAGTTACTTATTTCTGTATTTCTTTAATTTCAAGGCCATTTTTTAAGCGCTTACTCTGTGCCAAGCACTGTTCTAAGTGCTGGGGTAGATGCAAAGTAATCAGGTGGGACACAGTCCCTGCCCCATATGAGACTCAGTCTCCCATTATACAGATGAGGTAACTGCAGCCCAGGGAAGTGAAGTGACTTAGCCAAGGTCACACAGCAGACAGTGGCAGAGCAGGGATTAGAACCCAGGTCCTTCTGACTCTAATTGAGAAGGCGGGATGGCAAAGAGGGGGTGGCGTCTTAAGGGTGGGAAAAGTGGGATGGCGTTTGGAAGTGGAAGATTGGCTGAGACGACCTAGTGAGTGAGGAGAAATAACAACTGGGGTCTTTTCAGCCTTGGTCAGAGCTTTTAGAACTTGTTGGAGGCCAGGGATTAGTGTGGTTGGGAATCTAGCCCAAATCTATAGAGGGTAAAAGCAACGCTTCCCCCACCAATCCAACATACCACAGCTTGCCCATAATCAGAGCTCTCATAAAACCCCACCTCCTGTAATAAACCTTACCCGATACCCCGAGCCACATCTGCCCAACAGCCATATCTACCATTTACATCTCTCTCATTCCATTCAAATGTCCAAAAGTGAGGACCGGCCCAGAGAGGTAGGTGACAAGGAGAAGACGTGATGCTCCTTTTAGATTGCCAGCCACACAAGGGTCAAGGACCGAGTCTAATTCCCAAACGTGTATTCTTTCCCAGCGCTCGGTACAGTGCTCTGCGCAGAGGAACTGCTTAACAAATACCATTAATGTTATTATTATTATAATTTGTAGTAATAATGATAATATGATTACTACCACTACTTATTCCTTCCTTCAGCCCTTAAGCATACCTCCATTTATTTCAATGATCCTATTTGTAATTTTTGTAGGCAGGGAACCTCTTTGTGGGCAGGGAATATCGCTCACGCTTCCCAAATACTTAATACAGCATACATCACTGAATGAGCGCTCAATATACTGAAAACAAACAAAAAAGTTTGAACCAACCCCATTTTCTATTCCTTTCCATTTACATTGCATCATTACCAAATTGAGAACCTGACTCGACGTTGCTCTTGGGCAAAGGAATACTTGATTGAATGTTAACAATATACTTAATGCCGCTTTTATTCCTTGTGCCGATGCAGTTGGGGTTTTTTTAACATTAGCAAAAATCCATCATCGTTACTCATCCTTTTGGGGCACATGATTTAACCTGCCGGGCTTTATAACATGCCCATGTTCTGGGCTTGTTGGTTCATCACTTACTGCAAGTCCTTCCCTGGGAAGAAGTATTGAGTCAGATTCGTTGTCTTGGGTTTCCACTATATGAAAATGTGAATGAATGAAGAGATTAGTTAGTTAATTCATTCATTCAACCAATCGTATTGAGAAGCAGCATAGCGTAGTGAATAGAGCGTGGGTCTGGAAGTCAGGAGGTCTTGGGTTCTAATCCCAGCTCCACCACTTGTCTGCTGTGGGACCTTGGGTAAATCACTTCATTTCCTCAGTCCCTCAGTTACCTCATCTGTAAAATGAGGATTGAGACTGTGAGTCCCACATGGGACAGGAACTGTTTCCACCCCGATTGGCTTGTATCCACCCTAGTGCTAGTACACTGCCTGGCACACAGTAAGCACTTAATAATTATGATACTTATAATTTGAGCGCTTACTGTGTACAGAGCATTATACTAATGCTTGGGAGAGTACAATATAAGAATAAACAGACACATGCCCTGCCACCCCAAACTTCATGATGGTGGATATTCTAGCTCTCTAGACAGATAGAAATCAAGGCCTTACTACCAATGTAACCCATTGGGGGTGGGGACTGGGGAGGACCCTTAACTATCAGAAGACCCCGGGAGAAAGAGAAGGGCTGCACTTTGGTTCTGCTTCATCGGCAGAAAAGCTACAGCAACATCATCATCATTATCATCATCATCCTCTAGACTGTAAATTCATTCTGGGCAGGGAACGTGTCTACCAACTGTGAGCCCCATGTAGGACACAGATTGTGTCCAAACTGATTAGCTTGGATCTAACCCAGGGCTTGGTACATAGTAAGTGATCGATAAATACCATTGATTGATTGATAATGTGGCAATGGTAAGAAGTGACATAGCAGACCCTGACTAAAGCAAAAGGAGAAATTCCCACTTGAAGCACCAGCTGGAAGTTCTGAGAGAGCAGGGATTGTGGCTCCACACCCAGTAAAAGGATTTAAGCCAAGTGTGGGCTATTTGTCAGCCAGTAAATGAACTGAAGAAAGGAGAGACTAGTAACAGAGACTCCAGTGAGAAGGCTGGGGCACTATAGGGAGAGACTAGCAGCAGAAAAACCAGTAAAAAGGCTGGAGCGGTGCAAGATTAATGGCAGACAGACCGGTGAGAAGACCGGTGAAGTGCAGTCAAGTGGGAAAATAAGAACTTACACTAGTGTGGTGGCCGACTGGTTGGAGAGGAAGTGAGCATCTTGAAAATATCGTGGAGGAAATGCCGACGAGAATTAGTGACAAATCACCTATGGAGATGGAAAGGGAGGGATAAAGCCAAGGTTGCGGGCTTTGAAGATGTGGAGGATGGTGATGCTCCCAATTATGATGAGACAAACCACTTGAAAACAGGACTGTCCTGTATAAAACTGGATGAGTGGCCACTCTTCTGACCGCCGCCTTCAAGGGGTTGATGGAAACTTCAGGAAGGGATAGGTATATGGGTGTGTGTTCCCCATCGAGCATTCCCACTTCAGAGAAGTAATTTCTGGGTGTGTGTGGCAATGACTGTGTTAATTTATGGGCCATCAGAAGCCGAGGCAGTCATAGAGTCTCCTACGACTTCATGGAAAATATAGTACTTTTCCCCCCCGAGTCTCCTCTCTGCATTTTCTTCCTACCTCTCCTTTCCTTTTCCTCGGCTTTTTCCTCTGCCACTGCTTCTTCTATTCCTTAATTGATTTCTCCTTTCCTTCACACCCATGTCTTTTCTTTTTAGAAGCTGGAAGCAGCAATAATCAGATCCAACCTGCAGGTACATGTTGTCGGTAGCTCCTCCTATATCACAGAAAGAAAAAAAAAATCTCTGTAGGCTCAGATCCGTGAGACTCCCAGGCTAGGGCTAGCCAAGCAGGGCTTGGATGCCAGGGGACTCAGGCTGTCTAGAATTCCTTTTTTTTTTTTTTAACCAAGTCTAGACTCGTCACCTTCCGAGCACAATACCTGACCCATCTTCCTAGTGAGACTTTTGGTTGTTGGGTATCCCTGACCCACCTAATCAGCATTATCATTAGCAGTGGTACTTATTGAGTGCTTACTCTGTGCAGAGTATTGTATTGAGCGCTCGGGGGAGTACAGTACAAAAGAGTTGGCAGATACTTTCCCTGCCCACAAGGATTTAACAGTCTACAGTCAGCATTATAACTTTATAATGTTTAAATGCCTTAAAAGTGTTGGAAGGGGTAAATAGAAGGAGGTGAAAATACAGTCTTTTGAGAAACTGTGATGGAGACAGGCAAGCTATCTGCTCTGTTAGTTTAAAGGGTTTTTTTTAATATACCATTGGAGAAGTTCAGGGAAAACAAAGCAATAAAACCAAAAGACAGGAAATGTGAAGGGGCTTTTCCCATTTTCCTAGCTAGGATGAGTTTTGCCCATTGTTTTTTCTAGCTTTATGCTAAAAGGAAAGGGTGTAACTAACTCAAGCTAAGCTATTCCCTAGGAAGCTAGTTGATTACATTTATAATCAGAAACAAAAAAGAATCCGATTTTTAAGTGCGGAGGTGCACGGGAAGTTCTAATAAATGATTGTTTCATGGAAACCGGGAAATCATTCTAGGCTTCATGGAAATATTGTTAAATCATGTAGGGAGATCGACGGAGAAGCAGCATGGCCTAGTGGAAAGAGCACGGGCCTGGGAATCAAAGGATCTGGGATCTGATCCCGGCTCTGTCACGTGTTTGCTGTGTGACCTTGGGCAAGTCACTTTGCTTCTCTGTGCCTCAGTTACCTCATGTTTAAAATGGAATTAAGACTGTGAGCCCCACATGGGAAATGGACTGTGTCCAACCTGATGAGGTTGTATCTACCCCAGCACTTAGCATAGTGCCTGGTACATAGTAAGCTTTAAACAAATGCCATAAAAAGGATACATACATTTTAGGCTTCTAATTTGAGTAAAAACAGATAACCCCCTAAATGACATCCATGTTTTTATCCAGTCGGCTGAATGTGTCTTTGGTATGAAAGAAATCTGTTTCTAAAGGGTCAGCAAGGATGTGACAGTGTCATAGATGACCAAATACTATTTGATTTACCAAGCTTTAAAGAAAATCTTTCAAACAGCACCTCTATTACAGGAGAGGTGGAGGAGTCCCAGATCTCTTCTATTTCCCTGAAATTTACATAGTAGAGTGCTTCCAAAGACTCTGAAAGATGTTGATGGAGGTTTTAAGAGTCACATGGAGCTTAATACATGCTTATTAACTACACTCTAGACTATTATTTATTATCATTATTGTTGGTATTTAAGCGCTTACTATGTGCAGAGCACTGTTCTGAGCATTAGGGGAGATACAGGGTCATCAGGTTGTCCCACGTGAGGCTCACAATCTTCATCCCCATTTTGCAGACGAGGAAACTGAGGCACAGAGAAGTGAAGTGACTTGCCCACAGTCACCCAGCTGACAAGGGGCAGAGCCGGGATTGGAACCCGTGACCTCTGACCACCAAGCCCGGGCTCTTTCCACTGAGCCACGCCGCTTCAAGTTTGTATAACTATAAGTTTGTATAAGTATAAGACTATAAGTTTGTTGTGGGCAGGGAAGATGTTGTCTAACAGCTCTGTTAATTTTACTCTCCCGAATGTATAGTATAGTGCTCTGCACACAATAAGCGCTCAATAAATATGATCGACTGATACACTCTGACATACATTGACTGCAGAGACATGATGAATTCTTCACGGGCAAGTTTAACTCCAAATACAGCCAGTGTTAGGGATACTTTTCATTTCCTTCAAAGACATAAACTCTCATTTAATTCATCACCTTTTACTGTACAATTGCCAAAATGATTAAATCTCACTGCTGCTAAATTAGCTGTAGGGAACAATACAATACAAAAATCTATCTCACCTTCTTGAGAACAACAATATAATACTGTTTTTCATAACTGAGTCTGTCGACCATAAGCATTTCCTTATAAAGAGCAAGGTTTCTGTCCTTATATTCTGAGGAACAGAAATTGAAAATCTACTTTCTCATTTGATGACGGCACCACCGGGACTTGGCTAAAGAAATTCTGGAATTGTGAAAAGGTCATACATTTGTCCTGAATCACGTTCAGGCATTGGGATCATGCACGCCCAAACAGAACTATTCTAAGGAATGTGATCTTTGAAATATTTCCCTTAAAGACTGAAAAACAACTAATGTGTTCATTGATAGAGCTCTATTTTATAAGCACTCTGGAGGGCTGGGCAAGGATTAATATGACTACCCCATTTTAGATGCTTTCATCTACACCGAAAAGTTTAGTAGACCTGGGGCAGGAAAATACTTGGCTAATTCATTAATTCAATCAATCGTACTTATTAAGCGCTTAATGTATACAGAACACTGTACTAAGTGCTTGGAAAAGCATGGCTTAGAAGAAAGAGCACAGGCTTGGGAGACAGAGGACATGGGTTCTAATCCCGGCTCCTCTGCTTGTCTGCTATGGGGCCTTGGGCAAGCCGCTTAACTTCTCTGTGCCTCAGTTACCTCATCTGTAAAATGGGGAATAAGACTGTGAGCCCCATGTGGGACAACCTGACCACTTTGTATCTACCCTAGAGTTTAGAACAGTGCTTGGCACATAGTAAGCGCTTAACAAATACCATTATTATTATTATTATTAATAATAAACACTGACATTACCTGCTTGTAATGAGCTCACAGTCTAGGGGAGGGTGGAGACAAACATCAATACAAATAAATAAAATTACACATATATACATAAGTTCTGTGGGGATGGGGGTGTTGGGGGAAGAGCATAAGGGACAACTCAGGGTGACGCAGAAGGGAGTGGGAGGAAAGGTGGGGTTTAGTCTGGGAAGGCTTCTTAAGGGAGATGTGCCCTCAATAGGGCTTTGAAGGAGGGGAGAGTAATTATATGTTGAATTTGAGGAGGGAGGACATTCCAGGCCAGGGGCAGGACATGGGCCAGTAAGAATCCGATTACTGTGGTCACACCTCCTCCAAGAGGCCTTCCCCGATGAACCCTCTTCTCCCCCCTTCCCTCTCTCTTCTATCAGTCAATCAATCAATGGTATTTATTGAGCACCTACTATGCACCAGATACTGTACTAAGCTTTTGGAAGAGCACAATTCAATACAATATAATAACGACTTTACAGTCTAGATGGGGTGACACTAGATCCGCACCCTTTGGGGATTTGGTAGCTACTCCGTCTCTGCCCCACAGCACTTCTGTGCATAGCTATAAAGCTGTGAGTTACTTATCTAGATTAATATCCATCTCCAAATCTAGAATGTAAGCTCACTGTGGCAAGGAATAGGTCTACCCACTCTGTTGTATTGTTCAGTGCTCTACGCACCGTAAGCACTCAGTACATACCATTGATTGATTGATTGTGGATTGTCTAGATAATGCCTTGATCAAGCCAGGAGCTCCAGCTGTGGAGAAGCGAGTGTCCCGAAAGGAAAAAAAGAGCGAGCTGAGGGGAGGGGTAAAAGAGAGGGAATTGGGGCAGCCGGGGGATTGGGTCAAAAAATCCTAGACCAAGAGAAGTGGGGGCAGTAAAAGAAGAATTCGATAATAACGATAAGAAGAAAAACATCAATGCTATTTATTAAGTTCCTACTCCCTGGACAGGTTAAGGGAGTGAGGAGTGGCATCTCCTGATCGGATTGAACTTCTCCTGTTGTTACAGTTAAAGCTGCAGCCAGGGACGGAATGTAGCACGGGAAGTAATCCAGAAGAGAAAAAGGAGGAGGAGGCAAGGAAGGGGGTGAGGAGTGGAGGATCCTTGAAGGAGGAGGGATGGTAACAACAATTGTTTACTAAGAACTGCTCTGCTGAGGCCAGAACTTCGACCACTGATGAGTCAAATAGTTGGCCAAGAGTTGACTTTTTGATGGTTTGTTTCACCGCCCAGTGGAACCACGGACTTCGTGATGTAACCACAGAGTTTTGTGCTTGAGGCAAGGGATTTGAGTCCATCGGTCAGTAGGATTTATTGAGCCCCTACTGTGCACTGAGAACTGTACTGAGCACTCGAGAGAATACAGTAGAATGAGTGGACGTGATCCTTACCCTCAAGGAGCTTACAATTCAACAGAGGAGGCAGGCGAAACAATTTGCAATCAGGAAGAAGCGCAAACAGGAAGAAATAGTAGAGTAGAGGATGCCAAGCTGACAGGAAAGACGTTGAGTAACTTGAGTCGATGGCTGGCGGTGGGGGAACCTAGTAAAGCTGGACGCAGGAGAGAGGAGGACACAGGAGGCAGGCCTAGCAGATCAGAACACAAGGTTTGAGAAAAAGAAAAAAGGAGCCTCCAAAGGCAGAGGGGTGGGAAAGGACAGATTTTAGGGTCCTTGGAAATTAGTATACAGGTGAATTCATCTGGCAGAAACTTTATAGCACACAAAATCATGATCCCAAGTGGAAAAATGTAGAATCATGTCTAGGTACCATGACATAACTCATGGCTCAGTGGAAAGAGCCCAGGCTTAGGAGTCAGAGGTCATGGGTTCTAATAATAATAATGTTGGTATTTGTTACGCGCTTACTATGAGCCGAGCACTGTTCTACGCGCTGGGGGAGATACAAGGTCATTAGATTGTCCCACGTGAGGCTCACAGTCTTAATCCCCATTTTACAGATGAGGGAACTGAGGCACCGAGAGGTTAAGTGACTTGCCCAAAGTCACACAGCTGACAAGTGGCGGAGCCGGGATTAGAACCCATGACCTTTGACTCCTAAGCCCGTGGTCTTTCCACTTAGCCACGCTTCTTCCCGGCTCCGCCACCTGTCAGCCGTGTCACTTTGGGCAAGTCACTTAAGTTCTCGGTGCCTCAGTTCCCTCATCTTTAAAAGGAGGATTAAGACTGTGAGCCTCATGTGGGACAACCTGATTTCCCTGTATCTACCCCAGTGCTCAGAACAGTGCTCGGCACACAGTAAGCACTTAACAAGTACCAAAATTATTATTATTATTATTATTATTATAACTGTAGATTAAGCATACACAGGAAGTGGTATGAATGGAAAAGGTGGAAATGGAAGGGAAAATGCCTCCAGTCTCTCCCCTCAGTTAGCCCAGATTTCACTCTACTGCCTGGGTGGTTTTTCTAAAGTAACAAGAATAATAATGATGATGGTGGCATTTGTTAAGTGCTTACTATGTGCCAAGCACTGTTCTAAGTGCTGGGGTAGACACAAGATAATCAGGTTGTCCCACATGTGGCTCACAAGTCTTAATCCCCATTTTACAGAAGAGGTAACCAAGGTACAGAGAGGCTAAATGACCTGCCCAAAGTCACACGGCTGACAAGTGGCGGAGGCAGGATTAGAACCCATGACCTCTGACTCCCAAGCCAGTGCTCTTTCCATTAAGCCACGCTGCTTCTCTGAAGTGTTCTACTTATGTCTCCCCAGACCCATTCCTCTCCATATCAGCCTGATCACTGGGTTCAATCAATGGTATTTATTGAACGCTCATTACGTGCAGAGCACTGTATTAAGTGCTTGGAAGAGTAGAATCTGACAGAATTAGCAGACACGATCCCTGTCCGCAAAGAGTTTACAACCTAAGATACGCCATCACCTCTGCCCTCCTCCCCCAATTATCCCCTCTACTCTCCCACTACACCTCAGCTCACGCTCTTTGTTCTTCTCAAGTTAATCATTTTCCTCCCTCCCGCCATTTACTTTTGCTCATATCACCTCTGTTGCCTGGAACTCTCTCTCCCACTACACCTCAGCTCACACTCTGTTCTTCTCAAGTTAATCATTTTCCTCCCTCCCACCATTTACTTTTTGCTCACATCACCTCTCTTGCCTGGAACTCTCTCTCCCACTACACCTCAGCTCACACTCTCTGTTCTTCTCAAGTTAATCATTTTCCTCCCTTCCACCATTTATTTTTTGCTCATCACCTCTCTTGCCTGGAACTCTCTCTCCCTTCAAGTCCCCCACACCAAAGCTCTTCCAATCTTCCAAGCTGGGTTGAAATCACTTTTCCTTCAAGAGAGTTTTTCCCGATGAACTCCCCCTCAGGCTAGAGACCAACTGCCACTTCAGCACTGCTGCCCACCTACACACTTCTGTGATCTCAACTACCCTGCGACTCCCTGTACGCATCTTAAATACCTCGTTTCTTAAGCACTAACCGATTTATATAACCACTTGTCCTTGTTACTCCTCCCGGTAAGTCTGTTTCCCCCACCAGACTGTAAACTCCTTGAGAACGAGAATCATGTCTACTAATGCTACTGAACTCTCCAAGTGTTTAGCACAGTACTCTGGACATAGCTGATGCTCAATAAATATTATTGATTAATATCCAGGAAGTATACGGAGCAAGAAACAGCATCACTCGGTGATGGATTACATGTGGGAAGTAAAAAGGAAAATGACTTCAAGTGTTGCAGTCATGCAGATGTCTGATACAGAATCAGAAATAAAAATATATGAAATGCTACCAATTTAGCTGGGTTCGTGTTACCAGACAGAGTGTGTGCAAAGTGCCTCTGCTGACTTATAGTTTAGGCAATGTTGACCCCATCTCTCAATGGGACAAGGGGATCACCCTTCAGACTTCAGGAGCAAGGGTGTTATCTCCCCCAGCCTCCCCTCTCCTTCATGAAGATCACTCATTAGACTGGAAGCCCGTCAGTGAGCAGGGATTGTCTCTATCTGTTGCCGAATTGTACATTCCAAGCGCTTAGTACAGTGCTCTGCACATAGTAAGCGCTCAATAAATACTATTGAATGAATAAAAAGCTTCTGAGCAAAGATTATGCCGTCTTCAGCTCTGAGTGCTTGACTTTGTAATATCTTGCTGCTATTTTTCTTGCTTGGTCACTGGTCTGGCATCTCTGGCTTTCTCTTGAAGAAATATAATGCTGGGGCAGCCTGTTCTACTCTCTTGGCCTCGGCTACTTGATCGCTTTAACGTTATGAAAACAATTGTCTTAGTACTCCTTGCGTTTTGGTGGTAAATTGTCCTTTCTCACGGTCTGCTCTTTTCATTTTCATTCCAGAGCCTCATGGCAGTAATTGACTTTGATGCCATAAAAGGTATTGCAAAGTGAAGCTTGGGTAAATTTGAACTCATCTGTGTTCTCAAATTGCCCAAGAGTTGGCAGTTCGCGCAGAACGGTGGAGGGGTTGAAGCTATAGCCATCTACTGGTGATTCCTAGGGGTGCTCTTTCAGCTTTCGAGTTTTGCATTTTAGCCCACGATAGGATCGTCTTCAGATAGGGGACAACTCCTTATTCTTCCACTTCACCGTTTAATTGCATACTGCTTTTCTAATGAGACAGGAATTGATCCTGTATGTGCTCCAGTGAGTGAAATTTGGAGTATTTTGCTTCTCCACAATCTCAATTTCTCACTCCAGGCACCGTGTTAATAATAATAATAATAATAATAATAATGATATAGGTATTTGTTAAGCGCTTACTATGTTGAGAGCACTGTTCTAAGCGCTGGGGGTGGATACAGGGTAATCAGGTTGTGAGGCTCACAGTTAATCCCCATTTTACAGAAGAGGTAACTGAGGCACAGAGAAGTGAAGTGACTCGCCCGCAGTCACACAGCTGATAAGTGGCAGAGCCGGGATTCGAACCCATGTGTTACCCTCTGGATGGTCAGTGTTAATGATTCTGATCTGCCAGCCCAATTCTGATCTAGTCCGCTTGAAAAGAGCACACCATATCTGTGGTGAAGGAAGGTTAACGGGAATGTTAGAGAAAGACCGTGGCCTAGCGGTTAGAGCGCGGGCCTTGGGAGTCTGATTCTGTTGTTTGTCTGCGGTGTGAGCTTGGGAAAGTCACTTCATTTCTCTGTGATACTCATCTGTAAAATGGAAATTAAGACCGTGAGGCCCATGTGGGACAAAGACTGTGTCCAACCTGATTAGCTGGTATCTGTCCCAGCCCTTAGGAAAGTGCTCGACAAATAGTAAGTGCTTAACAAATGCCATAAAAAAAAAAAGTCGCTATCTAGCCGTATTTAGAAATAGAAATCCAAAGCATCCTGGGCTTGAAAAATCCAGAACTGAATGGTCCAATTCAATTGCTCGTAAGTCCTTCTAGTCCACTCTTTTATAATTTTGAAGACTCTCATTACTCAGTTATTAATAATTGTTGTATTTGATAAGCATTTACTGTGTGCCCAGCACTGTACCAAGCACTGGGGTAGAAACAAGATAATCAGGCTGGACACAGTCTCTGCCCCAGACAGGGCTCCCAGGCTAAGGGGGAGGGAAGACAGTTCGTGAATCCCTGTTTCCCAGATGAGGAAACTGAGGCACAGAGAAGTTAAGTGACTTGCCCATGGTCACCCAGCAGGCAAGTGGCAGAGCCAGAATTGAGAGGTCTGGTCCTCTAACTCCCAGGCCAAGGCTCTTTTCATCAGGCCATCCCCGCTTCTCCTACGGAGCTTGCAACCTTTAGATGAATTGGAAACAAATTCCACTCAGAGAGATATCAAACTTTACTGCTCCTCAGCTTCGGGTTCCACCTTACCTCTGGATGTACAGTCAGTGAAAAGAGCAGTCACGAATATTCAGTGCATCATTTTAAAATGTTGATCACTACGGTAATTCAAGATTCAAGAACCATCTCTCGGCACAGGCTCTCCATCTAATTGTCCAAGAAACCCAGTTCCCTCTACAAGGCAGGGGCATTTGGTGAGGAGATGTGGGGAAAAAACCTTGCCATTTTGGTTTTTTTTGTTTTTGATTTTCTCCATTTTCTCAATTCCCGGGAAAATACCCTAAAATTTGAATGCATATTGGAATGATTTGTTTTTTCCCATGTCCTTTTCAGTTCTAAAAGTAGAGATATTCTTCTAGTGGTTGCCAGTAAGTGAAAAACAATGGATTCTAATAGAAACCATGTTGCAATCTTAATTTCTACATGTGCTATAACGCACACGTTCAACAAGACCATGGGAAAGACCCTTGTTTCTTTGGTTCTCTACCCCCTGCACAGAAATCTCCTTCGGTGGAGGTCCTGGAAAAAAATTCTTGAAGCTAACTGAGCTTTCTGACTATTTATGCTCTTGGCGGTAAGTCTTTACACTCTGGTGGCCTGGGATTAACTAGAGATGCTTATGAATCCAACTCGACGAGGACCTGGGGCAGCCTTAGTGAGGACTCCTTGGTTTGTGGGAACCTTCTGTTTTTAACATCGCTTAATCAATCAGTCAATCGATCAGATTTGTTGAGCGCTTCTTATGTATGGAACACTGTCCTAGGCACTTGGGAGAATACAACATAATCAGCAGAAACATTCCTTGCTCATAACAATCTTACAGTCTAGAGGGGGAGATAGGCAGACAGATCGACAGACAGGTTTAAGATGCTGGATAGTTTTTTATTTTTAAATGGCATCTGCTAAGCGTTTACTAAGGTGCCAGGCACCTTACTAAGCGCTAGGGTAGATACAAGCTAATCATGTCCTACATGGGGCTGTGTCCCCCGTTTAGACCATGAGCCCGTTGTTGGGCAGGGTTTGTCTCTTTCTGTTGCCAAATTGTACATTCCAAGCGCTTAGTACAGTGCTCTGCACATAGTAAGCGCTCAATAAATATGACTGACTGAATGAATAAATAATATTGATTGATTGATCTGCATAGTGAGAGCTTATTATCACCCTTTTTTGTTAAATAGGTCTCTCCCCTCTAGAATCTCAACTCTCTCCTGGACCCCCTCCGATCTGGCTTCCGTCCCCTCCACTCCACCGAGACTGCTCTCTCAAAGGTCACCCATGACCTCCTTCTTGGCAAATCCAAAGGCTCCTACTCTATCCTAATCCTCCTCGACCTCTCAGCTGCCTTTGACACTGTCGACCATCCCCTTCTCCGCCACACCTTATCTCACCTTGGCTTCAGGGACTCCGTCCTCTCCTGGTTCTCCTCTTATCTTTCTGGCCGTTCATTCTCGGTCTCCTTCGAGGGCTCCTCCTCCCCCTCCCATCCACTAACTGTCGGGATTCCTCAAGGGTCAGTTCTTGGCCTGCTTCTGTTCTCCATCTATACTCACTCCCTCGGTGAACTCATTCGCTCCCATGGCTTCAACTATCATCTCTACGCCGATGACACCCAAATCTACATCTCCTCCCCTGTCCTCTCCCCTTCCCTTCAGGCTCGTATCTCCTCCCGCCTCCGGGACGTCTCCACCTGGATGTCTGCCCGCCACCTAAAACTCAACATGTCCAAAACTGAGCTCCTCATCTTCCCTCCCGAACCCTGTCCTCTTCCTGACTTCCCCGACGGCACGACCGTCCCTCCCGTCTCACAGGCCCGCAATCTTGGTGTCATCCTCCACTCCGCTCTCTCATTCACCCCACACATCCACTCCGTCACCGACGTCTGCCGGTCTCGCCTTTACAATATCGGCAAGATCCTCCCTTTCTTTTCCATCCGAACGGTTATCGTGCTGGTACAAGCTCTCATAATATCCCGGCTGGATTATTGTGTCAGCCCCCTCTCTGATCTCCCTTCCTCCCATCTCTCCCCGGTTCAGTCTATTCTTCATTCCGCTGCCCGGATCATCTTCCTGCAGAAATGCTCTGGGTATGTCACTCCCCTCCTTAAAAACCTTCAGTGGATGCCTGTCGACCTCCACATGAAACAAAAACATCCTCACTCTGGGCTTCAAGGGTCTCCATCACCTTGCCCCCTCCTACCTCACCTCCCTTCTCTCTTTCTACTGCCCACCCCGTACACTCCGCTTCTCTGCTGCTCACCTCCTCACTGTCCCCCCTTCATACCTATCCCGCCGACGGCCCCTGGCCCACATCCTAACCGCTGTCCTGTAATGCCCTCCCTCCTCACGTCTGCCAAATTAACTCTCTTCCCCTCTTCAAAACCCTACTGAGAGCTCACCTTCTCCAAGAGGCCTTCCCAGACTGAGCTCCCCCCTTCTCCCTCTGCTCTCCCTCCACCCTCTGTTCCTCCCCCTTCCCTTTCCCTTCCCCTCAGCTTAGCCCCCTTCCCCTCTGCTCCCCCTCCCATCCCCACTCTCTGTTCCTCCCCCCCACCCCCGCACTGTCCTCATTTGTATATATTATTTATTACCCTACTTATTCTGTTAATGAGAAGTACATCCCCTTGATTCTATTTATCGTGATAATGTTGTCTTGTTTTTGTTTTGTTCTGTTTTGCTTTGCTGTCTCCCCCGATTAGACTGTGAGCCCGTCATTGGTCAGGGATTGTCTCTATCTGTTGCCGAATTGTACATTCCAAGCGCTTAGTATAGTACTCTGCACATAGTAAGCGCTCAATAAATACTACTGAATGAATGAATGCATGAAAGCTTTACTTTGAATCCTTTTGAAACCAATTTATTGAGGGTCGTAAGCTACATATTATTATACTCTGAGTTTTCCACAACAAAGCTCACATTTAAAAAAAAGCATCTTATTCAAGTGATTGTATTTTTAGGCATGTAGAGCAGGCCATTATTCCATGAAACCAGAAAATAATTTGAAAGGGTTTCCCAACTCTGAAGAGATGGAAAACTCCTAATTGATACTAGAATTTTGGATTTGAAATAAAGCAAGTCAACAACATCAGTGAAGTATTAACCCAACGTTCCACCACAGACAAGTCTAAGACTCTTCCTTTCTCTCTCTCTCTCTCTCTCAAGATTCTGCATTTCTCATGTGGGAATCTTCCACCAGCTGCTCTCAGTGGGCTAAATCGCTCAAAAACAGGCAAGTCGATGTAAAAGTGAATAAACTATTTCAAGTGAGCAGCTTGGTGGGTCTAGGGTTGTTGGATTAGTAACTCTCTGGTTACTTCCTGGCCCCAAAAAGGTGAGGACGGAACAGGTGATTCCTGGGATGCACATTTCAATAGAAGAAACTGTAGAATGGAACACATTAAACGGGTATTTTCCCCTGGAGTTAGTAATCCGCTTCACTGTTGACCTCTTGCTCACCCGTTGCCTCCTAAGTGGAATTTTCTCCTCCTTTACTTCCATCAGACTACTGTTCCCCTCATCTCCAAGTCCTTGTGAAACCACAGAGACCTCACTAATTAATCTCTATTCTCCACATCATTTTTTGCTCCCTACCGTCACTTCACTACTTCAGCATCAGCCAAGTTCTTGGGTATCACACCACACCTCCTTTCACCACATTGCACTTGTCTATCAATCTTTTAATTTTATTGATTCCTTATACCTGTAATGTAACTGTGTCTACCCTTCAACAGTATAAATTCCTTGAGGCAAGAGTTTAAATAACCGTTTTACCCTCCCTATTAAAGATAATACTATTGATTGTCTGAAATAGCTGGGCCCCAATCTCCCTTCTCCTTCATTCTTCTCTCTTTTCCTCCTCCATTTTCCGGTATTTTGCCCCCATGCTCGGAAGTCCCGCGGGTAGAACCAGTGGACGAACGTGGTCCTTTTGCTCATTATCAACCCATGGGACGGACCATGGGCCTGGTAATCAGAAGGACCTGAGTTCTAATTCTGGGTCCCCCACCTGTCTGCTCTGTCACCTTGGGCTAGTCACTTCACTTCTCGGTGCCTCAGTTACCTCATCTGTCAAATGGGGATTAAGACTGTGAGCTTCATGTGGGACAAACTGATTACCCTGTATCGACCCCAGCGCTTAGAACAGTGCTCTGCACATAGTAAGCGCTTAACAAATACCAACATTATTATTCGACTTCTCTGTGCCTCAGTAACCTCATCTATAAAATGGGGATTAAGGCTGTGAGCCCCACATGGGACAACCTGATTACCTTCTAGATGTCCCTTCTAGACTGTGAGCCCATCGTTGGATTGTCTCTATTTGTTGCCAAATTGTACTTTCCAAGCACTTAGTACAGTGCTCTGCACACAGTAAGTGCTCAATAAACACGACTGAATGAATGAATGACCTCATATCTACCCCAGTGCTGAGAACAGTGCTTGGCACATGTTCACATGGGGCATGGACTGGTCCAACCTGATTAGCTAGTAGAGAAGCAGCATAGCTCAGGGAAAGAGTCTGGGCTTGGGAGCCAGAGGTCATGGGTTCTAATCCCGGATCCTCCACTTGTCATTTGTGTGACTTTGGGCAAGTCACTTCACTTCTCTGGGCCTCAGTTCCCTCATCTGTAAAATGGGGATTAAGACTGTGAGCCCCACGTGGGACAACCTGATTCCCCTATGTCTACCCCAGCGCTTAGAACAGTGCTCGGCACATAGTAAGCGCTTAACAAATACCAACATCATTATTATTATTATTATCTGTGCCTCAGTTACCTCCTCTGTAAAATGGGGATTAAGACTGTGAGCCTCACGTGGGACAACCTGATTACCCTGTACCTACCCCAGCGCTTAGAACAGTGCTCTGCACATAGTAAGCACTTGACAAATACCAACATTATTATTATTCTCTGTACCTCAGTTCCCTCATCTGTAAAATGGGGATGAAGACTGTGAGCCTCACGTGGGACAACCTGATTACCCTCTATCTCCCCCAGCGCTTAGAACAGTGCTCTGCACACAGTAATAATAATAATAATAATGTTGGTATTTGTTAAGCGCTTACTATGTGCAGAGCACTGTTCTAAGCGCTGGGGGAGATACAGGGTCATCAGGTTGTCCCTTAACAAATACCAACATTATTATTATTATTCCCCCGGTGCTTAGAACAGTACGTGGCACACAGTAAGCGCTTAACAAATTCATTCAATTCATTCAAAAGTATTTATTGAGCGCTTACTATGTGCAGAGCACTGTACTAAGCGCTTGGAATGAACAAGTCGGCGACAGATAGAGACGGTCCCTGCCGTTTGACGGGCTTACGGTCTAATCGGGGGAGACGGACGGACGAGAACGATGGCGATAAACAGAGTCGAGGGGAAGAACATCTCGTAAAAACAATGGCAACTAAATAGAATCGAGGCGAAGTACATTTCATTAACAAAATAAATAGGGTAATGAAAATATATACAGTTGAGCGGATGAGTACAGTGCTGAGGGGATGGGAAGGGAGGGGGGAGGAGCAGAGGGAAACGGGGGGGAAAGAGGGTTAAGCTGCGGAGAGGTGAAGGGGGGGTAAGAGATGCCATCTTTATTACGGTTAGTAGTAAGCATTTAAGAAATACCTTTATTATTATGACTTTGGGCAAGTCACTTCACTTCTCTGTGCCTCAGTTACCTCATCTGTAAAATGGGGATGAAAACTGTGAGCCCCACGTGGGACAACCTGATCACCTTGTATCCCCCCAGCGCTTAGAACAGTGCTTTGCACATAGTAAGCGCTTAACTAATACCACCATTTTATTATCCCAGTCCCCAGCGCTTAGTGCAGTGCCTGGCACATTGCTAGCCTCGAACAAATAGCCAAAGGGGTCGGGGCCACCTCGACGGCTTCCCGCCTCCGGCGCTTTGTACTGCGCATGCGCAAAACCCCCTTTTCCCGCCTTTTCCTCCCAATTTTCGACTCCTGGGAGGGAGGGGGGCTCCAATGAAACCCCTCCTAGAGCCGGCCCCCCGAAGGGATTCCTCCCCAAAATGGGGGAGAAGGGAAGAGGAAGGAGGGATCAAGGGGCGGGGCAGTCCGGGGGGCGACAGAAACCCCTCTCCGTTTAGGATGGGAGGGGATGGAGACGGCGCGAGGAGATGGAGGGGGGGGTGCGGGCGCAGGGACCACGCCCCGGTCGTCGGGGCAACCGAGAGAGGTCGTCCGCCCCGCCCCTCGCCCGCCCAGGCTCGAAGGGAGCATGCGCCGCAGGCGGCGCGCATGCTCAGTGGGCAGGCGCCGCGGGGCGGGGGGGGCGGGCAGGCCGGAGTCCGCGCCTGCGCACTGGGCCCCGCCCCCTGCGGCCGCCCCCTCCCCCACCCCCTGGCGGGGGGCTCCGGGCCCGGGACCATGTTCAGCAGCACCGGCTCCAGCGGGCTCTGTGAGTAGCGCCCCCGGCCTCTTCCTCCCTCCCCAGCGCTCAGCACAGTGCTGTGCACGCCCTCGCCATGGCCGGGCGGCTCCGCACGCAGGAAGCGCTCAATCCGGACCGGTGATTGGGGCTCGGACGGCTCGGGGGTGGGGGGGGGGCGCGCAGGCGGGGAACCTGGCTGCTCCTTCTGCTGCACCCTCCCAAGCGCTTAGGACAGTGCTCTGCACATAGTAAGGGCTCGGTGGGGGCAGGGAGCGTGTCTGCTCGTTCTGTTGCACGCTTCCAAGCGCTTAGTACAGTGTTCTGCACATAGTAAGGGCTCGGTGGGGGGGCAGGGAACGGCTCTGCTCATTCTGTTGCACGCTTCCAAACGCTTAGGACAGTGTTCTGCACACGATAAGGGCTCGGTGGGGGCAGGGGACGTCTCTGCTCATTCTGTTGCACGCTTCCCAGCGCTTAGTACAGTGTTATGCACATAGTAAGGGCTCGGTGGGGGGGCAGGGAACGTCTCTGATCATTCTGTTGCACGCTTCCAAGCGCTTAGTACAGTGTTCCGCACATAGTAAAGGCTCGGTGGGGGCAGGGGACGTCTCTGCTCATTCTGTTGCACGCTTCCCAGCGCTTAGTACAGTGTTATGCACATAGTAAGGGCTCGGTGGGGGGGCAGGGAACGTCTCTGATCATTCTGTTGCACGCTTCCAAGCGCTTAGTACAGTGTTCTGCACATAGTAAGGGCTCGGTGGGGGGGCAGGGAACGTCTCTGATCATTCTGTTGCACGCTTCCAAGCGCTTAGTACAGTGTTCTGCACATAGTAAAGGCTTGGTGGGGGCAGGGAACGTCTCTGCTCTTTCTGTTGCAAGCTTCCAAGCGTTTAGGACAGATTGAGCGCTCTGATTGAGCGCTTAAAATGTGTGGAGCATCAACCAATCGCATTTATTGAACCCTCACTATGTGCAGAGCACTGTACTAAGCGCTCAATCAATACCCCCGATTGGGGCTGTGCAGACACGGTGTGGGCAGGGAACGGATCTGCTCATTCTGTTGCACGCTCCCAAGCGCTTAGTACAGAGCTCTGCCCAAAGCGCTCAATAAATGCGATTGATTGGATGAGTGCTCCACACGTAGGAAGCGCTCAGTCAATACCATTGATCGTGGCTGTGCGGTCTCGTGATGGACGAGGAATGGATCTACAAATTCTGTTTAATAATAATAATGTTGGTATTTGTTAAGCGCCTGCACTGTGCAGAGCACTGTTCTAAGCGCTGGGGTGGATACAGAGTCATCAGGTTGTCCCCCGTGGGGCTCACAGTTAATCCCCATTTTCCAGATGAGGTAACTGAGGCACAGAGAAGTTGTGACTTGCCCACAGTCACACAGCTGACAAGTGGCCGAGCGGGGATTCGAACCCATGACCTCAGACTCCCAAGCCCGGGCTCTTTCCACTGAGCCACGCTGCTTACTCTCCCAAGCGATTAGTACAGTGCTCTGCACGTGGTAAGCACTCAATAAATAATAATGTTAGTATTTGTTAAGCGCTTGCTATATGCAGGGCACTGTTCTAAGCGTTGGGGTGGATACAGGGTAATCAGGTTGTCCCACTTGAGGCTCGCAGTTAATCCCCATTTTCCAGATGAGGTAACTGAGGCACAGAGAAGTTGTGACTTGCGCACAGTCACACAGCTGACAAGTGGCCGAGCGGGGATTCGAACCCATGACCGCAGACTCCCAAGCCCGGGCTCTTTCCACAGACCCACGCTGCTTACTCTCCCAAGCGATTAGTACAGTGCTCTGCACGTGGTAAGCACTCAATAAATAATAATGTTAGTATTTGTTAAGCGCTTGCTATATGCAGGGCACTGTTCTAAGCGCTGGGGTGGATACAGGGTAATCAGGTTGTCCCACTTGAGGCTCGCAGTTAATCCCCATTTTACAGATGAGGAAACTGAGGCACAGAGAATAATAATAATAACGTTGGTATTTGTTAAGCGCTTACTATGTGCCGAGCACTGTTCTAAGCGCTGGGGTAGACACAGGGGAATCAGGTTGTCCCACGTGGGGCTCACAGTCTTAATCCCCGTTTTACAGATGAGGTAACTGAGGCACAGAGAAGTTAAGTGACGAAAAGTGACTTACCCACAGTCACACAGCTGACAGGTGGCCGAGCCGGGATTCGAACCCATGACCTCCGACTCCCAAGCCCGGGCTCTATCCACCGAGCCACGCTGCTTACTCTCCCAAGCGCTTAGTACAGTGCTCTGCACGGGGTAAGCACTCAATAAATAGCATTGATTGGGGGTGTGGGCAGGCAGACAGGAACCTGTTCCCCCTCCCTTTCTCCCAGGTGGGCAGAGCCGTTTAATTCTCGCTTCTCCGCTTCCTCCCAGGCGCCCCAGCAGGTGCCAGGCTCAGGAGAAGTCTCTGTCGGAGGTGGGCATCCTGGCACCGCCGTGCAGGACCGCTCATTTCAGGCCCGGGATGCCCAAGCGCTTAGTACAGTGCCCTGAACACACGAAGCACTCAATAAATACAGTGATGATGATGGAATTTGGCAAGGGCTTGCTGTCTTCTCCAGCACTGTTCTAAGCACTGCAAGCTAATCTGGGGGTTGGACCCAAATCCCTGTCCCACGTGGGACTCACAGACTTCATCCCCATCTTACAGACGAGGAGAAGCAGCGTGGCTCAGTGGAAGGAGCCCGGGCTTGGGAGTCAGAGGTCATGGGTTCGAATCTCGACTCCGCCACTTAATAATAATAATAATGTTGGTACTTGTTAAGCGCTTACTGTGTGCAGAGCACTGTTCTAAGCGCTGGGGTAGATGCAGGGTAATCAGATTGTCCCACATGAGGCGCACAGTCTTCATCCCCATTTGACAGAGGAGGTAACTGAGGCCCAGCGAAGTGAAGTGACCTGCCCCCAGTCACACAGCTGCCAAGTGGCGGAGCCGGGAGTCGAGCCCATAAATAACTTCTCCCTGAAGCACTTGTCAGCCGTATGACCGTGGGCAGGTCACCTCACTTCTCTGGGCCTCAGTGACCTCATCTGGAAAATGGGGATGAAGACTGTGAGCCTCTCGTGGGACAACCTGATGACCCTGTATCTACCCCAGCGCTTAGAACAGTGCTTGGCACATAGTAAGCGCCTAAATGCCAATATTATTATGGGGGAACTGAGGCACAGGGAAGTGAAATGACTGATTATATGGGGCAGGCGAAGGCCTCAGAGGGACAGACTTCTCTGGAAACCTACTGGGCTGATGGGTCACCCTAAGGACCCTTGAATTAATCGTAATCGATGGCATTTTTTGAGCACGTTCTGTGTGCAGAGCACTATACTAGGTGCTTAATAAATTCTGTGTGCAGAGCACTATACTGGATGCCTAATAATTATGGTACTTGTTAACCGCTTACTATGTGCCAAGCATTGTTCTAAGGGCTGGGGTAGATACGAGCTGGGACGTGTGTTCCACGCGGGGCTCGAAGGCTCATCCCCATTTTACAGATGAGGTCACTGAGGCACAGAGAAGTGAAGTGACTTGCCCAGGGTCACACAGCTGACAAGCGGCGCAGCCGGGATTAGAACCCACGACCTCTGACTCCCAAGGTTGGGCACAGTCCCTGTCCCACTTGGGGCACTCGGTCTTAATCCCCATTTTACAGAGGAGATATCAGAGGCTCAGAGAGTTGAAGTGACTGGGCCAAGGTCACACAGCAGACGCTTGGCAGAGCTGAGATTAGAACCCAGGTCCTTCTGATCTACAGCGTGGCTCAGTGGAAAGAGCCCGGGCTTGGGAGTCTGAGGTCGTGGGTTCGAATCCCGGCTCGGCCACTTGTCAGCTGCGTGACTGTGGGCAAGTCATTTTACTTCTCTGTGCCTCAGTTACCTCATCTGTAAAATGGGGATGAAGACTGTGAGCCTCACGTGGGACAACCTGATTACGCTGTATCTACCCCAGCGCTTAGAACAGTGCTCTGCACATAGTAAGTGCTTAACAAATACCAACATTATTATTAGAGAAGCAGCATGGCTCAGTGGAAGGAGCACGGGCTTTGGAGTCAGAGGTCGTGGGTTCGGATCCCGGCTCGGCCACTTGTCGGCTGTGTGACTTTGGGCAAGTCACTTACTTCTCGGTGCCTCAGTTGCCTCATCTGTAAAATGGGGATGAAGACTGTGAGCCCCACGTGGGACGACCCGATCCCCTTGTGTCTACCCCAGCGCTCAGAACAGTGCTCGGCACCTAGTAAGCGCTTAACAAATACCAACATTATTATTAAGCCGCACTGCTCCTGCAGGTGCTTGGGAGAGTATAATACGCTGGAGCGGGTGGACACGGGCCCTGCCTACAGGGAGCTGACAGTCTAGAGGGTCACCCCAAGGTCCCTTGAGTGGATGGCAAGCTCGATTTAATTAAGGAGGCTGGGGACAAAGGTGAGGGGAAGAGTCTCGCCGATTTGGGGAGAAAAGAAGCCTGGGGTGGGGGAATGAATCCACATCTTCGGACTCTCTCTTTGTGAAGCAAAATCTAGGAAAAATGAGGATAAGTTGAGTGGATGTGAGAGTCTTTGGCAAAAGTAAAATGGCCCTTCAAGTTCAAGGTGTTATTTTAGGGAGAAGGCTCAGGGCAGCTGTTGAGAAGTGTGGAACGATAAACCTAAAGAAGCAGTCAGCGGGTAGAGGGCAGAAGAGGACAGTCTTTCAGTTGTTCTCCAGACTTTGCTGGTGCTCTACCAAGATTGATTCTCTCGAAAGAATCCCCGAACTCTTTCCCTTATAAGCACTCCGGGGAGTTCGCAGTGATGTGAAAAGACTTAAATTCTTCGGCCGTAATTTCCTACCAGTTCTTAAAACTTCGTAGATTTGTGCTTGTGAACTGGTGACAGTATCGTGGGAATCGTAATTGTAGAGGAGAAGCAGAGTGGCTCAGGGGAAAGAACCCGGGCTTGGGAGTCAGAGGTCTTGGGTTCTAGTCCCGGCTCCGCCGCTTGTCAGCTGTGTGACCTTGGGTAAGTCACTTAACTTCTCTGTGCCTCAGTTAGCTCATCTGTAAAATGGGGATGAAGACTGTGAGCCCCACGTGGGACAACCTAATTCCCTTGTATCTACCCCAGCGCTTAGAACAGTGCTCGGCACATAGTAAGGGCTTAACGAATACCAACGTTCTTATTATATCCTTGATATTATGAATGTCAAGTAAAATCGAATGGAATTGTTACTTTTAAATCCTTTATTTTACTTTGGATCAATGGTTGTGCATAAGGGTGAATTAGTATTAAATTTGCAGTCTTTATTTAGGAGCATCGTGCTTCTCCAGTTCAGGGGTAATAATATTGGATTTGGTCTTATATATAACTTCTCATTTCATTGATCTATGACCCTTTCCTCTGTTGATCTCAAAGCACTTCACAGTCACTGTTGATTAATATTGTCAGCATCGCTCTGTGAATTGGGGACTTGACCGGTTGTGACTGTATTGGTGGTATTAAGAGGAGTTACAGGATCACACAAAGAGAATTTTGAATCTGACCAAACAATCCGAGAGCAGTCTTCTACTAAATACAGTTTTGGCAAAATCTCCTCTTTTGATATCAGGTTATTATAATTAGCATCTTGAGTTTGAGTAATGGTCTTGGGGTTATTTTAATGTCTCCCAATCATCACTGTACTAAGCAGCAGAGTTGGATGATTAGGTCCCTGCCCACAACTAGGTATGTGAAGTAATACCATTAACAGGATCTTTCTGAGCACTTTCAGAAGATATTTTCTAACCATAAGAGAGAGAACTGTTGGATAACTGCAAGTCTGGCTATTCATTAGGAAAGCATGGCATTTGAGCATTCACAATTGGAAAATTGTTCATTTCTGATCAGCAGATTGACTTTGAGAATTTTAAAGCCCTCTATTTTGGGCATGTAACTCGCTTCTAAAGTTGATCCTAAAAATGAGATTTTGAACCACCCCGAGAAAATGGTTTGATAGATCTCGAAACTTCAAAAAAAACCCAAGTAAAGACTCTTAAGTAGGGATACGGTGAACCTCATTTTAAAACTCTTGCTATTTTTCAGATGAGTTTGAGAGTGCTTTATTGAGTGCTGTATACAGTATTTTCATTTGTCCTTGACGGCAGCCGCAGCTTTTGGCCGATGGGATAGTATCTCAGATCCTGAACTGACACTGGCAATCTTTATTTAGTCGCCTCAACGTTTTGAGAGGAATTGGGGAAAGTGCAAGATGTAAGTTAGGTTGGGAGCAGCCAGCATGGGGTTCATTCATTCATTGTCATATTTATTGAGTGCTTACTGTGTGCAGAGCACTTTACCAAGCTTTAGGAAAGAACAATACAACCGTGAAAAGCGACATTCCCTGCCCACTAGGAGCTTACAGTCTAGAGGCAGGGAGACAGAAGTCAAGACAAATAAAATTACAGATATGTACATAAGTGCGTTGGGGCCGGGAGGGGGGGAAGAAAGAGCAAAGGGAGCAAGTCAGGGTAACGCAGAAGGGAGAGGGAGAGGAGGAAAGGGGGGCTTAGTCAGGGAAGGCCTTTTGGAGGAGATGTGCCTTATAAGGCTTTGAAGGAGAGGAGAGTCATTGTCAAATTTGAGGAGGGAGGGCGTTCTGTGGAGCTTCCCCCTTGGCTCTGGTTGAAGCTCCAGGAAGAGACCTGCACACCTGCAAATTACCTGTCCTTTCCTCTCCATCCAGACTGCTGCCACGTTAATCCAAGTTATCCTACCCCATCTTGATTACCGCTTCAGCCTCCTTGCTGACCTCCCTGCCTCCTGTCCTCCCCATTCCAGTCCATACTTCACTCTGCTGCCCGGATCATTTATCTACAGAGCCATTCAGTCCGTGCCTCCCCACTCCTTAAGAACGTCCAGTGGTTGCCCATCCAGTTCCTCATTCAACAGAAACTCCTGACCATTGACTTGAAAGCACTCAATCATCCTTGCCCCACGCACCCTACCCCCCACTTTACCTCACTGCTTTCTTCTAACAGGCCAACCTGCACTCTTGGCTCCTCTAGTGCCAGCCTGCTCACTGTGCCCCGATCTTGTGTATTACCAACAGCCTTTTGCCCACATCCTGCCTCTGGTCTGAAACGCCTCCCCGCCCCAATATCCAACAGATGATCACTCTCTTCACCATCATAGCCCTACTGAAAGCACATGACCAAGAGGCTTTCCCTGACTAAGCCTCATTTCCTCTTCTCCCACTCCCTTCTGTGCCATCCTCCCACTTGGATTTGCACCTTTTATTTTTGCACCCTTTATTCGCCCCTCCCTCAGCCCCATAGCATTTAGGTACATATCTGTAATTTACTTATTTGGATTAATGTCTGTTTTCCCCTCTAGACGGTAAGGTCACAGTGGACAGGGAATGTGTCTTTAAATTGTTGTACTGTACACTCCCAAGCATTTAGTACAGTGCTCTGCACACAGTAAGTGCCTGATAAATATAATTCATTGATATCCATAATTTATATTAATGCGGGTCTCCCCCTCTCGACTATAAGCTCATTGTGGACAGGGAACATGTCTACCAACTCTGATATATTGTATTCTCCCAAGGGCTCAGTACAGTGCTCTGCACACAGTAAACGCTCAAAAAATACAGTAGATTGACCTGTTCCACCCTAACTTTTCCACTGCCCGTGCTGCATGGTGTCCCTGCCGTCCAAGGGGAAGGAAGGGGAGACAGAAGGGAACAGCGGTGTGGGAACTAGAATGTGTCCCCCATGTGGGACAGGGACTGTGTCCAACCTAATAGACATAGAGTGATGGTCTGGGGGTTGTTGGTCAGGCTGTGTCTAGAAACTGGGGAACCAGGTAGAATGCCCAGTGGGCATTCCCCTCGCTGACCCATATGCTGTACATTGCTCATGTCTTCTTTAGGAGTTTATCATCGGTTAGAAAAGAGAGGAAATGGCACATCTTAAACTTAAAGAAGCCTCTAATGAAGATTAGGTGGAGCTGTCCTTCTTGTTCAAAAACGTTGCTACTAATGGGGAGCATTCCTTCTTGTCTGTAGTAATCTGTCTCATTGCCGGCCTTTCCCCACCTCCAGTCTCTCCCCGATTCTGTCCCTACTTCAGTCTGCTCCCTGGATCACTTTTCTAAAATGACTGCCTCTGTGCAAATACAAACACTTGAGAAAACTCCTGTGCTTGCCCATCTCTCTCCGCATCAAGCAGAAACTCTTGTTTACTGGTTTTAAAGCCCCCATTGTCTTGCCCCAAATGATTCTGTCTCCCACTACACCTCATTCGTTGATATTCATCAGTCTTAATATATTCACTGTGCTTTGTTCTCCTTTCTTTTTTAACAAGCCTTTTGCTCACCCCCCCCCCTTATGGTGTTTATTAAGCCCAGGGTACATACAAGCTAATCAGGTTGGACACAGTCCCTGTCCCACCTCGAGCTCACAGTCTTAAACTCCATTTTACAGATGAGACAACCGAGGCACAGAGAAGTGAAGCGACCTGCCCAAGGTCGCACAGCAAATAAGTAGGGCAGGGATTAGAACCCAGGCCTTTCTGGTTCCCAGACCCAAGCTGTATCCACTGGGCCATGCAGCTTCTCACTGGAATTCCTGCCCCCTTCACAGTAACACCCCCATTCAAAGTCCTTCTGAGATCATGTGTCTTAGAGTTCTTCCCTGAGTAATCTCTATCCCCCCTATTTTATATTCCCCAGATGCCACCCCAGTCCTCTTTTTCCACTTAGCACACTCCCTGTCGTACTGATATGTACATATATACGTCATCACTCCCCCATCTCTAGTTTAAGAACTTTACTCTGCTTTACTGACCTCCTAGTGTATTCTTGCTGCCCCCCCCACTAGTTAAACTGCTTTTGCTAATAGTAAGTAGTGCTTTTAGGGTTTGCAGAGTCTGGGTGATCTCAAAGAGTGTTTAATGAAAACACAGAATATCTCAAACTATTAATTATGAAAACCAGAGCGTGAATATTGCTCACAATCAATTAACTTTTTGATAAAAACCAGAGCATGAATATTGCTCACAATCAATTAATTTTTGATACCCATTTTTTTGTTCTCATATTATGAAATCTTAAAGAACAGTCCCTCGAAACTCTCACTGAACTTTTCATCTGCCTAGTGGGCAGGCCTTTGACTCCAGAGAGTAACCAGAAGAGTTTGAATATCAAAAATAAACACTGTGACAGTTGAACCCTTTGATAATGGGTGGCAAATCTATCACTGTTTCCTCCCCCTAATCCAATTTGGGATATGCAGACATATATACCTGTGAGCACAAAGGTCAACCATAATCATATCTAAGCTGGGGGACATGTCCAGACAGGAAATGCACAAACCTACAGGGATCCAAGAGATCTCAGCCTGGGGCACTTATTCATTCATTCTTACAGTTGTATTTATTGAGCGCTTACTGTGTGCAGAGCACTGTACTAAGCTCCTGGGAGAGTACAGTATAAAAATAAACAGGCACATTCCCTGAAGAGCTTACATTCTGGAGGGGGGAAGACAGACATCAACACAAATAAATAAATTACAGAAATGTTCATAAGTGCTGTGGGGCTGGGAAGGGGGAAGAACTAAGGGAGCAAGTACTTATAAACCTGGATGGTATCCAGCCATGTGCAAAAATGTGTATATTTCCCCAGAGGCTTCATGTTTCTGCTAATTGTATTGTATTGTTCTCACCCAAGTGCTTAATACAGTGTTCTGCACATAATAAACACTCAATATATACCATTGATTGATTGATGAGACAAATAGCATCAGGAGATCAAGGCTGAGAGAGGGTTGTGACAGAAAGGGAAGCAGTGTGGCCTAATGGCTAGAGCCCAGGCCTAGGTTTCAGAAGGACCCGGGTTCTAATTCCGGCTTCCCCTTTTGTCTGCTGGATGACCCTGGACAGGTCACTTCATTTCTCTTTGCCTCAGTTCCCTCATCTGTAAACGCAGATTAAGAATGTGTCCCCCATGTGGGACAGGGACTGTGTCCAACCTAATTAACTTGTACCTACCCCAGCGCTTAGAACAGTACCTGGCCCATAGTACATGTTTAATAATAATATTCTAATAATAACTGCTGCTATGACTATGCCAACTACAGCCAGGGTGTTCAAACTCCAGCAGATCTTCCCTTTCTCATTCATTCAGTTATATTTATTGAGAGCTTACTCTGTGCAGAGCACTGTACTAAGCTCTTGGGAGAGTATAGTACAGTAATAAAAAGTGACATTCCCTGCCCACAATGAGCTCACGGTCTAGAGTCAGGCAGACAGCAATACAAATAAATAAAATAGATATGTACAAAACTGCTTTGGGGCTGGGAGAGGGGAAGAGCAAAGGGAGCAAGTCGAAGTGACGCAGAAGGGAGTGGGAGATGAGGAAAAGTGGGGCTTAGTCTGGGAAGGCCTCTTGGAGGAGATGTGCCTTCAGTAAGGCTTTGAATGGGATTGATGTATATTAGGGTTTATATAAATAGGCCTTGGGGACCTAAAAGCCTCACGTTTATTCATATTCTGGGTTTAGCGGCTATTTCTGTTCAGCTCAGTGCAGTTTTTTTTTCCATTTTTTGTTTGATTTCTTCATCGTTTTGTTCACGCTTGTTCTAAACCCACTCTCGTTCTCAGAGGTGGGAAGTTTTATTGCGGAGAGGAGGGCTGGTATTTTTACTTTCCATTTGATTGCTACCTGGGTTGTTTGTTCCACTTCCTGGCTTTATAGCTAAAGACAGGAAGGCACCAATGTTTGATTCATTGTAGTTCTTTACATGTTAATCCAGAAATTGGAGAAACATTTATTTACCAAATTATTTATTATAATGTAGTGACTTTTCAGATTAGGGTCAGAAAATTTTGAGCACTGAGGGAATGACCAGTGTGTAATGATTTTTCTTTGCAGACGTTTGCAAAACTACCGTCTTGTTCCGTGGCGTGTTGGGGTCTGCTTTATGTTTGTGAATATTGTATTTCTTCAAACACAGTTTGACCGGTAGATGTTTATCCAGCATATCTGGTGACAGCGTATCAGAGCAAACTGCTTCATAATTTGTCCGACCGTATTGTTTTTATTGAAAACCATGACATTACTCCAAGCTTGTATGCCTTCTCCAAAGCCATTACAGAGAAGCAGGTGGGCCTCGTGGGAAGAACCCGTGCTGTCTGAATCAGAGGACTTGGGTTCTAATTCTGACTCCGCCACATATCTGCTCTGTGACCTCTGGCAAGTCTCTTCACATCTTTGGGCCTCAGTAACCTCATCTGTAAAATGAGGATTGAGACTGTGAGCCATGTCTGTGTCCAACCTGATTTTCTTGTACCTACACCAGCCCTTCATACAGTGCCTGTCTCATAGTAAATGCTTAACAGATACCATTTAAAAAAAAATGTTCAAATTACAAATCCCAGAATGACCTGGGAACTAAACTGAGGAAGCTCGTGCTGGAGTCCAGGCAGGAAGTTCTAGCATTTGAAGAGCACCCAAGGGTCATCAGAAGACCAGTTTAACGAGGACAGACCCAAATCTGGAATATTTTCTAAAAAAACCAGAGGCAGCTCACGAAAACCAGGATGATCCCTGGAAAACTAGAATGTAATAGCCCATTTGTGGTGGAGTCCCTCGCTGAGAATGACAGATGAGCGATGGTCTTGTCACTTTCGGTGCTTTTTTGAGGTGCGTGTTTGGAGGCCAGGGTGTGAGGCCCACAGCCCACTAGAGGCTGTACATGCAAGAGCTGGTACTGGTTGTTTTGCAGGCCTTGATACCTGCTTCACGTAGGTTGTCTTTCTCCTTCGCGGAAGCAATGGCTGAGTTCAGATCCTGGGTTCTAATCCTGGTTCCGCCATTTACCTGCTCTGTGACCTGAGTTCAGGACCTTTCATTCATTCAATAGTATTTATTGAGCGCTTACTATGTGCAGAGCACTGTACTAAGCGCTTGGGATGAACAAGTCGGCAACAGATAGAGACAGTCCCTGCAGTTTGACGGGCTTACAGTCTAATCGGGGGAGACGGACAGACGAGAACAATGGCACTAAACAGCGTCAAGAGGAAGAACATCTCATAAAAACAATGGCAACTAAATAGAATCGAGGCGATGTACAATTCATTAACAAAATAAATAGGGTAACGAAAATATATACAGTTGAGCGGATGAGTACGGTGCTGTGGGGATGGGAAGGGAGAGGTGGAGGAGCAGAGGGAAAAGGGGAAAATGAGGCTTTAGCTGCGGAGAGGTAAAGGGGGGATGGCAGAGGGAGTAGAGGGGGAAGAGGAGCTCAGTCTGGGAAGGCCTCTTGGAGGAGGTGATTTTTAAGTAAGGTTTTGAAGAGGGAAAGAGAATCAGTTTGGCGGAGGTGAGGAGGGAGGGCGTTCCAGGACCGTGGGAGGACGTGACCCAGGGGTCGACGGCGGTATGGGCGAGACCGAGGGACGGCGAGGAGGTGGGCGGCGGAGGAGCGGAGCGTGCGGGGTGGGCGGTAGAAAGAGAGAAGGGAGGAGAGGTAGGAAGGGGCAAGGTGATGTAGAGCCTCGAAGCCTAGAGTGAGGAGTTTTTGTTTGGAGCGGAGGTCGATAGGCAACCACTGGAGTTGTTTAAGAAGGGGAGTGACAGGCCCAGATCGTTTCTGCGGGAAGATGAGCCGGGCAGCGGAGTGAAGAATAGACCGGAGCGGGGCGAGAGAGGAGGAAGGGAGGTCAGAGAGAAGGCCGACACAGTAGTCTAGCCGGGATATAACGAGAGCCCGTAATAGTAAGGTAGCCGTTTGGGTGGAGAGGAAAGGGCGGATCTTGGCGATATCGTAGAGGTGAAACCGGCAGGTCTCGGTAACGGATAGGATGTGTGGGGTGAACGAGAGGGACGAGTCAAGGATGACACCGAGATCGCGGGTCTGCGGGACGGGAAGGATGGTCGTGCCATCCACGGTGATAGAGAAGTCTGGGAGCGGACCGGGTTTGGGAGGGAAGATGAGGAGCTCAGTTTTGCTCATGTTGAGTTTTAGGTGGCGGGCCGACATCCAGGTGGAGACGTCCCGGAGGCAGGAGGAGATGCGAGCCTGAAGGGAGGGGGAGAGGACAGGGGCGGAGATGTAGATCTGCGTGTCATCGGCGTAGAGATGGTAGTCAAAGCCGTGAGAGCGGATGAGTTCACCGAGGGAGTGAGTGTAAATGGAGAACAGAAGAGGGCCAAGAACTGACCCTTGAGGAACTCCAACAGTTAAAGGATGGGAGGGGGAGGAGGCTCCAGCGTAGGAGACCGAGAATGATCGGCCAGAGAGGTAAGAGGAGAACCAGGAGAGGACAGAGTCCGTGAAGCCAAGGTGAGATAAGGTACGGAGGAGGAGGGGATGGTCGACAGTGTCAAAGGCAGCAGAGAGGTCAAGGAGGATCAGAATGGAGTAGGAGCCATTGGATCTGGCAAGAAGGAGGTCACGGGTGACCTTAGAGAGAGCAGTCTCGGTAGAGTGGAGGGGACGGAAGCCAGATTGGAGGGGGTCTAGGAGAGAATGGGAGTTAAGGAATTCTGGGTTCTAATTGTGGTTCCGCCATTTACCTGCGCTGTCACCTGATTTCAGGACCTGGGTTCTAATCCTGGTTCCACCATTTACCTGCTCTGTGACCTTGGGCAAGTAAATACACTTATCTGTGCCTCAATTCCCTCATCTGCAGAATGGGGACTCCAAAGTCTGTTCTCCTACCTAGACTGTGAGCCCCATGTGGGATCTGATTATTAATTAATTAATAATGTCATTTGTTAAGCACTTACTATGTGCAAAGCACTGTTCTAAGTGCTGGGCTAGATACAAGGTAATCAGGGTGTCCCAAATAGGACTCCCAGATTTCATCCCCATTTTACAGATAAGGGAACTGAGACCCAGAGAAGTTAAGTGACTTGCCCAAAGTCACCCGCAGCTGGCAAGGGGCCGATTATTTTACATCTACCCCAGTGCTTAGTGCAGTGCTTGGCACATAGTAAATGTTAAACAAACAGCATTATTACCATTATCCCTAGTTATTATCGCTATCACCATTATTATCATTAATGTTATTGATTATTAACAATAATAATGATAATCCCTTTAATTGTTCTGAGATCGAGATTGGTTTTCAGATTCATTTCAGTTGCCAAGCAAAATCTGGATTTTGGAGCTTCTCACCCATATCCATAAAGCATTCTCTGGTGTTTTGGCCTGGTTCTGGAGGAAGAGAGACATAACTGAATAGATCTTGGAGCTTGGTGGCCGTTGTGGACTTGGGGTCACATATGGCCATATTTGGGAGAGACAGATAGGGAGCTGGTGTGCTGATCTACTGGGCCTCTCCTCACTTCCTTCTGATTCCCCGGGGTATTTCCCTTGTTGCCACAGAGGAGAAAATGCTGCCTTCAAAGGCGGTCGGGGCCAAAATAAAATAATCTCTTAAGTATAGTAGATGTTTTTCCCTTTTTATTTTCCTCCTCAAGACCTCAATGAACTTCTGCTCCCATCATGTGATTTACTGTAGTAAATCCCAGATTAAAAATTAAAACAGGAAATGCAACTCGCAAATCGTAACCGAACATTTTATACTGTTTACCAGCCCCCAAGCCCGGAGAGTGTGTGTTGAAAGAAAGGAGAAGTGTGTATTTCTGAGCAATAGGATTTGCCAATGTGAATGAGGATTTTTGTAACAATAATTTGAGTAGAAAGCCATATGTCACATTTCACTTTGAGCCCTGGGGTGCAAAGGATTTTAGTGGGGATGAGGACTGGGGGGAACAGGCTTCTAAGAGCTAATAGAGAAGCAGGGTGGCCTAGTGGAAGGAGCACAGACCTGGGAGTCAGAGGACCTGGGTTCTAATCCTGGTTCTGCCATTTAATTGCTGTGTGATCTTGGACAAGTCACTTCCCTTCTTTGTGCCTCACTTACCTCATCCGTAAAATGGGGATTAAGCACCTGTTTTCTCTCCCCCTCTACTAGGCCCATGTACGACGGGGACTGTGTGATCCAGTTGAGTTGTATCTTCTCCAGTGCTTGGCACATAGCAAGTGCCTAACAAATATTATTAGAGCAGGAAGCCATAGTTGGGAGCTTTTTCAGTCCTGACTGGAAACTCTGTCTCATGTCTTGTCAGAAATTTAGGAAAGGTCATTCAGGGAGTGCAGCTCTGAAAGCTGTGGGAGTGAGCGCTGCCATCACCTATATAGAAAAGTTGTTCACGCACAGTGAAATGGGTAAGACTGTCATGGGTGAAGTACTTGCTCAAATCCATATGTGGAGGTTGTAGAAAGCTAAATCCCAAATTTTCTCTCAGTGGAAACTGGAAAATTGCCATCCTGTTAACCCAGGGATATTGTTCCATGACTTCCTAAGAATCAAGCAACATGGTCTAGTGGATAGAGCACGGTCTTGGGAGTCAGAAGGACTTGAATTCTAATCCCGGCTCCACGACTTGTCAGCTGTGTGACCTTGGGCAAGTCACTTCACCTGTCTGGGTCTCAGTTTCTTCGTCTATAAAATGGGGATTAAGGCTAAGCCCACGTGGGACAGGGTCTGTGTCCAACCCGATTAACTTATATCTACCTCAGTGCTTAGTACTTAGCCCGGCACATAGTGTTTTACAAACACCATTATTATTATTATTATTATCTATTAAGCTTACCTTTCAATCAATTAAGTATTTTTGTTTCCATAATTTCTTTTAAGTAATCCAGTGTATAAAATGAAAGCAATCTTCCCAACTGACCAGTATTGGAGTTAGGCGGAAACTAAATGTAGCAGGTGAATGAACCCACAGAGAATTTGAATAGTACTAATTGCAGACTGAGAGACTAGCTAATTTTTAGAAGTTCCTAGTTGCCATCAGGCTGTTGAGCAAAGGAGAGGTTTGAGGAAATTGAGCTTGTCATGCCCAGCCCTTTTAGGCAATGAGTGGAACCAGTGGATTGATAGTAAGAGCAAAAACAATAATAATAATAACTATTGTGCTATAATTTTAAGGGCTTACTATGTGCCAATCACTGTACTAAGCACTGAGATAGATACAGGGTAATCAGGTCAAACACAATCCCTGTCCCACGGGACCCCCTTCAAAGCTTATTGAAGGCACATCTCCTCCAAGAGAACTTCCCAGACTAAACCCCTCTATTCCTTTTCTCCCATTCCATTCTGCATCTCCCTGACTCCCTCCTTTTGTTCTTCCTACCCGCCCCTGCCAGCCTCACAGCACTTAGGTGTATATCTGTAATTTCATTTATTTGTATTGACATCTGCTTCCCTGCTTCTAGACTATGAGCTTGTTGCAGGCAGGGGATGTCACTGTTTATGTTGTATTATACTTTCCCAAGTGTTTAGTACAGTGCTCTGCACACAGTAAACGCTTCATAAATACGATTGAATGAATGAGTGAATAAATAGGAAGGAGCCCAGTTATCGAATCTCCATGTTACAGATGAGGAACCTGGGACACAGAGAAGTCAAGTGACTTGCCCAAGGTCACGTGGCAGGCAGGTGGTGGAGTGAGCCAAGTTGTTGCCTTAAAAAGAACCTAATAGAGTTTTGCTTTTAGAAACCAAGTGAGTTTATATTTTGGTCACCTAGAGAGGTCTTTGAAGTCAAACCCAGAAATTTTTTTGCAGGGGGATCTCCGAAGGCAACGAGAATGTGAGCGCAGTGGTTTATTTGTTCTAGTGGGGCTGTTGCCGGCAAGAGGGGGCGAGTCCTTCAAGTACTACCTGCCCCACTGAAACTTTAGGCAGCAGTGACACAAAGGTTGGTTAAGGGCTAGGGGTTGCAGTGGAAGGAAACAATTTTCAATCATTCACTTAATCATATTCATTGAGCTCTTACTGTGTGCAGAGCTCTCTACTAAGCGCTTGGAAAATACAATTTGGCAACAGATAGAGACAATCCCTACCCAACAACAGGCTCACAGTCTAGAAGGGGGAGACAGACAACAAAACAAAATAAGTAGACAGGCATCACTACCATCAAAATAGATAAATTCCCCGTAAGGAAAGATGATATATTACATCATTGCCTCAGGACGTGGCTGTTTGGATTCACAGAATTGCTGTAACTGGAGGGATTGGGCCCATATATTACAAGTGTGTCTGTTCAACCTTCACTTCATTGTTAAAATCCGTCCTTTCACCTCCATCCAAACTGCTACCTTGTTAATCCAAGCACTTAGCCTGTCCCTCCCTTGATAACTGTAAGCCCGTCAATGGGCAGGGATTGTCTCTATCTGTTGCCGAATTGTACATTCCAAGCGCTTAGTACAGTGCTCTGCACATAGTAAACGCTCAATAAATACTATTGAATGAATGATTAACTATATCAGCCTCCTTGCTGCCGTCCTATTTCACTTTGGTGTCTGAATCATTTTTCTACCAAAACGTTCAGTCCATATTTCCCCTCTTCAAGAACCTTCATTGGTTGCCCATCCACCTACGCATCAAACAGAAACTCCTTACCATTGGCTTTAAAATACTCAATCAGCTTGCCCCTTCCTACCTCGCATCACTACTCTCCAACTACATCCCAGCCCGCACACTTTGCTCCTATAACGCCAACCTTCTCACTGTATCTCGACCTCAGCTGTCTCGCTGCCGACCTCTCACTTACATCCTGCCTCCGTTCCGGAATGCCCTCCCTTTTCATATCCGACACCCTATTACCCTACCCCTAGCCCCACCGCACTAATGTCCGTACCCGTAATTTATTTATTTACATTTATGTCTGTCTCCCCCTCTAGACTGTAAGCTTGTTATGGGCAGGGATTGGGTCTGTTATATTGTTGTGTTATACTCTCCCAAGCGCTTAATACAGTGCCCTGCAAGCAGTAAGTGCTCAGTGAATCCGACGGATTTTTTTTTATCACATTGAAATTTTGGGGGTGAAGTATCTAGGACCGTATCACAGTCCTCCAGTGATTTGGACAGTTCGGTTCCCGAGACAAGTTGGTAAATGTAGTCTAATAAGCTTTTCGTGGGCCACAGTCACAGCATTAATAGTGTCTGTTTCACTCATCATGTAAACATTAACACCTTAAATTTAGTTGTTTGGTTCCTGCAGATTTTATGTTTAGAGGAGTTATCCTTTGAAGGACACTCTTTTGGGTTCCTCCTCCTACCAACGTCATTTACCAACAGAACAAACAGTTACTTCCTGTAGTGGGGCTGTAAGGCTTTTATTCACCCTGAGAGAGGCAGCGTGGCTAAATGGATAGAACACGAGCCTGGGAGTCAGAAGGACCTGGTTTCTATTGTCGGCTTCTCCACTTTGCTGTGTGACCATGGGCAAGTCACCTCACTTCTCTGTGCTCAGCAGAATTCGGTGGGGTAAAAAGAAAGAGTCTGGTGCCACTAAAGTCCTAGGTACCAGCTGCTAACCAGGGTGTCCCCTTGGACATAAGGACCTGTTCTCAGAGAACCAATACTGTCAACATGACTGCTGTCAGTCAATCAGTACGGAAAGAGCACAAGCCAGTCTGGCGGTTTCACTTTCACAACATCTCCAAGATCCACCCTTTTCCTCCATCCAGACCGCTACCACGTTAATACAATCGCTCATCCTATGCCGACTGGATTACTGCATCAGCCTCATTTCTGATCTCCTAGCCTCCTCTTTCCCCCACTTCAATCTATACTTCACTCTGCTGCCCGATTTATCTTTCTACAGAAACCTTCTGGGCTTGTCACCGCCTCCCCCCCCCCCCCAAATCGCCAGTGGTTGCCTATCAAACTCCGTATCAAGCAGAAATTACTCACTATTGGCTTCAGAGCTTTCCATCACCTTGCCCCCTCCTACCTCACTTCCCTTCTCTCCTTCTCCATCCCACCCCGCACACTCTGCTCCTCTGGCACTAACCTTCTCACTGGGCCTCGTTCTCACCTGTCCCACCGTCAACACCTGGCCCACATCCTCTCTCTGTCCTGGAATGCCCTCCCTCCTCAAATCCACCAAGCAATCCCACTTCCCCCCTTCAAAGCCCTAGTGAAAGCCCACCTCCTCCAGAGAGCCTTCCCAGACAGACTAAGCCCCCCTTTTCCTTTGCTTCCTCTCACCCCATCTCTCTCCCTTTGCTTTACCTCACTCCCTGCCCCACAACACTTATGTATGTACATATCTATAATTCTATTTATATTAATGCCTATTTACTTGTTCTGATGTGTATATATATATATCAGAGAAGCAGCGTGGCTCAGTGGAAAGAGCCCGGGCTTTGGAGTCAGAGGTCATGAGTTTGAATCCTGACTCGGCCACCTGTCTGCTGTGTGACTTTGGGCAAGTCACTTAACTTCTCGGTGCCTCAGTTACCTCATCTGTAAAATGGGGATTAAGACTGTGAGCCCCACGTGGGACAACCTGATTCCCCTGTGTCTACCCCAGCGCTTAGAACAGTGCTTGGCACATAGTAAGCGCTTAACAAATACCAGCATTATTATATCTAATTCTATTTATTTATATTGATGCTACTGATGCCTGTTTACTTGTTTTGATGTCTCTACCCCCCCCCCCCCCCATTCTGGACTGTGAATCCATTGTGGGCAGGGTTTGTCCCTCTGTTGCTGAATTGTACTTTCCAAGCGCTTATTATAGTGCTCTGCACACAGTAAGCTCTCAATAAATGCAATTGAACGAACATTTTTATCTTAGGGCGCTGTAGGACATCCAGTTGGAGATACTTTGGATACAGAGGAAGTCCAAAATTGCAGAGGAGGAGAGAGGTCAGGGTTAGCAAGATAGATTAGGGAGTCATTCACAAAATGCTGGGAATTGAAGTTGTGGGAGTGGGTGTTCTCTTCAAGGAAGTGACTAAATTGAGAGGGAAAAGGGGATCCAGGACACCCAATTGGGAAGTGAGAGACAGAGGAAGAGGCAGAGACTGTAAGCTTCTTGTGGGCAGTGAACATGTTTACCTTTATACTGTACTCTCCCAACCACATAGTACAGTGCTCTGCACACAGTAAGTACTCCAAAAAATATGACCGATTGATGGATCGATTGGCAGAGACGTGTCGAGTTCCTGCCCTGGAGAAGTGGCAGTGGATAAAATGGAGAAATGACTCCATTTTTCAAAGCTTGATTCTTTCAAATGAGGAGAACCCTTGTGCTAGGCAGTGCCTGTAACCTGAGATGTTAATCCTCCTCAGGTGTTGGGGTTTATGGGATTTCTTTTAAATTTTGAATCCCATGGCTGATATGGGGACAATAATAATGGTATTTAAGTGCTTACTATGTGCCAGGCACTGTACTAAGCGCTAGGGTGGATACAGCAAACGGGGTTGAACACAGTCCCCATCCCATCTGGGGTTCACAGTCTCAGTCCCCATTTACAGATGAGGTAAGTGAGGCACAGAGAGATGAAGTGACTTGCCCAAGGTTCCACAGCAGATAGGTGGTGGAGCTAGAATTAGAACCCACGACTTGATTTCCAGCCCCGTTCTCTATCCACAGCACCATGCTGCTTCCCTACTTCTTTTTGTTAGTTCAGAGATAGTTGCTGTATTTCATGTTCTCATCACGGAGCCTTGCTCCAAAGTGCTTTCAGAATTACACGAGACTGTAAGCATGTTGTGGCCGGGAATGTATCTACCAACTCTCTTATACTGCACTATCCCAAGCATGTATTACAGTGCTCTGCACATGGTAACCGCTCAGTAATTACTACTGATTGACCGATACACTGAACAGTGATGTTTTGCGGCTCAGTTCTTCAGGACTTCAGCTGTAACCTATACTGTACTATATTAAGCTATAGCCACTTGTCTGCTGTGTGACCTTGAGCAAGTCACCTCACTTCTCTGCATCTCAGTTACCTCATCTGTAAAATGGGGATTGAGACTGGGAGCCCCACGTGGGACAGGGCCTGTGTCCAACCTGATTTGCTTGTATCCACCCCGGAGCTTAGAACAGTGCCTGGCACATAGTAAGCGCTTAATAAATGCCATAATTCATTTATTTTTTATAACCAGGTCAGATCACGTCTCCTAGCTCCCGACAGCACTTACGTACATAGCATACCTTTACACTCCACTATTTCCCTATATGCAATTTATTGTAATGTCCATCTCCCCCTGTAGATGGAAAACTCCTCATGAGAAGGGATCATATTTCCTGCCTAAAACAAGCTTACAGTCTAGTGGACAAGTACAGTGCTAAGTGCTTAGTACAGTGCTTTGCACGCAGTAAGCGCTCAATAAATACTACTAAATGAATGAAAGTGTGGGGAAGCTTACTTGGCTGGCATGTAGATGCATAATGCGTGTGGTTTTTAATACCATAGATTTGTTGATAATACCTGTATCTTATGAGGAAGGTTTACAACCATTTTTCAGTACGTTTTAATTCAGATTTTGAAACCACACCTAGAGGAAACAGCGCTGGGCTATTTTTATGTACTTCACTAAGTTTTTTTTTTTTTAAAAAAAAGACAAACCGCAGTGATATCCCTGCTGTAGAAGGGATGATCACCTAATAGAAATTCATATGAATAACACTCACAGCAGCCCCTTATAAACTTTCTAAATGTCACCATGAAGATTAAAAGCCTTGGCTTTGCCCAAGTGAAAATTTTAAATTCAGATCTCCCAATGTTTGTTAAGATTGAAAAAACCAGAACAGATACTGTGGCAGTCTTAGCAGTTGATTTTCCACTGGTGGGTTTGGAATTTAGAGCGGCCTATTTAAAGTAATAATTTCCAAGGCGTGATAGTCCAGCTGTTTCCAAAGTACCAGTTTATGCTAAGCTGATTCTTCTTAATCAACTGTGTCTTCATCTTCAAAGCTACACATGGATTTTGAGCCTGTGAAAATGACTCTGTGACCTTGATATTCACCCCACCCTAACTCCATAGCACTTGTGTACATACTTTTAATTCATCTGTAATTTGCTTATCTATTTATATTAATGTCTGCCCTGCCCCCCACCCCCAAGATGGTGAGTTCACTGTGGGCAGGAATGTGTCTATTTTTTGTTATATTGTACTTTCCCCAGTGCTTCGTACAGTACTTTTCACACACTTAGTGCTCAATTAATATGATTGAATGAATCAATGAATCTTTAAACTATATATTATAAATTGCTTATCCACATTAATGTCTGTCTACCCCTCTAGACTTTAAGCTCATAATGGCCAGGGAACGTATCTGCTAATTCTGTTGTTTTGAACTCTCCTAAGCACTTAGTATAGTGTTGTGCACAGAGTAAGCACTCAATAAATACAGTTGATTGATATGAAAGAAGAAAGACTCCAAAGAGCAAGGTTAGGAGTGCAGAAATGTATCCAAGACAGAAAGATCAAAAAGTGGTAACCTAGGGAGAGTTTTTTGATCATAATCAGGCCTCTGAAACAAAATGACCTACTCGTTTTTTCACTTGAAGAGGCAGTTAAAATCTGATGCCATTCCATTTGCCAAGTGTGTTGTGATCTCATTCATTCAGTTGTATTTATTGAGCACTTACTCTATGCAAAACACTGAACTAAGCACTTGGGAGATTACAGTATAGCAATAAACAAACACATTCCCTGCCCACAGTGAGCTCTGACAGGGCTGCCAGGATCTGAAAATGTAATTTAATTAGGTTAACAGGACCAAGTAAAAGGGTAGACCTGAAATGTGGAAGGCACAACCTACCGTTAAATTAGTAGGCTGTCTAACTCTTCTTGAACCTTGGTGTCACCTGCACTCTTATGCCTAGGCATTAAGAGGAAGTGGGCATCTAAGAATTTGAATTCTTTCTCTGGTGAAATAACCGAAGGGTTCATGCCATATTTGGGTTGAAACTGAGAAAAGACTCTACATGGAGATACTCTCTACTCACTTTTAAAGCAAGGGGGGGGGGTCATTCTCACTGCCTCTTCTACTCATTGTCTCCACAGTCATGTAGAGACAGTGAAGAATCACAAAAATATTGTATGCACCATACACATGAGGGCCTAAATATCTCCCAGTGTCTGACCTGAACTCACCTTTCCGGGAGGGGCTGTCGTGTGCTTGTGAAAGTCAAGTCGCATGGAGTAATTCTGTCTATGGTACCGTGATCCTGATTGCTGGTTCACATTATGAGCTGGTGGACCAAGGGGGAAGGAGAGTTACTGACACATTGTCAGCAAACCAGGAGAAGCCTCAAAAGTACTCCAAGTCTTCTGACTTGGGTCTTTATTTTTTTAATGGCATTTGTTAAGCTCTTTCTCTGTGCCGGTTACTATACTAAGCTCTGGGGTAGATGCAAGCTAATCAGGTTGGATGCAGTCCATGTCTCAACATGGGGCTCATAGTCTTAATCCCCATTACAGAGCAATTAAGTGACTTGTCTGAAGTCACCTAGCAGACAAGTGGAGGAGTCAGGATTAAAACCCAGGTCCTTCTGGCTCCCAGGTCTGTGTTCTGTCCTCTGGGCCACGCTGCTTCTCTCTCCTGGTCAAGGAAGATATGTGAATGTGCCTCTCTGCTCGTACACAACCACATCCACCCAAATAGAGAAGCACACAAGCATGAATTACGAACTGGCGGATTGGCCAAGTATAAGGATTTGCATTGCTTGCAGGTCCCCAAAATTGTTCCTTATCTATCCATTCATTACTTAAGTACAGTGGATTCATTTGGGGGTAGAAATGCCCAAGGCAGTGGGATGCACAAGCCCAGTATGTACATGTCCCCCTGATGCATTCATGGATGAACGAATCCGAAGCAGCGTGGATTAGTGGATAGAGCACCGGCCTGGAGTCAGAAGGCCCTGGGTTCTAATCCAGGCTCCACCACTTGTCTGCTGGGTGACCTTGGGGAAGTCACTTCACTTCTCTAGGGCTCAGTTACATCAACTGTAAAATGGGGATGAAGACTGTGAGACTGTGTCCATCCTGGTTAACCCAGTGCTTAAAACATCACTTGGCACATGGGAAGCACATAAGTACCATGATAATTATTATTATTGTTGTTTATAATATCAGTATCCCTTTCTAGACTGTAAGCTCACTGTGGGCTGGGAATGTGTCTACCAAATCTGTTATATTGTACTGTCTCCAAAATGCTTAGTACAGTGCTCTGCACATAGTAAGTACTCAGTAAATACCATCGATTGAGTGACTGGGGAGGTGAATGTTTCGTGACTCCTAAAATTAATAGATCTTTCACAGGTGAAGTTGTTTTTAGTGGGTTTTAGGGTTTGGAGTAGAAAACTAAATTGATGAGATCTGATGTTGATTTTGAAGGTGGTGTTGGGACCTGACAATTAGAAAGAAATTCTCTAATTTCATTCTGTAAGTAGAATAAAGTGTAGCCACAAGAAATATTTCTGTTAGCCACTAACTCGATTTTCAGATGTCAAGAAAAGTGATGCTGATAAATGGTTTTGTTTCTCAATCCTAAAGATAAGGCACCTTTGTCGAAGAGCCTCCTGTTAGTTCCAAGTGCCCTGTCCATTTTATTGACACTGCTCCTTCAACATTACCAGAAGTACTTCGTTTATAATCTACGCGCTGTAAAGGATGATTTTCAGGTAAGTACTTTGCCATACTTTTCAAGAGGGAATGTGTGAAGGAGGGCAAGATAATGAAGAACTGGGGCTGGGCCATGAATTTACAATGTTCCAGGATCTGGGGCTTCTTCCTTTATGACACCAGGATTATTTGGGATCTAATAGCTTGCTGTTTGCAGTTTTTCTAATAGAAAATTGTTGCCATAGAAACAGCCCACATGAACAGGTATCACAGTATTGTCCCAGTTATCTACTATTAGCAAATCATTTTTCAAGCCGAAGTGACTAGGAAATTAGTACAGTGCCTGGCACATAGTAAGCACTTAACAAATGCCATTATTATTATTATCATTATTATTAGGAAATAAACGCAGCCCATTTACCTTATCGGGATCATATTTTCAGGTGGGCAATTTGCCAGAACAAATTAAGCTTATAAAAATAGACCTCCTGCCGGTAATTCAGGTGCAACCTCATTATAAAGAATTAAACAATTATTGCTCATATTTAATGATAATGAAGAGATCATGTTGTAATATCGTTGTTTCCTTTGGTTTTAAGGAAGGTCTCCCTATGGGCCAACCTTATTATCAAGATTTCCGCTGTATTACTGCATTGGTTTTGTGGAGTTAATTTGTAGGCTGTCTCCCTATCTGCTCATTGCGGGCACAGAATGTGTCGTTTATTGTTATATCGTTCTCTCCCAAGAGCTTAGTACAGTGCTGTGCACACAATAAGTGCTCAATAAATACAGTTGAATGAATGAATAAATATTTAGGCTGATGGGAGATGGGAGGAAAATCTGATTTACTTGTATCCACCCCAGTGCTCAGTAGTGTTTAGCACATAGTAAGCATTTAACGGATACCACAGTTATTATTATTATCATTATTCAAATTGATCTCAATTGTACAGGGACACACATGATCCATTCCAGACTCTTGAAACTTATTAAGCAAAAGCTACTGTAAGCAGCGATATCAAGAAATAATGTTCAAAGGTTACTGATCCCAAAGCAAGTGCTGTAAATAGAAGTAATTATTGCAATGACCTTTTTTTAATTTGGCTTAATGAGAAATATTGGACTGAGGAAATGTGGTGTTGCAGCTTATGACAGTATATTTCTTTTTCAACTGTCAGTAGTCTTCCCTTTTAATATAGGGAAGTGAGGGGAATGAAAATGGGACAGACACCATCTTGTATCAATTTAGAAGAACTAAAAAAAAATCTCTTGCTGAAATAAGCAAAAGGGAACTATGTGGATTCTGACATCTCTTGAAAAGGTCACATAGATGTACTCAATGAAACAAGATATGATAGATTCTGATGGATGGAGTAAAGTATTATTCAATTCATTCAATTCAGTCATATCTATTGAGCACTCACTGTGTGCAGAGCACTGTGCTAAGCGCTTGGAAAGTACAGTTCAGCAATAAAGAGAGACAATCCCTGCCCACACCAGACTTAATGGGATTCTGTTCTAATCTATTAAAGTGTCTTTGTATGAATTTGCAGATCACCTCCTTTGGGAACCACAAGAATTGGGGCATTTTCTTAGTCCTCTACCAAGAAGAAACTGTGCATTCCATTTCATTTGATCCCCCTTGTTTGTCAATCTTTCTAGTTACCATCTGTCACCAACTTCATTTGTTTTCAATATTATTTTTGTGACAAGCCTAACTGTGTAGACAAATACTAAAGTAGATTTTTAGATTTTCATTAGCTTCTTTATTGAAGCCGTCATTCTGGTAAATTGCATGGGAAATATGTTGTTGGAATTTATACTATTAAATGATTACCATTGAGGACAACTTAGCAATAAAGGAAAATCCTTTTCCAAACCTTTATTTCACATTTGATGAAATCATTTCACTTTTTCTCCTCCCATAGAAAGGAATGTTGGGTGGAGTTTGATGTAGTGTGTTTTAGCTCTGAGAGTTACCAAAAAAAATCCCCCACCAAAAAAAAAAAAGTTAACTTGCATTTTAGTGCTTTTTGAAAGGAGATGGCTTACCTGAAACAATTGTCCTTGTAGCTTAGGGAGCACACATGAGAGCTGAATCTTTTATATTTTCCTGTATTGATTTGCTATTAGTTGCTATATAGCCCAGAATATGGGCTATATAAGTTCCAAGTAACCAGTTTAAGGAAACTGAACTATCCTGGTTCTCTGCTTATACTGTTCTGTTGCAGATATGGAGGTTGATAAGTGGAAGAATCATTTGTCTTGATTTGAAGGACACATTCTGCAGCAGCCTGCTCATTTATAACTTTCGGATATTTGAAAGAAGATATGGCAGCAGAAAATTTGCAGTAAGCTTGTTGTTTATTCAGACTCTTAACTTGATTATGTTTTACAGAAGGTATTTCTGTTTAGTTTTCCTTGTAATAGTTTCTTTAGTATGATTACAATCACATTTTTATGTGACTCTTGGATGTGACGTTTTTGAATGCAGATTAAAGATAACATAAGGGAACAAGAGGCTTTTTCAAAGCCAGGTACTTAAATAATTGAACAGCTTTTTGACTGCGGCAAATATAATTAAAGCTGTCTTATTGTTTCTTGAATTTAAGTGGAGAAAGTCTCATCTAGTCTAGTTATCTAGTCTTATCACCTCTAGACTGTAAGCTCACTGTGGACCCGGAACCTGTTTCTTGTATTGTTATATTCCACTCTCCCACCTGCTTACTACAGTGCTCTGCACACAATAAGCACTTAATAAATATGATTGACTGACAGGCTGACTACTTGTTAGTTTTTTTTATGTTAGATGGCTAAGGTTGACATAATATAGATACGTGATCTCAACGCATTTAGAAACTATACTTACCCAAGGCATTTGCAATCTGCCAAAAGTCTACACAGTCTATTTTAATAGAAAAAAAAAGTTGGACATTTGAAAGCATACTGTAATTAGATCCAGATGAATTAACTAGTTCACGTTTGTGAAATTCTCTCATTTTCTTCTGTCTCTCCAGTCCTTTTTATTGGGTTCCTGGATTCTGTCAGCCTTGTTTGACTTGATCCTCGTAGAAGCACTGTACTATTCATTTGGGGTCCCGGCCAGCAGTCTGCCTTCTGGATTGTAAGTAGCTCTTCACGGCTCGGCTCGGTTTAGGGCCACGTGAGTAGGGATGGGTGAAAGGGTTCCTCTGCCCAAGCGTCAAACGATTTGAGCTTTTCAGAGGAAGTAAAATCACGGGATAAAGTGTCAAAATGAAGAATGTTTCTGAATATCTGCTCACTTGTTCAGTGTACTCTAAAAATAGAACCGACTGAAAACATCGATTTGCCCTCTCCTTTTTAAGGGGTGCCTGCAGTGAAGGCTGGGGAGCAGTGCTGAGTACTCTGTGGCCCCAGGTTTTTGATCTCTTTGAGGGGAATGGGTTCTGCAGGCTTGATGGAACCTGAGAAGGAGTGCTGCATTATGTAGGACCTCCCCCCCCCCCCCCCCCCCATTTCAGAGCTCTCTCCTGCTTCCTGCCAAGAGAAGCACCGTGGTTTAGTGCAGAGAGCACAGGCCTGGGAGTCGGGGACCTGGGTTCTAATCCCGGCTCCTCTTGTCTGCTGGGTAGCCTTGGGCATGTCATTTCATTTCTCTGGGCCTCAGTTTCCTTGTCTCTAAAATGGGTATTAAGATGGGGAGCCTCATGTGGGACAGGGACTGTGTCCAACCCAGTTACCTTGTTTCTACCCCAGCACTTAGTACAATGCGTAGCACATTAACAAATACCATGTGTTAAATAGCACTTAACAAATACCATTATTATTATTATTATTATCATGTTTGGAATAAGAAGCAGCAGGATGTATGTTCTCCTTTACTGAAAAAACATCAAAGTTCTCCAGATTGGCTGCTGTAGACCCAGATTGCATGGGAAAATGCCACTCAGAAGACCATTTTGTATCAGTGGTATGTACTGAGTGCTTACTGTGTGCAGAGCATTGTACTAAGCATTTGAGAGTACAGTACAATTGGTAGACATGTTTCCGGCCTACAATGTTTGTGTATTTTTATTTTTTCTAGATTGAAATTTTCGTTATGGGGTGAGTTTCTATTGGAGAATTTTCCCCATGAAGTGGTTTTCTATGGCGTTAAATCCTAAGAATTAGCTTTGAAATTAGAAAACAAAAATGAAAAAAATCCAGTTTTCCATACTTCCCATGTATTCTCTAGCACCTGGGGCAATGGAATGCAGGTCACTGCTTCCGAGTATGGATTTAATAATAATTATGGTACCTAAGTGCTCAGTATGTGCCAAACATTGTTCTAAGCGCTGGGATAGGTACAAGTTAATCAGGTTGGACACAGTTCCTGTCCCACTTGGGGCTCCCAGTCTTAGTTCCCATTTTACAGATGAGGTAAATGAGGTCCAGAGAAGTGAAATGACTTGCCCAAGGCTACGTAGCAGACAAATGGCAGAGTTGACCTCTGACTCCCAGGCTCATTGTCAGGGAATTATGAACACCAGTCAGAAACATCGTAGAGGGTATCAGAGATTCATCTTAGAACCAAGCCACTCCATCTTTCATATTATACAAGTATTGAAGATTCACCATGATTTCAGTTTTGAAAGCTGACTGCAAAATTCCTGTTCCAGTATATCAGTATATCTACCGACTCTGCATTGTACCAAGCAGTTAGTACAGTGCTCTACACACAGTAAGCCCTTGATAAATACCACCGATTGATTACATGCCATTCGGCCACAATTACGTCCTAGAAAGTAAATGGTACATAATAGCCTCAGGCACAACACAGTGTCCACATCCAGTTTGTTGGCAAGGTTTTAAGTGTGTTAAAGTGTGTGAATGCTACGTGAAAGATTCCGTACACAATAAAATCCATAATCATTTGATTGTAAGTCTTGGATTCAAATACTCTGTGTGTCTTGCCAACTGGTTTACTAAAACCGGCTAAGTGGCTTTCAAGTCCAAGTCATTGTCCACCCCTGGTGTGCCTGATTTGTTTGCAGGTAGGCCGAGATCATTGGTTACATCTCACGCTATGCTGACGTGTAGCCGACCTTGAGGTTAGAATGTCCACTGATTAAAAATGTGTGACCTTGTCCAGTACTTCAGGGGAAACTGAAACTGCAAAGGAAATGGAACACATAGTTTATTCAGTTGAGTCCATCAGATTCCAGTTCTGGAATTAGAATTATCCTTGAAGTCCCAAGTATCTTCTGTTTTCATGAAAAATAAGAAGGAAAAGATCCTTAATGGCTCAAAGGCAGTTGGTCAGTACAGAGGCATCACCGGCTAGGCTCTGTTATGAGCACTGTTGTATTCCGTTAAATTTTCCCATTTTAGATAATACAGTACAGTAATCCAACCATTGTTTACTCACATGCATATGATATAATGGGATCGCATCGCAAAGGGGCAAGTGGCAAGAGAGCGGAAAGAGAGAGAGATAGTAAATATAGGAATGTTTATGAAATAAGTGAATGCTTCAATTATTTTAAATTGTATTTCTTAGTTTTTTAAAAATTCTTTTATGGTATCTGTTGAGTGCTTACTATGTGCCAGGCACTGTACTAGGTGCTGGGATAGAGACAAGCTAATCAGATTGGACACAGTCCAGAGGTTTGTGAATTTTTGTTCCAAGGCTGAATTCAGAATTGCAGATTAAAATTAAACAACATAGCTGCAATATCTAAAATCTTTTGGGGTTTTTTTTTGTGTGTGGGAAAGCAGTTTTTTTAGGGGCAAATTTAATAACTTGATCCTTTTCCAGTAGTTCTAGAAATGTTACTGTATTGTATACTATATGGTGTAAGCAGCTTATACCATAAAAACAGATGTGGTTGTATTTTATTCTTGGAAAAAAATATCTACTTCTCTCTCGTCCAGAGGAACTTGTATTTCTTTAAAAGTATTTTCAGGGCATCCATAAGCCTAATTTGGTTGCTTTGTAGTGAGAGAAGTGTCTTTTTGTAGTATAGGGGATTTTCCTTTCTGACTTTTCAGTATTTGAAAATATTATCTTGGGCTTCCCTTTACAGAGAGGAGATCTCATTAATTTCTAGACAGGCACCCTGCTATGTTTCATCACTGAGGCAGAAGGAGTAAACCTATATGTATATATATATACACACACACACACACACACACACACACACAACCCCCCCCCCCATGTGTGTTGTTTATATATATATATATATATATGTCATGGTGTATTTATAGGGCAGAAATTGAGGGTTGGATATTGGATGGACATCGTTGAACCAAGGGAATCTGGGAGAGAGGGCCCATAAGAATGAGCCAAAGACCAGGAAACAAATGTGAAGCAAAGGACTCATTGCTCAGAATACAACTCTCCAGCTCACCCAGGCCAGAGCTTGAAAAATCATTCCAGCCTCCCAGACCGGCATTCCCAAGCTTTAGTATGGGAAGGGAAAGTGGATTCAAGGTGGACCCTTAGAAATTAAGATTGCATAGAAAAAAATTAATCAATGGAAACGTCAGGTGGTAGAAATGGCATCTCCTATCTTTGGTTCTTCTCCACACGTGCCAGAACACTGGAAAGGAATGAATAGAACATAGTAATTGAAATCACTAGGAAGACGTGGCTTTATTGTAAGATGAACATAAGTCTTATTTTGAAAGTGTTTTTTCCTCATTGAGGTAATCTTACAACGCGGTGGATTTTATACACTTCTCGGTGGTACATATTTCAGGCTTCAGTTTTTAAATTCGATAAAAAAAAGTTTGTGGGCTCTTAAATCATTTCACTATTGATGTTGCTCAGGGACCGTAAACTGGCTGAACGAAAACTCTTCCTGCGCACGCTTCGGAGATAATTACGGTAGAGCATGACACTGATTACTCTAGCTTGAAATTGTTTAGAAACAATGTAATACAGGATAACATCTAAGCACGTGCTGAGGTTCATGAGAAACGTGGTAAAGGCTCCCCATGGATCGAATCTGTTCTCTCCGCCATGCAGCATTAGGAAAGCAAAACAGATATGGAAGGGCACAAAGCAGACAAGAACTTGCACGATCAAAGTAATGATGATCCGTATGGATTTTTCCTTGGCCTTTGGTTTCAGCTTAGAATTCCTGCCATGGATGAGGCTGTGGATGATGGTGGAGTAGCATCCGATCATGATAAACAGAGGAAGCAGGAAAAAAAAAATGAGCCGAGTGAAGTTGAGCGTGTTAATCCTCTTTAAGTGGATGATATCAAGCATTTTCAGACAGGTGCACGGATTTTTGTCCGGATCGTCGTATAAAAAGAGTAATGGAGTTGTGCTTGCCAAGGTCATTATCCAGATTCCGACACAGGCGAGCACAGCTTTGCTTATGTTCTTTAGCTCTTTCGCGTGCTTGGGCTGCACGATGGCCATGTACCTATCTGCACTGATGAAAGCAAGAAGCCAGAGGGCAATGCTTGGATAGAAAATGGTGAGGGCTCCAATAATCCGACAGAAAACATCTCCAAAAGGCCAGTTTCCCTTCCCATAGTAGACCATGCGAAAGGGTAAGCACAGGATAAAAACCAAGTCAAGCATTGCCACGTTCATCATATACACGGTTACGGTCGTCCTCTTCTTCGTCGTGCAGCTGAAGACCCATAAGGCGGTGATGTTAACGAACAATCCGATTGTGAAGATGCAGCTGTAAAAAATCAGTGCTGCAATTTTGTATTCCTCTGGATGTAAGTTGTCAGGAAACATAGACTGACTTTGATTGCACTGGCTGGCCATCTTCTTCTTCAAAAAACATAGCTAGAAACTGAAAAACATTAAGGATAGTATGAGAAATGAGATTCATCTGAAATATCTCTAAAGAATCTCTTATTTGGAATATAATATTAATAATGGTATTTGTTAAGTGCTTACTATGTGCCAAGCACTGTTCTAAGCTGCTGGGGTAGATACAAAGTAGTCAGGTTGTCCTACATGGGGCTCACAGTCTTAATCCTCATTTTACAGATGAGGGAACTGAGGCACAGAGAAGTGAAGTGACTTGCCCAAGGTCACACAGCAGGCAAGTGGTGGAGCTGGGATTAGAACCCAGGTCCTTTGACTCACAGGCCCATGCTTTTTTTTTGATAGTATTAAGCACTTTACTATGAGCCAGGCATCATACTAAGCACTGAGGTAGATATAAGGTAATCAGGTTAGATACAGTCCATGTCGCACATGGGGCTCACAGTCTTTATCCCCATTTTACAGTTGAGGTTACTGAGGTCCAGAGAAGTTAGGTGATTTGCGCAACCTCATATAACAGACAAGTAGCAGAGATGGGTTTAGAACCCAAGCCCTCTGACTTCTTGGCCCATGCTGTGTTCACTAAGTCACAGTACTTCTCCAAAAATTTGCCTCCTTTTTGGGAAAACAAAACCCAATTTCGCTCATGACAGGTGGGGATACTAACCGCTCCGCTAAAGAGGAACAGGTGTCAGTCTCCTTTGCGTGATCTTGCCCTGCCTCTCACTTCCTAAACGGTAACTGTCCCAAACGCTCAGTTCTAGGTCTCCTTCTCTTCTCAGTGTACACTAATTACCTTGGGAGTTAGTTATGTTCCCAAGACTTCAATTACCACCTCTGCTCAGTTATCTCCCAGATCTACCCATGTCTGACTTCTCTCCTCCCCTGAAGACTTGCATTTTTTCTTGCCTTTTTATATGTAGCATGGCCTAGTGGGAAAAGCACAGACCGGGAGTGAGAGGACCTGGGTTTTAATCCTGGCTTTGCCTCTTGTCTGCTGTGGGACACTGGGCAAGTCACTTAACTTCTCTGGGCTTCACTTGCCTCATCTGTAAAATGGAGATTAAGACTGCGTGCCCCATGTGGGACATGGACTTTGCCCAACCTGATTATCTTGTATCTACCCCAGCGCTTAGTACAGTGTCTGGCACATACTAAGTGCTTAAACAAATACATAAAAAAAGGGATGTCCTGCCGATACTGAAAGCTCAAAGTATCCAAAGCTGAACTTATCTTTCCTTCTAAATCCTCTCCTCTATTTAACTTTCTTCTCACAGTTGATGACACCACTATCCTCCCTGGCTCTCTGGGCTGTTTCCATGGCATTATATTTGGCTCCTCCCACTCTTTGTCCCCAAATCCTGTCAGTCCCTCCACAACATTTCTAGAATATGCCCTTTCCTCTTCACTTCTGCTACCACTCTGCTGGTCCAGACATTTGTCATATCCTATTTATCATACCATATATGTGTCACATTGGCTTTCTTGTTGACCTTCCTGTCTTCAGTCTTTTCCTTCTCTAGTCCATACCTTACTTCTCTCCCCATCTTCAAAGACCTTTGGAGATCATATATCCTCCCAGAGGTCTTCTCTGATTAATCTCCCATTTCCCCATCCTGTTTATCCTCCTCTTCCCCTTGTGCCTCTCAGCACTTGTGTGCCACCCAAGCAACCCCTGAGGTATTTATATTCTTATCTCTGTACTCTTAGTACTTCCTCCTGTCTGTGATTTATTTTAGTGCCTGTCTCCCCCCACTAGATTGTAATCTCCTTGAGATAGGGATCATGTCTGCTAATTCATTCAATTATATTTATTGAGCGCTTACTGTGTGCAGAGCTCTGTACAAAGCGCTTGGAAAGTACAGTTTGGCAATAAATAGAGACAATCCTTACCCAACAGTGGGCTAACAGTCTTGAGTTGTACTGTGCTCTTTCAAGCTTATTTATACAGTGTTTTGCACACAGTAAGCTCTCAAATATTATTGATTTATCATTTTGAATGAAAGCTTTTCCCACTCAGTTGAAAAATATATTTTGAGCACTTAATATATGCTAAATATATAACTTTCAGTAAATCGTCATTATGTTTCATCAACTTCCATGTTCCTAAAGGATTACTGCTAGCATGTGACGAACCGGTTAAGATGGTTACAACCTGGATGATGGCTTTTCAGTAGAAATTTGTCCACCCTCCAATGTTGTGAAATTAAGCAGCAAGGATGATTGATTACTCTGGGTTATTTTAATTCTGTGTAAATGAAAATAGACTTGCAAATAAAGGAAACACAAAAATTAGTACAGTGCTCTGGGCAGAGTATTCAATAAATACCACTGATTGATTGTTTTTTAAAGTTAGATTTGTCCTTCATAGATATGGGAGATTAAAAATGAATTTTCCATAGACTGTTCTTTTCAAAATCACCCCTTGACTCCCACAGTGTTGAGAGGTCTGTTATAAATCAGTTTCCCCTCCAAAACCTAGCAGACAGGAACCTTTTACTTGGCGAAAGGATACAAGGCTTCTCTGCTCACTGAGGAAGGGAAATGGAGGGTGCTAAAGAAGAGTTCCCTTACAGTTTTGAAATGAAGGTCTTGATGACCTCATAAGAATCTCTGCTAAGACTTGCACCAGGCCTACGGTTAGGGGAGTTACAGGCCACCACAGTTTTGAGGAAGATGGCAGCTAGAGGAGTTATAGGCCACCACAGTTATGAGGAAGGTAGCCCCTCATCCCATTTTACACTAATCAGGTTTCCAGCAGGTTCGTCCCCTGACCACTATGGATAACTTACCAGGAATCTTTACAATTGAAATTTTAAAAACACAGTCACTCGCTCACTCGGCTCCTGTCACCGACTCCCCTGGGACAGAGGCAGCTTCCCTGTTTGTAGTAACCTGAAAGGGGAATGCAGGGGCTCTGAAGCGAGGGGAAGGAGAGTGGGAGTGAAAGGACCCTGAAAACACATTAGGTAATGTCGACTTCCAAGAGTGGTTTCATCTGACTTTATTTCTTTGTGCTGAATGATCTGCGTAATGCCTGTTACTACTGGGCCAGCAAAGTCGTGTCTGGTTTTTGACAAATATAGTCAGTGCCCACCCTAGCTAGGGGGTTTCTGATGGGAAAGATCTAGCTCAAATTTTTGTTTCCTCCTCACTGGACTTTGGTCTCATCTATCTGTAATGATGATGATGGTATTGGTTAGGCGCTTACTATGTGTCAAGCACTCTTCCAAGCACTGGGGTAGATGCAAGCTAATCAGGAGGGACAAAGTCCCTGCCCCACATGGGACTCACAGTCTTAATCCCCATTTTCCAGTTGAGGTAACCGAGGCCCAGAGAAGTGAAGGGACTTGTCCACAGTCCCATAACAGACAAATGGAAGATCCAGAGTCAGAAGGACCTGGGTTCTAATCCCTGAACCCTTGTCCACTTCCTGCCTCTGGCCTGGAATACCCTCCCGCCTCAAATCCGACAAAAAATTACTCTCCCCGCCTTCAAACCTTATTGAAGCCATATCTCCTCCATGAGGCCTTCCCTGACTAAGCCCTCCTTTTCTCTTTTCCCACTCCCTTTTGCATCACCCTGACTTGCTCTTTTTATTCATCACCCCTCCCAGCCCCTCAGCACTTATGTACATATCTATAATTTATATTAATGTCTGTCTCCCCCTCTAGACTGTAAGCCAGTTATGGACAGGAACTGTGTCTGTTTATCGTTACAGTGTACTCTCCCAAGCGCTTAGTATAGTACTCTGCACACAATATGTGCTCAGTAAACACGATTGAATGGGAATGAATGAATACAATACAGCAGAATTGGTTGACATGATCCCTGCAAGCAAGATACAGGGAAAGCAGCAGAGTATTAAGATAGCATTTAAGTGCCGGGGGTTGGGAGAGTATCAAAGTGCTCAAAGGGAACAGACCCAAATGCTCAGGCGGTACAGAAAGGGGGGGACTTAGGAAGGAAAATGAGAGGTTGTCAGATTAATCAGTCAATCATTGGTGTTAATTCAGCACTTGCTATGTGCAGAACACTGTACTAAGTGCTTTGGAGAGTATAATACAACAGAATTAGCAGACACTTCCCTGCCCTTAATGAACTTAATGTTAACAAGGGCTGCTCCAAAGCTTATGAGGTTAGTGATTTTGAGCAATGAACCCTTGTTTCACTTCATCTCTTCACAGTTGTTCCTAATGTTCCTAAAGTTATTGGCTATTATTTTCCCTGGACAATGACCAGCTCTGGTTTAACCTTTCCTACTCCCTGCCCTCTGCCTCCCCTCTCCAAATGAAAACTAGATAGGTTTTGTAACTTAATGATATAAATGTGACCCTTTGCTCTACCTAAAAACAAGAGAATGGCAAATAGATCATGTTATAAGAATTACTCATCAGTGAGAGACCAGGCCGAAACCTTGGCTTTGCCCCGTGAGAAGTGGATTTTTGGTTATGTAATTGTTTCTTTGGCTGGGATTCTTCAATCCCAGTGGAGTTCACCTGCAAAACAAGCACAGTCTTATGGACAGAGCACAGGCCTGGGAGTCAGAAGGACCTGGGTTCTAATCCCGGTTCCTTTGTCTATTGTGTGACCGTGGGCAAATCTATTCACTTCTCTGTGCCTCAGTTACTTCATCTGGAAAATGGGGTTTAAGACTGTGAACCCCATGTGGAACAGGGACTTTTGTCCTTCCTGATAAGCTTGTATCTACTCCAGTGCTTAGAACAGTGCTTGACACATAGTAAGCACCTAACAAATACCATAAGCATTCTCATCATCGTCATTATTATTATTGTTAGTATTAAAGGCAGACACAGAGCACCTATTCCCCAGTTCCAGTTCTCCAATTAGAGCTTGGGTCTAGAAGTCAGAAGGACCTGGGTTGTAATCCCAGCTCCGCCAGTTCTCTGCTGTATGACCATGGGCAAGTCACTTCTCTTTGCTTCAGTTACTTCATCTGTAAAATGTGGATTAAAATTATGAGCCCCATGTGGAACACAGACTCTTCCATGATGAGCTTATATCTATTCTGGTGCTTAGTGTAGCACCTGGCACCTAGTAAGCACTTAAATACCATTTTAAAAAACTGAACAATTTTAAGATATTTATGATACTTAAAATGATTTGTATTCTGAGGAAAAACTGTACATTTGGTATTTTGGAATCACTGTGAGATTGGACCTGTACTACAAGTAAGCCCAGAGAAATCACCACTGATGAGAAGCAACCAATATAAAAGTCCCTCTATCAAAACTAGCAGAATCCTGGCCATATGTGGGCAGCGTTTACAGTTTTGATTGAGGGATATGTGAAATCTAAAGGATTGGTCATTAAGAACCAGAAAATGCTGTCTATCAATCAAAACAGCCCATAGCCCCAAATGTTTATCATCCATGCTGCAACATCAAGAGCATGTGACTTAAAAATGGAACAAGAGAGGGCATCCTTCTGAAATCATGCGGTAAAGAAAATGTCTTCCTAAACTGCAGTTCTTCTCCAAGAGAAGAAAGATATGCAGATGTTTAGCTGTGCCATCATCCTGTGCTAGCATTCTAAGATCAGTGGTAAAGTACTGGTAGATAAAATTAGATTGTCCAAACTTATCACTATCGTACAGTATAATAATAATAATTATAGAATTTAAGTGCTTACTGTGTGTCAAGAACTGTGGTTATAAATTAATTAGGTGGGACATAATCCCTGTCCCACATAGGGCCCACAGTCTAAATAGGAGAATGAAGAGGTAGTGAATTCCCATTTTACAGAAGAGGAAACCGGAGGCACAGAGAAGTAAAGTGGCTTTGTTCGGGGTCACCCAGGAGGCAAATGATTGAGCCGGGATTAGAACCCAGGTCCTCTGTTTGCCAGGCCTGTGTTCTTTCCAGTGGACCACATACTTCAAACCCAGTCCTCGAGCTAGAGATGGGGAGGTGTTTTGATCTCTGTTGTACAGCTGGAGGCACAGAGGGGGGAATCACTTTTCCAAGGTGACACAGTCGAGGAGAGAACAGGAAATACAAACCAAGTCTCCTACCTTAAATTGCAGTGCTCTGCCATCTAGCAGAAGACATCTCTGTGACATATTGTTTTTCAATCAAGAAAAGAATAGTGCATACAGATGTGGAGCTACCATCTTGTAGTTGAGTGAACAGGAGAAAGGACAGAATGAAAAAAGGGATACAGCTTGAAGAAGTGAACAAGGAGGATGGCTTGGGAGAGACAGGCAGACTTTGAAGATCTAATGGCTCAGAAAGATCCAACTGTAGGTCTTTTTAGCCCTGTTTCAAAGCCCTCACACCTTGGTCGAGATCTGATGAGAGCGAGAGAGTGGGCGTCCAGACCAAAGGCTTTAAAGGCAAAAGATAGCTTCACTCCCACACTTTACCCTCACAGATGGAAATCCAAGGGAGCAAGAGCTCCCACTCCACCCCCGTTTCCAGCCCCCCGCCCCCTCTAAAACTTCACTGTGGGCAGACCTACCACCTGACCTTAATTTACCATTGCCCAACTCATTCACACAGTGTAGAAAAATCTGCAATAGCTTTCAGAATTTGTGGGATGAGCAAGAAAACCAGGATTGCTTTGGGGCAGGAAGAGATCAGGGATATTGATTGTGGCGTGGAGCTCAGTGTTTTTTTCTTTTCTTTTGGTAGATGTAATTCTAGGTATGGCTATTTCAGTGAAACAGTTACCATTTAGGTAGTAAATATTTTCTGAGTTTAATAAAATCATGAACCTCTGAGGTCAGCATGAATAAGGTTAGAAGGTTAATAAAAGTGAAAATTCCACCAACTTCTGCAAAGTGGGGTCACTAACGTTGAGCAGTTTCTGAGAACTTAGACCATTGTGTAGAATTATGGCTGGCAAAATAGCACAATGCTTGAGCATAAAGAAGCTTAGTGGGAAACTTGGAAAGAAATAATCTACCTCAGGTTCTACCTGACCTTTGGCACTGGTCTGATTGTCTTGAGGATTAGCTTCAATTCTGTCCTATGGGCTAATAAGTAAATCACTTTAAAAAAAATATTCTGGCTTCTCCAGCCACTAGATATATTTCACACCGTTTGTTAACATATGCAGAGTACAGGGCATAGCTAAATCTATAGGCTTTTCAAAAAGTATTGACACTTTAAATAAATTCCTAATGGGTAACAAAAATGTTTAATATTGAAATGGACTTTATTTCACATCAACTCAAATTGTGATTTGTAAGGTTCCTGTTTCCTGTATTTTGTGAGTTGCAGATAATAATAGGAATAATAATGATAATACTGACATTTAAGTGCTTCCTCTGTGCCAACCACTGTACTAAGCGCTGGGTAGAGACAAGATAATCAGGTCCAATACAGTCGCTGTCGTACATGGGCCTGACAGTCTGGGTATAGAGAGCAGGTGTTTAATCACCATTTTACAGCTTTTACAAGTGAGACACAGAGAAGTTGTCTGATTTGTTCATGGTCATACAGCAGGCAAGTGGCAGAGCTGCGATTTGAAGACTATATCTCTCGACTATCAGGCCGCTACTTCTCCATTAGGCCACACTGCTTCAGTTCAGTTCAGTAAGGACTGTGAAGTAAAGCAACTAAGGTCCATCAATTAAATAATTCAGAATACTTCCTTACTTTTGGTGTTATGAACATTTTTCTTTTAGCTGATTATATGTAGCTAGGAATAAAAGTTTTCCCTACCCATCTCAATTTTACAACCCAATTTTTCGTACTTTTTCATCTTCATTTGGAGTTGTCGTCAACATCTCTTCAAGAGGTGGAAGCTTAAGTTAGTGATTAAAGTTTACATATAAAACTAACTTATGTAGATGCATTTTAGATCCTTAAAATAGATACACCAAAGACGGTAGAATGGCACGGCAATCTCCAGCAATTTTCAAGTTACTCATTTTGTTGATTCTTATTAAAAACTGTAGTGAGTTGGTCAAATATACCTTACCTTCTCTCCTTTCAGAAATTAATCCAGGGACGTACATTTTGGCAGTATATCCAGCTCTGTTCCATTCTCCGACTCTTTGTTTTAGCCGGTGCTAAAACAGCTCTTCACTCCTTCAGTGTTAAAGTGAGGAAATGATTACCATGTCTACTTCTGGTTTCTCTCCCTAGTTAAAAAAAAAAAAGGTTTCTCATGCACGAGGTGCAGCGTTGTACGTCTTATTTGGCTTAGTTGTCACTTGCATTTCCACCCTCTCTCCGGAAATGTTCTTTGAAATAAGGTTCCTTGTATTCACGACTATATTCTGGATGTGGTTTTCATCGCTTCTATTGTAAATTTCGTACGTAACCCAGACCCACCTAGTTAATTGGTGGTTAGTAGCCAAATTAAAGTACTAAGCATGAAAAGTGAAATAAAATTTGAGTGAATGTATTCTCTGAAAAGTAAAAGATAAACCTCTTTAAATATACAACTTAATGCCTCAAGAAAAGGGACTATACTATAGCTGATAATTTGATTAGTGAAATATAGTTTTTCTAGAAAATCAAAGTGTACCTGCATCACTTCCTAAAATCTCAGGGGAAAAACAGCAAGCTGGTCAAAGTATAATGCCAATACCAAAAAAGAAAGTTATCTGGAGTTTATTCTGTGAGATTTACAGTTGGAATCAAAATAGGGAAATATTTTGTTAGAGATCCAAAATTAACTCTTACTTTGCTTTCCTTTATAAATAAAAACAGAAAACCAAATGCAAATATTTTTAGGAAACACACATGAAATTTGTATGCCCTCTTCTTATTTTATTCCTTGATTGGCTTTGTTGCATAAGCATTGAAAACCACCCTTGAACAACTTCCTTCTTTCTCCACTTTGCATCTGCTGAATTTCCCCTCCCCTCTATTCTTACTTTTTCTTTCGGACCTACATCCTGGAGGACTAAGGGCAGAGAGATGGTCCCTGTCCTGTGGATGTTTTTTCATTTTAAGGAAAAAACCAACTGTCTTCCCTGAAAGATCTAAACAAGTGCTGGAAACAGTTTGAGGAGGAATTCTTTACAATACATACTCTATACTCCTTGTACAATACATGCTCCATACATGATATACAGAAAGGGGAGAGGAGATTGGTGGGAAGGGAAGTCTGGACTCAAAATGAAAGTCTTCACTCACTTTTGTGCCCAAGATGTTTTTGTTTTCTTTAAAATGGGAACCACTGGTTTTCATTTGCTTTTCCTTTTATTTACACTTAAAATTTTTTTAATGGTATTTGTTAAGTGCTCACTATATGCCAGGCATATTTATGTTTATGTGCCAAGTACCATACTAAGCACTCTACTGGCAATTCAGTTAACATTCATATTTTCTTAATCGCACACCTCTTTCTTGTTTTAGTGGTGGACATTTTATTAGCGACAGGTCTAATTTCTAGTCTCTCTCTCTCTTTTTAACTCAATCAGTGGTATTATTGAGCATTTACTTTATGCAGAGCTTGGGAGAGCACAGTATAGCGGAGTTGGTAGACTTGTTCCCTGCGCACAACGAACTTACAGTCTCTTTCACAACAAATCAGCAGCAGTTGAGACTTCTTAGCAGGAGCTAAGGTGGAAGCATTGTAGGTCAGCTGGTTTCACAGCAGCACTTTTAAATAGGAAGCTTTATATAAGTAGGCGATACCAAATGTCTTTGACCTTTAAAAGCAGATTAAAATACCTGTCTTCGGACAACTGCCACCCGTGGGGGGTGGAAGTGATAGTCCACCCATCGTGGCCTTAGAATAATGGCAGTGATGACATTGGCTTTTCACCCTGACAGCATTTTGGACAGGAGTGGTCTCTGGAGTTAGCTAGGCCTTTCCAATGGAGCCAAAAGAACCAGCGGTGGAGTTGAGAAGGCTTGACTGCGAGCTCGATGTGGGCAGGGAATGTGTCTGTTTATATTAGTAGATTGTACCCTCCCAAGCACTTAGTACAGTGCTCTGCACAGAGTAAGTGGTCAGTAAATGCCATCAACTGTCTGCCCACTTTGCCCTGTTGGCAAATGTGGTCGACCTGTGAGATTCCCATCATCCTCACTGTTTCAGGGCTAGCCAAAGCAACTGGTTCCTCGCCTCATGCATTTTGGGGTGATCAATCAATCAGTGGTGTTTATTGAGTGCTTACTATGTGCAGAGTGGGATCTGTCCCCTTCTCCAGTGGGAAACAGTCTCCTCCAACCCATCCCTCCGATGCGCCACCCACTGCCCCCCCCCCCCCCATCTCCGCCCTCTCCATGCAGTTCCATTAATAAGTTAGTCAGTGGTATTTATTGAGTGCTTACTTTGTGTAGAGCACTGTCCTAAGCATTTGGGAGAGTACAGTATAACAGAGTTGGTAAACACGGTCCCTGCCCACAAAGAGCTTACAGTCTAAAGGGGGAGACAGAGATTACTATAAATAAATTATGGATGTGTAAATAATTTCTGAGGGGCTGAGGGAGGGATGAGTAAAGGGTACAAACCCAAATGCAGGGGTGACACGGAAGGGAGTGGGAGAAGAGGACCAACAAAATATTTCTCTGCCTGGATTCCAATTTTAAATCCCATATACTTATTCCAGATAATTTTCTTTGTGTATTTGCATTTTACTTCAGTCTGCGGTTTTTCCCCCTGAGATTTTAGAAGGTGATGGAGGTGCATTTTGATTCTCTAGAGAAATGACACTTCCCTAATCAAATTCTGTTGGAGATGTGCTTTTAATAAGGCTCTGAAGGTGTTAAGTGTGATGGTCTGTCGGATGTGAGGAGGGAGGGCATTCCAGGCCAGAGGCAGAAAGTGGGCGTGAAGTTGGCAAGATAGATGAGATGGAGGTACAGCGAGTAGGTTGGCATTAGAGGAGCGAAGTGTGTGGTATGGTCTGGATTGTAGTAGGAGAGTAGTGAGGTGAATTAGCTAGGGGTAAGGTGATCGAATGCTTTAATGCCAATAGGGACGAGTTTATGTTTGATGTGTGGAGGTGGATGGACAACCACGGGAGGTTCATGAGGAGTGGGGGAACATGGACTGGTTTTGTAGGAAAGTGATATGGGCAGCAGAGTGAATTTTGGCCTGGAGTGGGGATTTGTACATTCCAAGTGCTTAGTACAGTGCTCTGCACATAGTAAGCGCTCAATAAATACTATTGAATGAAAGACAGGAGGCAGGGAGGTTAGCAAGGAGACTGATAGAGTAGTCAAGGCAGGATAGGATGAATGCTTGGATTAACAAGGTAGCAGTTTGGATGGAGAGGAAAGGGAAGATTTTGGCGGTGTTGTGAAGTGGAACTGACAGAATTTGGTGACAGATTGAATATGTGGGTTGAATGAGAGAGATGAGTTGAGGTTAACACTCAGGTTACAGGCTTGTGAGACAGGGAGATGGTGCTGTCTACAGTGATGGGAAAATCAGGGGGAGGACAGGGTTTGAGTGGGAAGGTGAGTTCTGTTTTGGATATGTTTCACCGTTCACCGGGCAGAGGGCCTAAGTGCCGCCTTGGTTGGTGGGCTGGGACAGGGGAGGGAGCCTTAACAGCCCTCACAGTGTATGCACTGACCGCAGCCCCCACAGTGTATGCGCTGACCGCAGCCCCCGTGGGTGGCAGGAAAGACGGGCGGTTCTTTCCCATGCGCCCGTCTCGGGGGTAATAATAATAATCTAAATAATTGTGGCATTTGTTAAGTGCTTATGCCGTGCCAGGCACTGTTCTAAGCGCTGGGGTGGATACAAGCAAATCGGGTAGGACAGTCCCCGTCCCACATTGGGCTCACAGTCTTAATCCCCATTTTGCAGCTGAGGGAAATGAGGCACAGAGAAGTGAAATGATTTGCCCATGGTCATAGGGCAGACAGGTGGCGGAGCCAGGGTGACAAACCTAAGCCCTTCTGACTCCCAGGCCTGTGCTCTATCCACTAGGCCATGCTGCTTCTCTAGTCACAAATGAGGTCTGCTCTCCAAATGACTAAGGAAGAGGCAGTGGTGGGGCAGCTGCAGTACCAGTGGGTGATGGGAAGGCACACGCCCACCCCACCACAGGCAGTTATGTTTGAATTTGTTGAGGATTTATGCCTACTAGGTACAGAGGGTGAAAGAAGCCCTTGGGAGACTGGAAGCGGTGGTGGTCTCCCTGTCTGGAGCAAAATGAGCGTTGAACCTGCACTAAGGAATTGATTTCAGTACCAATAAGAGATATTTCTTTATATCTCTTACAGCGCTTACCTTCCTCTCAGTTTTTCCCTCTTATCATTTCCCTCTTTCCCTCACCCCTTTCACCTTTTCCTTCTCCCCTTCCTTTTTCTTCTCCTCCCCTTTTTCCTATCCCCTACCCTCATTTTTCTCACCAAATTTTGCCTCTGAAAGCCTTATAATAATCATAATACTTGTGGTATTTGTTAAATGCTTTCTATGCGCCAAGCACTTTCTAAGCACTGGGATAGATACAAGGTAATCAGGTTGGACACAGTCCATGTCCCTCATGGGGTTTACAGTCTTGATCCCCATTTTACAGTTGAGGTAACTGAAGCATGGAGAACTGGCCCAAAGTCTCACAGCAGACATTAGGGAAGCAGCATGGCTCAGTGGAAAGAGCCCGGGCTTGGGAGTCAGAGGGCATGGGTTCTAATCCCGGCTCCGCCGCTTGTCAGCTGTGTGTGCTTCTCTGTGCCTCAGTTCCCTCATTTGTAAAATGGGGATTAAGACTGTGAGCTCCACGTGGGACAACCTGATCACCTTGTATCCCCCCCCCCAGCGCTTAGAACAGTGCTGTGCACATAGTAAGCGCTTAACAAATGTCATTATTATTATTATTATTATTATTATTACATGGCAGAGCCAGGATTAGAACCCATGACCTCTTACTCCCAGGCCCATACTCTTTCCACTAGGCCGTGCTGCTTCACTTTTCCACTCAGTGCCCCACCCCAAGTTCATCTTTACCTTCATGGTGTACCATAACCAAAAGATTCAGTGTCAGTCAATCGCATTTATTGAGTGGATGCATATGTACTGGGTGCAGAGCTCTGTACTAAGCGCTTGGGACAGTACGATATAGCAGGAGAATAGCCATATTCCCTGACCACAATGACCTTACAATTTAGAGGAGAAAGACAGTAATATAAATAAAATTACGGATATGTACATAAGGGTTGTGAGGCTGGACGGAGGGAAATGAATAAAGGGAGCAAGTCAGTGTTATTTCCAACTCCTGAGTCATTTCTTCCCTGAAGGGTATGAGGAATACCTTCATCATCAAAGGTATTTATTGAGCTCTTACTAAGCCCTTGGGAGATTACAATATGAGATGTGTATGTATTTTCTTTTGCTCTGTGGTGTGCACAGAGGGTTATTTATGTACATGTCGCAGGTTAGAAAGTGCGTTACCACCCTGAACACTTGGAAACTGTGACTGAGCTGAGAATCTTCACATTCTCTCAGCAGGCCACTGGTGTCCTCAGAGAACTTGGACCCATTTTGAAAGTCAAAGCCACATTCCGACACTTGCCTTTTCTAGGACTACCAACAAGTTTTCTTCCTTTTCCATGTTACCGAAGGATTTCCACGTGTCTGGTGGTAGTTGGCATTACTGAAAGCTTATTATGGGTGGGAAACGTGTCTGGTAATTCTGTTCTGTTGTACTCTCCCAAGCTCTTAATAGAGTTCTGGCATGTGGAAATTGTTCGTTAATATGGAAAAGAAAGAAACTCTGTTATGTGGTCTGAAGGAGAACTGGACAAAATAGTTTGGGAGAGGTGGAAGCGGTATTTTGGGGACAATCCTTTTTGCTGGTAAATGTACGTCAGAAAATAGCACACACAGCTTCTCCCCACCCTCTTTTCTCTTTTTGCTCCTTTGCCCGCCTTTCGCTCATCCCAGATGAAGTATGTTTTCAGATCTATCTAAAGTACATCTAAGACTCTAGACTCTACCATAATAGCCTAGTTTATTTAGTACTATTGGATTGAGTGAAGGTCCTGGAAAAAATGGGGTTTCAGGGCTCTGAAGATGGTGAACTGGGGTACAGCAGATTTGAAGAGGGAAGGAGTTGCGGGCAGGTGTATAGCCATAGACAAGATCAGTCAGTCAATCAATCAATAATATTTATTGAGCAATTTCTCCGTGCAAAGCACTGTATTAGGTGGTTGGGAATTAGTAGACAGGACCCCTGCCCTTAAAGAGCAGATGTCAGAGGCTGGAGAGGTGAGTGAGTAGTTTAACCTTCATTAAAGCCCTCTTTTGCCGTACTCCCTCTTCCTTCTCCGTCACCCATGTACTTAAATCTGTACTTCATAAGCACTTGATAATCACCAACCCAAAGCACTTATTTACACATCTGTAACATTTATTGACTTATATTGATGTCTGTCCCCCTCCTCTGGAGTGTAATCTCCTTGTGGGCAGAGAATGTTTTGTTGTATTCTCCTAAGTGGTTAGGTCATTCATTCAATAGTATTTATTGAGCGCTTACTATGTGTAGAGCACTGTACTAAGCGCTTGGAATGTACAATTTGGCAACAGAGACAATTCCTGCCCAATGACGGACTCACAGTCTAATCGGGGGAGACAAATGGCAGAGCAAAACAGAACGAAACAAGAGCAAGACAACATTATCACGATAAAACAGTGACTTAGTACAGTGTTCTGCACAAACCAAGTGCTCAATAAACATTCATTCATTGACTTAGCTTGAGAGGAATGAAGGCTATGAGCTGGGATGAGGGGAAAGAAGTGAATGAGTGGCATAAAACTTAATTGTGGGGAGGAGGCTATCCTGTTGGCCACTCTGCCTAAAGCATTGTCTTAAAACACCAAGGAAAGTATGAACATTAAGCAACAGTAATAGCGAACTGTGCTTGCCAAATCCAGCAGGTCTATTCTGTTCTAATTTTTCTCGACCTCTCGGCTGCCTTTGAAACCTGGAAACTCTGTATAATCTTCATCTCCCTGATTCAATTCTCTCCTGGTCCTCGTCTTTCCTTTCTGGCTCACCCTTCTTGGGTTCTTTCACCAGGTTTTCCTTAACCTCCAATCCTCTACCTGTGGGTGTTCCTCTAGGTCTTATTCTGGTTCCACGTCTCTCAGTTTGCACTCACTCCATTGGGAAGCTAATAATAAGAGTAATGTGACAAATTGGGGAGCCAGAAAGAGAGGAGCAGTGTGGGCCAGTGGCTAGAGCACAGAAGGATCTGTGTTCTAATCTCAGTTCTGCCACTTGTCTGCTGTGAGACCTTGGGCAAGTCGCTTCACTTCTTTGGGCCTCAGTTACCTCGTCTTTAAAATGGGGTTAAGGTTGTGAGTCCCTTGAGGGGCAGGGACTGTGTCCAACCAGATTAGCTTGTATCTGCCCCAGGGTTTAGTCAGTGCCTGGCAAAGAGTAAGTGTGTGAAAAATACCATTAAAAAAAGCCGAACAAAATGAAATCCTTAAGTAGTTGGTGTGCAAAGAATCAATCCTATAGTTTAAGTGCACATTAACATATCCTAATCTATTATGAGTCTGTTTGAAGTGCTTCACCCTCCCACCCCACACACATGTAATGCTAACAAATTTAGTAGATCAAATTTATCTCCTTTCTCCCCTAGACTCCCCATCAGAGCTACTTGGTTTTGTGGGGACCCCAGCTGGCTCTCCCCATTATTCCAGTCCTTTTGAAACCACAAATCCTCTAGGAAACCTTCCCCCATTACTTTCTAATCTTCCCAATTTACATCAGGGTGGCTCAGTGGAAAGGGCACGGGCTTGGGAGTCAGAGGTCATGGGTTCAAATCCCCGCTCAGCCACTTGTCAGCTGTGTGACTTTGGGCAAGTCACTTAATTTCTCTGTGCCTCAGTTACCCCATCTGTAAAATGGGGATTAAGACTGTGAGCCCCACGTGGGACAACCTGAAGACCTTGTATCCGTCCCAGCACTTAGAACAGTGCTTTGCACCTAGTAAGCGCTTCACAAATGCCGTCATTAGTATTATTATTATCCCCCTCCAACTGTCTCTTCAGCACTTCAGTTCCACACAAGCACTTGGCTCTTGAAACTCCTTTTGAAACCCCAACTCCTCCAGGAAGCCTTCCCTGATTCTCCATTGTAGATTTCTCCTACCACCCGAATTTCCCCTTCAGCACTTCTGTTCCACGTAAGCACTTGGCTTTGCATACCCTGAGCTACTTGGAAGTGTAGGATAAGATTAGCTGCCCTTATGGACTGTGCTTCACCACACTGACTCCACGGGACATTTTTGTGGGGATAGAGACCCCAGAAAATTGGGTTGCACTCCTAGCTTATCTTCAGAGATGGTTGGATTTTCTGTGCTTAAACACTACACCCTTTTTTTTTTTTTTTTACATAGGTGATATATAATGTAAATATATATGATTTACAAGAAGATATATATGTATATTTATCCACTTGTCTGCCATTGAGTCAGATTTGGCAAATAGAAATTCTAACAACTTAAAGTAATTTAATTGAACTTGGAACTTCACACATATTTAATTGTGCATGAAATTACATTTCACAGCCTACTGAAATAGCACCAAAAATTTTACAATGCCTATGCTGCCCTCTGCAGATAGTTGCCCAATAATGTCATTCTGAAACCATTCTTTTTAAACTATTTTTCTACATTAGTCAATTGGTAAAGCAAGAAAACGTGCCAGTTGTTTGAAAAATAGTTACAGCCATTTCCCTAGGGTGGCATGCCTGTGTGAGGTGATTAGAAGAATTTAATGGGATTTTTAGAATATCACCCTCTTTAAAGGACATGTAGTGCAAAAAAAAAATGGATTGAGGAATGAGTGATCACAGTGATCAATTATTGAATGCTTAGCATATGCAGAGCACTATGCTAAGCACTTGAGAGAGTACAGTACAACAGAATGAGCAGAAATGTTCCCTGCCCTTAACAAATTTATAGCCTAGAGAGTGATTTTAGAGCTGGAGTTTGGGAGTGGGGAATGGAGGAGAGTGAATATTGATATCCTAGCTGGAAAATGATGCTGAGGGATGGCCTAGTGGAAAGAATATGGGCCTGGGGTGTCAGGGGACATGAGTTCTAATTCCATGCTGTTTCTAATTCCACTCTGTCATGCCTGCTGTGTGGCCTTGGGAAAGGTGCTTGTGTCTGTCATTCAGATTCCTCATTTATAAAATGGGGATTCAGTACCTGTTTTCCCTCCTACCTAGACTGTGAGCCCCATGTCAGGCAGAGACTGTGTCCAACCTGATTATCTTGTATCTACCCCAGTGCTTAGTACAGTGCTTGGCACATAGTAAGCATTTAGCAAGTGTCACTTTTAAAAAAAAAAGATTGAAGAAGGTCGAGCTAATTAGGAGGGTGGAGCTAACTGAGAATAGAGATGTTTATGATTATATCGTACTCTCTGCAGCACTTGGTACAATGTTTTGCACATAGTAAGCACTCAAATGTGATTGAATTGAATTGAAAAATGTTGAATAAAGGTAGAGTAGTTAATGGGGAAGCAGTATGGCTTCGTGGAAAGAACATGTTTGGGAGCCAGGGAACTTGGGTTCTAATGCCAGGTCCACCACTTGCCTGCTGTGTGACCTTGGACAAGTCGCTTCATTTCTCCGGGCCACAGTTTCTTTATATGTGAATTAGAGATTCAATACCTGTTCTTCCTACTTAGATTGTGTGCTCCATGTGGGACAGGGACTGTATCCATTCTGATTATCTTGAATCTACCTCAGCACTTAGTACAGTGCTTGGAACATAGTAAGCTCTTAAATATCACAGTATTACTATTATTTGTATTAATCGGAGAGTAAAACAGGGGACCAAAAGGGGCAGATCTCACTAGCAAATGGGAGTGCGCTTATAAAGTGTGGATTGAAGGACAAATTATTTGTATTAGTTTCTCTCTTCCTTTCTAGAATGCGAGCTCTTTTTTTGGTATTTGTTAAGCTCTTACTATGTGTCAAAAACTGATCTAAGAGCCAGGGAAGGTACAAGTTATTTAGGTTGGACACAGTGCCTGTCCCACATGGGGCTCCCAGTTCAAGTAGGAGGAAGAGCAGGTATTTAATCGCCATTTACAGTTGAGGCAACTGAGGCACAGAGAAGTTAAGTAACGTGCATAAGGTCACACAGCAAACAGTCGGGAGAGCAGGAATTAGAACCCAGGTCCTCTGACTCTCGCACCTGTGCTCTTTCCACTGGGCCATGTCCCGGCTCTGCCACTTGTCAGCTGTGTGACTGTGGGCAAGTCACTTCACTTCTCTGTGCCTCAGTTACCTCATCTGTAAAATGGGGATTAACTGTGAGCCTCATGTGGGGCAACCTGATTACCCTGTATCTACCCCAGTGCTTAGAACAGTGCTCTGCACATAGTAAGTGCTTAATAAATACCAACATTATTCTCATTGTGGGAAGAGAACATGTCTACCCACTCTGTTTATCGTAGTCTGCCAAGCGCCTAGTACAGTACTCTCCAGAGCAAGCAAGTGATCAGCAAATACTATTGACTGATGAAGAAGGATGCAGGTGCCATTCTGGACTTAGGGAAACAAGGAAGAGATGGAATCAGGAGCTATCATAAGAGCTGAACAAATGTATTCCACTGGCTAAGTCTCTCTGATTTATGCATGAAGTTAACTGTCGTCATCTGGTGGTTCCAGAACGCCTCTGATTTGCATTCCACCCTTGATATGAATACTTGGGCCTCTGCGTCAAAAAGCCAGGGCTTCTGGAGGTGTGTGGTTTGTTTGAATTAGTCAAAGGCGAATAACCTATCCGAGGGGGTTATCTCTGAGAAAATGATTTAAGAGGACACTGTCGCAAGTGGGAAGATGGATGACCTCAACCAGAAGCTAAGCCACTTGAGAACAGGGGTCAGGTGTACTTTATTGTTCAGTCAGTGATATTTATTGAACCCTTTCTGGATGCAGAGTACAGTACTGGATGCTTGGGAGAGTAAATTACAACAGTTGGTAGACATGTTTCCTGCCCAAAATGAGCTTAGGGTCTCAAACTGTTCTCTCCCTGGCACTTAGGACAGTGCTCTGCACTGAAAAAGCACTCAGTACTCTAGACTGTAACTTCTCTGTGCCTCAGTTACTTCATCTGTAAAATGGGGATTAAGAACTATGAGCCCCATGTGGGACAACCTTGTATCTACCCCAGCGCTTATAACAATGATTGGCACATTCTAAGCACTTAAATGCCATCATCATTATTATTATTACTATTATTAAGCTTATCCACTAGACCGTAATCTAGTTGTGGGTAGGGAACGTGTCTACCCACTCAGTTGTACTCTCCCAAGTGCTTGGTGCAGTGTTCTGCACACAGTAAGCACTCAATAAATGTGGTTGGTTGATTGATTGGAACAGTGGTCTCTCTCGTTCACCCCACACATCCTATCCGTTACCAAGACCTGCCGGTTTCACCTATACAATATCGCCAAGATCCGCCCTTTCCTTTCCACCCAAACGGCTACCTTACTGCTACAGGCTCTCGTTATATCCCGGCTAGACTACTGTGTTGGCCTTCTCTCTGACCTCCCTTCCTCCTCTCTCGCCCCGCTCCAGTCTATTCTTCACTCCGCTGCCTGGCTCATCTTCCTGCAGAAACGATCTGGGCCTGTCACTCCCCTTCTTAAACAACTCCAGTGGTTGCCTATCGACCTCCGCTCCAAACAAAAACTCCTCACTCTAGGCTTCGAGGCTCTACATCACCTTGCCCCTTCCTACCTCTCCTCCCTTCTCTCCTTCTACCGCCCACCCCCGCACGCTCCGCTCCTCCGCCGCCCACCTCCTCACCGTCCCTCGGTCTCGCCTATCCCGCCGTCGACCCCCGGGCCACGTCCTCCCGCGGTCCCGGAACGCCCTCCCTCCTCACCTCCGCCAAACTGATTCTCTTTCCCTCTTCAAAACCCTACTTAAAACACCTCCTCCAAGAGGCCTTCCCAGACTGAGCTCCTCTTCTCCCTCTACTCCCTCTGCCACCCCCGCTTTACCTCTCCGCAGCTAAACCCTCTTTTTCCCCTTTTCCCTCTGCTCCTCCACCTCTCCCTTCCCTTCCCCACAGCACTGTACTCGTCTCCTCAACTGTATATATTTCCATTGCCCTATTTATTTTGTTAATGAATTGTACATCGCCTCGATTCTATTTAGTTGCCATAGTTTTTACGAGATGTTCTTCCCCTTGACTCTATTTATTGCCATTGTTCTTGTCTGTCCATCTCCCCCGATTAGACTGTAAGCCCGTCAAACGGCAGGGACTGTCTCTATCTGTTGCCAACTTGTTCATCCCAAGCGCTTAGTACAGTGCTCTGCACATAGTAAGCGCTCAATAAATACTATTGAATGAATTGATTGAAATACCATTTTCTGATAAAAACATCCTTTTGTGACCTGAATCAACATGGGAAAAACTAACTTCTGGCATCAATTTGTCAGTAATGAAGATTGCTGTAGGCACTGATTTACAGGTCGTATTTTCCAGCCCAAGATCATTAGTCAATCTCAGTGGTATCTACTGTGCACTTACTCTGTGCAGAGCATTGTGTGCAGAGAGCTTGGGAGAGTGCAGTATAACAGAGTTAGTAGACATGTTCCCTGCACATAAGGAGTTAACAGTCCAGATGATGTAGACAAGGAGTCGGCAGCAAGATAGACAAGATTGAGGTTCAGTGCGTAGGTTGGTGTCAGAGGAGCGAAGTTTGCAGGCTGATTTGTAGGAAATCAGCCAGGTAAAGGTAGGAGGGGCTGAGCTGATTACGTGCTTTGAAGCCGATGCTAAAGCATTTCCGTGTGATGCGGAGGTGGATGGCCAACCACTGGAGGTTTTTGAGGTGTGGAGGGATGTGGACTGAACGGTTTTTAAGAAAAATGACCCAGGCAGTAAAGTGAAATATGGATTGGAGTGGGGAAACACCTAAGAGGCAGGGAGGTCAGTGAGGAGGTTGATGCGAGAGACAAGGTGGGATATAAATGTTTGGATCAGTGTAGTAGCCATTGGGATAGAGAGGAGAGGGTGGGTTGAACTGACAGGATTTGGTGACACTGAATATGTGTTGAATGAGGGAGATGAGTCGAGAACAATGCCAAGATTATGGACTCGTGAGGTAAGACAGTGGTGTTGTCTACAATGATGGATAAAACACGGGGAGGACAGGGTTTGGATGAGAAGATGAGGAATTCTGTTTTGGACGTAGTTTGAGTCAGAACGAGTACAATGACTTTTCCACTTGGAGTTTACAATGTAAAGGGGGAGGGAAAACGGGTTGGATTATAATTTTAAAGATGAGGAAATGGAGGCCCAGGGAGGTTAAATAATGATGGTGTTTGTTAAACGCTATGTGCCAAGCACCGTTCTAAGCACTGGGGTAGATACAAGGTAATCAGGTTGTCCCTTGTGGGTTCACAGTCTTCATCCCCATTTTACAGTTGAGGTAACTGAGGCACAGAGAAGTTAAACGACTTACCCACAGTCATACAGCTGACAAGTACCACAGCCAGGATTAGAACCCACGACCTCTGACTCCCAAGTCCGTGCTCTTTCCACTTAGCTACGCTGACTTGTCCAAGGTCACACAGCAGTCTAGTTGCAGAAGAGGGTCAAGAACTTGGGCCTCCTGCCTCCCAGTGCTGTGCCCTGCTCAATAGGCTATTCTCCCTCTCTGCCCGCCCCATCCTCTTTTTCCGCCATGAACAAGCCTTGGGATCAGGACAGGCTCGGCTCTGGGTGGGGGTCGGGATAGAGGAAAGCCGAGCTTCCGCTCTTTGCTCTGAGGTCAAACAGCAGTGTCATAGTAAGAACCGTTTTCTCAGAGAAGGTAAGTCTGCAGGTTTTCTTCTCATTGCAGGTGAGATTACTGCACACCTGTAAATCCATGCAAATTTTCACCAGATGGGAATGAAAGATGCGGCTCTCTGGCAACATTTGACAAACAGGCAACCATATGGAAAACTTGGGCAAGCAACTAGAAATTTTTGTTGCAGTTTGTTTTTGTTTTTTTAAATGGTGTTTCTTAAGCTCTTACTATGTGCCAGGCACTATATTAAGCGCTGCGGTAGATAGAAGCTAAGCAGGTTGGACACAGTCCATGTCCCACATGGGGCTCACAGCCTTCATTCCCATTTTATAGATGAGGGAACTGAGGCCCAGAGAAGTGAAGTGACTTACCCAAGGTAAAACAGCAGGCAAGTCGCGGAGCCGGGATTAGAACCTAAGTCCTTATTATTGTGGTATTCCTTAAGCATTTACTACGTGCCAAGCCCTGCACTAAATACTGGGGTAGATATATGGTAATTGGGTTAGACACAGTCCCTGTCCCACACGGGGCCCACAGCCTTAATTCCCTTTTACAGATGAGGGAACTGAGGCCAAGAGAAGTGAAGTGACTTGCTCAAGATCACACAGCAGGCAAGTGGTGGAGCTGGGATTAGAACCTAGCTCCTTCTGACACCCAGGCCCGTGCTCTAGATGTGCTACTTCTCAGTAAGGAGCAGCTGAAACGCATTGGGTTGAGGTGTTTCTGGGTGGCTACGTCCTTCCGGAAGGAGCTCAACTAAACACTTTCCGTCCTTGAGATAAAAGTCCTACTTTCCTGTTCTATTTGATTGGAAACAGTGCTGGGGAGAGTTTGGTTGTTGGGAAAAGTAGTGATGGTGTTTATTGAGTGTACTCTGTAAAATGTATTTGGGAAACCTCATCCCCTCCCACGTTCCATACTTGCGGGGAGCTGACACAATAATGGAGGAAATGTCTGTCAAAATGTTTATTGTAGTGGAATCAGAATATATAATTGAACGTACAGTCGAATTGCATATACGCATGGGGAAGGAGGATGAGTATAAATAGGCGTCTGATGTGGCTGTTGGGTTGATATCCCTCGGGATGTTGGGAATTAATCAAAGGAGACTTGTCAGAGGAAGGGTGTTGTGAGGAGAAGCAGCATGGCCTAATCTAATCCCACCTCCACCACTTAATAATTGTGGTATTTGTTAAACGCTTACTGTGTGCCAGGCACTGTACTAAACACTAGGGTGGATAGAAGCAAGTTGGTTAGGACATAGAGGGCTCACAGTCGTAATCCTGATTTTACAGATGAGGTAACTAGGCACAGAGAAGTGAAGTGACTTGGCCAAGGCCATAGCAGACAAGTGGAGGGCGGAGAAGGGATTAGAACCCATGACCTTCTGACTCCCAGGCCCGTGCTCCATATACTTGGCCCTGCTGCTTCTCACTAAGCCATTCTGCACACTTGTCTGATGTGTGACCTTGGCCAAGCACTCTCTGTGCCTCATTTACCTCATCTGTAAAATGGGGATTCAGACTGTGAACCCCATATGAGAGGGACAGGGACTACGTCCAACCTGATGATGACTCTGTATCTACCCCAGCGCTTAGAACAGTGCTCGGCACATATTAAGCGCTTAACAAATACCAACATTATTATTATTAGCTTGTAACCACTCCAGTTCGTAGAACAGTGCTTGGCACATAGAAAGCACTTAAATACCACAATTATTATTATTATTAGAAGGACTGCGGTCTGTGTTGGAAAGGGCCAGAGGAACATTGTGGTCAAGGGACCACAGTTGGGTGCGACAAGAGCAAGATTTGAAGAGGTGGGTTTAGGAGGAGCAAAGACCTTGAACTGGGGAGGAGCGAGAAAAGAGAGAGTGTGTAAAATGGAGTTTTTTGTTTGAATCAGAGGGCGATGGGCAGTCATACTGCAACAGCATTCTCCCTCATCTCCCTGCCTCCAACTTCTCCTCTCCCGAGTCCATACTTTACTTATCATTTTTCTAAAACACTCATCAAAAAACCCCAGTAGTTGCTCATCCATCTCTGCAGCAAGCAGAAACTCTTGACCGTCAACTTTAAGACAGTCAATTAGCTCTCTTCTTTTCTCCACTCCCCTGCCCCCTCCCCTCCCCCCCCCCCCCCCCCCCCCCGCCCCACTTAGACCTTTGTTTTTCTACCTCTACTCCCCGGCCTGCACACTTCATCCCTCTAATATCAACCATCTCATCATGCTTCGTCTCTCTCGTTGACCTCTTGCTCACGTCCTCTCTCTCACCTGCAAATCCTTCTCCCCTCACATCAGACCACTACTCTCCCTATCTTCGAAGTACATCTCCTCCAGGAAGCCCTTCCCTGGCTAATCTCTCATCTCTTCACCCTGATACCTATGCACTTGAATCCGGACTCCCTAAGCACGTAGAAACTCACCCCACCCCTGACCCTAGAGCATATATCTACATATCTTCATTCTCTGTTGCTTTCCCCTGCCTGTAGTTTACAAATGTTTATCTTCCTCAGTAGACTAAGCCTTCATTTCATCCTCTCCCACTGCCTTTCTACATCACCCTAGAATTTGCACCCTTTATTCACCCCTCCCTCAGCCCACAGCACTTAAGTGCATACCCACAGTTTATTAATATTAATGTCCGTGTCCCCCTGCCAACTGTTATACTCTCCCAAGTGCTTAGTACAGTGTTCTGCACCCAGTAAGCGCTCAATAAATACAATGGATTGATTGATATCTAAGTAAACTCCTTGAGAGCAGGGACCGTTTCTACTTATTCTCTTTTATTCTTCAAAATGCCCAGTGCAGTGGTCTGCATGAAGTTAGCACTCAATAAATACGATCGATTGATCGTGTGTATTTGAGGACTGGGAAGACGTGTGCCGAATCATATTTCAGGGAGGTAATCTGAGCCGGAGCACCAAGTATGGACTGAAGAGGGGAGAAGCTGGAGGCAGAGAGGCTGCTGAGGAGACTGAGTAATATGAGAATAATGTGTTGTGTCTGTGAAGTATTTGCTCTGTGTCAAGCACTGTTTTAAGCGTTTGGTAAAATACAATTTAATCAGGTCAGAAACAGTCCCTGGCCCACACATTCCAAGTGGAAAGGAGAACAGGGATTGAATCCCCATTTTACAGATGAAGTAACTGAGGCCCAGAGAAGGTAAGTAACTCGCTAAGGTCACCCAGTGGACAGTTGGCATAGCTGGGATGAGAACCCGGGTCCTGTAACTCACAGGCCCATGCTCTTTTCCACTAAGAGAAGCAGCGTGGCTCAGTGGAAAGAGCAGGGGCTTGGGAGTCAGAGGTTGTGGGTACTAATCTCGGCTTCGCTACTTGTCCGCTGTGTGACTTTGGGCAAGTCCCTTAACTTCTCTGTGCCTCAGTTACCTCATCTGTAAAATGGGGATTAAGATTGTGAGCCCCGCGTGGGACAACCTGATTACCTGGTATCTACCCTACTGCGTAGAACAGTGCTTGGCACATTGTAAACACTTAATAAATAATAATATTTATTATTGATGGTATTTGTTAAGCACTTACTGTGTGCAAAGCATTGTTCTAAGCGCTGGGGGGATACAAGGTGATCAGGTTGTCCCACGTGGGGCTCACAGTCTTAATCCCCATTTTACAGATGAGGGAACTGAGGCCCAGAGAAATTAAGTGACTTGCCCAAAGTCACACAGCTGACAAGTGGCAGAGCCAGGATTAGAACCCACGACCTCTGACTCCCAAGCCCGGGCTCTTTCCACTGAGCCACGCAGCTTCATTATTATTGTTATTCCACTAGGCGTTGGTGCTTCTCACAGGGTAGCACTTGTTTGAGTGTATCAAAAATATATGGTTTGGTTTTCAGTTGTTTCGGTTTATCCCCCTCCTCTTGTTGGGTAGGGATTGTCTCTGTTGCGGAATTGTACTTTCCAAGCAATTAGTACAGTGCTCTGCACACAGTAAGTGCTCAATAAATACGATTGAATGAATAAATGAATGAGTCTATCATTGCTAGGAACTGTTTTCATAAAGTTTTTCTAAGTATGTTCCCAAAGTCACTTCTGTGTTCATCAATAACACCTAGTAATAATAATAATAATGTTGGTATTTGTTAAGTACTTACTATGTGCAGAGCACTGTTCTAAGCCCTGGAATAGACACAGGGGAATCAGGTTGTCCCACGTGAGGCTCATGGTCTTAATCCCCATTTTACCGATGAGGTAACTGAAGCACAGCTGTAGGACCTCAATAAATGTGAATAATCATAACCTAATAACCACAAGGGGACAGTGTGTTCTAGTGGAAAGACTACAGGCCTGGGAGTCAGAGGACCTGGATTCTAATCCAGCGTGGCTCAGTGGAAAGAGCATGGGCTGGGGAGTCAGAGATCATGGGTTCAAATCCCAGCTCAGCCGCTTGTCAGTTGTGTGACTCTGGGCAACTCAATAACTTCTCTGGACCTCAGTTACCTCATCTGTAAAATGGGGATTAAGACTGTGAGCCCCATGTGGGACAACCTGATCGCTTTGTATCCTCCCCAGTGCTTAAACAGTGCTTTGCACACAGTAAGCACTTAACAAATGCCATTATTATTATTATTATTATTAATCCTGGCTCCACCATTTATCTGCGGTGTGACCTTCTCTGTGCCTCAGTTCCCTGTCTGCCAAATGAAGATTCAATGCCCGTTCTCTGTCCTATTTACCTTGTGTCTACCCAAGCACTTAGTACAGTGTTTGACATGTAATAAGCGATAATAAATACCACAATTAATAATAATAATAATGTTTGTATTTGTTAAGCGCTTACTATGTGCAGAGCACTGTTCTAAGTGCTGGGGTAAATACAGGGTAATTAGGTTGTCCCACTTGGGGCTCACAGTCTTAATCCCCATTTTACAGATGGGGTAACTGAGGCACAGAGAAGTGAAGTGACTTGCCCACAGTCACACAGCTGACAAGTGGCAGAGCCAGGATTTGAAGCCATGACCTCTGACTCCCAAGCCCAGGCTCTTTCCACTGTGCCATGCTGCTTCTCTATTAATCAATGGAACCAGAACACCTCAATTTCTCGGAGATGACAATTCGTTTTTACAACTGTGAGTTCTATAATAACTTAAACCTGTGAAAAATGTGAAAATCCTAAAAGGACATTTATATTTTTTTCCTGATGAAGCTGCGTTTTATAGAACAGTCTATAGTTTTGTGGCTTTATTAGCGTTTCACTTGCAGTTTAATCATCAACCACTAGATGACTGCATTGGGCAATTGTCAATTTTACCAACCATGGAAATGATTTTGGTAAAACTACAAAAAACGACAACAAAAAATGGTTGACGTTTTCTTCCCAGCTTACCAGCCATTTACGTAAATAACCCTGGAAGAGTTCACTTTGGAATTTACACGGGCAACTCCAATTTGTTGGATGCAATTTGAACTGTCTGCAGGTATGTCCTTTGATTGGCGTGGAATTTTTTTTTAATGGGATTTGCTAAGTACTTACTGTGTACTAAGCTCTGGGATAGACATGAGTGAATCAGATTGGACACAGTCCATGTCCCACCTGGGGCTAACACTTATTCCCCGTTTTACAGATGAGGTAACTGAGGCACAGAAAAGTTAAACGACTTGCCCGAGGTTACACAGCAGTCCAGTGGCTAGCCGGGATTACAACCCAGGTCCTCTTACTCCCAGGACCAGTCTCTTTTCAGTAGGCCATGCTGAATTATGGCTGTTGAATTAGTTCAGCTGCACCAGGACGGTGATCATTTTAGGGTATCCATTTCATCTTCTGGGGGCCTCTCCCTGAAACTTAGGGGCTACTCCAAAACCTGGCTCCACATGGAGTAACGTGGGCCCTGTGAGGAATTTGGACTTTCTGTTTGTGTTCAGAACATGGTCAGTACAGGGTTACAACAGTTCTAGAAGTCAGTCATCTTTTTTTTTCCTATGGTATTTAAGAGTTTACCATATGCTAGACACTGTACTAAGCGCTGTAGTAGATACAAGCTAATCAGGTTGGACACAGTCCCTGTTCCACACAGGGCTCAAGGTCTCAATCCCCATTTTGCAGGTGAGGGAAATGAGGCATAATCAGGTAACTTATTTAAAGTCACACAGCAGGCAGAGCAGGGATTAGATGATTTATCATCACCTATCATTATTCCTGAAAAACACACACATATATATATATATATACATATATATAGACTGCCTGCTTTGTTTACCACACCATACTAGGCATTTTGAAATATACCAAAAAGAGATAAATTGAAGACAGTTGCTGCTCAAAGGGAGTGTGAGCCTCTGTCCTTTCTCCCACGTATTCTGCTTTCCCTTCCAGCTCTACCGTCCCCATTTCACTAGCAGAGAAATTCCAACATTCTAAATATTTTCCAAGTTTCCTTGCACCCTTCTTCATCCTTCACTCTCAGTTCCAGTTGGGGAGAGACTTGTGGCCATTGTTGGTGTCTGGTGTTCCTTGAGTTGGAGGATAGGGTTTCAAGTCCCCAGATAGTTTGGCCTTTTTCTCTTTTTATGGTGTTTGATAAGGGCGTACTCTATGCCAGGCACTGTCTAAGAACTGGGGTAGATACAGGCAAATCAAATTGGATACAGTCTGTGCTCCACATGAGACTCACAGTCTTAATCCCTGATTTACAGATAAAATAACGGAGGCATAGAGAAATGAAGTGACTTTCCCAAGGCCACACAGCAGACCAGTGGCAGAACCTGGATTAGAACCTAGGTCCTTCTGACTCCCAGGTCCGCGCTCTATGCAAGAAGCTATAATTCCCCCCTTCTAGACTGTGAGCCCGCTGTTGGATAGGGATTGTCTCTGTCTGTTGCCAAATTGTATTTTCCAAGTACAGTGCTCTGTACACAGTATGTACTCAATAAATGTGATTGAATGAGTGAATGAATAATGGAGAGTTTTGATGGTATTCCTTCCTTCACTGTCTTCAGGGCTCCTAGTAAAAAGTGTGTCACTCCAGATGGGTGCTCCATAAATCTTTCAACCATTACAATAACAATCGTGGGATTTTGTTAAGCAATTATGTGATAGACACTGTGCTCGATACATGATAATCAGATGAGACAAAGTCACTCTCCCACATGGTGCTCTCACAATCAAAGGGATAAGGAGAACAGGAATTTAATCCCCATTTTTCAAATTTGGTAACTGAGGCCCAGAGAAGTTCACTGACTTCCCCAAGCTCAACCAGAAGGCAAGTGGTGCAGCTGGAGTTAGAATCCAGGTTTTCCCAACTCCCAATCCTGGGCTCTTTCCACTAGGCCACACTACTTCTATTCCTTCAGGCAATCATATTTATTAAGCATTTACCATGTACAGAGCACTGTACTAAGTGGGGCTGGCATTTGATAGTGGGCCCTGGGAGGTGAGAGTGGGAGGGGAAATCTTTGAACCCCAGCAATCCTTTCAGTAATGATAATAATACCAATAACAGCAATAAGACCTTACAGTCAGCACATACTACGTGCTAAGCATGGGGTAGATTCAAGATAATTAGATCAGACACAGTCCCTGTCCCACGTGGGGCTCGCAGTCTAAGTAGGAAAGAAAACAGATATTCCCCATTTTACGAAGAGGAAACTGAGATTCAGAGAAGTTGAATGACTTGCCCAAGGTCGCACAGCACGCAGGTGGTAGAGCCAGGATTGGAACCCGGGTCCTCTGACTCCCAGCCCCGTGCTCTTTGCACTAGACCACACTGCTTCTCTGAGGTGTGGTGGTATTCCAACCTCCTTCCCAACATCTCAAATCATGAGCGTAAGGATTCCGGCGCTGGACAGCTGCACGACTGTTCATTCAATCGATTGTATTTATCAAGTGGTAAGAACTTGGGAGAGTACAATAAAACAATAAACAGGCACATTCCTGCCCACAAGTCCCACCCTTGACACTCATTAGCACCTAGGGTCATGTTGTTCTTTTGTTTTCCTGTATTTTCCTTTTGGAGTTTTCTGTTTTGCTTTTAGTTCTGAAATCTTCCTGGGTAAAATCAATGTACCACCTTCCTTGAAGTGAATGTAAGAATCGTTCCAAATTCCCCACGGTCCTGGCTTGAAGCAGATTTTGTTGCCTTATGCATCAAGTGGGTGTTATTGTCTCTTTTCCAGTTTCAATGTGATTATTAGAGTCTATTTGAACTCCTAATACATCAACCGCAGGAATTGAGAAGAACCAGGAAGGGCTTTTTAATCAGTGGGTTAGGGCTATCAGTGGGGTTAATTGCCTTTGTTTCAGTTCCATTGATTAAAATTCTGCACCTCAAGGGAATTGTTTTATTAGGAGCATTCCCATTAGACCTTTGCAGTATGCCAGTTAAGAACTTTGCTGCGAGCCGTGCCTAAGGTCCAAAGCACATTGCTTTTTAAAAATGTTATTTTTTAAACACTTACTGTGTGCAGACACTGTACTAAGCACTTGGGTAGATACAAGCTGGTCAGGCTGGACACAGTCGCTGCCCCACATGGGGCTTACAGTCTTAATCCCTATTTTACAGGTGAGGTAACTGAGGCACAGAGCAATGAAGTGACTTGCCCAGGGTCACCCAACAGAGTAGTGGTGGAACCGGGATTAGGACCCAGATTCTTATTGCTCCCAGGCCAGTGCACTATCCACTAGGCCATGCTGCTCCTCATCTGATTATCTTGTATCTGTCGCAGCATTTAGTGCAGTGCTTGGAACAGGGTAAGCGCTTAGAACATAGAAGCAGCGTGACTTAGTAGAAAGAGTCCGGGCTTGGGACTCAGAGGATGCACCGCCACTTGTCAGCTGTGTGACTCTGGGCACTTAACGTCTTTGTGCCTCAGTTACCTCATCTGTAAAATGGGGATCAAGACTGTGAGCCCCACGTGGGACAACCTGATCACCTTTTATTTACCCCAGTGCTTAGAATGGTGCTTGGCACATAGTAAGCGCTTAACAAATGCCATAATTATTACTTAACAGGTATTACAATTATTATTACTAAGTGACTGGGAAATTACAATAGAGTAGGCGGGCACAACTTCTGGCCTCAAGGACCTTACAGTCTAGCTGGGCAGACAGACATTAAAATGAATGACAGGGGAAGCAACTGAGTATAAGAATATGTATGTATGTGCTTTGGAGGTGGGGTGCAAATCAAAGGGGCATAGACCCAAGGGAATAGGTGAATAAGGTGAAGAGATGAGAGATTTGCTAGGGATGGCTCCCTGGAGGAGATAGGATTTTAGTGGGGCTTGGAAAATAGAGTGGTGGTCCGTCTGATGTGAGGGGGAGGGAATTCCAGGCATGAGAGAGAGCCTCAGCAAGGGTTCAGTGGTGAGAAAGATAAACTCGAGATGCAGAGTGAATATGATGGTGTTAGAGGAGCCAAGAAGCTGGGTTGTAAGGATAGGTAGGAGGGAGAGAGCTGTTCGAGTGCCCTCAAATCAACAGTGAGGAGTTTCCATGTGACTTGGAGACGGATGGGCAGTCATCGGAGAAGTTAGAGGAGTGGGGAACTGTGAGAATTTTATTTTTGGAAATGATACAGGTGGCAAAGTGAAGTATGCATTGGAGTGGGGAGATGCTAGAGGCAGGAAAGCCAGCGAGGAGGGCATTGTGGTAATCGAGACAGGATATTATAGGGCCTCGGACAAGGCAGGTAACAATTTGTGAGGAGAGGAAAGGGTGGATTCTCGAGATGCTGTGAAGATAGACTGATAGGATTTGGTGACAGGCTGAATATATGGGGTGAAGGAGAGAAATGAGTCAAGAATATTGCCAAAGTTTCAGATTTGTGAAGTAAGGAGGGAGGTGATGGTGTCAACCACGATGGGCAAGAGGTGGGAGGGAAAGGGCTTACGTGGGAAGATGAATTCAGTATAGGATATGTCCAGTTGGAGATGTCAGCAGGGCATGCCTGTGGAGATGTCCCGAAGGCAGGTTGAAATGCAAGGTGGCAGAGCTGGAGGGAAGTCATCAGGGTTGTAGACTGGAGAATCATCTGTTTTGATATGGTAGTTGAAGCCATGGGAATGAATGAGTTCTCCAAGGGAGTGGGTATGAATAGAGAATAAAACGGAACCCAAAACTGAGCCTTGAGGCACTCGAACAGTTAGCACGTGAGCACGTGAGAAGTCGGAGAAGAAGGAAGAGAACCAGGGGAGGACGTTGTCAGCGTATCCAAGGTTAGATAGCGTGTCCAGAAGGGGGTGGTCCACAGTGTGAAATCATGGTGAGAAGGAAGATTATAAAAGGATTAGGGTGAAGTGGGTTCTGTTGGTTTTAGCAAGGAGGAGATCATTGAAGACTTTGGAGAGAGCAGTTTGATTGCAGTGAGGGGGCAAAAGCCAGATTGCAGGAGTTCGAAGAGAGAGTTGGAGGAGGGGAAGTAGGGGCAGTGGGTTTAAAACACCTCATTTGTGGAGTTTGGAAAGGAATAGTAAGAGGCAGATGAAGCAATAACTGGAGGGTGCATTGGGAGGGTTTATCTAAGCTTGGGGGCTACATGGGCATATTTGAAAGGAGTGGGGATGGAACTATTGGAGAGTGAGGCAATAGTTCACTATTGAACTACTGAATGATTGAAGATGGAGGTCAGAGAAGGAAGAAGGGAAGGCATAAGCATTTTAACAGGACGTGAGGCAGTGGAGTTGGAAGCACATGTCGAGGTGGTAGATTTTGAAAGGGACCGAGAGGTTTCCCCACCCAAAAACGCAGCCCAGGAGAAAAGAGTAGGTAGGATGGGGGTGGGACTGGGGAGGTGGGACTGGGGAGGTGAGGGAACATTTTAGGCAGTTCGCACCTGAGAGTTGCAATCGCATCAGTGAAAGATGGCAAGATCATCAGAGGCAAGAGATGGAGGGAAGATAAGGAACTCAGGGTTGAATGAAGGAGTTGAAAGTCAGAAACAGTTGGCATGGGCAGTGGGTCTGGAAATCAGTAAGGGAGGAGAAGTATTGCTGGGCAAAGGAGCGGGCAGAGTTATAGCAGATGAGGATGAGTTTGAGACGGGCAAGGTCAGCCTGATGTCTCGATTAGAACAACTAGCACTTCACGGGATGAGCATGTGAGTGGAGGAAGTGTACTGTGTACTGTGGAGGGTGATCCGGGACTGCAGACTGGGGCTGGGAGGTCAGCGGAGGGATGGGCTGCAAGGGAGTTGGCAGAGAGGAAATGGAGGCAAGAGATGTGAACATCCCGTTCAAGGAGATTGGACAGGAATCAAAGTAGGAAAGTGGGATCCAGAGAGATATTATGTAGTACTGGGAAGATATGAACCTGTTTGGAGGCCGAAGGGAAGGAACCATCAGTGGATAGAGCATGGGCCTGTGAGTCAGAAGGACCTGGATTCTAACCCCAGCTCCTCCACTTGTCTGCTATGTGACCTTGGGCTAGTCACTTCAATTCTCTGGGTCTCAGTTACCTCATCTGTTAAGTTGTGAGCCCCTTGTGGAACAGGGACTGTATCCAACCTGATTATCTTGTATGTACCCCAGCAGTTAGTATAGGACCTGGCACATAGTAAGTACTTAACATGTATCACAATTATTATTATTAGCAATTGAGTGGTTAAAGATGACGGGGGGGGGGGGGGGAGAAGAGATGGCGCAAATGTGTTTAGAAGGGGAGAATGGATGATGTCAGGAATGGTTAGAAGGGGTACATTTTGAAAGCAGCCTGGGAATCCCTCAAAACCCAATTGAGAAAGATGAGAGAGTGGATTTTGGGCTGAGAGGGAATTGGGAGTTCGCAGCTGATCATTTCCATTTTGTCAACAAAATAATTGGCAAGTCACAGAGAGAGATGGGGAAGCGGGGTGGGAGGCACTGGAGGCTTTGAAAGGTTGTTAAGGTTGGGAATAATTAGCAGAGTGGGCATGGGAGTGGAGCATTCATTCATTCAGTAGTATTTATTGAGCGCTTACTATGAAGGAGAATGTTACAGCAAGCAAGGATGAATGGGAAGAGGTAGAAGCGAGCTTGGTGCCCAGACTTGTACCAGCTTGGTTCTGTCACATGAGTGCAGGGGCGGAGGATCTGAAAGCTCCATGTGGGACAGGGACTGTGTCTAACCTCATTTAGCCCGTATCTACCCCAGTGCTTAACACAGAGCCTGGCACATAGCACTTAGCAAATACATTAAAAAAAAAAGCATACTGGGGAGGCGATCCAGACTGAGGGCCTGGCTTGTGATCAGTGGAAGGACGAGGTGGGTGAGGGAGTTGCATTCAACAGAGGAGTGGTTGAAGGCATGGATCGGGACATCAAGAGAGGAGATGTTAAGTCTGTAACTCTAGCAAAGAACTGGATTTCTTCTCATTAAAGTACAGCCGACCCTGACTCGGAATGCCTGAGTCAGATAATTGGGTCTTAGACAATGATAGGCAGAGATTGTCAGTTAGATTGGGACCCATTGAAACTGTTGGCCGAGTAGTTGATGGCAGTTGAAGGGCTGACATCACCTATCAAGAGGATGATCAGTGAATGGTATTTATTGAGCGTTTACTGCACCGAGTGCTAGGGAGAGTACACTACAAGAGAGTTGGCAGACACGTTCCCCACCCTCCAAGAGCTTACTGGGAAATAAATTACTATCAATCCATCAATGGTATTTATTAAGTGCTTACTGTGTGCAGAGCACTGTACTGAGCGCTCAGAACAATAAGTGTTGGAAGACACTGCCCACAAGGAGCTTACATTCTCGAGTATGAAGAGGCCCAGAGATCCAAATACAGCGAACTTGCAGGATACCTACCCTTCCTTTTCAGAACTCTATGTTTGTCTATGGAAATTTGCAATATAGAATTTTGGGTCACGGCTTTAGATTTAGATTAGATTTTCCATCTGCTGTAGCCCTGCTGGTAGTCCAGCGGAACGAAGATCGCTGTGGGAATCAGAGCTTGGATTGTAGCTGTGCTACTTCTTGTTGGGGCTCTGCCAGCAGTGGTAAAGATTTCCGGCTGAAGAGCCACCAAGGGAGCAACAAGAGGCTGCCAGACCCGGCAACCATCTTGTAAAATAGATGGTTAACGTGGGCAGGAAAAAACTGACCAGAGTGGCTAGCAGCATGGGTTAGTGGAAAGAACATGGGTCGGGGAGTCAGAGGACCTGGGTTCTAATCCAGGCTCTGCCAATTGCTTGCTGTGTACCTTGGCCAAGTCACTTGACTTCTCCGTGCCTCAGTTTCCTCAACTGTAAAATGAGGAATAAGTCCTCTCACCCCCTTAGATTGTGTGCCTCATGTGGATCATGGACTGTATCCAACCTGATTAACTTGTCTCTACCCCAGCGCTTAGAACAGTTCTTGACACATAGCATTTAGCAAGTAAGCATTTAACAAATACCATAATAAGAATAGTAATAATGATAACGTTATCACTGTCTGCCGGGTAGAGCGCTCAGATAATTGTGGTATTTAAGCGCTTACTATTTGCCGGGCACTGTCTGAACCCCTTAAGCACTTGGATAGTCACCCCACCTTCAGCCCTGCAGCGTATAAGTACTCAATGATTCAGTTGTATTTATTGAGCTCTTACTCTGTGCAAAGCACTGTACTAAGCGCTTGGGAAAGTACAATATAACATTAAACAGACACACTCCCTGCCCACAGTGAGCTCACACACTGCCATTTTCCCTTTTCCTTATTTATTTTTGTGTCTGTCTCCCCCACTAAAGTTTAAGCTCCTTGTGGACAGGGATCACGTCTAACAACTTTGTCTTATCATACTTCCCTAAGTGCTGAGTAAGGAGCTGTGCGCAGAGTAAGCACTCAGTAAATACCAGTGGCTGACCTTGAGCCTCTGCACCTGTCGGTAATATGTTACAGTCACTCCTGCCATAAATAGGATCTGCGTGAGAAAAACTCTACTTGGCAAAATGCCGCACCCTCCCTAGCCCACCTCTCAATTAATGGTACTCACTGAGGGCTTACTGTGTGCAGAGCATTGTGCTAAATGATTGGGAGAGAACAATAGAGTGGGTAGGCACGTTCCCTGCCCACGAGGAGCTTGTAGTCTAGAGAGGGAAACTTGAAAATAGAGCCTGGGGAAATGGCAGGGTTTGAGGATACTGACTTCCACGCTCTGTGGCGGAACGGCTGGCCGGGAAAAGAGAGTGTGAGTAGAACTGCCCAAACTACTTTCACTATAACCAGTTCCTTCTCACAGGTTCTTGCTCCCGACAATTGAGGCTTGTCCATAGGGTCTCCAAAGGATACTCTACACCATTACTTACATCATATATATATAGCTATAGCTATAGCACTGCTTTGAAAGTGGGAGCTGAATCTAAATCTCAGAGAAGCACATGCGAGGGCGCTTATGAGGATAAATATTTTGGTACCTCATGGTTACACAAGATTACGGTCTCAGTGACAGTCATCCTGTTGCTTAAAGTAACACCCAGACTGGGGAAATGAGGAACTTGAGAGAGCAAGGTGGCTGTCCTGAGTACGAGTTTTGCTTCCGCTCAGGGTGGAGGGTTTTGGGTAAAGGCGCAGGGCAGAGAAGTAGGAGTTGGACTGCTGTCCTGGGAACTACATCTATTGCCGAATTGTACATTCCAAGCGCTTAGTACAGTGTTCTGCACATAGTAAGCGCTCAATAAATACTATTGAATGAATGAATGAACTACAAACCATGTAGAGCTTTCTCCTGGGGGGCCCAGGGCCACTTTTTCTGGGGATGGCGTAGGGTACTTTTTAATCCCTGGGAAGCCAGTGGCAGGGGCAGTGACCACCCCTCTAAGCTTGCCAGGAAAGAAAATGATTGAGAAAGCAAATAAGCCCAACTCTTTATACGCGTACCCTATTTGTGGGGGAAAAGACTCTTCTGGAGACTAATTTGTTTCCCTAACCTCTTTCGAGGTGGGAATCCAATCCAATTGTATTTATTGCGTGCTTACGGTGTGCAGGGCACACGGTACTAACCGCTTGGGAGAGTACAATGCAACAGAGTAGGTAGAAACATTCCCTGCCCACAACGAGCTTACAGTCTAGAGGGGAGCCAGACAGACGCTAAAATAAATAAATAAATTACAGCTATGTACGCGAATGGCAAGCCTGGAAGATAGCTCCTTCTACATCCTTCCACTTGGGTTTCCACCCAGTGAAAACACTGGCAGTGTTATTTCTTCCTCGTTCTGATATTTGATAGAAATGAGGCACTAAGTGGAGTGGTGATGGTCAAAGCACGACTTCAAAAGCCCTCGAAGTTTGGATGCTTTGAAGCTAAGAGTCAGCCGGATGATGGTAGTTTACAAATAGATCTCCAGAGGATGTGGGTATTGTGGCATGGTTAACACTAATGACGGTTACAATTATAAAGCGTATACCTCTTTGATATGGATTTGGGACAAATGCTCCACTCAGTATGCCCCAGTGGCGAGAGGAACTCTTCCAACCCCATTAGCTTGGATCTAATCCAGTGCTTAGAACAGTGCCTGGCACAGAGTTAGCGCTTCACAGGTACCATTAATAAATTGGTTTTGGGGGGAAAAAAAACGGCCTTGAAAGTGCAGGGGATTTGCACAGTGACCATAGCAACTGTACTTAGGGAAAGTGGCCATCCATCCTATGGGATGGTGCTGAATTTGGGGGGCATTTTCTCGTACCCCAGTGATGGCTAGCGGAGTCACTTGTTGGTCTCTTGGTAAGCAAGAGGCGGATTGGGGCGGGACGGGAGGGCAACCACCCCTTGCCACCGCCATCACCGCTGAGTTCTAAGTCCTCCCGAGCCGTTGCTCGAAAGTTTCTGTCTCGTCTAGAACTACGACACTGTGGCCATGGCGGGGAAGCCTCCAGAAATCCTCTGTGGTTGTTGCAAATGGGCCATCCGCAACCGTGGGCACATGGCCCAGATGTGACCGAAAGTGTTACCAGTGCTCACAAAATAGAGTGAGCGCCTACCATGTCCAGTGTGTACACACCGCGTACAGCCAATCCAATGATATTTATTGAGTGCGTACTGTGTGGAGAGCACTGTACCAGAGAAGCAGCCTGACGTAGTGGATGGAGCATGGACCTGGGGAGTCAGAAGGTCATGGGTTTTAATCCCGGCTCTTCCACTTGTAAGCTGTGGGACCTTGGGCAAGGCACTTCACTTCTCTGAGCCTCAGTTACCTCATCTGTAAAATGGAAATTAAGACTGTGAGCCCCACGTGGGACAGTCTGAGTACCTTGTGTCTACCCCAGCGCTTAGAACAGTGCCTGGCACGTAGTAAGCGCTTAACAAATACCATAATTATTGTTATTACCAAGAACTTGGGAGAGTACAATACTATAGAGTTAATAGACCGGATCCTTGCCCATAAGGAGCCTACAGTTCAGTGTACAAGGCACTGTATTGGGCACGTACTTGGGCTCAGCACTGTAGCAGATGGATGGGACTATGCCTAGTGGAAAGAGCATGGGCCTGGGAGTTTGCGGACCTGGGTTCTAATCCTGCTTCCACCGTTTGCCTGCCGTGTGACCTTGGGCGATCACTTAACTTCTCTGTGCTTCAGTTTCCTCAACTCTTAAAAGGGGATACTTGTTCTCCTTCCTACTTAGACCGTGAGCCCCATGAGGGACAGGAACTGTATCTGACCTAATTAAAATGTTCCCACCCCAGCCCCTAGAACAGTGGTTGACACATAGTAAGCGCTTAACAGATACCATAAAGAAGAAGACGAAAGAAGTCTCTTGCGATCTTCTGAGGAGATTTCAGCTCAGCTCACTGTCAATCATTGGTATTTACTGAGCATTCCCTGTGTGCAGAGGACTGTACTGAACATTGCAGCTCTGGTGGTAGATGGAGTATGTCCAACCTGATTGTCCAGTATATACCCGAGTGCTTAGTACATAGTAAGCACTTAAATGCCATTTAAAAAAAATGAGAGAGTAGACAGTGTAAGCAAGGGGTTGGAAGTGGGCATTGTGAGTGAAGGATACATAGGAGGTAATAATAATAATTATGGTATCAAGCGCTAACTATGTTCATTCAATAGTATTTATTGAGCGCTTACTATGTGCAGAGCACTGTACTAAGTGCTTGGAATGTACAAATCGGCAACAGATAGAAACAGTCCATGCCCATTGATGGGCTTGCAGTGCCAGACACTGTACTAAGCACTGGGATGGATACAAGCAAATTAGGTTGGACACAGTCCCTGTCTCACATGGGGCTCCCAGGCTCAATCCCCATTTTCCAGATGAGGTAACTGAGGCCCAGAGAAGTGAAGCGACTTGCCCAAGGTCACACAGCAGACAAGGGGTGGAGCCGGGATTAGAACCCATGACCTTCTGACTCCCAGGGCCATGCTCCATCTGCTGCACCGTGCTCCTTCTCGTGGAGGTAGGCTTAGGAGAAGTGAAGAGTACGAGCTGGGGATTTCGCCGGTGAGGAGAGCTTATAGTGGAGAGTCATGAAACCAATGTCCAGGAGTTTTTGTTTGTTGTGGAGAGAGATGGGCCACCGTCACAGGGTTCTGAGGAAAGTGGAGATGTGTTCTGGGCATCATTTCAGGAACAAGGATGGGACATCAGCATAGGCTGTGGACTGAGGTCAGGAGATGCTGGAGGTGGGGTCAGGGGGAGGGGGACCAGCAAGGCGGCAGATCTAGTTGGCTGTCTATGATTTTGTCATCCCTGTCTGGCTCTGTTCCTTCCTGTCTCTTAGGCCTTCCTCCAGAGGTTTCACTCCGGTAACACTGCCCCCATAGGGTCCGCTCCTGAAAATGGCTTCATCTTATTTACAACTGAATCTTCAGGAAGGGTTTGCAGAGACAGCAGTTGATGCATGAAAGCATGAGACTCAGATGGAAATTAAAATTTGCTAGGCAAATGGAGGTGGGCAGCAGCTTCGGTTATGAGTTCGGAGTAGATGGGAGGGGAACAATCTACCATTCTTGCCTCAGTGGTTGGGTCATTTAGTGACCCATAACCAGGTGGGTTTTGTTCCCTCCCACGTTGTGAGCAACTAGAGAGCATCTACAGCTGTGTAACTATCAATAAAAGTAAACCAGAAAGGTTGAGAAATGGTAAAATAAAAAAAAATTCAGTTTGACTGGAAAGAGTGATAATAATAATAGTTATGGTATAAGTTAAGCGCTTACTACGTGCCGGGCACCGTACTAAGCGTTGGGGTGGATGCAAGCAAATCAGGATGGACACAGTCCCTGACTCCCGTGGGGCTCACAGTCTGTCCCCATTTTCCAGATGAGGTAACTGAGGCACACAGAAGTGAAGTGACTTGCCTAAGGCAGACCGGTGGCGGAGCCGGGATCAGAACCCAAGACCTTCTGACTCCCAGGCCCATGCCCTACCCACTACGCCTTGCTGCTGCTCAGTCCGTCGGAATTGTAAGTTCTTTGAGAAGCCAGTCAGGGCACTTCTAATATAATTGACCCTATTAGAAGGCATCTTGTTATTGCCTCATGGACTCTCTCTTCTCCCCCCAACCACACCTCCAAAGTTTTCTTTGTGCTAACTGGACCCCCTCAGGGTAGGTTAGCAGTGGTAGGGAAGTGTGTTCTGCCTCAGATTTCATCCAGGCTGTTCTCTCAACTGAGAGAAGTAAGCTGACTTGCTTTTTATTTAAGAGTTGAGTTTGATGTTAGTCGGTATGAGTTCCTTTTTTCATGGGACCTTCGGTAAGCAAGCTTGCTGCTATCAGGGAATATTGATAAATGCAGATGTCTTTTTTTTTTTTTGAAGATTCCCAATCTTACAGTCTAATGAGGCCCCACTCGGGTTGATTTTTTTTAAAACAACTTGATCTCAGGCTGGAATTTAATAATAACTTATTAAGTCATAACATCCGTTTTCATTTCTGCTTTTTAGAATAAGTTGCTGTGATAGCTATTATTGAAACTGTCAGCTTTTCCCGAGAGAACATGAAATATTTAAAGTTCTGTGTCTCAGAATATGTCTCCTCAGTTGGAGGAGAAGAGTCTTATTCAGGTAATAATGCGATGTTGCTAAACTATTAGATCAAGTGAAGTGGTAGAAGGTTTTCAGGTAACTTCTTGTACAAGATATCACTACTTGTTTTTAGTAGATTTAAGAAAAATGCTCAGACTGATTAAGTCATTCAGGGTGATTATCAAGGTTGAAGGAAAGTGGGCCACCCTTTGACTGGTGTAGGGAACTAAGTGAAATAATTGCAAATAAAATTCACTTCCTGTTCTTGTTTATCATTGGAAAGTTCTACCTTTTGAAAGATTTGTAGATTCAGATCTCCATGTTATTCTAAGAAAAAATTTCAAAACGCTAACCACGTCTCTTAGAAACTGCTTGCAAGATTGACCACATGCATTAAATGATGATGTAACAATTTTCTTGAATCTAGATGACAGTTTTTAAAGTTAAAGTATCGATGCCCAGGGAAGGAGAGTCCCTTGTATTAATACAGGCCAGATGCAGTTAGCAAACTGTAGCTGAGAGCGGAGAAGTGATCCCGGCCTACGGAGGCTATGGGGAGAAGTGGCAGGGAAGCCTAGTCTTTTACTGATTCTCTTGCATATTCCACTCAGCTCCCCTTGTTCAGCTCTCTCTGGATAATAAAAGTAATGATAATTGTACTTCTTAAGTGTCTACTGTGTGCCAAGCACTGTTCTAAGCGCTGGGCTAGGTGCAAGTTAATTAGGTCGGATGCAGGCTCTGTCCCACTTGGGCTCACACTCTTACCCCCATTTTACAGATGAGGTGACTGAGGCACAGAGAAGTTAAGTGACTTGCCAAAGGTCACACAGCAGACGTGGCAGAGATGGGATTAGAACCCAGGTCCTTCTGGCTTCCAGGCCCATGCTGTATCCACTAAGCCACACTGCTTCTCTCACCCACGCTGCTTCTACCATAGTCCTCTTCGATCTATTTTTCTTTTTAAAGATATTTCTTAAGTGCATATAATGTGCCAGGCACTGTACTTAAGCACTGGAGTAGATAGTTAATCATTCATTCATTCAGTAGTATTTATTGAGCACTTACTTTGTGCAGAGCACTGTACTAACCGCTTGGAATGTACAATTCGACAACAGAGACAATCCCTGCCCAGTGACGGGCTCACAGTCTAAATGGGGGAGACAGACAGCAAAGACAAACAGAACAAAATAAAACAAGACAACATCATCAAGATAAATAGAATCAAGGAGATATACACTTCATTAACAAAATAAGTAGGGTAATAAATAATATATACAAATGAGCACAGTGCGGAGGGGAAGGGGGAAGAGCACTTCTGTGTGCCTCAGTTACCTCATCTGGAAAATGGGGACTGAGACTGTGAGCCCCCCAGAAGACAGAGACTGTGTCCATCCTGATTTGCTTGAATCCACCCCAGTGCTTAGTACGGTGCCCGGCACGTAGTAAGGGCTTAACTTATACCATAACTGTTATTATTATCATCACTCTTTCTCATCAAACTGAATTCATTTTTTTTAATCAGGTCAGATATCGCCATGTTCCACGCGGGGCTCACGGTCTTAATGCCCATTTTAGAGATGGGGTAACTGAGGCACAGAGAAGTCACGTGACTTGCCCGAGATGACCGGGCAGACGGGTGGTGGAGCGAGATTAGAATTCAGATCCTCCGACTCCAGGCCCGTCCTCTTTGCACTAGGCCATGCTGTTTCTCTCCACTCCTTGTCCCCATCGTGACTTGCCACCACCCCCGGGGCTCACCTCTATTTCTTTCCACACCACTTCTGCCCACCAGGTTTGGCAGCAGCCTCTCCCACGTGGTTCCCTCCTTCACTTCTGCCCAACTTCCTCTGGTTGTCTGCCACCGCAGCCCGCTCTGCCTCCCCTGCCCTTCCACCTCTGCCTAACCTCCCCGTGGGGCCCCACTCTCCCCTCCTCCTCCTGCCGTCCTTCTTAATGAGGGGATGAGTGAAAGGGTTTTGGTATTCATTCAGTCGGATTTATTGAAGACTTACCCTGTGCAGAGTACTGTCCTAAGCGCTTAGGAGAGTACCGTACAACAATGCACAGGCACATTCCCTGCCCACAAAAAGCTTACAGTCTAGAGCCGGGAGACGGACATCAGTACACATAACTAAATGACAGATTTATGTACATAAGCGCTGTGAGTCTGGGAGGGGGGAAGAACCAAGAGAGCAAGTCAGAGCGATGCAGAAGGGGAGTGGGAGAAGAGGAAAGGAGGGGCTTAGTCTGGGAATGCTTCCTGGAGGAGACGTGTCTTCAGTAAGGCTGTGAAGAGGGGGCGAATAATCATCTGTCAGATTTGAGGAGGGAGGTGGTTCCAGGCCAGGCTGAGCCGGTGATTTTCAAATCACTGGAGTGTTTAGTAAGTGTGAAAGGATGCCCAAACTCATGGGCCTTCCAGTTTAGGCTGGCCTGAAAAGTGGGATCCCAGCAGGGAAGAGATCTTGTGTAAGGAGGGAACACCTGCCATATCAAGTCCAACTGTTGCACTGTTGTACAAAGGCTAAGTTCCTTCAGAATGGCAACCTACCTTTTAGGGATGGATGCGGGTCAGACTCCAGAGCAAACTCAAGGATGTAACATGACCCTCGGTCATCATCAAATGAGAAAACCCTCCAGAGGCAGGGGTTTTTCAGTTACCTCGCCCAGCACTTACAACAGTGCTTGGCACATAGCACGCACTTAACAAATACATAATTATTAAAAATGAGGATTGAGACTGTGATCCCCATGTGGGATGTGAACTGTGACCAACCTGATTACCTTGTATCTATGCCAGCCCTTAGGACAGTATCTGGCAAATACCATACAAAATATATAGTTTGAGGTTTGGGTGGATTGATCTGATTACCAATCAGTCAGTCATCAGTGGTATTTGTCAAGCTCTTGTGTGCAGAGTACTATAGTGTTTGGAACATAGTAAGTGCTTAAATACCGTCATTATTATTATTATTACTATATTAAGTGCTCGGGGGAGTACAAAAATATAGTTGAGTGATAAAATACAGTGGAGATGGTAGACATGTTCCCTGGGCAGGGAACAGTCTTGGCCTCTTTCTCTCAAGAACTTGAAGTCCCAGTTTAGGTGTGAGGCTTCAGGCTTCTAAGGGGCCCTAGGTGTCAGGAATAGCCATTTGGCCAATTTGAATTATTAGAGAAGTAGCATGGCCTAGTGGAAAGAGGAAGGGCCTGGAAGTCAGAGGATGTGGTTTGTAATCCCGGCTCTGCCACTTGTCTGCTGTTGGACCTTCGGCAAGCCACTTCACTTCTCTGTGCCTCAGTTTCCTCAACTGTAAAAGGGGGATTTAATTCAGTTAATTTGTTGAACACATACTATACTAAGTGCTTAATACTTGTTCTTCCTCCAACTTAGACAGTAAGCCCCTTGTGGGACAGGGACGGGGTCTGACCTGATTCACTTAAAACAAGCACTTAGAACGGTTTTTGACACACAGAAAACATTTAAAAAATATGTTAAAAACAAAAACCAAAAATGCAGAAAAACCCCAAAATTATGACAGACACATTCTCTCCGGTAAACCCTGGTTTGATATCATATTCCCAGGGCTTTAAAGTAAAGCTGGAATTATAGATGGAGACACCCATCCCTTTCCTGCTCTCTATCTCTGGTAGTAAAGTTATTATTTTAGACAGTCCCAAATGTGAACTGTTTGAGCGGAGTGGAAATTGATGAGGTTTCAAACTTGAACCAAGAATCACCACTTTCTCTACTGGAGGATACATTATAGGTAGAGAAGCAGTTTGGCCTAGTGGATGGAACACGGGCCTGGGAGTCAGAAGGACCTGGGTTCTAATCCCTTCTCTGCCCGCCACTTGTCTGCTCTGTGACCTTGGGCAAGTTACTTCTCTTCTCTGTACCTCAGTTCCCTTATCTGTAAAATGGGTATTAAGACTATGAGCCCATGTGAGACAGGGACTGTCTCCAACCCTATTTGTTTGTACCCACCCCAGTGCTTAGTACGGTGCATAGTAAGCACTTAACTAATACCACAAGTATTATTATTATTATTATTATTAAGTGTGTTAAAGATATTATTTTCAGTTCATATGTGCCTAATTGTAAACCGATCATTCATTCATTCAATAGTATTTATTGAGCGCTTACTATGTGCAGAGCACTGTAGAGACAATCCCTGCCCATTGACGGGTTTACAGTTATCAAGGGAGGGATAGGCTAAGTGCTTGGATTAACAAGGTAGCAGTTTGGATGGCAGGGAAAGGAGGGATTTTAACAATGATGCATTACCACTTCACTTAGCAGAACCTGGCTGTCCACCACAGAAATAAATACTCAGCAGGGCAGAGTCACTGGATCCCATTGACTGAGTTTGTTAAATGGGGCAATCCTCAGATCCCTCTGACGTGTGGTAGTTTAACAATGAAAGCTTAAAAGTTGTGCAAGCCCTTATATGCCTTATATTTTTTACATGAACAGTTACAAGATGGCATGAATCTGCCTTTTAAAAGTTGTGATTGAAAAGCAGCGTGGTCTGAAGGATAGAGCACAGGCCTGAGAGTTAGAAGAACCTGGGTTTTCATCCCGGCTCCGCCACTTGTCTGCTGTGTGACCTTGGTCAAGCCACTTGACTTCTCTCTGCCTCAGGCTCTTCATCGGTCAAATGGGGATTAAGACCGTGAGCACCAGGTGGAACAGGGACCGTGTCCAACCCGATTTGCTCATTCGTATCCACCCCAGTGCTTAGTACAGTGCCTGGCACCTAGTAGGCACTTAAATATCACCATTATTATAAGGAAAAATGTGCAAAATCTCTTGAAAGTTATGTTTTTTTTTTAAACAGTCTAACTCTGTTTTGCTCTCTCATGGTCTCTGATCTTTTGATCTTTGTCTCTCATCCTGTCTCTACCTGTCCATCTGGTCTCTCTTATGTCTTTGGCTGCAAAGAAATTCTGCAGTGACTGTATTTTGGGAAATATTACTCTAAAGCACTGGCTCCAAGTTTTCAAAAATCCTGTACAAAGCTTTATGATAATGAAGATAGCCAAGTAATAAATGGAAGAAATGTGGGAAGCAGTGTGGCCTGGATCACAGGCCTGGAAGTCAGAGGACCTGGATACTAATCCTTGGTCTGCCACTTGTCTGCTGTATGACCTTGGGCAAGTTACTTAACTTCTCTGGGCCTCAGCTACCTCATTTGAAGAATGGGGATTAAGATTGTGAACCCCACATGGGATTCATTCAGTCAATAGTATTTATTGAGCATTTACTATGTGCAGAGCACTGTACTAAGCGCTTGGAATGTACAATTCGGCAACAGATAGAGACAGTCCCTGCCCATTGACAGGCTTACAGTCTAATTGGGGGATGTGGACCGCGTCCAACCTGATTAACTTGTATCTACCCCGGCACTTAGTACAGTGCCTGGCACATAGCGCCTAACAAATATTATAAAAAACCAAAAAAAAGGAAAAAAGCAACATCTGGAACCTAGAGTGTCAATCTGAAAAATTGGGTGAAGAGTTTTCATAACTTTGGAAACTAAAATCAAGTGCAAAGTATAAAAATCAGGTTGACTTAGCTTCCTGCATCTTGAAGAATTATCAGAGAAACCATGTCTTGTCAGTATGTTTCATTGTTTGTAATCTCCATGTTGCCAGGGCAACGTTATTTTTTTTTTTTATGGTGTTTGTTTAGTGCTTACTAGTGTGAGGCACTGTTCTGTGTGCTGGGGGAGATGCAACTTTGTCTTTCCTAAGCACTTGGTACAGTTCTCTGCACACAGTGAGCACTCAGTGACTACCTTTGATCAATTGATGATAAAACTCTGCACACAGTGAGCACTCAGTGACTACCTTTGATCAGTTGATGATTTTTTTATGGTACATGTTAAGCGCTTACTCTGTGCCAGCCACTGTACTAAACACTGAGGAAGATACAAGTTAATCGGGTTGCACACAGTCCCCCATGGAGTTTACAGTCTTAATCCCCATTTTACAGATGAAGTAACTGAAGTCCAGAGAAGTGAAGTGACTTGCCCAAAGTCAGTCAATCACTGAGCACTGTACTAAGCACGTGGGCGAGTACAACAGAACTAACAGTCACGTTCCCCGCCCATAATGAGCTTACAGTCTAGACAAGTGGCGGAGCAGGGATTAGCACTCAGGTCCTACTGACTTCCAGGCCCGTGCTCTGTCCACTTGGCCAAGATGCTTCTCACGCTGATGAGTGATTGGTTTGGTTGAGATGAACGGAGGGAAGGGCTACTATAGGATTGAAGCAGGAGGATAGGAGACCTTGGCAATACCATGCAACATGGTCCACTTTTTCTCAACTCTCTGCTCTAACAATATAATGTTGAATCATGTTCATCATTCCTCTCCAAAAAATATGGCTATTCCAGTCTGCGTCTCTGCGGGCTATCATTTCTCTCAATTCCTGGGGTTATAATCAAAATTAGACTTTGACTAGTTTTCACTTAAATACATGAAAGGTTGAAAATTAATGCCTGTTGTAAGTGGTGATGGCTTACACCATCACAGGGTGTAATGTGGAGGGAGAGGGGAGTGGTGAGCACTCTGGTTACTGTCCAAGTTATAACACTGTATTATATCTGCAGGTTAATATAGGAATTTACAAGGGTTACCACGGTTGGTTCTTAAGGAACTAAATAGTGCAGAATTTCTCAAGAAATGAGTGACAGTAAAGTCCTCCTTTTTTTTCTTTTAAAAGGTTGGCAAATCTCAGCTATGCAAGTTCATGTAGTTTCCATTTGTGACATTTTTTTCTTAAGAATTATCTGTACCCTATTCAGAAACCAGACGGGGTTTTTGTTTTGATTGTCCCAAACTACTGCAGTGTCATGAACACTGCAACTACTCTATTTCTTTGTGAGAGCAAAGTCTTAATTAGATTTTTAGAGATGAATGCCATGGGGGAAGCATTGAAAGCAGACTGAATTTTTTAAATCTCCTCTTAAAGCAAAAAACATAGTTTTGAGTAATAAACCCCAAAGTAACTATTTCAGAGATTTTTTTTTCCTAAAAGGACCAGTTTCCCAGAGGTATGGGACTGGCCTAGGAAATTCTGTGATTTTTAGTTTCCTCATTTGTCAACTGAATAGTTTTTCTCTGGAAATAAAATGTAGAAAAGAAAAAAGTTTTTACCCTTTATAGAATAATTTAAACAATTGGGGAACTGATAAAAATGTTTAGCAATGGAATTTTTAAAGTCGAATTTAACCTCTGTGTTTCCCCTTTTAAAAACACCTATTATTTTTATACTGTGATGGGAGTAACTTTTTGGTCTCCTGAAATGCAATATTTTTTCAAAAAAAGAACCTGCTTAACTACTAATTTTTTTAAAAAAACAGTTCCTACCTACCATTTTTCACAGTTGGGATATGAAGATCTTCACTCTTTTCAAGTAGGGTATGTTATGTGGTTTTATATACATTTCAGTAGTATTTATCCAGCATAATCATGTGTTGAGCATGGGAGATTAAAGTGCAAGTAAAAAATGTGGTCCCCACTCCCAAGGAATTTATAATTAATCAATCTGCTATTTATTGAGTGCTTGCTGTGCGCCAAGCACTGTACTATACACAATTGTACTCTCCCAAGTGCTTAGGGCTAGGTGAATACCACTGATGTATACCACTGATTCTGTGATTATAACAGAGTTGTTAGACATGTTGGCTGCCCACAAGGAGCTTAAAATCAAGAGGGAAGGATAGGCATTAAAATAAATTACAGGTAAGGACCTAAGAGTCATGCGCATGAGGGTGGGGTGAATATCAAGCAGTTAAACAGTAAAGATCAAAGTGCAAGGTAATGTAGAGGGGAGAGGGAGTAGGGAAAAAGAGGGCTTAATCAAGGAAGGCCTCTTGGAGATGTGATTTCTGTAGGGCTTTGAATGTGGGAAGAGTGTTGGTCTGTTGTATATGAAGAGGAGGGGATTTCCAGGCCAGAGGGAGAACGTGGACAAGGGGTCGGTGGTGAGATAGATGAGAGGGAGGTACAGTGAATAAGTTGCCATTAGAGAAGCGAAGTGTTTGCACTGGGTTGCAGTAGGATCAGCTAGGTAAAGTATTAGGGGGTGAGCTGATTTAGTGCTTTAAAAGTAAGGAGCTTCTGTTTGATGTGGAGGTAGGTGGGCAACCACTGGAAGTTCCTGAGGAGTGAGGAGATGTAATAATGTTAGTATTTGTTAAGCGCTTACTATGTGCCAAGCACTGTTCTAGGCGCTGGGGTAGATACAGGGTAATCAGGTTGTCCCACGTGAGGCTCACAGTTAATTCCCATTTTACAGATGAGGTAACTGAGGCACTGAGAAGTTAAGTGACTTGCCCACAGTCACACAGCTGACAAGTGGCAGAGCCGGGAATCGAACCCATGACCTGTGACTCCGAAGCCCAGGCTCAAATGGTTTTTTTGAGACAATCCAGACACCAAAGTGAAGTCTGGACTGGAGAGAGACAGGAACCAGGAGGCTGGGGGTTCAAAGAGGAGGCTGATGCAGTCATCAAGGCGGAACATGATCAGTGCTTGGATCCGAGTAATAGTTTGGATGGAGAGGAAAGGGCAGATTTTAGTGATGAGTGATATTGTGAAGGTGGAACTGACAGGATTGGTGACATATATGAGTGGAATGAGAGGGATGAGGCAAGAGTAAATCCAAGGTTATGGGCATGTGAGATAAGGAGGATAGTGGTGTTGTCTACAGTGATGGAGAAGATGGGGTGGATGGGATTTGGGTAGAAAGATGAGGAGTTCTGTTTTGGGCATGTTTAGCTTGACGTGTCAGGGGGGCATCCAGGTAGAGATGTCCTGAAGGCTGCAGGAAATTCGAGATTGCAGAGGACGAGAGAGGTCAGAGCTGGAGAGTTAGATTTGGGAATCATCCATGTGTATAGATGGTAGTTGAAGGCATGAGAGCAAATGAGTTATCCAAGTTGAACGGTATCTTGGGAGGAATGGAGAGTGCCAACTGGGGCTAATGGGAGATGAGAGTGGATTAGGAGGAGGGAAAGAGCCTTAAAACTAGTGGTAAGAAATTTCTGCTTGATGTGAAGAGGAATTCGTCTCCCACCATTCCAAATTATGCCCCTAATTTGCCACTTGGGCACTTAGCTCTTATGGGAGCACTTCAGAATTCACTCCTTCACCCAGCCCCTGAAGGACTTACGTACACATTATTATGCTCAATTGCTTCCTCACACCTGTCTTTTATTTTAGTGTCTTTCTTCCCTCTAGAAGGTATGCTCCCCAAGGACAGGAATTATATCTCCATCTGTTATAATCTTCTAAGTACTAGTATAGTGCTGTGAAATAAATGCTAACGACTGATGGATTGAAAGGAATGTATTACCATTTGAGATTTTGGAGTGGGTAGACATGAAGAATCGCATTTTAGTAAAACAACATACCCACACACAATGGAAATATAGTGTAAGCCTATATCTTACCTTGTGATCTCCCAAGCGCTTAGTATAGTGCTCTGCATACAGTAAATGCTTAGAAGGTAGGATTGATTGATTACTTTCTCAAGGGCTTAGTACAGTGCTCTGCACATAGTAAGTGCTTAATAAATGTTGCTGATTGGTTGACTGATTCTTATGGGGAGGGATGATAGCTCTTGCTTCTTGTTCTGCTCTCCTACATTCTTAGTCCAGTGCATTAGTAGGTACTCAGGAAATATACTATACTCAGTAAATACCTTTACTACTACAGAAAACCTAATATTCACAAAACTCTGAATTCTTAAAAAAATAGGAATTACACTTCTTTATATGGTAAACTTATTCCAAAGGTTTAAGTATACCTCCTTCTGTGTCCCCCATAAGTTTAGTTTCGCCCACTTCATTCACCCTTCCCTCAGTTCCACAGCACACATGAACATATACATAATTAATTTATTTATATTTATGCCTGTCTTGCCTGCCAGAGTGTAATCTCACTGTGGTCAAGAAGATTGTCTACCAACTGTGTTATAATATACTTTCCCCTCCACGCTTAGTATTGTGCTCTACACATAGTAAATGCTCAGTAAACACGATTTATTGATTAGTATGGATAGTTTGGATAATTGAGAACTTTTCTGTCTTGGGTGTACTGTGGTCCTCTCCAGTAGCCAGGAAGCTCTGCATTTTGAGGAGCAAGCTGAAAAAATAGGAAGAAACCAGGAATGTGCCCCAGACTAATTACATTGACCAACTAAATGGTGTCTTTTAATATGACATTTTATAATATGATATTTTTCCATAGCAGAATTAATTTTTTTTCATTGTGGATTTTATTTTCCAGTTTTAGCTAGTTTTATCCCAATTCATTCATTCATTCTCTCTCTCATTTTTTCTTTTGGGAAAAACCCCAAATGGCATGTCTCTCCATACTCCCTATGGTGCTATTTCAGTTTGGCTGCTTCAATTGCCTGCTGCAATTTCTAGCCCTTGCTACCTACTCTCTGCTCCTCCCAGTTCCTTCCAATACCCCCAGGCAGCTTCCTCTATTATTTACTCTTTTCTCCTGCTGCCCCTCCCAACTCTGTGGTTTAGCCCCTTCTCTTTTCCTGCTCTCATCCCTCCCTGCTTCTCCTCTCCTCCCAGTTCACTTGCCGGGGTGCTCTGGCCCCAAGAAAGAGGGACAAGGGGATTGAGACTGTGAGCCCCACACTGGACAAGGGACTGGGTCCAACTCGATTTGCTTGTAGCCACCCCAGTGCTTAGTACAGTGCCTGGCACATAGTAAACATTTAACAAATACCATAATCATCCTTCCTCCTCTTCTTATTATTATTAAGACAGGCCTGCCATAGCATGTGCAGAGTCCTCTGCTCTTTGAGACTGGTGGCGAATCTAACTCCAGCAGTCCCTGCCCCTGTCACTAACACTACCCTAATAATAATAATAATAATAATAATAATAACAGTAGTAGTAGTATTTAAGTACTTAAGTGTCCCAGGCCCTGTACTAAGCCCTGGGGAGTATACAAACAAATTGAGGTGGACACTGTCCCTGGGCGCATGTGGGGCTCACAATCTCAAGCCCTGTTGTACAGATGAGGTAACAGGCAAAGAGAAGAAAAGTGACTTGCCCATGGTCACACAGCAGAGAAGTGGCAGAGCCGGGATTAGAACCCAGAATCTTCTGACTTCCAGGCCCGTGTTCTATCCACTATACCATGCTGCTTCTCTGCACGTCTCTGGAACAGGCAGTGACCTAGGATCTGCCCTCTACCATGACTCCTTTTGAAGGGAGCTTCTGAACCAGGGAAACTAAATAAAGGCCAACATTTTGGGAAAAATTGGATGTTTTCATAACAGGCTAAATTATGGTGATTAACCCTAATTGACCCTAAAAAATTTTAAAAGCTTGAAAAAAGAATGCCCTAGGAATGTTACACTAAAAACAGTTAAAGCCAGTAACTTGAGTTTCGTCCAGAGTCTCATACTCTTCCCTATTCCTTTGGTATGTCACTTCCATAGCAAACATACCTGGGCTGAAGTCAGTTCAGTTTTAGAAATTTATGTGGGTCCATGAGCCAAGACCTAAGGAATAATTAGGTCAGGATTGAAAGAAACTAGGCTTGGGAAAAGGAAGAGTTCTATTAAAATTTGAACCACAGTCATTTGCATTGGAATTAGACATCTCGGGGTTGCCATCCGATGTATTGTCACAGTAAAAGTCTTATTACAAAATTAGACCGAAAAATTTTAGGAACTGGAAAAATATTTGAGAGATGCTCCTTTTTTTAACCCAAACTCCAAGAATACCTTATACCAGGAGCTTTCTCAAACAAGTAACTGATATATATGGATAACCTTTTGAGGTTTTAAGTTCTTTAAATTCTGCCAACTCTGTCATATCACACTTTCCCAAGTGCTTAGTACAGTGGTCTGCACACAACACATGCTTGATAAATATGATTGATTCTTTATCCAAACAGATGGGCAAGTTCACTCACAGTCTCATTGCCTTCTTTAATGTTAAGAATTAATATACCTTTCCTCTCCACTGGCCTTTCCTTGCCTTTTCTCAACTATTCTTCCCTTGCAATGCCTTTCCTTGCCTTTTCTCAACTATTCTTCCCTTGCAAACCTCTGAACCCAGTTACCTTTCTCTGACCTATTGACCCTAATTACCCTCCCTCGGAGACCTTCCGGCGCCTCTTCAATCTTTTCCGTTTCCTCCTGAGACATCCCGAACCCTCAAGACCTCCAAGACACCAACCTTCAATCCACCCATCATATTTGAGTGTCTAGTGTGGGCAGGGCACTATACTGAATACTTGGGAGAGTCGGTAGGCACCTTTCCTTCCCACAGTGAGCTTACAGTCTGGAGAGTCTCATGCTTTCTCTCATTCTGTACCTCTCTCTTTGGTCCTTTATCTCGTACCACCCTCTGATCTCCTTTGTCAATCCCCCAGCCAAGGGACATAGAAGAAATCTGTAATGATCCATTTCCACCTTTATCAATAGGCTGAATGCCCAAGAAAAGAGCCCAGATAAATGCATAAGTTGCAACATCAGTATAAGGGATCATCACCTAAATAAACATGTCATTTTTATACAAGTGGTAACTCCTGGCAGATGTCCCACTAATTCCGAAACATTTGCTCGGTAAGATAGAGAACGAAACAAGTAGGAAGGTGGTTGTTTCTAATTCCTTATAAAACTCTACTGCCGTCAGGGCCATATTGATCAGGTTTGTTTCCCTGCCCATACACATATTCTCTCTCTCTCTCTCTCTCTCTCTCTCTCTCTCTCTCTCTCTCTCTCTCTCTCTCTTTCTCTCACCTAGATAATGATGGAGAGAGCTCCCTCTCTAATACTAATACATAACGTCGTGGAACATGTGCTCTGGATTCTTAGGAACTATATTCTTGTGAGGTTCCCCAAGATTACAAAAATATGTTTTTAAAGGCATTTTTATTACAATATGTATATTTTTCCAGTTAAAAGACACACATTCCCTCAGTGATAAAATGGGGTCCACCTGGGGGAAGTTCAAATATTTCTTCAATTTCCATTTTTCAATTTAGTCTATTTCCTTAGAAAGTTTTTGATAACAATAGCTCACGGCTTCATGAATTGAGATCAATAGAGATGCTCCAAGTTGGTATTATGCTGAGTTGTTCATTTACAATGTAGAATTTTCAGTGCAGATTGTAATACATCTTCAGAAAAGTCAATTTTTTTCTTTTTCTGTTTAATGAAGTCCGAGTTGAGGATGTGAAAGTTCAAGCAGAGGTGAACATTGTTTTTCAGACAGAATCCCAATTTTTGAGGTAAGATGTACTTGCAGTATATAGTGGTTTTTGTTAAGCGCTTACTATGTGCCAGGCACTAAACGCTGGGGTAGTTACAGGCTAATCAGGATGGACACAGTCCCCGTCCCACATAGGGCTCACAGTCTTAATCCCCATTTTACAGATGAGGTAACTGAGGGAAGTGAAGCGACTTGCCCAAGGTCACACAGCAGACAAGTGGCAGGGCCGGGATTAGAGCCCATGACCTTCAGACTCACAGACCCGTCCACTACGCCATGCTGCTTCTCTGATCCAAAACATGGCATTGTTCACCATTTTAATATCCAGTTCTGGAATCTTATTTTCCCGAAAGTCTCATGTCGGACTTTCGTAACCAGATGTTCTGAATTAAGCCCCAAATGATCAATAGGAAACACTTTCAATTTACTGCAACCCAAGAACTTCCTTATTTTTAATTGACTTAATTCTTCTGTGCCGGCCGTGCACTCTTTTCAATTTTATTTCACATAGAGGATCACACAGGCTCTCAGTCACATATCGTAGAGTACTCGTTTTCAAATGTACTTCAGTAATACCTTTTCCACATAAAGTTCTGTCCTTGGGGTAGTCAGGATTCTTCTGATCCAAACCCCCACTGTGTACAATGTTATTTCATTGGCTTCATTCATTGGCAGTTCAGTGATAAGAAGTTTTGTGAAGTTCCTTATAAATAGTATGTACAGAAAGCCCCCCAATTTTATCCTTTACTACTATCCATTTAAAGACCTGGATTGAATCATCATTTGCGTTTCAGCGATTTCACGTGAGGTTTCTTCAGGTGCTGATCTAACGGCACTTGAAATTGAAACACTGACTTGCCGTTTCAGTATTTTCATAACCCGTCTCTTATATCCTTTACATGCGAAGAAGTAGATGAAAGGGTCCATGCAGCAATTAAAGTTCATTAGGCATACCGTGAAGTGGAGGGAAATCTGGAACGTCTGTTGAGCACTACACGGAAGATAGTCTGAAAGCTGAAGCTTCTTAATCATGTGTTGAATAATCGCCACGTGGTAAGGCGTGAAACAGACAACAAACACGATGATTATTAAAAGGATGGTGTTGAGCGCCTTTTTGTTTACTCCTGATTTTTCCGTGAGTGGGTTTTGTTTGGCACTTTGAAAGAGTTTGCAACAGATGCGAGAATAGCAGATTAGTATTATGACAATAGGAATCACGTACCCTATTAAACAGGCGCCCAAGAGAATCCAGGGGAGGTGGTCTATTTGTTCGAAGTTTGGGTATTCCATACATGTAATCCTTCCAATCTCTTGATTTGACATGGAATGCACAAGTAGCGGGAGTGTCTGACTAAATACTAGAACCCAGACAAATAGGCAGACACATTTGGCATATTTAGTTCTTTTGATTTTGTTATAGCGCAGGGGATGGACGACAGCAAAGAACCTGTCAATGCTCAAGCAGGTCATAAAATTTACACCTGCGTACGTGTTAATGTAGAATATAAGAGCAGTTATTCGACACAGGGCTTCGCCAATTTGCCAGTCAAATCCTGATGCGTAGTAGACTATCCGAGCAGGCAGGGCCGTGGTGAAGAGTATGTCAGAGATGACCAGGTTTGTCGAATATAGAGTGGTCGAGTTGATTTTCTTTCTGTTTTGAAATACAACAGACAAGGCCAGTAGGTTTCCCGAGAGTCCAATGATGAAAACGACACTGTAATGCAGAGGCATTAAGATACTGGCTGTTCTTTGGTGCACGTAAAAGTCACAGCTGTTTGCCGCAGCAGTTAAAAGTGATTCAGTTATAAAGGGTGTCGTGAAATCGTTAGCCATTTTCACATCCGGTCTGGTTGCTGGTTCTCTAGGAAGAATATAGAAAAAGGAGTATTTAATTTGATAAATGAACATAAACTGCCGCTAATCGGAAGGGATGTTTCTGGTCAGAGGTACTTAAATCCAATCCAAGAGCGCTTTTACCATGATGAGATGTCCTGGGGGGCAAAAGTGGACATCAGGAACAAAAATAAAGATTACAAACCATCTGTCATACTGTTAGTCATAATTCGATGAGTCGGGGGAAGTACTGGATAAGAGAAATGTAATGATTCAAATAGGTTAAGGGAAAGCACTAGCTTCGCATTCAGAAATCCCCTTTGACTGAATCAATAAAATCAAACACGGAGCTCCCCAAATTTCCAATGAGCAGAAAACTTTGGTTTTAATTGCTTTTCAAGGGAACACAGCATCGGTACGATCAGGAAATGAAATGGCATATATTTAACATGCAGTGAAGTGTGAACTTAACCACAGTGATCTGATTTGTGTTAACCAGCTAAGTTTGAAAAACAAGACTTACGGGTGACCTTGTGAAGAAATGGAGGTTGTGTTTATAATCTCTAAAATGAACAAATAGGAAAAAAAAATTGAACGTGCATGTACTGGATAAAACTACGGAAGGGTGATAGGTAAGTTATTGCCACGCTGAGAAACAGAACATACTGCCACTTAGTTTTTGTAAGTTTATGATTTCTTGACTATTCTCAATTTTTAAAAATCCCTACCAAAAGAGTTAGGTTTCTGCTCATTTTCACGTTTACAGAATACCTTAAAACTCAAATTTCTCAAGCCTCTGGAAAATGTCCCCCAAACCTAGTGTACAGAGATCCTAATCTGGTAGATAAGCACCTATAAACATGCTGTTTTGGAAGCAGGGAAGATGGAAGCAATCAAGAGGATTCAAAAAGAGTCCCTGGTCACTGTTGCCTGCTGTAAATTTCCATCAGAATAATTGAACAAAGCACCCCCAACCAGTAGAGTCAGAGATGGGCCACTTTCCATGTACATTCCAGATGGGATGATCCGGAATACAGGGCCTGTACCCGAATGCACTGCCTCCGAGGGTAGTATTAGGCTTGCCTCCAGTCAATCAACCAGTGGTGTTAATTGAGAGCTTACTAAGTGCAGAGCACTGTACTAAGCGCTTGGGAGAGTACAGTGCAACAAAATTAGTGGGCCCGTGCCCTGCCTGTAATGATGATGATGATTATGGTATTTTTTAAGTGTTTACTATGTTTCAAGCACTGTTCCAAGCACTGGGGTAGGTACAAGCTCATCAGGATGGACACAGTCCCTGTCCCACATAGGGCTCACAGTCTTAATCCCCACTGTACAAATGAGAGGGAAGTTAAGCGACTTGCCCAAGGTCACACAGCAGATAAGTGGCGGAGCCAAGTTTAGAACCCAGGTTTTTCTGACTTTGGGCCTGGGCTCTTACCCACTAGACCGTGCTGCTTCCTGGAGCATGAGCTTACAGTCTCCAGGCTTTTGGCAGGCCAGGCCCATCACTCAGTTGAGGAGCTCCAGTTCTTTCATTCAATAGTATTTACTGAGTGCTTACTATGTGCAGAGCACTGTACTAAGCGCTTGGAGTGTACAATTCGGCAACAGATCGAGCCAATCCCTGCCCATTGACGGGCCTACAGTCTAATCGGGAGAAAGGAGTTTACCATGCTGTAGGCCATGGTGTTTCCCCCGGTATTTTAGCTGAGCACCTCACAGTGAGAGTGGATCAGCGGGCTGTGCTCCTGGCAATTGGGCACTTCTGGTACAGAATTAGAGAATCTTCCATCTGATTGGGATTTAGGTCTGAAAGAAGAGAGGCAACTCCAAGAAGAGAGTCCTTGTGCCAGTATTTAAAAAGTTTTCCTATGAAAAAATTCTTCCTTAGAATGAATCTAAATCCTGGATGCGGCAGTTTAAGGGCAATTTGTCACCATCCTCAGAGTAAGAATCCTTCATATAATAAAAGTTCATTATAAAATTGCCTTTTAGCTGTCTCGTCCAAAGCAGACTAATTCAATTCATTTAACTTTTCTCCTGGATTTGTTCAGTTTTGTTGGGTTTTTTTTCCTCCTTTTCAACCTGGAATACTACTTTGCGCCCTTACTGACACAATTTCACAAAACAATATTGGTTCCTGACCTCCTTTCCAAGTATTTGTAGGTCCCTTTGCATTTTGATCCTGTATTCCATGACGCTCGACCCCGGTCCCGCACCTAATCTGGGGTCACTTGTACACCCTCTAGACTGTGAGCTCATTGCGGGCAGGACTGTGCCTGTTGCTATACTCTACTCTCCCAAGTGCTTAGCACAGTGCTTTGCACACAGTAAGCGCTCAATACATACAATTGAATGAAAGAACTGAATGAGAATCCTTCTCTCCTCCAGTCTCTCCCTCCTCTTGCTCCTTCTTCAACAACTCTCATCTTTCCAAGCAGAATCTTAAGAGATCTCCTGCCTCCTTTCAAAATCCACCCCCTCCACTTCCAACCCCATCCCTTCACACCTTATCAGAGCACTTGCCCCCTCCCTTCTCTCCCTGACTGCTATCTTCAGCTGTTCGTTGTCCAATAGCTTTTTCTCCACTGCTTTCAAACATACTCATGTCTCCTCTACCCTGAAAAAAATCCTCCTTTGACCCCTCGGCTTCCTCCAGTTATTACCCCATCTGCCTCCTATCGTTCCTCTCCAAGCTCCTTAAGCGAGTTGTCTACACCTGCTGTTTCCACTTCCTCTCTTCCAGTTCTCTCTTTGACCCCCTCAAATATGGCTACCGCCCACTTTTCTCCACAGAAACTACCCTTTCAAAGTTCACCTGTGATCTCCGTCTTGACAATTCAAATGACCTCTTCCACCTCTTAACTCCTCTTGACCTCTTATCTGCCTTCAACACTGTCAACCACCCCTTTCTCCTGGAAACACTTTCTAACCTTGACTTCATTGTCACTGTCCTCTCCTGGTTCTCCTCCTATCTCTCTAGCCACACATTCTCAGGCTTTTTCACAGTCTCATCTTCTGCCTCCCACCCCCTAACTGTGAGTGGCCCTCAAGTCTCAGTTCTTGGTCCCCTTCTATTCTCCATCTACACCTTTCCATCGGAGAACTCATTCATTCCCATGGCTTCAACTACTACCTCTATGCAGATGATTCCTAAATCTACATCTCTCTGTCTTGATCTCTCACCCTCTCTGCAGTCTTACACTTCCTCCTGACTTCAGGACATTTCTACTTGGATGTCCTGCTGACACCTCGAATTTAACATGCCCAAAGCAGAACTCCTTACCATCGCTCCCCAAGCCCTGTCTTTCCTTTGACTTTCCCAGCGCTGTAGACGACACCATCATCCCGTCTGTACCATGAGCCTGTAACTGTAGCATTACCCTATAGTCATCTCATTCCACCCAAATCCTGTTGCTTCAGCCTTCACAACATTGCTAAAATCCGTCTTTTCCTCTCCATCCAAATGGCTACCACCTTAATCCAAGCATTTATCCTAGCCTGCCTTGACTACTGCATCTGCCATCTTGCTGGCATCCCCACCTCCTGTGTCTTCCCACTTAAATCCATCCGTCATTTTGTTGCCCGGTTCATTTTTCTACAGAAACCATTCGGTTCATGCTTCCCCACTCCACAGGAACCTCCAGTGGTTGCCTATCCACTGCCACGTCAAGCAGAAACTCTTTACAATAGGCTTTAAAGCCTCAATCACCTAGCCCCCTTCTACCTTTACCTCCCTGATTTCCCAGCCTGCACACTTCTCCTCTAATGCCAGCCTACTCACTGTACCTTGATCTCATCTAATTTGCCACCGACCTCTCACCCACATCCTGCCTCAGGCTTAGAATGCTCTCCCTCTTCATATCTGACAGATGATCTTGCTCCCTACTTTGAAAGCCTCCTCCAAGAGGCCTTCCCTGACTACACCCTTATTTCCTCCTCTCCCTTGTGCATCACCCTTCCATTTGGATTTGCACCTTTATTCACTGCTCCCTCCGCTTCACAGCATTTAACTATATACCTGAAATTTATATTAATGTCTCTATCCCCCTATAAACTGTAAGCTTGTTGTAGGCAGGGAACATGTTTGCCAACTCTGTTGTACTCTCCCAAGCATTTAGTACAGTGCTCTGCATTCAGTAAACGCTCAGTAAGTATTATCGATTGATACTTCTATGTGAGTAGTCCCCGTTAGCCATATTATTGATGGAACTCCCTCAGAACGGCACTTGTTTTTTTGTTTTGTTTTTTTAAGGTATTTGTTAAGGGCTTATTACATGCTAGGCACTATACTAAGTGTTAGGATAGATGCAAGCTAGTCAGATTGGACACAGTCCATGTCCCACAAGAGGCTCATAGCATTAATCCTCATTTTACAGTTGAGGTAACTGAAGCACAGAGAAGTTAAGGAAGTGAAGAACTTGCCCTAGGTCACCGAAGAGACCAGTGGCGGAGCTGAGATTAGACTTCAGGTCCTTCTGACTCCCAGGCCCGTGCTCTATCCACTAAGCCCTGCTGTTTCCCTACGTTCACCATATTAACTTGGTTTTATTTGAAAACCACTCCCTGGATAGGAAACTCCTGTGACTGTGATACCTTTCTAACAGTTTTATACTCTAAGCCAGACACTGTTTCCCCAGTTTATTGAAGAGTTAAATTCAAGATGGATTGCATATGTTATTCTAATCATGGCCCATCAGATCCCATCTCTCTGTCACAGAAGGAACTAAGATAAATCCCCCAAAGCAAAGTCCATTCACAGCTATGTTCAGAGCTAACTGAAATAATTTGTTTTTCTTTGCATTTATATTTACTTCTGGGTGGTTTGCTTGTTTTTTCAAGCATTTTTCCAGATCCAGAAGTTTAACTCACAAGATTGATAAGTCTTTTTTCCCTTTTTTAAATATAGTTATTCTGTTGGCTCTGAGTTTTCAAAAAATACTTATTCTTTGTCCTCAAATGATTTTACTCAGTTGTTTTGGAATCATAGATTGCAACAATATAGAAAAGTAGCTCATGCACAGTGAAATAGATTTGACTACCATGGGTGAAGTACCACCTCAAATCCATTGGTTGCACATGTAGAGGTTGCAGAAAGCTAAATCCCAAATTCTGTGTCAGTGGAAACTGGAAAATTGTCATCCTGTCAACCCAGGGATATCATTCCATGTCTTTGCATGTCTACTTGTTTTGTTTTGTTGTCTGCCCCTTTCTAGACTGTGAACCTGTTGGGTAGGGATTGTTTCTATTTGTTGCTGAATTGTACTCTCCAAGCACTTAGTACAGTGCTCTGCACACAGTAAGCACTCAATAAATACGACTGAAAGAATGAATGAACAGACGAATCAACATTTAAATAAATCTCTTCTGTTTAAAGCCTTTCTTCGTCTCTTCTGCTACTCCAGCTTGATTTCTCACCTCCCCAATTTGTTTATCTTTCCGAGTTCTCCCATTTAAGTGGGAGAACTTATTTTACTTAGGCTGAGAGGGTCCTGGTCCCTTCGTTCCATGGTGTGCCATGAAAATTCGATTGGAGGGGGCCGGATAGAAGGAGAGATCTAGGAATATTTGGAGGCCTGAATGACAGAAATCAATTCTGGAGTTCCACCTTTCAGGAAAGACCCTTCTATCTTTGACATTTGGAATAAAAGATGGAATTGAAGTTTGAAGTTTTGCTGGCTGAGTTGATTTTTATTAGTTTGACGACTGGGCTGTCGAGTCAGAAATTCTTGGCAGTTTGATTGTTTCCGGTTAAATGTTATGGAAATAAATGCGAGGAGCAATATGAGTATTTATGAAGTCTTATGGATAAGAAAATTGTAGGAAATGAGGAATGATAATAAGATTGAAGAACATCAAGTGTATAACCGCTTAGAATAGGAGGCACTAGGGCCTAAAAGAGGAGAGCACGGGAATCAGGAGACCTGGATCGTAGTCCCAGTTCAGTTATTGACCTGCTGTGTGACCATTGATAAGTTAGTGAACTTCTTTGTGCTTCAGTTTCCACAGCTGTATAAGGGTCCTATAAAGGTCCTTTCCCACTAAACCATCTTGCCACCTTGGTCTTCAGAAATCACTGGGGATTCAGCCATATTCTCTGACAGTTACCGCAGAAATTATCTGGTACTTAGCTCCTGCTGTATCTTCTATTGCTTTGGAGGGCAGTATTAGGTAATATGACTAAGTTACTCCCATCGAATTAAGTCTGTAGCAATAGCTTGAGGCTGAAATATTTTGATATGGTGAAACGTGAAACTCTGGAATTTGTGGATATGATTGTGCAGGGGATATATGTTTGTGAGAATAGCTGGTCAGTGGCTTTGGAGCACAACGCATGATAGATAAGATGAGCTCTCTTGTGGTTGGAGAGGTGTGTATGATTGTTAGAAAAGCTGTCCCTGGGCAATAGAGGAGAGACTGATCGTAGGAGATAACCCAAGATCTCTTTTGATGTTATTGGCTCACATTTGCATAACCGGACATGTTGACATGCATTTGAATGTTGTGTCAGGTCACACATAAAACTGCAAACACGCATGGGGAGGGGTTTAAAATTTATGAAAAATCATTTGAGGATTGTTATATTGTACTCTCCCAAGTGCTCAGTACAGTGCTCTGCACCCTGTAGGCACGCAATAAATGCAATTGACTGATTCATGAAGTAACATTAAGCTCTATTCAAACTGTTTTACATCATAAAGTGGAACCACTGATTTAGGAACTAGCTCCTGGAATTAGATCACTAGATTCAACATGGGAGATGTTTTTAAGTAGCCGTACGGCCTGGGGTGGGGTAAGGAGAGAATTTGGAGAAGTGATCTGGGTGTAGCCAGGAATCCAACTTCAGCTGCAGCCACAGTGTGGCTATAGTATGTCTTCCAGATTTAAGATACCGTGCCTACCCCTCCAAAATTCCACAGCACCATCTTGAGACCCCCTTCCTGCCCCTGGCCTATAAGGAGAGAAAGCGAGAGGAGAGAAAGGTGCAGTGGATAGAGCACAGGCCTGGGAGTCAGAAGGTCATGGGTTCTGATCCCAGCTCCCCCACTTTTCTGCTGTGTAACCTTGAGCAAGTCACTTCACTTCTCTGTGCCTCAGTTTCCTCATCTGGAAAATGGGAATTGAGACCGTGAGCCCCATATGGGATGGGGACTGTGTCCAACTTGATTTTCTTGTATCCACCCCAACACTTAGGACAGTGCTTTGCATAGGGTAAGCGCTTAACAAATACCGCAATTATTATTATTATTATTATTTAGAGTTCTGGTAGGACCAGAAATACTGGTGTGGGACTCTAGCATATTGGTGACAGGTTTGGGAAATCCAGAAACAGTGACATGGGATCCAGCACAGATCCCACCTGGAGCCTGTCATGCTAGCTAGATGTTTTTAGGCTTATAAAGTAATTTTCTCTTCCATAACACTCCAAGTCCAGGCAGTGATTAAACGGTATATGGCAGGAAGAAGATATTCTAGATTAACTGGGGCCAAGACAAATCAGATAATTGAAGGTTGGGGTAAACTAGCTTCTTTGTAGTAACCAAGCATTCACATAAATCAAGAAAAGAAAATCTGAAAATTTTAAATTAACAGAGCATTCAAATCTGTAATAGAGTTTTGTATTTCCATGTGGTTCTTCTCCCTCCTAGTCTTTCACCCATGCTCAGATTTTCAGTTTGTTTTTTTTTGAACTGCTATCGTGTGTAGGAGTATCTGGAAGAATGAAAATAATGGAAGAATCATAAGAAGCAGGGGAAATTCTCATCTATAATATTTTCACATAAGCGTATGCAGACATTTCTCCAGCAGATGGAGAATCTTGAAGCTGACTGGTAGTCAATAAATCAGTGGCATTTATTGACTGAGCACTTTCTGTGTGCAGAGCACTGGTTAGAAGCCTTAATTTGATATAAGTGGCAGCAGGATGCCCCTGGAGGCTGTTGCGGATTGTGAAGATTAGTGAGTAGTATTTATTGAGCAGATGAATACCGTGAGCAAAGCATTTTATGGGGTCTAATGATGTTTGAAAAAGATTATTTGATTTTGTGTACGTTAGATAGATCTCTCCCTTGTGTGTCTCCTATGCACTTGGGTATGTGCCCTTTAAGCACTGAATATTCACCCCACCTTCAGCCCCACAACACTTATGCATATCAGTAATTTATTTTAATGTTTTTCTCCCTATCTGAACTGTGAACTCCTTAAGGGCTGGAGTAGTGTCTGCTTAATACAGTACTCTGCACTCAGGAAGTGCTCAATAGAGAACATTGATGGATTGATTCATTCATTCAGGGAGATTGTTGTTTTAGTATTATAACTAATTCTGTTCTTGATCAAGTGGAAAGTGCACTCCTCAGGGGGCCAGGAGAGCTGAGTTCTAGTCCTGAGCCTGCCTGGTTGGGTTATAGTAATAATTAATAATTATGATATTTGTTAAGCGCTTACAATGTGCCGAGCACTGTTCTAAGTACTGGGGTAGGTGCGAAGTAATCAAATTGTCCCACATGGGGCTCACAGTCTTAATCCCCATTTTACAGACGAGGTAACTGAGACGCAGAGAAGTTAAGCGCTTGCCCAAGGTCACACAGCAGACAGGTGTCAGAACTGGGTTTAGAACCCACATCCTCTGCCTTCCAATTCCGTGCTCTGTCCACTACACCCTGCTGCTTCAACTGCCCACTGGGTTTGGTACTGTGGCACAGCATTAGCACTATTCTGTGGTAACTTCGGCCATAAATGGAGTCTGCGTGTAAAAACAACAACAAAAAACCCCAAAAAAGCAACAACAAAAAACCCCAAAACCTTTGTGTACATGTGGCAATGTGCTGCACCCCTGCCTGCCTACTTGGGTGTTGTATTTTGTGCCTCAGCCGGAATATTACTAACAGGAAAGAGAGTGTGTGAGTAATGCCACACAAACCACTAGCCTACGAATCTAATCCTCCACGTAAATTCTCCGTTTTAGGATGTAGGACTAAGGCTCCTCTGTCATTACTAATAGGACACCACACTGTTTTAGCCATAGGTGAAGCCGTCCTTGAGATATTGCTGAGGAACAATCTGCAGGACTTTTCCTTTATTTATTTCAATGATATTTGTTAAAGCAGGCAGGCACTGTACTGGTAGTTGGAGTAGATACAAGTTTAGAAGGTTGGGCACAGCCCCGTTCCCACAAGGGGCTCGCTCACAGTCTTAATCCCCATTGTACAGATGAGGTAACTGAGTCAAAAAGAAGTGAAGTGACTTGCCCAAGGTGTCACAGCAGAAAAATGGCAGAGCCAGGACTGGAAGCCCAAGTCCTTCTGGCTTCCAGGCCTGTACGGTATCCACGAGGCCATGCTGCTTCTCAACTTGTGTCAGTTGGGTTGTGAGGGACAAATAAAAATGGAATGAAAGATGATTTCAAGGTTTCACATGACATGAGGGCAGGGAGTTACTGTTAGGGGGGAAGTTAGGGGGAATGATCAAGAGGAGAGTTTACAGTGGTCAAGGTTTAGAAATTGTGCTTGGGATGGTGGTGGATAAACAAATTGAGTAGTATTAGAAACGGGGATGTGTTGACTGGAAAGAGGGTGAGCGATCGAGACTAAATGTATAGATTTGGAAAGGATAGTGAGAGTTGAAATTCCACGTGGTGAGCAACCGAAGAAAACAGAAGCCAAATCATGAGGAACATTGACAGTTATATGAGGAAGAGAAATCGGCAATGGAAGAAAAGGATGAAAGCATGAGGAGAACCACGTTGGACTTACATATTTGAACCAAGAATGAAAGAGTCTGGGGAAAGATATATGATCATCTGTCGGCGGGTTGCAAAAGTCCTCAGTTAATATTTCTAATTAAAGAGCATCCAACATGCGGCCCATTTGACTGCATGATGTATCTTTCCTAAGACCTATGGGCAGGGAACATGTATACCAACTCTTAGTACAGTGCTGTGCACACAGTATGTGCTTAGCACAGTCCTGTACACACAATAAGCGCTCAATAAATAACATTGATCAATTCATTTGAAAAAAAAAAAGCTCAACACACACATGAACTACTGGGCTTCCATTCTGTAACTGAATGCTTCTGAGTTTTTGGATTTTTTTTGTTTGCTTTTGTTGTTTAATGATATTTAAGCTTTTGCTGTGTGCCAGATGCTGTACTGAGTGCTGGGGTAAATACAAATTAATCAAATTGGACACCTTCCATATCTCACAAGGGGCTCACTGTCTCGCTCCCCATTGTACAGGTGAGATAACCGAGGTGCAGAGAAGTTAAGCGACTTGCCCAAGGTCACCCAGCGGACAAGTGGCGGAGCCAGGAGTAGAACCCAGGTCCTCTGATTCCTAGACCCGTGCCCTTTCCACTAGACCACGCTGCTTCTGTGAAGCAGGGGTCATGCTACCAGGTGTAAATCAATTAGAAGTTGTAATTGAAGCTGATTGTAATTAATTACAAAATTTTGAGCTGTTCAAATTTAACGCCACTGCAATTATATCATGACCTTTAGTAATGTAATTCATCAGTACACCGCGGAAGCAGTGTAGTGTAGTAGAAAGAGCCACAGGCCTGGGAGTCAGAGAACGAGGGACAAGGACTGTGTTTAATTCCCACCTATGTATCTCTCTCAGTACATAGTACAGAGCTCTGCCAACAGTAAGTGCTTAATAAATACTACTGCCTGGGTTCTAATCCAGGCTCCGCCACTTGCCAGTTGGGAGACCTTGGGCAAGTCACTCAACTTTTCATTCACTCATTCAGTCGTATTTATTAAGTGCTTACTCTGTGCAGAGCACTGTACTAAGCTCTTGGGAAAGTCCAGTACAACAATAAACAGTGACATTCCGTGACCAAAATGAGCTCACAGTCTAGAGGTGCCTCAGTTTCCCCATCTGTAAAATGGGGATTGAACAGTTGTTCTCCCACTTAGTCTAAATCCCATGTGGGATGGGCACAATGTCCAACCCGATTATCTTAGTACGTACCTCAGAGCCTCATACAGTGCTTAGCACATAGTATTATTTTAGGACCTTACTACTGTTAATATTGTAATCATTGATAATGATAGCCAAAAAAAACTGGTCAGACTTGAGCTGTCATCTGACTGAATGCACCCTGTAGTTATTGTAAGTTCAGTATTCCCATTGACTTCATCCAGATCAATCATTCGCTAATACCTGTAACTGTCTACTTTAGTAACAATAAAGTTGATTTATCCCTCCTTAAACTTCCTTGTTACTGATAAAAAAAAATCCATAGGTTTAAATAACACGCTGTTTGTTCTTCAATTAAAAATTGGTGTTGGCCTGTAAATGTATGGATTTCTTGTCATGTTGTGCACGATTGAAAAAACGTGAGCCTCACTTGGGGTAGGGACTCTATCCAATCTAAATATTCTGTATTTACCCAGGCGCTTACTATTATTATTATGATTATGGTATTTGTTAAGCACTTACTATATGCCAAGCGCTGTTCTAGACACTGGAGTAGATACAGGGTAATCAGGTTGGCCCATGTGGGGCTCACAGTCTCAATCCCCATTTTTCAGATGGGGTAACTGAGGCACAGAGAAGTTAAGTGACTTGCCCGAGGTCACACAGCAGACAAGTGGCAGAGCTGGGATTAGAACCCACGTCCTCTGACTCCCAAGCCCGAGCTCTTTCCACTAAGTCACGCTGCTACAGTACCTGGCATTTACTATGTGCTTAATAATTACTAGTATCATTATTTTGCTCTCCTAATACCTCACACTCTTATGCCTTTCTATCTGGGATATCCAGACTTAATGTATAAACATACTGATTTCAATGATTCATTTCTCATGGGATCCTGAGGAAGATGCCAAGTGCTTACTGTGCGTTGAACACTGTGCTAAGCCCAGGGAGAGAATACACAGGTGGAAGTTAGACTTGGCCCCTGTTCTTCGTTACTTAGGAATCGCAGACACTTAATCACTGCAAGCTAAGCTTATTTTAAGAGTTTCCATGGAGAATCAGTGGAAACACATTTATTCAGACACTTTAAATTATGGCAGTGTAAGAAATCACAATTGAAATAGAAAATTCAGGGAGTGCGTGATCACTAACTCTTTGCCGTTAGACATGTTATTGGCTCTTGATGTAGGGAACAAAACTATGGCTTAAAGACTATACCAGTTGTTTCAGATTTTATGTTTTTATTGGATCTTTAATTAGGCTTAATGGAATATTTTCAGTCCAATCCCTGGCATTTTGTGCCAGTATGGTATTTTACGTGTAAGATAGGGTTACAATTATACAATTTTCAATTATAATTTGTTTAGTAAGCAAATAGGAAGTCCCCCTATACAGTTGGCTTTTTGTGTCAGAGAACATGTCTACCAACTCTGTTATATTGTACTCTCCCAAATGCTTAGTACAGTGCTGTGTGCACAGTAAGTGCTAAATAAATACGATTGCTTGAAGACTGATTAAACAGGTAATGGTTCAAAAAGTCAGAGAAAGTTCAAAAGTGTTAAATCCTTAACATGTGATCTATTACAGTAAGTTAATACAATAAAGGAGATGGAGATATATTTTTACATTTAAAATTTTTCAGAAATTATAACCTTTTGGCTTTTGAATCTGCACTGAAAAATTTTAGGGAAAAGGAGTTAACCACTTTCTGCAAGTACTCATTTCAAAATGCTAGACTGATGAAATGTGAAAGCGGTGTTGCCTAGTGGACTTGGGTTCTAATTCAGGGTAAAGCCACATGTATGAGGTGATCATGGGCAAGCACTTAACTTCTCTGTGCCTCAGTTACCTCATTTGTAAATTGGGGATTAAGACTTTGAGCCCCACATGGGACAGGGACTGTGTCCAGTCTGATTACCTTGTGTCTGCTCCCAAACTTATAATAGTGCCTGGCACGTAAGACATGCTTAACAAGTATCATTAAAAGAGAAAAATACATGAGAAGCGTTGACATTCAAAAAAACAGGGTTTTTTAGTCAGAAGACCCTTTTTTGGGGATGGTGAATCCACATTGTTAGAATTTGTCACATTTTTCTTTCCCCCAAAGTACAACCTTGCCATGAACTTTGTTCTGTTGGGTTTTGAAAGATGGTTGCAAATTTTGCCCTTTGGAATTTCTTGGACTAAATGTGCTTCAGTGCATAAAAATCACTACCGTGTTCTAATTAATGCCTCCTTTGTTCTATAGTACCTCATGAACCTCATGATTCAAGTGCAATATGTTTTCGTGAGTAAGATATTTAGAAGCCCTAGTTGTATCTGAACATTTTTTAAGCCTCCTGGTTCATTGATTTACTATTATTCGAAATGGTGCATCAGCTTCATTTATATATAGCAAAAAAGCACTCTTCCAATCAGTAGTATTTATTGAGCGCTTACTCTGTGCGGAGCACCAAACTAAATGTGTGAGAGAGTATGACAGTAATCAATCCATTGATTTATTGAGCGCTTACTGTGTGCAGAGCACTCTACTAAGCGCTCGGGAGAGTACAATTTAACAGAGTTGGGAGACACGTTCCCTGCCTACAACGAAATATGAATGAATGCACTAGCATACAGTCTAGAGGACAGAGTTCATGTCCTCAAGCAGTTTATAATCTAGTGGGGGATACAGACAGTAAAGTAAATTAACAAATGGGGGAAGAGTTTAAAGATATATACATGATATCTTTGGCGGGAAGGTATATGAGGAGGGTTCACTTCTGTTTCTTGTGGGCAGGGATCATGTCTACAAATTCAGTTGCATAATAATAATACTCTCCCAAGTGCTTAGAACAATGCTCTGCACACAGGAGGTGCTCCAAAAACACCACTGATTGATAGATTACCTTCCGGAATTGATTTATATAGAGCATCTCAAATGTTAATCTTAAATCAACTTTTCTGGTACATTGCTTTGCCAGATAACAGAAAAAGAATAAATGATCACTTTGTTTCTGCCTGTCAGTAAAATTACTACTTCCCTATACACCAGAAATACCTGGATTTTTTCAGACCTTTGCAGTTTACAAAACCGTTGTTGATAAATTTCCAAAGCAAAAAGTATTTCTTAAGTACTTACATGTCAGTGGCTTCTCTGTTCCCGGTGTAGCAGTGATACTTGGCTGTATGTGGCTTAGCAAATCATTCTAGGTTTCCCTTGCTGCATTCTTTCAAGGGTGTCTACGTACACATCCTTTTATGGCATCGGGTGGGTTTTTTTCCTGTTGCTTTTGTACTGTAGATATAAGGCTTTTGATAGGTTTTTCTTAAAGGGAAGTGAAATAATTTTTCTGCTACTTTTAGACTGTAGTAAAATCCCCTTGGAATTTATCTTTGGCTTTTATTTCATTAAATTGAACTCTGCAAAATAAGTTTGCTCCTGACTACAGCTAAAATTTAAAAAAAAATTTAAATCACAAGTATTCATAGATTGTTGCTTGAGCACTTCTGGTTCATCTAAGCACTTGGATACTTACCCTTTCAACTGCCATAGTACACTGCACACATACACAAGCATACAATCTATATATCTTTATAGTGTATTATTTTTCCCTACCTGTAATTAATTTGGTGTTCATCTCTCCTGCCACATTGTAAACTACTTGAGGGTAAGCATCATGTCTAGTAACTTTTGTACTGTCTCAAGCGCTTAGTACAGTGCTCCGTAGAGAAGCAGCGTGGCTTAGTGGAAAGAGCCCGGGCTTGGGAGTCAGAGGTCGTGGGTTCTAAGCCCGGTTCCGCCACTTGTCACTTCACTTCTCTGTGCCTCAGTTTCCTCATCTGTCAAATGGGGATCAAGACTGTGAGCCCCAAGTGGAACAACATAATAACCTTGTATCTATCCCAGTGCTTAGAACAGTGCTTGGCACATAGTGAGCACTAAACAAGTACCAACATTATTATAATTATTATAGAGTAAATGCTCCATGCACACTACTGATTGATGGATTTATTATAGCATAGTCTAGGGATTTGTGTGATTCATTCCATTTTCTATCTCCAAGTTATTTTTTTAAAAAATTAGGATTAAATAGCCAAAAAGAGCCCCAAAGTTTATTTTTAAATCTCATTATTTTCTTAGCATGATGATCATTACCAGTATAGATTTAAAATAGTTTATAAATACATCCTACTTCTGTAACAGTTGCCAAGCTGATTTCATTTGGGTGATCAAATATTAATATCGTCACTGTAATTGATCAGTGTTTTGGAATGTGATATCTGGGGGGTTTAAATGCACATAAATATTTTTTTCTGGGCCATTTCCCTATCCTGCAATCAGTAAAAACCCTGGAATGCCCATGCACAAAATAGGTTTCCCTATTATGTATAAAGGTCATTAGAGAACTATACGTTAGCACTGATCCAACAACTAATAATTAGGGGATGGTTTGAGAAGTAGCGTGACCTAGTGGATAGAGCACAAGTTGGAAGGACCTGGGTTCTAATCCCAACTCTGACACTCTTCTGCTATGTGACCTTGGGTAAGTCACCTCACTTCTCTATGCCTCAGTTACCTCGTCTGTGAAAGGGGGATTAAGATAATTGAGCCCCATGAGGGGCATAGACTGTGTCCAATCCGATTAGCTAATATCTTCCCCAGTGCTTAGTACAGTGCCTGGCACATACTAAGCACTTGGCAAATGCCTTAAAAACAGAATGAAACAAAAAATGTTTATGAGTAACTGGATCCTGTGGTCAGTTTTTGCTTAGCTCATGTGTGAAGTCATTCTCCCTTCTAGAGACAGCCCTCTCCTCGAAGTCAAAATTAGTATAGTGTCAAATTTTAGATGTACATTTGAGTCCTGTGCTCTAAATTAAAGATGGTTACCTTTACATTACTACTGTGTCAGCCTTCTCTCTGACCTCCCTTCCTCCTCTCTCGCCCCGCTCCGGTCTATTCTTCACTCCGCTGCCCGGCTCATCTTCCTGCAGAAACGATCTGGGCATGTCACTCCCCTTCTTAAACAACTCCAGTGGTTGCCTATCAACCTCCGCTCCAAACAAAAACTCCTCACTCTAGGCTTCGAGGCTCTCCATCACCTTGCCCCTTCCTACCTCTCCTCCCTTCTCTCTTTCTACCGCCCACCCCGCACGCTCCGCTCCTCTGCCGCCCACCTCCTCGCCGTCCCTCGGTCTCGCCTATCCCGCCGTCGACCCCTGGGTCACGTCCTCCCGCGGTCCCGGAACGCCCTCCCTCCTCACCTCCGCCAAACTGATTCTCTTTCCCTCTTCAAAACCTTACTTAAAAATCACCTCCTCCAAGAGGCGTTCCCAGACTGAGCTCCTCTTCCCCCTCTACTCCCTCTGCCATCCCCCCTTTACCTCTCCGCAGCTAAAGCCTCATTTTCCCCTTTTCCCTCTGCTCCTCCACCTCTCCCTTCCCATCCCCACAGCACTGTACTCATCCGCTCAACTGTATATATTTTCGTTACCCTATTTATTTTGTTAATGAATTGTACATCGCCTTGATTCTATTTAGTTGCCATCGGTTTTTACGAGATGTTCTTCCCCTTGACGCTGTTTAGTGCCATTGTTCTCGTCTGTCCGTCTCCCCCGATTAGACTGTAAGCCCGTCAAACGGCAGGGACTGTCTCTATCTGTTGCCGACCTGTTCATCCCAAGCGCTTAGTACAGTGCTCTGCACATAGTAAGCACTCAATAAATACTGTTGAATGAATGAATGAATGAATACCTATACTAACACAGACCTATGAGATCAGACTTTCATTTAACCACTGCATCACTTGAAAATGCCCAATGGGCATTGTATTACCAAAGAACCACTTCATGTGATATTATTGAAAATGAATTGGAATAGTCAACCCTAAAGCACACCTGAAATCTTTACAGTTTGAAAAAATGTCAATAATTACCCCTAATTATTCCTAAACATTAACTTTTTCAAGCCCCGTTAACCATCCCCTAAATTATTATGCGTTTGATCAGTGCTACAGTACTGTTCTTTAATGAGCTTTATACATAATAGGGAAGCATGGGTACTCCACATCAAATCAACACTTGAGAAGGGAATTCATTCATTCATTTAATCATATTTATTGAGCGCTTGCTGTGTGCAGAGCACTGTACTAGGTGCTTGGAAAGTACAATTCAGCAATAGAGACAGACAATCCCTGCCCACAACGGGCTCAGAATCAAGAAGGGCGGGAGACAGCAAAATGAGAAGCAGTATGGTGCAGTGAATAGAGCAGGAGTCTGGGAGTCAGAAGGTCATGGGTTCTAATCCCTGCTCCACCGCTTGTCTGCTGGGTGACCTGGGGCAAGTCACTCAACTTCTCTGGGCTTCAGTTACCTCATCTTTAAATTGGGGATTGAGATTGTGAACCCCAAGTGCGTCCACCTTGATTTCCTTGAATTCACCTCACTTAGAACAGTGCCCGGCACATAGTAAGTGCCTAACAAATACCACACTACTACTACTAATGGTTATTATTATTATTATTATTATTAAACGACTCATAGGACACCATCACTTGATGCTTTGTGAGAGCACATAATCCGTCAGTCAGTCAATATTGTACTCTTCTATGCGCTTAGTACAGTGTTCTGCACACAGTAAGCACTCAATAAATGCAGTTGATTGAATGAATTGTATTCATTGAGCACTTGCTGTGTACAGAGCACTGTACTAAGCACTTGGGAGGTACAATATAACAATATAATGGATACATTTTCTGTCTACATTGAGGGACTAGATTGTCAGTTATTTTTGAAAACTCAGTTTCTCTGGGCATTGGAAAGGTCATATTGGGTTGGCGGGAGAAGAGGAATGGAAGAGAGGGAGTGGAGAGTGACTGTCTAATTTTTTACTGAAATCTAAGAGTGCTTGCTTTGGGAATTTTTCCTGACTCTACAGTGCTTTTCAGAGGAAATTCCAGAGGAGAAATTTTTCATTTAGGAAGTAAACTGCTGAAAAACCACTATTTGTCTCCTTCCGGATCCTCTAGCCAATGATCATCATGATCAAAGGTATTCTTTGAGTGATTACTATGTGCAGAACACTGTGCTAAGTGCTTGGAATAGTACAGTACAACAGAATTGGTAGACATGTTCCCTACCCACAATGAGTTTACAGTCTAGGAGGGAGAGTCTGTGTTCGCTGGATGGTGGCTTCAATCAGTGGTATTTATTGCGCATTTATTGTGTGTAGAGCAATGTACTAAGTATATAAGAGTACAGTATAACAATATAATATTCCCTGTCCACAACAAGCTTACAGTCTAGAGGCTAGGCTTGTCCGAAGTGTGTGACATTTGTGCATTCTGAACTATAAAGAGCTTATATAAGAAGCCACAAGGAATCAGTTGCGTCATTAAGAAGGTCGGTCTCAGTTCTGCAAATATTGAAATTTAGGGAGGAAATAGTGCACTGGGAGCTCCTAGAGAGCAGGGATTGTCTCCTAATTGTATTGTAGATTCCTAAGTACTTGGACAGAGCCATGCACAAAGCTAACCTTCAGAAAATACTGGTCAACTGAAAATATGCTCCTTCAAATTCCAGATTTCTGCATAGGAAAATAATAGCTGTTGAAAAGAAAACCCCTGAAGAAATTGTTTGGACATGGACTAGTTAAATTTTGTAAGAATTGATGACTCACATAGATGGTCATACTCATACCCAGCCCATACTGGCAGTTTAAAGCATTCATAACCAGCCGTCCCTTAAAACTTTGAATTAAGGGATGGCTGGAAAATATCAGCAGTACTAGCAATCTCACACATTGCTGTTGAAGAGAAAAACAAAGTAAAATTTGTGAACAAAACTATCTCTTGTGTTCTTAATATTAATAACGTTGATGATAATGGTATTAAGCACTTATTATGTGCCAAACACTGTACTATGCACTGGGGTAGATACAAGATAATCAGGCCCCACATGGGGTTCACATTGTAAGTAGGAGGGAGAACAGGTATTGAATCCCTGTTTTACAGGTGAAGAAACTGAGGCACAGAGAAGTGAAACGACTTGCCCAAGGTCACAGCAGACAAGTGGCAGAGCCAGGATGAGAGCCCATGTCTTCGGACTCCCAGGTCCATGCTCTGGGCAGTAGGTCAGGCTGCTTTTCTTGAATGTTGTATTTGCGGCCGGATTTCCATAGGGGTGAGCCGTGATTACGAGCGATGAGGAAGGAAAGGGAGAGACAGACACAGGTGACAGATTAAGAGAGAGAGAAATGGATGACTGAGAAATACAGGGTCCCAGTGAGAAAGGCAAGGATGAGAAACATCATCCTCATGCCTCCTCCTAGAGTCATCCCTCAGGAAGCAAAGTCAAGAGCCGCAGCGTCAGCAGAGAGCCGGACCAAGCGCCTTTTCCCTCTCACTGGCCTACTTCCTTGCCCTAGGTGCCAGGGGCCGTTGTCGCTACTGTTTCTGTTGTTTAGCTTTCTGGCAAGGAGGCTACCTTCACGGAAACTCCCGGGATGCTGGAAACCCTGCTGAAGAAGTAGCGTTCCATTCAGCACAGAGCCCGAGCCAGATATCTAGTTGCTGGAGGTGTCCAAGTGGTCTTCTGCATCCTGCTCCACTGAGTCAGTTAACTTTCCTGTGGGTTCTCAGAGGGGCGAACTGTGGGCTCAGTAATGACGTTCCCCCCTCCCCTCGGCCCAACTGGATTTCCTAAATGTTCAGGTTGTGGAGAACTCAAAAACTCCATGCACTGTTGGAAAGCCCCTGATGGACCCATGTCATTTCCTCAGAGGCGGACAGGGACTCCTAGCCTGAGATAGGAATTTACTATGTGCAGAGCACTGTCCTAAGCACTTGGGAGAGAACGGTATAACAATATAACTTGTTCCCTGCCCACGTGAGCTTACAGTCCGAACATCAATATAAATAAATTACAGATATGGACATTGGTTGTCAGGAGAAGCTTCAGGGACATCTCTGCATTCTGAGTTCTCATTTAAAGGGCCACAAGGAAAACATCGGAGACAGCATTAAAAGTAAATCTCAGATCTGCAAAGATTGAATTTTAGAGAGAAATGTTATGCCGTATGCTTCTTGAGGCCGGGGATTGGGTCTTTTAATTTTGTTGTCAGTTTCTAGGTAAGGAGGACAGGGCTCTAATAATAATAGTGGTGGATGGTATTTGTTAAATCCTTACTATGTGCCTAAGCACGGGGGTAGGTACTAGATAATTGGGTCCCACATGAGGCATACAGTCTAAGTAGTTGTACTAAGTTGAAGCAGCGTGGCTTAGTGGAAAGAGCACAGGCTTGAAGTCAGAGGTCATGGGTTCTAATCCTGGCTCCGCCACTTATCAGCTGCGTGACTTTGGGCAAGTCACTTAACTTCTCTGCGCCTCAGTTACCTCATCCGTAAAATGGGGATTAAGACTGTGAGCCTCATGTGAGACAAAGTAATCAGATTGTCTCACATGAGGCTCACAATCTTAATCCCCATTTTACAGATGAGGTAACGGAGTTTAGAACAGTACTTGGCACATAGTAAGCACTTAAATATCATATCATCAGTAGAAGGGAGAGCAGGTATTGAATTCCCATTTTACAGATGAAGGAACTGAGGAGTGAAGTAATTTGCCCAAGATCACACAGCAGACAAATGGCAGAGCCTGGATTAGACCCCAGTTCCTTCTGACTCCCAGGCCCGTGCTCTATGCGTTAGGTCACTCCTTTTCTCATTGATTGCTTGTCAGGGAAAATGCCTGTCCCTCGTGTATTTTGAGAAGCCTAGTTTCATGCGCCAGGTATGAGGGGATGATTCTGCTTCTGCTGCCGCTGCTTTCCAGCAAGGGGACGGCATGCTGAGAGCCCCCCTCGCCCACCCAGGACCCTGGAAACTGAGCAGTATGAGAAGCAGCAGCATGTAGCGCTCTCTTCAGCACAGAACCAGGCCCAAAATCTATTTGTCAGAGGCAGGGGGCGGATAGCAAAATGGTCCCCTTCTTCCCGCTCCCTAATAATAATAATAATAATGATGATGTTGGTATGTGTTAAGTGCTTACTATGTGCAGAGCACTGTGCTAAGCACTGGGGTAGATACAGGCTAATCAGGTTTTCCCACATGAGGCTCACAGTCTTCATCCGCATTTTACAGATGAGGGAACCGAGGCACAGAGAAGTGAAGTGACTTGCCCACAGTCACACAGCTGACAAGCGGTAGAGCCAGGATTCGAACCCATGACCGCTGACTCCCAAGCCCAGCGTCTTTCCACTGAGCCACGCTGCTTCCCTAGGGCAGCCAGCTACCCTGCAGGCAACTTTAAGATGGTTTGAGGGGCTGAATGTAGGCCAAGACCCTGAGAAGCAGCGTGGCTCAGTGGCAAGAGCCCGGGCTTGGGAGTCGGAGGTCATGGGTTCGAAACCCAGCTCTGCCACTTGTCAGCTGTGTGACCGTGGGCAAGTCACTTAACTTCTCTGTGCCTCAATGACCTCATCTGTAAAATGGGGATTAAGACTGTGAGCCTCACGTGGGACAACTTGATTACGCCGTATCTACCCCAGCGCTTAGAACAGTGCTGTGCACATAGTAAGTGCTTAACATTAACATAATATTATTATTATCTGTGGATTTAGGGACTTTTCCCCTTCACCACACTGAGCACCAGCTAGGACCCCTATGTAAGGGAGTTGTGGAGAAGGTAAAAGCCCCCTATAGTGATGGAAAGTCCCTGATCTACCTTTGTCACTTCCTCAGAGTGGGCAGGGGCACCCAGGCGACGGGTAGGAACCAGACAGCTTTAGCTGCAGGCAGGGGAGTTGGGCCCTGAGGGCAAGAACTGTGCCATATTCTTCCTCTGTAAAACCCCGCGTTGCCTGCTGTGGGATAGTGCACCTGATGGGTGTTCAGTTAGTAACTTCGACTGACAGGAGAAGTCGTCTCCCAGTGGTATTATTATTCTTTTTTAAATGGTATTTGTTAAGCACTTACTATGTGCCAGACACTACTCGGCACTGGGGTAGATACAAACTAATCAGGTTGGACACAGTCCATGTCCCACGTGCGGCTCCCAGTCCCCCCATTTTAGAGTCAGTCATTCGTATTTAATGAGCTCTTACTGTATGCGGAGCACTGTACTAAGCACTTGGGAGAGCACAGTATAATAGCAGACACATTTCCTGCCCACAGTGAGCTAAAAGTCTAGAGGGGGAGGCAGACATTAATATAAATAAAGCACAGATATGTATATAAGTGGCATGGGGCTGGAAGGGGGGTAAATAAAGGGAGCAAGTGGGGTTGACGCAGAAGGGAGTGGGAGAAGAGGAAAGGAGGGCCTAGTCAAGGAAGGCCTCTTGGAGGAGATATGCCTTCAATAAGGCTTTCCTTATTGAAGATAGGGAGAAGATATTCCTTTGAAGATAGGGAGAGTAATTTTCTATCGGATTTGAGGAGGGAGGGCATTCCAGGCCAGAGGCAGGATGTGTGCGAGAGGTCGGTGGCAAGATAGACAAGATTGAGATGCAGTGAGGGGTTGGCATTAGAGGAGCAGAGTGTTCTGGTTAGGTTGTAGTAGGAGCGTAGCAAGGTGAGGAAGGAGGGGGCAAGGTGATTGAGTGCTTGAAAGCCATTGTTGAGGAGTTTCTGTATAACATGGAGGTAGATGGATGGACAACCACCAGAAGTTCTTGGGGAGTGGGGAAACATGGCCTGAACATTTTTGTAGAAAAATGATCCGGGCAGCAGAGTGAAGTATGGACTGGAATGGGGAGAGACAGGAGGCAGGGAGGTTAGCTGATAAAGTATTCAAGGTGGAATAGGATAAGTGATTGGATTAATATAGTAGCAGTTTGAATGGGGAAGAAAGGGCGAATTTTAGTGATATTATGAAGGTTATACTATGATATTTTTAGATTTTTTCAGTTTGTACTAAAGAGAGGTACTCCTCTTGTCCTCTAATATATTTATGTTATTTTGGTTCCTCACCATCCTTGCTATAGAGTGTGGAGGACCAGCAGCACTAAATTCCAACATTGTTCCTTGTACACAGTGGGCCACTTCCACTTGTTTGCCCATTGACATCTTACATAAAGAGTCTGTAGCCTTAAAATATTGTGTTGCGTTCTTTCCTTCCCTCTCCCAAGTCTCCAGGATGCCAATTTAACTAGATTTATATTGGCTACAAAGCATTGCATTTCATCCATTAATTTTTTTTTAGACTCACAGCAATTAGTGCAGACACATTTGCCCTTCGATTTCATATGCATTTCCACATCCACCAGTTTCTCAATTTGATTACAGCTTAATTTAGTTTTCATTTCCTCAAATGCCCAGTTGGATTTCTTCCAAGCTCCCCAGGATTCCTATGTCCTCAAACCACCTCCCAGTCAGTGGTATTTACTGAGCGCTTAACTGCAGGCAAAGCATTGTACTAAGCGCTTGGAAGAGTACAGTATAACAGAGTTGCCTACCAAAAGCTTACGGACTAGAAGGAGGATTTGGTATCAGTCTGGATCTCGTGCTTTGAAACACTGTGACTTTTCCTCAGTCAGAGGGGAAAATTGAATTCATCAGAGATATTTATTGTGAACCTTTATACATTGCACTTGGGAAATTACAACAGAAGCAAAGTACTCATCCCTTCCCCACAAAAAGATGATCAGATCAGAGGAAATGGACAAATTCAGCTCAGTGCTTGGCACATCATAAGTCCTTAACAAGTACCATAAAATACCCAACAACTTATTTACAAATAGTTTGAGCTGAAGGAAGAACAAGGATACAACAAGAAGTAGTAATATAAATATATCAGGATGAAATCACTGAAGATATAATTGACTGTCCTCATAAAAACACACGCATGTGTGTGCATAAATGCAGAGGATAGGAATAAAATACATAGATTTTAGGCGTGGCTGTTTGGGTTGACATGGTTCGGGTGTTGGGATTTTAGGATGGCTTTTAAGAGTCACCTGCTAGTGGAAAGAGCACAGGCCTGGGAGTCGGAGGACCTGAGTTTTAATTGCGGCTTGGCTCACTGGAAAGAGCCAGGGCTTTGGAGTCAGAGGTCATGCGTTCGAACCCCGGCTCTGCCACTTGTCAGCTGTGTGACTTTGGGCAAGTCACTTAACTTCTCGGTGCCTCAGTTCCCTCATCTGTAAAATGGGGATGAAGACTGTGAGCCCCACGTGGGACAACCTGATTCCCCTGTGTCTACCCCAGCGCTTAGAACAGTACTCGGCACATAGTAAGCGCTTAATAAATACCAACATTATTGCGGCTCCGCCACTGGTCTGCCATGTGACCTTGGGCAATTCACTTCACTTCTCTATGCTTCAGAGGGGCCGCGTGGTCTAGCAGATAGAGCATGGACTTGGGAGTCAGAAGGTCATGGGTCCCAATCCCTGTTCCACCACTTTTCTGCTGTGTGACCTTGGGCAAGTCACTTTACTTCTCTGTGCCTCAGTTCTCTGCTCTGTAAAATGGGGATTAAGACTGTGAGCCTTATGTAGGACAGGGACTGTGTCCAGCCCGAATATCTTGTGTCTGCCCCAGCGCTTAGAACAGTGCCTGGCACATAGTAAGCGCTTAACAAATACCATGAGGATGATGATTATTAGTATTCAAGTACCTCATCTGTAAAGTGGGGATTAAATCCTCTGATTTAGACTGTGAGCCCAACGTGGGGCAGGGACTGGGACCAACCTGTTTATCTTGTACCTACCCCTGTACTTAGAGTGCTTGGCACATAGTAATGCAAAAGAAATAGCTAGAAATGGATGGTGGGACACATAATCACTAGGATGTCAAGGCATAAGTCTCCTACGATGTACAGAAAGGCTGCCTCAGTGCAGAGAAGTTTGTAACTAGGGGAATATGTAGGTATAAGCAACCTGGGATAGGTAAAATTCATCTCCACTCTGGAGACCTGTATGCAGTCCAATCAGGCAGTATTGCCAGAATGCTTGCTGTATGTAGAACACTGAACTAAACAGTTGGGAAAATAGTCAAGTAGATAGACATGATCCCTACCCTCGAAGAGAAGGAGCTTTATGATGCCCATGACAATTCTTAACCAATAATAATAGAGATGAGATGAAGTTAATCATATTTATTGAGTGTTTACTGTGTGAAGAGCACTGTACTAGGTGCTTGGGAGAATACAGTATAGCAGAGTTGGTCAAGATGATCCCTGCCCACCACGAGCCTCATGTTAGAGCGGAGGCATACGTATCAATATTAGCAGATAATCCCAAACCCTTTTTTAGCTGTTACAAACGAAATGATTTGAATTTCACCTCTGCAGTCCCCCCTCCTACTCACTGAGGAAGGGGTTACTGAGTGTTGAAATGGCAAAAAGATAAGAAATCATGAACTGGGGGAAAGTCAGAGATGATCAAAGAGCACTAATTGATTTTATAGAAGTGCATTTTAGAGCACTTAATGTGATAACATTTTTTCAATGAAGTTTGAAAACTTGATTTGCAAGCCTATGAGGAGGTCCCATTACGACTCAGCCAGATTATGGGTTGAAATTTGTCTTCTGGGATCGATACTCCTTGAAGTCCATTTAACACAAAACTTGATAGAATCACCGTGGAGGGCTGCTGATAAGCATATGTGTTGAATTGAATTGGTGGCTAAGCGGAAAAAAGTTGTCAAAATAAATTGACAAAGCAGCGGTGCGGGCAGTCAGGAAAAGGGTGAATTCCCTGCCTCAATGGGACTTGTGTGTGGAAATCTGTGAAGGCAGATGTGATCATGTTTATAGGACAGTGTCACCCTAATCTGTCATGTGGGCCCGGAGTGACTGTAATAATAATAATAAATATGGTATTTGTTAAGCGTTTACTGCTTACTGCTTGTTAAGCACTCTTCTAAGCTCTGGAGTAGATACATAACCAGGTTGTCTCATGGCGCTCACAGTTTTAATCCCCATTTTACAGATGAAGAAAGAGAGAAGAGAAGAGAAGCAGCTCTTAGAGAAGCAGCGTGGCTCAGTGGAAAGAGCACGGGCTTTGAAGTCAGGGCTCATGAGTTCGAATCCCAGCTCTGCCACTTGTCGGCTGTGTGACTGTGGGCAAGTCACTTAACTTCTCTGTGCCTCAGTTCCCTCATCTGTAAAATGGGGATTAAGACTGTGAGCCCCACGTGGGACAGCGTGGCTCAGTGGAAAGAGCACGGGCTTTGGAGTCAGGGCTCATGAGTTCGAATCCCAGCTCTGCCACTTGTCGGCTGTGTGACTGTGGGCAAGTCACTTAACTTCTCTGTGCCTCAGTTCCCTCATCTGTAAAATGGGGATGAAGACTGTGAGCCCCACGTGGGACAACCTGATTCCCCTATGTCTACCCCAGCACTTAGAACAGTGCTCGGCACATAGTAAGCGCTTAACAAATACCAACATTATTATTATTATTATTACAACCTGATTCCCTTATGTCTACCCCAGCGCTTAGAACAGTGCTCGGCACATAGTAAGCGCTTAACAAATACCAACATTATTATTATTATTAGATGAGGTAACTGAGTCACAGAGAAGTAAAGTGACTTGCCCAAGTTCGCACAGTAGACAAGTGGCAAAGCTGGGATTAGAACCCATGTCCTCTGACTCCTAAACCTGTGCTCTTGCCACTAGGCCATGTTGCTTCATGTTGATTCCTTTACCCTATTATAAATTGAAACACTCAATTTTGTTCTAAGTGCTCATTCTTCCGCACACTCTTGAGTGATCTGTTCCTATTTTTTATGGTATTTGTTAAGCGCTTGCTATGTGCCAGGCACTGTTCTAAGCCTGGGGGAGATACAGACTCATCAGGATGGACTAAATCCATGTCCCACGTGAGATTTACAGTCTTAATCCCCATTTTACAGAGGAGGGAATTGAGGCACAAAGACATGAAGCGACTTGCCCAAGGTCACACAGCAGACAAGTGACAGAGGTGGGATTAGAACCCAGGTCCTTCTGACTCCCAGACGTGTGCTCTATCCCCTAGGCCACACTGCTTCTCTAATTCCACTGTGGATTTACGGCCCAGATTCAAAACTATTCCACCTCTGCGCAGCCTCTCCTACCACCCTGCACCCAGGTGGATCCAGGGACCACCTCATTTTACCACTCCTTTCACCTTTCCTCTTCTACCCCTTCCCTATCCTCCCGGACCCATCTGGACAACTGTCTTGCCATCCAAGACAACTTTCCCCTCCTCACCCACTCAATTTTGGCAGCTTTTCTGTCAGGGATCAAAGTGGATGATCCAGTATCGCAACAGGGGACAACCCAAGATGCTGATGATTGGGGTCATATCAAGGAGATACTTATTCACTTATTTATATTAGTGTCTGTCTCCCCCTCTAGACTGTGTGCTTGCTGTGGGCAGGGAATGTGTTTGTTTTTGTCCTCTCCCAAGCGCTTAATACAGTGCTTTGCACACAGTAAGTGCTCAATAAATACAATGATTGAATGAAAGATGTGTGTGCATGTAAGCACATAAACGTACTGTAGGTAAAGGTTAAGCATTTCATTTCTAATCATCCACATTCTCATTCCCTCTAGACTGTAAGCTTGTTGTGCTCAGGAACGTGTCTGTCAGTTCTGTTATGTTGTACTCTCCCAAGTGCTTAGTATAGTGTTCTCCACACAATAAGGGCTCGATAAATATTATTGATTGATTATTGCTCCCCTCCATTCCTATATTTTTTTGTATGCCAAGATAGTCTTTGTCAATCTGAAGCTTTGAACAAACTTCCAGCAAATGACTTCATGAGGATGAGGTGATAGCCATCTTGGTACTAGGCTCTTTTAAGAAAGGAGATTATTTAATTCTCCTCATTGTTAGCGAGTCAGGTTTCATTGCTGTGAACCTAGAGCAAACAGAAAAAAGCCTCAACCTCCAAGGTAATTTAAATTACTACCCAGAACATGTTTGAAACAGAGAACTGGTTCGAGTGAAATGTTTTGTATGCACCTGGAGATTACTTTCCAAAAGTGCTTAAGCACAGCAGGCACTTGATCTTTTGGCTAAATCGAGAGCTTAAATTCTGCCCACAAACTGGAAAAATACAGTTAATTGTAGACAAGGAAATAGACAAAATTAAGGACGCTGCAAAACTAGGGCAGGTAATGGGAGACTTCAGTTATCTTCACATGGTAAAACTTTCCCTTGGCTAACTGTTGGGGTTAGGTTCTGGACAACCTCGTGGTTCACAAAACCATGGTTGGTAAGACTAAAAGGGTGTGGAACAAATAGGGTTAGGGACTCTGTGGCTTCAAAATACGCTGGGGAGTGTCACTTCATTTAGCCTCATGTTTCTAAAATTGAGTCAACGCCAATATTCCTTCCCACAGACAATATGTATCAATGTCAACTCAAGGACATCATTTTCATCGCTCTCCAATAACATGTTCTCTCTCTAATGTAAAACTAGAGTTAAGAGCAAACAGAACAGGATATAAATTTCAAACATTGAGAGAGCGAGAGTCATAATGATGTTATGTGTAATGCAGATAGGAGCCCTCGGCTGGCAAGCGAGGAAAAGATCAGGTGATGGGCTGATGTGTTGCCATGAAACCCATGGTTACTCAAAACAGCATAGGTTTGCCAAAATAACATGCAAAGTGTTAAGAATGGCTACTCAAAACAGTAATTGATGAAACCATGGTTGCTAAGGAAAGGTAGAATAACTCTTCTGGACCAGAAATGGAACCAGTATTTTGAATAAGATAAACAGTGGCTTTCCACAATAGCTAATCCTAGAAGATCCCCAAGGAAAAATAATGAACTAGATTTAATTCTGAAAAAAAGACAGGACTTGGTGCAAGGAATATATGTGTGGTGGAGCCCCTCTACAGTAATTGTCATGCCCCGATTAAATCTGACATCCTTCCGGGGAGGAAAGGGTCTCAGTGAAATTCATTTGCGACTTTTCCATTCACTCACTTAGACGTCTTAGAAGGTTTTCCTGCAACTTGTCCTCTTCATTTATGACATTTCACCACTCTGCAGAACTTAGTTTCACTGGAAGTTGGAAGAGTTGACAAAACTGTGCAGTGCCAGGGCAGGGATCAGAAGATAGTTGAATTTGATCTCACTGCATGGGAGGGAAGGCCAGAGAAAATGAACACACACAGATGTTAAATTAAATTTTGTAAAATAGATGTGAAATTTATGAAAGGGTCAAAGGAGAAATAATGCATCTATCCCGCTAGATTGTAAACTCTTTGAGGGGAGGGATCATGTCTGTCTACTATACTCTCTAAAATGCTCAGTACAGTGATCTGCACACCGGAGATATGCAATAAATGCACTTGATTGATTAATATAATTGTTTGAAGGAGTCAACAACATGTGGAGAGATGTAACAAGTCAACGTAATTGATTTAGATTTTTAAAGACCTTAGTTTAAGTTCTACACCAAAGGCTTTTTTTTAAAAAAAAGTTAATTGGAGTTTGAAGAGAACAAAAGCTGGGTACAAGATGAGGAAAATGGCATAAATAGCCATTTGGGGGGAACGGAGAAGTGGAAATAGGTATGTGTGTAAACTAGTTTTATTTAATATTTTTAATATTTTTAAGTCATCTTGAAGAAGGAATGGGTAGTGAAATCAGCATTGCAAATGACAGTAACCACTGCCGAATGATGAAATGCCGTGCCGATGGAAATAAATCAGGAGGATCTCAGAAAGTTGTGACTAGGCAGACATTTGGAAGATGAGCTTTAACATGAAAAGGTATACTGTCAAGGAATATCTATAGGGAAAAATAGTCCAGAATAAATGGGGATGAGATCTGAGTTTTTGGTTAGAAAACAATCTTATAGTCATTGTTAGCTGTTCCTTCAGTCTCTGATTCAACGAGCAGTGGTAGCTAAGAGTCTAACGCAGTTCCGAGCAGCATCATCATCATTACCGGTCAGCCCATCGGTGGCTGTTATTGAGCACCACTGTATTTATTGCTTGGGAGTGTTCAGTATAATAGAGTTGGTGGACTCAATGCCTGTCCACAAGAAGCTTGCTATCTAGAAGGGAAGACATTAAAAGCAATTAGAGGAAATGGGATATAATAAAGATATGTAAGTGAGTGAATATCAAATGCTTAAGGGGTACAGATCTAAGTGCATTGATATATGGAAGTGGGTGGTGAGTCAGGAACTTCATAAAAAGCAAAAGAAAAATTCCAATTTAACCACCATGCACAACCATGCCATTTCCTTCTTCAGAATACCGGCTGCTGCCCTTCTTAGAAGGGTATAATTGTGTTGGGCAAGGAACAGGTGTGCTATCCTTTGCTGTATATTGTAGTAAGAGAGTCTCCATAGAGAATTGCCAATATTTGTCATAGGGTTTTCTGTATTAGTAACAATATTGTCTGTCTTGCTCTTGTGCCTACTCTGTGCGGGCACTGGTCTGTGTACCTACCCTGTGTCTAAAATAAATATACACTTGGGGCAAATTCTCCTGTAGTGATTAACAAGAAATTAATAGAGGAATTTCTGATGTTTCATAAGTAAAATGGAAGAAAGCACTTGAATAATACTCCAAAGAAACATTTTTGCTGTGACAAGTAGGTGTTTAATTGCTGCTCTCTGGAGATTACTAAGCAAATACTTCATTTCTCATGAAAAGTGCAAGTTTGAGTGCAGGATAAATGGAGATCTACCCAAAATGAAGGGGAACAACTCTCTGAGCTATGTGACAGGAAAGCAGAGATGTTTGAGAAGATATAACAAAATTACTTTCTCCTCTTATTGAAGGGTGTAGGTGATATGCAGCTTTTGGCTCTGCATGGGATATGAGTTTCTCCAGCGCTTAGTACAGTGCCTGTCACATAGTAAGCCCTTAACAGACACTATTTTTTTTAAAAAAAACTAATTATATTAAATAGGAAGTTCAGCCTTCACCCTAGGGGATATTTGTACGCACAAAAGGCTGAATTTTATACAGCTACAGAAACAGATTTTGGCATTTCTGGTGATCATTTGGATGATCTGTATTTTCAGAGAATGGGTAGATTGAGGATAAAGCCAAGTGGAGCAGCTGCTTCTCATTCCTAAGCTGCCAGTGAACAAAATGAGAAATATGGTGGATGATTAATATATGGGGTTTCATCTGTTTCTGAATTTTGAAAGATGATTTCTGTGAGGAGGAATTTGAGAAAAAGACACCACACTTAACCCATTTATTCATAGCAGTCTCTGTACCGTATAGGAAGAAATGATAGTCTTGATCATGAGAGCAGAGTGGATAGAATGCAAGTGTCATGGCAGGGATTCTGTTATCTTTCTACAAAACAGGCAGTGAATAAAGGGATTTTTTTTAAACTTCTCATGAACAAAGAGAGTTTTAAATTATGTCTTTAAAAATTCCCTTCGGTAATTGCATATGATATGATCTCAGATGTAAATTCTACTTCAAAGATGATTAATTAGAAAGTCACTATTTAGTAAGCAAGCGTAGAAGAACTACTGTGAAGTAGAATAATGTACAGAGTCTCTGATGGAAGATCATAAATACAAAATATAATTTTCTTCAGGCAAATGAGTTACTCTGTGTTACAAATCACATAAATATCCCTTGTTTTAAAAACAAAACCCATATCCAGTCTTATGAAAGCACATAATACTTTTAAAGGATAGTAGAAAAAAGGCACACTTTAAAGGATATTTAAATAGAATATGCTAACAATGCTACCGACAGTGCTACAACCTACTCCTGTAGACTGTAAAGTTCTTGTGGGCATGGATCATGTCTGCATCTGTACCAAGTGCTTAGTACAGTGCTGTACACACAGCAAGTGCTCAATAAATGCCATTGCTGATCATAAATATCATTGATTATCATAACTATGTTTACCAGAAATACCCCAAAGTATTTAAAAAATGTTTGTGGATTGTGTACCTGCTTGGGATTAAGACAAACATGTGGATCAGAATAATAATAACTGTGGTATTTGTTAAACATTTACTATATGCCCAGCACTGTAGTAAGTGCTGGGTGGATGCAAGCAAATAATTATAATATTTGTTAAGCTCTTACTATGTGCCAGGCACTCTACTAAGCACTGGAATGGATATGGCAAATTGTGATGGACACAGTCCCTGTCCCACATGGGGCTCACGGTCTTAATCCCCATTTTACAGGTGAGGTAACTGAGACCTAGAAAAGTTAAGTGACTTGCCCAAGGTCACACAGCAGATAAGCGGTGGAGTCAGGATCAGAACTCGCAACCTTCTGACTCCCTGTTCCATGATCTATCCACTACTCCATGCTATTTTTTTTTTTAGTGTACCCGATTTTAAAATGCTTTATAGATCTGTAGTGGGTGTACTATTAGGGAGAACAGAGATTGCCTCAGGAATGGTATTTTTATCCCTGTCAGTAGTTATCATGGAGTAAAGGGAATACACACAAAGGTACCCACATCCTTCTACCATTACTATAGCTGGGAGGCAGAGAAACTTGTGGAGGCCTGGGCAACTAAGGAAAAGATGTGTGTATGTGAATTAAGGTGCAAATAGCAGAACTCGGGCAGCATTTACAAAGGGATAAGTGTCCAGACTTCAAAGTGCTGAGGGTTATAAAATATAAATCATTCATCAACGGACAGTAATGCACAGGCTTGGGACTCTGAACGACAGGGGTTCTAACCCTGATTCTGCCACTTGTCTGCTGTGTGACCTTGGGCAAGTCACCTCACTTCTCTATGCCTCAGTTACCTCATCTGTAAAATGGGGATTGAGACTGCAACCCCTACATGGGACAGGGACTGAGTCCAAGCCCATTTGTGTGTATCCACCTCAGTGCCCAGTGCGTTGCCTGGCACATAGCGCTTAACAAATATCACAGTTATTATTAAACTAAAAGCATAAGGAGAAAGGACTAAAGTCCAAGAGGAAGGTGGAGGAGGAAGGAAAATGGTCATTTCTGTGGCCGTAGCATCCATTTTTTTCTAAATCCACTCTAGGAAAATAAAATAGTTTCCTTTTGTCAGTTGGGATAGGAATTTTCTTAGTGGTTTATCCCACTGCTTTCCTAGAAATTTTCATGCAAAACTTCACTTAGTTTTGTTTTATTTATTTTTATTTCAAGTGCTTTGAGCACATTTTCTTCTAGGAACCCGAATATGGTATTTTCTTATTAAAGAAGCTTTGTCCCGGTCCCTTGAGCTAAGTGCCTCATGCTTTTTCTCCTTGATATGGGTTCCTAAGTGGTCTTAGTGTGCTTTACTCCTCTTTTCTACCTTTCGTTCCACTGAGTTATTTGCACCTGGGCACATTTTTCAGCTTTCTCAAGCACTACCAGTGATGACGTGTATTTGGTTTGTGTGGGTTTGTGTTCAATTTTTGGTATGTGTTCTCTTTTTCGATAATGCCTTTGAGCTTGTCGAAGACATATTTCTCAATAATGTATAATGATTCCGAGAGTTATCTCACAGCTAATGGAAAATGGTTCCAAAAAGTGATTCTGATAACACCTCTAACTGCATCAACCAGCCACTGTAACTTTACCAGTTACAGTGAAGTTTTAGTGGGTGGGGGGGGGGGGGGATACAGGATTAATTCATTTTAACTCTACTAGTCACTATTTAAAGAGAAGAAATTACTGTTAAAAGCATAGGAAAATGTGAGGCATTCTTTTCTGGAGGAAGACAACTGGAGTTAACTCCACTGCTTTCCTTCCTACTGTCCTGCTTTCTGGAAAAGATTAAAGAGCACTTTGTCTACTGATGAGTTTATGCACTTAAGAAATTGTTTTCCAGAAGACAGATTTCTGTTGCATAAATTAATATTAAAACAATATGAGTTTTACAAAAGTGTAGGAAACTAGTAGCAAAGTACATATCAAATCTGTGCAATACTTTGCAATGATTTCTAAAAATCAGTTAGAAGGAAATGACGGCGGAAACTTAGTGCTCCTAATTTTTCCAATTGTTTTATATTTAATAACTTTTCTTTCCTTTTTCCCCCCACAGTCTGGGACCCATATTTGCTCTATTTGTACCATTTTATCGCTCCATTCCAAGAATGCAAGTGACACAAATATTGGGCCAGTTTTCCATCACAAACAAGACATTGATTTACATTTTGGGCCTTCAGGTACAGTATGTCTTTCACATGTTCACCTTTCCCTGTAACAAGGTAGTGTTTTATGCTTTTTCTCATTTCTCTCAAAGTTTACCTCCAGAAATTTGGTCTTGAGATCTCTATCAACATTTAAGGGAAGTGTTACTGGAAAAAGTACAATAGTTACTCGATTCTTGAAACCTTTCATAGTCAATAAGTAATCAGATAACTGTGTTCACAGTAAGTGTTTTCTTCATCAGGGTACCAGTGGAAAACATTTTAATTTCATAAGGCTGTAATGCTTTAAGATACCTTAAAAATCATGTTACGATGTGGAAACACATTAGAAATATTAAAAGATAGGAAATGGAAAATCATTGTCAGGGTTAACAATTATGAACATGCTGTCAAGCAGTGCTTTATGCCCAAGAAGTCAGATATGCTTTATATACCTAAACTTTCAGGCTTCACAAAAACTTTGTCAATTAAGTAAATTTTCCAACGTCTCTCTTTTCTAATGAATAGACATGGTAACGTCTTTCTGCCTGATGACACAACTATCTTCATTGGCTTCTCTGGAACTTATTCTTAAAAGAAAGTGATTGATTAGTGAGCTCATTAAATAACACTCCTTAGTGGAATGCACTGAAAAGTTCTGCTGGGCCTTATTCATGCCAGATACATAGGAATGAACAGCTTAATTTCAAAATGACGCCCAGCATTCCCTTAACTGCTTTTTGTGATTTTTATGTTTTCTTAATCGACTGGAGCTTAAAAACTTGGTTGTCAGTTTTGATGTCATCCATGCCTTTGCCATTGGACCCATTCACATAGTGTTCCTTTTCCCACATAAAGCAATCTTGCCTTTTTGTTCCCAAACAAAATATACCTTTTCCCCTTCATTTTTTTATTCAATAGTATTTATTGAGGGCTTACTATGTACAGAGCACTGTACTGAGCATGTGGAATGTACAATTTGGCAACAGATAGAAACAATCCCTGCCCACCAACGGGCTTACAGTCTGTTCACGGGCTTACGGTAATAATAATGAATAATCGTTCATTCATTCAATTGTATTAATTGAGCGCTTACTGTGTGCATATATTAAGCTCTTGGGAGAGTACAATATAACAACAGACACATTCCTGCCCAAAATGAGCTCACAGTCTAGAGGGAAGTACCTTTTTTAAGGAATTTGTTAAGTGCCCAGTGTGTGTCAGCACTGGGGTAGATACAAGATCATCAGGTTGGACACAGTCCATCTCCCACTTGGGGCTCACAGTCTTAATACCCAATTTACATTTGAGGGAACTGAGACACAGAGAGGTGAAGTGATTTGCCCAAGGTCACACAGCAGGCAAGAGGCAGAGCTGGGATTAGAATCAAGGTCCTTCTGACTCCACTAGGCCATGATGCTTCTCAATTTAGGAATTAACCTGAGAATTCTGTAACCTAAGAATTCCTAGGTTTGAAAATGAAAGAGGAAATTCTTTCATTTAGGATTCCATTTTTTTATTTCACTCATCCCCCTGGATAGTTCCTTGCCATTTTCAGCAGCTTTGTATTTTCAGCAGTTTTTCCTCCTGTTTTCTCCTTTTATTTCATGCTTTTGTTGCTACCTTCCTGATCCATCACTACCATTTTTTTATGGATTTAATCCAGCCCTAAGTTTTCTTCTAAACCATAAGATTTTGTTCTAACGTTTTAGTGTCCTAATGATGTTTGAGCCTGCATATGGTTTAATCTTTTTTATATTTAATTTGAATTGTTTAATTCTTTAAAACTACAACTGGGCAGTTTTGTATTAATATATTTATTTAAGAGCTTCCCCATTTCATGTTTATTGTGTTTAATTTTATGGGCACTATAGATATTCTTGGAATAAAGAGTAGTTGTTACCCCAAGAAGCTGCAGTTGCTTAAAAGTGTGGTTCTAGCCTTCACTGTTAGATGCAATGAATTCTGTTATCAAATACAGCCTTTATTGAAAGACTCCCCTACACCAAATGACTTTGATTTAATATGAGTGCTTTGTTAAACTGCCGGTTACGGTGAAGTGGATCAAAATGTAAAAAAAAAAATCTGAACTAGTTATACTTATATTAAAGGACCATTTGAAGACAAATGTGATGTAGGGTTCAGTGATCAATGAGAACATTCTTAAATCAATTCTTTTATTTCCTTCATAGCTTTTAACCTCAGGGACCTATATCTGGATTGTAGCCATAAGTGGACTGGTAAGTCTGTAATTTTCTTCTAGTCATTGTTTCATCTAGAAAATTATTTTGTGGGCAGAAGTGTACTGGAACATAAATAAAATAATCGCACATAATGCATTTTAAAATACTGTGCTCTCCAAACATATTAATAAATGAGTTTATCACACAAATCCAGCACTGTAGAGTTAAAAATATGAAGTCTAAGTCTGACAGCTACCAATTTTAAAACGATTACCAAACTGTTCTTCTCAAATCCTGGATACTTTTCTGGCTTCTTGGTTCTCATTGTAATCGTACCTCACTGGGGTTTCCCCATATCTGGTCTCTTGTTCAAGCCTTTCTACCTGCCTGGAACTCCATCCCCATGCAGCTCTACCTAACCTCCATCCTCCGCTACCCACCTCAGCTTGGCCTAACTATGTCCCTCTCCTCCTTCAAAACTTGCTAAAAAGTTACCTCTTCCAAAAAAATCTTTCTGGCCTAATACTCCACCTTCCTGGTCCTGACACTCATGTGTTTACCTGGTTAGTAGTGATTTATTTATTTGCATTTTTTGTTTATTAGATCATGTGTACCTATGCGAGTAGTCTTTCGGCCATCATGTATTTGACAACGTGGTTACACTTACCTCTCCCTTCAGCTGCCTTCAGGCGGTCACCATATCCTTGGAACAGTGCTCAATGGTTAGAACAGTGCTTGGCACATAGTAAGCGCTTAATGAATACCATAATTATTATTGAGTGCAGTCATATCCTAAAGTCATCCACTACACTGCTTCTGATGTTCAGTACAGTACTTTGTGAGTAGTGAGTGCAGAATAGAGTGCTCTGTGTGGTGCTCTGTACTTACTAGATGCCTAGTTCAGTCTTCTGCTTCCAGTTGGCCCTCAGTATAATACTCTACAGGCAGTAGGTGCTCAGTATATAGCTCTGAAAACCGTAGACATGAGACTGTACATATGGTAAGTACTCATTTCAGTCCTTCATCCATAGTAGGTGATCAGTTCATTACCTTGCACCCTGTGGCTCTTCACTACAGTGGACCCATACATAAAGATAGATAAATGCTCCTGTCAATGATGATGTTGATGATGGGGGTGATGTTGATGACGCCTGATGAGCTCAGTTAAACTTTAAACACCATACAGGTGTTGACCATCCACTTGATTTAGGTTTGGGATTTTTGCAAATCACCAAGTTACATTAGATGATAAATAAGAGGAAAACAGCAGCAGAAGAGAAGAATGAAGGACTTTGATTCATAATAGAAACAGAACCGAAGAAGAGCAGCATGGAGCAAAAGGGGAAGAATGGGTCAAGAGAAGCCTAAGACGAGTAGGAAAATCACATGAGTTTTTACCAATTTGATGATGCAAAAGTCTTGTCTGCGGCTGGAACCAGACAAAGAGAGAAGGGGAAGAGTGAGCAGAACTAGGGGAATCAGATTTACTCATGCGTATACCGAGGTTTGAAAAACCGTCTTTGTTAAGATGCTCAGGTATCTGGAACAGGCCTCCTTATTTCTTCTCCCTGTTAGATTGTAGCCTAGGGACAGGGTCTCTTACTCAATAGTGCTTTCCCATGCCCTCCTGACAGTACTCTGCATGCAGCGGACACTCAGAAAATACTGACTGCTGATTGAGCGATGCAGTCATTCATCCCTGTGGTAATCTCACATTTAGCATTATGGTCACATATGTATAAAGGTGGGTGGAGCATGAAAACCTAGTTTTAGTTTTCATAAATGTTGGCCACAATCCTGAGGACCCACCTGCATTCATACTAAAATATGGGAGAGAAAAAGATTGACCTAAGTACAAGGGGGGAGGCCTGGGAAATTTTCAGGCTATAACCCCAGATGATTGATCGTAAAAACACATTAACATTTAAGTATTATCTCACTCTAACACCAACATAGGCAATTTTTAAAATTCTCAAACCTAATATCCTTTGGGGTTGCTTGTGAAAATAACTGAGCTGTAGGAGTAATGTAACTTTAGAATAACATGCTGACTCAACTTTTTTTTAACATCGATCAAGTATTTATTAAGGAAATAAATCTCTGGCCAGTGGCGGGCACATAATCTAGGTGGGAGAGAGCTAGGGGAAGAAAATAGCCAGGGAATTAGTAATGGGCAGTTTACTCATTAAATGGCAGCATTTCCACCGTACAAGAAATACAAGTACAGCTTATAAGGATGACAGCTGTCCATCAGTGCCAGGATGGAGTAGTCTTGGGCTTCTCACCGCTCCAGGCAGGGTCGTCCTGGGTCCGAAAGCCATACGCTTCATGATGTTCCAGATGTTCAGAAGTCAGACTCGTGCCCTTCCCCCACCAGCTTCTCCAGCAGGGGAGGTGAGGTTCCCAGCCTCGGTAGTGTTCAAGTGAAACCTACGCAACCCACTTAGGTTTTATAATAAAGCTTTTACCGTAATGAATAGCACACTTCCTTGTTTCTGCAGGTAATAATAAATTCAGGAAATAAGCATTGTTACATGAATTGGAAATTATATTCAGTATTTAGCTTCCAAAGAATTTTGCCTTTCGCTATAATACTGTAAATGACTCCCTGATAAGTTTGTGTAAAGTAATTTTTAAATACCCTAATTTAGGGTCAGAAGCACAGAGTTCTCAGTGTTTTGCTGCGGAGCTATTCTCGAGCTTGGTACAGAGATCCTTCACTTTAGGAGACTTTTCCACATTCAGCCTGAGTAGAGGTATTCTTTTTAGTCAAAACTGAAGCTATCAATGGTGAAAGTCTCTCCACGTGTGTAAGTTCAGCTGAGCTCAGGAGTTGTCGTCCTGCCTTATACCGAAAATGCCACAGGAATTAATAATGCCACTAGAATCACCACTTCCAAGAAAAAAGCTGTGAGAGGTGACTCGGTTCATGACCCCATGTTGGCTACCCTGCCACTCAGGTTTATCTCTCGGTGTGTTTATTTGCCTACTTTTGCTTTTATCGTCTGGATCTCTGTGCGTCCTTTAAAAATGATTGAATGTTTGCCAGTTTCTGCCCTCCTGTCTTCCTCATTCAACTGTAAGGTCTTCAGAGGCAGGGCCTGGTGGCTGCTATCGTAGTTGTACGTTCGCAAGCCCCTACTCCAGTACTTGGACCAGAGAAGGTCCTTGGTGAATGCGGATGATTACGGGTACCAGTCTGTACCCGGCAAATCCTATGCACAAAGAAAGATTTTCATTGAGAACCCGGAGCTAAATGTTGGCAACGGATTTTGCTACCTAAGCGGTGTGCTCGCCGATGAAGCGCAAGTAGGCAAGTTGTAGAAGACTGAATCAAGAAGTCCCTTGGGAGGTTGTCAGGGAGACTTTGGTAACAGCAGGGCATCGAGCCTATGATGAACCAAACGTCTTCGAAGCTGTCGTGGTGGCCACGGGGAAGCGAAAAGACGTCAGTGATCTATACGGCACATGTGAGTGTCTCGCTCAGCAGTGGTATGTAAACTGGATGAGAGAAAACAATGCCTGCTTTTGAGGATTCACGGACACATTTTGTTTTGTGGCCATGGACACAGAACAATCTTTGTGTGTCCATCACCAGGTTTGGAGCATCATCTTTAAGTAGGAGAATGTGTGTGTATGTGTGTGCATTGTATTGTCCAGTATTTTATTTTTGGCTATGAGACCTGAACCCACTTCAGAAGATGTAACTGGCCTCTTGAACTAGGTCAGCTGTGCCATTTTTCTTATAGTATTAAGCGCTTACTATATGCCAGGCTCCGTATTAAGCACTGGGTTAGATGCGAGATAATTAGATTAGATATAGTCTGTGTCCTTCATGGGCTCACAGTCTCAATCCCCATTTTACAATGAGGTAATGAGGCCCAGAGAAGTGAAGTGACTTGCCACACAGCAGACAAAGGTCAGAGTCAGGATTAGAACCCAGGTCCTCCGACTCCCAGGCCCCTGCTCTTTCCATTAGGCCATGCTGCTTCTCATTATCTACGTATCATCTACGAGCTGTGCTGTTCATCCAATGGGACCCCACCAACAGTGAGGTCCAGTGAGCTCACCATTACTGAGGCAGTGTTCAAATCCACAGTTTTGCTTGGGGGGCAAGGGAGAAGAAAGGGAATAGTAGGGTCTGTGTGCAGATTCTGGGTTTTTTTAAAGATGTAGTGAAGCATAGTTGCAATCAATATGTAGTGGTAATGCAGAGTTTCCAGGTCACTGCAGTGGACAGACTAGACTAGCTTGTGAAAATCAAGAAAAAGAGCATAGATCAAAATGGTGCTATTATAATAATGTTAATAATGTTGGTATTAAGTGCTTACTATGTGCAGAGCACTGTTCTAAGCGCTGGGGTAGATACAGGGTAATCAGGTTGTCCCACTTGAGGCTCACAGTTAATCCCCATTTTACAGATGAGGTAACTGAGGCACAGAGAAGTTAAGTGACTTGCCCACAGTCACACAGCTGACAAGTGGCAGATCCGGGATTCGAACTCAAGACCTCTGACTCCCAAGCCCGTGCTCTTTCCACTGAGCCACGCTGCTTCTCTAATGCTATTACAAAGCTCCTTTCAGGTGTCTTCTTTCGTGAAGAACTTGACTTGGAGTCAGCTTGGTGTTTCAGTGCCCTTTTTGTACACTGCTTGTATATGATTTGATAGTCCCGCTCTTGTCACTTCCCATGAGCCGTGCAACTTTCAGGCCCTACTGATGGTAAAATGAGAAAGCTACTTTGGGGTACATCATGAACGGATCTGTAGCATCTTTTTCTTTCGTGGGCGGGGGAAGATGATGGTGTTAATTGTGAAATGAAGAGAAGCAGTGTGGCCCAGTGGAAACAGGCCTAGGAGTCAGAGGACCTTGGCTTCTAAATCCCAGTTTTGCCATCTTTCTGTTGTGTGACCTTGGACAAGTCACTTAACTTCTCTGTGCCTCATTGTAAAATGGAGATTAAATCCTATTCCCTCCTATGAGAAGCAGCATGGCTCAGTGGAAAGAGCCCGGGCTTGGGAGTCAGAGATCATGGGTTCGAATCCCGGATCCCCCACTTGTCAGCTGTGTGACTGTGGGCAAGGCACTTCACTTCTCTGTACCTCAGTTACCTCATCTGTAAAATGGGGATTAACTGTGAGCCTCACATGGGACAACCTGATGACCCTGTATCTACCCCAGCGCTTAGAACAGTGCTCTGTACATAGTAAGTGCTTAACAAATACCAACATTGTTATTATTACTTACACTGCGAGCCCCATGTGGGACGGGGAATGTATCCAACCTGAGTAACTTATATCTACCCCAGTGCTTAGGACCATGCTTGGTACATACAAAGCGCTTAACAAGTATCTTAGGCAATCTGTCATATTTAATGAGTGCTTACTGTGTGCAGAGGGCTGTACTAAGTGCTTAAAAATAACCTACTTGGCACACTCATTAAGCAGGAGTAAATCATTGCGATTTAGCTTTCCGAGCTTTTGTCATCCTGTGGCATTTCTCCACATTTTAGTCATCACTGCCCATGTACATTCTCTTTGATAATCAGCTTGTGAGATTGTGGCTCCATTGTCATGATTCTGAAATATTTATAGTATTTTTCTTCCTCTTTATTAGTATTCACTGGTGTTGAGACATAAGCGCTGATAAATCAGGACAAAGCAAAAAGAACAAAGACGTGGGGCCTGAGGAAAAGCAGTGTGGCCTAGTAGGTAGAGCAGGGGCCTGGGGTGCAGAAGGATCTGAGTTCTAATTCTGCCTCCATCACTTGTCTGCTGTGTGACCTTGGGCAAGTCACTTCACTTCTCTGTGCCTCAGTTACCTCATCTGTGCAATGGGGATTAAAACCGTGAGACCCACAAAAGGAAGACACGGACCGTGTCGAACCTGTTGTTATATTGTACTCTCCCAAGCATTTAATTCAGTGGTCTGCACACAATAAGTGCTCGAAAAATACGACTGACTGATTGCCTGGCAACTGATTAGCTTGTGTCTACCCCAGCATTTAGTACAGTGCCTGACACATGGTAAGGACTTAACTAATACCATTTAAAGGAAAAAAGAAACACTTGTACTTTAGAAGCGAGATAAGATCATCAGTTGCTCACTTGGGTAAATTTGGGAGGAGTGACACTAAGTAGTGTCTAAATCTTCAAATTCAAAGCGTATAAGATGGCAAAGGCTTCTCCAGTAGAATGTATATTTAGCATTTAACACCTGTCTCAGTGAGCTGTCCTTCATCAGTTAGTCTGGTTTCACTCAGGGCCTCAAAGTGAAAAACATGTTTGGCTAATTCTCTTTTAGTGAGTGGCATTCGTCTTCCTGGACAACTGCTGTCATTACTTTCATTTAACAGATGTGCTGTTTTGGTATCAGTTTTCCACTGAGTACGAGGCAAGATCGGTCAATCAGTCCATCAGATTTCTGGAGTGCTTACCTTGTGCAGTACACTGTACTGAGCGCCTGGGACGGTACAATACAACGGCGGCGGTAGACCCGTTCCTTGCCCACAACCAGTTAACAGATAAAAATCCGTCTTTAAGGCTGGTAAATATGAAGTAGTAAAGGTATTGATTGAGCACCCACTGGATTCATCCATTCATTCAATAGCATTTATTGAGCGCTTACTGTGTGCAGAGCACTGTACTAAGCGCTTGGAATGTACAATTCGGCAAAAGAGACAATCCCTGCCTAATGACGGGCTCACAGTCTAACGGGGGAGACCGACAGCAAAGCAAAACAAAACAAAAATAAGACAACATCATCAAGATAAATAGAATCAAGGAGATGTACACCTCATTATCAGAATAGGGTGATCAATAATATATACAAATGAGCACAGTGGTGCGAGGAGGGGAAGGGGGAAGAGTAGAGGGTGGAGGGAGAGGAGGGGAGGGGGAGCAGAGGGAAAGGGGGGACTCAGTCTGGGAAGGCTTCCTGGAGGAGGTGAGCTCATGTAATGCACTGCACCACTGCAGAAGTACCATGGCCTAGTGGAAAGAGAATGGGCCTGTGAGTCAGAGGACCTGGGCCCTGCCACCTGTCTGCTGGGTGACCTTGGGCAAGTCACTTAACTTGTAGGGGCCTCAGTTTCCTCATCTGTAAAATAAGGATTAAGAATGTGGCTCATGTGGGACAGGGACTGTGTCCACCCCAATTATCTTATATCTCTTCCATTGCTTAGTAAAATGCCTGGCTCTTAATCAGTGCTTAACAGATAATAATATATTAACAATAATAATAATAATAATGGTATTTGTTAAGCGCTGACTATGTACCGAGGACTGTTCAAAGTGCTGGGGTAGATACAAGGTAATCAGGTTGTCCCACAGGGGGTTCACAGTTTTAATCCCCATTTTACAGATGAGGTAACTCAGGCACAGACAAGTTAAGCGACTTGACCAGGGTCACACAGCAGGCAAGTGGCAGATCCGGATTAGAACCCATGTCCTCTGACTCCTAAGCCCGGGCTCTTTCCACTAAGCCACGCTGCTTCTCCTTCATTATTATTATTACCAAGTGCTCGGGAAAATACGGCACAAGACCCCCGTTTCCTCCACAGAACGATCTCACCTTCTAATGGGAGAAACAGACATAAAGATTTTGCTAAGTGAGGTAGTCAGAATAATGCATTTACAGTACAGTCAGTCATACCCTGAGGGAGGGTATAAATAATTATGGATCTGCTAGAGGTAACTGGTGGGTTGATGTGCATTTAATGGGGAAGGCTTATTAGAGGAGGTGGAATTTGGGGAAAACTTTGAAGTTGGAGAGAGCTGAAGTCTGTTGGATTAGCTGGTGAGGGAATTACGGTGCAATGAGAAGAGGAACAAAGATTGGGATGGAGAATGGAGGATGAAGAGGGCGGACATGTAAAATGCGACCAGTTGGTGGAGAACCTTGAAGTCGATCCTGAGGAGTTTTCACGTGATGTAGAGTGAAATGGGAAGCCATTGGCAGAAATCCCGAGGAGAGAGATGAGGTGAGCGATGCTTCACAGTGATGACCTGTGCAGCGGCATGTAGTAGAGATTGAGAAGCAGTAGAGACTGGAGGCAGGGAGATTAGAAGAGAACTCACTCCAGCCATGAAACCACAAGAGCTTAGGTCAAGCTGGTGGTAGTCTGGTTGGAGAGGAGTGGGTAGATACAGGAAATAATAATAATGTTGGTATTTGTTAAGCACTTACTACGTGCAGAGCACTCTTCTAAGCGCAGGGGTAGATACAAGGTAATCAGGTTGTCCTACGTGAGGCTCACGGTGTTAATCCCCATTTTACAGATGAGGGAACTGAGGCACAGAGAAGTGAGGAGACTAGCTCACAGTCACACAGCTGACAAGTGGCAGAGCGGGGATTCAAACCCATGACTTCTGACTCCCAAACCCGGGCTCCTTCCACTGAGCCACGCTGCTTCTAAGCAGGCTTTAGCAGCTGCCCGAATGTGAGAGTTGGAAGGTAGAAGTCAGAGATGAAACCAGCAATGTAGGTTTAATTTTTTTGAACCTCTTACTAATTAACATTTGCATATTCACCAGTTTCTGTGTACTGGAGTGAAAGCTTGTCGAGGGCAGAGGCTACAGATTTAACTTTTTTTGAATATTCCCTCTGCCCTGTGAAGAAGTGCTTAGTCCCTAGTAAGGAAAAATGAGTGTGCTTGATACTAATTTTAAAATTTGATGGCACAACACTGAACAGTTGCTCCAAGCATCTTGCATTTTGTTTTATATTTGTGGTAATTAGAACGCAATATAACCTTGTCTTTTTCCTTTTGAGACTTAATTTTTTCTCTTTCAATCATTTAATGAAGGATGTTTCAAACTGGATTCTTAGGAACAAAATCTTCCCACTTATAGGACTCCTGAATTTTCATGTTAGTTGTCCCTTGAGTTTGTTTATTGGGTTAAAGGCAAAAATGGGTTTTTGAAAACTGAGTCAAGCATGTTATCAACAAATTTCGTGGACCCACTGAGGTGATAGCCGCAGCTGCACGTAAACATTATTGGAAATTGATTGTTCTGATGCTGAACTTCATTGCATCATGCTCATTTATGCTGAATCTCACAATTACTGATTTAGGTTGGCTGCTTGTATTTTCTCCGTTTTTCATATACATGTATTTATACTTAAGGGAGGGAATTTTCGACCATATCATTATTGTCCTTGGGAACTGAGTTCTCATTTTGCCTGAGAAATTAAGTCTTGTGTTCTCTAGCTCATCTTGAAAAATCTTGAAAAATTGGAAAATCTTGAAAAATTATCTAGCTCATCTTGAGAGCAATCTGTCAATCAGTCCTATTTATTGAGCACTTATGTGCACGAGCACTGTACTAGGCACTTGAGAGAGTACAATACAACAGAATCAGCAGACATCTTCCCTGCCCATAATGAACTTACAGCCTAGCAGCAATGATTCTGATGCTATTCTTTAGGCTTGTAATTTTCCATGCTTATTTGCATAAACCTTGACAAAAATAGATCACAGGTATAATTCAAACTATGTTGCTGACTCAGACTAATTTCTATGATTAGAAAGTGATTCCAGCAATTTTCCCAAACAGTGAATTAAGTGGCCAGGTAGCCGTGAAGAGAATCATCATCATCTCAGTGGTATTTATTGAGCGCTTCCAGTGTACAGAGTGCTTGGGAGAGGTCAATAAAACTGAGTTGATGGACAAGTTCCCACAATGGGACCAATCAGACGGAGAGGCAAGTGAGGCGTATTCACCTTCAGGGTTAATTGAGTCGTAACACCCAGAGGAGAGCTTTAGGTCCTGGACAGGCTCAGAATGAATCTGCTTCAAGTACACAATGAGGCTAAAGAGTCCAGAAGTGAATCCTAAGAATGTGCAAACTTATTGCTTAGATTAGCTCCCTTCACCCCAAAAAAGGAACAGGCAGATTGGCCATATTTTGCAAAGAGCCCAGTTATGTGCATCATCAGTCATTATGCAACAAGTGTTGATTTTCTTCTTCCGGTTTGCTTCTTTGTGGATTATCTCTCCTGATGATAATAATAATAATGTTGGTATTTGTTAAGCACTTACTATGTGCAGAGCACTGTTCTAAGCACTGGGGTAGATACAGGGTAATCAGGTTGTGCCACGTGAGGCTTACAGTTAATCCCCATTTTACAGATGAGGTAACTGAGGCACAGAGAAGTTAAGTGATTTGCCCACAGTCACACAACTGACAAGTGGCAGAGCTGGGATTCGAACCCATGACCTCTGTCTCCTAGGTCCGGGCTCTTTCCACTGAGCCACGCTGCTTCTCCTGATCTGTTCCGAGATCCCTTTTCCCACTCCTCTAAACCCTAATCATTTCCAGCAGCTCCTCTTAGCTTGGTCAATCCCAGCTCATGCTCATCTGCTTGGTTCTTCACCACTGTTTGCAGGGGGGGCTACTCTGTCTCTTCTTGTTGATGATATTACTGCCACTGATGCCAGCAGCCTAGGAAAGCAGCATGGCCTAGTGGATAAAATAGGAGTCTGGGAGCCCAGAGGATCTGGGTTCTAATTCCGGCTCCACCAGTTGCCTATGGTGTGATAGTCACTTCACTTCTCTCTGCCACAGTTTCCTCAGCTGTAAAATGGCGAGTCAGTACCTGTTCTCCTTCCTGATTAGACTGTGAGCCCCATGTAGGACAGGGACTGTGTCCAACCTCATTAGCTTGCATGCACCCCAGTGCTTAGAACAGTGCTTGGCACAGACTAAGTGCTAAACAAATACGATAAAATAAAAATTCTTCCTGCTTCCCCCTCCTTATCCCAGCTTTCCTGGACTTGTTTCATTTGGCAGGAAGAGATATAGACCAGATGGCAATGGTACCTTAAAAAGAAGAGAAGCAGTGTGGCTTAGCGGAAAGAGCACGGGGTTGGGTTCTCTGACTCCCAAGGCCATGGGTTCTAATCCCAGCAATGACATTTGTCAGCTGTGTGACTTTGGACAAGTCACTTAACCTCTCTGTGCCTCAGTTACCTCATCTGTAAAATGGGGATTAAGACTGTGAGCCCATGTGGGACAACCTGAAAACCTTGTATCTACTCCAGCACTTAGAACAGTGCTTGGTACATAGTAAGCGCTTAACAAATGCCTTCATTATTGCTATTACCTCCTCCACGTTTTCAGTTATTCTTCTTGGCCAGCAGTATTTCCACCAATTACCAAAGAATTACCCTAATTCCTTTTGACAATTTGTCCAAAATCAAACCCTAAGAGTGACAGGGAAGGATTAAGCCAGGAAAAAGTGAAAAACTAGCAATATTAGACCAATGGGAAATCAGAAGTGTGGTTAATAAAGAACAGAGACCGCTACTTTTTCCTCACATTTGTCTGCTGACCCAATGGAAACCTGACTGATGGGGGATGAGAGTGTAAGTGATGCTGTAAAAACCACTAGCACTAATCAGTGCCTTCCTGCAGCTTCTTCTAGTAGCCGAGTCTTCTTCACTGGATTAAGACTCCAGTGTCATCATCATATTTGCCATTTTCCTAGTTCAGTGCTCTGCACCAAGGGGGCCATTTAATTAAGGCTTTGGCTGTTGGTGGTGATGAAGTAAATAAGAAAAGTTGCAGTAGCACTTGGTCAGTTCTGCTCTCTTGGGAACAAAGTTCTGTGTCTGAACTCTTAAAGGAGTGAGGCAGGCACTTAGCTCCTTGACTGGGGACCATGAGGGAACTGCTGGGGAAGAGTGTTTCTGATTTATCCACTGATTTTCAGTGGATTGCAGTGATTTTTTTTTTTTTTGGAGGAGGAGGGAAAAATTTCCTCTTTTGGTCTTCAGTTTTTCTTCTAAAGCAAAGTATTGTTCCCCCTGTTTTTCTGAGCCCCAATTTCTACAGACCGTTTTTAGCTCCAAGCATAGCCAGGTGCTGTGGTTGTGTTTGCCCAGGTGTGTTTTGATTTGTGTGGGTTTTAGAGTCGCGTTGTATTCCAAGATTACTGGCAATTTCCTACTGCCAGCATTGAGCTGCTAGTCTATATTTTATTAAACGTTAAGTCTGCATTAGAGCTCATTTAAACTTACCTCCTCAGACTCTGTGTTTTTAACTCTTTGGCACATATCTATTTATCATCTACCTATGTAAATGAGGGTTTATGATATTGGTACAAATATATGATAAAACTGCTATGTATGGTTTTTCATCAGAGGGAGTAAATGAGTTTGTAAATTTGACCAGAACAGTCAGTTTTATGAAGGAAAAAAAATGTTCTGCTTGGGGCCTTTTCCAGGAAAATCTCATTTTATCGCTGTGAGATACTAAGACTTGGTGTCCTGTGATTAACTTAGGGTAATTATTCAAGTGTAAAAAATTATTGGTCCCTAAATCACTCATTATAAGCTAAAAATCTAAAATTTAAGAAACTGCAGTTTTTGTGTTTCAGCTGCCTCTTACACAATATGCCTCCTAGTACTAGTGACTTCCCTTTTTGGTTTTGCTCTTAATGAAAGATAATTTTCAATAGACAAAATGATAAATTATGTTTCTTTACATTTTGGAAAGTTCTAATCACTCTAATGATTTTTCATCACTTTTAAAAATGAAAAAGTAATTGTAATACAGGGCATTTGTTATTTCAAGGAAGAACTTTGCAAATTTATGATTCTACTTCATTTTAGAAACCTCATAATAGCCAATTTCTTTATTTCATAGGTGGAAATATAAAGCACGTGACATTTTGTTATCTGCTGCCATAGAGACCAAAAAACGTATTGTTCTCAAGAAATGTATCATCAGCCTTTAGTGTATTTTAGTTCATGTTTCCTAGTCAGGGTGCTCCTCTTTCTTCTTTGTGAATAAGGATCTGCATCATTCATTTTTCCAGGTCTAGAAATATATTTCCCAATATGCAACTTTAAAATGCTTCTATTGATTAAAATCGAAGGAAGCTGATAAATTGCAGTAATATTTTACAGAGCAGAAGTCCATTTTCCTGTTTCCACAACACAGGAAAGAAGAACTAAGCTAATTACAGGTTGTCAGGTTGCAAATGAACATGTAAAGGAATAATATTTTAAAAAATTATCTTTAGGGAGTCCAGCTCCTCCTCCCCAAGGAAATCGGGTCGTAATTTGTCCTCAGGACTAATTATAGAACTGGCTCACAAATACTACATCTCTAAACCTTTCTGTGTTACTCAATTTTCCCTCCAAGTCTGATCATTTTGAAATTGAATTGAAAGCTTGTTTACCGTAATATGTCAGACAGCGCTGTAGGCTGACATTTTCTCCAGACTATTAGCCGTGACCTGATAACTGTTTTAATGGCTCCCCATTTTTCACTCTGAGAGATTCCAAAATTTGAGACCATTATTCATCTATACAGAACTATATTATTCATGTTTTGTACATTGATTATTCTTTTGAAATATCCAGTCAATTAATACTCTCATCTTAGAAAGTCTTTTCACATAAAGGCCTTTTTTAGATTTACACAAAAAATCCTGGGTTGTTGTTTTTTTCTATAGTTGTATTTGAAAGGTGTTTTGTTTTTTTTTTTGGATTGTTTAGAAAGATGTCAATACCCTATCTACACCCTACCACTTCTTCATTTTTATGCTGTTTTAAGAACATAATAACGACTCATCGTCATGGGGATGTGAATATGTGTATTCACATCCCAATTCAAAAGAGTCTTTGGTTAAAAATAAATGCAGAAACAGGCTTGCCCTGAATTTGAGCTAGGACATATTTTGGTTTGAGGGGTTTTCAATGATCTCTCACCTCTGTTAGATTTTCTTTACTTTTTATGTACCACAAGAACACTCTTGTTTCACAAGTATGCTTCTTTACTAAGTTCTTCAAGGTCTAGAATTGCATCTTTTAGGCTTGTCATATAGTCCCATGCACCTAATTCACCGCTCTGCATGCATTACAGCATTGTCCCCACAGTGCTTTGAGTCCAGTAGATGCCCACTACAATACAAAATGGTGGTAGTCTGTCTGAATGAGAAGCAGCGTGGCTTAGCGGAAAGAACCCAGGCTTGGGAGTCAGAGGACATAAGTTCTAATTCCGGCTCCACCACTTGTCTGCTATGTAACCTTGGGCAAGGTCACATCTCTGTGCCTCAGTTACCTCATCTGTAAAAGGGACATTAAAAGTGTGAGCCCCACGTGGGACAACATGATTACCCTGTATCTACCCCAGTGCTTAAGACAGGGCTTGGTACAGTACTTAACAAATACCATCATTATTATTATTAGGTCAGCACAAAATAGGGACTAGGTTGTTGCTGTTGATGTTGGTGATATATCTCCTTCATAATACCCTTTCCATAATTCTTATCCCTGCTACCCGTATATAATAATAATAATGATTATTATTATGGTATCTGTTAAGCGCTTACTATGTGCCAGGCACTTTACTAAGCACTGGGGTAGATGGAAACATATCAGGTTGGACACCGTCCCTGTCCTTCATAGGGCGCTCAGTCTTAATCCCCATTTGACAGATGAGGTAACTGAGGCACAGAGAAGTAAAGTGATTTGCCCAAGGCCAAACAGCAGACAAGAGGCCGAGCAGGGATCTTTTTTGTGTCTTCTGTGTATCTTTTTCATCCCTTGTCATTTCAGCAAGTGAGATCATTAGTCCCCATCTGATATATCAGGTGGGATAATTTGTTCTGCTCTAACTGTAGTCAGTAGGTCATTCGTATTTATTGAGTGTTCACTGTGTGCAGAGCATTACACTGAGCCCTTGGAGAGTACAGTATAACCATAAACGGACAAATTCCCTGCCCACAGGTTTACATTCTAGAAGGGAGTAGTCAAGCCCCATGTGGGGAGCGAGAAGGACAGGGCGCTGGTTTGCCCACAGGAGAACTGCATGGCTTTCTAGGTATGTGTTAAAGTTTCCCTGCCAACTGAAGCAACGAGCTCAAAATTAGCTAATTAGGATGACCAGGAACCTCAATGGGGGACCAAGCCATAACTATAACCAAGCAGTCCTGAATTGTCCCCGCTTCATCTCAGAGCAGATGCCTGTTACCCTCCAGGTCACTGTGCAGAGACACCCAAATAGTCCCACCAACGGCAATGATATGACCTAGACTAAGCTGCAGTTTTCCATTTGCCTTGCCACATTTTCATGGCCCTTAAGACTTAAGGATTTAGTACAGTGCTCTCTTCACAGTCAACTCTCAATAAATACCATTAATTGGCCAATTGATTCTGAGAAGCCTGGGGGAACTACAGAATCTGCTAAGCATAAGGAAGGACATAAGGCCCATGGTGAGGAGGTGGTTGAAATATCTGTTATTTGTCTAGTGCTAATTTTAGATTCCCGCTAGTAGATTAAATATCAGTTACACCACAAAAGAATTCTAACACTGTATATTCACACTGTTATCCTAACAGAGATTGGCTGTCTCTCATCATGTTTTTCTTTATCACTTTAACCAGTTGTTTTTTCTACAAAGAAAATGAAAATGGCCTCTCTTGTTCCCCTTTTGGAGTGTTGAAATGCCACTTTCTGTCCCGGCAAGTGAACGCCCTGTATGGAAATGTTTGGTAAAATATTCTTTTAATGTATCATGGTACAATTCATATGTCCAAAGGATTGTCAAGTCCTTCATCATTAAGTGCCTAAACTCAGCGTATGACTCTCCTTATGCATATTTGAAAATGTCTTCTCATTTTACTTGTATTAGAATATTGTTGCAGTGCAAGTGTCCTGGTCTCTTTAAATACTAGTCATTTAAGGGATTAAAATGCATGTGTCACATTCTCTGACAAAAATGTTCTCTCTCTCTCTGCATTTAATTCACTTCTTCCCGATAAAACAATTTAGTCTGCATCAGTTCAATACTTTTTGTCCAACTGAAGAGGATTCCTGCCCCTTTAGAGGCTATGCTTCTAACTAGTTGCTCAGTGTGATTCACTGGCCTACTTCGTCCCTGACTTTGAAGTTGCCTGAATTTGTTTTTAAACACAGACCATGATTTTCGAAAAAAGTGAATCGTCATCTCCTTTGGTTTTTAATTGCTGACAAGGTTTCCTACATTTATGAATCTTTGTTTTCAAAGGAGATGTTGAAAAAGATCGCTTTAATATTGAGCTATTTCTATAACTTTACGCCTCCTTTCCCCATTAGAAAGGAAATGGTTGTTACACGCTTACACAACTCAGTGGCTTCAACCTGTCATGAGGTGCTACTTTCAGGTAATCCTGGAGTACACTTCTCTCACTCATTGCTAACCTACTCGCTGTACCTGTGTCTCGCCGCCGACCACTTTTTCACGTTCTGCTCTGGCCTGGAATGCCCTCCCCTTTCATATCCGACAGGTAGTGACCCCAACCCCACTTTCAAAGCCTTAGTGAAAGCCTATCTCCTCCAAAAGGCCTTTCCCTCTCAGCCCTCCTTTCCTTTTCTTCCATTCCTTTGTGCGTCACCCTGACTTGCAACCTTTATTCATCCCTCTCCCAGCCCCGCACCACTTACGTACATATCCGTCATTTTTTAATATCAATTCTGTCTCCCCATCTAGAGGATGAGCTAACTGTGGGCAGAGAATGTGTCTCTTATAATAGTAATGATGGTATTCATTAAGCGCAGTCTCCCAAACACTTAGTGCAGTGTTCTTTACATGGTAAGCGCTCAGTAAATATGATTGATTGATTACTCTGGTACTTCCTAGTACTGCACAGTCACTTGTATAACCTATTTCTGAAAATGTGCCTCAGCAGGTAGGGTATTTCTGTAATTCCAGGTTATTCGGGTATCCAAATGGAACTAGGCTGAGATGCCCTGGATCATTCTTTGACTGAAAAACTTTACCTCCAGAAGGTACTCCCTCACTTTTAGGTGTAACACGCGCTCCCCTCAGTTAGGTGTAGACCTGACTTTGGCGGAGGCAGAGCCACAGTTTGCTCACGTGGACAGACTCAGCAGAAATCTCGAAATAGCAGGGAAGCAGCATGGCCTGGTGGATGAAGTATGGGCTTGGAAGCCCAAGGACCGGGCTTCTAATTCCAGCCCTGCTACTCGTCTGCTGTTGATATTGGGCAAGTCACTTAACTTCTCTGTGCTTCAGTTTCCTCAATTGCAAAATGGGGATTCAATACCTGTTCTTCCTCCGACTCAGACTGGGGGCCGATGGGGGACAGGGGCTCTGTCTGACCTGATTCACTTGTATCTGTCCCAGTGCTTAGAACAGTGCTTGATGCAAAATTTAACGAATATTTTTAAAAAATGGCAGGACGTGGGCAGCGAAGGCGACAGTGATTGTGGACTCGTGGCACTAGGCCTAAAAATGAGTCCTGCACGTGAAACTCGTGTGCCCTTTGCAGTGTGCTGCACACCTACTCTAATCCTGGCTCTGCCCCTTGTCTGCTGTGTGACCTCGGGCAAGTCACTTCACTTCTCTGGACCTCAGTTACCTCATCTGGAAAATGGGGATTGAGACTGAGCCCCACATGGGATAGGCTCTGTGTCCAACCCAATTTGCTTATATGCACCTAGTGCTTAGTACAGTTTCTCGCACATAGTAAGCACTTAACAAATGCTATAATTATTATAATTACCTAACTGCCCATCTGGCAGAGATGAGAGAGTTCATTTGGCACTGCACAACCACCAGCCCTGGCATCAAATCTTCCTCAGGTTTCTGTTCTCTAAGTTTCTTGTTGGCAGGGATCGTCTATACCTACTCCGTTAGACATGCTCTCCCAAATGCTTATTACAGTGCTCTGCATACAGTAAACTCTCAATAAGTGCCATTGATTGATTGGTTGCCTTTTTATGGTATTGATTAAGAGCTTACTCTATGCCAGGCACTCTATTAAATGCAGTGATAGATACAAGGTCATCAGGTTGGACACAGTCCCTGTCTCCTTTGCTCTCGTGCAGAGCGTGGGTGGTGGGAGTCTAGCTATCAGGATGACCTTCTCCCCTTCAAGTTTATCCTTGAGTGCTTTAACTCTGCCCCCTCCTCTGCCCGGCAAAATGATTTCTCCATATTGACACCCGTGCCCATTGCCCTCCAGTTGTTCCAGATACTTAACTCCCTCCTCAAACCCCCGGTCCCCTGGCCTCTCCCAACCCTTGCCTCTGATGACCTGGCCATCTTCTTTATGAGAAAATTGACACTGTGTGATCTCCTTAAAATCTCCCCTGCCTCTCTCCAGGCCCTCCCGTCTCCTGCCCCTTCTTGAACTCTCCTATCTTTCCCAGCAGTATATCAAGAGGAGATCTCCTACCTTGTGTCCAGATCTGTCCCCCCTCCACCTGCGCATCCAACCCCATCCCTTCGCACCTTATCAAAACACTTGCCCCTCCCTTCTTCCCTCCTTAACCGCTGTCTTCAATGGTTTGCTCTCCAATTGCTTCTTCTCCACTGCTTTCAAACATGCCCATGTCTCTCCATCCTAAGAAAATCCTCCCTTGACCATATGACCCCCTCCAGTTCTTGCCCCATCTCCCTCCTACCATTCCCCTCCAAATTCCTTGACCAAGTTAGTTGTCTACACCTGCTTTCCCAAGTTCCTCTCCTCCAGTTCTCTTCTTGACTACCTCTAATCTGGCTTCCATCCCCTTCACTCCACGGAAGCTGCCCTCTCAAAGGTCTCAAATGATCTCCTTGCCAAATCAAACGGCCTCCACTCCATCCTAATCCTCCTTGACCTCTCAGCTGCCTTTGATACTATCAACTGTCCCCTTCTGGAAACATTATGCTGCCTTGGCTTCAATGTCACTGTCCCCTCCTGGTTCTCCTCCTGTCTCTGTGGCTGCTCATTCTCATTTGGTGGGCTTCTCCTCTGCCTCCTATCCCCTAACCATGGGGGTCCCTCAAGGTTCAGTTCTGGATCGCCTTCTATTCTCCAACTACATCCACTCCTCTGGAGAAATCATTCTTTCCCATGACTTCAACTACTGCCTGTATGCGAACGATACCCAAATCTACATCTCCAGCCCTGATCTCTCTTCCTCTCTACAGTTGCGCATTTCCTCCTGCCTTCAAGAGATCTCCACTTGGATGTCCTGCCATCACCTCAAACTTAAGTCGAAAACAGAACTCCCGATCATCCCACCCAAACCCTGCCCTTCCTCTGACTTTCCCTTCACTGTGGATCGCACCACCATCCCTCCTGTCTCATATTGTTCTTTACCTTGGCGATATCCAGGCTCCTCTCTCCTCTTCAACCCACATATTGGACCCATAACTAAATCCTGTCAGTTCGATCTTCATGACTTTGCTAAAATCAGCCCTTTCCTCTTCATCCAAACTACCGCATCAATCAGAACACTTATCCTAACCATCTTGCTTACTGTATTAGCCTCCTTACTGACCACTCTCCTTCCTGTGTTTCTCCACTCCAGTCCATAATGCACTCTGTTGCCTACAGAAACGTTCAGGTCATGTTTCCTCACTCCTCAAGAACCGCCACTGGTTGCCCATCCATCTCTGCATCAAACGGAAACTCTACTGTCGGCTGTAGAGCGATCACCTTGCCCCGTCCTACCTCACCTCACTAATCTCCTACCACAACCCAGCCCGCACTTTTCACTCTTCTAATGCTAACCTTCTCACTGTAACTCGATCTCGTCTATCTCGCCACCGACCTCTCACCCACGTCCTGCCTCTGACTTGGAACTCCCTCCCCTTTCACATCCCACAGACGATTACTGTCCCCACCTTCAAAGTCTGATAGAAAGTACATCTCCTCTCATAGGCCTTCCCTGATTAAGCCCTCTTTTCCTTTCCTTCCACTCCATTTTGAATCACTCTGACTTGCTCCTTTTATTCACCACCCCCTCCCAGCTCCACGGCACTTAATGTGCGTAGCCATAATTTATATCAATGTCTGCCAACCCCTCTAGACTGTAAACTCGTTGTGGGCAGCGAATGAGTCTGTTATTGTTATAATGTACTCTGCCAAGTACCTAGCACTGTGCTCTGCGCACTGTAAGAGTTCAATAAATACAACTGCCTAACTGACATAGGGCTTACAGATGAGGTAACTGAGGCAAAGAAAATTGAAGGACCCAAGGGCACACAGAAGGTAAGTGGCAGAGCCAAGGTTAGCACCCAGGTCCTTCTGACTTCTAGGCCCGTGCTCTATCCAATAAGCAATGTTGCTTCTCTTCATATACAACTCATCAAAATGCTAGGACTGGCGTAACAAAAATGGATGTGGATGCACTGAGGATCATGCAAAATCAGCAATGGGCATGGATCAGTGACAGGTCTCTGCTCCCAAAAAAGAGTCTACCAGTGCCCTGAGCAGCAGAGAGCAGTTTACCATAAGATGTACAAAAGTTTTTTTAAAGACCATAATTCAGTCTACATATCTGAATCCGACTGCACTGATCCCATCATTAGCGATGATGAGTCATAATGGCTGACAGACCATAAACTCATTGTAGGCAGGGAATGTATCCGTTATATTGAACTCTCCCAAGCTTTTAGTTCAGCTCTGCACCCAGTAAGCGCTCAATAAACTTGAGTGATTGATTGACTGTTCACACTGTAGTCGTGGATGTGTGGACTGAACCCTCAATAGAGTTTTCAATTGCCCAGCACCGGGGCCTTGATCAGACAGTAAGTCATCAGGAGCAGTTTCCTCCAAATAGCCATCTTCCTTTCAGTCACTGATCACTTAATGAGTTCAGAGCACTGAGAGTACAGTATAACAGAGTTTGTAGACTTCATTCCTTCATTCAGTTGTGTTTATTGAGCATTTACTGTGTGCAGAACACTGTACTAAGTTCTTGGGAGAGTACCAAGAGTACACTGTAACAATAAATGGACACCTTCCATCCCTACAGCAAGTTTACACTCTAGAGGGATGACCTTACAGTCTAGAGGGACGAACACACATTCCCTGCCCAAAACAAGCTTGTTAGATGTACTCAAGGCTATAAATCAAGCTGCAAGAGGAAATCCCACTGACCCAGATCTCATTCCTAAATAGGTGTGCAAATATTATGGGCATAAATCTGCCAGGAAATTTACCGACCTGCTCTTCATAATTTGGGAATCGTGGAAAGAAGGAATTTAGGGAGTCATGTGGCCTAATGAAAAGAGCACGGGCCTACCACTTGTCCGCTGAGTGTCCTTGAGCAAGTTACTTCACTTCTCTATGCCTCAGTTCCCTCACATGTCCCTATGACTCGGGTCATTCTGACTCCCAAGACCAGTTTTCTTTCCACTAGGTCAAGCTGCTTCTTGATTAATCTGTTGTTATGTCGGCTCCAAACTGTCAGTGTCCCAAAGGAACCATTAGCTTTGTTGATTCAGTTTCCCACTAGCATCACCTACTTTCAGGAATTCGGATCACTTTTGAGACACTGTCGTCACTTTCTCCCTCAGTCGACTGTTTCATCAGTCACTGGTTTTGTTGAGCACTTACTGTGGGCAGAGCATTGTATTAATCACTTAGGAGAATACAAAACTACAGAGTTGGTAAATATGTTCCCTGCCCACAAGGAGCTTGCAGTCTGGAATGCTGACAGTCGAGAGAGAGAGAGAGAGAGAGAGAGGAGAACTATGGGCCTTCCAACTTGGATGAAGTCCTTATGGCACCCAAAATGCACAGGGTCAGCATTTCCCCAGAGCTCAACTGCCCTTCCGCAGTCGATGGGGTCCTGGCTGCTGGCCTCAGGGGGCCTGAGTTCCCTCAGAGCATATGGATCCCATTGGACCACGGAAGGGACGAAAATGATGGCATCATCCGGCCAGAAGATGGATCAGGCACCATTCCTCCCCACCTGGAATGACTAACCTTAGGTTCCTCCTGCTCCGTCTTTGTTTTCTGCTTCCTGAAATCTTAAACAGTTAAGTATTTTTCTCTGAGTCATCATTCAGTCAACTAGTCGTTAATATTTTCGAGTGCCTCCTTTGTGCCGAGCACCGTACTAAAATACCGGGAGAAGTCATTAGAATTTGTAGACATGGTCCCCCGCCCTCAGGGAGTGGAAAATGGTTAAATGGGTGGAGGTTTTTCATATGCACGAATGAATTTGAACTTGTCTTTACTTCCCCTTTAGCTTATAAATTATTTGAGGGCCAGGACCTTCTTTTTCATTTGCTTTTTAGTTCCTCTCAACTCTTTGTGCAGTTCTTCACTCAGAGTGGATGCTTGACTGAGAACAAAATGATTTCCAGTTGTGACATTGAAAGGTCACAGATCTTTATGATTTCTTTAAGTTGTTTCACATGAACACTGAGTGAGCCGTGTTCAAAAATCAGACTTTTGACCAAAAGGCCTGCTGAATACGATGCGGGCCAGCACACCATCCTCTTTATCTGAACTTTTCTAAGTGTCGGAAGCAGCCAGAAACCTGGAAAACATCTGAATACAGATTTGCTGATGTTGATCATTGAATAGCCAGGCACTGGCAGTGATTTTAATAATAATAATAATAATTATGGTATTTGCTAAATGCTTACTATGTGCTGAGCACTGTTCTAAACGCTGGGGTAGATACATGGTAATCAGGTTGTCCCATGTGGGGCTCATAGTCTTAATCCCTATTTTACAGATGAGGTAACTGAGGCACAGAGAAGTTAAATGACTTGCCCAATGTCACAGAGCTGACAGGTGGCAGAGTCGGAATTAGAACCCACAACCTCTGACTCCCAAGCCCATGCTCTTTCCACTAAGCCATGCTGCTGCTTGATTTTATTTCTCATATTTTCATAGTCTCAGATATATAGGGTTTCTGGTAATGGCAATAGGTATTTCTAGACTGTGAGCCCCTTGTGGGCAGGGATTGTCTCTTTCTGTTTCTGAACTGTACTTTCCAAGCGCATAGTACAGTGCTCTGCTGACAAGTGCTCAATAAATACGGTTGAATGAATGAGTAGGTATTTGATTTTTTAATTAAGTTTAAGTGCTTACTATGTGCCAAGCACTGTACTAAGCACTGGGTTAGATGCAAGATAAGCAGGTTGGATACAGTGCTTAATAATAATAATGTTGGTATTTGTTAAGCGCCTACTATGTGCCGAGCACTGTTCTAAGCACTGGGGTAGACACAGGGAAATCAGGACACAGTGCTTGACCCACATGGGCCTCATTGTCCGAGTAGGAGGGAGAGCAGGTATTTAATCCCCATTTAGCACTTTGGATTCCTTTTTGTCTTTCATCTTCCGAAGCAATGGAGAAGCAATATTTCCTAGTGAAAGGAACACAGGCCTGGGAGCCCAAAGACTTGGGTTCTAATCCCAGCTCTGCGACTTGCCTGCTGTTGGATCTTGGCTAAGTCACTCAACCTCAGTTTCCTCATCTGTAAAACAGGGATTCATTAACCGTTCTCTCCCCTTCTTATGTGACTTAGTGACAAGAGCACAGGCTTGGGAATCAGAGATTGTAGGTTCTAATCCCAGCTCTGCCACTTGTCTGTTGTGTGACCTTGGTCAAGCCACTTAACTTCTCTGAGACTCAGTTACCCCATCTGTAAAATGGGGATTAAGGCTGTGAGCCTCATATGGAACAATCTATTTACCTTGTATCTACCCCAGCGCTTAGAACAGTGCATGGTACATAATAGGTGCTTAACAAATACTATAATAATTATTATTATTACACTGTGAGCCTTTTGAGAGGCAGGGTTTATGTGCAATGTAATCATCTTGCATCTACCCCAGTGCTTAGTACAGTGCTTGGCACATAGTAAATGGTTAACAGATGTCACTGTTATTTAATTATAAGATGCCGTGATTATTCCTTAACGTGTAACTCGGCCGCTTATTATGGTATCATGCCCTCTGGAGGTGATGAATATGTGTATATATATGACCATCCTTTAAGTTGGTGACGGTGATCATGACATTGAGATTTTTGCCACCGTCAGAGAGTGTGGCTGAGAAGAATAGGGCATGACAGACATGCCCTCCCACATCACGTGCACAAGAACGTTGCCCTTTGCTATCTTCCCCTCAGACTGTAAGCTCCCTGTGGGCAGTGAAGTGACTTGCCCACAGTCACACAGCTGACAAGTGGCAGAACCGGGATTCGAACCCATGATCTCTGACCCCCAAGCCCGTGCTCTTTCCACTGAGCCACGCTGCTTCTCTCATTATCGTTTCTTATGTCCATATGTCTTGTCTTATGCTTTTGAGTTATCTCCCTTAGCGACTCCATGGACGGACACATCTCTCCTAGAACACCCCTCCTCCATCTGCAATCGTTCGGGTAGTGTATCCACAGAGTTTTCTTGGTAAAAATATGGAAGTGGTTGACCATTGCCTTCTTCTGCACAATAAGCATGAGTCTCTACCCTCGACTCTCCCCCATGCCACTGCTGCCCAGCACGGGTGATCTTTGACTTGTAGTAGATTATTTTCCACTCACTAGCCACTGCCCAAGCTAGGAATGGAATGGGTGGAATGGAATGTAGTAGAGACTGGTAAAATACTGGAAACTCTCCAGGCATGATCCTGAGAGGGGATGTACATATGTGCGTGTCTTTAAATTGTATATCATAAATTATTTATTAATCGACATTAATGTCTGTCTCTCCCTCTAGGCTGTAAGGTTGTTATTGGCGAGGAACATGTCTGCTAATTCTGCTAATTATATTGTACTTCTCCCAAGGGCTTAGTACAGTGTTCTGCACATAGTAAGTGCTCAATAAATGCAGTTGATTGATGGATTTCTGTCATTTTGTGATATATCTTCTTGAATTATTTTTTTCTAAGACAGCCACCCCATTTCCAATTGCCATTCATCAGGCTAGTTTGTCGTTTCTGCTGTCTCCTTTACATTCATGAATATGGACATTAAGGATTTGCTTCATTGTGTCATCATCATTAATGGCATTTGGGGGGCACTTACTATGGACAGAGCATTGTACACTGCGCTTGGGAGAGTACAATACAACAGAGTTGGTAGACACTTGTTCCCTCCCCTCAAAGAGCTTATAGTCTAGAGAATGCGTATCTCTGAAGTGTTTCTTCCATCCACCTTATTTAGAGTTATTCCATTTCAGCTCACAGCAGGGCAGTGACTTGGGCATTTTTCTATCGGCTTTCTCACCTGTTCCCATAAGAATGTATAAATCAATGTGTGGTATTTATTGAGCACTTACTGTGTGCAGAGCACATTATTAAGTACAATGAAGAAGCGTGGCTAGTGGATAGAGCACGGGCCTGGGAGCCAGAAGGACCTGGCTTCTAGTCCCAGCTCCACCACTTGTCTGCTGTGTGATTCTGGGCAAGTCACGTCACGTCTCTGTGCCTCAGTTACCTAATCTGCAAAATGGGGATTAAGACTGGGAGCCCCACGTGGGACAGGCACTGGGTCCAACCTAAATACCTTGTGTCAACCCCGGGACTTAGAACAGTGCCTGGCACACAGTAAGTGCTTAACAAATGCCATTTATAAAAAAAGTCCTTGGGAGATTCCAGTATAAGAGAGTTAGTAGGAACGTTCCCTGACCACAGGGAATTTACAGTCTAGGAGAAGGAGCTGCCATTACTCATTTGCACCAGGCCATCCAGTACTGTGTCTCTAATTTGACACCAGGATTTTTGGAGGAACCAAATTTTGGGTTTTCTCTGGCTGCTGCCCTAAAATTTAGGAATGAGCCATCTAACAGCCTTGCCGTTTCCCCTCTACAACCCTAACTTTGCGTTATGGGCCTTCTGTCTCTTAATTTAGCTGACTTAGTTGGATTTACCGATAATTGTTGACTACCCAACTCCCATGGTAACAAGTTCCACATGTGTACCCCCTGCTAGACAAAGAAGTAATCCCTTTTGTTGGTTTTGAACCTACTTCCTTCTAGCTTCAGTTAGCGTCCCCTCATCTTGATGTTGAAGAATTTGATGAACAACAACTCAATTGTTTTATCAGGGAGCCATTAAAATTTTGTGGACTCCAGGCATGTTCTCAGCCTGCAGCCTATCCAGCAAAGGTGTACATTTTTACTTTGTGTTGGGGGATTGTCTATATTCTGAATTTTGTATCTGCGAAGCAGCATAGCCTAGTGGAAAGGGCACAGGCCTGGAGGTCAGAGGACCTGAGTTCTAATCCCTGCTCTGCCACATGACTGCTGTGTGACCTTGGGCAAAGTCCCCATCCCTTCACACCTTATCAAAGCACTTGCCCCCTCCCTTCATTCCTCCCTGACCGCCATCTTTAACTGTTGCTCTCCAGTGGCTTTCTTCGCCATTTCTTTCAAACATGTTCACGTCTCCCCATCCTAAAAAAATCCCTCCCTTGACCCCACGGCTCTCTCCAGCTATCTTCCCATCTCTCACCTCTCCAAATTCTTCTCCAAACTCCTGAAGCGAGTTGTCTACACTCGCTGTCTTCATTTTCCCCCAATTCTCTCCTTGACCCCCTCTAACCTAGCTTCTGTCTCTATCATTCCCCAGAAACCGCCCTCTCAAAGGTCACAAATGATCTTCTTGCCAAATTCAGTGGCCTCTACTCCATCCTGATCCTCCTCGACCTCTCAGCTGCCTTGGACACGGTCAGCTACCCCCTTTTCCTGTAAAACATTATCAAATCTCGGCTTCATTGACATTCCTATTTCTCTGGCTACTCCTTCTCAGTCTCTCTCTCCCACCCACTAACTGTGGGAGTTCCTCAAGGTTCAGTTCTGGGTCCTCTTCTTTTTTGCATCTATACCCACTCCTTTGGAGAACATTCATCCCCCATGGCTTCAACTACCACCTCTATGCAGCTGAATCCCAAAACTACAGTTTTAGCTCTGATCTCTCTCCCTCTCTACAATCTTGCATTTCTCCCTGCCTTCAAGGCCTAGCTATTTAGATAGCCCACTGACATCTCATACTTAACGTGTTCAAAGCAGAACTCCTTATTTTCTCACCCAAACCCTGTCTTCCCTGATTTTTTTGCGGGGGGGGGGGGGGCGGTTATTATTTTTGTTAAGCACTTACTCTATGCCAGACGCGGTACTAAGTGCTGGGGTAGATACAAGTTAATCAGGTGGGGCACAGTCCTTCTCCCACATAGGCCTCACAGTGTGAATCCCCATTTCACAGATGAGGTAACTGAGTCACAGAGAAGTGAAGTGACTTGCCTGAGATCACACAGCATACAACTGGTAGAGCCAGGAGTAGAACCCAGTCATTCTGACATCCAAGCCTCTATCCACTAGGCAATGCTGCCAACCATCACTGTAGACAGCACTGCCATCCTTCGTGTCACAGACTCATCTCCTTCAACCCACATATTCAATTTATCACTAAATCCTGTCAGTTTGACCTTGACAATGCCGCTAAAATCTGCCCTTTCCTAATCCAAGCACTTATCCCACCTTGATTACTGTATCAGCCTCCTTGCCAACCTTTCTGCCTCCTGTCTCCTCCCACTCCAATCCATACTACACTCTGTTTTTCAAATCATTTTACTACAAAAATGTGCAGGCCAGGGTTTCCCCACTCCTTGAGAACCTCCATTGCTTGCCCATCCAACTCTGCATCAAACAGAAACTCCTCACCATCAGCTTTAAAGCAGTGAATCTCCTTGCCTCCTTCTACTTCACCTCACTAGTCTCCTACCACAATCCAGCCACACACTTTACTCCTCTAATTCTAACCTTCTCATTCTACCTTGATCTTGTCTATCTCACCTCTGACCTCTCGCCCACGTCCTGCCTCTGGCCTCAAACACCCTCCCTCTTCATATCCGACAGACAGTTACTCTCTCCGCTTTCAAAGCTTTATTGAAAGCACATCTCCTCCAAGAGGCCTTCCCTGACTAAGCCGTCTTTTCCTTTTCTTCCACTCTCTTCTGAATCAACCTGACTTGCTCCTTTTGTTTATGCCCCCTCCCAGCCCCACAGCACTAAATGTGCATAGCCGTAATTTATTTATATTAATGTCAGTCTCCTCCTCTAGACTGTAAGCTCTTTGTGGGCAGGGAACGTGTCTGTTATATTGTACTCTCCCAAATGCTTAGTACAGTGCTCTGCACGTAGTAAGTGCTTAGTGAATACAATTTGATCGATCGATTGGTGCACACAAGTGCTGTGGGGCCGAGGGTGGGGTGAATATCAGATGCTTGTAGAGGGGACAGATCCAAATGCATAGGTGACACAGAAGGAGAAAGTAGGGGAAATGAGGATTTAGGTAGGGAAGGCCTCTGTAAGAAGTGTTTCAAAAGTAGCCTTGGCATTAAAGGCCAGTAAGTCTCCTTTCTATATCAGGACAGTTGGTAGACTCTCCTGAAGCTTTGGGTCAGTGAGTATACGTGGAAGAGTTATTCATTAAATCCTACAATTTGTTGGGATGAGGGAGGCTCCATGAATGCTTGAAATAGGTAAGGTCAAGACAAAGACACACGTTTTCACAAAGCAGTGAAAATCCTTCACAGGAAGGTGTTGAAGCAGAAAATATCAATAGGTTCAAGAAAGAGTTGGGATAAGGTCATAACAGGTCTAAAATGACTTATTAAAGGGAAGAGCTTTGTATGCTAAGAGCTGCATTCCTAACAGTATTGTTAATGTCACAAGACCTGGAGCCCCATGTGGGACAGAGACTGTGTCCACCAGATTAATTTATGTCTACACCATTGGTTAGTACAGCACTTGACACATTGTAAGTGCTTAAAAAATACCAAAAAAAAGAGGCAGCTATTTCCTTCCTCCAAACCTCCTGTGAAACCATGTTTAGGGCAGTGGGGTAAATGGACCATTGGTCTCCTCCAGTTAGAAATACTGATGTTATATGCTATAGAATAAACTATCTCTTGGCAAATCCAGAGGGCTAAGCACTGGATGAGACCCTGCTCAGTCACTGGAGTTCTAGCCCCATTATTTCAGCCTCTTTTTGACCCAAGCGCAGTACCCTTTGAGCTACAAATTGCTTCCATTTCCCTGTACGTTCAGAGAGTGGAAGTTCAGGCTCAAGGAGTTTTATGAGGCAAAAGTGTCATAAACCAGAAAACAGGGACAACATACATCATTTTGCAGCACTCATTCCTGGGTATTCTCACAAAGTACAATCTGCACACACTTAAAACATAGTCCTTTTCTCTTTAACCGTGAGATACCAGTTAGATCTCATCACCACCTGTGTCAGGGAGATAGTGAAATTTGTTTGTGTGTTTGTGATAACTGGTGTTTAAAAATGAATGTCCTTTGGTCATCGAGGCTGTATGTAGAGCTCTCCTTTGGTTTGAAGGTGACACTTCTGAAGGTGAGGTGAGATTGTAGCCATAGGTTTGAGGATCACGCTGAGAATTGCTTCCTCTCCTCTCAGTGCCCAGTAATGCATCTCTTCTGGCCAGTTGCCCCTCGGGATGAGCGTCGTTCAGACACCAGTGATTAAAAGCAGAAAGGAATGGCCTCCCACCAGCGGGACATGCGGTTAAGTTGCTTTTGCAGTAGTGGTGGTTTGTGGTGAGTCATCCACACTCTCCATTACCATTTGTGGTAGGGAGAATGGGTACAGTATGTGGTAACAGGACATGTCAGCGTTCCTCCATGTTCAAGGACTAAAGAGACCCAAAGTGTCTGGGGTTCAGAGAGCCAAGTACAACAGGGGTGCCGATTGGCTTCAGAATGGCTCCAAGGAATGGAGCCTACAGAATCTGTCGCGGACAATCACTAGAGATCAATCGAAAGCGTGACTTTGCGGAAAGAGCATATACCCATATTTTCCAGACCGATTCTCTTGCGGGTCTAGTTTTTGAGATACAAATCAAAGTTTGGGGATTAAAACTGATGGGGAGGTTTTTAATGTCAAATCCTTTCCAGAGAAGTGAGTAATGGCTGGAAATCAAGCTGACTCACACAGTCGTTTGATCTATAAATAATCTTGATATAGTTTATAATTGCACGTGAGGAAAACAGTTACTGTCTCAGGCTTGACAGATTCAATTGCAGGATATCAGCTCCAGGCCGTTCCTGATAGCAACGGAAGGAGATGCCGAGAGTAATGACGGATCCCACACTCCCATCTTCGTTTTCCTTCTTCCTTCCCACTCTCCTTCCTCCTTAAAGCCTTTGGTCCCCATTCACTCACTTATGGAAGATGGAGATGTGCTTCATTAAGGCTTGGATGGTGGGGAGAGTCATTGTCTGATATAAAGAGGGAGGGTGTTCCAGGCCAGAGGCAGGACGTGGATTAGAGTTCGGCAAGGAGATGGACGAGATTGAGGTACAGTGAGTACAGTGAGGTCTGGAGTGGGGAGAGACAGGAGGCGGGGTGGTCAGCAAGGAGTAATCAAGACGGGATAAGGTAAATGCTTGGATTAACATGGATGGAGAAGAAAGGACGGATTTTAACGACGTGAAGGTTGAACTGACAGGATTTAGGTACAGATTGAATATGCGGGATCTGTTTCCTCTTTCTCCAGGCTTCAGCGATTCTCTAGCTTGGCTGAGTGCTGCTACTTTATTGAAATAAGGTTGTGGGGAGGTAGTGGGGGTCATTCATATCCATCAGGGTAACAGAATTACCAAGCAGCAGAGCCTCTTCAGACTCCCACCCCGGTCTTTGCTCCTTCCAGGGCTAGGCCCAATTCACTTTTCTTCCTGCTGTAGAGCTTTCTTGGTTTGGCCCCCTTGTCTTAAGGCTGCCCCTCTCTTGGGCAAGAGATCTATATGGTTATTTTCCCCCCTGAATTTCCCTCATCTCCAGGTTGTTTGGTTCTAATTTTGTTGCCTAGAGACCTCAGCAAGAGGGTGTTAAGCAAATCAGAGTGTGTTTGCAAATCAAACAGGCATTCCAGGTACAGACCCATTTTGGTCATAAAACCACTTTGCAAGCCTACATGTCACTTCTGTTTCAGTGTTAAGCGGGGGCTCTTAAAAATGCCAGGTAGGACGGAGGGCCTAGGGGAGAAGAGAACCATAATGCGGAGGAAGTGAAACACCCTTTTCTCTTCAAATAGGAATCCCTGAGATATGTCAGATGAAAGCAACATTTGGAATACACCCAAACTTGAGAGGGCATGCAAACTAGAACCTCCTTGTCCAGGAAGCCCATGAGTCACTTTGAAAGATTCTGACTGATCCTCTGGTGACTTAAAGCAGACAAGTTGAATGGTCTAATTTCAAGATGCCAGTCTAAGATCAGTTAAATGACAATTAAAAAAGCAGCAGAGCCTGGTGGAAAGAGCCCGGGCCTGGCAGTCAGAGGACCTGGATTCTAATCCCAGCTCTGCCTCTTGTCTGCTGTGTGACCATAGGCAAGACACTTAACTTCTTTGTGCCTCAGTTACCTTATCAGTAAAATGGAGATTAAGACTGTGAATTCTATGTGGGTTAGGGACTGTGTCCAACCTAATTAGCTTATATCTAGCCTAGCGCTTAGTACAGCACCTGGCATATAGTAAGTGCTTAAAAAATGCTGTTATTTAAAAAAAAAGTAAAAGCAGAATGGTAGGGACACACTAAATACTCACCAATATAAGGAATTCAGTTGAATAGCATTCTGATCTCTGGCCAGAAAGCAGACCTAAGGCCTTAGAAGTAGTTCTCATAATTGGTGGCATTTTACCTTATCCAGAGGGAACCTCTTAGAAATTCTTACACTTTACTTTTAAGATGAAATTAAAGCTGAGGTATAAAACCAGTCTCTTCTTCAAAACAGCAAACTCTTGGGGTAAAAGCCTAATTGGTCATTGCACTAACCTTTAGTATTCTTTCAGATAGCACAGAAATACCAATTCTACCCCAACCATATCTGTTATGACTGCTCATTTTTTGTCAGTTTCCCTTTTATTCAACAGATATGGGGATGGTTTAGCCCATCATTAAAACATCCTTTTTTTGTAGCATTATCAAAACCAGCATCTCTTCAGATATTATGTACCACTGAAACAAAATGGGCACCATTCCACTGGTTTTGACCAGATAGGAAAAAAAACAGGGTGTGAATTTTAGGTCAGTAAAATATCTTTAAATAAAGGTTAGCACATATAAAGTACAAGAACGAGTGTGGAGTTTGTTTTGTACCATTGTTGTTTTTTCTTGTAGAAGAAAGTGAGGATGGTGGGGTACAGAATTTTTTCTGTAATTTTTCTTCTGCTTTTAATGGTGACTCAGAATTTTCTAGTGTTCTGCTAGATTCTATCTTAATTTTTGTCATCAGTGGAAAAATATTACCTTGCAGGAATAAAATATTTGGTCTTTTACTCTTTCCCAAATCTCTAAATCTTGTATGCTTTACCTTACATTTTTCTATTCCAAGTCCTTTCATTATCTTTTTTTAAGGTTTCTGTGTGTGGTGGGGATGGGAGGGAGAAAGTTTGCTAGTGGTAATATATTGCTATCAACTGCTAAAATCAGTCTTTGTTTAGTGTTTAAGTGTTCCTAGAAATACCTTACATCTTACTATAGTGTTAAAATACTGAACCGAAGAGCCTTCCAAATATGAAGCCTACGAGCTGATTGTTACTCCAGCAAAGACGAGATCTGGTACAAGTAGGGAGAAGTAATCAGGTCTTGGAAAACTGAAACCCACATGGTGTTTATCCAAAGAACCATGTTCTTCACAGTTTAGGAAGTTTGGGGAATTGGTGAAGGCAGTTTGTTGGTTTGATTTATGATCTACAGGTACATCCAAATGCAGATTATGGCACATTGTGTCAGAATGTTCATTAAAAACAAAGTATGGTACTTTTGACTTTAGGCCAGTCTTAACAGGGCAGAGAGGATTGGTTGCTTCCATAAATGAGGTTAGGGATTTTCCCACCCCTGAGTTTGAAAATGCTGTGCACACAGTAAGCGCTCAATAAATATGATTAAATGAAAAAGGCAAAACCCAACTGTTTCTGTCTACTTATGTGTGGTCTGTACATATCTGTAATCATTTATGTTAGTGTCTATCTCCCCTTCTAGACTGTAAGCTCACTGTGGGCAGAGAATGTGTCTGCTTATTACTATACTGTACTCTCGCAAGCAGCGTAGTACAGTGCATACAGTAAATGCTCAGTAAATACGATTGAATGAACGAATGAATGAAATCCAAAGTGGTGGCTCCATTGTTCATTATCATGCACTCGTAAATAGCCGACGCTCTATCTGTGCAGCTCAGGACTCTTCCCCCAACCAGTGGTATTTATTGAGCACTTACTACATTCATTCATTCATTCTTTCAATAGTATTTATTGAGCGCTTACTATGTGGAGAGCACTGTACTAAGCGCTTGGAATGTACAAATTGGTAACAGATAGAGACAGTCCCTGCCCTTTGACAGGCTTACAGTCTAATCGGGGGAGACAGACAAAAACAATAGAGAACACTCTCCTGAGCGCTTGGGAGACCACAGTACAACAGAATAGCTACCTTGCCCTTGAAGAGTTTACAGTGTGGAGGACTCCATTAGGACTCCAAGCTCGGCAGGGTCCTATCATTGCTGGGGGAGGGGCTCATCCCGCACTGTACTAAATTCTGGGGTAGATACAATTTAGTCAAGTTGGACACAGTCTATGTCCTATGTGGGGCTCACAGTCTTAGTCCCCATTTTACAGATGAGGTAACTAAGGCCCAGAGAAGTGAAATGACTTGCCCAAGGTCACACAGCAGACAAATGGCAGAGTCGGGATTGGAACTCAGGTCCTCTGACTCCCAGGACCGTGCTCTATCCACCAGGCCATGCTGATGTTAGAACATCACTCAATCAGTCATATTTATTAAATACTGTGTATGGAGCGCTGTACTAAGGGCTTGGGGTGTACAGTGTAACAACATAACAGACACATTCCCTGCCCACAACGAGCTTACAGACTAGAGGTTGAGAAGAACTGTGACTATTCTGACCAGGGAAGCCAAACGAGAGGCCTGAGGTTTATTTTCTCCCAGCTGTGATGGACCACGACTATTCTTATTGTTATTCTGGCTTTGAATTCTTGTTTTTATTGTATTTTTCCCCCGGGCACCTGTCTTTAGTTCCCTTCCATTCATATTGAGTCCCTACTATGGGGAAAGCACTGTGCTTAATTCAATATCCTTATACATTTCCCCAGCACTTAGTACAGGGTCTTGAACAAAGTAAATGCTTAGCAAATGTCAGAAATAATCACAATTCTAATAATAATCACCATTTCTTATTATCTTTTTTATTGGGAGAAATCAGTCAGTCAAATTTATGGAGCACTTATTGTGTGCAGAGCTCTGTTCTAAGTGCTCGGGAGAGTACAGTGTAACAATAAACAGACACATTCCCTGCCCACAACAGGAAATCGAAACATTAAAATCAAGGTGCTTTCCTAAAGATGTGTTAAACTGTCACAGCTTTTCATCTGAAATTTGACATCGCTTCAGCTTTAAACTCTGTCTTTAGTTTGGCTTCTGGATGGATGGTCACTCTTTGTTTTCTTTTTTCTTATCACTTGGTTAGTGCTTTTAAGGGATCTTATCAGATCACCAAGCCTCAAAACTGTTGTCTGTCCGGCTGCAACGGAAGAAGATGCAGTTGAATCTAAACGGTGAATGTGCTAATCAAATGTTTGGATATTCTTTTGGTGGTTTTGTATTAGTGAGAAAACATTTGTACCTTTTTTTTCCTTAGAGCTAAAACCAAAAGTGAGTTCTAAGGCCAACTCTTCCTTGTCCCTGACCTGCAGTTTACATATAGTCTACTTTCCTGTAGCTAGTCACCTCTGAGGTGCTGCATCTCACTTTATTCTTATATTTAGCCTCTCTCATGAGTCACGCTGTTTTAATTTAGGCAAGAGGAGAGTAGAGAACATTTTTTTCTTGTTATTCATAGCTGCATTAGTAGCCCTTTCAAAAGTTACCTTTTTCAAATAACCTCTTGAGGAAAAATAAAAAATAATAACGATGCCTTTTGTTAAATGCTTACTGTGCGTCAGGCACTGTTCTAAGCACTGGGGTAGATAGAAGGTAATCAGGTTGGACACAGTCCCTGTCCCACATGGGGCTCACAGTCTTAATCTCCATTTTACAGATGAGGTATACAGAAGTTAAGTAACTTGCCCAAAGTTCACACAGCACACAAAGGGTAGAGCTGGAATTAGAACTCCTTCCAAAGCTTCTGACTCCCTTCTGACTCCCAGCCAAATGCTCTATCCACTAGGCCATGCTGCTTAAGATAGGTAAAGGGTAAATAAATAAAAGGTAAAAACATTTTTTTCATGTATTAGGAGAATGAATGTACACTTTCCTAAATGAATCCTATGTTAAACGGGTTGTAAATGCTTATTTTCTTGGGCTTTTGTCTTGTAGATTTCTGGTGTGTGCTACGACAGTAGTGTTTTAAAAGTTCACCGAGTGCTTGGGGTGCCCAGCTGGATGGCAAGGTTTTTTTCTTCGACCCTTGAGCCCATATTCTCATCTGCGGAACCCACCAGTGAAATCAGAATTGGAATGGGTGCAACGGTAGATATCCAGAGGCAGCAAAGGATGGAATTACTTGATCGTCAGCTTATGCTCTCTCAGATCGCACAAATGAGACGGCAGAGACAGCAACAGGTAACAGACATAACGTGATTGACAAGAAAAAGATTTCCCAAGTAGGCTGTGCCTAGTTTTTCTTTGTAACAAAGAGAGGACTGGAATGAACTTTATTCAACCTTAATATAATTTTTACAGTATTACTAGCAAAGCTGTGTTCCTAGTGAATAGAGCACAGGCCTGAGAATCAGAGGACCTGGGTTCTAATCTTAGCTCTGCCGCTTGTCTGCTCTGTGACCTTAGGCAAGTCACTTAACTTCTCTGGGCCTCGGTTTCCTCATCTGAAAAACAGAGATTAAATCTTACTCCCTCCTATTAGATTATGAGCCCCAGATGGGACAGGGACTGTGTCCAACCTGATTATCTTGTATCTACCCCTGTGCTTAGTACAGGGCTTGGCACATAGTAAGAACTTATAAATACCATATTTATTATTGTTGTTATTATCATAACATATATTCTTGCAAGACATTATTCCGATTTCAGTATACATTCCACTGAGACGATATTTGTTTCAGAGTGGCTGTTCTCAGTGTTTTCAGAGAGTATGTAAAGGAAGCATAGTCAGTAGCGTGACTGTAGGAATCAGAAAGTTTGATTTTGGGCCACTGCCTTCCTGAACAAACTCTTAATTTCACTGACCCTCAAATTCCTCATCTATAAAACAGGAGTAATGATACTGGCCATTCCTTACCTCATAGATAATTGAAGTGAAAATGTTCTGGAAAAAATAAAGGTCCCCACCAATTCCAGATTTTTAAAACATTTTGTTATAAGAGTAAAATCAATTTTTCTCTCATCAACTGTGGTTCTGATTATGCTTTGTTAATATTCTCTAGGCCATTTTACCTACCTCAGGTTGTGGTTTTCAGTGATCACAATTTTCTGTGGCTGCCTTCAGCTCAGTAGCTGCCATTTCAAAATGCCACCAACTCCTAGGGCCTCTATCAGTGCCCATGTTCTCCCACCCCCTTTTTTAAAAATGGTATTGTTTAAGCGTTTACTCTGTGCCAGTCACTGTACAAAGCACTGGAGTAGATACAAGCTAATCATGTCCTGCATGGAGCTTACAATTTTAATCCCCATTTTACAGATGAGGTAACTGAGGCCCAGAGAAGTAAAGTGACTAGCCCAAGATTACAAAGCAGACAAGTAGCAGAGCTGGGATTAGAACCCAGGTCCCTCTGACTCATAGGCCCGTACTCTATTCAGTAGGACGTGTTGCTTCTCCCTTGCCACTGGGCACCATTCCAGGAAGAAATCCAAGTTTAGGGTCTCCACACCTCATACATTACGCCTCATGTTGTGCTTAATGTCAGTAAAGTGTCACTCAGTCCTAGGTGTTTTTCTCTCGGTCTCATTGTGTGATTTCCTTTTCCAACCTCAATCACGGTCCTAAGCGAAAAGTAAGAAAGCAGTCTGTGAAGAGAGCAGGAAAAGTCAACTTGCTTTTAACCACAAAGATATTCAGATTTTTCTAGAGAAATTTGTATTTGTATGGTATTAAAGGTGAGTAAAAATGATTTTGAAACCCTGTATGTTTGCACATATCATGTTCAGTGCAGGTTTAGTTGCCTCCTCTCATGGATCTTCTTGGACTTTAATAAAGTAAATAATAATAATAATATAAATTATTAATAATTATTATCATTATGGTATTTGTTAAGCACTTACTCTGTGCCAGGTAGTGTACCAAGCACCGGGGTGGATACAAGCTAATAGGGTTGGACACAGTCTTTGTCCCACATAGGGTTAAGTGATTAGAAGTGAACAGTCTTAATCCCCATTTTACAGATGAGGTAACTGAGGCACAGAGAAGTGAAGTGACTTGCCCAAGGTCTCACAGCAGACAAGTGGCGGATCCGGGATTAGAACCCATGACTTTCTGACTCCCTCCTTTATTGACATGACTGAAGCCTCAATGTGTCTCTAACCCTATTTTGCTCATTAACCTTTAATTTCCCTGGCCACAGGGACTTTCAGGAACCACAAGCCCAGGAACTGGGGAGGGAAACCTGTTCAGCTCAATTGCTGCTTAGACCATCTGGATTTTCTTGTTCTACTTACATTATGCGAGTCTTGTTTCTTGGAGAAACACCAACCCAGTTAACAAGAAATGATATTTATCTGGATTTTTATCAAGAGAAAACCACAATGTTCTTCCTGTTAACAGGCCTACATTGTGGAACCTCATTGACTAGACTATTGTTAAACTTCTTGGTTTTCCTGGTTAAGCCAGAGAATACAAACTGGGGAGAAAATTCTCTCTGTGGCTTTAGTTTTCTAATCTGCTCATTGGTAAACTTGTAAAGTTAAAAAAAAAATCAGCACCATCATATATATGTTTTTATATATATTTCTTAATCCTAGACTTAGCAATGCTGATTAATCATAGTAAAGTTGAGACTAATTGAACTAATAGAGCGAATCCAGAACTAGCGGAAATACCTAATCTGCGTGCTACCCCTAACCGTGACCTTGCCCTCCACCCTCACCCTGTTACTGCCTCAGAATCGGCCCCTGGGAAGAGGATCTGAACCTGTAATTGATTTCTTTCTCTAGATGAATATCGATCTGCCCCTCTAGACTGTCAGCTCGTCGTAGGCAGGGAACGTGTCTACCAACTGTTATATTGCACTCTCCCAAGCATTTAATGCAGTGCTCTGCATACAGTAAGTGCTCCTCCTCTAGACTTTTGAGCTTGTTAGGGGTAGGAATGTGTTTGTTGTTATATTGTACTCTTACCGTGTATGCTCTGCACGCGGTAAGCACTCAATAAATACGATTGAATGAATGCATGAATGAAAATACTCAATAAATAAAATCAGTTGATCGAATCTACTCCAGATTCAGCCACTTGGACTCCTCCAACTGCCCTTCTGACTTCAGGCGCTCAGACCTCGACATTTTTGTCTGTCCAGCTTCCCTCCTTCTTTTCTTTTCCCCTTCTGTGGCCCAGCCTTTCCAGCCAGTCTCTGCTTCGGAGCCATCTCTGCAAATGTCTGGGCACCTAATCAATCAATCGTTTTTATTGATCGCTTACTATGTGCAGGGGCACTGTATTAAGTGCTCGGAAGGCACAGTACAACAGAATTGGCAGACACGTTCCCTGTCCATAAAGAGCTTGATGTTCAGTATTTTCATATGGATGATGCCGGTCTAACTGCTCCCAGAGTTGAATGTAGTGTTTGTGGAAGGTCCAGATAGAACAACGATTTAGAACTTGCTTGGCCCTGTGTACATTCTGCTTGGTCTGCATCTTGATGCTGTGTTGGTGCTATACTTTTCTCTCCGAACCTCCGTAAGAAAACATGAGACTTCTCCTTCCTCGTGTATCCTTCCGTCGTTTGACAGTGACACCATTCCACTCTGTCTCTTCAGTGTGGATCTCTGGCTCTGTGTAGGGTTTGCCGGGAGCAGGAAAACACATAACCTCAATCTACTTTAGATTAGTTGTCCATCCACAGTCAATCACTAGTTTTGAATCATAATAATAATTATGGTACTTCCTAAGCACTCACTTTTGTATCAAGCCTGTTCTAAGCACTGGGGTAGATACAAGTTAATCGGGTTAGACACAGTCCCTGTCCCACATGGGGCTCACAGTCTTAATCTCCATTTTACGGATGAGGTAACTGAGGCCCAGAGAAGTTAAATGACTTGCTCGAGGTCACACAGCAGGCATGTGGCAGAGTCAGAACTGGAACCCAGGTCCTTCTGACTCCCAGGCCCATGCCTTATCTACTAAGCCACGCTGCTTATTGAGCACTTACTACTTGCAGAGCGTGGGAAAGTACATAGAATTAGTAGACTCCCTCCCTGCCCTTAAACTTCTTACATTCTATCATGGGAGATGATTTCCTGATTTTGCAAATAATATGCTTTGCTGATTCAAATTGCCTTGCTGATTCTGCAAAGTGGTTCATAATTATGTACATGTCGTCTTGTGTGGATGCTTACTGACCACAGTCATCGCTGTATAGTTTCCAGATTCCTTAATGTATCCTCAGGCACTGCTAAATAGAATAGAATAGAACAAGACTCAATACATAGCTCAAATTTACTCTCATGGGGTTGAGGAAAGGATATGATTAATCATCAGTGGTATTCACTGAGTGCTTACTGTGTGCAGAGCACGGTACTAGGCGTTTGGGAAAGTACAGTACAGCAGAGTTGGTAAACACATTCCGTGCCCACAATGAGCTTACGGGCTAGAGGACAAGCTTGCAGTCTAGAGGGAGCTCACCGTCTGCAGTGAATGACATAGAAAATCTTGATTCTTTTCTTTTTACTAACATTCAGTAAGACAGTGCTAGGAAACATTGCTTTAGGTGCAATAATTCCCATTGGCATTGTTAGAGTTTTCATAGAGATGTGTCAAAAGAAGATTTGAGCAAGAATCCTTCGAGGGGAACAGTGTGAGGTGCTAACAGGTATGTGGTGATCTAGGTTTTGCTGGGGCAGAAGCTTTTTCTGTTAGAGTTCTGTTAGGAATCTGTGGAAGCAGAATTAACACTTTTGAACCTTTGGGGTTCTGTTTACAAAATGATGGGCTTAGTGTTCTAGGCAGTACCCCAGCGGACCAAAAGTAAATGATCTTCTGAAGGACAATAGTGCAAGTCTTGAGAATCAGCATGGTGTAGCGGATAGAGCAGGGGCCTGGGATTTAGAAGGTCATGGGTTCTAATTCCGGCTCCACCACTTCATTCATTCAGTCATATCTATTGAGCATTTACTGTATGCAGAGCACTGTACTGAGTGCTTGGAAAGTACATTTTAGCAACAGAAAGAGACAGTCCCTGCCCACAGTGGACTCACAGTCTAGAAATACCTATTGCCATTACCAGAAACCATATAAATCTGAGACTATGAAACTATGGAAAATAAAATCACTGCCAATTCCTGGCTATTCAGTGATGAACATTAGCAAACCTGTATTCAGATGTTTTCTAGGTTTCTGGCCGCTTCTGATATGTAAAAATCTGCAACATATTCACTTGACTGCTCTCTAACCTTGGGCAAGTCACTTCACTTCTCTGTGCCTCGGTTACCTCATCTGTAAAATGGGGATTGAAACTGTGAGCCTCATGTGGGACAGGGACTGCGTCCAACCTGAGTTGCTTCTGTCCACCTCAGTGCTTAGTTCAGTGCCTGGCACATATTAAGTGCTTAACAAATACCATAATAATAGAGAAAATCTAAATCACTGCCCTGAAGGTTTTTGAAAGCACACTTCTGTAGTGGAGAAGTTTAAAAACCTTTTAAAGGATAATTAATAATGTTGGCATTTGTTAAGCGCTTACTATGTGCAGAGCACTGGGGTAGGTACAGGGTAATCAGGTTGTCCCACGTGAGGCTCACAGTTAATCCCTCTTTTACAGATGACGTAACTGAGGCACAGAGAAGTTAAGTGACTTGCCCAAGGTCACACAGCTGACAAGTGGCAGAGCTGGGATTCGAACCCATGACCTCTGACTCCCAAGCCTGGGCTCTTTCCACTGAGCCACGCTGCTTCTCTGCTTCTCTAATTAAACCAAACTATCAATCAGTCATATATAATAAGCACTTCCTGGGTGTAGAGCAGTGTTCTAACCAATTGAGATTGAATATTTTTATACTCAAGCCAATCAGCAAGAAAGAAGCTCAGAAATATAGACATTTGAAAGGCACTTTTTCTAAATCTATCTGTTGTGTGTCTTTCCCATTGTTTAGCTTCCTATTAATTCCTCAGAGAACAGTCTTTAATCAGATTATACTCTCCCAGACACTTAATATAGTGCTCTGTATCCAGTAGACACTCATACTATTTAATAAAGGAATATGAGCAATGCCACACTTGCTCCAAAATCATTCTCAGAAAATCCCATCAGGGATGCTTGAGAACCAAGGGAGCGGGTACACTGCTCTAACTGGCAACCATTCATTCAATCTACTTTATTGAGCATTTGCTGTGTGCAGAGCACTGTACTGTACTTGGGAGAATACAATATATCAGTGACTAGACACATTCTCCGACCACAACAAGCGTATAGTCTGGAGGGGGAGACAGGCCTTAATATATATAAACAAATTAAAATATGTACAAAAGTGCTGTGGGGCTGGGAGCGAGAGGATGAATAAAGGGAGCAAATCAGAGCGACAGAAAGGAGTGGGAGAAGGGGAAAAGAGGGCTTAAGGAAGACCTCTTGGAGGAGACGTACCTACAAGCAAGCAAGTAATTGCCAGAGTTGGATATAGCCCACAGCAGTGTCCCGGCAATTTTCCAGTATCCTGGTGGACCAATCTGGCCCTGGGTGTGGGAACAAAAATTCTCACTTCAGTAAGAGTTCCAGCTGCTTCTTTCTACTTTCTCAAAAGCTGCTTACAAGAAGCAAGATTGAATAATTTTCATTTCATGTCCTTTCATTTTGTCACGAGTTAATGAGCAGCAAAATGGCCAAAGGTGGACAAGCAGGAGGGAAGAGGAGGAGCCAGCAAACAGCATGGATAATCCATAAACTGAATAAAAAGCCTCTTAATAACTGAATAGGATTTTGCCTATCATATGCGCTCACTCTGAGTATTGATGATTTTTTTTCAAAGTACTTCAAGGTGACCTTTTCTTTGGAAAGGAAGGAAACTCTCATCAAAGTGACCCCTTAACACAAATCAGTCTCCACTCAGGGGCTTATAGTCATACTCTACACTGTATAAAATTGGGGGGTGGGGGGGAATCATTTTAAAACAGGAAGTTTGTTGAACCCTTAAACCCAGACCTCTTAATTTCTGTTCGAGCTGACTTTCTCCAAATGAAAGGAACCCTAAATTGGGGTTGGCCTTATAGTCTTTGAAGTGCAAGTGATGAAAAACTAAAACGATGGAAAACTTGGTTCTTGTGAAAAGCCATTATGAAAAATTTACTGCTTCCCTTTTCACACTTGAGCTCTTCTTGTGAGCAACAAGTCCTTTCCTTCTTGAAGCGTTGAGAGCCTCAGGCTTTTCTTAATCTGTACATTTGTGCAGGGGGATCATTAGACTTATCAGCCAGGATTTGAGGTTGAGTATCTGGTGGCTTTAAACCCGGCTATTAAAAATCTTTTGACAGTGAAAGGAGACAGCTGGTTCCTCTTTTATACAGGAATGTTGGTTGGAGGCAATTTCCTGTCAAATAGAAAGGAAGCTGATGAATCAGTCAATCATTTATTTATTTTTATGGTATTTGCTAAAATTTACTATATGCCAGGCTCGATACTAAGCACTGGAGTAGATGCAAGCTAATCAGGTTAGCCACCGCATGTGACACATGGGACTCACAGTCTTAATTCAGATTTTACAGATGAGGGAACTGAGGCATAGAGAAGTTAAGGGACTTGTAGTGCTTAGTACAGAGCTCTGCACTCAGTAAGTGCTCAATAAATGAGTGACTGACTTGCCCAAGGTCACACAGGAGACAAATGGCAGAACTAGGATTAGAACCTGGGTCCTTCTGACTCCCAGGCCCGTGCTCTGTCCACTAGGTCACATTGTTTCTCATTCAGTGCTTTGTGCAGAGCACTGTGCTAAGCGGTTTTGAGGATACAATATTAACAGAGTTGGAAGAAATGTTCCCTGCTGAACTTTACCTAGAATTGCCAGTCCTATGAAGAGTTTCCCTACGGTAAATATATCCCAAGGCCTGAGAGTGTCACTGGTGAAAAAACTCTCTGACCGCCTCACTTGACAAGGACAAGTGAATGGGAAAATATGCCATGTCAATCTTGAATAAACTGGTGAAGAATTGGAGGAACAGATTACCAATAACATATGCCACAACTTAGTGATGTACTGTACATCTTCATTTGAGTGTACAAAGTGAATCCCAGTACTGAAGACCTCGTTGTTGGTTTCCACCTACATCTTTTCCAACAATAAAAGTAAGATACCTGTCCATCTCTGCAGTGGCAGCGAAAGCCCATAGCTTGACAGAGTCTGCTACGTGGGAAAGAGGTCCCATTTTCCTCCCCATACTCCCCCGGCCCGTGCGCCCCCCCACCCCCCAACACAGACACAGATACTCCCAGATAATAATAATAATGTTGGTATTTGTTAAACACTTACTATGTGCAAAGCACTGTTCTAAGTGCTGGGGGGGATACAAGGTGATCAGCTTGTCCCTCATGGGGCCCACAGTCTTCATCCCCATTTTACAGATGAGGTAACTGAGGCCCAGAGAAGTTGACTTGCCCAAAGTCACACATCTGACAAGTGGCAGAGGTGGGATTAGAACCCATGACCTCTGACTCCCAAGCCTGTGCTCTTTCCACTGAGCCACGCCACTTCTCTAATCCATCTGCCACCGCCCCCCCCATTCCCCTTCTTCAGAAGGGAGGTTGATTAAGCATGGCCCATCCAACTGTCAGAATGTTGGGAAGACCATGCCTACCACAGCTTTAATCATTAGCCAAACGGGGGCCTAAAACACTGGTCCCCTAGTCACAGTGTACAGTCCCTCTTGTCCTTTGTATTGCTGTCTTTATATTGTTTTGCATTTGCAGTGTTTCACCCTTCCTTAGGTGTCTGTCTCCGGGTCCCGCTCTCCTCCCTTATTTTTAGATTCCGATCCCTCCAGGGCCAGGATATTTTCACCTGTGTATTTTTTCTACCATGCTTAGAACTTGGCTCTACACACTCCATCCCCACAGCCCTTAGGTATATACCTTCTAATCCCGGCTCTGCCACTTGTCAGCCGTGTGACTTTGGGCAAGTCACTTAACTTCTCTGTGCCTCAGTTACCTCATCTGTAAAATGGGGATTAAGATTGTGAGCCCCACGTGGGACAACCTGATCACCTTGTATCTATCTATCCCAGTGCTTAGGACAGTGCTTGGCACGTAGTAAGCGCTTAAATACCGTTATTATTATTATTACATAGATTTGGTTGCCATAGCCAAATCATACCTACTACTTGTAAGGTATTTTAATGTCTGTCTCCAGCTAGATTGAAAACTCCCTAAGGACAGGGGCCACGTCTATTTCCTCTATTGAATTTAGTGGGATACTCAACAGTGTGGCGGATTTAAGCTGTGGGCAAAATATAGGTTTATAGTCTTATCATACTGGCTTCCATTCCCCATCCCCGTGGGTAAGCATGGCTCTCCCCTTGCATTTCCACAGGACTCTTTGAAACTCTGGTCGCCCATGGCTTCTGCATTCCCCAGTCCGCCACTTATCCCTTCACTGTCTCACAGCCTACGGCCCCGAAGAACACCAAAGTTATGAGGATGGAATTGAGCCATCCCAGCGGCTTTGGGGGTCCCAGGAGGTGTAAGTTAAAAGGCAGGGAATCGATCATATTTATTGTTTACTGTGTGCAGAGTCCTGTACTAAGAGCTTGGGAGACTACAGTATTACAGAGTTGTAGACACATTCCCTGCCCACAACGAGTCTGTAGTCTAGAGGGGGAGACAGACATTAATATAAATAAATAAATTATGGCTATGTGCATATGTGCTGAGGAGCAGAGGAAGGGGTAAATAAAGGGAGCAAATCCAAGTACGAAGGCTACACAGAAGGTAGTGGGAGAAGAGGAATTGAGGGTTTAGTCAGGAAAGACCTCTTAGAGAAGTTTTGCCTTCAGTAAGGCTTTGAAAGTGAGGAGAGTAATTGTCAAATATGAAGAGGGAGGGCATTCCAGGCCAGAGGCAGGACGTGGGTGAGAGGTCGGCTGCAAGATAGGTAAAATGGAGGTAGAGAGGGGCATTTGAGGAGCCCCTCTAATATGATTGAATGGATGGAAGAGCTAAGTGTGTGGGCTGGGTTGTAGTAGGAGAGCAGCGAGGTGAGATAGGTGGGGGCAAGGTGATTGAGAGCATGGGCTTGGGAATCAAAAGGACCTGGGTTCTAATCCCAGCTCCACCACTTGTCTTCTTGGTGGTCCTGGGCAAGTCACTTAACTTCTCTGTGCCTCACTTATCTCATTTGTAAAATGGGGGTTAAGGCTGTAAGCCCCACACGGGACATGGACTAGCTCCAACCTAAATAGCTTTTTTCTACCCCAGTACTTAGTACAGAGCCTGGCACACAGTAAGCACTTAACAGATACCAATAACAAAAGGAAGTTGAGAAACAGCTTGGCCTAGTGGATAGAGCACAGGCTTGGGAGTCAAAAGGACCTGGCTTCTAATCCCGGCTCTGCCACTTGCTTTCTGTTTGACCTTAGTCAAATCACGTGACTTCTCTGTACCTTAGTTACCGCATCTGTAAAATGGGGATTAAGTCTGTGAGCGCCTTGTGGGACTGGGACAGCCCCTTGTTGGACTGTGTCCAACCCGATTTGCTCATATCTAACCCAGCACTTAGGACAGTGTCTGGCACACAGTAAGTGCCTAACAAATACCACCGTTATCATTATTATTGAGTACTTAATAATACTCAATAATAACAATCATTATTATTGAGTACTTTAAAACCGATGGTGAAGAAGTTTCTGTTGGATGCGGAGGTTGATGGGCAACCACTAGAGGTTCTTGAGGAGTGGGGAAACATGGACGAACAGTGGCAGTGAGGAGACGAATGTAAAAGAAAAAAGCCATACCTGGCTTTAGACCCAGACCAACCCAGCAGAGGGTGGCGAAGCTAGCGTAGCCCAACAGATGGATTTCAGCAAGTATAAGAAGCATGTAGCCTCTGTGCTTATTGGCCTCCTTGCTCATGGACCTTATCTATTCATTCAATAGTATTTATTGAGCACTCACTATGTGCAGAGCACTGTACTAAGCACTTGGAATGTACAATTCGGCAACAGATAGAGACAATCCCTGCCCAATGACGGGCTCACAGTCTAAACGGCGGAGACAGACAGCAAAGCAAAACAGAATAAAACAAAACAAGACAGCATCATCAAGGAGATAGCTTTCTGTTTGGCTGAAAAGCAGCCTGGGTATCCCAGATTCTCTCCCCGACTAAGTGAGGCAATTTTGCTGTTGTTGAAATGTGTGTGTCAGGCAGAAGAACGGAGCTGAGACATTTAGAATCGTAGGTGAGGAAGTGCCTTCACGGGAGGCCTTATACCAGTTTCCCTGGCACCAGCCTAGTCTGATCCTGAACCACCATATCAGCTTCTGCTTCTCCCTCCAGGGTGAGACTGAGGCAGCTTCCCTGCCAGCTGTCTACACTGGGTGATGAGACCCTCTCACACACAAAGACATTGCTTCCACTGCCAGAGATGGAGGTTGAAACTTAGTCAGACCTTCCTTGATTAAGCCTCCCTCCTCTCTTCTCCCACTCTCTTCTGTGTCACCCTAACTTGCTCCCTTTATTCACCGTCCCCTCCCAGCCCCACAGCACTTACGTACAGAACTGTAATTTATTTATATTAATGTCTTTCTCCCCCTCTAGACTGTAAGCTTATCGTGGGCAAGGGTTGTGTTTATTGTTGTATGGTACTCTCCCAAGCACTTAGTACAGTGCTCTGCACACAGTAAATGCTTGATAGTAATAATATTGGTATTTGTTAAGTGCTTACTGTGTGCCGAGCATTGTTCTAAGCACTGGGGTATTCATTCATTCATTCATTCAATAGTATTTATTGAGCACTTATTATGTGCAGAGCACTGTACTAAGCGCTTGGAATGTACAAATCGGTAACAGATAGAGACAGTCCCTGCCCTTTGACGGGCTTACAGTCTAATTGGGGGAGACAGACAAGAACAATGGCAATAAATAGAATTGAGGGGAAGAACATCTCATTAAAACAATAGCAAATAAATAGAATCAGGGTGATGTACATCTCATCAACAAAATAAATAGGGTAATGAAGATATATACAGTCGAGCGGACGAGTACAGTGCTGAGGGGATGGGACGGGAGAGGGGGAGGAGCAGAGGAAAATGGGGGAGAAGAGAGTTTAGCTGCAGAGAGGTGAAGGGGGTGGTAGAGGGAGCAGAGGGAAAAGGGGAGCTCAGTCTGGGAAGGCCTCTTGGAGGAGGTGAGCTTTAAGTAGGGTTTTGAAGAGGGGAAGAAAATTAGTTTGGCAGAGGTGAGGAGGGAGGGCTTTCCAGGACCGCAGGAGGACGTGGCCCAGGGGTCGACGGCGGGATAGGCGAGATAGGGTAGATTCAGCATAATCAGGTTGTCCCACATGGGGCTCACAGTCTTAATCCCCATTTTACAGATGAGGTAACCGAGGCACCGAGAAGTCAAGTGACTTGCCCAAAGTCACAGAGCTGACAGGTGGCGGAGCCGGGATTAGAACCCACCGCCTTTGACTCCTAAGCCCATGCTCTTTCCACTGAGCCACGCTACTTCTCGATAAATACAGTTGAATGAAGGAGTGAAATGCCATCACTACTCCGACTAGTTGTTAGTAGAATATTTTCAGGGGGACATTATCGGTTTGTTATTTTTTGCCAGTTTAGGTAAAAATTGTGTTTCGGTTTCCAAAAACTTGGATTTAATTTTTATGATAGCTCCTCCAGTTCTCTAATAGCAGCTGCACTAATTTAGGGTATCAGGCCTCAATGACATAAACATAAAATGACCTAATCTTGGTTTGAGGTCAGGGAAGAATTCTGGCAGACAAGAATGACGACACTAGACAGGAGATAAGCAGAAAAAACTGACCACTGGTGCTCATAACCCGAGGAAACTCCAGAGACTCTTTACATGCGAGGAGAAGGGAAATCCCCTAGGGATTAAAAAAATAAAGATGCCAGTTACATTTTGACATGACCAAACCTTTTGATGTCACTTTGCAAACCAATGTTGATTCTGTTGACAAGAGTAGAGATCAACCCACAGATGCATTCTCTCAGTGGTGGGCAATTATATTTTGACCTTTAGGTGACTTACCATGTTTCATAGGCTTCCCAAAGGTCACTTAAAGAGCAGAGAGGATGGGAGTTTAAACAGCCTAAGGGCAGCCCCGAGGCCTCGGTGTGCCAAGGACAAGCTCTTGGAGCCAGATAGGAGCCTCCTGGGACAGAAGGGGCTGCCGCCTTGGCCAGGCTGTGGACAACGTTCCCCACCTCCCCAGCCCCCTACCCTAAATTAAATTAACTGCAGCAGAATTGGAAGTATTCATAAATAGATTTAGACTTGCATAGGTGGCGATAAAGGCTGGCTGCCGGGGCTGGTCAAAGCAACAGGTAACTACCAGCTTTCATGGAGCTTGTTGTGGGCAGTAAGCGTGGCGTAGTTGATAAAACACGGGCCTGGGTGTCAGAAGGCCATGGGTTCTAATCCCGGCTCTGCTATTTGTCTGCTATGTGACCTTGGGCAAGCCACTTCACTGTACCTCAGTTACCTCATCTGTAAAATGGGGATGAAGACAGTGAGCCCTGTGTGGGACAGGGACTGTGTCCAACCCGATTTGCTTGTATCCACCCCAGCGCTTAGTACAGTGCCTGCCTGGTACATAGTAAGTGCTTATCAAATGCCATTTTTATTATTTTTATATGTTATATTTATTTTATAAATATTAATAAATATAAATTAATATATAATTGTATTATATGAACAAATTAATAAATATAAATAAATATTTTATATTTATTATTTTAATATTATATTATTATTATCAGAGAAGCAGCGTGGCTCAGTGGAAAGAGCCCGGGCTTTGGAGTCAGAGGTCATGAGTTCAAATCCCGGCTCTGCCACTTGCCAGCTGTGTGACTGTGGGCAAGTCGCTTCACTTCTCTATGCCTCAGTTACCTCATCTATAAAATGGGGATGAAGACTGTGAGCCCCACATGGGTCAACCTGATTCCCCTGTGTCTACCCCAGCGCTTAGAACAGTGCTCTGCACATAGTAAGTGCTTAACAAATACCATCATTATAATTATTTTTATTATTATTATTATCAATGTATCTACCAACTCTGTTATATTGAACTCTCCCAAGCGCTTAAAACAGTGCTCAGCACACAGTAAGTGCTCAATAAATGCGATTGATAAAAGCCACTGCTGCACACTCTCAGAATTGTTGTCTCCCCTGACCCCGGACAGCCAGCCGGCTGTACTGCCTCTCTGGCGGAACCGGCACCAGATCTCCTCCACAACACCAAGTAGATGCCAGCCCATCCTGTTTTCCATCACCCTGGTGGGAAAGAGAAAAGCACCTGCAACATGAGGCATCCACAAAGAAGACTGGAAGGATTGGTGGCTGCTATAGTGGTCGCTGGACTGGGTGTACCTTGGACTCTCAATCATGAGGACCCTGAAATTCTTCTCCTCTAGTCACAGCCCCTACTGATTTTTGGTTTGGTTTTGTGTTTTCGTCTTGTGTTTTATGCTGTTTTAGTGTTTTGTTATTTCATCACTTTTTATGTGCCCTTCTGGCTTACACTCTTGGCTTGTGAAGCCCTCGGGGAACAGGGACCATGTCTAATTCCTTCCTGTGTCTTCTTTCCCAGTGCTTAGCAGTGTTCTGCACCCGATAAGCACTTAATAAATGCTATTGCTACTATCATTACTTTTCCCATTTCCCCTTCCCCCACCAGATATCTGTGCCCCATTTTGGCAGTGCAAAATGTTAAGAAAAAAACTAAAATTTTTGTTTATAAATTTGGATTTTGTCCTGACTTTAAACACCACCTCACAGAGTAGCAGTTGGATTAAATTGGTCTAAGGCCCTAAAAATATTTACCCTAGTAATGTTTAGACTGTGAGCCCATTGTGGGGCAGGGATTGTCTCTATCTGTTGCCGAACTGTACGTTCCAAGCACTTAGGACAGTGCTCTGCACGTAGTAAGCGCTCAATAAATATGATTGAATGAATGAAGGAATGAAGGAATTTCCACTGGAAAAAAAAAAGACCCACAAGTCTACTTCAGCAAGCTACTTGGTTATCTTAGCAACCTAATAGAAAGCTCATATTTATAGCTAACCTAAACATCTCTTTGGGCCCATTTATTCTTCTCTAGGTAATACTGGAAATAACGGGTCCCATTTCTCCCTACAATTGTCCTTGAAGAGCTTGATGAAGAGCATGAGAATACTTAAAGAGCATTAGCTAACCAAACCTTAGCTTTCTCTTCCCCATTCTAATTATGCCTAACTCCTGTCACCCATCATAGAAATCATAAAAATGCTAACTTGTGATCATGCCCCCCTCCATCCCCCTCCTTGATACTTTCCATCTCCTTCTTAATTTATGGTCTGGCACTGTCGATGGTGAATAATAATAATATTGTAGCATTTATTAACTGCTTACTAGGTGCCAAGCACCAGGGCTAGATACAGAATAATCAGATTGGACACAGTCCCCTGACTCCTAGTGCTGTATTCTTTCTGCTAGACCACAAGATGAAGGGGAAGGAGTGTTTAGGTCAATGTGACTCCTTCTAAGGCTCAGTTTTCAGAAATAAAGGTGCTTCTATGAGTCACCAGTAGCCAAGTGCATGCTACTTGGTGTTATTTCTCAGTGAACTTGATAGCTATATTTAATGTGAGTCATTTGGGCTATACCTTTGTCTAAAAAAAACTTTAGGCCACATGAAACCATTTTAAACCTAGTTATTTTCTCTCTCTCTCTCTCTCTCTCTATATATATATATATACACATCAGGATGCTCATTTTATAATGAATGGGGTGTAAATGAACAGGTAATCAGAGATAGTCATTTCTTGCCAACTGGAACATTTTAAAAAACAAAATGCTTATGTGATTATTGTCGATATATAGTAAGAGTTTGGGTCCAATCTCATGATAAGGAAATCTTGACAGTGTCAGTATTCACCTTATGGATGAATAGATGGGCAGCCTTTTATTTTGTCTAAATATATGGCTCTTTGAAGTGGAAGTGCACATTCCTTAATCTACACATTCGTTCATTCCTAGTGGCCACCAGCCAAAAATAAAATGGGAAATCTACGTTGATGTGAGACTTAATCTTATATCTAGAAATCAGGCATGCATTGTGTTGCCCATGGCAAGAGAATGTTGAGTTCAGTCCGCCCCTAAATCAATCAGTCAGTGGTGTTTATTGAGTACTTACTGTGTGCAGACCAATGTACTAAGCACTTAGCAAAGTCTACTACAACAGAATACTCTCTATCAGTCTAGAGCGGGAGACAGATGCTAATTTATGGATATATTGGTTGGGGGGGTCAATGGGACTGGGATGAGTACAGAGCCAAGTGCATAGGCGATGCAGAAGGGAGAGGAAGGAGGGAAAAGAAAGGCCTTGGAGAAGGTCTGAGCCCTGGGTTCGGAAGACTTTCACATAAAGCAAACTGTTTTTTTCACCACTACCATTGTGCAAGAGATGGTGACCTTCCTTCTCTATATGTTTATGGAAGATCCAACTCTTTTCTTCTCTTAAAAGGGGTGGTGAAAAGAATCACTGGACCTTTACATTGAATGGAATCAAAAAGACTGATACTAGGTTCTATCAACAGCATCCAAAAAAGTCATGTTAAATCCTTTGAAAAACTATTCCATCACAAAGCAGCATTCTCTCTGTCTACTTTTTGATAATATGTAAGTTTTCAAAATGCCAGTTCCTCAATTTGAAGGCTTGTTCTCAGGCAAAAAATGAACTGGTGGTTCTTTCCAATGGATGTTCTGTGTTTAATTTGAAAATCTTCAAAGCAAACTGATCATTCTTTAGAAGACGTCCATCTAGAACTCTGAAAATAAAGTTAAATTTGTGTTAGTTTTCCAGGTTTGAAAACTCTTTGAGACCAAAGCTATTTCCCTTTTTCGTGTGTATGTGAGGTTGCGCATATGAAGAAAATTGAAGGTGAAGGTGTTTCCTGTTTGTGGAAACAGATGGCAAGTCCTTATTAAGCAACAGTATGAGATAGTGGTAGTAAAACATCTTAGAAGAAAGTAGAGTGCTTAAAAACATTTCTATATTTTAAAATTTTCCTAAAGACTTGCCAGAATAAGAATTAGGAAGCATATTTGATTATTTTTAAATGGGAAAACTTCTGAGTTATTAGCTTTCATGATTATTTGGTCAGTTCACTGACCCATAGCTATCTCCCCAAGATTGAAAATTGGGCATTATTTGGTATCCTGTAGATGCTAAGATGCTTGTGGGCAAGTAAGATGTCTGCCAACTCTGGCGTGGCTCAGTGGAAAGAGCATGGGTTTGGGAGTCAGAGATCATGGGTTCGAATCCTGACTCGGCCATTTGTCAGCTGACTGTGGGCAAGTCACTTAACTTCTCTGTGCCTCAGTTACCTCATCTGCAAAATGGGGATTAACTGTGAGCCTCACGTGGGACAACCTGATTACCCTGTATCCACTCCAGCTCTTAGAACAGTGCTCTGCACATAGTAAGCGCTTAACAAATACCAACATTATTATTATTACTTTCCCAAGTACTTAGTACAGTCCTCTACACACAGTAATCTTTCAGTAAATATGACCGATTGATTGTTTACATTGGAATTTGCAAGATCTGGCCCAAGGTAATTTTTAGAGATCCAGTTTGGAAACTACAAAGTTAACAGTTGACATAGGAAGGATAGTAAATTTCTCTAACATCACTTATTATTCTTAAAAAGGGACCTAGACTTAGATCTAGCTAATGTTTCCTTTTCCCCCTGCTCCCAAGGGTTGATGAAGCTCAGTTTGGCAGAGTAGAAAGGCGGGTGTAAAGAGCAGGTTGGGCCTGGCAATCGACTTACATGGAAATGCGGCACTCTTTAAACCTCGCCCCCAAAGGTGTAATCAGTGAATTCAGTATTTCCCTTTTATGTTCCTCTCACTGACATTCAGGACTTCCCCAGGCAACACTTCAAAATGTAATAGAGAAGGGAATTCTGCTCCAAACTCTTCATTCTCACAGTGACCATTTTTACATAAAGTCTTTGGTGTAACAACTTAGCAAGTAAATATTTTTAAATTCTGAATATCATGCTCACTGTCTTTATTCTTGTTTGTCATGTATCCCGGTCTCCAGCCTTTAAAGCTTTTCGCCAATACTCTGGCTGAGGCAAGTAGTCATCAGAATTTAGGCTGTCTATCGATAAGTACCCAGCGAGTGCCTATAGGTTGTGTAGCACTTTCACGTCTTTGGGATACCTGTTAGAACTTACAATCCCAACAGAAAATCAACTGACGGTGGTCATCCTTAGGCAGATTTCCAGCAATTTTAGATTATACTCTCCAAAACTAAAAAGGAAAAAGGGCAACTTTTTACTTAATAATGTCGGTATTTGTTAAGCGCTTACTATGTGCAGAGCACTGTTCTAAGCGCTGGGTTAGATACAGGGTAATCAGGCTGTCCCACATGAGGCTCACAGTCTTAATCCCCATTTTACAGACGGTAACTGAGGCACAGAGAAGTGAAGTGACTTTCCCACCACTGACAAGTGGCAGAGCTGGGATTCGAACCCATGACCTCTGACTCCCAAGCCCGGGCTCTTTCCACTGAGCCACACTGCTTCTTCTGCATTTCCATAAATTAGCATTATCCAGAACTATTAAAGTCTAGGTTGTTATTGTATCATTTTTGGGAAGTGTTTAAAGATTAGAAATATGATATTGTGTTTCCTCTACTCCCAATGATAACATCTTGCTTAGCAAAATAAAAACAGACCTGTTCTTTCCGTATGGCAACCACACTTGTCTTTTCTTGTTTTAGGGTGGAATGATCAATTGGAATCGACTATTTCCTTCCTTACGCCAGAGAAGAAATGCCAACTATCAGGATAATCCACCGTCAGGGCAAGAAGCAGCAGCTCCTCCCCTGGAGGTTTCTGAAGAACAGGTAACCAGAGACTTTCCACTTAGACTCATTTAGGTGAATACAATCAATCATATTTACTGAGTGCATACTGTGTGCAGAACACTCTACTAAGTGCTTGCAAGTCAGTACATTATAACAGAGTTGGTAGACAAGTTCCCTGACCACAAGGATCTTACAGTCTAGAGGGGTTGGTAATGTGGATGAGTGGATTTGCAGTTTAAAATGGGAAGAAGCTTGGCATAGTGGAAACACATAGCTTATTGTGTGCAAAGCACTGTACTAAACACTTAGGTGAGTACAGTATAACAACAGACACATTCCCTGCCCACAGCGAGCTTTCAAACTAATGGGAGAGTTGGGACAGCACGAAAGAAATTGAGCAATTTAAAAAAAACAGTGTGTGTGCTAGGGACTCCTACAAAGATATGTAGAAGGAAGTTCTGAGGACTGGCTACAAATGAAGTGGGCTTCTTCTGGGAAGACTTTATTCAAAACCCACTTTCTGCAGAAAGCTTTGAAGGACAGGAGGGATGTAGTTTGGCAAAATGGGGGTGGGGACATTCCTGACGGGGAAAGGGTTTGTGCGACGGCTTAAAAGCGAAAGTCCCGGGCACAGCGAAGTGTGTCGAAAGCTAGCGATCAAGGATTATAGCTTTAAAATGTGGCTGCAGTACATCGTTTCAGGGTTTGGAGGAGATGGATGATTTGATCAGATTAGTTGAGAAAAATGAATCGATGCTGTTTTTTCAGAAGCCTATTGGGGGCCCTTAGGTCACATTAGAGAAGAGTCAGAGATGACTATGTAGGAAAAGCAGGATAATGATGTCGCTCACTCAGATGAGAAAGAGAGAAGAGGAGTTCCAGTTTTTCATATGTTGTGGTTAAAATGATGGTAAAACATCAAATTACATTCGCTCTGGAGGTTGAAGGTAATTCCCCCACCCCCCCCCCCCAGCATTTATGTACTGATCCTTATACTCAGTTTTCTTCCCTACCTGTAATTTACTTAAATATCTGACTCTCCCAAGAGATTGTAAACTCCTCGGGGGCAGATACCACGTCAGCTAACTCCACTGTACTCTCCCAAGAGCTTAGTCGGTCAGTCATATTTATTGAGCGCTTACTGCGTACAGAGCACTGTACTAAGTGCTATGGCGAGGATGGTATAACAATATTACAGACACATTCCCTGCCCACCACCAGTTTACAGTCTAGACACTGTAAGCTTGGTATGGTGCTTCTCACATAGTAAGCACTCAATAAATACCATTAATTGATTGATCTGAGCCTGGAATGCGAAGGGAATAGTGATGATTGAAAATGTAGATTTGAGAAGCGCACCAAGCCATGTGAATTTGATGTGATTCAAACTGGGTGAGTGGCTAATGAGCTCTCCGAGGAATAATTATAATAATAATTATGGTATCTGTTAAGCTCTTACTAAGTGCCAGACTGGACTACGTGCTGGGGTGGATACAAGTAAATTGGGTTGTATACAGTCCCTGTCCTGCAGGCTCACAGTCTCAATCCCCATTTTACAGATGAGGTAATTTAGGCACACAGAAGTGAAGTGACTTGCCCAAGGCCACACTGCAGACAGGTGGCGGAGCTGGGATTAGAACCCATGACCTTCTGACTCCCAGGCTTGTGCTCTGTCCACTACTTCATGCTGCTTAAAATACCAAGGAGCAAAGGATGCCAGTACGTGTAGCCGAGTGTGCATTTCCAGTACTTGAGACGCACCAACGTTCTTCAATTAAACAAGTTTAATTTTTCTGGAGAGAGAGAATGTGTGTATGTGTGCGCATTTCTCTGTGTGTTGTGTGTGTGCACAAGCATGCATTTTCTTGATATTCCATCTAGAGAACTGTTGTGCATTGATCTAAAGAGATTAGAAGTAAGAGCAGTTTCCTCTACCTTACCAAAGGTTGACGTATATAGATTTAAAACCAAATTAGGAATACTTTAAGAATACATTTTCCTTGGAACACATGTTCTGAATTGGTTTTCCAGCTTATGTTTCCTTTGGACAAATTCTTAAAATCGTTTCTCTTGGTGGCAGGAAAATGTCTCTAGAAAAAAACCCACTGTAAAACTGAAAGGGTGGGTCTCATTTCCATGTGGGCAATGAGTAATAATCTGTATTGGGTCCAGCCGTTATAAAGGTGACGCATTGAGGGTAAGGTCATTTTGTTTTGGTATGTTTTTGATTGTGGGAGAAAAAATGACAGTAAATATAGGACAACATGATTGTCGACTGAGCATATGATCTCTGGGTTGTCAGCTCGTTATGAGAAGGGAGCGGTCTACCAACTCTGTTATAGCGTACTCTCTCAAACGCTTAGTACAGTGCTCCGCACACAATGAGGGCTCATAGATGCGATTGATTGATGGATTTCAAGGAAAGCACTTCTTTTCCTAAAATATATCTCATTTTTTAGTACCATTCATATTGGCATTGATTCTTTCATGCCCTCTATTGCGAAAAGAGGTCACAATCCCAGGTCAAGGAAAGTTTTTTTCAGAGAAGTAGCGCTCCGCACACAGAAAGCGCTCAATGAATACAGTTGGCTGATTGAAGGCATAGAAGGAGCACATGCTGGGTGTCAGAGGACTTGGCTCTATCACTTACTTGCTGTGTGACCTTGGAGAAATTACTTCTCTTTGCCTCAGTCCCCTTATCTGCAAAATGGGGATTCAATACCTGTGCTCCCTCCTTAGTCAGTAAGCCCCTTGTGGGTCATGACAATTTTTGTATCTGCCCCAACACTTAGTATAGTACTTGGCACATAGTAAGCACTTGGGAAACAGCGTAGCCTAATGGAAAGCGCACAGGTCTGGGAATCAGAGAACTAACCCACACACTTCACTCCTCTAATACTAATCTATGAGAAGCAAGCAGTGCGGCCTAGTGGAAAGAACATGCGACTGGGAGTCAGAGGACCTGGTCTTTATTCCCGGCTCCGTCACATCCCTGCTGGGTGACCTTGGGCAACTCACTTATCTTCTCTGGGCCTCAGTTCCCCCATCTGCAGAATGGGGATTCAGAACCCATTCTCCCTCCTCTGAGCCTCGTGTGGGACCTGATTCCCTTGATTCTACCCTAGCGCTTAGTACAGTGCTTGGCACAAAGACAAGTAACAAATGCTCTTATTATTATTATTGTTATTATTATAATTGCTATGCACTGCCTTCTCAAAAATCTAGTCAATATCTTGCTCACTCCTCTTCCACTTGAAGCTCCCTCCCCATTCATATCCAATAGCTTACTCCTGTCTTCATCTTCAAAACCCTATTCAAACTACATCTCCTCCAGGAAGTCATCCTGGACTAATCTCTCATCTCCCTGACCCTATTTTCCCTCCCTATTTTGTCACCCATAAACCTTTTTTTATGGTATTTGTTAAGCGCTTACTTGGCGCGGTGGAGTCAGAAGGTCATGAGTTCTAATTCCGTCTCCACCACTTATCTGCTGTGTGACCATGGGCAAGTCGCTTCACTTCTCTGTAAAATGGGGATTGAGACTGCCAGCCACCTGTGGGGCAGAGACTGCATCCATCCCAATCAGCTTGTATCCACCCCAGCATTTAACAGACAAATACCATAATTATCATTATTATTATGTGCCAGGCACTCTATTAAGTGCTGAGATAGAAAGTAATCAGATTGGTCAAAGTCCATTTCCCACTTGGGGCTCACGGTCTCAATCCCCATTTTGCAGATGAGGTAACTGAGTCATAGAGAAGTGAAGTGACTTGCCCAAGGTTACACAGCAGGCAGTGGAAGTGGAGCTGGAATTAGAACCCAGGACTTCCCAGGCCCATGCTGTAGCCACTAGGCCATGCTGCTTCTCAACTTAAGAACTTGATTCTCTCCTCCCTTCGCAGTTAGGAACTCACCCCTTCCTCCGGCCCTACAGCACTTACATACGGATATGTATGCTCACTTGTTTCTCCTACCTGTAATATGTCCTGTTTGTCCAATTCTGGACTCATAGTAAGCCACTAATATCTCTTTCCCCTCATCAATAATCAGTGGTATTTGAGTGCTTACTATGTGCAGAGTCCTGTAGTAAGTGCTTGGGAAAGTACAATACAACAGGGTTGGCAGACCTGTTCTCTGCCCATAAGGAGCTTATGGTCTAGAGGGGAAGGTGGGCATTAATATAAATAAATAATTAATAATATTTATTAATCCAAATTGTATATTCCAAGCACTTTGTACAGTGCTCTGCACATAGTAACCGCTCAATAAATGCTATTGAATGAATGAATGAATAATATATAATTTAATTTATTTCCCCTGCTAGATTGTAAGCTCTTTGAGGGCAGGGATTGTGTCTGCTTACGCTGTCGTAGCCAAGTGTTTAATACAGTGCTCGGCACTCGATTCATGCTAAATAAATACCATTTATGGATTGATTCAAAGAGGAGTTTTCTAAATGACATTTCTTAAGCACTCATTATGTGTCGAGCATTGTTCTAAATGCTGGGCTAGATACAAGATAATCAGATTGGATGCCATCCTTGTCCCACGTGAGGCTCACGGTCCTAATAGGAGAGAGGACACGGTTACTCCAATTTACAGTTGAGGAAACAGAAGGATAGAGAAGCCCGACTTGCCCGAGGTAATACAGCAGGCAAATATCAGAGTTGGGATTAGGACCCAGGTCCTCTGACTGCCAAACCCATGCTTTTTCCACTAGACCACACTGCTAATATTGCTAAGAACATTGGAGACCATGAATTAAATGATTTTGCAGAAGGAAAGCTGGAAATGAGCTAAGAATTGGCTCTGTTGGTCTCCCCAGAGGAAAGATCATGTTATTGTAGTAGTAATAGGGGCATTTGTGCCATCTGGGTGCCATGCATGTACCAGGTGAAGGAGAATCATAATAATAATGGTATTTGTTGAGTGCTTACTATGTGCCAGGCACTTTTCTAAGCACTGGGGTGGATACAAGATAATTGAGTTGGACACAGTCCCTGTCCCACACAGGGCCCACCGACTTTATCCCCATTTTACAGATGAGGGAACTGAGGCCAAGAGACGTGATGTGACTTGAGCAGGGTCACAGAGCAGACAAGTGGCCAAGCCGGGATTAGCACCCGGTTCCTTCTGACTTCCAGGCCCGTGCTCTAGCCACTAGGCCATGCTGCTTCTGAGAAAGTACAACAGAAGCAAGCGATACACTCCCTGCCCACAAGGAGCTACAGTCTAGCGAAAGATCAAATGGCTGGCCCAGCTCACAGCACACTTAAAAGCAATCTGTGGTGTAGACTTGTCTCTATGCGCTGGGTGCAATGCACGTACTAAGCACAGGAGAAAGTGCAACAGAAACAAGAGATAGGTTCCTTGGCCACAAGGAGTTTACAATCTAGCGAACCATCAGACGACTGACCCATTTCACAGCAAACTTAAAACAATCTGTGGTGTAGACTTGTCTTTATTTACATGTTGGGTGTAATGCACGTACTCAGCGTAGGGGAAATTGTAACAGAACTAAGTGATGCATTCCTGGCCCCCAAGGTGCTTACAGTCTAGTGAGACATCAGCCTCCCAGTCCATTGCTTAACAGATGTTAAAGCAGTCTGCGGTGGAAACTTGTCTTCATTTATATGAGCATCTTATGCCCTCCAGTGTTAACATTTTCTTAGAAAAGCAGATTGTTAGAGGATGTAGTCTTCTGGTTCTCTGAGAGAAGCAACATGACCTAGGGGATATCGCACTGTCCTGGGTGTCAGAAGGACCTGGGTTCCAATTTCAGCTCTGCCAATTAACTGCTGTGTGACCTTGGCTGAGTCACTTCATTTCTCTCGGCCTCAGTTTCCTCATCTGTAAAATGGGGATTAAGACTGTGAGCCCCATGCGGGACATGGGACTGTGTCCAACCTGTGTCCAACTTGTATCTACACCAGTGCTTAGTTCAGTGGCTGGCACATAGTAAGCGCTTAACAGATACCATAAAAAAGTATCACAGTTTGCTCACAGTAGGGTACCCTAGACATTTTTAGAAATATATTTACATATCAGGAAAGGTAGAATTGCGATTTCTGCAATAAAACCCTCCCCTCATACCTTTTCAGGCTGAGACCCTCTTCCTGCCGTTCCAAAAACAGGAAAAATTTGGAGTTGGAAATATTTAAATGTAGATGACTTTCAGTTTATCAGGGGCTTCATTTTAAGAAAAGCAAGCCCTTGGGAAAGAAGAAAGAAGACTGTGAGCCCTGTGCAGGACAGGGACTGGGTCCAAACTAATCAAATCGTAGCTACCCCAGCGCTTCGAAGAGTGTTGGGCATATAATAAACCCTGAAGAAATACCATAAAAAAGAGAGAAAATAAACAGTGGAAATAAATCCTGCATTAACTAATGATGCTCAGTTCTTTTCTTAAAACATGTTAAAAAGGATTTTCATATCCCAAAAGTTTCTTAGCAGAGCAACAAAAATATAATTTAAATTCAGACACAAATTAGAGTTCACTAGGTGAGGGGAAAGAGTTCTGGCATGCAGTTGAGAGAGAAGCATGTTTGGAAGTGGTTTGGAAAGATGTCGGAAATATTAATAGACACTTTTTTTTTTACCTTAACACTATAATCAGCTCTATTATTGGCCTCATTATGAACTGAGAACATGTCTATCAACTCTTGTAGTAAGCGCTTAACAGATGCCACTATAATTATTATTATTACTCTCCCAAGCACTTCAATACAGTGTACATATTAAGCACTCAATAAATGCCATTGATTGATTGACTGACTTGACAGTACATTTAGAATGCCATCTCTTTTTATTTGGTAAAGGCCTTGTTTAAAGCAGAAAATATATTTAACGTGACCTGTGTATTTGTATTTCTGCAGTCTCTTTTTTTCAAGTGTTTTTCAGACATTGTTTAATCTTCAGTAGTTTTTTTGGCGAATCAAAAAGATTTTAAACTGTTTAATCGTGTTTCTCATGGTTGGAAAGTAGAAGAGGAAAATTTGATCCTGAGATTGTTCTTCATGTAAAAGAGAGTTGATGTAGAGGGAAATGACTTTTGGTGCTATAGAGGGGTTTCAGTATAAGGGAAACATATTTTAGTCATCCCGTTTTGTCTGACCAAGCTAAAGATGTGTTTCCACTTGATGGATTACCAAAATGAGTGGTAGGAAACAGTTGCCTAAGGAAATAAAAAAACATGCACAATCTCTTAGTAGCTCTAATTATAAAAGCGAGTGTTATTTTAGTGTGAACATTTCGTGTGAACTACATTTGCAATGCAGTGGTTTTTGTTATATTCATTTTTTTAATGCTGCATTTGGGCTAGAATTGTATTGAATTAGAATAATCAAAAAGATTCTTATTTCTAATCCTATGACCATGTTTTATTTAGAAACAGATGAAAAATGTCACTTTTCTTCCTTTTTAAATCTTGCTATTTTTGTCAGAGAGGGGAAAACTTTAAAATGGCATTACTGAAAAGCAGCTCTGTGGAATTACAAGGAGTCCAGTAAACACAGAAGCAAGGCGGGAACCCTGTAGTTTGAAGACAAGCTGAAGGAGAGAGTTTTAGTCCCAGGATAGAGCCATTGAGAGAGTAGAACTGAGAGCAGAAAGAACCTGCTGCCGACAAGAGCAGCGTGGCCTAGTTAGTGGAAGGAGCCCAGGCCTGGGGAGTCAGGGAACCTGAGTTCTAAACCTGGCTCCACCGCTTGTCTTCTCTGTGACCTTGGGTAAATCACCTAACTGCTCTGTGCTTCAGTTCCCTCATCTGTAAAATGAGGATTAAATACCCGTTCTCCCTCATACTTGGACTGTGAGCCCCATGTGGGGCGTGGACTGTGTCCAGTCTGATAAACTCATATCTAACCCCAGTGCTTCGAACAGTGTTTGACACATAGTAAGCACTTAACAAATACAGGGAAAGACAGAGAGTGAGAGAGAGAGAGAGAGAGAGAGAGAGAGAAAGGGAGAAAGAGGAAGAAAAGAAAGGGAAAGGAAGAAAGAGAAAAAGAGAGAGAGAGGAAAAAGAGAGAGAGAAAAGAGAGAGAGAGAGACAGAGATAAATATTCTGAGCAGAGAAGGCTGTGGGTCTGGGGAGGTTTGGGAGAAAGGTGATGCAGGGTTAGGGAGTTTGAATGAAGCAGCCTCTGTGGCAATAAAAGCAGCCCTTGTTTATCCTGCCTCTGACCAGAGCAGTTCATGCAACATCCTGCCCTCCCGCCTTCTCCCCACCCCAATAAAAACCCAGAAAACCAAAACGAGAGCAGTCTTCTTCTTTACTGAACAGCTAGATAGGCTCTGAGCCGCGTCAGTTGCATGACAAAGTGACACATATTTCTCAGGTCCCGGAGCTGTGCTGTTTCCAAACTCCCAGAGCCACCCCTATGTAACATCCTCCTGAGTTAGGAGCCAGGATTATGTTGTTCACAAAGATGAATGTTCCCTCTGAAAACACCTTAATTAGCTATTATCCAAGAACTGCGAGACATAGCAAGCAAACCTGGGAAAAGAAACAAAAGAGAAGCAAGTAATAAGTACATCCTGTATATAAAATCCCTTGCTAAATTAGGAGAAAAGCCAGAAAGACAATGGTTTTGTCTCATTTTTCTTGATCCCCAGAGATGGACCGTGAGATTCTATCACCAAGTCTGTCGAGTCAGTTTCATACAGCTGGTCGTTTCAAAAAAGCCTTCTTTCTAACCTACACTTTTCTCACCTAACCCACTTCATCATTAAAGAAGTTTATCAAGGCAAAGTACAGTATACCAAGATTGCCAAGACACTTTCCAGTGTATATCAACTCCAAAATTGACTTTTTTTTTTTTAGAGGCTCAAATCTCACGGATAGCGTAGCTGTCTGACTTTCTCCCTCAATGGTTTTTGGGCTGTAGCCGCTAGACACTACTATATTATCCCGGCATCTACATCTCTTAGTTATACCTCAGGGTTTGAACAGGACACCCCAGACCAGACATGTAGACATAACAGAATGGTTAAAAATAGCTCTGGAGCAGGTGAAAGTTAAGATGGAGAGATCTTATTTGCACACAAATACAGCCACAGTGAATCCTAAAGCTGAATGAATGCTTTCAAAAATCTTTGAGGCTCAAGGCACGATGCATAAACCGATTGGCTCGTCATTGACAAGGAGGGTGACCACATACGGTGACAATTTTTTAGAACAAATTCCTCAAAAAACAGGACTGCTAAAGCTTTAATGGGACCTTTTTTTAAAAATTCAAATGAAGCCATTTTAATAAAAAAAATCATTCTTTGACATCATCAGAAAATTTTATTTTTTACAAATCCCCACCTTTCTCTCACAAACCCCTGCCTGCAGTGGCTGTCCTCTTAGAACAGTGCTTGATGCATAGTAAGCACTTTAATGCAGCTCTGCCACTTGTCTGCTGTGTGACAGTGGGCAAGTCACTTCACTTCTCTGTGCCTCAGTTACCTCATCTGTAAAACGCGGATTAAGACCGTGAGCCCCACATGAGACAACCTGATTACCTCGTATCTACCCCAGCGCTTAGAACAGTGCTTGGCACATAGTAAGGGCTTAACAAATACCATGGTTGTTGTTATTAACAAATACCATCATTGTTAATAATTTTAAGCCTCTATCCGTACAACTCTCTGTGAACTTACCGACTCCTCCTGTCCCCTGCTGTCTTGTACGTCCTCCACTCCCACAGCCCAGACCCACCATATCTCACTGCAGGTGCTCCTTCCTGGCGTCCAAAACTCTGTGGGATGAAACCAGAGCAGACCACCTAGGGGAGGGGACCTGGGAGAGGACTGCTGCTGCCCTGGACCTGATCCGGTCAAGCCTCGTCCATCCCCACGGCTTCAGAAGTCCCGGGGTTAATAGGGTGTGAGACCGACCCAGACGGCAGGGGGGTGGGAAAGGGAGGGAGGGAGGGAGAAAAGTGCAGAAAAGTCACTTGAAACACTCTTTTAAATCTTATCTCTTCGTGACCACTTCAGTCCCTCCCTGACAGCCTGGGCCTCTCGAGGTCATCGAGCTGGAACGGGAGCGGAGTAGCCTTCTCCCTCCCTTGCCTGGCCCCATTTTGGTCACCGTGCCGTCTCTCGGTCACCAAACGACGCAGAAGGGATGGGAGGGTGAGGGTGGGACAAGATTATTAGAGGGCCAGGTGCAGCAGCAGGCAGCAAGGGCTTCAACCTCTCAAACCACCGGCTCATCGAACCATTTAGGGGTAACCCACACCGCTCCGCCCCCCTTCACCACGTCCTCCCGGGGCTTTCTTCCTGACCTGACCTGCCCTGCTCCGTCTCCGCGGAGGGACAGAAACAGGGAGGCGGTGGCGGCGGTGGCGGTGGCTGCAGGCAGTCCCCTCCGCCAAATGTAGACCAACAGGAAGGCCGCAGCCGGGCCACTTTGGCTTAAGTTCTTGGTCGCTGAGCCGCAAGAAGTCTGAAATTCTGCTCTTCTAGCCCCCCCCCCCACCTTATAGTTTTTATTTGATTTAATTATGTATTTAGCCCCATCCTCATCTGTGTTCCTTTTCTGTTTTAATTTTTGTAACTTCTCCTATGTGTCCCTTCCCAGCCCACTTTACCCCCTTCTTCTTAAATTGTAAACCTCTTGAAGGCCAGGGACCTTATTGAAATCTCGTCCGTGTATTCTTTCCTAATGCTTAGCGCAGTGTTTTGCAAAAAGTGCTTAATAAATATAATTACTGCTGTAACTACTGCTAGATGAGTTATGAGTAAAATAGGAGGTGGGGGAGCATACCAGTGACAGCAGCGGCAGACACCAGACACCCAGGTACACGTTGATATCATTTTTGTGACGCTGCACGCACAGCAGAGCGTAATGGTGTCATAATATTTTGCAGAAGCCCATTCCGAGCTTTTGCATTCCCCTTCCAGATCCCCCTGAACATGAGCATCACTTTGGATCCCCACAAATCAACAGCAGGAGCTGAGGAGGAAGGAGACCGACTGCCTCAAATAAAAATTCCTGACCTGGAGGTGTTCGGAGGTGAATCTGTGCCTGCCTGAGGACAGACCAGTTGTAAACCAGACTGTCCACATGGCTTAGCGGATAGAACACATACTTGGAAGTCAGAAGGACCTGGGATTTAATCCCAGCTCTGCCACATGTCTGCTGAATTTCCTTGGGCAAGTCACTTCCATTCTCTATGCCGCAGTTACCTTATCTGTAAAATGGGGCTAAAGACTGTGAACCCCATGTGGGACAGGGACTGTGTCCAACTGGATTACCTGGTATCTACCCCAGCGCTTAAAACAGTGCTTGGAACATAGTAAGTGCTTAACAAATACCACAATAATAATAATAAAAACTGGACAAAGAACCGCCCTAGGGGCAGGGACAGCCTGAATGAGAGGAGGGTCCCTTCTGGGCCAGGCACACCCCTTTCAGTCAGGGGTCCCCAAAGGCTCAGGAAAGGAACAGAGCTGAAATGGCAACAGATACCTCTCAGACCTCTACCCCGACTGGTCACATTGTGGCCTCGCGTCTTGGGGCTATGCCAGCTGTCGGTCTCTTCGTGGCAGAGAGAGGGTAGGAGCCGCTACTGGATGGCAAGCTGAAAAATAATAAACCCACAGGGACAGAATTGCTGCCCAAGTTAATTTTATAGTAAAACTACAGGCAGAGCGGGCCCTGTAATAGGACAGTTTAGAGAAGCCACACGGCCTAGCGGAAAGAACATGGGCCTGAGAGTTAGAGGACCTGGGTTCTGATCCTGGCTCTGCCACTTGTCTCCCGTTTGACCTTGAGCAAGTCAATTCACTTCTCTGGGCCTCAGTTTCCTCATTGGCAAAATGGGGGTTCAATACTTATTCTCCCCCTTACAGAGACTGTGAGCCCCAACATGGGACAGGGGATGTGTCCGACCAGAGAATCTTGTATCTAGAGCTTAGTGCAGTGCTTGGCACATAGTAAAGTGCTTAAAAAATACCACAATAATAATAATAATAATTTTAGGAAAAAATTGCCAAGACACGAAACATCTTTTAAAAAGCAGGACACGTGGTCACCCTAGTGGCCAATGGGAAAATTAAAGAGCAGCTTATCTCCTGAATCCTGTGAGTGATTACAGCAAGCACAACAGGGGTGGAGCTATCAAGCAAATCAATAAACAGATACGGGGAGAGCATCCGAGATTGGAATTTCCTCGGGGAACTCTGCCAGGAAGTAAGACCTGGTTTTCTACCTTTCCTATAGCATATATCACTGAGGTATTGTTTGTTAAAAAGCACATAAGAAAAACAGGGCCAGTGCTAAAGGCAGGCTAGCAGACTCACTTTGCCCACTAAACCATAAAGTAACAAGTGGTGGATGTACCTCACGCTTCATACAGTGCTCTGTCCACAGTAAGCGCTTAAGAAATACCACTGATCGATGGACCTATTTGCTTAAGCTAAAGCTCCGGTATCACAGAACCACCGCGGCAAAACGAAACGCGCTACTGTTCTGGGATCCAATTACCTGCGTGAAACCCTGGTTAAATCAATTTCTCCTTGTCCCTACTTGAAAGGAAAAGAATATTATCATTGCTGTGTATTTTAAGTTCATATTAATAATAATAATAATAATAATGTTGGTATTTGTTAAGCACTTACTATGTGCAGAACACTGTTCTACGTGCTGGGGTAGATAAAGGGTAATCAAGTTGTCCCACGTGAGGCTCACAGTTAATCCCCATTTTACAGATGAGGTAACTGAGGCACAGAGAAGTCAAGTGACTTTCCCACAGTCACCCAGCTGACAAGTGGCTGAGATGGGATTCGAACCCATGACCTCTGACTCCCAAGCCCGGGCTCTTTCCACTGAGCCACACTACTTGTCAAATCCTTTGCAAAGGTAGACTGTGAGCTCGTTGTGGGCAAGAGTGTATCTGTTCTTATATTGTACTCTCCCAAGTGCTTAATACAGTGCTTTGCACACAGTAAGCGCTCCATAAATACTGTTGAATAAATGATGAATGAAAGATCAGGGATAAGAAAATGATTCTCAATTCAGGCACAATTCCTGTTCCCCAAGGGGCTCGATATCTAAGTGGAGGAAGACAGATACATATGAGAATAACATACAGTAAGAGAGGGTTAAAAATAAAACAGTCCAAATTAAGCCCATTAAAATAAGAAACTAAAACCGTGTGTGGAGGTAACAAACCTCAGGTTTCACACCTCTGCTAAACAATCAATCAATTAATAGAATGTAGTGAGCACTTACTCTGCCGAGCACCGAATTCAACATCGGGGAGAGTCGTAACAGGGTACTGGAAAGTACATTAAAACAGAGTTGGTAGCCACGTTCCGTGCCCGCATCAAGCAAAGGTATTTATCCCCATTTTACAGATGAGGAAACTGAGGTACAGTGAAGGTAGGAATGTGACTTGCCTAAGGATAACCAGCAAGGTAGAATCTGAGTTTCCTGACTTAAAGTCTCAGGCTCTATCCACCTGACCATGCTGGTTCTTTAGAAAATGCTGGTCTCATCTTTTCCCCAGGCTTTTAACACCTCTGTAGCCCACCAACCATCCAGTTACCTATATGTCCCATGTATTCCTGGAAACTGCTAACGGAAGGGAACAGGAAGGACGAGAGAAAGAGAGAGAATGTGGGTGTGTGTCATTTATTCCTTACTTGTGTGTTGTTTGGGGTTTGGAGTCTGCTGAAGAAAACAGATATGTGACATTTGTTGCTAATGCAGTTGCTTAGTGGGCAAGATGAGTAGGGATGCAGTCGGTGATGGGCTTTTCTTCAGATTTACTCGCAGGGGAGGCAATCCTTCCATGCTCGTATCTACCGCAGCAGTTAGAACAATGCTTGGCACACAGTAAGCACTTAATAAATACCAGAATTATTATTATTACACCTTGTGCTGGAACACCAGGGATTAGAGTTTTGCAGAACTCTCCATTTAAGCAAGCTCAATTGTAGTGTCCCCAACCATGTCCAAAGCCACGTGCGTACTCGAACGCCCACGGGGGCATGGGCACAACTCGTTCTTCCAACAGCACATCACGTCTTCTGCAGAGTCCCGTGAAATGTCGGGCAGGCCTCCCCGTTTCCCTATCCTTATTCTGGACAAAACGTGCCTTCTGGCAAAAAACAGTATCAATGCTCAACGGGGTGGCTTACCACGCCAGGGCGGTCGGAGTAGTAGAGTATTTATTAAGCTTTTACTGTGTTCAAAGCCCTGAACTAAACGCTGGGAAAGAAATACCTGAATGAGGTTGACGGACACAGTCCCTGGCTCCTGCGGGACTCCCAGCTGAAGAGCGAAGAGGGGGAGGGGAACTGGTAACAGCCCCATAAGTCTCGGCGAGCAAAAATACAGAAGATAAAGATGACGTGTGCGCAAGGAGCCTCAGGATTTGGGGCCCCTGGAGGCTCAGACCAATAGTCCCAGAGGTCACAGTCGTGAGGGAGTCTCATACTGCCAATCCTGTTTGAGTTTTCCTGCCTAGAGCTCAGGGCTTCCAGAGAGAGTCCCAAACGGGGCTTCTGTTTCGAGGCTCTGGGATCCCAGGAATCCCTTTGACCTGCCAGGCTGGAGATTGGTTTTCTGCCCTTGAAAGGGATCCAGGGAGCAAGCCCAGTCTCAGAGCGGCAAGCGGACCGTGAGTAGTGGGGGAAGGCGGGAGGGGAGAAAGGTTCGTCCATCCTCCTCCTTCAAATCCCCACTTCGTGTACTTTTATTTTTAAGGCACTCGTCCAGTGGTTTCATTGAATATTTTCACTTAGGTTCAGATTTGGTTTTTTTGTTTGTTTTATGGTATTTGTTAAGTGCTTTCATTCATTCATTCAGTTGTATTTATTGAGCGCTTACTGTGTGCACAGCACCGTACTAAGCGCTCGGGAGAGTACGGTATAACAGTAAAACAGACACATTTTGTTGTTATTATGGCATTTGTTAAGCACTTACTATGTGCCAAGCACTGTTCTAAGCACTGGGGTAGATATTAGGTAATCAGTTTGTCCCATGTGGGGCTCGCAGTCTTAATCCCCATTTTACAGATGAGGTAACTGAGGCACAGAGAAGTGGCTTGCCCAGGGTCACACAGCAGACAAGTGGCAGAGCCGGGATTAGAACCCGTTTCCTCTAACTCCCAAGCCTGTGCTCTTTTCACTAAGCCACGCTGGTAGAGGGAGCTTCTGTGTGCCAGGGACTGTACTAAGCACTGGGGTAGATACAAGACAGTCAGCTTGGACACAGTCAATGTCCCACATGGGCCTTGCAGTATTAATCCCCATTTTACAGATGAGGGAATTGAGGCCCAGTGAAGTGACTTGGCCAAGGTCACACAGCAGACGTGACAGAGCCAGGATTAGAATCTAGGTCTTTCTATCTCCCAGGCCTGTGCTCTCTCCACTAGGCCACGCTGCTTCTTTGCTTCTCCTTTGATAATTATCTCCACCGGGCCATAAAAATAATGTGATAAGGTGTTTCTTTTTTTTTTTCTTTAATCAGATACCAACCAAAGAATATTTCCGTGTGTTTTCCATTTCAGGTTGCCCGGCTTATGGAGATGGGATTTTCCCGGGTGGACGCGTTGGAGGCTCTGAGAGCTTCAAATAATGACCTGAACGTAGCCACCAACTTTCTACTCCAGCACTGAGGTACCGAGGAACCCAGCCGATGCCTCCTTTGGGCATTTTATAGCGGGGCAGTGCGACACGCTGGGGGATAAGCCAAGTGGTCACCTGCCCTGAACCCATCCCAGGGGTGAGGTGGCGTCCGCAGGACCCTTGTAACGATGTTGGGAAAAGGGCTGTGTGTGCTCCTTCCCTTCCCGAAGCTAAAATCATTTTGCCATTTTGAACTGGCGTACTGTCGTCTGGGTTCACTCTGAGGAATCGGACCTGTCTCTTTGTCTCGGGAGTCAACACTGGGCAATTTGCTTCCTAATCCGTACAGAAGTGCAGCGGTAGTACAAGCTTCCGCAGGCAGCAAAGTGCTGCGGCTGTCGCGATTTTCATTATAAAAATCTGATCCTGCGTTTTGCTCCGATCACAATAATCATTACGGAGAAAAGAGGTCCGGCTCTTTCACGAGAGTTATAGGTGATATCCGACTTCTCTTTTCCCAAGGGCTTTTAGTACTGTTATAGTTTATTTCAGAAATCCTTATTAAACTCAATGAGCAATTGATTGTGTTACACACGCCAAGTGTGTGGGCAGAGTGTCTAAGGTAGCCGGGGCCCAAGCAGCGAGAGCATGGGGAAGATTGAATCCTCTCCCTTTCTCCAACACCTCCCTCCCCGGGCATCCGTCTGGATGAAGGTCAGATGCTCCTCCTTCTTACACCCTCCAAAGTAGGAGACATCCTAGAAACCTTGAAAGGAGCAATCCACTGCAAGTGAGAGAAAAAGCCAAACCGAGAGACGAGGTGGGTGACTCTTCCCTCAAGACAGGAGGAAGCTGAGAATGTGCACTGACTCGACTGGTCCCAGTGGGGCCAGAGGGGCATTAATCGGGATTGCCCAGGTGGCTGCCATTGGAAGCCCTCAGGAGATTTAGAAATAGACCATCCATTTTTGAGGGGAAAAAAATGGGGCTAGAAATTCCAACCTGCCTGTTGTCTAATTTTCTAGACCACCTGCTCCTCGGCTGTCACGGTCCTGATCGACAACCCTTCCCGTCTCTTGGCCAGCCCGGGTCCCATCTCTTTTGAGCCCAGCCCTGAGCCGAGGGGCCTCCAGGAAGGCCAGGTTACCCTTGCAGAGGGGCCGAGCGTCAGCTTCCAGAGTCAGTCGTCGTAGACAGAGGGCCGGAAATCGGGGAGGAATGGTACTGACCAGGGAAACGGAATCAGGAATGGGAATGGTGTTTCCAGCACCTTAAACAAGTAGATAGAGGGAAAAACCGTGAAAGGTATAACTTGGCTGTAATCTGCACAGTGAGCAGAAATGTATCAAATTGATGCAAATCTAGGCGTAGGATGCTTATTATAATAAAAACATTCACTTGTCTTCTCTTTTAGTCATTTTGATTCAGCTGATTTCATTCAAAAATACCAAAACCTTCTCCCTGTCGGGGAACGGTCAAATAGAATCCGACAGGGTATTCTCCAGTCTTGGAAAAAAAAGTTCCAGCGTTTCGCTGCAAGAAAAAGAAACCCCTCATCCGTGTAATCAAGATTAGCATTGTAGTATCAGCCCCATTAGCGTCATCCCATTAGTAAGTTCCGTAGTCTGCAGGTATGAAACACAAGAAGCAGAGAGGCAGTGTGGCTTAGTGGATAGAGCATGGGCCCGGGAGTCAGAATGACTTGGTTCTAATCCTGGCTCCGCATCTTGTCTGCTGTGTGACCTTGGGCAAGTCACTTCACTTCTCCGGGCCTCAGTTACCTCATCTGTAAAGTGGGGATTGAGACTGTGAGCCCCATGTGGGACAAGGGACTGTGCCCAACCCGATTTGCTCATATCCATCTCAGCACTTAATATAGTGCCTACCACCTAGTAAGCGCTTAACATATACCACAATTATTGTTATTAGTCTCCTGACTGCCGCCTCGTTCCTTTCTCTTCATTACCCCTCACCGATTATCCTTTCTTGAAATTCCAGCCTGGGATCCTTTCCCTGCTGCACCATCTTCTGACCCTGAAGGTGCACCAGGGAAGCTTTACTAATAATAACAATAAGAATAATTGTGGTACTCATTAAGTAGTTACTATGCACCAAGCACTGTGTTAAGCCCTGGAGCTGAGACGAGAAATCAGGTCAAACACGATCTCTGTCCCACATGGAGCCCACAGTGTAGGAAGGAGGGAGAACACTCCACCTCTCCATCCTCCCCAAACGTGTCCAGGAAGAGATGAATAACAATAATAATAATGATGATGATGATGATGATGGTGTTTGTTAAATGCTTATTATGTGCCAAGCACTTGTCTAAGTGCTGGGGTAGATACAAGGCTATCAGGTTGTCCAAAGTGGGGCTCACAATCTTAAACCCCATTTTACAGATGGGGTAACTGAGAAGTTCAGTGACTTACCCATAGTCACACAGCTGACAAGGGATGGAGCAGAGATTCAAAGCCACGGCAAGCCCGTGCTCCATCCGCTATGCCGTGCAGTCTGCCCCCAGAGAAGCAACTGTGCTTATTTTGTGCCAAGCACTGTGTCGAGCCCCGGACTTAAGTAGGAGGGAGGAGGACTCCTCCACCTCAACCTCCCCATGCATGTTGGCTGGCCAGGTGGAGCCCAAGCGTGGCGTCTGCCTCAGAGAAGCACGGGTCCTTGGGGGCTCTGATCCTCTGAAGACACACGGGCACACCCCACACCTCCTCCAGAGCGGTCCCATCCATCCCTTGGAGGAAAACTAAAATTAGAGAAGCTGCGTGGCTCAGTGGAAAGATCCCGGGCTTGGGAGTCAGAGGTCATGGGTTCGAATATTGGCTCCGCCACACTTGTCAGCTGTGTGACTGTGGGCAAGTCACTTCACTTCTGTGGGCCTCAGTTACCTCATCTGGAAAATGGGGATGAAGACTGTGAGCCTCACAAGGGACAACCTGATGACCCTGTATCTCCCCCAGCGCTTAGAACAGTGCTCTGCTCATGGTAAGCGCTTAACAAATACCAACATTATTATTATTATTCCCCTTCACGGCCATGACCTCTGCCAGCAGGGGGCGGCAGAAAACTACTTTAGCTCGACCGTGCAATGTGGACACCCTGTGATGAGGCCAGTGATTTGGAGCTGGACTAGACCGGTCATCTTGCCCCGGGTGGCCAAGACGGGAGTCGGAAGACCATCTCAGTTGGCTCTGGGCCAGCAGTAGTCCTTCCTGGAAGAAATGAGAACCAGCTTTAGCACGACACTGATTGAATAGAAGTGTCAGATCCAGCACTGCCCGAGGACAAATTGAGCTCGAGACTGTTTAGGATGTGATACGTAAGGTCCAGGTGGGTGGAGCGAACCCAATTTTGTGTCTGCGTCGCGATCTAAACAATGGGCTGAACACCTGTGCGCAGAGAGCAAGTCTACCGTGCGGTCACCCGGTCCCTGTCTTCCGGGATTAGATTGTATGCTCCGAGAGGGCAAGGATCGGGTCGACCAATTCTTCTGTACTCTCCCAGGTACTTAGGACAGTGCTCTGCATACAGAAATCATTAAATAAATACCACTGGTTCATTCAGGTAGGTTTCAACAGGAAGAAGACGGAGTACACCACGTATAAATATTAGCTCGAGAGGATATGCCGTAACCAATAACAAATAAATAGCCGTGTTCATTAGAGTGCCGAGAGGGCAGCAAAACAGTGAAAGTGTTTGAGGGCTCAGGTAGAAGTGACTTTTTAAGAAGGCTATCGAAGAAAGGAGCATGGTTTGGCGGAGCTAGGTAAGAGGGCATTCCAGATATGGACAAAAGACATCTCTGAGCCCTTGGTTCTTTAGCAAGTGTGTTTGGGAGAAGCAAGAAGTGTGCAATGTGGTGGAAGAATTAGCTGGATCAGTTAGTCGATCTGATAGTCATTGAGCGCTTATTGCGTGCAGAGCACTGTTTTCAGCACTTAAGAGCTAATAGGGAGCCAGCTGATGGAGAGCCTTAAAACTATTGGTCAGAAATTTTTATGTGAAAGCAATAGCAATCCCATGAAAATACTCAAGTGCCATTTCAAAAGATGGGATCGGTACCCAAAATGGGAATCCTTCCACCTCAACAGGAATCGGTACATTTTGAAAAGAAACAGCAAAACATTGAACCTGTCGTTTTACTGCCTAAGCTGGTGTGCATTTCAGTCAGTCAGTCGTACTTATTGAGCACTTACTGTGTGTAGAGTACTATACTGAGCGTTTAAGGTGGGTATTTGTGGTGGTCTATTGACATATCTGTTTCTGTCTACAATCTTCAAATCTGCAGAATGATTCTGAAAAAGTCAGATAGGAAGGTTTGGCTAGAATTGCTCATTGAAAGCATATCCGGGAAAATCCAGTGAAATCACTTTTTAATGATTTTAGAAAGATTAAAGGTAAGAAATCACTGACGGTGCACTTCTCCGCTTTTAGGCAGCAGGAGCTACCGAACTATCAATCAGCCTCAAAGATTTAGGATTTTCCGTTCAAATGTTTAAGGTATTTTGGGTGACCCATATGTAGTAAATATATTTTGTGTGCCATTTATAAAGAGCATTCTGAAGTGCTTTTTATTTTTATACAAAAACTTATTTGGTCCCTAACTATCCCAAGGGGACTTTTTAGAGAGGTTTTCAGCACTGTATAAAGCATCAATTTGTGGATATGGGAAGGGAACTTGTTTGGGGCAGGGAATTTGTCTACCAACTCTGCTGTATTGTTATCTTGTACTCTCCCAAGCGCTTAGTACAGTATTCTGCACACAGTAAGCACTCAATAAATAATAGATTGATTGAAAAAGATTTTATAGACCCATCTAGTACAATCTAAGTAACCCCACCTCCTGCCAATTAGCGAGCCATCTCCTCAGAGAATATTTCCAGAGTGTAAACAAAGCTGTGTGCAAAACCTCAGAGGGTGTGGGGTCTGAGGGGGAATTCAGTCAGTCAGTAACATTTACTAAGCACTTACTATGTGCGGGGCATGAACTAAATGTTTGGGAGAGCACATTGGAGTTAGAAAGCACAATCTCGGCCCTCAAGGAGCTTACAATCCAGTAGGAGATAAAAATAATTAGTGGAAATAAATACAGGAACTGAATTAAATGAGTAAAATTTTTTCCTGTGCGTTGAGAAACTCTGTTTTTATCCCTTTGCAGAAACTTTGAGCATTTGCTGTTTGGCATTTGCTGTTTGGAAAAGATTAAAATTGAGCCTGCAGTGACTGTGTCAATTTCACTACTAAGTACGTGGTTCTATTAATCCATGAAAATTATATTATTATGATGTTAAATATTACTACTTGATGGTGGTTGGGAAAACTCAGCTCAGTACTATCGATACCAAGTTTTCTTAAGGCAATTTCAAAACCCAGTTCTACTGTGACTTGCAGTCTCCCGGTTCCTTTAAAGCCATAGATCGTAGCACTGTTTTACAACTTGGCAAAAATGTCTTCCGCTCCCTATTCAATGGATTAATATTGCCCCATCTCAGGAGGTGTTAGGCTGAGTTGGTTTGTGTAAAGTTCCTCACATGCTTGACTGTGGTATGGGGGGTCCTAGCAATGCCTTAAGAACCTACTTGAAACAGAAAAGATGTTGGTCAGTTATTTTATTAAAACATAAAAAGCGAGCAACTGAATTCAAAAATTGAACTGAAATGTGTGATGGAATTGAAAACATTTCTGTCGTCTAAAGAGAGCCACTCAGTATGCTCTGGAGGTTTGGGTTGTGAGTGGAACACTGGTTGGTTGGTTGGTTTGGTTGATTGTTTCTTTGTTCGTTTAAAAAAAAAAAAGTAAAAACAAAAAAACCCTGACTGTGTAGTTCTTTCTCAGACACGTTGCTTGAGTGCTTGTGGGTCACATTCATTTCTGAAACAAGACATTTGTGAAAATGTCTTGACGCCACTTAGCCCCCTAGAAAAACCTGCAAGTGGCATACCTGCATTGCAGTGGAACGTGAGGGAAGAAAAGAGTCCCAATTTTTCCTCAGAATAGACGATATAATGCTAATGAAACGATTTATAACTGGATATACCCCCTCTCCTGCCCCTGCCTGCCTGCCTCTGCATCCCAGTGGTATCCCCGGGCTCTGCCCCACTTTCTAAGCTGAAAACAAATGAAATAAAGGGAAATAAATGCTTGGGTAACTGTTGTGCAGTTTACTAACGATCTGTCTTCTTACTTGAAGGGGATGTGCGTGTTTGAGCTGAGCTGATAAAATTTCTCACGTCATTAAGAACAATTACCAGACTTTCCTCTAGACTCTAAACTCCTTGTGGGCAGGAAACTTGTTTACTGACTCTGTTGTAGTGTACTCTCTCAAGCTGTCAGTACAATGCTCTGCACACAGTGAGCTCGTTGTGGGTAGGGGATATGTCTGTTTCTTGTTATATTGTACTCTCCCAGGCACTTAGTTTTGCACACAGTAAGCTTTGCACACGGTAAGCTCCGATAAATACGAATGAATGAATGAATGAATGAATGAATGAATGAATGAATGAATGAATGAATGAAGCGCTCAGTAAATACCAGTGATCCACATTCTCTTTAAGTGTCACTCTTGGCTCTGTCAGAAATCCTCAGCTACAGAAGGCCAACACATCTGCAAAATGGAGATTAAGCCTGTGGTCCCCGTGTGGGACATGGACTGATTAGCTTGTTTCTACCCCAGTGCTCAGTACAGTGACTGGCACATAGTAAAGCGCTTAACAAATACCATAAAAAAAAGAAACTGCAGTTCAGTCAGTCAGTAAGTGGTGTTTATTGAGCACTTATTAAGTGCAGAGTACTGTACTGAGCACTTGGAAGGGTACAACACAGCAGACACGTTTCCTGCCCACCATGAGCTTTCGGTCTAGAGGTCTAGGCACATAGTAAGCACCTAACAAATACCACAAAAAAGAAAGTTAGGTTGACGGTGGGCCTAGTAGTGCCCCCATGAACAGTGATGGCAAAGGCACTGCCCAAATGCCGAGAAGGGTCGGTAAATTCATTCAGTCGTATTTATTGAGTGCTTACCGTGTGCAGAGCACTGTAAGTGTTAATGATGGGTCATTACCAACCTGGAGAAATGGAACTGCCTCTGGAGAATTTTCTTTAGGAGAAGTACATAGGCCCGCTGGATGCTTTATCTGGGACACTAGCCTGCCTTTTTTTTGTGTGGTATTTGTTAAGCACTTACTGTGGGCCAACCACTGTTCTCAGTGCTCAGGTAGATACAAGTTAATTAGTTTAGACACAATCCTTGTCCTGCATGGGGCTTACAGTCTAAATAGGAGGGAGAACAGAACTGAGGCACAGAGAAGTGAAGTGAACTGACTTGCCCAGGGTCACACAGCAGACAAGTGGCAGAGCTGGGATTAGAACCCAGGTCCTTCCGACTTGTAGGCCTGTGCTCGATCCGCTAAATCCGCCCTCTAGAAACCCATTACCGCTAGGTTTATCACAACCCCTCTTGGATTGCAGATATTTTCAGCTACCCAATTAACTTTGGAAACAAACCCCATCTCGTTTACTGCCGGAAGGTGAAGAAGTGTTTCCTTTTCTTTGTTCCTAACCTGCCGCCTTCAGACTTCAGTGGGTTTCCCCTAGTGCTGGTGGTGAGCGATCTGGTGAGGAATCATCCCATGTCCACCCTTTGCAGACGCTTTATGATTTTGAAAATCTCAATCTTGCCCCCTCTCACCCTGTATCTTTTCCCACAGAAGAGCCCTAAGCTTCTCAGAGTTTGCTCATCCGGAAGCTGTCCCATCCCTTTGATCACCACAATTGCCTTGTGGGTACGATCCCAGGGGAGTGTAAACCTCAGAGTTGTATTGTGTTTGGGGACCTTCTGACCCCATTTGCTTTCCAGTAGTGTGGATGACTTCAGTGCTAGACAGTCAACAGCAGACACTGAGCACCCACTGTAGATGAAACCAAGTACCACAGGAAGTAGAAGGCAGGAAGCCCAGCCAGTAGAAGTGCCCAGCTCAGCGGACAGGTGAATAAACACAAAGAAATACCTTTAAGTGACAGGCTCAGAATCATAAAGATACCCGGGAATATAACAAGCAGAAAGATAATTAACAAATCCCAAACCAGTGACTGCCCTGTGGAAAACTTTCACTTCACAGAAGAAGTGAAAGATGAGGATTGGATTGGAAGAGCTGTTTATTAATTATAACAATAATAATAATAGGCTTGTTACGGGGAGGGAGCGTAGCTGATAATTCTATTATATTGTTCTTCCCCAAAAACGTAGTACAGTGCTCTGAGCATAGTAAGTGCTCAATAAATAAGATTGATTGAATAATAACATTGGGGGTTTTTTTATGGTATTTGTTAAGCACTTACTAAGTGCCAGGTCCTGTACTAAACGCTGGGTTAGTATAAACTAATCAGGTTGGATACAGTCCATGTCCCAGTGGGACTCACGGTACTAATCCCTCTTTTACCGATGAGGTAACTGAGACACAGAGATGTGAAGTGACTTACCCAAGGCCACCCAGCAGACAAGTGGCAGAGCCGGAATTAGAACCCAGGTCCTTATGACTCCCAGGCCTGTGCTTTGTTAAGCTTTTACTATGTGCCAAACACTGTACTAAGTACTGGAGTAGATTCAAGGTAATTAGGTCAGACACAGTCCCCATCCCATATGGGGCTCATAGGTTAAGTAGTGCTTGGCACATAGTAAGCGCTTAGCAGATATCACAGTTACCATTAAGTAGGAGGGAGAACAGGTATCGAATCCACATTTTACAGATGAGAAAACTGGGATGCAGAGAACTGAAGCGATGTACTCAAGGTCACATAGCAGGCAGGTGAAAGAGCTGGAATTAGAATCCAGATCCTCTGAATCATGAGCTCAAACCTCTGGAGTCGAGTGGGGTTACTCTGGAAAGTCTTCATGGAAGGAGAAGAGGTGAGCAGAAATTTCAAGGGGGAAATGGAAAAAGGTGATGATTCACGTAGACCAGTCGTTTGGTTCAAAGATGACACTACCGATGGAGAGGTTGTATCCCGAGTGTCACTGAGTGTGATCTTTGCTACGCTTGGCTGCTTCGTCCATGAAAATGCAATAGTGCATCTTGAAATGACTCAGGACGTTGATGAACATTGCTCCAGACATCACTGGCTAAAAGGAGAACGGTAAGTCCAACAGGATTGCCATTGAGGTGTGTTTGCAGTAGTGGTGGAAATTTGCACTGGACCATTCCCATTCTTTGGCCTGAACCACCCGTGCCCATTGGCACACCCCACAGGGTGGCTGGTAGGGGGAATATGTGCAGTCTGTGGTCACAGAACGGAAAATCTCGGACGTCTCACATTCACAGACACCACCGGGTCCTCACCGATCAGCCATTGCTGAGAATGACCTTCAGAGTGGCGTAGTACGGGTCGGAGAGGGTCTTGTCCTTTTCTTATGAAGATAAGAGACAAGCAAAGATGAGAAGTGTTAAACAAAACAACAAAACTACCGTTGTTCTTCATACACTAGATGGACCAGAGATGGGAAATGGCGTCAGGGCCAGGGGAACGACGCTTCCCAGAACTCTTCCTTAGTCTCGTCTTATGCTGTTGAATCGTCTCCGACCCGTAGCGACACCATAGACACATCTCTCCCAGAACGCCCCACTTCCATCTGCAATCGTTCTGGTAGCGTATCTGTAGAGTTTTCTTAGTAAAATTATGGAAGTGGTTTACCATCGCCTCTTTCCGTGTAGTAAACCTGAACCTCCGCCTTCGACTCTCTCCCGTGCCTCTGTTGCTCAGCACAGGTGAGTTTTGACTTGTAGCAGATTGCCTTCCATTCGCTAGCCAATGCTCAAGCTAGGAATGGAATGGATTTGCCTCTGCTTGACTCTTCCTCCCATAATCGAGACTGCTAGACTACTGGAATCTCTCCAGGTACGACCCTGAGAGGATAAACGCTTCCTTAGCAAATAACCCAAAAAGTTGTGGAAATGGGGAGGCAACTCCATTTAAATGGCTGATGATAACTGATATTTGTTAAGCCCTTATTATGTGCCAACCACCGTACTAAGCACTGGGGTGTATACAAGCAAATAGGTAGGACACAGTCCGTGTCCCACATGGGGCTCACAGTCTTAATCCCCATTTTACAGATGAGGTAACTCAGGCACAGAGAAGTGAAGTGACTTGCTCAAGGCCACACAGTAGTCCGGTGGCAGAGGCAGGATTAGAACGAGCTGATGAGTTAACTGCATCTCACTCAGAGAAATGATTGTGCTGAGAGGACCTCGGCATCAATATGTCATAGAGAAAGCTTTGGTCACTCTACTGCAGGGTAAGATCTTAGTAATAATAGTAATCACTCCAATAGTAATTAATAGTAAGCACTGGAATAGATACAAGATAATCAGGTCCTACATGGGGCTCATAGTCTAAGTAGGAGAAAGAACAGGTTTTGAATCCCCATTTTGCAGATGAGGGGAACTGAGGTTCAGAGAAGTTAAGTGACTTGCCCAAGGTCACACATGAGGTAAGTAGCAGAGTCAGGATTAGAGCCCGGGTCTTCTGACTTCCAGGCCCGTGTTCTTTCCTCCAAGCCACACTGCTTTCCTACACTATACCATCGTCCCAAGACAATACTTTCAGGTGTCATTTCTCTAGTTTTACTACTAGAAGAGAGATTTTTACTAATTTACTACTAGAAGTGTTAAGAGATGGTAAGATCTTGAGGTGAAAATTCTTGCATCAATTCACGAGGGAGGGCATGAATTTATAACTTCGACAGAAGGAGAAGAACCACTGGGAGAAAGGGGTTCAAAAATACACAAGGGTCGTTCGGAGAAGATAACATGCTACAGAATACTTTATGAAAAAAAGAAAAAGGTTTCTGTTCCCTCGGAATTGGACGCGCTCGTTACTAAAGCTGAGAAACCACTACCGCAATGAGCAGAACAACCTTCTATTTCTGCAACCTTCTGCAAAAATTCAGAATTATATTACAACCTCGTGATGCGGTGATACGAGGATCGTGGCCGAGCTGCGTGAGAGAAGTCTGTCTCTAGAATGGTTTATTTGTTTATTCCTATTTCCGGACAGTCGCCGTTATTGATTGCAGCTACGTTTTTCCTCCAATTCAAGCGCACCACGTACATTGTGCATCCTCATCTCCCCAGTTGGATTGGTGGCCCAAACGTGTGGATTCTGTCCTCTACTTTAATGGCACTCTCCCAAGTCCCTCGTCCACTGCCCTGTGCACAGTAGGCTTCCAGCACAGTGCCCTACAGAGAAGCAGCGTGGCTCAGTGGCAAGAGCCCGGGCTGGGGAGTCAGAGGTCATGGGTTCAAATCCCGGCTCAGCCCCTTGTCAGCTGTGTGACTTTGGGCAAATCACTTAACTTCGCTGTGCCTCAGTTACCCCATCTGTAAAATGGGGATGAAGACTGTGAACCCCACATGGGACAACCTGATCACCTTTTATCCTCCCCAGTGCTTAGAACATTGCTTTGCACATAGTAAGTGCTTAAATGCCATTATTATTATTAAGTTTCTGTACAGTGTTCCAGAAACGGTATTCTTGCTCCCTCAGACTCCTGCCCTCACTCCCCTGCTGCTTCTGTCCTCACTTTGGTCCTACCCTCGCTCTCCCCAGCTTCTGCCCTCACTTCCCCCAGCCCCTGCCCTCACTTAGGTTCTACCCTTGCTCCCCCCAGCTCCTGCCCTCTCACTCAGCTCCTGCCTCACTCCCCCTAGCTCCTGCCCTCACTCCCTCCCCCCCGCTTCTGCCCTCACTCCCCCCTATTCCTGTCCTCACTTTAGTTCTGCCCTTGCTCCCCCCAGCTCCTGCCTCCTCACTCCCCCAGCTCCTGCCTTCATTCCCCCTACTCCAATACCTCACTTTGGTCTTACTCATGGTCAACCCAGCTCCTGCCCTCACTCCCCCCATGCCCCTGCCTTCACTCCCCTCCTGCCCTCACTCCCCCAATGCTCCTGCCTTCGCTCCTCTCCTGCCCTTACTCCTTCAGCCACCCAGAGTGTCCTTCCCCGCCATCCCCCCGGCAACAGCCTGGGGCTGTGGGTTGGACCCTCCCCTCCCCCCCCAGCAGTAAGAGTAGCCGCAGAGCAGAGCCTGGCCATGTCCACGGCAGCAGTCACTCCTACTGGAGCTGAGACCCAAGCTCACACCCTTCCTCCTGTGTGGAATTCTGCACCTGCCCTGCTTTCAAATCCACCAGACCACAGCTCTCCCCACCTTCAAAGCCCCCCAGAAATCCCTCCTCCAGGAGGCCTTCCCCAGTCCATTTCTCCTCTCCCTGCTCATATCCGCCCCAATCCTACCTCAGCACTTGGGCTCCACCTCTGCTCTTCTGCAGTCACAAGCACCTGGGGCAGCAGACCTGTGCCGACCCACTACTTGAGCACCTGAGCATCTGTCCACCCACATTTAGATCTAGCAATTCTCTTTATTAACCTTTCTGTAAATACTTCGAGTCTGTCTCCCTCTCTGGATAGTTAGCTCCTTCAGTTCAGGGATCGTATCTCCTAACCACCGTACTCTCCGAAAAATTTAGTACAGTGCTCTGCATAATAATAATTATAGTATTTGTTAAGTGCTTACTATGTGCCAGGCACTGTACTAGGCTCTGGCTAGATAAAAGCAAATCGGGCTGGACACAGTCCCTGTCCCTTGTGGGGCTCACAATCTCAATCCCCATTTTACAGGTGAGGGAACTGAGGCACATAGAAGTGAAGTGAGGTGCCCAAGGTCACAGCAGACAAGTAGCAGAGCTGGGAGTAGAACCCACGACCTTCTGACTCCTAGGCCTGTGCTATCTCCATTATGCCATGCACGCAATCAATCATATTTATTGAGTTTTTACTATGCAAAGAAGAGTGTACTAAGCTCTCGGGCGAGTACAAAGTAACAGAGTTGGTAGACACATTCCCTGCCCATACTGAGTTTACAGTCGGTGCTCTGTAAGTATGATTGTTTGATTAATTGATCCAGACAGGTTAGGAGAAGGGCTGACAATTGAGAAGTGGCTTGGTAGGAGGTTTGGGGGTGCAATTGACTGGCTGGATGGGGAGTCTTCTGAGGGGGTGGATTGAAGATAAACGTGTTTTTCTCTGGCGAGCTCACATTTTGAAAGATGATGAAAAGGCTTTTTTCATTTTTGAGGGAGTCAGTTCTTTGAAAAGGCCGCCTCACTGTTTCTGCGGTGAGCACTGTGGAGGGTGTGTATCTGCGTGGGCAGAATGGGGAGGCTGAATGGGGCCGTCACCCTGCCTCTCTCCCTCGCCGGGCACTCTCTTTCACCTGTCTACCTCTTTCTTTTCCGCCCTTTCTCCCCTGTATTCTGTCCATATTGAAGTCTCTTCTTCCAGGAGGCCCTTCGTCCCCCACCTCCCAACACACACACACTTTTTGCACCAGAAAATCTGGTCACCTGAATCTAGAGGTGCCTCTGCCCCCAGTACCGCGGTCTAGTGGAAACATTATGGACCTGAGAGTCAGAAGATCTATGTTCTATTCCCAGCTCTGTCACTTGACTACTCTGTGACCTTTGGCAAGTCATTTCACTTCTCTGCCCACCTCAGTCCCCTCATCTGTAAAACGGGGATTTAATAACTTTTCTCCCTCCTCCTTACACAGTGAGCCCCTTGTGGGACAGGGATCGTGTCTGACCTGATTATCTTTTTATCTGCCCCAGCACTTAGTGCAGTGCTTAGGACAAATACTACTCTTATTATTAATTGTTACTAGGACTAATTAATAATAAATGATTATTAACAGAAGGACCTGGGATCTAATCCCAGCTCCACCACCTGTCTGCTAAGTGACTTTGGGTAATTCGCTTTGCTTCTCTGTGCCTCAGTTACCTCATCTATAAAATGGGGATTAAAACTGTGAGCCCCATGTGGGACTGTGACAGTGTCCAACCTGATCAGTTTGTATCTACTCCTGCTCTTAACACAATGCCTGGGACATAGCAAGCACTTAAATGCTATAAAAAGAAAAAAAGAGTGGCAGCAGCAGGAGGGCAGGCCAGTTCCCCCACCCCCACCTCAGGGCGGCCCCTGCTCCAAAGACATTGACTTTTTATTTTGATGGCGGGGGTGAACTTGGAGGTGGAGGTTTGAGGAGATGAAGAAGAAGTGGAAGGGGAGGAAGGAGAAAAGAGGAAAGTAGGGGAAGAGAGGGAGAGAACAGTAGAGAGAGGAAAAGAAGAGGAGAAAGAGGGGAAGAAAAAAGGAAAGTATCATCATCAATGGTATTCCTTGAGCGCTTACTGTGGGCAGAGCACTGTACTGAGCACTTTGGAGAGTACGATACAGTGGAGTTGGTAGACACGTTCCTTACCCACAACGAGCTTACAGTCTGGAGGGGGAGACGGGCAGTAATATAAATAAATCATTTATGGATATGTACGTAAGTGCTTGGGGATTGAAGGTGGGGTGGATATCAGATTTCCTAAAGGTCACAGATTCAAGTGCATAGATGATGCAGAAGGGAGAGGGAACGTAGGAAAAGAAGACTTAATCAGGGAAGGCCTCCTGGAGATAATAATAATAATTATGTTGGTATTCGTTAAGCGCTTACTATGTGCAGAACACTGTTCTAAGCGCTGGGGTAGATACAGGGTAATCAGGCTGTCCCACGTGAGGCTCACAGTTAATCTCCATTTTACAGATGAGGTAACTGAGGCACAGAGAAGTGAAGTGACTTGCCCACAGTCACACAGCTGACAAGTGACAGAGCTGGGAGTCGAACCCATGACCTCTGACTCCGAAGCCCAGGCTCTTTCCACTGAGCTATGCTGCTTCCGAGGAGATGTGACCTTAATAATGCTTTGAAGGTGGGGAGAGCGGTGGCCTGGCGTATACGGAGGGGGAGGGATTTCTAGGCAAGAGGGAGGATGTGGGAAAAGGGTCAACAGGGAGAGAGATGAGATCAGGTCATGGTGAACAAGCTAGCACTAGAGGAGTGAAGTATGCGGGCTGTGCCAGCGTAGAAGATCAGTGAGATAAGATAGGAAAATAAAGAGCATCTCCTCCACCACTTAAATCAGTAAACTCATTGTGGATAAGTAATGTGCCTACCAACTCTGTTGTGTTTTACTCTCCCAAGCTTTTAGTACAGTGCTCTGCACCCAGTAGCCGCTCAATAAATACCATTGATGAAGATGATATTTATTGAATGCCTACTGTATGCAGAACACTGTTCTAAGTGCTTGGGAGAATACAGTGCCATAGATAGAGGTGTTAGATGTGACACCTGCCCTCTAGGAATTGACACTTTCCTTCTGGTTCTCACCTGGCACAGGGGCCAGACACTGATGACTCCTTTTGCCCCCACTCTCTTACCTCCCCCCAACTCCTTAATGCCCTAAGGGTTCACCTCGCAGCAGCCATGACACTGCCTCGGCTCTTGATTCACCCTTCAGGGGCCCTCGGAGGCTCTGGGCGCTACGGTCTTGGTGATGTCGGAGTGACACAGTTGGCCTCGTGCCCACAGCTTTCCAGGGTAGAAGGGCAGCGTAACTAATCCACCATGTCCTTAGATTTGGGAAGGAACATGAGGAAGAGCCAAGATGGCATCTCCATGTTGACCCCAGTTGGGGTTACCAATTGGGGATGGAATCTCTATGGAGGATGGGGTCTCCGGGCACGGGCGTGGGAGCTGGGGTCTCCATGGAGCGAACAGGCTCTTGACGTCCAGCCCTCTCACACCCAGCTCCTCCTTGCCCTAATAATAACAAAAATTGTGATATTCGTTAAGCACGAACACTGTACTAACCACTGAGGTAGATACAATCAATTAATTTGGACCCATACACAGTCCCACAGAAAGCTGACGGTCTAAGGGAGAGGCAGAGCAAGTATTTTTATCCCCATTTTATAGATGAGGAAACTGAGGCAAATAGCAGTGAAATGCCTTGCCCAACTTCATACCGCAAACAAGTGTTAAAGCTGGGATTAGAACCCAGGTTCTGACTCCCATGCCCAATTTCTTTCCACTAGACCACACTGCTTGCACTGCAGAGACCCCCCCCAGCCCCAATCTGCACCAAGGAGCCGAGCCTTGCCCGGAGCCTGTTCGCTCCATGGAGACCCCAGCTCCCACGCCCGTGCCCGGGGACCCCATCCTCCATAGAGATTCCATCCCCAATTGGTAACCCCAACTGGGGTCAACATGGAGGTGCCATCTTGGCTCTTCCTCATGTTCCTTCCCAAATCTAAGGACATGGTGGATTAGTTACGCTGCCCTTCTACCCTGGAAAGCTGTGGGCACGAGGCCAACTGTGTCACTCCGACATCACCAAGACCGTAGCGCCCAGAGCCTCCGAGGGCCCCTGAAGGCGGGCTCAGGGAGCCAGCCCTGGGCCACAGTCTTGACCTTAAGGACTTAGTCCGCCCCTTCACCACCTGCCGGCAAGGAGCAGCCCCCTGTCGCTAGGAGCCCACAGAAAGCTAGAGTATTCGCTGAGTAAGTACCATTGATTGACTTGAAGCAGTGTGGATGGTGGAAAGAGCAGGGGCCTGGGAGTGACTCCAATCCTGACTGCACCGTTTTTCAGCTGGATGACCTGGGACAAGTCACTTCACTTCTCCGGGCCCCAGTGTCCTCATCTCTAAAATGGGAATTCTTTGCCTGATCTCCCTCCCCGTTAGACCGTGAGCCCCATGTGGGACAGGGACTGGGTTCGACCTGATTATGTTTTGTCTACTCCAGTGCTTGATTCAGTAGTTGGCACATAGCAAACGCCTAACAAGCAACAGTTATTCAATAATTCAAGATGATACGGAACAAAACCCCCGCAACTCGTTCTTTGGCCAGAGCGTGTTTGCGGACCCTTCTGACTGAACTTGCACCCCTCTTCCTCCCCCCGGCCCCTCTGCCCCCCAATCCCTTTCCCCTCCCCACATATCGCTGATTTCATACCTGAACGGTTTACTTTATAACACCAAAAGTCATAAATTCAGGGTGAAGAATTGTGGTATTGTGGCCAGGCACATCTAATGTCTCAGCTGCAAAGGCAGAAAGGGTGAACATGATCTGAAGGGTGAAGAAGTGATGCTCGGAGCTTGTGGGTGTGTTTCCAAGAAAAGATTCTGTTTGCGTACAGTGTCTGGGTGGTGTAGCCGCTCCACGGGCGGCAATGTGGCCTCAAAAGATCCAGCCGCTTCTTGATGTGGGTCGGGGAGACCGTTAAGAACCTATCTCCAGCGGGGGAGGGTGGGGATGGGGGGTGCCTCCCGGGAACTGGAGCACCTGCCCCACACTCACAGGTGTGTTTGACACATAGTAAGTGCTTAACAAATACCATAATTATATTATTATTATTACTACTGGGCTCTACCCCCTCCTGGACAGCTATAAGATCTTGAGCAAGACTGGCATCAGGACCGTGAGCTCCCTCTAGACTGGGAGCTCACTGTGGGCAGGGAGTGTGCCTGTTTGTCCTCGTATTGTACTCTCCCAAGCGCTTAGTACAGTGCTTCGTACACAGTAAGTGCTCAATAAATATGATCGAATGAATGAATGAGAGTTGGGTCCATTTCTCACCCTGTGGAGTTTGCCCGCAGTCCTGATACCTTTATTAAAAAAAAAAAAAGGTATTCGTTAAGCGCTTAATATGTGCCAGGCACTGTGCTAAGTGCTGGGATAGATACAAACTAATCAGGTTGGACGCAGTCCAGTCCCACAATCTCAGTCCCGCATTTACAGATGAGATAACTGAGGCACAAAGAAGTAAAGGGTCTCACCTGAGGTCCTACAGCAGACTAGTGGCGGAGCCAGCATTAGAATCCAGGTCTTCTGACTCCCAAGCCCATGTTCTATCCTCTAGACCGGGATGCCTCTCACTAAGTACTACGCTGTACACGCAGTAAGCTCTCGATAGATATGATCGATTGATTGATTGATTGGAGGCTGGACCCTCCAAGCGGTGTTTGACATATATTTCCCCCTCATAATCTTGATGGTTGAATTTTATCTTGGTTCCATCGTAATTTATTCTCACGGTTCTGGGTGTTTGTTCTCAACCTCCGGCTTGGATCGAATCCCCTCTCGAAGGCAGGGAACTGAATCTGAGTCAATTTTCCCCTCTAAACTATAAACTCGTTGTGGGCAGGGAATGTTTCCGTTTGTCGTTGTAGTGTACTCTCCCACGTGGTTAGTACAGTGCTGTGCCCCCAGTAAGTGTTCAATAAATACGATTGAATGAATGAGTGAATAAATACGACTGAGTTTAAGACAGTGCATGGCGAGCTGTGAAGGCTTCACAGACGTTAGTAACAGTAATACTGTAATGAGGGGTTGCAAATGCCAAATGCAAATATGAGCCCTTAAGAACACATCTGCGGTCCCCTACAGAAGGATTTTGTATATGGTGTATATGAACGTGTGAATATGTGTGCGAATGCGTATGTGAGTCTATTTTTGAAACTCATATTTAAAATAGAACACATAACTTTCTTATCAAAATTGTGAACATGCCTTTATTTAATCTTTTCTGTTTGACCAGAGCTTTGGGTTAGCTACAGGAGAGGGATGGACGGGTTTTCGCATACTTTTAGCGGAAGACGAGGCTCTTTAGATTAGAATGTACATTTTGGTTCAACTGGTATTTCCGAGTTGAAAATGGCTGTTTATTCCAAAACACTGCTGGGGGAAAGTCCTACACAGCTTGAAGAGAAAAAAAATCTTTGGGTTAATCTTGGAGAAAATGCTGAAAGTGCCAGTTTGGTTTTAAGTGGCACACCAGTTAACTGAGGCCACAGCCCCGTGAGCAAAAATCATTTAAGCAAACGGATTGTAGGTAAGTAAAAACTTCACTAAAAATCAGAAAGTCCACATGGGGAAATGTTTCCAAAACTGACTGATGATCCTCAGCTGCAGTCATTGTAGTGGTTATATCTGATTATATCTCTGATTAACTGTACTGGAGCAAGTCACTTAACTGTACTGAGTGCTGGGAAAAGGGGGGGACGGATCCTGAAGAAGTCACAGTTCCTGGCCCATGCGGTGCTCACATGTTTATAGTGCTGAGACGGATAGGAAAAGTTGGGAAAATTTGGCCAGGCGGAAGTTGGTGGGGCTTTTTAACTCGTCTGCCAAGACCGATATTTGTGCATCCATTCTTTCAAGCTTCGCATCACAAGAGACCAGGAAGTGAAAGCAAACAGTCTTCACCTTTTTTACTCTCCCCTTGAAAGCAATCCCCTTATGTGTGGAGGTTTAACTGCCCACTCGTCGTAGATTGTGTAATCTGTAGGATTGATATGAAAACAATTCCATTTCCAGAGAGCACAAAACATGTACCCACCCAAAACCAGCCCTAAAGAGGACGCAGTACACCGAGCCATGACTCGTTCCTGATTTAAGGTTTGGGTTTGGGAGCTGCCTCTAATGGATATAAAATAACTGCTTCAAACATATACCTACAGGTCTGAATGTTTCTTCGGAATGTTCACGGGAAGCAGTGTGGCTTAATGGAAAGAGCACAGACCTGGGAGTCCGAAGACCGGGGTTCCAACACGGGACTGGAAATCAGAGTCATTCAATCGTTTTTATTGAGCACTTACTGTGTGCACGGTACTGTACTTGGGAGAGGACAACGTAAGAATATCACAGACACGTTTCTTGCCCGCAATGAGCTTACAGTCTAGAGGAAGAGATAGTCATTAATACAAATAAATAAAATTACAGATATGCACATAAGTGCCGTGGGGCTGTCAGAGAGGATGGGATGAATAAAGGAAGTAAGTTGGGGTGATACAGAAGGGAGTGGGAGAAGAGGAAAGGAGGCCTCAGTCAGGGAAGGCCTCATGAAGGAGATGTCCCTTCGATAAGGCTTTGAATCCAGAGAGAGTAATTGCCTGTCGGATATGAAAAGGGAGGGCGTTCCGGGTCAGAGGCAGGACGTGGGTGAGAGGTCGGCGGAGAGATAGACGAGATCAAGGCACGGTGAGAAGGTTAGCATTAGAGGAGCAAAGCGAGTGGCTCGGTTGTGGTAGGAGATAAGTGAGGTGAGGTAGGAGGGGGCAAGGTGATTGGGGGCTTTGAACCTGATGGGAAGGAGCCACCACTGTTTGATGCAGAGGTGAAGGGGCAACCACTGGAGGTTCTTGAGGAGTTGGGAAAACACGGCCTGAACGTTTTCCTAGAAAAAATGATCCAGACAGGGGAGTGAAGTATGGGCTGTAGTGGGGAGAGTCAGGAGGCAGGAAGGTCAGCAAGGAGACTGATAGAATCAGCAAGGCAGGCTAGGATAAGCGCTTGGACTATTATGGTAGCAGTTTGGATGGAGAAGAAAAGGCAGATTTTAGCGATGTCATGAAAGTAAAAACGACAGGATTTAGTAACGGACTGAATGTGTGGGTTGAAATGAGAGAGAGGAGTCGAGGATGACGCCCGGGTTCCGGGCTAGTGAGACGGGAAGGAAGGTGGCGCCGTCTACAGTGATGAGAAAGTCGGGAGAAGGACAGGGTTTGGGTGGGAAGTTAAGGACAAGTTTGAGACCTGGGTTCTAATCCCAGATCTGCCACAGACCTGCTGTGTAACCTCGGGCAAGTCACTTAACATCTCTGTGCCTCAATTCCTTCATCTGCAAAATGAGGATTCGATCCCTGCTCTCCCTCCTATTTAGACGGTGAGCCCCATGTGGGTCCTGATTATCTTGTATATACCCCAATACTTAGTACAGTGGTTGGCAAATAATAAACAGCGAATACCATTACAACTATTAAAATTCATACCTACAGGTCTAAATGTTTCTTCCTTTCATAAGCGAAGTGTATTATTTTTATTACGATGATTACGTGCTCCATATTGAGATGAAGAATGCCTTTTGATTCTATCTACTCAGTTGTTGGCATATGTGAAAAGAAGTATCATCTAGAATGAAATGGTAGCATTTAAATCAAAAGTGAAAGGTTTCTCCTTTTTTCTATTCTTGGTAACTGCAAACTTTCAGGTCTTATCTCTGACACTGATATACCTTCCTATTGATTTCCCTATTCAAGGGCAGGCTATCTGATCTTCACATCTCAATTTTTGAGTGTGCAGATGCAGATAGAGAAATGTAATGAGCCAGCTATATATAGAGATGTGGAAACCACCTTTCCAGTGAAAGAGCTGATGAGAAGTCAGATGAGAAGTTCAAAGGCAGCTCAGGCACATTTCTGAGACATTCCTGTCTGCACTCTGACATTTCTAATCCCAGCTCCGCCACTTGTCTGCTGTGTGACCTTGACCGAGTCACTTCGCTTCTCTGCACCTCAGTTACCTTGTCTGCAAAATGGGGATTGAGACCGTAAACCTCGCGTGGGACAGCTCGCTGTGAGCAGGAAACGGGTCCACTATGTTGTTATATTGTACTGTCCCAAGCTTCATTCTAGCAATACCGGGGCCCCATCCAACGCCACGCCACATTAAGGGTTCAATAACTACGATCAACTGACTGGGTGACTTGGACCGTATCCAACCTGATTAGCTCGTATCTACCCAGCGCTTAGTACAGGGCCAGCCATATAATAAATGCTTAACAAATACCATAAAAAATAATAATAATTTTCATGGCTGCTAGGGATTCTTGGGCTAGGGAGGGAGAGCCTAATATAAGTGAAGCCCCTGCCTCTCATGTCTCCTCCTGCCCTCCCAACCCTTGCACTGACACTCCTGCTAGTCTCTCTCCCTAGTGGAATCTCTTTGCCACACCCTTCCCTCTTCCTTCCCCTCCAATTCCCCCTTCCTCCACGAAGCCTTCCGTGGTTCAAGAGGGTGGGGAGCCCAGCTTCTCCCTCCTCTTGCTGCAGAACCCCCAGACACTGACCGGATCTAGATCAAAGACCCCCAAGTTGGCAATAATCGTGAGACGGCCTCAGGATGGGTGTCGTCTGTGATTTTGTGAGGTCTCGGAGACGGGATAAAGACATGGGTTTCTGCGAGCAGATGGGAATCCTGTCGCACGAGCCCCCTTCTCAACCTCACCAAACCACGGGTCGAGTTCAATCCCGGAAAATGGTCTGCTTGGTTTCTGGGGCTCAGTAGCCACCCACCTCTGGTTTCCTTTCTGAAACTGAAGTGGTTGAGAGAGGAGCGAGGGTCAAGGCATCAAGAGTATTTATTCAGCACTTACTATGTGCAGAGCTTGAGAGAGAACAATATAACAATGAACAGACACATTCAAGTTCAATAACTGCGGAGTGAGATGACCACATGGAGGAGGTGCACAGAAGGATTCGGTTTTGGGTTTTGGGTTTTGTTTTAATGGTGTTTGTTAAGTGCTCACTCTGTGCCAGGCACTGTGTACTAAGCGCTGGGGTAGATAAAGTTAGTCAACTTTGACAAAGCCCCTGTCCCACGTGGAGTTGACAGTCTTAATCCTTGTTTTACAGACGAAGTAACTGAGGCCCAGAGAAATGAAGTGACTTGTCCAAGGTGACACAGCAGATAAGTGGTGGAGTTGGGATTAGAACCCAGGCCTTCTGACTCCCAGGCCTGTGCTCTTTCCGCTGGACATGCACTCCTCTGCTCTTCCTTACACAAAGCTGGAATCCAGGCCTCACCCCAGCAACACCCAAGCCCCATCCGACCACCCCCATCCCCCCTGCCCCCGGACCACATCTGCCAGCATCTTGCAGCCCGTTTTCTGGATCCCTCCAGGACTGTGGCCGAATCCATCCCCTCTAAAATTGAAACAAACCCATCTTATTCAGGCTGTAGGGAACCTTCCTTCCCCACACCCTTCCCCCACGCAACTCCAGTGGACACAGGCAGCCCCGGACAGGGGTGTCCCTTCCGCCGTGACGCCATGGCCCCCATGGCTGCGCCCTGTGGAACGTAGACCCATCAGAGCTGCCTGACCTTCACAGCCCTAGAGAGAGCTCTGAGCCTCCACTCCCTAAACCAGGCCATTGAAGTTCTCTCCTTCATGATTGGGGCCCTCCTACCGAATGCAGTTTGTCCCCAATGGTTGCTCGTCGGCTCTGCCGCCTTATCCGATCCCTGACCTCCACTTCCTGCATGACCGTTCACCTGTTCTCCCCATCACTTTGGCCCGATCTGATGCCGGATTTCTGGGGAACTGATCCGGCCCCCCTTTCTGGTCCCGAGCCCACGGTCACCTCCCTGCCCCACCCCGGCTCCTGGCTTGATCACCCGGCCATCCTGGAGTCAATCAATCGATCGATCCTATTTATTGAGCACTTATTGTGGGCAGTGCACTGTACTGAGCACTTGGGAGAGTACAATAGAGTCGGTAGATACATTGCCTGCCCACGATGAGCTGACAGTCTGGAGTCTACTGGTGAAGACTTCACAGGGTTATTGCCATTCAGGAGTCTACACATCCAACAGTGAGGAGAAAATACCTTAAATTTATGTAGCACTTTGATTATCCCAAATCTCTTTCACGGCATCCCCACGGCATAAGGTGAGACAGGTATTATTATGCCCATTTTACAGATGAAACTGAGGCATCGAAGTATCGAGAAGAGATACCAGTCACACAATAGGCCCTTGACAGAGTCCAAAATAGAACCCATGACTCCCAAGATTATTGTGGGCAGGGAACCTGTCGGCCAACTCTGTTGTATCGTACTCTCCCAAGTGCTTACTACAGTGCTCTGCGCATAGTAAGGACCCAATACATACCAACAGTTGATTCCCAGAGCTGCACCCTTTCCGCTGGACTGTTGTGCCTTCTGGGAAAATCTGAAATCTTTGAGCTCTGCTCTCCCAGATCTTTCCTCCCTCTGAAATATTCAGCAGGAATGGAGGGGGCAAAAGCCAGGAACCACACAGCCCACAGTCCCGGCCACCAGAGGTCTGGTCCTTACTGCGTGCCAAGCACTGTGCTAAGCTCTGGGTTGAATACAAGAAAAATCAATACATAAATAGAGTCACTTGATTTATCTGTGCTCCCATCTTCTCAACTATGAAATGGGAATTCAGTGCCTGTTCTCCCTCATACTTAGACTGTGAGCCTCATGTGGGACAGGGACTGAGTCCAACCTGATTAACTTGTATCTATTCCAGTGCGTAGAACAGTGCTTGACACATAATAAGTCCTAGATGAAAATTATTATAATAATAAAAATCCTAGCCCCAGCGAGCTCACAGTTTAGGTGGAGTGTTGTCTTATGCTGCCGAGTCGTGTCTGACCCATAGCGATGCCACGGACAAATCTCTCGCAGAACGTCCCACTCTCCATCTGCTATCGTTCTGGTAGTGCATCCTTAGAGTTTTCCTGGTAAAAATATGGAAATGGTTTACCAGTGCCGCCTTCCACACGGTAAACTTGAGTCTCCGCCCTCGACTGTCTCCCATGCCGCTGCTGCTCTGCCCAGGTGAGTTTTGACTCGTAGCAGATTGCCTTCCACTCGCTAGCCACTGCCCAAGCTAGGAATGGAATGGATATGCCTCTGCTTGACTCTCCCTTCCATAGTAGAGACTGATAGAGTACTGGGAACTCTCCAGGTGTGACCATGAGAGGGGCTAGATGGAGTATAGATGTGTAAAACGATAAGACTATGATCCAGTCAGCAATGAAAATAATTAAAATTCAGCAACCGAAAAGATCACTACTGGAATTTGCAATCAATCAATCGTATTTATTAAGTTCCTAACAGGTACAGAGCATGGGACTGAGGAGAGCAGTTAAATTAATATGCATAATCTCTAACCCCAAGAAGTGTACTGATCTAGCAGTGGAGGCAGATGCTAATGTAATTCTCAGATTGGAGGAAGATACAAAGTGGATAATTGGGTGGTTAGTGGTTAAGTGATAATGTAACTCCCAAAGCGCTCAGTGGGTTTATGCGTACATAACGGGGAAGGAGTGGCGAGATGGTCACTGGGAGGATAAAACCAGGGGACAGGAGAAGTTAATCAGGGAAGTTATCTTGGAGGGGGTGAGATTTCAGATGGCTGGTGTGCATTCTGGGGGATATATCCTCTAGACTGTAAGCTCTTTGTGGGCAGGGAACGTCACTATCAACACTTTGATATTGAATTCTCCCAAGTGCTTAATACAGTGCTCTGCACATAGTAACCATGAAATAAATATCATTGATTGATTGACTGATGGAAGGGGGAGACTTATAGGCAGGAGGAGGAGCCTGAGGAAGGTGTTGGAGGTGGGAAAGATAAGAACAGGCCACAGTAAGCAGGCTAGCTAGGGAGGAATGAGGAATGCAAGCTCAGGCGTAATGAGAGAAGAGCGTGAATAAGTATTTCTATACCCAGACATGCAAAGTTGTCCTTCCTATTCAAAGAAGATATCGCTGCTGGGGAAATTCACCTTTAGCGCATGTATGATTGAAAAGGCCAATGCGGGAATCCACAGTCCTGCCCACAGTGTGCTCACTGAAAGCTTGTCCCTTGTTGTGTTGTTATGTTTGATGTTTGCCGCTCCTGGTACTGTTTTCTCTTGTGGCTCTTTGCGGCGTCTCTTGCGAAGTTTTTGCACCAAAAGAATCGTTCTTTTCCCGACGGCGGTGACCCCAGCTGGTCTGTCCTCGCCAATTACTTCCCAGTTTTCAGTCAGAAGGGAGGGATCGTCTGAGGTTTTAAATTCCGGGATCCTTCCTCTGCACCCTTTTGCTTTCTTGCTGTTTCCCAATTTCAGCTCTCCATACCATTTGGGTATACTCTTCCGGCTCATTCTCCTCATGTGTCCCATCCAAGGGGATTGAAAAACAGGGTGGAATCAAGAAAAATGACAGAGTTGTGGGCTTTGGAGACAGAAAGGATGGGTAGTGCAGGGCTTTTTTTTGTTTTGTTTGTTTGGGTTTTTTACAGTATTTGGTAAGCACTTAACTGTGTGTCAGGCACTGTACTAAGCTCTGGGGTAGATACAAGCCTGTCCCACATGGGACTCAGAGTCTCAATCGCCATTCTGTAGCATGGTGTAGATAACTGTGCTGGGAAAGTGAGGTGGAGGAGAGAGTTTGGGAGAGATGTGTCCAGTTTTTGACCTATTGAGTTTGAGGTGCTCTCCAGACATCCAAGTAGACCAAGAGGTAGGAGGAAATGCAAGATTGTAGTAACGGTGAGAGATCGAGGCCAGCAAGATAGATTCGGGAGTCGATCGCATAGTGGTGGTAGTTAAAATCATGGGAGTGGATAAGCTCGCAGAACCAGTCAGTGCCAAGGGAGGAGAGAAGGGGAACAGGAATGGAGCCTGGAGGGACTGACAAGCCAGTAGAAGAACCTGAGAAGAAGCCGCCATAGAGGAAAGAGGAGAAGTAATGATAATAATAATGATGATGATGATGATGATGGTATTTGTTAAGCGCTTACTCTGTGCCAAGCACCGTTCTAAGCACTGGGGTAGAATCAGGGTAATCAGGTTGTCCCACGTGGGCTCACAATTCTTAATCCCCATTTTACAGATGAGGTGACCGAGATACAGAGAAGTTAAATGACCTGCCCAAGGTCACACAGCAGACAAGTGGAGGAGCCAAGATTAGAACCCACATCCTCCGACTCCCAAGCCCTTGCTCTTGCCACTAGGCCACGCTGCACTTAGCCCAGCACTTGGAAGACCGTTTGACACATTAGTAAACGCTTAACAAATGTCTCCTGTAGAAGGGAAACATTCTTCACGGAGGGAGTGATGAAAGGAGATGGCATTTTCTTTTAATCAAAGCGATTTTGAAGCTAAATCACATTGGATGTCTGATGGTAAAATGATTTCATCGAGAAAGCCACTCTGGCCACAAGTCTGCCTCAACTAACCCTAGCTGAGGCCTGCTGTCTGATTGCTGCTGTTGCTTTGTGAAGAGGTCTGCCCCAGCGAGGAGAGAAAGGTCACACCAGTGCGATGTAAGATGCTGAGCAACTTTTTCTTATAACTTTTACACGCAAAGAAGTAAATGATGGGGTCAATGCAGCAGTTTGCATTCATAATCATCATCGTGATTTGAAGGGACACTTTAAATTTCACCTGCTCGGAGCAGGAGGTTTGGTACGTAATCATGCGGATCATGAACTGGATGACGATCAAGTGATAAGGGCTGAAGCAAACAACCACGATGATCAGCACCATCATGCTGACTACGCATGCCTTCTTATCGTTCCCGATCCTCTTGGGCAGGGAATTTCTCCTGGCCGACCTGATCAGCTTCAAAGTGATCTTCACGTAGCAGAACAATATGATCCCCACCGGCACAGAGAACACGATAATGCAGGATATTAAGACTATCAGGGGATGTTTGAAAATCCCTTCTATGTTGTTTAAGTCCATGCAGGCTACTCTGTCTCCCATCTTACTAGTGATGGGCCTCAAGAGCAACGGCACGTTCAGAAGGAAAGCCAGACCCCAGGCGAAGGCACAGATCCACCTGACGACGCCGACTTTACGGAGGTTGTGGCAGCGTCGGGTGGAGACCACGGCGATGTAGCGATCGACGCTCACGAAGGTCATCAGGTAGATGCTTCCGTAGGTGTTCATGAAAAACAGGAGAGCGGTCAGCCTGCAGGCCCAATCCCCGAAATTCCAGCTGAAGGCTTGGATGAAGTAAGAGATTCTTCCCGGCAGGGCCAGCGTGAATAAGAGGTCGGACATGGACAGATTCAACAAGTAGAGATCCGTAGAGTTCCGTTTCCTTTTGCAGCCTATGATGCAGAAGGCCAGAAAGTTTCCAAGGAAGCCAAAGACCAACACCCCGATGTAGAAAATCGAAAGCACTATCCCCATGGCCGGGTATTGGCGGGGTTCAGAGCAGAGGCTTCCGTTACTGTTGTTCAGAGAGCTGCTCAGGGTAGTGGTGATGGTGGGAGCCATGGTGGGAGCCATGTTCCAGAACTCTGTGAGGAAGGAAAGAAAATGGGGTAATTCCACCATCTAAATTTCTCTCTTCCAAAAAGTTCAAGGGATAAGAACAGTTTCTGAGCTCGCAAAAGGCATCACTTCCCAAATCTGACGTTGTGTGTCTTTCTTGGATGCTTTTCCATGGCAGTCTTTTTCATTCCCCTAAAGGGTCAGATTTCCAAACTAGAAGAAAACCTGTGGGGAGAAGTATTACTTTCCTCCTTTTACAGATGGGGAAATGGAAGTCAGGGAGGCAGAATGGCAAGACAGGCCTGGATGTCTGAGGTCCTGGGTTCTGATTTCTGCTCTGACACTTTTTTTTTAATGGTATTTGGGTTTTTTTAATGGTACTGTATCAGGCACTGTACTAATTGCTAGGGTAGATTCAAACTAATCCGTTTGAACACAGTCCCTGTCCCACGACGGGTTCACAGTCTTAATACCCATTTTACAGATGAGGAAACTGAGGCACAGAAAAGTGAAGTAACTTGCCCCAGATCACACAGCAGACAGATGACAGATCAGGATTAGAACCCAGGTCTTTCTGAATCCCAGGCCCGGGCTGTATCCCCTGGTCCTCACTGCTTTCTGTGCAACCTTGGGCAAGTCACTTATCTGTGCCTCAGTTTCCTCATCTGAAAATGGGATTTTAATTCCTGTTCTGTCTCCCCTTTAGATTGTGAGCCCCAAGAGGGATAAGGACAGGATCTCATCTGATCTCATGATCTTGTATTACTCGACTTGTTTAGCACAGGTTGGCACTGAGTAAACATTTGACAAATACCACTGAATGGCTTGCTCGAAATCATCCAGTTAACAGTCTTGCCAAGACCAGAACTGTACCACCATAATTCCTATCGTTATTTCTGGCAGAGATTCAGTGAGCTTTTGAATGCCCCAGGTACACCCTTCTTTGACAGGGCTTTAAAAAGAATAGCTTCCTACGAGGAGCTTACGGTCAAATCAGGGAGACAAGAAAAACAAAGAATTACAAGAATGAGATTGGGGATGCTCCTGGCAGAAAACCAGAGCCCAAAGAGTGAAACCAATCCCCAACCCCAGCCCCACTCCCAGCCCACAGTCAGACCCAATCAAATGATGGTATTTATTATTATTATTACTACTAATAATAACTGTGGTATCTATTAAGCGCTTACTATGTGCCGGGCACTTTACTAACTGCTGGGGTACATACAAGATAATCAGGTCGGACACAATCCCTATCCCACCTGGGGCTCCCAGTCTTAATCCCCATTTTACAGCTGAGGTAACCGAAGTGACTTGCCCAACATCACACAGCAGACAAGCAGCAGAGCCGGGATGAGAACGCCGGTCATTCCGACTCCCGGGCCCCATGCTCTATCCACTAGGCTTCGCTGCTTTCTATTGAGCACTCTCTGTGTGCAGAGCACTGTACTCAATGGTTAGGAGAGTGAAATACAACAGAGCCGGTTAACGCATTCTCCGCCCACAGGGAGTTTTCAGTCTAGAGGAGGAGGAGGCAGGCGTTAAAAGAAATTACAGATGCGTAGGTAGGTAGATACTTCGGGGCAGAGGGCCGGGTGAATAAAGGGGACAGAGCCAAGAGCAAAGGTGATGCAGACGGGAGAGGGAGTCCTCTACCAATTGTATCTTTAGTGGCAGAGCCCTGACCTCACACCTCAAGGTCACCAGACTCAGGAAGTTGGGTTAAGGCCCAACTATAAAATAAATAAGCATGTAGACCCTAGTGCATCTGAGTCTGCAACCTCAGCCAGCTCTGTGGCTCGATGACAGGAGATTGGGTGACAGCTGACAAAACCTTTTATGGCAGGTTAGTTCAAAGGTCCCACTCGATGTACGCACAATATCTGCAATAACTGAATGTGAGAGGAAGGGTCAAGAAGTGAACGACCGATAACATCGCCCCACCTCACACTCCCATTGCACGTGCCCACCGTAGACAGAAAAGCAGTGCTGTGGCTTTGAGCCTATATAAGCTGCGTGTACCTGGCTACAGCACGGCATTGCATCTAAAGGCACCTTGGGGCTGGTTATTCCCGTCAGTGAGAAACCGATAGCTGAAGCGGCTTGCCCGGCACCTCGTTATCAGCCGGTGAGCAGGAGAGCTAAATTGCCGGCAAAGCGGGGGTTTTCTGGTTAGCTAAGTTCCCTCCTTAAGTAGGGCGAGACTTCAGAGGGAGAGCTAGAACGCTTCTCCTCAGCTCTCGGGGGGGTTTTTAAGCCAGTGAAAACCTCCTCTAAACGGCTGAAACCTCCTTAGGGAACAGCGAAGCCCGATGCAAAGAACGCTGGCCTGGAAGTCATGGGCCTGGTTTTAATCTCGGCTCTGCCCCTTGACTGCTTGATGACCTTGGGCACTTGCCCTCCCTGTATCAATCAATCAATCAATCTGTATTTATTGAGCACTTACTATGTGCAGAAAGTTGTACTAAGCACTTGGGAGAAAACAATACAACAGAGTTAGCAGACACCATTCCCCATTCCCTGCCCACAACGAGCTGATGGTCTTACCCAGGTTCCTCATCCGTAAAATGGGGATTCAATACTCTCCCTCCCTTTACTTAGACCATGGAACCGGGATTGTGTTCCACCGGATTATCTTTATTGACTCCACTCCGGGGCTTGGTACAGTGCCTGGAACATAGTAGGCACCTCACAAATACCACAGTTATTATTTGTGATCGTTGTCATTACCTGGACCACTGCATTACTCCAAGGCAGACAGAGCTCCTTTCTGGCAAGCTCATGCCGGAGATCTCAGGAGTAGAAGGTCTCTGGGTACCAGTTAACCATCCCAATAGAAGTGGGGCTTTGACCCTTGAATCAGGGATAAGTGAGTAAGGGTCACCCTGCTACGAGCAGCCCACCCGGTATGTATAAAGCCTGGCCCCATAACCCAAGAGGGAGACCAGAACAAGTGGTTCCGTGAGTGGTTTCCTAAATTCACTGAAAAATAAACTTAAGTTCCCTGGAGGAAGTCGGTGATGGGAAGTCCTCTGGAAGGTTAACTGGCGTCTTGTCAGTCTCAAGTATCCTCTGTCAGGCTGTCAGAGAGAGTTGGAGCTGAACCAGTCGAGCCACAGTAGTTACTGAGCACATACTGTGCGCAGAGCACCAAACTAAGCACTTAAGAGAGTACAGTACGACAGAATTGGGAGACACATTCCCTGCCCGTGGGGTTTCAGAGTGAGTAGTAAGAATTCCAGTTCCTTAAGATAGCCTAAAGGTGAAAGCGATACATAGAGGGACATCGAAGAGCAGGAAGTAATTTTTTAATGGTATTTATTAAGTGCTTACTCTGTGCCAGACACTTACTAAGCACTGGGGTAGATAAGAGATAATCAAGTTGGATAGTCCATGTCCCACATGGGACTCGCCGCCTTAACCACCGTTTTATAGATGAGGTAAGTGAGGCGCAGAGAAGTTAGGTGACTTCCCCAAGATCATGCAGCAGAAAAGTTGGTCATTTAGGGCAACCTTGAGGTAAAAGTCACAAGGAAGACTTGCTTTTCTCTTCCGTGCTGGTTTGGATGGGGGTCGTGCCCATGAACCTCCTCGAGTATCTGTCTTCAGACATTCAATCGATCAATGGTGTTTAGTGAGTGCTTACTGTTTGCAGAGCACTCTACTAAGAGCTTGGGAGAGGTGAGTACAGCAGAGCTGGTAGACGTATTCTCCGCCCACTAGGAACTTCAGTGTCCACGTTTCCCATCTAATAACCACCCCAGGGGTGAGGAAAAGCTCAGTCAGAGCAGGGACATTGCCTTGCAAGAGGAGGGATGCTGCTGAGCCAGCTCCCACCGCCACCAGCCCACCCATTCACTTTCCACTCCACCTCCACACTTTCCAGTCAACCTAGTGTTTGGTGGCTCAGGCTGATAAGGCACAGATCTAAAACCTTAATTCCCCTTGAAATCACATATAATAGTAATAATTGTGGTATTTGTTAAGCACTTACTTGGTGCCAGGGCCTGTGTGGTGTCCTGGGATAGATGTAAGGTAACTGAATGTGAGTCCTTGTCCTACATGGAGCTTATGGTCTCAATCCCCATTTTACAGATGAGGTCACTGAGGCCCAGAGAAGTGAAGTGACTTGCCCCAAGTCACACAGCAGACAAGCATCTACGAGAGAGAGAGTTTCCTTCAATACCCTGGATCTACATACATGTTATAATTTATATTACTAGTTGCATATACCTGTCATTGCATTTCTTTAGCATCTGAGCCCCCCTTTCCCTCTGCTCCCCTTCCCCTCCCCCCCACCCTCTGCTCTCCTCCCTTCCCCTCCCCTCAGCCCTGTGCTCATTTGTATATATTATTTATTACCCTATTGATTTTGTTGGCGAGGTATATATCTCCTTGATTCTAATTATCTTGATGATGTTCTCGTTTTATTCTGTTTTGCTTTGCTGTCTGTCTCCCCCGTTTAGACTGTGAGCCCGTCACTGGGCAGGGATTGTCTCCACATGTTGCCGAATTGTACATCCCAAGCGCTTAGTACAGTGCTCTGCACATAGTAAGCGCCCATTAAATACTTTTGAATGACTGAATGAAATAATTGTGTCAATAAATGAAAGATGAAATGAGGGATATCTTTTACCCATTACCCTGGTAGCTGGAGGTATAGACAGATAACTAGGAAGAAATTGTTTTGAGAAAAAAAAACTACTAGCAAATGTAATTTTCAATAAACCAACGTCTGAGTTAGTTTTCTTAGGGAACACAAAACACTTTCACAGTGACCAAATGTCAGATGGTTTTATTTGGGTGCTAAGTACATTTTGGTTAATGGGACCCATTAAAACCGAACTGCATTCGGAATGGCATCGATGGCTGCCCTTCCCCAAAGAAGCGATGGGGACGGGGAGAAAGGGACCGATGTAGAGATTTGCCATTTCTCGGCTACTGCCTCCCTGCCTCGACTTGGCAGCCTTCCTGCTAAGGAGAGATTCTGCTGCCTAACTGCTAGGTTCTGCTCCCTGGAAGCTTGGCTTGATACAGTCTCACGGGACCAGAGAAACCTTGGGTACCGAGATTTCAGTAGTTAGCAAAACAGCATCTCTACTGGGCAGGATTGGATAGGGGCATGTTTGGCCAAGGCAGGGGAAAACTGTGGGTGGAGGGCAGTTTTGCTGCCTTACTAGTCTGTCCCAAAGTCTTCTATTTTGGATGGGCGTTCTCCCTAGGTTTGTGTTTTTGATGTTGGGGGGATAGGGGGCTGGGTGCATGTGTGAGTGTATCTTCTCTGCCTCATCTTCTCTCTTTGTGTCTCTTTTCTGTCTTTCTCTTCAGCAGCTTCTTAGAGGCAGGGACCATCTCCTCTATTGTCTCATTTACTTATAGGTGAATAAGTATAGAAAACAGTATAGAAGACAGTAAACACTGCTGCCAAGGGCAGCCGAGCTGATCTTCAATTAGAAGTGATTTAGGTTAAGAAAACCAACATGAATTCAAGAGGGTGAAAATTCATTTGGAGAATAGCATTATTTCCACTTTCATAAAAATCAGTTAAAATGCACCAGCAGAGGGTTGATGTAGTTTACCGTGGGACACTCTCATTGTTTTCCCTCTCCTTCGTTGCCGTGGAGGTCCATTGGCCCGGAGAAGTTACCTTAGTACGTTGATGCTATTGATGCCCGTCTACTTGTTTTGTTTTGTTGCCTGTCTCCCCCCTTCTAGACTGTGAGCCCGTCATTGTTGCCGAATTGTACTTTCCAAACGCTTAGTACAGTGCTCTGCACACAGTAAGTATACTTTCCAAGCGCTTAGTACAGTGCTCTGCATACAGTAAGCGCTCAATAAATACGATTGAATGAATGAATGAGAAGAGTGGAAGGAGACAGAGAAAGAGACAGAGGAGCGGAGACAGGGAGAGAAAGAGAGAGAGAGAGAAAGAGAGAGGGAGGGAGGAGTGGAAAGAGAGAAAGAGTGTCAATTAAAACCAAGGTCCTTCTGAGTCCCAGGCCTGTGCTCTTTCCACTAGGCCATGCTGCTTCCCAGCAGCTCATCCCTGCACTGCAGCATGGCTCAGTGGAAAGAGCACGGGTTTTGGAGTCAGAGGTCATGGGTTCAAATTCCGGCTTGGCCACTTGTCAGCTGTGTGACTGTGGGTAAGTCACTTAACTTCTCTGTGCCTCAGTTACCTCATCTGTAAAATGGGGATTAAGACTGTGAGCCCCACGTGGGACAACCTGATTCCCCTGTGTCTCCCCAGCACTTAGAACAGTGCTCTGACCTAGTAAGTGCTTAACAAATACCAATATTATTATTATTATTACTAGCTGAAAAGGTGGTTCCTGGCTGTATTTTCACCTTGGGCAAAAAGCAAAAGGAAAGAGGTGGGGAGGGGTGTGGAATTGAAAGCTTTTGACTTTCAGCCGCTTAACGTGCTTCAAACAGAACTATAATCATTTTAAGAATACGGTTTTCAGCAAAGTCTATCTGTGGAGTCATGAAGAGAAGCTGGGACTAATATTTATATTTTCACATTTTCATTTGAATGAAATGAAAAGTAAATGAATGTAAAATCACCATATGCTTTTGAGAATTAAGATACGGGCTCGAATATTTGGAGGAAATTTCTTCTTTTCCAAAATAGAGCCCAAATCTCCACCACACGCTCCCCTCCTCTCAGTTCAGTGTAGCCTAAAAGTTTCTGTTCCCCGCCGAGAGAGCATTTGAAACCCCAGTAGTTGGGATTCTTAAGGAGCCAGGTTGAGTTCTCTGGGGGAGATGCTAGGGGTGCCATAAGATCTGCCCTATTTATTTTGTTAATGAAATGTACATCGCCTTGATTCTATTTAGTTGCCGTTGTTTTTACGAGATGTTCTTCCCCTTGACTCTACTTATTGCCATTGTTCTTGTCTGTCCGTCTCCCCCGATTAGACCGTAAGCCCGTCAAACAGCAGGGACTGTCTCTATCTGTTGCCGACTTGTTCATTCCAAGGGCTTAGTACAGTGCTCTGCACATAGTAAGCGCTCAATAAATACTATTGAATGAATGAATGAATCTGCCCACTCACTTCAGGAAAGAGTGAAGAGGGCCCAAAAGTCACCCAGAGCAATTCATCATGAGAGTGGTTCATCACAGCCTGGGGTGGGCTGTGGAAAGAACAGGTAGGAAGAGGGAGACAGAAGCAGAAAAGAAGAGAGAGACAGAGGAGTGGAAAGAGACAGAGAGAAAGACAAAGGAGTGGAGACAGGGAGAGAAAGAGAGAGAGAGAGAAAGAGGGAGAGAGTGGAAAAAGACAGAAAGAGTGGCAAGCAACAGCAAGAGACCCAAAAGCCCCAAATCTCAAATTTCCATCAGCCTGCTTTCACACTCTGGGCATGAATCCTATTCCAGAGTGGAGGGTATCTCACCTCCCAGAAATTGGTCCCTGCCCCTAGGCATCCCTTTCCAGGCCCTCCCTAACCTCCCACCCCCCATGACCCCCAAATGGCAGGTGCTGAAACCAGCTCTCATTGGCCTGCTTCCCCCCAGGTGAGGCCGCGTCGCCATCCCTCTGCCCCCCACGAGAAACTCCCTTCGGGTGACCCTGAGCTCAATCCAACGCCCATTCCACCTCCTGCCCCACGGCTGCCCACACCCCATCCCCTTTGCAGAGGAAGAGGAGAAGTCACCCGTGGAAAAAAATGGAGCTTCCACCCCCCCCATCCCTTCCCGTGACTCAGTTTTGCTGCTTTACTAGTCTGTCCCAAAGTCTTCTATTTTGGGTGGGCGTTCTCCCTAGGTTTGTGTTTTTGTTGTTGGGAGGGGGGGTGCATGTGTATCATGTATCATGTATCATGTGTGCATGTATCTTCTTTGCTTGGATCTCTCTCTTTGTGTCTCTTTTCTGTCTCTTCAACAGCTTCTTAGAGGCAGGGACCATCTCCTCTATTGTCTCATTCACTTCTAGGTGAATGAGTATAGAAGACAGTATAGAAGACAGTAAACACCGTTGCCAAGGGCAGCCGGGCTGATCTTCAATTAAAAGTGATTTAGGTTAAGAAAACCAACATGAATTCAAGAAGGTGAAAATTCATTTGGAGAATAGCAATATCTGGAATCCTAGCCCAGACCTCCAAGAGCTTCCCGACATTCCTTCCATTTAACTTTGCCCCACACTGTGCTCACCTGTGGCCTGCAGGAGTTGAGGACCTCACTGGAGTCACAGAGAGAAAGACACAGGCAACTGGTTCTGCTTCGTTTTACTCCTTCACTCCGAAGTGAGAGAGAAGATGATAGAGTGTTCTCTGCAGTTGCAGAAATGGAGACGAACAGAGGGAGTCACTGCGCAATTTTTCTCACCACCCCTCCGACAGCCCCCTCCTCTTCAGAAACTCATGTTTTTCTTTCATAGATGTCGGAGTCCCTCCCTCCACCACATGCCACACCAAAGTCACAGCTCACCTAGGTGAGGGCTCGCAGGGGTGGAGAGAATAATAACTGCGGTATTTGTTGAACGCTTACCTTGTGCCAAGCACTGTACTAAGCGCTGGGGCAGATTCAAGTTAATCAGGTCCCACATGAGGTTCATGGTCTAAGTTGGAGGGAGAACAGGTACTGAAATCCCCATTTGGAAAATGAAGAAACTGAGGCGCAGAGAAGTTAAGTGACTTACCCAAGGTCATACAGCAGGAACCTTGACTCTCACTCATTCGGTATTTTTTACCGAGTGCTTCCTATACCGTAAAGTCCATTGTATTAAGCATCTGGAGAGAGCGCGATAGTCGGAAGACACTCGGCGAGTATACGATCGAGGAGATAATGTCACTAGGCCTATTTCATTCTTCCCAGATTGTGCACCATCTGTCTGATTCTGACCACAGTTGGGCATGAATTGGAGGCCCTTCCACAGGCAAGAACTCATCAGCAACTAATTTTTCACTTAACGTCCTGGGCCCAGCATAAAGCATCAACTGGGTCGAGTGGATAGGGATTTTTTTTAAAGTAACATTTGCTAAGCGATTCCTATGTGTCAGGCACTGTACTAAACTCTGAGGTAGATACAAGCTTAATCAGTTTGGACACAGTCCATGTCCCATGGGGGGGCTCAGTCTTCATTCCCATTTTACAGATGAGGTAACTGAGGCGCAGTTAAGTGAAGACTCGCCCAAGGTCACACAGCCGACAGGTGGCAGAGCCAGTATTCGAACCAGAGCTGTGCTCCGTCCACTAGACCACACTGCTTCTCAAGGATTCAGCCTCAACTCTGAATCTCCCAAACTCGTGGTCACGACACAGCATCACCAACGGCCCAGGAACATTACATCTGTAAGCCTCGTCGTCTGGGCTCTGAAGCATTCCGCTGAGAATGTTTTCATCACGCTGAATTGCAATTAGAGTCGATTTCTCTGTTCCTGCAGGTAGAAGCAGGGAGGCTTCATTAGCGATGCCCTCCAATTCTGTCTTGTCTTTGGTTTCCTCCAGTAAGATGTGGGGTGGAGGGAGTCCACAGCTGGGCCCTAAATGAAGCATCCGAAACCCATGTTGATTAAGACGGTGCCTAGATGACTAAATTTGTTAAGACTTTAGAATGAGTGCACTTCCTTTCTAATTCGGGGCACTTGCTTTCTAACTTGGCGCACTTTCTGCCCCGTGGAGATGCTCAGAATCCGGGATCCGTTTGAGACGGGATTCAGTCTCGGTGAGCAGAGATTCCGAAGTGAGTGGGTTCTAATTCCGACTCTGTCATTTGTCTGTTGCGTGAACTTGGGCAAGTCACCTCACTTTCCTGGGCCTCAGCTACCTCATCTGTAAAATGGGGATCGAAACTGTGCGCCCAATGTGGGATGGCGTCTGGCCCGACTTGCTTGTATCCAACCCCGTGGTTAGTACAGTGCCTGGAACACAGAAAATGCCTAACAAATATCACAATTATTATTATTATTATCGTTGGGTGATTCAGATGGGCCTTGCCTTGAGTAAGTCACTCTTCACGTCTCTGTTTTCACATCTCTAAAACGAAAAGTCCTGGCTGCACCCACAAGGACCTCAGAGAGATGCAGACCCCGGGGTTGATTCTATCATGGTCAGCCTCCTCCTTGCTGTACACTGCCCTAACCTTTTCAGGTCAGGAAAGATTCTCTGAGGCTTGTTTCCGGGGAAAACTCGGGGCCTCCAGGGTGCCACGGGCTGAAAGGATGAAAAGAACTTCCCGCCGGAAGCTGGGTCCAAACATGATTCTGATGTCCTGTTCAGTCAAACTTCTCATGGCTCTGGATGGGGACACTCGATGCACACCAGGACCTCTGAAAGTGTGTCTTCTCAATTTCGGAATCTATGGAAAAGGAGAAGCAGCATGAATTAGTGGATAGAGCACTGGGAATCCAAACGACCTGGATTGTAATCTCTCCTCCGCCCCTTGTCTGCTGCGTGACCTTAGGCAAGTCACTCAACTTCTCTGTGTCTCGGTTACCTCATCTGAAAAAGGGAGATTAAGATTGCGAGCCCCAAGTGAGTTTGGCTCTGGGGAGGCAGGTCAGACTCTGGTTCCAGGAACCCAGTAGGTCCTCAGTCCAAGTCTCCCAGCTGATTAGTTGCGAGGGATGGGGCAGGAGGCTCAGAGAGGAGGCTGCGGTCAGGACGGTGTTGTCTTCTGTCTTGGTGTCGCGGCCCAGGCCAGGGGGCGGTCAGAGGTGGAGTAGGAGGAGGGGCAGTTCTGTCTTTGAGGCCGGGCTGGGCCCAGCTGAGTGTCGATGTGAGGGAAGGACCCCGGCCCCTCTGTCCCTCTCTTTCCTCTGAGGCTCCAACTCCTTTCCCAGGGAGCGGGTTCGCTCACTTGGCAGCCGGGCTACACTGAGATCGGCTCCCTCTGCCCGAGCCCTCATCCCCACTACCGCATGCACGCTGCACGCACAGTAGACACACACAGCATGCCCGCAGAATGCATACAGCAGGCAGTCTGGTCGAGTGGAAAGAGCACGGATCTGGGAGTCAAGGAGACCTGGCTTCTAATTCCAACTCCATCACTTGTTTGCTGGGTATCTTTGGGTAAGTCACTTCACTTGCTCTATGCCTCAGTTTCCTCATCTGTTAAATGGGGATGAATTGGCTGTTCTCCCTTTCACTCAGACTGTTAGGTCTTAGGGGGTCAGGGATGTTAATAATAATAATGTTGGTATTTGTAAAGGGTTTACTATGTGCCGAGCACTGTTCTAAGCGCTGGGGTAGATACAGGTTAATCGGGTTGTCCCACGTGAGGCTCAGTCTTAATTCCCATTTTCCAGATGAGGTAACTGAGGCACCGAGAAATCAAGTGACTTGCCCAGAGTCACACAACTGACAGGTGACGGAGTCGGGATTAGAACCCACGACCTCTGACTCCTAAACCCGGGCTCTTTCCACTGAGCCACGCTACTTCTTACCTCATAGTGATGGCCTGACAAATACCACAACTGTCATTATTACCACACTGGCTGGGCCCCACTAAGTAGGCAGTGGCTGGCACCAGCAGCCTCCCGTCCCCAGAAAGATGACACTTTCTGAAGTTAGGGGCGAGTTCAGAGGTCAGGGCACTGGGTGAGACGTGGCAGTCCAGAGGACCGACATCTGAAGGCATAACTTCCTGCCGCAATAGCGATGGCTGATCACCTCATATGATCCCATGCCTGATAGAGAGACTGATGCCTCAGGGACAGAAGAAACAACCTCAATGTAGAAGCAGCGTGGCCTAGTGTCCACTGTGACCTTGGGCAAATCACTTCACTTCTCCATGCCTCAGTGTGTCATCTATAAAATGGGACCTGTGAGCCCCATGTGGGATAGGGACTGTGTCCAATGCCTGACACATATAAATATTTAGTAAATGCCATTTTAAAAGAAATGGGAAGTCTAGAAGGCTGGTGGCTTTTCTTCTGGGGGTTTTCCCTTCTCCCCTGTCTTTACAGAGTCCCTGGGTAACTGTATCTGTTACCGATTTGTACATTCCAAGCGCTTAGTACAGTGCTCTGCACATAGTAAGCGCTCAATAAATACTATTGAGTGGTCCTCAGAGGCAGCTTGTATTTAGCTACCTCTTGTGTGAGCTTCATCATTCTACTCGACTCCGGGCCAGTGCCCGCACCTCAAATAGTGTAAGGTTTTGGTGGGCTCTGGTGACCCATCTCCTAAATTTATCCAAGCCACCTGGCTGACCGCAGGGATATGTCCAACTGGGGGCTCACCCCTTGAGCAATCATAGAGCTTTTTGAGTCACTTGTGAACTCTGGAAAGATGAGACACTTCTCGAGGAAACCCACCATCCAGATGTAGTCGTAGGTGAATCATTAAAATAAAAACTACAGTAAACCTGAAATTGTCTCTTAGTCCTGAAACTTTAAACCCACTTTCTGCCAAAACTTGGAAACGGGGTCTTTCTGGCATGCAGGTGCAGCAGGGGACAGAAGCCCAATCTCAAACTCCACCTGGCATCTGGCACAGACTACCTGCCCTCCCCCAGCTCCTTCCCTGCCCCTCTTGCCCTGTTTCTATCAGACCACTTCAGCTTGCCTTGCTCCCCCATCAGAGCCTGCTTCCGCCTCTACCCACCCACCCAGTGGCCCAAGACTGTAGCTTCCTCCCCCACATTCTCCTTCGCGACCCCTCCGGCTTGGCCCCGTCCGAGACCTCAGTTCAGGCCTCGGGAGCCATCCCCCTGAACTTCGGAAGCCCGGGCCGTCTCCTCCTCCAGTCGTCCTCTCTCTACCTATCCACCTTAAAAGACTCTACCCGAGTCACCTGGATCTCCAAGCGGTAGTGTGATGACCACATCAGTCTTCTCAAAAGTCTTCAGTGACTCAGAACTCAAGTCCCCGAAGGGAGGTGTGGATTCATTCCAAGCCCTTTCTTTTCTGTATTTTTTTTAACTTGGTATTTGTTAAGCGCTTACTGCGTACCAAGCACCATACTAAACGCTGGAGTAGATTCAAGGTGGGTCACAGGCCCATGTCCCACATGGGGCTCACAGTTTTAATCTCTATTTACAGATGAGGGCCTGTGGGGCGAGGCCCCCATGTCAGCCTCTTATCAATCAATCGATCAATCAATCAATCAACTGTATTTATTAAGCATTTACTGTGTGCACAGCAAGCTTGAGAGAGTACAATATAACAACAAACAGACACATTCCCCGCCCACCATGAGCTTATAGTTTAGAAGGGGAGACAGACATTAATATAAATAAATAAATTACAGATACGTACATAAGTGATGTGGGGCTGGAGAGAGGATGAATAAAGGGAGGGCTTCCCGCAATGTCAGGGTTATAGGCTTGTGAGATAGGGAGGGTGGTGGTGCTGTCTGCAGTGGTGGGAAAGACACTGGAGGGACAGAGTTTGGTTGGGAAGATGAGTCCTGTTTTGGACCTGTTAAAAGTCTGAGGTATCGGCGGGACATAGAGGTAAAGATGTCCTGAAGGCAGGAGGAAATGTGAGATTGCAGAGAAGGTGAGAGGTCAGGCCTGGAGAGGTAGATTTGGAAATCACCCGCAGAGAGATGGTAGTTGAGATCGTGGAAGCGAATGAGTTCTTTAAGGGAGTGGGTGTAGATGGAAGATAGAAAGGGACCCAGAACTGAGCCCTGATGGACTCCCACTATTAGAGGGTGGGAGGCAGAGGAAGAGCCTGTAAAAGAGACTGAGAAGGAGCAGCCAGAGAGGTAGGAGGAGGGCAGTGTCAGTGAAGCCAAGGTTGGATAATATTTTGAGAAGGGTTGGTCCACAGAGTCAAAGGCAACTGAGAGTTTGAGGAGGATGAGCATGGAGTAGAGTCCATTGGATGGCAAGCTCATTGGTGACCTTTGAGAGGGCGGTTTCTGTGGAGTGAAGGGGGCCAGAAGCCAGATCGGTGGGAGTCAAGGAGAGAATTGGGGGAGAGGAAATGGAGACAGCGGGTGTAGACAACTCGCTTAAGGAGTTTGGAGAGGAACGGTAGGCGGGAGATGGGGTGATAACTGGAGGGGTCAAGGGAGGGCTGAAAGCAGTGGGGAAGAAGCCATCGGAAAAGGAGGGAGAGAAGGAAGAGGGCAAGTGTTTTGCTAACTGTGAAGGGATGGGGTCAGAGGTAAAGGGGGAGGGGGTGGATTTTTGAGGGGAGGCAGGAAATCTCCTCTTGAGATACTGCTGGGAAAGATGGGGGAATTAAAGAGGGAGCCGGAGGAGGAAGGGCTTGGAGAGGGGCAAGGGAGATTTTAGGGATATCATGCCTGATGGTTTCAATTTTATCAACAGAGTGGCCAAGTCATTAGGGGAAAGGGACAGGGGGTTGGGGTGAGCAGAAGGACAAGGGATCTGAGATGGGGAATTAAATGTCTCTAACAGCTGGCATGGGCAGTGGATATAGAAGTGAATAAGGATAGACTGGCAGCACTCAGTGAACATTCACCTATTGTGTTCAGACCATGTACCAGGTGCTTGGGAACATACCAAAGAAGTAAAAATCCCGATCTCTGCCTTCAAGGAGCTAACAGTCCAAAGGGGATGTGCAAGTGTGACAGTGGATTCATTCATTCATTTGAACACATTTATTGAGCGCTTACTGTGTGCGGAACACTGTACTAAGTGCTTGGGAGAGTGCAATTCAACAATAAACAGACATTCCCTGCCCACAACAAGCTAGGGCTGGGGGAGACAGACATTAATATAAATAAATAAATTACCGATAAGTACATAATGGATTGTGGTCGATGAGACAAGGAACTCCTTGGCCACTCAGCGGTGGCCACTCAGCGGCTACTTGCTCATCCCCTAGTCTTTGGGGCCGCCCCACTATATCCCAGAGCCTTTGAGGATGGGGAAAGGGGTCCATGAGGGTGCCCACTGGTCAACTGCTTGACTCTGCAGCTTCAAATATCATTGCTGTGGGCTTGAGAGCCACACCTGGGGAATGGCCCAAGGTGACCACCTTCTCAGACCCCAGAGGGTTGCCAGATTTACAAGGACCCTGGACCGTATTTCCGACCGACCCCGCGCTTCTGTTGGGCAACATCAGAGATCCAGGGGAAGGTAAGGCCAGAGTTGCGGTTTGGCACTTTTTACAATGCTTTATTTTTGCAGACCGTTTGACGAAGTTTTTCGAACGCACTCTATAAATAGAGCCCACCCGGTACGCTTACAGCAGCAGAAGAGGCAGTGTAATAACGCAGAGGAAGTTTGTGCTGAGCCCCGACTGTCTCTAATGCCACAGTTTTGGTGGTTTTGAAGAGACACACAAATGAGTAGCACTTTCTTCTCACCTTTGCACCTCCCCCAAACCCCCGACTCTTTCCCCGCTCAGGACTTTGAACTGGGATGAGCCGGACAAGCCCCCACTTGGGCCGGGGAGACTCCAGGGGCCGGTTGGCCTGTGTCATGGCCAGGGAAGCGGAGACTCCCACGAGTGAGTACCCCCTCTTGGGACCCGGGAGAAGCGGAGCAGTGAGTTAGCTTTGATTTTGCCATCTCTGCCTCCTCTACGGGCTTGGGTCTCAGCTCTCCACTAGAATTGCCCAAACGCTGCCCTCCCAAGAAGGCCCACCCCAGGGAGGCATAGTTACTGTTGAAGTACACCAGCTTTTCCCAGTCCATCTTGCAGAGTGTTACAAATTGCTCCTCCCCGACTCTCCTCTCCCCCACCGAGCCACAGCATCCGATCCACGGCCCACCGTGGTTGGAGGGTGAAGTTGGGAAATGCCTACGGGGGGGGCGAGGCTGTGAGGAGGGGAGGTTTCTGACCTAAAAACCACCTAGGGCACTTTTCAGGGTGTCAGAACCCAGAAAATAGCTGGTAAATGGAGGCAGTGAAGATCCCAGTGTGACCTGCTGTGTGACATTGGACAAATCGCTTAACTTTTCAGGGCCTCAGTTCCTTCACCTGTAAAATGGGGATTCGAAACTTCCCTCCTACTTAGGATGTGAGGCCCATGTGCCTTGTATCCTCCCCAGTGCTTTAGTTCAGTGCTTGGCATGAAGGGAGCATGTAACAAATATTATTATTATTGGTGGTGGTGGTGTTATATTTATTACCCTGACCTGCTGGTGCCTACTCACCTACAATGTTTCAGCGCAGCTTTCCCAGCACTTGGGCAGGGAATGAGTTTGTAAGTTTCTTTACTTGCATTTTGCCATATGCAAAATATATGAGAGTGTGAGTAGCACTGTGCAAATCAAGAGCACTTTACTAATGCAGCGAGGCCCATGGGGGCCAAGGACTGTGGCCAACCTGGTTGTCTTATATCTGCCCCAGCACTTAGTACATCGCTTGGCGCATAGTAAGCCCTTAACAAGCATAACAATTAATGCTATTCATCGATTCCTCCGTATGGATTCTTGGTCAGTCGATGGCCCTTTTCAGTCAGTGGTATTGAACGAGCGCTTACTGTGTGCAGTGCACTGTTCTAAATGTTTGGAACAGAGTTGGTAGACACATTCCCTGCCCAGAAGGAGCTCACAGTCTAGAACGGGAGACAGACATGGACATATCTATAAATTTCTTTATATTAATAAGTCCTGTGCAGCTGAAGATGAGGTGAATAAAGGGCGCAAAGGTATAAATCCTGAAGGCTTTGTGCCTGGATTGAGCCCCATCCTCCTTTTACAACAGGAGGTGCCATCATCATCATGATCACCATCACCAATCAATCAGTAAACCATATTTATTGAACACTTACTGTGTGCAGAACGCTGCACCAAGCGCTTGGGAGAGTACAATATAATAAGTTTGGTAGACACTTTTCCTGCTCGCAAGGAGCTTACAGTCCAGAGGGAGAGACAGACATTCAAATAAATTATGGATATGTACGTAAGTGTTGGGGGGCTGAGGATGGGGTGAATGAAGGGAACAGATCCAAGTGCAAGAACAACGCAGAGGGAGAGGGAGAAGAAGAAATGAGGGCTTAATCAGGGAAGGCCTCTTGGAGGAGATGTGATTTTAATAAGGCCTCAGGGGGCAGGGAGAGTGATCGTCCGCCCGATACAGAGGCGGAGGGAGTTCCAGGCCAGAGGCAGGATGTGGGTGAGGAGTCGGCGACGAGATAGATGAGGATGAGCTGTAGTGAGTAGCTTGGCATTAGACGAACAGACTGAAAATGCTGGGTTGTAGTAGGAGATCAGTAAGGTAAGATAAGAGGGAGGGAGCAGGCCGATCGAGTGCTTTAAAGCCAGTGATAAGGAGTTTCTCTTTGATGCGGAGGTGGATGGGCAACCACTGGAGGCTCATGAGAAGTTGTCATCATCGGCATCATTAAGAGCACAAGCCCCGGATCTCTCTGGAACTGAGTCATCGTTGTTTGGTTCCTAATTGGACACAAATGGTGAATAAGAATAATAATCGTGAGATTCAGTAAGTGTTTACTACGTGCCCGGTGCAACGTAGCTACAATACAATAATCAGATCCTACCTAGTCGTCGGCCCACGTGGGGCTCATGGCCTAAAGGGGAGGGAGGACAGGTATTTAATCTCCATTTTATGGATGAGGAAATTGAACCAACGCAGTGTTGAGTGACTTGACCAAGATCACACGGCGGGCAAGTGGTGAAGCCAGGATTAGGATCTCTGACTCCCAATCCTGAGCTCTGACCCCTATGTCCCAAGGCTTTAATTTGGAAAGAGCCCGGGCTTGGGAGTCAGGGGTCACAGGTTCTAATCCTGGCTCAGCCACTTGTCAGCTGTGTGACTTGGGGCAAGTCACTTAACTTCTCTGTGCCTCAGTGACCTCATCTGTAAAATGGGGACTAAGACCGTGGGCCCCACTTATCTACCCCAGTGCTTAGAACAGTCTTTAGCACATAATAAGCGCTTAAAAAAATCATCATTATTATTATTTAATTTCCCACCAGAGGCTCGGGTCAGTTTCTGACCACAGCAGCGAGTGCTCGATCAAGCAGCATGACCTAGCGGATAGAATACGCGCCTGGGAGTCGGAAGGAGCTGGGTTCTAATTCCAGCTCTGCCACTTGTCTGCTGTGGGACCTTAGGCAAGTCCCTCCACTTCTCTGTGTCTCAGTTACCTCATCTGTAAAATGGGGGTGAAGACAATGAGCACCATGTGGCACACGAACTGTGTCCAATCTGATTAGCTCTTATCTACCCCAGCGCTTAGAACAGGGCCTGGCACATAGTAAGTGCTTAACAAATCCCATTTAAATAAATAAATGTCATTGATGATGATGATGATAATGAGGAATGCTAACCTGCTCAAGAGTCAGGAGGATGCAAAGCACACTCTCCCCATCCGCAGAGGGAGAGAGGCCTAAGAAGGCACAGAAGCCCGAGGTTCAGGAGCCATGGCATCTAATTTCAGTTCCACCACCGAGAAACTGGGTGACCTTAGGTAAGTTATTTAAAGTCTCTGTGGCTCAGTTTCCTTCCCTGGAAAGGGGAAGAGTAATCCTTCCTCCTCTCCCTGCCTCTTAATTAATCAATGGTATATATTGGTATTTATTAATCAATGGTAGGAGAAGCAGCATGGCCTAGTGAATGAGAAGCAGTGTGGCCTAGAGGCAAGAGCATGAGCTTGGGAGTCAGAGGTCACGGGTTCTAATCCTGGCTCTGCCACTTGTCTGCTGTGTGACCTTGAGCTACTCACTTAACTTCTCTGTGCCTCAGTTACCTCATCTGTAAAATGAGGATTAAGACTGTGAGCCCCACGTGGGACAACCTGATTGCCTTGTATCTACCCCAGCGCTTAGAACAGTGCTTGGCACATAGTAAGCACTTAACAAATACCACTGTTATTGGTCTTTATTTTTAATGGTATTTGCTAAGCGCTTACTATGTGCCGGGCAGCGTACTAAGCACAGAGGTAGATACAAGTTAATCATGGACACAGTCCAGGCCCCACATGGGGGTCACAATCTTCATCCCCATTTTACAGCTGACTGAGGTACAGAGAAGTTAAGTGGCATGCCCAAGGTCCCTCTGCAGACAAATGGTGGAGCTGGAATTGGAATCCAGGTCCTCTGTCTCACAGACTTGTGTTCTTTCCACTAGGTCACACTCTTTATTTGAGTGCTTACTCTGTTCGGAGCACTGTGTTAGCATGGCTCAGTGGAAAGAGCACGGATTTAGGAGTCAAAGTCATGGGTTCTAATCCTGCCTCTGCCACCTGTCAGCTGTGTGACTTTGGGCAAGTCACTTGATTTCTGGTCTCCTCAGTTATCTCCTCTGTAAAATGGGGATGAAGACTGTGAGCCTCACGTGGGACAGCCTGATTATCCTGTATCTACTCCAGCGCTGAGAACGGTGCTCAGCACATAATAAGCGCTTAGCGAATACCAACATCATTATTATTATTACAACTCTTGGGAGAGTACAACGCAACAGAATCGGAAGACACGTTCCCCACCCATAAGGAGCTTACTTAAGGAGGTTTATGGTAATGACTAATTTTTTAATGTTTTAGGAGCAATATCAGTACAAGAAATGAATCACTTAAAAGAGGGATACATCCAAGTAGGTAAACTTATATTTATCCGCTAAAGCATGTGTAGATTGCTAAAAGGAAGTTTGGATTTATGCATTACTCTAATAGCTCTATAATGATCCTCTGACCTTTCAGTGTACTTTGTTTCAAATCTGAAACTTTTAACTTTGATCAAAGGTCTAGTGAAAAAGAATTGTGTTTTTCCATACTTTGAAAGGGAACAGAACGTTACTGCAAATGACGTAGATAAGGCCAAGAGCAAGTTTGTATGATTTGTCGATATCACCGTATTTGGATTGGTTTTTTTTTTTTGATACTACGTTGTTTGGATCTCTGCCCTCAGAATAGCAAGGATCAAAATGAAGATTCCACGATATAACGCCTGTGTTGGCTGACAGGGGAGACACCCCCTCCCCTTTATCCATTTCCCAATGACGATCCTTGCGGCATGTAATGGTTAGTGTCTTTGTTCTTGAGAGATGGGAAGTGGTAAGGAAAGTATTTCCTCTTATATAAAATGTCCCTATTTCAAGGCTTAAAATGTTGTCATTGTCATCATCATCAATGGTATCTATTGAGCACTTACTGTGTGCAGAGCACTGTACTAAGCACTTGGGAGAGTACAGTATAACAGAGTTTGCAGTCACGGTCCCTGCTTATGATGAGTTTACAGCCTAGAAGGGGAGAATTTTAAGCTTTCGGCATCTGTACACGGCTTGAGACAGGTTTGTGTTCTCTTGGGTTGTTCTCTCCTCCTCCTCCTCCTCTCACCGATGTCCCAACTGCCCACACTTTCCTGCTTATCAAGCCTGCTGGATGGACACATTGCTATCTACCACTTTTTGAGGAGGAATCTTCCACTCACCTATCTTCTTTCCTGGCATCGCGAGCACAGCTAGCTTGGGAAACAGCGTGGTCTATTGGAAAAAGCACAGGCCTGGGAGTCAGAGGGCCTGAGTTCTAATTCCGACTCTGCCACTTCCCTGCTGTATGACCTTGGACAAATCACTTCATTTCTCTGTGCCTTAGTTTACTCGACTGTAAAATGGAGTTTACATATCTATTCCTTCCTCATACTTAGACTGTGAGCCCCATGTGGACTGTGTCTTACCTAATTCATACTTACTGTATTTGTTACTGTTGTATGTGCCAGCCACTGTCCTAAGCGCTGGGTTGGAAACAAGCAAATCGGGTTGGAAACATTAACTCCTATCTAATTACCTTGTTAATCAACGCACTAATTAACTCCAACACTCAGAACGGTTCTTGACACAAAGTAAGTGCTTAGCAAATTTAATAATAATATTGATAATAATAACAATACCAACACAATGCAATAACAATAATTTTTAAAATTAAATTTTAATTAATTTAAAATTAATTAAATTGTTAATTTAATTCAACAAAATTAAGCCCTGTTTCCTCTGGCTGTAACCGGTAGAGAGCTTGAATCAATCTTTCGCATATTTTGAGGGCTCGCTGTGTGCAGAGCACTCGGAGGGGTTGATGAATGAAAGGGCTGATGAAAGAGCCTGCCACTGAGGTGTCTCCCGGTGATATCCTGTCCCACAATCACAGGTTGTACCTCTATCGCCACCAGCCACCTCCCAGTATCAGCTGCTGGGCACGGGGGGCCGGAGGAGAGCTTGTGGATTGTAATCACCACCGCGACGACAAGTTCAACTCAAAGGGGTGTCTTGCTGGCAGAGGGAATCCTGGCCTTGCTCCTCCTCCCAGCCCTAAACTCAAGTCTTATAGAAGGAAGCAGTCCAATTTTGATCTCCTGGTTGCCGCGGGTGCACTTGGAAGGGGCTGTCTTCAAAGATACAAACAGAGATGTTTTTTCTCTGCCGGCAGCTTAATCTCTCTCTCTCTCTTGTAATAATTAAAAGTTACGGTACTTAATTTTTACAAGGGAGTGAGAGAGAATCATCTTTGGATTTGAAGATGCACTGTTCTAAGTACTGGAGTAAATGCAATATGATCGGGTCAGACACAGACACAGATGACAAAATCAATCATTCATAGAGTGCTTACTATATGCAAAGCACTGTACTAGGCTCTTGGGAGAGTATCATATAACAGAGTTGGTAGACACAGTCCCTGCCCACAATGAACTTATAGTCTAGAGGGGGAGACGTATAAATAAATTATGGATATGTACATAAGTGCTGCGGGGCTGAGGGAGGGGTGAATCCTAATGCAACATGCAAATCCTAATGCAAGGGCAACATAGAAGGAAGTGGAAGCTCAGAAGAAAATTCAGCTAGGCCACAACACTGCTCTTCTGAACACACACTCTCTCTCTCTCCCTCCCTCCCTTCCCCCAACTTCCCAGCTTGAAGGCTCCCCTTCAGTTCACTCCATTTTATATATCTACTCTCTTCCTCCACTTTTCTCCCCAGCTTGCTCTCTTTGTCCCTCCCATAACCATATCTTGCTCGCAATTCATCCACTTCCATTCTCCCAGCCTGAAAGTCCTTCCCCTACCCAGTCACTCCGATGAACTACAGTTCTCCCTTTATCCAAAGCCTTCCTAAGATCCCGCTCCTCCAAGTCCCTCGTGATTACTTTCCCACTCACTTTCATGTCATCTCATTAACCGTCTTTAGCACCTCTGAATTTATTTATTCCCATCCTCAGTAACTGTGAATGTGTTTATTCAATTACACATGAAATTATCTACCTCTCTGATCCACACTTCCCTTCCTCTTTCGCCAGCTGTTCTGCTTCCCACTTCCTAACTGCGATTGACCATCAGGACAGTTCTTAGTCCCCTTCTCTTCTCGATCTGAACTCACTCCCTTGAGGAAACTCATCTACTCTTACAACTTCAATTACTACCTCTCTGGGGATGACTCTCAAAGCTACCTTGCTATCTCTGACGTCTCTCCTCCTTTGCAATCTCACGTTTTCTTCTGCCTCCAGGACATTTTTACATGAATGCCCCACCTGGACTTCAAGCTCAGTATGTGCATTACTGAACTCCTTTTCTTCCCTCCCAGATCCTCTCCTCATGCTCACCGTTTCATCGTAGTTGATAACACCACCATCCTTCCCAACTCTCCAACCCATAACTTGGAGATTAGCTGTCTCTTCCCTCTCTTTCGGGCTCCATACTCAGTCTGTCTCCCAATCCCGTAGGTTCTTCCTCCATAACATTTCCAGAATCCACCCCTTCCTTTTCACCCAAGTGGTCACCGTGCTGGTCCAGGCACTTGTCATATCCTGGGCTGCCTACTGCATCAGCCTCCTTGCTGAGCTCCCTGCAAACACATGCTAGGTCTGCCGTTTGCTAACCTACGACTCTCTTGACATTCTTGTCTCTCCCACTGCTGATCTTACTCACCTCCTCCCTTCTACCTGGAATTCCCTCCACTTTCACATCCAACAGACCATTGCTCTCCCCATCTTCAAGCACCTGAGTTCTAATCCCGACCCCGCCACTTGTCTGCTTTGTGACCTGGAGCAAGTCACTTCATTTCTTTGGGCCTCAGTTACCTCATCTGTAAAATGGAGATGAAGACTGTGAGTCCCAGGTGGGACATAGACTGTGTCCATCCTGATTAGCTTGTATCTACCCCAGAGCTTAGTACAATACCTGAATGCCAAAAACGAGCAAATGAACAATGCCCTTCTGTAAACACATCTCCTCCAGGAGGGCTTCCTTGATTGATTTCCGATCTCCCCACCTTAGATTTCCCCAGTTGTCATTTCAACAGTTCGATGACCCATAATTAGCACTTTAGTACTCACACCTCCCCACCCCCTCCTTTAGAATTTATGGGTTTTTTTCTCTATTACTTCTTCCTCCCTATAAGCTATCTATATTTCTCTCCCCGACTGTAAACTCCTTGATAATGTCTACAGATTCTATCGTAGTCTTCCAAGAGCTTAGTGCAGTAAGTCCTCCGTTAATACCATCAGTGAAGTATAGTTATGTCTGTCTCTCCTATTAGAATGTAATCTCCTTGTGAGCAGGGAACATGTCTCTTCATACAGTGAGCACTCAATGAATGCGATTGACTGACTTGACTCTTCATTCTTTAGTACCTTCCCAAGCACATAACACAATGCGTCACACCCAGTGGGTGCTTAATAAATAATATTACTACTATTTTTTCTCCCTCTCTCTCTCCACACACTTACACACACTCACGCATGAATCCACGGCTACACAAATAATCCCCACAGCCCACAGAGTGAACTGCTGAAAGAGATTTGAAGAGTGTAATTCAAAATATTTCAGTCAGAATTTTGCTAAACTTTAGAAAGAGACCCAGCTATTCCACAGACGCTAAAATTCACCCTCAGGAAACATGAAGAATCTCCTCCAGAATTTTCCTGTTTCTGGAGTAGAAACCTTCTTTTGATTGGCCCAGGGAGAAATGATAGCAGGACTCCTGAGGGCAAGGAGGTTGTGAGTCCTCCCACCCATTAGAGTCTCCACACCCTCACACTCACCACACTCCCCCCACGCCAACTCTTTCCACTCCTCACACCAGCTGAGTTCCCCACACTCCCACACCCTTCACACCCCTCACCCTCCATATCCCCACACCCCCTACATCTCCTATGTTCTGCCCTCACACTCCCCACAGCCCCATATTACCTCTCCCACCACACACCCCACACTCTCCACACACCCCACACTCTCCACACACCCCCACACTCTCCACACAGCCCACATTCCCCACACACCCCAACCCCTTCACCCCTCCTCACCTCATCCCTGCCACCGACTTCTAGAATTCACCACTGACCTTCCTCCCCCCACCACTGACAGCCATTGGTCAGTTGTTCTGAGCCACTTGGCTCAGAACCTGCTTAAGTTTCAAGTGATAATACTAACGATGACATTCGTTAAGCGCTTACTATGTGTCGAGCACCCTTCTAAGCGATGGGATAGATGGAAGCTAATCGGGTTAGACACAGTGACTGTCCCACGTGGGGCTCGCGGTCTTAATCTCCATTTTACAGACGAGGTAAGTGAGACCCAGAGTAGTGACTTCCCCAAGGTCACCCAGCAGACAAGTGGCAGAGCCAGGGTTAGAAGCCAGGCCCGTGCTCTATCCACTAGGCCATGCTGAGCAACACGCGCAGCCGGGAGTCTACTTAGGACAATGGGGGCTGCCCCCTGCCCTGGCCTAACTGGCCACCCCGGGGCACCTGGCCAGAGTCAGAGGCTAGGAGGGCCAGAACCGAGAACCTGATGGCCAGGTGAAAACTGTGGTCTCCCTCACAGCACAATGGCCGGGCAATAATAATAATGTTGGCATTTGTTAAACGCTTACTATGTGCCGAGCACTGTTCTAAGCCCTGGGGTAGATACAGGGTCATCAGGTTGTCCCATGTGAGGCCCACAGTTAATCCCCATTTTACAGATGAGGTTACTGAGGCACAGAGAAGTGAAGTGACTTGCCCACAGTCACACAGCTGACAAGTGAGAACAAACTTGGAACTAGTCACTGTGCTAAGCACTGGGATAGATGCAAGCTATTTGGTAGAAGCAGCGTGGCTCAGTGGAAAGAGCATGGGCTTGGGAGTCAGAGGTCCCGGGTTCGAATCCTGGCTCCGCCGCTTGTCAGCTGTGTGACTGTGGGCAAGTCATTTCACTTCTCTGGGCCTAAATTCCCTCATCTGGAAAATGGGGATGAAGACTGTGAGCCTCATGTGGGATAATCTGATGACCCGGTATCTCCCCCAGCGCTTAGAACAGTGCTCTGCACATAGTAAGCGCTTAACAAATACCAACATAATTATAACATTATGTTATTTTAACAACATTATAGCATTATTATATTAACATATAATGTTAAATATTATATATTTAACAACATTATTATAACATCCGTCCGCTCAACTGTATATATCTTCATTACCCTATTTATTTTGTTAATGAGATGTACATCACCTTGATTCTATTTATTTGCTATTGTTTTAATGAGATGTTCTTCCCCTCGATTCTATTTATTGCCATTGTTCTCGTCTGTCCGTCTCCCCCGATTAGACTGTAACCCCGTCAAAGGGCAGGGACTGTCTCTGTTACCGATTTGTACATTCCAAGCGCTTAGTCCAGTGCTCTGCACATAGTAAGCGCTCAATAAATACTGTTGAATGAATAACATTCTCCTAGGGCAGTGGGCAGCTGCTAGGAAGAGATGTCCTTTCCCTACTCATCTCTTTGTCCCTCTGCCCCTTTTCTGTCTGGTTGTTAGTGACTGGTTAGGAGGTAGCTCCTCCGTCCCTTGCAATTCTGGATTCTGGACGAATTTGAATTTTTGGGGGTTTTTTAGCTGCTGCTGCTGCTACGGCTCCTCACTGCCATCTGGAGGCCTGTCTGGAACCTGCACCTCCTTCTCTCCCCCCCCCCCCCCCCCATTTTGGGGTTAATAATAATTATGTTGGTATTTGTTAAGCGCTTACTATTTGCAGAGCACTGTTCTAAGCGCTGGGGTAGATACAGGTTAATCAGCTTGTCCCACATGAGGCTCACAGTTAATCCCCATTTTACAGATGAGGGAACTGAGGCACAGAGAAGTGAAGTGACTTGCCCACAGTCACACAGCTGACAAGTGGCAGAGCCGGGAGTCGAACCCATGACCTCTGACTCCGAAACCCAGGCTCTTTTCCACTGAGCCACGCTGCTTCCCATAGGGTTCACTTTTGCCTGCTTTTCCCCCTCGATTTTGTGAGACGTCAATAAAGACGGGGCAGCAGGACAACCGTAAATTTCTGGACACCTAGTCACTGCACCCCTGGTCTCACAGTTGGGCTCAGATTCACAGGTCATCCCTTCCTAGACCTCTGTTTTCCAGAGCGGAAACACGGCCGATAATCGACTTATTATTGTTATTATAACACTGCCAATAATCGATTTGATATTGTTATTATAACACTGACAATAATCGAGTCTCTGAGAGCCCCTTGTCACCACTTCTTGGGTCTTGCTCTGTTGTCCGGGCCGGGAGGTCTTTATTCTCAACTCCAAGCCACCACCTTAGGCCTGGCTGGGTCACCCAAAGCAGGACCTCTTTGTCAGGTGGAAAGGACTTAGTCTCCTCTCTCTCCCTCTCTCTCTCTTTTTCTGTGTCTCCGTCTCTCTTCCCTCTCCCACCCGACCCTGGCCAGGCAGGTGCTAGAGTCCTCTGCCCCTTTCATTTCCTCCCCGGAGCCGAGGCCCTGAGAAAATCCCTTCCCCACCCTGGCCCCGAAGGCCCGGCTCTGCTTCCTCCTCCCCCTGAAGACTGAATTTGAAGGCTCGATCAGGTTCTGTTTTGGGTCCCTCAAACCTCTGGGAGTCGTGGGAGCAGAGGATCTGTGGAGTGTGGACAGGAGAGGAAATAATGTCGGTATTTGTTAAGTGCTTACTATGTGCAGAGCACTGTTCTAAGGGCTGGGATAGATATAGGGTAATCAGATTGCCCTATGTGAGGTGCACAGTCTTCATCCCCACTTTACAGATGAGATCACTGAGGCACAGAGCAGTTAAGTGACTTACCCACAGTCACACAACTGACAAGTGGCAGAGCTGGGATTTGAACCCATGATCTCTGACTCCCCAGCCTGTGCTCTTTCCACTGAGCCAGAAACATTGTGGTGGGATGGATTCAATCAATCAATCAATATTTATTTATTAAGATCTAGCAGAGCACTAAGTGCTAGGTGCTTGAGAATGTACAATAATCAATCAATGATATTTATTACTACCCTTAGAGCCATGTAACAGAGGCTCTGTGGAGTGTGGACAGGCAAGGAAACATTTGGGTGAGATGAAATCAATCGATTAATCAATCACTGGTATTTATTGAGCACTCACTATAGGCAGAGACTTGTTCTAAGCACTTGAGAATGTATAATAATCAGTCAATGATTTACTGTATATTGCGTACTGTGCTAAACACTTGGGAAAATACAGTCAACGCAGGGAGCTTACAGTATACAGGGAGAGACGGATATCAAAATAGACTTGGGATAGGGAAAATAGCAGAGTGAAGTATGGACTGAAGAGGAGAGAGGCAGTAGGCAGAGAGGTCAGTGGGGACGCTGATGCAAGTTGTCAAGGGGGAAATAATAAGTGCTTAAATAAGTGTGATAGCATTTTGAATGGAGGGGAAGGGTGGAATCTGCTATTGTTGTGAAGGTAGTACTTGCCAGGAGCTTAGTATAGGGCTCTGCACATATTAAGCGCTCAATAAATATGATTATTTACCAAATTAAGGACAGAAGATAGAGATGCTTTGTTTTGTTCTGTTTTGCTTTGCTTTGCTGTCTGTCTTCCCCGTTTAGACCGTGAGCCCGTTATTGGGGAGGAATTGTCTCTCTCTGTTGCCGAATTGTACATTTTCAGCACTTAGTACAGTGCTCTGCATATAGTAAGCACTCAATAAATACGATTGAATGAATGAATGAATGAAAGAAGCTTTCAGTCTATAGGGGAGCTAGGTTTTTGTAAACTATATAGAGCCCTACGAACCCAACCCTGGGGCAATGAATCCTGAAAAATAATAATAGTAAGTGTGGTACTTGTTAAGTGCGTACTATGTAAGTCAATTGTATTTATTTAGTGCTTACTCTGTGCAGAACACCATACTAAGACCTTGGGAGAGATCAATACAACAAAAAACAGACAACAAACAGTAGATCCAATGCAATCAGATCAGACATAGTCCCTGTCCTACATGGGGCTCCCTGTCTAAGGGAAAGGGAGAACAGCCATTTTTTAATGGTATTTCTTAAGTGCTTACTATGTGCAAGGCACTGTGCTAAAGCGCTGAGGTAGATGCAAGTTCATCAGGTTGGACACAATCCCCGTTCCACATGGGGCTCACAGTCTTAATCCCCATTTCACAGATGAGGAAAATGAGGGACAGAGAGGTTAAATGGTTTGCCTAAGGTCTGCCACTTGTCAGCTGTGTGACTGTGGGCAAGTCACTTGACTTCTCTGTGCCTCAGTTCCCTCATCTGTAAAATGGGGATTAACTGTGAGCCTCACGTGGGACAAGCTGATGACCCTGTATCTACCCCAGCACTTAGAACAGTGCTCTGCGCATAGTAAGCGCTTAATAAATACCAACATTATTAAGGTCACACAGCAGGCAAGTGGAGGGGTCAGGAAGAGAACCCAGGTTCCCTGACTCCTGGACCTGTGCTGCTTCCACTAGCTCCCATTGCTTTTCCAAGTAGCTAATCCTGCTCTGAAGAGCTCATTCATTCATTCATTCATTCCATAGTATCTATTGAGCGCTTACTATGTGCAGAGCACTGTACTAAGCACTTGGAATGGACAATTTGGCAACAGATGGAGACAATCCCTGCCCATTGACAGGCTCACAGTCTAATCGATCCAGGCCTGCAGCAGCCCAAGGTCGATTAAAGAGGTGGGGATGGTTGGGGGGGGGCAGGAGGGGACAAAGGAGGGGCTGTCCCATCCCCACCACCTCACAGGCAGGGAGAGGAAGAGGGTACTGAGGGTCAGACATGGGAAGTTGGCTGAAATTGGGCGAGGGTCAACCAACGAGTGTGGAGAACATCTGTTTCCTGCTCATCTCCTATTTTTCAAGGACCCTAGGGCGCTAGGCTCCAGATGACCAATCAGCCTCTGAGTGGAAACTGGGCCCCTAAATCTGGACAGGGACTGCGTGCAGTTTGGGGGGGGGGGGCCTGCTGGGATCCTGCTGGGAGTGGTTAATCCATTATTGGCTGGTTTGGCTACAGGACCTCCCACCTCACTGGGACAGTAGCTCCTGGTCAAAGAAAGTCCAGGGACTGGGGACTTTGGCAGAACACAGGCCCAAAAAGACAAGAAAGGTTGACCGAAAGATGGAGAAGCATTATGGGCTAGTGGACAGAGCACAGGCCTGGAAGTCAGAGGACCTAGCTTCTAATTCCAGTTCTTCCAGTCGCTGTGTGGCCTTGGACAAGTCACAACTTCTCTGAGCTTCAGTTACCTCATCGGTAAAATGGGAATGTAATACCTGCTCTCCCTCCCTTTAGACTGTGAACCGCCTGTGGGTCAGGGACTGTATCCGATCTGATTATATTCTATCGATCCCCGTGCTTAGTACAGTGTTTGGCCCACAGTAAGTGCTTAACAAATTCAATTATTATTATTATAGAGAACCAGAAAGGGACAGGGAAAGGATGAAAAGAAAGCACAGAAAAATAGGGATGAGAAAGGAGATTGAGAGAGAAGGCCAAGATGGTGAGGGAGCAGAGGAGATTTACTTAGAGGCCCTCAATCAATCAATCAATCAATCACTGGTATTTATTGAATGCTTACTCTGTGCAGAGCACTGTACTAAACGCTTGGGAGAGTATAAGAGAGTTCATAATCACGTCCCCTGCCCACAATGAGCTCATTCATAGAGAAGCAGCATGGCTTCGTGGAAAGAGCATGGGCTTGGGAGTCAGAGGACATGGGTTCTAATCCTGGCTCTACCACTTGTCTGCTGTGTGACCTTGGGCAGGCCACCTAACTTCTCTGTGCCTCAGTTACCTCATCTGTAAAATGGGGATTAAGACTGTGAGTCCCACATGGGACAACCTGATTATTTTATATCTACCCCAGGGCTTAGAACAATGCTTGGCACATAGTAAGCGTTTAATAAATACCATTATTATTATATACATACAGAAAAGGGCACATGCACATCCAAACACACACACTTAGCCTTCTACTTAAAACATTTGAAGACAAACAACCTTCACAACGTTTCTTATTTTACATTCTTTCTTGGCTTTACAATTAATAATGTTGGTATTTGTTAAGCGCTTACTATGTGCAGAGCACTGTTCTAAGCGCTGGGGTAGACACAGGGGAATCAGGTTGTCCCACGTGGGGCTCACAGTCTTAATCCCCATTTTACAGATGAGGGAACTGAGGCACAGAGAAGTGAAGTGACTTGCCCACAGTCACACAGCTGACAAGTGGCAGAGCTGGGATTCGAACTCATGAGCCCTGACTCCAAAGCCCGTGCTCTTTCCACTGCGCCACGGTACAATTTCGGTTTTGACTTCACCACACCAGCTTCCTTGAGGCTTTGGCATTGGAGACGGTGCACAGGAGCTGTGGGAAATAGGGAAACAATTTTAAAAGCCAGATTGGAAGATAAAAGGGAGGGAAAGTTTCAAGAAATAAGAAGATTCAGCTGGAGAAGCTTGAGGAAAGGGTGGAGGAGTGAAAGGGGTCGGTATTGCCTGATCACCAGGCAGAGTTCCAGGGAGGGTCAACTTGCCGTTTTACTTCCGTTGAAATAAAAGTCAGCTACACCATCGAACTACCTCTCATTTCACCCTTCAATAATAGGCTGAGAAAACAATTCTAGCCATTTTGTTAAAAATAGGGCACCCGAATTTGGTTCAGAATTAACCCCTCACTCATCACCCAATCAATCAATGGCATTTACTGAGTGCTTATTAAGTGCAGAGCACTATACTAAGCACTTGGGAGAGTACGACAGAATTAACAAACATGTCTCCTACCCATAATAAGCTTACATTTATGTGAGAAAATTGGTTATGACTTTTAATCTTTCGATCTAAGACAGAAGCCTTTTCCAGAACAAAATTAATCACTGAGGTATTTGTTAAAGACTTGCTAGGTGCCAAACACTATTCTAAGCACCAAGGTAGATACAAGGTCATCAGGTCAGACACAGTCCCCACACAATATGGGGCTCACAGTCTAAAGGAGAGAGAGAAAACAGGTATTTATTCAATCCTCATTTTACAGATGAGGAAACTGAGGCCCAAAGAGTTTAATTGGCTTGCCCAATGTCACACAGCAGGCAAGTGGCAGAGTTGAGAGTAGAATCCAGGTCCCCTGACCACCAGAAAAAGCATAAGACATAACCTTTGCACCTGGAGGGTGATAGGCAAAAATGGATGAATAAAACAGACCTCGGAGTGAGAAAAGTTAATAAATAAAACAATGGCAAATGAATGAACAGGTAAATAGATGAATGCTGAGATGGCTGGTGACAGAAAATAACCAGAAAATGTCTCCTGGAGGAGGAGTAACTTTATAGGGCGATTTGAAGCCTCAGTTACCTCATCTGTAGAATGGGGATTTAAGACAGTGAGCCCCATTTGGGGCAGGGACTGTGTCCAACCTGATTATCTTGTATCTACTCCAGTGTCTAGTGCAGTGCCTGGCACATAGTAAGTACTTAAAAAAATACCATTTTAAAAAAATGGAGGAGGGACATGATTTGGTGAAGCAGAAGTGAAAATAGACCCGAGCAGGACAAAAGTAAGCGCAGGAATTAAGGGATGGTAGCTGGGGAGCTGCCAGACAGTGGAGTTTAGCTGGGAGAAGGACCTTGTCACGGGGGTTCCCTGAGGTGAAAATGTGTGTTTTCTTTTCCGGGTTCTTCTATTTGAAACATGTGTTACGAGTGGCTCAGGCTCTCCACCTGGCCGACTCTAAAAGAGATGGCCTGTCCTCCTGCACTCCTATTACTGCTCCCCGATAGGAAGAGGAGCTTCTGGGGGAACTGATTCCCCCACTTCTGGGGCAGCTGATCAACAGCAGCCCAGACCGGGAAGTCTCTGACATCAAAAAGCCTCTCCTTGAGGTCTTTGTGAAATTAGCCCTTGGACCGTGGGCATTCCTGAGCTGTCTACGAGATAAGAGACCTCACCCCAGGTAGAGCGTTTAACTTCTCCGCCAATGAGCCAGCAGGCCCAACCACCAGCCTAGCGTGGAAGATTCAACCCATGATGATGATATCACAGGAGTCAATCGATCAATCATATTTATTGGGCACTTACCATGTGCAGAGCATTGTACTAAGCGGTTGGGAGAGTACAATATGACGGAACTGGTAGACACATTCCCTGCTTACAATGAACTGACAGTCTAGAGGGGGAGACAGACAATAATATAAATAAATTGCGGATATGTACACAAATGCTGCGGGGCTGAAGGAGGGGTGAACAGATGGTGCAAATCCAACTGCAAGGGTGACGCAGAAAGGAGTGGGAGAAAGGAAATGAGGGCCTAGTTGGGGAAGTTCTCACAAAGTTTTCATAGTTTTTACAAAGAGGCCCCAGGTAAGGAGAGTCAAGGTAGAGGAAGTAAGTCTACTTGAGATTAACAAACAGCAGATGTAGAGAGAGATGTTGAGATAAAACAGAAAAAAAGCCTTCCCTGTCTAATTTCTCATTTCCCCACCCTATTTCTCTCTCTACTGCAACACTTATGCACTGGAGTCCATATCCATTAACTCTAATTCCCACAGCACTTTCTTTGGTGGCATTTGTTAAGCGCTTACTATGTGCCAGGAACCGTACTAAGTGCTTGAATCAATACAAGGTAATCAACTCATTCATTCATTCAATAGTATTTACTGAGCGCTTACTATGTGCAGAGCACTGTACTAAGCACTTGGAATATACAATTCGGCAACAGAGACAATCCCTGCCCGATGACGGCTAGTATCCATGGCGGTTGGGCCTTCTGGCTCCTTGGTGGAGAAGTAATTTAGACACAGTCCTTGTCCCACAATCTCACGGTCTTAATCTCTATTTTTATAGATGAGGTAACTGAGACACAGAGAAGTTAAACCACTTGCCCAAGGTCACACAGCAGGCCAGGTCCTTCTGATTCCCAGGCCTGTGCTCTATCCCATGCTGCTAACTTAGTTACTTCCTCTTCTCTCACAGCCTCCAGCGGGAGGATCCCCGTCTCATCAGGGAGGTCGGGAGGGCAGCTCTTTCTCAGCTCTTTGGTGTATCCATTAGGCCACGCTGCTTCCCTTTCCTTAGGCCAGTGAATCCCCGGGAGGAATTTCTCTAGGTTCCTGGAGCGTTTTCAAGAAAATCTTGATGGGGTGCTCTAACTGTGCAGATTTGGAATGATAAGAATCCTGATTTTCTGAGTCCTGGGGGATGGGGGTGCGTGCTAAGGGTGGGGCCCCGGGAAGGCCCACAAGTGGCTGGAGCCATTTTCTAAGAAAGATCTCAGAAAGGAAATCCATGTGAAGCCCAGCTACCCGTGCCCCCACTCCCAGATTTTCTAACTGCCCCTATTGTGGTATTTTATCAATGGCAAGAAGGGCTCCTGGAGAAGAGGTTAAGGTTAATTTACCCTCATTTGCTGCTTCTCCTAAGGCTGTTGGTACTCAGGAATGATGTAGCAGTGATGGGGAGGGGATGCGAGAGAGTACAGGGCAGACCCCTTCTGCTCCATTCCTTCTAATAAGAATAACTGTGGTATTTGTCAAATGCTTACCATGGGCGAGGCACTTTTCTAGGTGCTGGGTGGATGCAAGCAGATTGGGTGGGAGAAGGTCCCTGTCCTATATAGGGCTCACAGTCATAGTTCCCATTTTGCAGATGAGGTAACTGAGGCACAGAGAAATGGAGTGACTTACCCAAGGTCTCACAGTAGACATATGGCAGATCTGGAATTGGAACCTGTGTCCTTCTGACTACCAGGCCTGTGCTCTATCCATTAGGCCTTTTTGTTTATCTAGACTATAAGCTCATTGTGGGCAGGAAACATGTTTACCAACTCTATTAGATTGTACTCCCCTAAGTGCTTAGTAGAGTGCTCTGCACACAGTAAGCGCTTAATAAATATCCTCGATTGATTCAGAAGGACTTGAGTTCTAATCCCAGCTCCACCACTTCTCTGCTGTGTGACCTTGGACCAGTCACTAAACTCTGTTCTTCAGTTACCTCATCTGTACAATGGGGCTTAAGACTGTGAGCCCCACATGGAACATGGACTGAGTCCAACCTGATCGTCTTGTATCTACCCCGGCACTTAGTATACTACTTGGTACATACAAATTCCATTAAAAAAAACATCAGCCTGGGCCAAGGATATCTGGGAATATTTCCATTTTGGGAGATGGAAGTGACAGAGAGAAGAGACACAGAGAAACGAGGCACTCAGAGAAAAGAGCTTAAGACACGGAGAGAAGGTGCAAGGAGCATGTGTTTCTTCTCTATGTGTCTTCTCCATGTGTCTCTTCTCTCTCTGTGTCTTTCATCTCTGTGTCTCTTTCCTTTTAGTATTTTCTCTAGGCTTCTCTCTCCTCCCTGTGTCGATTCTCTTAATGTCTCTCCTGTCTGTTGGTCTCTTGTCTTATGGCTCAGTGGAAAGAGCACGGGCTTTGGAGTCAGAGGTCATGAGTTCAAATTCCGGCTCTGCCACTTGTCAGCTGTGTGACTGTGGGCAAGTCACTTCACTTCTCTGTGCCGCAGTTCCCTCATCTGTAAAATGGGGATGAAGACTGTGAGCCCCACGTGGGACAACCTCATTCCCCTGTGTCTACCCCAGCGCTTAGAACAGTGCTCTGCACATAGTAAGCGCTTAACAAATACCAACATTATTATTATTATCATTATTCTCTGGATGTCTCATTTCTCAGTGTATCTCTTCTCTGCATGTCTCTTTCCTCTCTGTAGCTCATCTCCCCATGTCTCTCCTCTCTGTGGTCTCTTTTCTCCTCATGTCTCTTCTCTCCCTGTCTCTCTGAAGGACCAGGTCCTTTTGAATCAATCAATCAAGGATACTTAATTAAGCCCTTATGTGTGCAGAGCACTCTACTAAGCACTTAAGGGAGTACAATCTAACAGAGTTGGTAGACATGAAGAGACACATCTCTCTACCTCCACTGCTGCTAGCGGTCTGCGAGACTCTCATGATGGATAGTTAGCCGGCCCTGCGGGGTTACCGGCCCGTCACCCTATTCACCGGGGAAGCGCTGATGGGTCTGTATTACAGTCCTGACCAGGAAAGCGCACGTCAGGAAGCACCATCCTTTCGCAAGCCACTGTCTCAGTGGTCATGATGACGCTCCTTGTTTCATCCATTCAATCGTATTTATTGAGCGCTTACTGTGTGCAGAACGCTGCACTAAGTTTCAGGCCTCTCGGTCTCCTGCAGCCCCAGTAAAGGGTCCCCGAGGGGTTAAAGTGTCCCTCCACCCAGGATCTTCACGCTCTGCCCTCACTCCTTCCCACAGGGGACAATGCAGGCCTAAGTTCTTAAATTATTTACCCAGGCCTCTCTGGAGTCGAGAGGCAAGCTCGTTGGGGGCAGGGAACATGTCTCCCAACTCCCAATCGCTTAGTGCAGTGCTCTGAACATAGTAGGTGCTCAACAAACACCATCTTCATGGGCTGACTGAATGCTCATCTTATTTATTTCTGGTCATTGGGTTAAATTACATTATTATTATTATTATTATTAAATTGAATTTCCACCCTCAGAGATGGCTTTCAAATTCTTTTAGCAAAATGCATTGTTTTCAACCGACCACAAGAGGGTAATAGTGTATCTAAACAATCATTTCCCAGTCTTGAAGGACTCCAACTCACTTGCCCTAAGGTAAATATCTTTTTTCCCCCTCCATTTCCATCATTTTTAGATGGCTAATAATGCACGCTCTGGGACGGCTGCTTTAAAGTACTTGCAAGCAGATCCCCTCTCCCTCCTCCGCGTCTGACAATTCCCACAGTGCTTTAGAGGCACGCAAGTGAACGGTTGGCTTGCGAGTTATTTTTAAGCCGAGTCTGAAACTTAATGGCACTGCCATTTTTTACCAGTTCGGGAGCTGCTGCCTTGTTCCAAATGTGGTCAGAGACCGATACAAAACAGAACATAAGGTAAATGCAGCCAAACCTCACTGGTTCTCACTTCAGCAAACCATAAACCACAAGATTTCAAATATGAAGTGACACGAACTGAGAATTGACATTTATTGGCAGGTCTGAGTCCTGGCTCTTCCATTGATTTCTCGGAGCAGGTCACGTGGCTTCTCCTTGGAATGGGAAGGGGAAGGCTATGAAAAACCGATCTGGGAAAGGATCAGATTGAGTGATATATTATTTATTGTGTTTCCAGAAAGGGCTAGGCCCCTGGTCATTTATCCATCCATCGGAGCCTCAGAAGGCTTGGATATTTCCTCTGTGAGACCTCTGAAACTCACACCCTCATGCTTCTATGCGGGGCATCTGGAAGCGATCTTGGTTTCAGTCCAGTGATAGGAGATTTCGCAACTTATTCTTTTCAACATTCCGGATCGGCTACAAACCGCATATTTTCTCCTTGGCCCACGTCAATTTTGGGCTACATGATTGCAGCCTATGGATTGGTCTGGGAGTTCCCTTACTAGGCGGCTGCTGTCTGGGATGCTGAGGATTCTGGGCTGCTTCCAAAACCCCTTTACCAGTCTGCCCAGGCCGCCAAGAGTTTCACAAGTGGCAGTGGGATGTCGGAGGCGGGGTGGGGGCGGGAGGGGTGGTGGGGGAGGATGGACAGGGTTGGGGGATTGGAATTCATCCATCAGAAATCTGGACTCTGTTGCCATCATTTCTGGGAAAAGTTTCCCAGATGTTACCCTGTTTATTGTTTATTGTTAGATTTGCCCCAGGAAGATTCTAGGCAAGAACAAGTATGGCAAGCAAAAAATATCCTCAACCCAGACAAGCCCAGCCTATGAGTTATTTATTTTCATTTCATATGTTGTTGAGATTTTGAGCAAGGTCAACCACAGGGAATTGGATCACTTTTTTCAAATAATATTTGTTAAGCACTTACTATAGCCCAGGCATTGTACTAAGTATGGTAGATGTGAGCTAATCAGATTGGACACAGTCCATGCCCCACATGGGGCTCACAGCCTTAATCCCCATTTTACAGATGAGGGACTTGAGGCACAGAAAAGTTAAGTGCCTTGCCCAAAGTCACCCAGCAGACAAATAGCAGAGCCAGCAGTGGAATGTGGGTCCTCTGATTCTGTGCTCTGTCTGTTAGGTCATGCTGCTTGATTTACTGACTAATCTACAGAGCTAGGAGTCTGGTTTTTGTATTTAAGGCTCCCAAGCAAGGTCCGATAATGAAATTCTTACAAACGGGGGGACCGGTAAGGTCGAAACTGAAAAGTGTTCCCTAAGGTATGATGGCAAACAGACTTTCTCTCCTTTGCAACAGAAATACAGAAAGGGACTTGGTACATCCACCCACCACCAAAACTTCGTCTTTTCCCCCAGATCACCCCACTCCCTGGCTCTTCCCCTCCAGCCTGCCTTTCCTACTTCCAGTAGTCTGACGGGGACGGTTGTGGCCGCTGTCCCCCAGGTCCTCAGAGAAATGCTTAGCCCACTCATGACCGCTGCGAGTGAAATTGCCAAGTGTCCCACGATCCCAGTCAAATGTTGTTCCCAGCAGGCCCTGCAGGTAAAGCTCTGGCCTGCCGCAGTGCACCACCATTGTCCTTGGGGTTCAGAGCTGGAGTGGCCCTTTAGGTGGCCGGCATCTCCTAGGAAAAAGAAAGGGAGGAAGCGAGCGACTCAACCCCATACCTGTCCCTAAAACCACCAGAGGTCTGTAAAATGACCAATATATTACAGCCAGGCAACTCATTAGTGTCCAGGGTGGAGAAATACTTCCAGACGATCAGAGCTGGAGGTTAATGAACCTCCAGAAAGCCAATTCAGGCAACTCACTGTAAACAATTCGTTCATAGGACTGACCTCCCGGCCTCCTGTCTCTCCCCACTCCAGTCTTTACTACACTCTGCTACCTGGATTATTTTTCTACAAAAATGTTCAGTCCATGTTTCCCCACTCCTCAAGAACCTCCAGTGGTTGCCCACCCACCACCACCTCAAACAAAAACTCCTTACTATCGGCGTTAAAATACTCAATCACCTTGCCCCTTCCTACCTTAACTCACTGCTCTCTTACTACAGCCCATTCCCTGCACTTCACTCCTCTAATGTCAACCTTCTCACTGTACCTCAGTCTCATCTATTTGCTGCCGACCTGTGGCCCATGTCCTGCCTCTGACCTGAATCACACTCCTTCCTCATATCCTAGACAATTATTCTCCCCACATTCAAAGCCTAATTGAAGGCACACCTCCTCCAGTCACCCCTCTTTTCCTCTTCTCCCACTTCCTTCTGAGCCACTTTGACTTGCTCCCTTTATTCATCCCCTCTCCCAGCCCCACAGCCCTTATGCACACACCGGTAATTTTATTTATTTATATTAATGTCTGTCTCCCCTTCTAGACTGTAGGCTCGCTGTGAGGAGGGAATGTTATATTGTAGTCTACCAAGCACTCTGCACACTCTGTACAGTGCTCTGCAGACGGTAAGTCTCAATAAATATAACTAACTGACCGACTGACTTCAGAATACCTAGTTGTTGCCTCAGACATGGTGTACCCTGATTCACGGGGGGGCTATGCTATTAATATCTTTTACGGTATTTAAGTGCTAACTATGTGCCAGGCACTATGCTAAGTGCTGGGGTGGATACAAAGTTGGACATTCTTAATCCTCATGTAACAGATAAGGAAACTGAGGCACAGAGAAGTGATGTGACTTGCCCAAGATCACACAGAAGGCAACTGGCAGAGCTGAGATTAGAAACCAGGTCATCTGACTAACAGGCCTGTGTTATTTCCACTAGGCCACACTGCTTCTCTAGCTAACAGTAGTAATAGAAATCAAGGGGTTTTCAAGGGATGTTTCATTCTCGATTTGAAGAGTGAAGCAGCATGGCCTAGTGGATAGAGCACAGGCTTGGAAATCAGTAGGACCTGAGTTCTAATTCCAGCTCTGCCACTTGTCTGCTGTATGACCTTGGGTAAGTCACTTCATTTCCTCTGTGCCACAGTTCCCTCACTTGTAAAATGGGGATTAGGGGTGTGAGCCCCATATGGGACATGGACTGTGTCCACCCTGATTAACCGGTATCTACCCCACTGGCACATGAAAAAATAATAAAATGTCAGCAGGAAAAAGTGAGAGGAACTCAGTGTAAAGAACCAGGAAAGAAACACTAGAAAAAGATGAGCTATTGAGGAATTATCGATATCAGTTTCCTACACTTCAGCTCTTTTGCTAAACGGGAAAGGTGCTTTAAAAGTTCACATGCAGTAAGTGTATTTTTGTGATAAATAACAATTTTAGAATTAAAACCTTAAGGGATGGGGTAGGAAGGCGGGGTGAGTTTGCTACCTAGGGCCCGAACAATGAGAAATCCTACCTAGGAGAAAATAGACCCAGAACATGTCAGACCCAGAACATGTTCAACAGGAATTACAAGATAACAGGCTGATTAAACAATTCAAGAGTAGACAAAAGGAGAAAAGGAAAGAAAGACCCAAAGAATCTTGGAATTGTGATAGAAATAATATTTATTAAGTGGAGATTATGTGGAAAGCACTGTACTAGGCACACTGCTCCTCGCCACTCTCGACTGGGCTGTCTGTAGACAAACTGCCACTGACTTCCTTCTCCGGGTAGCGTGCAGGGAGCCCTTCCTATGTAAAGGGAGTCATAAAATATTGATTTTCTTCATTTTACTGCTTTCCTTTGACCGGCAATGGCTGTAAAGCTAAAGGTGGATTGTCCAGGCTGTGGATTGATTTAGTTGAAGCACCCTGCTTGGCAAGACTCCCAGCACATTTCTTTTCTCAAATACTGCATCCTGAGGAAAACATTCCAAACCAGCTAGCTCTCCTGGCCCTCTTCCTGAGCTAATAATAATAATAATAATTGTGGTATTTGTTAAGGGCTTACTGTGTGCCAGACACTGTACTAAGCACTGGGGTGGATACAAGCAAAGTGGTTTGGCCACAGTCCCTGTCCCTTGTAGGACTCACAGTCTCAATCTCCATTTAACAGATAAGGTAACTGAGGCCCAGAGAAGTAAAGTGACTTGCCTAAGGTCCCATAGCAGACAAGTGGTGGAGCCAGAATTAGAACCCATGACCTTCTGACTCCCAGGCCCGTGCTTTATCCACTACACCATGCTGAGCACAGGCCAGCCAAACAAGTAGACCTGCCCAAGTCTGGGAATGCCAGAGAAACCAGGTTTGGTCAGAATTCTAGGCCCTGGGACCAAATTCCAAGGAGAATGAACCTGAATGTGCATCTGTCTTCCTGGAGAGAGAGAGAGACGGGCTTCCTGGTCATTAACCTCCATATAGGCACCCTCCCCAACCCCCTCCAGAATGGCACTTTTGGGAATTGACTGAGAACCCCAAGCCCCTCTCTGACCAGGCTGGTGCTAGGCCAGGAACATGCACTTGGACCCCTGGTGTCTGAACACTCAATCAATCAATCATATTTATTGAGCACTTATAGTGTGCAGAGCACTGGTCTAAACGCCTGGGAGAATACAATGTAACAGAGTTGGTAGACATGTTCCCTGTTTACAACGAGTTTACAGTCTAGGGGGACTCAAAGTTAGAAACGGAAGGCCATCCAAGCCCGTTGGATTGTGGAAAGTCAAGTCGCTGCAGACTGCAGTGACTGCAGAAGAACTTGGCTCGTGGTTTCCTAAGCAGACCCACCTGGGCCTCAGTCTCATCAGGGCACAAGAAGAGGAAGCTGCAGGAGGACTCTCGGGCAACATTGGGTTGGGCTCCTGCTCAAGGCTCTTCCTCCTCAAGAGACTTTGAAGTGGGCTGGAATCTCATCGTCACATGGCTTAGGTGAGGCCGGCCTTGAGACCTCAGCTAGGAGGGGCCTGGGGCAGGGAACCGGCCTGACAGCCTCCCGTCGTCACGTGACCACCGTCCCCCTGGCACCAGAGAGGCCTGTTCAGGTTGGGCTCCACATGGCCTGTTACTCCCTCCTGGCAGGAGATTAGATTTATCTGACCCAGTTTGCTCTTCACAGACTTCTCTGTGCCTCAGTTCTCCTTTCCTCCCTCCCACTTTGACTGTACTCCCGTGTGGGACAGGAACTGTGTCTAACCTAAATAATTTGCATCTACCCCAGCACTTAGAACAGTGTTTGAAACATAATAAGCCATAAAAGAAATCCTTGCTGCTCTTCGGCCACCGTAGACTCTTCTAGGCTTTGTAAATCTATAGTTGAGCTATTTGAAGTGGCCTCTTGTCCTGGATTGTTGTTTCTTTGGCCAATCTTTAATTATACATCTTTCCTTTTTAAGGTGGGCAAGAGAGTCTCCCCTCTCAGGGTCGCACCTGGGGAGTTTCCAGCATTCTACCAGTCTTGGCTACGGGAGGGAGAGTCAAGCAGAGGCCAACCCATGCCATTCCTAGCTTGGGCAGTGGCTAGCAAGTGAAAGGCAATTTACTACAAGTCAAAACTCACCCACGCAGGGCAGCAGCGGCATGGGAGAGAGTCGAGGGTGGACACTCAAGTTGACTGTGCGGAAGGCGGCAATGGTAAACCACTTCCATATTTTTACTAAGAAAACTCTGTAGATACACTACCAGAATGATTGCAGGTGGAGAGCAGGGCATTCTGAGAGAGATATGTCCATGGTGTCGCTATGGGTTGGAAACCCAGTGCTTAGAACAGTGCTTGGCACATAGTAAGCGCTTAACAAATGCCATCATCATCAAACAACTCAATGGCATAAGACAAGACAAAAGATATTCTGCCCTCCCAGAGTTAGATGGTAATGGTGATGATGACAACGTCATCAGAGAGACAAGCCTAAGGTGAACACTGCCTCCGAACAGGCCCAGGAGACAGCAAATTTTGAAGTCAGAACACGTCAAATCTCATTCCCAGGCCTGTGCTCTTTGCACTAAGAAATACTGCTTCTCTGGCTATCAATAGTAATAGAAATCGAAGGGATTTCAGGAGACATTTCATTTTCAATTTGAACAGAGAAGCAGCGTGGCCTACTGGATAGACAAAAGGCCCAGATGTCAGAAGGACCTGGGTTCTAATCCCAGATCTGCCACTTGTCTGCTGTGTGACCTTGGGCAAATCACTTAACTTCTCTGTGCCTCAGTTACCTCATCTGTAAAATGTGGAATGAAGACTGTGAACCTCATGTGGGACATGAACTGTGTCCAACCTAATTAACCTGTATCTACCCCAGCACCTAGTACAGTGCTTGGTACATAGAAAGCACTTCACAAATACCATGAAAAAAACCTCAATGGATGTTTTAGTTGGCCACAGTAAACAATGAATCAATCAGTAATTTTGAGTTTCCCCAACTCCATAGCCATAATGGGCTCCCATTTCCTCACTTTACTCTGGCCAGAATGAGAAATGTTGGGTAAAGTCAGCCTTTCCAGGGCAGAACTGTCACTGGGCCACATTCCTGGTCTTTAGCATTCAATTATAGATTTGAAATCACCACAGAGAGGTTTATTACACTGTGAACTTAACCCACCCAGAACCACACCTCTTGTCTCTTTTAGCAAAGGAACTGGGGAAATTGCACGGAATTGTGAAACATTCCGTGACAGCACACCTTTTCCTTTGGTGTTTCAGTTTGGTTTGTCCCTTACACTGAGCTCCACCCAGCCGCTTTCTCTCATTCATTCATTCAGTTGCATTTATTGAGCTATGACTGTGTGCAAAGCACTGTACTAAGCACTTGGGAAAAGTACAATATAACAACAGACACATTCCCTGCCTACAGTGATGCTTAATATTGAAACATTGTCTAAAGCACTCTGCCTCATGTATATGTGACCTCACCAGTCCCGAAACAAGCTCCCTCTGGGCTTCTCCTCAAGGTTGGAAGTTCCCTGTGGGTAGGGAACCTGTTTATTATATTGTACTCTCCCAAGCGCTTAATACAGTGCTCTGTACCCAGTAAGTGCTCAATAAATACGATTGATTGATTGACTGATTGGGCTGATGTGGTGAAACCATATTGGTTACCGAGCTGCACTGCATTCCTAGAGTTTGTAAGGTGCAGATGGTAATGGAAACTTTTGGTGTTTATAGATGAGTTTGGAGGTGTTTTTAAGTTACTGCAAAATTGCCATCCCTCCTCGTTATTTATTCTCCCCCACTTCCCCCCCCCCCGCCCAAAAAAACACCAAAGAACAAAAACTCTAGGCCTCCGACCAAAGAGGGCTCTTGGGAAATCCATCTGGGCTTGTTGAATTACAGTTGGTTGAGCTCTGGTCCTTCGTTCATTCAGGAATGTGAAGAGATGCCAACCCACTTTGGATCTAAAAAAGGCAAGGAAAAGGAAAAAAAAAAACATGGGAACATTAGTGGGAGGCAAACCTTTATGCTTTATGTCAGGCCATATCTATACGACAGTCAAATTATGCCTGCAGGAGTTTAACCACCGCTGCTCCTGGCAGGACAAATGCCAGCTGGAATTTGAAGGGGAGGCTGGAAAAGAGGGCTTCTGAGAGTTTTTTTTCCTAAAGATTTCAAACTAAATCTCAAGTTTTAAAAAACTAACGGCAAGTCCCTGTCCCACTCAGCCTATGGAGCTCTCAGTTCCACCCTCTTCCCCAATCTCTACCCTTTCTCCTTCTCCCAAACCCCACCACAGAACATCAGATCAGAGACTAATAATAATAATAATGTTGGTATTTGTTAAGCGCTTACTATGTGCAGAGCACTGTTCTAAGCGCTGGGGTAGACACAGGGGAATCAGGTTGTCCCACGTGGGGCTCACAGTCTTAATCCCCATTTTACAGATGAGGGAACTGAGGCACAGAGAAGTTAAGTGACTTGCCCACAGTCACACAGCTGACAAGTGGCAGAGCTGGGATTCGAACTCATGAGCCCTGACTCCAAGCCCGTGCTCTTTCCACTGCTCCACGCTGCTTCTCTACACAGCAGAGACATGGGGGGAGGGGGTGAAATTCATAGGATGAGAACCTCCCACAGACCCAAGAGACACAGCCCTTGGAGGCTACCTGTTCCAGAAATGGCTTTTCCCATTGCAGGAGCTGGAGTCGGGGATTCTGAATTATGGGGATAGGGCCCTTTGACAATATTTGGCCAAAGCCCCTTGTTCTCTCTCAGTCTCACCCTGAGTGAATGATAGATACAGGTATCCTTTCTGGACCATATTTAATACCCAATAGCATTATCTGAATGTGTTTTCGCTCCTCCGGGAAACTCTTTCAGCTCATCAAGATTTTGATCATCATCCAAAGTCTAAAGACCATCCACTAAAAATTTTTGTTTGCAAATGCCTGGGCCTTAGAAGCACACACTCAAGAAGTCATACAAAATGACCGAAGCCATTTTCCTTAATGAGGCAGATGTAGGTTGTTGATAATCAATCAATCGTATTTATTGAGCACTTACTGGGTGCAGAACACTGCCGATTTGTACATTCCAAGTGCTTAGTACAGTGTTCTGCACATAGTAAGCACTCAATAAATGCTATTGAATGAATGAATGAATGAATACTGTGTGCTTGAGAGAGAATAATATAATATGATAGACACATTTTCTGCCCACAACGAGTTTATAGTCTAGAGGGGGAGATGGACATCAATATAAATAAATTACAGATATGGACACAAGTGCTCTGGGGATGGGAGGGGAGATGAATAAAGGGAGGAGGTCAGGGCAGCACAGAAGGGAGTGGAAGAAAAGCGGGCTTAGTCAGGGAAGACCTCTTGGAGGAGATGTGCTTTCAATAAGGCTTTGAAGGCAGGGAGAGTAATTGTCCCTCGGATATGAAGAGGGAGGATGTTCCAAGCCAGAGGTAGGATGTGGACGAAAGGTCAGCGGTGAGAGAGATGAGATCAAGGTACATTGGCATTAATGGAGTGAAGTGTGAAGGCTGGGTTGTAGTAGGAGAATAAAGAGGAGGAGCAGGTGAGGGCAAGGTGATTAACTGCTTTAAAACCAATGGTAAGGAGTTTCTGTTTGATGTGGAAGTGGATGGGAAACCACTGGAGATTCTTGAGGCGAGAGGAAACATGGGTCGAGGGTTTCCGTAGAAAAATAATCTGGGCAGCAGAGTGAAGTATGGACTGGATTGGGGAGAGACAGCAGGCAGGGAGTCAGCAAGGAAGTGGATACAGTAATCAAGGTGGGGTAGGATAAATGCTTGAATTAACATGGAAGCAGTTTGGATGGACAGGGAAGGGCGGATTTTACCGATGTTGTGAAGGTTGAACTGACAGGATTTAGGGATAGATTGACTATGAGGGTTGAATGAGAGAAAGGAGTCAAGGAAAATGTCAAGATTACGGGCTTATGAGACAGTAAGGATGGTGGTGCTGCCCACAGTGATGGCAAAGTCAGGGGAAAGACAGGATTGAAGTGAGAAGATAAGTAGTTTAAGGTGAGTCTAAAAACAACCAAAATAATGTATCTGACTGTACTAGCCATGTGCACAACCAAAAATATATATAGCCTCCCCAGAGCTTAAACACTGTCACAGAATTCTCTTACCTAGGCAGCACACTAACCAATGATGGAGTGACAGATAAGGAAGGAGAATATAAAATCATGAAGAAGATCAACACATCCTTTGAGAGACTGTCAGTGTGTGTTTATGGTGGCTATGCTGTATTCAGCTCCAGATCAATCAGTCAATCAAATTTATGTGTACAGAGCACGTACTAAGCTCTTAGGAGAGTACAATATAGCAATATAACAGACACAGTCTCTGCCCACAATGAGCTTACAGTCTAGAGGGTATCAAACTAAAGTTCTTCTTTGCTGAAGTTCTGTCTAATGTTCTCTCTCTTTAGGAGCACTAAGCCCGTCCCAGATTCTGTGCTCCACTCTGTGAGTAGTTAATAGCTCCATCAGTATCATTTTCCGGCTAAATTCAACAACGGATACCCAGACTAGAAGTAGTAAGGCCTGATGGAAAGAGCAGGGGCCTGGGAGTCAGAGGATCTGGCTTCTAAACAATCAAGCAATCAATTGGAGGTATGTACTGAGCACTAACTGCGTGCAGAGCACTATTCTAGGAATAGTAGACATGATCCCTAACCATGATCTTACAGTCTAGTGGAAAGAGCTTATAACCTAGCGGGATCCCGGCTCCCTGACTTGCCTGCTGTGTGACCTTGGACAAGTCGCTTAACTTCTCGGAGCCTCAGTTTCCTTATCTACAAAATGGTAATTCAGTATCTGTTCTCCCTCTTACTTAGATTGTGAGCCCAGTGTGGGACAGGAATTATGTCTGATCTGATTATCCCGCATCTGCCGCCGTGTGTAATGCAGTACTTGGCTCCTAATAAGCACTTAACAAATAGTCAATCTTATTTATTGAGTGCCTACTCTTTGCAGAGCACTCTACTAAGCACTTGGGAGAGTACGATATAATAATAAAAAGACACATTCCCTACCCACAACGAGCTTACGGTCTAGAGGGGACACAACACCTCAATTATTATTATTACTAACACTTCTACTGAGGAGGAGGGAGGAGGAAAGTTCGGAAAAGCTCTAAACCCTTGGGAAAGTCATGATTGTGGCATGATCTCCGAGTGCCAAAGCTCTCATTCCTCATCAGGGGGAGCAGGAAGGGAGTGGGATCAAGTCTCAACCTGATTCCAACACTTGTCTGCTGTGTGACCTTGGACGAGTCATTTCAATTCATTCATTCCATCATATTTATTGAGCGCTTATTATGTACTAAGCACTTGGAAAGGACAATTCAGCAACAGAGACAATCCCTGCCAGACAACGGGCTCTCTCCGTGCCTCAGCTACCTCATCTGTAAAATGGGGATTAAGACCATGAGAGCCCCACGTGGGACAAGGACTGCATCCAACCTGATAACCTTGATTCTACCCCAGTGCTTAGAAGAGTGCTTGGCACATATTAAGTGCTTAACAAAAACCGTCATTCTTTTTTTAAGTCTGGGTCTGTGATGGGCATGACCTGGGGTGGGGCATTCATCCTGTCACATTTAGCAGCTGTTCGTTCCTTCTCAGAAAATAATTGCTTGCCTTCCTTCCTAGTCAGTTCTATGAAATCCAAAGAACAACATTGTTCATTCATTTCTCGGGGATAACAGTTTGAACTAGACTAGAATAATATTGACAAGGGAGTAAAATTTTTAAGTGTATAATCAGAGCATTTTGCTTATCGTGTGCCTTTCATCTGAGGCTTCCAAAATGCTTTCCTAAAGTATCTAGGGAGATACATGAAGGAGAGCTTGAGAAGCAGTGAGGCCTAGTGGATAGAGCACGGACCTAGGGGTCAAAAGGACCTGGGCTCTAATCCACCTCTGCCACTTGCTGGCTTTGTGACCTTGGGCAAGTCACTTAACTTGTGTATGCTTCAGTTACCTCATCTGTTAAATGGGGATTAAGACTGTGAGTCCCAAGTGGGATGATGGTAGTTGTTGTTAAGCGCTTACTATGTGCAGAGCACTGTTCTAAGCGCTGGGGTAGACACAGGGGAATGAGGTTGTCCCACGTGGGGCTCACAGACTTCATCCCCATTTTACAGATGAGGTAACTGAGGCACAGAGAAGTGAAGCGACTTGCCCACAGTCACACAGCTGGCAAGTGGCAGAGCCGGGATTTGAACTCATGACCTCTGACTCCAAAGCCCGGGCTCTTTCCACTGAGCCACGCTGCTTCTCACGTGGGACACGGACACGGACTGTGTCCGACTTGATTAGCTTGTATCGACTCCAGTTCTTAGAACAGCGCCTGGCACATAGTAAGCACTTAACAAATACCTTTTAAAAAAAGAAACCAAAACACAGAGCAAGTAGTGATGGGGTCTCCTGTCGGGGATCAAAAATGGGCCTCAGTCCTGAGACTTCGGGCCTGAAAATGGATGCAGAGGAATTGAGTATAGCGCTAGCAAACTGCCACTCACACTTATTTTCCTTTGACAGTCATAGTCCTTCTGGGGTGAAGCAGGGGCTGGGGATGGAGGGGTGCACAAGGGGGCCCCTCCACTTGACTGCATTGTGACCTTGTGCAAGTCATTTCACTTTTCTGTGCTTCAGTTTCCTCCTCTGTAAAATAGAGATTAAGCACCTGCTTTTCCTCCTACTACTGTCCCCCTCTAAACTTCAGCTCCTTATGAGCAGGGACCGTGTCCATTATTATTCTTATTGTTTATGTTGTTGTTATTGTTATTTATGATTAACTTTGCTATACCTCAGTTCCCTCATCTCCAAAAAAGGGAATTCAATGCCTGTCATCCCTCCTATTTAGACTGCGGGCCCCCTGTAGAACCTGATTATCTTGTATCTACCCCAGCACTTAATACAGTGCTTGACGCAAAGTAAGGGCTTAACAAATTCCACCATTATTATTACCCTATCACAGGTTTGGGTAGGCCAGTATTTTGTTTTAATCATGAAATGCTGTACTGACAAGACATTTCTTGCTTTGGAGCAAGTAGTTATCTTTATTCTTGTTTTTTAGTATCACTAATAGCAGCGGGGATAGGCGGGGATCACCTGTCTTGGTGTCAGCTTAGAAAGAGAGAATTTCTCATGGAGCATAATTCCTATGTTTCTTTTAAGTTACCTGTCAGTCAGTCAGTCAGTCAGTCAGTCAGTCAGTCAGTCCTATTTACTAAGCACTTACTGTATGCAGAGAACTGTACAAAGCACTTGGGAGAGTACAGTATAACAATATCCCAAATATATTCCCTGCTCACAGCGAGCTTACAGTCTAGAGATGATCGTACCGTCTAGAGCCCGCTTAACCTTCTCTTGAGGAATGGTAAGAGCAAAGGAAAGGGTGCACAAGTGAGACAGCATAGCCTAGTGGAAAGTGCACAGGCCCCAGAGTCAGAGGACCTGGATTCTAATCCCGACACCGCCACTTGCCTGCTGTGTGACTTTGGGCAAGTCACTTCACTTCTCTGTGCCTCAGTTCCCTCATCTGTAAAATGGGGATTCATTACCTGTTCTCCATCCGACTTCAACCGTGAGCTTAATGGGGGACAGGGACTGTGTCCCACCTGATCGTATAGTATCTCCCCCAGTGGTTAATGCGGTGTTTGGCACCTTTCCCGTTGGTCCAAAACAATTAGCTCTGAACTTCTCCACACGTTCTCCCAAACTCTTAGTACAGTGCTCTACCCAGTAAGAGCTCAATAAATACCAATGATTGATTGATTACTTTTCTATCTGACAGAGTAAGAAAAAGGGTCTATTAAACTAAGTGAGAAGTCCTGGTAGTGCCAGCTATTCATCACATTCTCTTATCGCTGAAATTTTTTAGCACCCGGAATTATCCTGCGTATAGCTTGCTGGGTGCAATTTAGCAACAGGATTTACCTAACAGAGCTGTTACTGCTTGATCTAATTTTAGGTAATTACTTCTCTTCTAAAAGGCTACTTTTCCCTCCTCCTCCGCTGCTCCCGGCTGGTATGGCTAGGATTTATGGCACAGTTCCGCTGTTGCTGGAGGAAACGTAATAGAAGTGTTCAATTTCTTTTGTTTGCTCATATGCAACGTGAAATATAAGTAAATGTATAAAATAAGGAACTTGACACCAGTCATAAAATTTATACACAAACAGGTGCTGAATGAACAAAATGAGCAAGTATGCCTAAGCCACAAAAAGATTTCATAAAACCAAGGAAACATAAACATTACTGACAGCTGGGTGTCTAATCTGAGTCATTATCTAAATGGTTCAGCTAGCTACGTGTTGCCTGCACTCAGGACATTTCCATTCAAAGGGAGCTACATCCATGCAATCGGTTTTGTTAATGCCTTAACCATATCAGTCCACTCGAAGGAAAGATTATTTTAGCTTCTGCAATACATATCTCTCCCGGGTTTTGGGTCCGTAATTTTTTCTTGGGTGGATGAGGGCTTTTGTTTGGCTTGGGTATGATTACTTCAATCTCCATCAACCAGTCTCCTTCGGCCAAAATATCGTATTTAAAAATGTATCCTCGTCTGCCCATACCGTTGCCGTGTGGAGAGTGAGGAAACTCACTCCCTCTAGAAATCCATTTCAAGCCTCTTTGGGGGGGCTTTAGTTCCAGTCCATTCCCTGGACATTGTTCCAGACATGGAAAGGCTCTGAACTGAGATAAACAGTACTCATCTCTTCTCCAAAATGGTCCAGACCTTTTGAAACGTGAACGAGTCTGAGTAGTCTCTAAAGTGGATGCTCCCAGAAGCGTCCGTCTTAAAGTGTCACTGGAGGTGGGTACCACAAATCTTGGCACTGGATATGCCGTGAGTTGTTCTAAGTCAAAGGACAGTGCCATGGTAGGTCTAGGGATGGTATTCCATTAGATGAGGAATTAAATTTTCTGATAAGCTCGTTATGGGCAGGGAACCTGACTGCTAATTCTGTTGTACTTTTCCAAGCACTTAGTGCATATAGTAAGGGCTCAGTAAATACCACTGATTGATGGATTGATTGTGATTATCTCATATCAACCCCAGTGCTCAGTAGAGTACTTGCTACATAGTAAGCACTGGGTGCATACCACTCTCATGATTAATATTATATCTATAATATTTAAAAGTACTAAAACCACAGAACGGGGTTTAATGAAGGAAGAAAGCAATGTGGCCTAGTGGGTATAGAGGGGCCTGGGAATCAAAAGGACCTGGACTGTGTCCAATCGATTATCTTGGATCTATCCCGGGGCCTAGTACAGTGTCGGGCACATAGTAAGTGCTTAACAAATACCATTTTAAAGGAATATAAATATCCTAAATATTTAATATTCTAAATATCCAGGAGTTTTATTTTCTGGGTTATTCACTCCAGGTTGAGATTTTTCTAGTCTTTTATTTCCTGTTCCAAACAACCATGCAGTAAAATCTGGTGAGCACGACTGTATAGCTTTCTTTCTGGAAAAGACAGTTTTTAGGGTAGAAAGCGACAGGTTCTTGGGCCTTGAGTAATATCTCAGCATTTCCTAGTAACAAGGACAGCTGGTGCTATTGTAATTGTTTCCTTGTAACTACTTTTTACCTGTGAAATTTAATCTCTCTCTCTTGGCAGTGATCCTGAAAAGGAACTCTCTCCCTCTCTCCTCCCTCTCCCACTCCCCCACCCCAAAAAATGCCTGACCAATAAATCAAGAAACAATTCTATTTTTTACAAGACTCTCCATTTCAAAGCTACTCTGTCAAGATACCATTTAGGCTCAAATTCACTGAGAAGTAAATTAGTCACTGCAGGTTTTATGAAATGAGTAACTTATTTATTAGATTCAACTACAGTAAAAGTTGAGATACCTGGTGCTTTATTAACCGGAGAACTCTTTTAACAGGTATTTCTGCTATCAACCCCCAACAGAAGAACCGAGCCCATATGGAAACCCTTCACTCAGTAGGAGTTCCCAGTTAGTACAGTAAAGAAGCAGTGTGACTGAGTGCTTTGAACACAGGCCTGGAAGTCAGAAGGTGCTGGATTCTAATCCGGGCTCCATCGCTTGTCCGCTCTGTAATGTTGGGCAAGTCACTTCTCTGGGCCTAAATTATCCACATCTGAAAAATGGGGATTAAGACTGTGAGCCTCATGAGGGACAGGAAGTGTGTCCAACCTGATTAGTTTAAGGGAATGGCTTAAATTGCATGGCTGGCTTTTTGCAGAACATGCTGGGAGCAAAACTCTGGGACTTAGAAAAGGAAAAAGTGGCGGGGGGGGAGGGAATTGGAGAGAGGGAAAGGGAAAGGGGGAAACCATATGGCTGGAGGCAGGAGGGCACTATGGGAATCGATCTCCTCTTCCTCTGGCCAGCTCCAGAACTTTTGAGAGCAGAGCTGCTGCTCCTGGTCCACGAGACCGGGATTCTAATCCCAGCTCGGTCATTGGCTGCTGCATTAACAGCTGGTAAGTCACTTATCCTCTCTGTGCCTCAGTTTCTTCATCGGTAAAATGAGGGTAAGATATCAGCTCTCCCTTTCCCTTAAAATGACTATAGCTCTGTGCACACAGTAGACACACAACAAGTACTGGATTGCTGGGCTTCTGCCTTGTCTCTGCACTTACCCTTTGGACACTTGGTATTCACCCCACCCTCTCCCCCACAGCATTTATGGACATGTCCATAAATTATTTATATTATATGTCTCCCCCTCTAGACTGCAAGCTAGTTGTGGGCATGTGTCTACCAGCTCTTTTGTACTGAACTCTCCCAAGCTCTGCAGAACAGTGCTCAGTAAATGCACAAAAATACTATTGATTGTTTAATAGATTATTCATTCATTCAATCTGTATATAATGAGCACTTAGTGTGTGCAAAGAGTACAATACAATAAATTGGATTGGAGAGTACAATATAACAATAAACAGACACATTCCCTTCCCACACTGAGCTTAGATTATTGAACTGGTTCCTCCAGTTCTCCAACCCTTTCCCTCCTTTCTTCCTTCCCCTCCCCTCAGTCATCTTCTCCACATGACACCACTCAGTCAAGCTGTTTATCTTTTTTTTTTTTACAGTAGTTGTTAAGTGTTTACTATGTATCAAACACTGTTCTAAGCACTGGAGTAGGGACAAATAAATTAGGTCAGACACAGTCCCTGTCCCACATGGGGCTCTCTCCAAGTGGGCGGGAGAACAGGTATTTAATCTTCATTTTACAGTTGAGGAAACTGAGGTGCAGAGAAGTTTAGTGATCTGCCCAAGCAATTGGCAGAACTGGGATTAGAACCATGTCCTCTGACTCCCAGGCCCGGGCTCTTTCCACCAGGCCATGCTGCTTCTGTCTAAGATTATCTTTTCTCCCTTCCTCTGCCCCTCCCTCCAGTTCTGCCCTGTTAACTTCCTGCTTCTCAGGCCACAGAATCTCTAGGCTCCTCTCTGCTCTCATGGCCTGCTTGGTCTACTGTATTCTACTTCTCATCCCTTGGCAGTTCCCTCTTCTGTCTCTGTTCTCCATGCCACATATGATCTTTGTTTCGGCCGCTGGTTTGGGCCAGTTCATTCTCCCACTGACTTCTCATCTCCTTCCCCCCTTCTCCCCTCTTTCCCTGGGAAATTCAAATTACAGTACTCACGCTTGGTTCCGGGCCACTCAACCCATCGGCTCTGTGTTACCTTTTTGTCCCATTTCCCCAGGGCTGACTGCAGACAATTGGCTGCCCTAAGGATGGGAGAAAATCTGTTTCCCCTTCTCTGCCCTCTTATTTAGAGTGACATCACATATCAGTCGGTCTATTGATGGTATTTATTGAGCACTGACTGTGCACAGAGAAGTGTACTTAGTGTTTGGGAAAGTATGATACAACAGAATCGAAAGACAATTATCTGCCCAAGAGGAGAGTAAAGTCTACAGAGGGGACAGGCATTAAAGTATATTATAGATAGGAAAAATAAGAGAATATTAAACATTTACTTCTGGATCAGAGCCTGTTTCCGTTTCATAGGGAACTCACAATGTAAGACATGGGGAGAGCAGGTAGCATCCTCATTTTACAAGTGAGGAAACTGAGGCTCAGAGAGGTACATCTTGCCCAAGATCACCCAGCAGGCTATAAACAGAGCTGGGATTAGAACCCAGGTCTCCTGACTCCCGATCCTATGCTCCCTCCACCAGCCATGCTGCTGGTGCCCTAATACTGCTAAATTCAAGGTGCCGCCATCTCTCTCCAAGTGCACTTCTTTGTGCCGTTTGCCCTCCCTTTTTTTATTAATGGTATTTGTTAAGCACTTACTATATCCCTGGCCCTGTTCTAAGTGTGGGGTCATCAGGTTTGACACAGTCCATGTCCCATATGGGGCTCAAAGTCCCCATTTTACAGAGGAGGGAACTGAGGCCCAGAGAAGTTAAATGACTAACCCAAGATCACACAGCAGACAAGTGGCGGAGCCAGGATTAGAGCCCAGTCTAATCTTCCTGTTGCATATATAGCGAGCCTTTCGGAATTCACTTTGGATGGGGTCCAGCAGCAACCTCACCCCAAACCCACTTCTCTCTTTCTTTCTGTCTCTCAAACATCAACCCCACCCATTCCAGGTGCCTTGTCGGGCCCCTCCTTCACAAACCAGCCTCCTCTTTCATTGCTCTTTCTAATTAACAGATTGATGTCGGGCTTCATTCCAGAGAGGGAACATCTGAATGCCTTCTTTCAAGTTGTGTGGGCAGAGGGGATTAAGGGGTGGTGTGTCCAATTCACCGGTGAGTAAGGGAGGCGGCTTGTCAGGAGCTTCAACAATACAACTAGTGGAAAGAGCACGGGCCTGGAAGTCAGAGGACCTGAGTTCTAATTCATTCATAATAATGCTGGTATTTGTTAAGCACTTACTATGTGCAGAGCACTGTTCTAAGCACTGAGCTGGATAGAGGGTAATCAAGTTGTCCCATGTGAGGCTCACAGTTAATCCCCATTTTACAGATGAGGGAACTTGAGCCCAGAGAAGTTAAGTGACTTGCCCACAGTCACACAGCTGACAAGTGGAGGAGCTGGGATTCAATCATCATCATTCATTCAATAGTATTTATTGAGGGCATACTGTGTGCAGAGCACTGTACTAAGTGCTTGGGAAGTACAATTCAGCAACAAATAGAGGCAATCTCTGATCCCAGCTATGCCATTTTCCAGGGTGATGCTCTGTTCCCCTGGATCAGTGGCAGGCTACAATCACACACAGGCTGGGACTAGCACTGATGAAGAAATGAAGCTGCCGTTTTTATGGTTGTCTCTTTTTTTTTTTTTAGGCTGCTGGTTACAGAATTTTTCTGATCCAGTGCAGGCAGAATGAATCATAACCTCATGGAACGTGGGAGGGCAGAGGAATTGATACCTCTCTGTCCCGACTCATGACCAGATCCAACTTGGAGGAAGGTGAGGTAGGTCCAGAGACTTGACTCCTCCTAGCACCAAGAAGGGTGCCGGAGCGGTCTTGGTGAGGAGGTAGGTCCTCGAACATGAAAACATGTTTCTCCCCCCCTCGTCCCCGCCTCCCTAACTCTTATCTGCCCCAAGGCCCCACACCATGAATCCCGCAGACAGGCACCAAAGAAGTGCTCAGTTGATTTCTCGAGACCTTGTACTCTAAAGTCTTCACATCTTACATCACTGCCAAACCACTCCCTTCCAATAGTCGAATGAATTATAGAATTGTCGCTGGTAACTGAGGGGTTTCCCTAAGGTGAAGCAATGTGGCTTACTGGAAAAAGCCCGGGCTTGAGAGTCAGAGGTCGTGGGTTCTAATCCCGCTTCTGCCTCTTGTCAGCTGTCTGACTTTGGGTAAGGCACTTAACTTCTCTGGGCCTCAGTTCTCTCATCTGTAAAATGGGGATGAAGTCTGTCAGCCCTACGTGGGACATCCTGATTACCTTGTATCTACCCCAGCCCTTAGAACAGTGCTTTGTACCTAGTAAGCGCTTAACAAATGCCATCATCATTATTGTTATAAATCTTGGCTCCTGTAGAAGACAAGCTCGCACCACGTGGAGCAAAACCAAATACTTAATGATCTGTGTGTGTATCATCAGGGCTTGGTCATTATTTGTATTATGATTGTTATTGTTATTATTATGATTTTTAATTGTTGTATTGTTAAGTGCTTATTACAAGTCGACTACTGTTCATTCAGTTGTATTTAGTGAGTGCTTACTGTGTGCAGAGCACTGTACTAAGCACTTGGAAAGTACAATTCGGTAACAGATAGAAACAATCCCTACCCAACAACGGGCTCACAGTCTAGAGCTAAGCGCTGGGATAGATGCCAGTGAATCAGTTTGGATGCAGTTCCTGCCCCACATGGGTCTCAGAGTAGGAGGGAGTCTTAGGAGTTTGGGCTAGAAGTTGCAAAGTGTCCCTTCTGTTTATGGACGCTAATGGAGGACCTGCTGATTGGAGTGATATGCTCTCTCGGTGCCCAGTCAAGACTCCCAGCACAATAAACCGCCTCAGAATCATCAGGGAGAAAATGACAGCCCGACTCAAAAGAAGTTTTCTGATATAGTTTTCACTGTAAAAAACGTTTGTGGGTCTTAATTTAACCTTTCCACAACTTTCCACACTCGAAGGCGCCTCAGGAAAAGTGGTTACTCTCTTCTGTAAAAGGACACACAAGAAACAAAACTCATCTGATGGAGGTTTCACGTTTGAAATGTTAAAGACAATTCCAGAATAACACTACGTGCACCGATTCTGCAAGTCTTTCCAACACACTAGAAAAGTTCATGAAAGAAAGCAAATGTAAACCAAATTGCTCTCTGTTCGCTCAGCAACAACTACAATCGGGTCGTTGGCTCCATCTTGAAGAGTGACCCTGGCAGCACCGTAGCGGAGAGGAGAATCGATCGATCGATCCATCAGTGTTATTTATTGAGTGCTTACTGTGTGCGGAGCACTGTGTTGAGCATCTGGGAGAGTACACTGTAAGAGAATTGGTAGGCACGATCCCTGCCCTGGAGTTGTTTACAGTTAAGAGGGTGAGACAGACATTCATATAAATAAATAAATTATGGATATGAGGCTGACTTAAAGGGATCAGATTTTGAAACAGGGGAAGTCACCTGTCTTCCTCAGGGAGACCAGAAACCTGGTAACTTTAAGCCTTCTCCATCACTTACTTTAATCTTGGCATCAGGGCAGAGAGGAAGGGGCAGAAGGCAGAGAGGGAGAAGGGGAAATGAAAACCTCTTGGAGATGTGGTTTTAGAGGGCTTTGAAGGTGGGGAGAGTGGTGGTCTGACCGATATGAAGGAGAAGGGAGTTCCAGGCCAGAGGGAGGGCATGGACAAGGGTTGGGTGGTGGAATAGACAAAATCGAGGTATGGAGAGATGATTGGTGATAGACGTGTTAGTGTGTATATATTTTTATTACCCTATTTATTTTGTTAATGAGGTGTACATCCCCTTGATTCTATTTATCGTGATTATGTTGTTTTTGTCCGTCTTTCTCCCCCGATTAGACTGTGAGCCCGTCATTGGGCAGGGATTGTCTCTATCTGTTGCCGAATTGTACATTCCAAGCACTTAGTACAGTGCTCTGCACATAGTAAGAATGAATGACTACTAGATCAGCAAGATGAGGTGTATGTGTGTCTTGGGGAGCCGGGGAGTCTGAGTGAACATTTTGAAGCCGATGAGAAAGAGTTTCTGTTGGACGCAGAGGTAGATGGGCAACTGTTGGAGGTTTTTCAGGAGTGGGGAGACGTGGACTCAACTTTTTTTAATAAACAAAATACACAGATGAGAATTAAACACAGTCCCTGTCGGCACAAGGAGCTCACACTCTACAAGAGTATTGATTTAAAAATACCAAAATTTATTTACAAAGGAAAAAAGAAGTCCAATTTGTGCTCAAAAAACCCTCTGTCATTGATTACGTAAACTCGTTATGGGCAGGGAATGTGTCCACGAGTTCGGTGTACTGCCCTCTCCCAAGCGTTTAGTAGAGTGCTCTGCACATAGTATGCACTCGATAAATACTATTGATTGATTAATGCTGTGTTAGCTTCCCCGGCACAAGGCTGGTTGTTCGGGCCGGGCAATTTTTGGGTGGCGCAGAGGGCAGTGACCAGGGATGGTTGCAGAATTTGTAGCCTTCAGCTACAGCACGGGCCTGGGAGTCGGAAGGTCATGAGTTCTAATCCCGTCTCTGCCACCTGCCCGCTGTGGGGCCTTGGGGAAGTAATTTCACTTCTCTGGGTCTCAGTGATGTCATCTGTAAAATGGGGATGGAGACTGTGGGCTGTGTCCAACCTGATCTGCTTGCATCCACCCCAGCGCTTACTAATAATAATGTTGGTATTTGTTAAGCGCTTACAGTGTGCCGAGCACTGTTCTAAGCGCAGGGATAGATACAGGGTAATGAGGTTGTCCACGTGAGGCTCACAGTCCTAACCCCCATTTTCCAGTGAGGCCCAGCGAAGTGAAGTGACTGGCCCACAGTCACCCAGCTGACAAGGGGCAGAGGCGGGATTCGAACCCATGACCTCTGACTCCCAAGCCCGGGCTCTTTCCACTGAGCCACACCGCTTCCTCAGGAGGGTGCCTGGTATATCGTTAAGCGCTTAACAAACATTATAATAATAATAATAATTTATTTTCGTCATTATTATTATTATTATTATTCAGAGCAGGTCCCGGGGCGACGACTGGCAAACCCAGGAAGGGGACCCAGAGGAACACGTTGAAAGAGGGCGAGGCCTAGAACTGCCAAGACAAGGCCCAAGCGTCTTGGTTGCTAAGGCAACCGGCGCGGAAGGGCGGGAACGCGTGACCCGGAAGTGATCCGGCCGTTGCCGGGGCAGGATGACGTGTCGGCGCCGGGTGAACCGGAAGTCGCTGTCGGAGGGCTTGACCCTCTCTGGGGAAGCCGAACCCAGGCCCCACCCTACTGAGCATGCGCGCGCTCCTCCTAGTGCCCGCCCACCGCCCCTCCCATTTTATTAATAATATTTATTAAGCACTTACTACTAATAATGTTGGTATTTGTTAAATGCTTCCTCTGTGCAGAGCACTGTTCTAAGCGCTGAGGGAGATCCAGGGTCATCAGGTGGGCCCAGGTGAGGCTCACAGTCTCCATCCCCATTTTACAGATGAGGTCACTGAGGCACAGAGAAATTAAGTGACTTGCCCACAGTCACACTGCTGACAAGTGGCAGAGCCGGGATTCGAACCCATGATGTCTAACTCCTAAGCCCGGGCTCTTTCCACTGAGCCACGCTGCTTCTCTATATGCCAAGCACTATGATGATAATAATAATAATAATAATAATAATAATGTTGGTATTTGTTAAGCGCTTACTATGTGCAGAGCACTGTTCTAAGCGCTGGGGTAGACACAGGGGAATCAGGTTGTCCCACGTGGGGCTCACAGTCTTAATCCCCATTTTACAGATGAGGTAACTGAGGCACAGAGAAGTGAAGTGACTTGCCCACAGTCACACAGCTGACAAGTGGCAGAGCTGGGATTCGACCCCACGACCTCTGACTCCAAGGCCCATGCTCTTTTCACTGAGCCACGCTGCTTCCCTAAGCACTGTTCTAAGCTCTTGGGGTAGATACAAGGTAGGTTGTCCCCCCTGGGGCTCCCAGTCTTCATCCCCATTTTCCAGAGGAGGTCACTGAGGCCCAGCCAAATGAAGTGACTTGCCCCCAGTCACCCAGCGGACAAGTGGCGGAGTTGGGATTAGAATAGCGTTGGCATTTGTTAAGCACTTACTATGTGCAGAGAACTGTTCTAAGCGCTGGGGTAGATACAGGGTCATCAGGTTGTCCCATGTGAGGCTCACAATCTTAATCCCCATTTTACAGATGTGGTAACTGAGGCACAGAGAAGTTAAGTGACTTGCCCAAAGTCACACAGCTGACAAGTGGCAGAGCTGGAATTCGAACCCATGACCTCTGACTCCCTAGCCCATGTTCTTTCCACTGAGCCAGAACCCATTACCTTCTGACTCGCCGGCCCGTGCTCTATCCACTATGCCAGGCTGCTATTCCATCTACCCCAGCACTTAGAATAGTGCCTGGCACATAGTAAACACTTAGCAAATAACATCAAATAGTGACAATTAAAAACAATAATAATCATAGCAACAGTCCCCCCCACCCCAATAATAATGATGGCATTTAAGTGCTTACTATATGCCAAGCACTGTTCTAAGCGCTGGGGAGGTTACAAGGTTACAGGTTGTCCCCTGTGGGGCTCCCAGTCTTCATCCCTATTTTCCAGAGGAGGTCACTGAGGCCCAGCCAAGTGAAGTGACTAGCCCCGAATCATCCAGCTGACAAGTGGCGGTGCTGAGATTTGAACTCATGACCTCTGACTCCCTAGGCCGGGCTCTTTTCACTGAGCCATGCTGCTCCCTGGGGTGGATAGAAGCAAATCAGGGCTGGATAGAGTTCCTGTCCCTGCCCCTGGGGCTTACCATCTCAATCCTCATTTTACAGATGAGGGGACTGAGCCATACTTTGTTCATTCATTCAATAGTATTTATTGAGCACTTACTAGGTACAGAGCAGTGTACTAAGCGCTTGGAATGTACAATTCAGATAGAGACAATCGCTGTCCAGTGACGGGCTCACAGTCCAATCGGGGGAGACAGACGGCAGAGCCAAACAGAACAAAACAAAAACAAGACAACATTATCACGATAAGTGGAATCAAGGGGATGTACATCTCATTAACAGAATAAATAGGATAATAAATAATATATACAAATGAGGACAGTGCTGGGGGTGGGGAGGGAGGATTGCCTCTATCTGTTGCCCATTCCAAAGGCTTAGTCCAGTGCTCTGCACATAGTAAGCACTCCATAAATGCTCTTGAATGAATGTTGATGGATCACACCCCCACCCATCCCAATTTGAGTGATGCAGAGTCCTCCTCCTCCCCTTCCAGAGAAGCAGTAGGTCTCAGTGGAAAGAGTCAGAGGTCATGGGTTCGAAACCCCGCTCTGCCACTTGCCAACTGTGTGACTTTGGGCAAGTCACTTAACTTCTCTGGGCTTCCTCTGGAAAATGGGGATGAAGCCTGTGAGTCCCACGTGGGACAACCTCATCACCTTGTACGCCCCCAGCGCTCAGAACAGTACTTGGCACATAGTAAGCGCTTAACAAATACCTCTCCTCCTCCTCCTCGTCTTCTATCCCTCCTGGGGATGCAGACTGTGAGCCTCAAGTGGGACAACCTCATCACCTTGTATCCCCCCAGTGCTTGGCACATAGCGCATAACAAATAATAATGTTGGTATTTGTTAAGCGCTTACTCTGTGAAGAGCACTGTTCTAAGCACTGGGGTAGATACAGGGTCATCAGCTTGTCCCATGTGAGGCTCAGAAATACCCCTCCTCCTCCTCCTCCTCCTCCTCCTCCTCCTCCTCCTCCGCGTCTTCCATCCCTCCCGGGGATGCAGACTGTGAGCCCCAAGTGGGACAACCTCATCCCCTTGCATCCCCCCCCCCCCCCCAGCGCTTAGCACATAGTCAGCGCTTAACAAATACCCCTCCTCCTCTTTCTCCACGTCTTCCATCCCTCCCGGGGATGCATACTGTGAGCCCCAAGTGGGACAACCTCATCCCCTTGCATCCCCCCCAGCGCTTAGCACATAGTCAGCGCTTAACAAATACCCCTCTTCCTCCTCCTTCTCCACGTCTTCCATCCCTCCTGAGGATGCAGACGGTGAGCCCCAAGTGGGACCACCTCATCACCTTGTCAGCGCTTAGCACATAGTCAGCGCTTGACAAATACCCCTCCTCCTCTTTCTCCACGTCTTCCATCCCTCCTGAGGATGCAGACGGTGAGCCCCACGTGGGACAACCTCATCACCTTGCATCCCCCCCAGCGCTTAGCACATAGTCAGCGCTTAACAAATACCCCTCTTCCTCCTCCTTCTCCACGTCTTCCATCCCTCCTGAGGATGCAGACGGTGAGCCCCAAGTGGGACAACCTCATCACCTTGTCAGCGCTTAGCACATAGTCAGCGCTTAACAAATACCCCTCCTCCTCCTTCACGTCTTCCATCCCTCCTGGGGATGCAGCCTGCGAGCCCCACGTGGGACCACCTCATCCCCTTGCATCCCCCCAGCGCTTAGCACAGTGCATGGCACAGAGTCAGCGCTTAACACATGCCCTCCCCCCCCTTCCAACTCCTGCTCCAGGTCTTCCCTCGCTCCGGCCGGTCCCGGCCGCGGGCGGAGCTCCGGGGAAAACCCGGAGAGCGGATCGGCCCGTCAAGGGCCCGGGAGCGCCGTCCCTACTGAGCATGCTCCGCGGCGCGTGCCACCTCCCTCTCCCCCCTCCCGCTCCCCCCCCCCCTCCCCGCGGCCTCCGTGGCGCCTGCGCAGTGGGCAGCCCGCCGGCGGCTCCGTTGGCCGGGCCCCCGCCGCTCCCGCTCGGACCCTGCGCCGGACGCTGCGCCCGTGGACCCCTCCCCCCCCTCCCCCGCCGCGGTCCCGATGGGTGCCGGGGTCCCGGCGGCGGTGGGCGGCCCTCGGGGCCCGCGGCTGTCGGCGCTGTGGGCGGCGTGCGTGGCCTGCCTGGCGCTGCCCGGCCCCGCCGCCGCCTTCTACCTGCCGGGCCTGGCCCCCGTCAACTTCTGCGAGGAAGGGAAGGACACCGCAGACTGCAAGGTCCGTCCGGCCCGGCGACACCCCCGGGAGGCCTGAGGGGGACGCCCCTCCGGGAGGGCGGGCGGTAGGACCCAGCGGACCACCACCGGGGGGCCGCCCCGCGCGGCGGGCGGGCGGCAGGACCCAGCGGGCGACCGGCGGGCGCGCCCGCCCCCCCCATCATCATCATGGCATTTCTTCAGCGCCGACTATGTGCCAAGCACTGTGCTAAGCGCTGGGGGATGCAAGGGGATGAGGTGGTCCCACTTGGGGCTCCCAGGCTTCATCCCCATTTTACAGATGAGGTCACCGAGGCCCAGTGAAGCGACTTGCCCAAAGTCACACAGCTGATAAGTGGCAGAGCGGGGATTCGAACCCATGACCTCTGACCCCCAAGCCCGGGCTCTTTCCACTGAGCCACACCGCTTCTCCAATCATAATAACGATGGCATTTATCAAGCGCGTACTACAATAACGAGGGCATCTGTGAAGCGTTTCCTCCGTGCCAAGCACTGTTCTAAGCGCTGGGGATGATAGAAGGTCATCAGGTGGGGCTCCCAGTCCTCACCCCCATTTTCCAGATGAGGAAATAATAATGTTGGTATTTGTTGAGCGCTTCCTCTGTGCCGAGCACTGTTCTAAGCGCTGGGGGCAGATAGAGGGTCATCAGGTGGGGCTCCCAGTCCTCACCCCCATTTTCCAGATGAGGAAATAATAATGTTGGTATTTGTTAAGCGCTTTCTCTGTGCCGAGCACTGTTCTAAGCGCTGGGGTAGATACAGGGTAATCAGGTTGTCCCCCGTGGGGCTCACTGAGCCCATCATTGGGCAGGGATGGTCCCCATCTCTTGCCGAACTGTATATTCCAAGCGCTTAGTCCAGTGCTCTGCACAAAGTAAGCGCTCAATAAGTACGATTGCATGAATCCCCATTTTACAGCTGAGGGAACTGAGAAGTGAAGTGGCCGGCCCAAGGTCACACAGCTGATGAGCGGCGGAGCCGGGATTCGAACCTACGTCCTCTGACTCCCAAGCCCGGGCTCTTGCCACTGAGCCACACATCTGATCCCTCCACACGCCTGATAATAATAAAAATGATGTTGGTATTTGTTAAGCGCTTACGGTGTGCCGAGCACCGTTCTAAACGCTGGGGTAGATACAGGGTCATCAGGTTGTCCCACGTAGGGCTCGCAGTCTTCATCCCCCATTTGACAGATGAGGGAACTGAGGCACAGAGAAGTGAAGTGACTTGCCCGAGGTCCCACAGCTGACCCGCGGCGGAGCCGGGATTAGAACCCATGACCTCTGACTCTCAGGCCCAGGCCCTTTCCACTGAGCCGTGCTGCTTCTCATAAAAACCATCTATCCATTGATGGGGCGGCCTCGCAGCCCTCGGTCTCCCCCATCGGGAGCTCCTCATTTGATCACTCCCCTCTCCCGAGCGCTTAGCGCAGTGTTCTGCCCTGCATAAAGGCCACCGATGAACCGACATGGCGAGAGGGAGGGAGGGCTCCTGGCTTCTGAAAAGCTCTGCCACTGCTCAGTACATCCCTCCATATCTGTAATTTATTTACTTCTATTATTGTCCGTCTCCCCACCTCCAGACTCTAAGCTCCTTATGGGAGGAGGAATGTCTCTGCTCATCATTTTATTGGACCCTCCCAAGCGCTTAGTACGGTACCGTGCCCACAGTGAGCGCCCAATAAGTACGATCGAATGAGTCAGTCGTATTTATGGAGCGCTTACGGTGGGCAGAGCGTGGTACTGTACGCTTGGGAGACAGACTGGGTTTATTCAAGCGCCTAGCACATTTTTTTGCCCATAGTAAGCGCTCAGTAAATACTATTGAATCATTATTATTATGCACTCCCCGCCTGCAAAGAGATTACAGTCTAGAGGATGACAGACGTTATAAATAAATGATATTAAATGAATAAATCGCGGATACTTACAGTGGGGCAGAGGGAGAGGTGAGTGAGGGTGTGAATCCAAGTGCAAGAGTGAAATGAGAATAAAAGATTTGATTAAAATGCCCGAAAAAGACCCTCCCCTTCCTCCCCCAAGTGGGTTTACGGGGCTCAGATGCTTTTGCCGTGCGACTTTCAGAGGAATTTTTATTTATAAAATGGGGTTCCCAGAACTTCATTCCTGGAGAGTTTCTTTAGAGAAGCAGCGTGGCTCAGTGGAAAGAGCACGGGCTTGGGAGTCAGAGGTCATGGGTTCGAATCCCGGCTCTGCCACTTGGCAGCTGGGTGACTGTGGGCAAGTCACCTAACTTCTCTGTGCCTCAGTTACCTCATCTGTAAAATGGGGATTAAGACTGTGAGCCTCATGTGGGACAACCTGATTACCCTGTATACCCCAGCGCTTAGAACAGTGCTCTGCATATAGTAAGCGCTTAACAAATACCAACATTATTATTATTATTCTAAAGCCGGGGAAGGAGCAGGTGCAGGAGTTGGAGGAAGCCCCAAGTAGAAGTAGGGGCCTAATTGTATGTCTTGGAAACTGTGGTTTGCTTTGATCTCGTTCTTGAAATGCACAGACGAAGGATTTCAGGTAGATGAAAAGTGGCGATAATCCGTCAAACCAGTTTTTTTGTTTAATGGCCCTCATAAAATTTCTAGGTTAAACTTTCCACTCGGTGACCTAGAATTTTACTTTCAAAGCATAAGTACCTCTAGGCTCCAATTAATGTTCTCCAGATTTCACCTTTAGAAATAAGAATTTAAATTGCTGCCTGAATTGATTCGTTAGAGTACATTAGTTTTAACAGACTGGGGAGCATGTTTTAGGTAGAGAAACAGTGTTTATTTCATTTTTATTTGCCAGTCTTCCTGGAAAGGTCACAGTCTTGGATCTTCGGGAAGGTTTTCCAGGTGCTTACTGATGCTACAGATACTTGTTAGCAGCGTGGCTCAGTGGAAAGAGCCCGGGCTTGGGAGTCAGAGGTCTTGGGTTCGAATCCCGGCTCCGCCACTTGCCAGCTGTGTGACTTTGGGCGAGTCGCTTAACTTCTCTGTGCCTCAGTTACCTCGTCTGTAAAATGGGGATTGATTGTGAGCCCCACGTGGGACAACTTGATCACCTTGTATCCCCCAGCGCTTAGAACAGTGCTCTGCACATAGTAAGCGCTTAACAAATACCAACATTATTATTATTATTATCTACTACCGGGCTGAAATGTTACGGTCCACTTACGTTTTGCTGGCACCACACAGCCTTTTCTTATTTAAATTGAAAAGACTTCAGATGTACAAAGACACAGTCTAGGCTTCCATGAGGCTTCAATAATAATGATAATAATTATTATGGTATTAAGCACTTACAGTGTGCCAGGTACTGTACTAAGAATAAGCCCTGGGGTGGATACAAGCACCTTGGGTTGGACACATCCCTGTCCCACCTGGGGTTCCCAGTCTCGATCACCTTTTTACAGATGAGATAACCGAGGCACAGAGAAGTGAAGTGACTTGCCCAAGGTCTCAGCAGACAAGTCGTGGAGCTGGAATTAGAACCCATGACCTTCTATCCACTACATCATGCTGTTTCTCTATTAATAATGATATTTATTGAGACCCCCCCAACTGGGTGCAAGACACTATAGTAAACCCTTAAGGTAGTACATAAAGAATAGTAATAATTGTGATATTTAAGTCCTTATGTGCCAAGCATTGAGCAGGAGGAAGAACAGGTATTGAATCCCCATTTTTGCAAATGAAGTCACTTAACTTGCCCAAGGTCACACAGCAGACAAGTGATGGGGTGGGAATTCGAACCCAGGTCCTCTGCCTCCCAGGCCTGTGCTCTTTCCACTAGGTCACAGTGTTTCAAATGAGTTTGCTGTGGTAACACCCCAGTTCTACAGCCGCACCACAGGCTTGTCCAAGAACCTGAGTAAACGCGGCCATTTCCGACATGAACGTGAAGGATGAGGAGGCATTCCTTCGCGTAAACTGCTCTTTTTCATGATGTGGCCTTCTGCATAATCAATGAGTACAGCACTTAGAGTGAAGCCCGTTTTGGCTATTAAATATTTAAATGCAGTTAGGAGCCTTTAAAAAATTAAAACCACGCCGAGTGTTGCAAACACATCAGCCCAACAGGAGACAGTCTGTGTGTGGAAATGGTATGGTCAAAACTTCGTCTCGCATCTAACCTTTTCGGGCGGAAGCCAATGCTTGATCCTTCCTGATCCATTCACATCCCAGAATGCAGGAATGCTCATGCCTCCTCCTCACCCCTCCTCACGCCAATGAATCGTATTTATCGAGCGCTTGCTGTGTACAGAGCCATGTACTAAGCGCCCAACATGCTAGAATCGGTAAACTATCACTGGTCTCCGGGTGACGGTCACCGGGCCGATGGTGTTTGGGGTTTTGTTTTTTCAGCGCTAACCATAATTGAGAGACAGAAGTTTCAGTAAAGGCACTCCTTACCGCTACAGCAGTTCTGTAAGGAAACGAGGCCTTGCGTCATCTTTGATATTCAGTAATATTCTGGTAGCAATATCCTGGTAATTCAGCATTCTGATAGGGGGTGCATTTCGAGTGTACAGAACATTAACGAAACCCGCAATTTTAAATCTGGATAGCGTCTGTAATTTACAGGAGTTTAATGACATACTTGGAAAAAAGAGTGTTTCGGCTGCTCCTTGCTTCAGACAATGATCAGTCAGTGTGGCTATGAGAAGCAACGTGGCTCAGTGGGACCAGCCCGGGCTTGGGAGTCAGAGGTCATGGGTTCAAATCCCGGCTCTGCCACTTGGCAGCAGTGTGACTGTGGGCAAGTCACTTCACTTATCTGTGCCTCAGTGACCTCATCTGTAAAATGGAGATTAACTGTGAGCCTCACGTGGGACAACCTGATTACCCGGTATCTACCCCAGCACTTAGAACAGTGCTCTGCACATAGTAAGCGCTTAACAAATACCAACAGTATTATTATTATCAATCCCAATTTTTGGCCATAATTAACTCACCGTTGTTTGAATGCTAATTCTTTATTTCATCAATTTCAGTCTGGAATAGAGCTCTTTGTGAACAGGCTTGATTCTGTGGAATCTGTTCTTCCTTATGAATATACCGCGTAAGTGTTTCAAAATTCAGTTTTTGATGTACGTTTTCCCCTATCCAGTCAAGTGACCTTTGATTGTTTGAATTTGTTTTCCAAAGTTTGCGTGGGACTGTTGGGTTTTGATCGTGCTGATAGTTAAACCTTCATGGTGGACTTTACATTTTCAACTTCCTGCAAGTTGAATCCCAAAATGAGATGTCTTTTTTTTTTTTTTTTTAACTGTTTGACCCTTGTGATCTATACTTTGTCATGCAAATACAATAATGTGTGACAGCAGTCCTTTATTTTTAAATGGTCACTTGAATCTTACAAGAGCTTATAATTTTTTGGACTAGTGATAGTGACTTGTTTTACCTAAAAGGAAGAATGAAGAAATGAAATCGTAAAAAGGTCTTTTATAGCTTATATCAATCAGTGGCACTTAATGAGTGCTTTCCGTTTCTGGAGCACTGTACTAGGCACTTGGGAGAACACAGAACAGTAGAGTTGGTTGATGTGACCCTTGCACTTGAGGAGTTTACAACGTAAGTTGGGGAGACTGCCGTTAAATTACCGGTAGGAGAAAGTGGCAGAGTGTATGGATAATCCCACTGAGGGTGGGGTGAGTATCACAGTGCTGGGGGTATGAAGCCAAGGGTTTAGGCAACGCAGCAGGGAGGGAAGATGAGAAGTTAATCAGAGAAGGCTTCTTGGAGGAGGTGTTTGTGGTAGAGTTTTGAAGGTACGGAAAGTGGTGGTCAGTTGCCTGAGAAGGGGTAGGGAATTCCAGGTAGCGAATTCCAGAGAGACAAGATTGAAGTAGACTCCATCTGTTGATGGTAAAGTGAGGTAGTGTAGGCTGGGATGTATTGGGAGAGGAGCCAGGTTATTCAGGAGGGGGAAAGCTGATTGAGTGACTTAAAGCCCGTGGTAAGGAGTATTTGATTTAAAGGTTGGATGGGCAACCATTAGATTTCTAGAATTCAGTTAAAGCTATTTTGGTTAAGAGGTAATTATTAATACTTCTGTTGGTGAATTCAGATACAAATATACCACTTCTAAATACCAAATGACTTTCAATCTGTTTAATTTAGGGCTTCCAGTCAACCTGGGCTTTTAAAAAATGCCCTCCTATTCGTATTGAACTTGTAGATCTACATTTGGGCAAAATTGGAGCGAGGGAGTAATCTCTCGGTATTCTCTTTTAGGAGGGAACCAGGAAAAAATAGCTGGGACATTAAAGCACTTCAGTGGTAAAAGATAGGCATTCCAAATCAAGTTCTTTAGATTGTGTGTTCTTGCCATATGTCAGCAACTTCCTTTTTTTTTTTTGTGCCCTGCCGTTTTGAGAGGGACCGTGAGGAAGAGAGAGGCTGTCTACCGGTTCTAGGCCAACAACTTGTAGCTGGTGCTGTTTTTCCCAGGCCAGGGATTTTGTGACATTTCTCCCTTCAGTCATGTTGTTCTGTTTCTCCCAGGTCTATTCCACCTCTCTGAGGGACCCCTGCCACCTGGACAGAAATGCAAGCAGATGGGGAGAGAGGGAAAGTGGCAATAGCCCCCGTGGTCATAGTAGCCATTGGGCGTCTGAAGGATCGGTTTGAGGCAATTTCTGACACCTGTTTTAGAAGCTAGTTTGCTAGATCGAGTGGACTGACCAGCTGGATTTCGGGTCTGTGCCGAGAGTGACTGAAGCTACGCGATCTGGTAGAAAGACCACCTGGGCCCTAGTCCCAGCTCTGCCCTTTGCTTGCTGAATGGCCTTGGGCAGATGAACCGCTTTGAACCTCAGCTTTCTTACGTGTGAAATGGGGATATAATATCTGCCCTCCTTACGTTTTATATTGAGCCTTACGCAGGACAAGGAGTGTGTCAGATCTGGTCATCTTGTATCAACTGCTCCGCACGGCGTATGGCACATAGAAAGCACTTGGGAAATCCATTTTCTATTATTACAGCGTCGTAGCTTCTGGAGAACTGAAAACGGACAAGACAAAATCCTGAAATGTAAAATTTATTAGATTGATACTACCATACTACCCCAAAATTTCTCAGTGGAAGATTGAGGTCTCAACATACCAGTATTTATCACTGGGTCCGATATAGGACTGGGAAGAGTGAGGAAGGCCAATATTGGTTACTCTGTGTTCCTTTCCTCCTAATCAAACAATAATAATCTTGATTTTTTTTCTGTGGTATTTAAGTGCTTTCTGTGGGCGACACACTGTACTAAGCACTGAAGTAGATACAAGCTAATCAGGTTGTTCCACACAGGGCTCACAGTGTTAATACCCATTTTACAGATGAGGTAACTGAGGCACAGAGAAGTTGTGATTTGTCCAAGGTTTTACAGCTGGTAGCTGGATTTAGAACCCAGGCCCTCTGACACTCAGGCCTGTGCTCTTTCCACTAGGCCGGGCTCTTCCAAATAAGAAGCAGAACAAAAACTCTTACTCTTGGTCATGATTTCGGATGGTCGTGATTTTTCTTTTAGCTCTTGTTTATATTTCAAAACCTCCTAACAGTTGCATTTTTTTTTCCTTCTTAGGTTTGACTTTTGCCAAGCAGCAGAAGGAAAACGTCCATCCGAAAACCTTGGTCAAGTGTTATTTGGGGAAAGGATTGAACCCTCTCCATATAAGGTTTGCATTTACTACTCTAAAAAGGAATTTAAATAGACCGTGTTCAATTTTATGACCAGTCCGTGCCCCATATGGTGCTGAGCGTCTAACGGGGAAGAAGGAACAGATATTTAATCTCTGTTTTTTCAGATGAGGAAACTGAGGCACACAAATCAACTGATAGGCCCAAGATCACACAGCAGGCCGGTGGCAGAGCTGGGATTAGAACCCAGGTCTCTTGACTCAGAACCGTGGGCTCTTTCCACTTAAGCCACCATGCAGTTAATTTTTTTTTTTATCTCTGCACCCTTGTACCACCTTGAAGTGTATAAATTTACTCTTGCATACTGTACGATTTAAGTACTTACTCATCTGAATATGAATTCTCTTTGCAGTCTCTTTTAACTCTTTCCTGTGATTGGGGTCTATCTTTTCCCCCATAGCTCCTAGGAGGCAGGGATCGTGTCCTCTTTCTTTTATATCCCCTAAAGCATATATCGATTGGTACAGTGCACTGTCCTAAACGAATTTGGTATTTATGAAGCATTTAGTAGGGCCCAGGCACTGTGCTCAACATTAGGATAGATAAATAATCAGATCAGGCATAGTCCTTGTCCCATACAGGATTTGCAGTCTACGAGGTAGGGAGAACTGCTGTCTTACTCCATTTTACAGTTAAAGAAACCAAGGCGTGGAAAGGTTGTAACTTGATGGGAGTCCCAGAGCTGGATTTACAAAGTCTTGACTCCTAGAGCCATACTCTCTCCATCAGGGCACGCTGCCATCGCACACATCTTCTGTCCACCCGGCAATCTCCCCAGTGCAAGTTGGCCAAGTCAGTAAACGCTAGTATGAAGCAATTGAGAGTTATTGCGAACCAGAGACTCACTTCAGCTGGAGGTTGCTTTTTCTTTCCCTTGTCCTGAAAGATGGCAGGAGAGCAACTGAACTGCTTGGAATGAAATGACTTTTCACCCCAAGCACCCGCTAGACTTTGTGGCTGTTGTTTCAGGTATCCTTGGTTGAGGATTAGAATCGTAATTGTGGGGCCGAGAAACTAATCAACTCTCCACCACTCCATTCATGGTTGCTAACACTGAAGAGCTTAGTAGACTTGATGGGTGCTCAGAATATGCTATTACCACTAAGACTGTTGTCAGACCAATAACCTACTCCATTTTGCATTAGATAGTTAAATATTTTCAAGCTCCCTTCACATTGTGGTGAAGAACAACTCACCTGTAATAGGGTGACATGGAATCCTGTTTGTTTTTTTATAAGAAACAAGGAAAGAGGTAGGCAGGGAATGTGTCTGTTTATTGGTGAATTGTACTTTCCCAGGAGCTTAGTACAGGGCTCTGCACATAGTAAGCACTCAATAAATATGATTGAGTATTTACCAAATTAGGGACAGATGATAAAGATGTTCTGTTTTGCTTTGCTGTCCGTCTCCCTCGTTCAGACTGTGAGCCCGTTATTGGGCAGGGATTGTCTCTATCTGTTAACGAATTGTACATTTTAAGTGCTTAGTACAGTGTTCTGCACTTAGTAAGCACTCAGTAAATACAAATGAATGAATGAATGATAAGTGACTAGAGCAGGATTTGATTTTTTAAAAAAAAAGACTGCCCTGCGTTAGGTAGTGAATAACAAATCCTTTCTTCCCAGTGATTGATTTTACTCTGTGGCAGCATTCCTGTATTGTGACTGTGGTTTGATTTAGTGTGTGGTTCAACTTTCCTATAATGTGGGTATATTTACATAGCCCAAACTGAAATTCCATTTATTTTTGAACAGTTCTTATTTAAAAAGGATGAGACCTGTAAACTCGTTTGTACAAAAACATATAAGCCAGACAAAACAGAGGACAAACAAAATCTGGAATTCCTGAAAAAAAGCATGCTGCTGAATTATCAACATCACTGGTAAGAAGATACCAAGATTTTGGGGGTTTTTTTGCTTCTCAAGGCATTATGGTGTTTTAGTTAATCTTGTTCCTTTTTTTTTTTTTAAATGAAGATAAAATAGTGACTGCAATGAAATGCATGCCTTGTCTTCTATCTGGGTTTTTTTACTTGAAATATGGAAGTAGCATCGAACAGTAAAGGTGAGGGGAATTAGCGTTTAAGAGTGAAAATAGGTATCACAGTCCAACCACCAAGTGTTTTAGCTCCGTTGTAAGGAAACACTTTTGATAGGTTTTTTCTGATCATTATGATACTTAATAATAATAATGTTGGTATTTGATAAGCGCTTACTATGTGCCGAGCACTGTTCTAAGCGCTGGGGTAGACACAGGGGAATCAGGTTGTCCCACGTGGGGCTCACAGTCTTAATCCCCATTTTTTACAGATGAGGGAACTGAGGCACAGAGAAGTTAAGTGACTTGCCCACAGTCACACAGCCGACAAGTGGCAGAGCTGGGATTCGAACTCATGAGCCCTGACTCCAAAGCCCGTGCTCTTTCCACTGAGCCACGCTGCTTCTCTGGAAAATTGGAAAATTGATCTTGTATAAAGTGTTGGAATCAAGCTTTGTGGTACACTGATCATTCCTTTAAAGGGAGCATTGCTAATTCAGGGGCTGGAGCCCAGGCCTACCTGCTCCCGCTAGTTTCATTTGTGTACGGCATCCACGGTTTGGTTTGGGGAGGCAGTGAGATCCAGAAGATAAGTTCTAGAACTGCTGGGTGACCCAGACATGGTGTCCAGTCCACCCAATGAAAGAGACTGAAGCCAGTCACTTATTATGCCTTTCGAGGCCTTTCTGTTAGGATTTGGGGGTGGGAGGGCCATTGACGGGGGGTGGAAACGGAGAGTGTGGATGTGAGGGGGCAGAGAGCCAAACCAACGGTGAGCTTGTTGTGCGCAGGCAACGTGTCTACCAACTCTGTTATATTGTATTCTAAGTGCCTGGTACAGTGCTTTGCATGCAGTTAGTGCTCGATGAATACGATTGATGGTAGGTGCAGTTCCTTTTTGGCCCCATTCAGGTGGCTCTGCACTTGCCAACTGGAGCAGGTGTCCTACAATCCATCAGTCATATTAATTGAGTGCTTACTGTGTGCAGAGCACTGTACTAAAACTTGGGAGAGCACAATATAGCAAAGCTGGTAGGCAAGTTTCACGCCCGTACGAGTTTACAGTTGATACGTTTGGGATGACTCTGCCTCCATACAAAAGGAGGTAACTGCCATCCTGTAGATGCCATCCTGTGGATGGAAAATGCCACAAGCCTGTAACCTTGGCATTATTCTCAACTCATCTCTCATTCATTCCACATATTCAGTCTGTCACCAGATCCTTTCTCTTTTACCTTCACATTGCCAAAATCCATTCTTCTCCCTCCAGTCTGCTACCACGTTGATCCAAGCACCGGTCCTATGCCTCCTTGACTCCTTGACTACATCGCCGTCCTCACTGACATTCCCATCTCCTGTCTCTCCTAACTCCAGCCCATACCTCACTGTTGCCCAGATAGTTTTTCTAAAAAACCCTTCCATCCAAAGAACCTCCAGTGGTTGTCCCACCTCCACATCAGACTGAAACTCCTTACCGTCGGCTTCAAAACACTCAATCACCTCATCCCCCTCCTATCATACCTCTCTGATTTCCCAGCCCGTTCACTTCACTCCTCGCTTCCGTAATCTATTCCGCAAGTCAGGCGCTTTGCTATTTTCCTGCCTCCACTTTCCTTTCTGTATGGATTGAAATTATTTAATATAAGTAGTGATTTTACTCTATAACGCCTTATGTACTTGGAAATTTCATATCAGAATACTCAGTTTCAATATTTTTCAGTCTAAATGGTGGTCATAAAAGAGAGAATGGCTAGCAGATTTTAGAAATATCTAGTACTCTATTGTTTAACTAGTAGCCATTCCTTTTAGATTGCCATTCCTCAGGGGTTTTGTCCTTCAATCAATGGTATTTATTGAGTTGGCATTTGGGAGAGTATAATACAATTGTTCTTGGTCTTTAGCTTTGCCAAGGATCCTCTTTTTCCCAGAGTGAATTTGACTTAGCTGAGAGAATGAATTTAATATATATTTTTTTAAATCCACTTATCTTTTTGGGTGTAGATGTGTATGCAGTGCTTTTCTACAAGGTCTTAAGTGCTTTATCAAATAAGATTACTGTAATATTGGCTATCCATTGTCAGATCTCATACTCTGATACACATGAAAAAAAATTAAATTAATTAAAATAACTTGACAGCTTGGGAATGATTATGGAAAGGCTGGCTATATTTTTCTATAGCTTTTTTCCCCCACCATTTCTAGATATTTTATACAATTATCTTTTGTCCCTGCCAGTCTTCTGGTTATTGTAATAAAAATAGGTGATTCAAGAACCTAGTGCATTATGTACCATTAAAGCTTTCAGACTTGACAAGACCAGTTTTACTAGCTCATTAATGCGCTCCTTAGGTGAGTGCAGATTCAGGTTTTCATCACCTGAAACTTATGTTAATTGACAAATAAAACATGCCCTGAAGTGACTTAATGTGATCATGATAATGTTTTAGCAACTCTTTTTAAAATTGGGCAGGTCTTAAAAGTTAGAATTTAAGGTTTTCTCAGCTTCTCTGCTCCAGGACTCTTTTTGTATCTTAGAAGCTACTTTTAAAGTGGAATATATTTCTACAGTGGTGTTGAAGTTTTGAACTAGTCTGGCTCTAGATTTAAAGAACTATTCTCTTAATGTTTCAAGGAAGCATTTTTCTTCTCTTCTCATCCCACCTTACCCCTTGAGTTAGATTTGGGTAACCCATCATTCTTCCAACTGTTCACGTGGGTTGTTTGAGTCACTTCAGGAGGCATGAAAGATTTTTCCCAGGAACAAGGGTAAATTGTTTCGGCAACAAACTGTTTTTGGTAAATGGAAAGCAAAGTAGGATTCAGCCTTCTGGATAATTATACATTTAGGTACAATTTTATTGCAAGTATTTTGCAGTAAATTTGACTACCAAGTCATTTTCCATTTTGTAAAGTTTAGAGGAATTCTGGATTCAAGCTTATGTGATTCTGGGCATTAAATTGATGGAAATGAAATTTTTTTCTTACGTCTTTAAGGTGTTTCATCTTATAACTTAGTTCTAATGTCTCTGCATTAGGATTGTAGACAATATGCCTGTTACGTGGTGCTACGATGTTGAAGATGGACAAAGGTTCTGCAATCCTGGATTTCCCATTGGCTGCTATATCACAGAAGAAGGCCATGCTAAAGATGCCTGTGTTATTAATGTAAGCTTAATGGCAGGCGTAATATTTCAAATGAATAGATTTACTTGCCTTGTGGATGGGGGACAGGATTAGCCTTCAGGCCTTTTTTCTCCTTCCTTAATCAGCTGAGTAACCTGTGAGCATCGAGGTCACAACTCCAGACGAGGAATATTTAAATATTAAGTCCTTGTGATTATTTTTTTTAACCATGTTTAATCTACATGTATAAATAGAGATGTAGAAGATGGCACAGCTATGAAACCAGGCCCAATTTTTATAATAGTTTTTATCAAGCACCACTTACATGCGGGGTACTACTGTGTTGGGCCATGGGGAGTTGTAAAAAAAAAAAAAAAAGAAAGAGGTAATGCCCTAGCCAGGGTTTGTTGAGAAACTGGGCTGTGTGATGTTTAAAGTGGAGAACTTTCTTCTGGGGAGCTGAAGGGGGAAGGAATCACATCTTATTTTAAAAGTATGTCTAATATTATGAGACATTTGGGTCTTTAGTGCTCTGTGAATGATGGAATTTTGGATTTCTTTACTTCGTGGGTTTTCATAGGAACTGATCTATCAAGGAAAGCCTGTTTTGTATATCCTACAAATTTGCCTGGTAGATTAAAACTCTGAGTTTGGAACCTTTATTTTCTCTTGTTTAAAGTGCTAGAGAAGATGTGAAAACTAGTATCTGAATTTACACTAGGCTCCTTGTCCATTTTGTAATTTGTATTTTGGCAGCTGTAGAACTAGTTTTTCTACCTTTAACTCCAAGTTCTGTTTCACAGTCAGAATTCCGCGAGAAAGATACTTTTTACATCTTCAACCACGTTGACATCAAAATTCACTATCATGTTGTTGAAAATGGAGCCTTGGGAGCAAGATTAGTGGCTGCTAAACTTGAACCAAAAAGGTAATTACATAAAGCTAAAAGCCATCGGTTTGAATCAAGTTTTTAGGCCCAAGGTATCCGAGAAAATTTTACCTTAAATAGTCTGTTTTAAATTATTCGACTCTTCAAACATGGACTATTAGATGGTATCCTGAGTTCCAGGAATTTCTAATCCTAATCCAGTTGTAAAGTTTTTCTAAATAGAAGTGTTGTGTCAGCCATCTCCACTACGGTCTGCAGGTAAGTTAGCATTGCAAGCAGTGGGGGTATAATAAAATTCCTCCCCCTTCAAGAAATGTTAGTTTTGCTCCAGACCAACAAAAGGAAATGGGAATGATTACCACCTATTCACGGAACAGGACCCCTCCAAGACTTCACAACCTTCCTTCTCTTCAAGGCGTGTTGTTGCATAATAATCATTAATAATAATTACGGTATTTGTTAAGCGCTTACTATATGCCAGTCACTCTACTAAGCGCTGGGTTGGATACAAGCACGTCGGGTTGGACGCAGTCCTTATACCTCATAGGGCTCACAGTCTCAATCCCAGTTTTACAGATGAGGTAACTGAGGTACAGAGAAGTGAAGTGACTTGCCCAAGGTCACAGCAGACAAGTGGCAGAGCGGGGATTAGAACCCATGACCTTCTGACTCCCAGGCCCGTGCTCTCTCCAGAGCTCCCTCCATTCATACAACCGTTTTTAAAAGAACCAGTGGAAGAGCATCTATTCATGAGGTCCTGTTTTTGACTAAAGACATTTTTTTGATATGGTGTCTGTTTTGTGAACTCTGACACTTCTCTGTGTGCATTCATTCAGTCGTATTGAGCGCTTACTGTGTGCATAGTACTGTGTACTAAGCACTTGAACAGGAAACATTTACATTGTGGCATCTGATATCTTTAATTTTGAATCTCCCAAAATCCTCAAATATGTAACCCTCAGACACTGCATTTCTTAAAGAGCAGACTATTTAATGGATAATTTTTTTCCCCCCTTCCACAGCTTCAAACATACACATTTGGAAAAACCTGACTGTTCTGGACTCCCAATGGATATAAGCAACAAGGCTACTGGGGAGATAAAAATTGCTTATACTTACTCAGTGAGCTTCGAAGTGAGTTTGCTCTTCATTATTTCTGGGCATTTGTGTTTCCTTGCATCACGTTGGGAACGTTCTGCCAGCAGTTATTCCCCTTATATTTTTATAATGACTCAATTTTATTTTCAGGAACAAAAAAAAATTCGATGGGCATCCAGATGGGACTATATTTTAGAATCCATGCCTCATACCCACATTCAATGGTTTAGGTAAGAGATGGCTTTGCTAGCTCTAGTATTAATGCTCTTTCAAATCCTGGGAGCCAAAACTAAGTGGGAAGTGTTTCTTACTGTTTCCTTAGCATCATGAATTCCCTCGTGATTGTTCTGTTCTTATCTGGAATGGTGGCTATGATCATGCTGAGGACCCTGCATAAAGACATCGCAAGATATAATCAAATGGATTCTACTGTGAGTAAAAGTGGGATTGTTTTTCTATTTACACAGAACAGTCCGATTTTTTTTCTTTTTAAGCTAAAAGTTTGAGAAAATGTAGAATGCCCTATTCTCGCCTGCGGGTTGAGTTCATCGTGTCTGACGTGACCTATTTAGTCATGTAAGGTGCTTTCAGTATAAATTAGAAAACTCTGTGTACAGTCATTCTGATTTAGCCTTACAAATAACCAGACCTGAGTTTTGGAGCATGTGATATATTGCTAGCTAGCCAGACATCTAGTTAATCTTTTAAGTGCATTTTTAAAGGGGTTTTCTTTTGGTGATGTGAAAGCATGTCTAATTATTCTGTCATTTATTCTGTTAGATTTTTATGCATTGGAAAAAACATAGGAAATTACACTTAAATTGTGTAAATGTTGGGTATTCAAATTCAGTTCTTATCTTACTGAACAAAAAGCCTGATTACATTAATATTTTAGTCAGGGGTATGGTATTCTTGAATATCGAATTGAAATTTAAAATATAGAAACCGTAGCATAGGAGAACTAAACAACAATTTGATCAGATTGAGTCAAAACTGAAATACAGGCCAAACGAAACTCAAATTGCTCTACTCTTGGGATCTTTCATCACGGGATCTTACATCTAAGCATGTTGTCTGATGTCAAGCATTGCCTTGCATGTATTTTTAAGTCTGCTAACTTCTGTGTCGTGTTTGCCAAATAGTTCTTCCTCCTCCTGTCCCCGATCCGTTTATTCTCTCAATCTCCTTTTGAGGCAGGTAAAACCCGCTGTGGTATTCCTGTTTTACTGCTCGGGGGGAAAATCTAAGGCAGATTCGTAGTTACTTTGTTAATGTCATAAAATCCTTAGTTGAGGGTCAGTTCCTTTGGGGGCGGTTTTATTTTGTTGGACTGCAAGAGCCATAGCTAAAGACGTTATTTTTAAAAAGAAAACTTTTGTAAATGGAGTCTTTCAAATTGTTTAACAGAAAGAAAGGAAACACATTAGCAGCAGTCTGGATCAGTGGACTAAGAAATAGACTGGTATTGGGAACACGTCTACCAACTCTGTGGCCTTGTACTCCCCAGAGCACTTTAGTGCTCTGCTCACAGTAAACGTTCAATAAATAATAAATACTGATTGATTGGGCTTCTGGTTCTGCCACAACCTGACACTAGAACTTCAGATATTTAGGTCTGGGCCTGGGGATGAGTCTGGGACTTAGCGAGATTCCTCGACATTGGGTTCCTAGAAACCTGGAGCCAAGAGACCTCTGTTCAAGTGTTTAGTTTGACAGTGGCAGGAAAGTTCAAGTAAAACAAAATTAGCTGAAGTGTTTACTCTCCTACTGTTGACAGTTGTTCTGGTGCTCAATTGATAGGCACCGTAACACTGTTATCTGCATCCCTACCAAAGAGGAAGACTTTGGTAATTAGCCTTAACTGGTTTAATTCAAGTACACAAATTCTGCACAAAGTTTTTCAGCAGTGGGTCACAAGTGCTACTCATTTCTTTTTTAGGAAGATGCCCAGGAGGAATTTGGCTGGAAACTGGTTCATGGAGATATATTCCGGCCTCCAAGAAAAGGAATGCTGCTCTCGGTTTTTTTAGGATCAGGCACACAAATTTTAATCATGACTTTCGTGACTCTATGTAAGTAGCTTAAGAATCGATGATAATTATTGAGCACTTACTGTGTGCAGAGCACCGTACTAAGTAAGCGCTTGAGAAAGAAAACCGAATTAAAAAAAAGAAATTGTTGCAGTAATTTACTCAGATATGTCGTTTTTAAAAATGCCATACAAGTCAAACATGGACCAAAGCCAAGAGGATGGATTCTTCCTAAAGACAGCCCTGTCACGGGAGGCCCCCTGTGGAGATGATAGTGTTAAGAGTGAGAGATTGTCGGCCGTGATAGCAACCACAATAATAGTTCCCTCAGAAGCCTTGACAAAAGGCAGCCACTGGCCAAACTATAGTGACATTATATAATTGATAATGTAGCATGGGCTTCGACATCTCATCCCATTCCTCTCTTCTGGGTGTGGATGTGAATCCTTAATTTTACCGAGCCAGAGAAGGTGGTCAACATTATGAAAATGCACGTCTAACTAGGGGTGTAACATTTTCTCTGCCGTAGTTTTTGCTTGCCTGGGATTTTTGTCACCTGCCAACAGAGGAGCCCTGATGACCTGTGCCGTAGTCTTATGGGTGCTGCTTGGAACACCTGCAGGTTATGTCGCTGCCCGATTTTATAAGTGTAAGTAAGCTTTCTAACCTGGCTGCTTGGGCCCACTCTACCACAGGAGTCTAACTAGTAAATTCTCTGGTCTTCTAAAGTGAGGTGATGGTTGAAGTGTACTGATGTAAAGTCCAGGTCAGGAGTCAATTGTTTCCTGATCCCAACTACCGAGTGGAAGGGTGGGGTGTGTTGAGACGACACATATAAAGTGGGGCTTAGTCGTTGACCTTTCCTCTCATCAATCCCAACCCCTCTTCACTCTTAATAATCATAATAATCATAGTCATGGTATTTGTTAAGCACTTACTTTGTGCCAGGAACTGTTCTAAGAGGTGGGATAGGTACAAGCAAATCGGGTTGGATGCAGTCCCATGTGGGGCTCCCAGTCTCCATCCCCATTTTACTGATGAGATAACTGAGGCACAGAGAAGCAAAGTGACTTGCCCAAGGTCACACAGCAGACAAGTGGCGAAGCCGGGGTTAACCTATGACCTTTCGACTCCCAGGCCCGTGCTCTATCCACTATGCCACGCTGCTTCTGTTGTCTCTGCTTTCTCATTACGTGATAAGGAACTGCTTCGACCACTTAATTTTGTGACTTTGAGCAATGAGCCAGCAGCAGTGGCCAGAGAAGCAACGTGGCCTATTGGAAAGAACACGAGCATATGAGACAGGCATTCTACCTGTCTGCTGTGTGACCTTGAGCAAGTCACTTCAATTCTCTGTGCCTGTTATCTCATCTGTAAAATGGGGACTAAGATTGTGAGCCCCATGTAGGACATGGACTCTATCCGACCTGATTAGCTTGTATCTTCCCCAGCTGTGTCCTGTCTCCAGCCCTTCCTGCCCAAACCGCCTATATTCATAGATTGTGAGCCCCTCAAGGATACAGGGTCTGTGTCTGATTCCCAACCGCGTACTCTTTCCCAGCTCTTCGCACAGTGCTCCAAACAAGAGTAAGCACTTAATAAATTCTATTACTACACTTCTTATAGCCTTGCCTTTTCCTATGAAGTCTCCACTATCATTTTGATGGAGTCGCTGTCCTTTCAGTAAAAGGAAATCAATCAATCAATTATATTTTTAAGCACTTACTATGTGTAGAGCGCTATACAGGTACTTGGGAGAGTACAAGACAACGGAGTCGGTAGATGGGTTCTCTGCCCACAAGAAGCTTACAGTCTAGAGGGAAAAGGTGGAAGTGCCATCAGGTCCCATTTGCTTTGGTTCCAGGGAAATTGAACTGTCCTAGATGTCGATTGCTGGAATGGGCAGGGATTGAGGTCTCCTTTGGACTAGAACTCTCCTGGATTACCCGCCCCCTTCCCAATTCCATTCCAAATCCCTCCCAGTGTAAATCAAACAGTTAGTGTACGGTGCTCTGCACACAGTAAGCTCAATAAATACCATTGAATGAAGGAATGAAAATCCAGATGCATCGTAGCCTACCGAGCCTGCCTCGGAGTAGACCCAAATCTCTGGTTTAAACCTGACCTGAGTGACTTCTAGAAGCAGAGGATTAGGGAGCATTTGCTCCAGGATATTGGAGTTTTGCCATGTTTGGATGTGCTTTTAGATAAGGAACTGGTCTTGTGCTACCTTATCTTTCTTTTTTGTTGTCTTTAGCCTTTGGTGGTGAAAAGTGGAAAACAAATGTACTGTTGACATCATTTCTGTGTCCTGGGTAAGTAAATTTTCATAATCCATCCGTGTTATACGCTGGGTGCTTATTCTGTGCAGAACACTGTACTAAGTGCTTGGGGGAGAGTTGGAAGGCACGATCCTGCCTTCAAAGGAGGTTACAATCTAGTGGGAGCTTAAAGTGAAGGGGTGACGCTACAGAAACACTTAATTTTAGACTCGATCGAGAAGCAGCAAAACACTGTAGTTGCTTTTTATATTTTGTCTATTACATATTAAAGCTTTGTATGTAAGCACACTTAAGAATGTTCCTCAGAAGTGAGGTGAAGACAGACATCTTCAAGCAGTTTGAGACTGCCAGCTCTTGCCAAAATCCAGGTCTTATAAAATTTGGAGCCATATCTTTTTCTCTAGCTTTCAAATAAAATCACAGCCATAATTTTGACTTTGGCTGGTGATTCAGAAATATGCCGTAACTCTTGATAAGAAAGTGTTGTGTATTTTACAGGATTGTATTTGCCGACTTCTTCATTATGAACCTGATTCTCTGGGGAGAAGGATCTTCAGCAGCCATTCCCTTTGGTACTTTGGTTGCCATATTGGCCCTCTGGTTTTGCATATCTGTGCCACTGACGTTCATTGGCGCTTACTTTGGCTTTAAGAAAAATGTGAGTTCACGAACACCTATTTGTGAACGTTAAAGTCAAGGCTGCAGACTAGCTCAAGTATTTAAAAGAAATCAAGGTGAAATCATCAAAGGAATTTACAAAGTGCTACCTGTGTAACACTCTTGAGTTAGATTTTTATGTGATGCGGGAAGGCATTAAAGCTTGAGTGAAGTGAGAGAGAAATATTTAGAAACCCACTTTGGCTAATGAAAATAATCCTGGTACTAAATACTTACTAGAAGCTACGCTCTTGGGTCGAGACAAGATGATAATAATAATAATGATGGTATTTGTTAAGCGCTTGCTATGTGCGAAGCATTGTTCTAAGCGCTGAGAGGGATACAAGGTGATCAGGTTGTCCCACGTGGGGCTCACAGTCTTAATCCCCATTTTACAGATGAGGTAACTGAGGCACAGAGAAGTGAAGTGACTTACCCAAAGTCACACAGCTGACATGGCAGAGCCGGGATTAGAACCCTTGACCTTTGACTGCCAAGCCCGGGCTCTTTCCACTGAGCCACGCTGCTTCTCTGTGGGGTGCAATCTCTGTCATAGAATTCACAATCTTAAAAGTAGAGGGAGTACGTAGTCTACCCCCATTTTTCTGATGAGGAAACCAGGGCACCGAGCAGTTAAGGGATGAGTGCGAAGTCATACAGCAGCCTGTGGCAGAGCTAGGATTAGAACCCAGGTCTTCTGGCTTCCAGACCAAATGCCTCCATGCCACATTGCCTCATTTAAGAAACTGATTTCCTCAATTCTTTCCCTTTGCTTTTTTTTTTTTGTCTTTTGAGGGCTTTGTTTTTGGGGTTTTTTCCCTTTGGTATTAGACACTTACAATATTCCAGACATTATCCTAAGCGTTGGGATAGATACGAATTAATCAGGTTGGATACAATCCATGTCTCTCCTGGGGCTCTCGGTCTTATTGCCCCTTTTACAGATGAGATGACGGAGGCGCAGAGAAGTGAAATGATGTGCCCAAGTGGCAGAACCAGGATTAGAATCCAGGTCTTCTGAATTCCAGGCCCGCCACTGACTATCCGCTGGGCCACGTAGCTTCTGCTTCTGTCGTTCATCTCAGTGGAAAGCATCAGACCCATATACTGCCCACAGCTTCTTACCAAGGAGAAATTATTGCCTACATTAAGTGAGCAGCTTCCTGCAAAGTTTTGCTAAACTTTATTTTGAATATCATCTTAGTAAATAAATAAAATGATACCAAAAGTCCACTTACTACATGTAGGATCTATTAAGACACTATTCTAAGTAGAGTTTCCTTCCATGGCCTCAAGTTAATCTTCTGTCCAGTTGTGAATCAAATGAAAGTTCATCATACTTCTTTGGTCTGTCTTAAGCGGAAATTGCAGAATTTTTCCTGGAAGGAAAACTAACTTCTACTTCAGTACTTTTTTCTTTTATTGGACGTTAGGTACTTTTGGGTATGTTATTGCCCTCTTACCATTGTGTGTGATGAAAGGGGAAATAAGAACATTGCAAAGAACCTACGGTCAGAAAGCTTCAGGCAGCCACCTATTGTGTTCACTGCAGTCTCAAATTTTACCAAATGGAGCGTTTTTTAATTAAGATGACAGTATCCCACCCTCCAAATAAAGCACATTGACAGAGTTTTCCAGTACCAGCTCTTTTCTTGCCTAAGCGAATAATTTTTTTTAAAGCCACCTGCTTTATTTGTCAAGTCCTGTATTATGTGCTCTTAGGTAATTTTTTCTTTTTTACTTTGTCTAAAGCCATTAGTCTCTGGATGACTGCTGGAAGCAGTAGCCGCTCATTCCGAAAGGCCACAATTTGATAGTCTCCAAGTTCATTGTTTTTAAATACAAATTTCAATTTGAGGACATAAGTAGAGTTGTGCTTCCATTAGCGTCAGCATGGAAGCTGAGAAAAAGCTGGGGAATAATCTAGTTCTGAGACGAATTTTTAAAATGGATATGTAATTACAAATCTGTTCTTCCTTAAAGGCCATTGAGCACCCAGTTCGGACCAATCAGATTCCTCGTCAGATTCCTGAACAATCGTTCTACACAAAACCATTGCCGGGCATAATCATGGGAGGGATTCTGCCCTTTGGATGCATCTTTATACAACTCTTCTTCATTCTTAATAGCATTTGGTGAGCTCTCTGTGAAGTCCCTTATATTTCAAGAGAAACTAACTTTCTTAGTCCGGCTGTACCACTGATGATCGATATGTAAAGGTTTCCCAGTATACGTTTTCTAACATCAACAATTATCCATAAATCATACTACCATTGCCGAGAAGAAAAAACAAAGTGCTGTGGATGGACTTGTTTAACTAGACAAGTCATTCCAGTAATGCTTGCTTAGTGATTTGCAGGTCAATATATATGTTTTTCCTTTCACTTCTGCCTCATATGCCACTGATGGATTTTTAAAGTTGATGGCATACAAAGGCTAGAGTTTGCCTCGTAAGAGGTAGGGAATCATGCAGCAGTGTATTTCCCCTCTTCTCCCCCTTCTCCCAGGAATTTTCTTACAAATCTCCCAGATTACAGTGTTTCTTTTTAGTGTATGCAAGCAGCTGCAGTTCCATAAGCCTCTCCTGTCCTCAAATTTAATTACCATATTGCTTACAAAATTACCTTTTATAACATTTTTTCTAACATTGGGGTGGGGCCATTATGCTGGCTAATTCAGTGGATGGTGTTTATTGAGCACTTATTGTGCACAGAGCATTAGAGTAATCATTTGGGAGAGTACAGTACAGCGTATCAGAATGAAGTCTAGCAATAAGGGGAAATAAGGGAAGAGACCGCCTCTCATTTCTATTACATTCTCATCAGTGCTGCATAAAATGGGCAGTCAATGAATTAATTGCCCTCTTGCTGTGTTTTGACAGCTTCACTTTTCTGTTCTTCCTTCCCTCCTTAAGGAACTCACTTCTCCTTCTGCTCCCATCTCCCCCATTCCAGTCTCTGCGTACAGTTGTGTGGTACAAAAAAATCGTCTTTCATTTCCTCTGCCAAATTCAGCCTGGGGAATTTATGCCAGTACATACAGTATATAAAACTTGAATTAAGATCAACTTAGAATAAGTTGTGTAGTTTAAAAAAGTTGATCAGACTGTAAGCTCCTTGTGAGCAGGGAACATGTCTACCAACTCCGTTATATTGTACTCTCCCAAGAGCTTCACACTGTAAACGCTAAATAAGATGGATTTTTTCTTCAGCCAGTTGTCCTACTTGGAGTTTTGCTCTACATTGGAGGGGAAAACACCTACACTTCCCCAGTGTTTTCAGGCTAAATTGAAAATGAATAGATTAACATTAAATGTATTGTGTAAGGAATCTGATTTTTGGTGGGGAGACTGTTTTTCCTAAAACCGTATCTTGTGGTTGCAGGTCTCATCAGATGTACTACATGTTTGGCTTTCTATTTCTGGTGTTTATAATTTTGGTTATTACATGTTCCGAAGCAACTATACTGCTTTGCTATTTCCATCTCTGTGCTGAGGTATGTATCGGCAACATCATTCTTTATTAATATGCAACATCCCAATTCAGGTAACACTTACCAGGGGTGCTCCCTATTGCTAGGAAGAACTTAAGTGAGCTGTGATCAGTGGCATTGATGAGACCATACCAGAAATAAATGTTAGTCAGAATTTATGGAAAAGCAACAGAAAGGAAAATTACAAATTCAGTTAGCACTTGTTATTTGGCAGTGTTGTACAGAATTGATTTTAAACGTTCATTCATTCATTCAGTGGTATTTATTGAGTGCTTACTGTGTGCAGAGCACTATACTAAGTGCTTGGAAAATACAATTCAGTGATAAAGAGAGACAGTCCCTGCCCACATCGGGCTTATAGTCTAGATGCGGGGAGACAGACATTGAAAGCGGTAAGGAGGCAGCAATAGAAATAAATAGAATTACAGATATAGACACATCAAAACAAGTAAACAGGTATCAATATAAATAAATATAATTATAGATAATATACATAAGTACTGTGGGGCAGGGAGAGGAGGAGAAGAGCAAAGGAAGCGAGTCGAGGTGACCTGGAAGGGAAGGTGAGCTGAGGAAAAGGGGGGGCTAAATGCCTAGCCAGAAAATGGTCTATTTTAAATGGAATGAGAATTGTGGGTGGGAAATTGGATTAAATTCAGGAAAAAGACAACTTTAAATAGACAAATGTTCCCCTATGCTCTTAAACATGATCTTGAAAGTGATACTACAGGGGAAATTAGGTCCTTTGCTTCAGACAAATTTCTAACTAAATCAAATCGCTATTAAAGCATCTATTTTTAGTAACTAAATGGATGATGCCAAGTCATTCTTCCATTCCTAATGTTAATTTAAAATAGAATTTGTGATAATGATACATTTTCTTGAACTAATGTATGGAAAAACATTGAAAGCATTTAAGTCCATTTCTTAATTATATAGCAATATTTATCACAGTTTCTTGTTCTTGGGTGTACTTTGGACTCTTTGGATATTTCTTCCGCTGCTGGTAATTTCTCCAGAAGCCAATGGGTGGAATTTAGCTCATACCATTTTGGTGTGATTTTTGCACTCTGATAAAAGGCCTTAGTGAAGGGGCCGGATTTTCTGTGGTTGATGGCTAACCTTTCCCTCTTCTCAATCAGTATAGGTCATTCACTGGGAAGAATAAGCTGGGCCCAACGAAAAACCGTCAAATACAGAATAGCCTAGCATTAGTAGAACAGCTAGATTTCATTTAAGTTGCGGGCATTTTGGGCAGGGAACGTTCCTACCAACTCTGCCGACACCTTGCACTCTCCCAAACAACTAGTTAAGCGCTCTGTGTACAGCAAGCATTCCGTAAATACCATCGATTGATTGGAAAGTAAAGGTCTTTCAATCCCCGGGCTCTACCTGGAGGAAAGGAGACTATCCGTCGATGACTATGGGCATCGGACATGAGGCCAAACAGGACAAAGGAAGTCATAAACGTTTTAAAGTAGGGCCCTGGCTAGTCTGAATTCGTTTCGTCCAGTGGTGAGCTCCACATCCGGTGAGAGGATCCACATCCATTTGGGGTCAGCCTGTGATGTCCAAGACCACTCTTGTACCCCAGTTGGGCACAGGATGCTACAACAGACCAAACCTGGTCCAGTTAAGAGTTTGCAGTAGAATTTTAGAAGCACTGGTGATCAGAGTGCAAAAATTAGTTGGGAGGTTTTTATCCATTCATTTCTTTAAAAAAATGCACTATTTGTCAAACCTCCCAAAAGCCCAGCTTGTGTGTTTCTTCAGACTCACTTTAGCTGTACTGCTTCTGTTCTTCAGTGCCTGCTGCTTCCCCCTCCTCTCTCCACCCTGGGTCCCCCACCCAAACAATCAGTGGTATTTATAGCATGCTTAGTGTGTATAGAGCCCTGTACTAGGCCCTTGGGAAAGTACAGTGAAGTACATCGCCCCCCTCACCTTCCTTCCCTTTCTCTTTTCCTCTGCCATCCTTTCAACTCAGAGGTTTGGAACCTCCTGCTCTTTCCCTAGCCCGCCCTTCCACCTGAAGCTTCTCCACTAGCAGCTTCTGCCACTTAATGTTGGCCAAGTAGCTGACCCATCACCTAGTCCATGGTTAAGTGCCACTGGTGCTTCCTCCTTCGCAGAGATTTCCTGGATCAGGGATTATTGGAGGAAAAAAAATTCTCCCCAAGGTTAAAACAGTATCCAGTAATCTCCCCACCTCCAGCTTCTTATTCTCTGGTTGTAAAGCAAAAACTCATAAAGTTTCATAGCAGACTCTCTGAAATGCTTAAAAGCCAAATAGTCTTTGCTTGAGCAGAGTTTGGGGATTAAAAACAATCTCTCTGCTTCATTCCGTATATCCCATTTCCTTTAACTTGGAAAACATTACTCTACCAGCATGATCATTCTGTTTTTCTTTTTCAGGATTACCATTGGCAGTGGCGTTCATTCCTCACCAGTGGCTTTACTGCAGTCTATTTCCTAATATATGCAATACACTATTTCTTTTCGAAACTGCAAATCACAGGGACAGCAAGTACCATCTTGTACTTTGGTTACACCATGATAATGGTTTTGATCTTCTTCCTCTTTACAGGTAAATTCCCAAACTCCTTTCATTTAAGAAGTATCTCTTTTTCCTCTGACCCTCAAATTTCATGATGGAAGTTGCCTCTCAGCAACTTGGAAGTGGATTTTTCACCTCACGTGAAAGGCCAGAGGTTGTCATGGAGGCCAACTAATAGCCAGATAGGCCCTGTCGAATTCCGATGAATGAAAGTGTCCCCCTTAGAAAGTGAAGGAAGGTTGAAGGAATCTTGAAAAGGGCGGACAAGTATCCGTAAGCCTTCCAGCCACCAAATGGAGTGTCTGTGAGATTCCGAATGCACATTACTGGATTACACCAGTGGACCATTCATCTCAGAATCTTCTCCCTCACTCTTAGAGTGTGAGCCCTATTTGTAACGGGGACTGTATCTGATCAGATTATTTTGCATCTATTTTAGTGCTTAAGCAAAGTGTATCAGACACGTGGGAAACACTTAATAAATAGAGTGCATATTGTTATTATGTGACTACTCTGTATTAGAGAAGCGGTGTGGCCTAGTGGGAAGAGTGTGGGCCTGAGAGTCAGGGGACCTGGATTCTAATCCCGGCTCCACCATTTGTCTGCTCTGTGACCTTGGGCAAGGCATTTCACTTCGCTGGTGCTTCAGTTCCCTCATTTGCAAAATGGGGGTTCAATATCTGTTCTCCCTCCTACTAAGACTGGAGCCCCATGTGGGACCTGATTATCTTTCTTGTTTGTACCCCAGTGTTTAGTACAATGCTTGGTGCTTAGTAAGCTCTTAAATATCACAAGTAGCATTATTCTCACATCAACCGTAGCGCTTGGATCATGGGAGTTTCAGTGTATTGGTTGCTGTCCTTGAAATTCATCCACATGAGGTAAATGAATTCCATATGTTTTTCACCTGCTGTGTGTGAAGAAATGTTTCCATTTTTGTTTGTTTTGAACCTACCATTCTCAAGCTTTAAAGAATGACCCCTGTCTTGGAGTTATGGGATTTGGCGAACGGCAACTCGTTTTGCGCCCTGGCCAAACTTTTCATGGTCTTGTAAACTTCAATCATAGTCCCCCTCGGCCTGTGCCTTTCCAGACCAAAGCGTCCTAATACTCTCAGAGTTTCTTCAAACGGTGACGTTCCCATTCTTTGATTGTTCTTGTCCTTCTCCGTGTCTTCTAATAGCTCTATTGTTATGACATCCCTAAGTGGCCACGACTAAATTGAGTAGTGGTCCATGCGTGAAAATGCCCTAACAATACCAATAATAATAGTAACAATAAAAATTATGGTGTTAAGCGCTTACTGGGTCAAGCACTATAGAAAAGCACTGGGGAAGATTGAAGATATTCAGGTCGGACACAGTTCCTGTCCCACAGGGGGCTCACAGTCTAAGTAATAGGGAGAACAGATACTGACCTTGCTTTATATCATTCCCAAACTTACCTGTATGTAGTTTGCTGTCACCTTCCTGATGATGTACGGACTTTGCTATTTTGAGGGATTTGTGAATAAATTCTATCCCTATCCCCCTTCTTTATCTTCATTTTCTTTTAAACCACCCCCCCAACTTTCCCTTTTGACCTTAACAGGGATCAGAACTCAAAGACTGGAATTGTTCCGTTTCTCTCCATTGGTTTGACCCCCTTAAACAGATTGGTGCCAACAGTCACCAAGGCTTTATGGAAGTCCCTGTAGCTCTCGTTCCTCCCCCTCCACCCCGGTTCAGAAATTTCCAGAGAATCCTGGGGAGGAAAAGTGGAGAGAGGAATCTCGCTGAAATCAGCTGCTGCGAGGAAACACGTCTTCTACTCTCGTGGTTTTATTTAGCTGCTTCCAGTTCTCTAGTCACCTTTGGGTTTATGTAGCGTGGCTCAGTGGAAAGAGCCCGGGCTTGGGAGTCAGATTATGGGTTCTAATGCCGACTCAGCTACTTGTCAACTGTGTGACTTTGGGCAAGTCACTTCACTTCTCTGCCTCAGTTACCTCACATCTGTAAAAAATGGGGATTCAGACTGTGAGCCCCATGTGGGACAACCTGATCACCTTGTATCCCCCCAGCGCTTAGAACAGTGCTTTGCACGTAGTAAGGGCTTAACAAATACCATCATCATCATTATTATTTAGGGATAGAATTGATTTTGCAGCATTTTAGTAGATCATTTTTTAAAAGCGATGCAAGTTTAGAGAGTGAATTTACCAATTTTCAAAGCAGAAACTTGGAAGCTGTCCCCTTCTCTCTCTCAAAATCAGCGGGACCCCATTTCTTGGAAATGTCCACTCTGATGTGACATTTCATAGGGTTGTAGCCAGTGCAGTGGTTTGCAGCCCACAATCCCTCTGAATGCTGTCAAATGCATCCTTTTTTGCCAGAACACATCTCACTGCTTGTTTTGGCTGGGCCATTCTTTGGGAGTTAGGGAATGTCCAGCTGAAGATAGTGAAATATTCAGACTTTTAAAATGTCATACTATCCTTAAGGATAGTTCCCTAACCCCAAATTAATTCATTCAACACCAACAACTTGCCCCATATTTCCCCTATGGGCCCATTAATCTCTGATGACAGAGGAATGTAGGAAGAAAAAGAAAAAAATATTGTTTTATTTAATGTTTATGGTATTTAAATGCTTGCTCTGTGTCCAACATTGTTCTGAGCAATAGAAGTTAATTAGATTGGATACAGTCCCTGTCCCTCATGGAGCTCACAGTCTAGTGGGAGAACGGGGGAACTGAGGCACCGAGAAGTGACTTGCCCAAAGTCACAGCAAACAGCAAACAGTCGATGGAGCGGGAATTAGAACCCAGGTCCTCCGACTCCCCTGGTCTGTGCTGTTTCCACTAGGCCATGCCGCATCTCTATCAGAACGATTCCGCTACTACTTACTCATCTGTTAAAAATGTCAGTATTCATTCAGTAGTAGTTATTGAGCGCTTACTCGGTGCAGAGCACTGTACTAAGCACTTGGAAGGTACAATTCGGCAACAGATAGAGATAATCCCTGCCCGATGACGGGCTCACGTCAGAAAGGGTTTCGATGGTGCCCTGCCGCTGTGTCAGACGAGCCCGTGTTTTAGGCACTTGCTTCTAACTGAATTCCAGGCCATTGAGCAGACACAGCGGGGACATTGCCGGGAGCCTGGTGACAGATCTTTGTGATGCACAGCCGGGTGCAACGATGTATCCCACTCAGTGACTCTATTAAACATCCAGAGTCTAAGTTTGAAGGTCCATTTCTCAGGTCTTGCTGCTCTTGTTTTCAATATATAATTCAGTCTTAGCATGTAAATTTCAGTGTTTGCTATCTCTGCTTCTAACCGTGTTATGTTTAAACATTTAGTACATGTCGAGGACTATTAATCAGGGAGGACAGATATTGAATCCCCATTTTATAGGTGAGGAAATCGAAGCAGAGGGAAGTTGTGACTTACCCAAGGTCATACAGAGGCGAGGGGTGGAACTGGGATTAGACTCCAGGTCTTCTGACCCCCAGGCCTGAGCTCTTTTCACTAGGCCACTAATTTAAAGATACCTACAAAGTGCATAGTGGAATTCAACTTTTTTAATCATCCTGAAGTGTCACATCTCAAACATTCAAAGGCGTCTAGTGAAAATTGATTAAAAAGAGCACAGATCAGAAATCTAAACCTGCCAATCACCAGTTCAGCAGGAATAAAAGAGTGTTGTGGAAAACACCTGGCTCCAGGAAACTTGGATGATGTAGAAATGTACAAACTCAGTGCTTTTAGTTTCCAGTTTGGATGTGGGCAGGGAATATGTCTGCCAACACTCTTATATTAAACTCTCCCAAGTGCTTAGTACAGTGCTTTGCACACAGTAAATACCGTTGATTGAGGGTGTATATATATATATATATATATATGTGTGTGTATATATATATACACCCACACCCACACATATATATGTGGGTGTGGGTGTGCATTTGTGTATATATATATGCACACACACACAATATAAACTGCTTTCAGGTAAAAAGCAGCTCTCCCGGATCTGCTTCCCTAACTCTGTAGACAGGTGGTAGTGTTTTGCAGAGTGCTTACAAACCCCCAGTGTGCTCATGGTAATAATAATAATAATAATAATAATGTTGGTATTTGTTAAGCGCTTACTATGTGCAGAACACTGTTCTAAGCGCTGGGGTAGACACAGGGGAATCAGGTTGTCCCACATGGGGCTCACAGTCTTAATCCCCATTTTACAGATGAGGTAACTGAGGCACAGAGAAGTTAAGTGACTTGCCCACAGTCACACAGCTGACAAGTGGTGGCAGAGCTGCGATTCGAACCCATAACCTCTGACTCCAAAGCCCGTGCTCTTTCCACTGAGCCACACTGCTAACTTCAATCATGATCAGATTTCATAGTGCAGTGGTTGATGATGCAAGACTTTCTATATGCATCGCTATCTAGTCGTGTTTTGTTTTTCCCAGAAATTTATTTTGGAAAATGCTGATGTTCTTGACTTTTCTTTTTTTTTTTTTTTAATTATAGGAACAATTGGCTTCTTTGCATGTTTTTGGTTTGTGACCAAAATATACAGCGTCGTGAAAGTGGACTGAAGAAATCCATGAACCCAGGTTTAAATTTTAAACCTTAATGAAAAACTGTTCATGTGACTATCTGGTTTTATCAGAAGTATTGATCCTAGTGTTGCTTGATACTAAATGAACCTCTTCCCAAGCACCTGCCCCCCAAAAAATACATTTTCCACTAAAGCATTTCTATTGTAATTTGATTTTAAGTACGTTTTGAGTTCATGAAGAGCAAATATTGTGCGCATTTGTAAATATAATATTTACAGTACTATTATTGGCCAAATAGAAGAGGCTGAGTTAAACAACGTAATACTTCTGAATAAAGTACAGTTAATTGTAAATAGGATTTTCTAGGCTCGGTAGGCGGGAAGAATTATTTTTATTTGAAGGAAATAACTTTTTATCATGGTAATTTTGAAGAATGACTCCTATGATGTGGTTCGTTTGGGATGTGACATTTTTTATCTTGTACTGGTTGTAACTGTTCATAAATATTCCTATTTCTCTGCATTGACTTCATTATTCCCATGGTATTGGCCTTTTAAACTATGTGCCTCTGAGTCTCTGAATTTATAAATTTATTACCTTAATAAATATTGTAAAAATGTCTTCAGCGCATCATTATCTGTTATAGATGTATTCGTTGAAGTTCTGTGCATTTACATCTATATACCAAGGATGTTGAAAATGATTTACAGCATTTTATAGGAGTCTACTGTATTTTGATAGTGTAACATTTAGGCTCAGATCACCTGGGCCAACTGATTCTAACTTAACTGCTCTTCCTTGATGGTGGAAATCATAAAGATAATAATTATGGTATTTGTTAAGGGCTTACTATGTGCGAGGCACCGGAAATTCTCCCAGGGTCCTAGTGTAAATCTTTTTGGTCAATATTTTGACTAAAAGTAGCAGTTCATGGACCTGCTGAGTAAGTTGAGTTGATGCATTAGGCTTCAAAATAATGGTGGGTAGCTTCTCTTTTACACCTTTGACTGCATCTTCTCTTTCTGAGGATATTTCACCTGGAATGTTAGTTCTATTTCCTACATGCTAAGAGATTGATAGATCTGTTCATTTGCCTCTGAGAAATTGAAGTTGCTCTAGTTAGTTTATTCGAAAAGACTACCTGAGTTCTTTAAGGTTCTCTTCATTAAACTTACATCCTTAATTACTAATTGCTGCTTATATGAAAGTAACGGGTTCCTCTCTACAATACCGTGTTACTATGCTTTTCTAAAGTGTTGATCTTAGACTTGAATAAGGAACCAATAAATGCATCATTGAGTAAGGAAGGAATTTGTCATTTTTAAGCTCTCACTCACAGAGGATTTAACACACGGGGAACAGTCTCCTATAAATGAAGTATTTAAGGCAGGCACGGAAGCTCGGTCTTTTCTTCGCACGCCGTATTCTGATGTGGGACCCCCTTGTAAAAAAAAAAAAAAAATACTTAGTAGATCACCAATTTTACAGAATAGCCGTTAATACTGTTGAGGAAGAATGTAGCCTAAATCCATTCGAGGACTCGCGGATGCCAACCCCATTTCTGATGGTGACTCTGCAATTTCCTGTGGGCGAGCCATTAAAATGTTCCTCCTTCTCGTTGGCCAATGTTAAAAAGGAAATGTGAACTAATGTGTAGGGTTGAGTTCCACTTCAGTTTCCGTCACCTACAAAGCAATCAAAGATTGTCAGAGGCCAGAAAAGTCTGTTGGAGGTCCAAATTGCAGTGGGCCGGCCTCTCCCTCACTGGGTCTCTCTAAAGGTCTCCCTCTCTAGACTGTAAGCTCATCGTGGGCAGGGAACGTGTCTGTTTATTGTTGTGTTGTGCTCTCCCAAGCGCTTAGGACGGTGCTCTGCACACAGTAAGTGCTCAGTAAATACAACTGATATGTTTGGAAGTTGAGCTGGACAGACGAGGCAAGTATATCCACGTACTCTTAGGCTCTCCGCTGAGCCTGTCAAGACTCCTGCCATCGGCGAATAATAATAATGCCATTTGCTAGTCGCTTGCTATGTGCCAAGCCGTGTTCAAAGCGCTGGATCTATCTGATGTATGTAAGGCATCCCCACAGGGTGGGCCCAGGGCTCCCAACACCCGCAGCACGCAACTGACAATCATCAGACCCCCGGGGCCTAAAAGGAGGTACAGACGAGGATACAGATCTCACAACTAAATTACCCTGGCTACACAGCTTTAAGCCGCATGCTCTGTTGTGACTAAAAATGAATAATAGCAAGCTTCCTTATCAACCAGTCATTGGTATTTGAGTGTTTACTGTGTTTTGAACGCTATACTGAGGGCTTGGGAAAGTACAGTGTAACAGAGTTGGGAGGCGTGATCCCTGCCCACAAGGAGCTTTCATTTCACAATAGGACACAAGTGTAGCGGTACATATCTCTGCACACAGTAAGCGCTCAATAAATATCACTGAATGAATATCTGTTATAATTATTTATACTTGTATATTTATGATTTATAAGTTATATGAATGTCTATAAGCTATGTATTATATATAATTGTATAACTTATAGACAGTTATATAATTTATAAATCATATAAATATACAAATATATCCATTTTATCAACTCAAGGACTCTTAAGTTCCTTGTGGGCAGGGAGTGTTTCTGTCAACTCTGTTATATCTTATTCTCCCAAGATTTAGTACAGTATTTTGCACACGGTAAGTCTGCAATAAATAGCATTGGCGATGCAGCCGCTGCTACATTAAGGACAGGGGAAATAGTGAAATATAAGAATATTGACGTAATTATAGGGCAGGAGTATCAAAATACTTGAGGGGTACACAGCCGAGTTCATATCATTAAAAGTTGTTTGCTCCGTTAAGATTAGGGTCGATTCTCTTGATTTTCTTGAAAGGGGGCTTAGAATTAAGAGGGCAAGGAAAGTTTGGGAGCAGTACGTCGGAAACCTCAATTGCCTCTCATCTCCAACCAGAGGATCGAAACATTGAAGCTGGAAGGAGAGCGGGGCCTGAATGTGGCTGAGGGTCACATGGTGAGACAGGAGTACACTAGAAAAGGAAAGGTGGAGTCTTTGGGCTGGAGAGTTGGCACCTGGAGTTAGGGATTGTTTATTTGTAATTACATTTGTTGTTCTCACAGGATTAGACTGAAGCAAGATCCTCGAGGGCAGGAATTATGTCTACCGCCTCATTTGTAGTCTCTCTCCAGGCTGGCACTTTTCCAGTATACCCTGCTGTCTCCCCTTATCAGGAAGGCTTTTTGAGTAAAGGTTTTAAGGCATCCCGAGAAGCAGCATGGTAGTGGATAGAGCTCGGGCCTGGAGGACAGAAGGACCCAGCTCCGCCACTTGTCAGTTTCATGATCTTGGCCAAGTCACTTAGCTTCTCTGTGCCTGGTACCTCAATTGTAAAATAGGGATTAAGATTGGGAGCCCCATGTGGGACATGGACAGTGTCCAGTCGGATTACCTTGTATCCATCCCAGTGTTTAATATGAGAAGCAGCTTGGCACAGGGGATAAAGCACGGGCCTGGGAGCTGGAAGGTCATGGGTTCTAATCCCGGCTCTGCTACTTGTCTTGCTGTGTGACCTGGAGCAAGTCGCTTCACTTCTCTGTGCCTCAGTTCCCTCATCTGTAAAATGGGGATTAAGACCGTGAGCCCTATGTGGGATAGGGACTGTGTCCAACTTGATTTGCCTGTATCCACCCCAGCACTTAGAACAATGCCTGGCACAAAGTAAGGGCTTAAACACCATGAAGATTATCATTATTACAGTGCTGGGCGATTAGTAAGCACTTAAAATATCATTAAAAAATGAAGTCATGAAAAATGCCTGCAAAACAGAGCTTAAAACCAGTAGAGGCTAGATAAACCGATTTATGCTGTGAGATAATCTTGGCTGTCGTAGAAGAAAGTCACTTTGTCAAAGATTGCCAGATTTCTCAGGCAGATATTGAATTTCGGAAAGAAGTAACTGTCAACAAGACAGTTAGAACCGAAAGAGCACACCGACAGTTGGGACGGAACTTTGAACGATCTGAGACCAACGGCCATTCTGGGGCAACTTCCGGTACAGGGCCTCAAAATGTTCCCAGGCTCCTGCCGCATTAACTGGGATTAATGACGCGCTCCCCTGACTGCTCACCCCAGGGGGCAAGGCACCGTAGGGAAAAGGTACAAATTAGTCCCCCTTTGGGGTGTTGGGAGCAGCCTTCAAGCCTCATCCCCTCAAAGCCCCGGGACCTGAGATAGGGAGAGCGAGGAGCAAACACGTCAACCCGCCTACGTTTCATCGGGCAACCAGTAGGATTACACAGGGCGTAACGGGCTCTGCCCAGTAAAGGGATATTCAGTCTCTCGTGATGCACAAACCAGGGGGTCTTTATTATTCAATTCTAATTTTGTTAAAATTTAGAACAAACAAAACATTTGCAGTTCTCAATTCCGGTCTCATCAGATGGCAATCGCTCAACTTCCTCAGTGGGCGCCGTTTCAGTGATTTTCGGTTCACAACTAGGAGGGAATCCGGGATGTTTCAGCAAAAGAATTGAACTGCCAGATCCTGTGGCCTGCCAGAAGCCCAGGGCTCCCCTTCCTCTGTGACTTCAGTTTCATCAAGCTATTTCTGCGAATATTGGCTTCTCCAGCCTGGACTCTGCCTCTTGCTTTTTTTGTTGTTGTTTTTAAATGATACTGGTTAAACCCTTACTGTGTGTCAGGTGCCGTTCTAAGGGCTGGGGAAGATACAAGATAATCAGGTTGGACACAGTCCATGTCCCACACGGGGATCACAGTCTTAATCCCCATTTTGCAGATGAGGGAACCGAGGCCCAGAGAAATTAAATAACCAAGGTCACACAGGTCAAGGTCACAAGGGGCGGAGCCAGGATTAGAACCCAGGTCCTTCTGACTTCAAGGCCCGTGCTCTGTCTGCTAGACCGCAGCCCTCCTGCGATGTGTAGCTCTGATGTACCTGGATGAGTCTTTGTTGTTCTCCTTTGAAACCCTTTAAAATATCAACACTTCATTTATTTCACAAACATTTCTTTCAGTTAGGATTTCAGAGCTAAACTGAACCCTCCTTAGAAATGTAGTAACTGTTTTTAGTGGTGTAAAGTTGCACAAAAAACCTAAAGTTGAATTCCAGGGATTTCCATGTTGGGGAACATTGCGTTGGAGCTATGGAGGGGGAAAGAGAAGTCACAGAATGGATTAGGAGTTGAGGAAGTCCATGGGAGAGGGAACCGTTTGAGGTGGAGGAAGCCGTCGGGAAGAAGCCGTCGGTCTCCATAGACTGGAGGATGGGGAATAGGGGTGGGACACTAAGGCTGGCTCGTTATAGCTCAAAAGGAAAGGGGATGAATAAACAACTCCAGAGAGTAGTAAAGGAGCAAAATTCCCTCTTTCTGGTCTATGGGAAATTTGTATTTAAACCCAGTGATTCACATCTTTGAAGAATCAGAACAAGCAATTGCCTCTGGTCCCGATTCTACTGTCGCATGCATCTCCAAAGTGGTAAAGGGAACCCTGAAAGAAAATGGAGAATTTAGCACAAATAATCCCGTTCATTGGTAACTAGTTCGGCACTTTGGGTAGCCGCGTTCACCCGTTCAGTCCACCAGGATAGCATGATTGCACACTGAAGGAACAGCGACCTCAAACCTTCCTTGATAGAAATCCATATCTTTCTACTCACACAGACCTCCCGTTATGGTGGCGTGTATTAAGCCTTACTATTTGCCAGCATCAAACTTCCTATTACTACGAGCAAAGTCATAGCAATGAGTCAGAGACTTAACAAATGGTACTGTAGTGGCCCGGGTTTCCACAGCTCCGTGCTCGATTTCCTCTCAAATCCTGAGTTTGGGGTGACATTTCAGGTCTTGAAGGCCCTTTAAACTAATAGCGCATATTCTGGTGTGACCTAAGAGTGGGAGCGGAGGTCTGTGACAGGGTTTCCGAGACCTATAACGCAGCATCGTTCAAGGAGTTGACAAACACCCCCCCCCCATCATCCCCCTCCTTCTTTCTGATATCCGAATCAAGGCCGCTGAGTCTACCTCCATTCCTTCAGTCCTGAGGAAATCCCTTAATTCATTGATCCACTTCCTGGATGCTCTGAATGAAATTTAGGTGCATCAGGGCACCTAACAATCAAATAATGGAAAGTCACTGACCCAGATAAGCCCCATTAAGCAGCTGGCAGAGACTTCTCCCCATGCCAGGCTTCCGACACAGAAGGACCACGAAGGTCCCGACTCTTTTCTTTAGCAGATCTTTTTTCGCTAAGGATGACAGCACTGAAGGGAGGAAGGAATTCCTTCATCATCCCCAACCCGATCAATGAGCCCCCTTCATTGTGTAAACTGCCGTCCTAGACGCCGGAAGGGGTATAATGAAAATTAGCAGACAAAACTACCATCCTCAGGAAGCTTTTATTACAAACTGGGGTTGACCCATAGGGGGAAGAAATAACTGTCGACAAAACAGTGGGGTTTAAAGGGCACGTCGGCAATTAGTATGGAATTTTGAAAGGTTCGAGGTCAGCCGCCTTTCTCGGGCAACTTAGTACAGGGCCTCAAAATGTTCCCAGACTCCTGTCCTGTCACAGTCCTCTAAATGCTCTCCCCAGAAGATTAAGGAGGTGGGAAGAGGGGGTGTCACCTTGTCGCCCTTGAGGGAAGTGGGAACGGCCTTCTGGCCTCATCCCCAAACCCCAAGACCTGAGATAGGAAGAGAATAACAAATGCAGGAGCCTGGCTCTGCTTCGTCGGATAACGGGCAGGATCACGCAGAGCGTAACTCAGCCTCCGCCTGGCAGAGGATTGATCATGATGCCTTTGGTGCACACACCAAAATTTATCGACAAAAATCTAACGTCGATAAAGAGATTGCGGTTCTCAATTCCGATTTCATCAGCTGCCCGCAGCTCCGCTTCCTCAGTGGCCGACGTTTCCGTCAAATATTTTCTGTCCACAGATCGTGGGGGAATCGGGCTGTCTCAGCAACGGCTTTGGGCTGCTTGATCTCGTAGCGCGACAGAAGTCCAGAGCTTCCCTTCATCTGCGGCTTCAGTTTCATTATTTTATTCCCGTAAAATATTGGCGGTTTCAACCTGGGCTCTGTACTGGTTTGTCTTCCGCGCTCCGTGGCTCTGATGCACCTGGATAAGTCTTTGTCGTTATCCTTCGACACTCTCTAAAATGATCGACGCCTCATTCTATTTATCGCAAAAAAGTATTTCAGTTAGGTTTTCACAGCTAAAATTCTAAGGGTGTCAAATTGCACAATCCAATGACGGTAAATTTCAGTCATTTCAATATTGGTTACAGTTGGATTGAAGCTGTGTGGGAGGAAAAGGAGAGGATTTGGAGTGGAGGGAGCAAGAGTCTTGGGGGGAGGGACTGGTTTTGAGTGCAGAAAGAGAGACCAGCCAAAGCTGAAGCCGTGGGGAAAATGGGTGGGACTAGATACGTGGTACGGTAGGCTTAGCTCTAACTAGCTCTACGGGAAAGGAGTTGAACATACAACTCTGAAATTCACTTCTCCGATGGGTAACTTGGACCCTTTTTTTTTGTCTGGGTTTTTATCTGTGTGAAATTTGTGTCGATACCCAATTATTCCAATTTATCTTTGAAGAGTCACTTAAAGCAATTGGCTCTGGGTCCAGATTCTCCCATTTTCTATAACCTGTTGATCTCAACGAAGAGGGATTTCCTGTTCTGCTTGCCTACGGTGGAGGAGATTTTGACACAAATAATCCAGTTGTGTAGTAACTAGTTTCGCCCTTGGGGAAAACACATTCACTCTGTCGGTCCACAAGGGAAACACTGGTTGAAATACATACCTTTCTGTTCTGTAGCACTTCCTGGTCCTTTGAGGGCTATGAAATGAGCCAGTGAGTTAACAAATGCTACTACAGTGGCCTGAAAGAGTTTCTAGAGGCATTAGGAGTTCTTGGTTCGATATATGGCAACGACTCCTGTGTAATGAAGTGAAAACATTTTCACGCTCTTCGGTTTTACAGTAGAGTGTCACACAAACACGATCAACGTTGCAGCCAGAGTGAGGGTCGGTTCGAAGTTACCTTGGTCGGCGGCGGTTTTGTCATGGTCGATGGCGCGAATCAGAAACTTTAGAGAGGGAAACCATATTTAATGGGAAATGATGACTTTGTAGGGTGTTTTTTTTAGCACGTCGAGTTGAAAGAAAAGATCTTTCGAAGTGGAATCTTTCTCAGGAGCAGCTGGGATTTGAATATTACAAAGCATCATGAAGCCATCAGCAATAAATGTGTTGAAGGGGAGTGACATCTCACTAGTTTTTGTGAGGTATCTACTGATTCTTTGCTTTTAGATTCCTCTGTCCCAAAGTAGATAGCACGGTTGGATCCAGGTGTAAAAGGGACTAGGAAAAGGAACTAGTAGGGGAGCAGAGGAAACCGACAGTGGAAATGACCCAAGGCTGGGGGCTGAGGGAGGCCCTGTGTTGAGGGTCAAGGGACCTGATTAATAAGTCCATATGAGACTTATTTGAGAGTTTCTTGTTCCTACTTGCTCTAAAGAATGAATCTGTGTGGAATCTTCCGTCCAGATCTCACATCTTCAAGCTCTATAGAGTCTACAGTGGGGTCTGCTAAATGAATGCAGTTGGTGTTGTAAGAAAAGACAATCAGCTCTATCCTCTCTGCTTCGCTTTTCTACCTGAAGTACACACACCCCGCTTCTCCCTGAAATCCCTTCGTGAAGAGGTTTGGCTGTGGTTGATAAGGTGGCCGCCGGAAGAGATGAAATCCACGTCCTCCCAGGCTTATTGCACTGTAACAGTGTTTCAGGAGGCCCTCGTACTTGTGAGGAGTCTCCACGGGAAATGGAACGAACGTCTTTTTAATCCTTCGTATTCTTCTTCCTTTTCTTTTTAATTCTGGCAATGGCGATACATGTTGGAACCGTTCGTTTCTGCACCGAACGAGTCTATAAAGTCAAAACGGACAAAGCGGGGTGCCGCAGACCCTTCTTAGTTGGTGGGTGTTTACCTTCAGTGAGATCAATCCCCAAATAGTTCCTGACGCAGCTTTTAATGCCGTTCAAGCCACAGAAAAATCCTTTCCTTATTGCATCAACAGGCAGGTAGCGTCATCCATCAGGAGTGCTAAAAATGTCAGTGTAGGGGACAGAAACTACCTTTTTTAAGCTAGTCCTCTCAAATAAATTGTAAAAAAGTAGAGCATCTGAGGAGATCTGTAAGACCACCACTATCTCCCCCCTCACTCCCTACTCCCTCTAAGGCTGGTGGGAGGTGGAGAGGGAAGGGCGGCAGGGGAACCATGGTGCCCCTGGACAGATGGGAGATGGGGAGTCTGGGTGGACTGCTGGCCAGGAAAGAGAAAAGGGAGGGGGGGAATGGGAATGGGGCAAGACGGAAGAAGGCTTGGAGGAATTTGTGTGATGATCGCCTTCCCTCACGGCCTCCTTCTCGTTTGTCAATCGATCGGATTTATTGAACGCTCTCTGTGCAAGAGCACTGTACTGAACATTTGGGAGACTATAACACAACGGAGTTGCTAAACACATTCCCTGCCCTCAATTAGCTTCCGTCTAGAGCGGGAGACAGACATTAATTGTAGGCATACCATCTACTGGACAGATGGAAGATGGGGAGTCTGGGTGGGCTGCTGGCCAGGAAAGAGAAAGGGGAAGGGGAATGAGAATGGGGCAGGACGGAAGAAGGTTTGGAGGAATTCGTGTGATGATCGCCTTCCCTCACGGCATCCTTCTCGTTTGTCTACCGATCGGATATATTGAACACTCACTGTGCAAGAGCACTGTACTGAGCATTTGGGAGAATATAACACAACGGAGTCGCTAAATACATTCCCTGCCTTCACTTAGGTTCCATCTAGAGCGGGAGACAGACATTAATTGTAGGCATACCATCTAAGACCCTAACTTTTCTCCTAACCAACAGGTTACATACGTGGGTGATATTTCAAGGCCGGTGGTGTAGCTTTGAAAACGGACAGTTCTCTTTCTCTCATTCTTTAACCTTCAAATCGGAGTGAGATCTCCAACTAGATGAAATTTCCAATGAGAAAAAATTACTTTGGTGATTCGATCTGTGACACAAAACTGTCTGGTGGCCACTTTTGATCACCCTTCGGGTATAGCGTTCAGTCCTGAGAGTCTTTGTGAAGCATCATCAGGTCAAACGGATCTTTTATGTGAAAACAAGGTATTCTTGGTTTTATCTGTTCCTGTCTTTCCATTTGGGGAAGAACATTTTGGGGAGCATCTCTCTGTACTAAAGGGAAAATGGTGGAAAGATAGACAACAAAGGATAGCGGCCATCATTTTGTCTCAGGGTGTGGAGGCATGGAGACCAGTAAAGAAAGTGATGGAGCAGTCTGGTCAGGGGATGAGAAGGGTTTGGATCAGAGTAATGGCCAAGCATGAAGAGGAAGAAGAAGATCTCAAAAATATCACTGCTCTCCTCTCTCCAGCCATCAACCTGGCTGACTTCTCCCTCGGCCCCTTCTCTGCCACAGCCCCTTACTCCGAGCCCACTCCTCCTGGAGAAGGAGAGGATGTTGCTCTGCAGAGGACCTGCTTAAAATGGGCTCTCAGAATGTCGGCTCTGTTAGCACAGACCCGGGAGTTGGAGGTCCTGGGTTCCGATCCCTGTTCTGCCCCATGTGTGCTTGTGTGACCTTGGGTAAGTCACTGAATGGCAGTCTGCCTCAGTATCCTCATCTGTCAGATGGGGATTAAATGCATGTTGTTCCCTCCCTCTTAGACAGTGAGCCCTGAGTGGAAAGGGGACTGCGTCCGAACTGTTCATCTTGTATCTATCCCAGGGCTTAGTACAATCTTAGCACATAGTAAGCGCTTAAGGAATGCCAAGAACCTGGGTTTGAATCCTGGCTCCGTCACCTGTCTGCTGCGTGACCTTGGGCAAATCACTTAACTTATCTGTGCCTCAGGTACCTCATCTGTAAAATAGGTTTAAGACTGTTGGGAGAATATAACACAACAGAGTTGCTAAACATATTCCCTGCCCTCAGTTAGCTTCAGTCTAGAGCAGGAGACAGACATTAATTGTAGGCATACCATCTAAGATCTTAACTTTTCTCCTAACCAACAGGTTACATGCATGGGTAATATGACCAACAAGACATTGACTGTGTCCAACCTTGTATCTACCCCCAGTGCTTAGTATACAGTGTCTGGCATATCGTAAGCACTTAACAAATACCATAAAAACCCAAAAAAAGTAATTATTATTGTTAGGAGGAAGCACAAGATTGAACCTAGCAAATAACCCCTAGGAGAAGGCAGACTCTTTTTTACCCTGCCTTTACAGAAAACCCATTTCCTGTGCAAAACCCATCTAGAGGGACCAGGAGAGAGGGGCCCTGGATACTTGCCAATATCGGGACCATCAGGGGATTGCCATTTAAACAGGAGGGGACTACTGCTCGTGACCATTTATTTCCATCTCTGATCCTAAGCAATCCATCGGTGGAATTTATTAAGCATTCACTGTGTGCAGAGCATACAGGGTGAATAGGCCAGACACTAGGGTGGGGTGAAATGGAGAAGCAGCATGGCTTCTCCATGCTGGATAGAGGAGAGAGCATGGGCCTGAGAATCAGAAGGACCTGAGTTCTAATCCTGGGTCTACCACCTGTCCGCTGTGTGACCTTGGGCGAATCAATTCACTTCTGTGTGCCTCAGTTACCTCATCTGTAAAATGGGGATTAAGACCGTGAGCCTCATGTGAGCAATGGACTTTGTCCTACCTGATTAACTTGTATGTACCCCAGAGTTCAGCATAGTGCCTGGCACATAGTATGAACTTTAGAAATACCGTTAAAAAAAAAAAGCAGGCTGGAGGGGAAAGCACTGCCTCATCTTTTCGCCACTCGCTCCCTCCTGTATGATGCTCTCTGCTTCCACCTCGGTCTCAGCCTTTTCCAGCGCCGTAGCATCTACCTAGAATGTCACCAGATGAAATTTTGGCTTTTATTATAGACGCTCTCCCTGAGACCAACAAGATATTCTCACGTGGGGCCATTTTACTGTGCTCGCAGAGTGGTCAGTCCTACATGCCCCATGTGGGGCAGAAACTGATCTGACTGCATTGTATCTACCCCAGGGCTCAGTGCAGTGCTTGGCACATAATAAGTGCTTAACGAACGCCACGTTGATCTTTTCAGCCTACCTGCAACCCAGATAAAGCCTAACAGTCAGAGGCAGTATATGTGAGACAAAGGCCAGATATAGATATTGTAAAATCTATTGAGGAAGCAGCGTGGCTCAGTGGAAAGAGCCTGGGCTTCGGAGTCAGAGGTCATGGGTTTGACTCCCGGCTCTGCCACTTGTCAGCTGTGTGACTGTGGGCAAGTCACTTCACTTCTCTGGGCCTCAGTTACCTCATCTGTAAAATGGGAATTAACTGTGAGCCTCATGTGGGACAACCTGAATACTCTGTATCCACCCCAGTGCTTAGAACCATGCTCTGCACATAGTAAGCGCTTAACAAATACCAACATTATTATTAAAATGGGGATTCAGTGCCTGCTCTCTCTCCTACTTAGACTGTGAACCCTAAGTAGGACAGAGACTGTGCCTGACCAGATTATCTTGATTTTCCTCAGCACTCATTCGAATGCAGTGCTTGGTACATTAGACTGGAAGCCCGTCAATGGGCAGGGACTGTCTCTATCTGTTGCCGATTTGTATATTCCAAGCTCTTAGTACAGTGCGCTCTGCACATAGTAAGCGCTCAATAAATACTACTGAATGAATATATAGCAAGCGCGTAACAAAAACCATGATCATTATTATCATCCTTATTTTTCTTTTCTTCTTCTTGTTATTAGTATTAATAATAATATTACTACTACTATCATTATTATGTTCTTTAGACTACCGAGTTCTGCAGTTCTCTGTCCACTGATACTTCAAAATGGCACTTGTTAAAAATGATGCCCAAAGAGTTTGGGCCAGACCGACTTTGAACCGCTACCCATGAAATCAGTCCAAACGCAAAGCTACAAAGAGACTAATTGAAATCAGAAAGCGGGGTCATTTCTCGTCGAAACAAAGCAGATGGCACTCTCTACCACACTTCTGTCAAACTAGGGAAAAATTGATTAATGCATTTCAACTCCCACACACTCTTAAAACGATACAACCATAAAGGCTTTGCTTGCACTGGGCCAAGTCCTCCTCCGGTTCTTTTCGAAGTTTCCTATTGAGGGAGCCCTCGGTTAGCGATGTTCTCCGCTGCTCCGGGAGGAGGTTTCCAACAAGGAAGAGCAGTGATTTTCCTTCCGCTTCAGGGGAGGGAGGAACGCTTTCTTCTGAAAGACAGTGAGAACGGTGATCTAGTTGGCATCCCACCGTATTTCCTTGGCTGCCCCTGTTGAGATAGAGAGCCCACGTATGCAATGAACTGAAATATCTTCTTCCTCCCAGCTTGTAACTCTCAGCAGGCTTCTGCCTTAACCATGAGGTGAAGGGGGATAACACCCTCAGGCCCTTCTCATCGGGATCCTCCCCAACCATACACAAACACACAAATTCCTAAGACTCCCCCGTCCCTCACTGTCATTGGGGTGAAATCGCAGAGAGAGGAACAGGGCTCAGCTCACCTCAGAAAAGGGTTTTTTTTGGGTGGGGGGGTTAGAGGGTGGAAGGGACAGGTAAACTTTGGTCAGGAGAGTCCTTATCAAAAAGCCTTCCTTTGCCCGACATCCATCAGATCCTTGATCTTTGCCAGACCCGACCGAAAGCTTTTCTAAGTCTTCATGCTCTTATCAGTGGTGGTGACATCTTTAAATGTTAAGAGGGAAGATACACAGCCCACAGATCCCACACACAGCCCCCCCATAGGCACTCAAATACTACGCTGGCAAAGTCACACTCCTTGAGAGGATTCTTGATGGATGAAAGGGGATTCAGGAGGCCAATGAAGTGCCATTGCCAGTTCTTTAGAATTCCCTTCTTGTCTACACTGCCATAGTTTTGTTGGTGGATATGAGTCCCTTCAGTGGTAATGGTATTTATTGAGCCCTACTGGGCATTGTGCTGAACTAACCATTAAGGGAAATAGGGCGGAAGTAAAAGACACGTTCCCGGCCCACAAGGAGCTGACATTTTTAACGTGTGTGACAGACATAAACGTATTTACAGATACAGAAATCAGAGTTAGGGCTCTGGGGGCTGTACAGAAATCCTTGTGTAGGTTTTCAGTGGGCCCAGCCTCTCCTGGCAAACATGCCCCTAACTTGTTCTACCTGCTGCGAGGCAGGTCTCTGAAAGGAGACGACTGTGGGAAAGTGCAAGGAAGCTTAATGATGCATTGCAGGTTCTGCTGCAAGGCACGTTTTGTTCTTGGAGTCATTCTCGTTTACACTGGCGCTGCTCATAAGGCCCTCGATCCTGCTGATTATCCGGTGGGTGCTCACTCACTCCGCAGGCGCGGTTTTGATGACACCATCTGGTTTTTTGCGGCTTCTTGATTGCATTTCTTCATTTCTCAGGAGTTTGATGTTTAGTCACCTGAATTGTCTAGTGTCATATCGTGTGATATCAGGTCAATTCTGTGGCAGAAACGTTTCCCGTCTCAAGTTTGAAGGCCACGCGGAAGCCTCGGGGCCATCCTTTGAGTCATGGTGGCAACCGAGATGGCTCCCTGCTGCCCGTGCGGCAGATTTTGTCGATCATTTCAAACCGATGTTTGGCACATCACATAAGGCGTCACGGAAAGAAATTTATACAGTTTTAAAAGCAAAGGCGATGAGCGTCCCAGCACTTGCGAACATATGTACATTCAAATATTTATTTCAGCTACCGAGTTCTGCAAAATATGTTATCTGCACCTAGGAAGCAGCATGGCCGTGTGGAAGGACCATGGGCCTGGGAATCAGAGGACCTGGGTTCTAATCCTGGCTCCGCCACTTATCTGCAGCGTGACCTCGGGAAAAGTCACTTAACTTCTCTGGGCCTCAGGTCACTCATCTGTAAAAATGTGGATCCAATCCTCCTCTCAGACTTGGAGCCCTTTGTGAGACAGGGATTGTGTCCAACTTGATTATCTTGTATCTACTCCAGTGCTTAGTACAGGACCTGGCACATAGTGTTTAACAAATACCATAAAAATAAAAATAAAATCTGCAATGTTTTTGTTTCTCCTCCTGTTCCCAGTATTTACAAATGACATAAGTGTGCCTGGACTACCCATGAGATAGTTAAGCCCCTCTAGGAACCCAATCTTTGGCTTCTGGTGTTCTTTCCCAAGAATTCAGGGAAGTGCTCTGCACATCATAGGTACTAGATAAATTATCATCGGTGATAATAAGGATTAGCGTATTTGCAAAAGCATGAAAGCAGTTTGTATGGTCTATTTTTCCTGCCTTGCTTATCGGTGAGTGAAAATGAGTGAATCTGCAATTTGGGCAATGACGAGAAGAAGAAATGGGGATTTTTATATCAAATCAAGTCACCTATATTAAATATTCTACTACAGATACACAAATACAGTCTGTTAGATTTTGAAGCACGAGTGTTAACTTTACCCCCATGATCATTGTTATATTTATAAATTTATATAGCTATTTGGATAGATATAGATAGATATAGATAGATAGATAGATAGATATAGATAGATAGATAGATAGATAGATAGATAGATAGATAGATAGATATAGCTCACTGAAGCCGCTAGATAGCTTACAAACAGATAATATCAGGAAGGGATGTTGAGCAGAATGTCAATTTGGAGCAAAGAGGGAAAAAAAAGGCGGGTAGAGGAAAGGAGAATTTAAAGGAAGCAACTCTAGCGTCTCATTCTGCCTAACTCCCTGCTGCCATGCCAACCACATTTTGAAAGTAGCTTCTACAGTGAAACTGGAACACGCTCCCCCCGCGCCCCCCCACCCAACCCCCAATGAGGCCTGAATTTAAAACTAGTGTGAATTGTCTCCTCCCAGGAAAATGCTCTTTTGCAAAACAGAGATGCTGGGAATACAAAATGAGATTTGCGTCCATCAGCTGCATCTGTGAAAGCCCCCTGAGCCCAGGGAAAACAGCTGTTGCTGAGCGATAGTGTGTTCTTGGAAACCCTTCTCCCGCCCTCACGCCTCACCCCACTCCTCACCGAGGCCCCGTGATCTATGAACCACCTCTCCCACCCAGGGCCCACCATCACCTTTCCCTCAGGGTGAGCCAAGCACTGCAGTTCGGGTGATCCGTGCCCTAGCTCCGAGCACAGAGTAACAGCAGACTTGCTGGCTTTGCTTGAACAGACCAAAGGCAGCAATCAATCAGTGGGGTTGATTGAGCGCTTCCCGCAAGCAGAGCACTGTACTAAACGCTTGAGAGACTACAGTACAGTAGAGCTGGTAGACCTGATCTCTGCCCACAACAAGCGTACAGTCTAAGCACAAACCCCAGGCTCCGATTCTCCATTTTGGAACTTGGGGCATCAAAAGGACCAGATCTGTCAGTGGGAGCAGGTGGTCTGCTGACACATGGAATTTCAACCTTTTCATAGGTTGAATCGGAGGGATGATCGATTTACACTAAAAAGCCTTGACTTCGCGGGAGATGCTACCGGAGCATCCGCTTGCTCGGGTTTTGGGGACTAGAAGCGGGGAGCCTCCAATCCATTTACCAAGATCAGCGCTTCTGGCTCATTGGATAACACAGGTATTCTCATATTCTCTCCTTACCATCAGCTCACTCCCTCCTCTCCTACCTCAGTGATCTCTTCTTGCAGCCCAGCACGCGCACTTCGCTCCTCTAGTGCCAGCTTCCCTCTATCTATTCTATCTCGCCGCTGACCCCCCATCCCACGTCCTCCCCCTAGCCTGGAACTCCCTCCCCATCCAGACCACCACCTCACCTCCTTCAAAGCCTTATTAAAGTCACATCTCTTCCGGAAGGACTTCCCGATTAAATCCTCTTTTCCCCAGCTCCCTCTCCCTTCTGTGTCGTCTGTGCACTTGGATATGTGAACTGTGGGTATCTGATAATTCGCCCCACCCTCAGCCCCACAGCACTTAGGTTCATACCCATAAATTATTTATAAATAATTATTAATTTATAAATTAATTTATAAATCTGTCTCCCCCTCTAGATTGTAAACTTCTTGTGGGCAGGGAACTTGTCTACCAACTCTAATGCATTATACTCTCCCAAGCGCTCAACAGGAGCCTGTTCAAGCACTTAGTACAGTGTTCTGCACTCAATAAGCGCTCAATAAATACAGTTGAATGAAAAGCACTGGGTACAGTGATCCACACCCAGTAAGCGCTCGATAAATGCCATTGATGATGATGAGGATTTAAACTTATCATTCTGCAGACATGGTAGCCAAGTGTTCACCAAAATTTTGCAACTTAAAAAAAATCAAAGATGATTTTTGACTGCTCATTCCTGAGGATAAATGCTTTACTTGGGGTATATAAAATGTTGGGTTTTTTCTCCAATTTTCTCTTCATGTACCTTCAGATTGGGACAGAGATCTGAATAAATGAGCCTCCAAGTCTCAGTGGGGAAAAATATCACAAGGGAACAAATACAAAGACAGCTTCGTCCACTGGCAGAAAGCCACTAGACCCTCAGAAAAACATAGGGTCCTACTTGGAGTGGAAGTAAACATCAGTGATATAGGGACTTACATCCCTGGAATTTTCAGGCGTAAGACCCTTAAAAGCTGGTACATTTTCCTCCGCTCCAGGTAAGATCCTGTTTTTGATCAATCATTAGGATCCTCAACAACTGGACAAGTCCCAAATCATCAATTTCCCTTGGGCTTTGTTGATAATAATAATAATAGTATTTGTTAAGTACTGTTCTAAGCACTGGGGTAGACCCAAGCTAATCAGGTTGGACACAGTCCTTGCATCCCCATTTTACAGATGGGGTAACTGAGGCACAAAGAAGCAAAGTGACTTGCCTAAGATCACACAGCAGATGAGTGGCGGAGCCAGGATTGGAACCCATGTCCTCTGACTCCCAAGCCCACGCTCTTGCCACTAGGCCACGCTGCTTCCCGTTACAAAGGATGGTAAAGAGTCCACGGTTTCAAAGATCTTTCACAAAAGGAAGAAAACTTTTTTCTGGTGGCAGAAGCGCTCGTAAAGCGCCAGGTGGTTTTGAATAACGGCCACACGTTTTCCAGAAGCGCCAGAGCTCTTTCCTAAATCTTTGCAAATCGAACATGTTGCGGACTGCTATTTGGAGGGGCCTGTTGATTTCTATAATTAAGTTACTGAGCTGGCAGTCTGCTTCCTCACTGCCAAACCGGGCAGCAGCCGTTTCGAGGGGAGGGAGCACGGCATGCAACTCCAAGCTCGACGCAGCCGCTGGCTTCCGCCTCTCTAAATTAAGGCCGGGCGGGCAGCGGGACCGAGTCACCGTAAATGGATTCAGCTGGAGAGCACCACCAACCAGCAAATGCTGCTCTTCTCGCATTCGTGTACATATCCGAGAAGCAGCCCTGATGCGAAGAGCACGGGCCTGGGAGTCAGGGGATCTGGGTTCTAATCTCAGCACTGTCAACTGTTTGCTGGGTGACCTGGGGGCAAGTAACTTCAATTTTCTGGACCTCATTTTCCTCAACTGTAAAATGGGAATTCAATACCTGTTCTCTCTTCTCCCTAAACCCTCTTCTCCCCCTTTTCCCTCTGCTCCTTCCCCCTCTCCCATCCCATCCCCTCAGCACTGTACTCGTCCGCACAACTGTATATATCTTCTTTACCCTATTTATTTTGTTAATGAGATGTACATCACCTTGATTCTATTTATTTGATATCGTTTTAATGAGTCGTTCTTCCCCTTGATTCTATTTATTGCCATTGTTCCTGTCTGTCCGTCTCCCCCGATTAGACCGTAAGCCCGTCAAAGGGCAGGGACTGTCTCTATCTGTTACCGATTTGTCCATTCCAAGCGCTTAGTTCGGTGCTCTGCACATAGTAAGTGCTCAATAAATACTATTGAATGAATGAATGAATATTTGGGACAGGGATTGTGATCGAACTAATCAGGTGGTATACACCAGCACTTAGAACAATGCTTGGCACACGGAAAGGCTTAAGAAATACTATAATAGTGATAAGACACCAGAGAATCTGCAGATTCTCTTGCGTGTATGATTTTTACAGTGAGATCTGCAGGAGGAAAAGAGCAAGAAAAATGACAAGAAACCCTATATAGCAGTCAGACATGTTTTCCTCATCTGTCCCCACCTCTTCCCCCGCTCCAATCCCGAAGGAGATTCTGGTATTCCTGATCACAGTCGGGAATGGAGACAGTCAGGGTCTCCAACCGCTGACCCAGGAGGGTCAAGGCTCCGACAACGTGCTTGAGCCGGGAAGCCAGGGGGCTTAGAGAAGCAGCGTGGCTCAGTGGAAAGAGCATGGGCTTGGGAGTCAGAGGTCATGGGTTCTAATCCTGGCTCTGCCACTTAGCTTTGTGTCTTTGGGCAAATCACTTAACTTCTCTGTGCCTCGGTTCCCTCATTTGCAAAATGGGGATTAAGACTGTGATTACCTTGTATCCTCCCCAGTGCTTAGAACAGTGCTTGGCACATAGTAAGCGCTTAACAAATACCAATATTACTGTTACTGCCCTGAGGCTAGCCCAGCAAGCTACCGGCTGGATCTATGAGAACCGCCTCAGATATATGTTGCTTGCCTCTTTGGTGACTCCACTGAGTAACCCAGAGCCATGGCTCCCAGGACCGCAGGAGGGTTTGGACTTGTGAGACCTTGGGCAAATCACTTCACTTCTCTGGGCCTCAGTCGCCTCATCTGGAGAAGCAGCTTGGCTTAGTGGAAAGAGCCGGGGCTTGGGAGTCAGAGGTCGTGGGTTCTAATCCCGGTTCTGCCACTTGTCTGCTGTGTGATCTTGGACAAGTCACTTAATTTCACTGTAGCTCCTCTGTCAAAGGGGGATGAAGACTGTGAGCCCCACCTGGGACAACCTGATTACCTGGTATCTACTCCCACGTTTAGAATAGTGCTTGGCACATAGTAAGCACTTAACAAATACTAACATTATTATTATTATCTGTAAAATGGGGATTGAGACGGTGAGCCCCATCGGGCACAGGGACCTAATTTGCTTGTATCCACCCCAGCGCTTAGTACAGTGCCGGGCACACAGTAAGCACTTAACAAATGCCACAATTATTATTATTTGGAATGAAGTTGGAGGGAAAGAATGATACCTAGAGCCCATGTAGGCTCCTTCTGGCATTGCCCTCTTGGTGCCGTCTCCCTCTTTCCTATCCTCTCTCTATTCAACCTCTACACCCCAGCTCACACTTGGTGCTCATTCCAAGTTATCCTACTCACTGCAATTCCATGCACAGTGCTCTCTGGGGCAGCGGAGGGATGGGGAATCAAGACGCTCTTTACAATACTGGGCTTGATACCGACACCGACACGAGTGAGGAGATGCGGGGGGCGGGGGGTGAAGCTTGGTGTGATGTGGGGAGGGCCAGGGGGTGTCACACCTACTAAAATAAACCACCTTCTGAGCCCGGTTGGGATTCAGCACAAAAAAGCAGCCTGGCCTAGCGGAGAGAGCACGGGCCTGGGAGTCAGAAGGACTTGGGTGAGAAGCAGCGTGGTTCAGTGCAAAGAGCACAGGTTTGGGAGTCAGAGGTCATGGGTTCTAATCCTGACTCCACCGCTTGTCAGCTGTGTGACTTTGGGCAAGTCACTTAACTTCTCTGGGCCTCAGTTCTCTCATCTGTAAAAGGGGGATTAAGACTGTGAGCCCCATATGGGACAACCTGATCACTTTGTATCCCCCCAGCACTTAGAACAGTGCTTTGCACTGAGTGAATGCTTAAAAAATACCATCATCTACCTAGCAGCAAGAGCAGGGGTTTGGGATTCAGAGGTCGTGGGTTCTCATTCTGGCTCCGCTACTTGTCTGCTGTGTGACCTTGGGCAAGTCACTTAACTTCTCCCTGCCTCAGTTACCTCATCTGAAAAATAGGGATTAAGACTGTGAGCCCCATGTGGGACATGGACCGTTTCCAACCTGATTAGCTTGGATCTACCCCAGCGCTTAGTACAGTGTCTGACATATAATAAACACAGAGCAAATACCTTGAAAGAAAAAGAAAAGAAAAAAGCAATTCCTAAAACGATCTCCAGCCTTTGTGCCTTCTCAGTTTCTTCTCCCATCGTGCTCTCTTTTCTTGTTACAACGCGACATCGTTCCTGGATATTGTCGGCGATCCCGCTTCACTTGCTTTCCCTGCTGGTTACCAACTGAACTATCACTAGGCCAATGCCCTAAATAATAGTGGTATTTATTAAGGGTTTACTATGTGCCAAGCACTGAACTAAGTGCTGGGCTGGATAGAAGATAATCAAGCCAAACAGAGTCCCTGTCCCATTTGGAGCTTACACTCTAAGTAATAATAATAATAATAATGTTGGTATTTGTTAAGCGTTTACTATGTACCGAGCACTGTTCTAAGCACTGGGGTTGATACAGGGTAATGAGGTTGTCCCACGTGAGGCTCACAGTCTTAATCCCCATTTTACAGATGAGGTAACTGAGGCACAGAGAAGTGAAGTGACTTGCCCACAGTCACACAGCAGACAAGTGGCAGAGCCAGGATTCGAACCCATGACTTCAGACGCTCAAGCCCGGGCTCTTTCCACTAAGCCACGCTGCTTCTCAAGCAAGACCGAGTAGGATTAAATCCCCATTTTACAGATGAGGAAATGGAGGCCCAGAGAAGTTAAGTGATTTCTCAAGGGTCACACCTCAGGTAAGTGGTGGAGCCGGGATTTAGAATGCAGGTCCTCTGACTTCCAGATCTGTCCTCTTTCCATTAAGCCACGCTGTTTCGCTAGAGAGTTGGGGTTTTGGTTCCTGAGCAGGATTGTCAATTGCTGAGACTATATTTTTATAAATCGTGAGAGAGAAAACAATTGAGTTTTCAAACTTTTCTACTGACAAGTCAAAAGCAGGTGCTTTTATGTGCTTCATGGACATGACCAATTTTAGAGCGTAGTTCCTGGAGCATGGCAATTCCCTCCAAAGCTGGCTTGGAGCTGGCTAGATGGACCCCCATTCATATTCTGGTCAAAAATGGAACTATCTAGCGGGAAAAAAAATCTGCCCCCCAAACTACACTCGCGACATGTTGACTCAGCCAAGGCCTCCCTGGGTTTTTCAGTTAAAGGCAATTTCCCAAAGACATTGCGATCGCATAGTGGCCACCTTTTGTTTTCAGTGCCTCCTTCTCACCTTCTTTTACACTAGTGGATTTGAAGTGTCCTTGTCTGCATTCCCTCCAGAACCCTTTCTGGAAGCGTTCACAAAGTCTCCTTCTGTGGTGTTTCAGCATCTCACCTGACAGATGTAGAAGCACCTAAACTTCTCACTTCTTCCAGTTTAACTAAGGGTCAGTCATCAAGCGATCAGCCTCTCTGCCCCAACAGTAAGCTGCTTTTGTTTTTCCTTAGGATCCAAATGCTTTTAATGTTTCCTCCATATGGCTGTTTATTTTTTGCGGCGTGGGGTGGGGGGGAGTGCTAGTTGTCTGAACAGATGAGCGAGGGAAGGACAGTGTTGCACCGGAGGACGATAATTATGAAATATTCCAATTGTTGCCTAGCAAATAGAAGGGAGATGCATGAGACGAGATTGGCAGCCTTTTTCAAGGAGGTTGTAGGTTCATGCACCACCGCCCTTTATCCATCCCCTAAATCTACTTACTCAACCCCCCTTCAGGAAATGGCCTGAAGTGGAGGATGGCTCGGAAATGGACTCAGTGAAATAAGCCTCAAGGCCTGGGTGGTGGATTAAGGCCTGCAAAGTTCCTCTGGACAGCTCTAGGCGGTTCCTAAATCTCGCTCCCCTCACCCCCATCTTTAAGGGAGTCCGCTGAAGACTTTAAGAACGCCTTGCTCACTTGCTACCTCTTGGTAGGTTTCTTGAGGCTTTCCTGTCACAGCAACAGGGGAGAGGCAAAGCGGAAGCAAAGGCCATGATGAAGGGGAATAGAAGGGAGAAGGGTTTGAGGGTGGTCACTGGACACAGAGTGCCCCAGATGTGGAATAAAAGCAGCAAGAGAACTGTGCTGAGTCTGCTTCGGTCCAGAAAGAACAATCTGGTCCTCTCTGGAACTGCTCAAGGAGAAACTTCCGCTTTGGGTTGCCCACGTACAAGGATCACTCAGTTTAAGAGTGGGCAGAGGCACTCTTCCAGTGATGGCCCCTCGGGAAGACAGAGCAGATAGCTAGCTACCTGCCTCCAAGGCTGCTACCGATCCGATCCGACTTTATGGACCGAGATCCTCCCCTTTGGCAAATTCTCCAAAGAAGGACCGTTTTCGAGGTGTTTTATCAAAGAGGCGATTCCCTTTCTCAAGTGTCCTAAGATCGGAATCGGCAATGCTAGCGAAGAGGAAGGCTGTGGCGTGAAGGGAGGGGTGGATGCCAAATGCATAAAGGGTACAGATCCAAGTATTATTATTATTTCTCTCAAATGGCAAGGGCTACACCAGTCACACAATCAATGGTATTTACTGAGTTCTGACTGCCTGAAAAGCACTATACTAAGCACTTGGGAGAGCACAATACGATACAATCCCTGCCCACAAGGAGCTTACAGTCCAGAGGGGGAGACAGACATTAAAATAAATTATAGATATCAATCATATTTATTGAGCACTTACTGTGTGCTGCGCACCATACTAAATGCTTGGGAGAGTACACTATTACAATATAGCAGAGTTGGTGGAATGGCAGCTTAAAGTCTAGAAGGGGAGGCAGATATTAATATAAATAAATAAATTACGGATATGTACATAAGTGCTGTTGGGCAGAAGGGGGGGGTGACTAAAAGGAGCAAATCATGGTGACGCGGAAGGGAGTGGAACAAGAGGAAATAAGGGATTAGGGAAGGCCTCTTGGAGGAGATGTACTTTCAATAAGCATTTGAAGTGGGGGAGAGTAATTGTCTGTTTGATACGAAGAGGGAGGGAGGGCATTCCAGGTCAGAGGTGGGACGTGGGTGAGAGGTCAGCAGCGAGATAGACAAGATGGAGATGTACAGTAAATAGGCTGGTATTAGGGGAACAAAGGGTGCAAGCTGGGAAGTAGTTTGGAGAGCAGGGAGATGAGGTAGGAGGGGGCAAGGTGATCGAGTGCTTTAAAGCCAACGGTAAGGAGATTCTGTTTGATGTGGATGTGCAAACGCAACCGCTGGAGGTTCTTGAGGAGTGAGAAAACGTGGACTGAATGTTGTTGTAGAAAAATGATCCAGGCAGCAGAGTGAAGTAGGGATTGGAGCGGAGAGAGACAGGAGGCAGGAAGGTCAGCAAGGAGGCTGATACAGCAATCAAGGCGCGATAGGATAAGAACTTGGATTAACGTGATAGCAGTTCGGATGGAGAGGAAAGGGTGGATTTTAGCGATGTCGTGAAGGTGGAACCGACGGGATTTAGGGGTAGATTGAATATGTGGTTGAATGACATAAAGATGAGTCAAGGGTAATGCCAAAATTATGGGCTTTTGAGAGAGGAAGCCTGGTGGTGTTGTCTATTGTGATAGGAAAGTAGGGGAGGATAGGGTTTGGGTGTGAAGATAAGGAGTTCTGTTTTGGACATGTGAAAAGTTTGAGTTGTCGGCGGGACATCCGAGTGGAGATGTCTTGAAGGCAGAAGGAAGTACAAAACTGCAGAGAGGGTGAGAGATGAGGGCTATTTATGTAGATTTGGGACTCACCTTCTCACTGTACCTCGATCTTATCTATCTCACTGCCAACCTCTCGCCCACATCCTGCCTCTGACCTAGAATGCCCTCCCTCCTTATATCTGACAGAAAATTACTCTCTCCCCCTTTCAAGGCCTCATTGAAGGCACATCTTCAAGAGACTTTCCCCGACTGAACCCTCCTTTTCTCTTCTCCTTCACCCACCTGTGTAGCCCTGACTTGCTCCTTTCATTCATCCCCCTTCACAACTGATCTTTCTTCAGCCACCTTACCCCACCTCACTGCCTCCATGCTGAACATGCTTTCTTACTGTAATACACACTACAGTCCCTACCCTTCCTTTTCTCATGGCCTTTTCTTCCCCTGCCAAAATGAAAAAAAAACCCAACAAACCTGTAAAAATCTCTCCTCTCTGCTGCTGTTGGCCCGAGCTCTTTGATGTGATTTTTTAACTCCCTGGAGTTAATGGATGAAATCTCAGGTAACCCTCCTCTAAACAAACCCTGGGTCGCAGTTAATTTTTTTTGGCTGTCCTGGAGTTAACTCTCTCTACTTCTAAACTGAGGAATTGACAGAACTGGGTGAGGAACGTCTTTTCTTTCACCCATTCTTTTTGTTCGTTTTTGGTGTTTTAATCCATCAGCTTTGGAGGTAAAAATTCAGGCTTCTTTCTGCATTCGGCATCATTACTTAAGAATAATTTGAAATCTGGGTTAATAAACTGGAAAGCAGCATGGCCTAATGGATAAAACCTGGGCCGGAGGACATGGATTTTAATCCCAGCTCTCCCCCTTGCCTGCTGTGTGACCTTGGACAAGTCACTTAACTTCTCTGTGCCTCAATTTCCATACTGGAAAATGGGGATTCAGTTCCTGTTCTCCAGCCTTAGACTGTGAGCCCCATGTGGGTCAGGGACTGTGTCCAACCTGATTAACTTGTATCTCCCCCAGAGCTCAGAACTGCATGCGATGCGAAGTAAGCACTCAATAACTACTATAAAAAAAAAGAGCAACTGGGGCACCTCAGGAAGAAGAAACGGGGGCTCAGATCATCACCTACCAATCAACCAATCGATGGCTGGATCTACAGGGGGCAAACCTAATGTAAATTGAAAGAATTTCACATTCTACCTGCATCTATCTGCCCGCATTAACAATGTCTCAGAAGGATTTACTTGGTTTGGGAAATTCGTTCTTTCCATTTGGATTCAAAAGTGGGGATCTTTCAGCCAGGGTATTTTTCTGTGGGACTGTGAGGCCGTATGCCGGCCCCCTGCTTAGCACAGATAAAAGCCAACACTCACCCACTGCTAGCAACTCCCTGGAGTGTTTATTGCTGTCCTGTCCTTTTGGGTCTGGCTCAGGGTTTCTGGTTCCATCAGAGGGTAGGCCAGGAAAACAGGAAGGAAAGTGGAAAAGTAATAATAATAATGTTGGTATTTGTTAAGCGCTTACTATGTGCAGAGTACTGTTCTAAGTGCTGGGGGAGATACAGGGTAATCAGGTTGTCCCACGTGAGGCTCACAGTTAAGCCCCATTTTACAGATGAGGTAACTGAGGCACGGAGAAGTGAAGTGACTTGCCCACAGTCACACAGCTGACAAGTGGCAGATCTGGGATTCGAACCCATGACCTCTGACTCCCAACCCCGGGCTCTTTCCATTGAGCCACGGGAATTACCATCTCTCTCTTCCCCGGTGAGACTGAGAGGTAGCCTTCCTGATGGATTCTCCCTGAGGGCAGGGAACACATCTACCAACTCTATTGTTTTGTACTCTCCCAAGTGCTTAATACAGTGCACTGCATGTAGTAAACACTCAATAAATACCATTGTCGATGATGATGATGATGCTCTGCATCCAGGAAGTGCTCAATAAATATCATCGATTGATTGATTGATCCACTAATATCTGTCTCTAAATAATAACAAAAATAATGTTGGTATTTGTTAAGCACTTACTCTGTGCAGAGCACTGTTCTAAGCACTGGGGGAGATACAGGATCATCAGGTTGTCCCACGAGAGGCTCACAGTTAACCCCCATTTTACAGATGAGGTAACTGAGGCCCAGAGAAGTGAAGTGACTTGCCCACAGTCATACAGCTGACAAGTGGCAGAGCTGGGATTCGAACCCATGACCTCTGACTCCCAAGCCCGGGCTCTTCCCACTGAGCCACGCTGCTTCTCTAAATACGCCATTGGAGGTAAAACCCGGCCTAGTGGGTAGAGTGCGAGACTGGGAGTCAGAAGATTTGGATTCTAATCCCAGCTCCATTGCCTTGGACAAGTCACTGTGCCTCATTTGTAAAATGGAGATAAGAGCCATGTTCTCCTCTCCTAGACGTTGAGGTCCCTGTGGGGCAGGGACTTTGATCAATTATCTTGTATCTATGCCAGCACTTGGGGCATAGAAAGTGCTTAATAAATACCATCCTAGTTATTATTATTACTTTCATTATAATTTTTATTTTCATCTTGTTGACGCACCCTAATTTTCACTAAGGGAAGGTCAACACTTCGCTGGTTTCGGTATTTTTACGTAAATTAGGTCTTTTCTCAAAGACAACATCTGCCTCAGGGCCAGCCCAACCAATGATTTATTAAGCACTCCGAGTGAGGCGCTGAACTGAGCAGTGAGGAGATTTCAGAGTGGACCCAAGCATGGTCTCTGCCCCGAGGAGCTCGACGTTCTAATGTGAAATTAAATCGCGTGTCCACGAGCCATTTTTAAATCTTCACAAGGAAGTGGGTAGCACCAAGGCCCGGTTTTTGAAAGTTAAAGGAACCTTAAGGTGGTGAGACCAGGGCAGGAGAGAGAAAGGAGTAGAAAGAGTCTCTGACATTTAGCTTTAGTTTCAAAGGGTCAGCAGGAAAAGATGGAAACTGCTGATCTTGGCCACAGGAGGCTGGTTTACATTTAGAATGTTTTTGAGGTGCCAATTGGCTAAAAACTTCCATAATCTCAATTGCCCCCATGGATCACTTACCTTCAAATAACTAACTAATCCAAATCACTCCCTACAATCTGGAGGTGAATTCTGGACAAGAGTAACCCGAATCTTAATTAATGCCAGCACACGTTCTCAGGGCCTTGGAAATAAGATGACGGATAATTTCATTTGCCTAACCCAGGTGGACAGGTAAGAGGACAGAGAAATTAGCAGACGGATCACATGAGCCGTACTATTCTCCTTTCCTTGCTGGAATCGTGGATAGAGTGGTTAAAAAAGCAAGTTTGGGAAATGGTCTTAGGACAACATCTCAGTGCCAAAGACATCATATGAAATCCGACTTTTTCTAATGTGATCTCCGGGGTTCTCCAGAAGGCAAATTACGGTTTGCACAAAGCAGCCTGTCTCCGCTGAGCTGTGTAGAAAGAACCACAGGGAAAAAAAAGGAGTTTCAGTCATAGTTTCAGTCATAGCTGTGTAGAAAGAACCACAGAAAAAAAAAAAAGGAGTTTCAGTCATAGTACTTACTGTATAATTCTTGTAAACAAAAGCCAGGGCAGGCTCACCCCTGAATTCACAGACTTGCCCACTGCCAATGGTAAACACCGTCCGGCCTCACGATCCCAAGATGACCCCTCAATATCCAAGTAATCCCCAAATCATCTGCTCTCCCTCCTGCTGTGGGGTCATAAGGTTGTGACGGGAGACCTGCTGGCAATCTCCTGTCTGTGCATTACAGATAATTCTACAAATCCAAGGAGATCTTAGCTGGGAAGGCGTTGCCGTGTGGCTCGATTTCATGTGGCTTGTTGACCATCAAATCCATAAAGCTCTGGGGTACTGAGGAAGGAATGAATTGAAAAATGTGTCAAGAAGTAGCCATTTTCAGTCTGTGGGACTGACAAGCCCTTTCCTCGATTTTCACTCTCCGGTTCTTACAACTTTTGAAATTTTTATTCTGTATGTAATTTCCACTCGATTTCGCATACTGCCCATCTCTGGCCACTCAATCCAGCTTAAGCTACCTCCTCAGTCTTGCCCTCCCTCTTAATATTGTGGGTTAGGGTTTTTTTTAAATTATTATTAAAATAAAGAGAGTAAAGAGTAAGACATGAGAAAGCATTAACGAGTCCCAGCTAAACCAGTTATTTATGTTACCCCAAATATTAAAGAGAAGTTCCCACATGCTGGCAAGCCTATTTCACACTGGCACGAATTATATAATAATAATAACAATTATGGTATTTGTTAAGCACTTACTATGTGCAGAGCACTGTTCTAAGCGCTGGGGTAGATACAGGGCGATCAGATTGTCCCATGTCGGGCTCACACTTTTTAATCCCCATTTTTACAGATGAGGTCACTGAGGCACAGAGAAGTTAAATGACTTGCCCAAGGTCACACAGCAGACAAGTGGCAGAGCCGGGATTAGAACCCACGCCCTCTGACTCCAAAGCCCGGGCTCTTTCCACTAAGCCACGCTTGATAGAGAACCAAGTGGGCCTGCGAATCCTTGGCCCCCCAACTTGTGCTGAGTTTAACCGGGTCACATTTTTATGAACCTCAAACCCGAGTTAACTGAATTCCGCTGTAAGGTTTTGCATGTAGATTTGCACCCTCTATTCACTCCTGCTTCCGCCCCACAGCACTTATGCACAATTCCAAGCGCTTAGTACGGTGCTCTGCACACAGTGAGCGCTCAGTAAATACGATTGAGTGGATATCTGTTCATTTATTACATTAATGTCTGCCTCCCCCTCTAGACTGTAAGCTCACTGTGGGCAGGGAACACGTCCACCATGTCGGTTGTATTGTACTCTCCCAAGCGCTTGGGACGGTACTCCGCAAACAGTAAGTGCTCAATAAATAGGATTGATTGATGGACTGGAGAGGCTCTAAAGGGGCCAGTTGGAAGAAAAGGGGGTTGGGGGTCTCAAAGAAAACCAAAAGGAGGCACGAGGGCCTGACGAGATGGAAACGTGTCATGGGAGCTGAGCCCGGGGTTGGTGTCCTGTCGCCGAGGGGGCTGAGAAGGCCCATTCATTCATTCATTTATTCATTCATTCATTCAATAGTATTTACTGGGCGTTTACTATGTGCAGAGCACTGTACTAAGTACTTGGAATGTACAATTGGGCAACAGATAGAGACAGTCCCTGCCCATTGACGGGCTTACGGTCTAATCGGGGGAGACAGAAAAAAACAATAGCAATAAATAGAATCAAGGGGACGTACATCTCAGAAGGCCCACCCAAAGTAGCTCCAGGAGAAGACCCCTCCCAACCCATTATCCCCTTCCATGGAGGCTCAACAAAGCTCGGTCATCGATCCCCTTAATAATAATAATGTTGGTATTTGTGAAGCGCTTACTATGTGCAGAGCACTGTTCTAAGCGCTGGGGGGAGATACAGGGTCATCAGGCTGTCCCACGTGAGGCTCACAGTTAATCCCCATTTTCCAGATGAGGTAACTGAGGCCCAGAGAAGTGAAGTGACTTGCCCACAGTCACACAGCTGACAAGTGGCAGAGCCGGGAGTCGAACCCATGACCTCTGACTCTGAAGCCCGGGCTCTTTCCACTGAGCCACGCTGCTTTCCCCTTAAGGGAAAGAGGGAAGGGATGGAATGAAGTGGGAAGGGGAAGGGCAGGGAGGGGCTGGGCTATTTGGCAGAAGAGGTGGCGGGACTGTGGAGGGGCAGGATTTCCTGCTAATAAAAATGAGGGCATTTGTTACACACTCACTAGGTGCCAAACACTCTTCTGAGCCCCGGGGTGGATTCAAGGTCATCAGGGTGTCCCACGTGGGGCTCACAGTCTTCGTCCCCATTTTGCAGAGGAGGGAACTGAGACACGGAAGGGCTAGGGGACTTGCCCAAGGTCACAGAGCAGAGAAGCGGCAGAAGCGGGATTAGAACCCACATCCGCTGAGTCGCAAGCCCGGGCTCTTACCACGGAGTCACCCTGCTTCCCTAGTGTGGGTAGCGGAGGGGATGGGGGCCATAGAGGCGTGGCTCAGTGGAAAGAGCCCGGGCTTGGGAGTCAGAGGTCATGAGTTCGAATCCCAGCTCTGCCGCTTGTCAGCTGTGTGACGGTGGGCAAGTCACTTCACTTCTCTGTGCCTCAGTTAACTCATCAGTAAAATGGGGATGAAGATTGTGAGCCCCACGTGGGACAACCTGATTACCCTGTGTCTACCCCAGCGCTTAGAACAGTGCTCTGCACATAGTAAGTACTTAATAAATACCAACATTATTATTATTACTAGGTGGGGGAGGGGCCATTAAAGGTTGGGGCCGGGGAGGGGCGGACCTAGCTGGTAATAATACGGTCTCTACGCAGATGACACGCAGATCTACATCTCCGCCCCTGTCCTCTCCCCCTCCCTTCAGGCTCGCATCTCCTCCCGCCTCCGGGACGTCTCCACCTGGATGTCGGCCCGCCACCTAAAACTCAACATGAGCGAGACTGAGCTCCTCATCTTCCCTCCCAAACCCGGTCCTCTCCCAGACTTCTCTATCACCGTGGATGGCACGACCATCCTTCCCGTCCCGCAGGCCCGCGATCTCGGTGTCATCCTTGACTCGTCCCTCTCGTTCACCCCACGCATCCTATCCGTTACCGAGACCTGCCGGTTTCACCTCTACGATATCGCCAAGATCCGCCCTTTCCTCTCCACCCAGACGGCTACCTTACTATTACGGGCTCTCGTTATATCCCGGCTAGACTACTGTGTCGGCCTTCTCTCTGACCTCCCTTCCTCCTCTCTCGCCCCGCTCCGGTCTATTCTTCACTCCGCTGCCCGGCTCATCTTCCTGCAGAAACGATCTGGGCATGTCACTCCCCTTCTTAAACAACTCCAGTGGTTGCCTATCGACCTCCGCTCCAAACAAAAACTCCTCACTCTAGGCTTCGAGGCTCTCCGTCACCTTGCCCCTTCTTACCTCTCCTCCCTTCTCTCTTTCTACCGCCCACCCCGCACGCTCCGCTCCTCCGCCGCCCACCTCCTCGCCGTCCCTCGGTCTCGCCCATCCCGCCGTCGACCCCCGGGTCACGTCCTCCCACGGTCCTGGAACGCCCTCCCTCCTCACCTCCGCCAAACTGATTCTCTTTCCCTCTTCAAAACCTTACTTAAAAATCACCTCCTCCAAGAGGCCTTCCCAGACCGAGCTCCTCTTCCCCCTCTACTCCCTCTGCCATCCCCCCTTTACCTCTCTGCAGCTAAAGCCTCATTTTCCCCTTTTCCCTCTGCTCCTCCACCTCTCCCTTCCCATCCCCACAGCACCGTACTCCTCCGCTCAACTGTATATATTTTCGTTACCCTATTTATTTTGTTAATGAATTGTACATCGCCTCGATTCTATTTAGTTGCCATTGTTTTTACGAGATGTTCTTCCCCTCGACGCTGTTTAGTGCCATTGTTCTTGTCTGTCCGTCTCCCCCGATTAGACTGTAAGCCATCAAACGGCAGGGACTGTCTCTATCTGTTGCCGACTTGTTCATCCCAAGCGCTTAGTACAGTGCTCTGCACATAGTAAGCGCTCAATAAATACTATTGAATGAATGAATGAATAATAATAATGTTGGTATTTGTTAAGCGCTTACTATGTGCAGAGCACTGTTCTAAGCGCTGGGGTAGATATAGGGTCATCAGGTTGTCCCACATGAGGCTCCCAGTCTTCATCCCCATTTTCCAGATGAGGGAACTGAGGCCCAGAGAAGTGAAGTGACTTGCCCACAGTCACACAGCCGAGAAGGGGCAGAGCAGGGATTCGAACCCATGTCCTCTGACTCCCAAGCCCGGGCTCATTCCACAGAGCCAAGCCCGTCAGTGGGCAGGGCCGGTCTCTCTCTGTTGCCGAATTGTGCCTTCCGAGCGCTTCGTGCAGTGCTCTGCACAGAGTAAGCGCTCAAAAAATACGATTGGATGGATGAATGAATGAATGAATGAATGAATGAATGAATGATAGCGGGGGCCGGGGAGGGGCGGGGCCCGCTGGGGACGGGGGAGGGCCGCGTGGGCGGCAGGGGCGGGGCCTCTAGAGGGCACGTGACTGACAGGGGGCGGGGCCCCGAGGGAGCGTGACTGACAGGGGGCGGGACCTCGGGGGGCACGTGAGCAGGGCCTGGGGCGCGTGACCGACAGGGGGCGGGGCCTCGTGGCGGCGCGCTCGGGCGGCAGGGGGCGGGGCCTCTAGAGGGCACGCGGGCGGCGGGGGCGGGGGCTAGGAGCACGTGGGCGGCCGGGGGGCGGGGCCTCGTGGCGGCGCGCTCGGGCGGCAGGGGGCGGGGCCTCTAGAGGGCACGCGGGCGGCGGGGGCGGGGGCTAGGAGCACGTGGGCGGCCGGGGGGCGGGGCCTCGGGGGCGCGTGGGCGGAGGGGAGCGCGCGGGCGGCGGGGCCGGGGGTGGGAGGGGGGAAGATGGCGGTGCGGTGGGGCCGTTGGTGGGGGTGGCGGCTCGGGCGGGCGGCGCTGAGAGGAGCCGACGGCGGGGACGTGCGCACCTGGTGAGTGGCGACTTCTCCCGATCCGGCCCGGCCCGGCCCGGCCTGGCCTTTCCCGTCCCGCCCGCCCTCCCCGCCTCCTTCCTCCTCCTCCTCTCAGGGAATGAAGCGGCGCCCCTCAGTGACAAGAGCCCGTGGCTCAGTGGAAAGAGCCCGGGCTTTGGAGTCGGGGCTCATGAGTTCGAATCCCAGCTCTGCCACTTGTCGGCTGTGTGACTGTGGGCAAGTCACTTCACTTCTCTGGGCCTCAGTTCCCTCATCTGGAAAATGGGGATGAAGACGGGGAGCCCCACGTGGGACAACCTGATTCCCCTCTGTCTACCCCAGCGTTTGGAACAGCGCTGGGCACATAGTAAGCGCTTACCAAATACCAAGAGCCCGGCCTGGGGCGTCCGAGGTCGTGGGTTCGAATCCCGCCTCTGCCCCTTGTCCGCTGGGTCACCGTGGGCCAGTCACTTGGCTTCTCTGGGCCTCAGTTCCCCCATCTGGAAAATGGGAATGAAGCCTGGGAGCCCCACGGGGCACCCCCTGATCACCTTGTATCCTTTCCAGCGCTTAGAACAGTGCTCGGCACATAGTAAGCACTTAACAAACACCAACATTATTATTATTATTATTAATAAAATGGGGATTAACTGGGAGCCTCCCGTGGGACCACCTGATGCCCCTGGATCTCCCCCAGCGCTTAGAACAGCGCTCTGCACAGAGGAAGCACTTAACAAATACCCACATTATTATTATTATTATAATGGGGATTAACTTTGAGCCTCACGTGGGACCACCTGATGACCCTGTATCTCCCCCAGCGCTTAGAACGGTGCTCGGCACAGAGGAAGCGCTTAACAAATACCGACTTTATTATTATTATTATTCACCCATTCATTCAGTAGTCTTTATTGGCCTCAGTTCCCTCATCTGTAAAATGGGGATGAAGACCATGAGCCTCACATGGGGCAACCTGATGACTTTGTATCTCCCCCAGCGCTTAGAGCAGTGCTCTGCACATCCTAAGCACTTAACAAATACCAGCATTATTATTATGATGATGATGGGGATTAACTGTGAGCCTCACGTGGGGCAACCCGATGACCCTGTATCTCCCCCAACGCTTAGAACAGTGCTCTGCACCTAGGAAGCGCTTAACAAATGCCAACATTATTATTATGATTCATCCGTTCATGCAGTAGGCTTTATTGAGCGCTTACTAGGTGCAGAGCACTGGACTAAGCGCTCGGAATGGGGCAATTGGGCAACAGATAGAGACAATCCCTGCCCATTGAGGGGCTCACAGTCTAATCGGGGGAGACAGACAAAAACAAGACAACTTCATCACGATAAATAGAATCAAGAGGGTGGACACCTCATTAACAAAATAAATAGGGTCATAAATAATATATACAAATGAGCACAGTGCGGAGGAGAGGGGGAGGAGCAGAGGGAAAAAAATGTTGGTATTTGTAAGCGCTTACTTTGTGCAGAGCACTGTTCTAAGCGCTGGGGGAGATACAGGGTCATCGGGTTGTCCCACGTGAGGCTCACAGTTAATCCCCATTTGACAGATGAGGTCACTGAGGCCCAGACAAGTGAAGTGATTTGCCCACAGTCACACAGCTGACAAGTGGCAGGGCTGGGATTCAAACCCATGACCTCTGACTCCCAAGCCCAGGCTCTTTCCACTGGAAAGGGGGGGAAAGGTCCTCCTCCAACCCCAGGCGGCCAGGCAGCCCTTACCGCGATTGGGAAATGACCCTAATCATCATAATCATGGTATTTGTGAAGCTCTGACTCTGCGCTGAGCGCCCTTCCAAGCGCTGGGGTGGATACAAGGTCATCAGGCCCGTCCCCCGTGGGGCTGGCAGGGTCCCTCCCCATTTTGCAGATGGGGGAACTGAGGCCCGGAGAAGTGAAGCCCAGCTTTGAGCGGGGATGGTCTCTGTTGCCGAATTGTCCATTTCAAGCGCTTAGGACAGTGCTCTGCACAGAGTCAGCGCTCAATAAATACAATTGAATGAATAGTAAGCGCTCAATAGATACTATTGAATGAATAGTAAGCTCTCACTAAATACTATTGAATCAATGAATGAATGAAGTGACTTGCCCAAGGTCACCCAGCAGCCAAGTGGCGGAGCGAAGATTCGAACCCACGTCCTCCGACTCCCAAGCCCGGGCTCGGGCCACTGAGCCCCACCGCTTCCCGACCATCCGACGCCCTTAATAATAATATTAAGAATAATAATGATAATGGTATCTCTTAAGCCCTCGGTAGGTGCCAAGCGAGAAGCGTCGCTCGGTAGCAACAGTCCGGGCTTGGGAGTCAGAGGACGTGAGTTCGATTCCCGGCCCCGCCGCTTGTCTGCCGGGTGACCCTGGGAAAGTCACTTCCCTTCTCTGGGCCTCAGCTGTAAAATGGGGGCGAAAAGGGTGAGCCCCACGAGGGACAGCCCGATGACCCTGGATGTGCCCCCGGGGCTGAGAACAGTGCTTGGCACATAGTGAGCGCCTAACAAGTGACGTACTTATTATACAAGGTCATCAGGTTGTCCCACGTGGGGCTCACGGTTTTAATCCCCACTTTGCGGATGAGGTCACTGAGGCCCAGAGAAGCAAAGCGGCTTGCCCGAGGTCGCACAGCAGAAAGGTGGCGGAGCCGGGATTAGAACCCACGACCTCCGACTCCCAAGCCTCTGCTCTTCCCACTAAGCCTCGCTGCTTCATAATAATGATGGCATTTGTTAGGCACTTGCTATGTGCCAGACACTGTACTAACCCCTGGGGTGGATACAAGCTTAGTGGAAAGAGCCCGGGCTTGGTTGTCGGGGGTCACGGGCTCTAATCTCGGCTCATCCACTTATCGGCTGTGTGACCTTGGGCAAGTCACTTCCCGTCTCTGTGCCTCAGCACCCTCATCCGTAAAATGGGGATTAAGTCTGTGAGCCCCACGTGGGACAACCCGATTACCTCGTATCTACCCCAGCACGTAGAACAGTGCTTGGCACATGGTAAAGTCTTAACAAATACCATCTTTATTATTATTATTATTACTACAAGCAAATTGGGTTGGACCCAGTCCCTGTCTCACATGGAGTTTACAATCTTGGTCCCCATTTTACAGATGAGGGAACTGAGGCACAATGAAGTGACAGATATGTTTCCTGCCCACCGTCGCCTTAGAATCTACCTCCCCCCCCCACCCCATTTTCTATTTTTGTGCCATTAGGGAGTTTGTTGTAAATTTAGATCATCCTAATCCCGGAGGAGGGAACGGAGGCACAATGAAGTGACTTGCCCAGGGTCACGCATGCGGCCAGGTTGGGGGAGCCGGGATTAGAACCCGTGACCCTCCGACTCCCAGGGCCGTGCTCTATCCCCTCTGCCGGGGGACCCTGTCCCTGCCCTAGAGGAGTTTACAGTGTAGTGGGGAAGGCAGGCGTCGAAATGAGTTACAGAGGAAGGGTATGTACATAAACGCTGTGGGGCCGGGGAGGGCCGAGTGTCACGGTGTTGAGGGGTACGACCCCAGCCCCGAAGCACTGATGTCCACAGTTGTCATTTTATTGATTTGTACTCATGTCTGTCTCCCCCTCTTTAGACTGTCAGCTCGTTGTGAGGGCTCAGAAAATACGAGTGAATAAATGAGTGAACATAGATAGGCAACAGAAGGAAGAGCGAACGGTGGGTGAGGTTAGTCAGAGGAGGTTTCTCGGAGGAGAGCGTCTTGTAGGACACCCTCCTTTTCATTCATTCAATCGTATTTATTGAGCGCTTACTGCGTGCGGGGCACTCTTCTAAGCTCTTGGGAGATTACGATACAACGTCCCACCGACGCGTTCCCTGCCTACAGTGACCTTTCAATGTAGAGGTGGGGAGACGCACATCAATACAGATATATAATTTACAGATATGTCCATAAGTGCTGTGAGGCTGGGAGATCCCTTTCCCTTCCCTCAAACATCTATATATCTTTGCGGACAAACAGTACATTTCTACTTTCCTTTTCCATGGGTACCCCACTAATCAGTTGTATTTCTTGAGTACTTAACTGTGTGTTGAGAACTGTACTAAGTGCTTGGGAGGATACAATAAAACAGAGTTGGTAGATATGTTTCCTGCCCACAGTAACCTTAGAGTCTACCCCCCCATTTTCTATTTTTGTGCCATTATGGAGTTTGTTATAAATTCAGATCATCCCAATCGTAGATGGATATACATGTAGTGATACGGCAGTATCAGTATTAAGTGTTTTATCCATTCGTGGTATTTATCGAGAGCTCACTCTATGCAGAGTACTGGACTAGATGTTTAGGAGAATACAGGACCGTAGAGTCGGTGGACAAAATTCCCTGTCGAAAACGAACTCCTTTACTGTGTGCAGAGCACTGTCCTGGTAGAAGATAACCGTTTAATAACATCTTGAAGGCTTTCCTGGACTTCAGCCCTTCAAAAACAGCATTTTCTCTTGCTCACAGGTTAGGTTCGTGGCCACTTGTTTTGGACTGACATTTTAGATAGTGGGGCTACGTCACATTCCTGCCCTTGGGTAGGAGTCATGACACTGGGATGTGAATGACCCAAGCAAGAAGAGTGAGGAAATATTCGGCTGGTAATTCTCCCCTGAAGACTGAGGTAGGAACCCAGGAGGCTGCTCTGCATCCATTAGGATTGAATCGTGAGAATTCTTCCTACGCTCTTCCCCTTCAGACCAAAAGAAACTTGACATCATCATCACCGTCATCATCCCCGGAATTTATTGATATCTCATGGAACGAGGCACCAAAGAAAATGGCAAAACAAGAATCAAAAAGGCCCTTGGTGATGGAGAAAATATCACTTTTTATTTAATGGCAAGCTCCAAGAGAATAAACTTTAAGAGTTCACACAGTGGAATTGTGACCCATGATTTACTGAGACCTACTTTATGATGGGAGAATGACCCCAGCACTGGAGTAGAAGGCATGACCAGGATTGGGGGACGAAGAGGAAGCAGCATGGACTAGTGGGTAGCGCACGGGCGTGGAAATCAGAAGGACCAGGGTTCTAATCCCAGCTCCACCCCTTGTCTGCTGTGTGACCTTGGGCAAATCACTTCACTTCTCTGTGCCTCATCTGTAAAATGGGGATTAAGACTGTGAGCCCCACGTGGGACATGGACCGTGTCCATCCTGATTACCTCGTGTCTACCCCAGCGCTTAGAACAGTGCCCGGCACACTTAGAGAAGCAGCGTGGCTCACTGGAAAGAGCCCGGGCTTTGGAGTCAGAGGTCATGGGTTCGAACCTCGACTCTGCCACTTGTCAGCTGGGTGACTGTGGGCAAGTCACTTCACTTCTCGGTGCCTCAGTTCCCTCATCTGTAAAATGGGGATGAAGACTGTGAGCCCCACGTGGGACAACCTGATTCCCCTGTGTCTACCCCAGCGCTTAGAACAGTGCTTGGCACATAGTAAGCGCTTAACAAATACCAACATTATTATTATTATTATTAGTGAGCACTTAGCAAAAGCAACAGTTCATGAGAAGTGGCGTGGCCTAGTGGATAGAGCACGGGCCCTGGAGTCAGAAGGACCTGCTTTTTCAGTCCTGGCTCTGCCACTTGTCTGCCGTGTGACCTTGGGCGAATCACTGAACTTCCCTCTGCCCCAGTTACCTCATCTGTAAAATGTGGGACACGACTGTGTCCCTCCTGATCACCTTGTGTCTATCCTGGGGCTTAGAACGGTGCCGGGCACATAGTAAGTCCTTAACAAATACCATAACGAAAAAAAAGAGGATAATCTCACGCAGCAGGAGGAGGAGGGGATCCCAGGGGGCAGAGCTTGATGAAGGGGACAGGTCCCAGGGGGTGGGTAGTGCATCTGCCCTGGAACCTTCCTCAGTCAAGGCCTAGCCATAGCCGCGGAGACCTGAACTCTGCAGAAGACGCCCCCCGCGCTCCCATCCCCGAGCAGCCCTGCCGCCTCCCCCCAGACGTTGAGAACCTGAGAAGCAGGGTTGACCCGAGGCTGGCAGGCTGGCATCTGCTCCATCGTGGGGCCCAGCTGCTTCAGGGCAGGAACCCTAGGCCAGCCTGGAGGACCTGAGGGACAATGGAAGTGGGGTGAGGGGGACTGATTAAAATGCACCTCCCCACCTTAGATCCACCACCCCTTTACCACTTCAAGCACAGCCTGACCACTTGGGTACTAATACCCCCACCTCCGGAATATCTCTTTATACTCCCCATCCTCCTCCTCTCTCTCATTTATTTTTGTGTCAGACTCCCTCACTAGATTGTAATATCCCAGAGGGCAGGGATCGGGTCTACTAATGCTATTGCAGTCTCCCAAGCACTCGGGGCAGTGGTTTGAGCACAGTAGATGCTCAGTAAACAGTTCTGATTGAATAGGGAATTAATTCAGCTTGCCCCAAAGCACCTATAATGGGTTGTGGGGCATGTCTCCTGGTGTCCCTTAGATCCAGCAGGAGATTTGGAACCTCCCTGCCTGGCGGGGAGGATGCCGGGTGTAGAGAGTCAGTCTGCAGTCTGAAAAATAATATCATCAGCAAAGGTATTTATTGAGAGCTTACTCTGTGCTGTACTAAGTGCTTGGAACCAAGTTTACCTGTTTATCCCTTCATGTGTATTGGAGGGCCCATCTCTGCTGCAGAGACTCAGTTTCCCTGAATAAGTGGACAGTACTTTCCTCTGCCTCAGTTTACTCATCTGTAAAATGTTAAGTGCTTGTTCTTCCTCCCCATTACACTGTGAGCCCCAGGCGGAATATGAACTGTCCGACCTGATTATCTCGTCGCCGATCACTCAGTGGTATTTACTGAACATTTATTGTGCGCAGAGCTCTGTATTAAGGCACTTGGGAGAGCACAGTATAACAGAGCTGGTCGACATATTCCGTGTCCACAGTGAACTTACGGTTTATAAGGGGAGAAGCACTTAACTGACTCCATCATTTTTTAAAAATTATTATTATTATTACCTCCCCAGCCTCCTGTCATCCCATGGGAGTCCAAGGGCCTATCCAAGTGCAGTGGAAGAGCAGCAGGATTACTTGCTGCCTCCTGAGGTCAATCATCCATTTAATCAGTGGTATCACTTGAACCCTCACTGTGTGCAGAGCACCGTATTAAGCAGTGATGCTGCTCTTTGGCCAGAAGTGAATGGGAAGCGGTGCCTTTGAAGCTCTGGGCAACTGGCCTGCCTCTCCTCAGAGCCCCGAGACCCGCACGTGGAAGTCGGCAGGGAAACTCCTGAGAAATTCAGGGAGCCACGCCACAGTTTCCTCCCTCCACTTCTCTCTCCGTGTCCCACGTGGGGCTCACGGTCCTAATCCCCACTTTACAGATGAGGGAACTGAGGCACAGTGAAGTGGCTTGCTCAAGGTTACTCCGCAGACAAGTGTCTGCAAGAGCTGAGACGCAGCGTGGTCTGGTGGTTAGAGCACAGGCCTGAGAGGCAGAAGGACCTGTGTTCTAAATCTCGCTCCGTCACCTGTCTGTACTAAGAGCGCCGTACTGAGCACTTAGGAGAGTACAGTGTGACAAGAGTTCCGGATGGTCTGGCAGGGCCACCCCAACCCTTCCCCCTGTTGATCTCTCATCAGTTGCTTCATCGTCATAATTACTGTCTCCCCTCCTTCAAAGCTTTATTGAGGGCACACCTCCTCCAAGAGGCCTTCCCAGACTAAGCCCCTCCTTTCCTCTTCTCCCACTCCCTTCTGCAACCCCCTGACTTCTCCCTTTGCTCTTCCCCCGTCCCAGCCCCGCAGCACTTCTGTACACATCTTTCATTTATTTATTTCTATTGATGTCTGTCTCCCAACCTCTACACCGTAAGCTCGTTGTGGGCAGGGAATGTGTCCGTTTATTGTTGTAGTGTACTCTCCCAAGCGTTTAGTACGGTGCTCTGCGCGCAACAAGCCCTCAGTAAATACAGTTGAATGAATCATCATCATCAATATTTATCAAGCACCTATGGTGACCATAACATCGTTCTCTCTACTGTGGGCAAAGCATTGTGCTGAGTGCTTGACAACATGCTCTGTGCTCATTTGTATATATCATTTATTACCCTGTTTATTTTGTTAATGAGATGTACAGCCCCTTGATTCTATTTACCGTGATAATGCTGTCGTTATCGTTTCGCTCTTTTTTGCTCCGCCGTCTGTCTCCCCCGATTAGACTGTGAGCCCATCATTGGGCAGGGATTGTCTCTATCTGTTGCCCAATTGTACAGTGCAAGTGCTTACTACAGTGCTGTGCACATAGTAAGCGCTCAATAAATGCTATTGAATGAATGAATTCAACAAGTAAAAGATACATGTCTTGCCCTCAAATGTCTTACAGTCTAATGGAGTGCAATCAGCTTTTTCTTTTTCCCATTGACATCGTTTGAAATATGAACTTGTCCTGAAGAATCTAAAGCGGGAGATGAGCCAGGCCCTCAGAGTTTGGGATCATTCCACCAGAATCAGACCCCCTTTTCACCCAACGCCTCAAAAATAGGGCCAGATGTCAGCTTCCGGCTGGCGGTATTGGAAAGGAGACTTGAACCGACTTTGAAAAGGAAGACTCTTGTTGGGGGATACCCATCTTATTGATGCCAACTTTAGGTGGATTATGTGGTTTAAAATTCCACGCTGGAATTAGATTTTTGAATTTACGAGAAGCGGCGTGGCTTTGTGGAAAGAGCCCGGGTTTGGTCAGGGATCATGGGTTCTAATCCCGGCTCCGCCACTTGTCAGCTGTGTGACTTTGGACCAGTCACGTCACTTTCTCTGTGCCTCAGTTCCCTCATCTGTAAAATAGGGATGAAGACTGTGAGCCTCACGGGGGACGACCTCATTACCTTGTATCAACCCCAGCGCTTAGAACAGTGCTCTGCACATAGTAAGCGCTTAACAAATACCATGATGATAATAATAACTTCCACAGCCCAGGAGGTGATAGTCTAAATCTAGTTTTTTCAGTTTCAGGGCAATGGTTTTCTTCTTTTTTGGTCCCAAATTTGTCTCAGTTCTCTCTGAAGTTTGGGAAAGGAATGCCATGTGCTATTCTATCGCTGAGGCACTGGAGGGTGCTAATATAATGAGAGACCTGCAGTTGCTTTCTACCAAAATTCTGTAGAATAGTTCTCACTTGCTTTGATTTTCCCCTTTGGGGAAAGAAATCCGGATAGTTTCCACATTACTTTCCAATGCAGACGGCGCTCAGGCAGGGAGAAGGTAAACAGAATCCCCGATTTTTTAGCAGCCAGGTCTGGAAAGGCCAGCAGAGTTTCTGAGAGGGGTGAAGGCATATCTCTTCCAACCCCAGACACACACACGTGATGATTCAAACTTAAAGTAATATACAGTTTGAGATGTGGATCCGTGGTGAGATTAGTTTCCAATGAGTTACTGGTCGGTATCAAAACAAGCCAAGGTCATATCAAATCTGGATTTGATATTAACCAAAGGCCATTTCTCTCACCTTTGGATCAAATAGAGACGAAGTCACATTTCTTTTTTCATTTAAATATCCTTTTACCCCTCTGGGACACCCTTCCTTTCACCTCCTTGTTGCTGTTACTGGGGATTTCTTAAAATCGCGAAGAAATTAGCGATTAGAAATTCAAATGAATGTGAAAGTGTCTTCTTGTCACATTCCCCCCGTCAAGCTGCTTCCCTGCTTCTCTCGCTACGATTTGCATTTTTTTATGATATTTGTTAAGCTCGTACTATGTTCTAGGCACTGTACTAAGTGCTGGGGTAGAAACGGCATAATCGTGTGGCAATCTCTGTCCCACATGGAGCTCAGAGTCTTGATCCCCACTTTATAGATGAGGCAACTGAGGCACAGAGAAGTGAAGCGGTTTATCCGAAGTCACACAGCAGACGAGCGGTGGAGTTGGATTAGAACCCAGATCCTCTGGCTCCCAGCTGTTCTCCTTCCACCGGGGCGTGCTGCTTCTGCATGACAGTTACCTGTGACTGCAACCGGCCTTTATTCAAGCACCGAGGAATTCACCTCCTGGACTGCTCCTCATCCAGATCCCCTAGAGATAATAATGTTGGTATTTGGTAAGCGCTTACTATGTGCAGAGCACTGTTCTAAGCGCTGGGGTAGATACAGGGTCATCAGGTTGTCCCACGTGAGGCTCACAATCTTCATCCCCATTTTACAGATGAGGTAACTGAAGCGCAGAGAAGTTAAGTGACTGGCCCACAGTCACCCAGCTGACAAGTGGCAGAGTCGGGATTCGAACCCATGATGTTGTAGCGTTTTGGGTTGTGTCTGGAACCATCCCCTGAGGGGTTCACTCTGGCCCTGGTCTCTCCTCTTCCTTCCCCCTAGGCTGGAAGACCAATGGGGAGACTTGATTTTTGGGGGTCTTCCCAGTGGACTCCCCATTCAATGCAGGCCCCTAAGTGGCATCTCGGAGCTGGCTGTGATTGTAAAGGGGCCAGGATTTTCTGGACTGAGAGACAACTGGTTTGGCCTGACTGGACTAATAATAATAATAATAATGTTGGTATTTAAGCGCTTACTATTGCAGAGCACTGTCTAAGCGCTGGCGTAGATACAGGGTAATCAGGTTGTCCCACGTGAGGCTCACGGTTAATCCCCATTTTTACAGATGAGGTCACTGAGGCCCAGAGAAGTTAAGCGACTTGCCCACGGTCACACAGCTGACAAGTGGTAGAGAAGCAGCGTGGCTCAGTGGGAAGAGCACGGGCTTTGGAGTCAGAGGTCATGGGTTCGAATCCCTGCTCCGCCACTTAGCTGTGTGACTGTGGGCAAGTCACTTAACTTCTCTGTGCCTCAGTTCCCTCATCTGGAAAATGGGGATGAAGACTGTGAGCCCCACGTGGGACAACCTGATTCCCTTGTGTCTACCCCAGCGCTTAGAACAGTGCTCGGCACATAGTAAGCGCTTAACAAATACCAACATTATTAAGTGGCAGAGACTAGTTCCCTTTAAGTGGCTAGAGGCCACAGTAGCTTTCCTGAGCATTCTGAGGTACTTAAAACTCACTCAAGGAGCATCAATGGTCACATGGCTAACTAGTAGACGACTAGTCAGTCAGTCGGTTGTATTTACTGAGCGCTTACTGGGTGCAGAACTCAGTACTGAGCACCTGGGAGAGTACAATATAACAATAAACAGACACATTCCATGTCCACAACTAGGAGAGCAAATGATCTTTTAGGTTCTGCAATCCCCAGATTACTATGAGAGGCCAAGAGTCACATTGTTGGCCTAAAAGAGATTTGTGCTGGAGGGCTCAGAAATCTCCTTCAATGACAAGGTGTTTGATAAACACCCTATTACCCTATTTATTACCCTATTTATATTACCCTATTTATTTTGTTAATGAAATGTACATCGCCTTGATTCTATTTAGTTGCCATTGTTTTTACGAGATGTTCTTCCCCTCGACTCTATTTATTGCCATCGTTCTCGTCTGTCCGTCTCCCCCGATTAGACCGTAAGCCCGTCGAACGGCAGGGACTGTGGCTATCTGTTGCCGACTTGTTCATTACAAGCGCTTAGTCCAGTGCTCCGCACATAGTAAGCGCTCAATAAATACTATCGAATAAACGTTGTTTTCACCATCAGCAGTGGGATTTGCCGAGTGCTTACTGTGTGCAGAGCACTTTACCGGACACTTTCTTTGGACAGCAGCGTACTGTCTGTTGCATATAGAGCACTACGGTGTGCTTACTGTATTCATTCATTCATTCAATAGTATTTATTGAGCACTTACTATGTGCAGAGCACTGCACTAAGCGCTGGGAATGTACAATACAGAGTGCTATAGAAAGAGCTTGAAACAGCCTGGCCTAGTGGAAAAGAGTATGGGTCCTCTGACTCCGAATCCCGCCTCTGCCACTTTTCCGCTGTGTGACCTTGGTTAAGTCACTTCACTTCCTCTGTGCCGCAGTTCTCTCATCTGTAAAATGGGGATTAAGACTGTGAGCCCCACTGGGGACAGGGACTGTGTCCAACCTGACTACCTTGTATTTACCCCCAGCACATAGTACAGTGTCTGGCGCATAGTACAAGTACATAGTACTTAACAAATACTGTAAAAAAAATTATTCGCATGCAGGCACTCGGTCACACTCAGTATGACACACGTGGGTACACACAGTCTCCCAATTACACAAACACATTAAAATCGGTAATGGAGTTCAGATCATCAACAGCAGAGCCGATGGTGGGCAAGAGGGAGTATTACTGATGAGATTTTTGTCACCATAGCAGCGGTCCTGTGGGAAGAGGGAGGAATGCCGGCTTGGGCGGGGCTAGTAATGATAAGCGCGGTATTCGTTCAGCCATTATTGCAGCACGACCTAGGGGATAGAGCACGAGCCTGGAATTCAGAAGGACCAGGGTTCTAATCCCGGCTTTGCCACTTGTCCGCTGTGTGACCTTGGGAAGTCACTTCACTTCTCTGGGCCTCAGTTGCCTCATCTGTAAAATGGGGATTAAGACTGTGAACCCCGTGTGGGACAAGGACTGCCCAACCCAATTACCTCGTATCTACCCCAGTGTTTAGTACAGTGTGTTGTGGGTGTGTGTGCTGGCAGAAAGCAAGCATTTAAATACTATTATCATTCATTATTATTTATTACTAAACACTGGGCTAAGCGCTGAGGTAGACAGTAAGCGCTCAGTAAATACTACTGAATGAATGAATAAAAGATACCAAACCTAAAAGGAAGGAAGAACAGTTGTGGCCATAGTAATAATACTATTTATTAAATGCTTACTGTATGACGAGCACTGTAATAAGCACTGGGAAACAATACAGAGATGGGATTTAGATACAGTTCCTGCCCCTCCGGGAGCTCACCGTCTGAGTTTCCTGTGCAGATGAGGAAACTGAGGCGCAGGGGAAGTTAATTGATCTGCCCAAGGTCACATGGCAGTTGGGGTAGAGCTGGGATCAGAGCCCAGGTCTGCTGACTCCCAGGCCGGTGCTCACAAGGAAATGGGACTAGGTGGAACCGGGAGTGGAGAAGGAACAGAGCTGGGATGGATCTCAACTGGGAGGAGGGAGGGTCAGAGGCAGGGCGGGATTCCTAAGGGGCTTGGAGATTCAGAGGAGGACTGGCTGAGAGGGAGGAATCCGGAAGGCAGATGGGGAAGCCAAGGTAGAGGGCTTGGAGAGACTTGGATTTTTTTTTTTTTAATTTAATGAGGCCAGGGAATGAGTGGGCCCTCGTGGAGCGTCGTGGCCAGGCCATAGTCCCAGTCTGATGTTTGTGAGCCGAGGCTGGGCTACGGAGGTTGGGGGGGTGAGGTTGGTTTCCGGAAACCAGCTTCTGTTGGACCGCTAGGTCTGGGGCAGGAGGGGTGGGAGCCGTCGGCAAGTTTACTGGGTCCAATCCAATATGCTTGTATCCACCCCAGTGCTTGCAGCGTGGCTCAGCGGAAAGAGCACGGGCTTTGGAGTCAGAGATCATGGGTTCGAATTCCGGCTCGGCCACTTGTCAGCTGTGTGACTTTGGGCAAGTCACTTAACTTCTCTGTGCCTCAGTTCCCTCATCTGTAAAATGGGGATTAAGACTGGGAGCCCCACGTGGGACAACCTGATTTCCTTGTGTCTACCCCAGCGCTTAGAACAGTGCTCTGCACATAGTAAGCGCTTAACAAATACCAACATTATTATTAGTAGTAGTACAGTGCCTGGCACATAAGTGCTTAACAAATACCATCATCATTATTATTATTATAAGGGCTCTCTGCGACTATTCTGTTAGCGCTGGCTTCATGTATATAGATACAGGTGAATTTGGAGGCAGCGTAGACAGTGGTCACATGCCACATGGATGAGGAATAAATTTGATTTCAGAATAAAGAAAGGAATACTGTGTGTGTGTGTGTGTGTCTGTGTGTGTCTGCATGTGTCTGTGTGGGTGTATGTATGTTTCTCGAGATTATGGATTTGTCTAAATATTCCTGCTAATTTAAGATGTCAAATATGAAAGTTCTCTCTTGGCTTGGATTTTTGAACACAGGCCAGAGTTTTCAGATTCTCCACTCGCCTCAGAAGCTAGATATTTCTGGATATTTCTGAACAAGAGCGCCGCGTTCATCCTCGCTTTCTGGGAAAATGGCTCCTAACCGTCAAGCCTGGTCAGAGTGGTGTGATTTGGAAAGCTCCCTGGGGGGTTCTGAGAATTTATTTTGGCACTCACCCTTCTGTGTATACCCATGCTTGAGAGCAAGGACATGCTCAGTCAGAGGAAAGATGGGGGGGGCCCTCCCTACAGAGGAAGAATGGTCTGTGAGCACTCCCCCGCTTCCACCATTCTGGGGGGTGGGGGACGCTGAGCCATAGACACTTGATGTGTTGAGTAAAGGAGAAACAATGTGACCTAGTAAAAAGAGCCCGGGTCTCAAGGGTCCTGAGTTCTATTCCTGGCTCCACCACTTGCCTGTTGGCTGACCTTGTGCCTCGGTTACCTCATCTGTAAAATGGGGATTAAACAACTGTTCTTCTGTTTAGACTACAAACCTCTTGTGGGACAGGGGATTATCTTGTATCTACCCCAGTGCTTAGAGTAGTACATGCCACGGAGTAAATGCTTAACTAATTAATTAACTAATAACTATAACTTTTTGGTGCATTCCTAACTCAAAACTCTTTGGGAACCTTTAGATGGGGTAGGTACTATTCAAATGAGAGAAAAAATAAAAGAGTCCAGCCTACTTTGGGGGGCTTTAAAAGATAAAGCTTATTCCTCCGGAGGTTTTTGTTGTTGTTGTCGGCGGCTTTTCATGAAGGGTTATTTATTGGATCTTGGATGCAGATCACATCTCTGTCACAGACTCAGTGATGCTGTCTGCCGTGTGCTTCTCTGGGTCTGCGCCCTTTTTGTGCCTCTTTCTCCTCTGCCCTGTCTTCTAGGAGGAATTTCTCCACTTTCACTTGGAGAAAATCGGGTTACTTAGCCGAAAAGATTGCTCTTGTAAAGAAGTCATTTCTTTTTTCACTGCTGATTTGAGTCAAGTCTGTCTCCCTTCTTTCTTTCTTTCCTTTCTCTCTTCCCCTGCCACCCTCCTTTGTCGGGTTTGGGAGAAGGGAGACTTGTCTCATCCCTCTCATGGGTCTGCAGTCTACTACTGGGGAAGGTGGAGGGGTTAATTTTCCCTCCACATGATCTCCTTTTTGACCTACTCCTGGCTGACCTCCAGAACCGAGGTGTCAGCCAGGGAGAGCCCAATAACTCTGAGCAACTGCCCTTTAAAATTCCTTACCACCTGATACTTGGCTTCTCAAGCAACTGTTTCTCTCAGCCTGGTTCTCCCAAATACAGCCCTTCTTTCTCTCTTTCTCGCACGCTCTCTCTCTCATCGCCCCATCCCTGGCAGATAAATTGGCAGCGATTTAATGGCCTGTTAGCCAGAGAGGCTAATCTTGCATTAGTTAAACTTACTGCGTCAGTAATTTGCATTCTGAAATTCCCTGCCCCTCTCTTCTAACGCATCAGCCTTAAACACAACTTGTATCTGCTTAGAATTAAGCGGGTGAATAGATAGGTTCCTGGTCAAAGGAGTCATTAGAAATGAGCTCTAGCTTGGATCCTGTGGTGTTTCAGTTAGACCTTGTCGGGCAGAGATTACGTGGTGTTGCCGCTTTACCCATTTCTTGCCAGAGTCAGTCCGGCTCCCAATTTGCCACAAGCTGCACTGATAGAGCGTAGTGTCCACGGTGCCAGGCTTTGGGACCGCTTTGAAAGTGTGCTGTTTGGACATCTTGCCTTTTTAAACATTGATTTTAATTGCTGCCAACAAAACTAGAAGGGCTACTGGAATGAAAGAAAAGTGAAGCGAGGCAGAATATAGGCCGAACGGTTCGTCTTTCCATTTTAATGTACTTGCTGCATCTAAACAGTTAATAGATGAATTTATATTGAGCTTTTGGTGACTTAATTTCCCCTGGTACTGTACACTTAGCTTTATACATCTGCACCTAATTTGTTAAAAGGCTTAATGAGAAACTTCAAATAGTTTAAATGTCAACTACCCCCCAAAAAGCGAGGTTTTAAAGTTTCAGTAATCTGCCCATATTGGTCATCGAAACATGATTCCAGGTGGGTGTAATTCAAGACAGATGACATTCCAGAGGCACAATTACAAAGAGCGTATATATTTGCAACGCTAATAAGCTGTCACGCAATGTTGTCGTGACACTTGCGGTACTGTATGATTACAATTCTGGCTTTATCTCGAGTGTACTCGATCCTGCAGGATTTCACCTCTTTGCTCCTAGAATGTCGGTGAGACTTTTCTTAGTCGGGAGAAACGTTTCCTGAAGCAACTCGATGCTGGAAACTGTGTTAATGATACGCCACTTTCGGAAGAATTTAGGTTTCCGCTCCCCCGAACTTAAGAGACCTGGTCCGCGAAGGGAAGAAAGAATCAAGTGTTAATGAAAAGAAGATAGAACGCCACCGAATTGTGATTTGCTTTGGCTCTTGGCCTCTAACGGACATCTTAATGTCAGGAAGAAACCCTGAATAGTTTTCCTTTTTCTCTCCCCCTCCCGCCACCCCGTCTTCTCACTCTCTCATTTTGTGTGCGTCGCTCCTTCTGTTTTTCTGTCTTCTAGAAGATCAAAGTCAAAGTTTGAAAGAGGGTTGGAATTAGATGTTGGGGCTTGAGTTTGGAACTTTGTTTGGACCCAAAATAAAGTGAAATGAAAACAGAATAAATTAAACTTCTCTTTTCGATTCAAATCATTTACTGGGTGTTACATCCTTAGTCATTTGTGCTACAAAGTAAGTGCATTTGGCAGTGGGATTGGTTTCACCACTTCTGAGCATGACAAATGATCCTGGGAGTTCTTTAATCCTGAAAAGGGAAACATTCATTTTGTGATTGGTCCTTAGCCCGACCCAGTTCAGTTTTGCTGTAATTTGCTCTGTTTTGTCTTTCGTTGGTTGCTTGTGGGTCTTTTTTATAGTTTGGAAAACAGAACATTAATTTGAAGCTGGGCAGTGGGTCTAAATCTGTGTCGTTATCCCTTTAAGACTTTTTCTAATATAAAAAGCTGGATTTTTTTTTCATAACATTGATTGTAAAAAAAGGAATTGTGATGATGAGCTTTGATCAAATGCTCCCCAAATGAAAATGTGGAAAGTGTAAGAAATAGTTGTGTTGTTTTCCGATTTTTGCCTTGCGTATATTTTGAAACCTGTGATGGAAAACAGTGTTAAAATATTTTTAAACTGTGCTAACCCATTTGCCAGCCAAGAGAAATAAGGGAGCTCTCCAAAGTCCATCGGAATTCTCTCCCAAACCCCACAGATTGTCATTCAAAGCTGTCTGGCTCAAAGTATCAGTTTTGGGCAGTGTTTTCTTAGTTTTTCCAAATGAATATGAATGGTGTCTAGTGATTGTTTTCTTTCAAAAACAACTCGTTAATACTGCTATTGAAATAATGTGCCGAGTTAAATCTTCATAAAAAGGCAGAGATAAGTCTTAGTTTGTGGGACTGTGGTAAAAATTTCTTTCACTTGTGCTGTTCACAGGTAGCCAGATTTCCTAAAGAAACGTGTATTCTTCAGGGAGTACAGGATCCATTCCCGTAGATTCCTTTTGAGGGGTGTAAATGGAATTTGAAATATATGCATTTTTTTCTCTCTTTGGCCAGAGGAGCGGTGACTGAGTATAATCTGAAATGAGTACGTTAAATTAAAATGTGGGACCCCTCCATTGTTTTTAGTTTGCTTCATTTCTGAGCTTTTGCGATTCCATTAGTCGTCAGTCCATCTTAATCAGCCAGGGACCTTTCCACTAGGAGAATTCTTTTCATAAGGATCACTTCCAGCTAGTTGCAAAATGGAAAATGCAAGGATTATATGTAAGGCAAGACATTAACTGATCAAATTCCTCCACCTGGAAAACGAGAACGGGCTCCAGAGATGTGTCCCCCATCCTTTCCCTGGTGGTTATTCACCTGTGAGTTTGCAACAAGGTGGTAATAAAACTGTAAGGACCTCATTTTATGAGGAAACCATTAGCGGCATGAGAATTTGGGACTAGTTGCCCTTCAGACTTGAGGACACGGGAAGGTGCCATTTATAAGCTCAGGGTGCCTGCAGGAAGGCAGAACAGGCTTGTAAACTTTAATTCTAGACACTAGAAGGTGGCCAGTTTGCAGTGTAGGCAACACAAATATAATCAGGACTGCACATGTGCCTTTCAGCGGGTTTTTTTTTTTAAAAAAAAACAACAAAAAAACCTCTCTCCAAAATGATGAGGTAATAATCTGAGTGGATTTTCAGTTATTATTGATACTGATGTTATGTGTTGTTACGTTGGACTAAAAAGATTAAAGTGAGAGCCACTAGTAAAAACATTTTTATCCTAATCAGTTCCCCGTGACAGTTGCAGCTGTTACTGCTAATGTAAAGGGATTATCCTCATCTGCCTTAATTTTGCCCGGAAAAGAAAATGTCAGTGAAATTTGAAGGAGTTGTGAAGAGGATAGCTAAATATTATTTACTTTTACTGTAAATTTTTGTCAGCCCTAACCATCAATGCAGATAGTCTGTAATTTAGATTAGTCTCTTTCGCTAAATCAAAAAACACTGAAAGGGCAGAGCTATTAACATTTGGGAAATTAACAGCTGTGCAAGAACAACCCGACTGTTTCAAATAAGTTAAATATAGTTATCTAGTCTTAGTCGAATGCTGATAAAATGCAAATGCAAGTATGATGTAGCTACACAGTTTTAGCGATTCTGGTTCGGTGGACTATATAGACTGTTTTGTATATAGAATAGAATAGACTATAGAATATATACACTGTGTTTGAGCTGATTATCTGATGTCTATCCATCCCACCACTTAGGACAATGCCTGACCCACAATACAGTCTTAAATACAATATTACAGGTGTATATTGTATTATTTATGTCATATGTAATAATACAGTGAGCCAAAATCCACCAGACATTTATACTGCATGTATAGCACTTATATCTGCAAATGGGCAACACTGTGGCTCAGTGGAAGGAGCATGGACTGGGTTATAATTCTGGCTCCACCGCTAGTCTGCTGTTGTGACCTTGGGCAAGTCACTTAACCTCTCTATGCCTCAGCTTCCCCATCTGCAATCCCTGGTCTCCCTTCTATATAGACTGTGAGCCCCATCTGGAACGGTGTCTGTGTCCCAACTGATTAATTTGTATTTACAAAGCTTAACGCATAGTAATAATAGTAAAAATAATATTTGTTAAGCGCTTAAGTACTTTATGCATACTTTACGCAGGTGTATGCATATAAATATATGATTATATAGCATACATTTTCTTATATTCCGGGTGAGTTAGTGTGTGGGTAGGATAGTATGGTAGTTGGACTTCAGTGAAGAACAGAGGGATTTGCACTTCAACTTGTTCAGTTCTGGGAAGTTCTCTGGGCACACCGAAGCCCGGGGAACTTTCCTTCCTTGATTTAAAACCCTTCTAAAATCGCACCTCCTACGGGAATCCTACTCAGAGAATCATATGTCCTCGTGTTGCCACCTCCTATCTGTACAGAAGTGAGGGATAAAGAGGTAAACAAGGCACAAACAAAAACCTCAAAAATAAGCTACTTTTCCTTAGGCCCCAGTGATCTCTTACCCAACTGCCCTCGTCTAGCATTCCAGACTACCTTATACTCTGTCCTCCAGTCACGCAATCCTGTCTCCTGTTGTCACCCTCCCATGCCAATCCCCGATTTCCTTTTGGCACTTGGTGTTCACCCCACCCTCAGCCCCACAACTAATAATAATAATAATGTTGGTATTTGTTAAGCGCTTACTATGTGCCAAGCACTGTTCTAAGCGCTGGGGTAGACATAGGGGAATCAGGTTGTCCCACGTGGGGCTCACAGTCTTAATCCCCATTTTACAGATGAGGGAACTGAGGCACGGAGAAGTTAAGTGACTTGCCCACAGTCACACAGCCGACAAGTGGCAGAGCTGGGATTCGAACTCATGAGCCCTGACTCCAAAGCCCGTGCTCTTTCCACTGAGCCACGCTGCTTCTCCAATAATAATGTTGGTATTTGTTAAGCGCTTACTCTGTGCAGAGCACTGTTCTAAGCGCTGGGGTAGACACAGGGGAATCAGGTTGTCCCACGTGGGGCTCACAGTCTTAATCCCCATTTTACAGATGAGGGAACTGAGGCACAGAGAAGTGAAGTGACTTGCCCACAGTCACACAGCTGACAAGTGGCAGAGCCGGGGTTTGAACCCATGACCTCTGACTCCAAAGTCTGTGCTCTTTCCCCTGAGCCACGCTGCTTCCCACTGTTATGTATGTGTCCATAATGTATTTATTTATACTAATATCTCTCTCCCATTCTGGACTGTAAATTCATTGTGGGCAGGGAGCGTATCTCCCAACTCTGTTTTACTGTATGTACTCTCCCAAGCGCTTAGTACAGTGCTCTGCACACAGTAAACACTCCATAAATACCTGCGATTGATTGATTCGACAACTTCCACACTCCAGGAACCCCTTGGACTTGCCCAAAGTCACACAGCAGACAAGTGTCAGAGCCAGGATTAGAACTCAGGGCCTCTGACTCCCAGACCTGTGCTTTTTCCACTAGGCCACACTTTTTCACTTAATCTCGTAAATCACTTGGTCTCTCTGTGTCCCAGTTTTCTCACTTGTAGAACGGGGACAATAATCCCTGCTTCTCCCTAACACACACACTGCCCACAACGAGCTTGCGTTCTAGAGGGAGAGACAGATATTAATATGAGTAATTTGTTGAGAAAATAACATGAGATGACTGACCTCAGTGCTTCCGAAAAAATAAGTGCTGTAAAAAAATTTCAAGGTGGTGTTTCTGTGTACATAATAGGCTTATGTCTGTATTTTAATGTACCCTGTTTTATGTATGGTAACTTCATGTGACCATATCTCCACTGGCAGATTGTGAACTCTTGGAGTAAAAGAGTTCTCTTTTTATATTTTAGAATAATCAGCAGTCAAATGTACTTATTGAGCACTTACTCTGTGTCGAGCAATCAATCGTATTTATCGAGCATTTAAGTTGTGCAGAGCACCGTACTAAGCACTTGGGAGGGAACAAACAAGAATAAAACGGACACATTCCCTGCCCACAACGAGCTAGAGGGGGAGACAGACATTAATATGAATAAATAAATTACAGATCTGTACATAAGTGCTGTGAGGCTGAGGATGGGGTGAATAAAGGGTGCAAATTCATTCATTCAGTCATATTTATTGAGTGCTTAGTCTGTGCAGAACACTGTACTGAGCGCTTGGATACAAGTACAAGGGCGATGGAGGAGGGACTGGGAGAAGAGGAAATAAGAGCTTAGTCAGGGAAGGCCTCTTGGAGGAGATGGGATTTTAGTAAGGCTTTGAAGGGGGCGAGAGTCATGGTCTGTCGGATATGAAGGGGGAGAGAGTTCCAGAGGCACGACGGGGGCAAGGGGTCAGTGGAGAGATAGATGAGGTCCAGAAATAGTGAGTAGGTTGGCATTATAGGGGCAAGGTGTGCAGGCTGAATTTTGGTACCCAAAAGGTGCTCAATAAATTCTGCTCAAAGATTATTTTATAGGGTAACAATTTACGAAGAAACGCATGTAAGAGAATATGTAGTAGGGATAAGTGAACTCTCTTTTTGGGAATCTCATATGAGAGGTAGGTAGAAGCAGCGTTGCCTGATAGGAAGAGCACGGGCCTGGGAGTCAGAGGATCTGGTTTTCTACTCCCTGCTGTGCCATTCGCCTGCTGTGTGACCTTGGGCAAGTCACTTAATTTTTCTGTGCCTCAGTTCCCTCATGGGTAAAATGGGGCTTAGGACTGCAAGCCCCATGTGGAACAGGAGCTTTCTCTCATCTGATTATCTTGTATCTACCCCTAGCGCTTAGAACAGTGCCTGGCACATAGTAAGCACTTAACAAACATCTTAAAAGTAATTTTTAAAAAAAGCAATTGTCCCCTTCTTTTAAAGTCAGCAGACTGACTCTACTAAGTGCTCTGACAATTTCTAGAGTAGCTGAGTTGCCCTTCCATTCCAAGATTCTTCTCCTGACAGTGAATGTGCTTGCAAGAGCGTAACTGTCTTTGAGACTCTTTTGTACATTTATACACTGTGACCATAGAAAGGATGCTTTTTCTGGCCCCTTTAAGCGTAAGTGGCTTTAACTGATTTAGAAGTTTCTTTTTTTATGCTTTAAATGCTTGCTCAGTATCTCCTTCAAAAAAAGGGAAAGATTACTATATGTTTGTTTATAATAAAATTGAATAAGAAGGCAGGTTTCAACTCTTAACCCGTACGTTGCTTTTTTTTTTTTCCAGTTCGGGTATTTTTATTTTTAAGCATTGAACTTGGTCGCAAAATGATTTCAAAAAGATACTCCTCAAAAACTCATATTTGCCTATTTGTGCGTTTCATTCTATTGTACCCAGTGCCCTTTAGTGATGATACTTAAGATTACTGAATAAATGCTAAGGATTGTGCAAAATATTGACTATACCATATTGCTGGTGTTAAAATCTGTTTTCTTCCTAGCTGTTCTTTTGAGTAGTTGATAGATGTGAAAAACATTTAGCAGGTTTTCCCTCCCCCGCCCACCCTTTCCCTGTTAAACCGACCTACTGAGGAAATCTTCGGAGCAGCCAGCACATGCTGCAATATGTCAGAAACACCGCTTTGTTACAGATGCAGCATCATCTAAAAAGGAAAAATTGAGTGTGGGTTTGAAGTCGACAAGTGATGAAAGTAGCCCTGAGGTTGTCAATTAGAAAGCTGAGGCCTGGAACTGATAACTTAATGGGCAATTTCCCCCTTTTTTTCTTGTTTTTTAAGGTCTGCAGGGTCTTTATTGCTTAGGATACATGTAGATTTATATGTATAAAAAGCCCTCCAAACTGGTTATGCTGATACATTTCCTAAAACTTAGTCTTTCTAGCAATCCTAGACTAGTTTAAAATAACCATGTGGCTAGGTGATGAATGCATTCAAGGAAGAAAAGAAATATAGTCATTCAGTGGGATTTTGTTAGGGTTTTGTCTGTGCCACATGCTTTTTTCAAACTCCCCCATTCAGGACCTACGAGGACATTGTGTTACAGCTGATAAACCCCCAGATAAATCTTAACTTGGTTTTCCTCTCCAGGTTCTGAAATACAACCCACATTGTCTATAAATTGAAGAGAGGAAAATAAATCCTATTTTCACTAAGGAAAATTATGCAGCCACTCATGCATTTTCCTTCCGCTTGTCTGGTCGAAGGTCCCTTGCATGTACTGAACCTGACTTCTTTTTCCCTGTTTTTTTAAATGGTATTTGTTACAAGCTTAATATGTGCCCGACCCTGTACTAAGTGCTGGGATAGATACGAGCTAATCAGGTTGGACACCGTCCCTGTCCCACATGGGGTTCACAGTCTTAATCCCCATTTTACAGATGAGGGAACTGAGGCACAGAGAAGTGAAGCAGTTTCCCCAAGGTCACACAGCAGACAAGTGGCAGACCTGGGATTAGAACCAAGGTCCTTCTGGCTCCCGGGCCTGTGCTTTTTCCACTAGGCCATGCTGCTTCTGTTTGTCATTAAGCGGGAAATAGATCTGAATCTGTAACAAGTGGATAAAAGTGGGAGCCCTGAATGACCCAGGCCTGTAATTTATGTATACATTTTCAGAGTGCACAAATCTTTCTGTATCCATTTTTCTTTGACTAGAAGTAACTTTGAATTCTTCAAAAGAGTCCTTGAATAGAGAAAGAAAAAAGATGCAGGAATCACAAGTCAGAGACCAACTCAGTGAGGCAAAAGGATGTGATTGAGACTGGAGTTTTATTTCCTCCGAAAACGGGGATAAAAGCTGCCTCTGTCCATTTTTTTCATTTAATCAACGTAATCCATATGTGTGAGTTTTCCGTGAAAGTAGGAGTGAAAACTCTTGGAACTGAGCTAGGACCCCCAGGGGTGTGGAAGGAGGAGAAGAGAAAGAGGGAAAGGGGAGAGAAGGAAGAGGAAGAAAGAGGCAGCGTGGCCTAATAATAATGTTGGTATTTGTTAAGCGCTTACTATGTGCAGAGCACTGTTCTAAGCTCTGGGGTAGATACAAGGTAATCAGGTTGTCCCACGTGGGACTCACAATCTTCATCCCCATTTTACAGATGAGGTTACTGAGGCACAGAGAAGTTAAGTGACTTTCCCAGTCACACAACTGATAAGTGGCAGAGCCGGGATTCGAACCTATGACCTCTGACTCCCAAGCCCGTGCTCTTTCCGCTGAGCCACGCCTGGCTCCCCCACTTGCCTGCTGTGTGGCATTCGGAAAGTCACTTTGCTTCTCTGTGCCTTAGTGACCTCGACTGTAAAATGAGGATTAAAATTGCGAGTCCCGTGTGGGACATGAACTCTGTCCAACCTGATTCGCTTTCATCTACCCCAACCCTCAGTACAGTGCCTGACACATAGTAAGTGCTTAAAAAATGCCATTAAAAGGAAAATAAGACTCTCACCTTCCTCCACTCCTGCTTCTCGGTGTTCGTCAGGTGCCCCAGCTGGGTACCGACCACTCAGGGAGGAGGCGTGGAGGACCTGAATCCAGGATTGTCCAAGCTCAGCGGACTAAAAATTCCGATACGCCTGCCACCAGTTCCCACGGGGAGGGGCCTCTCTGCTTCTAGGAATCTCACAGGAAGTCCCATGGTGAACGGGTCCCATTGAGCGGCCCGGAGCTCTGAGCTGGGCAGTCTATCGGACACCATTTCCGGAGAACGGTCCAGCGTCGAGGCTGTGGGCCCTTACCTGGGTTGAGCTGGTCTCCTGAGGGATCTCTGAGCTTTCTGGTGGGGGTATGGATGAGAGGCAGAGGGGAGGAGTTGTTTGGCGGGCACACGGCCCCTCCTGCAGGGTCCCGGGGCTGGGGGACCTGTGCCCAGGCCGCAAGAACCAGAAAAGCAGCAGCGACATCCCTTTCCTCCACCGCCTCTTCCTAGTTCACCCAGACTAGCCCGTATCCATATCCCCTTCCCACTGTGCTACCCTTCCACGGCAGCTCCAGCTTAGCTGGTCTCTGTTGGGAGCTGTTATTGTTGCTGCCTCCAGAGTGGGGAGAGCTCATCCATCCATTCATTCAGTCGTTTAATTTACTGAGCGCTTACTGAATGCAAAGCACTGTATCAAGCACTTGGGGAGAATACAATACAACAATAATCAGACACTTGCCCTGCCCATAGTGAACAGTGAGGGTGCCGAGGGAGAGGAAATCTTCCGCCTCTTTGTCAGTGGCACAGCGGCCTCCACAACTGATGGACCTCTTTTACATCACCCTGACTTGCTCCCTTTATTCATTCCCCCCTCCCAGCCCCATATCACTTATGTACATATCTGCCGTTTATTTTTTCTCATCAATGTCTCTCTTCCCCACCTCTAGATTGTGAGCTTGTTTTGGGCAGGGAATACGTCTCATATTGAATTCTCCAAAGCACTTAGTACAGTGCTCTTTACTCAGTGAGTGCTCAATAAATATGATGGACGGACTAACTGACCCCAACCTTAATCCATCCTTAGGCCCGTCAGAAATGGGGGAAAGAACCCCAGGCAGCATGGTGGCCTTTTAGGGCTGGTTCACAGTACAGTTTGGCTTCTCACTGCCCCTCCAGTTTAACACATGCCTCATCTGGCAGGTGGCACAGCCTGTTCAGGAGGTCTGAGGTCTGACAGACCGGGGAGGAGTACAGAGTGCTCTTCCGAGCGCTTAGTACAGTGCTCTGCAAACAGTAAATGGTCAGTAAATACCATTGATTGACTGAGACACAGAGAAGTTATGCCTTGCCTAAAGTCCCACTGTAGATAAGTGGCAGAGTCAGGATTAGAACTCAGGTCCTCCGACTCAGGCCTGTGCTTTTGCCGCCAGGCTATGTTACTGCTCCCATCCCCTGGAACATTAGCCCAGGAGCCTCAGTGTTCTTTAACCAGGGCCCTTAGCTCCTCCACCCAAATAGCTAACCCAGCTTCTGCTAATGAACGTGATCTCCTCTAGACTGTAAACCCGTCGTGGCCAGGGAACTTGTCTCTCAACTCTGTTTTGTTGTACTCTTACAAGTGCTCAGTACAGTGCTCTGCATGCAGTAGGCGCTCCGTAAATACAACCGATGGATCGATTGGTCTGTCCGCTCACTTTTCCCTACACTCCCTCCAGGCTTGAAAGATGGGGCAGCGAAGGATTGAATCACTTTTGATTCATCCTAATGCAACACACTCCAATAACCTTAGGATGGAGGGCGAAGGAGAGAGGCTTTCCAGGTACTGAATCCTTGTCTGGTTGCAGGATATCCTGGAATTTCCCAAAGGGTCGAGGCCAAAACTGGGTGGCCCACTGGACCCTACCAGTTCCAGCAACGCCTCTATGGGGAAATGTGGTCTACAGGAAATACGTCAATCAGTGGTGGTTACTGAGTGCATACTATGTGCAGAACACTGTACTAAGCACTTGGGAGAGTACAATGCAACAGAATTAGCAGGCGCGTTCCATGCTCATAATGAGCTTACGGGGAAGAGGAAAGGACACAGATCTGGAGGTCAGAAGGCCTAACTTTAGGCCTGCTGTGTGATCTTAAGCAAATTGCATAGCCTCTCTGTGCTTCAGTTTCCTCATCTCCAAAATGAAGATAATACCGCTCCCCCGCTTCCTCACAAGGGTATTGTAAGGATGAAACTTATGGGGAAATTAAGAAAATAAAAGCACTTGACAAAAGTCAAGTTGGTGGTGGTGGTATTATTCTTACTGTTCTAGCGGAGAGGGGAGGGTGACTTCTTACTTCTTTCAGATTTAAGAATCCTGAGGGATTGAAAGGTTTGAGGGTGGCTTTCCCCACCTGAGAATCTCGTCAAGTAAGACCCATCTAATGATCCTGAATCTGTCCCAACACTCAGCACAGGGTGTAGCAAATAGTGAACACTTAACAAATATCATTATTACCACGCAGGGGGGTTCAGGAAGCACCATGGATCTAACCATACCTCTTCAGGCCCACCTGAGCCCACAGAAACCCGTGGTTTCTGGCAATCAGAAGGCTAACAACCTTTGTTCAACAATATGCCGGCACCATGCTTTAAGCGTTTTTTGTATGTGCATCCTACGGAGAATTACAAAAGAATGGCCAGAAGGAGTGTGTGAGCTGAAATGAATCTCCTTTTGGGGGCCATTACCATTAAAAATTTTAAATTAGACGATGGGAGCAGAGGAGACGTAGGAGAGGAAAAAATTTTGTAATTAATTTTCAGGAGAGCAGCCATCAATTTTCTCATTGTCGTGTTTTTCCCAAAGTTCAAAAGGCCAGAAGCATCTCACATCCTTGAATACGCTGAGACACATTTGGAAATGAAGATATTTGAAATGAATTTGGTGTAGAGGAAGGTGCCAGATTTTAATTACTCTTGGCATTTCTGAACATACTGTTGGCAGTGGTGGCCATCTTGCTGAAAAAAGCCATAAATTTTGACATTAGCAGTATGGGTGCCCAGTGGAAGGGACTATAAATCCTTTTCCCTCCCGCTTCCTTGGGGGTGGTAATAGGAGTAAGCTTTAAGGGTGAATATTTAAGCGAGATGTGCAGCTCTGTGAGAAAGTAGTTGTTCTAATGTCAGAATTGTCTTGGGTGGTTTAGACGATGAGAATGCTGTGGGGGTAATAATTTATATCTCAAAGACTTTAAACCAGCCCCGTTAAAGCAGGAAAATAGGATGTTTCATTACATGAAATGAAGTTGGCATCCACTAGGTTTTCCATTAACTTCCAGGTCACAGACAAATAAAGAAAGTATGTTAGGGGGAAAAAAAATCCTTTTTAAAAATAATTAGGGAGATGTCTGTTTTGTTCACCAGATGGAAAATCAGTAGTTGTGGGTGGTCTGTGCTGGGGAGGGGGCATCTCCCAATTGGCAGAGCTATATGGCTTTAACTTTTAAAGTCCTGGGACAAAATCTGAAAGTAATTGACTGTTCCAAATGCCCCCTCTCAGAACACGTATCAGCCTTAGGCGCCTTAAGTGGGAGAATTTCTCCAGTTGAGTACACGGTAGTTCTTGCCCTTTTGGGGTAACATGGGAGGAAAGCTAAGGCCGATCAGGAGCCATTGTCTTTTTGAATTCTGACCCCCTTGTTTCCTGGGTCAAACCTTTCAAACGGTATGTGATAATGGAAAGATTAACAGAACTGCCTGTTTTCTTATTGTTTTATTAAGTTGGCGGGTATGAGGGAAGTTTTAGAGATTATCATCAGTTTTAATAAGGAAGGGTGTTCACCAGGATTCACAGACCGTGTGTGCTATCTTGATACTCTGATTAGATCAGTGAAAAATATACACCTTTTTTTTTTGTCCTTTTGGTCATTTCCAGCCTTTGTTACCACTGGCCCACTGTGGTAGGCAAATCCAGTTGACTCCTTAGTCTGCGATGGCATGTAAGCACTTACTGTATGCCAACAATAATAATAATAATAATAATGGTATTTATTAAGCACTTAACTGTATGCCAGGCACTGTACTAAGCACTGGGGTGGATACAAGCAGATCGGGTTGGATCCAGTCCCTGTCCCACGCAGGGCTCACAGTCTCAATCCCTATTTTACAGATGAGGTAACTGAGGCCCAGAGAAGTCAAGTGACTTGCCCAAAGTCACAGCTGACAAGTGGCGGAGTCGGGATCAGAACCCATGACCTCTGACTCCCAAGCCCGGGCTCTTTCCACTGAGTCACACGTAACTGTGGTATTTCTTAAGGCTTACCATGTGCCAAGCACTGTACTAAACACTGCCATAGGTATAGTACAAGCAAATACACATTTTATTACAGTGTGTATGTATATATATATCTCATAACTTTTAGAGGGTTTTGTAAGAAACAGAATTTGTGATTTCCACAAATTCCAAATTAGAATACCTAGTCATTTTCATATTTTGTGAATCCTCATATATGCATAATCATATCAGCCTATGCAAATGTTGTTTACTTTGTAAATTTAAAGTTCAGTCTTTTCTTCAGTCATATTTATTGAGCGCTTACTGTGTGCAGGACACTGTACTAAGCACTTGGGAAAGTACAACACAGGAGTATAACAGACACATTCCCTGCCCGCAATGAGCTTACAGTCTAGAGGGGGAGGCAAGAAAAAAATAGTAAATGAATTAGGCTTCTAGGGTTTTTGAGACCATATTCAATTTGAGGTAAAATAAACCCCTAAAACAAATAGTTCTCAGACAGCAGATACATTTGGCTTTGGATATGCTGGAATTTTCTATCTATAGTAAAAACAGCAATTATTTATTGGTTCCTCTAGCACAGATGCTACGCAGTCTGTCCCTTTTCTGGGCAAGGAACAGTAGGTTTTTTTGTGTTGTTTTTTTTTTTAAACACAATTTAGCTCAAGTTTTCCACTTGCATTCGGAATTCTACTATTAATAGCGTCTCTTTGTTACTTGTGCCAATTTACCGCCAGCATAAGACAATGGTATGTTGGAACCCTCCTTGAATAAAAATATCACCAATCAGCCTGTACATTTTGAGGAATGGAGTTTATTTCCAGGTTCGATTGTGCAACAAACGGATTTACTCTTACAAAGTATTACTTGGATCGAAAAAGCTATGCAGTTGAAGACTTTACAGTAGCAAGTGCTTTGCAATAAATGTGTCTTAGGTAAAGTCATTCTGTCTTGTAAATCTCATCTGTTCCCAATTAAAAGGAGGTGGGGGCGGGGTGGGGGGAAGAGTGGCAAGATGCCTCGAAACGGTGATAAAGGACTGATTAAAAGTTTATACTTTTTCCATTCACTGGTAAAATCTAGCTGCCCACTCCAAAGAAAGACACTGTCAAGGGAATTCCATCAGGTGACGTTGCTACTGTGAGGCCGTCGTCCGAGTCTTTTATGTTATCCGTCAGCGGTATTCAACTCGGCGTTTAGTGTGTGCAGAATACTGCAGGAAGCGCTTGGAAGACTACGATTCAAAACGTTGGTAGACACAATTCCTGTCCACAGGGAACTTACAGTCTAGATGGGGAGACAGACATAGAAATAAATAAAGATAGAGGAAATGGCAGGATATAAGGATACGTACAAAACTGCCATGAGGCTGGGGGTTCGGTGAGTACTGAGTGCTTAAAGAATACAGATCCACGTGCATGGGTGATGTAGAAGGACGAGCGGGTAGGAGAAATGAAGACTGGGAAAGGGAAGGCTTCTTGGAAGAGATGTGGTTTTAGGAGGGCTTTAAAGGTGGGGAGAGTGGTGACCTGTCCGATATGACGGAAGAGAGAGTTCCAGGCCAGTGAGAGGACATTGACAAAGTGTCAGGGAAAAGGGTCAGCAGTGAGATAGATGAGATCGAGGTACAGGGAGTGGGTTGGCGTTAGAGGAGCAAAGTGTATGGGTCGGGTTGTATTAGGAGCTCGGTGAGGTAAGGTAAGGGAAGAGCCGATTGCCTTAAAACCAATGGTAATGAGTGTGTTTGTTGTGGAGATGGATAGGCAACTATGGAAGTTTTTGAAGAGTGGGGAGACATAGGTTGAATTTTTTTTAGGATAATGAACTGGGCAACAGAGTGAAGAATGGACGAGTGGGGAGAGTCAGGAGGCAGGGAGGTCAGTGAGGAGGCTGATGCGGTTGTCAAGGTGGGGTATAAGTGCCATTTGGATGGAGAGGAAAGGGTGAATTCTAGAAATGTGAAGATATAGTCATCAGATTTGGTGACAGATTGAATGAATGGATGGAATGAAGGAGATGAATCAAAGAAAATGACAGGGTCACAGACCTGTAAGACAGGGATGTTTGTGGTGTTGTCTAGTGTGATGGGAAACTCAGGGGGAGGACGTGTTTTGGACATGTTAAGTTCGAGGTGTCAGAGGAACATCCAGGAGAGATGTCATGAAGGCAGGATGAAATAGGATACTGCAAAAGAGAGAGGTCGGAACTAGAGAGGTGTATTTGAAAATCCTCCACGTATACATGGTAGTTGAAGCCATGGGAGCGAAATGGGTTCTCCAAGGGTGAGGTTGTAGATGGAGAATAGAAAGGGACCCAGGCCTGAGTCTTGAGGGACCCCCACACATTTAAAGAGTAGAAGGGAGAGAAGGAACCTGTTCAAGAGTCTGAAAAGAAACAGAGAGCTAGGAGAACCAGGAGAGGACAGTGCCGGAAGCCAAGATTAGGTCATGTTTCAAGGAGAAGGGGGTGGTCGACAGAATCAAAGGCAGCTGAGAAGTCGAGGCAGTTATCAGTGACACAGAAAAGTAAGCATTAAACAAATGCCCATATTAAAAAGTATTTCTATTAACTGCTGGTTGTCATCTTAACAGAGTTAGGTGCATTAGTAGGCTTTTTTGTTTTTATTTAAATGACATCTGTTAAGCATTTCAATGTGCCAGGCACAGTGCTAAGCACTGAGGTAGATTCTTTTCAATCAGTTGGACACAGTCCCTGTCCCTCGTGAGGCTCACAGTCTTAAACCCCATTAAAGAGATGAGGTAAGTGAGGCACCGAGAATAATATTGATGGTATTTGTTAAATTCTTACACTGTACTAAGCGCTAGGACTTACCCAGGGTCACACAACAGACAAGTGGCGGAAACGGGATTAGAACCCAGGTCCCCTGATTCCCAGGCCCATGCTTCTCATAGTTCATGAGTGGAGAAGGATACTAGGAAGGATACATGGGAAGGGATTCCCATGCCCTGCAAATTTCTGGGAAAGAGTTAGGTTGAGAGTATTTGACGATCGTTTGCTAGGTGGTCCCCATGATGGATCTGATTGTCACAGGCAAGTTGAAGAGGGTGGCCAGCATATAGGTGGAACATAGAAGAGAAGTGGCGTGGCCTATTGGATAGAGCAGGGGCCTGGGAGTCTGAAGGACTTGGGTTCTAATCCTGACTCTTCCACTTGTCTTCTGTGTGACCGTAGACAAGTCACTTAACTTCTCTGTGCCTCAGTTACCTCATCTGTAAAATGGCTGAGATTTAGGCTGTGAGCCCCACGTGGGACAGGGACTATGTCCAACTTGATTACCTTGAATCTATCCCAAAGCTTAGTACAGTGCCTGGAATATATCACTTAACAAATACCACTATTAGTAGTAGTAGTATATTAAATCACATAAATAATCAATAGCTGGCTCTAGGATGTATGCAGAGAACTTCACCACCGTAGTGCTCCATGGTAGGGGATGAAACATCTGCAATAAACTGATTTGCGGGGAGGGAGGAGAGATGGTGGAGAATAGTAATTAGTATGTAAGAAAAGTAAACTTATTTCAGAGGCTGAATGCATTTCCTCCCCCTCCGTTGTTTTCCCACTGAGAAATCCCCTTTTCTTTCTTCCGTTCTTGAAGGAGGGGCATTGGTCCTGGTGCCAGTGACCAGACATGGATAAAGTTACAGTTTTAACACTTTTTTTTTCGGCCAGTTTCATGGCCGGCTCACCTGGAGCAATACCAGCTGGCTCCTCCGTTAATCTCGGACACTTTAATAGGCGTGAAGGGGAACAAGGCTTTCTGCAGAAAGTTCCCATGTTAGCTTTTTCATCCAACTCTCCAAAGTCCCAGATTTCCTCCCCCCGACCCCCAGCCCACTCTCTCGTGTGAATACAGAAGTATCCTTCAGCTATTGCAGCTCCCAGTGGATTAAAAAGGGGTGTGAGGGAGAGAGGGAGAGTGTGTTTTTGCAAGGAAACAAAGTTTTTACAGATTTTTAAATTCTATTTCGCTGACCACTAGATGGCACTCACACTTTAACATTTACCCACGCCCCAAATTACTTGTTTGCTGCTTACAGATATTTTCTTTGGATTCTAAAGTTCAACCCAAAGCTTTGATTTTGTTTTAATCACCGATGAGAATTGCGTTTGTAGTCGTAAATTTTTGTGGCCTTTCATGAGTAAGTCCAAAAAGAATGCACATATCTTCAAGTCACTCTTTTGACAGTAATAATATGACTTGACTTGAGCCCAAATCAGTCTTAAATGGCATTTTCCAGGAACCAGGCACTTTCTAGTGTCTTTTAATTAATAATGGCATTTGTTAAGCGCTTACTATGTGCAAAGCACTGGGGAGGATACAAGGTGATGAGGTTGTCCCACGTGGGACTCACAGTCTTAATGTCCATTTTACAGATGAGGTCACTGAGGCCCAGAGAAGTGAAGTGACTTGCCCAAAGTCACACGGCTGACAAGTGGCAGATCCGGGATTTGAACCCATGACCTCTGGGTCCCAAGCCTGGGCTTTTTCCACTGAGCCATGCTGCTGTCTTTTGAGAAAGGTGAATGCATTGAAGGGGCGTAGGGCCGAGTCTGAAGCATCAACACTAAAATTATATTTTAAAAGAAAACTCACTTAAAAATACATTGGAATTTTAAAGTGTTACTCTTAAAAATTGCCTTCTAGTAGATTCTATTTAAAAGAATCAATCAGGGGTATTTATTGAGCACTTACTGTGTGCAGATCACTGTGCTAAGCATTTGGGGAAGTACATTACAGCAGAGCTCGTAGATATGTTCCCCACTCACAATAAGCTCACAGTCTAGAACATGAGTTTACAATCTAGAGGAATCACTCTATCATTTTGTGACCACATTTGTATTTTGCTACTGTATATTATTATAATCACCAGCAAAGCAGAAGCCTCTATTCAGCATGACTTGGTCTCATCAGTAATATCATCTTTGAATATAAAGGATAGTCATAGAGATCCACATACAGGTCTATCAGGAAATTGCACACACACAAACACACAAACTTGGAGAAAGATACTAGGCTATAGACTAGAAAGAGCGGTGTGGTCACCTCCTGACAAAAACAATCTGGGTTGGGTTTTTTTGGTTAAGTAAGTACACGTCGAATAAGGGGAAATCCACGTTTTAAAATGTAGCAAGGTTCTGTTGATATAAAGCAAGCAGATTAATCGGTTCAACTAACTATTCCATAACAATTAATCCAACTGCATGGCTGTTTAATCAATTCTGCTTTCCTTCTTGGACATCTTGGTGAAATGTTCAGATCATACAGGCAAAAGTGATTCATCTCAGCATTTCTTAACTGAGATAATAGCCCTCTTGGTAAGGTTAACCTGTACTCTGCATAAGGACAACAGATGGAATTTTTGGTTTGCAGCCACTGCAGAAAAATAAAAACATGTTCCAGAGGAAAAAGGATCTTGTATTTCTGTGTTTGAACCTTTGATCTGCATTCACATCTGAAGGGAAGACTAGACCTTTTGGTGGAGACACATGGCTTTGCATCTGTGAAAACACAGCTGTATATGGCAAAACAAAACTAGTGAAAAATACAATGGTTTTGCTGTGTCAGGTTAATGGTTAATGTTCAAATTCTGTTCAAATGCCGTCTTTTGATAGCTTTCAAAATTGCTCCCTGCCTCCATACCATGGGTTACTAAAGTGTTTTGTTGAGATGTTGTATTTGGGAATGATTGAGACATCTGGTTTGTCTTTTCCATGATTCCTATAAGAAAGCAATGAGACAGAGTGGGTAAACAGTAGATCCATAATATTGTTTACCCTGATTATCTTCAAAATAAGGGAAACAAAGATGAGGAAAAACAAACCAAAATTTCTGTAGAATGAAATTCATAAATCAAAGCAAAAGAAATGGGTTTTCTTAAAGCTCCACTAAACGCATCATATTTCCCCTCCATGGCTCCACAGTGTTCCAAGTGACCCCAAGACGCTTCATGATCTTGAGGTTCTCTGAAGTGCAGAAGTGGGCTTTCATTTTGGTCTCAGTCGTCTTTGAACAATGGATGTTTGTGGCAAGTTTCTATTTGAGGGTTTACTAGTATACAAACTCCTCTGCAAAGAGGCGGTGGCTTTGTGTTCCTTTTGTCTTTTTTTAGGCTGCCAGCACAGAAATACCTAGTTCTCCCTTATCCTACCCCAAACAGTTTCCTACTATTGAAGTGGGATTCTCCAGTCTCCTCTCCCTTCCACTCTCTTCAAATTTCCCAACACTCAGGAGGATGAGGAGGGGGAATCGGAAGGGAGAAAGGTGGGTGACTAGGAGGGAGGAGGGTGTGATGTTTGTTTGGGAAAAGCTAAGGCTATTCTCCCGTTATCTCTTTGCTCTGAAGGGAGCAAAATGAAAGGAGAATAACCATTGTGCAACACCTCCTTTCTAACATACTCCCAACTGTTTCTTTTCAGTAATACAGATAAGTTCATTAGCAAGCTAAGAGGATGGAAAGTTGGTTATAGAGAGATATCATTGTAATTATTAGGAATAAAACTCAGTGTTAATTATTATCTAGGGTTGATATAATGAAATCCTTGTGATTATAACAGTGATAACAGCACCCCTGAGATGTCAGCTCCAGTGCCCAAAAGCGGAAGATTTCTTCTTTAATGCTTAGGTTCTCTCCTCAACCTCCCAGGACCCAAGGAGGGGATAAGTAATTGTAAAGATCAAAATCCACTGAGGAATGTTGAATCGATGCCTTTAAAAGTTATGGCGTTTGTTAGTCAATCAATGGTATCTATTGAGTGCTTACTGTACGCAGAGCCCTGCACTAAGCACTTGCGAGAGTACAGTGTAACAGCCGTCCACAGGGAGCTTGCAGTCTAGAGGGGGAGCGCTTACTATGTGTCAAGCAATGTACTAAGCGCTGCGGCAGATACAGGATAGCCTATGTATTTTGTTAATGAGGTGTACATCCCCTTGATTCAGTTTACCGTGATTATGTTGTCTTGTTTTTGTCCGTCTGTCTTCCCCGATTAGACTGTAAACCCGTCACTGGGCAGGGATTGTCTCTATCTGTTGCCGAACTGTCCATTCCAAGCGCTTAGTACAGTGCTCTGCACATAGTAAGCGCTCCATAAATACTATTGAATGAATATCCAAAAGAAGTAGCATGGCGTAGTGGATAGGGCCGGGCCTGGGAGTCAGAAGGTCTCGAGTTCTAATTCTGGCTGTGCCACTTGTCTGTTTGTTGTGTGACTTTGAGCAAGCCACTTAACTTCTCTGAGCCTCAGTTACCTCATCCGTAAAATGGGGAGCGAGACCGGGAGCCCCACGTGGGACGGGGACTGCGTCCAACCCGATTTGCTTATAACCATATGTGCCTGGCATATAGTGAGCGCCTAACAAATTTGGAGAAGCAGCGTGGCTCCGTGGAAGGAGCCCGGGGTTGGGAGTCGGAGTTCATGGGTTCGAATCCCAGATCTGCCACTTGTCAGCAGTGTGGGACTGTGGGCAAGTCACTTCACTTCTCTGGGCCTCAGTGACCTCATCTGGAAAATGGGGATTGAGACAGTGAGCCTCATGTGGAACAACCTGATTATCCTGTATCTACCCCAGCGCTTTGAATAGTGCTCTGCACATAGTAAGTGCTTAACAAATACCAACATTATTATCATAATTACTAAGAAATATCATGATTATTCGTTACTATCGTTACATCCCCCTCTTCCTGCCCTTCTTATCCCCTGTCCTTTTCCTTCCCCATCCCCCTCCAGCCCTCCCTGGGCTTTGAAGGGAGTCAAGTGAGAGGGTCCATCATGGCCCAGGGCAGGAGCAGGTTAACTATCTCTCACTCCACTGTGGGGAAAGAGGGAGGTCTCTAGAAGTGGGGAAAGGGGGGCGTCTCCAGAAGTGGAGGAGGGGGAGGAGGTAGGCCGCTCTAATCGAGATGCTTGGGAAGGTCTTAGAGGGAGACAACAAAAGAAAACCCAAGTCCAGCGCTGCACTCTGTCCTTGGGACAGCTGGTGTCACTAGAACCCCTGTTTTGGCTGAACAAGATCGGGGGGCGATGCTCGTGAAACCTAGTCATTTTTCAGGTAAAAGCGGATCGAGGCTGCCTGTGAAAATAAACAAGCGACGATAAGCACGTTTTCATAACCGAGGATTGAGATTCTTCTGAATGCATTTCTCGAACCGCCAAGCGACCCATTAACTGAAAGGGGAAAAGCATGACCATTCCACGTCTCCCAGCTTATTTCTTAATTTAATATGGGGTGGGGGGAGAGAATTGTGCCGTCCCTTTGCTTTCTGGCAGAATAATAAACAGATAAGACTACGTCCTCGTGGCACAGAACTAAAGGCGGCGTGTGCTGGGGATTGTTTTCCAAGCGAAAGGGCCGTCCAACTTTTCCCAGACCGGTCCAACATCTGCTCTAGGAAGGTTGACTGCGAATAACCAATATTTATCTTTCGCCGTTGCCGGAGCTAAATAAGGCGCATTCTGCATTTTAATGAAATCTCAATAGGTGGGGCTGTAAACAGCTTTTCTTCCTTTCTCCGGCTGCTGATTTCTTTTTTTCTCCCCCTTAGGTGCGAAGGACAGATTCCTAGTAAACGGATGACCCCCCCCCACCCCTTTTTTTAAGACCTATTTAGAAATCCACCCCTGGCCTAATGGACACACTTTCTCCCCCTTCTCTGATTTCAGGGGTGCTTTTGGAGGTGCCCCAAACCTCCATCCTGGCTGGTCCCCTCCCTGATTATTATTATTAGTATTATTTTGGAGGGGGGGGGGTAGAGGAGGAGGGAACCCAGAAAGGCTGAGACTTTTTTGTTTTTGTTTTTGCATTTTAAAGCGTCCCCCTCCCGTCTTTCCGAAGAAAATCCCTCCCGCTTGCCAATGCCGAAAACGCAGCAAGACGCGTTGGGGCCTGTCCTTTGCCGTTTGTCCCGTTTGTTTGGTTGTTGATGTTGGCGAAGGTAATTTTATTTCCTATTTTTGGATGAGGCCGAGGGTTTAACCCGGTGGCTTTTGCCTTGATGGGCGGGGGCTTCCAAAAAACGCCTTGCATCCCCTGCCGGGATGGAATCGCAACGTTTATCACCGGGCCCTGGTTTGTGGCTGTTATTACTGGGCCCTGGTTTATGGCAGTTATTATTATTATTTTGATTTTTTTCCTTTACGACGACCTATGGCCAGAACCACCGAAAAACGGGGGGATGGCCGTTCGGATGGTTGGGCACGTTTGATCTTTTCGAAATAACTTGGAGCCCTTTTTTTGGTTTGTTTTTTGTCATTCCCGAGCGAAAAGGACTCGACCGCATCCAGGTTTTAGGCAGCGGGGGAGCGGGGGGGAAACCCGTCTTTCCCGGGTCACTTCTGTCTAAAAAACCCGATCGTAAGAAAACATATAAGCGCTTAACAAATACCAACATTATTATTATTATTTCGGGGACAGGCCCTTTTCCCCCCTGGGAGGAGGGAGGTTCCATTATTTTCAGATCGTGGGTTTCTTAGAGAAAGAAATCGTCCAGACTCCTCCAGCGCAAGGTGTGAACTGAATAAATTGAGGAGCCGCATTTGGGTTTCAAAATGATGCGATTTAAACCAAAAAAAAGGGACATCAGAGACCGCATTTATGAAGTTGTTATGGCAACTGGAATACGCGGAATGCAACGCGTGCATCTAAAACATAAAAGGTTGCAGGAAGACAGCGAAAACAAGCAGTTCATTGTATTTGGGGAAACGAAGTGGGACAGGGGACTCCACCTAGGATTCCTCTCTTCCACCCATCATTCGTCCTTCTTGCTGTAAATTCCCGTTTTTGTTTTTTCAGTGCCCCACCGATGATGACATTTTGGCCGGTTGTGGCCCAGTACCACTAACGTTGTAGGCAGGCTCTTTGACCTGTTGAGATGATGAGGTTTTATGGATGTTCTCAGTCCCTGGATTTTTTTGTTGTTTTGCACATTTAAATCCCAAATTTATAACGCTCACACGCACAAATTTTACGTGTGGCTGAATGTATTCTTATCATTCGGTTCCAACCTCTGGAACATCAAAGGACCACGGAAATAAAAATATCCAAATACCCCCTAAAAGTCTTTGCAATCGTACAAGGGATGCTTCGTTACTATAGGGTGTTTAAATCTGTATGTTTATGAATCTAAAAAAGCAGACTCTAATATTTAAAAGCATAGACTAAAAAATGTCTCCACTCGGCTCTATCAAAAAACTGTTATATATCACATATTGTGAAATATTAAGAGCGTATGATGTAGTGTGTTAGCACATCATGCTGAAATTTGCTGGACAGCTGATTCAGAGGCAGAAAGAGGGACTGGAAGATGCTATTTTTGATGGCCTCCCAAAGGTCTTTCAAATAGGTTTGGATTTTAGAAAAACAAAAATGTAAGATTTGAAAATGTTAGGGGATTTTAATAGAACAAAACAAAACTATGAAATGTCAGTATTCTCCTTTATATCTATTTTACAAGTTATAATTGTGCATTTAAAAAAACTGAAGCGGAGGTGGTTTCCTTTTTTTCTGCTGTTTGTTCTCATACGTTGTTCACTCATTTGCCCACCTGATTCACAAAATACCAACTATTCCCATTTTAGGCATTGAGGAAAAAGTATCTGAAAAAATAAACAAAAGAAAAATAAAGCAAAAGTACTTGTGGCAAATTTTTTAGAGATTTTTCACTATTATATCTGAGACTGTATGTCTCTAATATATTGATTGAACTTCCTGCTATTATTGCATGAAATTACTTTAACTTTTAAAAAATTGGACATGGGGGCATTATATAGGAATTTCCTGTTAGGGCCTGGATTGTTTTCCCAATTCTTTTAAGGCTGAAATGCAAATATATTTACATTCTGTTGTAAAATTAATGCCAGTAAAGCTGTCAGAATCGATTATCCATTTAAATCATTCTAATATGATCAAATGCACATATTTATGCATTTGATATTTTCATTTTTTCTTTCCTCTAAAGTAAATGGGATATTTAATTCACTTCTGATTTTATTTTTTATACATCAAAGTTAGAAGCCTAATAGTTAAATTTGAACCGGTAAAAATGACAGGCATTTTAAATATGTCAAATTTAAGGCTCTTGGATTCCCCAGGAGATATATTTTTAAGATCTGAGTGGTTTATTTCACTTTTTTTGGTTAAGATTTAAGAAAAACATTTTTAATGGAAATGAACCTTTTGATGCTACCAAAATGGATTCTATTTTATTTCAGGTGGGTCTTTTAATAGTTTGTTGATGTTTTCAAGGTCTCTAAACAAAGTCTGATGTGTTAACAGTCTTATTAACAATGTTAAAATAGAATTAACAGCTTGTGGATACCTCTAAAGCACAATAGCATGTCAGCCTACTCTGCCCCCTTATAAATTGTACCCCGCTGTTTTCCCTTTGTTTCATGCCCAATCAGCAAACTAAACTTTTGTTGAGCTAGAAGGCAGTTCAAGTGTTTCTGCTCCAGCTGAAGGGAGGAGCTAATGTGGAATTTATCGTCCAACCAATCGGGGCACAGAGCTAAAGGGAAGAATGACCCCAAATCAGGAAGAAGGGCTTTATTGACCTGCTTGGCTCTCTGACCTCTGCCTGGCCATTTTGTCAGTTTAAAAGGGTTTTCCTAAGTTGTAGTTTACTTTATGATGCTTTCACTTGGACAATAAAAGCTTTTGTTTGTTTAAGATGTGTTTTTATCCCATCTTTCAGTTTTGCTTTGTGAGTTTTGCATCCTTACAGTTCATCTCAGTTTCCCTTACTAAAATTACATGTAATCTGACTGTGAAAATCATTAAATGGACCAGACTCACACACAGTATCTTTAGTTGAAATAAAAAGACTCCGATATTATTTTTCCATGTTTTGTGTTCATGGAGGGAAATGTTAAGAGGTGTTTAGTTGCTGTTTTTATTCTTATATGAGACTTTAAGGAGACATAAAAATAAGGACTATTCTGGTATAAGAACATACTGAATACAATTCTTATTTTTCTATATTTCTTGAATTTGTACATGGAGAACTAACTCAAAGACCTCATTGGTTTCTGTAATTACATTTTAGGCTACCCTTTGTATAACTGGAATTCTTTTCGAATAGACTGATTTTTTTTAAGTCTTTGAGGAATGGAGTTTGTGAAAGAAGGCTACAATAGGTTTAGAACAAATGATTTAAAGGGATGCTTCAATATTCACTTACGCTACTGATGTAAACCTGGAACAACTGTCAGTCTTGAAAAGAACAGAATTAAGTGGCATCCTAACAAGTTGGTTTAAAAATATCATTAGGCTTGGAACATAATTATCCACACTAAGATATAGTACCTGTCATTTGTGATTGTAAAATTTTACATAATTAAATCTTCTGTAGAATATCCCAGGTCCATATTTGCCAGCCAAGAGGACCATTTTTTCTCCTGATTTTATTTAAAAGCACACATTTCATTCAGCTCTATAAAGCAAGAAGGCTGCTGGCATTTGAGATATTTGTGGATGGCACAATATAAACTGTCAAGGCTGGAAACAAGAGAGTTTAATTGATGGAGATTTTCTTTCAATGAAAGTGAAAATAATCGTGTTTGCGTAACTGACGGGTGAGATTTTCGAAAATACATTTCTAGAAGAGCTAAACTGAAGGAGAGGAAAGCAGGAACGATGTCATTTCTCTTAGCTAGCGTGTCTTGTCTAACGCCAAGACAAAAGAGTTGCTTGTACCTTACAGACTCAGGGGAAGCGCTCCCATTGATTCCACAACATATGTAACTGGACCTAACATGGCCTCAGTTGATACTGGCCCCACGGCATGGGTATAGGTAATACCGTTTTCCGTCGGGGTCTTTGAAAGTTTGCTGTCCGATCAGGATCGTTTTATGTGGCCAGGGGAGAGGACTCTGTGGCAGTTCCACCCCGACAGTAGCGGTCGCTTCCACTTGCAGAATTCATTGCCGCCCCTCAACACCCTAGGGTGCCTTAGCTTCCCGCTATTTTGCAGCCCAACTCATTTTATACGAAGACATTTACTCGACCCCTTTTCAGTGACCCCACCGGAAAAAAAAATAGTTATGGGATGTAGAGACCTGGATAGACCCAAGTTTGTGTATGTCATGGTAGCAGGGAGGGAGCTAGAAGGATTAAGAAAAACAAAACCAGCTCTGTCACCGGCCTCCCTGGAAGGAGTCTTCTTATATATGGAATTCTGGATTTTCCTCAGGTTGTGTATTATGGGGATAGGAAGGGAGTCAAAAGGATTAACAAAAACAGAACAAAACCTGTCACCTCCATGAAGGAAGAAACGGGCATTTCATTGGAGGTCACTAGTTTCTCTATTTTCACTTTAGCTGGTGGCTAATAGATCCCAGTTTTGCAACCGATATTTTCCGGGAACATTGTGATCTCCTGCCTTTCCTGCTTTGTTTGCAAAGCAGAAAGAAAGATAAGCAACCAGCCTTTTTTATTTAGAGGAAATTGCAAGTCGCATGCGCTATAGTGCAGTTGCAGCATTCTATGGACATTCTCCTCAGAGAACTTCGGAAAGAGTACGTGTCCCCACAGGATCTTATTTCTTTATTACGATTGGTCCTCTAAACCTAAAAATGATGCAACAGACTTGTCAGTGGCCTAAGTTCACTCTAACCTTCTCCCTTTGCCTCTGCCACTGTGTTATGAGCTGCTGATTGCTAGAGCCGAGCCGGACCTTTGAGCCACCTCCAGCTCTTTTGGACAGGTGCTTTAATCCAGTGCCCTTGTGATTGTATTGTCTTTAAAGAATACGGGACCTTAAAGAATATTAAACATAATGATTTAATTTTTTGACTCCTTGAAAAGTTGCTCCTGTCTTTGGAATTTGCCCTACAAAAGAATTATTTTTTCTTGCAGTTCTGTTCAGCTGTGAAATTGCTGACAGGGGACAGCTTAAACCCAGTTGTGCGGGGTTATCTGAAAAAGATTCCAATAAACATTTTTTCATTAACTTATGGAGAAATGCTAGGGAAAGGGCAATTTATCTTTTAGAAATCGTTATTATAAGCACATATGTATTGGTGTATACATGTTTATAAATCAAAACCTTTATGCAGTTTCATGTTTGCAAGTGGCAAAAAGTGCCTATTTTTAAATGCCACAGTAATGTAAGCTTTGAATTAGAAGAACTCGCTTTTGTATAATGAAACATTTTCATAATAAATGAAAAACACAAATTGCTTTTGTTTCATATACTGTATACTAGACCACAGAAATACAATAATATCAACACACAGTTGTATTTTTTTTATTTGAAATGCATAATTGTCTAAATCTTGGGATTTGGTCATAAGTATTGTTTCTGTGTTTGTCCATGGCTTTTTTTCATATTAATTTTTCCAAAAAAATAGAAGGGCTACAAGGAGAGTGTTTTCAGTAGGTAACCTATATCAAGCTTCTGATTATTATTTTTCTTTTTTTTCGTCATCCTAAAACCAGAAACTTCTGTTTTCCTCTCTTGGTAAAGGTATATGACTTAGTTGTTGTTTTGGGAATCTACTATTTGTTAACAAAAGTAATTTATGGTAATGAGTTATATGGTTAGTATCTCAAAGAGTTTTGATGGGGCAATTCAGGGAAGGGTATTTGGGCTTTTAACCCTAGTGCAAAATCTAAGTCAGAAAGAACAATTCATATTTTTTTAATAAAAAAGCTCTATTAAGTCATGTGAGAATTGTTCAAATATGTTTCACTCAAGACTCCCTTTTTTTCCCCACTAAATGCCTCTTTGGGGATTTAAAAATAGTAGATAGTAAATTTTAGCTAGTAATACAATAGTTTCAAAGAAATGGCTTATAAATTCTGATTTGACTGCTTTCTTCCATTATAAGGTCTATTATGTCATTACTTACTGTCAGTAAGTCAAGTGAGATTTCACATAGTGGTCCTAAGAAATATTTTTACATAGCAAAGTTTTTGAGAATTTGCAATGGTAGCATAAATAAATTTTGCTAAAAACTCAGATTTTTTGAAAGTCACTCTGTGCTCATTAGGCAATAGTTTAGAATGACAAACCAGTAACACCCCTTCATTCCAAGGACCCTGACCAACAACTGCTACCAAGGAACCCCCCTTTACAATCAGTGTGAAATTTATATTAAATCATGAAAGATGAAAAATGAGGATTTGGGACTTTGGAAATTTAGAGGATAAAGCTGGGGTTTGTGTGTGTTCTCTTTTTTGTTTTGTTTTGTTTTTAATTACTATAGCATCAAAATGGACAAATTGTTGGACTGATCCAAGCTAGATAAAACAGATGGGATTCTCAGATCGGGTACCACTCAGCCGTTCAATGGAATTTGCGCCCCCTGACCAGAAAACCCAGATGGTGCCCAAATCTGTCATTTTTTAAGGACCCTTTCCTTTTAAAAACTAGTATTTTTATATTTAAGTACACTAGGTACCACTGAAAGATTAATGATTTCCTGTGCCATGTCTGCGTTTTAGTGTGGAGACTTATTGGGACACCCTCAAAATTGATTTCAATTTGACAGAAATCTAGTCTTGCTGGCAAGATACTCAGGAAAGCAAAACTGATGCTCTGGACTCTAGCCTTAGTTTAGAGTCGAACTTCTTGGGAGGATGTTTTGCTTTTGAAAAGCCCAAATTTCACTGAGAGTCTGTGTCAGTGAATGGAGTTAAATTGGCTGATACAAATGATTATTCAGCGCCGCCTTTGAGGCTAACTGATTTACACCACATAGTAGTGGGCAGCAATTTAGGGCCGCTGGGACTCCCAGATTTGTCCACAGGCAACTAGCCCTGACCTGACAGTCCTATCTGAAATGTCTCTAGAAGCCACTTGTTTAGCCCCAGAAGTTTCACCAGGCTCTTGGAGTTTCCCTTCCAGGGTTTATTTTGAATTCATTTCATGGATGATTTGATTTATGTGCTTCTCCACTCCACCCAAAATTTCTTGTGCGGGTGAATCGGTCTGGTTATTGCGAACCAGCTTGGCTCTTTGTTGGGGTGGAAAAAGACGGGAATCCTGTCAGAACACAGACCTGTCTCTCACTCCATATCTGTCTGTAATGCTGAGAACAGAGTTATGAAGTATGATGAGACTGCAAACCAGTAGAGCAAAATTACTCTCTCTGTAATTTTCTGGATTTTGTAACACCCTGCCAACAATTACAATGAAAGCACATTTAAAGTAGGGTTGGTGCTTTGTCTTTGAGGCTTCAAAAGCCCCAGGCTCTTGAAGGTTCTTAAGGTCTTTTTCAAGAAGTCACAGAGTCGTCTAGTGGAAAGAACATGGGCTTGGAAGTCAGAGGACCTGATTTCTAATCTCAGCTCTACTACTTGCCTGATGTGTGACCTTGGCCAAGTCACTTACCATCTCTGTCCCTGTTATCTCATCTGTAAAATAGGGATTAAATACTCCTCCTTGATGTCTGTCTCCCCCACTCTAGGCTATGAACTCATTGAGGGCAGGGAATGTCACTGTTTATTGTTGTGTTGTACTTTCCCAGGTGCTTAGTACAGTGCTCTGCACAAAGTAAACGATCAATAAATATGACTGAATGAATGTGAGCCCCAGATGGGACAGGGACTGTGTCCCACATGATTATTTTGCATCTACCCCAGCACTTAGTACAGTGCTTGGCACATAGTAAGCATTTAACAAATACCATTTAAAAAAAAATCCAAAACCTGTGTTGAATTGTATTGTCCTTTGTCCTTAGAACAGCACTCTGCACACTGAAAGTGTTCAATAAATACCACTGATTGATTGATCAAAACATTGATAGTTTGATATATTGATAGTTTGATAGTTCTAATCCTGGCCCTGCCACTTATGCTGTGTGATCTTGGGCAAGTCACTTAACTTTTCTCTGCGTCAGTTACATTATAGGGATTAAAACTGTGAGCCCCATGTGGGACAGAGACTGTTCAACCCAATCTGCTTTTATCCACCCCAGCACTTAATACAGTGCCCAGCACATAGTAAGTGCTTAAGAAAAAGCACAATTATTATTATTATTTGGACTTCCAGCAGAAATGCTATGAGCCAAAAGACTAGTGGAGATGTCATACTAGGTGAAAAGTATGGAAAGGACTAGTTAAGGTCCCTTGAGGTCACTTCTCTAAGCTTTCAACAAATGCAGTTTTACCCTCACAGATAGAAATAAATACAGTGCCTGATAATATCTCTGTGGATCCAAGGCTTTCGATTCTCCAATTTTGCCTGGAATGCCAGAGCCTGCCTCAACCATGGCAATTTCCCTGGCCCAGTTACTGGACTGAGAGAGTATGGGCACTGACTGACCAGTGGGCATCCAAGCCCCATGGGAGCCGTAGCTATGTCACGGACTGGCCTCAGAAGTCTCTAAGTGTGGTTCAGCAGTCTTGACACAGAATCGCCATTGAATGTATTGAGTCCCCCTAAATTGATATACTGATATGGTCTCCGGAGCCTGATGAGCTCCCAGCGACAGTTCACAACTTTCATTTGGGACTGGGCAGTTCTACAAAATCTACAGTTATTCTCTTGCCCTCCCCTGCCATCCGGTTACCGAAAATGAAGAAGAGACTGTGCCTCTCCTCCCCCTCTAGACAGTAATAAGCTGGTTGTGAGCAGGATTGCATCTGTTAAATTGTACTCTCCCAAGCACTTCCTTCGTTCAAGTCAGTTCGGTTCAATACAGAGCACTATATTAAGTGCTGTGTATTGTACTCTCCCAAGTACAGTGCTCTACACAAAGCAAGCGCTCAATAAATACAATTGACTGATTGTCCTGATTGTCCCTGTAGGTGCCCGTTGCTAAGTCCTAGAGGCTGGAGGTGGAGCCCTATATGCACAAAGTAACATTTGATATGGGAAAATTGAGATGAATTGCTAAATCGGAGGTCTTGATTTTTGAATAAAATCACAGCTGGAGGAAGGTGTTCAAAGTGCTCATTTTCAACCAGTAGTTAATAATGGATTTATTGGAGGGAGGATTGGAGGAAAAAGGGGTTTAACCAGGTAGTATTTCAGTGGTTGACTTAGGATTCCCTCCACATTGTCTCCATGTATTCAATTCCCTGCTCAGTTGATTTCTCCCCAAAACAATGAAGTCTCACTAATCTAATAATAATAATAATAATGTTGGTATTTGTTAAGCGCTCACTATGTGCAGAGCACTGTTTTAAGCGCTGAGGTAGACACAGGGTAATCAGATTGTCCCAGGAGAGGCTCACAGTCTTAATCCCCATTTTACAGATGAGGGAACTGAGGCACAGAGAAGTTAAGTGACTTTCCCACAGTCACACAGCTGACAAGTGGCAGAACAGGGATGTAGGCAGGTTTTCTTGGGTGTGATAGCATCACTGGAAAATTATCTGCTTATCCAGTCTGTAGAGCTTTGGTATTTTCTACTTTTTCATAATTTTAATTTAGGCCTATAAATCTTTGAGTATGCAAAGAAAAAGGAAAAACCACAAATTGTAAAAAGGCAGAGAGTCCCCTTCCCCCTAAAAGTTTTACTCAACTAGAAAAGCTGATTATGTGTCTCCCTTTTTCCTCTGCATCTCTACCTTAGTTACTGCCTTTCATTCAATACATACAGCGTTCCTCAAAGTTCTCTTTACACTCATAAGCACTGGATAACACTGGATCTCACCTCAAACCCTTTATTTCAAGATGCAGAATGTCCAGGTGCCAAAGCCCTCTGTTTAGAGAGATTTTGAATTGATCTCCCAAATTGTCATTCCACTCTTCCCCTCTGAGAGCTCTCGTAATTCAGCATATCATGTTGATGTTGAAAGGTTTCTCTTTCTCTCTCCCCATAGGTCCCTATTTTTAGCTTCCAAGGGCTGTTATTCACAAGCTGGGATATAAGCAGGATTCTTATAACCTGCACAGTAAACATCGCCCGATTAGAGACAAAGTTCCTGGAGCTGCAAGACAAGTTTGAGTTTAGGCAATCTGTTAGGTTTTCAGACAGGCATATTTTCTGTCCCATTATTTAATTTCAGTGACTGCCTCTGCAGAAAACTCAAATTCCCGACCAAGGCATTGTCTATTACTGATATGTTGGGTTTCTTTCATTCTTAGGTCCAAATTTTCCCCTGGACTTTGTTAGTCAAAGTTTCCTGAATTGAAGCTGGACTCTAGCTAAGAATAAATAATAAAATAATAATTGCATTTGTTAAGCACTTGCTGTGTTCCAAGCACTGTACTAGGTAGATACGAGATACAGGATACCAGAGGGAGATACAAGATAATCAGGTCGGACACAGTCCCTGTTCCACATGGGGCTCCCAGGCTAAGCGGAAGGGAGAACGCTTAGATGTCGAAAGAGATGTTGACTTATTCAGCTTCCCAGAACTTACTGTCAAGTGTTTTGGCTGCACCAAGTGATTTACCGGATGCTTCTTATATAGCCCAAGGTAAAATGTAGCCCAGATGCTTGCCCTGATGTGCATTTGAGAAGTATTTCTGCCTCATTTCCTCCATATTTTCTTCATCAATATATGGTTTCCCAAGGTAGCTCACCATCTCTTGACCTTTGGCTGGAAAGTTACCTTGTTTTACAAAGTCCCTCAACTGGCCTATGGAGAGCTTATTCACCACAAGTATTCATGTTTTTCCTGCTCTCTGTACCTCTCCTTGTCCCCTTATCTTTTTTTTTTAATGGTATTTGTTAAGCACTTACTTTGTGTGTGCCCAGCATTGTACTAAGCGCTGGGGTAGATACAAGTTAATCAGGTTGGACACAGTCCCTGTCCCACATAGGGCTCACAGTCTTAACCCCCATTTTACAGATTTTACAGATGAGTTATCTGAGGCCCAGAGAAGTGAAGTGACTTGCCCAAGGTCACACTGCAGACAAATGGCAGAGCTAGGGTTAAAACTCAGGTCCTTCTGACTCCCAGGCCTATGCTTTATCCACCAGGCCACACTGGTCCTCACTGCTGTCTCCTTTCACTGAAGAAAATCAGAGCAAAATGCCAGCAAACGCAGTTTATCTGCTGTTCATTAAAATTTACTACAGTATTCATTGCAGCAACCCTGAAATTAGGCTCGTTCCTAAAAGAAATCAGGCCACAGGCCTAATTTCCTGTTGGGTTTGTTTTCCAGGGGAATTTATATTCATGAAGAGGGTGTTTGCAGTTGAATTTTCTTGGTTCAGTGACATGGAGAACAGTGAAACGCAGCAAGTTGGCTTCAGTAGAGAGAAAATAGTATTGGGTAAAAAATGAAATTTTTGAGGGTTCTAATGAGTTTTGAAAACTTTTCAGAAAGCAGAGTGATTATCTCAGCACTAGTGTAGAGGTACAGATATATTTTGGGCCTTTAATTGAAAGAGGGAAGTTTTTAAAAAAGCAACACATTTTGCCTTTGGAAGAACAAAAGGCTTCAGTAATCATAATAATTTATAGATGGCATTTATCATTATTCAGTTTTATGATTTTAATTGTGGGTAAGCAGTAAAACTGTTGAGTAGGTTTGTTGTTTTTGAGGGGCAGGTTGCCCGGTTTAGATGAGACATTTGCTATTCTTTGTTTGCAGTACCCTAGAAGATTAGCCTACGACATTTCTGTACAAGTCGTGAGAAACAAAAAAAGCAATAGGTTTTCTTCATTAAAGTTCAGTGAGGCCCCATTTTAGAAGTTGGCCGTCTAGTGGAAAATAAATGCTAATGGCAATTAAAATTGAGTAGGCCCGATTAAATAAGTTCAAAGTGATATATTTTCTGTCATGATTGGTCTAGGTTTGCTGTCTACGTGACTCCAGTACACTGTATAGTTGCCACTTCTCCAATTCACTTCACGTAGGAAGGCCTGACTACAAAGGGGACACCAAGAGCGGCTTCTGTGACGAATAAAAAAAGTATGTTTTGTGCATCTCACTGCTGGATTTTTAGCTTTTATTGTTTAAACGTCTATGTGAGCACAGAACCGGGCAGTTAATCTGTGCAGAGCTAAGGAGTGTTTGATATGAATTACAGGCACAGTCCCTGTCCTTGAGGAGTATACAATCTAATGATGCAGAGACAAATTGTATATAGACCCTGGGAATAGGAGAAAGAGCTTAGAGCCAACTGGTGACCAGAAGTGAGAAAAGAAAAAGCAATGAATAAATAAATAAGCAGATTAAAGTCTTAAAGAGGTGGATATTGTTTGGAGAATACCTTCCGAGAAGTGATTTTTCAGGAAAAGTGTTTGGAAATAGGGGAAAGATATCATCTGATTTGATCCCTTGAAACTGTGAGCTGTGGGCAGGGATTGTCTCTCTTTATTGCTGTATTGTGCTTTCCAAGTGCTTAGTACAGTGGTCTGCACAGAGTAAGCACTCAATAAATATGATTGAATGAATTCATTCCAGAGAGGAGGGATCTTATGCAGCGGTCCAGAGATAGGAGAGTCTAGAGTATAGTTAGGAGATTAGTTGGGGCTAACAATCAACCCAATAAGTGGTATTTATTGAGCAATTACTGTGTGCAGAGCCCTGTACTAAGCCTCCGGGAGAGTTCAATACAATAGGAATGGAAAGCAGCATGGCATAGTGGAAAGAGAACAGTCCAGGAGGTTAGATGACCTGGCTTCTAATCTCTGCTCTGCTACTTGCCTGCTGTGTGATCAGCCAATCAATCAATCATATTTATTGAGCACTTACTGTGCATGCGAGTTAATAGACATGTTCTTTCTCTGCCCACAGTGAACTCACAGTCTACAGGAACCTTAGGAATGTCACCTAACTTCTCTGTGTCTCAGTTTTCCAATCTGTAAAATGGGAATTCAATACCCGGTCTCCTTCCCTCACAGCCCTATTTGGGACAGGGACTGTGCCCTACCTGATTATCTTGTAACTTGCCCAGCAGTTAGCACAACCCTTGTTACATACAGCTTCTATTATTGTTGTTAGTAAATACACTCTCTGCCCTTGAAGAGCTTCCAATCTCCTGGAGATTGCTAAGCACTGTTCACAGTACAGTTTATGGATACATTTTCTTTCTACCTGATGAAAAATCCCTTATGTTAGTAAATCAGTGGTTTTCTAAAAAGCCTCGGAAGTTGGCATTTCATCTACTTTGTGACCCTGAGGACGCTAAGAAGACTCCACTTTCTGACAGCAATACTGTGTGCAACCAAGAATCTTCCTTCTTATAGGCGAGGAAAGGCACACCTTCCTTAAAATTACAGTAACCCTTCACATCGTGATTGCAAAGTCCCAACTAATTCCTGAATATGTGAACACCACAATTTAAATTTCCCATCATTCAGTCTTGACTCTGACAGACTGTAAAGCTTCTTCCAACCTGTTCAAAATTTTAACAAGCTTCCAGAATTGAAAACCCGTAAGACATGCCCTATTTCTGTCTTCTCTCAACTTGTAAACTCCTCAATCGACTCTATTGATTGAGCTCTTGGACATTTTCCTTGCATTGCTGTCATCCAGGTAGGAGTGACAGTGTAGCTTGCTCTTCCTTGGCAGCATGAGAGTTCCCACTTTATAAGACCAATTTTAGCCCACCTCTTATTTTACCACAGGAGGAAGTCCTTCAGAACACCTACCAGACATCTTGATGACCCCTTGAGCCATTGCCTGGCTCCTTTCGTTAATCAGAGCTTTTCTTTCTGACCTTTTCAGTTAAGTGGGGATTAAAAACCTGTTCTCCCTCCCACTTAGTCTGTGAACCCCATATGGGTTAGGGTCGGAGTCCCACCTGAGTATCTACCCCAGGAGTCAATACAGTGTTTAGCACATAGTAAATGACTAACAAATACCACAATTATTATTATTATTATCCACCTTTAACCTATTTAACTGCAGGACCGTGTCTAATTTGGCCCTAATGGAGGAGACGTGTTGTCTTATTACAATCTGCCGCATTCAGCTCTGCCTCCATCACTGTGGCCCTGTCAGTTATGGCTGGTGGATTACTTGATACTCCACCCCTTAAAAAATTTCCTCAAATTGTGCTGCGAGAAGAGGCAGCTCACTAGATTGAAGAGGGAAGGTGGCTTTCTGAAGCCGGAGATTTCCTGAAAAGGCGCTTTTTGGGTGGGGAGGGTCACCATTTACATCACCCCTTACAACCAGGTGTACGGTGGGTTTCTTTCAGATATAGCCATGGAATCATAAGATGGGAAGCAGTGTGGTCTAGAGGAAAGAGCAGGGGCCTGAGAATCAAAGGTTCTGGGTCCCATTCCCGACTTCACCACAAACAGCTGTGTGAAAATGGGCAAGTCACCTCACTGCTCTGGGCCTCAGTTCCTTCATTTGTAAAATGGGAATTCAATACCTGTTCTCCCTCCCAACACACAATGCAAATCCCATGTGGGATCTGATGACCTTGTGTCTACACCAGTGCTTAGAAGAGTGCTTAGCGTGTAGTAAGCACTTTGATTGCCACAATTATCATCATCATCAAATGTGAGGTGGGGGAAAAGGGAGTGTTTTAAACCTTTCTATAATGAATTCCCAAGTGCTTTTTGGTCAGAGTTATTAAAGCTTATGTGTATACGATTTCTTTGGCAAAATGCCTTCAGTGGAGAAAGGATGTAGTGTTTTCTTGGTGCTCTGCCCAAAGTAATTTGGGAAAAGACTGACTCTATTTAGTGTATACCATTCATTGGAGACAAGTAATTGTAATTACATTTGCTCACAATCAGTTTACAGTTGTTTCATCATGTTTTCATGTTGCATATCTCCTCAAACATCATAGCAAAACTTAATGGCTACTGTTTTACTCATACATAAAACATTTTATAGCCTTTCTGTGTAGTAGACATCAGGTTTCAATCTTCACCATACCCGTAGAGAGCGGAAAACATTGGACGAAGAACTATCAAAACCCCGTAACTACATAAAATTTTATTTCAGGTCACCTTGCTATAAAAGATATTGCATGTGTTTTGTGGTCGATCCATCCTGTTAGCAATTTTAGAAAGGTTACGGTATTTTGAGGCAACTATATGAAATGGGGAAGTTAATTCACATAAGATGTTTTAGATTTGGATTCATTTTCCATTGTAAATGTGTACATTGCTCTTCTGACTGACACCTGGATAAGTTGGAAGTAAAAGTAAAATCCACTAGGGTCCAAAGAGTTTTTATGTGAAGTTTCAGAATTCTGGACTAGTAGATCCTCTAAAGCAGGAATATCAGAACACGAGGCCTGCTTTTACATCCACTTATGGCCCGGTCTAGGACAGCGGGACGCAGAAGGGAAGCCCGACCCCCATTTTTGCTGACAACTCGGGGCCCTTGCTCTGAGCTGCTGCTTCTTCCAAGGGTTCCCCAACATTGGAGAATCGGGGAAGCAGTCCCCTGGGCCAGCACGATTAGCAGCATCTCCTGTTCTGTTCACAGAGTTGGGGGAGGCAGTCTTTAATTTCTCCTGTTGCTGCCACTGGTTGTTTTAGGGGATGATAATAATAGTAACGATGGTATTTGTTAAGCACTTACTATATTGCCAAGCACTCTACTAAGCGCTGAGGTCGACACAGGATAGTCAGGTTGGACATAGACCCTCTCCTACTTGGGGCTCACAGTCCGAGTAGGAGGAAGAACAAGTAATGAATCCCCATTTTACAGATGAAACTGAAGCACGGAGAAGTCAAATGACTTACCCAGGGTCACACAGTAGGTACGAAGCAGAGCTGGGATTAGAATCCAGGTCCTCCGACTCCCAGGCCTGTGCTTTTTCCTCAAGGTCAAGCTACTTCATGGAGTGAAGTGTGTATGTGTGTGTTTGTGTGTGTGTCGAGAGAAAGTGTGTCTAGAGGTGTCAGGATGGATAAAAGTAGAATGTGGGCATGAGGGTGCGTAGAGAGGGTGTATGAGAGGGTGACCCTTTCTTCCTTTTCTGTGCTCCCTCTCTCCCTTTTCTGTCATTTCCTCCCTGCTAACTTTGTACCTCTGAGGTTGTATCTACAGGAAATTAATCATCAGATCTATCGATCAGTCTTATTTATGGAGTGCTTGCTATATTCAAAGCACTTTACTAAGTACTTGGGACAGTACAATTTAACAGAGGTAGTAGACATGCTCTCTGCCCACAATGAGTTTACAGTCTTGGCCTGGGGGAGGGGTTATTCTTGGGATCACCATTTGGTTCTGAACATGTTAATTTTCTCTGTTCCATTTAATAGTAATGCATTAGGTTGCTAAGAACTTTACAATATGTTTCTTAGTAATTTGAAGTATTAATAGTAATTATTATTATTATGGTATTTGTTAAGCGCTTTCTATATGCCAAGCACTGATTTAAGCACCGGGGTAGTAACAAGGTAATCAGGTTGTCCTACGTGGAGCTGACAGTCTTAATCCCCATTTTACAGATAAGGTAACTGAGGCACAGAGAAGTTAAGTGACTTCCCCAAGGTCACACAGTGGCGGAGTAGGGATTAGAACCCACCTCCTCTGACTCCTAAGCCCGTGCCATTTCCATTAAGTCACACTTGAGTTGCATGAGTGGCCCATCCACAGGCATGAATGTGACCCACTCATTCTAGAGACTTCAGTGCATTCTTGGATTCCAGTTTGCAAACATGGTCACAGATGCTAGTGGAATATGGTCTGTCCACCTGGCAGGCTCACTAGGCATTAAAGATTCTCCAGAGGTTGTTTTTTTCCCTGAGAACAATTTTCACAAGATTTTGCAAATTCTGAAGGTTTGAAAATGCCAAACCCTTCAGGAAATTGATGCCACACTAAAATGTTTTAGTATCCAGTGCTAAGGAAACTCTGGGTTTAATTAATGGGAGACTTTGACATCCAGCTGGGGAAATTTGTTTGCATCAAAAAGGCAAGATAAAGATTAAAGAGATTTTAGGTTTAATCTAATTAACACCAATTAAGAGATGCAGAAGTATTTGCAACAGCCCATATTGTAATTATGCACCGATTTGCCCTTTCCTTGACCAAACAAAAAAGTAATCAAATTATCATCCTTTCAGATGGATTTAGAAGATTTATTCTATATAGGAGCTATCAAGTATCTTCCAGATGACTAGGGAAGAGGTGGCTGGGAGAAAGCCATGTCAACTCCCGGTTTAGTTAGAAGCAGATTGACATTTTGTTCTAATTTGTGGACAATTAAAAGGAATATTGGGAAGGAAAAGAAAAACAAAGAAATAATTAATTTAGTAAGTACCTTTTCCTAGTTCCAGCAATAATTTATTTGACACAAATTATCTAATCTGTCCAGAGCTTCTGAAATGATGTCCAGAAGAGAATGCTTTGCTGATCATATGGATGAATAAACTACTGTTACTGACAAAATAAAGTTAGATTCTTTGGGAGGTTCATTAATTCCTTCAGACTATTCTCTAATTGCACAAATGTGGCCTGAAAGAAGAGATCTTCCAAAAGATCAAGCTTACACCCAAGCAGCAATTTACTGTTCAGTAGGACTCTTCTCCTGTCCTGAGACTTTTCTTTTTAAGCACTAGAGTAGTTGGGTATTTTGAAGAATTGTGTAGTGTGTGGACTGTTGAGTTGCATTTACAATCTTCACATAAGCTAAACCTGTGAAGAGTGAGAAAACCTTATAATAATAATAATAATTATGGTATTTGTTAAGTGCTTACTATGTGCTGAGCACTGTTCTAAGCGCTGGGATAGATACAGGGTAATCAGGTTGTCCCACGTGAGGCTCACAGACTTAATCCCCATTTTACAGATGAGGGAACTGAGGCACTGAGAAGTTAAGCGACTTGCCCTAAGTCACACAGCTGACAGGTGGCGGAGCAGGGATTAGAACCCATGACCTCTGACTCTTAAACTGTGCTCTTTCCACTGAGCCACGCTGCTTCCAATCTTGCCAGAATGTGACTTTTCAGGGCGCAATCAGGTTGGGATGATCGACGGAAGAATCGGGGGACATAATACATCTCGGCACAAAAATGCCTTCAATAAAAAGTCGCATCGTGCCAATCAGTCAATCGGTTGTATCTGTTGAGCGTGTACTGTGTGCAGAACATTGTACTAGGCACTTGAAAGAGTATAGTATAACAGAGTTGGACTCCACTGAAAACATTGGAGCGGTTCTCTAGCATTGTTACTGTAAATTTACTGTTACCATATGTTCATTGGAAACAGTGACCTTTAAGCATTTATAAATTAGTTCCTCTGTAAAATATTAATGGTCGATCCAGTGTTTCTCATACAAAAACATAATGCAGACTGCTTCTGGTGCAGCTGCCTTTCCACCTCCATGTACTGCTGTGATTGTTTTTGACCAGTCTTCCCCCAACCCCTTATTTCCCATTGAAATAATGTTTTTTTTTTAATGGTATTGGTTAAGCACTTACTATGTGCCAGGCACTGTACTAAGAGCTGGGATGAAGATAAGCAAATCGGGAAAGACACAGTCCGTGTCCCTCATGGGGCTCACTGTTTCAATCCCATTTTACAGATGAGGTAACTGAGGTACAGAAAAATGAAGTGACTTACCCAAGGTCATACAGCAGACGAGTGGTGGAGCTGGATTAGAATCCAGGTCCTTCTGACTCTCAGGTCCCTGCTGTTTTTCCTAAAGGCTGATACTGGAGTCTTAACAACACATTTGAATTGGTTAATTTTGAGAGCGGAACTGTCACATTTTGTCAGGAATGACTATGTTGGGCAAAGGAGTTGTCTTTTGATTTCTGAAGGAAGCTAGACAACAGGCCCAGGTACATCTGCTCCCACACAGTGAGCGTTTTCTTTCCTTTCAAGCTTTGCGAAAGGCAGTGATGGGTCTTGCAGGGTCATGGATTCTTGCACTTCCCTGTTTCCTTTTCCAACCGAAGTGGTGTCTGGATTGAGCAGAGAACTGCCACCTAGGAGCCAGTGACCAGCAACGCAGCTTCTGTGCGTTGTACATCTCAAAAAGACACATATGGTAACTGTCACAGGATTTAGATGTTGCTTCGGAGTTGTTGGTATTTGTTAAGCGCTTACTATGTGCAGGGCACTGTTCTAACCACTGGGGTAGATACAGGCTCACCAGGTTGTCCTATGTGAGGCTCACAGTTAATCCCCATTTTACAGATGAGGTAACTGAGGCACAGAGAAGTGAAGTGACTTGCCCACAGTCACAGCTAACAAGTGGCGGAGCCGGGATTCAAACCCATGACCTCTGACTCCCAAGCCCGGACTTCTTCCACTGAGCCATGCTGCAGGATCACAAGGCTTCTGCTGCCCTTCCTCCAGGCTGGCTGCAGCCTCAAATGACTCGTACCATGGTAGCAACTAGGCTTTGTGCTCAGGCACAGAATCCCTGCTTAACATCCTCGGGTTCAGCAAAAGAAAAATAAATCCTCCCCGCTCTCCCCAGACTCATGGATGGCTTCACTCTGCAAGTTTACTCTAACCCATTCTCCAATCTGCAGATCAGGAATTGGGCTATACGTACACACACTCATGCACACATTTAATCAGTCAATCAATGGGAGTTTTTGAGCAGTTTCTGCAGCAGCATAGCCTAGTGGAAAGAACAGGGCCCTGTAAGTCAGAGGGCAAGTTACTATATAACTTCTCTGGGCCTCAGTTTCCATCTGTAAAATGGGATTAAATCCTACTCCCTCCCACCTAGGATGTGAGTACCATGTGGGACCAGGGCTATGTCCAAACTGATAACCTTAAATCTACCCAGTGCTTACAACACTGCTTGGCATGTAGTATGCACTGAAGAAATACCACAGATTTTATTTTTACTCTGTGCAGAGCACATAAATAGTCCTACACATATTTAGACACATACGTATACTCATATATGTATTCATACATCCCCACATATGAGCATTTTCCTTCTCCCATATCATAACGTCACCTTAGGACTTCCGTGCTAATTATGCACTTATGCAGACACTCATGCGTAGCTCTTCTGTGCATGTTGATTTGTATCCCTACTGTTTAAGCACTTACTCCTCTTTACAACATTTCTCATCTTCTATCTGAAAGTGATTTTGTGTCCATCTCTCCTATTAGACTTTAACCTCCTTGAGGGCAAGAATTGTATCTTCTAATTGTATCGAAGTTTCCCAAGTGCTTAATACAATGTTCTGCGCACTATTGGCACTCAGTAAATTCCATTTATTGATTGATTCATTAACCCACACACTCATGCATTCTCAGGCACCTGCATAACTCCTATTTTTTTTTAAAAAAAAGGTCAATTACTAAGGACTTAAACTTTCCCAGTACAGATTTTCTAATTTTCTTTCAGAAAAATTTTAGCCATTTGATTCTAAGAGTGAAAGGTAGTATGGGTCATTTGCACCTTGGCTACTTTAATGGGATGTGAATCTGGCTTTCTTATTTACTCTGAGTGTTCTGATGACAGGGTTGGGAGCCTGAATTGTAGAATTTTACCAGCTTTAGGCAGGCTTTCTAAAAATTGTGAATGTTCAGTTTGTATTTTCAGTGTCTGTGCCTAAATTGTAGCTTTCACAGCTTTAGCTGCAAACAAACTGCTACAAAATAGCCTTTAGAGTCTGCTGTTTCTTGGGCAATGCCAGTTTGTATTTGGCTTGCCAAAAGGGAAATTTTCAATACAACCAGCGCCTGCAGTAATGCCAAAAGGCAAAGTAACTTTGAGCATTTCAAAGCCTAACTAGCTCCCGTTTAATATTCAGGAAACACAGTCCCAAAACCGCCTCAACGACTTGGCTTCCTTAGCCTCAATACCATTTTTACTGAGTATAACTCTGTAGCCCATAGATCCCAGAATAGATCAAGAGAAAACACCAATCTGACCAGAGCCAATGGGACAGAATCTGAGATCTGGATTGCCAGGCTGATGCACCCGGCATCTGCCCCACATTGCCCCAGCCAGGAAACTGTAAGGCATCCATTAACACAGAGGACACATTTTCCCCTCTTTCTCTTCACCAGCTCAAACTTAAAAATCCATCCCTCCTACTCTGCCCTGCAAAGCCAGCCTGACGCTGTTACTGTGCTTTTCGTGCATCTTTGAATTTGTGTCTACCTATCAGTTCTTGGAGGTAATGCCTCCCTCAAACACAAACAGCTCTTGAGATTGCATGTAAGAGCTAAAGTAAGCAGAGTCTAGATCAAATGAACCATGTTTGAAAAGAGAATATTGGGTATTTTTGCCAGACTGTGAGCTCTTTGAGGGCAGAGATCGTATTGTACTCTCCTTTAGCATTTAGTTCAGTGCTCTGCACAGTAAGCATTCAGTAAATGCCGTTGATTGATGAACTACCGGTTCGGACATTTTGAAACAGGAAGCATCAAAAATTGTTCGACTGGATCACACCTCATCACGATGAACTGAAATCTGGTTACAGCTGTATCAAGGTCCATGGCTGAAGGCGAGAGGCTATTTAGTGCCCATGGGGTGACCCCAAAAGTGCCACCCCCCCCCATAATGCCTCCCAGTCCAATATTTTTCCTTTTTCCCGAGCATATGAGATCACTGAGAATAGTCCTCCCGGTCAGCTAGAGCATACTTTGGTGTCACATCTTTAGGGATGATTTCCTGAATTATATATTGATTTAAAGAGGTCTCCCAATCAAGAAGCTGGACTGCCAGCAGCATGGCATAGTGAATAGAGAAGCAGCATGGTCAAGTGGATAGAGCACGGGCCTCGGAGTCAATAGGTCATGGGTTCTAATCCCGGCTCTGCCACTTGTCTACTGTATGATCTTGGGGATGGCACTTCACTTTTCTGTGCCTCAGTAAAATGGGGATTGAGACTGTGAGCCCCACGTTAGACAGGGACTGAGTCTAACTCAATTTGTTTATATTCATCCCAGCGGTTAGTACAGTGCCTGGCACATAGAAAGTGCTTAATAAATACCATTATTATTATTATTATTCCCGGGCCAGGATCAGGGGCTGGACTCTCCAACCAGTGGCCCCAGCCAAATGTGTTCATCTTGTCCGCTGCCAGCTAACATAAGTGTGGAATTTGATATTACAACTTCCCTCTGCAGATTGAGACCCCAAATGGGATTTTCCACAGGAAAATTACCTTCAGCAAGCACAGCCGGCCCAGTCCAAGTGGTCCACAGGACCTGAGCCAGCAGGGCCAGCTTGGACGGGCCATAAATTGGACAAACAGTTTAGGGCCAGAATTGGGCTCTTTCCCCGAAAAAATGAATCTTTCAAACTCCTCCACTCGAACGAGATGTTCTTCAAAACGGTGGCACGCCGTGGGTCCAGGGTTCGTCCCAGCCCACAAGGAAGGCTTGATGATGGTCCGTAGTGTTGGGGATTGGGGGGGGGGTGGGGCACAGCACATCCTGGAAGTTGGAGCCCCATATACATGCAGAGGACGACCGAGAGCATTTCATTCAATTCATTCCTTCAGTCGTATTTATTAAGTGCTTACTGTGTGCAGAGCACTGTATTAAGCGCTTGGGAAAGGACAATACAACAATAAACAGTAACATTCCCAGCCCACAGTGAGCTCACAGTCTAGAGGAGGGGGAGACAGATAATACAAATAAATCAAATTACAGATATATACCTAAATTCGTTCTGTGGGATTGGGAAGTGCGGAGGGCGGGAGGGTGTCTGCAAAGGGAGCAAGTCAGGGTGACACAGAAGGGAGTGGGAGATGAGGAAAAGTGGGGCTTAGTCTGGGAACAGATTTGCATCCCAGTGAGATGTACCGGTAACCTTGTTAAATCTTTTTTAAAGCAATAAAAAACCAAAAAACTTGGGGATTTGGATGGACCAGCCTCCAATTTTGATCCAACTAGGTCGGGCTGGGTTTAGGCTGGGGACAGGGGGCTTGTGTTCTCTGCCCCCTCCTTTCCATTCCCCAACCTCAATCCGGCCCTTTCAGAGTTCCTAAGCCATAGTGTCCTGAACAGAGTGCGCTGGGCCGTTTTGCCCTCGGAGAGATCCAACTAGCACCTTTGAGAGGACTAGGGAATTTCAAAACTAGCCAGGATTTGCTGGATACAAAAGGGAGGAAATGAACCATTGTTCCTTATTTTAAAAGGCACTAACCTGAATGTTGAAAGCCCATGAAATGGTATTTATAAGGGTGACATCTTAACTTCACTAAGGACCCGCATTGGTCCCTTACAAAGAGCCCCTGCTTTGCATAGATTAGAAGAGATTGCAGCTGCCTTCATTTGCAAGACTAAGGTGTGTCCCAAGGGGCTTTGGGACTCAGCGTGGAGCGTGCCTTCTTCTTGGTGGCTGCTGGATCGAGATGGTCTCTGCAAGCAGTTGAAGGGCAGGTAGTCCAGTTCTGCAGTGCCCCCCATCAACCCTTTCTCATCTGTTCCTTTTGTGAGACGGCACCACTGAATATCCTGAGTGCCAGGCCCGGAAGCTGGAGTTTAATAGCCCAAGCCTTTCCAAACAGTAACCTTGGCGGTATCCTCGACACAGTTTTCTCTCATTTAACCCACGTATTCAACCTATCACTGAATCCTTTCCGTTCAACCTTCACAACCCTGCTAAAATCCGCCCTTTTCTATTATTCCAAATAGCTACCACGTTTATTTCAAGCACGTATCCTATCCCACCTCGATTACTGAACCCTCTGCTTCCTGTCTTCAGTCCATACTTCACTCTGTTGCCTGGATTATTTTTCAACAAAAACATTCAGTCCATGTTTCCCCACTGCTCAGAAACCTCCGGTGGTTGCCCAACCACCTCCTCATCCAAAAGGAACTCCGTCTTCGGCTTTAAAGCAGTCAATCATCTTGCCCCCTCCTACCTCACCTTGCTGTTCTCTAATTACAACCCAGCCCTCAATCTTTGTTCCTCTAATGCCAGCCTACTCACTGTACCTCAGTCTTGTCACCTCTCACCCATGTCCTGCCTCTGACCTGGAATGCCTTTCCTCTAAATATCCTACTGACAATGACTCTCTCCACTGTCAAAACCTTATTGAAGGCACATCTCCTCCAAGAAGCCTTCCCTGACTAAGCCCTCGTTTCCTCTTTTCCCACTCCCTTCTGAGTTGGCCCGATTTGCTCCTCTTCTGCACCCCTCCATCAGCCCCACAGCACTTATGTACATATCCGAAATGTATTTATATTAATGTCTGTCTCCCCCGCTGGACTGTGAGCTCGTTATGGGCAGGGAATGTGTCTACCAATTCTGTTGTATTGTACTCGCCCCAGCACTTAGTACCATGCTCTGGACTCAGTAAGTGCTCAGTAAATACGACCGATTGATCGATTGTACAGCACCTCTGTGCTGCCTGATACATCCATGGAGTCAAGCGTATTTTTGCCACAAAATTACATTTGTCAAGGCTTTGTTGATAAGTGTTCGTAGGTTAATCTTTTGATGGGAACAATAGGAAATGCTCTTTGGAACATATAGCCGATCAGCCGTTGTGGGCATGTGTGGTGGGGTAGGCACCCGTTTTCCCTGCCATAGTTTGTGTCTCCGAAAATGCAATTAGGAAAATTCTCCTGCTCTCCTTACAGGAAATGGCACTTGTGAATAGGAGACTAAATGAAGGAATCATTAAATCTATTGGTTTTAATAGACTTTTTAGGCTGAAAGACATGAGGGATTACGATTATGCTTCTTTAATTGAGAAATATTTTGAAGTGAGTAGAGACTAAATCAAATTTTCATTATGTACCTGGTCAGGGACCAAGCTGAATGTTTCTTTAAGCAGTTTGATAAAATGCTCATTGAAGACTTGTTAAGTTGGCTGAGAATATGTATTAAATGCTTATCATCTCTCCTGTGGGTATCTAAGTATCAGATACTTGGTTTACTGTGGTAGGTTTAATGCTTCTGTTCTAATTTCTAATGAACTTTACCACCAGACTACTTGATCATGACTAAGCCTATGAACAATGCAAATGGAATTGCCCCCTGATGATGAGAAATGGTGCCCAGATGGCCCTTAAAAGGTGATAATTAGGAAATATAGCATATCTGAGTAGCTAGAAAGAGAGAAACTTGTTAAAGACAGTCAATCTGTTTGAAGCAATGGTTTTCCCCTTAATTATATGCATTTTCATTTAGAGTTGCTTTAAAGTAAATTTTCCGGGGAAAAATTTTAGTAACAGCTGAAGACTAGAAACTACTCCCTTTTGCTGCTCTGTTTCACATTATTTGAAAAACTCTTCCTTTATATATATATTTTGTCCAGAACTGAGTAACCGATTGACTGTGTGTTTAGGGAACTGTTTTAGGTTATTTTTGCCCTTCTGTTGTAACAGTGGGGGAATGATTAAAAGTGAGAGAAATATTGGTTTGTATTTGTAAACTGAGCTTTTTGGAAATTAAAATAGCCACTGCATAACACTGCAGTCTGGACTTCTGTGGGGTTTGGGAAAGTGGCAAGTAATGTCTTGAATTCCTTTCCCCCTCTCATGGCGTAATGTTGAAATGATCATTAAACTGATGATTTTAAAATTCAAGACTTCCTCCAGACCTTACCTTTTATTATCCCAGACCCTTCACATTCTGCTTTTTGTTTTACCATAAAGTCCAAATATGATACCGAGCATACAGACTCCAGCAACCATATCAAGGACAAGAGACGAGATATGCTCAAAATAGTTAATAGAATTTCTTGATTTTATGAAGTGAAATGAAATTTTCCAAGACTCTTAACTAGGTCCTGAGGACTGCTACCTCTACCCTGCTCTAGAGTGCTGAAGGAATAGCAACTGTAGCTCTTTTTCCACAAGAAACAAAGTTAAATCAGAGAGGCAAATGACAGCATCCCAAATATTTTGGCAGTCATCGTTGGCAGATGAATTGCTCTACTGAAATTCTAGAACTCCATCGTTCATCCCGACAACAACCACTTGTACAGATGCACCTTTAGGATAGGGGCCAAGTTGAGTTTGAAGGCAAATACCTGGGTCTGTCCCTTCCCGGAGTTTTTAAATTAAAAAGGACAGCTTTGCCGCAGTGCTCCTTGAAGGTCAATCAATCAATGGTATTTATCAAGTGCTTACTGTGTGTAGAGCAATCAGTCAATCAGTCATATTTGTTGAGCCTCACTGTGTGCAGAGCACTGTACTGAACACTTGGGAGAGTACAATATAACAGAGCCCTGCCCACAAAACGAACTTACAGTCTAGAGAACTGTACTAAGCACTTGGGAAAGTATGATACAATAGAGTTTCTAGGTAAGATCCCTGCCCTCAAGGAGCTTACCCACTATTGGGAGAGAAAGATATTAAAGGAAATCACAGACAGGGAAAGCAGCAGCGTCTAAAGTCTGAAATCCAGTGCTTAGAACAGTGCTTGGCACATAGTAAGCGCTTAACAAATACCAACATTATTATTATTAAAGATAGGGACTTAAGCACGAGGAAGTGCAGAATGGCTGCAGTCTCCCCCGCCAGTGTCCCAAGCTCTGGTCCTCTGAACCAATCAGTTTAAGCAATTCAGTTCAACCAACCGGTAGTATTTATTCAGTCCTTACTGTGTGCAGAATGCTGTACTAAGCGCTCGGAGGAGTTTTCATTCATTCATTTAATCATATTCATTGAGCACTTACTGTGTGCAGAGCACTGTACTAAGCACTTGGGAGACTACACTATAACAATAAATAATCACATTCCCTTCCCACGAGGAGTTTACAGCCTGGAGGGGGAGAATAACAGAGTTAGTAGACATTTTCCCTGCTCACAAGGAACTTACGGTTCATATAAATCTTCCTCAGTTTCAAAATCTAGCACTGTCTGACACTTTGAAACTTTGAGTTGGAACCTGGAAGGTTAAGAATTGACCTCGGGACTCCCAGGTCTGCCCCAGCCAAGAAGGTATGGGAGTAGTCTTGTGATTTCTCTTCATTGCCGGGTGTCTTGAGAGAGGAAAGAGAAGGAAGCCGGAAGGAAGAGCACCGCATATTATACTGCTCCCTGAAAGCTTGCGATGTATTACTGTGATAATTGACAAGTTGTTCCAGGGAAAATGGTCTTTACGTCACCCTTCCTTGTTATCAGTACAAAGCAAAATAATTTAGTAAAGAAATGTTTAGGGGGTGGGGAGAACCTGAGATAAAATCATTCCTGTGTTTAATTATGTGGATACATAAACAGTGAGGGGTATGCTCCAAAGTAATGTAATCCTATCTTCCAGTGATGTTACACTTTAAGAGGCTTGAGTTCAATTATTTTTGAGGTTTCGGAAAGGAAAAGTACACAGACTCTGTTTCATGAATTTATATGGGAAGCTGTAAAGTGTATTAACCATTGTTCTTTCATTCGAAGGTGTAAAATGTTGACACGTGAAAAACAACTTCTGAAGTAAAGCTCACATTTATTCAAAGAGTTGAAAAACTGAATTCAAACAAGATTATTATTTTAGATGCTTATTCCACTATTGATGTTTACAATAAAGCCATATCAGGTTTTTAAAAGCTATACCTAAGGGTTCATATGGATGACTACTAATATAAATGAGCCTGGTTCATCCTGTGGAATTCCAAAGGGCTTATGTATATCAAATAGGCACAATTTACCATGACATACTAGTTCAGGGCTCCTAAAAATCACCCAGTCCCACACATCTGAATCAAGATGCCCTATTAAATAAGGTAGAATTGAGCTCAGTACTAAGTGCTTATATAACTTTTTAATGTCCAAAGAGCTTTCACCCTATGAAATCTAATTTTATTAAAATCCCTGACAAGTAGGGATGTCAGCCAAGCCCTTGGCTACTCTCCCTGCCTGCAGCCCACTCCTGTTACTGAACAGTTCTGTAAATATCTCTACCCTCCATTACTTCTTTCTGTCTTTCTCCCCCGGTAGATTGTAAGATCAGGGCAGAAGTCATGCCTACTAACTCTTGTAATTATGGTATTTATTAAGTACTCTATGCCAAGCACTGTACTAGGCAATGAGCTAGATATTAATATTATCAGGTCTGGACACAGTCCCTGTCCCACATGGGATTCACAGTCTAAGAAGGAGGGAGAACAGGTATTTAGTCCCCATTTTACAAGCGAGGGATCTAAGGCACAGAGAGCAGTGTGGCTTAGGGGAGAAGCAGCGTGGGCTTGGGAGTCAGAGGATGTGGATTCTAATCCCCCCTCCACTACTTGTCTACTGTGTGACCTTGGGCAAGTCACTTAACCTCTCTGTGCCTCAGCTACCTCATCTGTAAAATGGGAATTAAAAGTGTGAGCCCCACGTGGGACAACCTGATTACCCTGTATCTACCCCAGCACTTAGAACAGTGCTTGGCACATAGTAAGTGCTTAAATACTATAATAATTATTATTCTTTCTTATAATTATTATTATTATTATTAAGTGACTTGCATAAGGGTACATCACAGGCAATGGGCAAAGATGGAATTAGAACACAGATCCTCTGACTCTAGTCTCTTTCCAGTAGGCAACGTTACTGTACATTTGCTAGTGTTTAGAACGGTGTTCTGCACAGTGTCAGTGCCCAAGAAGAACTGTTAGTTGATTGATGAAGACTGGGAAGATTGCTTCCTCCAGAACTAGAACTGAGGGGCTGCAGGTTGGGAAGGCTTCTGGAACTTGTCTCGGTTCCAGGCCTATGGGGGCAACTTTCAGCCCCACCCTCTAGAAGCCTACTGCCCTACTCTCAACTTACTCTTTATTAATAAAATTCCGATTTCCACTCAGAAAACTTCAAGGGGTAGATGTAGGTGGCTTAGAAGGAGAGGTGACCGTAGGTAGAAGAATTTACAATCTAGTCGGGGAGACAGACATTAAAATAAATTACAAGTAGGAGGTTCAACAGAGTGTAAGAACATGTACTAAAGTGTGGTATGGTGGAGTGAGTACCTAATGCTTGGCGTGAATGGACTCGAGTAAATCTCCTACAGTCTGAAAAGCACTGTGTTGGGAAAAGGTACATAGATGAAATCGAGACCTGAACACTAGAGTAAGGTGGCGAAGGGGATTGGTGGCAGGAACATAAAGAAAGATTAAAACAAAAACATGAAAGACATGGACAATAATAATAATATAATAATGATGGTATTTGTTAAGCACTTACTATGTGCCAAGCACTGTTCTGAGTGCTGCCACTGATATTTGAATCCTTCCTGGCCTGGAGCAGGGGCCTCACCGGGTATGCCCGCTTTGACTAGGGTACATGCCCTCCCAGAATGAAGTCTCCATCAGGGATGGAAGTTGCAGTTGGCCTGAGACCACCTGGCTGTTCCTGGGGACCATCAGTAGTCTGCAGATACGCTATGACGTAACCTCCCCTAGTCACGCGGGCAATCAAATCTTGTTCAGTTTGGACCATTTTTGTAATGCAACATTCATAATTTGTTCCTTGATCCAAGCAGCGTGGTGTAGTGGGTAGAGCATGGGCCTGGGAGTCGGAAGGTCATGGTTTCTAATTCCGGCTCTGCCACTCGTCTGCTGTGTGGCCTTGGGCAAGTCACTTCACTTCTTTGGGTCTCAGTTACCGCATCTGTAAAATAGGGATTGAGACTGTGAGCCCCGTTTGGGACAAGGACTGCATCCAACTCGATTTGCTTGTATCCACCCCAGCAATTAGTACAGTGCCTGGCACGTAGAAGCGCTTACTAAATGCCATTATTATTATTATTACTATTATTACCCTGGAGTCACCCCTCCAGGTCCTGGGATGACAAGTTCATATGTGGGTCGGATGCTATCGACCCTGTCAGGGAAGTGCAGGCCCGGAAGACCTCTCCAACTGCTACTTTTTCTTTCTTTTCCCTCTCTCCTGGGAAACCTGCAGACGGTTTCACCCACATCTCTTGCTGGAAGGCACGATCTCCCTCCATGTAATCACTGGCTATGTACAAAGCACCCTGGGTGTTGCCATCTTTTTTTTTTTTCATTCTGGCATTTCTGAAGTCAAATAAATCCGCCCCTGCCTGGTGGGAACAACTGAGCTCTTTCTGATGATTCGGGTGGGTAGGCATTTAGGGTTCTTTCCTCTTTATTTGCGTGGCATGTTTTCAGTTTAACTGTTTTTCCTTTTCGAGTTGATTACAGGGGACTTTAGTGTAGTTTATTTCATGTTGGCTTCCTTTGCTTTCCTTTTTTTTTTTAACTGTCTCTTCCTCTCTCCTCCTTAAGTCCCCCCCCTTAAGAACTTTTCATATTTTATAACTTTAAAAGCAATTTAAGAAGCGGTTTCATTCTGCACAGCTTGGAGGACAAGATAGAATTGGATGGTGCCTTCATTACCGATTGATGGAATAATTAGCATGCCAGTTCTGTTTATTATAATGATTCAGAATGGTACCTAACAGCTGCACACTATATTGTGTTGATTATTTATGTGGTGCTGTTTATACTCCATTTAAAACTGCAAGCACAAATGTTTTTTTAAAGAAGCAGCATAAAATTGCCTATGAAAATCCATGGTTTAAAGTGAATTGATTTTTCAAGACTTTGCTTTTATTTTAAAAGGGAGGCTCCCACCTCTTTTAAAAATAATTAATCACATGTTTCTGACATTTTCCCTCTGACTTGCCTCTGGAGAAAGTTCTTTGGAGAACAAAGAACTGTCAACCCACTTCCCCCACAAAAGCTTTTCTCTCCTAATGAGACCAGAAGTGCTTGAGTTTTGTTTGAAGCAACAGGGTGGTGTAGGCAAACAGTTCAGGAACACATGGGTTAACTTTCCAGGTTCGGGGGTCTCTCCTCATTAACTCTTCAATAACTTCTTCTGGGAAAGTAACTGGTCCTGGAATATTCATTTGTTCATTCAGTTGTATTTACTGAGCAATGCCTGTGTGCAAAGCACTGTACTAAGTGCTTGGGAAAGTACAGTACAACGACAAACAGACAAATTCCCTGCCCACAAGGAGCTCACAGTCTAGAGGGGGAGATGGCCGTTAATATACATAAATAAATGAATAAATAAATTACAGATATATATGTATGTGCCGTGGGGCCGGGAGGGAGAATGAGTGAAGGGAGCCAATCAGGGTGGTGCAGAAAGGAGTGGGAGGAGAGGAGGGTTTAGTCAGGGAATATTGCTGAATATTGTATTTGGAATGAGCAGTGCTGTGATAATAATGATAATGGCTCCGTGAGTAGATATAATGTTGGTATTTGTTAAGCGCTTACTATGTGCCGAGCACTGTTCTAAGCGCTGGGGTAGACACAGGGGAATCAGGATGTCCCACGTGGGACTCACAGTCTTAATCCCCATTTTACAGATGAGGTAACTGAGGCACAGAGAAGTTAAGTGACTTGCCCACAGTCACACAGCTGACAAGTGGCAGAGCTGGGATTCGAACTCATGACCTCTGACTCCAAAGCCCGTGCTCTTTCCACTGAGCCACGCTGCTTCTCTATCGCCTCTTTATCCAGGTATCTTAAAGTAAGAAGCTCAGTCTACTGTGTCCACCTCATCTGCTCTAATGAAAGTAATAATAATAATAATTGCCTGCTGTTTACCTGGCACTGAACTAAGCTCTGGGGTAGATACAAGTTAATTAGGTTGGACGTAGTCCCTGTCCCGCATAGGGCTCACAGTCTTAATCCCCTTTTTACATATAAGGTAACCGAGGCACAGAGAAATTAAGTGACTTGCCCAAGGTCACACAGCAGACAAGTGGCACAGCCAGGATTAGAATCCAGGTCCTTCTGACTCCCAGGCCTCTGCTCTATCCACGAAGCCACACTGCCCACACTCTCACCACCTGTCCCAGGCCATAACCTTGCTGTCTCCTGACAGAAAGCCCGGGGCCTGGCGGGAAAGGACTCCGGTGAGTGCACCGTTCAGGGGATGCAAGGTGGCTTCAGAACGCGTCACCTCCTCATCTGGAATGGCATCTCCCTCACCTTGGGGACCAGGATAGTTACCCCGCTGGCTCTCCCTCCTCCGGCTCTGACTTTCTACCCTGCTTGCGGCTAATGAACCCGATGGGGCAGGAATGTTACACGTTTCAGTGAAGCAAGGTGGTGGGGCCTCTAGGAGTCCTGCTTGGAGCTAGGCCGGTGGGGTTGTCGAGGGAGGCTGGGAGAAAATCAGGAAGGAAAGGGCAGAGCCAGCCAAGATGATCCTCCCCAGCTTTGACCCCCATTCCCAGACTGTTCTTCGGCGGTTCCAGTGCAGAGAACTGAGTTCAAGGTGCTCACCGGGGACCAGAAATCTCTAATTAAAGCCCTAGCATCTGAGTGACTGTGGCAGCAGAAGCAGCAACTTCCTGCTCCAGGTCCAGGGGCTTGCTGGGAATGTAATATGGCTGAATGGGAAGAGCACGGGCCTGGGAGTCAGAGGACCTGGATTCTAATCCCACCTCTGCCACTTGTCTGCTGCATGATTTTGGGCAACTCACTTCACTTCTCATGGTCTCAGTTTCCTCAGCTGTAACATGGGGAATAAGACCGTGAGTCCCATGTGAGATATGGACTGTGTCCAACCTGATTGGCTTGTATCCACCCCAGCACTTAGTATGGTGCCTGGCACATAGTATTCAACTATACCATTTTAAAATAAAAATGTACTACCAAGCCCCAAATCTCTAAACTCTGCACCTCTATTATTTCCATCCAATTGCAAGTTTTTTTATAAACTGTTTCTAATTGCTCCTGTATTGCCATCAGACAGGAAGGCACAGGAAATGGGCTGCTCTGGATTTGGGGCTTGAATTCTGTAAGATGGGAGTGAAGAACAGTGCTTGGCACATAGTAAGTGCTTAACAAATGCCATCATTATTATTATTATTTGGTGAGTAGTAACATCCCAGTCTGAGCTCTTTGTCCCAGCTGATAGAGTAAGCTGCATGTTTCACTTCCTCAGGCTTTGCGGGAAGAGTTGCCTCTCATTTCACACCTGGAACATCCAGGTCAGAAGTGAAGTTACACCACGAGGTGCTTATTTATTTTTCTCTTTCACATAGGCCAGGAGCCGCCTCCGTCTCCTTCTGCTGCTGCTCCTGCCTGGGATTTATTTCTTTGGCTGTGCAAGGTTCTGGGATTTAGACCAGCAGTTTGGGATGGGCTCCAGGACCGGGGCTCAGAAGAAGCCGGGGATCAGGCTCTGACCTTGCGAGAGCCATACTTATGGAGCCCACTAAGCTCACCCTGTTTTGGGGGTCGCAGGGCTCGGAGAGTGTTGCTGGGCCTACCAGAGGGAGCTGGAGCAGTGGCAATTTTGGTCCTGTAGCCCGAGAATTTAGATAGGGAATGACCACTGCCCAGCTTGCTCTTCTCTGTCTTCCCACTGCAACATGTGAAGGCAATAGGGGAGAGGGGCCAGCTCAGAAGATAACCAGGGTGAGTGATTGTGTGTGTGGGGGGGGTTTGGGTGTGTTTTTGTGTGCACATGCATGCACACACATGTATGATTCTCTGTGTGCAGATCTCAGCCTCTGCCCCTTGGTTTATCCTTGTCTTCCTTTTCTTTTTTGACCTCCCTGCCACTGGAAACACCACTCCCTAATGGTCCTCACCCTCTTTTCCAGAGGCATCCCCAGTAGATGTACTTCTCCCCAAAGTCCAGTGATGCTTCGGGGACCACCCCCCATTTTCCTAGTGAGAAAGCCGGGGACCTTCAACTTACTTTAGATTCCCCTATAAGTTCATGAAGGGAGGGATGGCAATGTTTCTCTGTTGCCTCTCCCCGACTGTGAACGCTTACTAATCAAGGAGGTTGAGAATCCTCATCCTGCTCCTTGTCTGCGAAGCGCCACATCGCTCCCGCACACAGTATTCCAGTGGCTATAAAATGTCACAGTGTCCGTAGATGCTTAGCGTCTAATTGTTCACAGCCAGGAGGCCCACAGATGGCCTATTTTCTAAGGTTGGCTGGGCCTGAAGCTGCTTTCAGTGTTTGCCGTTGTGGGCGGGAAGGCAGAGCTCCTCACGGGGGCAGGGGTGGTAAAAAGGTGATGTCGTCCTTCCTGCCGCAGGGACCCCAGGCCGGGCCGAGAGACTGCCGAGAACCTATTTCCTGAATAGGTTCCGAATAGGCCGATGTAGTAGAAAATAATAATAATAATTGTGGTATTTGTTGGGCACTTACTATATCCCAGACACTATACTAAGCGCTGGCGTGAATACAAGCACATCAGGTAGGACATAGTCCCTGTCCCACATGGGGCTCATAGTCTCAATCCCCATTTTACAAATGAGGCACAGAGAAGTGAAGTGACTTGTCCATGGTCACATAGCAGACAAGTGGTGGATCTGGGATTAGAACCCATGATCTTCTGACTCCCAGGCACGTGGCCTATGCACTACATCATGCTGCTTTTGCCGACGACCTGTGCTTGTCACAGGAGGAGAGGGCTTCCGTCAAGGGATCAGATCCTTCCCTCTCTTAGGACTGGCTTCCGGATGGAGCCCAGCCAAGCCTTGGGTTTCCTCATCCTCTTGTTCCCCTCTGCAGTAACAGTTCCTCGAGTCTGCCCAGACTTATGCAGTAGCTTCAAGAGAGATTATTTTAAGAAGCGTAGAAACCTGAAGCAGCAGTAACATCTTTGTATCCCACTCTCCATTTGACATGGTTCCGTAATGATTCGTAACATCTATTTTAGTGTGGATTTGGAAATGGAGCCAGCCCACGCCCAATACATGGCCGCGCTTTGACTCGTGAGCATTGTGTAGGAGGTTTAAGGAAGATTATTTTAAGAGCCGCACAAGCCCAAAGCAGCGTCTTTATGATGATGTTCTTACTATCCCTTCCACGCTGTGCCGGGGTGGTTTCTAACATCTATTTTAGGTGGGATTTAAGAGACAGAGCCAGGCTACACTGAATTGGCTACCTTTGATGTTACAGTATTGACTGAGGGGAGGGGCAGATGGAACAAAAGTCTTAATTGCCCAAAATGACAATAGGTTCCCAGCAGCAGCCTGCACAAAAGAAATGTTAATGCAATAAACTGTAAATGGAAGGAATTTAAGCAGGATTTATGGATGGCTCAGAACCTCCTCCAAATTATTTGAAACGCCTCTGTGGAGAATTCCTATTGTCCCGGTCGGATTTCATTCGCTCGAAAGTCGGTTGCCACTCCACGTGCCCGCCCCCACCTTGTGCATCGCTTTTGGGTGCTTACTGCGATTCTTGCCATAGCCTTGAAAATACGACAGAACAGTTGGGGGGAAAACGGGTTCAGAGGGCAGTGCCCCGCACTGTGAATCAGGTGGGCATGTGTTACAACTGCATCATTTTGGGGGTGTTCTTTGCGACTCTTCTAATAATCTAGAAAATGCAAGAGAACGGTTGGGAGGGAAGTGGATTCATATGGCCTGAGCCCAAAATCTTAGCAGTTCTCAACACCATGAATCAGGTGCAAATGGGCATACATTACAGCTGCAGCAAAACCACTCATTTTTCTTCCGCTCATATGAGGTGGTGATGTGTGCAAATACAACAGATGGCTGTAGCGTTTCCATGTTTCAGCCATGAAGCGGCAGGGTAATATGTCATCCTCCCTCCAATCATGCATCCATCCTTCAGCAGTTCAGCTAAACGTGTTCTTTCCACCGCAGCACGCGGGTGCCTTCTTTACCTGGGCGAGGCAGGACTTACTTTTTTTTCCCTCCTTGTATGCAGTGCTGTCCCGTTTGGTTCTGTAATTAGTTTAAGAGCACAATCTAAATTGAAAATTGCTTTCTGAGATGTACATGCCCCTGTTTCATGCTGTGAGGAGCTCCCTGTAATTAAACACATTTTAAGAGTTGTTCTCTTCTGTACATGCACTGAACATCATTACCTTTTCCGATAATCAGTACAACTGGGGATTGCTGTTTCAGGTTTTAGGCTCGCTTATTAATTAATGAGGAATAGTTAATTAAAAGCAAACTTTCGGACCCATTTATCGAGAAAATGATATGGGATTTTTTTCCTTCAGAAATTAGAACTCAGCTAAATAACGTTGGACACCTCGGCGCCTCGATTTTGAGAAGGGATGGCAACTTTTAATATTCTATGAAGGAAGCAAATGGTTACAAAATTCCTGGTGATTTCTTTCATCTAGATCTTCTTCCTTCCTCTCCCCTACCCCCAACTGCTGCTCTCAAAATTGTCAATCATGAAAACTTTTTTGTTTCATCTTTTTTAAACATCCCGGCTAGACTCCATTTGCATGTTTTGCCCAGTTGAGTAGATGAGGCACATGGAGCTTGTCAAAGCCATTCCCTGAGCGAAAAGATAAATTAAAAAGGAAAAATACCATTTAGGATGTCTGATCAAATTAGCCTTACTCCACCTAATTTAGGTTTAAGGGGCTCAAAGCGATTGGACTGACCAGGCTGTCAGGTATGCGAAGTATATTAAATGGTCTATCGAAAACTGTTGCAAATTCAGACTCAGATTCGGTCTTCAGGGCTTGTCAATCAAATATTTTCAGTCAATCACAACTTAAATTAATAGGCATATCAAGAGGAATAGACACATGCAGAGATAGGGATACAGAGGTAGGAGCAGAGAGGCACAGAGAGATAGGGATACGGCGGCAGGAGGAGAGACACATGTGGGCAGAGATACAGAGTCGGTAATAGAGAGACATTCACAGAGCTATAGATACAAAGGCGGGAGCAGAGCACCAACCAGAGATAGGAATACAGAGGCAGGCACAGAGACACAGCAGGAGCAGAAAGACACACAGAGATAGAGATACAGAGGCAGGAGCAGAGACACAGAGGCAGAAGCAGAGAGACAGAGATAGCAAAACAGAGACAGGAGCAAAGAGACACACACACAGCTATGAAGACGCTGGGGCAGAGAGACCTACACAGAGAAAATGATAGAGAGAGGCAGGAGCAGAGAGAGATACACAGAGACAGAGATTCAGAGGCAGGAAGAGGCCTTAGAGAAGCCATCACGCAATCACTCTTCCCTACATTTTTGTTATTCTCCCACACACATTCTTTCTCTTTCTCTGTGGGGGCAACTGTTGCTCCTTCTGCTGCACATCAGTGGCCCTCAGACAGCTGAAAGAGTGGGAGTGGTAACCAATCAATCAGTGGTATTTATTGAGCGCTTACTGTGTGCAGGTAACAGGAACAGTACCGTGTACTGGCAACAGGAAGATTCTCTGCCCCTTCTCTGCCTACTTCCCATCAGGAAGAATGAGTGAGAGGGAAGCCCACAAGAAGTCAGTAGCAGTTTCTTAAGTAGCCACAGGACCACATGGCTAGCTTAGCCCTTGGACTCTAGAGGAGCACCACACTGAGGCATAAAGAAGTGTTCTTTTTTCAACTTCTCGTTTGGGTGCCCATGTGACTCTTGGAATAGAAGGGAGAAAGCTGGAGATCCCACCCTGGCAAGAATATCCTGGCAAGGCAAATGGCTTTTTCCCAGTGCCTCAGTCAAGCAATCAGTGGTATTTATTGAGTGCTTACTTTGTGCAGAGCACTGTACTAAGCACTTGGGAGAGTACAGTACGAGTTGGTAAACCCAATTCCTGTCCACAAGGTGCTTACAGCCCCTCCTGTTGGGAGGCCAAAAATCAATCTTTGCTTGGGTCAGAGAGAAGGGCAAACAGACAGAAATGTCTTTAGGGTCTAGATGGCCCCTAAGAACTGCCAGAAGTCAATTCGGTTTGGGCCCAGCCCATAGGTTTAGATTCTCTCTAGTGGGCCATGGAATTGGCTCTGGGTATCACAGCTGCATTGTATTCTCAAGCCACTCTTCAGTCTCTGGTTCAGGTTGAGAATAATCTTTTTGGTTTTTTAATGCTTTTTGCTAAGTGCTACTATGTGCCAGGCACTATACTAAGAGCTGTTGTAGATAGAAGCTAATCAGGTTGGACACGGTGCATGTCCCACATGGACTTACAGTCTTAATCCCCATTTTACAGATGAGGTAACGAGCACAGAGAAGCAAATTGACTTGCCCCAGATCACTCAGCAAGTGTCGGAGCAGCGGTTAGAAATCCAGGTCCTTTGGATTCTCAGGCCCGTGCTCTCTCCATTAGGTCACACTGCTCTATGGTCCATCAGTCCCCATTTCCTTTCCCCACCTTCTCCTGTCCCAAATTGCTTTCGTGCACCCTGACTCGCCTCCAGCAAAACAGATTGAGAATCGATCGGTTTTGTTTATGAAGCACCTATTGGTGCAGGATACTCTCTACCAAGCATTTGGGAGATTGTAATACAGTTAAAACAATAACCGTAATAATTGTGGTGTTAAATACCTACCGGGTGCCAAGCACCCTGCTAAGTGCTGGGGTAGATATAAGATAAACAGGTCAGACACTGTCCCGGGACCTCATGGGGCTCATAGGTCAAGTAGAAGGGAGAATGGGTATTGAGTCCTCATTTTGCAGGTGAGGAAACTGAGGCACAGAGAAGTTAAGTGACATGCCCCGGGTCACATCGCAGGCAGGTGGCGGAGCCAGGATTAGCACCCAGATCCCCGATGTTCTTTCCACTAGGCCACGCTGCGTCTCGAGATCGCTGTCATGACATGATCCCTGGCCTCAAGGATTTTACAAGCTCTCAACTGGAAACTGTCACAACATATTTCAATATCTCAAACGTTTTAGTAAGGCCCATATTGCCCTGAGCATCTCTTAGGCGAAACTTAATGAAACTGGAGACCTTCAGAAGAAGTGAAATAGCTTCTTCCTGGACAGGTGGAAAAGAAACAGTCAAGCTGAAATTTGGGGGATAACGAAACTTGACTTCAACTACACCTGGTACTTTCATTCCCCCCTTTTTGTAAGAAAACCAACACTACCCCTTTTGATTTAATTGTGTCTGCAAACTTGATTAGCCTATGATTAGTCCTTTTGTCCTGGCAGTGGCTCCTGCTGTACTCCCCCTGCTGCCCTAGGAATGGTTTTTCTTATGGAAAATGAGATTTTTTCAAACCCCTGGATCCACAACGCAGGTATATTTGGCAGCCATCCTCAATGGATGGGGCAGCAAAGAAGAGGTTAATTAAAGGTGGCAAAAACAGGGTTTAATACCAACTCCGATGAGGTCTAACTGCACATATTAAACAGAGTTGTGCACACGCATACACACACACACACAAACACCCTCCCCCGCCCCCCCACTACTCTGTAGAGAAATTTATTTGGGGGAATTAAGTTTCCTAATGGCTTTATTTTCACTTAGAGGTACGTGATTATAGCCTCTCTTCAGGCAGCTTCTGGTTCCGAGCCCCTCAGAGTGGTGTCATTTATCGGTCTCCTGGTAGAATTCAGTTTAAGGTACAAGTAGTTATGTAAAAGTCATAGGTTAAATGATTTGGGACTCAAATGTCATTTGACGTGACAGAAATGAACCTTCTGAAGCTCACTCATCCCTTGGGATTTGCTTCCACTTATGGGTTTAGTGTTAAGTAATTTTATTAACTGAGGCAGGAAGGGGAGGGGGTGGCAAGGGACACTTTTTTTGTTAGCATTTTAATCCTAATCACAAAATTTATATTGTGTGTGGCTGCGTGAGCATTTTAAGCTATAAAGACCTGGAAAGCGAATAAAGTAAAAATTAGAACATGTTGTTTTTCTTCCTAGGTGTTATCGAAAACATTGTATGAATCGTCACAAAGATTCATTGTTGTGGCTTGCCGCTAAACAGATGATAAATTTTAAAATTATATTATTACAGTGTGTCAGCATAAAAGCTCCGTGTCCCAAGTGTGTCACCTTTTTATGTTGCTGTTGACAAGGTTCACATTTTATAGCACACCACCAGAAGGTGTTGACATATATTCAGATCACTGATTAAATGTTTTTAAAACGTGCCACTCAGAAAATAACCCTGATATTCTTTGAAATAGTCACTTTAAGAGTACGAACGTGTTTTCCTTCGTCGTTCACGAGGTAGGGATTGCATGTATTGCTTTTTTTAAAAGCTGTGACTGCCATGCTTTTTCAACTAGAGCCCGGCAAAGAAAATGCTCTCAATGGCGCCCTTCTTTCTGTTTTCCTTCAGACGAATAGCAATATGGTGTAAAAATATCCAGCAGGAAGGTGCTAAATGGCTACTTGTAAACACCCCTTGTTAGCCACTAAAACTATGATGTAGGAAAACTGATGTCCTGACCCTTGTGTTTTGTTATTGTTTGGCATTTTGATTTCATGCTCCAGTCCCTATGACCCGTATTCTGTTCCCAAGGATAATTAAGGACACGACTTTAACAGCAGCTGCTGGGGGCCAAAGTCTCGTCTTCGTAACTAAATAATTAAAGGAAGTGGCCAGGCAAGCCTTAACTTTATATATAAGATGTTCTGGACTTTGTTTCTCAGGTTGCAGGAGAGTAGCAGATGTAGACTTTTTTAAAGAATAGAAAACCTTTCTATTTCTGGACTCAGACATTTGGGAGCAGAAAGATCTATTCTGCCTCTCAGAACCCAGCAGGAAAGAGCTTTTAACAAATATTTTAAATTGATTGTGTGCCACTAGCATTTCTGGTGGAGGAAGTTGCTGAGTGCCCATAAACATTTTGTTACATTTCTTTTTTGACAGTAATTTTAAAATAATCTTTCTAAGGTAAGTGTCGTGGCATTTATTCAGGAAAGTTGAAGACATAAGGCATTGTCTTCTCCTGTCCTCCCCAGAATGATTTTCCAAACCTACTAGTTTTATCACCTCTCAAGGGCAGAGATTTGGCAGTGTAGAGAGCATGTAGTTTTGGGAGCCCCGAGAGTCCCATATTGGATGGGGACCGTGTCCAACCTGACTATTTGGTATCTACCCCAGTGTTTAGAGCAGTGCTTTCCCCAAAACCCTCTCCCTTCTGCATCGCCCTTACTCTTGCATTTGTTCCCTTTAAGCATTTGAAATCCACTCCACCCTCAGCCCTACAGCACTTATGTACCTAACCTTAGTATATTTTAATATCTGTCTCTCTCTCTGGACTGTAAGTTCCTTGTGGGCAGGGAATATGTCTACCAACTCTGTTGTACTCTCCCAAGTGCTCCGTACAGTGCTCTGCACACAATAAGGGCTCAATAAATATCATTGATAGATTGATCAGTTGCTTAGGTAGTTTCGCAAGCTGGCTCAGCCCCACACTAAGGAGACTGACGAACTCTGTCTTCACCAAACTGGAGGTGAAGGAGATAAATTCTGTCATTGTATGCCTTGTGTGAATATTGTTTGGTATTGGTTGCAAGAGGTAGAGAAGTACTAATAATACTAATATTGGTATTTGTTAAGTGCTTACTATGTGCAAAGCACTGTTCTAAGCGCTGGGATAGATAAAGGGCAATCAGGTTGTCCCACGTGAGGCTCACAGTCTTAATCCCCATTTTACAGATGAGGTAACTGAGGCACAGAGAAGTGAAGTGACTTGCCCACAGACAGCTGACAAGTGGCAGATCTGGGATTCGAACCCATGACCTCTGACTCCCAAGCCCAGGCTCTTTCCACTGAGCCACACTGAGAGGAGGTATCAAGGTTCTGAGATTATCTGAGGTTTTCCTCTTTGAGAAGACAAGATGAGCAGACACGGAGAAGGAACATGAAATAAAATGATCCATTAGAAAAGGCTTTTGCTTGCATTCATTATGCAAATATATTTTAACAGCTAAACCCAGAGCAGGCAGACTTGGATGCTGTGAGACAGTGGTAAGAAGATTTGAGTTCTTTGGAAAAAAATTTCTACCTTCACTGACTTCAAATTGAATTTAAGAATTGGATTATTTGTTGTTAGCATGCTATCAAGTGCTTTTATCATGAATTACTCTCCCAGGTTCAGTTTGGAGACCCATATTGGACTTCCATTTTTCGACTCGGTAGCATACAGAAATCTAAATTTGTCTTTTCAGAAATAGAAGGATTTTTTTCAAGTGAACTAGGTTTACACTGTTTCCTGGGTTCAAATTAGCACTAAATTAACCTTAAAACCCAAGAGATGCAACATGAAATTTTGGAAAGAGAGAGGGTTCAAGATTCAGGAGACCTAGGCTGTGGCCCCTGCTTTGCCATTGGCCTGCTAAGTGACAACGGGCACATCATTTCACCTCTGTGTCTCGGTTTTCTCATCTGTAAAATGGGGATAATAACACTTTCACTCATACACTCATACATACCTCATACAGATCCCTACAGATATGATATAGGGACTGTGTCTGACCTGATTATTTTGTATCTACACCAAGGTTTAGGACAGTGCTTTCCCCTACTCCCTCTCCCTTCTGCGTCGCCCTCACTCTTGGATTTGCTCCCTTTAAGCGTTTGATATCCACACCACCCTCAGCTCTACAGCACTTACATACCTATCCTTAATTTATGTTAATATCTGATTCCCTCTCTAGACTGTAAGATCTTTCTGGGCAGGGAATATGTGTACCAACTCTATATAAAATCATATAGATTTTATGGTGAAAATCTGAGATGCATGTGAAAGGACTCTATAAATTCAAGGTAAGGGTATCATTTTTTAAGAGCTGGCCCTAAGCTCATTGGGGACTGAGAATGCGTCTTCTAACTCTGTTATATTGATATATTGTGCTCTCCCAAGCACTTAGTACAGGGCTTTGCACACAGTAAGTATTCAATAAATACGATTGTTTGGTTGAATCATTTCCCGTAATGTATACTTTCCTTTATTTACTTTTGCAGAAAATAGCTTACCCATATACTGCAGTAGCATGCATAAAGGAATATGTCAGGAATGCTAAAGTTAAAGAGAGGATATACGTGTTCATAAACTTTAAAAGATTTAGAATTTATGCATGTGAAAATATTTCTGAGTATGCAGTTAAGAAAAAAATCTGGAGAAAGCAGTTTCCTTAAATAATAGAAAAACATTGTTGGAAATTACTTATGTAAATGCTACATATATCAGTGGAGAATAAACTCTTTATACTGTTAATAACATTCAGATCTTTCCATGTCCTTTCTCTACAAGTTTTGTCATTCCTTCTCACATGGATTCAGATGTGTTTTTCATTTATCTGAGGCATTTCTAGAAGGACTGGAGGGAATATGATTTCCTTATTGCATTAGCGATTTTCTTCCTCTCTGGATGAACTGTAAATTGGAAACTGAGGACTGAGTTTCAGTTTGAGTTTCAGACATATCCAGCTTCAGAATATATGCCGTCGCCAACTGGAATCATAATTTTAAGACAGGGAATTGATCAAACTTTTTTGTCTTGCAGATATCTAGTGGTAAGAGAAAAGAAATGTCATTACTAGCTCAGAGCAATGGCCTAACCAGCTAAGTACTGCAGGGTGATGTTGGCCTCCAAGGTGACCATTGCAATGGCTCAGAGTGGGCCATCCAGCCCTATCTTATGCTGCAGTAACACATTATTTCTTCTTGTCAAGGAATGTGTCCCAAAACCTCTTGAACCTGTTGATATCTGGCAACTTCCTGCCATAATAAATTCCATATGCTTCCCGTAGAAGAAGTGTTCCTTCTTTTTAGAATTCTGAACGACACCTGTCAAGCTTCAAGGGGTGGTCCCCACTGGGCTCTGTCCTGGTGCGGGGGAATTTGGTGAACAACAATTGTGTATTCACCGTAATCACACCCTTCATAATTTTGTAAACTTCAGTCATGTCCCATCTCAGCTTGTGGCTCTTCAGACTGAAGAACTCCTGTCTTTTCAGCCCTACCTCATTCAGGATTGTCCATCCCTCTGATCATTAAAGAAAAACATGGCATTGTGCAAGGACATTCTACTATATTAAAATGGTTTATAGAGTGTCTTTTTCTTCTACAGGAATATGGTGTCTGGTGCAAAAAGGGTCAGCTAACAGTAGCCAAATCTTAATGGGCAAGCCTTTTTACAGCCTTTATTTGTTTTCTCCTCCTGTAGAGTCCAAACTCCTTGTGGGCAGGAAATATGTCTACCTACTATGATATTGAACCCTCAAGCACTTAATACAGTGCTCAGTACACTGTAAACACTCAATAAATACGACTGACTGATTGTTTTCACCATAATGAGACCTGACTCATTTGGTCAGATGCCAGTGGGGATTTATACTAGTCTTTTTTGTCACATTTAACACAGAAGGTCTAAGAACGATTGTGGTTTTACAAAATGATCACATCTTCATGAATGAGTTGACCTGGAAGCTGTTAATTCAGTTGTATTGTACTCTCCCAAGCACTTAGGACAGTGCTTTGCGCACAGTAAGCGCTTAGTAAACATGACCGAGTGATTGACTGATTGATTGGTAAGTGTGGCCTAGTGGATAAAGCATGGGCCTGGGAGTCAGAAGTACCTGGATTCTAATCCCAGCTCTGCCACTTGTCTGCTGTGTGACCTTGGGCAAGTCACTTCACTTCTCTGTGCCTCAGTTACCTCAGCTGTAAAATGGGGATTTAGACTTTAAGCCCCATGTAGGAAGTGGTCCGTATCCAACCTGATTAACTTGTACCTACCCCAGCATTTAGTACAGTGCTTGGCACATAGTAAATACTTAACAAATGTCATTAAAAAAAAGACACCAGGAGCACAGCCACCTTATTTTTGAGACCTGAGAGTGGGCTTCTGATGTCTTATTTTTATTCCTATGAATCTTCCTTATTGCTCTGCAGTCCCCTGGCGGGTCAGCTGAAGCCATGAAACCCAAGACTTCCCCCCACCTCGCAGGTATCGTCTCAGCCCCTGCCCTGCAATCCCTCTGTCAGTTTATGCACCCAAACAGGCTGCTTGTTGGACTCTCAGAGATTCATTGGCGTGCTTACTTGTTTTGGGTCACTTTAACTTTGGCAGAGAAAACTAATAGTCTCAGAAGCACCGTAACTAATTGTCTTCAGCTTTTCAGACCATTATAGTTTCTGGGTTTATTATTCTTTTTGAAGATTTTTGTACAATTAAGACAGCTGATAAACTTCAGATCCACCCTCAAGTTTGGCACAAGTAAATAGTGCATTACCAGTCAGGAGAACTAACTTGGGGTGGAGCTTTGTGGGGTGGGGAGGTCGAAATAGAATGCGCGACTTCAAGACGTTGGGGTGTCCGGTGGAGTGAATTCTAAAGGGAGGGCTTTCTAGGAATCAGAGCCCCTATCCAACTTTCAGTGGAGGTGAAAGAAGCCCACAACTGGCCTGGAACATGGGCGGGGAGAAAGGAGCCCGGCCTAATCCTGTAGCCCAGCTGAGTTACTAAAATGTCCAGCCAGTACCAGGGTCTGCTGGGTAGAAGGTTTCAGCAGGCCCCAGGGTTTACTGGAGGGAAAGGAGCTCCTGGCTCATCCTTTCTGCCCCTTCTTGCCTGGGATGGGGGAGAGAGGAGCCTCCGGCCCAACCTCAGAGCCTGGCATGAGTGACTGGAACTCCTAGCATGAGCATAATGAAGCTGCCATCTTGGAAGAAGAGAAGCCACCATCTTGGCTCCATTTCCAGACCCCAGCCAGACCCAGCCTCATCTCGCCTTTTGGGTAGCTGGCACCCCTGCCGCAAAAAGGAGCAGGGTTAGCATGTGTTCTCTTCTCTCTTTCCCTTTCCCCTCTTCCCCCAACATGAGGCCACGGGGTACACGTGGAATTTACCTTTCTCTGAGAACAAAACTACTGAAAATTCAGAGTGATGAAATGGGGAGCCCAGGCCTCTTCAGTGATTATTAAAAAGTGTGAGGATAATGGTACATTTAGCTGTCTCGCATTGCTTGATGTATGAAGGTGGATTGATGAGTCGGTTCCCATAACGTTTGCTGGTGGTTTAATACACACCGTCATTACCAAGAGAAAAGACTAAAGAATTGCAGAGGATAGGACACTGAGTTGTTGTTTTTTTCCTCTGCTGTTTTTAAGAAAAGCGTGTCTTTGATGAGATATAGCTGCAGGCTATCCTTTTACATTTTATGTCAGCTACCTTTGTCAGAGACTCATTATTGATGCTGTGCTCTGTTTTAATTCACACTTCTCTGCTAATCAATTACAGCGTTTATCCATTAATCAGGTATTCTGACAGGGTCAATAACTGCATTTGGGGTTTTTGTGAACAGCAGGCCTGGTATCAGGCAAAGGATAAGAGTTTGGAGCTGAGCTGAGAACTGCACTATTTTCCCGGTCTGTGGGAGTTCTGGATGGGCATGAACATGCCTTGGGTGACGGGTCCTATCACTGAAACCTTTAATTGCACCCCCCAGCCCAACTTCAGCCAAGTGGGTCCGTGACTGCGTGAACACCTGTGGGCTGGTGGAAGTACAGCAGTCCGGGCGGAACGTGCGCACATACATTTCGCACCTACGTATGCATCTAAGCACCCACTAGTCCGTACAATTTGTTATACCAGATTCGGCTGTGGTAAACTGTCACAGGAATTAAAAGCTTTTCATTTTAGCAAGTGGTGTAGATAACAGATCAGGCCACATTTAATTGGGCGGTGATAGTTTTGGTAGTTAAGTTACCATGTATAGTGCCGGTAACAGGTTTCAATTATCTTTTTTTATGACAGATGTACCAACATTTAATTGTTTTCCATCAAGTGTGGAAAGAAAGGACACTTCTGTAGATTTTTCGATTCTTCTACATGTCACTTAGCTGTCTGCACCATTGTTTGAGCTCCTTTCTCTCATCCTTTTTGCAGCAATGAGTTGTGTCATTCCCTCATGATCAGCACTTTTGTTGTCTTTGTTTTTTGCTGTACCTCAGAAGTCCATCTTTTCTTTCATCTCCTTCCCATTCATGCATGAGGGAACAGTTGTGCCCTGTTGTGGGGATGTTCCGCTGGATTTCAAACAGTAGGGTTTCTTTTTATTCTCTTCTAAGTAGTACAATGGGGCTGAATGTCTGTTGCAGAATGCACACACTAATATGCCAGGTTATTTGGTTTCTAAGAAGTCAATAAAAATGCTACATTTAGGCTCAGGACTTGGCTTGCTTTTTTGCTGTTTGCATTTCAGTCATCGGTTATAAATCTGTTTGTTTGTTTCCTTTTGTAAAATATAATCCTCCATATTAAATCCAAGCGTGGAATCAACAAACATTAGGGAAAAATGTTACTGGCGGTGGCGTATTTTCACACTAGCAGATTTGGCAGTCTGCGCCATCGCTGATAAGAGGCTGAAATCTGCCGCCAGAGCTAATTAATGGGGCTATAACTGGGAGAAAGGGGGGGAAAGAGAAAGATGTGATCCTGAGTTGGTTTTGGCAAAACTTAACAGTTTGGGGAGGCTGGCACATCTCTGCGTTTAGAACTGTGCTTCTCAGATCTCTTTAAACCAATTCGATGTGCATGAATCTTTGGGTTTTGTTTGTTGGGAGGGGACGTTGGCGGGGGAGGGTGTGCTTGATTATTAATACAGATCCAAGAGCCATTTCAGCAGTGAAAGGCTAAAGATGTAAAAAGCTTGAGGTATCTTGAGACACTCGATCCTCATGTTCGGGGACAATCTTCAAAATCCTTCCTAATGAGGCTATAAAAGAAAAAAAATCGAACAAGTGGTACTTGTGTACTTCACTCGTGTGTGTCATCAAGGTCACTGGCCACTGAGTTATCCTATTTAAAAAGGGATTGGGTCGTTCAATCAAGCATTGCATTAAGTGAGAGACTTTGATTAATTCCTTCTCTTTGCCATTGTGCCACAGATAATTTCAGTAAATTTGTGATACTTTCTTCTTGGGCATTGCGGAGGCTTAAACTTCTTGATGCGTCATGCTGAGTATTAGCATTTATCGGCCCCGTTTGGCTCTGGTAAAGAGGAGAGCGTGCTGCAGACGGCCCTCTAATCTCTGACAAGCAAGGCCGCTCTTTAAACATTACCGTTATCTCAGGGCTCTTCCTAGGAAAGAGGCCCTTACAGGTCTGTGGAAGGTGGCAGAGGAAGGGGAGATCCAGCTGTAAGTAAGAGCACGATTCATCCCAGTTTACCCTTTTGAAAAGTGCGGGACCTGCCTCTTATTTAGCAGCGCACAGCTTGAATAACTTTTGTGGATGGAGTCCGGGGGTGGGGAAGCAAAGACGAGGAAGCGAAAAGTGGAAAGATAGCAGTGCCTTAGCTAGTGCTGCCGAGGGAGAGGGGAAGATTTGCACTGCGATGGTTAGGATCAGGTAGGAATGCGAATTGTGACTGTTGCTCTTCCTGTTCTTTTCCTCACCGTGTTCCTGCTTTCTTGTTTGTTTAGTGGCCAACCCAAGGAAATAAACAGCTGGGGGTGTTTTAATGCAGTGCCTTACAAAATGTATGCACTGAAGAGAATATGGGAAAAAACTCTTGGGTTTGCGTGCATTTAGGATCAAGAAAAATCTGTTTAAAGTATTTGGGAAAGTTTCCCTTGTGTCCATCCCGCACTTGTCCTACTCTTCCTGTTCATTTTAAAATGTGGATGATATTTACTTTATGGTCAGACTAAGGCCTATCGAGTGTACCCATGTTTAGGTGCCCTTTGAAACAGGGATTTTTTTTTTTTCTGATCGAGTGGAACGACTCCCAGGGAGGCACTAGGGCCATAGTGTAAATCTTCCTTAGTTTTGGGTTTACCTACTTGATACCTCATAACGGGTCTTAGGGTGGCCCCGGTACATAGTGTTAATCCGGGACTGCACATGCGCAGGAAATCCCGGGTTAAAAGCCCTAAGGAAGATTTCTTTGGGGCAAACTGAGAACCACTGTTTTTCCACATGAAACCTTTCATTTTTCAATTGAAACCAATACCTCTGAGTTGATTTTCAGCAGATCGAAACCTGGTATCACTGTGTCGGAGCCAAAAGAGTCCTTAAAAGTGGCTCGTGGCTCCTCGTTTGTTTCCTGTTAAAATGTAATAGCCAAACATGGCTTCTTTCTCTTTTCATGTCCTTAGGATGGGGAATATTAGATGTAGGCTTTATTTCTGATCTTCTGACAGTGAAATTTCGGGGCTTTGAGGAAAGAATACTCCTGACACAGAAATAACTCCCCAGAATTCTTTGATCAGTACTACTATCATCATAACAGGTCTCTTCTTGAACTTCTTAATTTCTCTTTTGAACTTCTAGGGAAAATTTACATCATTTCACTATGTAAATTCCCAGAAGCCTCATTCTGGTCATTTCACTAATCATGTCTTTGCTCAGAAAGACTACATTTTACCAGAATATGTTAAATGTCAACAGTGCTGTAAATTACTGGAGGGAAAAAATTGTTTCACATTATATTATATGTCATGTAGTTTTTAAATGTCCTTTAGATTTTCCCTTTGTAGTTCCAATGAGGTTTGGAATTCCTTATTTGTGGAGAAAAGTCCTATTGTGTTTATGAAGGATCTAATAGTTCTAGCATTTAGTAGGCACTTAGATGCTCATGTTTCAGCACCGTATTATTTTTGGTTTGTATTGACTTGGTCACATCGTCCCACAGAGTGTGTGTGTCTGTGTTTGTGTGTGTATATTTGTAGGTGTGTGTGTCTGTGTTTGTCGTGCGTTGTGCATCTTTGAAACTTGAGGCTTTGGAAAATATTACTAAGTCTTACCAACTCTCTTAATACTTTTTCTCCTAGCTAACTGGTTTCTTATTTAGCTTGAGGTGTCACGTGATTGTTTCTCACTGTTTTCCCTGGGATTTTTTTTTTCTTCAAAGTTCTTTCTGAGGTAAATTTTGTTGGAAAATGGGTGAATGCTTGGCCTCTTTATCCAGAAAGAGCTCTCTCCCCACTATTTGCTCACTATCATATAAAAGATGAAGTTGCTTTTGGAGTGGCCTACCTTTCAGCGGGAGATCGTTGTCTCTGGTGAAAGAAGCTGCATTTTGGTTCCGATCTTGGTCTCTATAGAGGGTAATTCTTTAGTTATGATCTCTTACCTCCACCAGTAAGCAGACGGACTTCCAGCCTGTGGATTCTCGTGCACCTTATCTTCTTGTGAAGTGGACTGAGTAGGAGTGCTTTCGTTAGGAACACAGCCATGTTTCCCAATTCAAAAATTACTCTTGTGACAGGCTCCATGTTTAGGAGGTAGATACTGACCCAACTTATTACAATGAAAATGACAAATAAAAATTAAGGCCATGAGCAATATATATTTACAGTATATATGCTTAGGGTTAGCCACCAGGTGGATTTTTAAGGAATACTGGTTAATAAAATTGAATTTGAAAGTATTTTTTTTGTTCTGCGTAGAAATTCCTTTCCTTTCAAAGTCTAACAGTCTTCTGAGTATAAGGACATTAATAATAATTTTTTGTTGTTTTTCTTAGAAACAGTTTTTCTTTCAAGGTCTGAGTCTTCTGCATATGAGGTCATTGATGGTGATATCTTTTTTATTTTTCTTAAAAACATTTTTTCTTTCAAGGCCTGAGTCTTCTGAGTATAAGGACATTAATAATATAGGTCTAATTATACTGTTTTTGATGGGTATTCCCCTGTGCCCATTCAATATAAATTGGGTCCTTCTTAATACTTAATTTAAACACAGCGGGTATTTGAGACCTACATGAATGACAGTTGTCCCCCTCCCTTCTGAAATTCTGAAACCGGATCTTTCTTCACATAATTGAGTACTGTAGGTCGGCGATGGGAGAGGCAGAAAAGGTTTCCAGTTAGCATCATCTAGCTCCTACTCCTTTAGGTCAGAGGAGAAACCTGCAGTGAAGGGGCACATCTTATATGAAAATGAAAGCCAGAGGCACATGAAAAGAGAACAATTTATGTTGGTCTTTTGGTCCTTAAAATCCAAGTTGCTAGAGGAGAAGCACTGTGCCCTAGATACTGCGTTGAATGGAAAACCTTTACATGTACCGTGCAAACAATGAATGGGGATGTGTGTGATGGCGATGAAGCTGCATGTCATCTTAATCGAAAGGCTCAGTCTGTTCCCAAACCCTTTCTTAGTCAGCTATTTGGATTATTTCTCATTGTCAGCCGTCTACTCGGATATCAAACGATGGTATTTATTGAAAGCTTACTATGTGCAGAGCACTGTACTAAGTGCTTATGAATCATTCTTAAGGAAAAGACACAGGGTAGGGTGGTATTTACCACCAGAAATCAAGCCTTATTTTTTTTAAGGTATTTGTTAAGCACTTACTATGTGCCAGGCACTGTATTAAGTGCTGGGGTGGATACAGGCTAATCAGGTTGGACACAGTCCCCTTTCCACATAAGGCTTAATCCCCATTTTTACAGATGAGGTAACTGAGGCACAGGGAAGTTAAATGACTTACCCAAAGTCACACTGCAGACACGTGGCAGATCTGGGATTAGAACCCAGGACCTTTTGACTCCCAAGCCCATGCCCTATCCATTCAGACTCCCATCTTACCCATAGGAATCTGCTGTCTGGCATCGAGTGTTCTGTCCCAAATTGCTTCAAAATGTTGGAAGGACCAGGTCTCTTGTCAGGAGGACTTGAGAAACATATTTAAACTTTATCACAAGGGAAAAGTTCCATTACCTCTTGTAAACAGATACGAAAAGTGCAAAAGATCCATTTGGGAAATTTATAATTTCCCCCAGTCTTCTACCATAGTAATGCAGAATTAAGGCAAATATCAGGATTTGATTTTTGTTCAGAAACACCTAAATAAAAAATGCAGCTACATGGAACAGGTCCGCCTCTGCTTTGCTTATAAATATATGTATATAGCACATCTGGTATATGCCATATATGTGGATAAACAAGCACACACATCATCGTCGGTGGTATTTATTGAACACTTACTATGTGCAGGGTATTGTACCAAGTTCTTGGTAGAGTGCAACAGACTCGATAGACGTGTTCCCTACTCACAATGAGTTTACAGTCTAGAGGGACTACACGTGTGTGCACACACGTGCGCGCATACACACACACGCGCAAACACATGCACATTCATGGATACATCTAAAACCCAAGCTCTCCAATTACATAATGGCCTGAGACCAATCTAGAACTAGATAAACTTGCCTGCAGCACTTTGTAGAAATAAAGCCAAATGAATCTGCCAACTTTGCATCACTTGACAAGCAACCTAAAGCGGGCTCGAGAGAAGTGATTGCTAGAAGCAAACGGTTGTTGGGGAAGGAGAGGTGAGTGGGCCTACACGTAATCACGGCAGCTTGTCCTAGTGGATAGAGCACAGGCCTGGGAGTCAGAAGGACCTGGGTTCTAATCCCGCTCTACCACTTGTCTGCTCTGTGACCTTGGGCGAGTCACTTCACCTCTCAGGTCCTCAGTTCCCTCACCTGGAAAATGGGGGTTAAGACTGTGAGCCCTATGTGGGACAGGGACTCTTTCCAACCTGGTTAACTTGTATCTATCCAGTGCTTAGAACAGTGCCTGGCCTATAGTAAGCACTTCACAATACCACAGTTATTATTATTCAAGGCGAAACCTCAGGAGCTCGGAAAACACGTTCTCTCGGAGGTGCAGCCTCGATCTGACTGAATTGCCTTGAGCATGTTCCATTCAGGTATCCATCTCAGGGGTTCGGCCTTTCAACTTTGAGGAGTGACACTTGTAAAACTGATGTCACAGTGGTCTGCCAGGGAACTAACAACCTGCCAGAGCATGGGGCATGGAGCCGCATTAAGTTACCCTTAATAGGGACAGGATCTAGCACCGTGCTGGAAAGCTGCAATAGTAGAGATTGGGAGAATTGGAGAGAGCAGCCTGAAGTATCGCCTCCTTCCTCATTAGGGGATTAGGCCAGCAGCACGAAGGACCTTTATTTCCAACTCTCTACTGCCACCTCTACTAGGCCAAATAGGGAAGGAAAAACCAGTTGCGCGACTTGAGCCTCTGGGCGTCGGGAGGAGAGAAGCAGGGAGGATGACGGGAAAGCCTTTGGAGCAGGAATCGGCATGGGGCCCGGGCACCCTGCTGGGTGCTAAAAGTCCAGTGAGCAGCAAAGCAAACCAAGAGGGTTCCCTTAAGGAAATTATTGCCACACTCAACAGTAAAGCAGGCTGCAGGCTGCAGACTTGAGTAGTCTCAGTAGGGAGGTGCATTGAAACTATGACTGAAAAGCTTCACGGCACTCTGGATGGAGGAATTTTCAGAGCAGAGAAACTCTGATTTCAAGTTGAATCTGCAGCCCAAGAACAACGTATAACCTTCTAAGAGATTCCCCCAAATAGCTCATGGGGTGGGGGTTGGTTGGAATCTGCAGAGAAGATAAGCACGGAGCGTGCTTTCTCCGATATTTCTCTAAAAATCGGAGTGGAGACTTTAAGATCTGCTACTGCTGGGGCGGGTTTGTCATGCGATGTGAATGCAGTTTGTTAAATAGGCATGGCACTCGGCAGTTATTGCAAACAAAGACATGAGATCTTAAGGAACAAGTAACGTGAATCGGTGTAGACAAAACGGGACAAACCCAGAGCAGGCAGAGATTACACTGGCAGCAGTGCTTTGTTGAATGTATTGAATTGGAAGGAAAAGAGAGATTTAATTCCTCTGCTTTTAAAATAAACACAGGAGAGGATCTTCTTCATAATGAGCTGGAACTACAGCGTGCCATGTTCAGAAATGAGCATTGCCTCAAGGCGATGAAAACAATTCTCTGCAATATTTCATTTCAGGGACAAAAAAAAATGCGACTCCCTAGTCTATGATAAATATTGCGAAAAGCTCCATGCTGGCTTTATAGTGTGCATCACCACTCAGGGTGCCAATGGAAAGCACAGAGGCAGAGGGGTGGGAGAATGTTTTCAACACAGTCGTTGCCGCACATGGTTTAATGAAAGGAGAAGGGGAAAGAGTACTGAAGGCAACAAAACCAGGTGGCATAAGAGATTTTTATAAATGCAAAGAAGATTTTTTTTTTTCCCCAGGAAATAAAATTTGGTTGCTAATGGTTTTGCCATCTAGATAAGTAGTGTACTCAATTAACAACGTGCTCCATAGTAAAACACTGTTTTACAAATACTGCTTGTTGTTTCAGTATCTCAGTAACTGGGGCACATAGTCCTCAGTGAGAACTGTCATTTCATTGCTTCTCAGCTGGAAGTCTAATCTGATGACATAATTTGAAACCAGAAAGGCTGGATGGATAGGTACAAAAGTCTGAGAAATATAGGGGCCTTAAAATAATTTTCAAGTGCTCCTATCCCCAAGTTTTCCTTTGTTTTTCATTTAGAGAAATAGTTCCCTATTTCTGGACAGAATATGGTTTCCTTAAAGGCCTTTTATTTTTATTTTTCTATTATGTCATGAGCAACACTTCCTGGATGTCTTAACCTGAGTCAACAAAATGACGAAGGTACCAATTTCCTGATCTGTTCGTTTTGCTCCCTTTTCATGTCTTTTACATTTTCTGAATGTGGAAACCTGATACTGAGACTGGGAACACCTGGAAGCAAATTCATATTTCTGAAATAAATATTCAAATTCTTTTGCAACTGAACCATGAAAACTCACAGATTTGGGGAAAACAATAGCTTTGCATTCGTTATGTCCCGCAGCCTTAAGGAGTAAATTTTGCACCTATGCAGTGTGAGGAATTTCAGAGTTAGGGGTTTTAGTTCTTATAAGCAGAAGTACTTTCAGTCAGCCACATTGCAAAGAACTCTGTCCTTTGACACTACATTATTTTCACTTTGAAAATTATTTACAAATGCTAATTCCATGCCAAGACTGTACTAAGCAAGGCGGGCAAATAAAATCCCATTTTATGGCCTAGGGATCCATACAGAGATCACAAAGTGAAGGCTGAGAAAGGAGTCAGAAGAAGAGAGAAGATATCCAAGTCAAAATGGGAATTTGGGGGATTGTATTTCCCATTTATAACCTCAGCTTACTGCCTACTCTTCCTTATCCTCCCATCCTCTCCCTCTCTTTCTCTCTCTCTATTTCTCAAAATCAGTATAATTTTTCTTAAAATTTACTTCAATTTTGAAAAAGTTTTCATTCCAGTTTTCTGAGCCCAATGGCCTGAGCTACTCTTTAAGTTCCTCCCTGGAGTCTGTAAGCTCCTTGTGGTCAGGGAATATGTCTACAAGTGGTGTTGCATTGTACTTACCCAAGTGCTGAGTAAGTTGCTCTGCCCATAGTTAAGTGCTCAGGAAGTACCACTGATTGATTGATAGCAAGTCAGAGCTAGTCGATTGGGGCTTTAGTGTAGAGGATGCCTCCAAAATAGTTTATTTTCAGTAAAATGAGAGAATAGAACTGATGAATCTCAAGGGACCTGAAACACAGGCTTGGGAGAAAAGAAAATGGAAGGAAAAATTCCAAGTGGAAATCTCAGTTCATCGTCTGAGAGCAGCAAAGATGCCGACACCAGCCACAGTGAAAAGAAAAATGACAGAGAATAACAGTTCCGAGACTATGACAAAATGTTGTTTCCATTCAAGCAGGTGTAACGTAAGGGGAATGTTGCTAAACTCAATCTGTAAAACCCGGTTGTCAAGTTCACATTTGAAGATTGATCCATTCTGTTGTGCTATCAAAAATACTGCTTCCGGTCTCTCCTTTCCGTTTTATTCTCATTTTCCTCATTTCTTTCCATTTCATTCTTGCTAGCTTAGGTGCTACCAGTGAGCAGTGTAAGAGTGCTTAAGTACTTCCTGATGGCATTGTTAATGATCCAGGAACACTATTTCATTCTATCTCTGGATCAGTGGGCCCCTGACCCCAACATGAAAAGTGGGCTCATGTGGAACAAGATAGTTTCTTCTCTTAGTAAGAGGAACAGCTGATATTTCTTTGGGCATTTTGCAAAATGACTGTTTACATTTCTTTGAAAACAGTCCAACTTGAGCAGCTCGCATCAGCGTGATCTGTTTGCCTGGCAGACTTGGGAGCTTAATGCACACCAACCAAGGAGCCTTACCTAGAATCTTGCTTGCAGGAAAACCAGGGCAAATTTCAAATGTAAGCCTCTCTTTCTTTTTGTATTTAGTGGACTTACTTTTTCCCTCCTTTGTTATGACTGGGAATGGAACAGTCCCTTGCCAAAAGCTTCTAAAGGCCAAAAGAAAATGAAAAATGAACATATTTTCAACCTTTTACTTTTACTTTGTGCAACAGCAAGCTGAGTAAGGCAAAGAGGACAAAATCTCTTCATTTTCCATCAGAGTAAGCGGGAAAAGTATGCTCCTTAATCTTTTCAAAGAAAAATAACCATCCTCTGGTTGTAGATTTCTGATTCTCTGCCTCTATCCCCCACCCCTCCACCACACACACACACATTTTTAAAAAATCAAAAATGGCCTGAGCTTTTGTGAAACAGGAACTTCTCTCCTTCTAATCTTGACCTCACAAAGAACAGGTAGTCCTTAAAAGAAGAAAGACAACGGGATAACTGTATTTCAGATGGCGAGGAAAGGGAATCATTCTAGGTTTAATAACTTGAACATAGAACATTAGCATATAAACCTAAAAAGAAATATTTTTTTCGAAATGGGTGTTGCACTCTGAGACCATTTGTGAAGAATAAAACTTAGCATTAGATTCAACAAATTTCAATTTCTTACAGAATGGTAGACAGAATTTTAATGACTGTATATTGTAGTATATATCACTGACATAAACTTCCATGTGAGCAGGGATCATGTCTACCAACTCTACTGTATTGTACTCTCCCAAGCGCTTAGTATAGTATTCTTGAATATAGTAAGCTCTCAACAAATATCAGTGATTGATTCCATGTAATGCACCAGAAGAAGTACTTGTTTATGATGTTTATGTTGCTTTAAACACTGAAATGTTGAGTATAATGTAACGCTGAACTATTATACTGCTAATACACTGGTGATTTCCCTAAATTCAGTGTAATGAATATTGCAATAATTGAGAATGAAGAAAAGGAAGGCATTTTATTGTTAATCAAGGGCTTTATTGTCTCCAGGACATCTTAAATAAATGTCATTCTGTACTTAAGGAGCAGTGTTCAGCAAATTAGATGGTCAAATTCCTTTAACTAAAACATTATGGATAATCCCCTGATTAAAATGTCTCATTTATCTTAATATTTAGGCCTTGTTGATTCTTATTACCACTCTTCACTGTAATGAAAAAGTTAAGGGCCATTTTAAAAGAATCAACAGTCTGCAGGAGAGTAATGTATTTTTTTTCTGAGATAGCTCTTATTTGAATCGGTCAGAGATTCCTGGATGAATCTTCTCCATTCAGCTAGGAAAATAAATTAATTTTCAGTCTAGAGGGAATGGGTCATGGCAATAATAATACAACAGACCTTGATTAGGAAGAAGTGCATAAGAGAAGATATGTATGCAGAGCACTCTTCCACTAGACTGTAAGTTCGTTAGGGACTGGGAATATGTCTAATTCTGCTTTATTATCCTCTCCCAAGCATTAAGTACAATGCTCTGCACCTAGTAAGCATTAAATAAATACTATCTGTTGATTTATTCCCAGCACTCAGGAGATAATACTTGATTAGGATGCAAGGATCCTGCTCTTGAGGAGCATTTAGTTTAATTGGGGGGAAAATCTAATAGGGGGAACATAGAGAAATAAGGCTTTGAGATACTCAACTAATGCCATCTACGAAAACTAGAATTTATGTCACTGATAAAATTTGTGAATCCTAGATAACTTTAATACTAAAGCTGAAAAGAAATGATTGAATGTGAAAACCAGTTTATGTTGGATGTTGGTTGTTTATTAGAAACTCCTGTGTATACGTTAGGAATTTTGGGCCAATCAGCATCTGGCAACAGGAGTTAAGAGGATTGCTGGCTGGAGAGCTGGAGAAATAACAATAATAATAATAATAGTAATTGTGGTATTTGGCAAGCACTTACTATGTGCCAAGCACTAGGACAGATACAATTAGAGGAGATTGGACAGAGTCCCTATCCACAAAGGGTAATCTGCAGTCTAAGAGGGAGGGAGAACGTGTATCGAATCCCCATTTTACTGATGTTTAAATAGAGACGCAGAGAAGTAAAGTGACTTGCCCAAAATCGCACAGCAGGTAGGTGGCAGAACCCAGGTCACCCGATGAAACCAAGAGAGCTGGAGAAGATGGAGGGAAAAGGAAGAGAGGTGGGGAAAAGGCAAGCCCTCCCATGGCTTTTCACTGTTAATAATCAGTGGTGCTTATTGAGAGCTTACTTTGTGCAGAACACTCTACTAAGCTATAGGGAGGGCACAGTAGATTTAATGGAACGGATCCCCGCTGTGTCTCTTTGCCTCACCTCTCTTGCCTCTTCAGTCCCCAGATCTCTCTCTCTCCAGCTATGTCACCTGCCATAACAGCTCCCACTCTGCACCACTGCTATCTCCTGTCATTTCATTAGGCTTTTGAAAAGAGTGTGAACATTGGGCATGTGGAAATCCTGGTCCCCATCAAGCCTCCATTCTATTACTTATGCTTAACTAGGAAATATTTCTGTTTGGGACCAGTAAATAGTAACATGTTCATCTTGCTGACAAAATCAATGACTCTCCTTGTTTTATTTCTAGTTTTCATTCTCATCCCTTGGGAAAGACATCGTAGGGTATACCTTCAAAACACCCAAGATAATCAATCAATAAAGAAAGAAACTGTAGATTAGAGAAGTGAGTATTATTATTCTTACTTTTCACATGAAGATGCAGTTGAAGGGAAGACAGCAATTCTAGGGCTGTTTCTCTACGTTAGACCTTGTAATATTCAGTATTGAGCCACGACGATCTGAGGATTCCAAGCAAGACAAGCATTAAATGTACCTGCTTTCTTGAGATCACAGTGACCATTGTGGAAAAGTAAAGGATTTTCTCCTTTATGAAAAACCCTGAAGCAGAAAAGTACCTTTGCCTCATTTGGAAGTCGCTGCGATACAGGGATATTTAAATGCCCTCAAGTAATCTAAATTAGCTTGGGGAAGGGCGCTGCCAAGACATAGTAAGTAGAGAAGCAATGTGGCCTAGTGGAAAAAGCATAGGCCTGGAAGTCAGAGGACCTGGGTTCTAATCGCTGATCTGCCACTTGTCTGCTCTGTGACCTTAGGTAATTCACTTAACTTTTCTGTGGCTCAGTGTCCTCATCTGTGAGATGGGGATAAAGTACCTGTTCTCCCTCTCTCCCTAGACTGTGTCCCTTGTAGGTCAGGGACTGTGTCTGATCTGCTTATCCTGTATCCACCCCAGTCGGCGCATGGTAAATACTCAATAAATACCATCATTATTAAATCACTTTGACGGGTCAGAAAATAAAAAGTCTTCCAAAAGACCAACGTTTTGAAAACAAAATCAATCTATCAATCAATTGTATTTATCGAGCGCTTGCTGTGTGCAGAGCACTGTACTAAACCCTTGGGAGAGTATAATGTAAAAGAGTTGGTAGACTCATTCCCTGCCCAAAGATGAAATTTCAAGCTTATTTTAAATTCTGCAGGTCAGCAATATTTTTGTGTATGCTCAGTGTCACGGACCCTCTATATTTCACTGCCTCGCACCCTTAGGCATTAGGGTTTTGAACACCATTGTTAGGGAAATCATGTCTGACCTATTTGCTGTGCCTGGAGCTCGTCTATAACGTTTTTTGCCTCCCTTCCCTGATAGAAAGAGTGTACTGATTATGCATGAGTTTCTTTGCATTGGGAAGGGCCATTAGCGACAGTTTGCCAACACCATGACTTGACTTCTACCGGGGAGGCAGTTTATAGATTTTACATCTCTCTAACTGAGATTTCTGATTCCTAGACAGGTCGCCTGGAGGCTCTTCCTGGAGGCTTTGGCTGCTTAGGACACAGATTGTAATCACAGTAATTAGCACTGAATTTTCAAGTTCTGCTCTCGATCTTGACCTCGTAGCATTTAGCCAGCGTGTACACAGCTGGATCAATGGCAGGAATTGAAAGGCTCGGTTTCCTGGCTGTTTGCTATAACCTGTTATGGACACCTGCTCTGAAGAAGCCGAGCGGTGTGGTAAGCAGAGAGAGGGAAGGGGAAAGGAATACATCGTGCGAACGATGCTGATGAGAACCGTGCCAACGAGAACTTGAAGAGAGAAGGAAACAGAAGGCAAATTGTAATGGAAAGTTTATGTTTCTATTTCTCTCTCTTTTTTTTTTTTGGAGCCAAAAGCTTTGATCAGGCTTGCATTGAACACCCTTTCTGAAATTTTCACATGCCCTTTTAAAGGTTTATATCGGTTCTCTGGGGGAGATCCTCCTGTGTATCTTAATCTGATAGCTGCCAGACTAGAGTTTTACCAACTCCAAGCAGGAACTTACTGTGACGAGTACTAATAATTTGGTATTTAAAGGCGTCCCTTCGAGTGGTTTATCCTAAATGAGGCAACCCGCAAAACGTAGTACCAAAAGACAGGTGCAGGTTTTTGAAATGAATTGCCTGGGAAGTTTGCTTTAATAGTTGATGAAACACAGAGTCAAAATTGCACCATCAATCGGGCATTAATGGAGTGGCCATTTCCTTCAGATAACAGTTCCTTTAAATTTATCGGTGTGCAAGTTAATAATGTTGGTATTTGTTAAGCGCTTACTATGTGCAGAGCACTGTTCTAAGCGCTGGGGTAGACACAGGGGAATCAGGTTGTCCCACGTGGGGCTCACAGTCTTAATCCCCATTTTACAAATGAGGGAACTGAGGCACAGAGAAGTGAAGTGACTTGCCCACAGTCACACAGCTGACAAGTGGCAGAGCTGGGATTCGAACTCATGAGCCCTGACTCCAAAGCCCGTGCTCTTTCCACTGCGCCACGCTGCTTCTCGAGTTCCACGGTGGACTTTCAACTAAATTGTTTTATCAGTCAATCATATTTCTTGGATATTTACTGTGTGCAGAGCACTTGGGAAAATACAAGAGTTGATGGACTTGTTCCCTGCCCACAAGGTACTTACAGGCTAGAGGAGGAGAAAGACATTACTACAAATAAATTTATAGATATGTACATAAGTGCTGTGGAGTTGGAGGGGAAATGAATAGCAAATGCCCAAAGCGCACAGATCCAATTGCATAGATGACACAGAAGAGAGGAGGGGTAGGGGAAATGAAATGTGGAGATTAATGATGCAGTAATGCTAAGGCAATAGCTGGGTATTTGTTGAACAAAATAGTTATGCCCAATAATGTCCAAAAGAGTGCTTTCTGGTATAAGGTAGCTTATGTTTTAGGTGGGGTTTTTTGTCACTCTCACCCACCAGAATTGAAGCAAGTCACCAACCCTTCATTCACCCACTGAAGGGATTGCCTTTGGGTGTATTTGAATAATGATCAAAAGCTAAGAGTTTCCTTCAACAGTAGAAGAATGCTTCTTTCCCATTTAATTGACTTGTACTTCTACAAAATACTCTCGACTTTACGAAGCCAGTGCGTATACGAAGGGGCATTTGTTTAAACCTAGACTCTTGTGATTTAGAGTTAAGTATTCCCCTCTATTATCATGCTAATTTATGACATTTCCTACAACTTGGACATTTTAATGCATGTATAGATGAGTGATAATTCAAATGTATAATTATAAGAAAAATAATCTGTGTTTGTGTTGCATAATTTTAATATAAATGGATCTTAATTTTCTCAGTGTTACAGCCTCACGGCTTTAAAAAGTTCTTGTGGTACGGATATTTTTGCACACCGCAAAACTCTCATCTTATTCTTGTTGCTTCCCTCTTAAATTCAGAGATGGTTTGATTTGCAGCTGACTCAACCCTAAAAATCGGCCAAAGTGGTGCTTTGAAATATTTGTATTCACTCATACAATAGATTATTTTGATAACCTTATGCGTAAAACTTTTACATCTGTAAAAGTTATGCTGTCAGAGTGTAAGTTTCCTGTGGGCAGGGAATGTGTCATCACTTGCTTGTTTGTACACCTCAAGCATTTAATACAGTGCATTGGACCCGGTGCTACTAGTACAAGTATTACTCACTACTACTGTTCCTACTTAGCCCAGTTTTCTAGGAGCATTAGTGCCCTTGCTATTTTTTATTTCGTTCGGTTTCCTTACACGTCGGGCAAGCTAATAATTGTGGTATTTGTTAAGTGCTTACTATGGGCCAGGCACTGTATTAAGTGCTGGGGAAGATAATAATAATCGGGTGGGATATAGTCCCTTTTCCACATAGGACTCCCAGTCTCAATCCCCATTTTACAGATGAGGAAACCGAGGCCCAGAGAAGTTAAGTGACTTGCCCAAGATCACACAGCAGACAAGTGGCAGGGCTGAGATTACAACCCAAGTCCTTCTGACTCCCCGGCCTATGCCCTATCCACTGATGCCTGGCTCAGCCCACAATGGGGTAACTTTATCACCTGCCTATTTTCCAAAAAACTCTTACTTTGGAATAAGTTTGGCCACTTGGCTGGTTATTTTGTTTAAGCGAAAGAAACCCTGTTGTAATTTAATCAGCAATCCGTCGTATTCATTGAGTCCTTACCGTGTGCAGCGAACTGTACTGAGCGCTTGGGAGAGTACAATAAAACAGAGTTGGATATATGTTGTTATTTCAGCTTTTAGTCACATGTCTGTCAAATATTTGTGTTTTTACTAAAATGAAGGATTTAGCCGAGAATGAAATTGACAGAATTTAGCTCCCTTCATTCAGTCCTGTTTATTGAGCGCTTACTGCGTGCAGAGCACCAACCATCTTTTATAAAAGACTTTTGCGGGGGCAGTAGGGATGGGCAGCTTCTTTTTAACATGCGTCATTATTTTCAAAAGCCACACAAGAAACCCAAGTGACCTAGGACTTGTTGGGTAAATTGGAGATTTTCTTTTTTAGTTATTAACATTAGCCTTTACAGATTGTTGTTAATTAAATGGAAGACTTTTTGAAAGTTTGGAATACATTTCTAAAGTAAATGTCACATATTTGGCTTTTTACTATCAATTACCATGGCATCAGACATGCCATAAATTTACTCCGCATTTTCGTGTGAGTTCAGATTTTTGTCTTTTGCACTTCTTGCAGTGCTTACATACCATTTTGCACTAAAGGGGCAATCCCGTTATTTGCACCCACTTTTTCTTATTTTTAAGAGTTTTCCCTTTTTCCTCTTTAAGACTTAAATTGTTTGTTTTCCTCTTCTTCTTTCCTCCCACCTCAATACGGTTAGGAGTTGTGGTGTTTTGTCACTTCAGACTTTAGCTGTTCCTCCTCTTTTCTTTTGCTTTACAATACCACAGAGAGAGGGGTTTTTTTTTTTGCATATTCCTCCCCTTCCTCTGTGAGATATTGTTGCTGACCAAATTTAAAACACTACAGTATTTAGGATCCCTGTGGTGCCATTTTAAGTATTTGAACCTGCAAAGTGCCCCAAGCAATAACTACCTGAATTGCTTTTAATTACACAATATAGCTGCATCATTTTACTTCAGATTCTTTTTGATTGATGCTGTAAAGCAATTGTAACCATGGATGATGGGATTAAGTGCCTCTTGAAGTGACTTTAGCTTCTTGTGGGAACAAAGGGAAAGAAGAGAACACTTATTCTCTCTTTGAGTGAGCAGCCTTTTTTTCACTTGCTATATAAAGAAATACAATTAACAAACATTATCCCCAGAGGTAAATTGAAATGTACATGCAGACAAGAACTGCTCTTGACTGCAATTAGACATATATGATCTGAGGTATTTTGGCCATTCATTAGAGCTAATTGTTAGAGAAACAAGACTACAGAACAAATGATTAAAATGTTAGTACCATAACTGGGATTATTAGCATGTGTGATAAAATGCTTGCTCTGCAGCTGTAACCAATAAAACTCTTCGGAAAGTAGCTCTGATTAGACAAACACTTAGTTTGACTCAGTTGTGAGCTATTAGTGTTTGCACAAGGCCTGCGGGTGTTTATTAAAACAACTTATATCTTAATTAGTGGTGATGATGATGCAAATGTTGACATTCTGTAATTTAATATCCTTCTCGTTTGGTCGGGCCTTTGGGTTGATTTTTCATGTCGACTCAGGCCAGATAAATCATGACAAATAGAACGCTTCTGGGTGAATATTTGGGTACTGTTTCTCTACTATGGCTTCCTTAGAAGGTTGAAGAGTGTGGAGCAAGTGTCAGAATCAATCAATCAATCGTATTTATTGAGTGCTTACCGTGTGCAGAGCACTGTACTGTGTACCTGGGTAAATAGTGTTGGTAGACAGGTTCCCTGCCCACAAGGAGCTTACAGTCTAGAGGGCTGTAAGTTAATTTCATTTTGTTGACCTCTGGTTTTCGATCGCCTTTCCCATCTTGACCAGTATTAAAAGAGAGATCCACTTTGACCTCACTTCAGCAGGACCAGAAAATTGTGTTAAGTTCACAGATCTTGCCCATTTTATTTTCCTAGCAGTGATACTAAATAAACTCTCCTGAGAGTTCTGGCTCGGAAAGACTTGGGTTAGACTGGAGTCAGTTCTGCACTTGGCCCCAGTGGCTCAAGGGATCTTAGCCTGCCACCTACCTACGCTTCTGCATTTCCTAAAATAAGTAATAATGAACTACGGAAAGGAAGGGAAGGCTGGGTATGCTTGGAAGGGGGTCGAGGTGTGGTTTCATGTTTTTATACTCAGAATTCGTGCAATTTCAATAAAATCATGTAATAATGATAATTATGATGTTTGTTAAGAGCTTACTATATGCCAGACACTGTACTAAACACTGGGGTGGATACAAGCAAATTGAGTTGGGCACACATTCATTCATTCAATCGTGTTTGTTGAGTGCTTACTCTGTGCAGAGCATTGTACTAAGCACTTGGAAAGAAACATTCATTCATTCATTCAGTCGTCTGAGTGCTTACTCTGTGCAGAGCACTGTACTAAGTGCTTGGAAAGTACAATTCACATTGGGCTCACAGTCTCAATCCCCATTTTACAGATGAGGTAACTGAGGCACAGAGAAGTGAAGTGACTTGTCCACCGCCACACAGCAGACAAGTGGCAAAACCAGGATTAGAACCCAGTACCTTCTGACTCCCAGGGCCATGCTCTATCCACTATGCCATGCTGCTTCTATAATAGTTGTGGTATTTAAGCGCTTACTATGCGCCAGGTATTGTATTAAGCGCTGGGGTGGATGCAAGCAAATCGGGTTGGACACAGTCCCTGTCCCTTGTGGGGCTCATAATCTCAATCCCCATTTTATAGGAGAGGTAACTGAGGCACAGAAAAGTGAAGTGACTTGTCACAATTGAAGTGACTTGCCAAGGCCACAAAGCAGACAAGTGGTGGAGCCGTGACTAGAACCCATGGCCTGCTGACTCCCAGCCCCGATCCACTATACTACGTATCCTTTGGGATGTGACATGTTGCTTCAACAGAATGTTAAGTAATATTTGCCAAGGAGATGAAAGCAAGAGGGGAAGGAGGATGGGGGATAAAAATAGAGAAGAAACAGTTCTCACTTCTGTGCTTTGTGTGTCATTAATTCAGTTTAGTACCTATTTAGTGAAGAAAGCAAACCCTTGGCTGCTTTACATTAGATGATAAATTTACCAAACTCCTCTAATTGAAACAAAACAATCCCTTAAATCAAAAATAGCCTGCTGTTTGGATTAAAAAGGTTTTATTGAGAACTAGTGCCTACAGTGTACTAAAACACACTTAAAAAAAACTATTCTTTTAGGAAAATATCACCCTGATTACATCCATATGTTTCACTTTAATTTTCATCACTTAGCTCTGAATAATTAAGAAAGAGGAAAAAACAATCTTAGTCGTATTGTAGGTCCCACACAATCAAAGCCACATACGCACACACGTGGTTCGTGATCACAGCTTGTGTTCACAGCTTTCGTGTGTGTGGTGAGGGCCTGGCAATTAAACTCAGACTGTGTTTTTTTAAAAAAATTATTCAGCGCTAAAGAGATCAATATTAAAACAAAAAAGTGAATTGGAATAATGAAGAGGACAGTTGTTAACCAATTAGCAGAATTTCAAACTATGTAACATTTTGGCCTAAACTGCTTGACTTTGTCACTTTACAGGAATTTGTAAGTGAATCCGGGAAAGAAGGGTGTTACATTAACACACATCACTGTTATCCCTTTCTGCCTCTTTCAAAGCAACAACAACATGTTGTCACCCTAGGAGAAATACTTAATAAAAGTTGCAAGACCACTTTTTAGATGGAATAATATTCACCCCTTATTTATTTTAATGCTTTGGGAGTTTTTATGGCCATACCCTTCCGTACCATAGCTGATATTTTTAAATCCTAATTGATACAGTTTGCACCTTTAGAATCAAAAATAATTTTAGAGAATTCAGGTCCCATCTGTGAGGATTGGGCTATCTTCTTGCAGAATTTTGGAAAACTCAAAGAGGTTGATTATTCTAGCTCAGAATTGCTCAGCCTATGCTCCAATTATGAACAATATGATCCACAATGAGCCCGAGGTAGAACTTTGTGCATTCGGAGAGAAGCGGTGTGGCCCAGTTGAATGACCACGGGCCTCGGAGTCAGTAGACCAGGGTTCTACTTCTGGCTCCACCGTGTATCTTTTGTGTGCCTTGAGCAAGTCACTTCACTTCTCTGTGCCTCAGTTACCTCATCTGTAAAATGGTATTAAGACTGTGAGCCCTATGGAGGACAGGGACTGTGTCCAACCAGATTAGCTTGTATCCACCCCAGTGTTTAGTACAGTGCCTGGCACATAGTAAGTGCTCAACAAATGCCATAATTATTATTATTATTATCTACCCTAGAATTTAGTACAGTGCCTGGAGCATAGTAAATTCCAAATACCATTAAAAACATGCAAAGGCTAATGGGATCACTAAAGGAACAGCTCCCCAACAGTTTCCAATGCTGTACACACTAAGGTGTTCGTTTATCTGTTGTTTGAATCACCAACAGTCACGCTAATTTAAAGTCAGGTGTTACCGTCCTGCTGATGACCTATGGAAATGAGAGTTTGCTGTCTGCATCCCAATTGATCACTCTTGATTTCTAAATCTGACTTGAAAGCCTCAGTCAATGGTTTCCTCCAGATATCACTGTTACCTGTTACAGGCTGAGGATAGGCATCCACTAATGTAAACAATGCCTGAAGAGGCAAAAGAAACTCAGTTTATCTTGTCATTTTTAAATTAATTATGGGTTTGCCCAAAGCCTTATGTAGTGGCTTGACAGGTGATCCATCTCTATGTCCTCTCCTCTGGGATTACACTTTAATTCTCATCTAACAAATCTCTGTAAGTAGATGATGTGCAATGACAGTCATCTCCTGTGCTTTAAACACCTTCTCGGCAACACTTCAGTTCACCTACTTTGCTTCTTCCATGTGCTTTAGAAAAGCCATCGGAGAAACAGAATAGAAGAAAGTAACATTATCAACTCCTATTTGTTTAGTGACAATCGATACCTATTCTCCCGCCTACTTAGACTGTGAGCCCCATGTGGGACAGGGGACTCTGTCCGACCTGATTAGTTTGTATTTACTCCAGTGCTTAGAACAGTGCTTGACACAGAAGAGGCGCTTAACAAATACCATAAAAAAGTGGCATGGGTTCCCATGTTGACCTCCACATCTCACCAGAAAAACCTCTCTTTCCACCTATTCCCCCCTTCCACTTTTGTTCTCCTCCTCATCCTTCTTTACTCCAGCTCTTCCTCCTCTCTTCTCTCTCTACCACACGCAGACCCAGAAATCAGAACTCAGCACAGCACAGTCTACCCAGATTACCATATGCACTCACCTAATCGCCACACATTTTTGCATAATTTTTGAAACCTTAAAACAGTGCAGGTGCAAATATACAGGGAATTAAGTCTAACAATATAGGGAGATAAAGAAAAAAGAGAAGAAAGAAAGGAAGAGGGAAGGAAGAAAGGAAAAGAAAGGAAAGAAGGCATTTGAGACTATACTTCTTATGCCTCCTGCACTCTTCCAAGTGCTGCATACAATCAGGACTCAATGAACCGTAGTAACCCCCATCTCCCTTCTCCTTTTCCGCCTCCAGAGTTCACTCACCTCTGTTAGCCTGGCTCCTTCTCTTCCTTCCCGAGAGTTTATATGTTTCTGTGAGCCCGTATCCACTGGTGTTCTAATCCTACTTATCTTCTTACCCCTGTGCACTACTATCATGGTTGTTGAGAGTAATGGTTTATTTCTTTCTCAATGATCAGAAAGGCAGTTAATCTGCCAACTATGTTGGACTGTACTGTCCCAAGCGCTTACCACAGGGCTCTGCACAAAGTAAGCACTCAATAAATACCACTGAGGAGGGGGAAGAAAATATGCAAGTGAATGTGGCATATTGTCTTTCCCACTTCAAACCCAAATAGGGAGCTTTACAGAAGAAAGAGAATCATTTCCTTTCCCAAGGTACTGCCTAAGATCCATTTACTAGTCGTCCCCCCCCCCCCCCCCCCCCCCCGGAACTATTACTAGAAGTGCATCTGCAATTCTAAATTCATAATGCCCGTTTTTGCTTTGTGAAAAAAATTTGGCCCCATTTCAACATCAGAACTACTCCACTTCAGACAGCAGTAGTGTCCCCTTTCTTTTCCTAAGGCTGAACTCATCTCACGTGACTCTAGAGGCAGTGTGCATTTGTTGGCCTTTTTGTCCACTTCATTAAGTTGAAATACATGGGGGAATATTTGTTAAATCTTCCTTTTAATTTTGAAGTGAAATGGTCACGGGGAAGAGCATTCATGTCTTGATAAGCTGTTTTTCCCTGTGTATCCTCCAGAGTCTGGGAGAGTCTCTGATCATCATCTTAGCAGTTTGCAGAGGCCCTCTTGCCTACACTTTTTTTTATGGTATTTGGTAAGCACTTACCAGGTGCCAGGCATTGTACTAAGTGCTGGGTAGTTACAAGCTAACAGTCCATGTCCCCAGGTGAGGCTCCCCATTTTTACAGATGAGGGAACTGAGGCACAGAGAAGTGAAGTGATTGCCCAGGTTCACTCAGCAGATGTGGTGAAGCCGAGATTAGAATCCAGGTCCTCTGACCCCCAGGCCTCTGCTCTTTTCACCAGGGCCACCTTGCTTCTCTAAGAATATCCGGTCACAACCCCGTTGAAGATGCTCTGAGGTGGAGGGGAATAACAAAAGTTCACTTGTCCCCAAAGTCATCCAAGCAGTGCTGGCAGCAGTGCAATAAAGATCCAGTTCAGAACTAAGATAATAATAATAATAATAATGGTAAGCGCTTACTAAGTGCCAAGCACTGTACAAGGTAATCAGGTTGTCCCACATGGGGCTCACAGTCTTAATCCCCATTTTACAGATGAGGTAACTGAGGCCTAGAGAAGTGAAGTGACTTGCCCAAGGTCACACAGCTGGCAAATGGCAGAGCTGGAATTAGAACCCACGACCTCTGACTCCCAAGCCAGTGCTGGTTCCACGAAGCCACATTGCTTCTTTACTTGGACAACAGTATTCCGATGAGTGGCCAAGTGGCTTTCTTCATTTTATTGTTTTTATTCTCGGATTTCCTTTGCCATTAGACTCTGCCCCATAAAAACAAGATGATCTCTCCTCAGCTGGCATTCTCTCTCTTATTTAGAGAAAGGTTTTCTTTTTTGGTTTGTTTTTTGCCACAAAGTAAAGCTTTTGTTCTCATCAAGCCTATCCCCATTCATGTCTTTTACAGGAAAGTCTCTTTGGCAACTGAAGTTTGCAGAACTGGAATTTGTTCCAAGGCTCCCCACAAGTATATTCCCAGGAGAGCTGTGCTGTACGTACCCGGAAATGATGAAAAGAAAATAAAGAAAATTCCATCGCTGAATGTAGATTGTGCAGTACTGGACTGTGAGGATGGTGTGGCGGTGAACAAAAAGGTAAAACCTGCAACGTCTTCTTTGGAGAAGGGAGGAATGGTGACATCTAAGGACCTTCCAATTAGTTGTCCTGGAAGGAACAGTATTCATCTGGGGGCAAGGAGGGATGAGAGGGAAAGGGAGGAGAGCCTTACTATTCGCTGCTGACTTCTGAGGTTGTTTTTCCCATCCAGACGAGATAAGGGGCTGTGTCTTTTTTTGGAAAGTGGGATGATTTCTCTGAGTTTGCTTGTTTGTTTGTGTAGGTGCCGGTGTGTACTTGTTTATATTCAGGTGCATTTCCCCATGATGTAAATTGTGTTTTAAAAGCAAGTCGAGCCCTTCAGGAACCGTACAGGAACTCTTTCAAGTCCGAAAGTTTCTGTTAGAAAATTACCACTTTAGGATCCGTAATTCTGATTTGACAATTTTCATAGCCTCCTCTCCCGTCTCCACATTTCATAGAAAAACATGGGCGCAATCACAAAGATAGAAAACATTCAGCTTCTGTAAAGATGTTTCTACTGTTGGATATTCAGAAATTGAGATTATTCTGTATCGTAGTTGTCTGTCTTAGACCCCATGAGGTTTCCATTGTGCAGAAGACACCAAATTTTCTCCATTTTACTTCTGGTACAGTATAGTTTTTAAAGTTGTTTTTCAAAGTTGTAAATCATCACTAATTGATTTCATCTTATCTGCCACAAAACTGGAGATCCTTGCTGTTTCAGCAGACCTGGTTTAATTTTTAAGCTGCAGTTGTGGGGAATCCCTCTGCTTGGGCCCAAATCTCTCCCTGTTTTGACAAAATTGATTTCTCTTCCAGTATTTGAAATTTATTAGAAAAATGCTCCTCTTTCTGCCCCATGGTTCACTTCAACCAGGTTCTCCTACAGCCTTGGAGTCTATAATGCTGATAATGTTTTAAGCATGTCTTTTTCTTCTCATTTTGGATTTAGAAAGGAAAATGAATCCACCCTTCTGGTTATTTTCTAACTTGTAGACACATCACCAATTTTGCTAATTCTTCCTTAGGTTTAGGGATGAGGGAACTAAGGAAGATGAAAGTGTGATGGGGTAATAGCAGTAATGTTTTTTGAGCACCCACTTGATGAAGTGCACTGTACAAGGTGCTTGGGAAGTGTGGAATAAAAAAGTGACTCGTTCCTTGCCTACAAGGAACTTGCATTATACATATAAACACATTTACAGGAGCAATTAAAATAAATAATTTATTGTACAGTTGAATAGACCTATATAAGCTTGTCATGGGCAGAGAATGGGTCTTTATTGTTGTATTGTACTCTCCCAAGCGCTTAGTACAGTGATCTGCATGCAGTAAGGGCTCAATCTATATGACTGAATGAAAAAAGTGCTACAGATGGGTATAAATAAGCTCAAAAGTGCTGGAGTTGGTTGGGTTTATATGGAACAATATGCCGGGAAATTAATCAGGGAAGGCTTGTTGGTGCAGGTGGTATTTTAAGAGGGCTTCAAATGTCAGGAGAGTTGTGGTCTGTCTGATTTGGAAAGAGAGGAAGTTCCAAGCAGAGGAATGAGGTATAGAAGTCAGGAGTTAAAAAGTGAGGAATGTACTTCTGATTTGGGGGTATAGACTGACCGGTTGCCAGCAGCTTGCTACCCTACATTGATTCCACACCAAGCAGAGGAACACCAGGCCAGCCAAGTCTGTTGACGGGGAGGTCAGGAGCGATAGAAACGGCAGCAGCTCTGCTTCCCACAAGTCTCTAAGGACTTAAAATCTGCAGTTCTACTTTTGATTTTCCAAGAATAATCTGTGAATTAAAAAGCCAGTTTGGTCAGGATTAACCAGTAGGTATGGCTGAGGAAAACCAACTAAGAATCTTAGCTACTGTCTTCTTTATTACCACCATTTTCTTCTGAGACACGTCACTCCTTGAAATATTTTTCAAGACCTTTGCTTGGTCTTGAATGACGATTCAGCTTTTCAGTGGATTAAAAGTTTTAAACGTCATCCAGAGTTGGTTGCAGGGTGGGGAGGAGTAAATGGAGATGCTAAGTTTGGCTTATCACTCGTGAGAGGATCATCATTCTTCTCACTCCAACATGCACACCTCACTTCACACTGAGATTGGACACTGTGAGGTGTTAATCAATCAGTCATATTTGTTGACTACTTTCTGTGTGCAGAGCACTGTAATAAGCACTCGCGAGAGTACAATATAACAGATTTGGTAGGCACGTTCCCTGCCCACAAGGAGCTCACAATCTAGTCAGGGAGACAGATATTAAAATAAATTCTGGTTATATACATAAGGGCTGTGGTGCTGAGGGTGGGGTAAATAAAGAGGCCAAATCCAAGTGCAAGGTAGAGGGTGTAGGGAAATGGGCTTAATCAGGAAAGGCCAAATGATTGTCATTTGGATATGAAGGAGGAGGAAGTTTCAAGCCAGATGCAAGATTTGGACTCTTTTCCCCGTCCTTTTCCATGATGAGTCAGGAGGAAAGTTGATCCTGCTGAGGCTGCTGGGAAATGTGACCTCCATTCAGGGTGGCAGGAGGACCAAGGGTCAGCAAGATTTTCATCCACTGTGGTACTTATTTATTTCCGGTTCATATTGGATATGTCCTTGCTGTTCTGCCACATGAAATAGGCACTGATGGGAGGCTCATTTGAATTTGGACCATTGCCCTGCCACTTGAAGTCCTTCTTTGGATTGAAGCAGGAATTGTCGGGCCCATGGGAAGCTGTATGGCCTTATAGAAAAAGCACAGGACTGGGAGTCTTGGCTCTGCCACTTGCCTGCTTAGTGACCTTGGGCAAGTCACTTACCTCCTCTGTGCCTCAGTTCTCTCATCTGTTAAATGGGGATCAAACACCGTACTCTCTCCCTCTTTGACAGTAAGTCCTATGTGGGATGGGGCTAGTGTCCGATCTGATTATCCAGTTTTTGGCACAATGCTTGGCACATAGTGAGCACTTAGAAGATGACACAGTTATGACTGTGGAGAGCCTAGCACAAGACAGATAAGAAGAGTTGAAACGAAGAGCAGAAATGATAGCTGTCTACCTATCTACAACCACCATCACTGACACTCTGCCTCTGGGGCCTTCCCTCCATGGTGCGTGCAGAGAAACCCTGGCGAAGACTCCAAAGAGTGGTCCCAGTCAATCAATCAATCCATGGTATTAGTTGGGCACTTGTGTAGAGCACTGTACTAAGCGCTTGGAAGAGTACAACATGATAGAGATGGTAGGGGTGTTCCCTGCCTACAGGAGCGTACGGCCAGGGAAATGGCATCAGGAGGGAATCTTGTTGGCTGCCATTTCTCTGCTCTTACTGGTTTATGTCTGCACTGAGTTGAGAACAGTGTTTCTGTGAATGTTTGAGAGAGACAGAGACAGAGTGTGTATATGTGTAATTGGGACTCTAGACTGTAAGCTCACTGTGGACAGGGAACATGTCTACTAACTCTGTTTTACGCTCCCAAATGCTTAGTACAGTGCTCTGCACACAGTAAGTATCCATCAAATATTGTGGATATATTTGTGTGTGTACGTGGGTGTGTACTCATTAAATGCCAATGATTGATTGTGTCTGTGTCTCTGTGTGCTTGTGTGCCTGCACATTTGCCAAGAGAGAGCTGGAATGTCAAGTGTTTGTTTAACCGCTTGTGTCGTTTGCACATGCTGCATACAGTAAGCACTTAATAAATACCACCGATGATGATGAAAGGGGTGGCTTTATCTCTTCACCACCTGTAGGCACACATTTATGCTACCCCTTAGGGGTTTTTTTAAATTTTTACAATTTAAACAACTGTAAGACTGTTATTCTTCCATAAAAAGTGTTCACTCTCGGTGGTACAAACCCTCTGCCGGCAGCAGCCCCACCCTGAGCTTAACAGTGATCTAAGAGCAGAACAGGTCTCTCGGTTGGTGCTCCGGTAGGCCAGCTCCCGGGGAATGTTCTCCTTCTCCGGCTGTCCACAAATTCCTTCCCTCACCTTTCTGCCTCTCCCTCTCACCCCCAACCTTGGAACAGTCCTGGACCATTCTGCAGATTTGTTGAAGGGGTTGGCATCCTGCTAGCCAAAGATTGTTTTTTTCAGTCATTATTACCATCTGCTCCTAGAGTTTTTCCAGCTTTTCTACTGGAAAAATTCCCATAGAATTTCACAGGATGCGAATGCAGCCCATTATTTTGGTGTTCAGTGGCCAGAACTTAACTACGTTTCCCTGTGATTGATTATACATTTGCATTATGTTTTCCATATTAAAAAAAGTTATATTGTGTAATAGAGGCCATTCGTGAGCTAGCCCACTTCCTAGCAGCTGTTACTTAACTTTCTGAAGTTCAAACAAGAGGAAATCAGTCGGGATCAGACGCTCAGGCCGGGCCACACACTTTATGAGGGGAGACCCCTTCAGGGTGGGCACGGGGGGATTTCACAAGAAGTCGGTCTGGGCCTCAAGTTGGCTTCACAGAGAACGTTGCATGTAGTTTCTGGAGGCAGGTGATGGTCTTATTCCCACCTTCCTGCCTTGTGATCAACTGCGTGGCGAGGTAGTGGGAGAGGTTGGGAGAGGTTGGGAGAGGTTGGCAGAGGAAAGTGTAGTGGCCTCCACCTCCTCTCTTCAGGGAAGAGGAATCCAGGTAGGAAGCTTCCACTTCTGAGAACACTGAGCTAAGCTTTTGGGAAGCAGCTTGACCTAGTGGACAGGGCTTAGTCCTGGGAGTCCGAGGACCTGCCTTCAAATCCTGGTTCTCACACTTTCCCCTGCTATGTGACCTTGGGCAAATCAGTTTGCTGCTCCGTGCCTCAGTTTCTGCATCTGTAAAATGGAGATTTAATACTTTTTCTCCATCCCCTTAGACTGTGAGCCCCATGTGGGACAGGGACAGTGTCCAATCTATCTGATTATCTTTATATCTATCCCAGCGCTAATTACAGGGCTTGGCAAATATTAAGAGCTTAACAAAGCAAGGTGGGCAAGACCAGAGCTTGTACCAGAGTGGTAGCTGCTTGAGTGGAGAGGAAAGGGTGAATCTGGGATATGTTGGGCTGGAAAACCCGACGGGATTTGGCAGTAGATCGAATGTGAGAGTTGAATGGAGAGTCAAGAATGACACTGAGGTTTCGGCTTCCATGATGGAGAGGAAGGCAGCATTGATGACTGAAGTGGAAGAGTTATGGGAGGAGTCGGTTTAGGTGGAAAGATGAAGAGTTATGCGAATTATGTTTTAGATATTACAGTGGCTGGCATGTAGTATCATAGAGAAGCTATGAGTGGCTTAGTGGATAGACCACGGGGCTGGGAGTCAGAGGACCTGGGCTCTAATCCCGACTCTGCCACATATCTTTTGTGTGACCTTGGGCAAGTTACTTTACTTCTCTGAGCCTCAAGTTACCTCATCTGTAAAATGGGGGTTAAGACTTTAAGACCATGTGGGACAGGGACTATGTCCAACCTGATTAACTTGTATCTACCCCAACACTTAAAACAGTGCTTGGCACAGTAAGCGCTTAACAAGTACAATTTAAAAAAAGTGCCGAACAAGTACCATAACCATCATCATATGTTGAGTTCGAGGTGCTGGCAGGACATCCAAGTGGAGATGTAGCCGAAGCAAGAGGAGATGTAGGATTTCGGATCAGGTAAGAGGTCGGGGCTAGAGAGAGAGATTTAGTCATCACCCGCAGAAAGGTAGCAGAAGCTATGTGAGCAGATGAGTTCTCCGAGACAGGGAGTATAAAGCGAGAATCCACCTATCAGTTGTATTTATTAAGCACTTACTGTGTGCAGAGCACTGTACTGAGTGCTTGTGAAGAGAAGAGGACCCAGTACAGAGCCTTGGGAGACACCCTTGTTAAGATATATATATATATAATAATGTGTATATATATGTACACATATCTGTAATTCATTTTTAATAATGTCTGTCTCCCTTTCTGGACTTTAACTTTGTTGTGGGCAGGAATCATGTCTGCCAACTCTGTTATTTCACACTCTCCCAAATGCTTAGTACAGTGCTCTACACACAGTAAATGCACAATAATACCATCGATCGATTGATTGAGGTTGTGACACGTAGGAGAAGCCACCAAACAAAACTAAGAAGGAGTGGTCAGAGATGTATGAGGAGAATCAGAATAGAACTGTGTCAACAAAATGGAGTCCTGTGAGCATTTCAAGAAGGAGGGAGGGAGTGACCCACGGTGTCCAGTCCGGCGTAGAGATGGAGGAGGCTCAGGACGTGGGACAGCCCCTTGGGCTGGGCAAGGTCACTGATGACCTTGGGAGAGAGCAATCTCAGGGGCCTGATGCAGTAGTCAAGGCCAGTACATGTCACACACTTGGACTACTGTGGTGTCCATTTGGATGGACAGCAAAGGACAGATTTGGGAACCGAAGCGATTTGGCAACAGTCTGACTGTGGTGTTTCAAAGAGAGGGAGAAAGTCAAAGATTAGCACATCTAGTCAGCCAGGGGTGCTTTGCTGTGTCCAAAGCAGCGTACTAAGTGTTTGGGCGAATGCAAATCAACAGAATTGGGGAGGCACTCCCTACCTACATGGAGCTTACATTCATTCATTCATTCAGTGGTATTTATTGAGCACTTATGTGTGCAGAGCACTGTACTAAGCGCTTGGAATGTACAATTCAGCAACAGATAGAGACACTCCCTGCCCAACAATGGGCTCACAGTCTAAAAGGGTTACAGACTAAGTCCTAGAGATAAGGGATCATCCAGATGGAGCCACTGATGATGTACCCAATTCTCAGTTTCTAACCCAAACTGGACAGCCCAAGCTGGAGCTAGTGAGTCCAAGGCAGCCCAGGATCCTGCCTAATTAACCTACTTAACTGTAGAGTTAGTCTGAAATGCCTCAGAAAATGGAGGATGCTTTCTAATAGATAGGTACACACATGCTCTCTGTCTCTCTCGCAAACACACACATTTGGCTAAATTTAACATTCTGTGGTGCTGTCACTTTTGTTGAAACAAATTAGTGGACTAGCGAGGTGTGTTCCGCCCCTAGGGAGGAAGTTAACCAATGCTCAAAGAATGATTAAATGTATATACAGGAGCCTGGGGAGCTGACTCCTCTTCAATAGGTGTGTGAAATTGGGATGGGAAGGCTCCTCTCCCCAGTGTCTTGCCTTTATTAAAAGACTTAGTCGCTTGGGAGATTTCTTCAATAGGAATTAGGGTGTCTCTGAGTCTTTTTGGTGCAGTGTGGGAAGCTGAACTGTCATTGGGTTCTCTGCAAGGTCTTTTTGATCCTGAAAGGTTCTGATACATATCTTTTTTTAAAAGTAGCAAAGTGTTTTCACTCCTTTATTAATCCTCCGTGGCCTCATACAACCTTTCCCTTCAGAAAGGTAATGGTGAAAAATAGAAGTTTTTTTTTGTTCACATTGTTTTATTCTTCAAACCAGCCGACTTCTACATGCAAGGATTCAAATATTTCTATTAAGGTCATAATAGTCAGCAATTTTCCATTTAATGAGCTCAACAAAGTCTCTTTACTAAAAGACACAGGCTTTAAATTGCCATTTTCTTTTCTGGCCCTGCCTAAGTATCCAATTAAGTGTGTCTTAAGTGTGATATGATACAGTATAAACCACTACTGTCAGAACTGAGCCTAAAAACTAAAATAGATCATTAAGCCTCTGCTCAAAGTAAAATAAAACAAGAAAGCAGATTTACAGGAAAAAGACCTAGTTAAAAATGAACACAGCCATGCAAACTGTAGCACTTTCCATTCAAGTCCTTGAAGATTTAGCTTGGGGAGATAGCCTTATTTTACTTACCTCCTCCAAATATAAATGCTAATAAAAGTGTTTCCTCAGTATTACAGATCACCTCCAAGTGACATAAATAGCTTTCCGCATGCTTTGGCTTAGCCCTATAATTCTAAAACAAAATACAGAGAAAACATAAGCAACGTAAGTGAAGAACAAAGTAACGGAATCTCTCAGGATTACATTTCCTTAAAACAAACCTCATTTTCTTTTTATCAGGTGGCAGTAATAAAATGAGTAATAGCTTCTTGTAAGTCATCTTTTAGCTTGTCAAAAATAATTTAGAAGTAATTGCACACGCATAAATGCTGATTAATCATTAGAACCAAGAGCCTCCACATTGGCTGAGGTGAGCTATCGCCCCGAAAAAATTGGAACTACAGGGTCTCAGCCCTGGCTTCCCCTCCAGAGCCTCAGATGAGGTGGATAATGGTAGTTAGCATCCCTCAGGGCTGCCATATCTCTGGCCCAGGCATAGCCGGCCCAGACCAGGCTTGTGAGCCCTATGTGATACATGTACTGTATCCAACCCGATTCGCTTTTATATACACCAGCGTTTGGTACAGTGTCTGGCACAAAGTCAGCGCTTAATAAATACTACAAAAAGAAAATAAAGTTGAAGAGTGTTTTAGTCCCTATAATTTCCCCCCAACAGGCGGCAAGAGGTCATCTCGCTTAGTTCTGGGGCTGTGACTGATCACCTGAACTGAACATAGCCCATCTGCTCCATTTTGCCATATCTGTTTTTCCAGGGGTGGAGAGTGGGGACTTGTAACCAAACCTAGTTTCCTTGAGTTAACTTTCTTTTTTTTTTTTTCCAATTTTTTTTCTCCTCTTTTTCTGAAGTAATCTTTTGGGGCAGGTGGTCTGCAGTGATTGGTACAGAGTAACTGCTTAACGACTACCACAGTAGTTATCATTATTAGTACTACATTGGTCTCATCTGACCATACTAAAGGAGCACAGTGCTCTGCATATAATAAGAGCTCAATAAATACAACTGAATGAATGAGTCTCCTCTCCCCATAGCACTTAACGCTACATATTTTTATACTCGGTTCATTTCCCTTCCTGGAATTTATTGTAGTGTTTCCCTCCCCTGCTAGAATTTATTGGAGCACATGCCTACTGGTACTCTTGTACTCCCCCATATGCTTAGTACAGTGCTCTGCACAGAGTAAGTACTCTGACCTCACATCCCCAGGTGGCCCTATTAAATGGACAGTAAGGCAGATAGTGGCATATAGTGAGTGGATGGTGTTCAGCCTAGCCCCTAGATGGTAGCAAAAACTCCTGGGCTAGGAAAGCCCTGTTATATTATCACTGCACTTAACTACTGCGCCAGAGAGCTAACAGATTGAGAATAAAAGTTTCACACTGAATGAAAGGTAACTGGTCGGTCTCCTTTCCAAACCCCTACAATCTATAATAAAGCTGAAGATTAGTGATTGGGTTAAAATGTCCCCAAGAGTGATTTACATGCATCCTCTGATGAGATTTTATACAGCCTGAAAAACATTTATGAAAATAAGAAGAAGAAAAAGAAGAAGAAGAAGACTTATTGTGCTTAAAAGGAATAAAATACTTTCAGGTGTTAAAGATATTTGTTCATTACTTTATTACATTTTATTATGCATCTGTCAGCGAGGGAGTCCTACCTATTAAGTATCTCCCTGGACTGTCACTTTTGGAAGCTCTGACTTATACAGATAATACTTGGGGGGGAGTCAATATGTTTTCTGTAAAGAGAAGTCTGCCTCACTGATATGCTGGAGTTCTTTGAATGGATAATAATAATAATTATTATGGTATTTGTTAAGCACTTATTATATGCCAGGCAGTGTACTAAGCGCTAGGGTGGATACAAGAAAATCAGTTGGACACAGTCCCTGTCCAGCATGGGGCTCACAGTCTTAATCCCCATTTTACAAAAGAGGTAACTGAGGCAAGACTTGTCCAAGGCCACACAGCAGACAAGTGGTGGAGGTGGGATTAGAGCCCATTACCTTCTTATTCCCAGGCCTGTACTTTATCCACTGTGCGATGGATAGACAGGTTTGACGGACTTCCCCTTAAAAGTTTTTAGAATATGGCATTCTCAAGGGATTGGAGGGAATGTCCTATCGTGGACCGATAAATGGATCATTCTTCCTTTGTCAAAGCAATAGTACAATAAAAACAGTAGGACACTGTGACTAAGCAAGCAGATTTTCAGGCTCCTCATGGTTCAGAGTCCAGCAGTTACAGGCCCAACTACAGCCTTCTCAAAATCGGGGACTGTGTCTATTATATTGTTATATTGTACTCTCCCAAGTGCTTAATACAGTGCTCTGAATACTGTAAGTGCTCAGTAAATACGATCGATTGATTGAAAATCATAAAAGTTGAGAAGGCCTCGGGCTGCTGCAGTTTCCTCACCTTCTCAGGCTGGAGCTGCAACTGATCGGCAGTCCCGATAGGTTGGCAGCGTAGTACCATGTTTTGCACTCAGTAGATACTTAATAATACCAATGATTGATCAACTGATTGACTGATTTATTTAATGGCAGGAAACAGGTGTAACAGGTATAAACAAACAGGGCCTCCTAGTGATAGAAACTAGGTCATGTTTTATTTATCATTTTCTTAAATCATCTGAAACAAGGAGTGAACAGTGAAAGCTCCAATTTTGCAGATGATTCAAGTTCTTCCAGGCGGTTAAATGCTGTGTTGATGGAGATAAACTGCCGGAAGATATCAGGAAGCTGAGAAAGAGAATAGAACATTGGCAGATGAGCTTCAGTGGGAGCCAATGTAAAGTAATGAAAGGAAAAATAATCCAAATGCCAACCACATGATGATAGACTCTGAGCTATCAGCTATGACTTAAGAAAGAGATCTTGGAATTACTGTTGACTACTTTTTAAAATTGTTATTTCGGTGTGTAACAGCAGCCAAAAGAGCCAGTAAAATTCTGGGCATCGCCAGGCAGTGCAGAAAAGGACAATTGAAATGATCAGAGGGCTGGAACAGTTTCTGAACAAGATTAGTATTTTTCAGTCTGGAAAGATGGAGACTGAGAGAGCATGTGATCGCAAAGCTCTCCCATGTTCTATTTTCTATGGTATCATGGAGGAAGTGGACAAGACAAACTGTTGTTCACCAATTCCCACAACATCAGGATGAGAGGCCACACTTTGAAGTCTGAAGTTGGTAGGTTGAAGACATGCATAAGGAAATACTTCCTCACACAATGAAAGGTGAACACCAGGAAGTTGTGCAGGCTGGAGACATTAGTAATCTAAAAAAAGGATTTGGATGAATTCATGAAGAACTCATGTTTATTATTCCAGTTGGCTTAATTTTCTAATTTTAGTTTTATCATTTTAACTTTTGCTCTCATTCTTTTACCAATAATCCTCTAGACTGTGAGCTTGTTATGGGCAGGTAACGTGCATGTTTGTTGTATTGTACTCTCCCAGGCGTTTAGTTCAGTGCTTTGCATGCAGTAAGCAATCAATACATATGATTTTATGCAGTTGTTCTAAGTGCATGCAGTCTATATGAGGTTCCAAGTACTCAGTAATAATAATAAATTCTTATTCCAGAGCACAGGCTTGGGCATCAGAAGGACCTGGGTTCTAATCCCAAATCTGCCCCTTGTCTGCTATGTGACCATGGGCAAGTCGCTTAACTTCTCTCTGCCTCAGTTACCTCATCTGTAAAATGGGGATTAAAACTGTGAACCCCATGTGGGACATGGACCATGTCCAACCTGATTAGCTTAAACCTACCCCAGTGCTTAGTACAGTGCCTGGCACAAAGTAAGCACTTAATAATAATAATAATGTTGGTATTTGTTAAGCACTTACTATGTGCAGAGCACTGTTCTAAGCACTGGGGAAGATACAGAGTTATCAGGTTGTCCCACGTGAGGCTCACAGTTAATCCCCATTTTACAGATGAGGTAACTGAGGCAGAGAGAAGTGAAGTGACTTGCCCACAGTCACACAGCTGACAAGTGGCAGAGCCGGTAGTCGAACCCATGACCTCTGACTCCCAAGCCTGGGCTCTTTCCACTGAGCCACACTGCTTCTCTAAGCAAATACCTTTGAAAATCCAATACTACTAATAATAGTAAGGTTAGTCTGGGGTGTAATAATAATAATAACGATAAAACCTGGTATTTGTAAGTGCTTATTATGTGTCAAGCCCTGTACTAAGCACTGGAGGAGATACAACATAATCAGGTCACACATGGGGCTCATGGTCTAAGTAGGAGGGAGAACAGATTTTAACCCCCATTTTGCAGATGAAAGAACTGAGGCAGGGAGAGGTTAAGTGACTTGTCTGGGTCATACAGCAGATAAATGTGGAGCCAGCATTAGAACTCAAGTCCTCTGACTCCCAGGCCTGGGCTCTTTCCACTAGGCCATGCTGCTTCAGCTGTCATCAGAGACTCCTCAGAAGACTGAGCAAAAGAGTTAGAGGACTTCAATTGCCTGTAGTTGAACTGTGCTCTTTAATTTTAACTTCAGTTTTGACCAGGGGCCTTTTTCATTCAATTCAATCATATTTATTGAGCGCTTACTGTGTGCAGAGTGTACTGTGTGCTACCCTTTCTCCACCTCAGCTACCCGGCCCACAATACCCACTGCCACGCTATGAAAGAGCGAAGGCCCAAGCTGTCAATTCCAAGGGATGCAAGCAGCGATAGAAATGTGCAAACCTATGTCATCTTAGGTACCCTGACATTTCCATATCAGCCGTGAAGCATCTTCTCTTGGCTGCAGCTGTCAATTGTGTGGAATCATAAACCAATCGGAACCCAGATCCGGGGAGACATCCAACCAGGTCTGATTCCAATCGTGAAGACTAGTTGCCAGAATCCCTTTCACATCTCAAAGGCACTACGACCCTTTGTGAACCTGCATCTGGCTAACCAACTAAGCAGCGTGCAATGTGAGAATTCTCCCCTACGGCCCCAGGCGGGGAAATAGACCCTTAGGTAGCTTTTAACCCAGTCTGTGAAGACTCACCCTTCACTTTCTCTCCACACTCCTCATATAATTTTCTCCCTTTGAAAATGAATTTTCCTAGGTCTCTGTCCACCATTTTAGTTCTCTAGTTTCAGTGACGGTCCCCGCCTGCTTGCAAGATGGGGTTCCCTGGCTTGTGTATGAGAGGAAGAATCCCAATCGATAATTTCACAGGCTAAAGATTTAGTTGGAATATAGCTCTACATTTGGGGTCCCCGTTGAGGTGATCCATTTCTGTATCAAAGTTGAATGAACAGTCTGTCAGCGTTCAGAGCCCCCTTGCTCTCTCTGCTGTCTGCCATACATCACTACTGGGATATTCTTTCACCTTCACACAAACCCAACTCTGTCCCCTGTAATTAGAACGGCAGTAATTTACATTAAGCCTCTCGAGAGGCTATCAAGCAAAGACCAACTGGAGTAGATGGATATAGGTGAGATGTTTACTCTGCCAGGGTCTTGCTTTGGCACTGGCCACATAACTGGTGGACCTTCATTGTGGAATTGAAACAGTATGGTTGTCCTAGTGGATATGAACAGGCCTGGTAATCAGTAGGATCTGGTTTCTAATCCCTGCTCCACTACTTGTCTGCTCTGTGACCTTGGACAAGTCACTTCACTTCTCTGTACCTCAGTTCTCTCATCTGTGAAATGGAGATTAAGACTATGAGTCCCACATGGGACATGGACAGGGTCCAGCCAGATTAGGTTGTATCTTCCCCAGTGCTTAGTACAGTGCCTGGCACATAGCAAGCATTTAACAAATCCTAGAGTGAGTTGTGGAACCCTGGAATGTGCCTGTGCACTTCCAAACATCTATACATCACTACAATAATAAGTGAGTTTTTATCCTCCTGGAATCCAGTACCCTAATACTGCCAGTGGTTCATTTGTCTATTATTACTATACAGGGAAATCATAGTCTGACTGTCGTGCCATTGATTGATAACCAAAGTGGCCAGCCAAGTGATGGAGCCCTATTTACAGTGTGCCCCCTCGGTGAAAGGGTAAACAGAACCCCGCTGCTTTCTTTGTTTGATTGCATTTGGCATCTTGAAAGAGGCTGACTACCCCAAATTTCATGTTTCACCTTCCAAATGCCCAGATAGTTCTAAAAATATATGCCACCAAATTCAGCTATACATCGCTCTCACTGGTGGTCCCCTGAATAAAATCAATCAATCATATTTGTTGAGCGCTTCCTCATTGCAGAGAATTGTACTAAACACTTGGGAGAGTACAATACAATGGAGTTGATAGACACATTCCCTGCCCACAACGAGCTTACAGTCTGAGGGGGAGACAGTCATTAATATGAATAAATAAATTACAGATACGTAAGTTCTGAGGAAAGTTCTGAGGAAATGGGCTGAGGAAAGGGCGAATAAAGTAAGCAAATCAGGGTGACGCAGAGAGAGTGGGAAAAGAGGAAATGAGAGCTTAGTCAGGGCAGGCCTCTTGGAGGAGTTGTGAGGAAAAGAAATACACCCGTGTTTTATTTCACACTCCATCACCTCATTTTCAGAAGGTCCTTTGGTAATGTTCTTTATCCATTATTCCGAGGGGAGCAGGGCAGGAATGGATTTTTGGAGAGTATCAGGGAGAATGAAAAAAATTGAGTTTGCTCTCATTTTTCTACCTTTTCCTAATCTTCCATATATTAATTCCCTCTCTCCTCGTCACTCTTGTTCCCTCCCTACACTCCTGTACCCATAAAAATGCCCATTCATCCCTTGGGCAAATAGAATAGGTAAATTCTAAAAGGTTTTTGGACTTAGTATATCACAAATAGTTTCACATATAGCACAACGGAGTATTAAAATCACATATGTTTCAAGGGCTCAGATTCTGTGGTGGCTGTTAGTAGTAATAGTAGTAGTAATTATTATTATTATTGTATTTGTTAAATGCTTACTTTGTGTCAAACACTGTTCTAAGCATGGGGTAGAATCAGGTCCCTGTCCCACCAGGGGCTCACAGTCTAAGTAAGAGGGAGTAGGATTTAATCCCCATTTTATAGTTGAGGAAACTGAAGTACAGGGAAGTGAAGTGACTTCACCGAAGTCAAACAGCAGATAAGTGGCAGAGGCGGGATTAGAACCCAGCTCCTCTGATTCCCAGGCCCATGCTATTTCCACTAGGCCATGCTGCTTCTACCTAATGCTGGCTCTACCTAATTGTATCAGACTAGATGGTAGAAAATAAACTACTTTAATAAACTGGATCGGTAATAAACCAATTTGCATGGAAGGTCCCTGCTGTAATTATTTTAACTTAAATTTGCATGATGTAAAAGGAAGAATTAATACATGTAAACACGGATTAACCTGCTTAAATAAACTTTCCACATAATCCTTACAGTATGTAAACAACATTTGTTCTGCTTTAGAGATATGGTCTGATTGGACTCCTGAGAGCCCATTTATCCAATGAACATTTTCTTTTTATAACTTCAAAGGGAATTTTATATATTTATAGAAGTAGCCGGGTGTTAAGTGTAGCTAGACAGAAATTGTACCTCAGCTATTTAGTTAGTGCCAATAGGGATTAAATTAGGTTTTATAGCTGCTAGTAGAAGTCTGTTTGGAGCTAACAAGTGGGATTTTAAAATCCTGGAAAGCGTAATCCTATTATAAAACTGGCAGCCGAATTAACATTATCTAGGAAGTGAGTCTTCATGGATTAGCATTTTTGCCATTAACAAAGAAAATCAAATGCTACAGGGATATTAGACTAATTTCCAGAACTAGGAAAAGGGGATTTTGAGATAGGACCAAATCGGTGGCAGAAAATAGTGGAGCATAGAAGCACCTAAGAAAAAAGGCGGGAAAGCATATGGAGATTAATCATCCATCTGCAATACAAGTCATATGCATTGATTTTGACAGTTTGGGGTGATTTTTAATGTAAATGGAAGCCTCATGAACTCCTTTGGTCATTGATCATTTCATTTTCCTAGTTCCTAATAGTATTATCAGCGAGCAGAATGAACAGTGGGGCAGAAATTTTGCATGCTAATGAGGAATGTAATGATAGGGAAAAAGTTATGCTATTTCTTGAAATAGGTTACTCCAGCATATCAGAATTAGAATATAGTAGGAAGCGTTGGTATTAATAAAGATATTTTGCTTTGATTGTATGCAGGCCTTGGCCTAATTTTTTTATAGAGAAATAAGTGAAGAATCGGAGTTCTGTAGGAACCACACAAACAAACCACCCCTCCCACCCACATGCACATGCATACCCCAACACCAAAATATGGCTAGTCTTTTATTTCTAATTAAATCCAAAAATTAGTTAGCTGATGAGGATTATTGTTAAAGCTGGGTCAAATTTGCTAGTGTTCATTTATTGTGGTATCACGGTAGCAAATAATTGTATGGCAGTCAATCACTTTGTGAATCACTGTGTTAGATAATTGTATGGGCATCAATCAAAGATGTATCATTCGGGTAAATAATCACATGGTCATCAATTCCATACGTTACGTGGTAGATCATTGCATTGATAGCAATCATGGATGTATCACTGTGGAAGATAATCCCATGATAGCAGTCATATAGGTATTGAAGTAGATAAATCAGGTGCATATTCATCGCAGGTAGTGATATGGGTGATTACTTAGCTATAAATTACAATGCTATCAAGCCCATCAATACATGAGTATTTGGGTGACAGTTTACAGGGGAAGCAGTTACATATGTTTCTCCGTGTTTGAGAAGCCCTTGCACCTGGTTTTATGCACATCTACATGTCATTTACATGCATGTTGGTTACTATAAAAATCATAATAGTAGGCTCTAAATTTAAGCCAAATCCATCAATCAATCAATCCATCAGTGGTCTTTGTTGAGGACTTACTATGTGCCAAGCACTGTACTAAGCGCTTGGAATGGTACACTACAACAGAGTTGGTAGACATGTTCCCTGCCCTCAGTGAGTTTATAGTCTAGAGAGAAGCTCTGTATCATTTCTTGACCGCTTTTTTTTAACATATATGGAGCATCTAGCTTGCTGTGGGCAGGGAATGCGCCTAGCAGCTCTATTGTATTGTACTCTCCCAAGTGCTTAATACAGTGCTTGCAGATGGTAAGTACTCAGCAAATTCCATTGATTGGTTGATTGTCCAAAATACAATAACTAATTCTAATCAAAAACTGAGAAGCAGCATGGCATAGCGGGTAGAGCACGAGCCCGGGAATCAGAAGGTCATGCCTTCTAATCCTGGCTCCACTACTTGTCTGCTGTTTGACCTGGGGCAATTCACTTCCCTTCTCTGCAATTCACTTCATTTCTCTGTGCCTCAGTTGCCTCATCTGTGAAATGGAGATTGAGAAAATGGAGATTGAGACTGTGTCCACCCCGATTTGCTTGTACCCACCCCATTGCTTAGTACAGTGCCTGGCACATTCAGTGATTGATAGATGTAAATATGCTTATATGTATTTATGGTTGGGTGGGTGTCAGGTGTAACTGTGAGTTTTCCTGTATATCTCTATACGTGTTCCTTGTGTGTGTGAATGTGTTCATGTGTGCATTGAGTTTCCATGTATACATTTAGAGTTGAGCCTTACCTTCCTAACCCTCTGCTTGTCTGTCTCTCTAAGCAAGAAAGTGCTCAGTTCTGCCTCCTATTGCTTCCGAGTTCCCTGATCTCTACTCAGAGGAAAAAATTCACTGTTGACAGATACTTGATAACCACAAGGTGAAGCGAAAAATTCCCATTTTAGATCTAAAACTGCATTCCTGTGGCCGGGAAAAAAAAAAAAGAAAGGGAGCTGTAGCTGAGTAGTCACGTCTTGCTAAGGGCATCCTTATCTCTCTCAAGAAGGTCCTCAAATGGGCTGCAAACAGAGCCGCAAAACGTTCTTCCCCCCTCAACGCTCATTTTCTCCTAACGCTGCCTCTAGTTTGTAAAACCCAGGGGCGCTAATAAGGCAGTTGATCCAGGGTACTGGGTCTGGAAGGACCTGATTTTTGTACCATCAATTCTCAACTCTCCAGGAAGATAACTGTGACTATTGCATTGATGAATTATATTCCCGCTCTATTCGTACTTGTGAACAATGTAGGAGAGCTTATCGATCTCACATTGATCTTTTCAGTCACATCCGGAAAAGGATAGAAAATGAGGTGTGTATGTGTGTATGTGTGTGTGTGTGTATGCCTGTGTGTAAAATTAATCCATTATTCACCTGAGGAAATGGGCTCATCCAAAATCTCGCCAAGTTAGGGCCAGTGCATCCAACAAGTCTTTGCGAGTGGTTTGTCTCAGTCAGTCTGGGTTGATAGGCAACAGGCTGAGGAAACCTTCCAATCTCGCTGTGGCAAAAGCAGAAACAATATTAACATTTAGAGGCATCCTCCTATGTAAACACTGAATGGTGGATCCCATCTTCAGACTGGTCCATTTGGGATCTTTGAGGGGTACTGCCAATGAAGAAATTAACTCGTTCAGTCCCAAATGTCTTTTAGACAAAACTAAACACAGCTGCCTAATACAGTGCCTACATCCACCATGAGTACACTTGAGGAAAGTCCCCGATGTGCCAAGACTGTGACATAGCATTCTGCTGGAAATCTATCTGGCTCAGTTTCATGCATACCTAGCAGATTTAGCAGATTGTGAAAATGAATGTTTTCCACGCGCATGACTGATTTTTTTTCCTTGCATCTGTTCACTCATCTAAATCTTAGTTACATGCTGCTAGAAGAATGAAAGGCTATAATTTCTTCTTTTTGAATGGGGAGCATTTGATGCACTACAATTTCTGCTTTAAAATCCTGCACTGAAATCACAAACCACTTGTCTTACCATTGTCTCAGAAAAATTGAAGCGTCGGGGTCTTATTTTCCCCTTGCTTTGCACGTGCCGTAAGCACTGATATCAATCGGGATTCTGGGTTGGACAACATGCCCCTCTGAACGTAAATATTCGATGGCCGGAAACCATGAATATTTAAGTCTATCATTTTCTCATGACGTTAATAATCTCTCGCTGGTTTGTCACAGTCTTCCATTGTAGTTGATGGCATTTTTTCCGTTTTCCAAGTGTCAACGGTCAAGTGTCAGAAGAATGATACCTGGCACTTATGTAGCACTTTGCATTTGCAGAGTGCCCTCGCAGCCATTAGCTAGTTAAACTCCGCACTATTCCTGATTGGTAGGTTAGGGTTATGACCTCGAGTTAACATTTGTATAAACTGAAGCCAAATGAGATTAAGTGACTTGCCCCAGGACCCGCAGCAACTCAAAGATGGGTCTGTGAGCTCAACCTTCTTGACTCGGGGGCTCTTGTTCTGACCCTAAAGTGAAGTTGCTTCCTCCAAGGGAATAATTAGAGGGTGGAGAGAGGGAGTGAACATGTCCACATCAGAATGCCTTATGCATCCTCCTGCTAGTTCCAAAATCTGCTAAGTATCCCAGAATCTGCTCCTGCTGTCACCGGCATGAAGCGGCCAACATGGCCACAGATCGCCTACCTACATTTCCACAGTTTACAATCCAAGTGGCAGCCAGCAGCAGTCACCTCTCGTCCTGATTTTGATTTTAGTTAAAGGAAAAAAGTGTTGTTTTTCATCCCTGGTGAAAACTCACCCACTCTTGAAAACTAAACCAACATAGATCAAAGGGCAATAAATTCAGAGTACTTTGGAACCATGCACATTCCAGATTTGTTTTCTGGATATGGACAATGGACCCTTTTAAAATCCAGAAAGTGCTAGATCCCAAACCTACCTGACAAAATGGGATAAATAAGACAAAGCCTTACTAAAACCACATTGTCCTTTAGGAAGCCTTTCTTTTTTTTAATTTTATTTGTTAAGCGGTTACTGTATATCAGGCACCATTCATTCAATAGTATTTATTGAGCACTTACTATGTGCACAGGACTATACTAAGCACTCTGAATGTACAATTTGGCAACATAGAGACAATCCCTGCCCAATAACGGGCTCACAGTCTAAACGGGGGAGACAGACAGCAAAGCAAAACACAACAAAACAAAACAACATCCTCAAGGTAAATATAATCATAGAGATATACACGTCATTAACAAAATAATGTATCCCGCCAGATTATCTTGTATCTTCCTCTTTGCTTGACATAGCACTTAACAAGTGCCATTAAAAATAATAATCATAATCATTATAGTTCTAGGTGCTTCCTGTGTGCCAAGCACTGTGCTAAGCACCAGGATAAGTATAGGATAATCAGATCAGATGCAGTACCTGTCCCTCACAGGGCTCAGCGTCTAATGGGGAGGGATAACAGGAGAAGCAGCGTGGCTCAGTGGAAAGAACATGGGTTTTGGAGTCAGGGCTCATGAGTTCGAATCCCAGCTCTGCCACTTGTCGGCTGTGTGACTGTGGGCAAGTCACTTAACTTCTCTGTGCCTCAGTTCCCTCATCTGTAAATTGGGGATTAAGACTGTGAGCCCCACTTGGGACAACCTGATTCCTCTATGTCTACCCCAGTGCTTAGAACAGTGCTTGGCACATAGTAAGTGCTTAACAAATACCAACATTATTATTATTATTATTATTATTATTATTAACAGGAACTTAGTCCCCATTTTACAGTGAGGAAACTGAGACATAAGGAAGTTAAGTGACTTGCTCCAGGTCATACAGTAGGAAAGTAGTGGAACTGGGATTAGAAGCCAGGTCTCCTGACTCCCATTCCTGTGCTCTCTTCATGTATTTATTGAACTCCTATTGCACACGAGGCACTTTATTAAGGGTTTTGGCAAGTATGGTAAACGTGAAAGATACTGTCCCTTCCTTCAAGGAGCTTGCAAGAAGCCAGGGGCTAGCTGATTTAGAACCTTTGAAGTGAGGAGATGAGGGAGAGGTGGAGATTCTGAGACAAATTTTGCTGGGATCAGGTCAAAACTGGCTCCGGAGCAGTACCAAGAAACACTACTTCCTCACACTACCTGCTGTGGTGTTTGACCGAGGGAGTTGAGGAATTGAAGGTCTCTTTCTGTCAGCCCTTTACGCATCTCCAAATGGATCCGAGTGGCTCTGAGTAATCAAGGAGCCATTCAAAGTCAAGCGTCGGGCTAGGCCCGGCTCCGGCCCCAGTTCTGGCCCTGGCCCCGGCCCCTGGAGATTTTCCACTATCCTGGTGGGCCTGGCCATTCGGGCTCAACCATTCATCATGCTGGCATTCTCTTTACTCCTATGAGATTTCCTTTTTCAGACCAGGGGGCCTGGGCATATTTTTTCAGGATTCTGAGTGTCATCTATACAAAGAGCAACAGAAAAGAAGCTTAGGGCAGAACTTCAAGAGTGGCATTTGCTGAGAGAGCCCCGGGTAGGATGCCATGCTTTGCACTATGGTAGTCTGTGCTTCCTGTTAGTGCAGAAATAATAAGATGCAGACTTCCGGGCCTGTATTCATCGAAAAGAAAAGAAAATAATTTGTGCAGTTGATCTCTGATGTTTTCTTTTTCTAACTGTCAAGTGACTCAGATTGTGAAATTTCACAGATTTGGGTTTTCTTTCAGATAATATTGGTCCCTTGCCTAGCTGTGTGTTGGGGCACAGAAGTGTTTAGGTTTGATTCCCTTTAGGACACAACCAATTAGGCCAGTTATTTTCTTTTTCCGGATTAAAAATGTTAATACCGAAGTTGGAAAGATTTTTTTTAGCATAGATTACTTATGTAGAACACTTCTTACTGCCCAAATCCCAAAATCCAGTTAAGACTCCACCCATCCCCTTGTTCCCATACTTTTTTACTTTTCCCCAACTCCTCCTTTCCTTCCTTCTCCATTTCTTTCTCTTCATCTCTCTCTGCATGAGCTTTCTCACAAAATTGGTTTCCCTTCTAGCTGTTTTGCTCATGCACTCTGTCCAAAAAATATTTTCTGCCCCTCTAATTTTATCAAGATATGTTTGACTGAGAACGTTAAGACTAAGGAGAGGTATTTAAACCAAAAATTTTCTTGCCATTGATTGCGAGGATTGATCAACTGAGGAAAAGCTTAAATTTCATTCCTGATGATTATACATTAGCTTACTTGCTTTGTGATTTTTTGTGTCCTCTCAGTCCCTCCAGTCCAGAATTATCTGCACTTGACTGTCACACAACCAAAGCTGGCTCTTAAGGAAATTAGTTCTTAGTGATAGCTTCATGAGGAAGTACTGAGGAAGTATCATGGCCTAGTGGATAGAGCACAGGCCTGGGAGAGAGAATTCACCCTCTCTCTCTCTCTCGGGCCCTTAAGCTGGGCCAGAGTGAGCTGGGGGCCCGCTAGCCCAGTTCTTTACCTGCCAGTGGGCATCCTTGAAAATTACCCACTTCTCCATTCCACTAGTCTTTGCTGTCTTCTCTCAGCCCCACCCCCTCCCAGCCATTGCTCAGAGCACAGCCCTGGGAGTCAGGAGGTCATGAGTTCTAATCCGGGCTCTGCCACTCGTCTACTGTGTGGCTTTGAGCAAGTCACTTCACTTCTCTGGGCCTCAGTCACCTCTTCAGTACAATGGGGATTAAGACTGTGAGCCCCAAGTGGGACAGGGACTGTCCAACCCAATTTACACATATCTACCTCAGTGTTTAGTACAGTGCCTGGCACATAGTAAGCATTTAACAAAAGCCACAATTATTATTATTATTCCCTTGGGCCCTTGAGCCTGGCTTCCAGCATTTTGAACAGTTTATTATCTTTATTATTATCATTATCATTATTATTATTAAAAGCTACAAAGAGAATCCAATCACATTCCCTGCAACTGTCTGGTTCAAAGAGAACATGGATCCAATAACTGCCTGTTTTTAATGTCGCTCTAAATTTCCCCAGGAATCAAACTCAAAATGATCTCCACATGGCCAAACAGGATGCCCCCATCTCCCATTATGTGTCTGTACATGTCCTATGGGCAGGGATCAAGTCTGTTCTCTGTGTTGTACTTTCCAGAGCACTCAGTACAGTGTTTGGCACACAGAGATGACTCAATTCATTCTACTACAGTTTAACTACAGTTCCATCCCTAAACTGCTCAGCTCCTTAAGGACTCAACCAACACAACAAGCACGCACACTAGTTTTTAAAATCTTCATCATCGTCAGAATTTATTGAGCGCTTACTTTGTCTAGAATGCTGTACTAAACTTCTGGAAGAGTACAGTACAACAGAGTTGGAAGACCCGTCCCTGCCCACAGTGAGCTCAGAGTCTAGATGGGGAGACGGACATTAATATAAATAAAGCCAGGAAGAAATGCAGCTACATAACTTGAGTTGAGCCTAGACTTATTTTGTAGGAGTTGCTTCTAATCTCCAAGCGCTTAGTACAGTGTCCTACACCCAGTAAGCACTTCCTCTAGACTGTGAGCTAGTTGTGGGCAGGGAATGTGTCTACCAACTCTGTTTATCGTACTCTCCCAAGTGTTTAGTACAGTGGTTGGCACACAGTAAGTGCTCAGTAAATACAGTTGATTGATTAATTGATCTCTAAAGACGATCGATTGATTCTAATGATAAAACAGGATGACTGGGCAGTCTGGAGGGGTAGTTTTAAAAATTCACCCCACCAGGTCCAGCAAAGTCAGAGCCAAGAGATGTCAGCTTGTGAGCACATCTTAGTTGGTTGATCTTTCTCAGCAGAGGACAGGGCTGAACAACTGTGCTTGATAGGGCCTTGCATGTCACAGGGACAGATGTCCTGCTACAACAAACCTGCACAGATTCCTTGTTGATCAGAATTTATGTTCATTTTATGATTCTTAAGCCCTCCAAAAGGGGAGTTCATTTCTAGTAGCAAAGCAGTCGGATATGTTCTGAAGCCAATAAAAAGGGGAAAGTCCTGTTTTATAAAGAGCAACAGCATTTCTATATTATAAAATCAAGACGTTCTCAGTGAGGAGCACGATCGCAGCGTTGTTAGTCTTGATTATTGCTGTCTGCATCACAGATGGAAAACAGAAAAAGAAGAGCTACAGAAAAAAAAAAGGAAGAAGAAGAAGAAAAGCCTGGATGAAATTTAGATGAGAAAGGAACAAGGGAATATGACTGTAAGTCATATGTGTGGATTCTGAAGCTTTTTTCTTTGGTGTTTTCTGTTACTTGTGCTCCTGCATAGTATATTTCCACATGAGTGTTACAAGCCGGTTGAATACAGCAGAGGTGCCAGGCACCATCATGATGTCCAAAAATTGGCTTTGTGCATATGCTAAATTAGAGATTGGCTGGCAGAAGCAGTTCACAAATCCTGTGTTGGCAGTGTTCTCCTCATGAAGAAAGAGGAGGAATTCAGGGGCAGCACGCCCAAGAGCCTTGCTCCACAGCAAGGAAGGAGGCAGTGTGCTGCATCCAAAAAATCTAAGCCAGATCCAAAACCTGCTTGAGGGAAGAACCAAATCTCCACCAGAGCCTAAGTTCAACTCAGGCCATGCAATGCTAAGGTCCAGGCTCTCTTCTGATTTTTTTTGGTTTTTGGTTTTTTTAAAGAGGAAAAAAGCTATTTTCCCCTCTGGGATCCTGAGTTGTTCCTATTTTCAGAGATGTACAGCACCTCTTGGGAAACCAAGTGTAATTCCGTTCAGCTGAAGAAATGGGTTCCCTGCAGATGGACATTTTTCCCTATGCGAGAAATAAGAAAATGCTAATATTGGTCTGATAAAAGAAGAATTAGCAAAGCGGAGAAACGTTAGACAGCAGGAGCAAATCTATCCATGCCAAAATAATATACCATCTGGGTCCTTTCCCTTCTTTCTCTCTCTCTCTCCCCACCTTTCTTCTTCTCCCTCTCTCTCCCTCTCTTCCCTCTCTCTCTTTTCCTCTCTCTCTCCCTCCCCCTCTCTCTTCAGCTAGAACTCTCTTCTCTTGCTTTATCAGTAGCTAATTGATAGGTTTAATGCCCCAAGAGGTATAAACACTATTCCTATTAAAAATGAGTTTTATTGAAAGCAGCAGCGTGCTATATTCCAGCTTCACAATAAGCACTCAATAAGTAGGATTGGTTGAGTGATTGATTGATTGATTCTTCTTCAAGCAATGTGGGGCAGTGTGGTTTAGTATAAAGAGCAGTGGATGATAGGAGCATCATGGGGCAGGCCCATCCCCAGGCTGCAGAATAGCAGCCTAGGTTATGGTTAGGATCAGGGTTAGAGTTAGGGTTAGAGTTCCTGATAAATGCAGCAACCCACATTCTCACAATTGCCTGGCACATTCACTTGGATATGTGGGTGCTCTCGTAGCAGCGAAAGTTATGATCCCAGAGCATGGGGCGGTTAGGAGACATAGTCCTGCCTTTCCCTAGAGTCAATCAATCATATATATTGAGTGCTTACTATGTGCAGAGCACTGTACTAAGGAGGCTGGACCCTAGGAAGTCCTCTCTAGGTAGAGCCCAGCTGGAACCCAGTTGAGACTGTGCCCTGCAATTTTTACTCCCCAGAAGGGATAGTTGCCAATCTCACGGGGCGACGGGGGTGATCTCTCCTCACGGTTTTCAGCCGTGGAGTTGTAGCCATTGAGAAGAGCTAAAATCATCATAAATCAGGTTTTCCTGACCCAGTAGTAATTCAAAGCCTGCCTGCCATTTCCTAAACCCATCCCACTTTCTCCCTGACCTAAATCCCCAATCCCTTTCAACTCCCACACCCCAAATATAGAGTTGAGACCTTCCTCTAACTCACTGCAAGGCCTTGGGTAAGTTATCTTACCTTTCCTTGATACATTTCCCTTCTCCCAAAATATCCATTCCAATGGAGTTCTTGCCACTTATTACCCTAATAAGGATGTAGCCAATATGAACGAGCTACTGAGCTAGATTCTCCTAAACTTCTATATAGGAAAATATTATTCTGATCCAATGAGAGTGGAAGTGTAGGTGTTGGCTATAGATTGATTGTAGGAAGAACAGATGGATTGAGAAGCAGTGTGGCTTAATGGAGAGAGTATGGGGCAGGGAGTCAGAAGGACTTACGTTCTAATCCCAGGCCTGCTAATTGCTTGCTGTGTGACTGTAGGCAAGTCACTTAACTTATCTGTGCCTCAGTTTCCTCAACTGTAAAATGGGGATACCTGTTCTCCCTCCTACTTAAACTGTGAGCCCCATGTGGGACAGGGAATGTGTCTGACCTATTCAACTTGTACCTATCCCAGCGCCCAGAACGGTGTTTGATATGTATTAAGTGCTTAACAAATGGCATAAAAAAAGGACAGTGAGAACTTAAAATTGATTCCCAAGTTGGACTTGATGAGGTTAGTGATATTGTGGTTTCTCCACATTAACTGGAAGTTGCACCAGGAGGAGAATTTGGAGGCAAGGATATCAAGTAGCCCCATTCACAAAGCTCTCTCCATCCAGTGTCCCTGTGAGTGGATGTGAGTTTGTGTGTTGTGGGTGGATGGTGAAGACCATTATGCTTACCTAACACTAGTATGATTATCATTATTGTGATGTTTGCTATCATTACTGTTTGAGTTGTTTTCTCTTCCAAATTTAAGTATTGGAAAGGAGAATATAATTTCTTTCCCAAATAACAGGAATCAGGGTGGCCTAGTGGATAAAGCATGGGCCTGGGAGTCAGAGGACCTGAATTCTAATCCCTGCTCCATCGCTCATCTGCTGGATGACTTTGGACATGTCACTTCACTTCTCTGTGCCTCCGTTACTTCTTCTGTAAAATGGGGATTAAAATAGTGAGCCTCATGTGGGGTATGGACTGTGTCTAACCTGATTAACTTTTAGCTACCTCAGTGCTTCATACAGTGCCTAGCACATAGTAAGTGCTAAACGAATGCCATAAAGAAACCAAGATAGAGCAGTGAAAGAATATTGACGTCTCCAGCACGTTCACTTCGCCTAACACCAACCTACTCATTGTTCCTTGATCTCATCTATCTCGCTGTCAACCCCTTGCCCGAATGCTGCCTTTGGCCTGGAGCCCCTTCTTCTTTATAGCCAGCGGATGATCACTCTCCCCGACTTCAAAGCTTTATTAAAATCACATTTCCCCTAAGCAACCTTCCCCGTATAAGCCCTCTAGACTGTGAGCTCACTGTGGGTGGGAATGTCACTGTTTGTTGTTGTATTGTACTTTCCCAAGCGCTTAGTACACAGTGCTCTATACACAGTAAGTGCTTAATAAATACGGTTGAGTGAATGAATGACTGATTGAAAAGGGGATCAGTTTTACTAGTCCACCTAAACTCTCCCCCCACTCCCACTCCCCACACACAGAGTCCTCTGGACTGTGAGCTGGTTCTGGGCAGTAATATGTCTGTTGTTATATTGTACTCTCCCAAGCACTTAATACAGTGCTTTGTACAAAGTAAATGTTCAGTAAATATGATTGAATGAATGAATGAGTCTCCCTTCAGGATTTATGGATGAGCCTCAGTCCCGAGGACTCAAGATGGAGCATCTGCAAAAAGGAATTGATTAAAGTGCTAACGGCCTGACGCTCATCACAATCTCTCATTTCTGCCAGTCATGTTCCCACTGGGGCATGGAGTGCAAAGAGCTACACTCATATAAAAAAAAAAATCTGCCCATCCAATGAACTATTTTCTCAACAGCATTAATTGATCAAAAGAAAATTAGGCAAACTGAACTGCCGAATTTTTTTTCCCAATTCCTCCCATTTGCCCCACTTTTCCAGTAACACAGAAGATCCCGCCTTCTGGGGCGAAGACAAACTCATTCCCGAATCTGTGACAATAATGCGTTCCCATGACCATGTAACCCGCTGAGCAGCTAACTGTATTACTCCCTCATTCTGTCAAAAACTGAGCTCCTCGTCTTGCCTCCTGTAATCGACTCCTCCTCCTCCTCCCAACTCTCCTAACATTGGCAATAACCTGGATGTCATCTTTGATTCCTCTCTTCCACCTCCCATATTCAGTTTTTCTCAATCCCACCAGTTCTTATGTGGCAGTACTTCCCAAATCTGCCCTTTCCTAGACTGTAAACTTGTGGGCAGGGAGCATGTCTGCTAATTTTGTTACATCGTGCCTTCCCAAGCTCTTAGTACAATGCTCTGTGCATATTGAGTGCTCAGTAAATATCACTGATTGATTTCCTCTCCACTATAATAGCCACACCCTCACGAAGGCCTCCTCAACACCTGGCTGAATTATTACAACAGCTTCCATACTAACCTGCTCTACCTTCCTAAATTACCATTCAGAGTGCATCATTCCTCTCCACAAAAGCCTCCCAAGGCTACCCATTTCTCCCTGCAGTAATAAAAATGCCAATCGTTGCATTTAAGTGTCTCCACCAGCTTCTCCCTTTCATCCATCAGCTGTCTTGTCCACTCACTGCACTTTTCACTACTTCTAAGCTATTTCTGATGGTACCTCGCTCTCCCCACTCCCAACAACCACCCATTGCTGAAGCCATTCCCCTTGTATGGAACACCCTTGCCCCTCAAATCCACCAAACCACGTAACTCCCTCTCTTAAGGGCCCCCCCTAAAAAAACCTCCTTTTCTAAGAAACATTAACTGCTAATCTCCACCTTCCTGGTTATATCATTCCATCAGATACCTTTAGCACTCATGCACCTATCCGTCTACTCATTTGCCTATTTTGCTTTCTGTAATGTGTATCTCTGCTTTTATTCTTTAGCAGTTGGGGTCTGCTTGTCTTCTCCTATTGGACTGTAAGCTTCTTGAGAGCAGGGAGGAACGATGACTTTTTCTTTTATTGTGTGCTCCCAAGTGTCTAGTATAGTGCTCCTCCAGTCAGTAGACACTGCAGAGACTCTTGACTCCAAACTCCTTGTGGACAGGGATAGTGTCTACCAATTCATTCATTCACTCAATTGTATTTATTAAGTCCTTACTGTATGCAGAGCGCTGTACTAAGCGCTTGGGAGAGTACAGTATAACAATCAACAGACACATTCCCTGACCACAGTGAGTTTACGGTGTCTTCTGTCATCTCTCCCCGATCTCAACCCTCTTCCTCAGCCCCACCCACCTGTCCACCCAGTGATGGAAGTAAAAGGGAGCAGGCCGGAACCCGGTTACGGTATGAGGAAAAGTCCCAGAATCGCTGTACTGAAAGCTGTTTGGGGGCTGCAGCCCTTTCGGCAATCAGGAAGCAGAATCCATGTGTTGGAAAGGAAGTGAAGCCTCTTGCCCCACTCCCAGTCCCTGCTGCCTCTTGGTTACCAACAGACAGAGCCAGAAATTAGGAGATAGAGGAAGGGCTGGGATTTGGAAATGAATTAAGTGCAGCAGACCCAGGGAGGAAACATCATTCATTCATTCGTTCATTCAATTGTATTTATTGAGCACTTACTTTGTGCAGAGCACTGTACTAAGTGCTTGGAATGTAAATTTGGCAACAGATAGAGACTTTCCCTACCCAATAACAGGCTCACAGTCTAAATGGGGGAGACAGACAGCAAAGCAAAACAGAACAGAACAAGTAGTCTGGTGTAGATATCATCGAGATAAAAAGAATAATAGATATGTGCACATCATTAACAAAATAAATAGAGTAATAAATAATATATAGAAATATGTGCAGTGCTGTGGGGAGGGGAAGGGGGAAGAGCAGAGGGCGGGAGAAGGGGGAATGGGGAGGGGAGGAAGAGCAGAGGGAAAGGCAGAGAGCAGAGGGAAGAAGGGGAAGCCGGTCAGTGGCAATGCGGCTAAGTGTGTGTGGCCATATTGCCCACCCTGGCTCTTCAGCTGCCCCTTCCCCAACCCCATTCATTGCTCTTCCCCCTCAACCCATGACCTCACACCCTCGTGCCACCACCACTGCTGCGTCTGGGGCGCTTGAAGCCAGGGTAGAGGGGTTTTCCTCACTTATGGACTCTGATGTAGAAAGCGTGGCTTAGTGGAAAGAGCACGGACTTGGGAGTCAGAGGATGTGGATTCTACTCCCGGCTCCGTCACCTGTCTGCTGTGTGACCTTGAACAAGCCGCTTAACTTCTCTGGGCCTCAGTTACCTCATCTGTAAATGTGGATTAAGACTGTGTGCCCCATGTGGGACAACTTGATTACCTTGTTTCTAGAGAAGCAGCGTGGCTCAGTGGCAAGAGCCCGGGCTTGGGAGTCAGATGTCATGGGTTCGAATTCCCACTCTGCAGCTTGCCAGCTGACTGTGGGCAAGTCACTTCACTTCTCTGGGCCTCGGTTCCCTCATCTGTAAAATGGGGATGAAGACTGTGAGCCACATGTGGGACAACTTGATCACCTTGTATCCCCCCAGCACTTAGAAGAGTGCTTTGCACATAGTAAGTGCTTAACAAATACCACCATTATTAGAGAAGCAGCGTGGCTCAGTGGAAAGAGCCTGGACTTGGGAGTCAGAGGTCATGGGTTCGAATCCCGGCTCTGCCACTTGTCAGCTGTGTGACTCTGGGCAAGTCACTTCGCTTCTCTGTGCCTCAGTTACCTCATCTGTAAAATGGGGATTAAGACTGTAAGCCTCACGTGGGACAACCTGATGACCCTGTATCTCCCCCAGTGCTTAGAACAGTGCTCTGCACATAGTAAGCGCTTAACAAATACCAACATTATTATTGTTTCTACCCCAGCACTTAGAACAGTGCTTGGCACATAGTAAGTACTTAACAAATACCATTATTATTATTATTATTATTAACTCCAACTTCCTGGATGGTAGTAATTGTTCCCAAGCCAAATTACATAGAAACAGTTTGCTCATACTTCCACAAACATATTAAATGCAGGATGGCAAATCAAGCTTCCAAATACTCCAAATTTAAAGTAAATTAAAAAAAAATTCACCCCCACACTTAGACCATAACAGCAGCAGATGGACAGAGGAAGAAACGGTACATAGTCACATTTTGTACCATTAATATAGACCCTTTCATTCTGCAATACACAATTTACCATCTGCAGCCCCTTGTCCTTTCATTTCTGCTGAGGCACTGATTCAAGATTCAGGATTTTTTTTTTTGCAAGTTAGAGCAAAAATATTCAGCACATGCCTGAGAAGCACGTTTTATTTTACAGAGATAATAATAAGTTTCATTCTGACCTTTCTGGAGCAGTGAAGAGCCTAAAGGTTATTCAGGCAATAGTGGGAAATTTCTGAATCTTTCACTATCATATTGCCATCCTATCATATTGCCATCACTGTGTCAGATCATACCCCAGTAAGATCCTGCTTCCCACGATGGTTTCTTCCTGAATATTCAGTCACGAAAATAGCAGTTTAATCATAGATTAAGTAAAAGGTAAAAAATCACATCCCCATGATGCATAATCCAAACTTAAAATCAGAACTCATTCACTCTCCTGGTGTCAACTCCCATCTTTGCATGGGTGAACCTAAAACACTCTTCTACTCCAACCCTCTCTCCTTTTCACCAGTCCCATTTGGCATATTACCTGAGGGTCTCGTCATTTGACTGTCTCACTCATATCAATTACAGTACACATAGAATTCCCCTCTTCTTCCTAACCCCAACATCTCTCCCCTCTCTCCCCTCCCTGTACCCTCCTTTCACTCTCCAATCTCTCTGTTTCTCCATCTCTGCCTCCATGGTTCTTTTTATGTCTCTCTCTGGCTTTGGCTCTCTCTGCCTTTCTCTCTGCATTTTTGACCCCACTTTTTACCCAAAATAGGGTCACCTTTCTCTCCCAACCTCTCTAATCCAGTCAGCGTGAATCACTCCAGCGTTTCCAGGTCAAACTAGTGAAACTGTCTTTGAGCAGAATCCCAGAACCTTTTTGTCTTATAACCTGAAAGAGCTGACATGAGGAGAGTGGCATCTGATACCCCTTTGGTCTCCATTAGAACCCCTGTCTTTTGCTGTGAGAGTTCATTTGGCTTCTCTTTGATCAAGGCCCAGTCTTTAGTGTAACCTTCTTTCTCTCCATCATTATCTCCCCTTGCAGTCTGGCATCTGTCTCATAAGCCCATAACCTTGGAGTTATCCTCAATTTATCGCTCTCTTTAAACCCACGTATTCAGTCTGTCACCACATCCTGTCACTTCAACCTTCACAACAACATCGCTAAAATCCACCCTTACCTCTCCCATCCAGACTATCACGTTAATCCACGCGCTTATCCTATCCCGCCTTTATTACCGTATCAGCCTCCTTGCTGACCTTCCTGCCTTCTCTCTCTTCCCACTAGTCTGTACTTCACTCTGCTGCCCAGATCATTTTTCTACCAAAACGTTCAGCCCATGTTTCCCCACTCCGCAAGAACCTCCAGTGGTTGCCCAGCCGCCTCCACATCAAATAGAAACTCCTCACCATTGGCTTTAAAACACTCAATCATCTTGCCCCCTCCTACCCCACCTCACTGCTCTGCTCCTATGACCCAACCCACACGCTTCACTCCTCTAATGCTAACCTACTCACTGTTCCTCGATCTCATATATCTCACTTCCTACCTCATGTCCTGCTCTGTCCTGGCACGCCCTCCCTCTTCATATCTAAGAGACGATCACTCTCCCCACCTTCCGAGTTTTTTTATGACATGCGTTCAACACTTAATATGTGCTAGGCACTGTACTAAGCACTGGGGTGGATAAAAGTTAATCGAGTTGGATACAGTCCCTGTCCCACATGCGACTCTCACTCTTAATCCCCTTTTTACAGAGGAGGTAACTGAGACACGGAGATGTGAGTGACTTGCCCAGGGTCACACAGCAGACAAGTGGGGGAGCCAGAATTAGAACCCAGTTCATTCTGACTCCCAGGCCCATGCCCTATCCACTAGGCCACACTGTTTCTCAGTGGAAAGCCCTCATGTGGTTTTGCATGGCATCCTGCCTCACCAAGCTACCCACCAAAGAACTGTAGCATGCCTAACACATCCTGAAGTGAAGGAGGCCACTCAAGAACGAACTTTGGGATTCTAAATCGTAAAACTTTGGGATTCTAAATCCTAATGACTTTACTGGCATAAATAGCCATCAGCAGCTCTCAGCACAGTGTCAGTCAACCCTTACATCCTCCCAACTACCACCTCAGGACTACTTATGCAGTAACAACCACCCACTAACACTTTAGTAACTAGTGATTTACAGATTCTGTTATACAAGTACTTTTCCAGGTATCCATCACTAGTCTCTTCCTCCTATCTACAAATGATTTTGTGTCTGTCTTCCCCCATTAGACTGTGAGATCCTTAAGGGCAAGGATCATGTCCTGTATTGTAATAATAATAATATCTTTATTAAGTGCCTACAAGATGCTAAAAGTTAGAACAAAAACAAGATTCTGAGAGCAGACACTGTTCCTGTCCCACACAGGGTTCATGAACTATCTTATCCCCGTTTTACCGATGAGGAATCTGAGGCCCAGAGAGATTAAGTGATATATCCAAGTTCACACAGTAGGCTGGTGGTGGAGCTGAGACTCAAACCTGTGTCTCTTGACTCTCTGTCCTGCATCCTTTCCTCTAGGACTCGCTATACTCTCCAAAGTGCTTAGGGTAGTGCTCTGCACACAGCAGGCACCCAATAAATATTATTGGTCCATTGATTGTTACTGCTGACCAGATTTGTTTGCTAATTTCATGTGTCTGAAAGCCTCTCGGGGGGCAGATTTACAGGCTCCTTAGCCCTGTGAAACCATTTTTTGTAATTCTTCCCTAGTGTTATGTAGGCTGCAAAATTGGTGTTTTTTTCTCTTCGTGTATTTTATTGCCCAAACATAATTACTGGAGCTAATTCTGTGCTGACTGCAGAATGTTGGGGGTTTTTTTGTTTGTTTGTTTTAATATTTATAAACCATCGACAGTGGCCTGGGCCCAATTTGAACACACACTCCCACACCACGGTCCTTCTCTTCTAAGATCTTACATTCCATGTTCTCATGACATGACATGAAGCTAAATAAAAGCACCAGTGGCCAGGGACCATTTCTTCAGGTTAGTTTTAGATAGGGACTCCACAATAACACAGTCCATAGAGCCCGGTTCCCTGTGTCACTAGAAATGGGAAATCCCCCTGTTTCTGGCTCACTTAGCACTAGGGGTTCCCAGAGGAATCCCAGAGCCCCTGGGTTCTACAGCAGGAAGTATTCTAACAGGCTTGCCCTCATCTTGATTTTTCATTTCCTTTTCCCTTCTTGTGGTTATTTTGCTTGTTGGGGGTGTTGGGGATGTGTAGTTTTGATTTTGCCCTGTTTATGTTTTTCATTTTATTGAGATAGCTTTGAAGTGATTCCCACATGGAAGAGCGATGGCTAGACAGAGGCTTGAGGGATGCAAGGGTCTTCATGCCATAAATTGGAAGGAATGATAAGATTTGGGAAAGCTGTTCCAGAAAGTAGGAGTTGAGATGTGTGGCTTCCTATCGCATCTCCAGGTGGTAGGAATCAGTGCCATATTTTGGTTCTGGGGCAGGTGTCAGGAGGAGAGGCCCTGTGGGATAGACCCCAGGTTTCTGCCACACAAACCTTCCCCTTGCAAAACAAGCTGGAATGACATCCACTTTCAGCCAGGAACAAAGACATCCCGAAAAAAAATACAGGCTCGAATGGACTTTATTTGCTCCATCAGAACAAATCATTTCCTTCAGTGGTCTCATTCAGGTTATAAGCTCCTCTAGTGCCATATAATTTTTCTAAAATATCATTCTTCACATGCCTCCCCTCTCCGCATCAAGCAGAAACTCCTAACCATGGCTTTTTAGGCACTCAATCAGCTCTCTCCCAAATTTACCCATACTCTTTTCCCAATACAACCCAGTCCACACACCTTTAGCTCTTCTAATGCCAACCTATTCACTGTGCCTCACTCTTATGCCTCTCACCATGGACCCCTTGCCTATGCCCTCTCTCTCACCTGGAACTTCCTCATCCTTCAAAACTGGCAGACCACTGCTCTCCCCATATTCAAAATCTTGCTAAAATCAGAATTCCTCCAAGACTTCCCTGACTAATTGTTCATCTCCCCATCCTATTTCCCACCCTCTAATACATCCCCTATGCTCTTGAGCCTTCACTCCCCAAGCATTTAAGTTCTAATAATAATAATGATGGTATTTATTAAGAGCTTACTATGTGCCAAGCACTGTTCTAAGCACTGGAGTAGATACACGGTAATCAGGTTGTCCCACGTGGGGCTCACAGTCTTAATCCCCGTTTTACAGATGAGATAATTGAGGCACAGCGAAGTTAAGCGTAGTAAAGCCTGGAGTAGAACCCCGGACTTCTGACTCCGAGACCAATGAGTTTCCACTAGACCACTCTACTTCTCATTTTCACTTCATTATCCAAATCATTGTCTTGTCCATTCATCTTCCCGGCTGATTTCTACCATGTATTTTGCTTTCCTCCCTCACTCTGGGGTTAGTGGCATGTAGAAGTAATTGAAGAGAAGTTAGAAGGATGGAAATGATCTCAGGTCAATCAATCAAATTTTTCGAGTGCTTACAGTGTGCCGGGCACTTTACCAAGCACGTGGGAGAGTACAGTATAACAGAGTCGGTAAATTCATTGCCTGTCCACAGTGAGCTTTGCAGCGACTGAGGCAAGACTCCTTTAAAATCATGTTAATTCATGATGAACCCCTTAAAAGAGAACTGAATTTTTCTCCTGTTTCCAATTGTCTTTTGGAGAGCTGCTAGATTGTTAAATCAAAACACCCTGAGGAGTGAATGATTGGTAATTTTAAAATGAGAATTTTTTTGACAAAAATTGAAACGTCCACAGATGAAACTCACTGATGATATCAAGTGGGTCTTGTTCTATGTCTTTACATTTAAAAACTCATTCACCTGTGAGAATAATCTGTGGGACTACATGGCTCAGTTCAGTGTGTGCCAGAAAATTACTTTCTTTCTCTTTATATTGGTTTGATTTATAATTGAATCTTGATGCATGATTCCATCATCCTGTAATTCATTCATTCTCTCCAGGAAGACTAACGCGGCTAAAGAAATCTTGTTTGTGATAGTAATCGTCGATACAGCAGAAAGCATCCTCCAGAAAGAGAAAAAAAAAACCTCAAGAACTACATCTTGCAATCAGCTTAAATTAGTGAAGTTGATTTGTTTTCACTGAAAGCCTGTTTGTATCTCCTTCCTAGATGTTTATACTTCTGTCAGTAAACTTTTATAACCTCATACTTTTGTAGACAAGATTTGTGTCAGCACCTTACTGAAAGTGTTGCTAAAGCTTTTGGCTCACATATGGTGGGACAGCATTGATGATAGGAGTGCTGGGCTGGAAGGGTAATATTTGCTCAGGAAAGATAGGCAGGAAAAAAGGAAGGTGGTGTGTTTGGTGCCCTAGTGGAGAGCATGGCTTAGAGGGAAAACCACGGGCCTGGGAGCCAGAGGACCTGGGATCTAATCTCAATTCAACTCTGTACCTATTGTGTGATCTTGAGCAAGTCACTCAACTTCTTTGTGCCTCAATTACCTCATCTGTAGAGTGGCAATTCAGTATATGTTTCCCCTTTCAACTTAGATTGTGAGTCCTGTGTAGGACAGGGACTGTGTCTGACCTTTTCTTATATCTTCCCCAGCACTTAGAACAGTGCTCAGTGCTTAGAACAGTGCTTGGCACATAGTCAGTACTTAATGAATACCATTATTATTATTATCATCATTAATATTGTTATTATTATTATTATTATCCAGAAAACAGAGCTAAACAGAAAATGTGTGTCTTATTTATATCGATGCCTGTTTACCTGTTTTCATGTCTGTCTTCCCCCTTCTAGACTGTAAGCCCTGTGTGGGCAGGGATTGTCTCTATTGCTGAATTGTACTTTTCAAGCGCTTAATGCAGTGTTCTGCACACAGTAAATGCTCAATTAATATGATTGAATGAATGAATGAAAAGAAGGATGGTATCATTGGAATAGACTCTTCTCGACCTCCAAACTAGAGTAAGTTGGTGAGACTTTCTTGGAGTAAGGCAGCATTAGAAGTAGCATAGACACTGGCCTTGGAGTCAGAGGAACTTGAGTTCTAGTCCCAGCTCCTCCACTATTCTGCTCTGGGACCTTGGGCAAGTCACTTCACTTCTCTGTGCCTCAGTCACTTCATCTGTAAAACGGAGATTAAGACTGTGAGCCCCATATGGGACAGGGACTGTTTCCAACATGATTAACTTTTATCTACCCAGTCTAAATACAGTGTCTGGCACTTAGTAAGCACTTAACAAATACCATAAAATTAAAAAAAGGCACCAAAGCATCCTCTGGACCTAATCGGTGCCGAGGGGAACTTTAATGGCCAGTGAATATGCTGGGAAATCAATTTAGCATGCCAGACATCATAAAACCAGTGGGTCCTGAGGACAGTTCCTGGCTTAGGAATCCACCAGTGCAGATGCCCCTCTTGACTTGATTCTAGGGCCAATCGATGGCCCTTTTGTCCCATCCATTTCCAGGCAGCAGAGCCCACGGCCCACGTGCTACCCTGGAACCTGGTTGAAATCCTTTCCTGCCCTGCCTCAGCCTGTCTGAAGGAGCCTAATCAAATGTGGACCACTTGGCCCAAACCTCATTACCTGAGCCAGTTCTGGTCTAAAGGTATTTGAATGTGTGGCTTCCCAGGGTATCTTGCACCAGTGTACAATTACTCAAAATATCAATCAGTCAATCAGTTGGTGTCATCTGTTGAGCACTTACTGTTTGTGCAGAGCACTAATAAACACTTGAGAGAGTACAGTACAATACAACTGGTAGTTATGATCCCTGACGGAGCTTACATATCAAGGTTTTTCCACTTTTTTAAAAAATTCCCCAATCCATTCCCAGTTCCCATCATTCCATCCCAAACAAAGAGCTTTGCTTGACAGTCATTCTTTTGCCTCACTGTAGGAACTGGAGCTGAGGGCCACTCACCATGGAGATGGTAGCTCAAGCCGTGGGAGAGGATGAACCCCCGAGAGAATGAGTGTATAGCAAAAAGGGGAGAGGACCCAGAACCGAGCAAAGTGAGGGGTTGAGAGGTGGAATTTCCCTGAAAAGATTCTTCTCCCTCTGTCCTGGGAGGTTCTGATAGTCATGAAGGAACTGGAGTCGGGAGTTAGGTTGGAACTGGGACCAACATGGGGTGCCCCCCAAGCTACTTTTTTCTTTTAATATTGTATTTGTTAAATGCTTACTAATGCCAGGTAGATAGATAATCGGTTTCGGCACAGTCCCTAACCCACACAGGGCTCACAGTCTTAATCCCTATTTTACAGATGAAGTAATTGAGGCCCAGATGAATTAAATGACTTGTCCAAGGTCCCACAGCAGGCAAATGGCAGAGCTAGAATTAGAACCCAGGTCCTTTGACTCCCAGACCCGTAATATTTCTAATAGACCATGCTGCATTCTCATTAGCACTCCAGCTAACAGCTAAAACTGCCCACCTCCCCAAAGGATCCCCAAAGTAGGAGCCATTCCAGTCGAAAAGAGATTCTTTCCCGTACCCCTTCTCTCCTCAGATTCCTACAGAGGCAGCTATGTCTCTTCCAGCATCAATCCCAGGATTTCCTGTGACCTACCAAAGAGGCCCTGACCCAGCAGCCCATCTGCAATGCCAAAGTTTGGGCTGTTTCAGTTATTTGCATGAAAGTATTGATTGCTAGTGGATGATTAGCCCTTAGTGTATGTACTACTATTATTAATAATGATGATAATTAATATTATTAATGATTGATAACAATAATTGTGTTATATGAGGTTTACTGTGAGTCAAGCCCTGAACTAAGTGCTAGTATAGATACAGTAGAAGCATATCAGAAACGGTCTCTATGTCACATGGGGTTCAGAGACAAGGGGTAGGGAGACCACGCAGCTTCTCCCCATTTTTATAAAAGAAAAAATTAAAGCACAGAGAAGTAAAATAACTTGCCTAAGGTCACACAGCGGGCAGATGAGGGAGCTGGAATTAGAACTCAGGTCTTCCGACTTCCAGGCCCATGCTTTTCCTACTAGGCCATTTCTCACACCTTCTTTTGTCTCTCCCAAGTCCCAGAACCACCTTTACTGTTGATTGCATAGCAGGAATATATAGGCCTTGTGGTCTGGCCTTAAATTAGAGTTCCTAAAGGATACAAGTCAAGTACACTCAAACCCTCCTCAATGCAGTATTCACCCTCAGGCCTTAAAAGCTATGGCAGGTTCCCCCTGCCTCACGCAAGACTGTGAGCTCCATGGGGAACAGAGACTGTGTCCAACCTGATGATCTTGTACCTATCTCAGTGCTTAGCATAGTGTTTGGCACATTATTATTATTATTATCATTAGGTCAGGAGAAAAGGGTAATTCATTCATTCAATAGAATTTATTGAGCGCTTACTATGTGCAAAGCACCGTACTAAGCACTTGGAATGTACAATATGGCAACAGATAGATACAATCCCTGCCCATTGATGGGATTACAGTCTAATCGGGGGAGACAGACGGACAAAAACAAGACAACTTAATCACAATAAATAGAATCAAGGGGATGTACACCTCTTTAACAAAATAAATAGGGTAATAAAAATATATACAAATGAGCACAGTGCTGAGGGGAGGGGAAGGGATCCCAGGTATACTCCTACAATTATAGGACATGCCAAGAAGCCCCCAAGAGGCTCTACAGAAGAGTGGAGGAGTAGAAGTTCTTACCATTTAGGGGGAGGGAAGGGAGATTGAAGGGGGTTTCCTAAAGTTCCCTCTCCCTTCCTAAATAATGAGAAAGCTCTCACAGGTTCAGGGACGTGAAGGGTTCCCACCGTGTGAGAAGATCCAAGATAGTGTAGGGAATTACAAGATGGTGGCAGTGCCATTTTGGATTATCTCATCAGGGCATGGTATGTTTCCAGTTTGGCAGGCACCCAAACATGTCCAAGGGAAGCAAAAATGATGTATTTGGAAAATGAATATTGTATGAATAACAACTGTCCTCTACCCCATTCCTATACCTTTATAGTAATCAGGTATGCCATTTCACCTAAACATCAACGTTTTTATATACTTCCCACCCAAGGAGGGGAAGAAGCTCTGTTTTAGAAAATGCCTCTTAGCTTGAGTATTTAACAGGATCCTGAACCCAAGTTCTCATAGATGAAAACTATGTTCTGTCCTCATTGTTCATTGAAATCTGAGGTTCTGCCTCTTGCAGCCTAGTTGCCCTTGAAAAAATCCTCCAATTCCTGATCTCCTACCACAGCCCAGCCCACACAGTTCACTCTTCTAATACCTATGTACTCACTGTACTTGGATCTCATCTTTCTTTCTGCTGACTCCCTTGCCCCACCTTCCCTCTGGCCTGGAATTCTGACAGACCACTACTCTCCCCCACCTTCAAAGCCCTTCTAAAGTCATATCTCCTCCTCGAGGCCTTCCCTGACTGAGCCCTCTCATCGCCTATTCTCTCTCCCTTCTGTGTCACCTTTGCACTTGAGTCTGTACGTCCATAGCACTTTGCTTCTTACCTCACCCCGATGGCACTTATGTACATATCCGTCTGTAATTTATTTTAATGTCTGTCTCTCTGTAAGTTCCTTATGGGCAGCAACCATGTACTCGCCCAAGCGATTAGTACAGTGCTGTGCACGAGGTAAATGTTCAGTAAATGCCATAAATCGATGGATCAGTCAATCATCAGATTTGCAAAAGATATTCAAGTCGTGGAAGAAGCCCTCAGTGAGGACATGGGTTTGTTATTCCCATTTTATCTGTAACACACAGAGAAGACAGAGAGAACAGTAGAAAAGAGTGGTGAAAAAATAGATGTGTAGACCCTTGAAGTAAGAAAAGGTGCTAAGATTTGGGGATCTCAAAGGAAGGCATTGATAGGAGTAAGGTAAAGGAGCAAACGGTCTGGATGATTGGAATAGGAAATTCCAGGGAAATCCCGGATTAGTCCATAAGCTCTGCAGGCTGCTCCACTGTCAGAGTGAAACAGAGGCAAAAGGCTGTTAAAGATGAGCTTCTCCCCTCCCATTGAGACTTTCTGAGGGGTTTTGTTTGTTTTTTTTTCTGGGATTTCTGTATAGTATTCAAAACTAAAAAACCTTTCATTGGCAAATAGCAACCCAAATCATCAATGGTATTTATTGAGCACTTACTATGTGCAGAACAAATGATTTTTCCAATGAAATAGGTAAATTATCTTCAAAGTGTTTGTATTAGTGTTTTCTTTTAAAAAAACTATTTTGGTTTTGTTTTTTTACATTTGGATCCCTACAAGAGTAATTATCTACCCATATTTTTTTTACCCCAAAACCTCACGTGACATAAAAGATCAACTCAGAACAATAGCAACTTTCCAAACTAGTAAATATTTTGCCTTAATTTCTGGTGCTACAAAGGAAAAATTTATCTGATTTCGTGTTTCACCACAAACCTCAGTTCTAAATTTTCACACCATGTAGTGTGAAAAGATGACTTAGGTTGTCTGTCCCCAAATCTATTTTTTCAAAGAGTTATTCATTTTATGTAAAAGTACAGTATATAGTCATGTATTTATTTTCTAAAATGGACAAATAGTTTTGAGTGTGTGTTGGCAAAGTAATAAAAAGTTCAACAGTGTCACCTTGAATGCAAATCTCAGTTTAGTAGTTATAGTCAATTATAATTGCTTACTGAGGCAACCCTGTCACTAAACACAACTCTAATGCTGACCGTACCGCCTACTGTAATTTATTTTTTTGCAAAGTTATCATATAACTACACTGGTGATAATCTTTTCTGCCTTCAGTGCTTTTCCACTTTTCATCATAATATCAGATGCGGAAGAGTAATTAAAAAGCAGGACTTAATTTCTAAAGGGTACTATTTTAGTCCCTGAATCTTCTTTTGTTTTTGTTTTCTATGATGACCTTTACAATATCTTTCAAGCACATTTCATAATTATTATAGTTTATAATTATAATATTATCATTCAAATCTCCTTCTTTATTTTTGACCATTGTAAATGGCTGTGCTCCATAATTCCTCAGTACCGCAAATGATAAGATCCCTGGAGAGAAAAAAGAGAAAGAAGGTGATAGACACATTCTAAAAAGACATGATCATTTATTTGTAAAATTTGGCAATTTTAACCACTGTGGGTGACAAAAGATGTATGAGTAAGGAAAAGGACAGAGTATAGTACTAACTTCCAGAGTTTAGAAAACTTATTGCTGTTTTTATTTTAATAGTCCAAATCCCAATTAGTCCATAGATTTTTATTTTTGATTCATTATTATTCTTTTCTCCTCCTCTTGGTAATTTACACAGAAGTTGCTCTGCATTGCCTTACAACCTGAGGGGAGGGGAAAGAAGGCGAACATGCTCATTCGGCTGTTATGAAAGCGCGATCAAGCTATTATTTAAGGCCTTTATTGAGGTGTGTTTATACTTTGTAGTTTTATAAATAAGCCCAAGGGCTCCTTCTTAGTTGTCACATTCCTCCTTGAATCTTGTATTCTGTCTGTCTCATCCTATCCGACGGGAGAATTGATGCCGCTCTAATCCCTGGAAGTTTGGAACTAATGAACTAACTGCTGAGCTGCCGCCATGGAGCGTGGTCCCAAACTATACTGTACTTCACACTCGATTTATTCTCCAGATGGCGAGACTGAGCCACCCTGCCGGGAGGGACCACCTCTTCCACTGGAGTGTAAAAGTGGACGGATGTTGTTTTCTTTGCAGATTTGATCATTCAGAGCTAGAAACTCGCAAGGATGATTAGTTATTAGCTTTAATGGGTGCCAATTGAACCAACTGCATGCAGATTTTCTTCTTTAATTTCAGTGTCTGCGGGTCTTAGGGACTGTTGCTTGATCTGCCCGGCTACGTCACTGAAGTCCTTCTCTTTCTGGAGTGACAGGAATCCGTGGCCCCTGAAATCAGAGTTCGCCTTGTTCTCTCACTCAGCCAGAGCCAGATATTACTGAGGATTTGGAACTTGGACGTGTTTACTGGCCTCGCTTCCTCCCTAGAGAGAACAGAGCGAAGAGGATGAGTAAAACTTGTAACTTGGATGCACATCCCTCTTCCACTGGGTGCTCTGGGTTCACCTCTCGCTTGCTTGATCAGTTCCATTTCTCATTACCTCATCACTGAAGACCGTTTCCCCACTCTCTTAAGAGATGGAAGGTGTCGATTCTAGCGAGGAGCCTCTAGTTCCACCATTCCATCTCTGCCAACCCAGAGACCTCATCAAACCTCTTGAGCGTAGCGTTCTACATCGAGTGCGGCACCTGTGGGCCAGGAACATGTCTACCAACTCTGTTATATTGTACTCTCCCAAGTGCTTAGTACAGTGCTCTGCACACAGTAAGCGCTCAATACATACAATTGATTGATTGCGACCCTGGCCTGGTAAAAACGATTCAAGCCCTTATTTTCCCTGTTTTAAAAACCGAGACAGGTGATACTCAGAAAACGTAGGCCTGGCTTTCTCCAGGGATGAGCCTCACGATCGGCTTCCTCCTTTTTCCTTCGCGACCTGTGCCGCTTCCGATTGGGCGCAGGGTGATCCTGTCTGGAGGAGGCTGGCTGCAGGGCCCTGGCTGGAGAGAGCTACACTGCTCCACAGCTGGTCATGCCCCTAACTGTCAGCATTGTAGTCTGGAGACCAGAGGGACCAATGGATCTCACTGAGAGAGACAGGGGCCAACAGAATCCATGTGTTTGGGGATGGGTTTTTTTCATCGTCGAGTGAAAGGAGGCTTCCCTGGCTGAGGCAGCTAGAACTAAAACTTAATTGTTCTCAGAATCTGAATCTCTCCTCAACCCAACAGATGGCCTGGGTGTGTTTGCAAGCACAGTAACATATTTCACCATTAAAATACCAAAAGGAAAAATCCCAACATGCTTGCCGGTTGCTGTAAATTCAGTGAAGTGGTTGGATATTTTGGGATACATACCAGAGGGACACACACTTAGTTTATGTAAATTGCGGCAAGCAACAGCCTGTTAATATGGATGTTGTATGGAAATACACCTAAAAAGACATAATCTGTTTTTGTGGCGAGGCGAGGGATGGGATGAGAATGGACGAGATTGTTTTCAGCGTGGGCCAGAAAGTTCTAAGAATCTGCTGTGTGTGCAGGGGGCTCGTTGTTGCAATCTGAAAGCTACTAATCGGATTAGATCATTTTTCTTTAATGTGCCCCAATTTGGAATTGTGTACTACATTTGCAGCCAATTTTGCAAGGTCTTAATTTTACTAAGCAAACCACAATGTGCGTAAACCGTGGCAATCCGACAGCAGTTGAGATCATAAATCGGCCTGGAGCTTGAGCTTTGAACTAATAGTGTGCTTCAAATCCAAGTGGAATCTTCGGGCCAACTTAGAAGTCAGCTTCTGTTCCCCATCCCACAATGACAATTTAGCAGGTTGGCATTGGCTTCAAATTCCATCCCACTTAGAGCGGTTTGCTGTTTTGGAAAGAAGTGGAGGTATTTACAGCTTGCTGCACCAGCCCAGCTGGAATCACCAACTAGTGCCTGTTTGGGGCTCCTGTATTCTTAACAGCTACGGTCTTCTCTTTGCAGTGCTGCTGCTTGATCTACATTTTATTGAGTTGACCTTTGAACTGGCACTTTTTATCATATACCATATAGGATTGACCATGTGAAAGAAAGAGAACAGGATTCAACTGAGGGCCAGGTGTCGGAGCTTTGGGGGCAAAGGGAAGAAGCCGTCCGTAGCCCCGGGCTGTTTGATTTAAAGTTCCATTCACTTTCTGCTTCCCTTATTCCTTCCCTTTAGCTGGTGAGAGCCATCCCTTGCCTGTCTAAACTTTGCCTAATTACTGGCAGCCTCCCTCGGTAGTGCAAATCAGAACACCTCCAACTGGTCTTAGAGTCCCTATTCTGAACCGAGCTGATGACTGTAGGCTACTGTTTCCTCACACAGTTTAACTCAGACCACATTTGGAGGGAACCCTCACTCCCACTCACAATCTGAAACTTGTATCCATCTGGTTTAAATCTACTGTTGTATGTTGCCCCACTGATGCTTATTAGCCTGGGTATCAGGTTTGATAACTCTTTTCTCCTTGGTTTGTCTCTTTCCCAGCTAGGTATTTTTGTTGAAATGACTGTATATCGTTGTTTTCCTTTTTTTTCTTTTTCATCTTAACCCAAACAAAAACACATTCAATCAGGCAGAAGCTTTAAAGTTTTATTAGTATCATAAAACGCTTCCCAAATGAAGCTAGTTTGTGTAAGTGTTCATTCTGACAATGAGAATTTGAGAAGGGCTGTCAGCAAGTGGCGGGAATTTGGTTTTGAAACTGAAATGGGCAAGCATTTGTGAAAACCCCAAGTGTTGGCTTTTTACTCTCCCATGCAGGCAATAAAAAGTGTTTCATTTTAGAAAATTCTTCTGGAGTCAACTTATCTTCTACAGAAGATTATTCAAACATGTTAACTATTTTGTGGAATTTGTGACCCTAGGGAGGAAAATACATTTTACCCATTTTTTTCTTGGGGTTTCTTTTGAATATGGGTCAGGTTCAATATTGCTTTCCTGTGATTGAGTTGGGTGTAGTGTATGGTGTCCACAGAATAGATTGGCAGCTAATCTCTGTTACATAATATAACTGTTTTTTTCATTTCTTTCAACTGAGCAGCAAGATTCCACTCAGTTGAAAAAAATGGTTAGTAATAAAAGGAGAATATGGGAAAGAAGAAGAAACAAGGTATCCATTCATTCAGTCGTATTTTTCGAGTGCTTACTGTGTGCAGAGCACTGTATTAAGCACTTAATCAAATGTCACTGTGCTACTAGCCAGAAAGGAGGTAGCCAGATTCTTAGAGCTAGGCCGCAGATGTTATCTTTTCATCTGGAAGGTAATAAAACTATTTTAAGGTGGGGGGCGGTGAGCGGGAGAGCAGGGAAGGGAGATGTGTTACAGACTCAAGGGTCTTGAAAGGTTGGCTCTCGCCCCCATTTTAGAGTGAAATATTTATCCAGTCAATTGGATGGTTTTTCATAGATACCAAGAGAGTTTTTCAGACTCTGACCCTCTGGTTTTTCATCCACATCATTCCTTAGAAATTTGCTGTCAATGGCAAGGAAGTTTAGAAATTGTTTGTATTTTGTTTCCACTCACAGACCGAAGCCCGCCTGAGGGTGGTGAAAACCCTTGAAGAGTTTGATTTCGGCCCAACTGAAAAGTGTGTGAGAATTAATTCAGTATCCAGTGGCCTTGCTGAGTCAGATCTAGAAGTCCTTCTTCAATCCAGAACCCTGCCTTCTAGCTTGATGTTGCCAAAGGTGGAAAATCCTGATGAAGTCAGATGGGTGAGTGGCCGGTGACCCGTTATCACCCAAGATCCTGGTGGAAATAAGATCCATCAGTCCCTCTCGTTCTGCCACAGACGCCAAAGGGACAGGAACACTGAAGCAGTAGGAGGAACATGGGATACTTTTGTTAAAACACACCGGCTGGGCTTATTCTCAGATTTGGCTATGGCAGATTCAGTTTTCCTCAGGAGAAACACTTGGTCCGGGCTTTCCAACTTCTAATCAGATTTGGGTTTTGGTGGGAATACATCTCAATAGTCCTCACAGTAGCGGCAGATCGGTCCCCCGAAACCAACTTGGCGGAGAATCGGAGCCTTTCTTGCTCTCTGCCAGACCCTAACCCTTCCCTGCCACCTGAAAGACCAGCTACGTAAATGGGTTTTACAAAGATGCATTTGGAGCCGTAGATGGCAAGAGCACGTTAGCCACATATGAAAAAATGAGAATAAAAAGGAAAGGAAAAGGTCACTCCTCAGGGCAACCAGAGGAATAAACAGGAAGCTTTTAACTAGTGTTTTTAATTAGCGCAGATATTATTTCCTGGACCGTTTTCCCATTCTTTCTTTTTAATTGCTGACAGGTGTGTTTGTGTTTCATGACTGACTTTTCAGCCAATAAAAACTTGAAATGGAAAATGGTTGGCATGTCAAATTACTTAAGAAAACTTTGAAATAGGCCTAATTATACTATAATTGTTTTAATTGTTAATAGGGAGTAGATTTTTGTTTAGGGGTCCCATTATTTCTGTAAATCTCTGCTGAAGGATATAACAGTTCATAATACAACCCTGGATTTTCCAAGCCTCAAGTGCAGAGAGCATCTGAAACAAGAGGGGTGATAAAGGTAGTTGTTTGGAAGGTTGTTTTCATGGTCTCGTGGTCTTACTAAGACAGCCTAGATCACATCAAGGCGGCAGCACACGTGATTCCAGCGAGGCAAATGGAGTAGAACTCCAACCCTCCCTTTCAGTGCACCTCAAAATTTCAGCTTCTCGGTGAAGATCCCCCCAAAAGATGAGTGAATCAATTGGAGTTTGCTGCTGCCCCAAGCATTTTGTAGTTTGGGAACATTTGTGAGGGCCAATCCCCACAACCCAACACGTTCTGGGTGGAGAAAAAAAATCCCAGGACACATTCCCTCCTGATTTTCCCGGCCAATTTCCGGGCACAGGAGGTTTGAAGACAACTCCCAAACCCCAGCCCCAGCTCTCATCTTATTGCTCCTTCTTCCCCAGGACCGAACCCTTTCCTTCGTAGATTGCACTGATATGTAGAACGATGAGGTTGGCTGCTTTTTTAATGAGATTCCTAGTCTAACAGAAGTCTTTTTACTGTTTATTTTCTCTCCTCGTTTTTATTTATGTGAACCATAAAACCCAGAGGCTGATGCACAGCTAAAGATGGGCTTACTTGTTTTCTTTTGTGTGAGAATCTCTTGCTTCCCTTTTGTCCCTACTATGGGTACTTGTTTGACTGGCATGGCTTATTGGACTATAACAAGCGTAACTCTCCCTCTTTTGTTGTGGGACAATTCTCCCACAAATCCTGAACAGTGTGCATTCTTCCCAACACACTATTGGGTGTGCACTGGAATTGAAAGAATTGCTGAGGCCTGCTACTTCATCTCCTCCCCAATCTCTTTGTGATTTTTTTCCCCCTTCTTTCCCTCCTCCCCACCCTCTTCCCCGGCCACCTGACTGAAATGAACACTTTACCAGGCCGGAAACATTTAATCGTCTCCTTTAGAAAAAATTAATTGAAACTTCTCCACTAGTTACCTTTTGTGTTAGTACTTAGGGCATTTTTTTTTTTAAGAAAGGGGGTGGAGGAGGAGGAGGAGGATGGGCAACAATATTTAATTAAAAATGCCCCTTTGGGCTTCAAGACAAAAGGTAGTGCTGATATTTTGTCATTGAACAGAGACTATATTGTGAATTGTCTGTTCTTTTTAAAGTGTGAGTGTGGCGATTAAAAGTCTCGCCTCAGATCGGAGGCAATTAACATTTCTGATTTTTCAAAAACGAGGGGGAAAAATATGCCAGCACATTCTTAACACTGACGCCACAGTGAACGAACGTTTGCTAGCTGACTTGCGGGGCTGGCCATCTGATTGACATGGTACTGCCTGTTTACAGGGAACTTTTCTTGGGCCTTCTAGGCTCACCCGCTTGAAGAATTGGTGTTTTTTGGTTTATGCTGGGCATTTTAGTCGAATTTTCCCATCTGGGAATGCCAGCGGAGGTAGTGTGTGGGGATGAGGAAGAGCAGGAGGGTGATGCCTTGAGAGGTTGCCGGAAAAGGAAGGAGGATGGGGTCTAGGAATAATTCTTCATTACTGAAAGCTGTGATTTATTTTAGCTTAATTGTAAAGTTACTGCAAATTGCTCAAAAGCTTTTTAAAGATTGCAGTGATTAGATTTTTTTCTTTTAGTGGGGGCCGGGAGAGAAGGGGGAGAAGCTAAAAGGGGAAATAACACCTCTAATCCAGCTTCTGGTAAATAGGCTGCCAGCTTTTAAAATGAGTTTCCTTTCTATTAGTCAGAATATTATGCTAAGCCTTAAGCATTAGTTTTTTATGTTGCCATAGCAGCCTTATTCCTGCAGGGTTGTGACCTGTGATGATTACAGTACAAAGCTTATAGGGTCTTGAAACCCCCTTTGAAGATGAAAAGTCTTTGATGGTTTATATTTATGCAAATCTCTTAGATATGATTTACCCAACTGAGACTGAATGGAGAGATGATTAAAATTCCCTTTTCCTTTGATATCCATTAATGGTTGAATATTCCTTAAATTTAAAATGGACATATATGTTATTTTTGTCTCTATTTATGAAAAATATCTTTATCGTACCTGTGATTTTTTTTAATCTCTCCACAAGTGATTAGATCTAGATAGACATAATAGATTTACAATTTAGGGTCTTTTTTTTTTCTTTTGAAAAGGGGGGAGAAAAATCTGTGCAAGAGCTTTTGTATGTTTCCAGATGATAGATTTTGGAATTTGGGCTACCCCACTGTCAGCTCAGAGCTAGCTGTGAACTGGTCTCATGGAAAAAATTGGAAAGCTTTGGTCTTCAAAGAATTAAACTTCCTTTTTAAGGCCTTCCTAGGTAAGCTAAAAATTATGAAGAAAAGCCTCCTGAACAAAGGCAAATGGTGCTGTAATGAATAATATGGATGCCATTTAGAAGACTCTGCTGAATAGGGACAGTGATGTCAGTGTTGGGTATGAAACAAAAAAACAATGGCAGGTAGAGCTATACTGCATTGTTTTAAGGGTCTTCTGATTTGCATTTAGCTAAGTGAGGGTGAGAGGTGTTAAGCAAATATTTTTGCAAGAGAGCCTTTAAGCTTCATGATGTGCTGCCGGAATTCCAAATTGTAGGCCTCAGAAGTTACATTTGGGTTTTTATTATTGTTGTTTTTTTTTCTTTTTGGGCCAGGGGTGGGGGGGGCAGGGGGCAGGTGGCAGTCATATGGAGGAAATGTTTTCATTTCATTTTCTTTCAGGAAAGGGTCTGACAGTCAAATGAAAGATTTCTGTGGTTGTTGCCTGATGACAAGGAAAAGTTTATAGATTAATTTTTCTCTAACCATCACTGTTCCCATTTTAGTTCACAGACAAATTTGTACACCACTTAAAAGGCCGAGTACTTGTAGAACCAATGAATTTAATCCCTTTTGTGGAAACTGCAATGGGTTTGCTCAATTTCAAGGTAAGGCAATCCTAGTTATGGTTTCGGAGACAGTGTTTTATAAATCACCTTGCAGAGGAGTTTATTCCAGTGATAATTTTTTGAAATTTTTATTTTCTGTTTACAATTTACATTATTTGAATCATTATAATTGGTTTTTAATTATCCTGCTTGTAAATCATCTTTCACATCTCATATTTCAACATCTCTTTGCCCAAAAAAATTTTCACTAAGCTAGGTTAGTCGTCTGGTGTTTACATAGGAGAGTGTACGTGTAGTTTACAAGTATGTATGCTAATTTGTCAAGTGAGGACAGGAAATATTTTTCAGCATATATATTTTGAAGTGGTCTCTACACCAAAAGTTATCAGAAACGTAGAGAATTGCCCTTTTTAATTCTCTGCCTTTCCTAGTCATAAGCAGCCATTTCATTATTTTTTCTCTTAACCAACAAATAATTTTGGAATTGTCCTAAATGTGCACACAATTTAACCAGTTCATGTCACCTAATCGGAATTTCTAGCCCAGGTTTTTGAAGGACTGAAGAGAAAGAAATCAGTAATGACAAAGGGGCATGGGGAGGAAATGAGGGCACATGTTGCAGTCGCATCAGAAAAGGCTTTAAAAAAAAGTTTCAGGCTATTGGAAAATGGGTGTAATGGATGTTGTGCCGATGTTTCAGGAACTGCCGAGATGCCTTGTGAGAGGGTGTTTCAATAGTCAAACCCTAAATTCTTGTAACACACCTTGATATCTTTGAAGAGAATCAGAGGGCTGCCAAAAAAATGGAATCATACCTAGTATCAGTCTTCAATGGGAGATTTCATTTTCAAGCTGTTTTGTAGACTTTTGAACCTATAAATTTTTCAGTAACCCAGCCAATAACTCCTGAATCTCCTGAAGTATTTCAGTTGTACAGAATAATTCTTCCCCCCCTCCACATCTCACAGGAGCGTTGAAGAGGAGTGGTTGTGACCATATTTGTTTCTATAAATATGGTCTCATATACATGAATAACATAAACTATCAATCTTTACATTAAAACAATTGTAAAAGCATATTGCTCAAGAACAATAATAATTTTTACATGACTTGTTGCATTTTGACTTTTAGTTCTTGAGTAATAAGTACATTTTTTTAGGTTACTCAAGTAAGAAAATATGCATCCTGGCCTGTTTATTTCACTCTCTCTCTGGTTCGGGTGAGGTTACATTGATCTTTCATATGCATAAAAAAGGGGCATTATTTTAGGAAAAATTTGAATTAACTCCTAGGGCACAAAAGAAAGGTTTTTCATAAATTTACCCTGCAATTTTGAAAATCAAATATTGAATGTTAAAGAAAATACTTAATACACACATTAACTATTTTGTATAGCGATCTTAATAATATTGACTATATTTCACTTGAGAGAATCTTGATTGTTTCAGCCAAAAGATAAACTTTAATAAGGAAATGTTATCAAGGTCTATTATATGGTTTTCAACCGTGCCTGCATTTCAGCACTTCAGAACATGACTTTGCTGTTCTCTTTTTCAGGCAGTTTGTGAAGAAACCTTGGAGAAAGGATCCCAAGTCGGTCTTCATTTAGATGCCGTAGTGTTTGGAGGCGAAGATTTTCGGGCCAGTATAGGTTACACATAGTCAACTCTGTATTTAATTTAAATGTTTCTAAAGGGACTTTTCCTATGAAAAACCTTCACAGTCACTGATTTTCCTGTCCCAATAATAGAGTTAAAAGAACTGCAGTCATCCTTACCGCTTGAGCCCTTTTTATCTGCACCTCTCACCTGCCATCTTTCTCCCTGACTTTTTGCCCTGGTCCCCTGGGAGCTTTAGGGCCGTTATTTCGGGGCTGCTAAAGCACTGGAATTTCTCCGTTCATAGAGAAAACAATTATATTTTTTAACAGCCAGTTAAATTACCAAGATAGATTTAGTTCACACAAATTGTTGATGCAAACAAATTGTCAGTTCATCTGCACAGTCTCTTAGAGACAGGAACATTAAAATTTTGGTTTTCCCATTTGTTTGGGAATGTTATATATGCTAAGAATGTTGATTATTTAAGCATCTATCAAATTCAGACATATTTGAGGATTTTAAACTCCTGTAATTTTTCTTTTATAAATGTATTTCTTGCTGTGTCTGAGGTAATGTATGAGAACGATTATTGCGTGAGAACAAGCAATCTTGAAGTTGTCCTAAAAAAATTTTTAAAGAATTGTCCTTTCCTACACATTTTACTTCTACAGGGTAGTTTGGATCTGTATACAAACCTATGTGGCCATTTATGATATATTTATGAAGTGAACCATTTTCAGAGTCAGTTAAAATGGCAAGTAGTGAGAAGGGTTCATCTAGACAGTTTTACAGGGACCCTCTGAACAGTAACAGTAGGAAAGAAGCAAACAGAAAGTGGTTTTGAATACATTGTTCATAATAGAATATTGTTTAGTGGACATCCCGATGCCACCTAGGAAAAAGTCGAGGTGCCTCTCTAAAAAAGAAAGGCACATTCAAAATTTTCCATCTAAGAGCTAAAGCTTAAACGTTTGGTGTAGAACATCAGTTGTGACAGGAATTGCTACCAAAGAATGTGTAATTCTGCTCTCTGTGAGTTTTTAACCATTTCCTTGAAAGGTAGCATGGCTACCTGCATAATGCTTTGCACAGGGCCTGCTTTTCTGGACCTCTCTAAAGTAAAAAATATATATATAATCTGTGATCTGTGACCTTGTTTACCTTAATTTTATCACCTGAGACCATTTTAACCTCGGTGGCAATAATAGCCGTTAACAATTCTGCCATACAAACTATAGAGGGGTTTATACAGACGTGAAACTGAACTGATTCTTCCTTTCAAATCCCTCTAATGATTTAATTCTTTCAGCATCCCCTTTGTCGTTTTCTAAAATGATTCTTTCACTGGATTGCAAACAGATCCCTAGAGAAACTTTATTTTTTTTTTAGGAATTTTTTCCAAATTTCAATATTTTCATTGATCCAATAACCCTTTTCAGGTGCTACCAGCAGTAAAGAGACTCTGGATATCCTGTATGCCCGGCAAAAGATCATCGTCACAGCCAAAGCCTTTGGCCTGCAGGCTATAGATCTTGTCTATATCGACTTCCAAGATAAAGATGGACTTCGCAGGCAGTCAAGGGAGGGAGCCTCCATGGGTTTCACTGGTACGATATCCTGTCCCATTAATGCCTCTAACAGGCTGTGATGAGTTAGATTTAGCTGAAGCTCCAGAAAATGCAAAATTATCCATTCAATCCTAAATGGACTTTGAACATTCCCCTTTGTGATCTTGCAGATGCATGGAAAGGCCACCATGCTGGTTCAGTGGCCACCACCTATACAGTGTAGAAATGATGATCCTGGGGCTGGGGACAGTCTTGTAAAGCAATCCTTACCTATTACATTCTCCCTCCCTGCAACCCCAAACCTCATTTTCCCTCCTAAAATTTGGTTGGCGTTTTGGTTGGGATCTTCCTCTGCTTTTGCTTTAAGTGGAATTCCTTGGCCGGGGGCGGGCAGCGGGTGGCCTGGGAGGAGAAATTTCCTAGAAATATTATCCGGTGAAATAGCTGCTGTTTTGTGTTATGTTTTTCCCCTCTTTTCACTCCTTTTTCTCATTCCCCCACCTCCCAGCAAGTAAGTGTCTATGCACCTGGCGACACCTATGGGTCCTGGCAAAGCAGCAAACCCAGTAGAATTCTTATAATACAGTACTGTTTTGCTGGCTGATAGCCAGCAGTTGGTAGATCAGATTGCTTGGACACCTCTATTAGCCAGAGAGCTGCCCAAGATGGAGCTTTTGCAATTGAAGTCTATTGTGTGACATCCACACAATGGGACTCTATTTTTAAAGTGCCCCCATCTTTTCTTCCTTTATTTATGTTTGTTGTTGAAGATATTCTTGAAATATAGGCTTTAGATAAAATGTATTCTTTTATTTTTTTTAAAGGGGAGATAGTTTAAAAAGAAGTTTTTCTTCTAGCCATTTTTCATTATAGTTACTAAGAATCCGAGAAAATGCATTTCAGCGGGCAACTGGTTTAACCTGAATTGAAATTTAGAGTCAAGAATTTTAGCATATATAAGCCCAAACATCTTGCATCAACCAAATTTTAAGTCACAGGTGGTCATTTGAATGTGACTTCATACAGTCCTTGTCCAGTGGTCTGAGCCATTGAAGACTGAGGCCAGACCAACTCTCTTGCATTGCAGAAGCAGCTTGGCGTAGTGGATAGAACATGGGCCTGGGAGTCAGAAGGTCATGGGTTTTAATCCCGGCTCCTCCATCTGCCTGCTGGGTGACTTTGGGCAAGTCACTTTTCTTCTCTGTGCCTCAGTTATGTCATCTGTAAAATGGGGATTGAAACCATGAGCCCCACATGGAACAGGGACTATGTCCAACTCGATTTGCTTGTACCTGCCCCAGAGTTTAGACAGTGCCTGGCACATAGTAAGTACTTAACAAATACCATCATCATTGTTGTCATTATTATTACTTTCCTGAGTACTTAGTACAGTGATCTGCACACAGTAATGCTCAATAAATTCCAGTGATAGAGGAAGTAATGCCCATCAAAGGGAACGCATTTGCCCTTCCACAATTATGGTGTCACTTTGGCCCTTTAGAGCTTCTTCTTTTCAACTGCGATTTCGCACACGGTCAAAGCTGCCAGTGAAGAGAATGGCACTCTCCACTGCCCCACCAGCCCCTCAGACCATAGAGGTGGGTGAGGGGGTTCTCAGAAGCCCAGGGATTGCTTTAAAGAGGACAGTTACACCATCAGAAGAGAAAACTGGAACCAGAAGTCCACATAGGCCTCTATCCCAGAGTGAAATGCAGCCTTCATTCAGAGGGGAGAGAGTATGTTACCCCCACGGATCTACAGTTTGGAGTGAGAACCCGTTAATTCTTAACTCCACCCCAGAGGGCATGTCATTTGTCTTTCTGACCAGGTTTAAAGCACCGTAGGGGGTACAGAGCTCATTAGCATAAACTACGCTCCACCTCCTTTTGGTACTTTACTGCCCAGATCTTGTAAAGATGCAGCCCTGGTGCCCAGAGAGCAGTGATGGGACCCTTCAGGTGGGCTATCCTGAACCTTGTCTGGCTCTGAAGTCTAGGCTTCCTCAGGCTTGTCTTCCCCCATGACAGCGGAGTGCTGATCCGTGGCCTGTAATGTTAATCTGATCATAAGTTCTAGCTAATTTTATTTGTTGTGTGTTTTTGATAATTACTTTGTAATGAGCTCTCTTTTACAACACTCAAGGCATGTTTATCCTATCATTTAGCAGTTAATCACCACACAGTTGTCTAGCACAAAGATATGAAATACACTTCTACATCAGGATACTTAGTTTATAGTTTTAAAGTCTCCATTGGAAAATGAAACAATGTCCATAACCCTAAATGTGGTTATTCAATCTACCGTAGGGATCTCTGCACATTTTTCAGCTGCTATTTTTAAACAACTCTTTTGTTTCTTAAAAAAACAAAAACCATACACATAGCTTGCAGTTAACAGCAGCATTTTTTTTTTCACCAAGTGGACTTTAAAACAAGGCATTCTCTGTATAAGTGATGAGTGACTTCAGGAATAAGCATATCCACAAAACAAAAAGTAAATCTTGGAATAAATCTTTAACAGCTGACATTCATTACAGTTTCTTCAATACTGCATGCTGAGTAGATAGATAAAAAATATGAAACACTATGGGTTTCCCCCTTTTTTGCAGCCTTTTGTAGAAGGCAAAAATGACACCATCATACAGTTACCTAAAAGACTTGACAGGTATTGATTTAAAGCACGATATATCGAGTGCTACTGTAAAAAGGATTTCATGGTCATAAATTTTAATGTCTTCCAATTTTGCACCCTCTCAGTAACTCGTCAATAACAGTTCAGTATAAGATATTTGCTTCATTCCTGCATGGCATTAAAGTCTATTATCCAGTTATAGGGATATGTAAGATGTGGCATTAGGCAATTCAAGGATGATAAAATGAATGTTAGTTATTTTCTACTATCTATTCTCTAATTGCACAATGGATAGATTTTTGTAGATGTCTCTAACAGATCACTTTTTGAATTAATTCCCTTGACCAAAATCCAGGTATCTTTGAGAGCTATTTATTTTCCTCTTCACCTTCAGAGTGCTTTATGCTATTCCTATATAGCATAAAGCTATCAGTTTAAATCAATCTAGGCTTTATTTTTCTTTTTATCTAAATTTAAAATTCAGTATTAACAGGACTCGAAAGTGAAATTACTGACTGTTTATTAGTGATAATAGTGTTAAGGTTGAATTTTTCTCAACAAAATTTCAGCCCTTGCCTTTGAAAGAATCTGCCATTTATCATCACAAGTGTTATTTCTTGCTATAAATTGTTCATCAAAAAATTTAATTTCTTTAAAAACTCTTTATTAATACCTGGTTATAATGTCCAAATGTATTTTTGTATTTACTCTGATAGTGTAATAGGACCTACCTTAGCAGAGAAAAATAAAACATGCTATTGAATATATAACCTTAAGATAAACAAGTTATTGGTTTTCTCCATTTAACTTTCCCAAATTAAATTTTAAAATAAACCATATTTTATCATTATTTTATTATGACGCTTAAAATTGTTATGCTGACTCTTTGAAAAACAGCCTTTTTAAAATGAGCTAGTAAAAATATAAATACCAGATGAAGTCGATACAACCCCCAAACTAACGAACTAACGTAATACATGTTTTAGAATTATTCCTCTTTTTTGTATTTAGAAAGTTGAAAGTAGTTGTAAACAAAATGCCACGTGACTAAAGAGCTTTCAAATCTGAATGGAAGCGGAATGCCAAAATAACCAAAACATGCTCATCTTTGCAAATTACTATTGGTAATTTTATGTGACAAACAAGTAATGAAATGTGATCACATAATTATTATATCATTGCATTATATAGTAATACACTCCTTATTGGAATCCATGTTTTCCCAGTTGTTAAATAGTTTAAATTGAATACATTGTTTCCAAGGCATTCAGTAACTCTTACATTGTCTATGTAAACCTGTATTTTAAGATACCTATCTTTTTTCGTCAAATAGGAGAGGTTTTTCATTGTTTTTTCTTTTGTTCAAAAAGGTTTGTTTCTGTTGCTACTTGAAAAAAAATTCAGATCTTTCATTCTACAGAAAACAAATAACTCAGTGTGAGTTTTATTATGAAATAATTCTAGGCTATTTAAAATTACCAGTATTTTCCCGACAGTTGCATAGTCTATTGTAATGATAACACATACTTCTGAAGTATTTTAATTGTTAATTGTTGAACAAGTCAACAATTCAGAGTTCTAAATCTATGAAATGCTGACTTAAAATGAGTTCAACTTAAGTGTTACAATTAAGTGCGTTAATATTGTTGAACATTCCACTTCTTTAGTCTTTATTAAAGTAAAAAGAATAAGCTGCTAAAGCAAATTCTAAAAATTAAGAAGTGATCCAGAACATAAGGAAAATTCTACCCATAAAATTGTTTTTTTCCCACACAATTTAGATATTTAAGCTCATATTTTGTCACCGTGATTTCCTAAATTTCCCTTTTTTTTTTTTAGAACTAGGCATTACATTTAGGTTCCAACTTGAGAATTCATTGCCAGGAGTGGTCTTGTCAATACACCTGTAACTAAAAATGGAAGATTATGAACAATGAGCCAGTGGGCAACATGACTAGGGTTGTATTTTTAAAGAACCACAAATTCAATTACATCCATTGTTACACTTCTCCTTGCATAGGGTTCTGGAGAAAGATGAAAGGCTGCCTGCTTGCTGCTTTGCTTTTAAGGAAAAAGAAAGTAGTTATTTACTGTAGAGTCTCAAATTGTTGAAAAATTTTGTTTGAACATCAATTTGTTCTTTCATATTTCTGGTTTTATTAATCATCTTGTAGGTAAGCAGGTGATTCATCCTAACCAAATTACTGTGGTCCAGGAAGAGTTCTCTCCAACCACTGAAAAAATTAAGTGGGCACAAGAACTGATTTCGGCTTTTAACGAACACCAGCAATTAGGAAAGGTAAATGCTTTATTAATGCCTAATGTAAAATAGTATTTAGAATGGTATTTGATTTCATTTGTTGTCTGTGGTTTAAAGTGCCTCGGGTAGATAAATGGTTCCCTTAGAATATTATTTGTCGACACAGATATTTCTGATGCTGTACAGTGCTTCTCTGTGGCACATTCTAAGAGAGAATTTAACTAGTTTGCTCTTTCTCTTTTTTTTCCCTTTATACCTTGTATTAAAAAAAGTTACCAGCATTAGAGAGATCCTAAAAGGCTATTAGCTTTGCCATTTAGATATTGTATCAGCATTGTCATATAAAAATAATTTGAGACCCAGGGAAAAGCAAGGTGTAATAAAAAAAAGCAGCTTAAAGAGATGATTCTTGTGGGAAGAATAAATACATTTTAAAAGTTTCTGTAATTAAAAAATCACAAAAACCTCTTCGGGGTTCGTCATTAAAAAGTGGGAGATTTTATGTGTATTTGTACCAATTTTTGGACTTGAGATTTGGATAGAGTGGAGAGCAAATTAACACTGGAATATGGTTGTTCCTAATTTAGTGCATCATTGAGTCTCACGTTTCCTGCTCTGTGGGTTTCTGCTATGTAAATATTGCAGTGGTGATGCACAATCTGTCTCCACTTTGTGCCAGTAATACTTAAATTAGGTGTCGCCTGAAGGAAGATTTTATGCTAGTTGCAGCATTGTCAGTTAATTATCTTAAAGGTTATTTGCTATAATCCGGTTTGCCTCTTTTTAAGAGGGAAGGGGAAAAGTTGACTCTTTATATCCGTTCATACTATTTAACGAGCAGACTGGGCTTCTTATTTAATTTAGGAGAGCTGGACAATTGAGGATCTGAAATAGCCAGTCAGAAGGCATTAAAAATATGAAGGTGCGATGTTTTGAATTCTTTAAAAAAAAAAACTTCTGTCATGGTCCTGTGGCTCACAGGTGACAGCTTCGGATTTGCAGTTATCTCTGGCAGGAGTTTCTGAAATCGGTATGTGTGTTAGATGGGTCACCACCTGGTCCTATTTCCTACTAGCTCTTCTGTTATCCGTACACACATTTGTAATGCCAGAAGGTGAACCACCTTAAAAATTGAAAAGCCTAGCTTCAATCTTGTTCTAACTCTGTCCAAGATGTAAAATAATTAGTTATTAGCTTGGTCTCTCTGGAAAGTATTTTGATGTTGACATCGTGTTCTATTTATTCATCTCATCCTTTCATTCAGTTCACAAATAGTCTCCAGTTCAGACGTTCAAATGATTTAATCATCATCTCTCCACGTCTCACATGCCTACCTGGAAACATATTGCAAAATGTGTTTCTGTACCCACCGAACGTACTTCTTGTCAGTAGGGGTTATACCCATGGTGATAAATACTTTCTGGAGAAAAAGTAAACTGGAAGGGAATGTTGATATTCAAACGACAGACCTAACAGAATTCCTGTTATCGCATATATAAACGTAACCAAATTAGCTATCCCTGTGAATTTAGAGCTGGACATCACCAAAGGAGACCAGCATCTGAGTAGTCGATGAGTGGAAGAAGTAGTAGGCAAATAATGTTTGCACTAGGAATTTCTCCAGGATCCATAGCTTTCAATTACAGTAGTACATAAATGGGAAGCTGTGAAACATTTATAAAATAGCAAATGCCCTTGCTTTCATAATAAATAAGTGAGTTGGCTTTTCTTATCCTAGATTCATTGAAATTAATGTCCTCCCGCACTTCCCAACCCTTTTCCTCACCATCCCACACCTCACCCTCAAAAATGATTCGGTCACCTTTTCCCTGCCCCATCAGACTAGTTTTTTTTTCTTCCCCTGCATCATAGTCTCTGCTTTGTCCAGTTCTGTTCTGAATAGCTCAACTAATGGGGTTTCCAGGGAAGGTAGGGAGCTATTTTACCCAGTTTGTGTGTTTCCTTCATTTGGACTACAAATTAGTCTGTCACAAAAATTAGGCTGGTAGGTAGGTAGTTGGCTCCATCTTGAGAGACGTCTTAGTGGGTTGGAAATATTATGGATCGAATTCATAAAGATTTGATATAAGTAGATTGCGAGCAATGCTTCCAACCAACACCTAATTTGCCATATTTCAAACAAGATTTGCTAAGGAAAGCAAACACAAGTTGATATACTTGTTTTGTCCAAAATCCAGGTGACGGGTGAAGGGAAACTGATTTATGTCCTAGTGAGCCTCTCTGAAATTTCAAAAGAGTCTTTTTCCCCCTGCCAATGAAATTGTGTTCAGGTGTTGCTTTGAAGTGGTAATGTCTCTTCTCTCTTAGCTCTCTAGTGAAATATATTCTCCTCTTAAACTTAAAGTACTTCTGAATTTATATTGTTGATGTATTGTCTTGTGTGTTCTTTCTGATGTTATTAATCCCAACTGAGAGCTGTCTTATGCTCGCTTCAAAATCCTGAGAATTTGAGTGGTTATATTTTGAGCTGATAAATTGTGAAATTGCAGCCTGTGGAAATACAGGCTTTTGTTTGGGGTTTTTTTGGAAGTTCCAGATGAATAAAGTTTGATGTCCTCTGCTTAGTCCTTCCTGAAAAACACTTGGCATTGAAAAATAATAATCGGCTAATATCATCGACCATCATTTGGCAAGTAGTTGTGAAAGGCATTTCCAAAAAAACAGAATCCAGGCTCCTGCAAGCTATTTGCAGACTCCAGCACCTTAACACAATGGGGTCCATTAACGAAAGCCCTTAATTGACGTTAGGAAATTTTACGTTACCTCATGTCTTAGTATTTATTAGAAAAGCTGATAAATTTCTGCTTCCAGAGGTCCTGATGTATGTTTCCTTCACAAGTGAATATATTATTTGATATCAGGTCATCATTTAATTTTGCAGTAGTAATACTCCACAGAACAAGAAATTCTTCAAGAAAATTCTATTTGAAGGATATCCATTCAATTATTTTTTCCCAGTATTTGATTATTCAGGAAAAATGCTATAAACACGGGACATAAAAATAACTTAATTCCATATTATCTTTGTTAAAATCACAAAGTGTTTCCTAATAATTTTGTTCCTTCTTCTTTCTCTTCCATGGTCACTGTTTCTGTACTGTAAAAGATTTTCCTTTATCTTTTTCCATAACTAAATTGGACAATTCAGGGAAAATGTGCCTTATGGGAGATAGAAAATTAAAGTTTACATAAGCTATTTATAGCCTTATAGGAAAATTACATAATATATGTTATTTATAGCCTTTATGAAAAGGTAGTCACATTTTCAATGATTGAATTAAACTTTTGTACTTTGTGTTTTTTGCTGAATGAAATAGCAGTTTCAATATGCTCTTTTTCCAATAAGTGAATATGGTAAAAGATTAAATGGAAAAATTGGGAGTTTATGGGCAAAAATTCAAGTAAAGATTAATGAATGGATATAATTATTTCACATTAAGATGTTTATCTGTAACATAAACCCGGATCCAGAGAAAGTTACCCTGAAAGGGGAGAGAGGTTGAATATTCTTTCTTGCATATCCTGTTTCATTAAAAGCAAATCACAGAACAAAAATATTGACAAAAGTACCTGTCAGAGGCACAGTTCTGAAAGGTAAATCTGAATGCTCATAAATACATGAAAACCATTTTTAGTGCTTCAGCACCTGTCAGGAGGTGAAATCCAATCACAGAATTAAGTTGTTTACCAGCAATAATTTGTCCATTTTCGTAGAATTTAATTCTTTCTAAAACAATGCAAGTAGTTTAAAAAACTGTAACGATTCAAGGTTAGACAGAAATTTTTCCCAGCTATTTCTTTTGTTCATTATTCTGTGCATTTCTCCATGCATTTTTTTTACTAGGACCTTTTTAAGGTTATCATCTTCTAACTCTTTTAATGTCTGCTTTTAAAATTCTTTTCCAAATACCAATTTGTCATACTTAGACTTGGTGTCAGAGAGGAAAGGAAAATATTGATCTTAGGGAAGTCCAAAAATCTGTCATCATAAAAAAAAAATTATTCAGAATCAGTTCAGTGCCCAACTTAACATAGCATATGTATGCCACAGACTTCATCATCACTAAAAGTTCCTGAATTTCCCTCATTTGAATTTAATATGATCAGTAATCTTATGCAATTCAGAAAAGTCTACATAAATGAGCAAAATATTTATAAGGAGATAATGTTAAACAGATATCCATAAACGGAGTATATGTGGGAAGGTCATGGGCTTTGAATCATGCTAGTAGCCTCCTCAAAAGGGACATTTAAAAAAAAATAGATTCCTGCCATCAATATTGAAAATTTGCCCACATTTTGAAAGGCTCACACCTTTTATTTATTTTTTTATTTCAAACTCAGTGCTTAACAAAAGAATGAGTGTTTTGTCCAGATGGCCTTCTAGAAGTCTCCCTGAGAGAACTCAAAAAGAATTCCATGCGGCCAAAAATATTGTTTCAATTAAACTGTGCCAGGATACCTACTGTCTATCTTTCTTTCCGATCTAAAATTTGGTTGAAATTAGGGAGTCATTGTCTTTGTCGGCTGAAAATATAGTTCACCATTACCATCACTAGTGCCCCCCTACACCTTAACATCAACACCTCCTAAAACTCAGTCTCCTTCAACTGTGCATACTGACACAGAAACCTGGGGAAAAGGAAAGATGGAAGGAGATAACTTGTCTTTTCAGATTTTTAATAGCTACAGTACCTCTCTTTTATCCTATCCCAGTTGGTATTTTAAAAAACAAAAAGGCCAACCTAGAATTTCCCAGGTGAGATTTCTTGGAAATGAATATGCAAACATATTTGACACCAGTGCTCCTAAAACAAATTTTTTTTTAAGTGAAATAAAGGAAAAGATGTAAGTATGTTTATTCAGACAAGCAAAATTCCGTTGCTCCTAGTATTCTACTTCATCTTCTTTCCTGTTGACAGATGGTGAGATTGATATAAGGGTATGAAAATGGACCTTGGCTATTGTGAATGTTAAACATTCAGAGAAGTGTGGAGTTCATAATTTTGAAGTGTGGCAAAAATCCAAAGTACCCTTTGTAAAATCCTCCAACCTTAAATCAAAATCCATTCATAAGGATTAATTCAATCTGCATGTTTATGGTATACAGACTTCCATCATTTTTTATCTATTTTGAATATACCCCCGTTTTCATTTTGTTGATCATTTTTAAAAAACAGCTGGTTGTGCATAAATCAGAGATTGGTTTGAAGCTTTCCACACATGATATTTAAGTAGTTCTGAATCCTCCACTACGTGAATCTTCTTGATTGTTCAAGATTTACCTCATAGAAGACTTTGAAGGTCCAAGTTGTATCTGCCTTGGCACTTTCTGAGAAAAACAGAACTTTACTCTGGTGCCCAAATTTGATGGCCCCCACTGTTGAACCTTGGGAAGTTGTCACCTCACAGTAGCGCTTCATGCTATCTACTTTAAAAGTTGCATTTACTCAGTGCATATTTCCCTCCAAACTAGTGCCATGAGCACTCATTCAGCTTTGTCACTATTAAGTACAACTGACCGAGTTAATCAATCAAGCAATAGTTATTTATTGAGCACTTGCTCTGTGCAGAGAACTGTGTCTGGGAGAATACATGAGTCAGTAGACAGAATCCCTGCCCTCAAGGAGTTTACAGTCTAGCAGAGAAGATGAACCCTAAAATGGATTACAGACAGGGGAAGCAACAGAGTTTAAAGAGATATACTTAAGTGCCACGGGGGATTCAGTTGTACATAAAATCCTCTCTTCACTTTCTCATCAGTCTTATTTTCCATGCTACCTATCATTTGTGTTTTTCTCTTTCAGTCCCACCTCCTTAGTCACTAGTGACCATATGTGTCATCCCAGATTACATCTACACAATCTAGGGTCACTTGTTTTTCCCCCAAAACCTTCACATGGTTGATTTCAAATGAGTTTATCAACACAAACCCCAGATTCTTTCGGTACTGCCAAGCTAAGATACCTAGACATCCTTTTGCTCATGAAAATTACAGATTTGCTTTTGCTGAAAGGACTTTAGTTCACTAATTTCAACTCAGTATTCAGTGTATCAAGTCTGGTGCCCATTTTAAGACAATGCACTGAAGAAAGAGGGTGAGATTTCCAGTTTGAGTTGTTCTGTGAGCTTGATTTCTATCCTCTCCACTACATCTTACATTGTTAAATGATGGAATCCCTCATTAAGAATGATAGAACCTTGGACCCGAGATGTCAGAAATGAGAACTTGCCCATTGAGCGCTCAATAAATATGATTGAATGAGTGATTCCTGTGCTAGTGGTTTGCACAGCACCATTCTCTCTCTCTCATCTCTGCCAGCCATGTTCCCACTGCGGTATGGAGTACAGCAAGCCAATAGGTGGGTATCAGGGTAGCCCTTACAAAATGCGGGCTTGGTCTTTGCCTAACTTAGCCAGGCAGTACAGGGACTAATAATAATAACTGTGGTTTATGTTAAGCACTTACTATATGCCAAGCACTGTACTAAACACTGGGGTAGATTCAAGATAATCAGGTCCCACCTGGGGCTCACAGTCTAAATGGGAAGGAGAACAGGTATTGAATCTCCATTTTGCAAATAAGGGAACTAAGGCACAGAGAGGTTAAATGACTTGCCCAAGGTCACCCAGTAGATGAGTGGCAGAGTAAGTTACTTAACTTCTCTATGCCTCAATTCCCTCGTCTGCAAAATGGGGATTCAATACAAAATGGGGGGGTAGAACCCAGGTGTCCCGATTCTTGGAGCATTCGTTTTCCACTGGACCAACAGTAAAGCATATTAGTCAAGAACAACATGAAATCAGTATTGAGTTTAAAATTAACACTAATTGATGCCGTTATTGATACTTTGCCTCTTGAAGTTTCTCTGTATTTGATTTTTGAGGGGACAAGTACATGTGATCAATAGCAGCATTATGTTGTGGGTATCATTATTCACAGTATTTATTCAGCACTTTCTTTGTGTAGAACATTCTATCAGGCACGTGAAAACATTGGGAAGTAGGAGACATCGTGACTGCCCTCCAGAAGCTTACTATTTAAAGGGGAAGGCAAGCAGGTATAAATTAACAAATTTGCAGTAGCTAAAAGAGTGATGTAATCGATATAAATTACGAACATACTAGATAGTAAATCAATAGCAAACAGGTAGTTGAGGAGATGGTCTCATTAGGAAGAAGGGGGAATTAATCAGGAAGTGCCTCATGGAGGAGGTGACTTTTGAGAAAGCCTTTGTAGGAAAGGATGAAGATGCATGTTATTTAAATCATTCAAAGGCCCCTGAAAGATCCTCTGTATTGTAAGCATGGGTCCCAATTAAAGTCTCCCAATACCTTTTCAAACTAAAAAGGAATCTTTAAGCCCCATAGTGAGTTTTCACATGGTTTCTTTATGATGCTTAGCCTACTAGAATCCTTGAGCAGGTGAGCATATTGAAGGAAGTTGAGCTGCAAGTGGGGAAGAAGCCCACCTGTCTTCCACATGAATCCTTTCAAGTTTCTCCTGATTTTTGCCACAAGGCCATTGAAAGACTCTGCCATCTGACTCTGTCCAGTATCTCTTCCATTTCGAATTATTGGGAAAACACAGGACAGTTGCTTGTAGCAGATGGATTTATATACCTGGCACTCTCTCAGGGCTGATATTGACCTGGCAATGAGGCCTTGAGCTCGAGAGTACAACTGTGACCTCCATTTTCAACCCCTCCCTGCCCAGGGATTGGCCACCCCCATGTGTTCCTCTTTTTTATTTCTCCCCAAGTCCTTGCCACTCAGTGATTCAGAGCCGAGAAATGGACTGCTGCTCCTACCCTCGGGAGCTTAGGAAGGTGTCCAACCAAAAGAAAATTCCTCTCTCTCCCCACCCCCCTTAGCTTTCTCAGGGGTTCTGTGCCCAAGTCCTTGACCTGGTCATCTTTGTGTTCCACGTGGACACTTGGCCAACATAAAGAGAACAAATCTCCCACTTTTCTAGGCAGAAGCCAGACATTACACAGACTAAAAGCGAAATGAAATTCCTAATTTTGAGTTCCATGGGGGGGACCAGTACAAACCAGTACCAGTGGTTCCCCTTCTTTGTAGGATTTGGAATTGTACTTCTGTCCTCATAAAACCGAGGAATTGTGCTCTTGAAAAATACTGTGCAACATGAAACCATATTATATGAGTCCTTGTATCAGGAAATTGCAGGTTGAGTTCCCGGTGTTTAGTTTTTTATTCAAAGAACAACTCTTTGACATGCATTTAAGAACTGTTCATACTAAAAATAAATGCTTTTGTATATATGTGTGCCCCCGTGGGTTTCTATTCCTCTGCATCTGTTTTTCTCCTTTCCTCTGCCTCTTTGGGTGTCAAAGGAGGTGTGTCTCTGTGTGTGTGTTGTGTGTGTGTGTGTGTGTCCATCCTTGGGTGACTCTAGGTGTATATAACCATGGGTATGTGTTTACACTTTTCATGCATGTATGGGGGGTAGTGTGCTGAGTTTAGCCTTCTTTCCTTGTAGTCTCTGCTTTTTCTTTGATATTTATTAAGTGCTTATTATGTGTCAAGCATTGTTCTTAGCACTGGGTTAGATACCAGTTAATCAGACAAGGCAAAGTCCCTGTCCTGGGGCTCACAGTCTAAGAGGGAGGACAGGTATTGAATCCCCAATTTGCAGTTAAGGAAACTGTAGCACAGAGAAGTTAAGTGCCTTGCCCAAGGTCTCAAGGAAGGCAGGTGCTGCAGCTGGGATTAGAACCCAGGTCTTCTGACTCCGAGGCATGATCTTTATCCACTAGGGCTCGCTGCTTTCAGCTTGTCCTTCTAGACTATAAGCTCCTTGTGGGCAGAGATAGTAGCTATGACTGCATTGTACTTTGCACACAGTAAGCGTTCAATACATAATAACGGTATGTGTTAAGCGCTTACTATGTGCAAAGCACTGTTCTAAGCCCTGAGGGGGGATACAAGGTGATCAGGTTGTCCCACGTGGGGCTCACAGTCTTTAACCCCATTTGACAGATGAGGGAACTGAGGCACAGAGAAGTTAACTGACGCCCAAAGTCACACAGCTGACAAGAACTGAGCCGGGATTAGAACCCATGACCTCTGACTCCCAAGCCCGGGCTCTTGCGACTGAGCCACTCTGCTTCTCTAAATACAATTGAATGAATTGTACTGCACTCTCTCAAGCATTTAGCTCTGCACATAATAAGCACTCAATAAATACCATTGATCAATGGTCTGTCTCTTGAAGTCTGAACAGATTGGGAAAAGCCTTCAGCAGGAACAATTACCAATAATTCAAGCCTTCCTTTTCCCTTCTTTATAGCAAAGCTTCCTATTTGAGGTCATATCCTACCTTCCTCTGGAAGGATTTATGGGCAGGAAGAGATCTCCCTTTGTAAGGGAATCCTCACACTCTTCAAGAAATGATGGAGAGGGACTAAATTTCAACGAGTTTGAAAATTTTGCTTTATCCCAGGTTCTACATGTGGTTTAAGCATAGGGCAGTTAGTAACATGTCGGTTCTCATTAATTAAATGTTGTTCCACAAGCCCAGTAAACATTCTGGGGGGTTTGCTTGAATTTTTAGGGTTCTTAACTGGGTTTTCTGCAAAACTCATTAGAATGCAAAGAGAAATGTACTTCCACAGCCCAGATTTTCCAGGCAAGTAGTCTCACAGCCGTGGAATGAAATCAATTGTGAATCATAGTAATTGATTAATCACTGCTTGGTGACAGAGATATAGAACACTTGGCAAATTAAGAAACTTTCTGAAATTAAGGTCAATTTTATTTTTAACTACTCTAAGAACAAATATTTAAATACTGGGAGCTTGGGAGCCTGTACTGCCGGGAGAGTTTTGGGCTTTCCAAAGAAGCACCTTGGAAACAGAAAGGAGTCATTCCCTGAGCCATCTTGGGGATTGTGTGATAGGGGCTGAGGGTCGGGGTATCTTCTAGATCCTCTTTCTCCTTGCCCCAGGCCACAATACCCCTTCATTCCCCCTCACCCTGGTCCAGGGGATGTCCAGCAAGCAGTCCTTCCCCACGCTGGCCAGGCAGAGATGGCAGCCTTCCCAGTTGGGCCCTGCTAATTCTAACTCTACGGGGATGTGACAGATCTCAGGCTGAGGGAGGAAAAAGCAGCCATAGATTTAGCCATGACAGGTTGCTCTTCCAAGAGCTGTCTGGCCTGACAAGACTCCTGCTGCTTTTGGTGCCTTGAAGTAGAGAGGCTAGTAATCCGTCAATTGATGGTATTTATTAATTTTTTTTGTGGTATTCATTAAGCACTTACTATGTGTCAAACACTGCTCTAGGCGCTGGGGTGGGTATAAATTAATTAGGTCGGACACAGTCCCTGACCATATGGGACTCATAGATGAGAAATTCTGATCTCCCTGCAGTTCTCCTTCCCCTTTAATCTGTGAGCCCCAGTGGACAGGAACTGTATCTGACCTGATTATCTTGAATCTACCCCAGCGCCTCATACAATGCTTGGCACATAGTAAGCACTTAACAAATATTACTGTTATTATTATTGTGTCCGTCTACCAGTTTCAAAGCAGTCATCACTATACTACAGCTTTACTGAGCTGGACAAGCATATAGCATGCAGGATGGTAGGACCCCAACAGCTGTCAAATAGAGACTTCAACCAGTCAATTGTATTTACTAGGCGCTTACTGTGTGCAGAGCACTGTTAGTCAATCTTATTTTTTGAGCACTTACTGTGTTTAGAACACTGTACTAAGCACTTGGGAAAATACAGTATAACAATATAACAGACATATTCCCTGCTCACAATGGGAGAGTACAAAACAACAGATATGGTGGACATGTTCCCTGCCCACAACGAACTCACAGTCTAGAGGGGGAAACAGACATTAATTAAGCCAAAATGGGATGACCCAAGGCAGGAGGAAAGGAGGAAACGCATCAAGTGCAGTCTCTAGCCATGTAACCTGACAACCAATGTTGGGCAAGAAGTGCCACAGTCCGAGTAACCCAGTGTTTTTTGAGTAAAGACTTTGGGAGAGTCATGAAACTGAGATAAAGCCAAGGACGTTACCAGGCACCACGAGGGGCAAACATACCAGCACCGAGCGGCCAGTTGGAGTGTGTGCTTGGCACCAGAGGGGTGATGGTCACCAGTCAGCCATACCAGCACAAATAGTGTTAATTTGAACACCAGTGACACCATCTTTGAAAATGAAGAGGAGACAGAGAGAAGGCAGAGGGAGACGCACAACCTGACCCAGCCTACTATGACTCTGGAAGGAAGCTCTCTCTCCAAAAGCCATAAGAATATTTACTTTTATCCCCTAGCACATTGAGACACTATTACTCTCAGTCTTCTACTGTAAGCAGCTAAGAATGTGTTACTGTTTAAAAGCATTAGGCAGAATTCAATGTGATTCACCCAAACTGCTCAGAATAATCACTAAAAATTAGTGATTTTTTGTCAGGAAAAGCACTCAAACTTCTCTCACCTAGACACAAAGCTAAGGAGGGAGACTGTTAGTGTGAATTACCTCTAAGACTGGCACAATTCATTAAGAGAGTTGGAAATTTTCACACAAAGGGTAAACAGTCTCTTGATACATTCTGTAGCACATAAAAAAAGTCCGTAAAAGGAGAGAGGTCTCATGAATTCTTGCTTACAAATTTTAGAGAGATATTTTAGCCATTTGTTTATATTACAGATCCAAGGGCAAAAGAACTTTCGTAAACCCTGTAGACTCTAGGCTAGAGAAACCAGGAAAGAAATTATCAGCATGCCCAATTTTAAATGTCTTTCTCTGTCCAGGACCCTGTAAGAGCTAGGAAAAAGAGAAATTATAGAGCATAGAAGCAGAAGTACATGTGTGTCTCCAGATTTGAGCTCGATGATGCAAATCAAGCAGAACTAAGCCCCAGAATGAGCAGTGGAATTATTTCCCTATCTTGAAAAACTCCAAATAGTATCCCGTTTCGTTGTGCACATGGAACTCAAACTAACGATGCAGATTCAGGAAACATGACATATGCCCGGAACTGTCATCTCGATTCCATGTGCAGCGCTTGGATTTCCTGGACATCAGGGTTCATCTGGCTTCTCCGGCTATTATTTAGGCCATAGTAGGACAGATGTGCTATTTTCAGGGCAATAATCCACTTGGTAGTTGAATAACCAGGAGGCCTTTGGGCTTCATCATTTAGTCCAATAAGAAAGCTAGTCTTCGCCCTGTAAAACAGCATGGGCTCTGTTCCTCTGTTTTTCATATACACCAGGCTCCTGAATATCCTCCAGGCTTCCAGCAAGATAGATAAGTGCTTAGAGGAAAGCAGCATGGCCTAGTGGAAAGAGCATAGGGCCCGGGAGTCAAAGGACCCGAGTTTTTAATCCTATTTCCATAATTTATGTGCTGTGTGACCTTCTGCAAGTGATTTCACTTCTCTGTGCCTCCATTTCCTCAATCTGTAAAATGAGGATTAAGACTGTGAGCCCCATGGAGGATAGGGACTGCATCCAACCTGATTAGCTTGTATCTACCCCAGCTCTTAGAACAGTGTTTGACACATAGCGCTTAACAAATACCATAATAATAATTATTATGATTATTATGTGCTTAATAAATACCATAAAAAGAGGATAGACAGCAGAATGAAGCCATCTGGAAAGCAAAAAGTGTTTGTAAGCCATACTTCAGCCTTCCAAAAAGTGAGTGTGTATGGTCTGACAAAAAGTCCTACAAAGGGAAACAGTAGGAACTTCAGGAAAAATTGAAAAATGGTACAGAAACATCTTTGGGATCCTGATCACTCTTTTCAAGTGCTGGATCTGGAAAATGTTGGGGTGACTGGTCAAAATATGTACTGGGAGAAGTTAAGACACATCAATCAATCATATTTATTGAGTGCTTTCTGTGTGCTGAGCACCGTACTAAGCACTGTACTAAGAAAGTACAATATAACAGAGTTGGTAGACATGTTCTCTGCCCACAATGAGCTTGCACTCTATTTAACAAGTTTCCAACAGTTCTATCCAACAGTTTCTTAGCAAATAAATCCCTAGGTGACCTCTAAAAATTCATCTCCTTCCAACCCGACCCCTTCCTTTCCTTGTTCAGTCAGGTGCCTCTTCTGTGAATGTGTTTTCTACCTGGCATCCAATGCCATCATAGTCCAATAGCTACGTCATTATTTTTGGAAAGCAATCTGAGGTTTCCCTGCCTTGCTTCTTGGAGTCTGGATTTTCAGCAATGAGACAGAGCAGCATGGCTTAGTGGAAAGAGCATGGGTTTATGAGTCAGAGGATATGAGTTCTGATCCTGGCTCCACCACTTGCTTGCTGTGTGACCTTGAGCAAGCCACTTAACTTCTCTGTGCTTCAGTTACCTCATCTGAAAAATGGGGATTAAGACTGTGAGCCCCACGTGGGACAATCTGATTACCTTGTATCTACCCCAGCACTTAGAACAGTGCTTGGCACATAATAAGAGCTTAAAAAAATCGTAATTATTATTTATCATTATTATTATTATTAGAGCTGCCTCTGAAATGTCATTGGGTGTTTTGTTTGGACTAATGAGTTTAAGCAGCGTGGCCTAGTGGAAAAAGCAAGGGCCTGGGAGTCAGAGGATCTGGGTTGTAATCCCAACCCTGCCAAATGCTTGTTGTGTGACCTTGGGCAAGTCACTTCAGTTCAGTTCTCCTGCTCTCTCTGTCCTACTTAGAGTGTGAGACCCATGCCGAACAGGGACTGTGTCCAACCTAACTTGTGTCTGTCCCAGCACTTAGAACAGTGTTTGACCCATAGTAAGTGGTTAACAAATACCATCAAAAAATGCTGCCGTGGAACAAGGCAGAAAATAATGATTAGTTCATAGCTGAATTTCAGCCCACATGAACTAATTTCCAACAGTTTCAGTTAATTGAACTATACCTATCAACAAGTCAAATGAAGTTCCACCATCATAAATTCCAGTTTCTTGTCATTCCTCTTGATTTCCGTGATATATAGCAGCATCTTTTTCTATTTTCCATAAACTTCCTATCTCATTGTAGATCAATAATTGTGCTATTTATAGCCTGAAAGAAGCTATGTTCGATAGGCTAATATAGCACAGTGGAACTTTCTTTAGAAAAACTCACAAACAATGAAACAATTTCATGGGTAATTGTTTACCATGTTTACCAGTAAAGATGTTCCAAAACATGCACAGGCAAGAAAGTATGTAATGGGACATGTTACAATGAAATTTTTGCCTCGGGACCCTAAATCAAACTGATCTTTTAGTTCGGTTCTTTTTCCTATCAAGAGTTAAATGTTCACATCCCCCAAACAGTATGCTGGTGAAGAAGGAGAATTTCTTACAAACGCTAAACTTCTCTTTTCTCCTCTGAGAGGAGGGGAATCCAGCCAGCCTTCATTATTTATGTTAGCTCTTTCGACAGTCCCTGTAAGAAAAATCAGTGGGATTCATGTGGGATCCAATGTTCTTGTTTTTAAAATGTGTGTAAAGAGAAAGCCTATAATTTCCCAACCTTCTTTCAAGAAGTTTGTGTTCTGTTTTCCAGGGAGCCTTTACTTTCCGCGGAAGTATGATAGACATGCCGTTACTGAAGCAGGCACAGAACATTGTTTCACTTGCCACAGCCATCAAGAAGAAATGATCTCTTAAATGAAGCTCTCACCAGGTGGGCCAGATGTACAGTGGATTTCATCAGGAGGGATTGGAAATGCCGAGGGAAATGATTGAATATGCCAGAATTGAACCTGATTCTCCTTTAATTCACATGGGTCATCATTTTTGTTATCGTACCTTCCAGTTGTCCCAGCTATTGGGATCTAAAAGATGGCTCCTTTCCCTAGCCCTCCAGCTGGCCAATTCCCAGGTATTTCCTAGATGCTCTCACCCATGGGGCTTCTGACTTCCCTGGTGGATGGAGCATTAGGGAATATTTGAATTACGAAGCGTCATTGCCAGAATTGAACCTCATTGCCGAAATCGCCCCTACCTTTCCTCTGATTGGAATTGTTGGGCCTTATTGTCGATTTGCCTGAGGGAGGTGGTAAAGATGTCTTGGGCTAGGGCTTTGCCTGTCATATGTGTTCCAAGAGAGTTGTATCCACTTCCATAATAATGAAATAAAATAATCAAGGAGACTTGAAAAATCTGACCAGCTGCATTTTTGCCTCCAAAGAGCTCATCTGAAAATGTGGACTAAAAATTGGGTTCCTCTGTCTTTGGGGACCAACAGGGGCCAGTAATTTTAAAATCAACTGGGAAATGCAAGCTTTTGTTGATGTGCTCTCTCTCTCTCTCTCTCTTTTTTTCTCTCTCTCTCATTATGTCCTTGTTTAACTGCTCAGCCCCTGTCCCCTGTAAACGTAGAGCGGGGCTAGGACTCCTTCAGCCATAAACTTGTAGAGTTTTAGAAGACACAATGCAGCAGAACTTGTGCATATGGTCTCAAGTCAGATTTGCATCACATTAGATATACTGCTACAGGTCATCTGGACTATGTGGTTAACGGGCTTAGTAAAGCTGTTTTGAAGAGGTTAACCCGGCTTGTAGTAAGGGTAAATAAACATAACAACCAGCCATTGTTCTCTATTCAGCATGTACTCTTATGTTGAAGGCTAAAGGGTATTGAAACTGCAGAGGATCAGCTTGTGGTTGCCAGAGGACTCCAATGAAGTTTGAAACACCAACAATCAGAGATTTTGTTTCTGTTCCTCATTAAATCATGAGCTTTTGTGTTCAGACTCTGAACGACTGTTCTTTAAGAAATTAACAGAATGGGAAGTTTTAAACTCTGCACCAACCTTTTCATGACCTACACAGCAGCAATGCTGCTACACTCAGACAAAACACCGCAGGGAAGGCTGTTCTGTTTATTTAAATTTGTAAATAGAAAACATTTGTTTTTTCGTTCATTTTTCACCAGCTCCTTCGCTTTCTTTCCTACATGGAAATAAGCACCTCTCCCCAGCTTCTCCCCCTAGGACGGCTCTTTCCCCAGATCACCCTCAAGAATGCTCCTGGTTCAAACGAGATTCGCCTTGAAGCTGCAGAATAGGCAGGAGGAGAAACACCCGTCAAGAGACCTGAAGTCCCTTGCTCCCAGGCCGTACCTACCCTGACCCATGGAATCGACGGATTGGTTTTTTTCTTGATTCATTATCTGGCGAGTTCCTTCAAGACACCTGAAGGCCAAGCAGCCCAGAGAGGCTAAGCACTGATAGGGTGGGGCCATGACCCAAGGAGGATCGGATGCTGGAATTTGCCCTCTAAGGAGCCTCCTACACCCCTCGAAAATCTGCCTGATTGACAGCTGCAGCCTGGGGATGCGAGCAGCCAGAACTGCTTTAATGACTGGGTCAAAGAGACTGGGATCCAGTCCATCAGATCCATTCATTCATTCAATCGTATTTATTGAGCACTTACTTCGTGCAAATCACCCTTCTAAGCTCTTGGGATAGTACAATATAACAATAAACACAGTCCTTGCCCACAACGAGCTTACAGTCTAGAGATGAGCCAGACTCAGACACACACACAAACACGCATGTACACACACACCCTCTCTTCCCACACATTCAAACCCACAGAAGCACCCACTCACACTCACACGCTCACCCACACTCACATCTAGAGTCATAACTACCCAACAGCTTCTGCTCTAGGCATCGTCTAGGCAGAAGTATGAACTCTGATTGAAAGAAAGAGAAAAACGTTGGGCGGGGCCTGGATTTCCCCACAGGAAGTAGCCCCCCACTGCCCAGGGTCTTGGTACTAAGGCCTGGGAGAGTACAGTAGTTAGTAGACACATCTCCTAACCTGCAGTCACAAGGTTTCACCTGAGTCCTCCCGTCCATTCTCCTTCCTTCCCCCTACTCCATCCCACCTGTTCCACTGAGGGGAATGAATCTTCACCAGACCGGCACCAAAAACCCTAACCAGAACTGCTGAGGAGAGCAAAGCAGCTCCTGCTCCCTCCACTGCTGTTTCCAATGATACCGACTTCCCAGTGTGCTTCCTTCTGGGATTTCAGGATCGCTTCCTTCAGACACTCACCCCCTGCAGAGGTGTGAACTCCCAGAAATCCCCAGCAGCAGGAGCAGTGGCAGGAGTTTCCCTTCCTACCCCCTCTGGCTGTGGTTCCTTTCCGCTGGGCTCCTGGGGACTGTCACCTCAACAGGGAGCCCAGCAAGAAGTGGCCCAGTAGGAGTCCGGAGTTGCTGCTGTCACCATGCCGGCTGTACCGCCTACAATAGTGGGAAGGGTCCTTGAGGGGTTCTTCTATCGAGTTTCCGAACTCTACCTTAACGGCCCCCTGAGGGTCGAGTGAGGGACCCCGTGAGTTAAGCCTCTGCCCCGTCTGACCACCGGCAGGACCCATCCAAGCCTGTAAGCTCATCCCCTTGACCGTAAACTCATTGTGGGCAGGGAATATGTCTGTCTGTTGTTATATTGACACTCCCAAGTGCTTAGTACAGTTCTCTGCACACAGGAATCGCTCAATAAATACGATTGGCTGACTCTCCAGGGGGAGGCCACGGCTTTCCAAGGTCTCCGCCTCAGCGCCTCTGCCTTCCAGATCACAGGGTTGGCTTTGATCGCTTGCCCATGGAGTCAGGGTCCAAGATCCTACACTGGCTGGAAATCAGGAGTACAATTAGCCCAGCAAGGGCAGCATCTGAGGGGCTTCAGCACCATAAAGAGAGCTGTCCTCAGTGTCCTCAGTAGAGGAGCAGTGTGGCTCAGTGGAAAGAGCCCCGGCTTTGGAGTCAGAGGTCATGAGTTCGAATCCCAGCTCGCCACTTGTCAGCTGTGTGACTGTGGGCAAGTCACTTAACTTCTCTGTGCCTCAGGTACCTCATCTGTAAAATGGGGATTAAGAGTGTGAGCCCCACGTGGGACATCCTGATTCCCCTGTGTCTACCCCAGCGCTTAGAACAGTGCTCGGCACATAGTAAGCGCTTAACAAATACCAACATTATTATTATTATTTCCCCTCCCCTCAGGAATGGAGACTGGTCATGGGGAGGGAGGAGGTCTTCTGAGTTTGGCTTTGTGCTAACCCAACCTTGATCTCTGGAGTACAGGTCCCCTGAAACTCAAGAGCCACCCCCAGACAGCACAGAGCTCAGCTGAGGGTTTCCAAACCCTCTTAGCTGCTCAGGATCAAACACGAGACATCAACTTGTCACATACCCGGCGTCCCTGCCCCACCCAGGGCCATGAGCATCCTAGGATCTGCTCATATGGTGGGGGAGAACTACCTCGATTCCATGCTCAGCTTTCTTTAGACGATGATTCTTCGGGATTTTGAATCCCCTTAAGTCCAAATGGAGGTCTTGCCCACTCTCCTTCGGTGATCTCAGATGGGGAGCGGATACTTGGCTACTGCCAGACGATCAAAAGGGACAGGGTTTCCCATCTTGCACTGGGCCCAGAATGTCAATTAGACAATGCCAGGAAGCCATTTTCTCCTGCCCGGAAGCTAGTCCGCTCCATCCCGCCACTGTCTCCGGGCCTCCAGACGGTCAGGGCAGCTGAGGCCGGGGAGGGGGGTGTTGATAAATGCCAGGATATAGAGGCCCTCCCTCGCATGAAGCAAATCGCTCATATGTGGAAACAGCACAGTGGCCCAGCTCCTCACCACTCATAATGTATTACAAGTAGAGGACCTTAAGGCTAATCTGATTAATTAAAGACTATACCTGTTTATTTTTGTGTAGCTCATCATAACCCTCTTTTGCATATCACCCCCCCGTTATTAATTCTTGGGTGACTAAATTATGGGTAACACTATTAAAACATTATCGGAACTAATGAGAAACAATTACTTAGAAAATGAGCTGGGGCAGGATTGAGTCGCGAACATTGGCGGCGATCGCCATAGATTAGTTTAATAAATCATCAGGTGCAGGGCAAGGCAGACTGTATGTATTCGGAGCCCTGTCACAGGAAAATGAAAATGAGATTTTTTTTGCATAATTTTTTCATTAATCTCAATAGGACCCGTGTGGTGTAGATTGCTTTATTCCCTTAATACCTCGCCCGCGGGGCGGGGAGATTCCGAATAATATCTTCATTGTTTTACTGAGGTCTTAATGACAATCTGCAGCAACCCCATCTGATCGTGGCGCGGATTATATCAATACCATCATGTATTATTGAACGGCGTGGGGAGCGGGCTCGGACCTGGCATGCTGAGGCGCTGGAAGGACAGAGAACAGGGCTTCAAAGCTGCCCCGGTGCCCAGGTGTCCGTCCAGCCTGCCCTCCTTCAGGGCTTATCACGGACATAGCAGAAAAGGGATTTTTCCTGCTGAAGGAAAAGGATGAAGCCACCCTCATGTGGGTTGAGTGCCCGTGAGTCTAGAAGCCTCTTCTTGGACCCCAAGAGCTTCCTGTTGACCTGGTTTGCTCAGGAAGGCAGGGTGGTCAAGTGGAAAGGGCATGGGTCTGGGAGGCAGGACTTCTGTTGTAGTTTTGGCTCTACCCCTGGACTACTGTGTGACTTTGGGCAAATCGGTTGGCTTCTGGGGCACTTCTGATAATCCTTCTGTATTGAACTCTCCCAAGCACTTGGTCCAAGCTCTGCACATAGTAAATACCATTTGTTGATTAATTGATTCTCTGTACCGCAATCTCATCTATCTTACCATTGACCTCTCACCCACGTTCTGCCTCTGGCCAGGAACATCTTCCCTCTTCATATCTGAAAGACAATTGCCCTCTTTTTTGAAGGTACATCTCCTCCAGGAGGCCTTCCCTGACTAAGCCCTCATTTCCTCTTTTCCCACTCCCTTCTGCAATGGCCTGATACGCTCCCTTTATTCACCCCTCCCTCGGCCCCATGGCACTTCTGTACCTATCTGTAATATATTTATATTAATATCTGTGTCCCCCTCTAGACTGTGAACTCACTGTGGACAATATGTCTACCAACTCTGTTGTACTCTCCCAAGCACTTAATACAGTGCCCGATACACAGAAGGTGCTCAATAAATACAATTGATTCATGGTTTGATTGTACGTCCATTGCCTTGTCTGTAAGCCGTGAGCCCCATGTGGGACAGAGGCTGTATCCAATATTGTAGCCTTCTGCCTATCCTAGCAACAACATGGAGAAGCAGTGTGGGCTTCTGGATAGAGCACAGGCCTGGGAGTGAGAAGGACCTGGGTTCTAATCCCGGTCTGCCACTTGTCTGCTGTGTGACCTTGGGCAAGTCACTTAACTTTGTTGTGCCTCAGCTACCTCATCTGTAATATGTGGATTAAGACTGTGAGCCCCATGTGGAACACGGACTTTGTCCAACCTGATTAACTAATATCTACCCTAGTGCTTAATACAGTGCCTGGCATCTAGTAAGGACTTAACAAATACCGTTTTAAAAAAACAAGAAACAGCCCAGTTACCAGATGGGCTGTCACCTGTCTGGTTGCATAGTGTAAATAAAAATAAATGGTGGTATTTGTTAAGCGCTTACTATGTGCAAAGCACTGTTCTAAGTGCTGGGGGATACAAGGTAATCAGGTTGTCCCACGTGGGGCTCACAGTCTTAATCCCCATTTTACAGATGAGGTAACTGAGGCACAGAGAAGTGAAGTGACTTGCCCACAGTCACACAGCTGACAAGTGGCAGAGCCGGGATTCGAACCCATGACCTCTAACTCCCAAGCCCGGGCTCTTTCCACTGAGCCACGCTGCTTGGGCCTGGGAGTCAGAAGATCATGGGCTCTAATCCCAGCTCTGCCACTTGTCTGCTATGTGACCTTGGACAAGTCACTTCATTTCTCTGGGCCTCAGTTACTTCATCTGTAAAATGGGAATTGAGATTGTGAGCCCCTTGTGGGAAGAGACTGTGTCTAACTCGATTTGCTTTTATGCACCTCAGCACTTAGTACACTGTCTGGCACAGAGGAAGCACTTAACACATACTGTAGTTATTATGAAGCAGCATGGCCTAGACGCAAAAGCAAAGGCCTGGGAGTCAGATGGTGTGGATTCTAATCACAGCTCCACCACTTGTCTGTGATGTGACCTTGAGTAAGTCACTTAACTTCTCTGTGCCTCAGGTACCTCATCTGTAAAATGGGAATTAAGACCATGAGTCCCACATGGGACAACCTGATTACCTTTTATCTACCCCAGTGTTTGGCACCTAGTAAGTGCTTAACAAATACCATAATTATTATTACTGAAGTAAGGTAACAGGTGCAGTTAGGCTTGGTATTCCTGCTTTCAGTGTCGGGGCTCCTCTTTTCTGCAGTCACCAAGTCCCTGGGCCTGGAAGCCAAGACCATGTTCAGAGGGAGCTGAGAGGGGAAAGCCCTGGCCCTGGAGCAAGGCTGGAGGGTGAAGGGTTCCCCAGCGGGCGCCTCTAGGTTCAGGCCGGCTTCCACAGCAAGTTCCCTAGGACGCCACCTCATTACCCCGTGTGCCTTGCACAAACCACACAACCTGACGTGCATTTCGGTGAGTGACATTCCCAGGTGTTGACCCCAGCCACCGTATGCGGGGTGTTGGCAGAAACAATCCTGAAGATGTTTCAGAGGAAGTCCACTTCTGGAGGCTCGGTTACTTCTTGGAAACTTTGGATGTTCGTGGTCCTCAACTTCTTCCCCTGGGGCTCAGAAGACTATTGATGAGAGACAGTAGCTTAAAAGGTAAATGGCTGGATTTTGTATCTATTAAGGCTCACTGCAGGCACCTAGTGGGAGCACCTAGCAAGGAACAGCTGGTGAGGAGCACCTCCCAAGGAGCATCCAACGAGGAGTATCTGGTGAGGAGTACCCAGTAAGGCACCTAGCAAGGAGCATCCAAGGAGCAGCATCTTGTGAGGAGCATCTAGCGGTGGGCACCAGGCAAGGAGTGTTTAGCAGAGCAAGCACCAAGTAGGGAGTAACACTATAGGGTTTATAACCTCAGCTCTGGGATTTCAGATTCGGGGTGTTAGTCCTCCCGTAACACAACCCTCAGAGGGTTTCAATCTGGGTTTAAAGGAAGCGTTAAAGCCGACTCTCTCTCGTCCAGCGCTTCTGGGGAAGGGGCCAGCACCAGCCTCAACACCAGGACCAGCAGCAGCCCCAGGCACCCATCTTCCTCTGACTCCCATCCACTGTCCATCTCCTCCTATGCTGCAGGCCAAGATTTTGGAGCGGTTTGAGGTGCCCCCCAAAGTTGGCCCAGGAGCGGGGTCCCAATCCTGGGAAGGGGGAGCATCCCCACCCCCTGCCCACTCTTCTCCCCCGCTGCCTGCCCCTTCTGAGCCCAAGGGAAGGAGGAGTCCAAGTGTATGCTAGGGCCCAGCCAGCCCACACAGCTTGGGCCCTGTGGTCTCCTGATGCTGAAGCCCCCCACCCTTCTCCCCTTGGAAATTGGGCTGGTGAAGGGCCAGGGCCACGGGGAACCCTCTGACTGTTCCTGAAAGACGGAGTGGTCTGGGGAGAGCAGAGGAACAGGAAGAGCTAATGTTCCAGAGGTGTCCAAATGTGCTTAAAATGCATACAATGCCACACTCACCCTTACACAGACACACACTGACACACTTTCATATACATACTCTCACTGACACCCCCAAACAGATCCACGTGCACTAACACACTCTCGGGGCACACCTATCCAGGCCCCATCACACCAACAGACTCACATGGATACAACCATCCTCTCATACTTCCAGCAGGACACCCCGACCCACTCCCACTGCAACGCTGTCGGCACCTACACGCTTAGAGTCTCCCCTCCATACAGACGCAACCACACTGACACATGTAATAATCATAATAATAATAGCATTCATCGAGCACTTTCTATTTGCCAAGCAGTGTGCTAAGTGCTGGGGTAGACACAAGGGAATCAGATCAGATGGGGGCTCGCTGGCTGGCCGCAGGTGGTAGGGACTTCTGTCCCAGCATATGTCCAAGCTGGAGTTCACACTTTCCAATCCATGGCCAACATGGAGGATGCCTAGTTTTCTTGGGGAATTAGGAGTTCTGAGCCACATAAAAGCACAGTTTGTCATCCATAGCCATTTCGGCAATCTCTCTATTCTGTATTTCTGGTGAGTCGATGGATTTGGATCCATTCCCGTTTGTTGGTTCACCCTACGGGAAACAGCACTTGCAAGAAGAGGGGCCATGTGGAGATGGATGGGGGTCGGAGGAGAGGGCAGATCGATGTGGTGGGGTAAGAGGGAATCGGGGGAGGCGTACACAGGGATCTACCACCCCGTCCTGCCTGGAAGCCACACGGGTGTGCCAGTGAGAGTTTATGAAGAAGGTCTAGGGTTCTGATCCCGGGTCCGCCACTTGTCTGCTATGTGACCTTGGTAAGTCGGTTCACTTCTCTTTGCCTCAGTTACCTCACTGTAAAAAGGGGAATCAGACTGTGTCCACCCTGATTTGCTTGTATCCACTCCAGTGCTTGGTACAGTGCCTGGCACATAGTAAGTCTTAAGCAATATCACAGTTATTATTATTATCTTGTGATGGTGTGTTTGTGGGGTCACAGAGTGTCAACTTGAGTGCATCCACAAGTGTGGGTTAGTGTGAATCAGTGTGGATATTTTGCTGTAAGTTAAGGATGACCTAGTGGAAATAGCATGGAGTGTCAGGGGTTCTGGATTCAGTTCTACCACTGACCTGCTGAGTGACCTTCATTCCACTTTCCTGGGATCCATTTTCCTGCTCTGTAAAATAAAGGTAAGATAACTGCTCTCCTTCCCTCTTAGACTGTAAGCAGGGACAGGGACCGTGGCTGATCTGATTGCCTTGTGTTTACCCCAGTTGGTACTGGTGCTGGTGCTGCTGTGGCAGTTACTGGGGGACAGGGGTGGCTCGAGTTCTCCCCTGCATGGCCGGTGGACGGAGGGAAGGGGACACAGGTTTGGGGTAGCGAGTCACCACCAAAGCCCTGGGTGCCACCCTCCCTCTGTCCGTGTATCTGGGGGAAAATCTGTCTGACTGCCGTGGGGACAGATCAAAGGCTGCCGTGTCTGAGGGGCCAGGACAGGGCCCAGCCTTTGTGTGCTGTTGCTAGGAGCCCAGGAAACCAAGAGAAACTGTCACGAGCATGTTAATCGGACGCGTTGCAGTGCAACAATAATGTCTCTCTCCCATCCCAGCCCCCAGAATCAGCCCACATGGAGCCGTGACACCTGCGTGGGCCTGGTCAGACCGCTTGGCTCCTTCCCCATCCTTGCTCCCTCAAGCATCCCACCGCGGCTACCCCACTGCCAATCTCACCTCACTGAGATCCACACCCTTCCATCCACACAAACCCCACGGCTTCCAACTGGAACCTCACTCAATCTTCTTCGAGATTCCTTTCTCTTCCCTCTCTCGTGACATTGGCAACGCCCATTTGGAGCGCTTGACCTGATGTTTTTAGTTTCCATTTTTAAGTCTCTCAATTACCTATAAGAGAGATTGGGGCCAAATGCCCCTCACCACCAATACCTGCACATGCAAATAGAAGATGGGGCTCTGTGTTAGGAAAGAATTAAATCCAGAGAAATGTAGTATGGAAAATTCCTGGACACAAACACAGAAATTTGGAGACAGAAAATTTTAAGAAGTTTAGGGCGGGCTCCCGTTCAAAACTGATATTTCGTGATCAATGCAGTCCAGTGTTAAAAACCAAACAAATGCACGGTGACTGAAGGACAATTGAAAAATCAAATCCAGCCTCATGGATCTTTGTTTCGTATTCTAGAGCGGAGACAAGAAAGTGAATTCAAGGTCTCCCAAGCATTTCCCATTTCCTAAGTGGTAATTGAATGGCTGTTGGTTAGACATTACATAGACTCCAAAATCCGGAGATTTTGCCATAATTTAAAAAGATTAAAAGATCATTATTATTATTGTTGTTATCGTTATATTTGTTAAGCACTTACTATCTTTCAAGCACTGTTCTAAGCACTGGGGTAGATACAAGTTAATCAAGTTTGACACAGCCCCTGACCCACATGGGGCTCACATGCCAAGGATAAGGGGGAACAGGTATTTAATCCTATTTTACACTTGAGGAAACAGGCACAGGGAAGTCAAATGACTTGCCCAAGGTCACACAGCAAGCAATTGGCATAGTCAGGATTAGCACCCCGGTCCTCTGACTCCCAGGCCCATGTTCTTTCCATTAGGCCATGCTGCTTCTTAATCAGTCAGTCCACAGCATCCCTCCTTGAGGGCAGATGATGTTTACTAATTCTTTCATACTCACCCAAGTGTTTTAGTCCAATGTGCTGCCCAGAATAAGTGCTCCGTAAATACTATTGATTGATTGATTGATTGACTGATTGATTGATTGATGGCCACCCAATTTGTTGAACTCCCTTCCCTTTCCCTTCTGTGCTTCCTTATTTCCTTTCACTTGGGCCCGGATTCCCCTCTACCTACGCCCATGGAAGCAGCTGAGGGTTTGGCCAACAGCCTGGGTAGCATAGCATCAAGCCCAAACTTCCTCATGTCTGAAAACAGTCTCTTGGGTTCAGTAATGACATCTATTTCATTGTCCCCTTTTCCATGCCTGAGCAACCTGGATCATTGTGTTGTACTCTCCCAATTGTTTAGTACTGTGCTCTGCAGACAGTAAGTACTCAATAAATATGATCGTTTGACTGATTGATTGATCGATCACAGATCCACAGCTCAAAGCCAAATCCGTGCCATATGAAATTGCTTTTCGGAGACACTCAAGTGACCTGCAAAACTGTAGCTGTGGGGGCTGCTTTTTCCACATGAGCTGAGTGGTGTGGGAGGGCAGAGAAATGACTAACTTTATTTCAAAGCACATTGATTATGGGCTGAAACCTAACATCGATCATCTATGATTTTGATACCAAGCAAAATCAACAGAAATTCCAGCTCTCAATATAGCTCAGTCCAGTGCCCGCTCGCTTCTCCCTCCCTTCCTTCTTCAGAGTCAGTGGGAATACTACTGTCTCTTCCCACAGGCGACTGCATTCAAAGAGGGAATTCAAAGAAATTGATCTGAGAGGATTGTTTGAGAGCATTCCAGGTAGAGTCCAGCTCAAGGCTCCCCAGACCCAGAGCGAAAAAGGAAGGGAGTCACTCTGGAGATGAAACCCCCTCAAAGGAGGGCCCCCAGTAACAAAGCGACTTTCCCAAGTCTTCCTTCCTCACTCCTCTAAGAGCATGTGCCTCCAAACAGTCCTTCCAAAAGAAGTCCTGGGTCACGCGAGACCCAATCAGGAGACTGGTGTTTGAGTTCTGGCTCCACCACTTGCCTACCATGAAACTTAGACCAAGTCAGCTAACCTCTCTGTGCCTCAGTTTCCTTATCTGTAAAATGGGAATAAAATACTTGTTCTCCCTCCCCATTAGACTCTGAGCCCCCTGTGGGACAGGAACAATGTCTGATCTGATTATCTTGTATCTTCCCAATGCTTAATGCAGTGCTTGACACATAGTAAAAGCCTGTAAAATCCTCAAAGGCAGGAACTGGGTCTACCAACCCTATTGTTTCATATTGTCCCAAATGCTTAGAACAGTGCTCTGCGCACAGTAAGTGCTCAATAAATACCATTGATTGAATAATTGATTAATAAGTACTATCATTAATTAATCAGTCAATCATATTTATTGAGCACTTAATGTGTGCAGAGAACTGTACTAAGCGCTTGGGAGAGTACAATATTATTACCCCCACGCTGACAAATCCGAGGATGGTTTTAGGACTGTTGGCTTCATATTTTCATTTTTTTAGCAGTTCCTTTTCTTTTCTTCCCTTCTTTATAGCACGCTCTTTTCTTGAAAGCCCTGCAGACATTTGATGCAATCCCCACAGAGCCCTGGTTCTGACCTTCGGGCCGCAAGGAGAAACCTTTTCTTTTAAAGTCGAGCAACCCCCATCGGGTAGTTCTCTGGCTTTTTCTTTTTATGAGGAATTTTAACTGCTGGATTTAATTTAATTATTGTATTTTGTACATGTACCAAAAGGCCCTGGGGCATTGGGTGTATTTTAAATAACTCAAATAATTAAGTCTAGAAATGCAAGAGTGCAGCGTTTCCCATTGCAGTGGTAATTCACCAACCTCATACATCTGTCAAACGCCGTGTTTCTGGTCAGACCGATAAAATAAACCTTTAAGAACAGGCAGTAGAGGTGAGTTCCTGTTGCCAAGGGAACGTTAACTTTTATATTTCCTGACTTTTGTGTAACTAAAAGCTTTAACCTTGAGCTGGCTCTACCAAAGATACTATTCATGGGCAAGCTGTCTTGTGTGGGGCAAGGAAGGTGTATATAGGGGTTGGAGATGTGGGAGTGAGTATACGTATGAGTGTCAGCATGTGGGTCTGTTTCCTACAAACTCAACTGAATTAGTAAGAAAAAGGAAAACATTTAGTCCTTCCAATATTCCCTAAGCCTCCCTCACTGGTCTTCCCCCATTTCCCACCTACAGAAGAGAAGTCGTGGCAACTGCGAGTAGCGGGCAGTAGGAAAGATGCCAACCTTGAAGGCTGCTGCTGCTGCCACTTTCCCTCTCGAGGTCCTGATCCACTGGCCACTAATTCCCTTCTCTGACCTGCAGCCCAGTAATTTGCACACAGTAAGCGCTCAGTAAATACGATTGAATGAATCCGGTAGGCAGGCTCGTCCAGAGCAGCGGCCGTGGGCTTCTGACCGACCAAATGGGACCTGTTCAACTGCCCATCAATCACCCCAGAACCCCAAACCCGTGACACCTTGAGGCTCCCCAGGATCAGCAGGAGGCTCCAGGGTCTGGGTCTCAGGAGGGCCAGGCTGTGGTTCAGAAAGCTGGGATCCTCAGGCAGTTTAGGGGGGGATACCTTAGGGCCCTGGAGGTCATGCAAGGGTCCTTTTACTCTCTTTGAGATTTGTACTAATAATAATAATGTTGGTATTTGTTAAGCGCTTACTATGTGCAGAGCACTGTTCTAAGCGCTGGGGTAGACACAGGGGAAGCAGGTTGTCTCACGTGGGGCTCACAGTCTTAATCCCCATTTTACAGATGAGGGAACTGAGGCACAGAGAAGTTAAGTGACTTGCCCACAGTCACACAGCTGACGAGTGGCAGAGCTGGGATTCGAACTCATGAGCCCTGACTCCAAAGCCCGTGCTCTTTCCACTGCGCCACGCTGCTTCTCTGTACTATTTTTCATTATAACAAACACTTAAATTTCTTTCTCAGGCATTCTTTCCTTCTGAGATACAGAAGCTTGGAGTACACAACAGATTACGTGGGAAGCTCAGCTCAAGCCCTCCGCCACTGGAACCAGAGCTGCTCCTCCACTCCCAGCCTATCCCCCCATCAGGGGGCCAGCCACCTCCCAACACAAGCACACCTTTGGCTAGAGCGGACAGTGGGTGAAGCAAGAGTGGAATGGTCATACGCTATAGAACAATCATCAATCAATAGTATTGATTGTGCTCTTTCTCTGTGCAGAGTACAGAACACTGGGGATTTTGCTGGTTCCAGAACAGGCATGGAGAAGGTAGGAGTTGGAACAGGGTCGGAGTTTGTTTAGATGGTTAAAAGTGAGTTATTTTTCTGTCTTCAAATCAATGGCCTCATGTACATTCCCAAACAAAGCCCTCTGCAACTATTAGTAATAATGTTAGTATTTGTTAAGCGCTTACTATGTGCAGAGCACTGTTCTAAGCGCTGGGGTACATACAGGGTAATCAGGTTGTCCAACGTGAGGCTCACAGTTAATCCCCATTTTAGAGATGAGGTAACTGAGGCCCAGAGAAGTGAAGTGACTTGCCCACAGTCACACAGCTGACAGGTGGCAGAGCCGGGAGTCGAACCCATGACCTCTGACTCCGAAGCCCAGGCTCTTTCCACTGAGCCACACTCCTTCCCTATAATTAGTAGTAATTATAGGAACTGAGAATTCTGTTTCACTTGAGGATCTCATACAATAAGACCTTGACTAATGACAAGGTCTCAGACAGACTACCCCACGGGAGGCTGGGGCCAGGCGTCGCCTTTGAGTCCTTTTTTTTTTGAAATGGTGTATGTTCAGCACTTACTATGTGCCAGGCACTAAGAACTGGGGTAGATATAAACTAATCTGGCTGGACACAGTCCATGTACCACATGGGGCTCCCAGTCTTAATCCCCATTTTGCAAATGAGGTACCCGAGGTTCAGAGAAGTTAGGTGAGTTGCCCAAGGTCACACAGCAGGAAAATGGCAGAGCGAGGATTAGAAGTCAGGTCCTTATGATTCCCAAGTCCATGGTCTATCCACTAGGCCACAATGCTTGCCACACATTCATTGCTCCTAGCTGGGCCTTGATGGTGCTTGCCAAGAGGGCTGGCGGGAGAACTTGTAAGCATTTCCATCTTCTTTCCCTCCTCCTTCCCTCCCTCCTGCAGCTTCCATGAGCCCCACTGAGTGACAACAGTAACAGGGGACAAGTCTAGTGTAAGCCTTATATCCAGGTAGTTCATATTTGTGTGATATGGTATTTCCTACCAGGAAGCTGGCGGGAATCACCACCCAGGGGTGAGGGCCATAGTGATTCTGTCTCAGCCTGGCAGTACACACCCTACTCTTCCCCACCCCAGATGATCCTGAGGGGGATGAAACCCAGGCAGGCTAGCTGCAGTCAGGCTCATACTGGGGCCCAGAGACACACATGGTTCAACCATGGTACTGTGGGACCCCATCCCGAGGGATCCATTGGGCTGACCCAGACCTGAACCCAACCCCCTACCCTCCTCACCTGTCTGCTCTCTGCCAGCTAAGCAGCAAGGGGCTGGGGGACAGGGGAGGAGGGGAGTAAATATACATAAACATCTAAACTTCTTTTTTGTTTTGGCTCTGTCCAGGCTGCATCTCCACCCAGTGCTCAGCTGAGAGAAATCCAGAACAAAGAAGACATTTAAATGATTTACCTTCCCTGCTGCTGCTGAACCCTGGAACAGCTTTTAAAGGACCACAGACTGTTCCCCTGTGGCCCATCAGCCCGCTGCAGGCAAGTGGTTTTCAAATGGGACTCAAGGGGATCAGACCCCAAAACCTCAATACCTCTAGAGTTTGGGCCCAGCTGGACTCCCTTCCTAATGCTCTAGGGACTTAGCCAGAACCTTGTCCCTACAGATATGGGCAGAAATACAATTTGCCTCTTAAAAACCTGCCTTGTGTAGGCACAGCCTCTACCCAGTTCTCACCTCTAACACCAAGAGGAAAAACTGGTTGAAAGAGGGCAGCTGAAAAAGATCAACCCGTGAAAAAGGGAGGGTAGTGTCTGGAGGTGTGGTGGATTCGTGCTCACGTTCATGCAACCGGTGCACGTGTATGTGCTCAAGATTGGTGGTGTGTCCTAGTCATGGCTGTGTATGTCTATGGGGATCTATCTACATTTCTGCCTTAAAAGGTCTCAGAGCAATTGAACTGCATGAGCTTTCTCTGCTGCCAGCCCATGCAGAATTAGGTTTTGGTCTTTTCTGCTCCGGAGCCCTGAGCCCCTTTGCTGAAGATGTGGGCCAGTAGTTTCCGTAGAGAGCCCAGAATTTGCCACTGCTCAGGTCAACTGGGCCAACGTTACTTTCCCGGACTTGCCGCTCCGCTCTGCTCTGTTTCCAGCCAAAAGGCTTTTCCGCTATCCAATAATCATGCTGTGGGGCCCAGGAAGTGTCCAGGAAACTGGCATCTGCTGTCAATCAATCAGTCAATCAATGGTATTTATTGAGTGCTTATTGTGTGCAGAGCACTTTACCAAGTAATCGGGAGAGTACAATATAACAGAGTTGGTAGACACGTTCCCCGCCCAAGGATCTTACAGACTAGAGGGCTACCAACTGTGGACTGCCCATTTTCCTAGGATGCCTCATCCCTCTAGACTGTGAGCGGGGGATGTGTCTGTTTATTGTTATATTGTCCTCTCCCAAGTGCTTAGTACAGTGCTTTGCATGCAGTAAGTGCTCAGTAAATATGACTGAATGAACATGTAGGGCTTAGGCAGCAAAATCATTGTATGGACCTGAATAATTTATTCTATGATTGGCTAACACCATTCTGAATTGCTTGGTACAATATATCCAAGGTGACTGAAGTGTTAGGAGCACTTCACTCTTTTCTGGTGGAGGATTTGAGACCCCTCAGGGAGTGGCTCTGTTATTCTTACTTATGTTTATCAAGTCCTTTGCTACAAGCTGGCCTGTAGGGAAGTCCCAAGAGTCAGCCAGCGGGAAGAGGTATCAGCGGGGGTTCGAGTGCCAGAGGAAGAGATGGGTTTGGCGATACCTTTAACTGATCCCCCACCTCCAGTGTTGAGGGGCCCCAGGAGGGCCCTCATTTACTAGAGCATGGAGGGATCAGTACCCCCTCAATTTCTGGCCTCTGTTGTCCATTAGCCTCTGCCCTAGAAGCAGGACAAAGAACACTTCGGCTTTGGGCCCCCAGATGAAAGACTAGACTAGAATTCTCCCTTTGAAAGAGGAAGCAGCCCTGATCCCCCAGGCTAAAGCACAACTCTGATCCCCAGGCTATTGAACCGTCTTAAGCTAGTTTCTTGTGTCTGGTTACTACAGCTTCTGCAATCAATCAATCAACCAATCAATGCTATTTATCGAGCACTTACTCTGTGCAGAGCACTCTTCTAAGTACTTGGGAGAGTATAATACAATGAGGTTGGAGATGGTGAGCACCTACCTTCCTGCTCTCCCTGGGGTTCCAGGAAATTGTCCAGCCTTTAGGGCCAAAGTTCAGAAAGCCAACCCTGGGCAAGAGTAAGGATCTCCTCTCTCCCTCACATTAGCAGATCTAAAATGATATTTTATCTACCGACGCCATAGCCTTGAGGTAAAACATCCCAACATGCCTCTTTTCCAGAGAAAAAGAAGCTTGGGATTTAGCAATACAGCCACCGAGCCTCTGGGGTAAGAGTGTCAATCCACACGGATACTCTGCGCTACTCTACTTAGAGTCTATAACTCCACTGCAGAAAAAATTCCCTCCAGGCAGAAACTTACTTTACAAGGTCTAAGACAGGAAGCAAACCTAGGTGAATAAACCACTGTACTGGTGGTTCTGGAAAAAAAATCGAGGCACTAAAATCTTAAATGTTAAAGTCTTTACTAAGGACTGATTTACATGAAAGGCAGCCTCCCCTGGTAATTGCACCCAATAAATCTCCCTTGTGACTCTGAGATCCGCGTTTTGGCGGTGGTGTCACAATAACATCTTGGGAACTGCCGTGTCTTATAGTCGTATGAGGGACCACCGAGCATTATTTGATGCAAAATGCCTCACCTAAACTGAAACTCCTTCTGCTCAGAAATGATGTCCGGAAGTTCCCTTCGTATGAAGCATTTCTCACCATGCACAACCTGTGAATTACATTTCAAATTAAATTTTCCGATTAAAATCTACACTGTCGGGCCTCCTGCTGGTGACCACCATTTTACTGAAATAGGATACCATTTGTGGAAATGGCAGCGAGGGAAAACCTGATACCTTCAAGAGTAACTCCTGGCTCTGGGCCTGAAGCTTATGGCCACTGACAGCTTCATTCGGGACCCCTGAGCCATTCCACATCATATGGAAGCAAAGCTCAATGTCCGACAGTGCGGTGACAATAATATCATAATTATACTTATTACAATTAATATGAAACATTCCACACCAAATATGAAAGCAAAGCCCTATGTCTGATGGTGATGGTGACAATATCGTAATTATATTTATAGTAGTATAAAACAATATGAGAGTGGGGAGTTGTTTATTTTTGTATATATAAGGTGCTTCCTAGGTGGTCAGGTTTCATTATCTTGTACCACATGGGTCTTACAGTCTAAGATGGGGTTGGGAACCTATGGTTCCCAAGCTAGATCTGGCTCTTCTTGATACCCGATGGGGTTCTCGAGCACTTGTCTTCTGTGTGACCTTGGGCAAGTCACTTCACTTCCCTAGGCCTCAGTTACCTCATCTGTAAAATGGGGACTGAGACTGCGAGCCCCACATGGGATAAAGGACTGTGTCCAACCTGGGTTGCTTGTATTCACCCCAGCACTTAGCCTGGCATATAGTAAGTGCTTAACAAATACCATAATAATAACAAGCGTCCAATCGTTTAGCCGACTTGGCACCATTAGGCTGATTCCATTACCTTCTCCCTCATAGCTTTCTCAGCAGGAAGTGATTTGCCTGAGCCAGCCCTCTGAGCCAGAAAGAGGCTGAGGCAGGGGTCAGACCTTGAGAGGGAAAGATGAGGCTGCCTACTAGAGTGTAAACTACTTGAGGGTAGGGATCCTGTCTGCCAACTCTGTTTAGTTCAGTGCTCTGCACAGAGTAAGCACTAAATAAATACCACTGATTGATTGCTTAGCTGCTCTTGCCCTGTCTCCTCTGTCTCCCCACCCTCCAGAGCCTATCCAAGCAGCAACAGCAGCACCTAGGCAGCCTAGCCAGGCAGGAAAGTGAGATGCTCAATCCCCTAGACAGATGCAGGGCATAAAGGTGTTGGTAGCGGTGACCCGACAGGCTGCCCACTCCCCACCGTGAGCACTGGAGGAAAAGAATCACCACCTTCAAATAAGCCAGGTCTAGAGTGGCAGCAACACAGAAGGAGGAAGTGGGGTCGGGGGGAGAAGAGGAGATGGAGGAAAGGTGGAGGAGAAGGGAGAAAGACATAACAACCATAGGTGCAGAAATCTGCCACTTTAGCATCTATATTTTCCCGCTCCCACTCCAAGTGAGAAAGGAATGAATTTGCTCTTTCTTTCTCTTTCTCTACTCACCCCCCACCCTTTCCTTCTTTCTGCCTCCATCCCTTTCTCTTTCTCTTATTCTTTGTTTCTGTCGCTCACTCTCTGACCTTCTCTTACTTGCTTTCTCTCTTTACCTCTCTCTTTCCTATTCCCATCTTCTTTTTCTCTCCCCCACTCTTCTGTTTAAATTGTATGATTAGCTCTATGCACATCATCTTTTCAGAGGTTTCCTGTAATGTGGTTTTTCTGCATAAGAAGGCAGCAGGCCCATGATCTCAGATATAGGGAAAGCAGGTATCTTATTTGAGATTCATTAGCCCAGTGGAGACAGGTTTACAATCTGACACTAATAGCCCTGATTTCATCCATGCTACTGGTGTTGGGTTTCAGCAAGAGACAGATACCAGCAAGAAATTTTTAAAAGTAAAATTTCCAATGTTTTTAAACTTAATTGTGCTTCAAATTCACATGTACTGACACTGCATTTTCCTCTACTATTTTGATGTGGGAGGAAGAGGATAAGAAGGGGAGAAATGGTAAAGTTGGAAGAGAAAAGGAGGAAGAGGCAAAGAGAATGGCTGTGTCTGCACAGGATGAGGCCCACAATTACCAGCCTCAGATTACTGTGCCAGTCTCCACAGTGAACCAACTCCCTGCCTCCAGTCTCTCCCCACTCCAGTCCATACTTCATTCATTCAATCGTATTTATTGAGCGTTTACCATGTGCAGAGCACTGTACTAAGTGCTTGGAAAGTACAATTTGGCAACAGATAGAGACAAGCCCTGCCCAACAACGGGCTCACTTCACTCTGGCGCCCAGGCCCCTATTAGACTGAAGAGCAGCATGGTCTAGTGAAAAAGCACAGGGCCCAAAGTCTCATGTTGGCTCTTTCTGTTGCCTGCTGGGTGATCTCGGGCAAGTCACTTAACTCTTCTCTGCCTCAGTTTCCTTTTCTGTAAAATGGGGAGTCAATTCCTGCTTTCCTTCCTGCTTAGACTATGAGCCGCTTGTGGGGCAGGGACTGTGCCCAACCTGATGATCTTGTATCCCAGTGCTTGACACAGTGAATGCGTATCGGCTCCATAAGAATAATAATAACTGTATTGTACTTTCTATAATGCTTAGTAGGTGCTATCTAAAGGTCCCAGAAATCATCCTGAAAGTTCTGGGATGTCTGGACTTCCCAAACTAAAGTGTTTCTGGGAGCAGTAGTCCTTAAACTGCAGTAGCCATTCCTGGAGCTCCTAGAAAACCTTGGGGCAGCGCAACTTCGTAGTGGTAGTGGATAGAGCACAAGCCTGGAAGTCAGAAGGTCATGGGTTCTAGTTCCTCCTCCACCACTTACCTGCTGTGTGACCTCGGGCAAGTCACTTAACTTCTCTTTGCCTCAGTTACCTCATCTATAAAATGGGCATTGAGACTGTGAGCCCCATGTGGGACAGGACCGTGTCCAACCTGATTAGTTTCTATCTACCCCGGTGTTTAGAACAGTGCTTGACACATAGTAAGCACTTAACAAATATCATAATTATTATTATTATTACTGCCATCTTGAAAAGGCCACAGAGAAGGAGCTTTGTCCCCCTGAAAAGACAAGATTGAGGAGGGCTGCCGCCCAACCAATCCAGTAAATGATAGGCTGCTAGAGGCAGGGGCATGGCCTGTAATGTTTAGGTTGGCTTCAAAGAAGTGTGTGTGTGTGTTTGTTGGGGGATGGGGGGGAGAAGGGGAGTTGTGGGGGGGAGAAGAGTGAGACGGAGAAGAGCTAGGATGGTGCAGTCAAAAAAAAAAGTTTCCAAGGCCCTCCCCCTGTAATGAAAGATCTGATTCTGAACTCTCAAAACTCATATATTCATTCAATAGTATTTATTGAGCGCTTACTATGTGCAGAGCACCGTACTAAGCGCTTGGAATGGACAAATCGGCAACGGATAGAGACAGTCCCTTCCCATTGACGGGTTTACAGTCTAATCGATTGTTAAGCGCTTACTATGTGCAGAGCACTGTTCTAAGTGCTCGGGTAGATACAGGGTCATCAGGTTGTCCCACGTGAGGCTCACAGTCTTAATCCCCATTTTACAGATGAGGGAACTGAGGCACAGAGAAGTTGTGACTTGCCCACAGTCACACAGCTGACAAGTGGCAGAGTCGGGACTCAAACCCATGACCTCTGAGTTCCAAGCCCGTACTCTTTCCACTGAGCAACGCTGCCTCTCTATTTATCTCTATATTATCTTTATATCATATCTATATTATCTCTATATTAGGGTTATGGTTAGGGTGATCCACTGACCATGAGGATGAACAGCCTTTGGACAGAGATGTGTTCAGGAACAGCCAGCCGAAGGACGGTAGGATTATGAGAGACTTGAGAAGAGAACCCAAGCAGCATCTCCGTTCGGCATCTGGCTGCCACGATAAGGGGGGTAAATATCCACCCAGACGGGTGGAAGTGAGGGGCTCAGCTGGTTCTCTAGTCAATAAGTGCAAGCTTCTAGATTGTGTTTTCTTTTTCCTACTTTCTCTGGCCTTTCCCATCTTCTCCTCCTATTTTTATCCAGGCCTTTTCCTAGGTCTTGGATTTTCCGCCTCCCACCTCCCCCACCCTTCCTAACGGCTTCTAGTCTAAACTTTGGCTCGCAGCCACTAGAGGGCAGCAGTATGTCACCGAGTGGAGCAGAGCTGACCTCCCAATCAGAGGTATTTATTGAGCGCCTACTGTGTGCAGAGCACTGTACTAAGCGCTCAATAGTACTTAGGAGAGGGCAGAATCGGATCCATGACTAAGCCACGAGAGTCCAATCCATTCTTGCTTGAGGTAGACTGAGACAGGGGAATGGAACTTGGTGAATAATCCATTCTATTGCTTCTTTTTATCATAATAATAGTAATGATGGTGGTATTTCTTCAGCGCTTTCTGTGTTCCAGGCACTGTACTAAGCGCCGGGGTTGGATACAAGCAAATCAAGTTGGGCACAATCCCTCTGGGGGTTCAAAGTCTCAACCCCCATTTTACAGGTGAAGTAACTGAGGCCCAGAGAAGCAAAGTGACTTGTCCAACGTCACACAGCAGACAAGTGGCGGAGTGAGGATTTGAACGCATGACCTTCTGACTCCCAGACCCATCCTCTGTGCATTACGCCATGCTGTTCCCTAATTAATATAGCAGGACTCGGACCGCTGTTCAGCACTTACGATGTGCGGGACACTGTACTGAGCACTTGAGAAGGTATAAGGATCCTGATTCAGACTTGATTCCTTGACCGCAGGGGGCTCGCGGTATGATCGGTTGGGGGTGGAAGGGAAGGCACTTCAGGAAAGAAATAATAGAGGCAAATTCCGTAGAGGACAAATTTCATCACAAGGAACAACCAGGAGGGAAAATCCTCAGGCTCCTCCTCACTCCTAGGTCCAGTCACAAACTCCCCACATTCCTAAGGTTGTTAAGGAAGCCAGTCCCACTCCTGCAAGAAGGGATTTTTTCCCAGTGATGGCAGGTGGGCAGGCGTGGAGGTCAGGGGGAGGCATATTATCTCACCAAAGCGACACATTCCAGTAAATTCTTCCCCCGGGCAGTATTATCAGACACCGAACCTTCAAAGAGCAAGGATTGCAGGACGGGAGACAAACAGGCCAAAGTCATGACGTTCCAAGAAAAGGCTGGCCTTCCATCTTTAAGCTCATAAATGTGTGCCTTTTCCCTTGGGTGTGAGTCCACCTCAGAAGTGAGATTTTCCTTTTATTTCTTGGCTGCGGTTGGGTCGTATCATCGCCATGCGACCTTGCTGTAGTCTTTCCGATGAGGCCTCAAAGGGGCTTCGGTAAATGAGTGGGGCCTCCCGATACGGGCTACTGATCCCGGAATTGTGAGGGGTCACAGCTGAGCAAGGAGCCGGGAGCCTTTCTAAAGATGAGATGGTAAAACCCTGCAGAAGCCGGAGACTCACATTCCTCCAATCCGACTTCCTTGGTGGCTTAATTAGAGACCTGCACACTCACAACTGGGCCAACCCGGCCGGTGGCATTCACAGCAATGTGGCAGCTTGGATTGGGTCATTAGTGTGTCTGCGCAGGTCTGGGTTGGATACAGATATTGGGTCCGTGGGAGCAGGTAAAGAGTAGGCAGAGATTTACCATTAGAGTGTAAGCTCTTTGTGAGCAAGGAAAGAGCCTTGTGATGCTGCTTGTTAGCAATAATTGAGAAGCAACATGGCCCAGTGGAAAAAGCACGGGCTTAGGAGTCAAAGGTCATGGGTTCTAATCCCATCTCCGCCACCTGTCAGCTGTGTGACTTTGGGCAAGTCATTACCTTCTCGGTGCCTCAGTTACCTCATCTGTAAAATGGGGTTTAAGACTGTGAGCCTCATGTGGGACAACCTGATTACCCTGTATCTCCCCCAGTGCTTAGAACAATGCTCGGCACATAGTAAGCACTTAACAAATACCAACATTATTATTATTATAACTGTGGTATCTATTAATAATAGCTATGACATTTTTAAGGGCTTACCGTGTGATAGGCACTGGGGGTAGGTACAAGGTTATGAGACCGGGCACACTTCCTCGTCCACTCGGGTCTCGCTCGAGACCCAGAGAGGCTGGGTCTTGTCCAAAGTCACCCAATAGTCCAGTAACAGTGACGGTACTCGAACCCCAAGCCTAACTCCTGATTCCCAGCCCCATGCCCTTACCATTCATTCAATCGTATTTATTGAGCACTTACTGTGTTCAGGGCACTGTATTAAGCACTTGGACTGTACAATTTGGCAACAGATAGAGACAATCCCTGCCCAACAACCGGCTCACAGTCTAAAAGGGGGAGACAGACAGCAAAACAAAACAAAACTTATCAGTAGGCCACACTGCCTCCTAATGCATCAGAAATCTTCATGAAATAAAACTGGTCTTGGTCTACTCATTTAGCAAAAGGGATCATTTTACTCTAGAGTACCCTGAATTCAGCTTGATTCTCTTTCTTTCCCTTTGGAAAAATCCTCATATACATAGCCTGTTCTTTTCCAAATCAAGTGCCAGATTCTTTCTCTCTCCTTTGTTTGGGAGGCGGGCATGGTGCATTTCCCGCCTGGGAAAAAAAGAAAGTCTTCTCCCTCTAGACGGTCACTACATCTGAGATAACACGTGTGACTAGATAACATGACCAAGGGTTGCGGGAATACTCTTCCCACAACATGAGTCTGTTCTGGTACAATACGATCCACAAGTTGGCGCAAACAGATCGGATTTAGGAAGCAACTGTGGGCCTGCAGTAGCATCAGTCAGAGCAATCATCGATTAATCAGCATGGGTGGGGAATGTGTCAGTTTCTTTTTGTATCGTACTCTCCCAAGTGCTTAGTACAGTGCTCTGCACACAGTAAGCACTCAATAAATATGACTGAATGAATGAATGAATGGTACTTACTGAGCAGCTTACTATATCCAGAGCATTGAATTAAGCACTTGGTAGAGTACAACAGAATTAGCAGGCACGTTCCCCACCCATAACGAGCTTGAACTTTAGAGGGAGAGACAGACAATATGGATAAATAATTTTATTCATATATGAATAAATATGAATATAATTTAAAGATATGTTCAAAAGTGCTGTGGGGTTGAGGGAGGGTTGAGGAGAGACAGACATTAATATGGATAAATAATTTTATTCATAAATAAATATGAATATAATTTAAAGATATGTACAAAAGTGCTGTGGAGTTGAGGGTGGGTTGACTATCAAATGTCCAAAAGTCACAGATCCGAGTGTATAGACACAGAAGGGAGAATGAGCCAGAAAACAGAGGGTTTAATTGGGGAAGACCTCTTGGAGGAGACGTGACCTTAATACTGCTTTAAAGGTGGAGACAGGGATGGTGGTCTGGAATATATAGAGAGGGAGGGAGTTCCAGGCTAGGGAGAAGATGTGGGAAAGGGGTCAGCAGTGAGATAGATGAGGTCAGGGCACAGTGAGTAAGCTGGCACTAAAGGATAGGAGGGTGCAGGCTGGACTTTAGTAGAAGATCTGTGGAGTGATGTAGGAGGGGTGAGCTGATTGAGAGCTTTAAAGATGCTTTGCTTCCCAGCCTCCAACTTGGCCTTCTTGGACTGCAAGTACAGTCATTGGGTTTAACCAACATGACAGTATTTAATAATGAATGGAAGGGGAGTCAAATATCAGACCAGTGATAGGAGCTCTTTAAATCTCCCCGCCACCATCCCCAGTTGAGCTGAAGACCTACCCAGGGCCACCAAACCCCCTGGCTGAGAGCCAAACCCCCTGAACTGAGACATATCACCCCAGAAGCCCCTATAGGGCCCCAACTCCCCCATCACCCAGTCCTCCGCCCTTTCCTTCCCCAGCATTTCCAGGGGATTTAATCCCCATTTTGTATATGGTGTAGCCGAGGCACAGAGTAGTTAAAAGACTTGCCCAAATTCATGCAGCAGGCAAGTGGTGGAGCCGGGATTAGAACCCAGGTCCTCTGACTCCCAGGACCATGCTCTTTCCACTAGGCCACTTTCAACAAATTGTTCTCTTTCCACTAAGCCACTTCCAGCAAGTTCTCAGACTAGGAGCTAGGGGAAACGAAATCAGGCTTCAGCCTCCCCCTTCATGCTAAACGATACAAACCTCTTCTGTGTCATCTCTGCAGTTGGATCCGTACCCCACCCTCAGCCCTACAGTACTTATGAACATATACGTAATTTATTTATTTAGTTTTATGTTTTTCTCCCCCTCTAAGCTTGACGAGTAAGCTCGTCAAGGGCAGGAAACGTGACTACCAACCCTATTGTATTATACTCTCCCAAGTACTTAGTACAGTGCTCGGTACAAAGTAAGCACCAATTGTGAGCTCATGGCCCTGTCCTGACTCTGGCTGGAGTGCCTAAATGGGGGGTTGGGTGGGGGAGTTGGAAAGTGAGAATCCTTCTGCTTCTCCTGTTCCCCTGAGCCAAAGGGAGACTCAAGCTCAATAGCACTCACTGCGCCTATTACCCTTCTCATTCCCAGGGCTCGGCCTATTGTAGTGATTTCACTCTTTAACAACTGCATAATCTGTCTAATAGGAAAGCCATTAGTATTATCATTAATTTGTTGGTGGAAGCATAAAGGCCCAAGTCAGAAGATTCTGATTCTCAATCCTATCATCCCCTCCCTCTTCGCCGACCTAACATCCTTCTCCTTCCTTCTCCACATCCCCGCTCTCCACCCTCACCCCAAGATGAAGACATCCTCTGGGCTGATGTGCTAGTTCCGGAAAGGAGATTTTCCCAAAATCTCAAATGATCAGTTAATCAATGGTATTTATTGAGCGCTTACTATGTGCAGAGTGCTGTACTAAGCTCCTGGGAGAGTAGAGTGTAACAGAATTAGCGGACACACTCCGATGAGCTGGGAATATAATAATCATGGTATTTGTTAAGCGCTTACTATGTGCAGAGCACTGTTCTAAGCGCTGCAGTAGATTCAGGGTAATCAGATTGTCCCATGTGGGGCTCACATTTTTTTTAATCCCCATTTTACAGATGAGGTAACTGAGGCACAGAGAAGTTAAGTGACTTGCCCAAGGTCACACGGCAGACAAGTGGTGAATATAAAATAGCACCGGTTTAAATATCTATTTATGGGGTTATATTGAACTCGGGTCATTGAGGCCGGAAATTGTGGCTTCGGGTTCCTGGAGCAGAGGGAATGTCTGCCAGATCTGTCAAGATCAACAAGCTCCAGGGACCCCCACTGTACTCAGCCACCCCATGCTCAAACCACAGCCCCATAAAGAAGGCTTTTCACCAAAGGCTTCTGCCATTAATTCCTAGCCAGCAGATTAGTTATTTTTTAAATAGTTCCAGTTTGGGTTAAAAACAGTCTCCTACCTCAGCGCTCCTTGCAAGTCCCATCTGGTGTGCAAGAGTGAGCAGTAAAGAGAGCTGACACATCTCTCCCATAACGGAAAGAGAGCAGCAGGACGGAGAGTCGGGAGATCTAGGTTCGAGTCTCAGTTCCTCTGGCCCACTACGGAGCAGAGCAAGAGCAAATGATTTACCTGGGTGTCAGTTTTCTTACCTATAAAATGGGGATAAGATAGACTGTGAGCCTGAGCTCACTGTGATACTGTGCCTGATTTATAGCCCGGTATCTACCACCCCAGCTATTAGCATATAGTCAGCATTTACTACATACCACAATAATTACGTTTTGGTGAATCCTTTTAGATAGTAACTGCACCGATATTCTCTTTATTCCGTTCTACCCCCCACCACGGCACCACAGGACCGAAAAGTAATTGCCCTAACACCTGGAAAACATCACTGGCCAACTTTAGGATTGTCCTTAAAGAAGCTAAACTGTCCTTTCCAATAATCGTGTGAAGAGTCCCTGACACTGGTCCGTGACATCCTGCCTTCTTGTGCAGAAACTAAGAATAGTTTAGGGCAGAACTGGAGTGGTACCTCAAATGGCAAATGGCAAATGATTTCATCAAGGGTTACCTGGGTCTGGAAAAAAGCACTGCAAAGGTTTAAGATTTTAAACTACATAGCACTGGTCTAAAATTAAATTCCAAGCCACTAAACAGTTAGTCTATAAATGGATCTCAACTTACGTTCTTGATTACTTTAATGGCCATTCCACTGCCTGGCCCGGTCGGAGGCAACTTTTATATACTATGTGTGAGCAAAGCTGCAAGAGGGAGGTAAAGCAGGGAGGGAGGCAGAAGCCGGGGAGAGGGGGAAATGGGAAGAGAAGGGAGCGAGGAGGTGGGGAAGTGGGACATTACAGGGTGAGGACGTAGGTAGGTGGGAGATAATAATAATAAGCACTTACTATGTTAAGCACTTACTATGTGCCAGCACTATTCTAAGCACTGATGAGGCGTGGGGAGGTGGGGGAGATGAGGATGGGGATGAGGCACACTGAGGGCTGGGGAGATGGAGAAGTGCGGCACTATGGGGATGGAAGGTGGGGAAGAAATAGGCAACACCGTAATAATAATAATTATTATTATTATGGTATTTGCTAAGTGCATACATATGCCAGGCACTGTACTAAGCACTGGGTGGAGACAAGCAAATTGGGTTGAAAGCAGTCCTTGTCCCGCAGAGGGCTCCCCGTCTTATTCCCCATTTTACAGATGAGATAACTGAGGCACAGAGAAGTGAAGTGACTTACCTAAGGTCACACAATAGACAGGTGGCAGAGTGGGAATTATTTATTCATTCATTCATTCATTCAGTTGTATTTATTGAGCGCTTACTGTGTGCCAAGCACTGTACTAAGTGCTTGGAATGTACAATTTGGCAACAGAGACAATCCCTGCCCAACAATGGGCTCACAGTCTAAGAGGGGGAAACAGACAGCAAAACAAAATAATTAGAACCCCTGATCTCCTAATTAGACCCATCCTCTATCTACTGTGCCATGCTGCTTCCCTAACCAGGCATTTGAGCACCCACAGCCCCTCTTTCATTATTTTTTATTAATCGACCAATGGTATTTATTGAATGTTTACTGTGGGCAGAGCACTGTGCTAAGCCCTGGGAGAATACAACAGAATTGGTATCTACCAATACATTCTCTGCCCACAAGGAGTCTACAATCAAGAGTGGGACACAGATGTTAAAACAGAATGCAGATATTATTACGGTCCAGAGAACTGAAAATGATTTTTTTGTCCTCATATTCCCCCCCATGCCATGTGCCCACAACAAACAATCCTAGCCACAGCCCTGGTGATAGTCAGCACTTCTCACCACCCTCAACCCACCTGTCCTCCGCACTCTTCTCCTCTAAACGGAGAGGAGAATGGCCAGAGAAGAGTGGTAGAGGGTCTCAGTTTGGAGGCTTAGCTGGAGGCTACAGTGTCAGACAGGATGGTGCCATCTGCCACTCCCCTGAGTTCTCATCGACCCAACTGCTGGCAACCCTTTGGTTTAGGATAATTTAAGTAATCCCCTCTCAGAGTCATACCTGAAGAGTTAACAGTACTCTACCAGTCACGACTACAGGAGGGAAAGTCAAGCAGAGGCATACCCATTCCATTCCTAGATTGGTCAGTGGCTAGCAAGTGAAAGGCAATCAAGTCAAAACTCCCCTGTGCTGCGCAGCAGCGGCAGGGGAGAGAGTCATGGGTGGAGACTCAAATTTACTGCATGGAAGGAGGCAGTGGTAAACCACTTCCATGTTTTTAGCAAGAAAACTCTATGGATACACAACCAGAATGACTACAGATGGAGGCGAGGTGTTCTGGGAGAGATGTGTCCATGGCGTCGTTATAGGTCGGAGATGACTCAACAGCATAAGACATAACTGTAAGTAACAATAATAATAATAATAGTATTTGTTAAGTGCTTAGTATGTGAGAAGCACTGTTCTAAGAGCTGGAATATCTATTCCAGATCCCACGAGGGGCTCACAGTCTAAGTAGGAAGGAGCACGGGTATTGAATTCCCCTTTTGCAGATCAGGTAACTGAGGAACAGAGAATTGAAGGGACTTGCCCAGGGTCCCACAGCAGACAAGTGGCAGAGCTGGGATTAGAATCCATGACCTTATGACTCCCCGGCCCATGTTCTATCCACTACGCCATGCTACATACGTACACACACTGTCACCCTGATGCTCCCACCTTGAGCAGAGCATGTACTGTGAGTTCTGTGGCTGCAAATCCACTTACCGACTCACATAAGACAGTTCCTTATAGAGGACTCCATGGGAAAGCGCACAAGTGTTTGACAGACAGAAGCAACTGAACCGTTTGAGGAGGGAAGAGAGAAGAGGGAAACCAGACCACCAACAAACCCAAATTGGCCATCTGCTCTGTCTGTGGCAGCGAAACCTTGGGAAAACATGGTGGGAGGTGGCTTGAGTCGCCTGGATCATCAATCAGTTCATTTACAGAAGCCCAAGTGGCAACAGCAGGATGTTTTTGCTTAGGGCAGGAGTGAGGATGGAAAGATGAGGTGTAAGTTAGGATAAAGCTTTTCTACGGCCAAGCTGGATATGGGTGAAAGAGGCACTTCAAACCCAAAGAGGAAATGGATATTTGAACAAAGCCATTGCCAGCCCCATTTCCTCCATAGTCAACTAGCAACTCAGAACCCAAGCAGATCCACTCCAAGACCTTATTTCTACTTATGTCACTGGTGACCATAATACAAAACAAAAATCTTTGGCTTGGGAGTTTAGCTAACACCCGGTATTTTGGAGACATTTATCAGACCCTCCAAGTCACAGCCCTAAAGTATAAAACACGAGCGGTGATCATTCGTATCTTCAGGAACAGGAACAGTAGGGTCTAAAAAAAAAAGAATCTCTTCCAGAAGGGAAAAAGTGTCATAACCTTTTTCTGATGAGCTCCTGACTTTTTTTCAGCAGTCCAGGATCATGTCTACAAACTTTATTTTATCAAGTTCTCCCTAGCACTTAATACAATGCTCTGCACACAGTAAGTGCTCAATAAATGGAGACACAATGTGGTATAATGGAAAGAGCATGGGCCTGGCAGTCAGAGGACCTGGGTTCTAATCCCACCTCATCCACCAGCTGACCAGGTGACCTTGAGCAAATCAGTTAATTTCTCTGGGCCTCAGTCTCTTCATCTGTAAAATGGGGGCTCAGTATCTGTTCTCCTGCCTCCTTAGCCTGTGAACCCATGTGGAACAGGGACCATATCTGATCCAGTGATTTTGTATAGTCTTTAGCATAGAATGAGCATTTACAATTATTAGTATTATTATTGTTATAGTTACCATAGTCACTCCCCACTGAAAGGATGGGAGCTTCGGAGTGGTGGCTCTGAATGTAGCGTAGACGATGAAACTCTGTGAGAGAGTAGGGCAAATACTCAGAGCTCTGTGGAATCCTCTTTGATCAAGAGTATAAAAACAAGGACCCCAAACATCTCTGGGCAAAAGATCCTGATGCTCATAGTCATTATTATGACCAACAGCATTTACCGAGAACCTGCTGGGTGCTGAGAACTATTCTGATCCCTCTTATGGGGTGCAAAGCCCTGGGCACGTGCAAACAAGCAATTCAAACAGAAGGTGCAACCCAACTTCTGCCCCTAATAGGGTAGACAGCAAACAGTGATTATATTTATACGATGTGCAGAACAAGGGAGAAAACATCTGGAAACATCAGTTAACTAGGAGAGTAAATCAATCAATTAATCAATCATTAATTAATCAATTACTGCTTACTATGTGAAGAGCACTGTACTAAGCGCTTGGGAGAGTACGATACAACAGAACTGATAGACACATGCCCGGACTACAATGAGATTACAGTCTAGAGATATTCAATACCAGTTGTCCCTCCTACTTAGACTGTGAGTCTCATATGGGACTGAATTGCCTCATATGATATGAGGAACAAGGGAGAAAGAAACTGGAAACATCAGTTAACAATAAGAATAAATCAATCAATTAATCAATCAATCATATTTATTGAGGACTTACTGTGTGCAGAGCACTGTACTCACTTGGGAGAGTAGAATCAAGCGCTTAGTACAGTGCTCTGCACATAGTAAGTGCTCAATAAATACTATTGAATATAGCAATATAATAATAATAAATAATAATGATGTCATTTGTTGAGCGCTTACTATGTGCAAAGCACTGTTCTAAGTGCTGGGGGGGATACAAGGTAATCAGGTTGTCTCACATGGGGCTCACAGTCTTAATCCCCATTTTACAGATGAGGTAACTGAGCCACAGAGAAGCTAAGTGACTCACCCAAAGTCACATAACTGACAAGCGACGAAGCCAGGATTAGAACTCATGACCTATGACTCCCAAGCCCGTGCTTTTTCCACTGAGCCACGCTGCTTCAATATAGCAGACACATTCCATGTCCACGACAAACTTACAGTCTAAAGTATGACTAAATAGATGAACAAATTCATTTAATTGTATTTATTGAGCACTTACTGTCTGCAGAGCACTGTACTAAGCATGAGGGAGAATACAGTACAATATAACAGACCTATAACAAGACCTATAACAAGCTTGCAATCTAGTGTGGAGAAGACAGACACTAATATAAGTAAATAAATTTCTGATAGGTACATAAGTGCTGTAGTGCTGGGAGGGGGGGATAAAGAAAGGAAGCAAGTCAGGGTGACAGAGGGGAGTGGGAGAAGAGGAAAGGGGAGCTTATCCAGGGGAAGACTTCTTGGAGATGTGCCTTCACTAAAGCTTTGAAGTTGGAAAGAGTAATTGTCTGCTGGATTCAAATCTCAGTGAACCCTTTACTCTAACTTTCAGTGATGTAGAGGTGGATTATTCAGGCTGCCTGCATCTCCTCCTTCTCCGACCAGGATACGAAAACTGATGTCCCGGCTCTGCCCCATGTCAGCTGTGTGACTGTGGGCAAGTCACTTCACTTCTCTGGGCCTCAGTTACCTCATCTGTAAAATGGAGATTAACTGTGAGCCTCAGATGGGACAATCTGATTACCCTGTATCTACCCCAGTGCTTAGAACAGTGCTCTGCTCATAGTAAGCACTTAACAAATACCAACATTATTATTAACATTATTATGTACAAAGAATACAAAGAAATGTTATGGTAGGTGTTGGGAGAACCTGCTCATAAAGGACGCCCCTGCAGTCGTCCCCGGCAATGTCATCCTGATGCTTCTCATCTCTATGTTTCATGACCAAGACTTTCTCCTCTCCATCTGAGAAAGGCACCAGTAGGACCGTTGGGCCTGACCACACCTTAAGGAATTGGATGGCTTTTCCAGTTGACACACTGAGAACCTGAACCCAGCTAGGGATGATTAGTAACTTCTGAGGCTGAACAGAGGCTGTGAGGATGGCCACCCTTCCTGGAACCCCAGATGGGGGTGGAGACAGGAAGATAAGCCATGCATGTTTGACTTGGAAACTTTCAGAATCATGGCTGAATAATTAGGAGCCAAACCAAGGAGCCAAGTTCAAAATCAGGGCCAAAACCTTTGACCCCTGGAGCATAGCAACTTTTTAACCTATTTGATTTGTGTCATGGTGCAAGCCAATGATCTCTTAGTCTATAGTCATTTAGTGATTTTCCCAGGAGACAAAAGAGTCAGGGCGAGAGATAAACAAGTAGCATGGCCTAGTGGAAAGAGGAAGGGCCTGGGAGTCAGAGGACATGAGTTCTAATCCAGACTCTGCCAAATATCTGCTGTGTGACCTTAAGCAAGTCACTTAACTTCTTAACTTCTCTGTGCCTCAGTTCCCTCATTGGCAAAATGGGGATTCGTCAACATCAGTGGTATTTATGGATGGCTTACTGGGTGCAGAGCACTGTAGTCAGTGCTTGGGCAATATGTAACAGAGTTGATAGATATATTCCCTGCCCACAACAAGCTTAGGGTCTAGAGAGATTCAATACTTGTTCTCCCTCCAATTTAGACTGTTAGCCCCATGTGGGCCCCGATTACCTCGTACCTACCCCAGAGCTTAGTTTAGTGTTTAGTACATAGTAAGCACTTAACAAATACCACAATTATTATAATTAGTGGGGTATAAATAAGGGAAATCAGAGCGTCCTTCTAAAAAATGGACATTACATTCTTGAGGGACCTCCTTTTATGGAAAAGTAGATGACTGGAAGATAACGCTGTAACTGACATTTTGATAGAAGTTTCTACAGTATCATTATGACTACCATTATTAGAGAGCTTTACACTTTTGCCATTCATTGTTAGTTCAAAGTTACAAAACCACCCAAAAACATTAAATATTGTACAGTAAAATCCAGGAAGGCTGAGGAAGAGGCTGGGAAGAGTTGCAGACCCTACGATCATGCGCACAACCGCTTCTTCGTGCAGTGCATCAACTAATGCCAATTTGGAGATCCTGTTACTCCAGAGCAGACTCATGCCGAGACAAGAACAGGCCCTGCTTCTTCCATTGTGTTAGAGCAGAACTGGGTATTCCAGGCTTAGGCTCAGTAAACACAATTGATTGATTGATTGATTGATTGATTGATAGTCTCCTTGAGTGATGTAATAGGAGGAGGAGGGGGAGGAGGAGTAATAATATTTATTAAGTACCTAAGTGCTGGAAAAAAAAATAGACTGGTGAGAATTGGACCCAGTTCACAGGCTCATCATCTAAGAATAAGAGAGGGAGGGTTGAGGGGTGACAGACATATAAAGAAAGATAGAAACATGCATAACTATAAAAGAAAAATACAAAGATAAATACAAAATATAAAAATACCAAGAGCAGAAGGGCACTGTGCCTAAAGGAATTAGTTGAGTTCTAGGTTCCTCGTGGTTCAGAATACAACAGTCGTAACCACAGTAACTGCCATAGCTTTAGCAGCTGCCACAGTCTGCCCAACAGTTTATGTTTTGTGAAGCAGTGTGGCCTTGTGAAAAGAGCATGGGCCTAGAAGTCAGAAGACGTGGGTTCTAATCCTGGCCCCGCCACTCGTCTGCTGTGCGACCTTGGACAAGTCACTTAATTTCTCTGTGCCTCAGTGTCTTACTCTGTAAAATGGGGATTCAATGCATATTCTCTCTCCCCCTTAGGCTGCAAGTCCCATGTGTGACAGGGACTGTGTCCCATCTGATTATCTTGTATCTACCCCAACACTTAGTACAGTATTTGACTCATAGTAAATGCTTAACAAATGTTATTATTATTATTATTATTATTTGTGGGGGCCACATGGTATGGATCCCAAGGAGTTTCCAGATGGTGCAGGGTGGGGACGGTCAGGAGTCGGGGGTTGCCAGCAGTGTAGCTCCGCAGGTTCTGTGGGGAGGGGGCTGAGGTTACATATGAGAAGCAGCATGGCATAGTGGATAGAGCCCGGGCCTGGGAGTCAGGAGGTCATGGGTTCTAATTCCGGCTCAGCCAATTGTCTGCTGTGTAATCTTGGGCAAGTCACTTTACTTCTCTGGGCCTCAGTTACCTCATCTGCAAAGTGGGGATCGAGACTGTGAGTCCCACGTGGGACAGGGATTGTTTCCAATCTGATTTGCTTGTATCCACCCCAGAACTTAGTACAGTGCCTGGCATATAGTAAGCGTTTAACAAATTCCATTACAATAATAATAATAATAATGTGCCTCTGGATGACAGCCCCTGGGTGCCCTATCATCCACTTGATTACCCTAAGTCACGGGACCGGAAACTAGGTCATCTTAAGCAGAATGGGGGCCAGGACCAGAGGAGAAGGGAAGGAGTAAAGGAGAGAAGGGGAGACAACCCAAGGGAGAGATGGGGAGAAGGATGCAGGTCAGCACATACACACACACGCACCCCACTTTCTCAACCACTATTTCCTCTGCTCTCCCACCCACCTGCCTCAGTGGATCCGGGCTTGGGATGGGTCAGTTTACCCAAGGCCAGCGCGGTCTCTCGTTCCCAGCTTGCGTCAGCGGCAGCCTGGTCCCAGAGGAACTGATCTGTCTTTGGCTGTGTCTTTTCCAGGTCAGATGGCTTTCTTGGCCAGGTCACCAATCAACCACTGGGCCCCCAGAAACTTCCCTGTCTTCCCCCACCCCCAGGTTCTTCCTCCTGTACATGGTATGTACTGCCTCCTCCTGCTGTGACCCCCCTCCTTTTGGCTGATGGGACCCTATAGACCTAAGCACTAGGCAGGACAGACACAAAAATTTTGAAAGCTTATCTCCTAAATCAGAACTTCCGGTCAGCTTACAGCAAAGTACCCTGAAGCCGGATCACTGCAGCAGGTAAGAGTAAGAAGCTAAAGAAGATAAACCATTCATTCCTTGGACTTAGTACAGTAGTCTGCACACAGTAGGTGCTCAAAAAATAGGATTAACTAACTGTTTCAACTAGATATCAGAAGGCTGTTTCCTGTTTTCCCCTTGCTGGCTAATGAATATATTTATATTTTGAAATCTCCTAGGCCAGAAATATACTTTCAATAACGTCATACTCCTCTCCTCTCCTCACCTCTGAGTATGTTGGTTGCTTCCTAAAGCAAGACCCTGGCAGGGAAAAACATCCAAAACTGCTCTTGTAGGTTAAATTTCAGTTATTTTTCTCTCTCTGTCTTGTAGTTACCAACATGTACAGGATAATATCCTGTCAAAGATATGTGAACTTTCATGTCCAATATTTCACTCCCATTCTGTTCCTGAGGGAAAAAAATGCTTAAATTTGGTTTGGTTTTTGTGATTGTTTTTGAATCTCTAAGGGGCAGAGTATATCTTATGGAGGCAGAGGGCCTTGTTCAGACCTCACAGTAGAATAATCTAATGCAATAGCATGAGTTCCTACAGAACGGACACAAGGATGCAAACATGAAAAAATCAGACACAGACAATAGGAAGTTGCTTCTTATGATAAGGTGTGCATACTTCCAATATTAGGGAGAGATTATTCCATTTATAAACACTTTTCAAAGGCTTCCACTCAGTAAGGATCTAATTTTTCTATAGAGTTGTGTGTCAAGTAATAGTTGGCTTGAGATATGCAGCATGAACCCATAAACTTACCAACCAATCAATCAACAGAACTTGTGTGACTATTCTGACAAGCTAGAGAAGCAGCGTGGCTCAGTGGAAAGAGCCCGGGCTTTGGAGTCAGAGGTCATGAGTTCAAATCCCAGCTCTGCCACTTGCCAGCTGTGTGACTGTGGGCAAGTCGCTTCACTTCTCTGTGCCTCAGTTACCTCATCTGTAAAATGGGGATGAAGTCTGTGAGCCCCACGTGGGACAACCTGATTCCCCTGTGTCTACCCCAGCGCTTAGAACAGTGCTCTGCACATAGTAAGCGCTTAACAAGTACCATCATTATTATTATTATTACAAGCTTTGGTATCTGACTTTCTATGATACATCATCATCATCATCATCATCGGTATTTGTAGAGTGCTTAATGTGTGCCGACCACTGTACTAGGCATTTGGGAGAGTACAATACGGCAGAGTTGGTAGACACGTTCCCTGACTACAAGGAGCTTACAGTCTAGAGGGGGAGACAGACATTAATATAAAGAAATAATTTATAATAGATTTTCTATATATACATGAAATATTCTCTAGCTGATTCAAAAACCTGTTTCATCAACCTATCCTTGCTTGGAGGTGCCTATCTTCCTTTGACTGCCTTTCGACAATACCGAGATGTTAAAAGCAGAAATGAGTGCGGCTCATGTCCAAATCTTATTTTCCCGAGTTAAGAGTCCACCAGATATAGCATCTTAAAGCACCTTTCAGTGACCGAGTGAGCTTTAGAAGCGGGACAGAAAACCATAACCAGGAAAAACAACCATTACACTTCTAAGGAAGAGACAATGGCTTCGAAATAAAAGCCCAGACAGCCGAAACAGCATGGCAAGAGAGTCCATCTTTTAGAGAAATTCCCCCAGCAGGAAGGATCCTCTGGAATTTAGGAGAGTTCTTACTCGCTTTCATGCCACTGCCCTGGAGGGAAAGGAGAAGCCAGGGAAGCAGGAAGGACATTCAATAAGTTGATGGAGCTTTGGGGGTTTTCACACAGTTCGGATGCCCATATTGTGTGAGCCGATAAATTGAAATCATCTGTCAGCCTGTCTGTTCACATATCTATGCTATTCATAGAAAACGTACCTCTTTTCTCATATCCAACACCATATGCCTCTTCCCTCACCTAATTAGGTGCAGTATGTGGCTTCTGAGGGCCTGCAAAACTGCAACAACCCTGCAGCAACGTGGGAGGCTAGATGGCTTAAATGGCCAATCCAGCACCTTCCCACTATGATGCTGAAGGAGCTGTCACCAGAAGAATGGAGTTAAAGGAATTCATTTTGGATCATAAATTAGCCTCCGGTCATATTCAGGTTCTCTAGCAGGTTGTTCTCCCGGGTGGTGTCCGTGAACGGACCATCTCACAGGGCCCCACAGCAGGTTCCAGCTGGGTTGGAGGGAGGAGAAGAGCGGCGTCTGCTTGCAAGACCGCCCTCCCACACACACACTCTGGCCAAGGGCATGACTCGTGCTCGGCTGGTGGGGCAGGTGGGGGCTGCTGCTTCTCCAGAGTTGAACGCTTTCTATCTTATTGTTGGCTTCTTGGTTTTGATTGTTGCTGGTTCCCATCCCCCCACCACCCTTCAGTTGTTTCATTTTGTTTTTTATGGTATTTGTTAAGTGATTACTATGTGTCAGGCACTGTACTAAGCACTGGGGTAGATTCAAGTTAATCAGGTTGGACACAGCCCATGTCCCACATGGGGTTTATAATCTTAATCCCCATCTTACAGGTGAAGAAACTGAGGCCCAGAATAGTAAAGTGACTTGCCCAAGTTCACATAGCAGACAAGTGGCAGACCAGGATTAGAATCCATGTCCTCTGATTCTCAGGCCTTAGTTTCTTCATCTGTAAAATGGGGTTTTGAAACTTAATCTCCCTCCCTTTAGACTTTCAGTCCCATGTAGGACAGGAATTGTGTCTAGCATGATTATTTTGAATCTATCCCAGTGCTTAGTACAGTGCTGGGCAAATATTAAGCCCCTAATAAATGCCATAATTAATGAATGAATTGATTAGTTGTTCCCTCTCTCCTTTCCCCTCCATGCATCTCTGTCTCTTTCTGTCTCTCCCTTAGTCTCTGCCTCTCTGTTTCTAGGTTTCTCTAAGGGAATCTGCCCCTTGAGTGACTGTCATCATCATCATCAATGGTATTTATTGAGCACTCAAGCACTGTACTAACTTCTTGGGAGAGTACAGATCCATTCCCTACCCACAACAAGACTGCCAATCTGTGTCGCTCTATCTCTGGATCTCTGTCCCTATGTGTCTCTCAATCTCTGCTCATTTTTCTTCTTTCATTTCTTCCGTTTCCCTCCTCCCTTTGCTTCTCTCTCCTTCCTCCTTTCCCTCAGCCTCTTGTCTTCTTTCTCACTCTTTTCCCTCCATCTCCTCAGTTCTTTTTCCTTCCTCTTTCCCCTCTGTCTGTCCTTTCCCCATCCCTCTCCAACCCCAGTCATCTTCTTCCCCTGTGCCACCACCCTTCCCTCTCTTCCCCCCTCATTCAGGGTTTTGCAAGGGAGAGAAAGGGAATAGGCAGGGGCGGGATGAGGAAAGGGAGGAAGGGGACAGAGGATGGAGAAAGGGAGATCCAAGGGAAGGAGCTCTTGTATCCATCCCAGTGCTTAGTATAGTGCCTGGTATATAGTAAGTACTTGACAAATATTGTAAAAAAGAGGTGGGTGGCTAAGGGGAACAGAGGGAGAGGGAGAGAGTGAAACGTTGCTGAGTGTCAGTTTGCTCTGTTGTCCTTTCCTGCCTCATTCTGCCCCTTCTCAACTCTGTCCAGCCTGAGAGGATGGTTGGGGGGAGAGGGGAACACTGAATTCTCCTCCCCAGATACCACCCACCAAGACAAGAGGGCATCTGCTAACACGGGAGTATGATAAATTCAACAGAAACCCCAGGAAGCTCACCCAGCGGGGAACCCGCACGTGGACTTTGTTCACTTAGGAAGTTGAGTAACCAGAAATATACAAATCTACGAAAACCAAATCCTTTTGTGGTTTGCCTCACCCACCCCAAAGCCCTTTCTGGGCTAGTAGGCCTCCACAGACAAACCATCCAGGGAGGGAGGGGAGAGGCAGGCCGGGGAAAGGTCAGGACAGGGCAGGGCGGTGTGGGGCAGGCCAGAATAGGCTGAGACGAGCCGGAGTAGGCTGGATCAGGCCAGAGCAGGACTACGCAGGCCGGGGCAGGCTGGGGCATGTCAGAGTAGGCTGGGGCCGGCTGGGGCAGGGCGAAGCAGGACAGAGAAGGCTGGGGGCAGGCCAGGCCAGAGTAGGCTGGGGCAGGGCGAAGCAGGGCAGAGCAGGCTGGGACAGACCAGGAAAGCAGCTGCGGGACCCAGTCCCCCAGCCCCTGGGGATGGGCGGCTCTGCCGCTCAGGTCTCCAGGCCCACACAAACCCTCCAGCTGCAGCCCCCGCCTCTGAACCCGCCCCAGCTCCCCTGCCTGGGGGACACATCCAGGCCCCGGTCCCGAGCAGGGTCGCTGCAGGTTGGGAAGTGGCACCGAGTGCACCCCAACAGCCACAGCCCTCTCCCGTCTCAGGGGAATCGAGCCCCGGGGGTGGGGAGAAATCCTCATCCTTAGCATGTGCAATGTGTGCGCTGCCTGCCTAGAGCTGAGGGGGCTGTGGCCGTGTGTGTGTGTGTGTCTGTGTGTGGTACCACAGTATGTTGGTGGGTGTGGGTGTGAGACCGGGGATCATTGTATATATGCCTCTCCATGTTTCTAGTCTGCGATTTTCTGTGATTATGTATGGTACCGAGTGCGGTTGCATGACTGCACGTGTGTGACTGCTTGACACTGAATCCTGTGTGACCTATGTGAGGCCATGTACGACCGTGGGTGGGCATGTGTGTGATCGTGTATTACTTTAAATAAGACTGTGGGTAACTGTGTGATCGTGTATTGTCGTGGGTGTGACTTTGCGTAACTGGGGGTGTGAATGGGTGGCTGCCTGGGACCACATGACCACAAGATTAAGTAGATGTGAATTCATGGCAATGTGGTCACAGGTATAGTTGCAGACATGGTTACAGATCACTACACATAAATTGTATCATACTCATGGGTTGCACACAACCATACATAGAGTCACATATTGCACCCTCAGCAGCATCTTCCTCCAGTACAGAAGACAATCACATGTATGTGTGTTATCATGACTGACCATCTGTTCATTGCTATATTGTCTACCCATAGGTGTGACCGTGTTTAACTGTGTGTGATGCTTATGCAACTGCGTGCATGACCATATGTATGTGACTGTACTGTGATTGTGATTGTGATTGTGTGTGGTTGTATTTATTAATAATAATTATTATTATGATATTTGTAACAGTGAGTGTGTGACTCTGCTTGTGGGTGACTGTGTGACTCTATGTGTAACTGTGTAATATGTGTAACTACGTGTGTGATTGTTTTGCGGCTCCCTGGCCAGGAGGGAGAGAGGGAGGAAAGGAGGTTGAAGGAATCAGGGTAACCTGATTACCTTGTGTCTATCCCAGAGCTTAGAACGGTGCCTGGCACATAGTAAGTGGTGAACAAATGCCATTACCCCCACAAAAAAAAATAATTCTGGGAAGGTACCTGTGCCCATGATGACCATTCCTGGCTGGAACTCCAGGAAGAACAGTCCCACTGGAGTTTGTAAATTGGTTTTGGAGGAAATCCCTTCAGGTGGAGAGGAGAGCTGCCTTTCTGAGGGTTGCATTATTGGCCCAGATTCCCCCATCTCCCTCAATCCTCCCCTACCCCATCAGACCCAATCCCTTCCCCTTCAATACCCCTCCCCATCCCACTACCAGCTTCACCCCATCTCCCCCACCCCTCCCTTCTCCAATCCTCAATCTTCCCCTCCCCTCCCCACCAACCCAACCCCTTCCCCTTCATCACTCCTTCACTCCTTCTTTACCATCCTTTGCTGTCACACCCTTCTTTATCTGCCCTCTTCACCTCCTCACCATCCCCAAGGGCCATGTCTGAAACCAGCTGGGGGATTCTGCCCGAGGCCGATCCTTCCAGAGCAGTCCCATGCGGCCGTGCAGCCCGAGGATGTGCCTGAGGGTTAAACCCTAGGGTGAGGGCAGCCCCTTGGCATCTATCTCTGGTTTCGAGAGGGCAGGAGAGGGGCTCATGAACCCAGTATTCAAATTATTGATGTGTGAGCCAAGAGCTCTGCCTCTGCCCTGGGTTCTGTCCCTTCCCACTACCCTTCCCCATGCCCCTGTCCTTATTCCTGCCTCCATCCCTACTCCACCCCCTGCATCAATCCCAGCCTTCTGTCGTATCCTACCCAACCCCCTGCACCAGCACCAGCCCCCTATCCTGCCCTGCCTGGCCTCCTAAGCCAGTCCCAGTCTCATGCACCAACTCTACCTCCTGCACCAGCCCCAACCCCCTACTTCAGTCCTACTGCTGAGAAGCAGCGTGGCCTAGTGGATGAGAAACAGCATGGCCTAGCAGATAAGGCACGGGACTGGGAGTCAGAAGGTTATGGGTTCTAGTCCCGGCTCCACCACTTGTCTGCTGTGTGACCTTGATCAGGTCACTTCACTTCTTTGTGCCTCGGTTACCTCAGCTGTAATAAGGGGATTGAGACTGTGTGCCTCACTGTGGACAGGGAGTCTGTTCAACCCGATTTGCTTATATCTACCCCAGGGCTTAATTCAGTGTCTGGCACATAGTAAGCACTCAACAAATACCATAATTATTATTATTATCATTATTATTATTACCCTCATCCCATGCACCAGCCCCAGCCCCTAGCCCCGCCCTGCGCAGCCCCTCAGCTTCCTCAAACGCGACCGCTTGCTCCATCCTCATCGCCCCTAATGTAAGACGGGCCGCCTCTTCAGCTTCCGAATAAGAAGCGACACAGGCACTCTGGAGCCAACGCATGACGAAGGGCCTGGGGTTCCGGGCGTTAGTGGCAGAACTGCGCCGAGAGACAAAGCTGGAGTCCAGTGGAGCCCAGAGCGGCCTTAATTAACATCATCTTAAATGGTCCAACAAGCGCGGGGGACCAAGGGGAAGAAAGACTTTAAGGCTCAGTGCCCCTCGACAGGCTCTTTTTCCTCGTGTCATTCAATGTGTTCCGCGCCCCGCTCGAGAGGCGCTACTGGTGCTCCTTTCTCAGCGAGTACATTATTTTTCACGGTGTCCGTGGCCAGGGAAAGCCCTTTAGGCAAAGAAAATCAAAATGTTTGTTGTTTGGGATGACTTATAACTCCTGTTTAACACAAGCACTTTCAGCAAAGCATAACAGGCGCAGCCTCCAAAGCAAACAACAAAATCCTCGTGACAACGGCGCACACAAAAAGCACATTGTGCCCGCACTAGTCCTTTCTCCGCGGCTGGATGGGGGCCGTCTCAGAGTGAACCCCACGTTACCGTTTCACTTTTGAACTATTGTTTTTGAGTTATGCCATGTGGTCAAAAGGAGAGCGGCCTAGGCTGCTCGCAGGCGCGGGAGACAAACGAGTGGCCTATTCATGGAAATCCCCCCGCGCTCCTGGAAAACGCGCTTTAACGGGCCCCTCCGCCTTCCTGCCGGGCACAGGGAGGAGCCCGCCCGGCCCCTGGCAGTGAGGTGACCCCGCTTTAAGGGGGTCTAGCTTGGCCCAACGTTCCTGCCCAAGAGGAGCCGGGTTCTTCCCCGGGGGCTTAGTAGTGAGGTGACAGAGGGGTGCCGTAGGGTGAGGACAGAGAGGCCAGAGGGGGGTGAGGAGGTAGTGTGGGGGGGAGAGAGTGATGAGGGTGGGAAGGGGGAAGTAGGGGAAGAATTTGTGAGTGTGGAGGATGGGGAGGAGAGGGATAGGACCTGGAAGAGGTGGAAGAGAGGGCAAGGGGAATGGAGAGGAGTAGAGAGAACCGGGGAGGTGAAGGTTAATTGCGGAGGGCTTGGGGTGAAGCGTGGAGAGTGGAGGAAGGGCAAAGGGAACTGGAAAATAGGGGGAGGGGATGGGGACGTAAAAGGTTGGAGGGAGATGGGGAATCCAAAGGGATGGCGAGATGGAGGGGTGAAGGGAAGTCCATGGGGGGTGGCGAGGTGGGCTGTGAAGGGAATTCTGGGGGGAAATGGTGAGATGAGAGGTGAAGGGGAGTCTGGGGAGGTGGGGGAGATGGCGATATGGGGGTTGAAGGGGAGTCCCCGGGGGCAATGGAAGGGAGGAGAGAGGCAGGAGGTAAGTGTGGTTTGGAAGGTGAGAGGGAAGAAGGGTCCCATTTGGACTCTGTGTCTCCCTCGAGAGAGTTTGGAGCCCAGTGCTGGCGTTGCTGTCAGCTCTTTCCTCCGGCCCTGTCCTGCTCCTCTCCCCTCTCCCTTCCCCTCTCTCCCTTTTATTCTCTCCCCTCTCACTTCTCTCCTCTCTGTTCGGTCCTCTCCCCTCTCCCTTCTCTCCTCTCACCCTTCCTCCTTTCCTCTCTCCTCTCCCCTCTCGCTTTTCTCCTCTTCCCTCTCCCTTCTCCCCTCTCCTTCCTCACCTCTCCCCTCTCCCTTCTCTCCTCTCCCTTCTTTCTTCTCTCATCTCCCCTCTCTCCTCTCCCTACTCTCCTCTCCCCTCTCCCTTCACTCCTCATCCTCCTCTCCTCTCCCTTCTGCCCTCTCCCCTCTTCTTTCTCTCCTCTCCCTTCTCCCCTCTCTCTCCCTTCTCTCCTCTCTCCTTTCCCTCCTCTCCTCTCCCTTCTCCCTTCTGTCTTCTTTCCTCTCCTTTCTCCTCCCCCTTCTCTCCTCTCCCCTCTCCCCTCCTCTCCCTTCTCCCCTCTCTCCTTTCTCTTCTCTCCACTCCCTTCTTCCCTCTCTCCTCTCCCCGTCTCCCCTCTCCCCTCCTCTCCCTTCTCCCCTCTCTCCTTTCTCTTCTCTCCACTCCCTTCTTCCCTCTCTCCTCTCCCCGTCTCCCCTCTCCCTCCTCTCCTCTCCCTGTCTCCCCTCTCCCTGTCTCCTCTCTCCCCTCTCCCTCTGTGTGTGTGTCTGTGTGTGTGTGTCTCTCCGTGTCTCCCCGTCCCTCCGGTCTCTGGCCGGGGCGGAGCGGGGCGGGGCGGGGCGGGGCGGGGGAGGGCGGGGGAGGGCGGGGGTTCCCCCGGGATGTCTTTTTTGTCCCGAGCGGAGCCGAGCGGCGTCTCCCAGTCTGGGGGTGTTGGGGGTGGTGGGGATGGGGGGTGTTGGGGACCCTAGCTCTGGGGGCCGGGGATGGAGGTGGAGGGAGGCCGGGCCGGTCCCGGTCCCGGTCCCTGTCCCTGTCCCGGTCCCGGCCACCGTCCCGGTCCCTGTCCCGGTCCCGGCCCCTGTCCCGGTCCCGGTCCCGGCCGCTGGTCCGGCGTCCCCCGCCCCGGGCCGGCAGCTCGGTGGACAAAGGAGCGGCCTTTCCATTCAGCCGCGTAGCCGGGACAACCCCAACCATCCGCTCCCTAATCGCTTCCACTTCAAAGGGCCCCGCTTTCGGTCGACTCCGCTCCGCACTTTGATTAAGTCCTGCCTTTTTCTCTTCGAGGGAATCATCTGTTTGGTTATTTTTCATCGTGTTTATTTTCACCATTCAAAGAGCCCGGCCATTAAATAAACAAAGGACAATCGCTCGGCAAATAAAAGTGTTTCGGGGCGTAGGACGTGCTTCTTCTCGCTCCCTCTTCCCTTCTCCGACTCCGTCCCTGTCCCTGCCCCCGACCGGGCCCCCGCCTCTGCCCTTGGCCCTCCCTTGCCCCTGCCCCTTCTCTGCCCACCCCCCATCTTGGTCCTGTCCCCTGCCCCTTCTCTGCCCACCCCCCATCCTGGTCCTGTCCCCTGCCCCTTCTCTGCCCACCCCCATCCTGGTCCTGTCCCCTGCCCCTTCTCTGCCCACCCCACCATCCTGGTCCTGTCCCCTGCCCCTGCCCTTCTCTGCCCACCCCCCATCCTGGTCCTGTCCTCTGCCCCTGCCCCTTCTTTGCCCACCCTCATCCCGTCTTCTTCCCCTGCCCCTTCTCTGCCCACCCCCATCCTGTCCTCTGCCCCTTCTCTGCCCACCCCCATCCTGCTCCGTGCCCCTGTTCTGCTCCTGCCCCCCATCCTCACTCCTGCCCCATTCACCTCCCTCCTGCCCCGGGCCCTGTCCCTAGTCCTACCCCGGCCTTTCCTGTGTCTCCCCTCTTCCTGTCTCGTCCCTCTCTGGTCTCTGACCCTGACCCTGGCCCTGGCCCTGGCCCTGGCTCCCACCCACCGTCCCGGTCCCATCCCTGCCAAGGTCACTGTCCCTCCTGCCCCTGCCCCTGTCCAAAGCAGCTTGACTTAGTGGCAAGAACCCGGGCTTGGGAGTCAGAGGGTGTGGATTCCAATTCTGGCTCTTGTCTGCTGTGTGACCTAGGGCCAGTCGCTTAACTTCTCTGGGCCTCAGTTACCTCATCTGTAAAATGGGGATTAAAAATGTGAGCCCCACGTGGGACAGCCTGATTACCTTATATCTACCCCAGCGCTCAGAAAAGTGCTTGGCACATAGTAAGCACTTAACAGATAAATACCATAATTATTATTATTATTATTGTTAAGTCCCTCCTGCTCCTGCCCCTGTCCATGTCTCTCCTGCCCCTGCCCCTTTCCACATCTCTCCCGTCCTTGTCCCTCCTGCCTTTAACCCTGTCCCTAACCCTGCTGTCCCCTGTCTCTTCTCTGCCCCTGCCCCGGCCCCTGCGTTCTATATTCCTCTTCAGCAGATCCCGCTGCTTTCTTCCCCCTTCCTCTCTCTCCCCCCATCCTTTGTTTCTCGGTCTCAGTCTCTCTCTTTTTGTCTCCCAGTTTTCTCTGTCTCTGCTTCTGCTCCTGTCTCTTACCCGTCTATTTCTCTCCCCTCCCTTCTACCCCCTCCTTAATCTCCCTGTCTCTCTCTCTCCCTCTCTATGCTGGCCCCTAAAAGCACGGGTCATCAGCCAAAAATATGAGCGGTTCTGATGAAGTGAAAATTGCCTGAACTAACGTGGCATGCAGCTAAAGGTCAGTGGAAGTGTACTTTAATGGGCATCTCAAATCGAGGCAGGCTGTGGGGTGCCAAAACATTTGGGACACTGTGGCCAAAGGATTGGACATGGGACTGGGATTCAGACCCGGGTTCTAATCCTCGCTCTGCTACTAGTCTGTCTTGTTACCTGGGGCAAGTCACTATACTTCTCTGGGCCTCAGTCACCTCGTCTATAAAACGAGGATTAGGACTGTGAACCCCTTGTGGGACAGGGACTGTGTCCAACCCTATTTGCTTGGAATAATAATAATGATGATATCTGTTAAGCGCTTACTAGGTGCCAAACACTGTTCTAAGCGCTGATATCCACCCCAGGGGTTAGTACAGTGCCTGTCATATAGTAAACACGTAATACCGCAGTTATTATTATTATTAGTCCAAAAACCCGGTTTTGGAGTTTTCTCTCCGCATGATTAGGCGTGTGCATGAAGTGTGAATTTGTGTGTGCATGTGTGCATCTGTCTGTGTTTGTACGTATGTGTATGTGTGCAAGTGTTTAGGCAAGCATTTGTGGAGGGTCTGTATCTGTACCTTGTAGCTTGAGAAGTAGCTTAGCTTGTGAGAGAATGCTGACCTAGTACCTCCATCTCCTCTATCACATCGTCGCCTAAATCCTGCCTCTGGCCCGGAGTGCCCTCCTTCTTCATATCCAACAGATGATCATTCCCCTCCCTTCAAAGCCTTGATAAAAGCACATTTCCAAGAGGCATTCTCTGACTAAGCCCTCATTTCCTCTTCTCCCACTCTATTCTCGGTTGCCCTTTATTCATTCCACTCTCAGCCCCACAGCACTGATGTCCATATCTGTAATTTATGTATTCATATTGCTATCTGTCTCCCCCTCTAGACTGTAAGCTCGTTGTGGGCAGTGAATGTGTTTATCAATTCTGTTATATGGTTATATTGTATTCTCCCAAGCACTTAGTACGGTGATCTACGTGCAGTAAGTGTTCAGGAAATACTGACTGACTGACTGACCGACTGAAGTGTGATGGTAAGATGGATTGGCAAGGTTTTGCATGTGTCTGTGAATGTGCATCTGTGTGTGGGTGCATGTGGTATATGTATGTATTTGTGTGCGTGCTCATATGCAATGTGCATGTGGGGGTGTGAGAGTGTGGGCGTGTGTGTGTGTGTTTGTTAAGGGCAGGGAACATGTCTTCGGACTCTGTTACATTGTGCTCCCTCTGACACGTAGTGCAGTGTTCTGCACACAGTGGGCTCTCAACAAATACGATTGACTGATGGATTGTGAGGGTGGTTTTTAGGTGGGTCTCTCTCCTTTTCGGTTTCTCCATCCCAGGGAGGAGCATCAAGGCAAGGGAGGTATCAGTTTCTTCTCCAGAGCCTCTGCAGTCTCCCCAGTCCACCCAGTATTTCCAGTCTCACCAGCCATCATCATCAGCCGGATATCAGAGCCCCTCACTGCGGCCGGGAGGACCGGGGCCCGAGGGGCTGGGCCTGCGGAGGAAAGGGCCTCGCAACCACAGCTGCTTCTGTCCGTCCCGGCCGGGGGGTGCTCCTGCCAACGCCCCCCCACCCTCAACCTTCTCTCCCACCCCTGCACCCCCAACTCTACCCTCTGCCCCCTCTGCCCCACCTCCTGCCCCTGCCCCTCAACCTCACCCCTGACCTTACTCCTCCAACCCCCCTTCCTGCCCCTTAGAGAGCAGCTTGGCTTAGTGGAAAGAGCCCGGGCTTGGGAGTCAGAGGATGTGGGTTCTAATGCCGCCTCCGCCTCTTGTCTGCTGGGTGAATTTAGGCCAGCCGCTTAACTTCTCTGGGCCTCAGTTGCCTCCTCTGTAAAATGGGAATTGAGCCCGTGAGCCCCACGAGGGACAACCTGATGACCTTGTATCTACCCCAGCACTTAGAACAGTGCTTGACACATAGTAAACGCTTTGCAAATCCCGTTACTATTATTAATCCCACCTCCTGCCCCTCCACCTCCAACCCCACCTCCTGCTCCTGCACCCCCAACAGCGCCTCTGCACCCCCAGCCAGCCCCCAGCCCCACCCCAGGACTCCGTCCTGGCTCCGACAAAGGGCACGACCTCTTGGGGCCATGGGTTCTTCCCTCCTGAGCAGCCCAAATTAAACCTGCCCAGATCCCGGGAGGAGAGGAAGGGGGGCCGGGAGGAGGGAGAGGGGAGGGCCTCGGGCCCAGCACAAAGGTGGGTGATTCAGACGATGTTTGAGGGCCACGTTCGGCCGAGGAGAGGAAAGATGAAGTCTTTGATGATGGCCAACTTAGTGTCAATAAGTGGCTTTCTTTGAGACATATTCAGATGGGAACGTCTTGCTTGCCAATTGCCATAGAAATCCTAACACACCATGAAGATTGTCCAAGCGCCAAGCCTTCCGCTCGGGACTAAATTACTTTGAAGTGGCGCGGGACGTGCAGTGCTCAATTTGAACTCTATAGACTGGGCCGAGAACACTGGGAGAGGGAGATTGTGCGTTTTAAAGCAGAAAATAAGAAGGGGAAACTTGTTTTATACACTCTATACAAGGTTCTGCTCATTGTCAGATATCTTTTATCTTTTATATTTCCCATGAATGATTCATGTCTCGGTGGCTTTGTGTAGCACTCCTTTTCACAAGAAACTTCATTAGAGAGCTATAAGTTTTCCCATTGATGGAGGGCCTCATCTCTGAGTGTTTTTCTGCTTCGTGTGTTAGTTATTGTCATTTGGCTTGAAACAACTCTTTGCAACCTGTTTCACCTTTACTACATTTAACTAAATTGACTTTAAACGCACCGTATCCTTTTGGTGAAACTCGACTGGCATTTCGATTCCTCGTTTTTAAGGACTGTGGCATTTCACAAAACATTCTGACCAACTGCTGTTAAACTACAAATAAATCTTCAATCTTGTTAGTGTGGATAAAAAGATACATTAATTTCAACCAGTGTATCATTTTGATGCTAGCAAAATCCAATTCTGAAACTAATATTCATGAGATATGAAGTGACGTATGCTCATCCGACTCCCCAGATCAATGACAAAAACTATGTACTCTTCCTTTTTTTTCCCCCCGAGTTATTTATTATAGGAATAATTTGAAGGCAACTTTTATTTCATTCAGAGTACCGTTTATTCAATATCTCGGCTAGTCGAAGTCCAGTTTTACACCTCTCTTCCTCCTCTTTTTTTCTCCCTTCCTCTCTCTTTGGCTAAAAAAATTAGATTTTAAAGAGATGTAAATTCAATTTTCAGCATTCCACGTATTATAGCTGCTAGAGGAATTAATTTTTGCTGTGGATATTCTGAAAAACAAGGTTAACATGAAATACACATATGCACACACATACACTTTCATACATATATTTGTGTCTGTGTGTGTATATATATACATATATGCAGTCTGCATGTTTAACCCGCAAACATGTAAAGACAAAATGTGTGCAATCAAAATAGTTCCGTGTTACACATACTGAACAATTTTTAATCTGGAGAGTAAGAATAAATGGAGGTTAAGAAACGTTTTGGACTTTTCTGTTGGAAATAAAGACATCAAGGAGGGAAAAGTTCCAAATCTTTTCTGGGTGTTTAATTTTGGCACCTAGCAGCCACCCACCCACCTTCCTCTATTCTGTGGAGGTGAGAGCTATTGATAGGCATATGAATAAGCAACTATGGAAAACATAGGCAATAAATAAGAATTTTTATTATTATTATTATTATTGACCTTTAAGACAGAGTCACTGTTGCTTTCTCTCTTTTGGACATACAAATCTTATGGGTTTTATTTTGGAGGATCATGGATTGAGAAATCTAGGGGAAATGAGTATTAATGTGTTGCAAAGTATATAAAATAACATCTGTTTCAAATAAATAAACCTGATGTAATAACTTATAGTGCAAACTACTGTTGAAAAAATTGAATAAATAAAATAGTTCAACATAAATTAGAAATGGTTTTGTTCTAAATCATTTGATACATAAATTAGCCTCAAAAAGCCCATAACTTACTCTTGGGGTTTCTGTTTTGGCTGGGGTTTGGAGTTTTTTTCTTGGTTTGGGGTTTTGTTTGTTGTTGTTGTTGTTGTTGTTCTTTTGTTTTGTTTGGGGGGGAGGGGGAGGGCTTTGAGAGGGAATGGTGTGCAAATCAAATTAATTTCAAAAATGTATAATGATTTCGTATTCAAGTTTTTCTGGTTAAAAAGTTTTTTTTCTTTAAAAAAGGTCTGTATCTTTATATTCACCGTAACAATCTGAAGACAACATTTAAGGGTTTCCAAAGTGACAGCACCATGAACTCTACTCATAATAGAATCTTTCTCTAAACTAAATATAAATCTCATAACCAACACACTGGAGAGGAGACATGCAGGAAGAGTCTCGGTTTCACATTACATTATTCATTCAAGTAAGCTTAAAAATATATTTTTTTTCTTTTTCCTTTCTCTCTTTTTTTTTGTTACAAACCACAGAATTATTAAAGACAATATTTCACCAAAATTAATAATATAATTCTTTGGTGTGCTTTGTACTCTTCCAGGGGGAAATAAACGGATGATGCCAGAAAATAAATTAAATTCAACTGTACAAAATAATAGTGTTCACATACAAGTTATTAACAATGACAAGACTACAACAGCCACTCACAGCACACAAAACAAATTTCTACAAGCCCTGGGGAGGGGTGTCTTCAGGGTCTCTGAGGATAAATTAGTGCTCTTTAGTATATTTGTATGATGTTTTTGACTGGCTTACATTCTGCGTGTGAGACGACCACAGATACATTGACTAAGAGGTACCATCCTCGATCCTTGACCTGTTTTCTTTCCCGAGCTTGACAGTTCCGGAAAAGGTCTGACACTCGTCGGTGTCTGGCTGTAACTCTAACCCTTTTAAATTTTTTAATGCTTATGACCATTCTCCCCATCTCACACACTGTATACGGCTGTCACTTTCAAATGGGATGGAGCCTCGATGCTCAGTGCTCAGGTGGAAAAAATGCATACAACGTGGTTTCAGTTATTGGAAAAATAAAGCATTTTTAAAAGGTTGGTACACAAAAGTATAAAAAGTATACAACACACACTAGCATCACAACTCCTCAGGCCCCACTCTAATTAATCATGGCAGACCAGGAACTTCGGACCTAACAACCCATCACGATGCAAGTGGTTTGGATACAGCAAAGAGGCAGCATCTGAGCTTTCAGGGTTGTTGATTTTTTTTTTTTTAAGGGTTTTGCAAAAGGGAAAAGAAAGCACTTGAATTTCTTGGTAGTTTATAAATCACAGTATCACAGTTGTCTAATAACAGCAGCTTGCTTTCTCTCTGAACTGTCTGCAGGCTCCCAACAGTACAAAATTTGGAGAACGATCAAGAATGCTGCATCTTTAAAAAAAAAACCATACTGTATTCAATTAGGAGAACAAGAAAACAATCCTTGTATAAAAAAATACCGTGTTGTGGTGAGACCAAGGACTCAAGAGTAAAAATCAAAGTTTACAAAATATCAGAATGGAAAGAGATAAAGATTTTACAAATATTTTGGGCGCACATCCAGTCCGAGAACCGTTGGCAAGGCAGCAGGGGAGTTTACAATCAAGAGGCCGTTGCAGAAAATAGGCCTAAGCAGGCTGTAAACCAGCCTATCGAATGGTATCAAAAATATTCAGGAGGCACTCCAAGAAACGCAGGCAGCCCGCTCGGCTCTGTCTCTTCCTTACTCAACACTCTTCCTCTCCCTTATGAGAAATATTGCATTGGCAGTGACGATGAATTTCTCTGTCCATCATTTTCCCTTGGCATCTTCACACCTACCCCTTGCTCCTCAAAACATACAATTTAGTTCACCGAGATAGTCCAGCTTCGTTTGTTTGGCTTGATTTGATTTGATTTTTTTGCTTTTTTTGTTTTGTTGTTTTTTTGGGGGGGGGGGTGTTGTATTTTATTTTTTTAAAGTTTCAAAAATGTCAGTTAAATTAAGCGCAAAAAACACCATAGGGTTTCATATTGAATAAATAGGGTCAGTTCAACCCGACGGCATGTCTGGGCCATAAGCTTGGTTCAAGCTCCGCACCATTACAATTCAGAAGATGGTCCCAGGGCTTCCGTCCTGAAAGCTCTGTCGAATGATCGGTTTCTAATGTATAGTTCTCGCGTCATCGCAGGTCCCATAAATCTCTTCATCTTCCGACTCCGACGTGGTCCCGTTGCTGGAAGGCGTGTGGAGGTGGTTTGGGGTTCCGCTGGCTTGACAGACATACCACTCGTTGAGGTTGGTGACCGGGGGCGAGAGAGTGGCCGAGCGACTCCTGGCAGGGTCCGGGCCAGGGGACAGAGGGGATCCCAGGGGGGTCCCCGCCGAGGGATAACCGAGAGCCCCCGGAGAAGGCGGGGGAGACTTGCAGTGGATCTTCATGTGCTTTCTCAAAGAGCTGGGGTGCGTGTAGGATTTATCACAACCTCGGATCTTGCAGTAGTAGGGCTTGTCGCTGGTATGGACGTGAGAGTGTTTCTTGCGGTCGCTGCTGTTGGCAAACTTCCTGTCGCATCCATCAAACTCGCATTTGAAAGGCTTTTCCCCTGAAATGGAACACAAGGCATGGTTAGCAAAGGCCCAGAAGCAGCCCTGGACTAAGGAGAAATACTGAAGCAGAAAAGAGAACTAGCTGGTCTTCCTTCCTACCCCTCTTTCCCCCTCGGTCTCCCCTGCCCCTCCTCCACAGGCTATCATCTTCCTCAGGATAGCATGATGCGAACCTTTAAGGTGGGAAATGTGTCCTAGAATTGGAGGTGTCGAGGCAAGGCGGCAAGCAGGGGATGGACTTTTTGAGGGTAGCTGGGGCAGCGGCAGCCCTGCATAAGACCTGGGAAAAGTCCTGCCAGAAGCATGCGCATGCACACACGTGTGCACACACACAGATACACACACAAGAAAACACACACACCCTACCCCTGAACAGTCTCCACTTTCTGATAAAAAAAAATCCTCCACTTTGAAAACTAGTGTGGGAAAACGAAGAAACCCTAGTTGGATAGTTTCTAAAGGAAAGAGTAATTTTGGTCTCACACTTCACTGGTGTAAAAGGGAGGGAGGAAGAAAGGGTGAAAGGGAAAAAAGGAATTTCAGAAATCATAAGACCTGGGACATACATACCCTACTTCCCAACTGGATTTTCCCCAGCCTACCCAGATCGTGCTCAAACTCCTGGACCCCGCATTCACCCAGCTTTCCTAACAACTTGCACAATGAAAGGAATACACTGAAAGCAGCCCCAAAGGGCCCCAGTGGCTTGCTAGAACAGCATCGATGTACCTGAGCCCCAAATTTATAGCCAACCAATTTGAAGAGTTACAGGAGCCAAGGTGGTTGTGGAAATTAGACACGTCTTTTCTGTCCTGCATTTCTTGACCTGCCCAGTCAACTAGACCTTATGATCTGTGTGTACAGAATTCAGTTATTCCATGGTTCTGAAGTCAAAGTGTCTTTATGCCTCCTATTAGAATAAGGGTGAAATGCTGCACACCACTGGGTTTAAAATTGAAGGCAGGTGGTAGGTCTCAAACAACTTTTCTTTCTTTCACACCGTCAGGTCACGGGTAAATTTAGATTTATATCTCCTGGCTAGCAAAAATGGAATTTTTGCAAAAATATCGGTTATATCACACATCAGAACTGTACTGTTGCTCTCTAAGACTTGCTGAGAAATGAAAACCTAGCCGGCTGCTTCTCTGAACCCAGTCTTCTCTGGCTCTATGGCATCAGAACCCGCCAGGAGCCAGACCCTTTCTGGAATGCTGGAATTTCAGTCCCAATTTCGTCCTTTTGCTTTTGAGTTTTAGAGGCTTTTGTTTCTTGTCATTACCCCGTTACCTAGTGATAACTGCTCGAATGCCTCGGCGCCCAAAAGCTGTCTGAGAGTAAGTATTCAGATCTGCTGGAAGGGATTTTTTTTTTTTTTTTGCCTGCTTCCCTTCCCCGCTTCCATCCCCTGAGAAATGTATTAGTTAAGAAAATGGGGCTCGGGCTATTCCAGACAACATGTCCTGGCCTCCTCCCCCCACCCTCGTCCTCCTTCCCTTCCTCCCTCCCAGCTCAGGGGCCAGAAAGTTGACCCGAAAGCCCAAGCTGGGCCGGATTTCGCTTCGACCCTATGGGTTTGCCCGAAAGGCTGGTTGACCGAGCTTCCTGGGACTTGTCCCCGGGGCTGTGGGCAGGCGGTGCCTGGCAGAGAGGACGCTGGGCAGGCCAGAGCCGGGCCTAGGCGAAGAGGAGGAGGAAGAGGAAGGAAGAAGGAGTGAGAGCAAGTGGCAGGCCCCTCCAAGGCGGCCGGTCACCAGGCAGCTTCACCGAATGGAGTGGCCGGTGTGGTCCACGGGGACACGGTGGGAGATTGCCCGGCCCGGTTGCGCGTCGAAACCGTTCGCAGGTCGGGTGTCCGTGCCCAACCTTGCCAGCTAAGAGGTTCCCCCAAGTCCCCCCTACCCGGCCCCCTGCCCCCTACTTGGCCGGGGCAGAAGCCAGTTGTGATGGAGCATCGGAGCCGGCCCCAAGGGGAAGGGGACAGGATATGCGGGAAACTGCAAGAGTCCGGGGGGCACCGAGGGGGCCTCTGCCAGGCCACACAAAGCCCCCAGCCCAGCTCTCCGGAGAGAGGATAAAGGCCAGGCACTGCCTGAATTGGAAACCACTGGTGGATTGCATTGTATGTTCGCATTCAGGTTCCCAGTTGGAACGGCGACAACTGCCGCAGCTTTCCCGGCCATTCACATGGAAAGGGCTCGGGGGCCTTGCTATTTAACTGTAAATAAGCATCCCCCCACCCACCCCACCCTTCTCCGCCTCTCCAGCCCCCGACCTCCGACCTTCCCCCACCGTGGTAGGAAGGATCGATACTGCCCCCTCCCCCTCCTGGGGGACACCTGGACCCAGCCCCTCCTCCCTTTTCAGAGGACTGAGCTCCCCTCCACCCTAGGGCGGGGGAGGGGGACCAGGGGGAGGTCACAAGCTCCAGGGGGGCCGGGGATGAGTCTGTCGCTTGAGACTGCAACTGGGCCCCTTTAAGTAGGATGTTAGTGCAATCGAAAAACTCCAGCCGTTTAAGACTGTGTCTGTGCGTGAGCAATGTATGCATGGGTGAGGGGGGGTGTGTAAAATAGCGCATGGGTGCGGCGTTGTGTGTAAAATAGTGCGTGGGAAGGGGTGTAAAATAGTGCAATGCATGGGTGAGGGGGTGTGCAAAAGCATGTATGGGTTAGCGTGTGTGCGCAGAAGCATGTATGAGTGAGCGGGTGTGGGTGTGTATGTAGAAGTGCGTGCATGGGAGAGGATGTGGGTGGCTGCAAAAGTGTGTTTGGGTGCATGTGTTCCTGTGATGTGTCGGGCCTACCTGGATTTCCTTCCTTACCGCGGGACCAGAGGCCCCAGAGGCCTCGGAGACCCCGATCCTGATCCCCGATGGGTCACCGGGGGGGGGGGAATGTGCCTCCTGCAGAGGCGGGTCCGTTCCCCCCCCCCCCCCCGCCCCCCGGGCCGGGCCTCGGTCAGTCCTGCATGAAGCAGACCCCCGCATCGCCCACCGCTCGGCATGGGGGTGGCTCCTGCCCCGCGGCCCTTGCAGAGAAGCAGACCGCCCGCAAGCCCAGCCCAGGATAATTTTTTTTTTTACGAGAGCCGCGTGTTGAGTTTGGTTTTCCAAATCATGCAGGCAGATGGGATCCAGATTAGAAAAAGATGTCTGGGAAGGAAGGAGCCTCCACGGGGCCTCCCCAGGAGTCATTAACCGCGCTCGCAACACTGGAGGTGGGGGGGGCGGGGGGGGAGGCGGCTGGAAAAGCGACAGCGGCTGCGGGATGCTCCTGGGGAAATCCCGGCCGGGCCGGGATGGATGGGCCGGAAGGGATGCGCCATCCCGGGGATGGGTGTCGGGCAGACGGCTCCCCCCGGACCCCATTCCGCGGATATAATCGATAATCCTTTCAGCCACGGCCCATTGGCCTTTACATCGGGGTCGGCCCGTCCGCCTGGCTCTCAGCAGCAACGCGCGATAAATCAGGAAAGTGATTATGTAAACTCCGGATCCTTAAGTATCCTCCGAGGGGTGATTTTTTTTTTGCCTACCACTATAAATCCCAGCTCCGTTCACTCCCGTCGGTACTTCCACCTAGGAGCATTCGCCTCTTTAGGAAGGAAAGAGAAAGACGCCGCCACCACCACCACCGCAACTCGGCAACAGCTCAAGGGAATTTTGGTTTTTTAAAGCCCTCGGGTCCGACCTAATCGGGAGAGAGATTTCCCTGCGGCCCCCTGCTATTTCCTTAGGAGCTCCGAGAAGCTGGAGGCCTGGTTTTCTCCTCCGCCTCCTCCCGGTCCTCAACCTCTAGGAAAACCCTCCTTAAAAAGATCAGAAACCAATTTGGGGGAGGTCGGTGAGTTGTTTCAAAATAGACCGGTGAGAAAACCGGGACACCGCCTGGCTTTTTCATTAAAAGCGGAGGGAGAGGGGGCATCTCCTCCCCTCCACCTCCTGAAGCGCCCGCCCCCCTACCCAGAGAGGCCTCGATTGGAGACCCGGGGATGGGAAGCTCTCCCTCCTTCTTTAAAAAAAAAAAAAACAAAACAAAACAAATAAACTGAATTGGAGGATGGGTTGGGAGGCTGGGAGTTTAGGAGAGGCCCTCCTGGCTTCCCTCTTTCCCTCTGGCCTCCTCCTTCCCCCACGCCAAGCTTCAGGAAGGAAAAGGAGAGCGGGGGGGGGGGGACAAACTGCAGACCGTCTTCGGTGCTCCAAGCTCTTCACCTCCTTTCCTGGGCTGCTGCCGGTGGTGTTACTGCTGCTGGCTGCAGTGGTGGTTGGAGAAGGAGGTGTTGGTTGGAGGTGGTGGTGGTTGGAAGAGGTGGTTGGTGGTGGTGGTGGTGATTGGTGGTGGTTGGAGGAGGAACGGATTGCCTGTTCCCGGGGTGGGGGGTGCTGGTGGCGGACTGGAGACTTTTCGCCGTGTGAAAAACACAGCGCTGGGAGTCCTGTGTGTGCTACCGAATTACTTATTCATGGCGGGGGGGTGGGGGGGCGGGGGAGAAAAAGGGGGGGGAGAAAAAAAAGAAGTCACATGTCCGGGTTATACGTATGAGGGGAGAAGCGGCAGCAGCAGGAATTTTTTAAAAAAGGACACATACACACACCGAGGAGGTGAATTGGTGGAGGAGGAGGGGGCTGCGGCCCCCACCGCGAGACCCACCTGTGTGCGTGCGCTTGTGGATCTTGAGGTTCTCGGAGCGGGCGAAGACCTTGCCGCAGCCGGGGAAGGGGCAGGGGAAGGGCTTCTCTCCGGTGTGGACGCGGATGTGGTTGATGAGCTTGTACTTGGCCTTGAAGGGCTTGCCCTGGCGCGGGCACTCCTCCCAGAAGCAGACGTGGCTGCTCTGCTCGGGCCCCCCGACGTGCTCGACGGTGACATGGCTCACCAGCTCGTGCATGGTGCTGAAAGTTTTGGAGCAGGGCTTGGCGCCTTCCTCCGGGGGGGGCGGCGGCTGCGGGGGCTGCGGGGGCTGCGGGGGCTGCTGCTGCAGCAGCGGCAGCGGCTGCAGGGGCGGCAGCGGCTGCAGCGGCGGTAGGGGCGGCAGCGGCGGCAGCGGCCGCAGGTCCGGGTCGATCCACTTGCAGATGAGCTCCTGCTTGATTGGCTGCCGCATGTAGCGCAGGAAGGCCCCGGGCGAGGGGGCGTGGGCGCGGGGGTGCGGCGGAGGGGGGCGGGCTCGGTGCCCGGCGGCCGCCAGGCCCAGGTCGAAGTCGCCGGGGCCGTAGCCGTGCAGCGCGGCGGCCCCGTAGTGCGGCTCGGCCCGGCCGTACAGCTCGGCCGCCGCCGCCGCCGCCGCCGCCAGGCCCAGCCGCATCTGCCCGTCCAGCGGGACCCCCGCCCCCGCCCCCGCCCCCGCCCCCGCCCCGTCCGGGCCCGCGTAGGTGCCGGCCGACGAGATGAACACCGTGCCCAAGGCGGCCGGTGGCGGCGGGGACCCCGGGCCCCGCTCGCCTCCCAGGCCCCCGTGCATGGCGGCGGGCTCGGTCCTCGGGGCCAAGTGGCCGCCGCCGCCGCCGCCGCCGCTCCTGCCGCCGCCGCCGCCGCCGCCGCCGGTGCAGCCCGGGCGGGCGGGGGGCGGCGGGGGGAGAGGGGGCGGGGAGCGAGGGGGAGGGGAGGGGGCAGGGCGGGAGGAGGAGGGGCGGGCGGCATCGCACCGCCCCCCAGGACCGGCCCCGGGCCGGCGCCGGGCGGCTTGGCGAAGGCGGGCCGGAGGCCCATGTGGTCGGGGCGGAGCGGCTCCCCGGGGTCCCCGGGGCGAAGGCGGCGGCGGCGGTGGCGGTGGCGAGCCCCTCGGACCCCGCGGACCCCGCGGACCCCACGGACCCCACGGGCCGGGGCCGCCGCTCCCGGCCCGGGCGCCTTCGTCTGGCTCACCGCGGCCTCCATCGGCCGTCCGCGGCCGGGACCATCCGGCCTGGCCCGGGGCGGGCGGGCGGACGGACGAGCGGACGGACGGACGGACGGACGGACGGGCGAGCGGCTCCCGGGCTGGGCGGGCCTCCCGGCTCGGCCGGCGGCGGCCCCGCTCTGTCGGCCGGCGGCGGGCAGCGCTCGCACCACATTGCCGCGGCAGCGTGGGAGCCCGGGCCGGGCCGGGCCGGGGCGCGGCCGCCATTGGCGGGCTCGGCCTGATTGGCAGCGGCCGGGGCGCCCCCATTGGCTCCCGGACCCCGACGGGGATCCGCCCCCCGCCCCCGCCCCGCCCGCCGCCGCCCCAAGCCCGCGGGAGGGGACCGGAGCGCAACTTCCCACGCGGTTTCGCCCCGCCGCCCTGTCCCGCCTCGCTCCCCGGGACCCGCCAGGGCGCCCGGCCGCCTCCTCTGCCCCCGGGCCGGCCCTGGGACCCTTTTTCGTGGGCGCGGCCACCCGGGACCGGTGGAGGAGCCGGACTCCTGAGGAGCTTCGACCCCCGCCTAAGTGGACCGAGGAGCTCCGGCCTGATACAAAAGTGCCGCCTTAGAGCCTCCTCGGAACTCCTCCGGTCCTTGGCGAAGCCAGTCGGAGGAGTTCGATGGATGGAGAAAGCTCTTTCGCCCGCAGTTTCTATTCGGGCAGCTCCGTTTCGACTAAGAGCCCGGCACTGGGCGGGGATGGTCTCCATCTGGTGCCGAATCGCACCGTTCCCAGCGCTTAATACGGTGCCCTGCACCTAGTAAGCGCTCGAGAAAGACTATCGAATGAATGGATGGGCGGGCGAGCGCCCGGTCTGGAGTGGCAGACGGCCGCCGGGGGGGGCCGAGCGGGCTGCCAACTCCTCTCTGGGGTGGGGGGGCACGTCGGTGTAGCCGGTCCCCACCCTCCAGGACCCCCCCCCCAACCAGCCAGCACCCCACGTGCAGAACTTGCTTCTCCTCCCCCCTCACGGTCCACACCCTCTTTGGGCATCGATCCGGATAGAGAGGGGGGAGTCTCCTCGGATTCGAAGGATCTAATTAGAGAAGAACCCTTCTCTAGATTAGAAATGAAGATGAGGTCCCCGGTCACACCACCCGTTTCACCCTTTCCCTTTTCTCTCTCCCCTGGCACTCGGTGGGCCTGTTCCTAAGAGGATCTCGCAGACTCGTGAAGTTGGGAGACCAACAATCGCGAGGGTTTTCGGTGGGGCCGGTTTGGGTGGAAATGGGACATGGTGGGCCTTGGCAGCGGGAAGGTGATACCTGCTTACTGTCCGAGAGTGTCTGCTCCACGGGTTTGGGCAGCCAGGCAAAAAGGGCTTTTAGCTCTAGCATTCTCCTAAAGGAAATACCGTCAAAATGAGTTGCCTTCCGTTTGCGGGATAAGGTGTTCTGTGGCAAAACTAAAGGAAATCGTTCGCGCTCAATTCGTTTGTCGAACAAGTACAGCTAGGTCGCCACATTCCCAGGGTCTTGAAACAACCAGAAGCCCTTAAAGCGCTGTGGCCACGGGATCATTTAATCTGGGGGGGGACAAGGGACGACTCGGAGCGTCTGCACTTCAAGGAGCTGTTTCCGACCAGCCGTAGAAAAGTCATTTCTCTTGAGAAACTTCTGTCTCCCCGGCTCTCCGCCCCACCCCCCGCCCCCCCCAAAGTGAAGAACGTAACCCGGATTTTTTTTCTTTACCACCGTTCTTCGCATCTTTTAATTTGGAAGTTTTTGAAAAAGTTTGAAGGGCGAGGAAGGGGGCAAATTCGTTGTCTAACGAATGCGAGTGCAGGAAGGATCGTATCTGCCCTCCCCCGGAGCAGGTGCCTTTGCAAATGATGGGTCTTTGACAGGGCGGATTGCGGAAGTCCTGCCTTTTTTTGCTGTCGTCCTCCACCCAAATCCCCGTTAGGCTTTAGGGACTCGGCATCGTGTCGGCGACCGAGGACCAGGACCCGTCGGCATTGGCTGCCGCGAGTGATTTATTCCTTATGAATCTATCCGGTTCCCTTTACCCAGCAATTCGGCAGTGAACTTCAGACCCAAGGGTCACCGCCATCATCGCTCTGTATTTCAACCCTGCACCTTCGAGGTACAGAGGTCCAAAATAAACACCTTTGCCTTTAAAACGGGCCGCTGGATGTTTTTATGGGACAATAAAATCGAGGGCGTTTTTCCTCCAAAAGGGCTTTTCTTCAAAATTCTAACTGCTGGGTTTTATCGAATTACTGAAATGTAATGGTTTAATGGGCGAGGGCGTCCGGGGAAAGCCGTTAAACGGGAGCTTGAGAATGGGGAGCGGGGCTCGGTTCTGGACACGCCTCCTTGGGCGACTTGTTAAACGCAGCGTGATGCGGATCTGCCATCGATTTAATACGTCTTCATCCAAATAGATCTCCCTGATCAATTTCTTTTTATGGGCACCGTAAAAAAAGAAAATACTTTATGGAGAAGTAATCTCCACTTCCCGCTGACTGGGAGGAAGGGCATTTAGGCGCGGGCCGTGCGGAAAGGACCAGCCGAGGGCCAAGCCGGAGCGGAAGGGGAGGACCGGCCATCCTCGTCGCCCCCGCCCTCTGGAACTGGGCCCTCCGACAGTTTCGAGCCCCGGGTTCCTTCCCGTTCGCCCCCCTTCTGGGCGTTGTCGCCGTGAGGCCCGATCTCTCCCTCCTGGAGCCCCCGAAGAGGCCCCTAAAATCCTCGGAGTCGGGAATGGACTGACGGCGGGGCGCGGGCAACGCCGCTCCGGTAATTTCCAAAGCAACGTGGGTATCAACCGCCCGTGCCCTCGCTGTCCCTCTCCCTGCCCCCCCGGGTGCCCGCGGCGTCCCCTTCTCCCCCCCCCCCGAATCTCGCCACCTTTTGGCCTTGCTCGACCATCCCAAGGGGTCCGGTCCCCCGGCCTCCGGCCCCCCCGGGGAGGGACTCATGAAAGCGCAGACTATTCGGAGGGGCCAAGAGAGAAGGAGCCAGGAGACCTATCACCTGGCCGGTCCAGCTTCTGGGCACGATGGACCCGTGGGCCCAGAGCTGGGGCAGGTGGAGGGCGGGGACTGGAGGGGGACGAGAAGAGGGAGCGGGCCCACCCCCAGGCCCTCGTCCTCGCAGAGCCCCCCCCCCGTAGCCCCCCAAACCGACCCCCCAGCCCCCAGCCCCGCCGTTGACCCCGACACCCCCCAGGACCGACCCCTAGTTAATTAATTAATGAATCAATCATGGCACTTGTTAAGCGCTTACTATGTGCCGCTCACCGTTCTGAGCGCCGAGGTGGGTAGGGATTGTCCCTCTTTATTGCTGGATTGTACTTTCCAAGCGCTTACTACAGCGCTCTGCACACAGTAAGCGTTCAATAAATGCGATTGAGTGAATGAATGAATGAAAACAAGATAATCAGGTTGTCCCACGTGGGGCTCACCGTTTTAATCCCCATTTTCCAGATGAGGTCACTGAGGTACAGAGAAGGGAAGCGGCTTGCCCCAGGTCACACAGCAGACAAGTGGCGGGGGCGGGATTAGCACCCCTGTCCTCTGACGCCCCGGCCCGTGCTCTAGCCACTCAGCCAAGGTCCATCGACCCCGCAGCCCCAGCCTTGACCTCGCAACCCCCAGCCCCGACCCCGCAACCCCAGCTGGTGCCGAAACGAACACGCTGTTCAGGGGGGTGGGTTGGACCGTCCCCTGCTGCCCAGCCCTAATGGCCTTCGGGTTTGGTTCCGACACGGGGGACCTAAAGCTCGGAATAGGTGTTCGGGACCGGGCGCGACAGTGCCGGTGCGGGGGGCAGGGGGCCGGTGCGGGACTGACGGACAGAGAGAGGCGCGCACAGTAGGGATCGGTTTTTCCCACCCCGGATTGGCTTTAGGGTCGGTCGGTCGGTCGGTCGGTCCCTCGTGGGTGGATCCGCTTCCCACATAGAAGCGAAGGGGGCCGTGGCGGGGAGGGAGGATCCGCAGGCCCCGCCCGGCGTGGGGGCCGGTCCGGGAATGGGGGAGATCCCGAGGGGGCCCGGTCTCCTTCCCAGGACTGTTCTCGCAGCTGGGAAAGCGCATCTTCGCTCAGGTGCGGCCCCTCGATTCCCCCGAGGACGGTCTCCAAATCCCCCCCAGGCAACTCCACCACAATCGCGCTTACACACCCCCACACACACTCACATGCACACTCGCACGCACAGATCACCCGCACACTCTCACACACACACAGCTCCACCGAGACAGCACCTCCCGAGCTATAAAGCCGGCGGGGCGGTCAGTCCCTGGGGCCCAGGCCCTGGTCCTCTCTCTCCAGTGCGGCCCCTGTTGCCCCCCTACCCGGGGGTGGGTGGGGAGGTGGGGTCGTCCCTGGGGGGTCGCATTAAGGGATTCTCCCGACCGCAGCGTCCCGCACACCCCCCCCCCGCCCCCTCCCCCCCAGCCCATCCCCTCCAACCGCGCCAGGAAGGTCCGGGCCTAAATCCCGAGTTTAGGATTGAAGTCTTAGTGGGAAGAGCCTGTGCCCGTTCGAGCGGGGGCGGTGGAGGCTAAGCCGGAGGATGGCTGGGTTTTCGGGGTATTGCCCGGGAATTTCGGGCAGCATCGATCTCGCCCCCCCTCCCCGACCCCGACCCCTGCCGCGGGCTCGGGGGGACCCCCAGCCCCCGACTCCTCCGGGCCCCGCCGAGGCGTGCCAGGCGCCGCCCCCGGAGCCGGGCCCCCCCGAGCCCCCGACGCTCGGGACTTAGTTTCCCCAGAAGATCCGGATGCCAGGTCGGCCAGGCTTCGGGGTCGGGGGGGTCAAGTGGCTCTCCCCGGGCTGGTCCCCGTGCAGCCCGGCTCCCCTCCCCGGCCTCTGTCCGTCCTTTCGGGGTGGTGGGGGGGGGGACCCAGCCCGGACGGCTCTCCGGGGCCTAGTCAACTGTGTCACCCCGCAGGGAGCCCGCAGGGGCTGGGTTGCGGGGCTGGGAGATCCGGTCGCCAGCCTCTGCGGCTTCGAGCCCCGGCCTGCCCTCCTCCGTCCCCCCGCACCGGCCACTGCGGGGCCCGACGGTTCCCCGGGGTGCGGGGATTCAGCAGCTGGCTCCTTTGCCCCCAACCGCCTCCAACACCAGAAACGAACCTCCCCGCTTAGGCAGGGCGGATCTTTCCAGCCCCCTCAAGTCCTGCTCCCGCAAACTCTGCGGTCCAATTGGGAGGGAGGGGGTGCGGGGAGCCTTTCAGGGAGTCCCCCTTCTTTGACTCTCCCTCGCGCTCCCGCCCCCCTTCCTAAAAAGTAACACGTCCGAAGGAGGTTCGCGGGCCCTCCTGATCTTTCTCTGTCATTACATTTCGGGGGAGACGGGGCGGCGGTGCGGGGGCTGGGCGGATCACCGACTGGGCGGCCCTCGGGCGGTCGGACACCTCGGGGATCAAGTCGGTGCGTTTCTGGGATGCGGTGCGAGCCAGTCTGGTCCCAGCGGGTGAAAGAGGCCCAGCGCGCATCCATCCACCTCCTTCCCGTTGGCCCTCGCCCCCGGCCCCAGTCGGAGAAACGCTCTGGTGTACTTTCCCAAGCGCTTAGTACAGCGCTCCGCACACAGTCGGCGCTCAGTGAATACGATTGAATGAATGAAGTGAAAAGCAGTCTCCAGGGTCTGATGATAGACGCGGCTTGTGTCCACCCACCCATACACACACGCACACACACTTCAGTCCGCCGCTTTGGTTTCTCGCCGGTCGAAACGCATCGACCAAGGCTGGGCAGGGACGCCTCTGCAGGGTCTAACGGTCGAATGCCCTGGGTGCGAGACCCCGAAAGTGGCAATCCCCCGGCCCTCCGGGCCTTTGGGGTCACCTCGAGCCGGTGAGGCACAGGGGCGACCGAAGAGGTAATGCCCGGGACTCTCCAGCCCCCGCCGCCGCTCGGCCCGGGCCAAAGAAGCAAGTTCGGAGCGCTTCGAACCATTTTCGTAAAACTTACAGAGGGAAATGTTTGGCCGAGAGGAGGATGCTGTCTGCTCTGCAGGTCCGACAGCTCTGCCGGACGGGCACCTACCCCGAGCCTGCGGACAAACTTATTTCACTTAAAACGGTTCGCGGCGCAGTTTGACTGGCCGTTCTGGTCCTTGGGAAGGATGGTTTTAAGACTCGCATTTCTGACATCTCTCTTCTCTCCTCCCTCCCTCCTCTCCCCTCTGGGCTAGGGGGGGAGAAACGAGTTTTGCGGTTTGTAGAGAAATAAAGCACTTGGCAGAGTGGACGGCTCCGTGACTTTGAACTTGGATCGGCCCCTTTGATTCCTGCGGAGTAAGTCTGAGCCCTGAAAGAAATGCGAAGAGAGAGTCCACTCTGCGTCGGACTCCCTCTGAAATGAACGAATTCCCCTTCCACCCCCTCCCTCCCCCCGCAACCTCTCGTGGGTCCTCAACGGACTTCTGGAGCCGAAGAAATCCCGGTGCGGGATGACCGGGGGTTGGTAAGAAAGGGGGGAAGGAGTGAAAAGGGAGAGAGAGGAAGGAAGGAAGGAAGGAAGGGGAAAAAAGGAAAGAAGGAAGGGGAGGAACGAAGGGAGAGAGGAAGGAAGATATTCCACTGTGATCTACTTTTACATTTATCATGTGAAACAAATATTTATTTTACGCAGATTTGGGGGCACCCAGAAATTTCCAGTTGTACTTGCCACACTTTACAGGCCAATGTGAATTTCTGTGTGTGGGTGGGTGGGTGGGTGGAAGTGGATGTGTGTTTATCCTCCCTTTCGACCTGCAGCCCTGTCAGCCCTTTTCGAAAGGGTGGTATGGTCAGTTCAGGCAGAGAGAAATCTTCCTTTGCTTCGCGGAGAGCTGGAAGCTTCGCCAGCCCCCGCCTCAGCTCAGGCTGTGTTGGGAGAACTGGGAGAAGGCTCACTTCCCTCCCGGAACAATGGACGGGAGTGGCGGCTGGGGCTGGGGGCCGGGACGGGGGTAAGGGGCGGCTAAGGGGCTGGTTTCAGAGGTCCCAGCCCGTGAGAAACCAACTGCCGTCAGAGGAGAGAATCCCCGCTTCACCGGGAAACCGAAACCGAGGAGAGCTTGCGTTGGAGTCCGAGCCAGCCTGGCTTGGTTTGATTTGATGCTGACTTCTTTTTTGATATGAGCAGGATGACAGAGCCAGGCCAAGCGAGCGAGCGGGCGGGGAAAGCGGTTGGCAGCGTGTCTGGATTTCTCCTCTGAAAGAGCAGGAAATCTCCATCTCCACCCACCCGTCGTCCATCCATCTCTATCCAACTCTCCGTCCATCCGCCACCCAGCTCTCTCCATCCGTCGGCGCGACCGTCCATCCGCCCATCTCTCTAGCCATCCGGCCGCTCGGATGCTACGTCTAGCAGATTGCAGTGTGAAGCTGCAATTTTTTGAAAAACAACAACAACAACAACAAAAAACCCTTAGCCGGTCCTCTCAGGTTGCGGACCCCTTATCCACCCTCCCCCCCCCCCCAACCCCCGGGCCTGCCCGGTGATGTGGCGGGGCAGGACTCAGTAAAACTAGAGGACAGGGCCAAGTCGGGACTAGTGGAAAATAAAAAAAAGCTGCCTATTGCCGCCTGGCCCCCAAATGATGATGATGATGATTATTTTTTTAGGTTTGGGCTCCAAGGCCGGGGTCGGGAGCGTCCTGCGGGGGCCCGGGGAGGGGGGCGCTTCTTGGGATGGCATCGAGGTGAGGGGAAGACGCCTCTAGTCCTGCTTTCGGGATTCCGGATCGAAACGGTCCAGGGCAAAATTAGGGAGGAGCCGCAGGAGCAGCCGCAGAAAAAGGAAAGGTCGGGGTCCCTTGCTCTGGGGAGCTCTCCCCGGCTCCCTTTCCTCGGCCTGATCCCTCCTCTCCCGCCTGGCTCCTTCTCCCGCCCTGCTGGGCCCCCGGCAGAAAGAGCCCCCGCTCCTTTCAGAGCTCTCCTTGGAGGTGACTGACAACCATCCCGCTCTCTCCTCTGCCCTCGCTATTCCCCATCCCGATCAGGGCCTAGTCCCGATCGGCAGGGCATTGGTGGTGGTCAGGACGGCCTCAGTGTTTCCTATTTCCAAATAACGTGTGTGCGCGCGAGTTTCTGTAAGTGTGTGAATGCCTGCGAGGCCGCTCGGATGTGGATCCGAGCTCCTGTCGGTGTGCAAATGCCTGCGGGGAGATCAGTGCGGTGCCGACGCGTATTTACGTGTGAATTTTTTGTCAGGGGGCAAATGTAGGCGAGGGTGTTTGCGCGCGTGTGAGTTGTGCGTGTGTAAATGCCTCTGACGAAGTTCGTGCCCGCACAGGCGTTTCAGAGTGTGACTATCTGTGTGACCTTGTGGTCAGGGCGTAACTGTGTTCGAGGATGTTTGTGCGGGCATCTGTGTCCAAGCGTGTGATTATGCCTGTGTGTGTGTGTGATGTCTGGTCCCGGCCTGGAGCTGCCTGCCCTTCTGCCCATCCCCACGAGGGCTCGGGGAATCTTTTCCCCAAACTCCAGGGTGTGGGAGATGAGGATCCCGCGCTTCCCAGGCGGAGAAGGGACCCCCCCCCTCCACTCCAGGACCCCCCCTTTCCAGGGCCTCTGCCTGCGGACTCCACCCCGAGCCGGCCGCACTGGTCACCTCCGCCGCCCAGGCCCGGAGAGGCGGGCGACGGGGCGGGGTGGGGGAGGAAGAGGAGGAGGAGGAGGAGGAGGAGGAGGAGGAGGAGGAGGAGGAGGAGGAGGGGAGAGGGAAGGGAGGGGGCGGGAAAGGCTGGGGGCCCCGCGGGCCGCGATTAGCCGGTGGAGGGGAGGGGGGCGGGGGGCAGCCAAGGATTGACGGGGCGGCGGCGGCCAATGAGCAGGAGCGGGAGGGGGCGGGGAGCGGGGCCGGGGAGGGGGGGGGGGAGGGGTCTGCCGGAGCCGCGGGCACCGAGAGGAGGGGGAGGGGGCGGAGGGGAAAGAGGAGGGGGAGGCCAAAATAAAAAATAAAAAGCAGCGACGGCAGTGCGCACGGAAATAAACAGGAGGAGGAGGAGGAGGAGGAGGAGGGAGGAGGAGAGGAGGGAGCAGGGGGAGGAGGAGGGGATAGAGGGGGAGGAGGAAGAGGCAAATAAACCCCAAGGCAGGAGAAAGGGAAGAAGAGACTTGGGCTCCGGGCTCCCCGCACTTGCCGGCTCCAGCCTCATGGGCCGCCGCCTCCACCGCTGAGACCCCCCCGATCCCCGGCCCGGCTCCCCGCCACCGCCCGCAGGAGGAACGGCGAGCCCCGAGAGCCGGAGAGGCCACGCGGGGAGGAGGCATCACTTTTTTTTATTGTTGTTATCGTTTTTAAACCCTCTCCCCTCCCTCCTCTCCCCCGTCCCCTCCCCCTGCCACCATCATCCATCCCCACCCCCACCCCCACCCCCCGCCATCGCCCTCCTTCGCAACTTAAAGAAAGAGCCGGAGGACCGTCCGCCGCCTTCGTCCGGGGGAATCCGCCGCGGCCGCGCTCGCAACTTTGCTCGGCCGGACCCCGTCCGATGCCCGGCGCCGAAGACGAAGAAGACGAAGAGGACTAAAAGCCCTGAACCCTAACAATACCCACCAGGGGCCTGGGAAGAGACAAGACAGACAGACAGACAGACAGACAGACAGACAATACCCACCGGGGGCCTGGAAAGAGGCAGACAGTCGGACAGACAGACAGACAGACAATACCCACCGGGGCCTGGAAAGAGACGGACAGAGAGAAAGGGTCAGAGGCAGACAGACCGACCGAAAGGGACAGAGACGGACAGACGGAGAGAGGCGGGGGAGGGGGAACTCGAGGACCCCTGGCCCGACTGCGAGAGGTGCAGGAGGGGGAGCCCGGAGTCCCGTCCCCTCCCCCGCCTCTGGCAAGTGGAGGAAGGGGAGTCGGCCGAGGGGGCAGCGCGTCCCCTGTGCACCGGTTGGATTTTCATGGGATGTGATTTTTCCGTGGCGGGGCGGGGGTTTCGAGGGCGGTGACATCGGATTTTTTTTTGTTTGTTTGTTTGTTTCCCTTCCCTCCCCCCATCGGCGGGGCTGCCCGGGCCGGGGGCGGGAGGGAGGTGAGAGGGGGGTCGTGTGTGCGTGCAGGGGAAGGCCCAGAGCTGTGGGTCTTTCTCCGTCTCCCCGTCTGCGTGTCTGTGTGTGTCCCCCCGCCTCCCTCTCGTGCGCTCCCCCTCCTCCCCCGTCCCCTCCCCTGCTCCCCCGCCCCCGCTGCAGCTCCTTTAATACACTTTGGTTGTCGGCCTGCCTTTGGACTCTTCTTCGCCGTCGTCTTGTCCTCCTCCTCCTTGCCCCCTCCCCCGGCCACCCCCCTCCTTTTCCTTTTCCTTTTCCTTCTCCTCCTCCTCCTCCTGGTCGTCGTCGTCGTCGTCGTCGTCGTCCTTTCTCCGGCTGGGCGCCCCGGCCCGGCCGGCTCGAGTCTGCAGCTCGGGGCGGCGGGAGCGGGGTCCGGGGTGCGGGGGTGCGGGGGTCCGGGGACGGCCGCCGGGGCTGAGGCGGGGGCCGCCGCTGGAGGCCGCGGCGGAGAAGGACCGGCCCTCGGCGCGGCGGGAGCGGGGGCGGGAGCGGGGGCGGGAGCGGGGGCCGGGGCGGGAGCCGGGGCCGGAGCCGGAGCCGGGGCCGGAGCCGGAGCCGGGGCCGGGGCCGGGGCCGGGGCCGGGGCCGGGGCGCCTCCCCGGTGGGCGCCGTCGGCCGCTCCGGCGCGGCTCGGGGCCATGCTGCTGGACGCGGGGCCGCAGTTCCCCTCCCTCGGGGTGGGCGGCTTCCCCCGGCCCCACCCGCACTCGGCGGCGGCGGCGGCGGCGGCGGCGGCGGCGGCGGAGATGCAGGACCGGGAGCTGAGCCTGGCGGCGGCGGCGGCGGCGGCGGCGGCGCAGAACGGCTTCGTGGACGCGGCGGCGGCGGCGGCGGCGGCGGCGCACATGGGCGCCTTCAAGCTGAACGCGGGCCCGCACGACCTGTCCCCCGGCCAGACCTCGGCCTTCTCGTCGCAGGGCCCGGGGGGCTACGCGGGCTCGGCCGCCGCCGCCGCCGCCGCCGCCGCCGCCGCCGCCCTGGGCCCCCACGCCGCGCACGTGGGGTCCTACTCGGGCCCGCCCTTCAACTCCACGCGGGACTTTCTCTTCCGCAGCCGGGGCTTCGGGGAGCCGGCGGCGGGCGGCGGGCAGCACGGGCTGTTCGGGCCCCCCGGGCCGGGCGGCCTGCACCCGGCGGCGCACCCGGCGGCGCACCCCGGGGCGCACCCGGCGGCGCACTCGGAGCCGCAGGGCCACCTGCTCTTCCCGGGCATCCACGAGCAGCACGGCGGGCCCGGCTCGCACTCGCAGAACGTGCTCAACGGGCAGGTGCGGCTGGGGCTGCCGGGCGAGGTCTTCGGCCGCTCGGACCAGTACCGCCAGGTGTCCAGCCCCCGGGCCGACCCCTACGGGCACAACCAGCTGCACAACCAGTACGGCCCGGTCAACGTCAACGTGGGCATGAACGTGGCCGCCGCCGCCCACCACCACCATCACCACCACCACCACCACCCGGGGGCCTTTTTCCGCTACATGCGCCAGCAGTGCATCAAGCAGGAGCTCATCTGCAAGTGGATCGACCCCGACCAGCTGGCCAGCCCCAAGAAGGCCTGCAACAAGACTTTCAGCACCATGCACGAGCTGGTCACCCACGTCTCCGTCGAGCACGTCGGGGGGCCCGAGCAGAGCAACCACATCTGCTTCTGGGAGGAGTGCCCGCGCGAGGGCAAGCCCTTCAAGGCCAAGTACAAGCTCGTCAACCACATCCGCGTCCACACCGGAGAGAAGCCCTTCCCCTGCCCCTTCCCCGGCTGCGGCAAGGTCTTCGCCCGCTCCGAGAACCTCAAGATCCACAAGCGCACGCACACAGGTCGGCGGGGGGCCGGGGGTGGGGGGGTGGGGGGGACCGCCTCGCCTCGTCTCGCCTCGCCTCGCCTCGCCTCGGTGCTCTCCTCTCCCCGGGGCCCCGGGCTGGGACTCCCCGTTGCTGGGTGGCCGCCGGCCGGGCCGTGAGGGAGGGGGCGTCTTTGTGCCGGTGGCCGGGGGAGGGAAAGAGCCGGGCCGTTGAGAGGATGCGACCCACCCCCCCCACCCACCCACGGGTTGCTAGACGTTGGGGTCGGTGCCTGGACTTTTCGGCCTCCTCGTCTGGGTCTGGGTCTGGGTCTGGGTGGATGGAGAGTTGGGCCGTTGAGAGGATGCGATCCCCCCCCACGGGTTGCTAGACGTTGGGGTCGGTGCCTGGACTTTGCGGCCTCCTCGTGTGTGTGGGTCTGGGTCTGGGTCTGGGTGGATGGAGAGTTGGGCCGTTGAGAGGATGCGATCCCCCCCCACGGGTTGCTAGACGTTGGGGTCGGTGCCTCGACTTTGCGGCCTCCTCGTGGGTCTGGGTCTGGGTCTGGGTCTGGGTCTGGGTCTGGGTCTGGGTGGATGGAGAGTTGGGCTGTTGAGAAGATGCCATGCTCCCCGCGGCTTGCTAGACGTTGGGGTCGGTGCCGGGACTTAGCGGCCTCTGCGTGTGTGTCTGTCTGTGTCTGTGTGGATGGAAGGGGGAGGAAAGAGTTGTTGGGCCGTTGAGAGGATCGTTGAGAGGATGCCATGCTCCCCGCGGCTTGCTAGACGTTGGGGTCGGTGCCTGGACTCAGCGGCCTTTGCGTTAGTATGTTCGCGTGTCTGTGTATGCGCGCTCGCTTGGTGTGCTTGGAAGCGGGGGGAACATTGGCGTGTTGGAGAAAATGTGATTCTCTGCCTGTGTGCCGAGACGTTTGGGTGAGCGCCTCGACTCCTCTTTGCATCTTCTGTCTGTGTGTTTGTGTGTGTGTGTGTGTGTGTGTGTGTGTGTGTGTCGGGGGGCGGGTGTGATTCGGGGGCACGGGTTCGTGTGAGCAGAGGGCCAGAGACGAGGTAGGGCTGATTTGCGCTCCCGAGTTCCCCCTTTTTGATTTTACAAGCGGCTTAGGTACTTATTCGTTTATGTCTCGAGTGCATCTTTTCCGTCGACGCACTTGCATTTTTTCTTCGACCAGATAAGCTCCGTAGTTTGAGTGAAAACGCGGTGGTTTTCGAGACGCGTTAAAAAAACAAAACACCTCAGGTCGAATCGAGCGCTAAAGGAGAATCGCTTCCACTAGCCTCGCTGACCTGAGGAAGGTCTAGAGGTTAGTTGGCCCGGCTGCGGGCTTGGACCGGTTTTCGAGAGATAAATAGAGAGAGTGCACGCTTTCTACGTGTGATTGCGATTTCACAGAATCGTGTGTCTGTGTGTGTCCGTGTGAGTGGGCCTTTTAAAATGTCTTGTTAAGGGGCGAAGGGTCCCTTCCAGGGACCGCTTCCTATTACGTGTAAAACGGTGCGAGCCCAGGCAATAAAGCATTTTCATTTCAAAAGCGTTCTTCGAGTCGTCCTCGAGGAGGTTTACGGTGGTTTGGCAACCGTTTGTGAAATGACGGAACAGGCGATTTGCAATTCCGAAAGTTGGACCGAAATCCGGTCCTCCGGAGCCGAAGGGCACCGCGGCGGCGGCGGCGGCGGCTGGGGAATCCGTCGCGGGAGGAGAGTCGCCAGCGCAACGCGTCTTCCCGCTTCATATATTATGCATCCACCAGGCCAAACCGTGCCAGGCATTTCAGAAGAGAAAGCCAAATATTTTAGCAACTTTTACCGTCAATATTTACCGGGAATCCGGGCGGGCCACGGGCCTATTGTTCAAGTTGTGTTAGGAGAAGGGAGAGGAAGGGGGCGGGGGGGGGGGGGGGAAGGAGGTGCGAGACAAGCTTTTAACAAGGTTTAAAATTTGAGAAATTTATTTGCATGAAATGCCCGCATTAAAATCCCCGTGCCCGAACGGATGTCTTTAAAAAACAATTTAGGTGCTAATGGAATTTCATGTTAAACGGTCTCCCTTCCGAGCGGGGGGAGGTGAAGTTCTCACACCTCTAAATGACTCGGAGCATTTGGAAATCTGGCACCAGGGTGCCGAGCCCTCGTGGAAGGGGAAAAGGGGGAGGTGGGAGTGGGGAGGGGGGCGGTTGGTGGGATTCGGACGGTTTGGTCTCTGCGGAGGAGCTGGGCCACCCCGGCCCGTCTGGAGGGAGAGAGGCCAACCGTCCAACGGCCACCACGGTTTGCTCTGCCGCCGTATTCCCCCGCAGGGCCAGGGGCCGGGGACGGGTGGTGGTGATGCAGGCCATCGTGGTTTTTCCGTTATCCAGGATGTCGGATGCGAAATAATGGCGCGGTCGGTCTCCCTTTCTCCCCCTCCCCTTCCCCACCTCGCCCTCCACCCCTCGCCCCCGCCCCCAGACCCAACACACCCTCATTTTAATTGTCTACTGGCCTCAGATGGAGACCGGGCGAGCCCGTGTGATTTTTCCGTTCCCAATGTTTTGCCATAATACCAGTTTATTCGTGGCGAGGCTCGCTCGGCAGAAGCCGCGAGTGCCACCGTCCCTCCAAACCCGCCCGGGACCCCGTAATAGCCGTCTGGGTCCCCGGTCGGAGGAAGGGGTTTTAGGCAGCGGGCCTGGGCGGGCGAGGAACTTTTCCAGCCAACATGTGGTTGTCGTATGGAGGAAGGTTCCGCGGGTCTCCGTCCTGCCCAAACAAAGCGGCTCCAAACGATGGAACGGGCCCGTGGGACTCCCGCAGACCCCCGCCCCCCCCCCCCAGGACAGGCCAGGCGGGGAGTTGGGGGGGCCTGGGTCCGGGGGAGGAGAGTGGGGGTGGGTCGGTCCCCCCCAGCCCGGCCCGTCGTTCTCACCCCTCCAACTTGTCCTTGTCCCTCCTCCCCAGGGGAGAAGCCCTTCCAGTGTGAGTTCGAAGGCTGCGACAGACGCTTCGCCAACAGCAGCGATCGGAAGAAGCACATGCACGTCCACACGTCGGATAAACCCTATCTGTGCAAGATGTGTGACAAGTCGTACACGCACCCCAGCTCCCTGAGGAAGCACATGAAGGTAGGAGGGTGGGTTGGGGGGCCGGAGGGGGAGGGAGACGGTGCCGATTCAGGCTCGGGACCGCCCCCCCCCCGCCCCCCAGGACCGGGGGCTGGAGAGGCAGGGGACTGGTTTGGGGGTGGGTGTGTGTGGGGGGGGTGGTCCTGCTCCCCAGCGGCCCCCCTCCCGTCCTGAACCAGCTCGTGTCTGTCGGGGGGAGGGGAGTCGGCGGCTCCCGGTCCCCCCCGGGTCCCCCCTGGATCCCCGGCCACTCTCACCCGAGCCTCCCCGGGCGCCTTTGCTTCCAGGTGCACGAGTCCTCCCCGCAGGGCTCCGAGTCGTCCCCGGCCGCCAGCTCGGGCTACGAGTCGTCCACGCCGCCGGGACTGGTGTCTCCCAGCGCCGAGCCCCCGGGCGGCGGCGGAGGCGGAGGTGGAGGAGGAGGAGGAGGAGGAGGAGGAGGAGGAGGAGGAGGAGGAGGAGGAGGACCGGGCCTGTCCCCGGCGGCGGCCGCGGCGGCAGCGGCGGCGGCCGCGGTGTCCGCCGTCCACCGGGGCGCGGGGGCGACCGGCGGGAGCGGGGCCGCGGGGACCGGAGGAGGAGGAGGAGGAGGAGGAGGAGTCCCCGGGGGCGGCGGCAACGGACCCACCGGCGGGGGCCACAGCGGCCTCTCCTCCAACTTCAACGAATGGTACGTCTAAGGCGGGGAGGGGGCCGGCGGGCCGAGCCGCCCCTGCTGCCCCTGCTGCCCCATCACCTGACTCTCCCCTCTTCCCAACCCCCGGGCCCGGATCCCTCCCCCGCCCCTCGTCTCTCCCCTCCCCGTCCCCTCTCAGCCCGCCCTCACTCCCTCCCGCAGCCGGAGGGGAAAGGGGGCCCGTCGTGGTCGTGGTCGTTATTATAATTATGATCGTTATCATTATCATCATTTTTTACCAGCAGAAAGATGAAAATGCAAAAAAAAATGTTAAAAAAGCAAAACCCACGGGGTTCTAGGCATGAAGCGCAAAAAAAAAAAAAAAAATCACCCCCTGAGAGGAGTCTCTGAATCGAAAACGAAATCCTAAAACCCCCGAAGTGTCCCGCCGTCCCCACGCCCCCATCCCCGCCGATCTGTACATAGCGGCCGCGGCCGCCTCGGGGAGCGAAGGCTCCGTGGGTTCTCGGTGGTCGAGAAAAGCTCGTCCGTTTTGTAAAGCTGCCGTCCCCTTCCCCGCCCGCTCCCATCCCACGCCCTCCCTCAGAGAGATGGACTTTTCTTTTTTAGTTCACCCATTTTTTTTTATAAAAAAAAAGTGAAGTGGAAGGAAATGGTTTATTTTGTATCGTGGTATTGAATATTGTGTTCCTTTATGATGAGGCAACTTGATTGTAAACATCATGCAGCTATAGACTGGAAACCGACCGTGCCAAAGTCTCCATTCTGTTTCTCCGACACGCGACTACACAACACACACATACGCACACACGCACAGAGATACACACACTCATAAGTACCACCACCACCAACAACAACAACAGCAAAAACGCTTGTGAATGTATTTTTCTGTTAGCTGGTTTACATGTGATGTTTTCGTGCTTTTGCAAGTTCAATTTGTTAGTTCCTGTATGGAAGATTGTGGGGAATATCCGTGGTGCCGTTAGCTTTCTCCGTAATAACACCCTTCCTTCTGTAAATACTCGTTACCATATTTATCCATTTGTAATTAAATTATGGTATTAACTTGCTACAGAGGAAACAATATTTATAAAGAATGTTTCTTAACTATAAATATGTACAATTGTGGGCATAAACTGTTTCAGATTTTTTTATTTGAAGGTTTTAAGTGGTTTCATCATTTCTTGTGATATGTTTTGAGAGTAATGCATACAGAAATATAATAAAATGTGTTGGAACTGCAAGAACAGGTTCTCCTTTCTGCCAAGGGTTTACTTCCGATGGAGGGAGGCAGAGAAATGTCCACAACGTTGCAGGCCGCGGCGCGGGCCCGGGCAGAGAGGCGCGTCCCGGGCGGTCCGCAGATCGCCTCGGGGGGAAAGAGGAGGAGGAGGAGGAGGAAGAGGAGGGAGGAGGAGGTGGAGAAGGAGGAGGAGATGTTCGTGTTGGGTTTCTCAGGCCAACGTCGTAGTTAAAATGCCTGCCCTCCTTCCCCTCTCCCTTCTCCGACCCATCACACACACACACACACACACACACACTTTCTCTCTCTCTCCTGGCCTCCACCCCTTCCCTCCAAGGAGCTATTCTTTGGGAAGGGTCTGCTCCCTGGACGGCCGGAGCTTTTGGGAGATTTCACGTTAGTAGGATCAAGGGCAGAGGACGCTCTCCAGTCCTCCGGATTAGGTGGAAGTGAGGGACGCTTCCGCTCCGGTTTCCTGTATTTCTTTCCTTTTTCCTCCCCAGCTCCCCTCCCCCAAAGCCCCGATCAGGTCAATCAACTTTGAGTTGCAGAGGCTGCGGCCCCAGCGGCGGCGGGCGGGCTTTGACCTTGGCCGGACGGTTGCGGCGAGGGCGGGCGGGGGAAGGATGGAAGGGGAGAAGCGGTTCTCCTGGGGGGAGCTGGGGAGGGACGGGCAGCCCGTGTGACCCCCCTCCTCGCCCGGGGGCCAGCCCGCCGGGCCGAGCTCCCAGCACATGCCGGAGATCCAGGCCGGCTCCAGGGCACAGCGCAGCGCCCGGAGCCGCTTTCCCGGAGCTTCCCGGGGAGCTGGTAACGGGGGCCGGGCCGGCCCGGGGAGGAAGAGGAGGAAGAAGAGGAGGAGGAGGACGAGGAGGAGGAGGAGGAGGAGGAGGAGGAAGGCCGGGGGCAGGGGAGAGACGGGGGCAGCAGTCGGGGGAGGGGACCGGGCCGAGGGAGAATAACCAGGCGAGGGAGGAGCCCTGCAGAGAGAGGGGGGAGCGGGCAAGGGGAGGAGGAGGGGGACCAGTCAGGGGAGGGAGACCTGGAAGGGGAGGGGGACCGGGCAGGGGGAGGAAGGGGACCGGGTAGCGGGGAGGGAGACCTGGAGAAGGAGGGGATCCAGGTGGGAACAGGGGAACCAGACGCGGGGACGTTTCTACCAGCGGTGCTCGGGGAGAGGGCCTGAGTTTGGGAAGGAAAATGCTGTAAATCCCTAGGTAATCCCCACACAACCCCCTCCCTCAGTGTGTGTGTGTGTGTGTGTGTGTGTGTCCCAGCGCACACATACACATCACACACACTCACACCCGGCTCTGCGAGGCGCTCCGAGCCTCCCCGGCAGCGAGGCGACGGATCCCGCCAACGGCGGCCGCGGCGGCTCCCCTGCCCCGGGGCCTGGAGGAGGCCTCGGCGGTCTCCGCCGAAACGCACATTTACTGGGGAAAATCCAGCCAACCACATCACCTACCGGCTATGGGTATATTTTCCTCCCTCCCTAATCTCTGCCTCTCTCTCTCCTTCCCTCTTCTCCAATCCCTTTCACTCACACACACATTCATTCACCATCATTTTTATTCACACACCCAGACCCACAAAGAAACACAAACTCGGACACGCTCAATCACACCCAGACCCATCTTGGGACCAGACGTGTACCCTGTCATACATTCGCTCTTCCCCACAGAGACACACGTTTATGCTCCCACCCATTCCCACGGACAGATTCGCAGTCACTCACACACCGACACATTCTCCCCCACGTTCACCCGGGCACGCCCATTCCCACGGACAGATTCGCAGTCACTCACACACCGACACATTCTCCCCCACGTTCACCCGGGCACGCCCATTCCCATCACACACTTAGACTGGCACGCATGAACGGACACACATCCTCACACGCTTCACCAAGGAAAGAAGGGAAAAATTTCCCCTTGGGGGCTTAAAGACAAGGCTGGAGCCTCGTCTAACGGCCGCTGGAGAGCCCGGCTGACGGAGAGCTCGTCGTGGGCAGGGAATGCGTTTGGTATTCTATTGTACTCTCTCAAGGGCTTAGTACAGTGCTTTGCACACAGTAAGCGCTCAATAAATGCGATTATTATTATTAATACGAATAATAATACACAGTAAGTGCTCAATAAATACAATTATTATTATTATTATTAAAAAAACATTTAGACATTTGGTCCCTCTTGACCCTGCGACCCTTCCAAACTCATCTCTTCGGGGTTGCTTAGTCCAACATAGCAACCCAACGGAAAAAGGGGAGGGGGAGGGGGCGGAACAAGACCCCTCCTGTTACAAAGTTGGGGCCCCTTAGCCTCTGACTTTGGGGCGGGTGTGTGTGTATGTGAGTTTGCGTGTGTGAGTTTGTGTGAGCATGGACGTGAAGGTGTGAGTATGGGAAAGAGAAGGCCTTTCCCACTGCAGCTTCCACCTGAATCGCGTAGGGTCGACTCCCAGAGCAACCAGACCACCAACCCATGTATGCAGCTGAATCATATCAAGCCGAATGATTGAGCCGATTGGCTCCCGATTCAGGGCCCCGGCGCAGCCCTGGAAGAGGCCTCAGGATGCACAGTCCTGGCTTCTACCCCTGTTCCCTACCTCAATTTCCTCCAGAGCTGGATCCCTCCTCCCCAAGGTCCAGCCCACGATCCCGGTTCCCCGGGAAACCAAGAGCAAGGAAGGCCCCGGACGGCGGGATGACGCTCCCACGGGCATGAAGTTTTACCCGCATGTTAAACTGCAAGCTCACTGAGGGCAGGGAACGTGCCTATCAACTCTGTGGTAAGTGTACTCTCCCAAGCGCCTAGTACAGTGCTCTGCACACGGTAAACGCTCCATAAATACCCCCGATTGATTGCTTGATGTTCATTCTGTATCCTTTGCTGCATCCGGAGCTGACCAGACTCGAAGCGGCGGGGAACTCGCTCCGGTCCCGAAGGAGTTTCTATTCTTCCGGAGCCCCCGGCCCAGAAAGGGGGCCAAGTGGGTCCTGGGCTGCAGGGCCCAAATTGCCTCTGCGCCTACGAGTCGGGACAGTGCGCGGCACTTAGTAAGCGCTTAACAAAAGCCATAATAATAATTTTATTATTATTATTATTACTATTATTATTAGACGCACGCGGTGGGGGACATCGGCTGCTGTGAGCTTGAACTTGAGCTCGACAGAGGAACCCCGTGGCCTGAAAATGAAGTTCTGCTCCTTCCTTACCCCCCGGCCCCTTCTTCCTTTTCTTCCACTCCCCCATCTCTCCCCCCTTCTCAGAAACCAGAATCGGCAGGGAAAACTACTAGGACCCTGCCTTGGTTGTGTCGGTTAAAGGGTGTCAGCGGAATAGCGCGTTTGATCGTGAGTGTGTTAGGTAGTGTGATAGTGTGTGCCAGAGAACGTGATGCTGAGTGTCCGTGTGACCGTGTGAATGCGTTTGTTTGTGGGTGAGAGTGCGAGTGTAGGTTAGTGTGAGTGTGATAATAATAATGATGGCATTTGTTAAGTGTTTACTATGCGCCAAGCACTGTTCTAAACTCTGGGGTAGATACAAGGTAGTCAGGTCGTCCCACGTGGAGCTCACAGTCTTAATCCCCATTGAGGTAACGGAGGCACAGAGAAGTTAAGTGACTTGCCCAAAGGTACACAGCGGATAAGTGGCGGAGCCGGGTGTTTGTTCGTATGGGTGTTCATTAGTAACCCGGACGAGGAAGGGGACCAATAATGACGACAGATGTCGATGTCAGTGCCTCTCGGCGAGGAAAATCTTCCGAAAGGTTTTTTTTTCTCCCCAAAATCTGTGCTCGGCGCTCCCGCCGCCGGGGGCGTCGTGGTTTTTGGAAGCTCCGATGAACGCGGTGAGGGTAGGGGGTCCCCAGAGCTTGGCTGATTCTGCTCCCGGGTCCTGGAGCCCCCTCCCCTCTTCCGTTTCCCTTCCTTTGCCCCAGCCCATCTCCAGCTCCCGTTTTTAATCCCGCACTTCCCCTGGCCGCTCCCCCCGCATCCCCTTGCGGGCTGTTCTTTCAGTCCGGAGCTTGCAAACCTTTCAGGATTTGCTTCCTGCACTTCTGGCGAAAGGGAAACAAACTGCGAATCCAAGATCAAGCGGAAAGAAGCCAGGCCGAGCCTACCGGACTGCCGGATCTCCGCACCGAGAAGTCGGGGAATAACGGAGAAGGAAGAAGAAGATGAAGGGGAGGAGGACGGGAGGAGGAGGAGGAGCAGCAGGTGAAAAGGAGGTGGTGATGGAGGAGGAGGGACAGGAGGAAGAGAAAGAGGTGGAGGAGGAAGAAAAGGTGGAGGGGGAGAAGGAGGAGGAAGAAGAAGTGGAGGAGATGAAGAGGGGGAGAAGAAAGAAGAGGTGGAGGAGATGAAGAGGAGGTGGAGGAGGAAGAAAAGGTGGTGGAGGAGGGGGAGGAGGAAGAAGAAGAAGTGGATGAGGAAGAAAAGGTGGTGGGGGAGGAGGAGGAGGGGAAAGAAGAAGTGGAGGAGATGAAGAGGTGGTGGAGGAGGAAGAAAAGGTGGTGGGAGAAGAGGAGGAGAAAGAAGAAGAGGTGGGGTAGATGAAGACAAGGCGGAGGAGAAGAAAAAAGGTGGGAGGGGAAGGAGAGGTGGAGGAGATGAAGAGGAGGTGGAGGAGACAGAAAAGGTGGTGGGGGAGAGGAGGAGAAAGAAGAGGTGGAGATGAAGAGGAGGTGGAGAAGGAAGAAAAGGTGGTGGGGGGAGGAGGAAAGCTCCAGCCTCTTCAGACAGGAAATTCCAAGTGGTGAGGGCAGAACCAACTCTGAGGCTCTTGCAGCCTCCTTCTCCTGCTCCCCTCCCCCCGCCCCCTGCCACCTTGCAAATGCCCAGAAGCGCCTATGTAGTACATGCCACTTGTACACACGCAAGCACAAAGTGCACGCAAATATACGCACACGCCGAGTAAATCACAAAACGATTCACAAGAGGGAATTCCATCGGACTTGCCACCGAAATCCAGTGTAAGTATCAAAACAACCAGCCTTCCAGTGAACCGTTCTGCCCCCGTCCTGCAGTGTCGGAACCAACGGGCACCCCAATGTGACAGGCTTTTCGAGTGTTTAGTCTGAGCCCACCCAGCTCGTCCTCTTCCCTGCTCCGGCCCCTGCCCCATCTTCCCTGCTAAGATGAGGCCGTCGACCCTTAGCTGCGGGCCGAGAACCCAGGCGGGCCTGGCAGCCGGCTGGTGGCCCGCTGGACGGGGGGCGGTTTCTGTTGCAGTGTCCCCGGCCTGCGAACGGTCCCCGTCGGCGCCAACCCCGGGTTTGAATCCGGGAAAACCAACTCGCCGAATGCAACGAATCGCCTCTTTCCCTCAGCCCTCGGTTTCTCTGGAGGGGTGAGGAGGGGGCGCGTTATCAGGGTTGGCTGGGAGCTCTACGAGGCCGGTCCCCGAGCTCGCTGCGCTGATTGACTTCAGAGAGCCGGGCTTCGGTCGGAAGGCTTTCCTGGGTCTGGCTGAGACAGAGCCCTTGTGCCTCCCTGATCGGAGGTCCCCCCACATTCCCTCTAGTCTCCGGGATCCTCTGGTCCCAGACCCCCCGACTTCCCGGGGGATCCGTGGAGAAAGTGGGCTCCGGAAGGAACCGTTCAGTCCCGGAATGGGCGTCTCTTTGCAGCCTCCGCATTCTCCCTTCTGCTTCAAGAGTCCGGACACATTTTCCTACGAAAGTGAAGGATGGAAGAACCTGCCCACCCACCTCGCCCTTCTCTTTGCCCCCTAACTAGGGATCGCAGCTCGGCAGCGGGAATCCTCAGGAATTGGGGCAATCATTCATTCATTCGATAGTATTTATTGAGCGCTTACTGTGTGCAGAGCACTGTACTAAGCGCTTGGAATGAGCAAGTCGGGATTATAGATAAGGATGTGCACCCTCACAATACCCTCATATACCTATCGCCCCCACCCCACGTCTACCAACTGTAATGAATTCCCCCCCTTTTCTTAGCACAGTGCTCTACCCTAAGCGCTCGATAAACGCCACTGACTGATTACATCCCCACTTCTACACGGCATATACGCAGCCAACCATGTTCAAAAATACAAACTATGTCCCCATCTCACACTCATACCCTCATTCACACTCCCACATATACCCTCGATGGAGACATCCACGTTCACATATTCATACCCTTTTTCCAATCACATCCCTCAATCGCATCTCCATACGAACACACATCTAAGCGTACATGTACACATGGCTCCACACCTGATATACTATTTATTCTCTCTCCTCCCTAGACTACCAGTAACCTCCAGATTATGAGAAAGTAATATTAAGGGCGAGTACGAGAGGGGGCGTGTGTGTGTGTCTTGGTAGAGCCTTAGCCAGAATCATGTGACTGGCGGAGTCTCTGTGGGTGTGAATGTGTGTACATAATAATGTTGGTATTTGTTAAGCGCTTACTATGTGCCGAGCACTGTTCTAAGCGCTGGGGTAGACACAGGGGAATCAGGTTGTCCCACGTGGGGCTCACAGTCTTAATCCCCATTTTACAGATGAGGGAACTGAGGCACCGAGAAGTTAAGTGACTTGCCCACAGTCACACAGCTGACAAGTGGCAGAGCTGGGACTCGAACTCATCAGCCCTGACTCCAAAGCCCATGCTCTTTCCACTGAGCCACGCTGTGTACATGACATTGTAGGGGTGTGAGAGGGCATGCAACAATTTGTGTGCGTGTGTGCGTGTGTGTTGTGTGTGTGGCATGCTTTGACGACATCGGGCGTTAAGATTCCCTGCGCCTCTGCATTCGGTGCTGGGCTCCATCGGAGAAGGGAGTTGTCCTGGATACCGATCCTTTAACCTGGAGATTTACATTCCCACAATCGCTCATGATCCCGGCCTTGACTCCTCGAGCATCATTAGTGTGTATTGAGACCGCATTGCTCCAAAAATCCCGTTAGTGATCCCGGCTGCTTCTCCTCTACGAATGGGTCCGCAAGCACCTTCCCCCTCTGGTCCCTTGGGCCGGGCCCGTGTGCGGGGATCCCCCTGGTTGGTCTGGAAGTGGGGAGGGGGGCAACAGGAGAAGCCTGTTGCCCCCAATTCGTTCTTTCTCTGAGGCCTTAGGAGTGGCGGGAGGAAATCCCTGCTCAATTCGTGGACCGTGGGGCGGGGTATTTCTGTCCCAACCCCACCTCTCAGGCTCGGCCCCGCCACGCCCAGCTCTCCAAGGATTGGTTTTGCGTTTTGCACTCCCTCCCGGTGCAGTTTCTTTCCCGTTTCGTTCTCACAGTTATTGGTGTGAGGGGAGGAAAGAGCAGTTCTTCCTCTCAGGACTAGAATGGCCAACTAGGTGCTGGGCCAAGGAGTTGCTGAGCCAGCGGCGCTTGTGCTCCCTTCCCTCTTCCTCTTCCCCCATTCTTTACCTTTTGCATCCTTTCTCTCTGCCCTCCTCCCTCCACTTCTGATCCCCGCCCTTTCCTCATTCCCTTCCCAGCGTGACAGTGGAAAGAGCAAGGGCTTGGGAGTCATAGGACGTGGGTTCTAATCCCGCCTCCGCCACTTGTCTGCTCTATGACCTTGGGCAAGTCACTGCACTTCTCTGTGCCTCAGTCACCTTATCTGGAAAATGGGGATTAAGACCGTGAGCCCCACGTGGGACAACCTGCTTATCTTCACCCCAGAGCTTAGAACAGTGCTGAACACATAGTAGCGCTTAACAAATACCATAATAATAATAATTAATAATGATCTCTCCTTCCGTTTGACTCCCTAGCCGACGCTGGGTAGCGGCACCCAGACATCTGCGCACTTTGCCTGAGGGCCATTGCGGGTGCTGCAGGGAGTGCTCCAGTGAACTTTGCAGCATGCATACCAGCAGTACTGCAGTGAACTGTGCAGTGAACTGTGCAGTGAACTGTGCAGTGAACTGTGCAGTGAACTGTGCAGTGGGCGCGGCTGCTGCAGCCGATGAGCTCTGTCTGACGGCGGGGAGCCAGCGAGGGCGGTTTGACCCTGGAATGTGGCTACTTGTCCCTCCCTCCTCACTGATATGCGGAGGAACTTTCCCAGGAAAGCCGAACCCTGGCCATACTCACCAAAGGGGAAGGAGGGGAGAGAAGGGGCAGATTTTTTATTTGAAGATTTCCCTTTTCAACTTAGATGCTTACTGCAAACTCCGGCCGAGTCCATCTTCTCCTTCTACTCTCTAGAGAGTAGAAGAGGCGCTGGGGTAATTACAAGGTAATCAGGTTGTCTCACGTGGGGCTCACCGTCTTAATACCCATTTTACAGATGAGGTAACTGAGGCCCAAGGTCACAAAGCAGACAAGCGCCGGAAGCGGGATTAGAACCCACGTCCTCTGACTCCTAAACCCGGGGTCTTTCCACCAAGCCACCCTGGGAAGGTCCTTTAACTCGGAAAGGACCTGGAGGAAAGCCCCAGGGGGGAGGAGGCTGGGGCGGTGGGCGGTGGGCTGGGGCTGGCATCTGGGCATGGCAGGAGGCTGGGGCTGGGGCTGGAACCACCCAGGTGGTCGCCCTGAATTTTGTCACGGGCCAGGGAGCGGCCGGTTCGCCTCTTCTCGTTCAACGATTTCGATTCGGGGCCGGGGACTGGGAAGTGTAGCGGGAAATCCCCGAGCCGGTCCAGATCTGGACTACCATTCATTCAGTAGTATTTATTGAGCGCTTACTATGTGCAGAGCACTGTACTAAGCGTTTGCGCGGGCCAGCTGATCCCCATGACAAGCAGCTGACCTTTCTTCCGAAGCGACTTGGAGCCGTGTCGGGAGTCCGGGAGGGCGGAAGGAAAGTGGAAAAACCCCAAGGAAAATGTCCAGGGCCATTCCACTGGGGCCCAGGACCAGCGCCTCATTTTCCTCGGGGCCGGCATCTGCGGAATAAGGGCCAGGAGATTACCCCGGCTCTTTTCCGCCTGGATTTTGTTCGCTTCTCCCAGTGTAATGTTGGGGAAGTGACCAGAGGGAGCCCACGGTCCCGCGTGGGGTCGACCCTGGAAGCTGAAGCCCCAGTCCCCTTTCCAGACGTCCCGCAACACATTCCTTACAATGTGCTCCACTTGCTTCTCGCCCACCCCGACCGCCTCGGCCGTCCAGTTTGTCAGAAAAAAATATGTAGCAGACCTCCAACCGGACAGATCTGCGTGAAAAGCAAAAGGGGCATCGCCCTGCCCTTCTTGCCCCCTCCTCCTCCTTCCTCTGCCCTTTCCCCCCAGATCCTACTCGATCTTCTAGTAGTGGGAGGGAGGATCGCGGTTTTCCCACGGGATCGAGCCTTCAGGCTGGGCTGACTTGGGTGGGCGCCTCTTACAGCTCGAAGACCCCTAGGGCGCAAGGCTGGTCTCGCCCTCTTCCAGACCCCTTTCGCAGCGAAAATTACTGAACCTAAGGTCGGGGGCGGGGACCAGGACGTGCCCCACGGGTTGGAGGTCAAAGCGGATTCCAGCTTTCTCATTCGCAGTCTCCAATTTCCCAATTTAAGAGATGGGAGCCGATGAGGGGGGAGAGTCTATCTGGGCCAGTTCCCCCTGGAAACCCTTTCCAAACAGGGAGAGTCCGGCTTTTCCGTGACTCCGGGGTGGCCACGACTCCACTGATCAGTCTCCTTGGAATCCACTTTTCCGGGAAGGATCCGAGGACCCTAGAGATTCCCTCTTGGAGCTTAAGGAGTCGGGCGGGGCCAAAGTCCTCATGGGGCCGTTTGGATCCTCTCGGAGCTGGATCTTTCCCCTCCCAGCCTCCTGGCCGGGGTCTGGGGGTGCTCAGACCCTGCCGCCCCCCCACCAGCCGTGCCCGTTGGAGCCCCCCCTACCTCCAGAGGGCCAGATGCGCCCAAATATACCACCCTGGGAGGGGGCTTCAAGAGAACCAGAGAAAATCCGTTTCCTGTGAAACCCGCATGGTGCCTACTGCCGCCGGGAACACGTTTTCCCCAACAGTTCAAACCATCCGCTGTGGCGGAGCAGTGGGAAAAGAGAGTTTATGATATAGCAGACGAAAACGGCTCCGGACACTGGGGATGGCGAACAGACAGTCCCGAAGCCGTTTTCGGGGAGGGAGGAGAGGGGAATGAGTGGATTTTTATCCTCTTTTGGAGGGGCGCAGGTGCCTGGCTCCGGGCGAGACCCGAATGCGAATTTGGGGGGACCCGGCCTGGCCGGGAGAGATTGGGGTCGGGATCGTTGAAACGAAGGGTGGGAGCGCCGGATTCTTCACGGCAAGAGTTTGACATCCAGGGTGTTCAAGATCAAGAGCAAAACGAGGGATCGGGTTACACTCTTGTAGGACGGTGAATTTTCTCCTCCGCTGCGTTGGAACAATTTTTCCGTTGGCAGGCGCTCGATGATTTAAACGATATCTCAAACCAGAGATCAACTGGACGTGCTTGTTCGGCATGTAGCTAAACTCGTCAAATTCGTATTTCTTTTCCCAGTCGGTCCACGACCTTGACGCGCACTCCCTTCCTTCCCCGAATCTCTTAACTGCCCCGCAGGCAGCTTGAGTAAGGATAGTTTTCTTCAACGCACTTGCGAAGAGCGCGATACATAGTTTCCACTTTCTTAGGGTTGCATTTCGTTGTTTTTGTTTTGTTTTTAAACCAGGGGGGAGTCGTCCGAAGCAGCATTTGGCACTCTGCCGAAGGCATGGCCGGACACCTCTATTTCTATTCGTAACTCAAACACACCCACCCGCCCGTGAGATGAGAATATCATTTTCCTCTGGCCAAACGGGGTAGAAAAATCCCGTTTCTCTATCAGCTGTTTAAAGCTTAAATGTTCGACGGGGATTTAAAGCTAGCTTTTGCCCTTGGGGTTTTCAGGAAGTTTTTGGGTGATTTTACACATATGAGGTTGTCTCTAAAAGCTCATAAATATAGCAGCAGCAGCAGCAGAAAAAAAAATTTAAGGCATCTGTCTTCCAAGCCGTGCTTCGCCGTCTTCCCCCAGGTTGGGCTGACTGACCTCTTGGAGAACGCCCCGCCCCCCTCCTTGCATGTGCAAAGTTTTTGGCGTGGACCACCTCGTCCTTCGGCTTCTCTTCTCCCTCCTCTCCCCCTTCCTGCCCACGGGAAGACCCCCGGTCCTACCCCGTTGCAACGGAGAAAGGCAAACCCAGCAGCACCAGCCTGCGGCCCCGGAACGGTGATACCCAAGGGAAACTCGGAACCGAACCTGCCTTTGCAGCTAGAGGCGTGTGTGTCTGTGTGGGTCTCTGTGAATATGTGTGTGTCTGTGTCTCTGTGTGTGTGTGTGTGTGTGTGTAGAGGGGGCAACAGCACAGAGGAAAACACCACTTCTCGCTCTGCACGGGGTAGGTTTGAGGAGAGAAGGTCTGGAAACCGTTTGCAGAAAGGGAGCAAGGAGAGCGCCCCGGTCCCTCCGCTTTCCAACTCCTCGTTTCGGACACCGCTTCGATGCATCGGATCCCGGCCCGACCCCCAGCTGTTTCTCTAGCCCTTCCTTTTTGTAGCTTCTAGAGATCCACCAGGCAGGACCTGCTCCAATCTGGGTTCCGCCAAATTCGTCCTCCCCGCTCCATCGCACCCCAAAAGTAGGCTCGCAAAATAAGGGAGGCTCCCGTTCCTGCAAAAGAGTTTTTAGTGAAACGGACTCCCTGCCTTTCTCCCCCACCAAACCTCGCAAATCCCAGGGTGTCGAAAGCTCTAGATCTTGGTTTTTGACGATGAGGTCGATCGGCCTGGACAGTGCTACTTTAACTGGGACGGGAGCTAGTTGGATTCCGAACATCGAGCTAGGACGCGTCTTTGAAGGAGACGAATATGGACAACACGAAGGCGCTTTGTTAGACCCGATGGATGCTATTTTTCTTGTAATAGGTTTGTAGCAAACTAGCACAATACCACAATGTATTCCTTTTCAAGGTGCATTGTTAACACAGGTCTATTAAGAGCGCGTTGAGCTGTTTCTCGCTTTTATGGAACAGTCTGTTGCTCAAACACAACAGCCAACAAACGCCAGCTGCCTCAACAAAAGTAGAAACCTAACCCCTTTGTGTGGTGTTTTAACAGAAAGGGTAGCTCTGTTTAATTAAAAACATTGATGCTTCACTGAAACAATGGAAACTCAAGTTCAAGTGGTGCTCTATTGATTTAAGGTGATTTTACTAGCAACGGGTATAATTCTTTTTTTTTTCTTCTTCTTCTTCTCCCACCCTCCCTCCTGCTCAGCCGTTTCTTCTTTTAGCAGTATCGGGGCGAATGACAGAAGACAGAGACGGCGATTGCCTTAGAAACCTGATTAACGCAACTTCGCTGGAGGATAGGTGTTTAATTTATAAGTGTTCCCCATATTTTTTTTGTCAGTTTGTGCTCGGCGGGGGAGCTTGGAAAGTAGCTCTTCTCAGCAGGTTAAAAAGCGAAGTCTGCGTCCCGGCATTTAAATATCTTTGTTATTGTGTCGAGCAAGTTTTTGAAAACTGCATGAGCTCAAGGCTCAGGTTTAGCAGCGGGCGCAGCGAAGTTCGTGCGTGTGGACGTGTGCACGTGTGTCTCTGTCCCTGTGTGAGTCTGTCTCTGTGTCTCCCCGTGTGTGTGTGTCCACGTTTCTGTGTTTGTGCTTCTGAAGAAGGATTTCTGTCGCGCCCCTGGTCTCTGCGCTCCGTTCAGCCCGTCGGGATTCTGGGATTCCGCTTATGGAAAGCAGGAGGAGGAAAGAAGAAATTCCTCAGCTCAGTCATTTCCTCTGTGGTCTCAGAGCAGAGATCTCTGTTTAGTGAAGATCCTTCCTCCCCCCTATCCTTCTCCTCCTCCGCCCCGGACAGAGCCAGACCGCAGGAGACTCCTTGTGGGCAGGGAATGTGTCTGTCTAATTGTTATATTGTACTTTCCCAAACGCTTAGTACAGTGCTCTGCACTCAGGAAGCGCTCAGTGATTACGACTGTATGAATGAATAATAATGATGGTATTTGTTAAACGCTTACTTTGTACCAGGCACTGTACTAAGCGCTGGGGTAGGTGCAAGTCGAGCTGGACAGGCAGTCCCTGTCCCCTGTGGGGCTCACAGTCTCAATCCCCATTTTACAGGTGAGGGAGAAGCAGTATGGCCTAGTGACAAGAGCACGGGCTTGGGAGTCAGAGGACGTGGGATCTAATCCCGCCTCCGCCACTTGTCTGCTTTGTGAACTTGGGAAATTCGCTCAACTTCTCTGTGCCTCAGTTACCGCATCTGTAAAATGAGGGTTAAGACTGTGAGCCCCACGAGGGATGACCTGATTACCCTGTATCTACTCCAGCGCTTAGAAGAGTGGTTGACACGTAGTAAGTAAGCTTTCAACAAAAGCCATTATTATCATTAGTATTATTATTATTATGAGGGAACTGAGGCCCAGAGAAGTGAAGTAACTTGCCCAAGGTCATGCAGCAGACAAGTGGTGGAGGCGGAATTAGAATCCGTGACCTTCTGAATCCCAGGCCCGTGCGCTGTCCACTGTGCCATGCAATTAATGAATAAATGAGTAGGTGGGTGGATGGGCAGGAGGCAGGGGGTCTAGGGGGATCGAGGAGCGGCTGGGGCGGGGAGCGGAGAGGCCCCTTTCAACCCACCCAGGCTTGTCCCCCAGTCCAGGCCCAGACCCATGCGAAGGTGGGGAAATAATAATAACAATAATAATAATGATATTTGTTAAGTGCTTACTATGTGCCAAGCACGGTTCTTAGCTCTTGGGTAGACACATTGCAATCAGGTTGTCCCACAGTCTTAATCCCCATTTTACAGATGAGGTAACTGAGGCACAGAGAAGTTTAATTATTTGCCCAAGGTCACACAGCAGACAAGTGAAGGAGGCAGGACTAGAACCCAGGACCTCTGACTCCTCAGCTTGTGCTCTTTCCAGTAAGCCAAGGTGCTTCTCAGCGATCCTTCGCCCCCACCAACCCTCGGACGAGAGTTACCACCTCCGAGACTGGAAATTGGCTATCCCCTCTGGCTCTTCCTCGCCTCCTTTCCCTTGCCCCCTGCCCACTCTCCATCCCCCCACTTCGCTGCCCCGTTCTCTTCCTTCTTAAAACCTGGGGCAGCTCCTGCTCTCCATCCTCTGCCCCAGACCCTCCCCAACCTGGTTTCAACTATCTGTCTTCCTTCTCTTCTCTACCTCTGGTTCTGTTTTTCTCTGTCTGTCATTCAGTTTGTGCTGGGACCCTGGAGTCCGGAGCCCAGGGAGACCAAAGTGAGGCCGGGGGGCTTCCTTTTCATCTGCAGCATCATACGTATTTATTGAGCGCTTACTATGTGCACCTCCCCCACTTGGGCCCAAGCCCCGGGTCAGAAGGAGGGAGAGGGAGGAAAGGAACATAATCTCATAATCTCAGTGTTGCACTCATCAGGCCCCCAAAAGAAGTATTCAAATGTTCTTGGGGTTTAAAGGGGCTTTTCCATATTAAAAAAAATTGTGAAATTAACTCTCATTAGCCCCAGATTTGTTTTTAACTAAACAGACCATCTTTCCTGAGCACATGATAATAATAACAATGGTATTTGTTAAGCGCTTCTAAGTGCTGAGGAAGATATAAGGCAATCAGGTTGTCCCATATGGGGCTCACAATTTTAATCCCCAGATAACTGAGGCCCAGGGAAGTTAAGTGATTTGCCTGAAGTCACACATCTGACAAGTGGCGATGCAGGATTGGAACCCACACCCTCTTGGAGTTGGGAGAGTGTGTAACCAAGATGCAAGGGTTTTACAGGGGATTCCAAGTGTAGTAATATAATAATACTAATGGAGGCATTTGTTAAGTGCTTACTGGGCACTGTGTTACAGTAGATACAGCGCACTCAGATTGGACATAGTCATTGTCCTACACACTCTTGGAGAGAGGGAAAGCAGACACATTCCCATTTTACAGATGAGGCATCTGAGGCACTGAGGATAATAATAATCATGGTGGTATTTGTAACACGCTTACTATCTGCCAAGCACTGCGCTTAGCACTGGGGTAGACACACAGGATAAGCAGGTTGGGCATAGTCTCTGTCCCTCATTTGGCTTAGATTCCAAGTAGGAAGGAATATAGGCATTTAATCCTCACTTTACAGATGGTGAAACAGCCATAGAGAAGTTAAGTGACTTGCCCAAGATCATACAGCAGGCAAGTGGCAGGGTTAGGATTAGAACCCAGGTCCTCTGATTGCCAGACACACTACTTCTGTAATGCAGCTGGTTTCTGAAGCACTTGGCAATTCCTACCCTGAGTCAGGAGGGTAATTTTGGATAGCTAAATTGGTGCAGGAAAAATTACTCTTCAGAGATTTCTCTGAGGGACAGAGGATACTGCACCTCCCCTGTTAATTGCTTCCTGTAAATCAGGTCGATTCTATTCTTCTCCAAGTCTAAAAACACCTTGAAAAGTCACCGACTTGCTAGGAATATAGTCTGCCAGGCAAAAAGGTGAATGCAGGATTACATAGTGAAAACTATTCATTGTGAGAAAAGGGCGTTTTTTTTTTTTGAGATGGAGCAAGCAGGCTTCAAAGAGTTAACAGATTAGAAAGACAGGCTTTGGGGTCCTTTCAGCCCTGCTCAGAACAAAACAGATCCAACCCAGCTGTGGGAGAAAAAAAAAATTTTGCCCTCACAGCTGGGAATCAATGGTGGCTCTGGCCCCCGTCGGCCCATGGAGCTGACAAATACTTGGTTAATACTTCCTTATGCTCTTTTCAATCTCTCCTCTCTCCCCTGACCCTTCCTCCAGTCTCTCCAACTATCTGTCCTTCTCTTCCCTACTTCTGGTTCTATTTCTTTCTGTCAGTCTTTCTACATTTCTACCTCCTACTCTTCCTTCCCTCTTCTCTTTTTCCTCCCTCACTTACCTCCTCCCCATCTCTTTTCCCTTGTGTTCCCTGTTTTCTTGTGTTTCCTAAACTTCTGCTCTCTCTTCCTCTTGTTTAGAAAGAGGGAGAGTGGAGCCTATTGCCTCTTTCCGTACCGAAAGGCCAGACGACTCGTACAGGTGCCTGTCAACTCCATCGCGGCCTCCAGGGCTCTACTCCCAGCATGGCTTGTGCACTGCTAGCTGTGAGGATTTAAGCCACTGCTGAGCATTGTCTGGGGCCCTCTCTCCACCAGATGACTGCTTTACTTTTCCGGATATCTACCACCCCTATATTGTGGCTCCCAGGGCCCTCAGTGTCCTCCTCCAGCTGACCATCATGCTGCTTCTACAGTAGCCTGCACCAGCTCTTCTCCCTGTCACCTAGGAACTTCTATTTTTGTCTGCTCTGCAGAGAAAAGCAGCTTCAACCTGACTTTGCCTCTGTAAAACCTCAGGAAGACTGTGACATCTACTGCAGTGGTGATCACTGTGGTTATGGTTGTGACTGAGAACCCTGAGCCATGAGAAGCCAGAAGTTCTGCTCTTCTAGCTACGATACCCTACCGATCTTTGTGTCACTCATTCAATCAATCAATCAGTGACACTTATGGGGCACTGACTCTGTGCAGAGCATTGTACAAGAGCTTGGGGAAATACAAGCAAGTGAGTTGGTAGACTTGTTCCCTCCCCACAAGGAGCTAACAGTCTATACGGAGGATGGACACTAAAATAAATTACAGATAAGGGAAGTAATAATGTTTAAGAATTTTTATGTAAGTACTGTGGGGTTGGAGTGAGTAGCAAAGTGCTTAGGGGACTTGTTTTCTGGACATGTTTTCACATCTTAAAGTGGAAAAAAGGGGACCATATAACTCTTTGGGAATTTCAGATGTTTTAGCCAAGAAACTTGGCTGGAAAATTCAGTCTGCTGGGGGTTGGGCCCATTTCTCCACCTATGTGACCTGAGTTTGTACAGAGAAATCCTCCGTTTGGCCTGGTGTTTTTGGAGCCAAGAATGCTAGGCCTATTTCTGAAGCAGTCTTGGCTCAACACCTGGCTTAACCAACGACGTGGTAAAAAAAAAAAAAAAACACCTTCACTTGCACAGATGAAACCAATGATATTTTAGCAGATCTAGCCAGGTGGAGCTTCCAAGGAGGGGCGAAGCAGAGTAATTAGGTTAAGGAAGACCAAGGGAGGCCAGTTTGTGAGGCAGTTGTCCTGCTTGAGGAAACGCAGACATTTTAGAGTTGGTGCAGCATGGAGCAGCGTTAGAAATACCTTGACTTCTGGCTCTGGAAAAAGGGCTATCTCCTCTGGCAGGTAGTTCAAGTAAATCAGGTAAAGAAAGAACTTCCTGCAAATCTCCCCTTTTCTGAGTCTCCAAGCAAGACTGGCTATACTTGTCTGGTAAGAAAAATGTGGGTGGAAGTTGTTTGGCAAATGAGAGTTGATGTTTGCCCCTTGAAGATTCCATCCCCTTGAAGGGCTAGGAAGCTCAAAGAAGACGGGAAGGGAGGGAGAAGGCCTGGAAGCTGGCTTCATGCCAAAAGAGGGCTTGCACTTGAAACAGGGTCTGTGTCTCTGAGTCCAGCTGGCTGGGAAATGCATGGCAGCATAATAATAATAATAATAATAACTGTGGTACATATTAAGCACTTACAATGTGTCAAGCAGTGTTCTGAGCACTGGGGTAGATACAAGATAAACAAGTCAGACACAGTTCCCATCCCACATGGAGCTCACAGTCAAAGGGGGAAGGAGAGCAGATATTCCACATTTTACAGATGAGGAAACTGAGAAATGGAGAGATAAAGGACTTTATTCAATTGTATTGAGTGCTTATTGTGTACTAAGTACTTGGGAGAGTGCACTATAACAATGAACAGACACATTCTCTGCCCACAGTGAGGGCTTGCCCAAGATCACACAGTAGTCAAGTGGCAGAGCCAAGTTTAAGCCCAGGCCCTCTGACTCCTAGCTTTCCACTAGACCACACGGATTCTCTGTCGGGTTGGGGTATGACAAAGGTCTGAACCTAGGTGATGGTAGTTTGGATGGAGAGGAAAGGACAGATTCTAATGATGTTGTGGAGGAAGAACTGACAGGATTTGGCCACAGACCTAATGTGGTGGTTGAAAGAACGGGTGGAGTCAAGGGTAATGCCAAGTTTACATCCTGAGAGATGGAGAAGGATAGTGGTTTGTTAATTGTGTTGGGAAAGCTAAGTGGAATAGAGCATTTGAGGGGGAAGATGAGGAATTCAGTTATAGTAGTGGGAATATTACTGGGTGAAAAGTTAATTCAGATTGAAAATGAGATGGGGACTTTTAAGGGTATATTTGTCAGCAAACTGGTAGAATTTTAGTACCTTTGTTTAGAATTAAACTAAACAGGGCTATTCTTCATTGAAAAAATCATTTTATAACAACTCTTTCAAACCCCTCTTTCTCCTTTATGAACATTTCTTGTTCTGATGATGATCAGAAGATATTTTAGAAATCGTAAGTAGTGCTGAGCTGAAAGTTTTCATCAAATTTTGCTACTTTAGCAGTTTGCTAGGCAGTGAAAATCCCAATTCTTCCACATTTATCAATCGTATTTATTGAGTACTGTGCCCAGAGCATTGTATGACGAACTTGGTAGAGTACAATATAACAGAATTGATAGACTCGTTCCCTGTTGCTTTGTTTTGCTGTCTGTCTTCCTTTTAGACTGTGAGTCCATTGTTGGGCGGAGACTGTCTCTCTCTCTGTTGCCGAATTGTACATTCCAAGCACTTAGTACAGTGGTCTGCACACAGTAAGCTCTCAAATACCATTGAATGATTGAACGAGCAGTCCAGAGGGGGAGACAGATGTTAATATAAATAAATAACATAAATTATATATGTTATACTATCATACTTGATAGCAATTTAACAACGTATCTTCTCCACATGTAGAGAGGGAGCAGATATTTACCCAAGGACATCCAATGGGCGCCAGTCTAAGGAAGTATTCTTCCCTCATCCTCCATGCTCAGGACATGGCGTTGCTCTTGGTCTGTGTGTGCCGTCTGTGTACCTGAGATATGTAATTTGGAAAGAGACCTGTCCTGGAGCCTGCTAGAGATATTGCCTTCTTGCCCAAGGTGGGTTGAACATATTTACATACAAGATTGCCCTGTACCGCTGTGTTATGTTTGAGGGTGTGGTGTGCCTCTCTGTAAATGTGGGATGGGGATTCATTACCTGTTCTCCCTGCTAGTCCCACATGAGACATGGACTGTGTCCAACTTGATGATCTTATATCTAATAAGCACTTAACAAATACCATAATTATTAGTATTGTCCCAGCACTTAATATAGTGCCTGGCACAAAGTAAGAGCTTAACAAATGCCATAAAAAATACTACTACTATTATTCAGGATACACTATTAGAATGATCGCAGACAGAGTTGGGGTGTTCTGGGAGAGATGGGTCCAGGGAGTCGCTATGGATCAGAGACAGCTCCACAGCATAAGACTAGACAAGGCAGAAATGGATGTCTCACAAAAGCTTCTAATGTGATGCCATGCCCCGCTTGAGCATTCACCAAATATTTATTATTGCTGATTTCATTGTGCCTTATAATGTTCAAATTACAGGCTCTGGAGACAGGTTTCACCTGTAAGAATCATTTTCTGACAATCCGGCAGAGATAAGTAACTCCTATGAGGTAAATATTCTTCTCTCTAAATTCCCTTCTTTACACAATAAGATAAACAATGAAGTCACAGAGCGACAGAAACATCAGAGTAAGTCTCATCTTTGGTGACATCTGTGCTTTTCTTCTTTTTATTCCTGCTGGAGAGTGTTTATGTGGCACTCTGCTGTATACTGGGGAAGCAGTGGGGCTCAGTGGAAAGAGCCTGGGCTTCGGAGTCAGAGGTCATGGATTTGAATCCCGGATCTGCCACTTGTGAGCTGTGTGACTGTGGGTAAGTCACTTAACTTCTCTGTGCCTCAGTTACCTCATCTGTAAAATGGGGATTAACTGTGAGCCTCACGTGGGACAACCTGATTACCCTGTATCTACCCCAGCGCTTAGAACAGTGCTCTGCACATAGTGCTTAACAAATACCAACATTATTATTATTATTATTATTAATAATGTGTGACTCTGGGCAAGTCACTTAACTTCTCTGTGCCTCAGTTCCCTCATCTGTAAAATGGGGAATAAGACTGCGAGCCTCATGTGGGACAACCTGATTACCCTGTATCTACCCCAGCGCTTAGAACAGTGCTCTGCACATAATAAGCGCTTAACAAACACCAACATTATTATTATTACTGAAGAATCTGAAGTAAGTTTTCATTTTATTTTCTGATTAGCCGATTGGATTAATTGTGTTGTTTTTTTATAACGTTTCAATTGATAATGGCAACTAAGGTTATCCAGGTATAGTTAAGTCACAAGATCATTCCAAATCAAGCACACAGTGCCCTTAATGGAAATAAACAATATTTGTTGAAATAAAATACTTGATGAAACAGTAGCTACAGAGGAAGTGGAACACTGGGCTGCCAATGAAACCAATATTGATATTCAAACTATTTTTCATTAATTTTAACTTTCTAGTTACATGCTTGCTTGTGCATCGTCAGAATTTTCATTTAACCATCCTATACAGGGCAGAGTCCAGGTTTCACTCTGTGTGATCCTACTGGTCACTCAGTGAAACATGGCCAGGCTGAAACATTTTCTGTCCTCTCTATAGCTGAGGTCCTAGGGCTAGGGGAGGGGGGGATTGTGGCTGTATCATGTCCCCACCATGTTCTCACCTCTTCCCCCTCTGACAGATTTTATTATAAATTTTGTACTGTATCAGAGAACGCTTATTCTTTGCACGATCCTTTAGGCTGTAAGCTCACTGTGGGCAGGGAACAATCCTGCTAACTCTGTTGTATTGTACTTTCCCAAGCACTTAGTACAGTGCTCTGTGGATAGTAAGTGCTCGATAAATATCAATGACTGGTAGCTGGGAAGGAGAAACAGGAGAAATCACATCCCTCAACTCTCCTCTAAGAGCAGTGGTTTGCATTCTCTTTCAGTTGGGAGTTCAGCTAGCAGAGTTGCCCCGAGAGAGCAGTCGGAATATATGAATTAAGGGGGGTAGGGCAGGGGTTAACTACTGCTCTGACAACTCTGAGTTATTAATGACCTTGGAAGTAAGTGCCGATGAAACGACATCAGTTGGAGATTCAGGATGGAGAGCAACCTGGCTTCAGAAGTCATCGAAAATATTTAAGCTGAATCAGAGATCAAAGGGTAAAATCCATGATGGAGATAGCTTATGGTTTGGTGATATACTGAATATCTTGCCGTTTAAGGATTTATGGACAAGGAATTGGGACCGTGAGAGATACAATGTTGCTCTTGTTTGTACATTTTGCTTAACTTTTTTTTTTTGTAAAATGTCCTAGAAGCAAGGCAGTAAAATGGGCCTGAGACTTCAGGGTCAAGGAAACAATGCATAAGGCCAAAGAAGAGAAAGGAAGATTATTGGGAAAGCAATGTGGCCTAGTGAGAAAAGCATGGGCCTGGGCGTCAGAGGACCTGGGTTCTAATCTCAGCTCTGCCACCTGCCTGCTGTTTGACCTTTGGCAAGTCACTTAACTTCTCTGTGCCTCAGTTTCTGCAGCTGCAAAATGGAGACTCAATCACCATTCTCCCTCCTACTTATGTGGGACAGGGGCTTTGTCTGACTTAATTGTCTGTCCTATATTTAACACAGTGCTTGGCATATACTGAGTGTTTAAAAATACCACTATTATTATTATCATATACCCAGTTCTGCTTTTATGCATGTTTTCACTACACAATTTACATATAACATGATGGAATAACTAGGTAATCTTCTTCCCACAGCACTGGCTGTGAAACATAGCATGGCCTAATAGAAAGCGTGTGGGCCTGGCAGTCAGGGGACCAAAGTTCTAATCCCGCCTCCACCACTTGTCTGCTATGTGACCTTGGGTAAGTCACTTTACCTTTCTGTGCCTCCTTTACCTCATCTGTTAAATGGGATTAAGACTGTGAGCCTCATGTGGGGCATGGACTGCATTCAGCCTGAATATCTTCTTTTTAGCCCATTGCTTGGTAATATTCATTAATTCATTCATTCAATAGTATTTATTCAGCGCTTAAAAGGAAGTATAGTAGGGAGATAGGGCGATAACTGGAAGGGGAAGTGGAGTCGAGAGAGGGTTTTTTTAGGATGGGGGAGACACGGGCATGTTTGAAGGCAGAGGAGAAGAAGCCATTGGAGAGTGAGCGGTTAAAAATAGAAGTTAAGAAGGGGAAGAGGGAAGGGGCGATGGTTTTTATAAGGTGGGCGGAAATGGGGTCCAAGGCACAGGTGGAGGGGATGGCACTTGCGAGGAGGGAGGAGATCTCCTCTGAGGATACTGCAGGGAAAGATGGGAAAGTAGGGGAGAGGGTTGGGAGGTGGGGGGAGGCAGAAGTGGGAGGGGTGACTTTGGGGAGCTCAGACCTGATTTTGTTAATTTTCGTGATGAAGTAGGTGGCCAGATAGTTGGGGGTGAGGGATGGGGGAGGGGGAGGAACTGGGGGCCTGAGGAGAGAATTAAAGGTCCGGAACAATTGGCGGGGGTGACGGGCGTGGGTCTCGATAAGGGAAGAAAAGAAGTTATGCCTGGTGCAGGAGAGGGCAGAGTTAAGGCAGGAAAGCATAAATTTGAAATGTATAAGGTCGGCTTGGTGCTTGGACCTTCGCCAGCAGCGCTCAGCAGCTCGAGCGTAGGAGTGTAGGAGGCGGCCAGAGGCAGTGACCCAGGGCTGTGGGTTAGTGGAGCGAGAGTGGCGGAGGGAAGGGGGGCGAGAGAGTTGAGATGAGTAGAGAGGGTGGAGTTGAGAGCGGTGACCTGATCATCGAGAGTGGGAAGAGAGGACTGGGGGCAAGGTGGGGAGAGATGCTTTTGGAGAGATGGATGGGATCAAGAGAGCAGAGGTCTCTGTGGGGGAGTAGTACAGATTTGCAGGGGGAGAGAGTGGGAGAGAGGAGGCAGGTGAGAAGGTTATGGTCCGAGAGAGGGATTTCAGAGTTGGTGAGGGAGGAGATAGTGCAGCGGTAAGAGATGACAAGATTGAGGGTGTGACTGGTGAGTGGGTGAGGTATGGTGGAGCAGGAGGTCGGCAGAGTCAAGGAGCGATAGCAGGTGCGTGGCAGAGGAGTCACCGGGTACATCCATGTGGATGTTGAAGTCTCCGAGGATCAGAGTGGGCAGAGAGAAGGAGAGAAGGAAGGTGAGAAAGGGGTCAAGGTGGTTGAAGAAGTCAGTGGTGGGACTGGGAGGGCGGTAGATGATGGCTACAAGAATCTGGAGGGGGTGGTAGAGGCAAATGATATGGGCTTCAAAGGAGGGGAAGTAGAGGGAAGGGGGAGGAGGGATAGTGCGGAAGTGGCATCGGGGTGAGAGGAGGAAGCTGATGCCTCCTCCCTTTCTGGTGAGTCTGGGGGAGTGGGAGGAGAGGCCTCCACTGGAGAGAGCAGTGGCGGAGACCGTGTCTTCAGGAGTGAGCCAGGTCTCCGGAAGGGCAAGGAGGAGGTGTGGGGGGGACAGGAAAAGGTCAAGGACGAAAGGTAGTTTACCTAATAATAATGACGGTATTTGTTAAGCGCTTACTCTGTGCCAAGCACTGTTCTAAGCGCTGAGGGGATACAAGGTGATCAGGTTGTCCCACGTGGGGCTCACAGTCTTAATCCCCATTTTACAGATGAGATAACTGAGGCCCAGAGAAGTGAAGTGACTTGCCCACAGTCACACAGCTGACAAGTGGTGGAGCTGGAATTCGAATCCATGACCTCTGACTCCTAAGCCCGGGCTCTTCCCACAAAGCCACGCTGCTTCCCTAAGCGGGGGTTCCAGAGGCCACACTTGAAAGTAGCTGTGGGTGCGGGGGTGGTGGGGAGAGGAGAGCGCAGGGAGGGGAGGGTTTGGATGGGAACGAGGTGGTGGGGCCCTGGACGGGGAGAGGAGGAGGAGGTGGCGGTGGGACAGGAGGACTGGCATGGGGCATGGATGGGGAAGAGGAAAGGGGGGAGGGTGGGAGGAGGGGGTTTGGTGGAGAGGAGTGTAGTGGGAGGGGGAGGAGGGGTGGTAAAGTGGGGTTCTAGGGCAGGGGAGAGGAGGGAGCGGGAAAGAGCTGGGTGGGAGAGAGGAAGGGGAAGGAGAGGATCGGGAGGAGCAGCTGGGAGTTGGGGGGGGTGGAAGGACATGGTGAGGCCAGAGGGGTAGGTGGCAGCACTGACAACAATTAACGATAACACGCGAAAGCGGTAATATAGTAACATGATACAATTAAATATTATTAATAAGCGGGTGATGACCAGGATCGGGTGTTGATTTGACCAAGGGTCGACCTGATCAAAATAGAAGTCAAAAGGCCACCAGCAAGAAGAGTCCCGGGGTTTATGTCCAAATGTCTCTGAGGTCCTGAGGGTGTCCGGGGTGGGTTGCGGCTGTAGGCAGCGGCTAAGGTAAGGTAACACAGTGAGAACCAGGACATTGTGCTCCCCTGCTCGGGGCAGGGGAAATCAATTACCTCACAGGGGAAGAGGGAGTGAGGGCTTCCCAAAAGGGCTGCTTCTGGGTGGAGTCGGGGGAGGGGGGTTGGGGAGCACAATGTCCCAAGGCCCCGGTTGGGAGGAGCAGGGGATCACGATGTCCCGGGGCCCGAGCAGGGGAGCATGATGTCCCCGGGCCCGAGCGGGGGAGCACGATGTCCCCGGGCCCGAGCGGGGGAGCACGATGTCCCCGGGCCCGAGCGGGGGAGCACGATGTCCCCGGGCCCGAGCGGGGGAGCACGATGACCCCGGGCCCGAGCGGGGGAGCACGATGACCCCGGGCCCGAGCGGGGGAGCACGATGACCCCGGGCCCGAGCGGGGGAGCACGATGACCCCGGGCCCGAGCGGGGGAGCACGATGACCCCGGGCCCGAGCGGGGGAGCACGATGACCCCAGGCCCGAGCAGGGGAGCACAGTGGGAGCTGGTGGCTGGGGGGTCTGCGGGGGCTGCAGGGGGGAGATCCTTAGTGTGGGAGTCCTTGAGTGGGGGTGCAGAGGTCCAGGTTGCAGGGCTGACTATAAGGCCAGGGGCAGGTCATCGAGGACTGAGAGCGCAGCTCCAAGGAAGTGGAGGGCTCCAGTCTACTTGGCGGCAGTGACTGTGTCCGTCCGTCCGCTTTAGGATCACGTAGATTCGGGATCAGGCCGATGGTGGAGCGGTGCTGCGGGCAGGCTCGGCTCGGCATGGCTCACGGCTCGGCACCGCTCACGGCTCGGCACAGTACGGAACGGCAATAGTAAGCACTTCATTCAATCGTATTTATTAAGCAGTCACTGTGTGCACTGCACTGTACTGAGCACTTGGGAAAGTACAATACAACAAAAACAGTGACATTCTCTGCCCACAACAAGCTCACAGTCTACGAGGGGGGAGACAGACATCAATACAAATAAATAAATTACAGATTTATACTAAAGTGCTGTAGGGCTGGGGAGGGAGTGGAGAAGAGCAAAAGGAGCAAATCAGGGCAATGCAGAAGGCAGTGAAAGATGAGAAAAAGTGGGGCTGAATCTGTTAACACATGACACAGTTATTATTTTGGTTCTGGACATAACATGATCCACAAGTTGGCGTAGATTTATGGTAGGAAAAATGGGTTGTGCGTGGTATTAGATAAGGTGATGATGCTATACTTCCCAGCCTCTGTCTCAGCCTTACTGCAGAGTGAAGAACTTGGTGGTGTTTTGGGTTGTTGCAATTTCACAGTATTTTGTACTTGGACATTTCAGCTTTATATTATTCAAGGGAGAAAGCATTCTGCTAGTGGAGGACATAGAAGTGTTGATGAATTTATATCCCAAAATATGGGTTATGATAGTATCTTCAAAACCTCAGATGTACAATGTGAACACATTCATGGGACCCCCCACTTTTCCATCCACATAACTCACATCTATTCTCTCTGGTTCCTTTTCTCCTCATGTCAAGATTCCTTCACAGTCGTCTTCCTCCCTCTCTCCAGACCATGGAAGGATTCCCTCCATCCTCTTGCTCTGTAACCTTAATGCCCTGATACCCCCCAGATAGCCTCTATGAAATTTTGACCCATTAACAAATTCCCAGATGGAATGATCCTTTGTGATTGGCAGTCTTTCTCCATTGTTCTGCCTTCCCTGCTATAATAGCTCTTTTCCTGTACACAATATCAACCCAGATCTGAGCTAGGTCTATGACCTCTCTCTTGACCCCTTGGGTTCTTGGAGCTTTGAATCCATGTTCTCTGTGTACACTTTCCCATCTAACCAACTTTGAGAAGAGTGATCCAGCAGCTGTTCGGAGGATACAACCCCGAGAGGTAATTCTGGAGAATGGCATTCAGTGGAAAATGATAGACGCTGAATCCAATTCTTCTCTGTATGTCTAAAAGAGTGTTACCATTGTCCTTTCCAAGAAGACAAAGTCTTCTTGGCCCCCCTCTGGAATTCCCATGGAAGATGGCTACCTCTATGGCTTCAGGCAAAGAGTTCCCTTGTACCACATTTGAAGTGAGGAGATCTAGTGAGTGGTATGGCATAGTGGATAGAGCACAGGCCTGGGAGTTAGAAGGTCATGGGTTCTAATCCCGGATCCTCCACTTTCTGCTGTGTGACTCTGGGCAAGTCACTTCACTTCTCTGTGCCTCAATTCCCTCATCTGTAAAATGGGGATGAAGACTGTGAGCCTCACGTGGGACAACCTGATTAACTGGTATCTACCCCAGCACTTAGAACAGTGCACTGCACATAGTAAGCGCTTAACAAATACCAACATTATTATTCTCTGTGCCTCAGTTACCTCATCTGTAAATTGGGATTAAGACTGTGAGCCCCACTTGGGACAGGGGCTGTGTTCAACCCAGTTTACTTGTATCCACTCCAGTGCTTAGAACAGTGTCTGGCACATAGTAGGTGCTTAAAAAATGCCATTATTACTAGTGAAGGACCAGAAGTGGCTACTGCTCATCTAAGGGCATCAGTACTTACTCCTGCTCCTCTGAAGCGTGGGTAGAGCAGTCTGCTCTCATATAATGATTTCCCTTCTCCCATTATTTTCTGACTGTTAGTTTGAAGAGATGAGTAAATATTGGCCTCGAATTCCTGCCTTCATCTCTACTTTGCCTTAGTCCTTTCCCATATGAAGAGGGATGTTCTTGGGAGGAAAACTTGGGAACTATCATTCAGTTGGATTTCTGCATTTCTGACAGAGCTCACTGGTCAAACTCTTAATAATAATGGGATTTGGGAAGCACCAAGCGCAGGTCAGGTCAGATGCAGTCCCTGTCTCACACGGGGTTTACACTCCAAGGAGGAGGGAGAATAGCTTTTTAATTCTCAGTACCATGAGGAAACCGAGACAGTGGCAGAGCTGGGGGTAGGACCCAGGTCTCCTGCTTCTCAGGCCCATGCACTTTCTACTAGGCCATACTACTTCTCAACATAAATGGGACCACGTTACTGCAAAATCCCGTCCCCTAATCCCACTCAACAATGGTGGGGTGAGGGATTTGGAGCCAGTGGATGAGGAATCTCCTCTCTCTCCAGCTCCACCAATACTGGGATTCCCTATCCCCAGGCCTAAGGGCAGTGGGCCAGTGAATTCCTTAGACTGCCCTCCCTCCTCACCTCCGCCAAACTAATTCTCTTCCCCTCTTCAAAACCCTACTTAAAACTCACCTCCTCCAAGAGGCCTTCCCAGACTGAGCTCCCCTTCTCCCTCTACTCCCTCTACCGCCTCCCCTTCACCTCTCCTCAGCTTAACCCTCTTTTTCCCCCATTTCTCTCTGCTCCTCCCCCTCTCCCTTCCCATCCCCTCAGCACTGTACTCGTCCGCTCGACTGTATATATTTTCATTACACTATTTATTTTGTTAATGAAATGTACATCGCCTCGATTCTACTTAGTTGCCATTGTTTTTACAAGATGTTCTTCCCCTCGACTCTATTTATTGCCATTGTTCTCGTCTGTCCGTCTCCCCCGATTAGACTGTAAGCCCGTCAAACGGCAGGGACTGTCTCTCGCTGTTGCCGATTTGTTCATTCCAAGCGCTTAGTACAGTGCTCTGCACATAGTAAGCACTCAATAAATACTATTGAATGAATGAATGACTGGATAGGACTGAGGCAAACCAGACAAGGTGCATGCCAGAGAGGAGGGTGTCATGGTCAGTCCTACTGAATGCTGTTGGTTTCACTAAAGCCTACTTAGAAAAAGGAAAATCAAGCCCCAAGCAACATTTTTTTTATGGTTCTGTTTAAGCACTTACTATGTGCTAAGCAGTGTATTAAGCGCTGGGTGGATACAGGCTACCTCATGGACACAGTCCATCTCCCACGTGGAACTCACAGTCTTAATTCCATTTTACAGATGAGGTAACAGGCACAGAGAAGTGACTTGTCTCAGGTCGCATAGCAGACTAGTGGCAGAGCCGATAATAGAACCCAGGTCTTTCTGACCTCTGGCCAGTGCTCTATCCACTAGGCAAAGCTGTTCTCTAAAACATGTTAAACATGTTGAACATGGTGTTTCTCTAAAGCAGTGTTAAAATACGCTCTGATTGCAGACTTCAATACACTAGCTTTACTAATGGAAAATTTGAGATGGGAGAGCATCTGTCTCCGATACCCTCTCCGGTATTCAGCATTTTCCCAGAAGTGTGACGCCTCAGACATGTTTTATTAACATTCAGGAACTGTACCCTTCTGACTAACCAGCCATTAGCTGGCTCACTGATCCCTAACAGCAGATCATTCCCTCATATATACTGACTGTACAGGCTGCATTTCCCTCAGGTTCCAGAACAATTAGACTCACTGCCATGCATGTCATTTCCATTCAGAGGAGAGCAGAAGAAGCAAGGGATGAGTAATCCCGTACCTCTGCCTCATTCATGGAACCGCCCTGCCTTGAACAGTGGCCATGAAAAGAAAGGCTAGAACTTAGCTTTACGGTTCGAATTTTGCTAACTGCCACACGAAATGACAAGTTGCACAGAACAATAGACACTGTGAGGTTGTAGCCTGATGTCTGGTGCCTGAGTTTCTGGGCTAATTAACGTCAAATTAATGGAATATTCTAGTGTGTGTTTCTATATAGGTTTATGTATGCATGTATCAGTGCTGAAGGAAAATCCATTTCTAACTGGTATGCCAGCTGCCTCTTCAGACTCACCCTCTGCCCAACACTCGACACCATTCATTCAATGGTATTTATTGAGCACTTACTGTATGCAAAGCACTGTACTAAGCATTTGGGAGAGTACAGTATAACGGCAAGACACATTCCTGTCCACAATGAGCTCACAGTCTAGAGGGGGAGACAGACATTAATATAAATAAATGGATAAATACATAAATTACAGATCTATACAAATATATAATAATAATAATAATGTTGGTATTTGTTAAGCGCTTACTATGTGCCGAGCACTGTTCTAAGCGCTGGGGTAGACATAGGGGAATCAGGTTGTCCCACGTGGGGCTCACAGTCTTAATCCCCATTTTACAGATGAGGGAACTGAGGCACAGAGAAGTTAAGTGACTTGCCCACAGTCACACAGCCGACAAGTGGCAGAGCTGGGATTTGAACTCATGAGCCCTGACTCCAAAGCCCATGCTCTTTCCACTGAGCCACGCTGCTTCTCCGAATATATACATGTATGCTGTGGGGATGCGAGAGAGGAAGAAGCAAGTAAGAGCCACAAAGAAGGGAGTGGGAGAAGAGGAGAGGATGGTTTAGTCAGGGAGTCTTCAATAAGGTTTTGAAGTCGGGGAGAGCAATTATCTGTCAGATATGAGGAGGGAGGGCATTGCAGACCAGAGGTACACAGCACTTATGTACATATCTGTAATTTTATTTATTTATATTGATGTCTCTCTCCCCCACTCTGGACTGTAAGCCCATTATGGGCAGGGAATGTCACTCAATCTTCTTTGTTGTATTATACTTTCCCAAGTGCTTAGGTATAGTGCTCTGCACACAGTAAGCACTCAATAAATACGATTTGAGGCCCTTCAATAGTAACGCTTTACTACCTCAAAGCTCATACTGTCAGAAAAGGCGATTTGATAGAATCAGAAGATAGATGTAAAATAACGCCAATTCTAAATAACGATGAAAAAAATGATGGCCTGGAGCAGTTGATGATTGAGGAGAAAAGGGGCAGGAAGCAGTAAAATAGAGAGGTTGCTTTGTTCAGAAACATCATGATGGAAATATGGCAATGTTTTGTTTAATTAGGATTTTATATTCTTGTACTTGAGGAGCAAAAGAGCTTTTAAGAGGAAGAGCTTTCATCTTAACTATGCACAACTCTATTATGAGATAATTACCCTAATTTGTATTCCACTGTAGACAGAGAGCCCAATTCGGCTCTCAATTACTGGGCCAAATTCTAGAACTGTAGCCCTGTCCCCAGATAGCCCTTCTGGATTTGCTCCCCAGCATCCTCATTGACCTTTCATGGGATGGCTACTAAGGCCACCAGTCCACCTTCCTGTTTCTGGCTCAGGACTCGTGGGCTAGCCATTTTCTCCCAACTGTATAAACACTGTCAATTTCTTTCCCTCTAGTCAAGGTTGTTGCCAGGGGGTTAGAGGATCTGGCCACTGCAGGCCTCTACTAGTCCGAGCTAGGTTAGTCCAGCATATAGATAAGGCTGAGTCCTTTCTGGGGCAGAATCAATCAATTAAGCGCTTGTTGTGTGCGGAGCACTATATTAAGTGCTTAAGAAAAGTGGATAAAGCTGTGCTGTGGATAAAGCACAGTCCTGGGTTCTAATGCAGACTCCACTACTTGCCTACTGTGTGATGTTGGGCAAGCAGCGTGGCTCAGTGGAAAGACCCTGGGCTTGGGAGTCAGAGGTCATGGGTTCGAATCCTGACCCTGCCACTTTTCAGCTGAGTGACTCTGGGCAAGTCACTTAACTTCTCTGTGCCTCAGTTCCCTCATCTGTAAAATGGGGATTAAGACTGCGAGCCTCATGTGGGACAACCTGATTACCCTGTATCTACCCCAGCACTTAGAACAGTGCTCTGCACATAGTAAGTGCTTAACAAATACCAACATTATTATTACTTAACTTCTCTGTGCCCCAGAGAAATGGGGATTAAGACTGTGAGCCCCACGTGGGAGGTGGACTGTGTTCACCTTGATTAGCTTGTATCTCCTGCAGCACTGAGTAAATGCTTAACAAGTACAATAAAAAACAAGAAAGTACAATACAATAGAGTTGATAGATACGATCCTGCCCAGGAGGTATTTATGGTCTATAAAGTATGACAGACATTAAAATAAATTATAGATAGGAGACACAGTAAAGTAGGCTATGTACATAAGTGCTATGGGGCTGAGGTGGTTATTATTAAAGTGCTTAGGGGGTAAAAAGCCAAGCTCATAGGTGAGGCAGCTGGGAGGGCGGATGGAGGAAATAAGGAGCTAATCAGAGAGGGCCTGATGGAGGAGATGTGCTTTTAGGAGATTTTTTTGAAGGTAGGGAGAGTGTGGACTGCATGATATGAAGGGGGAGGGAATTCCAGGCCCACCAGATTGTATGGCAAAGGGTTGACAGTACGATAAACCAGATCGAGGTACAGAAGTAGAAAAACTCACTTCTCAGGATCTTTCATTCAATCATATTTATTGAGCATTTACTGTGTGCAGAGCACTCTACTAAGCACTCTCTCAGTAGTACCAAAGCAGTGATAGCTGTGTACTGTGGCAGGATGCTATGTACTCCAGCAGTGAGCAATCCCACTTTATTTTAACTGACGAGGTTGGGGGCAGGGATTATTGGGTGTCCAGAGTTCCCCACTGATCAATCAATCATATTTATTGAGCATTTACTGTGTGCAGAGCACTGTACTAAGCACTTGGGAGAGTATGATACAACAGAACTGGTAGACATTCCCTGCCCACACCAAGCTTACAGTTTAGAGGATAGATTAATGTATGTATCTGAATCTATGCTGCCTTTGCTAGAATAAAAACTTCTAGAAGGTGGAATCTTTCTTTTGCTTTACCAGGTAACTTGTGGCACTGACTTTCTTTGACATTTTTGGGTGTCATACTTCGGTATCACATAACGGTCCCAGAGCACTATCCTGACTACTTCCTCTGTGCACAGCTATACTCTAGCTGTTTACTGTGTTTCGCACATGGGGCTCATTTAGAAGATATCAAATGTGTAAAAACCCTGGAAAACACTACACTCAATGGAGGAGTACTCCCTACTGCCTTGAGAAGCACCGTGGCTTAGTCGATAGAGCACAGACTTGGGAGTCAGAAGGACCTGGGTTCTAATCCTGGCTCTACCACATGTCTGCTGTGTGACCTTGGACAAGTCACTTAACTTCTTGGTGCCTCAGTTACCTCATCTGTAAAATGGGGATTAAGACTGAGCCCCACATGGGACAACCTGATAACCTTGTATCTACCCCAGTGTTTAGAACAGTGCTTAGCACATAGTAAGCACTTAACAAATATCACTATTATTATTATTATTAGTGCTTAGCACATAGTAAACACTTAACAAATATCACTATTATTATTATTATTAGTGCTTAGCACATAGTAAACACTTAACAAATATCACTATTATTATTATCATTATTACTTAACTTCTTTATGCCTCAGTTACCTCCTCTGTAAAATGGGGATAAGAGTGTGAGCCTCATGTGGGACTGGGCTGGTGTCCAACCTGCTTAACTTGTATCTACACCAGTGCTTAGAACAGGGCTTGGCACCCAGTAAGCAATTAAATGGTGGTATTTGTTGAGCGCTTACTATGTGCAAAGCACTGTTCTAAGCGCTGGGGGATACAAGGTGATCAGGTTGTACTCTGTGGGGCTCACAGTTTTAATTCCTATTTTGTAGATTGAGGTAACTGAGGCACAGAGAAGTTAAGTGACTTGCCCAACGTCACACAGCTGGCAAGTGGCAGAGCTGGGATTAGAACCCATGACCTCTGACTCCCAAGCCTGGGCTCTTTCCAATGAGCCACGCTGCTTCTCGAAGCAGCAGGTTAGACTGTTGATTAGACTGCAAGCCCGTCACTGGGCAGCAATTGTCTCTCTCTGTTGCCGAATTGTCCATTCTAAGCGCTTAGTACAGTGAACTACACTTAGTACAGTGCTCTGCACCTAGTAAGCGCTTAATACTATTGAATGAATGAAAATTGTTTTAATGAGATGTACATCCCCTTGATTCTATTTATTGCTATTGTTTTAATGAGATGTACATCCCCTTGATTCTATTTATTGCTACTGTTTTAATGAGATGTACTTCCCCTTGATTCTATTTACTGCTATTGTTTTTGTCTGTCTCCCCCCGATTAGACTGTAAGCCTGTCAGGGGGCAGGGACTGTCTCTATCTGTGGCCTATTTGTCCATTCCAAGTGCTTAGTCCAGTGCTCTGCACATAGTAAGCACTCAATAAATACTACTGAATGAATATTGTTTTAAAGAGATGTACATCCCTTGATTCCATTTATTGCTATTGTTTTTGTCAGTCTGTCTCCCCCGATTAGATTGTTAAGCCTGTCAATGGGCAGGGACTGTCTCTATCTGTTGCCAATGTGTCCATTCCAAGAGCTTAGTCCAGTGCTCTGCACATAGTAAGCGCTCAATAAATACTATTGAATGAATGAATATTGTTTTAATGAGATGTACATCCCCTTGATTCTATTTATTGCTATTGTTTTTGTCTGTCTGACTCCCCCGATCAGACTGCAAGCCCGTGAAAGGGCAGGGACTGTCTCTGTGGCCGACCTGTCCATTCCAGGCGCTTAGTCCAGTGCACTGCACCTAGTAAGCGCTCAATAAATACTATTGAATGAATGAATATTGTTTGGAGATGTTCATCCCCTTGATTCCATTTATTGCTATTGTTTTCGTCTGTCTCCCCCGATCAGACTGTGTGCCCGTCAAAGGGCAGGGACTGTCTCTATCTGTGGCCGACCTGTCCATTCCAAGCGCTTAGTCCAGTGCTCTGCACCTAGTAAGGAATCAATAAATACTATTGAATGAATGAATATTGTTTGGAGATGTTCATCCCCTTGATTCCATTTATTGCTATTGTTTTTGTCTGTCTCCCCCGATCAGACCGTGCGCCCGTCAAAGGGCAGGGACTGTCTCTATCTGTGGCCGACCTGTCCATTCCAAACGCTTAGTCCAGTGCCCTGCACTAGCAGGCGCTCAATAAAGACTACTGAATCGATTAGACTGTAAGCCCGTCAAACGGCAGGGACTGTCTCTATCTGTGGCCGACTTGTTCATTCCAAGCGCTTAGTCCAGTGCTCCGCACCTAGTAAGCGCTCAATAGAGACTACTGAATGAATGAATGAATCTGGGCCTGCCGACTGGAGGGCCCCACTTCCGGCGGCCGCCGGCCTCCGGCCCTGGCGGGGAGGGGGGCGCGCACGCACGCACGGGGGCACGCACGCAGGCAGACCAGACGTAGCGGCAGCTCCGCCGCGCGCGCCCGGCGGGGGGGCCCCTCCCTTCCCCCGCCGTGGGGTGGCGCGCGCGGCAGGGGGCGTGGCCTTGGCTGCGGGCGCGGGGATTGGCTGCTGCGCAGGCGCGCTGCCCCCTCCCTCCTCCTCCCTGCTCCTCCGCCCCCCGCCCCCTCCCTCGGAGGTGAGAGGTCAGCGGCCGCCGCGGCCAGTGCGCCCATGGCGGGGCTGTGGAGCGGCCTGCCGGGACTGACCGCGGCCGGGCAGCTGCCGCCCGTCCGGAGGGCGGCTCTCCGGCTGCTGCAGGTGAGGAGCGGCCGCCCTGCCTCCCCCCCACCCCCTCCGGCCTTCTTCCTCTTCCCCGGCCGCCGTCGCCTAAGCGAGGACGGGGAGGCGACCGGTCCTTTTGGCCGGGCCCGGTCACCTTGGGCCCGCTGCGGGGAACGAGGATCAGCTGCTCGAGGCGGTGGGTTTGGGGGCCGGCTGCAGCCTGGAGGCGTCGTCGGGGCGGCGTGGGGGGCTTCCTTGTAAAGGGTGGGGAGTGCAGCGTGGAGGTGCCTCTCGAGGTGTGCAGCGTGGACGTGCTTCCTTTTGGGCTGAGCATCAGGCGACGTGGAGGTGCCTCTTGAGGTGTGCGGCATGCAACGTGGAGGTTCCTCCTTTTGGGGTGTGCATCATGCAGCGTGGAGGTGCCTCCTTTTGGGGTGTGCAGCATGCACCGTGGAGGTGCCCTCTTTTGGGATGTGCATCGTGCAGCGTGGAGGTGCCTCCTTTTGGGGTGTGCAGCATGCAGCGTGGAGGTGCCTCCTTTTGGGGTGTGCAGCATGCAGCGTGGAGGTGCCTCTTGAGGTGTGCATCATGCAGCGTGGAGGTGCCTCCTTTTGGGGTGTGCATCATGCAGCGTGGAGGTGCCTCCTTTTGGGGTGTGCATCATGCAGCGTGGAGGTGCCTCCTTTCGGGGTGTGCATAATGCAGTGTGGAGGTGCCGCCTGGTGAGGTGCATGTCTGTGCGAGGGCAGCGTGGAGGTGTCTCCTGGTAAGATGTGTGTGTGTGGAGTGTACCTCCTGGTGAGGTGTGCATATGTTTGTGTCTGTGCGTGTGTGGAATGCATTGTGGAGGTGCCTCCTTGTAAGGAGTGTGGAGGTGCCCCCTTGTGAGGCGTGCATATATGTGTGTGTCCCTGTGTGTGTGGAGTGTAAGCCCTTTGTGGCCAGGGATTGCCTCTCTCTATTGTTATATTGTGCTTTCCAAGCGCTTAGTACAGTGGTCTCCACCCAGTAGGTGCTCAGTAAATACGATTGAACGAATGCAGAGTGGAGGGGTCTTCTTGTGAGGTGTGTGTATGGAGTGCAGCATGGAGGTACCTCCTTGTGAAGTGTGTGTGCATAGTGCAGTGTGGAGGTGCCTCGTGTGCTTGCACGCGTGGAGTGCAGCGTGGAGGTGCCTCCTTTTGAGGTGTGCATATGTGTGTCCTTGTGTGTGTGTGTGTGGAGTGCAGCATGGAGGTGCCTCCTGGTGAGGTGTGCATATGTGTGTCTGTGTGGAGTTCAGCATGGAGGTGCCTACTTGCCCTTCCTCTGGTCTAAAGGTCACCCTGAGCAGGGCCTTTCCGCTCAGCTTCCATGGTTTCCTCCTGGTGGTCGCCCCAAAGGCCCTCCTGCCTGCCTTGCGGTGTGAAGTGAAGTGAGGCGAAGTCCGCTTTGGGCTAGTTGGACCAGCAGTGCCCGCCAAGGGCTTTCCCCTTCACTTACTTCAAGTCATCAGTCATCGTCACGAGACACCGGTTAAGTAGAGTGACGCTTCGGAAACTGGGCTTCCAGGGAGAGAGGCAGTAACGTCTCCCATAGAGGTGCTTCCTTTCCTTATTTCCCTCCAGAAAATGTCAGTCCCCTGTGGGTTGCTAACGATGATAGAGTATGGGGGATAATGTGTTCCGGAATGTGTGGTGGTAATTGTAATACGGAGTCTTTTTGCAGTAGTTCTTGGCTTGATTTGTGGACCAGATAATATCTAAGAGTAAAGTCACATAATCCTTTTTTTTTTTTTTAAACAAGATGCAACATTATGGTGTTAACTGGGACATCTTCAAGTGTGCTTTCTGCTGCTTTAGTTTTACTCCTTAAAAGTTGCTTATATTTTAATAGACTATCCTATAGAATTAAAAAAAAACTATACCAGAGAGGGGAAAAAATAGCCAAAGAGCAACGTTTGCCCTTAGTTGAACATGAAATGAAAAAATCAGTGCCAGCTGTCAAGCCCAGATGTTATGAACACCCTCTGAGGATATCACTCTATTAAAAAAAAAACAAACAAAAAGAAAACACTCCCTAGATCTTGGGCAAGAAGATTAAGTAACTTGGCATGGAATTATGTTTCTAATGATAAATGATATGATTTAGGGTAGATTATAAACCATATTAAGGATCAATTATGTAAAATGACTCACAATGTCTGTAATACTTGCAAGCTTTATTTTTTTTTGTGTGCGTCCACCATTTTCATACCAATCTTATGTGTTCTAAGGTGGAAATGTGGTGTGCTTTGCCTGGCCTACTGCCAACTGCTACCTCTAAATTCTAGCTCTTGCAAACACAGTAACCCATATTGAAAAACAAGTGACAGTTGTGTGCCACTTCTGGTCCAGGAACATAATCTGCATTTAAAAGAATTAAATCTAGAGAGCAATCTTGGTGATGAACATAAAAACCAAAGTACTGCCTGAGAGAGTGCATATAAATAATTGGAAGGGCAGGTTGTTTCCTTTGGAGAAAATCTGGGTGACCAGAAGTGGTAGAACTGGCTTTCCTTCTCAACTTCTACAAGTGTATAAATTATTGACTAAACTATTTTAGGCATTGGTTCAGCATATTGTCTCAACCTGGAATTCACCACACCTCTTCCCCCTGTTTTTTTCGTATTTTGCTTTCTCTTCTGCGTAAAGTAGGATGGGGCCATTACCAGGAAAAATGGAGGTTGAAAGAATACTATTTTTATTGAGCATTTACTGTGGACAGAGCACTGGGAGAGTACACTGTAACAGAGTTGGTAGACATGTTCCTTGCCCACATCAAGTTTACGGTTTAAAGGGGTGACAGGCACTAATACACATAAATTATGGATATGTTCATAAATGTCGAGGGGCTGAGGGAGGGGATGATTAGAGGATGCAAATCCAGTGCAAGGGCAACACAGAGGAGTAGAAGGAGAGGAAATGAGGGCATAGTCAGTGCAGTCCTCTTGGAACAGATGTGCTTTTAATTAGGCCTTGAAGGTGGGGAGAATGAACGTCTGAGGATATGAAGAGGGAGGGCATTTCAGGCCAGAGGCAAGACGTGGGCGAGAGGTCATGCGGCAGGATAGAAGAGGTCGAGGTGCAGTGAGTAGGTTGGCATTAGAGGAGTGAAGTGTTCGGGCAGGGTTGCAGCAGGAAATGAGCCAGGTACGGTTTGAAGGAAGTGCTTTGGATGAATGAAAAAGCATCTTACATTGACTTTTTGCTTAACTTGGACATGGTTGGACCAGAGCAAAGAGGAGGCAAGATGCAAGCTAGATCAGGAGACCTGGTTTCTGGTTCCAGGTCTGCTACTGGAATGCTGTGTGACTTTGGACAAGTCAGTAAACTTCTCTGGGCCTCAGTTTCCTCCTCTTTAAAAATGGGAATAATTTTACCTGCTCTCCCTCCCTCTTTGATCGTGAGCCCCAGGTGGAATGGGGTCTATGTCCCATCTGATTACCTTGTATCTTCCTCAATTCCTAGTCCATAGTAAGTGCTTAATAAATACTAGCATTTTATTATTATTATTTTCTTGCTGACTGTAGGTCATTCATACGTTTTCTAAATCCTGGGGTAGATTTTAGAACGTATGGAGTAGAGTGAAGACCTTAGGATCCTTGTGGTGAGAAGAGCTCACTGCCACTCGATTACAGGAGGTGAACCGCTAGCTCCCTCCCAGCCCCCAAGGAAAATCAGACTCCCAATCTTGGATTTACTATAGGAGGGCAGCAGGAGCTTGTTGAAGGACTTTCTGGCCTGGGCCCTATAATACATTATATTTCCCTTTGGGTTGTTCCTGCTTGACTTAAAGGATTTTTTTTTTTCTGTAGAGAAACTTGTATGTAGTTTTCTCATTTACTAATAGTCTTGGGTTACATTTGCTTAGATTCTCTCCCGTACCCATTGCCTGTGCCTGCTGTTCCAGATGTTTAACTCCCTCCTCAAGCCCCCTCAAGCCCCCTGCCCCCATTACCTCCCATCTCTTTCCCCGATGACCCGGCCACCTACTTTATTGAGAAAATTGAAACCATCCGGCATGAACTCCCTGGTATCTCCCTTGCTCCTCTCCTGTCCCTCCCTGCGTCCCTCCTGTGCCCTCTTTTTCCCTCCCGTCTTTCCCAGAAGTCTATCTCAAGAGCAGATCTCTTGTTTCCTTCACTTGCTTCCTCTCAAAATCTGTCTCTTCCACTTTATCCAAACACTCACACCCTCTCTTCTTCCCTCCTTGACCACCTTCTTCAACCATTCACTTTCCAGTGGCTTCCTTCCACTGCTTTCAGGTATGCTCTTGTATGCCCAAATCCTAAACCCTACCCCTCCCTTGATGCCCAAATCCTAAAAAAAATCCTCCCTTGACTCTCAGCATTCTAGTTATTGCCCCCATCACCTCCTTACCATTGCTCCCCAAACTCCTTAAGTGAGATGTCTACACCCATTTCCTCTACCTCATTTCATCCAATTCTCTCCTTGATCCCCTCCCTTCCAGTTTCCACCCCCATCAGTCCATGGAAACTACCCTCTCTAAAGTTGCCAGTGACCTTCTTCCCACTATTCCAACCTAATCCGCCTTGATTTCTCAGCTTCCTTTGACACTGTAGACCATCCCCTTATTCTTGAAACGTTGGCTTTACATTGACACTGTCCTCTCCTGTCTCAGACTCTGACAACAGTGTTGTCTATGATGATGAGAAAGACGGGGAAGGACATGGTTTGGATGGCAAAATGAGTTCTGTTTTAGACGTGCTTAGTTTGAGGTGTCGGCGGGCATCCAGGTAGAAATGGCCTGAACACACAATGAGAGACTTCAAAAAAGGAGAGGGTTCAGAATTGGAGATGTAGATTTGAAAATCATGCAGAGAGTTGGCAGTTGAACTCATGGGAGCGAATGAGGTCTCCAAGGTAGTGGAGGTAGAGAGAGATTATAAGGGGATCCTGAACGGAGCCTTGAGGGACTCCCACTGTTAAGGGTGGGAGGCAGAAAAGGAGTCTGAGAAAGAGACAAAGAAGGACAATCAGCAACCAACATTTTAACAAATGATCCTGGTGTATCTGGTCCTCTGGGTTTGAGATCCTTTTTTTATGTTTTTTTTAAGCGTTTACTATGTGCTAGGCACTGCATTAAGCACTGGGGTAATTACAAGCGAATCAGGTTGGACACAGTCATTGTCCCACGTGGGGCTCACAGTCTTAATCCCCATTTTACAGATGAGATAACTGAGGCACAGAGAAGTTAAGTGACCTGTCCAAGGCCCGAAAGCAGTCAAGTGACAGAGCCGGAGTTAGAACCCAGGTCTAGAAAAACTCAGACTGTCGTACTCATGGTGTTCGAGGCTGCGCTCACGTGCGCCAGGCATTTCCTTCGATTCCGCGGTGCACTGTCTCCAAGCTGGTTCGAAATGTCGATCGAACGTACCCTTTTCCTTACCAAGGTTTAATTGAAATGGATCGTTGAAAGATTAATTACAGCAGAATTGAGTGTATTCCCGTGAGGTGGCAAGGATTGGTTTCTTTGAAGTATTGAGCAGACGTGGCTCTTTAGGACAGAAAGCTGGAGGGGAGGGGTCTTCCCCCTTCAGGGTCTGTGCCATTAGGTGGCACGTGAGGCCTTCCTTGCATGACTTGTGGTTTCTGCCCATGCTGCTGCTTTTTGGGCATTTGCAGCTTTTCTACTAATTGTGGAGGTATTCCCCACCATTTTTGAGAGAAGCAGTCTGGCCTAGTGGAAAGAAAACTAGCTTCAGAGTCAGGCCCTGAGTTTTAATTCTGACTCTGTCGCTTTCCTGCTCTGTGACCTTGGGCAAGTCGCTTTGCTTCCCTGGGCCTTGCTTTTCCCATCTGTAAAATGGAGATGAAATACCTGTCCCTTAAACCTCGAGCCTCATTTGGGACAGGGATTGGGTCTGACCTGATTACCTTGTATCTATCCTAGTGCTTAGAACAGTGGTTGGCACGTAGTAAGTGCTTAAGAAATATTACTGTTTGGCGGTCAGTTGTTTTGGCTGGTGTTGCTGACCGAAGCCTGCACTTTGCCTCCTCTCTGACCTGGTTCAGTAATGTCTCTGCTCAGCAAAAATGACATTATTTTCAAGGATAGCAGTGGCTATATGGAGAAGTGCTGCGGGCAGGGGTGCCAACTCCAGGGAAATGAGGGGGTAGGGCTCATCTGTATAGAATTGGCATTGTGAGGATGAAGCCATTAGACCCGTCCCCAAGAGATCGACCTCAAAGCTCTTTTTTTTTAGGTCTGAAGGGCGGCCTTAGCTAGCCTCACTGCTGTTGATGCAGGAAATGGAGTTCAGATTTTTTTTAGTGGTATTTATTAAGTGCTTACTATGTGCCAGACACTGAACAAAGCGCTGGGGTAGAAACATGCTATTCAGGTGGACAAGTCCATGTCCCACATGGGGCTCCCAGTCTTAATTTCCATTTTACCGATGTTGTAATTGAGGCCCAGAGATGTTAAGTGACTTGTCCGAGGCCACACAGAAGGCAAGTGACAGTCAGGATTAGAACCCAGGTCCTTCTGGCTCCTAGGCCCAGACTCTATCCTCTAGGCGACACTGCTTCCCTAGCTTAGTTTCCCTCTTTGCTTCCTGCTGGTAGGCTGCAGTTCCCCAGCCAGTTCCAGGTGGGTGTTTGAGTTTGAGTCTGTGGAGCCACTGTGTAACTGTTGTGCAACTTTGGCTTCCAGAGTGGTTGTGACTCAGGCTTATCCTGAGCCCGGTTTATCCAGTTGCTTGGCTGGCTGTGAAGGAGTATCTGTCCAACTCTCCCCTTCTTCCCAACAGTATTGCAAAAAGATATCGCCCTCCTCCTCTAAAAGTCCACCCCATCCCTTTGCACCTTATAAAACCACTTACCCTCTTTCTCCCTCCCTGACCGTCATCTTTGATTGCTCACTCCCCACTGGCCCCTTTACTGCTTTCAAATGTACCCCTGTATCCCTTGCCTAAAAATGACTTTCCAGTGGTCCAACAGCTCCTTCCACTCGTCACCCCATCTCCCGCCTGTTGTTCCTTTCCCTACTCCTTGAGCAAGATATTTACACTTACAACCTCCACTGTTTCTCTTCTGATCCTCTCTTTGACCCCCTGCAGTCTGGCTTCTGCCCTGACCATTAAATGGAAACTGTCCTCCCAAAGGTCAGGAAGATGTTCTTGTCAAATCCACTGACATCTACTCCATCCTAATCTTTCTTGACCTCTCAGTTGACTTGGTCACGGTGGACCCCCCTGGTTCTCCTGCAAACACTATCTGACTCTGGTTTCACTGACACTGTCCTTTTCTGCTCACCGTCTAGCTCTCTGGACCGCTCATTCTCTGTCTCTTTTGCAGGCTCCCCCTCTGCCTCCCTCCTCTTAGCTGTGGGAGCTCCTCAAAGCTCAGTTCTCTTTCCATCTCCATCCTCTTCCATTTAGAACTCATTTGCTCCCATGACTTAAATTGCTACCTCTGGGCAGACGATTCCCAAATCTACATCTTCAGTCCCTCTCCTTCTCTTCATTCTCCCATTTCCTCTTGGGTTTCAGGACATTGTGACTTGTTTGTTCCGCTGAGACTTCAAACTAAACACGTCCAAAACAAAATTAATTTTCCCACCCAAACTCTACCTTCCATGTCTTCCCCTCACTGTAGACATCACCACTATCCTTCCTATCTCACAAACTCCTTTCTAGACTGTAAGCTCGTTGTGGGTAGGCAATATGTCAGTTTCATGTACTCTCCCAAGTGCTTAGTACAGTGCTCAGTACGATTGAACAAATTGAATATTCTTGACTCATTTCTTTCATTCAACCCACATAGTCTGTCACCTGATCTTTCAGTTCCACCTTCCCAACATCGCTAAAATTCATCTGTTCCTCTCCGTCCAAACTACTGCTGCTCTGATCCAAGCACTTATAATAATAATGTTGGTATTTGTTAAGCGTTTACTCTGTGCAAAGCACTGTTCTAAGCGCTGGGGTAGACACAGGGTAATCAGGTTGTCCCACGTGAGGCTCACAGTTTATCCCCATTTTACAGATAGTAACTGAGGCACAGAGAAGTGACTTTCCCACAGTCATGCAGCTGAGAAGTGGCAGAGCCGGGATTATCCTGTCTCGCCTTGACTACTGCATCGGCCTCCTTGCTGATCTCCCTGCCTCCCATTTATTCCCTCTCCAGTCCATACTTCACTGCTGCCTGCAGTGTTTCTAAAAAAAGTTGTCAAAGTCTCCCTGCTCGTTGGAACCTTCCGTGGTTGGCCATCCACTATCAAACAGTTAGTTGGTGGTTTTCCATCGAACAGAAACTCACCACCCTCGGCTGTAAGGCATTGTCAGCTCTCCTCCTTTTTCCATTCTTCTCTTGATTTCCTACTACAGTGCAGCTTGCACACTTTGTTCCCCTAGTGCCAGCTTGCTTGCCATCCCTTGCTCTCATCTACCTCACCACTGACCCCTTCCCCGTGCCTGTGTCCACCTGGAACCCCCCCCCCCCCATGCAGACACTCTCCACCTTCAAAGCCTTATTGAAATCATGTCTCCTTCAAGAGGCTTTCCATTATTAATCCCTCCTTTCCCTTATACTCTGTCCTTTTTGTATCTCTCACAGCACTTACGTATGTATCCGTAACTTATTTTAATGTCTGTCTCCCCCCTTTAGACTCTAAGCTCCTTGTGGGCAGGGAACATGTCTGCCAATTCTGTACATGCTCTCTCAGCGCTTAGTTCACTAGCTCACATTTTCTTATGTGCCACGGAGACGTCTCAAACGTCCTTAATTTGCTCTCCTCTTTTATTCTCTCTTTTCCCCTAGAGGAGCCGGTTTCCAGAGTTTTGGTTGAGGAATGCCACTTGGCAAATCTGATTCTAGGTCGGCAGGCTGCATAAAAAAGTTCAACCCACTGTAATATAGTAACCAGTATTTTTTATTTATGTTCCCTTGACCTTCCTTATTTTCAGCTCACAGTTTCAGTGTTTTAAAACCATTTTTCTTTCTTTATTTTCTTAAACGTTATAAGCCGCACACAGTGATCTTGAAAGTCTACTGGGGAATTTGTGCCGTGAGGGGTTCAGTGGCATGAGAGAGAGGGAAGCCTGATGAAAGAAGGAAGTAGAGTGGAGAATGGTGGGGGAGTGAGTGTTTGCGGGCCGGGGGGAATGAGATAAACACCTATAATTCACGTATTTTTCTTGAAATTTAGACCTTTCTATCTAGTGGGTGCCATATAGACAAGTGTATCTTATAATTAATTCATTTAGGCACTGTGATTAACTTCGTGCTCAGATGGCACATGGATGGGTAGGGCCTTACTAAGTCATGCACCAGGCTCTTCAGTTTAACTGCATTTCTAAATGGAAAATTTCTGAGTTTTATAAAAAGTTTTTTCCCCTTGTTTTTCTTTTAGTGATTAATTCAATCTTTTAAAAATTGAGATCATCGGTAATATCAGGTGAACTGCATGTAACATATTGGTCTTCAAAAAGTTTTGAGCCAAAACCTATTTGAGATTCCTAAATATTTTGGATAACTCAGGGAGGCAGAGTATATCTAGGTTCATTTTGTCATGGAAATGAGGAAAGGGAGGGTAGTTTGAAGGGGCGAGTGCAGGGTGTTTCAGGATCTGGGTCAGGAGGAGCTAGGAGTCCCTGCTGTACCATCTCCCCCTTATCAATTGACTCTGCTGAGCACAGTATTCAAACACAAGGTCCCTGGCCTTGAGGCACCTACTTCATTCATTCAGTAGTATTTATTGACTCCTTACTATGTGCAGAGCACTGAGGCAGCTCTGGATTTGGAACTATGTGTATAGTAATCATAATTAAAAAATGGCATTTAATGTTTACTGAGTGCTGGGGTCGATACAGCATAATGAGGTCAGACTTAGCCCTTGTCCCTCCAAGGTTTATGTTCTTAGCCTGTCCTCACGATCCTTCCAGAAAGAGCCCAGTATTAAGAAATCATTCTATTTTCCATTTGACTAAAAGCATTTGTTTTTTGGTTGTAAGAACCAGTATGTCCATGAGGAAAATTGAATACAATAAAAAAATGAAAGCTCTTCATTCTATATCATTGGGTGAGCACAGCAACCTGTTATTTTCTCCCTTAGGGTCAAAGAAAACCATGAAGCAGTGGTTTGTAACAAGGGTGCTCAAACCTAACTTGGACATGCAGTCAGCTGATGCTGAACTTAAAATTTTTGGTAACTTTCTCTCTCTCCTCTTTTTTTTCCTCTTTCTTTCCCTCTCTCTCTTTTGTGTGTCTGTGTGCATATATATGTTATATGTAACACACAAACATGCACTGGAGACCTCTGCCTTAATGTACTTCACTCCTATATTTCCTCAGCACAGTTGGGTTTCTGAAATTCCAGTGCATGGTCAGGGGAGGCTCACCATCTTGCCTAGTAGCCAGGGGAATGTGGAGGAGCAGAGCAGTGGGATGGGAAAAGTGGCCACGCTGGGCTCCCCTTTGATGGGATTTAACTTTCCTTTCTACTCATGAAGGGATTTTTCATATTTCAGCAGATGTATTTGTTCTTCAGACTTTCTTAAGTGGATGGGGAGAATTTATTAAAGACATTGCTGATTCACAGTGTTGCCCTTAATGGATTCTTGTCTGTGAAACGGAGCAAATCGAGTTCGTGGTGGTCTTTTGGTATTGCTTAAGGCGCTTAATCAGAGGTCTCGAAGGAGTGTTTCAGATTATGATTTGGCTTGTTTTTAGGTTAGTATAACAAAGCTTGGACAGACTGTACTTTGTTCTTTTACTGTAATTGTTTCGAGCATTATTTTCCATATAAACACAACTCATTAACTACTACATGAAACACACCCAGAGTCAATGCATTAAAGCCCATGTTTTTGATGTGTCGGAGGCAATCTATACTTTGCTAGAGTCCTGCCCGACACAGCTCCTGACGTGTGGTGAACGAGGTTGGAAGGGAGTTTTCGTCCAATCTGGAAGTTAGTCTGAGGTCACTTTCGGGGACGTGGTTACATATGTGCCTCTCTCCCCAGGATGCTGTGAACTGTAGTCCCAGCAGCTCTAATTTTGTGTTTTCAATGGTATTCATTAAGCGCTTACTATACGTCACACACTGGGGTAGATACAAGGTTGGACATGGTCTTAATGGGGCTCAGCTTAATCCCCATTTTACAGATGAGGGGACTGAGGCACAGGAAAGATAGGTGACTTGCCCAAGATCACTCTGCAGACAAGTGGTGGAGCCGGGATTAGAACCTAGGGCCTCTGACTCTTCCAGGCCCATGCTCTTTCCACTAGGCCACACTACTTCCCTACCGCATGCATAGAAGAGTCCTAGCCACTTGATTGTGGGTTGCCACAATAAGGAGGCTTAAGGAGTGCGAGGGCATCTGCCTGCCCCTTTCTCAGGTGGGCTCAGGCAAGGGTCACCTCAGCCCCGAACTGGGCAAAGGGCCAGGCAGGCCTTTTCAAGCAGGCTTGATCCGATGGTCCGAGGCACCGTCTTCCTCTCGAACTGTTCCACTTCCCTCTTAAGTCTGCTCCTCCCCACTTTCCTACGTCAGCCACGAATACCTCCATCCTCCCTGTCCCAGAAACCCATAACCTCAGTGTCACCCCAGAGGCCTTGCTGTCTTTCAGATCTCACCGTCACGCTGAGACGAAGCATGGTCAAGTGGAAACGAGCACAGGCCTGGAAGTCGGAGGACTGGGGTTCTGATCCTGGCTCTGTCACTTGTCTGCTGTGACCTTGGGCAAGTCGCTTCTCTGTGCCTCAGTTGCCTCATCTGCAAAATGGGGATTCAATACCTGTTCTCTCTTCTAATTTGACTCTGCGCCTCATATGGAACCTGATCTTATATCTGCCCCAGTGCTTAGCACAGTGTAGGCACCTAGTAAGTGTGTAAAAAATATTATTATTATTATTACTTATTACATGGGATTCACAGAACAGGAATTAAAAGCAGCGTGGCTCAGTGTAAAGACCACAGACTTGGGAGTCAGCGGTCATGGGTTCGAATTCCAGGTCTGCCACTTGGCAGCTGTGTGACTGTGGGCAAGTCACTTCACTTCTCTGTGCCTGTTACCTAATCTGGAAAATGGGGATTAAGACTGTGAGCCTCCTGAGGGACAATCTGATTACCCTGTATCTACCCCAGTGCTTAGAACAGTGCTCTGCACATAGTAAGCGCTTAACAAATACCAACATTATTATTATTATTAAAACCTCCACTTATTTTGTTCTTTGATTTGTTTAGCTCAGATTTTTTGTAGCAACACCGTTTTGTCTCTAGAAAGTTTTCGAAAGAAAGTGTAATTTAGTCAGACATTTTCTCCCCCTTTTTTATTTATTTCCTTATGTAAGCAGATGAAAAATTACTTAATCTCTTTGTCTGCCACTCTGTTCATGGGACCCTCCCCGTCTCTTACTACAGTGATTTGCATACAGTAGTTGCTTAGTAAATACCATCGATTTATGTACATATCCACAGTTTTTATTATTGTGTGTTTAGAACCCAGGTCCTTCTGATTCCCGGGCCCATACTCTTTCCACTAGGCCACGCTGCTCCTCCTAAGCCCCATGTGGGATAGGAACAGTGTCCAACCTGATTTGTTTCTATACCAGCGCTTAGAACAGAGCTGGACACATAGTAAGTGCTGAAAAAATACCAAAATGAGTATTATTATTAATAATGCATTTGAAATTCTCACTGTTATTGAGTTCAACTTAACCTTGTTTCTTAATTGCCACCTATTTTGTAAATTAGGGATCTGAAATTAAAGAAAGAATATTTAAAGTTAAGACTTGTACATTAGTTCAGTAATGCTGTAACTGAGGTATAGTTTCAAATAACACAGTTTGAGGAAAAAATGCTTAAAGTTTAAAATTGCTTAGGGACTTGCATGATATCCTGTTCTAAAGAAATGGATTAGACTAGAGTTTGTATGATGTCATGCCGCTTACCTAGGTAAATCCTATAATAAAAGATTCATTCATTCAGTCACATTTATTGAGCACTTATTGTGTGCAGAGCTCTGTATTACCTGCTTGGAAAGTACAGTTTGAAGGATAGGTTGGGACTGGATATTCTGGATTTAAGATTTTTCCACAGAAAATGCTTGATTCTGATTTAGAGCTAAAAGCTAAAGAATTTAAGAGTGGGGGAAAAAGATGGGGATGAGGGAGGTGGAAGTAAACAAGAAGCAGTCCTCTGGAGTAACAGAATTTCATCCCCTTGCAGAGTTTGGCTTCCCAGAGAAGCAGCGTGGCTCAGTGGAAAGAGCACGGGCTTTGGAGTCAGAGTTCATGGGTTCGAATCCCAGCTCGGCCACTTGTCAGCTGTGTGACTTTGGGCAAGTCACTTAACTTCTCTGTGCCTCAGTTACCTCATCTGTAAAATGGGGATTAAGACTGTGAGCCCCACGTGGGGCAACCTGATTCCCCTGTGTCTACCCCAGCGCTTAGAACAGTGCTCGGCACATAGTAAGGGCTTAACAAATACCAACATTATTATTATTGGTTTGGACAAAGTGCCATTTTGGAGAAAAAACTACTCCTGGAAAATGGGATTTACATAATAATGATAATTGTGGTATTTAAGTGCTTACTCATATGCCAGGTACCATATTAAGGGCTAGAGTAGATACAAGGTAACGGGTTGGACACAATCTCTGTCCCATAAAGGGCTCACAGTCATAATCCCCATTTTACAGATGAGGTCACTAAGGCACAGAGAAGTAAAGTGACTTGCTGAACGTCACACAGCAGGCATGTGGTGGAGTCAGGATTAAAACCCAGGTCCTTCTGACTCCCAGGCCCGTGCTCTATCCACTAGGCCATGCTGCGTACGTGGTCAGGCATGCACCAACATATGTCCTGTGTGTAAAAATAGCACAGCTGATAGGGTTGGGCATCTCCCCTCTCATCAGGGTACACTGTCACTTAGGGGTGTGCCTGTTAGCGATCGCAGCTTTTTGTTTCCCAGCCTGCTCAGCCCATTTGCCGAAACCAAATTGCCCGATCTCTGACCGCCACATATGCCAGCAGCATCCGTCTGCTGCAACTCTTTCTGAGCACCTCATAACTGAAAACCATTGAAGATAGGCTTTGAGTGTCATTAAGTCTACCCGGGGCACCGGAACACACCCGGGAAAATACGGTAGCTGAAATAACGGAATCAATCGTCGATGATAATAAATGCCTGCATAGAGCATTCATTCACCGTATCTTATTTCCCAATTTTTTTCTTATTGCAGCATGCATCATGCCGTTCAAAACTGTGCTTAAGGGCTTCCCATAATCATTCTTCAGTACTGTATGATCCAAATGAAAAGGTAAGCTACAGAAATCTTTCAACTGTACTGTCCTTGTATCTTGTAGCATTTAAATTTTCCTCTTCTCCAGGTCTGTTCACTCAGTGGAAAGACTGCCTAGCCACTAAACAAGGGTATTGGCAAAGTATAATAAACTCTGTTTTGTCCATGCTTTGCCCCTTGCTTTTATTGTGTTCCAAGCAGTGAAAATGCTTGATATTATATAAGGTCCTTTTGTCTTAATTGAAAACTGATCGTTCCATTTTGGGGTATTCAGAGTGAACAGATATGAAATTTTGATGCATTTCATCTATCTCACATGGTCAGGTTTATAATTTAATTAATTTTTTTTTTAAACACTGAAAAAGTTCATATAATTGCAAAGTCCTTTTAGGTTAAGGTGGAGATTGGGAACACATTTCTTTGGCTTGCAATTCCAGAATTCCACCCAATTCGTAGATGTGCAGAGAAGTAAGGGATGAGACAAGTGGAGGTGGTCAGAAAAAGGTGCAAGAAAAGGACAGAGGGCAGGAGTGGCGGGGAAAATACATATTCCTGCTCCTCATCACCTTGACTTTAGTTTCTTTCTGTTTGTTGACTGGGCCGTGGGTGTCAGTAATAGTAAGCATATTTATTATGTGTGAAGCACTTTACTAAGTGTTAGGAAAGAAAAGCAGGAATGAGGTGTGGATATGGTCTCTGGTCCCCAAGGTGCTCACTGGCTAAGAATAAGGGGTGAGGGGGCTGGCGACAGAACATAAGGAAAGGCGAATAAAAGGCAAAGAGGATGGTCAGTCATTGTGAAAGGAGCAGCAGGATTTCAGGTTCCTCACTTCTCAGACAGACACAAAAATGTCACCGCTACAGTTATGCCGACGGCCTTAGCATTCTGAAAGTTGAAGACTTCCTGCTGTTGCTGGTCGAGTCCTCCTCAAGTTGGAGCAGGGGCTGATAGGTGGCCTGTTGTCACGGTGGCGCGGCTGCAACTCTCCTCCTCGAGTTGAAATAGGGGCTGATGTTGTGGCAGTGGGGCAGCATTTCACCTCAGACTGAAGCAGGGGATGATAGAAGTCTTGGTGTCATGGTGGTAGGGCTGTATTTCTCCCGCACCCCGGACCCAAGAGGTCAGCTATAAGAGTGGAGGATGGCTCACGCTGTTAGTAGGAGCTTTTCTTCTCCTTTCCCCTCCCCTCAGCACTATGCTCGTCCGCTCATTTGTATATATTTTTATAACCCTATTTATTTTGTTTATGAGATGTGCATCCCCTTGATCATATTTATTGCTATTGTTTTTGTCTGTCTCCCCCGATTGGACTGTAAGCCCGTCAGTGGGCAGGGATTGTCTCTATCTGTTGCCGAATTGTGCATTTCAAGCACTTAGTACGGTGCTCTGCACATAGTAAGTGCTCAATAAATACTATTGAATGAATGAATGAATGAATGGATTCTCCATCATCTTTCCCTCTCCATTTTCCTGATCCTCAAGGCCCTGTTTTAGAACAAGTACATGAATGTGTGAAGACATTTTAGAAGGTGCCCCTGTGGTTCCTGAACTATAATGGGCAGGGGAGTCCAGTGTGGGGCAAACTTTAATCTTGTATCTTAGCTTTTCATAATAATGATGGCATTTGTTAAGCACTTACTATGTACAAAGCACTGTTCTAAGCCCTTGGGAGGATACAAGGTGATCGGATCATCCCACGTGGGGCTCACAGCCTTAATGCCCATTTTACAGATGAGGTAACTGAGACACAGAGCGGTTAAGTGACTTGGCCAAAGTCACACAGCTGACAAGTGGCTGAGCTGGGATTAGAACCCATGACCTCTGACTCCCCAGCCCATGCTCTTTCCACTGAGCCACGCTGCTTCTTTTTTAGCATCTAGTAAGTGCTTAATCAGTGCCATAGATAGGATTGCAGCCTCTTTTGGACCAAGACCCAAGAATCTGGGACGGGGTGGGCAAAAATAACTCAGGGACCAGATTCAGCTCACCAGAGAACAAGGGGCGTGTGGGAGTTACTGAATCCCACAACCAATTATAGGGGCAGATAGGGGCTGTTGAAGGTGGGAATGTGTGTAGGCTCTTCCAGCTTCAAGCCCCCAACTGTCCCTCTTGTCTAGCCCAAAGTCCGTTACCAAGTGTGGTAAGGGGCTTGTCTCGTCGTATGCTGTCAAGTTGTTCTTGACCATAGCGACTCTATGGACACCTCTCCCAGAACGCCCACCTCCATCTGCAGTCATTATGATAGTGTATCCGTAGAGTTTTCTTGGTCAAAATACAGAGTGGTTTACCACTGCCTCCTTCCGTGCAGTCAACTTGCGTCTCCGCCCTCGACTCTCTCCCATGCCGCTGCTGCCTAGTACAGGGGAGCTTTGACTTGTAGCAGATTGCCTTCCCCTTGCTAGCCACTGGCCAAGCTAGGAATGGAATGGGTATGCCTCTGCTTGACCCTCCCTCCTGTAGTTGAGACTGGTAGAATACTAGAAACTCTCCAGGTGTGATCCTGAGAGGGTGAATAAGGGGCTTACGGGCCCAAGTAATTGCTTGTGCCCATTCTAGTGGATATGAATTTGAAGAGACTGCTGGAAACAGGCAGGAGCTGGTAGGGATTGAGGGGAAAAAATAAATGGTGTTGAGTGCTTACTATGTGCAGAGCATTGTACTAAATGCTTGGGAGAGTACAATATAACAGAATTAGCAGCACGTTCCCTCCCTGTAACAAGCTTACAGTCTAGAAGAACAGAAGAAGTAGGTTGGAAGTGTAGGACATGGTAAGAGAATAAAATATGGTGGGATGATGCTAGCATTATTTTTTGGGCTCTCGAACTCTTAAAAGTATCCCTTTGGTGTGCTTGGGGTACTACCTCATTTCAGTCAGTGGGCTGAAGCGAGGACTGGGTGGCTTGGCAAGTTAACCTAACTCTTCACATGCCTTTATTGTCCTTGGAGGGATAAGGGCTGACTAGTTCCCTCAGTCGGAATGGGGGAACATGGGAACAAACAGAAACCTGATCCTTAGGCTTAGTTGTGAAGGTTAGGGGACCTGGAAGGTCCCTGAGAAAAGAGATTTGCCCCTTGAAATTGCTTTACATTCTCATCCTTGACACTCTTACGTATGTCAGTATTTTGATGTTCTAATTTGTCTGTCGGGCTTTCCTCAATTTTAAGCGTTCAGCGTTTAGAACAGTGTTTGCATTGTAAGCGCTTAAAAAATACCTTTAAAAAAAAAATGTTCCTTTCTGACAGGAACCACATCTTCTTTCATGTACTATCCCAAGCACTTAGTATAGTTCCGTGCACATGAGTGGCAGTCGGTAAATACTGCTTTACTGATTTACTTTCCATGGCGAAACAGTGAGTTGTGAGAAGCAGTGTGGACCTGCGTTCTAATCCTGCCTCCACCACTTGTCTTCAGTATGACGATGGGCAAGTCACTTAACTTCTCTGTGCATCAGTTACCACAGGTGTAAAATGGGGGATTAAGATCGTGACCGCCAAGTGTGATGTGGACTGTGTCCATCCTGATTAGTGTGTATCTACTCTAGCTTCTAGAACAGTGCCGGGCACACAATAAACACTTAATAAATACCATAAAAATAATTGACTCAGGGGACCCAACCTGGCCTGGCTCAAACTGAGCTCCAGGGCCTCAGATTTGATGAAACCTTGTCTCATTTATGATTTGGTGTGCTGCAGAAGGGCAGTTGTCCCTGTAGGCTGTTGGAATCTTTAGACTCCGCCAGAGCTCCTGGATTTAGGCATGTGTGAAATCCCCCCCCCCCATAATCATTTCAGTAGTATTTATTGAGACCCTACTGTCCATAGAGCACCCTATTAGTCATTTGGGAGAGAATAATAGAAGTAAAAGGTGGATTAAAGGACCCTCTAATAAAGGAGAGACATAAATAGTATATGACCAGTGGGAGCAGGAGGACAAATATAGTAGTAACATTTATTAAGTGTCTACTTGGTTCACTGCACTATACTAGGCACTTGGGAAGGGCAGAAGAATGAAGCGGCACTTTCTCTGCCCACAAAGAGCTTCAGTGTGTACAAAACTGCCTGGCCCATAATAAGTGTTTAACAAATGCCAATGTTTTTATATGCCAAGAGGGAAGATGGACACAATATTTACATCTAGGGACATCAAAGCTCAATGGGGCAAATATACAGGAGTGCAAAGGATGGAGTAAATATGTTCTTAAGTGCTAGTGTGGACTAAAGTGATGATATGGTTCAGGGTATTGGGAAATGAACCAAATCACTTCAGTCGACGCTAGCTCTTATGGAAAATGACCCCCTCTCAAGGTTGCACCTGGAAAGGGTCCAGTACTCTCACGGTCTGGGCTACTGGAGAGAGAGAGAGTCAAGCAGAGCCTTACCCATTCCATTCCTAGCTTGAACAGTGGCTAGCCAATGGAAGGCAATCCGTCACAAGTCAAAACTCACCTGTGCTGGGCAGCAGCGGCATGGGAGAGAGTCGTGGGTGTAGACTTGAGCTTACCGCATGGAAAGAGGTAAAGGTAAACCACTTGCTTATTTTTACCAAGAAAACTCTATGGATACACTACCAGAACGATTGCAGGTGGAGGTGGGATGTTTTGGGAGAGATGTGTCCGTGGTACCGCTATGGGTCGGAGACGACTCGACAGCATAAGACAAGACTGGGAAATGAAGAGGGGAAGAAGGCTTGCTAGAGAAGGTAGGTCTTTTGGAGGGCTATGAATGTGGCAAGAGCTGCTATCTGACTGTTATAGGGAGGGAGGACCCTCCAGCCCGAACAAGGGGACAGAGCCAGGAGAGTCGGGAGTGGAGAGTATGGTACAGTTAGAAGTAAGCTAGAAAAGAATGAGGCAGTGAGTTTGGGGGATAGCGGGAGAAGAGAGCAGTTAGGTACATGGAGCCAGGTGATCAAGAGCCCTGAAGCAGATTGTTTTTGTTTGAGGTGGAGCATTTTGAGGAGAGATTTGGGCCGGATGATGCTTCAGGAAGCGATCTATGTGGCCCCAGCACGTACTATAGATTGGCGAGGGGCTGGGAGACTAGCGAGGAGGCTGCCGCGAGAGATCCGATATAGCCCAGAGTATGGGAAAATGAGATAGATGAATAAATGAAGCTCACAGATCAATAGATATTCTGAGGGTTGGTGAGAATTAGTTGGGGAATACCTCCTGAAGGAGGTGGTTTTTGGGAGGACTTTGAAGATGAGGAATGCTGTGGGCTGGCGGAATTGATGATGGTGGATGGCAGTGGTCCAGCTGCTACATTTGTTAAGGGTTGTTAGTTTGGCCACAGGGTGACTGAAATGAGGCGGGGGAGGATTGTATAGTTTGGCCCCAGCATTCTGTTTCAGTTGGGCCCTGGGCGTCACTTTGAAGCAGCATAATGTGGCGAGGGGAGTGGGATTGAAGGGTTGGAGAATTTTTTTTTTAAATTTTTAATTTACAGAAAACCTTCAGAATCGGGCATCTTAACGCTTCGTATTTATTACGTTGTCAGGAAGTGCATAGGAACAATAGTAGAATTCAGCCCATTCTTTTTTCTTGTGCCTTTTTTGTCAAAGTGGCAGAGTCTAAAATACTGATCTTTATAGGATGAGGTTTTAGGCTGAATTTTATTTTACTTTTTTTTGACGTGATTGGAAGTGCCAAGTAGGAGTGAACTTTCTTAGTTACCTTTGTAGTTTGTCATTGTAGTTTAGGCCAGCACGGAGGCTTGGTCCTCTTAGCCTGGCTTTCTATGTTCACAGGTTTCCTGATTTTTTATTTTTTAAGCTACTAGCTTTCTCATGGGAAAATGCACAACTGGCAGTATGATCCAGTAAAGAGTTTTGATGGTTTCTTTTGAATTTGGAAGTGTTTTTTACTCAGTCCTAAAGGATTTTCACTTCTCACTTAAAATCAGCTCTTAAAATGTTCTTAAGGTGATGTTCTCAACAGGAAAGGCCTGCCTATAAATCTGGAAACGCAAAAGTGAAAGTGAGGCTAATATAGCTGTTTCAAAAGCTGTTTAGAGAAGCAGCATAGCTCAGTGGAAAGAGCCCAGGCTTAGGAGTCAGAGGTCGTGGGTTCGAATGCCAACTCTGCCACTTGTCAGCTGTGTGACTTTGGCAAGTCACTTAACTTTTCTGTGCCTCAGTGACCTCATCTGTGAAATGGGGATTAAGACTGTGAGTCTCACATGGGACAACCTGACTACCCCGTATCTCCCCCAGCACTTTGAAGAGTGCTCTGCACATAGTAAGTGCTTAACAAACACCAGTATTTGAAATATTAAGTGCCTAAGCTTGGCTTTGTAATGTCCTTTTTTTAAACATGTCTTGGGCTTTAGTTTTTTTCTGCTTTAATTTTTGGTTTTTGTTAAACTTTTTGTATATCACTGAAGGAACTAGATACTTTATATGGTATCCTATGAAGGGCTTGTCTTTTGCTGTCGGTTGTCTCCAACCCCTAGTGACATGATGGGCACGTCTCTCCCAGAACGCCTCACCTCCATCTGCAATCTGGTAGTGTTTCCATAGAGTTTTATTGGTCAGAGTATGGAAGTGGTTTACCATTGCCTCCTTCCAAGCAGTCAACTTGAGTCTCCGCCCTCGACTCAGTTGCCGCTGCTGCCCAGCACAGGGGAGTTTTGACTTGTAGCAGATTGCCTTCCACTGGCCAAGCTAGGAATGGAATACCCGGGTATGCCTCTGCTTGACTCTTCCTCCCGTAGTCGAGACTGGTAGAGTACTGGAAACTTTCCAGGTGCGACCCTGAGAGGCAGGGTCTCTTTGGTACTTTGTCTTTGATGGTCTGTTTTTTTTTAATTAGTCTTTTTTTATGGGCCTCTTCTGTTAAACTGAAATTTCAATTTTCATGTGTGAAGCCACACTGAAAACTAAGCTTAAAAACAAAGTTTGAGAACCACAGGGCATTCTTTCCCCTTCAGGATTCATTAAGGTCAAATGTGGCTTTGAAATGGTGTCAGCCAGGGACAGGCTTGGCCAAGGGGATTTGGCTATTGTGTCAGTGTTCCCAAGCCACTCCATGTTTGACTGGGACTCCCTTAAGCCAATCAGTCAGTCAGCTGGACAAATATTAGTATATCCTGTATTGTAACATGGACTCAAGTCTGCTATATTTATTTAATGATCTTGGAAAAATAGTCTGCGTTTATGTATTCTTTTGATTATAAAAAAGGAATGTCTTACCATCTAGGTTTCCACCTGTGAGTGTTCTGACTTGTTTGAACATGGCTCCCAGGCAGTAATTGATTAGGAGTCTTAGGTTTTGGGTTAACATACTCTGACTTTATCTGTTGATCAAAGACAGACCCATTCTGGCTCAAACTTGACTATATCAGAAGTTTTTTGTTGTATACAAGTGTTCTTGGGTACTTTTTAACTTTTAGAAATAAAAATTTGTTCAGCCTAAACCTTCTCAAAATCTGCAGGATAACTTTTTTTTATTGTTCCCCAGCACATGGTATAGTGCTTTTACACATCATAGGCACTCAAATACTACGTAAATGAAATAATCTCTATATAACATGGGCCTCTTTGTCACTCTTTAAGTTGGTAAGTAGCGAGACCTAGTGGAAAGAGCACAGGCCTGGGAGTTAGTCCTGGGTTCTAAGCCCAGTTCTGCCACTTGTCTGCTGTGTGACCTTGGGCAAGTCACTTCACTTCTCTGTGGCTCAGTTGTCTCCTCTGTAAAAATGGGGATTCAATATTTGTCTTCACTCCTATTTAGAATGTGAGCCCCTTGTGGGACAGAGACTGTCTGATTATCTTGTGTCTACCCCAGCGCTTAGTGCAGTGGTTAGCACGTAGTGAGCACTTAACAAATATTATTATTACGAGGAGTCAGGAGGGGAGCAAGGAGGGTGGGGAGAGAAGCAAAAGGAACTTAATTGGATGTGTGGGCCAGAGGTTAGAGCAAAAGGAGGGGAGAAAACATAAATTCAGATTTCTTAAGTAGGGGAAGAAAATGAACAACCATAGTAGTGGAGATGGGCGCCAGATTGGTGAGTTAGGGTCTGGGAAAATTCCAGGGGGCCTTTGAAGACCAAGACAGCCACGTCAGACTGAGCAGCCTATGAAGTTCTTTTTGCTGCTGTGTTTTGTTTTCTGATTCTGAGCTCTGGAGTGTCCCAGAACTGAGTAGGAGGGCAGTGAAGTGAAAGCAAAGGAACTCCACCCCTTGTTCTCAAGTGCTGTTACTGCTGAACCCCGGTAAGAAGCTTGGAACCATTTGGGGAGAACGGAGACAGCAGCTCAGAAAAATTATCCCCAAATTCTTTATGGGTTCATTTAGTTAAGAGTTGTTACCTCCAGAAAAGTCTAAGGCATTCAAGTAAATTGGTGGTGTAATCTTTTTTTTTTTCAAAGCACTCGTAGGGAGAGGCACATTAGAAATGGTGCGTGGCCCTTTTTAATAATAATGTTGGTATTTGTTAAGCGTTTACTATGTGTCAAGCACTGTTCTAAGTGCTTGGGTAGATACAAGGTAATCAGGTTCTCCCATGTTGGACTCACAGTCTTCATCCCCATTTTACGGATGAGGTAACTGAGGCACAGAGAAGTGAAGTGACTTGCCCAAGGTCACCCAGCTGACAAGTGGCGGAGCAGGGATTAGAACCCATGACCTCTGACTCCCAAGCCCGGGCTTTTTCCAATGAGCCACGCTGCTTCTTATTTTTAGCAAATGCAGCTGTCCAACCAGGGATAATCTTAAGGTGCCTATAATGTGGAAGAGAATATTGGTCATGCAGCAACTGATAAGTCTCTCCTTTAGAGTGTCACTTCCACACACATTTGCGGGCAGGTGCCGTCTGCAAAGTGATTCTTTCTGGTCCGGGGACCTGTGTAATAATAATGATGGTATTTGTTAAGCGCTTACTAGGTGCAAAACACTTTTCTAAGCGCTGGGGGGGTTACAAGGTGATCAGGTTGCCCCATGTGGGGCTCAGAGTCTTAACCCCCATTTTACCGATGAGGGAACTGAGGCCCAGAGAAGTGAAGTGACTTGCCCAAAGTCACACAGCTGACAAGTGGCGGAGCCGGGATTAGAACCCATGACCTCTGACTCCCAAGCCCGGGCTCTTTCCAGTGAGCCACCCAGCCCCACAGCGCTTGTGTACCTATCTATAAAGCATATGTTCTAAATTATTTAATCGTTCATTCAATCATATTTATTAAGTACTTACTGTGTGCAGAACACTGTACCAGGCCCTTGGAAGAATGTAATTCAACAGTAAACTGACACATTCCCTGCCCCAATGAGTTTACATATTAATGTCTATTTTCTCCTCTAAACTGTAAGCTCTTTGTGGGCAGGGAGTGTGTCTCTGTTGCATTGTACTCTTCCAAGCCCTTACTCTGCACACAGTAAGCACTTAATAAATACCATTGATGGTGAAGGAACACCTTACCACCTCTGAGCTTGTTTTTTGGGTGTTTTTTTTTTTTTAAATCCTCTGAACTCTCAACCCCCTGAGGGCAGGGATCATGTTTACCAACTCTTTTTTGTATTGTACTCTCCCAAGTGCTTAGTTCTGCACACCGTAAGCACTCAGTAATTACTGTTGATTGCTCCAGCTTCCCTCAGCAACTCTTGCAGGCTGCAGTTCTCCGTGTTGGATTTAGTGGGTTTTTTGTGTGCGGGATTGCTGAGTGCATCCATAGCCAACTCAGAGCTTGGGCAGAAGTGCTGTTGCCTTTACCGCTTAAACACTCCCTCTCCCCCGAGTGTAAATTAATGCTCTAGCAAAATACCTAATTTCCATTCAGGCTACCAAGATCTCATGGCACTGTGGATAGAACATGGGCCTGGGAGTCATTAGGTCATGGGTTCTAATCCCGGATTTGCCACTTGTCTGTTTTGTGACCCTGGACAAGTCACTTCACTTCTGTGGGCCCATTTACCTCAAATGTAAAATAGGGATCGAGACTATGAGCCCCATGTAAGACAGGGACTGTGTCCAACTCGATTTACCTGTGTCCATTCCAGTGTATAGTAAGTGCCTAACAAATACCACAATTATTAATCAATTGAGGAACAATTTAATTTACTTTTCTTAAAGCTGTTTGAATTTCTTAGGCTCCACAAATTCTTATTCTTGTATCTAATCTAAATGAAAACATGTACTTAATACCCTTTTTGTTAAGCGAAGTATATTAAGAGATGTTAATGAATTTGAATACATATTCAGGTTCTTTAATGTATGTTTTAGATTCTAACTACTACTTTATCACTACTTTATCTTAGAATTGTTTACCATTGTGTGTGTAACGACTTTATCTTAGAATTGTGCATCATTTTAACACCTATAATGCTTTAATATGAAAAGTACTCCAACATTTTGGTGATTTTTTTTTTTTCCCCTCTTCAGACTTTTGAGAAACTTCTTATTGCCAATAGAGGGGAGATTGCATGTAGAGTGAGTATAATTTCAATCTCTGTTGATTTCCATTCCTTGCTCTCTTTAAGAACCTAAACATAAAGACTGTTATGAGTGTATTTATGTTAATCACTGGCATTTTTCTATTTTAATATAGGTTATTAAAACATGCAAGAAGATGGGCATTAAGACTGTTGCAATCCACAGTGATGTTGACTCCAGTTCTGTAAGTAATTTTTGACTTATGTCAAGGCTAATGGCCATATGTTATTAATATTACTGTCTGTCTCCCCCTCTAGACTGTAAGCTCGTTGTGGGGAGGGAATGTCTGTATATTGTTACATTGTACTCTCTCAAGTGCTTAGTACAGTGCTTTACACACAGTAAACACTCAAGAATTGCGATTGAATGAATGAGGCTCAGATTAGGCACCTCAAAGGATTGCAGAGTGGGTAATTCGTTTCTGTAGATAAGGTATCTTGGAGGATACAGAGTAAAGGGTCTGAAAATTCAGCTTTGCATAGTATGGAGCAGTAATTAATTTCACATCAGTTTAACTTTTTAAACCATTAGAGCCCTGGGTAAAACTAATTCTTCAACCGCATAATGGATTGAAGAGGCTCCTTAGCAAATATGACCCTTAACTCCTTTTTTAATTCCTGCAACATTTTTGTTCAAGCTTGGGAGAACTTTCTGAAACTCTACCCATATTTCTAGCTCCTCTCATGAGGAAGAAGAACTTAAGCAAAATGGAAGTATGTCCAAACCAGGGATCATCTGGACCACATAGAGCCAGCACCCTGTGAGGGTCTGGGCAGCTTATGGGGCAGCTGGTCCCAGGAGGGAAAGCGAGAGGAGGAAGATGTGGCCGCCTTTAGCAGCTTGCTCTTGCTGCGTATTGAAATAGCTGCTGGTGTTCTCTGCGTCTTTCAGAGTTCTGGGAGCCTCAAGATTACAGACCCTCTGCCTCTCCCTCTTCCTCCCGCCCCCCCCGCACTTCTCCCACACTCAAAAGGCCTGGGAAATTTGGAAGAGAGCGGGGACAGCATCTTAGGCAGGGAGGAGCTCTTCTTGCATCTGTTGTCACTGTCTGAAGGGAAAATCGTCTCTGTGAGCGTGTACTCCCTGCTTCACATTTTACAAGTCACTGCCCTCTTGATTTTCACAGCCCTTCGAAATCCCATCTCACTAGAAGGGCTTTCTGATTAATATCTTGTCCTCTACCTCCCCGTTGCCACTTCGCCTCTTCTGTGTAACCTAAGCACTTGGATACTTATCCTCTTCCCCTCCAGCACTTGAGTACATTATGCTAAACTCTAAGCTCCTTTGTGGGCAAGGAACGTATTTACCAACTGTGTTATGTTGTTTTCTCCCAAGCGCTTAGTACAAAGCTCTGCACCGTAAGCACTCGATAAATTTGGTTGAGTGATAAAACTGTTTCTTCTTCCTCTCTCTAATTTATTTTAGTGCCTCTCTCTTTCCCACTAGATGGTAATCTCCTTGAGAGCAGAGATCATGCCTAACTCTGTTGTATTCACCCAAGAACTTAGCACAGGGCTTTGTCCAGAGTAAACAATACTGCAGTGGATGTCTGCAGTAGAGATTCAAAAAAACACTTAGTGGTTGACTGGAAATTGAAGGCAGAAAATGTCCTTAGAGTGCAGGTATTATACAGTGCCTAGAACATAAGTGCATATGAGTCTCTAAGTATTTATAGCAGTAAATTTCATTTATTAAGTTGGGGGAAAAAATCATGAAGAAAACAGTCCTCACTGGCTAATATTTATTAATGCCCTCATTGAGTTGTGGTTTATTAGGTGTTAGCATAATTTGGATAATAGAGTCTATAATTTCTCTGGCAGAAGAACAGGAAAATTGTAAGGAACTTCATAAACTAATTGAAGATTGAAAACATTTTAAAATGCAAGGAAAATTAAATTGCCTCACGACTTGAAGTAGAGGGAACGAACCAAATTAAAAGATAGTTAACTGAATCTACTGTTAATTTAGTAGGAAGGTTGGTTAACTGAGGCTCTTCCACATGGACCAGGAGTCCTGCTGGTCCCCCTGAGAAGAACCCCGCGGGTTGTGGACGGGCAGGGACTGGAGAGAGACACAGCCATGGAAGGAGGTAGCACAAGATGTCCCTCCCGCAGGTCTCTGGTCTTTCTGCCTCTCCTTTTCCAAGCTCCCTTGCCTGTTTTCCCTCACTGCTTCTCTTGCTGCCATCGTCGCCTCCACTCCCCCCGCCCCCCCGCCAATTGACGAAATCCCTTGACTATGGAAAGCAAGAGCGGATGAACATGAGGATAAAGAAAGTATTCCTGTCAATATACAGAATTTAGTGGAGGACTGAAGAAGTCTAATAGGACGAATTAATCTAAAACGATCAAGATTATTGTTGTTTTGAACGCGGGTGGTAAACAAGATAACTAGAACAAATTCCGAGTAGGAAATGAAAGCTGGGGTTAGCAGTGGTACTATTTGGAATTTATAATTCTAAAGCAGCGTGGCCTAGTGGAAAGGGCAACGGCCTGGGAGTTCAGAGGACTTGGGTTCTAATCTCATCTCAGCCAGTAGCCTGCTGTGTGACCTTGGGCAGGTCACTTAACTTCTGTGTCTCCATTTCATCAACAGAAAAATGGGGATTCAAAACCTCTGTTCTCCCTCGTAGCCTCTGAGCCCCAAGTGGGACAGGGATTGTGTCTGACCTGATTAGCTTGTGTATACCCCAGCACTTAGAACAGTGCTTGTCACGCAGTAAATGCTTAATAAATACCATTTTTTTTTGTTTAAAAAAGGGCAATTTGTTACATTCATTAGGTAGGGTCTTTGCAATCATTGACACTTACCATTTGAAAATTGAGTGCAATCTAAAAACATCAAAATTCAAAACGACTCCACTTCCTCCCTTCAGGATAAGGTTCAGGTTTGACCTTGGTTTTAGATGGGGCTGTTAGTTGATTCTCACTGTACTCGTACATGGGTGGGAGGGCGAGGGCAAGAACTGAATAGTACACATCAATAATTATAGTAATACTGTCTTATAACAGTGCCTTAGGAGGATCATTTCAAAACCTAATGATAGCATTTGTAGGAGAATACAATCATTCTTTAGCTCTTTTTTGAGATTAATTAATAGTTTAATAATGAGGAACAGGCTCTATGTTAATTGGACATAAATTAAAGAGGAACTAGCATGAAGAAATTAGCAATGTATAATTTAAAATTTGTCACTTAATGTAGTGGGGATTCGATAGTCCTAGAATATAATGAATTAATATGTTCTGTGGAGAAACGTCTCGGGAGAAAGAAATGTAAAGAAACTCTGGGGGATAGAATAGGACTAGTGGCATCATAATATGCATAGTTGCAGAGAAGCAGGTTGGCCTAGTGGAAGGAGCATGGATCTGTGAGTCAGAGGACCTGGGTTCTAATCCTGGTTCTGCCAATTGCTTGCTGTGACCTTGGGCAAGTTACTTAACTTCTGTGCTTCAGTTTCCTCAACTGTAAAATGGGGATTCAATTCCTGTTCTCCCTCCTAATTAGATTGAGAGCCCTGAGTGGGATAGGGATTGTGTTTAACCTGATTAACTTGTATCTACCCCACTGCTTAGAACAGTAATTGACACATAATAAAGACTTAACAAATATCATAATAATAATATAGGTCAATTACTATTTTATATCTTGGAAAGAGCAGGGGCTTGGAAGTCAGAGGCATGGGGTCTAATCCCAGCTCCGCCACTTGCCTGCTGTGTGACCTTGGGCAAGCCTCTTAACTTCTCTGTTCCGCAGTTACCTAATCTGTAAAATGGGGTTTAAAACTGTGAGCCCCATGTGTCTACCCAGTGCTTAGAACAGTGTTTGGCACATAGTAAGCCCTTAACAAATACTGTAATTATTAATATTATAATTATCCCTTTCATCCCTTTTGATGACAGCATTTTTTTTGCAATATCTCCCTTTTGGTAGAGTAATTTGCACAGACAATTTAAGATTTTCATGAGCTCTACCCCCACACCTTCCCAATCAGGCCAATGTTACTCTAAGATTAGTGTTTTTCTTCTTTAAGGAAAATTGCAATTAAAGAATAGATATTTTAACTTAAACCTTGAGCAGATAGGTTTTTATTCAGCCATTTCCACTATAATGGACACTAAGTCCTCTACTAATTTTTGCAGCAGTGATACTATTAACTGTAGTATTTAACATGCATTACTTATTGTAAATTCTTGGGATATAATTGGAAGACAGTTGATGTCATTGCAGGTTCACAGATGGGTAAACCAGAACACATTACAGGAAAATGGCTTATTTGGGGTCGTATGGGAAGCCAGTAGAGGATTTAGGGCTAGATTTTTTTTTTTCCCCAAAACAAGTTGAGCTGTTGCCTGAGGGTCAATGTTAACCCCTTCCAGAAATTTCCATCATATGTTGTGTAATTACCTCACTTTTTTTTCAAAAAAAGTGAACATTTTGTGAGGGGCAGCAGTATAGTTTTATATATATATATATATATATATATCTGGTCTACACCATTCCAATTTTAGTAGAGCACAAAAGCATGGACAATTTAGGAAGCTGCCCAGTGGACTAGGAGCTGAAGAGAAAACTCTCTTTTCCTCTATTTATTCATTCATTCAGTCACTATCGTATCAAATAGTAAACATGGTGTGCTCCCAAAATTCCAGGTCCATGGTAGGCAAGAGAAGTGGTTAGGATAGATGAAATAATCCATCGCTCTCACTCTCTCATCCCATAGACCATTGTAGCTAGGTTCGTGTTACCAGACATAGTGTGTGCAAAGTGCCTCTGCTGTCTTATATTTAAGGCGGTGTTGACCCCATCTCAGTAGGACAAGGGGATCACCCTTCAGACTTTAGGAGCAAGACTTTTCTCTCCCCCCAGCCTCTCCTCTCCTTCATGAAGATAATTCATTAGACTGTAAGCCCGTCAATGGGGCAGGGATTGTTTCTATCTGTTGCCCAATTGTACATACCAAGCACTCAGTACAGTGCTGTGCACATCGTAAGCGCTCAAATACTATTGAATGAAAAAAAGAAAAAAAGTATTTAAGTGCTTTTTATGTGTCAAGCACTGTTCTAAGCACCAGGGTGGAAGAAGTTAATCAGATTGGATACAGTTCCTGTCCCACATAGGGTTCACAGTCTAAGGACGAGGGAGAACAGGTATGGAATCCCCATTTTACAGTTAAGGAAGCAGAAGCATGGAGAAATTGTGACTTGACCAAGGTCATGGGACGGGAAGTCGGCGGAGCCGGAATTAGAACCCAGGCCCTCCGACTCCCAGTCTCTTGCTGTTTTCACTAGCTCAGGCTGCTATGGTTTTGCATTTCTCAGCTCTGCCACTTTTCTGCTGTATGTGACCTTGGGCAAGTCACTTAACTTTTCGGTGCCTCAGTTGCCTCATTTATAAAGGGATTAAGACTGGGAGCCCTATGTGAGAAAGGGACCATGTCTAACCCACTTACCTTGTATCTACCTCAGTGCTTAATACAGTGTCTGGCACATAGTAAGCATTTAACAAATACTACAGTTATTATTAATTACATGCAATTATTATATGAGCCGAGAGATTCCATTTGTTGTAGAAGTCTGTCTGGACTTCTGTACTCTCCTGATTGCCACCTCACCTGTGAATGGAGGCAGGAAGGGAGTTTTCAACAGTGAAAAATGGATGACTTGGCTAACTTGACCATTCAGTTGTATTTATCGAGCACGTACCATGTGCAGAGCGGTGAACTGAGCACTGGGAGAATACAGTAGAGTTGGTGGACATGATCCCTGCCCACAGGTTTACAGGCTAGAGTGGGAGAGAAATAATGGTGGTGTTTGGTAAAGCACTTACTCTGGGCTAGGCAGCATTGTACTAAATGTTTACTGTGGGCCAGGCAGTACTATATAAGCACTGGACTAGAGAAAAGATAAACATTTTGGATATAGTCTCTGTACCTCACTGGGGTCCCAGTGTAACTGCTGCCTGGGAATCGATACATCTGATATTTGCCACCCCCTCAAATTTACCCCATTGCACCTAGTTGGCTCAGGGGTAAAATACTACCATTAAATATGTAATTGCCTGAATTGGCCTGCTCACTTGTTCCACTGGGTTTGTAACTTTGTTCCTTTGCTTGCCAGCTTTTGTCGCTGATTGTAATGACTGGAATATGTTTCTGGCTTCTGTTCAGTTTTGTGGCTGTTCTGGAAGTGAGAATGGACAATTTCCCCCTAACCTTGGTTTGCAGCTCATGTAATTCTTTTTCTTTAAAGCCAGTTAGAGAAATGTAAGCTGTTGTCTAACTGCCGTTAGTTTGATTCATATAGGAACTCTACTTTCCTAAGCATGTAGTACAGAGCTCTCCTGAAAGTGAGCACTCAATAATATAATAATAATTATGGTATTTGTTAAGCATGTACTATGTGCCAAACAATGTTCTAAGCTCTGGGGTAGATACAGAGTAATCAGGGTGTCCCAAGTGGGGCTCACAGTCCTAATCCACATTTTACAGATGAGGTCACTGAGGCACAGAGAAGTTGTGACTTGCCTAAAGTCACACAGTGTTAAGTGGCAGAGCTGGGATTAGAGCCTGACATCTGGCTCCTAAATCCGTGCTCTTTCCACCAAGCCATGCTAATAAATACCATTGATTGAATAACTTACTTGCCTGTCACCAGTCCCTATTTTCTTGTCTGATTTGTTGTTCTTCCACGCTTCTCCCTTCCTCTTCTCAAGATAATTAGATACAAGATAATTAGGGTGGATGCAGTCCCTGTCCCACATAGAGCTCACAGTCTAAGTAGGAGGGAGAACAGGTATCGAATCCCCATTTTACAGTTGAGGAAGCTGAAGCACAGAGAAGTTAAATGACTTTCTCAGATCACACAGCAGACAAGTGGCACATCTGGGATTAGAACCCAGGTCCCCTGATTTCCAGGCCCGCGCCTTTTCCACTAGGCCACGCTGCTTCTCAATAATAATACTTAATCAAGTATTATCATTACAATGATAATACTTTAGGACCTTGGTTTTCAAAATGGCTTGGGAATGAGCCATTTGGATGGCTAAATAATTAGGGACCCCTGTGATTGAGGGAGATTTGGCTAGCTGTTCTTTGTGCCATCCACTTGATACTTCCCCCAATCTTAGGGGGTACATAGGGAAATAGTGGGCACATCTGATCATCTCCTGTAGTGATACAGGCTGGAGGGAGTGCTGTGAGGTGCCATTTTCTATGTACCGGTCTTTCAAACTTCCATGGGTACGGATCCTGATATATTTTGTGGTCTGTGGCCAAGATGACCAGATGTCCTGGTGAGCTGCTTCCCTCCCTGCTTGCTGTATCGTTTCCCTACTCCTCTCTTTTTATGATTTTTTTTTTTTAAACACTTACTGTATTCCAGGCACTGTTCTAAGCACTGGGGTAGATAGAAGGTAATCAGGCTGGACACAGTCCATGTCCCATGTAGGGCTCTCAGTCTTAATCCCCTTTTTTCACATGAGGTAACTGGTGCAGAGAGAAGTGAAGTGACTTGCTCAAAGTCCTACAGAAGACAAGTAGTGGAGCCGGAGTTAGAACCAGGTCCTGACTTCCAGGCCTAGGCTCTTTCCACTAGGCCATGTTGCCTTTCCCTTCCTCTTCTTTCCTCCATTTCTCTCATCTCACCTTTCCCTCTGCCTATTTCCTATCTCTTTTCTTTCCTTTTTGCCCTACCTTGGGCCTGAGAGACTCCTCCCCTGTGGCAGTGCAGAAGCTTCCAGGGATCAAGAAATTCACATGTTTGACAGGAATACTTGGAAAAGTGTCCCTGTTCCCAGAGATAGCCCTTCCTCTCCAGCAGAGCTTCCAGTTCACTTTCTATCTCCAGCGAAGTACCTCGAGATCCAGAGTCCTCGGGGTGTATAAATCAGGTAAATGAAGTTAGAGCACATTAGTGTAGGCTAAGGTGTAAGGTTATCAGGGGAAAGTTACTCAAAATTTTATAGGGCATTTTGAACATCTTAGGCATGTAATTGTTCCGGTTTTTTTCCGATTTCCGGTTTGTTTCCGGTTGCTTGCAAAAGATAAAAGTGCCCTTAAAAGTGAGGGCAAGATATTAACTCTTGTTTTCAAAATAGATAATGTTCCAGAATAAAAGATCCTTTTTATTAGTTTCCCAAGATGTAACCTAGTATTCATTAGTAATCTTTTTTTATGGTGTCTCTTTTTACAATGAAAATGGTATTTGTTTACTATATGCCAAGCACTGTCCCTAGCACGGGGGTAGTTACAAGATAGTCAGGTCAGACCAGTGTCTGTTCTTCATAGGGCTTAGGGACTCATAGGCTGAGGAGAGAGAACATGAATTGGATCTCTTTAAAATGGGTATTAAGACAGTGAGGCCCCCAGTGGGACATGGATGGTGTCTAGCCTGATTACCTTCTATCTACCCCATGATTCTCTAACACCCAATCACTCTTTTTCTAAGATCCCCATCTTTAACAGTATCTCTGGGAACAGAAGGTAGAAAAAATAGCAACTTTCCCTGGGGAATTGGGGCTTTAGGTCTTGAACCTTTGTAGATGGCCAGAGGCTTCTTCTCTAGACTCTCTTTGAGGTGTTTCGGGCCCTGCCTCAACAGAGCCAGTAGCAAATTGGGCTCTTCCCATGCTCACCCCACCCACAGGTGGAGTGGCAACGCAGTGCTTCTTCCCTCTCTCAATTCCTACTTGCTTCTTTCCTTGACAATTCAGCCAGAAAGGTAGCAAAGTGATCCTTTCTTCCTTTATGAGATCACCACTCCATGCCTGCTACCATGTGGCTTCTTCCACGTTTAGGATTATCCCACTGGGCACAGTCAGGCCCCTAACAGGAAAAGATTTCTGCGTTCACCCCAGCCCTCTTTCAAATGGATTCTGCATGCTTATCACCCAGAATCATTTGTTCATATTTATTGAGTGCTTACTGTGTGCAGAGCAATGTACTAAGTGCTTGGGAAAGTACACTATAACAATACTAGAATCAGGTCCTGTGCAAGCCATTGTATGATGTGCACCATACAGCCAGATTTCAAATTTAAGATATCTAGGGACCATCTCAAAGCTGGAGTTCATTTTGGAAAATAAATTGAAGTGTTTCATAAATGCAGGAGCCAACAAGATCACAGCTGTAGGTAATTTGTAGTTGCTGTCCAGGAGCGCACACATCGACAGAACCCCTACCTAACTTCCTTTGTACTGGGAATCTGGGTGATTTCATGTAAGAAGGACAAGATCATTTCATAATCTAAATCCCTAATGTAATTGGGTACAGTATATAAAGACTAGAAAATACTTTGAGAAGATTTGTGTTATATAATCAATCCTTCCAGTCCCACCGTGAGCTATCTAGTATTGGGGAAACTAGTTTTAATCCCTGAAACCGAGTCGTGTCCCTTGGTTCCAAAGGAAGCCTTGAGTAGTGTCACTCTAGGCTTCAAGGCTCTACATCACCTTGCCCCTTCCTACCTCTCCTCCCTTCTCTCTTTCTACTGCCCACCCTGCACGCTCCGCTCCTCCGCCGCCCACCTCCTCACCGTCCCTCAGTCTCGCCCATCCCGCCGTCGACCCCTGGGCCACGTCCTCTCGCAGTCCTGGAACGCCCTCCCTCCTCACCTCCGCCAAACTGATTCTCTTCCCCTCTTCAAAACCCTACTTAAAACTCACCTCCTCCAAGAGGCCTTCCCAGACTGAGCTCCTCTTCTCCCTCTACTCTCTCTACCACCCCCCCTTCACCTCTCCGCAGCTTAACCCTCTTTTCCCCCCATTTCCCTCTGCTCCTCCTCTCCCTTCCCATCCCCTCAGCACTGTACTCACCTGCTCAACTGTATGTATTTATTACTCTATTTATTTTGTTAATGAAATGTACATCGCCTTGATTCTATTTAGTTGCCATTGTTTTTACGAGATGTTCTTCCCCTCGACTCTATTTATTGCCATTGTTCTCGTCTGTCCGTCTCCCCCGATTAGACTGTAAGCCCGTCAAACGGCAGGGACTGTCTCTATCTGTTGCCGACTTGTTCATTCCAAGCGCTTAGTACAGTGCTCTGCATATAGTAAGCGCTCAATAAATACTATTGATTGAGTAGTGTTGGGAGGAGAGAAAGAGTTCTCAAACCATAATTTTGATCGGAGACAATTATTTTCCACTATTAGATTTTAGGAATATGGCTTCCTCTCCATCATCACTTAATAGAATTTATGTAACTACTTCTTCCCTTTGTGTATACACAGTAAACACATGTTAAAATTGGTTATCCTTTAACATCTACCATGTTAAAACAAACTCAACAAAATTCATGAAAATACTGTAACCTTGGGCAACTTGCTTCACTACTCTGTGCCTCAGTTCCCTTATCTGTAAAATGGGGATTAAAGTTGTGAACCCCATGTGGGACAGTAACTACATCCAACCCAATTATTTCTATCTCCCCCAGAGCTTAAGATAGTGCTTGGCACATAGTAAATGTTAACAAAGTTATTATTATTATTACTCAGTTGCCTCTAGTCCAGTTGGCCTGCTGTTTGAAATACGGCTTCTTGTGGTTATTGTACTCTTGGTCCTAGGATGGAGTAATGAGACTGAGTGGTATCTTGTGTGAGCACCCGTGGATGATTGACATGAAAGTGATGTGAATCATTGTGTATCAAGATATCACGCCTACCCTTGATAATTTATTCCTGCTGTCTGGGGAAGTGGTGAGGACAGATATGAGTTTGTGATGTAGAGGTAATTAGTGTTTGTTGGTTTCCAGCTGAACAAACTGGAAGCTAATGATCAGGTAAATGAAGTTAGTGTACATTAGTATAGGCTAAGGCGTCAGGTTGTCAGGGGACAATTACTCAAAATTTTATGGGGCATTTTGCATTTTATTGTTATGTCTTATGCATTTAATTGTTCCGGTTTTATTAGAGTTGCATGCCAAAGATAAAAGTGCCCTTAAAAGTGGGGGCAACATGTTAACTCTTGTTTTTAAAATAGATAATGTTCCAGAATAAAACATCCTTTTTACTAGTTTCCTAAAATGTAACTAGTATTCAAGGCAGGCGTTACTTTTAATTAGGATTAAATTTTAGGGTAGACCTGGAAAATTTTTCCTCCTCTTGATCATGTCATTGAAAAATTTCACAAGTCTTAGTGCTCTCTAAGCATGGTTTTGGATTCTTTTTCTTGTAGGGAAGAATTTACATAAATAACTTTTTATTCTTTACCTTTTTTATTTGTATGACTATTTTAAGGTAACAGTGGCGTTATATAACCCAGTGGCTCTAAACAAGGGTAAAATATCTTGGAATAATTTCAATTGCAATTTAGAAGGCATGGGATGTATAAGTGAAGTTTTATATTAGTTTTTTAAAATACTGACTTTTATATTGTCCTGATATTCAGCACTATAGTCCATTGAAGTAAACAGCAAAATAAAATCTAGTGGTGGAGTGTTTGAATAGTTATTACAGAACGACACTTAACAGGAATTGATTTCCTTAGTATGACTTTAGAACTTGAAGCTTTTGTTAGTTAATTAAAGGCTCTTTTAATGACAGCCTTGCCGTAAAACTTACTACTGCTCACTTCATTTTAAAAACGAACCTTCTAATAACCTCTCAAATTCAAAGTCCAATGTAGCTATCCAAGCAACCGAATTACTGCTTAAGGCCTTTCTTTAGGTCAGTGGAAGATGATATAATTGTGAGGAAAAAGGTATTTGGAGTTAAAAATCTGTATTTCCTGTAGTCTTAATCTCTTGTTTTTGCTTTTGTCTTTTTTTTTTAAACTTTGTTGCAAAAGCATCATACTGGGAATACTTAATATATGGTGTCCCTCCCCCCCAACCTTTCTTTTTTGTTTGGGGAGGGTGAAGCAGAGTTAGAATCCTGGTAGGAATTTGTCCACATTAATATGGCTCATCAGAGACATTATATTTAATTGGAGATCCTGTGGTATAGTAGCAGGAGGCTGAAGGGAATTATTTAGCATTAGCAATGGCTCGTCTGGGAGTTGTGCACTAATCAAGGAGCTTGTGTGTTAGCTGTGGGGATGATGGGAATTATGACGATTATGACATGTTAGCACGTCTATGAAAATGGGACAGGCAATGAGTTAATCAAGAAGTATATTAAATGGCTCCCATGCTGGTTCATTATTTTCCACTATCGTGTCTGTCAGGTTGTGTATTTTTAAAAATACAATTATTATTATATAATTCAATATATGGTTGTGTATGGCTGAATCAGTTTTTTGTAAAGGTCACTTTATATTATCTTTACACCACTTTATGCCACTCTCTACCATCTACTTTTATTTAAATATATATATAATATATATACACAATTTATTCCATATACTATTTTATGTACACACAATGTACTTATTCTATGTCTTATTTTAAAATTGTGTTCAAGAAGAATTTTGAAAGTTAACCTTTATGATTTCAGATCATATTTTGGCTTTTTTTATTTTGATACTTGGTTTTAAGGTTTATTTTTGGACAGTTTGAAGGATTTGGTTTAAGACTTACGAATTACCTTTTAAATGGAAAGCGATTCAAATATCTAAGGTATTGATATTTTCACTCGGTGGCTCCAGACAAATCAAAGAAGGAATCTCCTCTACTATCACAATGCTCCAAACCTTGGAAAAAAAGATTTCTGTAGCTTTTAGTGGGTGGCCTGTTGATGTTCCAGCTACCCCCAGCTTGCACACAGCATAGGTAGAGCCTTCCATCTCCTATTCATCTTGAAACCATCAGTCAGAAATGTGCAAATTTCATGGAAATAGAACTAATAAATGGAGTTCATTTTGGAAAATAGAAATATTTCATAAATGCAGGAGCCTACTAGATTACAGCTGTAGGTAATTTGTAGCGTTGCTGACCAGGAGCACAGACACTTTTTTTTTTTTTTTTTACTGTAAACCTTGCCAAATTTAATAAAACTTTCCACCAAACTGTGACTTTCATGCATTGACTTAATTAAAGCAATACCGTGGCTAGTACTCCAAGTGTTAACCTGTAGGAGGTTATTGAAATCCATTATCTATGGAGTCAGTATTTTGGTCAGCAGCATCAGAAATAAAACTGCAACTAAGACCCTCCCTTGGGTGCTGTGAGCTCAGCAGGTTAAACCGTCAAAAACCGTCAAAGCTTCTTAAAGAACTGATAGTTTCAGCCCCCTGTAGTTGTCGGTAAACCAATCATCCCCCCGTCAGCAGGGAATATGACTTTATTTAGCCGGCAGAAAGAAATTCAAAGGGGAACATGGGAAAAAATTTTTCCTGTATTCCAAACGTTTTGTGAGGGTATAAAAATAAATATGCCTGGATACCTTGTTAAGATGTCCATTGAAGTTGGGTATTTTGGTTTTATTAAACAGGAAATAAATTGTGAAAACACTGCTTTGTGAAGTAAGAGGGTGTGATGACTCTTTCAAACTGTTAGGGCGAAGATAAGGACTTTAAAGTTGCAGAGATTATAAAGAAAATTATAGATGGCATAAATAAAAGATGACGACAGATTATTTCTTAACGGTAGCAGCATTTGGAATTTTACTTGTTTGGACATTTAAAAGGGTTTTAAAAGACCAGTGAAACACATTGATCTTTATCAATTCACTCAGGTCCATAATAGCAAAATATGTGGACAATTCAAGTCCACTAAAATATTCTGTGGTCGAAATCAACAGACTATTTCACGAGTGGCTCAGACTTTCTTATTACTTCAAACAGCAAAAAATGTATTTTAAACCAGTTTATTCTAATAAATTTTTCTAGTGTGAACCGTCACAGGAATTTTAGTTTTAGTACCCTAACATTTAAAATATTAGAATGTAAAACGTTGGGTGTTGGTAAACTGTTAAGCTGTTATGTGCTTATGTAATTTTCCTATGTCCTGTGGGTAGATTACAGTGCAAGGCACCAGACTTGATGCCTCTGCCATTAAAAAAGGAGCCGTTCCACGCTGGATGGTCTATGACAATTGTTCCCAGCCTTCATTTCTAGTAGCATTGCCTAGTGGAGGGAATCAGAAGACCTGGGTTCTAATCCCCATTCCACCACTTGGCTGCTCTGTGACCTTGGGCAAACCACTTAACTCTTCTGTGCTTCCGTTCCTTCATCTGAAAAGGGAGGAGTAAATACCTATTCTTCCTTGCCCATAGACTGTCACAGAGCAGTGTTTGCTCTGATAGTACTGTATCTTTCCCAATGCTTAGTACAGTGCTTGGCATATAGTAAGCACTTAACAAGAATCCCTTTTATTATTAGCTGAGATATAGCGTTGCGTAAGGTCTTGTTCTGCTTAACAGTAGTATTTATCGAATGCTCATTCTGTACACAAACTGTTGGAAAATACAATAGTTAGGCATCATCCTTGCCTTCAAGGTTTTTACAAACTAGGAGGAGATATAGACACTAAAATAAATTACAGATGGGGGAAACAGTGGAGTTTCACGGTACATACATATGTACTACCAGTGTGAACTGGGGAAAGAACTCTTAATACAGTGTGCTTCAGTCAGTAAACACTCAATAAATATGGTTGACTGACAGCCAAATTTTCTAAGCTGTTCCGTGAGTCCAGATGTATCCATGGTGTCACATGCTTTAATAAATAATAATTGTCGTATTTAAGTGCTTACTATGTGCCAGGCACTCGAGTAGGCACCGAGGTGGATACAAGCAAATTGGGTTGGACACAGTCCCTGACCAACCTGGGGCTCACAGTCTCTATCCCCATTTTACAGATGAGGTAACTGAGGCACAGAGAAGTGAAGTGACTTGCCCAAGGCCACACAGCAGACAAGTGGCAGAGCTGGGATTAGAACACATGACCTTGACCTTTTGACTTCTAGGCCCATGCTGTATTCACTGCACCATGCTGCTTTTCCTATGCAGCCCTTATAGTAATAATAATAATAATAATATTGGCATTAACTGTGGTCAGGGTCCTCCCTATGCTGTTCCAGATGTGCTGCAAAGATCATGTCTACTGTGAACACTAGCCATGTTGTGATTCTGGGGGCTGATGGTTGATGAGATTCTTTAGTAGCCAGTCTAGGAACACTCTGGCCAGGATCTTGTGGGAACTGGAGAATGAATCTGGTTGAACAGACAGTTGTGCTGTGTGCACCGTGTTCCCTTTCATAGACACAGGAACAGGGTAGACTGAGAGAGGAAACATTGTTTTGAAGTTTTTTTCTCTCATCTGTCCCATTAAAAAAAAAATAGTGGTGTTGAAGTGCTTATTCTGTTCCAGGTAGTGTATTAATAATAATAATAATGATAATAATAATGTTGGTATTTGTTAAGCGCTTACTATGTGCAGAGCACTGTTCTAAGTGCTGGGATAGATAAAGGGTCATCAGGTTGTCCCACCTGGGGCTCACAGTTTTAACCCCCATTTTACAGATGAGGGAACTGAGGCACAGAGAAGTGAAGTGACTTGCCCATAGTCACACAGCTGACAAGTGGCAGAACGGGGATTCGAACCCATGACCTCTGACTCCCAAGCCCATGCTTTTTCCAATGAGCCAAGCTGTATTAAGTGCCAGGGTAGCTGCAAGTTAGATTGGACACAGTCCATGTCCCACCTGGAGCTCACAGTCTGAATCTGTATTTTACAGATGAGGGAACTGAGGCACAGAGTGAGGTGACTTGCCCAAGGTGACACAGACAAGTGGCAGAGCTGGAATTAGAACCCTGGTCCTTCTGACTTCCAGGCCTGTGCTCTAGCCTTGCTGCTTCTCTCATTGCAAATCCTTCTGGATCCTTAATATTTCATGCTGAAATATTGAGGAGGAAACTAATGTGTTCAAGTGAATTCTCATGCGCAGACTAAATTCCACTGATGAGTAAATCAAGAATTCTATTTTGAAAATGCTCAAGGGAAAGAAATTAGCTTCTATTAACTTCTGAGATTGCAACACAACTGGATGGGATACAAAGAAACAAATTGCTACTTAAATTGAAACTGCTTTAGAATATCACTTTAGTGTTGGCATACAGATTCCAGCCCACGCTTCTAACGTTCCTTGTTATTGAGGCGAGAGGGTTTGGAATTCTTGTAAAATAAGTTCATAATTTTTTTAGGGCTGTAAAATCTTCAAATTATATAGGTCAGTATTTTTACTCGACATTTTAATATTGTCCAGTGAAGTGAATTCGGAGCATCTTCATCTTTGAAAAGCAGTTTTTCTGGAAACTGTCCATATATTAATCTTAGCTCCTTATATGCGCTTCATCTCCACAATCTCTCTCAGCGCACTCAAATTTCCTATAATGTGGAGGTTACTTGTCGAACCCCGCTTTAAAGAAATCTAGCACTATAGTACATCTTGATCATTGACATACATTCCAAGCGCTTAGTACAGTGCTGTGCACATTGTAAACGCTCAATAAATACTATTGAATGAATGATACAAATGGCTTTCTTGACATTGCAGTGTATTCTCTCCAGGTGCACGTTGTCAGAAGAAATTGTTCCCTAATTACTTATCCGTGTTTTTATCCAAATGGCCTAGTAATATACCCATATGGAAGAATGAATCTTATTTGTTTTAAATCCTGACTAAAGCTGCTTTCCTCAGTATATTTAAACTGCAGAAGGAGTTTACATCTGGTTGCGAGCCCCTGGTCCGTACCAACCGGGACCTTCTTGGACTGGGGGAGCCTCAGTGACGCATAGTCGAGTTCAGACCACACCAGTGATCACCAGAGTTACTGCGGAAAGTTTTTACTTAGTTTTACCGGCGTGAAAGGGAGTGACACATACACACACTCACTCCACCAAGGGTCCAGTACCGCTCTGTGGTCAAAGGAGCCCGTTCTGCCAGTGTTTCTTCTTTTTCTGCTTCCAAGTGCTGCTCTCCTGCTGCTTCATTGCTTGCTTCTCTGTGCTGCCTCTACTTCTCTGCGTGCCTCGCGGTGCCCTCTTGCGATTCAAAGGGGCTGCCTTTTATCTGCCTTAGGCATTGCTTGTTCCAGGTAGAACAGGGAGGGAAAGCCACGTCTTCCTCCACGCTCCGCCCCTTACAGGCCAGCGATCACCTGTCTTAGGTAGAGCCCATCAGTGCCAGTCTCTTCCTTGTTGTTCATGGGATCACAGTCACTAAAAAGGCAGCTTGTTGTGAGCTCTCACCACAACATCTTTATAATAGCTTTAGAATGTGCTTTAGTACTCATTTCTAGTCCTCGGCTGTCTCTGTGTGTTTTTGAAGGTTCCCGATATGTATCGTAATTGTCCACTTTGTATTTAGCAAACTTCTTGTCCTTAAAATGTTGAGATTTCTCTATTTAGGTAGCTGTCAGATATGTTATCTTACAAAAGGGTAAGAATAATGAACAAGACGGTGCTTGATTGAAATTGATTCTGGGTGGTAAATTAGTAGAAATTAAGTGGGATTTTGTGGTGGGTAATAGAAACCCATACAAACTTTTAGAATTCACCTCTAAAGAAGAACCCTTTTTATGACTTTTCTCAAAATGGGAAGGGAAAACATAATAGTATACTTTGGAATTGAGCACTTACAGTGTGCAGATCAACAGAGTTTGTAGGTATGTTTCCTGCCCACAGTGACTTTACAGGTTACAAGAGGAGAGAGACATTAATAGAAATTAGTTACATAATTGAACTCTGTTTTCTTGAAAATAGGAAATCAAGTTTGAAACTTTTCAAAATAATACTAGTACAGTTTTGGAGGGAGAGTTCAAGTGAAATCTAAGAAGACTAGTTTGTATTTTCCTCTTGGACATTTTCTAGTTTATCAAATTTGTGAAAATCCACAATGGAATTAGTTTATTTTATAAAATAGTTAATTTTTGCAAATGGCTTTTAAAATCAAAACCATACTTTGGGAAACAGTTTTAATTGTTCAGAAACATTGACTCAAGAAATTACAAGTTTTGTATTTAATCATTTCTGTTCCCAATGTGTACATTAGACATTCCAACAAAAGAGAGATTTGTAATTAAATACTACAAACTATCTTTTTAGTGAAATACTGTAATTAGCTCTTATGTATCCCAAGGCTATGTTGATGAAATTCAGCCTTAATGATCTACTGAATGATAATGCTGGCTAAATTTCCAAACTACTGAACCTAATTTATGAAGAGGTTTAATATGACTAGTTCCCGTCAATAAGAAACACACATCCATCTGAACGAAAATAAGAGCACTTCTCTGGTAAAGCAGCTATCCCAGAAGAGTACCTGGCTATGAAACTCTCTACCCGTCTGGTTTGAGCTGCACTTAGTTTCTACCTCTGTGATTAGGTTTCTTAGCTCAAGAAGTGGAAGGCATAAAGTTGTTAGAAAGGAGCTTTTGAGGAAAGTTATGGTGGTAAAGTAGGCAGTCAGTCAGAGGTATTTACTGAGCAATTACTCTGTACAGCACACAGTACTAAGTGCTTGAGAGGGTACAGTGCAACAGAGTTGGTAAACGTGAACCTTGCTCCGAAGTTGGTTACAGTTTTAGTTGGAGAAGTGGACGTTTAAATAGAGACCAGGGAAGTGGCAGAATATAAAGATCAGCATGTAAGTGCTGTGGGACTGGTAGTGGATGAGGATCAAAGCGACTAAGGCGATGCAGATGGGAAGGCAAATAGGGAATCATTCGCCTAGTAGAAAATAGCTTGGGTCTGGGAGTCCTCCTGTGAGACCTTGCAGAAGTCACTTAACTTTCTGCCTCTGTTTCCTCAACTGTAAAATGGGATTCAGTACCTGTTCTCCCTCCTACTTGAACTGTGAGCCCCATGTAGGACAGGGACTGTGCCTGACCTGATTGATTTGTGTCAATCCCTGCCCTTAGAACAGTGCTTGACACAGAATAAGAATTTAGATATCGTAAAAAAGAATAGGGTGGGGTGAAAAGAGAAGTTAGCCAGGGAAGGCTGATACGATTTTTAGTAGGGCTTTGAAGATGGGGAGAGGTATAGTCTGTCAGCTATTAAGGGGGAGGGAGTTCCAGACCAGAGGGAGGATGTGAGTGAGGGGTGGGCAAGGAGAGACAAGATAAAAGCAAATAGAAGGCATAATGGAAAGTAGTGAGGGGACTTGAGGTTAGTGGCCCAAGGGTGCACTGAGTCAATCAGTTCTATTTATTGAGTGTTTACTTTGTGGAAAGCACTGTACTAAGTGGTTGGGAGAGAATATTGCCAAAGAGTCAGTAGACATGTTCTCCTCCCACTAGGAATTTATAATCTAGAGGGGGAGGCAGACATTAAAATAAATTAGGAATACATATATAAATGGGGTGGGGTCAATATTGAGAGCTTAAAGGGTACAGATACAAGTGCATTGGTGCTGCAAAAGGGATAAGGAGTAGGGAAAATGAGGGCTTATTTGAGGAAGCCCTCTTGGAAATGTGACTTTTAATAAGATTTGGAAGATGGGAAGAATGGTGTTCTGTCATATATGAAAGAAGAGGGAATTCCAGGCCACAGGAAAGACGTTGGCCAGGGACAAGATAGATGAGCGTGAGGTACAGTGAGTAGGTTGGCTTGGAGTCCAACTGAATGGTGGAGAGGGGAATGGAGAGTTTGCTCAATGTAATGGGAAAAGGGGGAGAAGAGGATGAAATGTTGCTTGTCTCGCTCTGATATTGGTACCAGTCATTTCTGCAGTCTTACATTAGCATCTTTTGTGTCTCTCCCCCCCAACCTTTGAAATCTCCAGCTATGAGGTAAAATGGAAAATGTAGCAGAGAAGGCAACTCACGTTTGGGCCTTTCCTGGATTGCCTAAGGATGCTGAAAGGTGCGGGGGTGGAGGGAGGATAGAAGGAGAGAGGCACCCCCCCAATAGTTTGTGTTTGGAGGGAAGGGCAGAGGATACCGGTATGCCAGAAAGGGGAATAGCGAAGTGGGATTTGATCCTGAATTGGAGTTAGCAGGAGGCTATTTGCAATTAACTCTTTCATTTCCTTTCAGAATTAAAAGGTAGAAACAAATGAGAACAAGAAGGAGCTCAGGTTACTTAGGTTTCCTCATGTTTCTGAAATCCTTAAGTCAATTGCAGACAAATAGACCCATCTGTACGCCCAAATGTTTCCTCTTAATCTGTTAAAACTGTAATACCAAGCAGCCTGTTGAAACTATCCTTTTAGATTTAGATGGACATTGATTAAGAACTGTTTTATGTGGAACATACTTTCTATTAATTAAAGAAAGGCATGAGGAGATAGTTGATGTAAATGCTTATAACTTGAAACAAACCAGTCTCAAAATCTGGTACTTCAAGATGCAAAAGCAGTGCTCAGTTTTTCACCTGCTTTGTGACTGTTACTGTTTGTGGGTTTTACATTTGTCTCCCACTTGCTTGTTTACTCTCTTTCTCTCTCCCTCCCCTCCCCTTTTCAAACTGACCGCCTGTAGTGTGAAGACATAGAGACTTGGACTATGTCCAATCTGAATAACTTGTGTCTACCCCAGTGCTTAGAACAGTGCTTGGCACATAGCATGCACTTAACAAGAACCATCATTTATATTGACACTTTTCCTTTTTGCAGCATTATGGGTAAGAGACAGCTGGAGACTACTTAAGGTGAACCAGAGGGAATTAATGAGGATTGGAGGTATAAAGAGGGCAGGCAGTGCTTCCAGTAAACAATGCTAAAGGCAAACACAAGTCCCTGGTTGCTTTTTCTTCCATCCTGTCTTTCAGCCGTTTCTAGTCGAGGGTGGAAGAACAAGGCATCGTGGATGGAAGCTTTTGATCTCCTGACTCCGGCCTCTGAGACTGAGAAAGTGTGGAGAAGAGAGGATGGAGAAATTGGATACCTATTTCCCAAAGAGTATTTGGGCACACTAGTTCATATTTTCATTTGATGACGAGGCTTTGATTTTTAATGCAGAAAACATTCTTAATGCACAAAAGGTGGAATGTGCATTTTTACTTGTGAAACGGTGACATGGAAGTTGTTTTTTACTCCCCATTCCGAGGCTGTTCTGGGTTGAACCAGGATCTCCTGGGGGCCAGGAGAACTGGATTTTAGGTTTGGTTCCACCACTGCCCCACTGTGATCTTGGGCAGGTCACTTAATTTCCCTGTGGCTCAGTTTCCTCGCCTTTGAAAGAGAGCAGAACACCTCTTTCCCTCACTTTCAGATTATAGGCTCCATTTGGACAAGGACTGTGTCCAACCTGATTATCTTGTTTCTACTCCAGCACTTAGAACGGTTCTTGGCACATAGTAAGTGCTTAACATGTCCCATAGTTGTTGATATTTAATTATTAGGTCAGTGGCAAGATAGGTCACAGGATCTGTGACCTTTGGACATTTGATATTTCGCCCCACCTCACAGTACTTATGTACATTTTGTTAAATTATATATTACAAATTATTTATATTAATGTCTCTTCTCTCCTCTCCCACCCCCAGACTCTAAGCTCATTATGGGCAGGGAATGTGTCGGCTAATTTTGTTGTTTTGCCCTCTTCCAAGCACTTAGTACAGTGCTCTGCTCATAGTAAGCGCTCAATAAATACCATTGATTGAGACAGACAAGATTGAGGTACAGTGATATGTTGGCATTGGAGGAATGAAGGGTGTGGGTTGAGTTGTGCTAGGAACCTACCCCACCCCACAGCACTTATATGTACATAAGTATATATCTTATTTTGATGCCTGTTTAATACAAGTAAACGTCTCCCCCCTCTAGACTGTAAGCAGGGATTGTTCTCTTTATTGCTGTATTGTACTTCTCAAGCGCTTAGTATTGTGCTCTGCACACAGTAAGTGCTCAATAAAGATGATTGAATGAACGAATGAATGTAAGACAGGAGGGGGTAAGGTGAGGGAGTGCTTTAAGGTCTATGGTAAGGAGTTTCTGTTGGTTGCTGATGTGGATGGAGGTTTTTGAGGAGTGGGGAAACATGGACTGAACGTTTTTGTAGAAAAATGATCCAGCCAGCAGAGTGAAATGTGGAGTGGGATGGGGAGAGACGGAAGGCGGGGAGGTCAGCAAAGAGAGTGATACAGACTCTAGACTGTGAGCTGCTTGTGGGCAGGGAATGTGTCTTGTTTACTGTTACAGTGTACTCTCCCAAGTGCTTAGTACAGTGCCCTGCCCACAGTAAGTGCTAAATAAAAACGGTTGAATGAATGAAAATTCAGTAATCAAGGCAGGATATATGTGCTTGCTTCTCACCCATGATATGGGCATACCCAGGCCCCCAGCCAGGGCTGTGCTTAGGTGGGGCTTCTCATTTACTTATATGTCATCTTAATGACTTAAAAGCAGTGAATTGAAAGTAAATTTGCATTTAATTAATTTTTAATTCACAACTTTTCCATGCCACAATTTTTGGGAACCACCTGCTAAAACACGTAGTCTTGTTTTGTAGGCCAAATTATTTATAGTCTGTCTTGCTGAGTGTCTTTATGTAGTTTGAGTCAATTGGATAAATTCAATTTTTGACAAGTAATACCGATTTATAAAGGACTATGATTTGATTACTTTGTCGGAAGAGCCCAGCTCTCCTATAAGTCTAATAATTATTTGAGTCCTGGCTGATTCCCGATATAGAAAATGCTATTTAAAATGGAGTGATTTCCATCTCATGAAAGCAGTGGGATATTCAAACCATAAATATTAGCTGCTACTTAGTGTGACTGTGTACTATGTCGCTATATCAGATTCCAAGGGAGCATGAGACCTAGTCCTTATGAAGGATGACCTGTTCTGAAAAGTGGAAATCCAAGACATTTCTCGAGGGATTTGAATGTTTGTCTTTATTTTTTTAATTAGAGATTTGTACTCCAGTAATTGGCATCTGTCAGGAGGTCAGTATCAACAGCTGTTTGAAGTGTAAAAATTGTGTGATGGCATTGCAGGTGATCGTGGCCCTGTTGAAATAAGTCTGATTATTCTTAGCAGTTAACTTTCATTTAAGTTGGGCACTTCAGAGAAGATACTGGAAAATATTTCTAAAGGGTCACAGCCCAGTCAGTTATAAAAATTCATATCCCTGTTTGACTAAAATAAGATTAGATTTGTCTCTGTGGCAAATTTCACAGTCGTACCTGATATACATGGCACTCGGACACTTGTTGATTTGAATTTATTGCAATGCCGATGCACCAAGCTCTTGGCAGATTTATGCTGTAGAACATAAATAAACAGGAGTGGAATGCCAATAATATGCAGTTTCACTGTAGGGGCCATTTTGCAACACATTAACTTTCAGACAACCAAGCCTAGGAGTGAATGTCAGAAAATTTATGATATTATAATCTGATTACTTTGTATCTACTCCAGTGCATAGAACAGTGCTTGGCACAAAGTAGCACTTAGCAAGTACCAAAATAATAATTATTATTAATGAGAGAAGCGGCATGGCCTAGCAGATAGAGCACGGGCCTGGGAGCCAGAGGACCTGGGTTCTAATTCCAGCTCCGCCACTTAGCACTTCACTTCTCTGCACCTCAGTGTTAATTCCCATTTTATACTTTACAGGGTAACTCTGAGCCCCATGTGGCTTATTAGCTTATATATTCACCAGTGCTTAGTTAGGTGCCTGTCACGTGGTAATCACAAATATCATAAAAGAAAATCAGAGCCCCTTGGGAGCAAAAAACCCCTCAATTTGCATGTAGCAATACATCCAATGACTTTGTGACTCTAGAATAATTATAATAAGGTATTTGTTAAGCATTTACTATGTACCAAGCACTGTTCTAAGCACTGGGATAGATACAAGGTAATCAGGTTGTCCCACGTGGGACTCACAGTCTCCATCCCCCTTTTTACAGATGAGGTAATGAGGCACAGAGAAGTTAAGTGGCTTGCCCAAGGTCAAGCAGACAAGTGGCGAAGCTGGGATTAAAGCTCACGACCTCTGACTCCCAAGCCCGGGCTCTCTCCGCTAAGTCACGCTAGAGATAATATTTACCAGATATTCATTATTACTCCAGGTTTCAGGCAACACCAGAATCGTACCGAAATCAAAGAGTATTAGTAGCTAAATAAGCAGTCCAGCAATACTCCGATGCTTTTCAAAGCCCTCTCCATTGAGACCAGTTAAAGCACACGCATGACAAGACTGAAGAAATAAGGTAGGCAAGAACGGGTTCACTCAGTGCTGTGATTTAGAGAAGCAGCGTGGCTTAGTGGAAAGAGCCTGGGCTTGGGAGTCAGAGTTCGTGAGTTCTAATCTTGACTCTGCCACTTGTCTGCTGTGTGACCTTGGGCAAGCCACTTAACTTCTCTGGTCCTCACTTACCTCATCTGTAAAAATGGGGATTAAAAAATGTGAGCCCCACGTGGGCCAATCTCATTACCCTGTATCTACTGCAGCGCTTAGTGCTCTGCACATAGTAAGCGCTTAACAAATACCATAATTATTATATAGACTCAACGCCCAGCTAGCTCATGAGCTAACAAGTGATGCCATTCTTTCTTTCTTTCTGTTGTTGTGATACAGGTCCCTAGTCAGAGGAGCTACGCTGTGGAACTGCCAGTTGAAGATCTTCCCACATCAGGGAACGCTCTCAATAAATACCATTGTTTGATTGAACAGTAGGGATGAGCTTTGCAGTATGTTAAATACAAGAGATGTGCAGAGAATAAATTCATAGGCTAGTTGTTTGGGCGTCTTAAATAATTTGAAACCAGTCAGCTGTAGTTGAATGCTTACTGTGTGCAGAACACTCTTCTAAGGACTTAGAGTACAATAGGCTGTAAACTTATTGTAGAGAGGGAACGTGTCTGTCAACTCTGTTATAGTGTACTCTCCATAGTGCGTAGAACAGTGCTCTCTGCACATAGTAATTGCATATTAAAGGCCATTGATGATGATACTGTACAACAGAGTTGGTAGAGATGTTCCCTGACCACAGTGAGTTTACAGACAAGAGGAAACCAGCAGCAGATTTGGTGTCTGACAACTATTTAGTAAGTTTGGCCATCTGAGATTTTGGTCAAAATCCTAGATGATGGCATGGCGGTCAATGATGGGGTGCCTGTCCGAACCATTGTCCTTCAACTGTGAGGGTACAGCAACTTTGGGTGATAAGTCTGGTCTTTATCCACCCATCCTAGGCAGCATTGCTTGAAGGTACCACAAGGAATGTGGAAGCTGGAATCATATTCCAGAACCCTGGGAAACTTCCAGCTCAACCCAAAATATCACGGCTGGATCGCATTATATGGGAACTGCTATAGGCTGACGACTCTACTCCGGGAGTGCTCACGTGAGGAACCCTGCAGATGATTATGGAGTGCTTTTCAGGATCGGCGGTGCTGTGGACTGAAAAGTAACCTGAAGATGACCAAGCTTTTGAACCAGCTTACACTTGTCAAGCCCCTTATCGAGTGACCTCCATTAGGTCTGTAGGATTGAGTGATGGCTCTGGATCCTTCTTCCTAGGTAGCAGATTGCTTGTCCACGAGCCATCCGATAGAGTAAACAAACCTAATCAGGAAATTCCATTCTCTGGGTGGCTGATGGTATGACTCCAGTGTGGCAGCGTGATTGATTCCGAACCGAAATCAGACCTAATTAGTGTCCAACCTTTAAATGCCTAATACCCTAGCCTGACACACATTCCCCATCCATCCTTTAGAGCTGAACAGGTATTGCTCTATATGTGCTAAACCTATCAGGTGGCAAAGTCAGATAAGCAGTGAGATCCTGCATTCTAGCAGATTCATTCATTCATTCATTCATTCATTCATTCGTATTTATTGAGTGCTTACTATGTGCAGAGCACTGTACTAAGCGCTTGGAGTGTACAATTCTGCAACAGATAAAGACAATCCCTGCCCAGTAATAGGCTCACAGTGTAAATCGGGGAGACAGCAAAACAAAACAAACAGTCCAGCGCCATCATCAAGATAAATAGACTCATAGAGATATACACATCTTTAACAAAATAAATGGGGTAATATATTCAAATATGCACAGTGTTGAAGGGAGGGGAAGGGGGAAGAGCAGAGGGTCGGAGAGAGGGGAAGTGACTTGCTAAACCACCCATTTTTCTAAAGCATAGTATGGCAGTGCAAGGATCACTTGCCTGCTGTGACCTTTGGCAAGTCTCTGAATCACTCTGTGCCTCGGTTTCTTCCTCTGGAAAATAGAAATGATCCCTGTTCTCTCTCCTTCTTGACTATTATCCCTGTGCTCAATGGGCTCATCTTGTATCTACCCCAGCACTTGGTAAAGTGTGTGGTGCAAAGTAGAGGCTTGATAAACACTAAAAAAAAATGCTGTTTGGAGAGTTGTGGTGGAGGGAGACATAAGCGGACATAAACAGGGAAGAGAGAAGAAATTCTTTCAAGATACAATGGGATAAAATCTCAGGTGATGTGGCATAGCTGTAGACAGATGGGAGGCAGCTGCTGCAGACAGACCAGCCTACAACGTGATAATTAGAAATGTGGGGGTATTCTGTTGTAGAATAGAGGTTTTGAAACGATTGTGGCAGAATTGAATACTACGCAAGGCACTGTAGGAAGCAAATGGGCAAGCACAGCAAAGGATTGTCTTTCTTGCATGGGGCGTAGGAGGGAATGTTGGCTACAGTCAAGTCTTTTCAGCCACGGTCTCTCGTACTAATCATCTTAAAAGTCCAAAGGGAGTATCTTTGCGTAGTTTAAAAGATTGGATACTTTCAGTATTTTTTGATTATGTATTAAATTCCTTTGCAACCGTAATGTGTAAGGTTTGGTGCTTTATTTTTGCTCTGTAACCTTTCTGACACCTTGTGAGTTGTGAACTGGATAAGTAATGGTATTGATTGGATTTTTGAAAGTTCCTCCGATTCATCTGAAAAGACAAAAATTTTTTCAGAGGTGGATGCCTAACCAGGTCATAAATAAACAATGATCCTTGGATCAAACCTGGCCATGTAGAACTACTAACCAGAGCCAATGATTTTTTTTTAACCTCCCTCTTGAGATAACAGGTGCCCTCTCCAGGGGTTCCAATTTGACACTGAGCTAATTTCTATCAAGTTCCTTTATTTTCTTTGGAGAGTAATTGAGCATTTAGGCTAGCTTTAGATTGATAATCATAAGAATTGTGATATTAAGCATTTACTTTGTGCCAAGCTCTGTACTAAGTGCTGGGGTAGATACAAGCTAATCAGATTGAGCACAGTCCATGTCCCATATAGGGTTCAGAGTCTTAATTCCCATTTTACAGATAAGGTAATTGAGGCACAGAGAAGTGAAGTAGTGACTTGCCCAAGGTTACACAGCAGACAAGGGGCAGTGTCAGGATTAGAACCCAGGACCTTCTGACTCCCAGGCCTGTGCTTCGTCCACTAGGCCATGCTGCTTCTCTAGGAAAGAATTATTAATAATGATTGAATGTGGTTCCTGAACACAAGGATTGTGAAATTCTGCAAGTTTGGTTCTGTTGAAGTAGGTTTTTGTTGTTGTTGTTTTTTGTTTTTTGCTTTGTTTTTTTTTTTTAAACCATTTGAATCTTTGGCTCTTCTGGGGGAATCTCATGGGAGTTTACCAAGCAGTCACAGAGACCCCCTGCCTTGCCACACTTTATTTTTTTCCTTCCAGCGAAGCTCATGGGCCATTCCTCCAGCCTTCACCCTCTCCCTTCCTGAGATGTATTTAGCAATATTCTCTGCTCATTGCAATTCACATCCTTTCTCTGCCAGAACTGCTTAGGTTCAACTACTTCGAGCTTCTTTTTTTCTTTGCTAATGGGCCTAAGGAGCCTTTGGGGTAGCCCAGAGCAATTGCAGTTCTGATAAAGGGGTATTGCTATAGAGTATAGGCTCTTTGTGGGTAATAATAATAATATTTATGGTATTTGTTGAGTGCTTACTATGTGCTGAGCACTGTTCTAATCACTGGGATAGATACAGGGTAATCAGACTGTCCCATGTGGGGTTCACATGTTTTAATCCCCATTTTTACAGATGAGGTAATTGAGGCACAGAGAAGTGAAATGACTTGCCTAAGGTCACACAGCAGATAATTCTGGAGCCGGGATTAGAACCCACGACCTCTGACTCCCCAAGCCCGTGCTCTTTCCACTAAAACACGCTGGGTAGGGTTGGCTCTATCAACTCTACTGTGCCGTACTCTCCGGGGCACTTAATACAGTCCTGTGTACACTGTCAGTGCACACTTATTATGTGCTCAACACTGTTCTAAGCACTGGGACAGATATAAGGTAATCAGATTGTCCCGCTTGGGGCTCACTGTCTTAATCCCCATTTTACAGATGAGGCAACTGAGACCCAGAGACCTTGCCCCTTCCTACCTCTCCTCCCTTCTCTCTTTCTACCGCCCACCCCGCACGCTCCGCTCCTCTGCCGCCCACCTCCTCACCGTCCCTCGGTCTCGCCTATCCCGCCGTCGACCCCTGGGTCACGTCCTCCCGCAGTCCCGGAACGCCCTCCCTCCTCACCTTCGCCAAACTGATTCTCTTTCCCTCTTCAAAACCTTACTTAAAAATCACCTCCTCCAAGAGGCGTTCCCAGACTGAGCTCCTCTTCCCCCTCTACTCCCTCTGCCATCCCCCCTTTACCTCTCCGCAGCTAAAGCCTCATTTTCCCCTTTTCCCTCTGCTCCTCCACCTCTCCCTTCCCATCCCCACAGCACCGTACTCGTCCGCTCAACTGTATATATTTTCGTTACCCTATTTATTTTGTTAATGAATTGTACATCGCCTCGATTCTATTTAGTTGCCATTGTTTTTACGAGATGTTCTTCCCCTTGACGCTGTTTAGTGCCATTGTTCTTGTCTGTCCGTCTCCCCCGATTAGACCGTAAGCCTGTCAAATGGCAGGGACTGTCTCTATCTGTTGCCGACTTGTTCATCCCAAGCGCTTAGTACAGTGCTCTGCACATAGTAAGCGCTCAATAAATACTACTGAATGACTGAATGAATGAAATGACTTGCACAAGGTCACAGAGCAGACAAGTGGTGGAGCTGAGATTAGAGCCCACATCCTGTTAAAAAAAAAAATGCATCCTTTAATAAAATATCACTGAAAATTTTAGGGACACCCTTTTTAGAACTTCAGGCTGAGTCTGTCTCAGTGTTACTGTTTCTTAAGACGTGACCAGCCCTGAACTCTGGCACCAGGTGGGAAATCACAGATTTGCCTAACCCACAAAAATAGCTTCTCTTTGCTTAAAACAACCCCAAAAAACTAGACAAACAAACTCTTCAGTTGTTTGAACTTGGCAAACACAGACATTCTGTCAAGGTGAAGAAACTTTCTTAGGCACTCCTGCTTGTTTCACAAAGTCACCGGGTCAAGTATGGCTTTCTCTGAAAGGTTTAGAAGTGCAATTGAGACTGTTCATTGATTCAGGAAAATGAAAGGAATCCCAATTCTCGGCCAAGCTTGTGACTGGTCCATGGAAGCCTGCTTGAAAAACATCTCAGATAACAGAAAATTGTGTGCCTTGGGCTGAATCATTCAAGGTGAAAGGGATTTTGTGGGATTAAGGTGTGTGTGTGTTGGTCTAGATTTATTTGCAGCCTGCTGTTACCTTTTCCAGTGGGAAGGCCTGAATCTCATGCTCTAATGTTTGTTCTCAATGCTTGACTTGGGCCCTCTGCCCAGAACAGTGGGTTAGGATCTTGCCTTTGGGAGTTCACAGTGGACAAGTTTACTTACAAGTACGTACATCAGCGAGCTTTGCTAAGGGAGGGAGAGCTGATCGAATGCTTCAAAACCAATCTCACCACCGCTGTTCCCTTCTAGTATTTGTTAAGCACCTACTGTGTGCCAGCACTTTACGTGCTGGGGTAGATACACACCAATCACACATCGGACATAGTCCTTATCCCACTTGGGGCTCACAGTCTTAGTCCCCATTTTACAGTTGAGGTGATTGAGACCTAGCGAAGTGATTAGCCCGAGGTGTCGTAGCAGAGAAGTGGTGAAGTTGGGATCAGAACCCAGGTCCTTCTGATTCCCAGGCCTGTGTTCTGTCCACTAGGCCACACACTGCTTCTCTTCCTAGTACGCTTCCGATCTTGCACTCTTTCATGAACTCCTCTCCCATTGTCACCAAACTTCTTTTGTTGTAATTAGAAGGGAGACTCATAAGTAGGGATAGGCTGGAAATTAGGTGATTAATTTCCAGGTAATGCGTTAGTACCACACAGATCTACTAACAACCCAGTCTGTATTCTCTCCTCCTCTAACAACAATCTTCTCCTTGTACCTTGATCTCGTCTGTGTCTCGCGGCCAATTCCTTGCCCAAGTCTTCCCTCTGGCCTGGTTCTCCCTCCTCCTTCCTATCTGACAGACCACCCCTTCAAAGCCCTACTAAAATCACACCTCTTCCAAGAGGCATTCCCCAGTTGAGCCATCATGACTCTACCCTTAGCCCTTCCTTCTGTGTGCTTATGCACTCTTGTCTGTTGCCTTTAAAGCACTTTGATATTGTTCTATACCCCAGCATTACAGCACTTAGGTACTATCTGCAATTTATTTTAGCGTCTCTCCCCGACTAGTCTGTAAGTTCCTTGTGGTCAGAGATCACCTATGCATATTCCTTTGTGTTGTTCTCTCCCAAGTGCTTTGTATAGTGCTCTGCACACAGCAAGGATGCAGTAAATACTACTGACTGTGTATATGTGTGAAGAGGTTAGCTTAAAAACCGACAATTTCCACCGCCCATATATTTATTTAGATTATCCACTCAGAACCCTGTGCGACTTACCAGCCCTTAGTCTAAAAAGCAGTGACCCAAAGATGTGACCGGCAACATACCTTGGGAGCAGGGATTATATTTTGTCTATTCTCAACAATATACACACTTCCCTATTTGAGATCATGCACTCAGTAAATATTTCTTCACGATATGGGAGTGGCAAGCTCAATATGGGAGCAGCAAACTCTGGTCTGGAACGCCCTCCCCCTTCAAATCTGCTAGTCCACCACTCTCCCTGCCTTCAAAAGCCACATAAAATTATATCTCCTCCAAGATGCTTTCCCTGATTAAGTCCTTTATTTCCCCTAGCCATAAACCCCTCAAGTGTTTTGGTGCTCACCCCAGCCCCCTAATTTATTTTAATGTCTGTCACCCCTTCTAGATTGTAAGCTACGTTTGGGTGGGGAATAGGTCTACTGACTCTGTAGTATTCCCCCAAGTGCTCAATGCAGTGCTCTGCATATATTAAGCACCCAAATGTGGATCAGTAATAATAATATTGGTACTTGTTAAGCACTTACTATGTGCAGAGCACTGTTCTGAGCACTGGGGTAGATACAAGGTAATCAGGTTGTCCCATGTGGGGCTCACAGCCTTCATTCCCATTTTACAGATGAGGTACCTGAAGCACCGAGAAGTGAAGTCACTTGCCCACAGTCACACAGCTGACAAGTGGCAGATCTGGGTTTCGAACCCATGACCTCTGACTCCCAAGCCCGAGCTCTTTCCACAGAGCCACGCTGCTTCCCTTAGTACCATTGGCATTGAATAGCACCTCTTGATTTTTATGAGGATCATCTCTTGTCACCCATTCCCAACCAGTGGGCTGGGAATGTGTCTACCAATGCTGTTGCATTGTACTTTCCCAAACACGTTGTGCGCAGTAAGCGCTCTGTTCATTGAATGAATGAACTAATATACAGTTTAGAGAAGAAATATGGCTTAGTGTTAGGAACACGGGCTTGGGAGTCAGAGGTTTGTGGGTTCTAATTCTGGCTCCGCCACTTGTCTGCTGTGTGACTTTGGGCAAGTCACTTAACTTCTCTGGATCCCCATTACCTCATCTGTGAAATGGGGATTAAGACTGTGAGCTCCACTTGGGACAACCTGATTACCTTATGTCAACCGTATATATTTTTATTGCCCTATTTATTTTGTTAATGAGATGTACATTCCCTTGATTCTATTTATTGCTTTTGTTTTAATTAGATGTACATCCCCTTGATTCCATTTATTGCTATTGTTTTTGTCTGTCTGTCTCCCCGGATTAGACTGTAAGCCCGTCAGTGGGCAGGGACTGTCTCTATCTCTTGCTGATTTGTACATTCCAAGTGTTTAGTACAGTGCTGTGCACATAGTAAGCGTTCAATAATTACTATTGAATGAATGAATGAACCCTAATGCTTAGAACAGTGCTTGGCATATAGTAAGTACTTAACAAATGCCATTATTATTATAAAAAAGGATCCTGAAAACAAGGGTGGTGAGGGAGAATATGGAAGGTGAATCGCAGTGAAATCTTAAATAGTTTTCAAGGGGCACCATATGTTTGGAGTAGTTACCTCTGACTTGTGTGCTTCGTTTAGCTGGCACCTACTCTACTACATGATCTTTCATTTCCAGTTGGCTTCCCCGGGCTGATGTGGAAACAATGTAGTCAAACGCATTTTTGAAGTTGGGTAACAGAGCAATGTAGGCATGGTAATTTTACATCCTTGTTTTGTTCCCTTAAAGTAATTGAATTCTCTCCTTTGGAAGTTTAAAACTTGAGCTATGTTTGCAGTGAATTGAAATGGTATGGCAATATTTAGAATCACAGTGAACAGGATTTTATTCATCTTTTGACTCTCCGGGGTCTCTTGTTACTGCATGCCTTCAGTCACACATTGGGCTGACCTATTGCAATGGGTGGATCCATTAGTACTAGCCATGTAGCCAGCCAGTCAGTGGCACGAAGTATCTCCTTTCACTTTGAGTTCCATATGCTGATGGGACCATTTCTCTTGGCTCTTTTATTCTTCCAGGACAAAGAATAGAGAAAGTTTTTAATCAGAGAGGATCATGGTTTTCACTTTGAATAGACACTGTTTAAGTATGGAAGCCAAGTAATAACTTCTAAATGAAGTAATTGTTGCCATATGTCTGGGTTGCTTCATTTTTTTGTAGTTCTGTATTTGGGTTTTTGCTTTTTTCCCCCCTTTCCTCTCCCCTCCCTTGAACCTTGAGTAACCAGGAGGAATTTTCTTAGTAGTTTTATTTCCCTTTTCAGTTGGTGATTTTGCAAGTCCATTATATTTAAAAAGAAGATTCTACCTAATTATGATTTTAAACACTCTAAATTGAAATATGAGTAGCTCATGTTTAGTATTGTCTATACATTAGATTGAATTATTTTGGAACAGGATAAAAATCTGTAATTTGGAACTAGGCCAAAATTTTAAGAAGGGTGAAAATGACATTATTTCTGTGTAGCTTGCTTTTAGTTTTGTGCTCATAGTTTGATCATTTCTAAAGATGCACTTTGAATGCCCATTATCCTTTCGCAAATGGACAATATTAAAAGTGCTCACCAAACTGACAATCAGAAAAAGTTGTGTATGCTTCAATTTTCAGTAAAAAAAAAATAGACTCAGAAATTAAATAAGTGACTGTTTTTAAGATTGTATTATCTGTTTCAGCAAACATACTGGTATTTAATTGTCTGGATAGGAAGAACATGAATTGATGATACGATTGGAATGAACTTTGGGAAAACTTTTAAATAGTTGTGAATTTCTGACTGAAAATGCGTATATGAATTCTGTTGACTAAAAATACAATGGACCAGGAATCAAACATTGGCCTGTTTAAATAATTCTCAAGATTTTCTGGTTCAAGTGTAGTGATATTGAACTCTTTAGTCCTAAGCTTTAATTTGCGCATGGTGCCGACCTGATGCTGTGCAGGGACACTCACTGCATCCCTTCATTCAATTCGCTCTAATTATCCCCAACTTCCTGGGGAGCCTGCTTAGAACTGGCCATGAATGTTTGTTATTAAGTATTAAGATATTAGGCTGCCCTGGTTACATGTAACAAAGTAGTTTAGCCCGAGAATTTACATATAGATGATCAGTATAGGAAGCTGAATTGTTTGCAGCAATTTTATTTCATCTGCTCTACTGTGTTTCGGAAATAGCGTTAAATATTTTGACAGGCTTAGGTTTGGAATGAAAGAAATGGAGGTTAACCTAGCTTTTGAGTTTTTTTTCCCCCCCACATAATGTTTGTTCTCCTGTATACAGTTTAGAAGTGGCTCTGGTATGTTAATTATCTTCGAAATGATCAGATTTGTAATTTTGTGTGCATATTTTAGGGTGATGGTAATTATTTTTGCTGGGAGCATCTGTTAATGCAGAATTTTGTCTCTTCAGGTTCATGTGAAAATGGCGGATGAAGCTGTCTGTGTTGGCCCAGCTCCCACCAGCAAAAGCTACCTCAACATGGATGCCATCATGGAAGCCATTAAGAAAACCGGGGCCCAAGCTGTGAGTCTGAATGAGTCTATCTCCTGCAGCTGTTTCATATATAGTGAGCAGAAAAGCCGAGTTTGTATTAAAAAAAAAATAAAAAAAGGATGATTGAATATGCTATTCCAGTTAGTTCATGTCACATGAGTTAAATGTGGCCGAAATCGCTACTGGAAATCAAAGGCTTTGGAGCATCTGGCAGTGCTGGTCCCTGATCCTGCAGGTGGCGGCTGGATTCAGCTTTCACACCAGGGAGCGGCTTCAGTTCATTTCCAAATTTGCTGGGGGAAAAAAAATCCCAATTAGTTTTTGAGCATTAACCCTTTCAATGCCACAATAGGTTTTTGGAATGATTTCTAAATCAGGTCCAAAACAGGCTTTGGTTTTAATTCGGTTTTAATCCTTAAAAAAAAAAAAGTACATACCTAATTACATGTGTAGAATTGTAAGTGGAGCAATAAGTAATTATTTTAGTTTCAAGATGTCAACAAAATACACATTGAGAGATGGGTAGATACCGGTCTCTCTGTGTGTGTCCTGTAGTTTTAATCTTTAGCTGTCCGAGTGATCAGATTCAGAGTTTAAGAGGAAGGATTGGGGAAAATAAAGAGCCTATGACTGATAGGAATAATAATTTCTAAGATTGTAGTTTCAGTGAGCTAACTTGTTTCTGAAATTTAATGTTGAGGGCTGTGCAGAATCATCTTTAAAACTGGATAGAATCGGTCAACACCAGCAATTAGCCTGGAGTGTTCAATTAGTGTTCTTGTTTCTGTTGAGGAAAACATTTTAGTAGAAATGCTGGCTTAAATGAAAAACAGGACTCATGAACACACAGAGATGCTGGCAGTTTATTAGCATAGTTGATAGAGATCAGAAATCTTTAAACAATTTATCCGTGATGTATAACAAGATATTTAAATTGACTGTTTTCATAAAATTAAGTTGGCGAGTGTTTGCTCATCCATGTTTAGATACTTTGCACTGAACCCTCCCATTCAGTTCAGAATTTGTCTTTCATAGGGATGTCATGAGAGAGACCCAGAGAACCACCATACTGTCTTGTATCATTCATGATTGCCAGTGATGTTCCCTCTAGTTGGGGATCATATCAGAAATATGCCCAGTGTGGGACAGCAGAACAGTGGTTTTGTATTACAAATGCTTATGATGGTAAAGTGAAAAACAGATGGAGTTAGGACAGAATAGTAAAATCATGAAATGGATGTGGAACATGAAGGGAAAAGGGGAGGGTTGGAATAAAGCATGGAGGCATAGAGAGGAAAACAGGTGAGGTAGTGACAGAGTCAAACCACAAGAAAGAAACATCTCTTCATTTTTATGAACTTCCCATACTGTCTTCAGAGTAATGAGGTGTGGGGCAGATGGATGAATGATCCAACCTAAGGTGAGGAAGAGTTACTCAATATGATCCTCTAAAGAAAAAAAACCACAAACTGGATCCTTTGGTCAGTGAGAATTTTTAGGGAAAGGGGCGGGGTCTCTTCTAAAGGTTGAGCTACTGAAATGAATTTTATAGTTGGCTGTCAGCTCTGAAATCTGATACATTTGAAATCCCTCCTGCTCTTATTTTGAAGGTCCACCCAGGATATGGATTTCTTTCAGAAAACAAAGAATTTGCCAAATGTTTGGTAAGTTTTATTATTGGTTCCTTAGAGGTTAGTTAATGTTTTGGAAAGCTATGCTATGGCAGGAGGCAGGAAAGTTGGCCATCGGATGTAAGCGCCTGATTAGACACCAAGCCGAAAGCATCTTTTTGCAGTTTATTTGGTTGCCTTCATTCCAGCTCATTCTTCTAAGATGATTGGAAGAAGTCTAAAACACCTCATGTCTGACTGATTGTGTATATCTGTGTAAAATGCTATCAAAACCAACTGTAAATTGTAAGGAATAAGTGTTTAATTTTGTAAGAATACTTCTTTTGAGCCATTGTGGAGAAATGTACTATAGAAGGCATTTACCAATAAAATCTAAGCATTTCTAGTCTGTCTTCGTGTGGAAGTAAAATGAATAAAGTCAACCTTCTTCCTGGTGCCTGGCTGAGTTAAATATAAGGAGTCTCAATTCAGAGGCCTCAGTTCTTGTAAACAATCTGACAGTTAGGAAGCCGTGCTGTACGCCCAACAGAAAGAACACCATTCTGGGAATATGGAGATTTAATCTCATTTCCCCCCTTTCGGGGTTACATCATGAAGGTGAAGGTTTCTGACCAAACCTTACTGTGAGGCGGCCGGGCTCAGCGAGAGTCTTGAAAAATAATGAGCCAGTGTGGGCACTGAAGACTGCGGTGGCTACCAATGCAGTCGCGTGTTGGGCTGTGACACTACTGCCCAACGTCGACATTATGCTGTGGTCACTTTGGTCATAAGTATCTTTAAATAGTCATATAGATCTTTGTGTTAAATTGCTCATTAATTCGTATTAAAGTCTATCCCTTCTTTCCCCCCAGACTGGGCAGGGAACACACCTGCTAATTCTCTTGTGTTGTACTCTCGAGCGCTTAGTACAGTACTTTGCACCTAATAATGATGGTATTTGTTAAGTGCTTATTATGTGCCAAACACTGTTCTAAGCTTTGGGATGGATACAAGGTAATCAGGTTGTCCCACATGGGGCTTAATCCCCATTTTACAGATGAGGTAACGGGGCAAGTCACTTCTCTTTGCCTCAGAGTCACCCAGCTGATGAGTGGCAAAGCTGGGGTTAGAACCCACAACCTCTGACTCCCAAGTCCGTGCTCTTTCCACTAAGCCATGCTGCTTCTCTTCGTAAGCTCCTCAATAAATATCATCGATTGATTAAATGGATCCTGTGCAAAACAAAACCTTTGTGTGCACTTTGCATGCTGCATCCCACCCGCTCACTTTCTGGTTGTACTCCCTGCCCCGGTGAAAACGAGACTTTCTGGGAAGAGAGGGGGGAAGGTCTGCACAATTCTTATCGATTCTTCCTTTTAGGGCTTTGGGGCCGAAGTCTCAGTTCTGAGGCTCAACCATTGCTCCTGATGGAAGATCCCCCCCATGTTCAGAGTTAGGACATTTTCCTGTGCTAAACGTTTTTAGACCTGGCTAAACTACGGCCAAAATCCTACTCTGCAGTTACTGGGAGGCTGGATAGAGAACTGAGAACTTTCTTTTTGTTTGTTTATTATTATTATTTTTTGAAAGGTTTTTGTGAAGCACTTACTGTGTGCCAGGTGCAGTACTAAGAGTTGGGGTAGGTACAGACTAATCATTTTGGACACAGACTTAATCCCCATTTTGCATATGAGGTAATTGAGGCACAGAGAAGTTAAGTGACCTCCCCAAGGTAGCCCAGCAGACAAGTGGTGCATCTGGGATTAGAACCCAGGTCCTTCTGACTCGCAGGCCCATACTCTCTCCAATAGACCACGATGCAATTTTGTATAAGAGAGTTAAAAAAAAAGCATCTTTAAAGCAATAATATATGGATTATCTGTGGTCTAAAGAAGACATGAAAATGAGCTTATGTAAAGTAAACCAGCATGAGTACAAAAGGACCTCAAAAGGAACTGAATTTTTTCCCATTATCCTTTTTATTCCCCACTGATTAATTTTCAGGGAAATCTCTTGATGCCTGGCACACAGTAAGCACTTAAATACCAGAATTATTCTTACTTTTCTAAGCGTTTAGTACAGGGCTCTGTACATAATAGACTTAGTAAATGCCATTGATTGATTACCTGTTTAGAGGTTCTTACAAGGGGATGAAGAGGGCATTGATAAATATAAGTGGGGGAGGAGGGGCAGTGCAGATTTTGTGGGCTTTTCACTGGGCTAATGATTTTTGGAAACCAGCCTCTTGGGTTGAAATGTTTTATCCTTTGATTTAATCTTGTAGAGCAGTTCTAAAAAGAAGAAATTTATCCATTACCCATGGTGCCTAATAAAAGACTGGGGCCCTAAAATTATGAATTTAAAGGAAAAAACCATTAGATTGGATTATGAAGATAATCCAGAAACAAGGAGCCAAACTCATGTTCCCCTCCCCAAAGGTCTCCTTTTGAATTTGCTAATTTGTTAAATGAGATTTCAGTTGCCTTGAAGGGTTCTTTGAGGTCCTTGCATAAAAGATACATCTAATGTAAAAAAAAAAAAATTCATATTGCAATATTTAGTGTTTTGGGATTTCCTTTCACCCCAGGAAATCCAAACGCTGTATAAACTTGGCAATTTCCTAAGATTTATCTCTAATGTAGAATTTCCTCATTAAGAAAACGGACAATTTTATTTTACTCAGTTCCACTTTGCTTCCGTTCCATTGTGTCATGAAATCTGTCAGGTTTTGGTAGATGAAGCAGAATTGAAATACCAGATCTCTGTTACCAACCGGAACTAGTAATAAGTGCACAGCTGCATGCTCAACAGGCTCCATCTTCATTTCGTTTCCCTCCTCTATCCATTGTCTGACTACCCAGGAGAGCTTTTGGACGTTTACTTGGTGCCAGCGATGTGGCTTCTGCTTTTCAAGGGGATGAGAAGGAAGCTGTGGTGGCTGGTTATGTGCCATACTAGCCCCGTTTCTAGTCCCGTTGTACATAAGATACCAGCCATCTGTTGAAATACATCTTCTGGAATTCTCCTTCTAAGTTCTGCCCAGTGACCTGGCTCGATAGCTGGTGGTGGCTCCCCAAACTCCTTTGCTTCAGTTCTATTAGTTGACAGGTATTGTTGTTGTGATGGTGCGACCATCCACCTCCACGTCAGACCGAGACTCCAAACCATTGGCTTTATAGCACTCAGTCACCTTGCGCGATCCTCTAATCCTAACTAAACTTTTCACCATATCTCTATCTCCCCTATCTTGCCACCGACCTCTCTCCCACGTCCGGCCTCTGTTCTGGAATGCCCTCCCTCCTCATATCTGAGAGGCAGTGACTCTCCCCGCCTTCCGAGCCTTATTTGAAGGCACATCACCTCCAAAGTGCCTTCTCTGACTAAGCCCTCCTTTCCTTTTCTCCAATTCCCTTCTGTGTTGCCCTGACTTGCTCCCTTTGTTCATCTCTCACTGCCGCTCCAGCCCCACAGCACTGTGTACATATCTGTAATTTATATTAATGTCATATTTAGTCCATACAAGGTTCTGCCTTCAGTAGATTTGACTGATTATTTCTAAAATCACTTTGGAATATGCTCTGGCAGCTTTTTATTAGGAGAGTGGTCACATAGATGTGAGCACGTTTTCTCTGAGGATCTGGTTTAAATTTCTCATTGAAGGTAGAAGAGTGTGGACTGATGAGAGAAATGATGAAAGCAGTGAGCAGAACAGTGTAGTATCTAGGTAAGGGATGAAGATATAAATGATTGACAGATGAAAGGTAAGATGCCACATTTTATGAATAATGTTCACTGTATTTTGTATTATCAAACTGTTTGCATAACACATTAGAACGTGAGGTACTATTTTGGTAAATAAAACAGAATTTGGTTTTGGTCGAGGGTCATCCTGAATTTAAGAATTCAGGGTCATCTTGGTTTCAGAGCAGTAAGATATATGCCACATTTTATATAGGTTAAGAAACCAAGAGTCAAGTCCCTAGGGAAGGTTAAAAAGTGATCTGTTTGGCCTCACACAGAGGCTCAGTTTGTAGAAGCAAAACAGACATTTGCCGGTTTTTTTGTTTCAGGGGTTGGGAGAAAGGGAGGCAGAATTCACATGTATTTATTGGTACAAATAGAAGCATCTTATGCCATTGAAAGAATTTGCTGTCGTATGAGCAAGGGATAGCCTCTGTCCATTCGGTTGAGGTCTTAGAGTGGATTGTTTTTTTTACTGAAAAATTTTATCCTTAGGTGTGGTTGTGATTTGGCCTGTGGAGGGATTTGTCTGATTGGCAACTAACCTCTGGGGATGCTGGCAAGTGTCCAAAGATCAGCCTGGCTAGGACAATTAATAGGATAGGAAGGATCCTCTGGAATTAAAGAGGTGGACTAACCTGTCAATTTTTGCTCTTATTTATCTAGGATTGGTAAGACTTTTGCAATTTAGCTTATCTAAATGAAAACATGGAAAGATTTGTTGAAGCGTAATTTTTTTCTTTTCTGGAGATGGGAACAAGTAGGAAAGATGCAAAAGCCTGAATTATATCTCGCCTGTCTGGGGTCATGTCTGACTCAGGATTCCTGGTGCTGGTTCTGAGTTGGGGCCTATTGGTATGTGGTTTTAGCTTGGTCCTGGAGATGTAGGGTTTTTCTTTTAAGGTGGTATTGAATAATAATAATTATGGTACTTGTTATGTGCTTACTATGTGCCAAGCACTGTTCTAAGCTCTGGAGTAGATACAAGTTAATCAGGTTGGACGTAGTGCCAGTCCCATGTGGGGCTCACACTCTTACTCCCATTTTACGGATGAGGGAATTGGGGCCCAGAGAAGTTAAGGGACCTTCCCAAGGACACATAGCAGACATATTTGTTAAGCATTTACTATGAGCCAGGAACTGCACTAAGCACTGGGGTAGATACAAGCTAATTAGGTTGGACATAGTCCATGTCCCACAATCTACTCCAGCGCCTAGGACAGTGCTTGGCACATAATGTTTAACAAAAAAAGAATATGGACAGGGAACATGTCTGCTAATTCTGTTGTATTATACTCTTTCAAGTGGTCAGCACACAGTAAGCATCAATAACTACCATTAACTGATTGACTAGACTGTAAACTCGTTGTGGGCAGGGAACCTGTCTACCAACTCTGTTATATCATACTCTCCCAGGCGCTTAATATAGTACTGTGCACACAGTAAGTGCTCAGTAAATATGATTGATTGACTGACGGACTTGTTCTTTGAACAAGAACTCTTGACCATTGGCTTCAACGTTTTCTCCCCTATCAGATTGTAAACTCCTGAGGAGAGTAAACTCTCTTAATGCATCGATCATTTGTATTTATTGAGCACTTACTTGTGTACAGACCACTGTACTAAATAAGGCTTGGGAGAGTACAACACAACAGACACATTGGCTGCCCACAATGAGTTTATGGCCTTGGGGGTGGCGGGGGGGAGTCATCTTTCTTCCAAACTCTTAGTACAGTGCCCGGCAGTGAATCGAGCACGGGCCTGCGAGTCAGAAGGTCATGGGTTCTAATCCGAGCTCGGCCACATGTCTTGGGCAAGTTAGTTCACTTCTCTGAGCCTCAGTTACTTCATCTGTAAAATGGAGATTAAGAATGTGAGCCCTGTGTGGGACAGGGACTGTGTCCAACCTGACTACCTTGTATCTACCCCAGCGCTAGAACAATGCCTGGCACATAGTAAACGCTTAACAAGTACCATAATTATTATTTGACTCACAATAAATACGGTTGATTGATAATCAGTGGTATTTACTGAGTGCTTACAATGTGCAGAGGACTGTACTAACTGCTTGAGAGTACAACAGAGTTAATGGCTGTGTTCCCTGCCCATAACGAGTTACAGTCTAGAGGAGGAGACAGACACTAATGTACACATTAATTCAGTAGTATTTATTGAGCGTTTACTATGTGCAGAGCACTGTACTAAGCACTTGGAATGTACAGTTCAGTAACAGAGAAAATCCCTGGCCAATAACGGGCTCACAGTCTAAATGTGGGAGACAGCAAAGCAAAACAGAACAAAACAAAACAACATCAAGATAAATAGAATCATGGAGATAGACACCTCATTAACAAAATAAATAGGGTAATAAATAATATATACAAATATGCACAGTGCTGAGCGGAGGGGAAGTAAATAAGTAATTTATATTATACAATTAAAAGCTAAGAAAATATAATTCAAAGATACATGGTTGCCGAAGCAGGGACTATAGTACTTCTCCTCCTCCTGCTTCTGTCATGGATTTGCAGAAGAGTGAGGGTTGCTCCCTCAAGATGCTGAGCCAGTGGGTCATATTTGTTGAGCGTTTTCCATGGGCAGAGCGCTGTCCAAGCAGTTGGGAGAATACAGTATAACAGAGATGGGAGTCGCAGGTCTACGGTCATACCACCCTGAACACGCCCGATCTCGTCTGATCTCGGAAGCTAAGCAGGGACGGGCCTGGTTAGTTTAGTACTTGGATGGGAGATTGCCTGGGAATACCGGGTGCTGTTGGCTCCCCCTTCTAGACTGTGAGCCCGTTTTTGGGTAGGGATTGTCCCTATCTGTGACCGAGTTGTACTTTCCAACTGCTTAGTACAGTGCTTTGTACACAGTAAGCGCTCAATAAATACGATTGATTTAGTGAATGAATTCCATGCCCACAGTGAGCATTCATTCAGGTCTTGAGGGAGTGAAGCGTTTTGCTCATTCTGATTGTGTCCTCAGAGAAGTGCTCTCACTGCTTTCCGGTCTTTCAATCTTCAAGGGTTGTGTTTCCTGGCATGAATCTAGATTGCAACCGGAACGTTGTGCCACACTGCCAATTGTAGTTTTGCCGTATAAATAATTTTTCACTTCTAGTAGATATCCTGCTCTGAATTATCTTTCCCTTTTATATAGTCCCTTGGCAATTGTTAGGTAGGACACAGTTCTGCTAACACACAAACTTTTTCCCACTGGAGTTGTTCATGTAGCTTTTCCCCTTTTGGGTATCTGGTCGTGATCGGTAGGTGCCATAAAAATAAGACAATGAAATGAAATTGCTGGTGTTTGTGGCTGTGCAGTATAAATATTATGTTGTATGATTGGCTGCCAACCATTTAAATTTGATAGTCAACATCCCAAACTGGATAGATTTCCTAGTAATCTGATGGTTATTTTCAATTCGATGATGTGGATTACCATATTGATGACAATATGGCTATCCCTTTGGCAAAGTTAACTGTAATGCTGTGCCGAATTTTTAATTTTGTTTTGATTTGATTCTGCAAGCTTTCATTTATCTCACTGTTCTGTCATATGTTTGAAATATAATCAGTTGTTGTTGGTATAACAGTGGGAAAATATCTTTTCATTGGTCTCAGGTTTAATTGATTCGCTAACAAAGGCGCAGTGCAGCATAAGATCTTTGTGATTGTTTCTAAAACAACTTTCACAATACCTGACATTTTCTTTGCCATCTACTAATGGGTACCTGCTGATGAAATAGTTACCTGTTTTTCTGAATGAGGACTTCATATATTTATTCAAATAATTTTGCTTTTACAGGAACGTTAGAGGATTACTGATTTTTCTCTCTGGTTTCTGAAAATCAGTTGTGTAGTTGGATTATTTTCATTTTCGTTAACCCTAATTTTGTATTTTATGAAGAAGTGGAGGAAGATTTTATTTCTGATGTAAGTACCGATATAAGTCCTTTAACACAGCAGATCCAAAAAGGGAAAAACATTAGGAATTTTCTGTCCTATCTTTATAAGAACAATAATGAGCGTAAAGCTAAGCTTTGTCTTCAATTAACACAAAGAGAGGTCAGATCACATGTAATCCTACTGAGCGTGATTTGAACAAAAGCATGCCTTTTTCTTCATTATTGCTGAAGTGATTCATGGAAAAATGCAGAGCTACAAGCCGTCCTCATAAAGAATAGTAATTTTCAATAATTTTAATGTGCTGATCAAACAGATTTCATTTCCAAACTATTTCCATTCTTTATTTTACTCTCTGGGTTACTTTTATTCCCAGCAGTAAAGAAACAAAGTGGGAGAGCATAAGAACTGTTGGGATTAAAAAAAAAAATCCTTTCAAATTTCACAAAAGAGCTTTGAAAAGTGAAACTTCCTGCCCTCGAAAACGGGGGCATTCGTTAAGAGTCATTTCAGACCCTACCAGATTCCATCCAATCATCTTTATTGTTTTTTGTTAGACAATTCCCCTAGAGATGCATAGAAAAACAGTTCATACTAAGTCAGTGACTATCTCAAAATTCACTCGGTCTATTTCATAATCTAAATTTCATGTTTGTGCCAGGCTGGTTCTTTGCATATTTAAAAGATTTTTGATATACAGATAATACAGATGTTAGTTTGCCAGAAGTCAGAGGCTTTAAACACGGAAGAGAGGGGCCTTGCCTGAATTTGGTGAATGCACTGCTAATTTCAGTGACTTGTTATATTAATCACAGGATTCTGTGTTTTGTAAACAGGACTTCAAAAATAGTGTGTGGCATGTGGATTTTGGGAATGAGAGAAGCCCCTTAGTTGATGTGACACCCAGTTCAACCCTATTTTTAAGCAGGACATTATATATTTATAAATATGGGCAGTCTTTAGAGAGAGCAGCATGGCCTAGTGAATATAGCATGGGCTTCGGAGTCAAAGACTTGGGTTCTGATTCTGGCTCCACCACTTGTCTGCTGTGTGACCTTATGCAAATCACTTCACTTCTCCGTGCTTCAGTGATTTCATCTGCAAAATGGGGATTAAGATTGTGAGCCCCATGTAGGACAGGGATGGTGTCCAATCTGGTTTGCTTATATCCACCCCAGCCCTTAGCACAGTGCCTGGCACGTAATAAGTGCTCAATAGTTACCACAGTTATTATTACAGTGCTTTGAATCACTCCAAATGGCACTTAGAACATTTCTAAATTTATCCCATTTTAGCTTTCCAGTATAGCAGCGTGGGTTATTATTTGGGAACCTGGCCACAATAGCTACGCCCCATCGTTCTGGTTCTCAAGATTAGTGTAACTCAAAATTTCACTTTAGAGGCTCTCCAGCTATATTGCCGAAATATAGGCACCCTGTGGAGAAGAAAGTGGGGAGCATCTAGCAGGTAGCCAGGTCTTATAGGGATGTTTTGGCCCTCAGATAACTCCTCGCTTCCTTCCCATTGCCCACGCCGGTTAGTAGATGCCCAGAATGTGCTCTGCACACAGTAAGTGCTCAGATAATTATGATTGTGTGAATGAATGAATGAAAAGATGCAGATCCCAACTAGAGACTCAGTGCACTCTCTGTCCCCATTGAAGTGAAATACTTTTGCCTGATTGTGGTCAGTGTCATGGCTCAAACTGTAACAAAGAATCCTCTAGGAGGAAGTTTGAGCCACCCTTTTGATGCAGGGCACTGCACTGCACTGGAAAGCACAGAAAGAGGGACCATGTTCCTGTTCATGAGGAGTTTGCACTTTAATGCAGGAGAAGACAATCCCACCATCCCTTTGGTTTGTGGCTAGGACCCTGGCAACTGTAGCCAGGTTCTCCAACTGCTTCCCACCACCTTCGAGAACCTGAACTGGTTTAACTTGAACCACTCAGGGGAAGAGGAGGGGGAGGAAGTGGGTTACCTAGAGGAATCCCTTAAGAGGATGGGAAGGTGTCTGGGAAGAGTGGGGAATCAGCAATGGTGGGGGACGGCAGTTACTGCTGGAATCAGTTGTATTTAGTGGGTGCTTACTGTGTGGTTACTGCTGGAATCAACTGTATTTACTGGGTGCTTACTATGTGCAGAGCACTGTACTAAATGCTTGGGAGAGTACACTATAACAGTTGGTAGACACATCCCCCGCCCACAGTGAGTTTACAGTGTAGAGGGGTCCTTAGCTGTGAATCCAGTTGATCCCTCAGTTCCCCTCAAAATACAGTTAGCAGCAAGGGACGTCACTAACATTGGGTTCTCTTTTCTTCCTGAGAAATTCCATGCATTGCCCTTCCTTTAGACTCAACAGGTAAGTGAATGGAAAAACCACTCACCTCAATCCCTCTTGCACCCATCCATCATCAGTGATATTTACTGAGCGCATACTGTGTGGCAAACACTTGGGAGAAGCACAGTATAATAGAGTTGGCAGACACAGTCCCTGCCTTTAAGTTCACAGTCCACAGCCCACACCCCTCTAAACTGTTGCCTGGTCTGTCCTCTTAAAGTGTTGTCATTCCACTCCCCCAAAACTGTATTGAACAGAAACTCCTTGCCTTGGAGGTGCTCTACCTTGGAAGATAGTTCTGTGTCTTTTATTGTACTTCCCTAGTTCATAAGTACAGTGTTTTGCACACAGTAAGGTGCTCAATAATTACTCTTCATTGTTTTAGCTATCTGCTCTTTTTACATGATACTGCCCAGCTTACACTAGTCTCTCCTCCTAAGCATGCCTTGTTAAGGTGCCCTGAACCCAGCTATTCTGTCTTTGATCTGTTGCTCGTGCCCCTTCCTTCCTTCCTTCCTTCCTTCCTTCCTTCCTTCCTTCCTTCCTTCCTTCCTCCTTCCTTCCTTCCTTCCTTCCTTCCTTCCTTCCTTCCTTCCTTCCTTCCTTCCTTCCTTCCTTCCTCCTTCCTTCCTTCCTTCCTTCCTTCCTTCCTTCCTTCCTTTCCTTCCTTCCTTCCTTCCTTCCTTCCTTCCTTCCTTCCTTCCTTCCTTCCTTCCTTCCTTCCTTCCTTCCCATTGCTTGAAAACATTAAATCACCCGGCCCCTTCTATCTTCACCGATTTCGTACTACAACCCAGCATCTCACTTCGCTTCTCTAATGCCAACGTACTCACAGTACATCTACCTCAGCAATCTCATCACCGACTCCTTGAATGCTGTTGATTGTGGCATTTGCTTAAACCACAAAAACTGTTGGCCATTCTGCAATCCGTAGAATACTTTACCAAATCCTGGTTTAGTCTCCTAAAAGATATTATGATAAAGCCTCTGGAATTTCCTACTCTTTTAATTGTATCACATTGTTCTGTTGCACTCTCCCAAGCGCTTAGTATAGTGCTTTGTACTCAGTAAGCGCTCAACAAATACTGTTGAATAAATGAATATCACCTTTCCAGAATGTCCATTAGGTATCATCCTCATCCTTTAGACCATAAACTTGTTGTAGACAGGGAATGCGACTCCTAATTCTGTTGTATTGTACTCTCCCAGGTGGGCTTAGTACAGTGTTCTACACATAGTAAGCCCTCAGTAAATGCCATTGATTGAATGAACATCAGTGATATTTGAGCGCAGAGCACTATACTAAGCACTTGAGGAGTACAGTACTGCAGAGCAGGTAGACACATTTCCTGTCAACAATGAGTTTGTAATCTAGAGGAGGTGAAAGACATTAATATAAATAGCCCTTTGTGTTTTGGATAATGTTTTATTCATTAAAGAATTACAACAATAAATCCTATTGATTACATGATGCATAATGCAATATAATTGGAGCCATCGCTTGACTAAATGTTCAATAGTAATAGAATATTTTGAAAGAAAACATCTCTTCTATGGAAGAAAAAAAATCTAAGCTTAGAATAGTCTGTTAAAATTCGGTGGTTTGGTTTTTTTTTTCCAAAATTTCACTTAATAATAAACAATCTTTTAGTGACAGTTTTCAAACTTCCTAATTGGCACCAGTCCAGAACTTTCTAGATATACAGTTTTTGTTGTGCTGTTGTATTATGTGGGTAAGTCAATTACTTTTACAATAATAATTTCCTATTTTTATACTTGGCAATACTGTTTGCATAATTTAATTGAAAAGTCACAATTTGAATGTATGTATGTTTTCTTGTTCAGTAAGCTTCCATCCTGTTTGATTTTAGTCATATAAAACAAAAGGGCTCCCAAAACTATAATTCTGGCCTTATTTAATAAGAAAATTTTGAAATTTTTGCATTGCATTCTGGAAACAGATGTTTTATTGTTCTAACATTGGTATGCCTGTAATCCCAATCATTTGAAATAAGGATTCTTGTTGTCCAATGTATTCACTTATTATTAATGAGCACAAACCTAGGTTTAGGCTTCAAAAACTAAAATTTCCTGTTTAATATTGGAGTAACCACCTATTTGTCTGCAATGGAGGGAACATATTATATATGAATACTTTAAAGGAAATTATTTTTCTTACCTCCAAGCCAGGCTAAAATTAAATTCTTAAGTTTAATGATTCCTAAAATATTCAATGAGGCAGAAATAATCAGATGATTGCCAGGGTTTCGTTATGGACTGGACATTATCTGAAGCTATTGTGAAAAAGTTCCTGAAGCGCCATATTGAAACACAGTGTGTGATATGCTAATTTGCTAAATGGAGAATATTATTTTTGTCAGTCCACACCTCCCAAAGCACTTAGCATGATTTTTTCATGGACATTTACTCTGTCTTTAATATGTTTATAACTTATTGAAAGGAGGTCTTGAAGGAAATTAACATGGTTAGATATTGTATTATATTCACCAGCATTCTTTTTATTTTTAAACAAAATTTTTGGAAGAATAATTTCCTCTGGCCATGCTGTTCCTAATTAAAATGTCAACATTTTTATAATATACAATATAGAAATCATAGAGCTGTTTTTATAAGTAGAGCCGTTATCACTGTATGTAGCTGTGAACATCTCACTCCAGATTTCATTAGTGCAGCATATGTTAGGTAGCAAGACATTTAGCTGTTCTGTATCAAGCACAGTGGAGTTTGATGTAACTACAATCACATAAAACTTCCAGTCTGTTATGGCCCTTTGCCTGGTAAAATGAATTATCAAACAAACAAAAGCAAGCATTTCTTTAAGTTTGAAGAAGGGATGTGAAAGCTCTGAAAGAAATACATGCTTCTTGTATCTTGCATTGCACTAAGATGCCAGGGAACATCCTACTGTATCTAGACTTCATTGTTTTACTTGGTTGGCTTGGAGAGTATATTAAGCTTGGAGAAGACATCAAAGCCCCTTTCACAGCCAGCAGCAGGACATTTCCACCATTGTCTCTGAAATGTGTCCTTGATATCAAGGGGGCCTTTCTTCAGCTTTCTTTGTAGTATTAACATGTCTAGAAAAAAGAAAGATGCCCTAAAAATTCAGATTTGTTTCCATCTTTGGAGTCATTAATGAAATTGCATGTTTGGGCTCCATATCCATCTTACTTGTCTTCGTAAATCATTTTGTCTTTCTCTCCCAGCTCTTCCCGCTTGAAGATGAAGTTAGTAGTCAGAGCTATATTTGGATGAACTTTTAAATACTGAGGCTTTTGAGAAGCAGCACCATAAATACATGAAAGGCAGTATAGACATAATTGTCAAAGCCAATTCTAGACCCATATTTTGAGAAGTTAATTTTCGCAGAAACATGTTGAGTATTAAATAATTCATTTTTGAGGATGTTTCTTCAATAGTTGATTTTTGAAACGTCTCCACTTGGTAGAAAGCATTGAAAGGTCAGCAAAAAATCTAATGGTGACTTTTTTATGCCAGGTTTCTTTAAAAGTTTCATTATGATAATTCTGCCTAATTGCTGTTTGAAATGAAAGTCACTGTTAGAAGAGAGCTGCTAACTTTGGACCCACATTTTCTCTAATTAAGTTCTGCATAACAAGTTAGTCTTCCCTATTTTTTTCCCCTTTCAGACTTCGGAAAGAGCACAAAACTCAAAGGGTTCAGGAGACCTGGACTTTAATTCCATTTCTCCCCTTGCTTCAATCAATCAACAGTATTTGTTGACTTAACTTCTCTATGCCTCAGTTTTTAAAATCAGTAAAATGGGGATAAAATACCTCCCTCTTAGACTGTGCACTCCTTATAAGACAGTGATTGTGAACATTGTCCTGTATATTCCCCAGTGCTTAGCAAAGTGCTTGGTACATAGTGCTTAAAAATGCCACAATTTATTATTATTGTTATTATTAGTATTGTTGTTGTGCAGAAACAGTGATACCTTTTCTTTCCCTTCTGCCCCTCATAAAACCCCCCAAAGTGCGAATCTGATGCCTAGGTAAAACTCTCCCATTTAAACTTAAGGATGAGGCTAGAGAAAAGGAAGGAGAAAGCTAAGATGATAGTAAACTTACTGGGTGTTTTGAAGTCCAGTTGCAACAAGCTTGGGACCAGGAGCAAGTGTGAAGGTATTGATTATGTGGTGGTTTGGGCAGTGTGGCTTGCACACTGTCTAAAAGTAGAACAATCAGTAGTATATATTGAGCGCTCACTGTGTTCAGAACACTGTACTAGCCGCTTGGGAGAGTACAATACAGCAAGATTGGTAGACATTATCCCTGCTCACAAGAAACTTACAATCTGAGAGGGAAATGCATTCAAATAAATTGAGATAAATGGCAGAGTTGAAGGATATGTACCTAAGTGCCAAGCATGGGGTGAATATCAAGTGCTTAAAGACACAAAAGGGAGCAGGAATAGGGGAAAAATGGCTTAATCAGGAAAGGCCTCTTGGAGGAGATATGACCTTAATAAGGCTTTAAAGATGGGGGGAATGGTGGTCTGTTGAATCCAAAGCAGGGAGGGAAGTGGGCAAGGGTGTTGTGGTGAGATAGATGAAACTGAGGTGTAGTGAGTAGTTTAATGTCAGAGGAGTGAGCTGTGTGGGCTGGTTATAGTAGGAAATCAGTGAGATAAGGTAGGATGGGGTGAGCTGATGAAGAATTTTGAAGTTAAGGGGAAGGAGTTTCTATTTGATTTGGAGGTGGATGGACAGCCACTGGAGGTTCTTGAGGAGTGGGGATATTTGAATTTTTTTTATTTTTAGAAAAATGATCCAGGCAACAGAGTGAAGTAAGGACTTGGGTGGGGAGAGATGGGAGGCAGGATTTGACTATTGCACCAGCCTCTTCGCTAATCTCCCTGCCTCTCATCTCTCCCCACCCAAGTCCTTACTTATTAGCGAAGAGGCTGGTGCAATAGTCAAATCCTTGGATCAGCTTAGTAGCAGTTGGATGTTATGTTATGTGTGATGTGTTATATGTGATGTTGTGCAGGGGGAACCGACAGGATTTTGGTGACAGATTGAGTATGTAGATTGAATTAGATGAGTTAAGGATAATACCAAGTTTATGGTCTTGTGAGAGGAGGAGAATGATGGTGTTGTCTACAGTCATGGGAAAGGCATGGGAGGACTGGAAGTCTTCATATATAACCCCTCAATATAGGGTGGTTCATCTTTCTATTGCCTCATTTGTTTTCGGCTAGTTGATCGTCAAATCTCTGCACTCCCTATTCTGGAGAGTTATTCTAATTTTTACTTGTTGAGATGAATTTCTGGTCAGGTTGAGTGACTCTTTTTCCTTGTAGTGGCCTTCTCTTTTGCCTCTGACTTTAGCTCTTTTCCCTTGTTGCTTTTTTGCCTCCACCCTTGGAGGCAAGCATCAACAGTTTCTGATGTCAGTCAGTCATTCATAGTTTTTGAGCACTTACTGGTTTGCAGAGCACTATACTAAGTGCTTGGGAGAGTACAATATAACAATAAACAGGCACATTCCCTGCCCACAAGTTCACAGTCAAGAGGGATGTCAGTGGCATTGAAAGCTATTAGCCTCCTGAATTGGCAGCAGGTAGCATATGCCAGTCTATCCCGATTAGACCGTGAACCTGTCATCGGGCAGGGATTGTCTCTGTCTGTTGCTGAATTGTACATTCCAAGCGCTTAGTATGGTGCTCTGCACATAGTAAGCGCTCAATAAATCCTATTGAATGAATGGTGGTTTAGTCATCAGGCTGCCACTGCTTCTCGCAAACTGAAATGAGTTACAAAACTCTTAGTACAGTTATACTCTTATACACAGTAAACGCTCAATAAATACAATTGAATGAAATTGAATGAACGCTCCATTGACCAGAAATCTACTGAAAGTATAAAACCATGTTATGTGCATTCATTGCCATTGTGTTTCAATCTTGGAAGGAGCAGTTAGCATATGACTGGATTCAAGGATGTATTTCTTACTGATGCTGATTATTATAAACATTCAAGAAGATATAGGCCACCAAATCATATTCCTTCCAGCTCTAATTAGAAGCAGTAGAACTATTTGGTGGTAGGAGGCATTTTATTAAAAATAGGAAGTTTGTATTTTTTTTTTTAATACAAACACCCCAAGCTTGACTAATTTTGTAGCCAGAGCCTTTGACTTTGCCTAAAACTGAGTTTGGTTTGTTTGAAAATTAAAGCCCAAAGTATAAAGGTCCAGGCTTAATTTTGATTTATAAGGCATAACGTAACTTAGTATCTTATACTATAAAACCTTTCAACGCTTATGGACATTTTTGAACTGTTGGAAGTTCTCTGACAAACTCCTTTTGAGCATTGCCTGTTAAATATTTGAAAACCGAAATTCAGTACAGTAATGTTAACCTCAACTCTCGCAATTATTCCAAGCATTAGCAGTCAGCAATCTAACGTCATTGCTGACTAATGCATCTTCCAGAAATAGCAGTAAAATGAATTTCTCCAAATTCACTATGCATGGGATTTTTCCACTTTGTGTCTAGAATAATAAAGACGGTGCAAAACCATCTTTTAATTTTTTTCCCAGACCAGTATTTTCAATACTAATATAAACGCCGCTCCATAGATAATTTTAAGTAACACTGCCCCCCCAAAAGTTAAACTGGTACATTGAATTAATTACAACCTTTTTTTAATCATCTCTGGCATTTTGTTGAGTCCCGTAGTTTTCCAAGTCATTAATATAATTTACTCGGGTGTGTGAGAAAGTAGATTGTCCGTTTCAGCTGAGTTAACTTTTTATGGCGACTTCCCACGTTGGCGAAGATCAGCAGCAGACAGCAAATCGAGTTGTATTCAGTAATCTGAAATCTGACACGATGAGAAATGGAAACATGCACTCTCCAATAGTGCAATGAAGATCGCCCTGGGTGCCCACGTGTTTAGCTTATTTTGGGGGAGAATTCTGCCAATTTTCTCATTCGATGAATGTGTAAAAGCCCAGTATTTTTCTTTGCTTTTAGAGCCATGCAGTACCAGAAGTGGGGAGACTGTTCCATATCAACTCTGTTACTGTTTGGCCAATAGATTCTTTCATTGATACTCAATTGTGGCTTTCAGTACACACAGGGTTAAGTGAAAAGGTTGCAGTCATCTAGTGAGCATTTTTTCCTTTAATGTGCTCATTAGCAGTGGCAAATCCAGGTTTTAGCACATGTCAGTAATTTACATTTCATTGCTGAGTGGCTGCCCTTGTTCGAGAGTTGTTTCTAAGGCTGGTGAATATACTTGTATTGGGAATAAACAGAGTAGAAGAATTGAAAGCCAAATACCCTGCCAGGCTTTTCAGTAGGTTCTGAAGTTTCCAGTGGATCACTGATTAGCAATGCATGAAGCGCTATGAAAATGCAGAGAGATAAGGCCTCCAAAGTTTCCACAGGTAGGCTATCCCATTAAATCTCCTTTTTGAAGCTACCTTTACATCTGGGCCTCCCCAGATTTCTCTTTCTTGGCAGACGTACTCTCCTCGTGAAAATCCTCTGTATTAGAGGCAGAGGGGGGAAGAATCCTGCATTAGTCAGGTTCCTTTTACCCCCCTTCTAACTATTAAGCAAAGTCTGATTGTTAGGCAATGAAGTCCTAAAGAAACAAAGGGCTTGATAGGCTTTACAGCTCCCAGGGACCAGATTATTGTGATTGGGATCCCTGTGAATATTTGCTCTAGGACTCATTTCTCCCCCTCTGCCTGATTGGGACCAGCTTGTTCTGGTTTTTGAAGGCTCGCACTGATCACTAAAGAGAAATATGTTTACAGGGAGGCAAAGTGGTTAGGCACTGAGATATGGAACACTTTTGGGGGTTTTCTTTTTGAAACTCTGTTACGTTCAGAGCGCCAGATAAGTGTTGTCTGGTGGTGGCGGGAAGGGAAGTATTTAGAATTGAATTATGAATTATTTTTAATCCAAAGGATGATTGCAAATAGCTGGGTGTCTAGGTGGAGTAATCTGCCACTCTTTTGGCCACTTGTAGAGGAATGATAACTTTATCACTTTCTGTTTTCAGGAATGTTTGTTTAGTATTTAAAAATGGGAGATCCTAAGTAGTTGTGTTTTGAACTCTGTGTGTTCTTTAGATAGAAAAACAGAGTAATAAATGTGTAAAATGTGTTATAATGCAGTTGAAAAATCAAGTCCCAGTTATAATTCAGAACCCATAATGTTTTTCTTGTAGTATGAATAATTAAATGTGGTTTTGTTAAAGTTTAGGAAGTTGTGTTCTTTTATTGAGAAAAAATTATTAGTGTTTTTAAAGTTGGTTATGCTCTTAATGTAAAATGTGTACTGTCTCTACTTTATAATTTCTAGATGCAAATTATAGAAAACTTAAATTGTTACCCTGATGTAACCAGTGTTATATTTCAGTTGTTCTCAATTCCTCTGTTAACTCTCCCTTAAAGACAAAATAAAGTAATAGAAATGGCTGTCCAAAATAACTTTTATTATTCCTAGTTTGCAAATTAGTTTAGACTTGTTAATGGAAGTTTACCCTGGATCCCTTTATCTCATTACCTTTTGAAAACAACTGGAAATTTGTGAAGGATGTCAGGGTTGGTTGTTTTTTTTGTTGGGGGATGTTTTCTCTAAGTGAATTTTTAATGTTAAAGAAGTGAAGTTGTATGCTGGCTCTAATAATTATTGCATTGATTGAAAAAAGCTTCGAGCGAAGCAGTTGGAATTAAGGAGCATCTGCTTTTAATTTGTGGTTTTGTTTTCACCTTATGTCAGCAAAAGTTTAATGAAAAATAACTTATCAAATGTGACAAAGCTAAACATCTGATTGAATGACAGTAACTGCTACTTTGAACAGTTGTGCAGATGGGGAGGTGTTAAAATCTTGATTAATTGTTCAGAGTTCCTGTTTGATTCTTCCAGAATTGTTGCAAGGCAGTGTTTGGGTGAAGAGGGCCAGTTTTTTAGTGTCAGAGCAGTATTCAGTTGCTAATTCAGTAGGCTTTTGCTGTTAAGCATGTGTCTTTGGTGTAATGAGAATTTAAATACTTTTAGTGATAGGTAGTTCAGGGAACTAGGGTCAAACTCGGGATCACAAGTGAGGAAGCCTCTCAAGTCTTTTATTTGCTCAGTCAAAATAATCTAGTTTGACTTTCTGCAAAGGAATAAAAGTCTAAAGGTGAACAGTCAAGTTGATGTGTTCTTTAGTCACACATTCATCCTCTGCGGACCCAGGCACTGCCAATCGAAAATATTTGTTTTTGGTCTCATATTAAAATGAGTGTACAAGCCCTATTATTTAGGCATATTTGGGTGCTTTAGTACTTTGGGGATTACTACTTTGTATAATATTTCCAGAATTCCTTTTGATGGTCTAATAGAACCCCACGATGTGGAGCTATTTGGGCCATTTTCAAAAGCTCTATGTGCAGAAGTTTTTTAGGAGCAGTCAACATTCTCAGTGCTCTTCTTATTAGGCAAGAGAACTCTTGAAAGAATATATTCTCTTTAACCATATAAGCTTCATATATTTTTTTTAATTTTTACACCCGATCAGAAGGGGTCTTAAGTTAGAAATGCGCTATTTCCCCCATTGAAGAATTGAGTTATAACTGAAATATTCAAGAAGGCCAGAGCACTTTTCTCCCTTTTTATTCCACTTCTTTCTAATTCAGGAGCCTTCCAGAAGAACTGGAGGTACCAGTTTCCTTTTGGAGCATCATACCACCGTGAAGCCAGTCTTCATCACGAAGCCTCCGTTTTATTCGTTTCTTCATTCTACTTCCATATCCTGTGCATTGCACAGCTCCGTAGGTGACGTGCAATTGGACCATCTTGAGAGTATGAAGTTATTCAGCTTTCTGGATTTGGGGAGAAGGATTTTAAGGTTGTTTCTGGAAACAAGCACCTTGTGTGGTAGTGCAGTTGACTGCCAGCAAATCACTAGGTCAGCTAGTTTAGCTCAACAAAGCTGCACTGTATGTCTTACTTGGGGTAGTATATAGAATGTACTTGAGCATGTAAAAATAAATACAAGATGATTATGCTAATTAGTTGAAGTTTGAACTCCACATTTTAAAGTGGCTTATTGGATTTGAAAGTTAGGGTTAGTATGTCTGAACTTGCAAATTTTGGGGGAAACACTATTTTTTGGCCAAATTTACTTTAAACTACACAAAACACTTTTATAGTCATTTCAATGCCTGATAACGTCAGGGTTCATTGCCCCTGTACATTTTTCAAATTATGAGCTTCTTAATGCATAAGGCTTTAATTTACCCCCTACTGGCAGTTCTAAATAGGTTTTCAAGAATTTTGAAAGTGGACTACTAGAGTTATGCGTCAGTGCTGGCTCTGATTGCTGACACAGAATTTCTTAAGTAGCCTCAAACTTAGAGGAATGGGAGGTTCAAACACCACCTCCTGCGGCAACAGCTAAAGGATCTCTTAGAAGCAGATTTATTTTTGAATTTCGGGAGTACTTTCCTCTCATTCTGATAGTTTGCTGTTGTTATAAATTTCTTTTCCAGTCGTATTTTCCTTTTTCCTAGTTTACCAGTCAAATTTGAAATTCACAGGATGAATGTTCTTGCATCAAAAGTATCTAAGTTTTATAGGGCAGGTGCTGATAATCATGCAGATACTATTTGAATGTGCAAAAATAATTTTGGAGGGGAAGTCTTACAAAATAAATTTCATTTATCTTCTAGTAGATAACAGTAATACACTTGACTATTTTCAATACTTTTGAGATGTTCCTCCTACTTTTAGTACTTAGTTTAATACTTTTATTAACTGGTTAATTTTCACCCCCCTACACACATTCTAGTCGATAACTGTAATACACTTGACTATTTTTAGTGCTTTTAAGATGTTCCACCTACTTTTAGTACTCCGTTTAATACTTTTATTAACTTGTTAATCTTCACAACCCCTATTCCCCCCATTAGGTAGTTATACAGTGGTAGCACCCACATTTTACAGATGTGGAAACCGAGGCACTTAGTTATTGAAGGATTCTTCAAAGGTCACTTTATTAGTCAATGTAGAATTCATTCATTCATTCGATAGTATTTATTGAGCGCTTACTATGTGCAGAGCACTGTACTAAGCACTTGGAATGAGCAAGTCGGCAACAGATAGAGACGGTCCCTGCCGTTTGACGGGGCTTACGGTCTAATCGGGGGAGACGGACAGACGAGAACGATGGCAATAAATAGAGTCGAGGGGAAGAACATCTCGTAAAAACAATGGCAACTAAATAGAATCGAGGCGATGTACATTTCATTAACAAAATAAATAGGGTAATGAAAATATATACAGTTGAGCAGACGAGTACAGTGCTGAGGGGAGGGGAAGGGAGAGGGGGAGGAGCAGAGGGAAATGGGGGGAAAAGAGGGTTAAGCTGCAGAGAGGTGAAGGGGGGGTGGTAGAGGGAGCAGAGGGAGAAGAGGAGCTCAGTCTGGGAAGGCCTCTTGGAGGAGGTGAGTTTTAAGTAGGGTTTTGAAGAGGGGAAGAGAATCAGTTTTGAAACTCGGGCTATCCTTACACCAGTTTTTTTTTTTCTCAAAGTGTATATTGTTTGATCCTGGTTTCCTGAGTCTCAGTAAAGTCATCTTTTTACTGGCCAGACTAGGCTCCTTCATTTAAAGAATACTTGGGTTTCTGTACTAAAGCAATTAAATTGTTTTCTAGCATTGCATTAATTCCCAGGAACATATACACTAATGATTTTATTGCTTTATGGACACTTATGTACAGTTATCTTCTAGGAGAATCCAGGGCAAGCAGCATCTCCATTAACTTTTGCTATCCCTCACCTTCATGGCCAATGCCTCGTTTTTAATGTGGGAGGATAGGAGAGGAACAGGTGAGGCTCTGTGAGCTGAAAACTGCTCTTGGTGGTGTGAAAGAGGCCGAAAGGGGAGGAATGAAGTGCTGCAGTGAGGCGGACAGAGTGTTGGGAAGAGAGGCAATGCTCTGCTCAGATGAGAGCAGAGTGGATTCATTGGGAAATGGGGAAGAATGGTCAGGTTTCTGAATGGCACTGGTTTAATCTCTCCCTGTTTTGGCCACTGACCGTAAGACATTAGGAACATTAGAGAAGCAGCATGACTGAGTGGTTAGAGCATGGGCCAGCACGGGCCTGGGAATCAGAGGACCTGAGTTCTCATCCTGACTCTGCCACTTGTCTGCCGGATGATCTTGGCTTTAACTTCTTTAACTTCTCTGTGCCTCATCTGAAAAATGGGATTAAGACTGTGAGCCCCATGTAGGACATGGACTGTGTCCAACCTGCTTACTTTGTATCTATCCTGGTGCTTAGAACAATGTCTGGCACAAAGAGTTTAACAAACACCATTAAAAGTGTCCCTATATTTCCCAGGGCTCCCCATCTAAAAAGTGAGGACAGCGGGCATATTTTCCTCATTTTTCTTACAAATGAAGAGACTGAGGCACAGAGCAGTTAGGTGACTTGTCCGAGGTCGTTCGGCGAGTTAGTGGCAGTGCTGAGACTAGAATTCTCATTTATTTATTTATTTATTTATTTATTTATTTTTTATGCCTACTTATATCTATTCTGACCATCTCTCAAGATCATAAGGCTATTCTGACATGTTTTAGCCATTCGAGTCCAAGCAGAAGGTGTCCTATCTGACCCACTCCCAGTCACCTTCAGAGTAATGCGAGTCGCTGTATGTGTACTTTGGTGCTTGCGGGGGCAGGGGCACAGTCATTGGACCTGAAACCTGTTGTCCATACATGCTAGTAATCCAGTCAGACACGCTTCCCCTCCAGACTGTAAACTCACTGAGGGCAAGGAGCTCGTCTGCCAACTCTGCTGTACCGTACTCTCCCAAGCTCATAGCACAGTGTTCTGCACCCAGTAAGCACTTATTGAATAGCACTGATCGACTGACACCTCAGCCGGCTATGGAGATCATTGAAAGCCCATGAGAAAGTCACCGGGGGAGGTTGCTTGATGAAGTGGCTTCTTTGGAGGTGGGTAGAAAAAGTCTTGCAGATATGAGTGAAGCACTTTGGTGAGTCTGATCTGGGCTGTAGGTTGATAGGACTGAAGAAGGCTGAGCCTCTGTGTTCATCACCAGGGAAATCCTACTCACAATCTAAGCTGGTCCTTGGCAACAAATAATAATGCTAATAATAGCAATAATATTCATTTAGCACCTACTATGTGCCAAACACTATACCATGTGCTGGGGTAGATACAAGATAATGAGGTCGACACAGTCCCTGTCCCGTACGGGGCCTACAGTTGAAATAACATTGTTGAATGCCCTCCAAACTCTGCTACAATGTCCAAGAGTGAATTAATATGCAAATAAATAGAAAGGATCTTTGGGAAAATAACAGTATGGTGACTTAATTGGTCATCAATCCACCTCCTAAATTGAAGTCTTCAAGCTGCAGTGGTGTCCAGTCTTCTGGTAAAATAGTGAGATTGGACTTGGCACAGAGGCACAAGTGGCTTTTGGAGCTGTTTTAGCAGCTGGGCTTGCTGCTCACCCAACTGACTGTTACTCTGGGAACTCCAGTGGGGGAATTGAAAGACCTTGAGAAGTGACTCTACAAGAGTTTCCAGATCACCCACTTACCCTTTGGTGCAAATTTGCAATGTCTGACATTCCCAGCATTGTCTCAATAAGGCCCTGATTTTTACCATATCTCCCTTTCTTCTCCCCTCCATCAGTCTTCATTACATCATAATACCCATCTGCCTAGATGTGTATGAAAAGCCTTACCATCAACTGATAATTGGGAGCTTGTTATGGGCAGGGAATGTGTCTACAATTCTGTGTATAGTGATTGCTCAGTAAATATAGATGATGATAATCCATCTACCCTGAATACTTAAAGACCTGTTATTATTCCCTGTTGCACGAATAATAAATAATGTCACACAGCTGACAAGTGGCAGAAGTGGGATTAGAACCCCCAGCCTCTGACTCCCAAGCCCAGGCTCTTTCCACTAAGCTAAGCTGCTTCTCCAACACTACAGTGTTCCTCGTTTGCTGAGTCCAAGTTTTATAACCTGTTATAGCTATAGTTTATAACCTGTCTCTTGGTAAACCAGTCGTTCAGAGGCCTTTCTTTGAGGAAATCCAACAGTCTCTGATCCCACATTGCTACCTGGTTTATCTGCTACTTCTGTTGTCTGCTAATAGTAATACATGGTTAGAGATTTTGCTTCACTCTCTTTAAAATGAATGTTGAATCTACCTATTTTCATATGCTGCCTCTCAAAACAAAAGAACAAAAATAGTTTCTCCCCCCTCTTCCCCTCCGTTTCACTACTGTTTCATTTATCCTTCTCTGTCTAGGCTGGGTCACAAATGAGGGTAGGAGACAAGTGGATAGAGCATGGGTCTGGGACTCAGAAGGTCATGGGTTCTAATCCCAGCTCTACCTCTTATCTACTGTGTGGCCTTGGCAAGTCGCTTTACTACTCTGGACATCCATTACCTCATCTGGAAAATGGAGATTAATACTGTGAGCCGTATGAGGCACAGGGACCTGATTTCCTTGTATCCATCCTTGTGTTTAGTATAGTGCTTGGCACATAGTAAGCACTTAACAAATACCAGAATTATTATTATTATTAAATGGGGGCTGCACACAGTAAGCACTTAACAAATACCAGAATTATTATTATCATTATTAAGTGGGATCTCGGATGTGTTCTTACTCGACTTGCCAAGGCCACACAGTAGATAAGAGGATAGCAGCAGCTGGTGGTTGGCATGCCATATGTGTGTGGGTAAGGAAGCTTGCACCTCTGGACACAAGTGAAGGGGTCGGCTCATCTCCTACCCTGAGATGTGATCGATCAGTCAAGCAGTCGGATTTATTGAGTGCTTGCTATGTGCAGAGCACTGTATTAAGCAACTGGGAGAGTACACTTTACCAGAGCTGACAGGTTCCCTTGATCCTTTCCGACCCACTCTGATCCTTTCCGACCCACTCTGCAACCCAAGAAGGAGGTAATAATAACGATTATGGTATTCTCTTCCTGTAGATTGTAAACTTGTTTTGTGCAGGGAAAGTATCTGTTAATAGTAATAATGATCATCATGGTACTTGTTAAGCGCTTACTACGGGCCAAACACTGTTCTAAGTGCAGGGGTAGATAGAAGTTTTTATTAGGTTGACCATAGTCCCTCTCCCACTTGGGGTTCACACTCTTTATCCCTATTTTACAGATGAGGTGACTGAGGCCCTGGGAAGTTCAGTGACTTGCCCAAGGTCACACAGCAGACATGGATTAGAACTCATGACCACCTGACTTCCAGGCCCACGCTCTGTCCACTGTGTCATGCTGCGTCCCATGATTCTGTTGTATTGTACTTTCCCAGGCGCTTAGTACAGTGCTTTGTACATAGTGAGTGCTCATTAAATACCAGTGATTGATTCATTAAGCGCTTAACGTTATGTACCACACACTAAGTGCCAAGGTAGTTACAAGATATTCAGGTTGGATCCAGTCTCTGTCGCACATGGGGCTCACAGTCCTAATCCCCATTTTACAGATGAGGTAACTGAGGCACAGAGAAGTTAAGTGACTTGCCCAAGGTCACACAGCAGACAAGTGGCGGATGTGGGATTAGAACCCACAACCTCTGACTCCCAAGTCCAGGCTCTTTCCACCGAGCCACACATGCAGAGCCCTGTACTAAATGTTGGAGAAATTACAATTCATTAGTGATAACGATGGTATTTTTTAAGAACTTACTGTGTCAAGCACTGTTCTAAGCCCTGGGGTAGATACAAGCTAATCAGGTTGGACACAGTCCCTGTTCCATATGGGGCTCACAGTCTCCATCCCCATTTTATAGATGAGAGAACCAAAGCACGGAGAAGTGAAGTGATTTGCCAAAGGACACACAGCAGACAAGTTATAGAGTTGGAATTAGAACCCAGGTCCTTCTGGCTCCTGGGCCCCTGCTCTATCCATTGGGCTACGCTGCTTCCTGTCAGCATTGATAGACCTGATCCCTGCCCACAAGAGTTTACCACTTACATTAAGGTTTTGGGACAACATAGATTTAGGTTGGAGTTCTTTGAATACATGTTTAATGATAGTGCACTGGAAATATAGTGCTCAGTTTGAGACTGTTCAATAAATACCGCTGGGGCTGGAGTGCAAAAAGTGGAAAACACGATGTAAGATAAGTTGAAAAGGGGAAAATACAAGTTTGTATCGAAGAAGCCTAATTGCTGTCTTGTAGAACAAAGAAACATGATTTGGTGGGGGTGAATGACAGTGAAAAATCAGTGGTGACTCTAATATCCACTCATTCAGTAGTATTTGTAATAGAATAATGTACAAGGTACTTGGGAAGATATAATGAAATGTAAAAAAAGCCTGTTCCTAAGCCTTAGTAGCTGCTTAGTGAATGCTTGTTAGCTGTGTCTATACAGGTTAGTCATTAACTTATTTCTGCCCTAAGGTGACACATTTTAGATTAATGCGAAGGACTGTGGTGAACACTTGCTTGACATGTGCCCATTTGATTTAACACCTCAGTGTCTGAAGAAGTGGTTTTTCACATGTATGCAGTATTGGATACAGGGACTCATGCAGTGCAAATTGTCCTAAATGTGGGGTTTTCCGAGAATGTAACCCCCTAGTTTTAGGAGATCGGAAAGTAATTTTTTAAGGCTAATTTTGTAATATAAAATGGATAAAACTTTATTTGGGGCCCCAAAGTTTATGGGGTGGTAATAATATTAAGGGCTAATAAAATGATAATGGGGATTAAGTTGTGTAGGTAACATAAATGTTTTTTGATCCAGGAATCAGTCATTGAGTTGTTGGTATTTTTTGGGTGCTTACTATGTGCAGAGCACTATACTAAGCATTTGGGAGAGAGTACAGTACAACACAGCCGACACATTTCCTGTCCACAACAAGTTTACAGTCTAGCAGGGAAGAGAATCTTTATCATGTCTTTGTCATCAGTGTAATTATTTATTAAAGGTATAAATGATATTCCAAGTGCTGGTACTAGGCTATGCAAAAATACAAGAAGTTTCCAAGCTAAATGGGAAAAGATAACACCCAGGGAATACATCTAGTGCTGAAAAACTTCAGATAGAAGCCCTAAGTAGTAGTAATATTAGTAATAATAATGGTATTGCATAAGGAATGTAAAATAATTCAAGCAATTAACAACTATTCCAGAGTAAACTTCCTGCTTTGGCAGATTTTGCTACCTCTTGATATTCAGTGCGACCCAATCAGCCACTCAGGTGATACTGTCCTGAATGATCAATACTTGATTGAGTATTAGACCATATGAAAATATAAACTAATGATGAATAAGTGGAGCACTGGACCATACAAGGGTATGGACTATTGGAGTCATTCAGTTTAAATACTTTTCTGACATCTGGACAAGATATCAGAAGCCCACCACTAGGCTAAAGTGGAATCCTGATCTCTGGGAGAGCTGAAACTAGGAATGCCTTTCATCATTTGCGTTTGGTACAGGCATTTTCGTTTCTTTAATGTGATTCCCCCTGGAATTGTCTTGACCTTGGGTCTCTCCAGTGTGGTTTTCTTACAATAGCCTCAAAAAGAGTACTTGGAAGTTGTAAGGTAAGGTGAAGATGGTTATCAATATTGGCTTCGTGAAGTATTATTTACTGGTGTTTCTTCTAGTACTACCTGTTTGCTTCCAGGTGAAATTCAAATAACTCATTTTTCAGTTCAGGTACTTTTCAGCTAATGTGGTTTGAGCCAAATTTATCTTAGTGGCAGTCTCTTCTAGAAGGCAACTATAAGCCAGAATGAGGCCTCCAATTTATTTCTCAAGGGACAGTGCACTTTATTTGCACTTTGTTCCCTTTTTCCTTAACCGAACAGACCTGGAGTTTGCCTTTCAGGGAATGGTAAGGAAAACCTTTTTAATGACCAATCCAGATGGCTTATACAGTTTGTTTTTGTTGAGTTATTCCTCCACTGTACAGCTCAAGATTAGAATTGTGGGAAAGGGAAGAAACGACTTTGAGTGTACATGTAAGACCTGATAAAATTGAGGCAGTAGTAGGCAAATATACCAGTGTCCTGCTTCTGTGCTTGAATTTAGAAGTGAACCTTCTGTGCTCTGTTTCGGTCCAAGGTGCTGCCCCTCGGTCCAGCCCAAACCTGTTCCCTGGACTCTAGGGAGAGGAAAGAACTACGTGCTCTCAATTACCTTTAATAACATCATTCTCGGTTAATGTGAACTGCATTCTCCCCACATCATCATAATTGCTTCACTTTGTTGGCTGAATGAATATATGCCCCATTTGTGTTTCACTGGCTTGTTTTATTAAATTCGTACCATTCAGTCATATAAAGAGGTGGAGAGGTTGGGTATGGGAAATAAGGTAGGAAACTGGAGGCCTGGAGAGGGGATTGAAAATGGCAGAGAGGATGGGAGACGGGGAGAGGATGGTGGGGGAATAACAAAAAGACCTCTTGCACAGTGATGAGGCTTCTTAGTTAATCGGATTAGGCTCGGACTCCTAAGTGGGTTGTTAGGCTCCCTGAATCATTCTCTCAGCTCTTCTACTGCCCTGCTGTATGATTAAAGGCAAACAACTAGCAGCACTGATAGTCTGGATCTGTAGACCCTGCAGGGTTTGAAAACATCGGTCAGACATGGTCATTGCCCACAAGAATCTTACACTCTAGTGGGAGAGGTGAAATCGAAAAGTTTAAAATCAGCGGCGGTGTAAATGTCTACACATACACACTTTATGCGTGTTGAATTCTGGGAGGCTGATTGGTGATTGTCTGCATTGATGAGGGACAGTTTACAAGTTCAGAACTGTGCACTTTCACGTCTTGAGCTCCCTTTAAGAAAAAGGGAATAATTTGGTAAGGCTGATTAGAGGAAAGAAGTTGCATAGGCCTGTGGGAACAGCCTGAAGAAAGGCCTGAAGAAAATACAGCAGTGCACCTTCTCTGGCTCCTTGCCACTTGGATGAGTATTGCTCAGGTGCTAAAGGTTAAGAGGGGGAAAGACGTATTTTTTTTATCAGTATGTGCTAAGTGCTTACTGTGTGCCAGGTACTATTCCAAGCTCTGGGATAGATACAGGGTAGTCAGGTTGTTCATTCAATAGTATTTATTGAGCGCTTACTATGTGCAGAGCACTGTACTAAGCGCTTGGAATGAACAAGTCGGCAACAGATACAGTCCCTGCCGTTTGACGGGCTTACAGTCTAATCGGGGGAGACGGACAGACGAGAACAATGGCAATAGAGTCGAGGGGAAGAACATCTCGTAAAAACAATGGCAACTAAATAGAATCAAGGCGATGTACAATTCATTAACAAAATAAATAGGGTAATGGAAATATATACAGTTGAGTGGACGAGTACAGTGCTGTGGGGATGGGAAGGGAGAGGTGGAGGAGCAGAGGGAAAGGGGGAAAAAGAGGGTTTAGCTGCGGAGAGGTGAAGGGGGGGTGGCAGAGGGAGTAGAGGGAGGAGAGGAGCTCAGTCTGGGAAGGCCTCTTGGAGGAGGTGAGTTTTAAGTAGGGTTTTGAAGAGGGGAAGAGAATCAGTTTGGCGGAGGTGAGGAGAGAGGGCCTTCCAGGACTGCGGGAGGACGTGGCCCAGGGGTCGATGGCGGGATAGGCGAGACCGAGGGACGGTGAGGAGGTGGGCGGCAGAGGAGCGGAGCATGCGGGGTGGGTGGTAGAAAGAGAGAAGGGAGGAGAGGTAGGAAGGGGCAAGGTGATGTAGAGCCTCGAAGCCTAGAGTGAGGAGTTTTTGTTTGGAGCGGAGGTTGATAGGCAACCACTGGAGTTGTTTAAGAAGGGGAGTGACATGCCCAGATCGTTTCTGTAGGAAGATGAGCCGGGCAGCGGAGTGAAGAATAGACTGGAGCAGGGCGAGAGAGGAGGAAGGGAGGTCAGATGTTGTCCCACATGGGACTCACAGTCTTAGTCCCCATTTTACAGCTGAGGGAACTGAGGCACAGAGAAGTGAAGTGACTCGCTCCAGGTCACACAGTAGACAAGTAGCAGAGCTTGGATTAGAACCTAGGTCTTTCTAACCCTGTCTAACTTTGTCAACTAAGGCCACGCTGCGTCTTTGACGTGTTCTATTGCCAGCAGAACATTTGCGTAAGTTGTTGCCGCAGGAGTGGTGTTGGGTGCCTCGAGCCACCCAAACTCTCTTGGCCCAGTCCTCCTGCTCCCAGTGGCGTGCTTTGCAAGATGACTTGTTCCAAGTCACAGCACCCATTGCGACAGCCACCCCACCGCCAGCATTCTGAAAGCTCCTTTTTCCTGCCGCAGGAGAGGGAGAAGGTGGGGCGGGGCCCTGGCTTTGAGGGAAACGGTAGCTGCAGGGTGACTTCTGGGTGGTGGGACCTGCACTCCCGCCACGTCAGTCATCCTCATCCGGGGACCGGCCCCTTCATCCCCTCAGCCTGCCGGCAAGAGAGGTGAGAGCCAGCCGGATGGGGCCCAGTGGCGAGGGGAGGGACAGTTGTAGGATCAGGACCTTGGCTTTCCACATATCCTACTAAAAATGACAGTTCTGGCTTTTAGTGTTGACCATACCTGTGCTTGGCTTAAATTACAAAGGGGTCGCTTGATCATTATGTGGCCCTTTAGAAGGGAGTCATGGGATACTCACAGCAGAGGCCTGCTGGAGTCCAGTGCCGGACCGTGGGGTACTGACTCCACAGAGGGGCAGATCATTGTTGGGAGGACTGTTTGGGGTTTGCTAATATCTTCTCTAATTTACCGCCAAGACGGCGAGTCGCAGTTGGTGGCAGGAAGGTGGCCCCTTTCCCCGTATCTGGCATTTTAGCTAGTGTTGCAGGGAATTTTTTATCTCCCTCCCACCCCCACCCCTTCAAATGGTGGACCCATTTGGTGAACTTCAGTATGGTCATAGTATAACCAGGTCTGATTTCTGTTTTTCTACTTTGTGACTCCTATCTGGATTTTCTTCTGTCCAGCCCCAGAATGAACACATGTGTATGGAACACATCTTAAATGTAATAATAAAATACAAACTTATAAACCATCTTAGTTAATTTGTCTTGGATGCTAACTTGAAGTTTATATAATATATGCAATCTTGTGAAATACTTTAAGCCAATTCCCAGAAACCTGGTTTGGCCAGAGGAATCTATGCCACTCTTTTACGTATTACCAATGACTGGTTTTCATTTAGTCTGATGTATATTTTGTATTAAATGTCTACTTGGCACAGTACATTCAAGAAATGCTATTGCTTCCAGATGGCTGCCAAGTACAGTATAGCTTGGTTTGGGCAATGAAATGGTTATTTTCTCCACTTAGGTATTACAGTCAAGCTTTTTAAGGAGTTTATCTTCCTGGGAATATATTTGATATATAAAATCCTGTGTTTGGGGGAGTGAGTTAAAACTGAGTAAACTCAGTAAGGAATGTCCCTTATGTTATCTCTAAGTGGTAGATATACCTCAAGATAAAATTGTTTAGCTTTTTAATTTTCTGACAGTATTTCAAGGGAGGAAGATCAATTTCCTTGTTTCAAACCTAGAACTAATTCTCTTCCCCTCTTCAAAACCCTACTTAAAACTCACCTCCTCCAAGAGGCCTTCTCAGACTGAGCTCCCCTTCTCCTCTACTCCCTCTACCGCCCCCCCTTCACCTCTCCGCAGCTTGCAACCCTCTTTTCCCCCCATTTCCCTCTGCTCCTCCCCCTATACCTTCCCCTCCCCTCAGCACTGTACTCGTCTGCTCAACTGTATATATTTTCATTACCCTATTTATTTTGTTAATGAAATGTACATCGCCTCGATTCTGTTTAGTTGCCATTGTTTTCCATGGCTCAGTGAAAAGAGCCCGGGCTTGGGAGTCAGAGGTCATGGGTTCGAATCCCAGCTTTGTCACTTGTCAGCTGTGTGACTGTGGGCAAGTCACTTCACTTCTCTGGGCCTCAGTTACCTCATCTGTAAAATGGGGAATTGATTGTGAGCCTCATGTGGGACAACTGATTACCCTGTATCTCCCCCCGTGCTTAGAACAGTGCTCGGCACATAGTAAGCGCTTAACAAATACCAACATTATTATTAATGAGATGTTCTTCCCCTTGACTCTATTGCCATTGTTCTTGTATGTCTGTCTCCCCCGATTAGACTGTAAGCCTGTCAAACGGCAGGGACTGTTTCTATCTGTTGTGGACTTGTTCATTCCAAGCGCTTAGTACAGTGCTCTGCACATAGTAAGCGCTCAATAAATACTATTGAATGAATGAAATCCTGCTTATTGAGCACTTACTATATGCAGAGCACTGTACTAAACACCTGGAGGAGTACAATGAAACTGGTAGCCTTGATCCCCTGCCCGTAAGGAGCTTATAGTCTAGTGGGGGAACAGGCGCTAAAATAAATTACAGGTAGAGGAAATGGCAGAGTTTAAGGATATGTACACCAGTGGCTTGGGTGGGTTGAATATAAAGTACTTAAGGGATACACATCTGAATGCCTAGATAGGTGACTTGGAAGGGGAAATGAGGATGGAGTCAGGGAAAGCCTCTTGGAGGAGATGTGTTGTTAGAAGGGCTTTGAAAGTGGGCGGTATTTGTTAAGCGCTTACTATATGCCGAGCACTGTTGCAAGTGCTGGGATAGATACAAGGATATCAGTTTGTCCCGTGTGGGCCTCACAGTCTTAATCCCCATTTTACGGATGAGGTAACTAAGGCACGAGAAGTTAAGTGACTTGCCCAAAGTCACACATGTCCCAAGTGGCCGAGGTGGGAACCCATGACCTCTGACTCCCAAGCCCGTGCTCTTTCCACTAAGCCATGCTGCTTCTCATGATCCGTCGGGTATGAAGGGAGTGGAAATTCCAGGCCAGAGGAAGATGTGGACAAGAAGATGGAGGTAAAAAGAATGGGTTGCTGTTAGAGGAGTAAAGCCTGTGGATTGGGTTGTAGTAAGAGATCAGTGAGACAAATCGTGGGGTAGAGTTGATTGAGTGCCTTACAGCCAATGGTAAGATGTTTCTGTTTTATGTGGAGATGGATGGGCAATCCTTGGAAGCTTTTGAGGAATGGAGAGATGTGGACTGAACTTTTTTTTTAGAAAAATGGTGTGGGCAGCAGATTGAATTATGGACTTGAGAGTGGAGAGACAGGCAGCAAAGAGGTCAGCTGATATAATTTTAGGACATTATAGCGTGGCTCAGTGGAAAAGAGCCTGGACTTTGGAGTCAGAGGTCATGAGTTTGACTCCCGTCTCTGCCACTTGTCAGCTGTGTGACTGTGGGCAAGTCACTTAACTTCTCTGGGCCTCAGTTCCCTCATCTGTCAAATGGGGATTAACTGTGAGCCTCACGTGGGACAACCTGATTACCCTGTATCTCCCCCAGCGTTTAGAACAGTGCTCGGCACATAGTAAGCGCTTAACAAATACCAACATTATTATAAAGTGTTTTGCATTAATTTATAAACCCAGGATTACATTTATTAGTACTTGCAATTTCCAATATTTATACCCGTCTTCTCTCACTTCATGTAATCAGCAGCAATATCCATTTTCCAAGGTAATGAAGAAAAAGGTCGGGCCATTAAGCTTCCACATTCTCTGCTCTTTATGTAGGATCAGGGTACTAAAAAGAGATGAGTTAACATAAACCTGAGAAAGCTGTTTAACCTTCTTTCTGTTCTGGAAATGTAGATGCAATAACATTTGCAGCTGAAAAGACTCATTCTCAGTTTCGAATGTTTAAGGATGCAAATGAAGCATTTTGTCTTTTCTGTAGCCTGGAGGTGTATGCAAGAAAACAGAAAGAGGTTTCTGGGATTAGTTCCATGGATTTCTTTTATCATGTAAAGATTAAGGCCACTTTCAATGGCAAGAACAGAAGAAAAGCAATATGGAAGACATCCAGGGAAATTTCTTGAGTCTTCATTTGTTTGTGTCCAATTTTCCAAAATTTGTTATAGCACCTCTGTCTGCCTAACCTGTTTTCTCAATTTGGACCTCTAAACTTTAAAGCCACGGATGCTTAAAAACATGGAAGGTCATTTTTGAGGGGGGGAACTGATTACTTATATCACTAAATAAGACATTATGATCTGCCTAGCTTTTGTATTAAAATGAGTTAATCCCCTATTCTCATTTGTGAGGACCCGTTGTAAATTTATATCCGTACTTAAATTTATTTGGGGGGGGAGAAATTATGCAAGTCAGCTGTTTAGATCTTAGTTCTCTCTTTTTTAGGTTTGTCTTGTATATTGCAGGCTGGTAAAATGCAGTGACTGCATTGGAGCCTTGAAAATAGGAGCATTAAGAGAGTGCTGAACAAAGTCTAGTTTCCTATTTATTTGTAGGGCAACATCAATGCAAAACATAGCAGGGTGTGTCTGTGTGTATATGTTTACACATGCATGTGTTCATACACATCGCTTTGCAGTGGGTCTGACTGTGGCCACCACAGGTATTCAATGTATGCTGCTTAGTGTACATGGGCTGCAAAATGGAAGCCTTACCATGAAGAGAAAGAATGACGTAAGAAATATTGATATGAATATTTAAGAGCGAGTTCCACTTGTAGAATATCACTGCGTTTGCCCCGTGCATTTCCCCACCCACCTTTGTACTGTACTGAGACAGAATAAGTTTCTCCACTTTTATTTCACACTATTCCATCTCTTTTGGTTTTAAGTGTGTGAGAATTCTGTCTCTAGGTATCACACTTGAATAGCTGTCCCGTCTGTTTATTACTGTAGCTTACTCTCTCGATCGCTTAGTATAGTGTGCTGCACACAGTAAGCGCTCAATACAAGTGGGTGAACAAATACCGTAGTCACTATTATTGTTATTAGTAAGAATGAACGGGCTTGGGGACAAAGTGGTTTTGCCGTTGCTGTTTAGGGCATTTAGAGAGATTAGGCACTTTGGCACTTTTGCTTTTTCTCGGCACTTACGTAGATTATTACATTCATAATGGGATTTTACCAATAGAGCATCAAAAGTATCTTAGGTTCTGTATGGACTACAATAGAACATCTTATCATTTTTATTGAAAAGGTTTCTAATTTTGAGTGGGAACATATTACTATGCTGAAATATATACAGATTATAAGCAAAATGTTTGGAGTGAAAACCAGTGGGCTAAATGTCTCTCTCAAAACAGAATACTGTTATTACTACTGTTTCTGTTATTGTGTGACTACAGAAAGGAATACAAACAAGCAATTTCTAGTGAGTGTTTAAGAGCAATAAGTATGTGTTCTGTTTTGTAAAACATGCTACCTGGCTGAATTCCAAGGTATTTTCCTTAGGTGTGAAATATATTACAGTTTGAAGATTAGATTTTTCAAATGCTGATCAGTCAGGATTTAGGAAGAGGCCGTTGAAGTGGACACTCCAGAGAAAATTAAAAGAGGAAGAGAAGACTCTTGCCTCTGAGCTCAAGGGAACTGAGGCCCAGAGAAGTGAAGTGACTTGCCCACAGTCACACAGCTGACAAGCGGCAGAGCCGGGATTCAAACCCATGACCTCTGGCTCCCAAGCCCGGGCTCTTTCCACTGAGCCACACTACTTTTCTAATACACATGTACATACATATCTGTGCTCATGGAATGTGGTATTGTACTCTCCCAAGTGCAGAACACAGTGCTAGGCACACAGTAAGTGCTCAATAAATAGGATTGATTAATACATAAAGAAGCAGTGTGGCTCACTGGAAAGAGCACGGGCTTGGAAGCCAGAGGTCATGGGTTCGAATTCCGACTCTGCCACCTGTCAGCTGTGTGACTGTGGGCAAGACACTTAACTTCTCTGTGCCTCATGACCTCATCTGTAAAATGGGGATTAACTGTGAGCCTCGCGTGGGATAACCTGCTTACCCTGTATCTACCCCAACACTTAGAACAGTGTTCTGCACATAGTAAGTGCTTAACAAATACCAACATTATTATTATTATTATACACACATATTGTGTTTGCCGAGTGTACTTTGGGATAGTTGGAACAGACAGAGATTTGTGTTAGCTTATTTAGTTGTCAGTTTTTATAATGCAGAAAGGTGTCTGCCCAGTGAAGTGTCAGGCAATCATATTTACTGAGCACTTACTGTATGTGGAGCACTATACTAAGCATTTGGGAGAGTACAGTATAATGGAGTTGGTTCCCTGCCTACAAGGACGTTTCAGCCTAGGGTGGGGAGACAGACATTAGTAAAAATGAATAATAATAATGTTGGTATTTGTTAAGTGCTTACTATGTGCAGAGCACTGTTCTAAGTGCTGGGGTAGATACAGGTTAATCAGGTTGTCCCATGTGAGGCTCACAGTTAATCCCCATTTTATAGATGAGGTCATTGAGGCACAGAGAGGTTAAGTGACTTGCCCACAGTCACACAGCTGACAAGTGGCAGAGCTGGGATTCGACCCCATGACCTCTGACTCCCAAGCCCGGGCTCTTTCCATTAAACCACGCTGCTTCTCGAATAATGAATAAATGATCCACTTTTTCCTCTATTCAGATTTCACTGTGCTAGTATCACCTGAGGCATTCTGTCCAGAGCCAGTGTAACTATTCCAAGGGCTACCCTCAATTAAGGTTGTAAAGCTCTTGCTGAAGGATTCGTGAGCCCTTCTCTGTATAGATCATGAGCTTGTTGTGGCAGGAATGTGTCTGTGTGCTGTTATATTGTATCTCCCAAGCGCTTAGTACAATGCTTTGCATACAGTAAGCACTTAATAAATACAACTGAATGAATATTGAACCCGTATTAGCTTCCTAGTGAACTTAGTTTAAAATTGGCTTATGTTTCTTGGGGCTTGGTAAATGCATGTAACTGGTGTATTTTGTATATCTTGAAGTTGTGATTTAAGGGGCTTGCTTTATTTTAAGTTAGTTGTGGATAGGGAATATCTCTATCAACGCTGTTATATTGTACTCTCCCAAGCACTTAGTACAGTGCTTTGCACACAGTAAGTGCTCAGCAGATGTGATCAACTGTATTCTAAACCAAACAAAAATGAAATGCACTTTGCTCATTTTAAAGGGATTTGCCAGTTTTTGGAGTGACAAGCCCTCAGTTTTATGCTGAGTTATTTGACAACTATAGTACAGTCTATGGGGATAGGACAAGAGGTTGGCTACCAGAGTGCTAAGAGAAAAATCATAATTCATCGAGGGGTCTCTTAAGGAATGAGTAGACCTTATGCCTGACATTAACATGGAACAGATTCAATTTGTTTGAAAAGGTAGGCAGACTCTGTTAACATGCTCATTATTCAGTTATGTGAATTTCACTCTGTAAAACAATCCAAATGTTGATGAAGTTTGTTTTTATTGGTGCGTAAAAATAAAATAAATCTGGAGTTGTACTAAATGAATATATTTTTGTAAGTCACTTGTGACTCTCTAATCAAAAGTTCAGGGGTCTCCTCCCTCAAGGGGTACTTCTTTTCAAGGGGTACTTATTGATTACTTTCAACCATTTTTTGTTGGCCTGGTTTTGATTTCTATAATTACCAATTATAGGAGATTTGAATCTGCACCTGTATGTTTAATCAGATAATATACATTTTAATATACTGTCTTGAAATGGTTACTTTTAAAAAATTATTTATGGTACACAAAGCGATTGATTGTAAATTAGCCAAAATGTGTTTTTGATTTTCTTATAAATGTGAACTCGCACCTAATATGTTCCTCTTTTAAAGTTAAAACTTGGTTGTCTCCATAGGAAGCAAATGGCATCACCTTCATTGGACCGGACACACATGCTATTCAAGCCATGGGAGACAAGATTGAAAGCAAGTTATTAGCTAAGAATGCAAAGGTCAATACAATCCCTGGCTTTGATGGAGTGGTCAAGGTAAGAATCTCTCTTGTCTTTCCACTAAAAGCAGCGTCTAGTGGAAAGAGTGGGAACCCAGGAGTCAGCGGACCTGGGTTCTAATGTGGCTGTTCTGCCTACTGTGTGACTTTGGGCAGGTCACTCGACGTCTCTATACGTTTCCTCTTCTGGAAAATGGGGATTCAATGTCTATTCTCCCTTCTGCTTAGATGTGAGTCCAAATGGGACAGAGATTCTCTGGCCTGATTAATTTGCATCTACCCCAGCATTTAGAACAGTTCTTGACACACAATAATAATGTTGGTATTTGTTAAGCGCTTTCTATGTGCAGAGCACTGTTCTAAGCGCTGGGATAGACACGGTAATCAGGCTGTCCCACGTGAGGCTCACAGTTAATCCCCGTTTTACAGATGAGGTAACTGAGGCACAGAGAAGTGAAGTGACTTGCCCAGAGTCACACAGCTGACAAGTGGCAGAGCGCATAACAAGTGCTTAATAATATAGTAATAATAATATCTACCTCTGTGCTTAGAACAGTCTTTGAAACATAGTATGTGCGTAACAAATACAATACTGCTACAACTAATAATCCCTTGAAACTCAAGTCAAACATCTTTTTAAAGCTCTTACTCCTTTAAATGACAGCTGAAGACCCACCTCTTCCAAGAAGCTTTTCTCCAGCTTAGGGCATCTGTACAATTATGCACATATAAACTAGCACAATCTGGTGTTTTATAATATTTTGAGTATTTGAGGACAGGAACTGTATCTCTTCTCTACCATGTGCTCTTAGAACATGGTTAAAAGTGCTATGTATATTGCTCAGTAAATACATGATGTTGTTTCATATGTTTCCAGTTAATGTTACTTCAGAATTGATCAAAATAGAACTTGAACAATTGCCTTTTGGATCCTGAACTTCTACATTCTACTTTTCTCTTTCTAAATTGGAATTGCTTTTCTTGAGATTTTTGCATCTGTTATTGACAGTGATTAGTTAAAACTGAATTTAAACAAAACTTGGCCAGTGAAAAAAATTCTGGGTATGCTTCTGTTGCAAGACCAAATTTTAAATGTGCCTATTAAAGTGTTTGACCACTTCCACCTTCCCTGAAAGCCTCCCTCCCAATCCCCCTGTGTTTTCTACTGAATATGGTGGCACTTTAAGATTCAACTTCCCCCTTTTTGGAGAAATGATTTATCCAAACACCAGACTCCAACTGCTCCCAGGGATCTTGCTCAGTTCAAGAAAATTTAGAAAAAAAAAATAGTGAATTGACACATTTCCTAAAATTGTCACTTGAAAGTCTTTATATGACCTACAAAGTTTCTCTGGGTAGGTGGATGCAAAATAGGATGACCCAGAGTGTGTACTGGAGGATGGTTAATTCAGGTGAGTCAGTCAGAAAATCAGTGGTATTTCCTGAACACTTACGCTGCGGTACTAGGTGCTTCGGCGAAAACCATACAGTGGATGGTCATCCCATTTTGTATTGGCTCTGATAATTCAACTGCCTAAACCCTCTCCTCCTGTAGAGCACATATGGGGGTGATGTAGGGAGAGAACATGATCGGAGCCCTCTGCCTGTGGGTTTGAGGCTATTTGGGAACCCCTGGTGTTGGATTGTCATTGTAGCAGCGTGGCTCAGTGGAAAGAGCCTGGGCTGGGGAGTCAGAGGTCATGGGTTCGAATCCCTGCTCTGCCACTTGTCAGCTGTGTGACTGTGGGCAAGTCACTTAACTTCTCTGGGCCTCAGTGACCTCATCTGTAAAATGGGGATTAACTGTGAGCCTCACGTGGTACAACCTGATTACCCTGTATCTCCCCCAGCGCTTAGAACAGTGCTCTGCACATAGTCAGCGCTTAACAAATACTGACATTATTATTGCACCTCTTAAGCCCCACCCTTCCATAGGTGGATATTGGGAAGTTACTGAAACGGGAATGGTGAAGGGGAAATAAATGAACTTTTAGGGGTTTTTTTGGTTTTGTTTTTAAATAATTTAATAATGATGTTTAAGTGCTTACTAAGCGCATGGCACTATAATAATAATGATATTATTTGTTAAGCACTTACTACATGCCAAGCACTATTCTAAGCGCTACTAAGCACTGGAGTAGATACAAGCTAATCAGCTTGGTTACAGTCCATGTCTCATATGGGACTCACAGTCTTAATCCCCCTTTCACAGATGAGGTAATTGAGGCGTACAGAAGATAAGTCGCTTGCCTAAGATTACACAGCAGACAAATGGTTGAGCCCAGGTCCTTAATAATGATGATAATAATAATAATAATGGTATTTCTTAATTGCTTACTATGAGCCGGGCACTGTTCTAAGTGCTGGGGTAGATACTAGGTAATCAGGTTGTCCCATGTGAGGCTCACAGTCCTAATCCCCATTTTACAGAAGAGGTAACTGAGGCACAGAAAAGTTAAATGACTTACCCAAAGTCACACAGCTGACAAGTGGCAGAGCCAGGATTAGAACCCATGACTCTGACTCCCAAGCCCAGGCTCTTTCCACTAAGCCATGGTGCTTCTCTTAACTCTACCTCTCCTTCTAACTCTTAGACTTGTACTCTTTCCACTAGGCCATGCTGCTTTAGTTGTTTGTTGTTTTTGTGCTTGTCTTTTCTCTTCCTCCACAGTAATACTAGCCTGTTTCTTCCCCCTACCATCCTCAAACTTGATTATAGAATCCTTGGGGAAAGGGGTTTTAAGTTTTTATGAATTCTCAAATACCCAGTATAGTGCTGTGCCCCAAGTAGGCTCTCAATAGATATTAGTATTAAATAAACATAGTAGCCTGCAAAGGGGCACCCTTTTACTGAGATGTTACTCAGTGTTATCTTCATATTTATTCTGTTTCTCCATCTGCCTCTCAAGGCTGCCATCTTAGATACTAAGCCTGAGGCAAAGCGAGTGATATAAGGTTTCTCCCCAGGTGGCCTTCCCCTTGTTGCCCGGGAACTACAGGTTCTTACCCCGTGGGCCTACAGTTCTGATTGACTTGGAAGTGGCCTGAAGTTATGTGAAGTGGGGGGGCCCCGTATCTGGATTAAAGTTGAGTATGTCATCATACGCCAAGAGTTTGGAGCTGTATACAAGTTAACAAAAGTGGTGTGGCCTAGTGGAAAGAACTTGAGCCTGGGTATCAGAGGACCTGGGCTCTAATCGTGACTGCCTCTTGCCTGCTGTGGGACCGTAGGCAACTCATTAATTGCTCTGTGTTTTTGTTTCCTCATCTGTAAAATGGGGATTGAATGTCTCTTTCCCCTCCCTCTTAGACTTTGAGCCCTATGGGAAACAGAGACTGTCTAACCTAAGTATCCCAGAGCGTAGTGTAAAGCTTGGCCAATAATAAGCACTTCACAAAAAACATTATCATTATTATTACTACTACTAATAATGATAATAACAATAATAAGTTTATTGGCTAATGCAGTGAATCAGGGCATTTGTACTGTAGGTGTACCACCGGGTTTAAGGGACAAGGTCTTGTAGATCCCAGGCTTTTACGGCTGCCACTCTGTCCCTCTGGGAGCACCGGGGATCTGTGGTGATGACCCCACGGCCCGCTAAGGACCCTGGTTCATCATTTTGTGTGGAGCAGGGACTCCAATGAGGCACTTAGAGAAGTGGAGGATTTACTTCATCTCCCAGCCTCTGGAAGTTTAAGTGCTGCATATCATGCCTGGAACCTAGAAGTAAACTGAAAGCGGGATCTGTAGGAACGCTGGGGACCTGTTCTCTGCAGCACCCCAGCAGGGCAAGGGAAAGAAGTGAAGCAAGTCCTAGGAGGTCATACAGTATCACTTCCAGTTTATTTTCCAATCTCTGATGCTCCTGGAAAGAAACCTGTGGAATGGGTTGCCTGAGAGGTAAGTTTCCCATTGGCTTTACCACTTTGCAAGGAGCACAGGCGGGGAAGAATTATGGGAGATACTCAGTCGATGCCGGGAAAGCCTGGTGTTCCAATTGGTTCTGTTTCTTGGGAGTGGCAGGTTGACATATGCCAGAGCAGAGGGTTATCTAGGACTACAGTATAATGAGCACACTTTGTTGGATTTCCACTATTTTGTGCCTATTTTCCTTTTTTAAAGAGATCTTGCAGCATTTTCAGTGTCAAAAGGTGTTGTCAGTTTTAGAATATTCAGTTTGCTATATTCCTTTTTTTTAAAAAAGAAAATTTAGAATTGACCAAATCACTTTTTATGCTGTACTTTGTAGTAAAATTTGACATTTTAGGGCTGATAGAACTAGGGCTTTTATACACTTACAGTAAAATCCTACCTATTCAGAGACTTACTGGTTTCATATTACTTAAAGGCTTTTAATTTTATAGTAGGATTTTCTCTAAGAATATGGAGAATTGCTTTTGTTTCAAAACATCTTCTTTTCATAAGGGTTCCTATAGTTATAGATCATAAAAATGATTTCACATGCTTAACTGCTGATCTTTTAGTCAGCCTTCTAAAGGAGTAAACAACTTTAACAGACTTCTTTAAATTTTTACCAGACTGCCCCTCTCCTAGAAGTGCAGAGGAAGTAAAATAAAATAAACATTTCTGACTTGTTTATGGTATTTATTAAGCACTTACTATGTGCCAGGCAAGGTATTAAGCTCTGGGGTAGATGCAAGCTAATCAGGTCAGACACAGTGCATGTCCCAAAGTCTTAATCCCCATTTTACAGATGAGGTAACTGAAGCACAGAGAAGTGAAATGACTTGCCCAGGGTCACACAGCAGACAAGTGGCTGATCCAGGATTAGAACCCAGGTCTTTCTGGCTCCCAGGCCTGTGCTCTATCCACTAGGCATGCTGCTTCTCATCTACTCCTCAAGTCCTGGACTATATAAACTACCATTCTGACTCCATTATATATAACTGGCCATAATATACTTTTAGAGTCACCCTTCAATGTGAGACTATATGCTCGCTGTGGGCAGGGAGTATGTGTGCAAACTCTTTATTGTACTCACCTTAGTGATTAATGTACAGTAAAAGTCCTCTGCACATAATAAATGCTCAGAAATTACCATTGCTGGATTGCTGCTGTGATGAAACTCTTTCTGTGAGTGTGAGGATCACTGAGAGGATCTCCTTCATTCTTGCACGCCACGCACATGAAAATATAGTAACAGTACCTTTTCTGACCCCTTGCATAATACTTGAATAGCCCATTTTGGCCAAGAAAGCATATTGTTTGTCTAGTGGTTATTGGTATAAAATAATTCACATAACTTCGATAAGCAGTACCCGACCATTATGATAAAATAAGATTCTGGACCAGTGAGGTCCATTTTGAATTGTAATGTGCACATATTGCATTGTGAATTGTTTAAATAGATAATAGATGTGCATGACTAGTTTAATTCAGAATGTACTGGTAAAAATTTTGAAAAATACACTCCATTTACTAAGCAGTTATTTAGGTAGAGTCTGTGAAACTTTTCCATTCTTAGATGCAATTTCCCAGGTGAATGTTAGATGTAATTGTGTATATGTTAAGCACTTACTGTGTGCCAAGTATGGTAGTAATGATCAGTTAGAGACAATATAAACAGATTGTACACAATCCCTTTCTTGCACGTGGTCATAGTCTTATGGGGAGGAAGAGCGTGTATATTATCCCTATTTTGTAAATGAGGAAACTGACGAATAGAGGTGTTTAATAATTGCTCACTGTCACACAGCAGGCCAACAAACAGAGCTAGGATTAGAACCTCGGTCTCCTGACTTCCATGCCCATGTTCTTTCCATCAGGCCTTGCAAGTCGTCATAAAGTTAGGAATGATGAGTTACTGGTCAAAATCTGTGATAGTGAAGAGAATGCCAAGATAACATAACTTTTATTTTGAGTTTGGGGCAGCTATATTGCTCTTGAGGTTTGAGATTTCACTTTTTTAAGTGGTTTAGTGTTCGAATCTGAATCTCCATATTGCTTTTTATTTCACATTTCTAGGTATGTGAATTATGTCATATTTGATATGAGGAAAATGAAAAATATTGCCACTTAGAATTTTGCCAAGATTGTGGAGGTGTACTTACACAAGATCAGTGTTATATAATAATATGGCAAGATGAAGCATAATGCAGGGACTAGATATTTGACATCTATGTACATGAACAATAATTAGATTGCCAAAAGAGAAAGCTATTATCTGTTAAACTGCTGTATAAATGGACATATTTTCATAATGTCTTTGACTCTTGAGACTATCCAAACAAAATTATCCATAACTTCCCATTCCCTGTAAGCTAAATAATGCATATAGTAATATTGTATGGCTCTTTCAAGATAGAACTTTAACAATTTGCTTGGTTAAGAACATCATCATCAGTGGTATTTGTGTGAGCACTTGTGCAGAACACTGTACTAAATGCTTGGGTGAGTACAATACAACATTGCTGTGGGACACGTTCCCTGTCCACAAGGAGCTTCCAGTCTAGAGGAGGAGACTGTCCTCTTCTTTCTCCCACCTTCAAACTGTGGGAGCCCCTCAAGGCTCAGTTTTTGGTCCCCTTCCATTTTCCATCTACATTCACTCCCTTGAAGAACTCATTAGTTCCCATAGCTTCAGCTACCACCTATAAGTGGCTGATTCCCAAAACTGCCTCTCTTTTCTCTGCAGTCTTGCGTTTCCTGCTGCCCTCAGAACATCTTTACTTGGATGTCTCAACAACACTTGAGGCATGTTGGTCTTCTGTCCCTCGACTCAGTGATTACACCACTACCTTCCCTGACTTAGAAGCCTTTAACTGTGGCATTATCTTTGACTTATCTCTCTCATTCAATTCACATTTTCAGTGTCACCAAATCTGGTTGGTTCTCTTTTTACAGCATCACTAAAACCCACTCTTTCCTCATCCTCCAAAATGCTACCGCTGATCCAAAAGCACTTACCTTATCCAGGCTTGACTACTGCATCAGCCTCCTCACTGACCTCCCTGCCGCCTGTCTCTCTCCACTCCAGTTTTACATCTCATTCTGCTATTTGGATCATTTTTTTTTTTAAAGCATTCAGTCCACATCTCCTCACTCCTAGAACTCCCAGTGGTTGCCCATCCACCTCGGAATCACATAGAAACCCTTTACCATCAGCTGCAAAGCACTCAATCAGCTTTCCCCCTCCTACCTCACCTAGCTGATTTGCTACTGCACCCCAGCCCGTACATATCGTTCTCTTAATGCCAGCCTACCCACTGTACCTCTGTCTCATCTATTTCACCACCAACCTCTTGCTCACATTCCTCCCTTGGGCCAGAATTCCCCTCCCTCTTCACATATGACAGATGATCACTCTTTCCCACCTTCACAGCCTTATTAAAAGCACATCTCATCCTAGAGGCCTTCCCCAACTAAGCCCTCATTTCCTTTTCTCCCACTCCCTTCTGAGTAGCCTTGCATTTGGATTGGTGCCCTTTAATAATAATAATAATAATAATAATAATGTTGGTATTTGTTAAGTGCTTACTATGTGCTGAGCACTGTTCTAAGCGCTGGGGCAGACACAGGGGAATCAGGTTGTCCCACGTGGGGCTCACAGTCTCAATCCCCATTTTACAGATGAGGTAACCTAGGCACCGAGAAGTGAAGTGACTTGCCCAAAGCCACACAGCTGACAAGTGGCAGAGCCGGGGTTCGAACCCATGACCTCCGACTCCAAAGCCCGTGCTCTTTTCCACTGAGCCACGCTGCTTCTCATAAAAATATCAATTTTGTACATTTCAAATTCATATGCCAGAAGAAATTCTGTTCAATGAAAGGACATGCAATTACGTCGATGAGAAGTTTTCACCTTCACCAAGTGAGTTAATCAATCAATATTTATTAATTTCCTACTGTATGAACAACACTGTATTATGCACTTGGCAGATGGGTACAATACAAAAGAGATGGTAGATAGGATTCCTGCCCATAAGAAGCTTATAATCTAGATAGGGAAACAGACATTAAAAACAAACAATTACAGATAGAGGAAATGATGCATTTGCCACTTGAACTGTTTTCATGGGCCCACAGAAAGAGCAAGAGGGCTGGCCAGATGAGGTCTGCAAGGGCAATGGTGGTGGTGGAGACAAGGTTTTGCTGCATTCAAGCTGCAGAGGCGGGTGCAGGGTGATGCAGGAAGTAAGCGACTGGGGAATTAGAGCTGTAGGGGCTTAGGCCGGGCTAGCTGGGGTGTGCAAAACCAGTAGCAGAAAAGGAGGGCTTAAATTGCTTGGTCAACCTCTTTCCCAAAATGTTCTCAAATAAAATAAGTGCTTTATTCACCCCACCTTCCATCCCACAGCACTTATGTACATTTCTTTTATTTTAATGACTGTCTCCCCTTCTAGACTGTAAGCTTCTTGTGGGTAGGGCCACACAGTCTACCACCTCTGTTGTATTGTACTATTGTATTATTTATTGAGTGCTCCATAAACGATTGAATGGTAACATAAAAGAAACCAGAGAGGTACATAGCAATGTAAAGTACTTTATGGGTGAATAATACAAGTAGTAATTTAACTAGTTGTACAGTGATAAGTATGCTATGGAACTTTTTATAAAGTTCACTAATTATTCTCAAAGTGTGGGTGTTCTTAAAAAGCTATATCTTTTGAAAGTGTTTTCCACAAATTTAAATAAATATGACCTAATTGATCATTAAAATGGGTGGAAGTCAAAATATTTTGATATAAGGAAATCTAAATTCATGCAATATTTTGGAATATTAAAAGACAAGCATAAACTAGTATTATTAATTATTTCCAAAGAGTTTTTCATTTTATGTAGCTGTAGCGTGAATAGTTTATTTCCAAAGACAGACTCAAAATCTGAGCAGGTTGAATATCCTCTGAGGTATTGTAGTGAATTTAAATTTCTGTGTGGGAGCAGTTTAAATGCTAGTTAGTAGTTTTATTTGTCAGCTACAAACATTGGTACTGGGAGTGTTTTTCTTTGATCAGAACATGTTTTTTCTTTGATCAGAACATGTTTGTCTGCTGTCTTTTTCATAAAGAAATTTATAAAGGTAATGCGAGTGTAACAAGTTCTCTGACCTGCAGCTTGCCGGGAAGTGAACTTGCTCTGGACCCGTTGGTCACTTGTGTCAAGATAACAAAAATTTTTTAAAAAAGCTTCCTCCTTTCTTTCGATTCTATTTTGCAAATATACGAATACATTTACAAGAGAAAAGAAATGTAAAAGTTTCCTTCTTAGATTCTGGCCCTTCATCAGTCATCACTCTTCCTGCATTTTGTTCAAGAGGCTCTAATTGTCTGCATTTGGCAGGTTTAACACTTCCTGACAGAGAGGCTATTAAGGGGAAGTATTCTCGCATAACTGTCACAGGCAGGAACAAAGAACCTTCAAACTCAATGTGTGGAAACCACTAACATTCTTAAATGACCCTTTTCAGGCATTTTTATCCCTTTAAGCTAAAATTTGGAGGGTGCAGGGTCATGGAAAACAGCAAGGTATAATAAAACAGTAAACCTTGATTTTTTTTTTTTTGGTAGATTTATCTCTGACTTAAAAACAATTGTTATTTGGAAAATCTCATTAGCAGATGTGACTGGTTGGAGTAGAGAGACTTAAAACTGATGTTGCTTTCAGGTCTGCTTTGAACTTAACAAGCACCGATTTGTGGAGCAGACTAGCTAATGAAAGGAAATTAAATTTTCTGACAACTTCCCCTTTCCAGCCTCCTTATTCTTCAAGGCCTGTTATTAGGTACTGAAGACTTTTAAAGAGGATTTTGTTTTATGATTAGACATAAATGACCAGGTATGAGCATTTTTCATGTATTTTAGTGAAGAAAGTTCTGGGTGCTTTTAAAGTGAATTATTTAAAACATTTTTTTAAAATTTCAGGTTTCATTTTAAACACTGATAACTTGGCACACACTAGGTTGAGATCTCCAGACATCATTACCTTCTATACAATTATTTTATTGTCATCACGGAATCATACTTACTAACAAATTCTTCGTAGCTGTCATTTAGCTTTTACTTCTTGCTCAGCAAATGTGCAGTGAGAATGCCTGATGTTTCAATGTTTGTTTTATAGAGGAGATTTGATTAAAATTGATTGAAATGAGAGTGAATTTGAGGAAAATCTTCCCCTTTAGGCTTTCCCGATTAACTTTTCCCTGCCTGTGACAGTGCAGTATAAGGTAATTTAACTCACCAAATCGAAAGAGTGCCTGAAGAGTAACTGTATTTGGAAGGAACTCAAAGTAAAAAGAAACAAGAAACCGAAACAGGTACTATCAGGAGAATTTAACCTGCTTTGAGGGCAGGTGATGATTACTGTAGATGTTAGGTTTTTTGATTTTTTTTTCTTTTAATTTTAAGGTTATCTGTTGGTGCAGTTCCCAAACAATAGAGAATCAACTCCCCCTGCTGACAACATCCAGGAGAACATGACAATTAAATATCAGAGAGACAGAAACAAGCTGGTAGTGGACAAGTTTTAATGATCTGATTTATGATCCATTATTGATTGTAAACTTCCACATTATAACATTAAATCCCTGCCACTGCATCAGATTATTTTGCAATTCTGGTAGTTCTTCCTGTCAGCTGATTTCAGCCGGCTTTGAGTTTCTCAGTACAATAATGATGAGGTAGAATTTACATTCCACTTATGGCATTCATTTTGCATTCCTCTGAATGAAAAGGGTCAGAAGGTTGTAAAATCAAACATTAAATGAATCAGAGGAGACAGTAGTGCAATATATGACTGCCCTAAGGACATAGTGCAATGGCTGATGGGATTAACATTGGCTCTCATTTCCTGCTTTTACAGGATGCAGATGAAGCTGTCAGAATTGCAAGGGAAATTGGTAAGTTTTTAAATTAGCTATGGTGGGATTTGTATGCCTTTTTAGCAGGAATGGTTGACAGAATTAAATGTGTAATAGATAATCCCTACAGAACAAATACCGTTTTAGTAGTTTTAAATTTCCCAGTATCTTTTTGACTAGAAGAAAGTATCTTATTTTATGGGGAAAATGGATTTTAATTTAAAGCACGAGTTTCGCCCAAATTGTAGGCAGGATTGAAGCTACAGTTACAATTAAAGAAATTTATTTCAAATATTCAAGAATTGGATCTAAAGTAATTCTGAATAGATGAAGCAGAATGGCATTTTTTTATAAGGGAGAAGCAAATGTGGTGGGAAATGAGGATAAGCATTCACTGTTTGGACCATGTATGGCATTAACCTAGCAAGAATGCGCATGTTTTCTGCTGCTGCAACAAGTGTTAGTTTTTTATTCAAAATAATTGAAGTGGGAAAATCGTGGAAAAATTAGAAAGTGCTGTGAATTCCAAGGACACTCAGTAAATGTGGCTCAGTGTAAAGAGCCTGGGCTTCGGAGTCAGGTCATGAGTTCGACTCCCGGCTCTGCCACTTGTCAGCTGTGTGACTGTGGGCAAGTCACTTAACTTCTCTGTGCCCCAGTTACCTCATCTGTAAAATGGGGATTAACTGTGAGCCTCACGTGGGACGACCTGATTACCCTGTATCTCCCCAGCGCTTAGAAAAGTGCTCTGCACATAGTAAGCGCTTAACAAATACCAACATTATTATTATTATTATTATTATTATTATTAAATGCTGGTTGACGATGATGATGACTGGAATCTTAACTTAGCCTGGGAGGAAAAATGAGTTGCAGAGCTTAGATGGGATCTAAATCAGTTATGTTTATTAAGCGCTTACTCTGTGCAGAGCACTGTACTAAGCATTTGGGAAAGTACAATATAGCAGACTTGTTCCCTACCCTTAATGTGCTTACAGTCATTACAGGCATTAAAATAAATGACAGATATGTACATAAATGCTGTGGGGCTGAGGGTTAGGAAAATACAGGGTACAAATCCAATTGCCAACAGTGAGGGTGTAGGGGAAATGAGAGCTTAGCGTGTAAGATTTGCTGGTTACAGAATAGTTCATAAACTAGGTGTTCTTCAGACTAATTCTCAATCTGTAAGATTGCCATTCCAAAAGGACTTCATAACCCTGGGCAAACTCTTCTTCTGTGTTTATTTCAGCAGCATAGTTACCAGAGTATAGCAGTTTGTTTGAGTGATTTAAAGATTCGTATGGATGCTCATCGCCTCATTAGGTGGAAGAGTTTGAGGATGGGAATCTAATTTTAACACCAGTTTCCAGGAGTGTATGCATCCTCAAGCAGGGCTGTTGAGAATAAATTGAGCAAGATTATAATTCACAATTCTACTTCATTGGTGGTGAGGAATAAGGCAGATGACATCCCTTCAGTTATGATGCAGCTGGCTGTACCAGTGTGGCATTATCTTAGGATGGTGATAAGCTTCTTAGGTAGTCAAATTTTTTGAGGTTGTTTCCTGCACTTTTCTCGATACTTGAAGTATGGCAATATTGTTGAGACCTCGTGTGGTGTGAAGTTGAATTGTTAACCATGTGTTCTCTTTCCTGTTGTTGGTCCAGTGAAGAAACACTGGATCTGGGAGTTGGTAAAGTGTAAAGTAAAGAAGTAATAATAATAATTATGGTATTTGTTCAGTGCTTACTATGTGCTGAGCACTGTTCTAAGCGCTGGGGGAGATACAGGGTAATCAGATTGTCCCATGTGGGGCTCACATTTTTTAATCCCCATTTTTACAGATGAGGTGACTGAGGCACAGAGAAGTTAAGTGACTTGCCCAAGGTCACACAGCAGACTAGTGGCAGAGCCGGGATTAGAACCCACGACCTCTGACTCCCAAGCCAGGGCTCTTTCCTCTAAGTCACGCTGCTTCTCTTGGGCAAGACTTGCCCAAGGTTACACTGCAGGAAAGCGGCAGAGCTGGGATCAGAACCCTTAACCTTCTGACTCCCCACGTGCTCTATCCACTATGCAGCCCACGAAACAGCGGGATGCATTCTTGGACAGCGTGACTGCGTCACGAATGCATTCGTTTTTTCCCATGAAGCGCCAAGCAGTTCAATAAGTTCTTTTTCAGAACCATCCCTGATATGAAGAGTAGACCCTACAGATGAAGAGTTATACAATAAATCTCTCTTTCTCCCTTGCCCTTTCGTCTTCCCTGTTCTTGGGGCCCTCGTGCTCTCTTGTCCATAAATTTGCCTCCTTCTTATTTTCTCCCTCCTAGCTTCCCGATCCCTACTATTGCAGTAAAGGAAAAACAAAAAACAAAACCCTTTGTCATATCAATAGTTGAGCCTTTTTGTGGCTAGCTTCATCCTATTAGCAGCAGGAAAACAGGTGTACTGCTTGGAGCAGGAGGCAGGGGGAAAGAAGGGGGTGAGAGCAAGGGATGGGGAAATCAATCAATCAGTGGTACTTACTGAGCACTTAGTATGTGTAGAGCACTGTACTAAGCACTTGGGAGAGTACACTACAAAAGAATTAGCAGTTTCCCTGCCCATAATAAGCTTGTAGTCTAGTTGGAGAGACAGACATTAAAATGAGTAATTTATAATATGTAATTTAAAGATATGCATGACAGTTAAAAGATATTTATGACCAAAGTGACCACAGAAAATTGTCGACGTAGAGCGGTAGTGCCGTAGCCCCGCCCACAATTGCCTTGATAGCCACTCCAGTCTTCGGTGCCCAGATTAGCCCATCATTTTTCAAGATTCTTGCTGAGCCTGGCCACCTCACAGAATGTTCAAGGTGGTTCCTTGATCAGAAACCTTTTCCATGGGTGATATAGCTCCAAAATGGGGAAATAAGACTAACCCCCCGATCTCCCTATACATGGAATGGTGGTCTTTTCTACTGGATGAACAGCAGGGCTTTCAAATGGACAGATCATTTACGATGATTCTGAAATGAACAATGAGAAAGAAGTCTCCTTATAGTCTACTCAGGCAAACACCAGAAAGAGGGTTGATTTCATTCATTTTATTTCCACGGGGAAGACGGACTATAAATGTTTAGACTTCAGTTGCTTATGCTGTTTTTTTGGTACACTTGTCAACAATGACTCAAAAGAAGTACTCTTACAAAGGGGAACACTAGTTCCATACAGTCTGTAGTTTCTTTTAAGGGATACAAGATAATCAGGCTGGACTCAGTCCTTGTCCCGCATTGGGCTCACAGTCTAAATTGGAGGGAGGGGGACTTAATCCCCATTTTACAGATGAGGTAATTGAAAGATACAGATGTTGTGTCTTACTCAAGGTCACACAGCAGGTTGGTGGCAGGGACAAGATTAGAACCCAGGTCCTCTGACTCCTAGACCTGTGTCCTTTCCACTAAGCCATCCCGACACCTGCCTGCTGTGTGACCTTTCCCTTTCTGGGACCGTCCCTCTCCACCCTCCAGTGCCCATTCCCTGTAGTTACACAACCTTCTAACTAGTAGTGTGAGGATAGTACCATAGACCCCAGACCTAATAATTGATAATTGTGATCTTTGTTAATAATAATAATGATAATAATAATAATAATGGCATTTGTTAAACGCTTACTATGTGCCAAGTACTGTTCTAAGTGCTGGGGGATAAAGGGGAATACAACGTAATTGGGTTGTCCCACATGGGGATCAGTCTTAATCCCCATTTTACAGATGAAGTAACTAAGGCACAGAGAAATGAAGCGACTTGCCCAAAGTCACACAGCTGACAAGTGGCGGAGCCGGGATCCAAGTCTGGGAGTCAGGAGGACCTGGGTTATAATTCCGGCTCAGTCCCGTGTCTGTTGTGTGACCTTGAGCAAGTCACTTCTCTATGCCTCAGTTACCTCCTCTGCAAGATGGGGATTAAGATGGTGAGCTCCTTGTGGGGTAGGGATTGTAATCCAATAAGATTTGCTTGTATCCACTCCAACGCTTATAACAATTCCTGGCACATAGTAAATGCTTAATGAATACCACGATTATTATACAAGATTATACAAGATTAAGATTGTAAGATTATACAAGATAATCAGGCCCTTATGGGGCTCACAGTCTAAGTGGGAGGGAGAACAGTTGTTGAATCCGTATTTAGCAGATGAGGGAACTGAGACACAGAGAAGTGAAATGACTTGCCCAGGGTCACACAGCAGGTAAGTGATAGAGTCAGGATTAGAACCCAGTTCCTCTGACTCCCAGGCCTGGGAATGGAAATGCAGCCAGTTGAGTATCTGGGACTTATGGGCCCTACCAAGCCTTTCAAGAGGGAACTGCTGGCCTGAGGTGGTTGATGAGGTGGGAGGAGAGACTGGTCTAGATGGCCTTTTGGGACTTTATTGAGACCCACCTCCTTCATGTGCTTGTTTTAGAAATGCAGTATTCCTTGTCTGGACCCAATTCTGGAAGAAGATGGAGTTTCCAAGAGAGCTTTGGTCAGAGGGAGTTGGATGAAGGGGATATTTAAAATGGTGCCCAAGTTGGAGCTCCATCTGCATACATGCAGCACATACATGCTCAGCTGTTATGAAAGACAGTTCTTTTTGTTGATTTAAATTTGACCTAGTCATTAAATTGTAACAGTAACCAATCATTCAGTACTTCTGGAGGAAAATGTACCTCCTGGATAAATTCAAAATTTCTTGTTCTCTTCCTTTGCCTTGTGGTTTGTAGGTTTTTTTTTTAATACGGCCATTCCTGTGAGAATTAGGTTTGTCAAAGAATTATTTTTTTTCGGCCAAAGTCCCGCTGCTTGATCTGTTTTTGTTGCTAGTCCTGGGTACTGTCTTTAATTTCTGCTCATCTGTAGAGAGTGTATTCTAATATGCTCAGTAGATTCAACTAAAACCGCCCCAGGAAAAGTTATACTCAAGAAGCTTTTTTTCCCCCCAAAAAACTGTTTTTCCAAAAAATTGTTGAAAAAGGAGATGCTCTGACTGTTTTCTTTTTATTGAATTAAACTGGTCATTTGAAGTCAGGATAGCACTGCCTAGGAAGGGCAGGGGCCTGGGTCTCCCTCTCTCCTAGTTCCACCCCCGCCAGTTCAGTGTTATGTTTCCTGTGTGAGCTTCTGTGTGGTCTAACCTCCGTCTCCAACTCTTTCTCTTGAAGGGCAAATCTCCCCAGTTCTGTTTCCCACCTGTTTTACTGTATGTTGTTTAACTCACTTCTCCACCCTCACTTTTGCCATCTTTCTCCTGGCTTTGTTGTTCTCCGATCTTTCTTTCCTCTTCCCTCTTTCTACTGCCCTCTTCCAAAGAGCTTCATGTAATATTCAGGCAGCAATGTGAAGACAGCAGGGCTTTTGGTTTTTGTTGGGAAACTTCCTGTCAAACACTGCACTCTGGTTCCAATCTGTACATTGACATTTACTTGATTTTCGATCTCTGGAGTACGATCGGAAATATGGTAGTTTTCACTTAATTTTGATAGAGGAAATGGTAGACAAATTAATTACAAATCTCTCTTCTTCCTTCCCCTCTAGTTCCACAAACAAACCAAAATTTTTGCATGGTAATTTATTTATCTTTGGCTCCCTTTGAACTGATAAGAAATTCTGACAAATGATATGGGAGTCTCCTACTGGCTGGGGTTTAAATTGGTTACAACTCCTTGCTATGTGTTCCATATTAAAACATTTATATTAGAAACAGGTGAGAATATATCTCTGTGACAGAGCGATCAGCTACCTGAGGAATGTGATAAAATTTCTACATGTATATCTAGTCCTGTTAACATTTGAAGAACAACAGTCAATTCGATGTCATTCTTTACTTTTTCACTAGTAAAGTGTTCATGGGAATATTAAAGGATATGGAATCTTACAAAGTGAATGACAGGACCGTTTTGAAATAGAAGTATAAATGTGATATTGTTTACAATGATCACAGTCACCTGAGAGAACCATTTTCAAATAGTGGACTTCAAATGTGGGTTTATTATTAGGGAAGCATTGGGCAAGTCATTTTAATAATGTTGGTATTTGTTAAGCACTTACTATGTGCAGAGCACTGTTCTAAGCGCTGGGGTAGACACAGGGGAATCAGGTTGTCCCACGTGGGGCTCACAGTCTTCATCCCCATTTTACAGCTGAGGGAACTGAGGCACAGAGAAGTTAAGTGACTTGCCCACAGTCACACAGCTGACAAGTGGCAGAGTCGGGATTTGAACTCATGACCTCTGACTCCAAAGCCCGGGCTCTTTCCACTGAGCCACAGTTCTCTGTGCCTCAGTTATCATCTGTAAAATCGGGATTAAGACTGAGAGCCCCCTGTAGGACATGGTCTGTGTCCAACCTAACCCTGGTATGGGCAGAGATTGTCTCTATTGCTGAATTATGTTTTCCAAGTGCATAGTGTAGTGCACACAGTAAGCTCTCATTAGATGCGACTGAATGAATGAACGAATGAACCTGATTAGCTTGCAAGTACCCTAGTGCTAAGTACAGTGTCTAGAACATAGTAAGCACTTACCAGGTGCCCTAAAACAAAAAAATGAAGGATGCCCATTTGATTTTAGTGGCCAGCTACTTCCTAGGGTAGCTGTAGTGCATCTGAAGATCTTCTTACTCTTTCTTTGTAAATTTTTTATATGCTTTACGAATAAGCAAAGGCAAAAATAGTGTTGCCTAAGGCAGGAGCGAAGAAAGACCTTGTAAGCAGAATATATGCTTCAGGGACATTTAACTGTAGTGCCAGGATTTTAAATAATAATTTTTGCTATCATCTTGAGAGATTAAATTTAAGCCTTTGAAATTCAGAGAACTAGCGTAAGAGCCATTGTTTATTTCCAGGAAGGTAGACCGAAGGAGTGTTCCATAAATGAGTTTGGCATTGGGGAGCGGCTGGCCAGTTCCAAGTTGATCATCTCCTGCTGAGTCTATAGTTAGAGTTCATTCCTTTCATAGATTCAAAGGACCGGAAAGATTTTTATATGATTTTCTCTTTGCGAAAGGTCTCCAAGTTTGTTCCCATTTTGTTTTAAGCCCATTAATCCTATTTGGAGACTTCTAGAGAAGGAGATCCCACAGACTGGGTTGGTAAACTGCTCTTGGGTCTAGGAATCCTTACCTCAGAAAGTTTTAATCCCTTATCCTGTGGCTCATATTCAGGCCTTAGTGTATTGGTAGAATGACTTGGTCAGCCACCTCTATGATTCAGCCTTTAAGGTGCGTAAAGATTCATATTAACTTTTCTCAAGGCTTATCTTCCCCAGGGAGAGCATTTTGGATATAATCAAAGAAGAGATGAGCGAAATGGGCAGAAAGGATGGAGAAGAGATTTAAAAATAGAATAATTAGAGGGGCAGTTTTTACCTCCTGTAGCCAAAGGAAAGGGCATTTAAAAATCTGCTAGCATTATGATTTGTGATGGAGTTGTCACACATCAGGTCATTTCCTTGTTTACAGCAGCACAGAGTCACTATAATACTAATTACTGGCCCAAGCAAACTAGAGAAAGTAACACCAGGATCAGTGTATTTCAACTCTTAGTAGACTGTGGTTACTGGGAAAATGTTCTTTGTCTACTGACCTATCTGAGGCAGTTGGTGGGTTTCATAAATATGCATTCCCACGTGCAAGGTCAATTTACCTAATTCCTCAGTATTAAGGTTGCTGAGGGCATAATTTTCCTCATAATGAGTGCAAACTCTACTTACAGGTAAAATCAATATGAATCATTCCAAAAATAGAGTGTAGTAGGCTCAAGAGATTTTATTATTGGTAATAAGAATAAAAGTGTATTTTGCAATGCTGCTGTAGAGCAAACAGTCTATTAAAATTTATACCACAGCTTGAAAAGCTTGGTTGCGTGTGGATATCGTTTTTCGAAACTCTGGTTATAAATTGAAGGATTTTTCCCTCATCACAAGTGAATTCTGAAACAGCCTAAGCAGTAGGTTCAAAAGTCTGTCAATTTGGAAAATTTCCTGCTCAGCTCACACTTTTCAGTGTTAGGATGGAGTTGTGACTGATAACAGCAAATATCAATAATTGGAAGTTCAGTATTAGGCACCTGGCATTGATTTTTGTATTTCAGCGATTTTGCACTAAAACTCCTGCCTGTTCCTGTGTTTATCTCAGGCCTTGGGCTTTAGGGCCCATGCTAATTTCTATGATAGTTATGTTTACTGTGAAAAAAATGAGTTCTTTATCAATGTATTTTCTTAAGAGTGATTGGAAGAAAATACATAATTTGGGGCATATACAGCAGAGGCATATGAGGAAAGATCTATTTACTCTGAGTAGGAAAGGGATTGACAATGGTTTCATATGAATATCCACAATTCTTTTTTTAGTTTCAACTTGAAGATTGCTTTGTTGTGTCTCGGCTATCTCCTACAACTATCGACTTTTGAAATGGCAAAAATCTCCAGTGTCAAAATAAATAGTTTCACCAGAAGCATGTTGTACTAGTTGAAGCTAGTAGATATTAGTCAAAATGAGCAGGAAAATTAGATAATGTAGGTAGGTTGGTCTTTTTAAAATGGTGACACTGGTTCTTTAACTTTTTCCAGTAGAGATCACTGCACCTCTCACTTTTCTACTCCTACAAGCAAATAACTTTTTAATAAACTAGTTATTGTCTACACATTATTGGGCATGTGGTCAGTTGTCATGTTCATACAACCAAATGATCAAAGTCTGAACTTCTGTCTAATTGTTCCCCGCTGTTAGGCTACCCTGTCATGATCAAGGCCTCAGCAGGTGGTGGTGGGAAAGGCATGAGAATCGCTTGGGATGATGAAGAGACCAGGTGAGATGCTGTCCAAAAATCTTGTCTTGATGAAAATTGCAGTTACCGGAGATTTCTAAACTGACAACCAATTAGCTAGCAGACTTGAAAACAAGCAGTGGAATAGTTTATGCTTTTACCTGCTTTGGAAGAAAGACAAAGAAGCTGCAGCAATAACCTTTCTTTAATTTGCTGTTACTATGCCAATCAGTCTGTGGTATATGTGATAGGTTTTTGTCTTTTTAAAATGAGAAAAAGGGTCTTCATTTCCCTGAAACGTGTCCTTTCTATCATTTTGGTACTTTTAAGATGTTTACGATAATACCGTGTTAGTTAAACAAAGACACAATCTGGTAACGTTTTTGTTTGTGTCATTTAAAAATCTGGAGCAAAACAATCTGTTTTTGTTTTCCTAAAAGCAGCCATTGTTTGGTAAGTTTTCATACTGCAAAGGCTTCTTTCCTTTTCTTTAGTAGTCTATACCTATTAAGTTCAGAGTAATATGGAATATTAATTTTATGAAATGGTTTTATAGCATATTTATTTAAAAGCAATTTGTATTATTAGTTATGAAATAGAAATCACTTTGCTGTTGCATAATTTAAGACTTTCCTCTGTATTGAATGAGGATTATTGACTTCAGTTTTTGCTGGTAATAGACTAGTGTTACAGTACTCACAGAAGTTACAAATTAACTGGTAAAATGAATTCCACATGAGACTCCATCACTTTGCATCACAGTGACTATCGCTACTGGTTTTAAGCGTTTAGGAATAGTAAAGAACTTGCAGTGTCCTGAAATGCCGTGCCACAAATTTTTAATTTTTATTTTACGATGTCTGGGATCCAGGTTCTGTACCACAGAGTTGCAAGTAAAATCCATGTGACCTCTTGATATAGCCAGTGGATCAGGGTTAACAGAATAAGAGCCAGGAAAAGAGGAGATGAGCTACTGGCTGGGCCCGGCCCATGAGGGGCTCTTTAACAGGTCTCAGTTGTGGGAAACAGCTGAACAAGAGGAAAGGAGACCCAGCCCCAAGGGCTAGGGGTATGGCCTGGGGGACTTGGTCTGAGTAACCAAGGAATGGCTGTGGGAGTGATGCCTGGACCGGAGGATGTAGGGAGGAGCCTGGGTTAAACGGGGAGAGAAGCCTTACTGGTTGGTACTGGTTCTTCTAGTGCCTGCGATTTCCACCTCACTTCAAACAAGGCCTTCATGATTTCAACCTGGGCAGGGCTCCAGGACCTGTCATGTTGCAGTTAATATATCTCCCTCTGAGGCCTTTCACCCTCCTGCCAGCGCATAGTGTTTTTTTTAACCAGTATTAAGCGCTGACTAGGTGTTGGCCACTGTACTAAATGCTGGGTTAGTTATAAGGTAGTCAGGTTGGACACGGTCCCCGTCCCTCATGGGGCTCACAGTTTTAATCCCCATTTTCCAGATGAGGTAACTGAGGCCGAGAGAAGTGAAAGTGAAATGACTTGCTCAAGGTCATACAGTAGACAAGGGGCGCAGCCGGAATCAGGAGCCAGGTCCTTCTGATTCCCAGACTCGTAATCTGTCCACTAGGCCGCACTGCTTCTTGCATGTGGATCCTACGTTGTGCAGGTGGGAGGTGGGCAAGGTGCTCCAGGGTTTTGCTTTTCATTCAAGCTCTTGCTCGCTTCATTTGTAAAGTAAATTGGAGATTAGGAGCCACATAATTACTCCTCTTAACTACTTCTTGACACTGTTACATCCTTTCCAGTTATACATTTCCTGTCCCCAATCCAGGTCACCTCTTACATGGACTATAGAAGCAGAATATCCTAAGATCTCCCAGACTCCAGCACCTCCCCGCCCTCCCCCCCCCCAATTTCTCTCAAGTGTAACAAAAATAGCAGTCTTGCTCAATTTTCTTTGAGCCCTTCTCAGTTTACTGTGGTTCCCATTTGCCCCATTTTGTGCTTTGCTGCTCCAGCTAAGCAAACTTTATTATTATGATTATTTTATTTAAGTGTTTACTGTTTGTCAATAGAGAAGCAGTGTGGCTTAGTGGAAAGAACATGGGCTTGGAAGTCAGAGGTCATGGGTTCTAATCTCAGCTCCTCCACCTAGCTATGTGAATCTGGGCAAGTCACTAAACTCCTCTGTGCCTCATTTACCTCATCTGTAAAATGGGGATTAAGACCGTGAGCCCACATGGGGCTATATATAACTTGGATTTAATATTTGCTAATAATAATTGTAGAAAGTGTTAAGCGCTTACTATGTGCTGAACATTGTACTAAACCCTGAGATAGATGCACAGTCCCCTTCCCACATGGGGCTCACAGTCTAAGAGGAGGGAGAACATGTGTTCATGTTCTTTACCTCTTCTGGATCCTATCTTCCCCACTGCGTTCTGAACATGTCTTCTATAGCCACCCCATCTCTGGAATGTTGAGAAAGTTTTCTTTTAATTGTATTCATAAAATACATTCTGAAAAATGATCAAAAATGGGTCCGCTAAATTTTAATCTTTAAAAAATTTAACACCGCCCATTCAGTTGTCAAGAAGTCAGCCATTAACTAAACCATCCGAGAAGTTGTACTTCTCTGTGTCACTGAGAGTGACCCAGCTTGAGGTCTGCATCTCTGTGTGTCTGCCCCAAATGTTCGTTGATACATTGTGTTGTTTGTGTGTTTGTGTGTGTGTATGTGTCTTTGAATTCACACTTATGCCCGTGTGTGTGTGTTGGGGGGGGGGTTAGCTATATTGCTTGTGAGCATTTTTTGATGGCGAAAGAATGTGTGTGTGTGTGTGTTTGTGTGAGTGTGTGTGATATGAGTAGGAACAAGAAGGGTAGCTTTTGGCGGGAATATGGGAATCCTTGTACGAATATGTGATTTCATAATATACTATTTATTCAATGCTTACTACTACTATATGCAAAACACTATGCCAACAAAAGCAGTACACCAGTGAGGATTCCCATCTGTGGCTTGAGTTGCAGCCAGCAAGAGAAGTTGAGGAGCAAAGGGGTGGGCTAAGGGAAGAGGTGAGCCAGATGGGAATCCGAAGGCAGACTCGCCACAGTTTACAGTCAGGTTGCATAATTAGTTTCTTCCAGAATCTGAGTGTGTAAAAACAAAGTTCTTGAAGAAAATGACAGACTGTAAGCCTATTTGCATTTTCACCATCTAATTTTGTAATCTGAAGTGGATTATGCTCGGTTGAAGAAAATGAGAAAAACTCTTTTAAAATGATCAAGTGAACAGGGCAAGCATGAAGAATTGTTACAGGGTTAAAATTAATTTCTTTATGCTACTTTGAGGAATGGATTTCTGAAAGAAGTAGCCAAAGGAACCTTTACGTTGTTCCTTATGGGAAGGAAGCGTATCCATTAATTCTGTTGTATTTTCCCAAGTGCACAGTACTCTGCACTTAGTAAGGGCTCAATAAATACCATTGATTGAATGAAGACCCAGTAGAATACATTTCTATTTCCATTTAGAATTTTTTTAAATTGTTTCTACTTTATTTTTCTTACTTCCTAGAGATGGTTTTCGATTTTCATCTCAAGAAGCTGCTTCCAGTTTTGGTGATGATCGACTACTAATTGAGAAGTTTATTGATAATCCCCGTCACATAGAAATCCAGGTGGGTACATTTTTAAATACCTCAAAATGAGAGTGTTAAAGCCAGAATGTTTTTTTTCCCCTCTCTCCACCAAGACGTCACTATGCAGATTCACAAGAGAGCTGACAAAACACTGACTGCTTTGGTTTGCAGCTCACACTTCTCTAACCTCCAGAAGCCCAGAATATTTCCTGATGGGCTCCATGGATGACCACCCAACTGGGAAGAGTCCTAGCTTTTTTATTCCAGGAAACTAAAGGAAAGGAATTTTAGTCATCAGAACACTCATCTGAAGAAGAAAAGTTGTGGTATTTAAGGGTTTTCAGTGTTCCAAGTCCCTGTTCTGCAAGAGACCCAGAGTCTAAAGGGGATGGAATTACTGGTCCACCCCCTTTTTACAGATGAGGTAGCACAGAGCAGCTAATCGACATGCCTAAGATCACACAGCAGACAAGCAGTGGAGATGGGATTATCAAATCAATTAATCAAACTGGTTTTTATTGAGTGTTTAGGATCCCAGGTCTACTGACTCCTAGTTCTGTGGCCTTTCCTCTCGGCCATGCCACTTCTCAAATATGTTCTGAAGATGTTTCCTTTCAAGTAATTGTTCTGATTTCCCCTTTTTATGTTAAAGCCCAGGTGGAACTTTGCATGGGCCTGTGAGTGGCAGAGGTAAATCCACTCTTACAAACTTAAGTAATTTTAACTGTGACCAACTTTTAGAGGGGAAGCTGTCATTGTTTAAAATGTTTTCTCACCACTCAAAACTCTAAACAGGCAAAAGTTGCAGCAAAGAATTTCCTGAATTTAGGTGCTAAAATTCAAAAACAAATAGTTCCTTTCTAAAACTTAAGAAGTTTTACACAATGAAAAGGAAAATGGAATCCAAATAGACTCTGCTTTGAATTGAGGAAAAATTGAGGTATTTCTTTCTTTTTAGACTCTTATAATCAGATTTGGGATTAATGCTTACAAATAATAACTCAATAAATGACATTTGCATAAATAAGGACATCAAATATTTTAGGATATATTGGTAAAAAGTGATATAATTGAGGAAATGGAAGCCAAAGCTTTGGTTGCTTAGGTTACCCGAGAAAAATGCATATGAAGTTATTTTAGCATGAAAAATTTGACATCTGACTTGTCAGTACTTACAAGAATTTGCATTTTGTAGTAGGCGATATGTTGGTGTGACTGTAAATAGGTTCTGCCCACTAAAAAAAATCTGTGTGCCTGTCACAGTGTGTTGAACCCCTGCTGGCCTGTGGACTTGATGGTCGTGGGCAGGGAATGTGTCTATTTATTGTTGCATCATACTCTCCCAAGCACTTAGAACAATGCTCTGCACACAGTAAGCGCTCATTAAATATGATTGAATGAATGAATGTTACCCTTATTGTGCCCCAGCGGGAACATACCTTGCAGGGAAGAGATTGTGTGAGTGATACTGCCCAAACCACTAGCACTGAAGTCGATTCTTTTTCACAGGTTCTCAGCCCTGAAGTGTCAGGACGGAGGCTTTATCTGTTGTTCTTTATGGAAAGCTCCACCATCATCATCGTAATTGTCATGTTGGAAGCCAGGGTGCTTTTGCCCCTTACCTAAGAGTAAATAATAAGAAAAATGCTATCAATCGCATATTACCCATCATGAAAAAGAATGCATTATATTAGTTCCAGATATAAAGCCTAGTAAATAGTGGCATGGTTTATATTTTCCTTGTGATTGCCACAAAGGGTGTTGGCAGATATTTTTTGAACAGTCAATTTCTGGCAAAGAGGATAGGCATAATCTAATCTTTTGGAAGAGCGGTCTTGTTTCACATACATTTTTCCATCTCTTAAATTCATGAATCCATTTTTGAAGAATCTAGAAATGTAAAAAATTAATAATGATGGTATTTAATAAACACATCCTACATGCTAAGCGCCACTGGGAATACATGATCATCAGATTGGACAAATAGGGCTCCCAGACTGAGAGAGGCAGAACAGGTATGAAGAAACTGAGTTCCAGAGAGATTCAAGTGCCTTGTCCAAGGTCACATAGATTCATTCATTCATTCAATTGCAGATGAGTGACGGAGCCAGGACAAGAACATGGCTCTCCTGACTCCCAGGTCAATGCTCAAGAAGACTCTGCCTCTTCTTATGAGGTGTCATTCCCCACTTTGATTAATTTGAAAACATTCTTCTATTTAGATGAAGTTGACTCTTTAATGTTATCTTCACAGCCTGTGTGCAACATAAATGTAAATTCCTTTTTCTTTAAGGTTTTGGGAGATAAGCACGGAAATGCTTTGTGGCTTAATGAAAGAGAGTGCTCAATTCAAAGAAGAAATCAAAAGGTGGTTGAAGAAGCACCAAGGTAAATGTCAGCTTTAATGAACAGTAGCTAAAACACATTAGGGAAACTCCTAATTTGTACTCACAGGGATCGTTTGCTGTGAGTTCTTAGTACGTGAGGTCTGCAGTTAATTTTTTTTTCTAACTACCAAAAACTTGCAAAGACTTTGTGCTCTTTTGTTTCCTTTGATCTGTTTGAAATTCACTTTACACACTGAAACCACATCATAAGTTGAAAGCTTTCACTCAGTATTGTTGGCTATTGCTTCAGCAAGCCCGGTGGCAATGTAATCTTATATCCCATCTCCCAAAAAACTTCTAGCAGCAACACCAAAATCTCCCATTCTGATCCTCTTACCAAATTGAATGAACTTGCTCGGGGTTTACTACTGTGCCTGGCACATAGTAAGTGCTTAACAGATACCACTAAAAAAAAAAAATCAGTTGTATTTATTGCGTACTTTGTGTCCAGAGTACTGTCCTAAGTCTCAACTCCCATTCCATAGCATTCTTAGTTACTGCATAGTTCTTCACCGTTCTTTCCTTTTAACATTTAGCTAGACCTGTTGGTCCTGGAGGAAAAAATATTTAAGGACAGATTTATACAAAAGCTTTTCCTTAAAACCCTGTTTCTTGCTTAATTTGCAATAAATGTTTCAGTACAGTTTCAGTACTCATTAATGGGTCTCTGGACCATTCCTAGCATTTGGGCAGGGACAGTTTCTCTAGACATATGAAAGGACTTCGGTCTGTGTGAATTAATAAGTGTTTAATCACTTGGCCTTTGGTTATATTTAAACCCAACCAAATTAGTCAACCTGTCCTATTGAAAGGTTGATGGGAGGAGGAGTAGAAGTAGAAAGCAGAAACACAGACAAGTAAGTGATCAGGGAGCGCTTTATAGGAAGGAGAGGCTGATCGGTCAGGGAGATCTGTTGACATAGGGAGCTCGGTTCTTCTCCAGTCCTCTGTGACTCTTCCCTTTTAGTATTCCTTGGGCTAGCGTTATCTCTAGCAGGATAAGTGTTGGTTGGCGAGAAACTTGTCAAGTGTGGTTACAGATTTCTGAAAAGTGACCCTCATTGGATTGCACTAACACTGGTAGATTCTGTGTTCACTGTCCCATTCTCAGCTACCATCAGTCAATGTTTTGGGGGAAGAAAATGCAACTTCTACCCCTTTCTCATGGTGAAGAAAATGGGTCTACCTTATTTGCAAAATCTCTCGAGAGTGACACAGTTCTTTTAAAGCATCAATTCTTTAACTATATTTTTGAAAGAGTAGTACATGTCCAAATTATTTGAACAGAAATGTTCCCATTTTGAAGCTACTGTCAAATGTTCATATGTTAATGTTTAAATGTATAGAAAAATCTGAATAACCCAGAGAGTAATTTTTTAAAATGGTATTTGTGAAGCATTTTACTATGTACCAGGAACTGTACTAAACCCTGGAACAGCTACAAGCTATTCAGGTTGGACAGAGTCCATGTCACACATGGAACTCACAGTTTTTCTTCCCATTTTACAGATGAGGTAATTGGGTTCTGATGTAACTATCTTATGAGGAACTCAGCCCTTTTGTCGTGAACCTGATTTCTTTCTGGTACAGCCAGATTTTATTTAAGAATCTTGAAAGGTTATTTTCTAGACAGTAATGCAACAATGACTAATTTTTGCCAAAAATCCATCATATATACTAAAAATAATAATTAATTATTAATATTAAGGAAATAAACTAGGAATGTATGGACACATTCATTTTTTCCACTGGATTCAATTGATCCATGTTATCCCAGCATTTAGAAGTGTAATCAGTTAGTAGTAGTGGTGGAGGTAAATTGTTTAAAAAAATTGAATCAGAGTTAAGGCACAACCCTAAAAGTGCAGTCGAAACATTGGGTCGATACTAGTGTGACAATTTCATCTTTTTACCCCTGTTCTTTTGTGAAGCTTATAGTAAAAGTGGCAAACTTAGTTTCAGAGCTGGGTGAAATGAGGAGTGGAAATTCCTTTGCTTTGCTCAGGGTTCCCAATTTCCCAGACACCTAGTATTTGGACTCCCAATCGTGGCTTCAAATTTCACCACACTGGAGGTTTGGCCAGTAGAATGTCATCATCTAAGTTGGAAAATAGATAACAATGAATATTTTGAAAGTCTTATGAAAGAAGCATTATGTTTTTAAAAGGCAACTGATGAAGATAAGCATATTTTCTGGATTTTTTTTTGTAGTTCCCCATTTAGTTATTCAGAACAACAGTGCCATTTTCCACCATTGACCATGAGTACTCCCCAACTCCCACCCCCAGTTAATAATCATAGTAATAATAATTGTGTTTTCTGCTAGGCACTTACTGTGTACCAAGCATTGTACTAAGCATTGGGGTAGATACAAGATAATCAGGTCAGACACATTCTGTGGCCCATATGGAGCTCACCATCTAAGGAGAAAGGAGAACGGGTATTTCTCATTGTAAAGGTTGGAAACTGAAGCACAGAGAGGTTGTGACTTGGCTATGGTCACCCAGCAGGCAGATCCTTCTGATTCTCAGCCTATGCTCTCTCCTCTAGGCCATGCTGCTTCTCAACGCCTGACTGAGAGTCCTCAGACAGAGTAATAATTGCCCAGCACTGAACTAGAACCCTAGAGCAGGTACAAGATAATTAGGTCAGAATTAGGTCAGACACAGTCTCTGTCCCACATGGGGTTCTCAGTCTAAAGAGGAGAAAGAACAGGTATTAAATTCCCATTTTGGTTAACTGATTCTTACAGCTGAGGAAACATAAGTCCAGAGAATTAAGGACTTGTCCAGTGTCACTCATTAGGCAAGAAACAGAGTCAGCATTAGAACCCAAACCTTCTGATTCCCTGGCTCATGCTCTTTCCACTAAGCCACATTGCTCCTCATTGTGGGATGCCTGTTAGGTCATTCAGGCAACTGAAATTCTACTACTCTTCCCTCTATGGGAGCTCGGTCACCTTTGGCTGTTTCACACTTTCCATGTCCAAAGCACATCTGGAGCACTTCATAAATATTTGTTGATCAATAGTTTTTTTCCTAGCCATCCCCCAAACTACCGAAGTTGATCTACTGGCCAAAAAACAAAGGTACTTTAAAGAATAATTATATAAAAAGTCGATTTTATAAAGTCAATTTAGAAGCATTGGGACTGAGGGTTTGAAGGGTTTTTTTAAAAGACAAAAATAATATAATGCAACTATAGCAGTCAAATCTTATTTTTTCCTTCTTTTCTTTTATCTTCCAAAATCTCTCATACTAAAGAAGGGACTGCTTGGTTAAAAGACTAATAGAGCAGGAGGTGGAGGAGAAGTAGAGATTTGTTTAAAATGTATATATATTTTTCAAGTAGGGCATAATGGGGTTGAAGAGAGGCAGGTTAGAGAGGAGATTGGAGAAAATTTATTGGCTTAGGGAGAAAGTAAAATGGCAGAAGGAAATAAAAAAAACCAGTTAATTAACCTGGTTGATTGGGGAGATAATATAGTCACTTTAGAATATAAAGCTGAGCCACATGGTAGAGATCAAGTTTAGCAGTATGCCATCTCTGTTCCATTCTTAAACTGCAGCAGGAGGTGAAAGCAAAGAGAGAAAAGAACTTGAGATATATATTTAGACCCTAGGAAGACACCACTGAAAAAAGGGAATAACTATCCTTTTGTCCATTTGAAAAATAGTAATTCTTATTCTCCAAGAGGAATGTTCAGACTGAAATATAATAATAATGTGCTGACTTTCCTAAGGTAGTCAAAAGGTACTTTCATGATTTATCAGCAGTCTCCTCTTGATTGAATTCATATTTTTTTAATCTAAGTATTATTCTATCAGAATAATATTCCATGTCATTTTACATAATCTGAATGTAAGAATGATGTAACCATACACAACAGAGAAGCAGTTTGGTCTAGTGGAAAGAGTACAGGCTTGGGAGTCAGAGGACCTGGGTTATAATCCTGGCTCTGCCACCTTTCTGCTGTGTGACCTTGGGCAAGTCATTTAACTTCTCTGTGCCTGAGTTACTTCATTTATAAAATAGGGGTTTAAACTGTGAGCCCTCTGGGACAGGGACTGTGTCTACCCTAAAATATTAATGGTGTTTGTTAGGTGCTTCTGTGTAGAGACAAGATAATCAGGTTGGACACAGTCCCTGCCCCACATGGGGCTCACATTCTTAATCCCCATTTTACAGATGAGGTAACTGAGGTCCAGATAAATTGAGTTGCCCAGCATCACACAACAGACGTGTGGCGGAGCCGGGATTAGGACCCAGGTCCTTCTGACTCATAGGGCTGTGCTCTGTCTACTATCTTGTATCTACCCCGGCACTTAATGCAGTGCTTGGCACATAGTAAGCATTTAACAAATACCGTGAAAACTGAAAAGAAAACCCCAAAAAAGAAAACCTGTAGCATAAGGATACAGACTGTAACCTTAGTATTATCCTGGACTTCTTGCCCTCTTTCAACTTTAACATTCATTCAACCCTGAACTCCTGCCTATGTTTCGTTTACATTTCCTGGATCCTTCCATACAAACCACCACCACCCTGGTCCAGTACTTGTCCTATCCATCAGCCTCCTCATTAGTCTCTCCGTCACCAGACTCTCCCTTATCCGGTCCATACTTTATTCTGATACCTGAGTCAGGTTTCTTTAATGCAGTTCTGTGGTTGCCTGTTCTGGTCCACGTTAAGCAAAAACTCCACCTTTTTCCACCTTATCAACTCTCTCCTCCCACCAGAACCCTCCATTCCTCTCAAGCTTTCCTCTTCTCCTACTCCCTTCTGTATTACCCTGGCTTGCTCCCTTTATTCATCCCCCCTCCCAGCCCCACAGCAGTTATGTACATATCCAGCGCTTAGAGCAACACTTAGTACATAGTAAGCGCTTAACAAATACCAGAAGCAGCGTGGCTCAGTGGAAAGAGCTTGGGCTTCGGAGTCAGAGGTCATGGGTTTGACTCTCAGCTCTTCCACTTGTCATCTGTGTGACTGTGGGCAAGTCACTTAACTTCTCTGTGCATCAGTTACCTCATCTGGAAAATGGGGATTAACTGTGAGCCTCACGTGGGACAACCCTGCATCTCCCCCAGTGCTTAGAACAGTGCTCTGCACTTAGTAAGCGTTTAACAAATACCAACATTATTTGTAATTTATTCATATTAATGTCTGTCTGCGCTCTCTAGACTGTAAGCTCTCGCTGTGGGCAGGGAATGTATCTGTTTATTGTTATATTGAACATTCCCAAGCGTAGAATGTGAGCCCATCATTGGGCAGGGATTTTCTCTATCTGTTGCCGAATTGTACATTCTAAGCACTTAGTACAGTGCTGTGCACATAGTCAGCGCTCAGTAAATACTGTTGAATGAATCTCTGCAAACAGTAAGTGCTCAGTAAATACAATTGACTGACTGCCTGAGCCTTGTGCTCGGCTCTCCTGACTTCAAACACTTGCTCATTTCCTCCCCTCCGACTTTCAGAGGAGGACTCCTCTCACCATCTTCAAAGCCCTTTTAATAATAATAATAATAATGATGGTATTTGTTAAGCGTTTACTATGTGCCGAGCAGTGTTCTAAGCGCTGTTGAACTCATCTCCTCCAGGAGACCATCATTGACTACCATTTTCCCAACCTATATCCTTCCCAGTTACCACTCAGTCAGTGGTCTTTATTGAGCAGTTACTGTGCGTATAGCACGGTGAGCTATACTTGGGAAAATTCAACAGAGTTGGAGGGCAAGATCCCCACCCACAAAGAGCCTCTGGTCTGCAGTCCATCACATTTGTGTGACTTGTAGTATTTTATTCGTTCGTCTCATTTGTATTGCAGTTTGTCTGCCTTCCCTACCTGACCGCTAACTCCTGAGGACAGAGATCACATCTTCTAATTCTGTTGTACTCTCTCAAGCACTTTAGTACAGTGCTCTGCCCATATTAAGTGCTCAATAAATACTATTGATTGATTGGATAAATTCCTGTCTAAATCAGGAAAATAATTCTGATATACTGAAGGCTGAATCAGTATGGTTTGATTGTATACTGATTTGCTTGCTATTCAAGGAGGATTCTACACTTTAGAAGAGGTTAGCTGCATTAATCCATTACCTCTCCATTCTGTTACCCCCTCTAGATTGTATGCTTACTGTGGGCAGGTAACAAGGCTATCAACTCTGTATTATACTTTCCCAACTGCTTAAGTAGTTCAGTGCTCAGCACACAGTAAGCACTCAGGAAAATCAATAGATTGTTTCTTTTGAGAGTTCAATTTTTATCTACTATTTCCTTAATATCATAATACGTTGATATTTAAATAAGTTTATCACCTAATGAAACATGTCCAGTCAAATTCATCCTGATTTTGCTCTTCAGCAAGTTTAATTTTGTCACGTGATGCAGTAGACATTAATACTTTTTTTTAAGGTCATAATTCAATAGTATTTATTCAATAGTATTTATTGAGCGCTTACTATGTGCAGAGCACTGTACTAAGCGCTTGGGATGAACAAGTCGGCAACAGATAGAGACAGTCCCTGCCGTTTGACGGGCTTACAGTCTAATCGGGGGAGATGGACAGACAAGAACAATGGCAATAAACAGCGTCAATTGTCTTGTCACAGTTCATGCCTTAGTATTTGAAAGACTACTAGTAAAAGCAAACCCCAAGTGTATTGGTCAAAATTCTGGCCGGCACTATAGCATGCCACGAGTACAATTTTTCGATTAACTGTAGACTATTTTGTTGTATGTCTCCCAGTCCCAAGCTGATTCCACTGGGGAATAGTTTTAAAATATTTGTTTACTTTTGTTTGGCTCCTCCACATAGCAAACAAAAATATTTGCTTGCTGCTTTTTGGTTTCCAATGTCAAATAAAAACATTTGTTTAGTCTTATTTGGAATGGAAGTGGACTTGCTTTCCCAAGTATAAGTAGCCATTTTGCATATCAGCAGTCTAAGAAGTGAAAAAATGTGCTTCAGTTGTTCATTTGTACAAGCCTACCTTCCCAATGGAATCTGACATTTAGGGAAGAAGAGTGCCCATTGTGTTTGTTGAGTTAGTAAATTTTTAGTCTTCTTTATCTGGGCCTCTAGAAAAATTCCATTCCTCTCTGCCTCAGGACAAGTAACCATAATGAATGATAGCCACTTGAGGAGTAGTGGCTGACATCAATATTTAAGATTTAAAATATGCATCTTTAAAGTTAAAAAGGGTTGTCGTTTTTGTTATGTAGAAATTAGAGAGTAGAGAAGCAGCATAGTTTAGTGGAAAGAGCATGGCTTGGGATTCAGAGGTTGTGGGTTCTAATTCTGGTTCTGTCACTTGTCTGCTGTGTGACTTCGGGCAAGTCACTTAACTTCACCGTGCCTCAGTTACCTCTTCTGTAAAACGAGGATTGAGACTGTGAGCCCCATGTGGGACAGGGATGGTGTCCAACCTGCTTACCTTGTAGAATAGTGTTTGGTACATAGTAAGTGCTTAATAATTACTGTAATTATTATTATTATTAACTTTTAACTTTTCCAGGCACTGTCAAACTTTTCAATCTTTTCAATCAATCCCATTTCCTCCATTCCTCCTCTCCTGTTTCGGGTACAGATTGTCATTCCTGCTTTTAAACTGTGCCACCTGCTCTTTAGACCATATGATTTCCACTTGCTTTTTATGAACTTACAGCCTTCTACTTGCTCGTGTTCTTTTTTCTCCTTAAGCTTACCTTTCTTCTTTTCATTCAGATCTGACTCCTTCCTTTAGCTCTTAAGCAAGCTGAGGTCTACCTGAAGTGAGAAGGAATAAACCGCCCCCAGACTTTGCTTCTTCCTTTCAAGCTACTACCATGTCTCTCTCCTTCCCATGCTGTTTCAAACCACTTTTGCAAAATTTTCCTTGACCCCCTCCTGAATCAGGCCTGTGCTGGCACTACTCAACATAAACAATAATTAACGAGGTCTCCAGTGACCTCCTTTTGGCTAAATCCATAGCCCAGTGCCTTATTGTAATTCTCCTTGACCTCTCTGCTGCCTTTAGTGTTATTGCTTGTCCCCTTCTACTGACATCTATTTCTGAATTCAAGTTTTTAAGGTTCTATCTGTTCCTCATTTGGTTTTTGCCGTTTTGACTGCTCCTTTGATTTTTTTTCCCTTTAAATGGTCCGTACTTGTCATTTTTCTTCTGAATAACTGGTATTTCCCTAAGGCTTTGTCTTAGTCACTCTTTGTTTTTCTTGTCCATCTGTTACCTGAATTATTCTCATTGCTTTGTCATCTTTTGTACTAACTCCAAGATACTATTTTCCATCCCGTACTTACTTTTAAATTCTGAGTCTTTAGTTGTCTGGTCAGTTGGCCGTCTGAAAAACCAAGTTGCTTTACCTTTGAAGATATCCACTGCCTCCCCATAAACCTGAGAAGCAGCATGGCGTAGTGGCAAGAGCACGGGCTTGGGAGTAAGAGGTCGTGGGTTCTAATCCAGGCTTTTCCACTTGTCTGCTGTGTGACCTTGGGCAAGTCACTTAACTTCTCTGCCTCAGTTACCTCATCTGTAAAATGGGGATTAAGACTGACACCCATGTGGGACAACCGGATTACCTTGTATCTACCCCAGTGCATAGAACAGTGCTTGGCACATAGTAAGCGCTTAACAAATATTATTATCATGAACCTTCTTTTTTAGGCTCAGCTTCCTCCTTCTGGATTTCAAAGCCCTTTTCCAATCTTCCTTTACTTACAGTGATCTGACTCACCTTTTCTTTCACTCAACTCCAGTTAGACACAGTTACACTCTTCCCCTTTTTTATCCTCTTTTCACTCCAGGCTTTGGGCTGCCATCTTTCCTTTCACATCCACCCAAACTATCCCCGTAGTCATTCAAAACTTTATTAAATGCCACCCATCTTTGCTTTCACATATGCCTCTTTGCTTTCACATATGCCTCAACTCTTCCCCATGTTCTCCCCTTTGTCATTCAAAACCTTTATTAAATCCCACCTTCACTAGATCAGGGGTCTTAGTGAAGATTCTTCCCTCAACTTGCGTGTCTAGCAACTCCCTTTCTCCAAATGTCCGTACCTACGTGCAGACCCTTAGTTTAGGACTCTCAGTACAAAAGCTTGTAACTGTTCCTTGATGGGAGACTCCACTGTCATGGTAGTCAAGGCTGCCTACTTAGAAATATTAAAAATCAAAATGTAGAAATCAACTCTCATGGACTCAGATGTTGTTACAGATGTATGTGGAATATAGGTTATGTGTGTCTTTCATTCTTCATCTATGGACATCTCATTGAGCTAAGGAAAGTCTATTGGTGTCAGTAGCAAACCTAAGGAGAATGGTGGCAAAGGCAGGGAAAAGGTAAAAATGAAAAGGATTTTTCACTTTTTAATTTTTTAAATTAAATGTAAAATAAAATTTTTAATTTAAAAAAGTAAAAGCAAAATAAAGTAAAAGGTCTAGTTAATAAAGGAGAGTAGAAGGCCACCAGAAATAGTCGTGGGTGTCACTGGAAGCAGCTTGGCCTAGTGGAAAGGGTAAAGGCCTGGGACTCAAAGGTCCTGTTTTCTGATCTGTATCTTGATCTAATCTCTCTCCCTACTGCCCCAGCCCATGTTCTCCCTCTGGCCTGGAACTCCCTTTCCCATCATATCCTGGAGACCACCATTTGTTGGTTCTTTGGTTCGTTGGCTCATTCGTTGGTTCATTCATTCATTCATTCATTCATTCATTCATTCATTCATTCATTCATTCATTCCATTCAATTCACAAGTGCAATATAACAATAAACAGACATATTCCCTGCCCACAGTGAGAAAGCCCTCCTACAATTGCATTCCTCCAGGAGATCTTCCCTGACCAAACCTTCATTTCCTTACTTGCCCTCCCTTCTGCATCACATGTGGCCTTGGATCTGTAATCTTTAGGCATCTATTATTATTACTATTATTGTATTAACCAAGCACTTACTGTGTGTTCTATGTGCTGGGATAGTTACAAGATATTCAGGTTAAACACAGTTCCTTTCCCACTTGGGGTTCACAATTTAAGGAGATAACTCTGGTATTTGTTGCACACTTACTACATGGATTTGTTGCACACTTACTACATGGCAAGCACTGTATTAAACATTAGGCTAAAGACAAGATAATCAGGTCAGAAGACAAAAGGCAGAGTTTCACTGATATTTACTTATGAATATTCACTGATATGGCATTGTGAATATATTTACACACGTTAACACTCATTTGTGTATGTCTCATTCCTTCCTCCCTCCCTTTGTTCCTTTTATGTTTGTCTCCCCCTTTATAATGTATGTAAACTCCATGAGGGCAGGGAAAGTATTCTTTATTTTGAATGACTAAGCGTCTAGAACAGTGCACCGCACCAAGCAGGTGGTTAATAAATGCTACTACCAGTAGTAGCTGTCTATTTTAGTCTTTTATCTTAGCAACGTTAAGAAATGTATTACTCTACTTGCTGATTATCCAGATTGTGTATTCATTCTTTTCATTCTAAATGATAAAGGGAATGTGGATGATGTACATTTAGGCATTTTTGCTATTGAAAGGCAGTTTTGAATTTTCCAAAAGACTCAGCCTCAGGGTAGTATGTGTAATTGAGGAATTAATTCTACAGTTAACCGAACTCTGTTTTATAAAACATAAAGGGAGCAACTATCAGAATTTAACAAAGCTGATATATTTGGGCAAGCTTCTCGCTTTATCTTAGACATACTTTAAGTAAAAGTTAAGTTTCTGTAATGTTTTTCTAACTGGAGCAAGGTATTGTTTCTGTATTTGTAGCACTTTTTTGGACCCCAAGACTCGCAAAGCCATGGGAGAACAAGCAGTCGCTCTTGCCAAAGCCGTAAAATATTCCTCTGCAGGAACCGTTGAATTCCTTGTGGATTCAAAGAAGAATTTTTACTTTTTGGAAATGAACACAAGACTTCAGGTAAGAAAAACAATAACTCTGCTCCTTTCCTCTCCCTTTCTTTTTCTTTAAAATGAAAAAAAAATAACAAAAAACAAAAAAACCCACAATCTAAAGCAGTCTCAAAATGAATATACCGAGTAATAAACATTCCGCTTTTACTCAAGAACCTTGCTGGTGTCAGAGTTAAGTACCACTGTGAGTTTGCAGTAAGTGGCTAGCCCCGTGCTATGGTATTTGTCTTTATTCCCCAGTTGGAATTTCCTTACAACAAGACTTTTGCTGGTGTCTTAACCTTCAGAGACTAAACATTTGTTAGAAGTAAAAGCACTGGAAATGGGAATATTTATGTGACAGTTTTTGACAAGAAAATAATTTGTAAATTTTTAATAATGTTTTTATTTCTGGGTATTAAGAAGAGTATAGAAGCTATAAACATTGTAAAGGGATGGTTGCAAAAGGCATGATATAGGGAATAAAGAAACATGAGTATAGAAGCAGTATAAAAATTTTACAAGGGTGGTTGCAACAGGGTAATCATCCAGGTTGTGGCATGGAGTTAGGACAGACCTGTCCTAATTACTACTAATACTCCTACTATTTACTACTAGTAGAATAGTAGTAATAGTGCTTAGTAAATGCTTACTGTGTGCAGAACACTGTACTAAGACAGGGGAAAGAATAGTTGGGAATGGCTCTTTCTGAAGTGCTTATCTCAGAATAGGTACTTAACAGATGCAACACATTGTATTCATGCTAATTATGGCATTACCATACTATGGTCTGCAAGGGTGAGACTAACTATGTTCTGCTATAAGGTGAGATGTCTTTCTGAAGACAAATCCAGAGTTGAACTGGTTTAAAGGAGGAGCAAGTACCATAATCACATTTTGGAGGACAGACGGGATAAGTTAGGTTGTAATGGTAAGGTGGGAACCGCAGCGTGCCTCAGTGGAAAGAGCCTGGGCTTGGGAGTCAGAGGTCATGGGTTCGAATCCCCGCTCTGCCACTTGTCAGCTGTGTGACTGTGGGCAAGTCACTTAACTTCTCTGTGCCTCTGTTACCTCATCTATAAAATGGGGATTAAGACTGTGAGCCTCACGTGGGACAATCTGATTACCCTTTATCTACCCCAGAGCTTAGAACAGTGCTCTGCACATAGTAAGTGCTTAACAAATACCAACATTATTAACTGCTACCCTCCTGCTAAAAGGACTTATGCTGGTATTTTTTTCCCCCACATTTTCCAGTCACCTTTAAAATTCAACTGCACTTCCATGACATTCTACTTTATTGCCCCAACTACTTGACATCTCTGTTCTCTATGCCTTATGATACTGCTTTCAGATTCATTTCAGTTAATACTGTTCCCTAACTCTAGTGCATTATCCTATGAATAAAGTCATCTCAACTCAGCCACAGGAATCTTAGCTAAGGCACTGGAAGCATTTTTTTCCTACTTCATGAAGAGACTGTGAGCCTACATTTTTATTTCTTGGAGTGAGGGTGCTGTTCCAGAATTCTTTCTTTTGTGACATCTGCTTTCCTTTCTCTGTGGATGAGCTACTTCCCTGTTGTATGACCTTGAGAAAGTCATTTAATTTCTCTGTGCCTTTAGAATATAGAATGGAGATTTAGTACCTATTTTCCCTCCTACTTAAGCTGTGAGCCCCATGTGGGACAAGGACAGGATCTGACTTGATTATCTTGTATCTACTCCAGTGCTTAATACAATTCATTCATTCATTCAATAGTATTTATTGAGCGCTTACTATGTGCAGAGCACTGTACTAAGCGCTTGGGATGAACAAGTCGGCAACAGATAGAGACGGTCCCTGCCGTTTGACGGGCTTACAGTCTAATCGGGGGAGACGGACAGACAAGAACAATGGCACTAAACAGCGTCAAGGGGAAGAACATCTCGTAAAAACAATGGCAACTAAATAGAATCGAGGTGATGTACAATTCATTAACAAAATAAATAGGGTAACGAAAATATATACAGTTGAGCGGACAAGTACAGTGCTGTGAGGATGGGAAGGGAGAGGTGGAGGAGCAGAGGGAAAAGGGGAAAATGAGGCTTTAGCTGCGGAGAGGTAAAGGGGGGATGGCAGAGGGAGTAGAGGGGGACGAGGAGCTCAGTCTGGGAACGCCTCTTGGAGGCGGTGATTTTTAAGTAGGGTTTTGAAGAGGGAAAGAGAATCGGTTTGGCGGAGGTGAGGAGGGAGGGCGTTCCAGGACCGCGGGAGGACGTGACCCAGGGGTCGACGGCGGGATAGGCGAGACCGAGGGACGGTGAGGAGGTGGGCGGCAGAGGAGCGGAGCGTGCGGGGTGGGTGGTAGAAAGAGAGAAGGGAGGAGAGGTAGGAAGGGGCAAGGTGATGGAGAGCCTTGAAGCCTAGAGTGAGGAGTTTTTGTTTGGAGCGGAGGTCGATAGGCAACCACTGGAGTTGTCTAAGAAGGGGAGTGACATGCCCAGATCGTTTCTGCAGGAAGATGAGCCGGGCAGCGGAGTGAAGAATAGACCGGAGCGGGGTGAGAGAGGAGGAAGGGAGGTCAGAGAGAAGGCTGACACAGTAGTCTAGCCGGGATATAACGAGAGCCCGTAATAGTAAGGTAGCCGTTTGGGTGGAGAGGAAAGGGCGGATCTTGGCGATATTGTAGAGGTGAAACCGGCAGGTCTTGGTAACGGATAGGATGTGTGGGGTGAAGGAGAGGGACGAGTCAAGGATGACACCGAGATCGCGGGCCCGAGAGACGGGAAGGATGGTCGTGCCATCCACGGTGATAGAGAAGTCTGGGAGAGGACCGGGTTTGGGAGGGAAGATGAGGAGCTCAGTCTCGCTCATGTTGAGTTTTAGGTGGCGGGCCGACATCCAGGTGGAGACGTCCCGGAGGCAGGAGGAGATGCGAGCCTGAAGGGAGGGGGAGAGGACAGGGGCGGAGATGTAGATCTGCGTGTCATCTGCGTAGAGATGGTAGTCAAAGCCGTGAGAGCGGATGAGTTCACCGAGGGAGTGAGTGTAAATGGAGAACAGAAGAGGGCCAAGAACTGACCCTTGAGGGTCAGTTAATACAATGCTTGGCCCAATGCTATTATTGTTATTATTGTTAATATTATCATTATTGCTGTGCCTCTTTGGGTGCTAAGGCTATCCCTGGTCTTCTCCTTGAGGGCAGCCTGCAGAACTAAGCAACAATTTACTCAAACTTCCCAGGTCGTGAGGAGAGAACACAGGGACTCTATTTGTAGAAAGGTAAATTTTAATTTCATTTCGTCTAAGCATAATATTGCATATATAACATACCAAATTTCTTTGCCAAGCTCACTCTATTTTTTATTGTTTTTGTTAAGTGCTTACTATGTGCCAGGCACTATATTAAGTGCTGGGATAGATACAAGTTAATACCCTTCTTTCATTTTCTGCCAATTTCAGATTCACTCCACCCACTGATTCTCAGATACTGGGTTATTAGTAGAGATGCTAACAAAATGAATGACAGTTGCAAATGCCTTAAATCTAACAAACTCTGGGTGAAGTGACCAAAGGCATAGTAACCAAAACACGTCTTCACAATAACAATTGCTTAATCAATGTTATTTATTGAATACTTGCGGGCAAGACACCGTACTAAGTGTTGGGGAGAGAACAATACAATTGGAAGACACTGTCTCTGTGCTCAAGGAGTTTACAGTCAATGAAGATTGATCAAGAGGAAAAAAAACCTTATAGGAGGTCTGAATGGATTCATCCATCTGGCAAGGTAGTTGGCCTGAGGTCTTTTAGCAGATATTTTGTTCCATGGCTAAAGAACGCACCCCTACTTCAGCCAGCGTTCTTGCGGTATATGCTGTTGGACAGGAAGATTGGGTGAGAATGTGTGTATTTTTCTTTTTTTTATGGTGTTTAAATGCTTACTCTGTGCCAGACACTGTACTAAGTGCTGGCATAAATGGAAGCTAATCAGATATGGCACAGTCCATAATCACACATGGGGCTCACAGTCTTAATCTCCATTTTATAGATGAGACAGCTGAGGCCCAGAGAAGTTAAGTGATTTGCCCAAGGTCCCACAGCAGAGATTAAAACTCAGGTCCTTCTGACTTTCAGGCCGTGCTCTGTCTAGTAGGTCATGCTGTTTCTCACATATGGTTAAAAACCTGTAATAATACTGGAAAAGTAATAATAATGATTATGATTTTTTAGCTCTTATGTGCCAAGCAGTGTTCTAAGCGCTGGGGTAAATACAAGGTAATCAGGTTGGACACAGTTCTTGTCCCACATAGGGCTCAGAGTCTTTAATTCTCTTTTTACAGATGAAGTAACTGAGGTATAGAGAAGTGAAATGACTTGCCCAAGGTCACCCAGCCGTCAAGTGGTGGAGCGGGGATTAGAACCCATGTCCTTTGACTCCTAAGCCTGTGCTTTTGCCACTAGGCCAAGCATATTTGTTATTCCTAGTGGAATACATCAACAAAAATCCTTTGCAGGAAGGCAGCTAAATCCTATGTATAAGGTGTTGCTGAAGAGGAAGCAGTATTACTCTGCAGAACTGTGGGCAATTTTGAGTGTCTGAGACTGTGCTCACCCAAAATTCCCTTCTTCATCCAGCCAAGTCCATTTTGTACTGACTGTGATTTTCTGTTCTGAATGTAAAACTCCTTTGGGACATCATTTGATAGTAAGGAAATAACTAGCCTGCCACAGACCATTAATGACACTGAAAATTAGTTTTCCTCACAAACTGAAAAGTTCTGGATGATGCTTTCTCTGAAGAGATGTCTCACTTTTAAAATGACAATTTTTAAGTGTCGAGCTTGCAAATAGAGCATCTGGAGTGTCAGGTTTCTTAAATTTCATTTGCAAGGTATGTTCACTTCTGAAAAAAAAGGCTCTTACCATGATCATCAACATGTATTCTTCCACAAAAACAAAGATTGATCAGGTGGAAAGAAAGCTTCTGTGTGGTCTGGGCTGATTGATCCAGTGGTGCTAGCAGCTGGCAGACTAATCAACCCCGGGGTATTTTAACTAACAGATTTCTGAATCGTAGAAAGAAAACGTTATTGAACTGCAGGGGATTTGGAAAGCTGCAAAGTAACAGTTTACTCGGAGTGCAGCAACATCATTTCATAAATACCCACACTCTCTTCCACCGGCTCAATGAGTGAAACCTGGATAAGTGCAAACATCTGAATGATATTTCAGCATTTATCTCATTCTGCAGGAGAGGGATATGAATGAAGCGTGGATAGGGGTGGTGATGTGAGAGACAGAATAGTAGACTAGCCGCTTCTTGGTATTCTCAAAATTCTCACCAGTAGTATGCTGTGTCTGAATTGGCAACCAAATTGCTTCAATGTCAAGCTCCTGGAAAATTATGGCATATGCAAGGAATTCCATGACAGCATTCCAGAAGTTTCATCAAGATTAAAGAGCCTCTACAACTATTAATGTAAACAATGAAAAAAGATGTCTGTATTTAGCTGACAAGGCAAAGAAGCCATGTCCCGAGTTGAATCCCCTTGCCCACTCCTACCTCACTTCACTACTCTCCTACTACCATCCAGTCCGCACATTTTGTTCCTCTAATGCCAACCTACTCACTGTACCTCAGTCTCATCCATCTCGCCCCTGACCTCATGCCCACATCCTGCTTCTGGCCTCCCTTGTCATATCTGATAGACAATTACTCTTCCCTCCTTCATAGGGAGAGTACCTTCATGTATTGAGGATACATCTCCTCCAAGAGGCTTTCTCTGACTAAGCTCTCATTTCCTTTTCTCCCGCTCTCTCTCCGTTGCCCTGATCTTACTCCCTTTATTCACCACCCCCACCTTAGCCCCACAGCACTTATGTACATATCCGTAATTTGTTTCATTTGTATTAATGTCTGTCCCCTCTAAACTCATCTAGTAAACTCCTTGTGGGCGGGGAATGTGTTGCAGTGTTAGTTTTTATTCTTCCAAGTGCTTAGTACAGTGCTCTGCACATAGTAAGCACTCAGTAAATACGATTGAGTACTGTCTCAGCCTCCTCTCAGATCTTCGTGCTTCCAGTCTTTTTTCGTTCATAATTTACCATGCTGTATGGATTGTTTTTTCTAAAATATTGAACTGTTTACGTCTCCTCATTTCTTAAAAACCTCCAGTGGTTGCTTGTTCTTATCTGAATGAAGCAGAAGTATCTGACTACTAGCATTAAGCAGCATTTAGTCTTCCTTCTCCCATTCTCTTCTCCCACTCCGTCCTTGCTCACACTTTTCACTAGAGAAGCAGTGTGGCTCATAATAATGTTGGTATTTGTTTAAGTGCTTACTATGTGCAGAGCACTGTTCTAAGCGCTGGGGTAGACACAGGGTAATCAGGTTGTCCCTCGTGAGGCTCACAGTCTTAATCCCCATTTTACAGATGAGGTAACTGAGGCACAGAGAAGTGAAGTGACTCGCCCACAGTCACACAGCTGCCAAGTGGCAGAGCTGGGATTCGAACCCGTGACCTCTGACTCCCAAGCCCGGGTTCTTTCCACTGCGCCACGCTGCTTCTCGTGGAAAGAGCCCAGGCTTGGGAGTCAGAGGTCATGGGTTTGAATCCTGGCTCCGCCACTTGTCAGTTGTGTGACTGTGGCAAGTCACTTAACCTCTCTGTGCCTCAGTTACCTCATCTGTAAAATGGGGATTAAGACTATGAGCCCCAAGTGGGACAACCTGATTATCCTGTATCTACCCCAGCACTTAGAACAGTGCTCTGCACATAGTAAGTGCTTAACAAATACCAACATTATTATTATTATTATTTTCATTATCCTTGTTCCCATCTCTTATTCCACAACTTCTTGCTTGTGTCCTCCCTTCTTCCTTGAATTCCTCCTCTTCTCAACCTGCAGATCACTGCTCTCCCCGACCTCAAAGCCCTTCTGAAGTCACATCTCCTCCCGAAACCTCTTATAGCCCTACCCTGAATCCCCCTCTTTTCTCTTCCCGCTCCACCCTCCCCTGCCCCCAGCTACCACTTCAACATTCCTATGTCACCTTAGCACCTGGGTATTCACCCTTCCTCTTCCCTTAGAGCTTTTATTTGTTAAGTGTTTACTATGTGCTAGATACTGTTTATTAAGCACTGGAGTAGATAGAAGATAATCAGGTTGGACACAGTCCACGTGCCCCATGGACCTCACAGTCTTAATCCCCATTTTACAGATGAGGTAACTGAGGCACAGATAGGTTAAGTGACTTGCCTAAGGTCACACAGTAGATAAATGTTGGAGTTGGATTAAGACCCAGGTCCTCAAACTCCCAGGCCCGTTGTCTTTCCACTAGGCCACGTGGCTTCTAACATTCATATCCTTATACTCTGTGACTCCCTCCTACCTATGATTTTTTTTTTTTAGTGTCTCCTTCCTGTGCTGGGGTCTAAACTCTTTGGGAGCAGGAATCAAGTCCATTAATTTAATTGTACTCTTCCAAATGTCTAGTACAGTGCTCTGCACAGAGTAGGTGCTCAGTAAATACTATTGATTGAAGGCAGTTTCATAAAATCAGCTCAGAAATTAAGGAACTAATTGCAAGCAAGTAACATCCGTGCCTCTTGCTTTTCATGGGAGACCCTTAGAATCCTCGGTTGTGAAATGTGGGGCCAGTGGCTCAGAGGGCTAAACAAGGAAACTTAAACAGGGCATTGACCTTGGTAGCTGTCTGGACTGTTGTTGACTAGACAAAACTGAACAAAAATGAATATGCATCCCTTTCAGTAATTGTAAAGTGATACGCGGGCACCAAGACCATATCCGCGTTTGTTGTCTCCTCCTCCATGTTGGAGCTTGGAGCATTTCCTTTTTCTCATTTGAGATAACATAGTATTCCTTTGGTTATCAAGAACTGTTTAATTCCAGGCAATTTAAAGTGAAATTGCTCTAAGTAAGGTTCCTAATGTATTTTGCATTTGCTATTTCAAAACTGTTTCCCCTCTGACTTTAGGAAGAGTGTCTTCAATTACTGTAACATCAAACAGTTAGATTTGGGTGTCTCCGAATAAGAGGAAGAAAAAGCTTTTGACTTTACGCAGAAAACCTTTCTCTGACTTTAAAGAGTTCTTTAAAATTTTGTTTAAACAATTTAGAATTTCTTCTAATAGTGTTAATCTTTCAAACTCTTTTACTGAACTTAAATTATAATGCTTAGGGCATATGCACCAAATTCTACATCTTCTTAGTTGTTTATTGTCCCTAATTAGTGCTTCAATTTGAGTCTGAAAGTTGTAATTTTCTTTGTTGCTTCTTTTCCCAGCCTTCCCAATTGATCTGTCATTTCTTCCAGCTCTTGAAATTTAGCGGCGGTTCCATGCAAAAGGATGTAGGAGCAGCTAGTGTATGCTACATCCTTTTAAGAGCCAAATTTAGAAACTCTAAAAAAAAAGCTTCCGTAGATTTAACTGAAGATTCAGGAAGTCCTTTCCATGAACATTTGTTTGGCCGATACGTGTTTCAACCTTTTCTTCCCATACTGATGAGGGCATAGTCATCACCGTTGCCTGGAACCTTCTGTGGAACTCAACTACACCAAAATACCATGCCACAGGGAAGCCATGGTGGCCTGTGGAAGGAGCATAGGCGTGGGAGTAAGAGAACCTGGGTTCTAATCCCAGCCTGCTGTGTGATCTTGGGCAAGTCACTTAACTCCTCTGTGCCTCATTTACCTCATCTGTACAATTGAGATTGAATCCTCTCTCCTGTGGGACAGGAACTCACTGACCTGATCATCTTGTATCTGCTCCAGCGCTCAGTACAGTGCCTGACCTATAGTAAATGCTTTATAAATACCAGAAAATAAACCAGAAACCAACTGTAGGTGTGTGGTGTTCCATCCAAGGCAGTCTTCTGCAGTGGGAATCTTTCATTATTATGACTGGAAATGGTTGCCTCTGGGATGCTAAAATTATGAGATTTATGTAGTGGGTGGGTAGAGAGTGGTAATTTTTTTTATTTGGTTCTAAGTACAAAACCATATTTTGGATGAATTTTCAATAAATTATGTATCCTTATACCTGCTTTGCATCACGGATAAGTGAGTGCTTTATAACATTATTTGATTAGTATTTGACCACTGGGGTTAGTTCAATTTGATTCTTATTTTCGGTTTCAATTCATGGTTAATGACTTCCTCCTGTAAATTAGGATACATTTTTAGCACAGAGTAAACTAAATGTAGGGCCCATTTATGTTCATATTTCATACCAATTTTAGATACCAGCTTTGTTTACAAGGTTGATTTTTCTTTGAATCAGTTTGAAATTGATTTTACAAAAAGCTCCTGTTGAACTTCGCGCAGTTTCCGAGACTTTTTAATGTTGAGGTTATGATTTTCAATTTGAATCCACTTAATATCATCTGCAAAGATATTGTCTATTGTCTTGGTCTTTAATAGAGGTATTAAATAATATCAACCTTAGTCCTGATTGCTGCATGATGGACTTGAGAAACAGCACGGCCTAGTGTTGAGAGAATGGATTGAAAGTCAGGAGACCTGAGTTTGCATCTCGGCTTTTCCTCTTGCCTGCTGTGTGACCTTGGACACGTTACTTGACTCTCTGTGCCTCAGTTTCCTCATCTGTAAAACAGGGATTATCGTTGTATCCATAGTCTGTCATTTCTCCTTGTCTGCAATTTTGATGTCTGTCCCCCCCCCCAGGCTCTATGCTCCTGGTGGGGAGAGATTGTATATATCAGTTCTGTTGTATTGTACTTTCCTTCCTAAATGCTTAGTACCGTATTCTGCATTTAGTAAGCACTCAGTAAATACCATTGATTGATAAATGCCACCTCCTTAACCTCCAAGTCCCATGTGAGACAGGGACTGTTTCTGATACGCGTGTATCTACCCTAGCATGTCAGTGCCTGTAGTAAGTGTCTAACAATTATGTTTATTATCATTATTATTATTCCCTGACCCTCCAGCCTGTCACCAAACCACTGGTAACTATTGTTTGTGTGACTCTCTGACCATTAGTTTCACCCTCTAACTGTTGTACATTCAAGATTTTAACCTCCTAACTTGTTAATGCGAGTGTAATGAATGACAGAAAACTCCTTCTCTCTGCCCACTCTGATCCTTGGAGACTTCAACATCCATACGGATGTACCCGACGACTCCTCTGCCGCCCGCCTGCTATCCCTCCTCGACTCTGCCGACCTCCTCCTCCACCATACCGCGCCCACTCACCGACTCGGTCACACCCTCGATCTCGTCATCTCCTACCGCTGCACTATCTCCTCCCTCACCAACTCTGAAATCCCTCTCTCTGACCATAACCTTCTCACCTGCCTCATCTCTCACACTCCCTCCCCCTGCAAATCTTCGCTACTGCCCCACAGAGACCTCCGCTCTCTCGATCCCATCCATCTTTCCAATAGCATCTCTCCTCACCTTGCCGCCCTGTCCTCTCTTCCCACTCTCGACGATCAGGTCTCCGCTCTCAACTCCACCCTCTCTACTCATCTCGACTCTCTCGCCCCCCTTTCCCTCCGCCGCTCTCGCTCCACTAACCCACAGCCCTGGATCACCTCCTCCGTCCGCCTCCTACGCCCCTATGCTCGAGCTGCTGAGCGCTGCTGGTGAAAGTCCAAGCACCAAGCCGACCTCACACACTTCAAATTTATCCTTTCCTGCCTTAACTCTGCCCTCTCCTCCGCCAGGCAAAGCTTCTTCTCCTCCCTCATCGACACCCATGCCCGTCACCCCCGCCGATTGTTCCAGACCTTTAACTCTCTCCTTAGGCCCCCGTTCCTCCCCCTACCCCATCTCTCACCCCCAATGATCTGGCCACCTATTTCCTCACGAAAATCAACACGATCAGGTCTGAGCTCCCCAAAGTCACCCCTCCGCCTCTCCCCTCCCCACCACCAACCCCCTCCCCTACTTTCCCATCCTTCCCTGCAGTATCCTCAGAGGAGATCTCCTCCCTCCTCGCAAGTGCCACCCCCTCCACCTGCGCCTCGGACCCCATTCCCTCTCACCTTCTTAAAACCATCGCCCCTGCCCTCCTACCTTCCTTAACTTCTATTTTTAACCACTCAATCTCCAGGGGCTCCTTCCCCTCTGCCTTCAAACATGCCCACGTCTCCCCCATCCTAAAAAAACCCGTGCTTGACCCCACTTCCCCCTCCAGTTATCGTCCTATCTCCCTACTACCCTTCCTTTCCAAAATCCTAGAACGAGTCATCTACAATCGATGCCTAGAATTCCTTAACTCCCATTCTCTCCTAGACCCCCTCCAATCTGGCTTCCGTCCCCTCCACTCTACCGAGACTGCTCTCTCTAAGGTCACCCATGACCTCCTTCTTGCCAAATCCAATGGCTCCTACTCCATTCTGATCCTCCTTGACCTCTCTGCTGCCTTTGACACTGTCGACCATCCCCTCCTCCTCCATACCTTATCTCACCTTGGCTTCACGGACTCTGTCCTCTCCTGGTTCTCCTCTTACCTCTCTGGCCGATCATTCTCGGTCTCCTTCGCTGGAGCCTCCTCCCCCTCCCATCCTTTAACTGTTGGAGTTCCTCAAGGGTCAGTTCTTGGCCCTCTTCTGTTCTCCATTTACACTCACTCCCTCGGTGAACTCATCCGCTTTCACGGCTTTGACTACCATCTCTACGCAGATGACACGCAGATCTACATCTCCGCCCCTGTCCTCTCCCCCTCCCTTCAGGCTCGCATCTCCTCCTGCCTCCGGGACGTCTCCACCTGGATGTCGGCCCGCCACCTAAAACTCAACATGAGCGAGATTGAGCTCCTCATCTTCCCTCCCAAACCCGGTCCTCTCCCAGACTTCTCTATCACCGTGGATGGCACGACCATCCTTCCCGTCTCTCGGGCCCGCGAACTCGGTGTCATCCTTGACTCGTCCCTCTCGTTCACCCCACACATTCTATCCGTTACCAAGACCTGCCGGTTTCACCTCTACAATATCGCCAAGATCCGCCCTTTCCTCTCCACCCAAACGGCTACCTTACTATTACGGGCTCTCGTTATATCCCGGCTAGACTACTGTGTCAGCCTTCTCTCTGACCTCCCTTCCTCCTCTCTCACCCCGCTCCGGTCTATTCTTCACTCCGCTGCCCGGCTCATCTTCCTGCAGAAACGATCTGGGCATGTCACTCCCCTTCTTAAACAACTCCAGTGGTTGCCTATCGACCTCCGCTCCAAACAAAAACTCCTCACTCTAGGCTTCAAGGCTCTCCATCACCTTGCCCCTTCCTACCTCTCCTCCCTTCTCTCTTTCTACCGCCCACCCCGCACGCTCCGCTCCTCCGCCTCCCACCTCCTCACCGTCCCTCGGTCTCGCCTATCCCGCCGTCGACCCCCGGGTCACGTCCTCCCGCGGTCCTGGAACGCCCTCCCTCCTCACCTCCGCCAAACTGATTCTCTTTCCCTCTTCAAAACCCTACTTAAAAATCACCTCCTCCAAGAGGCGTTCCCAGACTGAGCTCCTCTTCCCCCTCTACTCCCTCTGCCATCCCCCCTTCACCTCTCCGCAGCTAAAGCCTCATTTTCCCCTTTTCCCTCTGCTCCTCCACCTCTCCCTTCCCATCCCCACAGCACCGTACTCGTCCGCTCAACTGTATATATTTTCGTTACCCTATTTATTTTGTTAATGAATTGTACATCACCTCGATTCTATTTAGTTGCCATTGTTTTTACGAGATGTTCTTCCCCTTGACGCTGTTTATTGCCATTGTTCTTGTCTGTCCGTCTCCCCCGATTAGACTGTAAGCCCGTCAAACGGCAGGGACTGTCTCTATCTGTTGCCGACTTGTTCATCCCAAGCGCTTAGTACAGTGCTCTGCACATAGTAAGCGCTCAATAAATACTATTGAATGAATGAATGAAAACTTCATTCAAGTTCAGCAAGGGAACACTTTTTTGATTCCTCTTTTCTCTGTATGGTGTGTTATATCGTAAAACAATTGAGTGCATCAGCCACAATTTACTGAGGACAAAGCCATGTTGATTGCTGTCTTGTATCTTCTACTCCACTAGGATATTAAAAACTGATGTGATGATTATCTTTGCAGGCATTGCCAGTTAATCAGCTTTTTATTACCTGTTTATGCTTGTAATCTTAAGGGGGAGGGGAAACCCTTATTATTAAGACAGATAGTGAAAGGAGAGGATTCGATGGTTAAATAAAGAGCTGTATAACTATTGAAACAAAGTGTGAAAGCCTCCAAAGGTAGAAACTAGACCATGATGACTTGTATTCCCTGATATTTAAATTGCCCAAGACTTAGTCATTGCAGGCCCACTATCTTGAATTTTTAGATATTCATGGAAGCCTGGGAAAGAGCCACAGTGCTCCCTGACTTTTAATTGAAAAGGGCTGTCTGTGGGACTAATCTGTCAATCAATAATCAATTAATCAAAGGTATTTATGTAGTAGACAGGTTCCCTGACCTCAGGGACCTTTCAGTCCAGCCAGGGAGACAGACATTAAATTAAATTACAGGTAGGGAAAGCAATAGAGTATAAAGAAATGTAGCTAAGTGCTTTGGGGATAGTATCAAAGGGTTAAAGGGGAACACTGATAAGTGTGTAGTTGACACACAAGGGAAGGACAATAGGGGGAGGATATGAAAGATTATTCAGGGAAATTAGAAGTGATTTTAATAGAGCTTTAAATTTAATAGGGCTAGATTATAACCTGGTTGTGGGCAGGAAATGGGTATATGTATTGTTATACTGTACTCTCCCAAGCGCTTAGTACTGCTCTGCACCCAGTAAGCACTCAATAAATACCTTTGACTGGCTTTGAGTTGGGGAGAGTGGTGGTATGTCAGAGGGGGCAGTTTGAGGAACAAGAAGGGTGGGAGCAAGGGGATGATGGCAAGAGAGAGGAGATCAAGGCACAGTGAGTACGTTGGGGTTAAAGGAGAGAAGTGCATGAGTTGGGTTGTAGTGAGAGAGGAGTAAGGATGAGTAGGAGGGAGAAGGGTGATTGAATTAAAACCAACCGTGAGGAATTTCTGCATGGCATGGCAGCGATTGGTGGGTTATGAAGAATGGGAAGACGTGCATAGATTTACTTTTTTAGGAAAATGTTATGGGCAGCAGAGTGAAGTATGGTCTGGAAAGGGGATAGGCTGGAGGCAGGGAGACAACAAGAAGGATGATGCAATAGTTGAGGTGTGGGATATGGTGAGTGCACCAGAGTGGTAGAGGTTTGGATGGAGAGAAGGGGGCGGAACTGACAGGATTTAGTCAGTGACTAAACATGCCGATTGAAGGAGAAAGGAGCAATGTCAAGGGAAATGGCGTGGTCATGAGTTGTGGAAATCTAATATTCTATTTCAGTGTGACTGGTGTGAAAGAATGAGGAAACCCATAGATGTATTATAATTTCAACTTTGGCAAGGTTTTTAGTTTGCTCTAGAATTCCCAAGGACAAATTGTGAAAACTGGGAAAATGAGATGCGCAACTCGAGTAGTTGGAGATATTTTCAAGAATTGTTCCTCTATTCTCCTGTTTGAGCTCCTGAGGATTTTGGGAATTAAGGAGGGGACATGTACCTGATTCCACTCGTTCTCCGTTCTGCTTTCCCAAGAGAATCCTTCCCCAGGTGTTAGTGACCTATTGTGATACCCCAGTGTGGTTTATTATTAAGGCCTTGCTTCCTGTATGTCAAGCACTGTTCCCAGTGCCAGGTAGATACAAGTTAATCAGGTTGGACCCAATCTCTGCCCCATTTGGGGCTCACAGTCTTAGGTAGGAAAGAGAATGGGTATTTCACCCCCATTAGATAAGCAACGTGGCTTAGTGGAAAGAGCTAGGCCTTGGGTGTCAGAGATTGTGGGTTCTAATCCCGGCTCCACCAGTTGTCAGCTGTGTGACTTTGAGCAAGTCACTTGACTTCTCTGTGCCTCAGTTACCTCATCTGTAAAATGGGGATTGACTGTGAGCCCCGCGTGGGACAACCTGATGACCTTGTATCTACCTTAGCGCTTAGAACAGTGCATGACACATAATAAGAGCTAAACAAGTACCATTATTATTACTTACAGTTGAGGAAACTGAGGCATAGCCAAATTGTGACTTACCCATGGTCATGTAGCAAACAGTTGGCCAGAGCTGGGAGTAGAACCCAGGTCCTTTGACTCCCAGCCCTCTGATCTTTCCCCTAGGCCACCCGGCTTCCCAAGGCCATTGTGCTTCATTAATTCTAAATACTTCATTGATATATGTATCTGCTCTATATCTGAGCTATCTTTGGAATCTCATAGGGTTGATGTGTCTAATCTATCAGGCAAAACAGTGGTGCCTGCCCCTGGAAGAATCGCATGCGTTATTCACCCATTGTGCCAGCCATACAAATACGTAATTCAGAGTCTGGAACCCAGATCTTGTCAGGGTCAGTCGTGTGATTATGTATCTGTAGTGTGCAGTCATGACATTCAGGACATGCAGCGCATGACTAAACAGAAATCAAAAAATGTGGCAATAACCCAACAGTCAATATTAATTTTAGTATGGTCTCTATTGTTTTTGGAGGGAGCCGGGAAAGGAGCTAGGGGACATGAATCATCTAATCTCAGATCATGCTTCCAATACCACCTTACTTTCTAATCCCAATCTGATTTCAAATCCCTGATTTAGAAACATGGCTCAAGTCATGTTGAGTTCAAATAACTTAGTGCAGTTCTTCCCTTGTCTTCTTTGCAGCAGCGTGAGCAAGTTGTTGGGACTCCACTCTCAGCCTCTCTGCTCTTCTGTAACTTGGATAATCTTCCCTCTAATTCCTCTGTTTCTGTCCCCACTGGCCATCTCTCATGCTTCACCCCTGGCCCTTCTATTCCTCTGGGCTGAGGTTCAGAGGTGACTGGAATTGGAGCCCCTTTTTGCCCTCAGACTGTTGATCCAATAGGTTTTATTGCATGGTTTACTTGGAAATCTACTGCATTGCCCTGCCCTGCCCGTGGGGTAAAGTTTGGAGGTCGTTTTCTACTCTGTAAGTAGCATATTATCAATCAGTGATATTTATTGAACATTTACTATGGACAGAGCACGGTTCTAAGTATTTGGGAGAGTACAATACACCCAAATTATAGGAACTTTTCCCCTACTCCCAATCTTCCCCATCTCAGACGATATAGTAGTACTATCCTCCATTTACTGGAAGTCCGTTACCTCAGCGTCATCCTCGACTCGTCACTGTCTTCCAACTCCCATTCAGTCGATTGTCAAATGAGGCCAGTTCTTCCTATGCATCTGGTCTTGGATCTACCCTTTTCTTTCTACCCAAAGAGCTACCCCCCGGTAAAACTCTGAGCATATTATGGTTAGGCGTTGACTGTGTCAGCCTCTTCCCACTCCAATCTATGCTGCTTGACGTTGCATGGATTGCTATATTGAGGATGCATTTCTCCATGCCTCAAAGTTGGTCATAAGTTTCTCATGTACATCTGCAATAACCCAAGATGTCTCACATTTGGTTAACATTAACTGTACCGTACTCTTGACTCTCCCACCTCTATCCCTTCACTCACACAGCTTTTTCTCATCTCTGTCACGGGAGAATTGATTTTATTATGGGTCAACTTTGAGTAGGGGAGGAATTGTAACAGAAATCTTTCTTTGCTATGCATCCTATAACATTTGATCAGCAGTCAAGGTAATGGTTGAAAAACATAATTTTTGCAAATTACACCAAACTAATACTACTTGGTTATAGTGATGAAAAAATGCCTACCCTATTTGTGGTTATTCTGTATTTTCAGTCATAGCACAGGGGGAGATTGGTCATATCGAAGATCTGGATTGTAGATGGGATTACATTTTTAGGCAAAAACAAATACAGATATTCTCCTTCTGATCATAAAATAGAAAACAACGGATAGCAGTGAAGTTATGTTTGTATTTTAGTAAAAATGATTGACTGTGAACCTAATTTTTCTTTGCACAAAGGGGCAGAACAAGCTGTTTTAAGTCCACAGGCCTAAAATTAAGATGAGGGACAACATGGTCTCCCTGCTTAAGGGAAAAAAGTTGCCTTTGCGTGGAAGTACAAGAGACAGGATGTACTATCATTGTGGACCCCAGAGGTTGGCAATTCCACTCCTACAAAATCTGTTCCATCCATGTCTGAAAGCCACATGCACAGACGACCATTGAGGGTTGCCGTTCACGTGGTTGCTCCCCTGGAAAGAGTCCTTGCTGCAAGATGGCAAAACCCTGATTATTAGCAGATTCTAATCCTGGCCATACCTCTTGCCTGCTGTGTGACATCGAGCAAGTCATGTGATTTCTCTGGGCCTGTTTCCTCATATTTTAAATGGAGGTTAAATGCCTCTAGACTACAAGCTCTCTGTGGGCAGGGAACATGTCTAACAACTCAGTTGTATTTTTACTCTCAAACGTTAAGTACAGTGCTCTGCGCATAGTAAGCAGCGTGGCTCAGTGGAAAGAGCGGACATGGGAGTCAGAGGTCGTGGGTTTGAATCCCAGCTCTGCCACTTGTCAGCTGTGTGACTTTGGGCAAGTCACTTAACTTCTCTGTGCCTCAGTTACCTCATCTGTAAAATGAGAATTAACGTGGGACAACCTGATTACCCTGTATCTACCCCAGCGCTTAGAACAGTGCTCTGCACATAGTAAGCGCTTAACAAATACCAACATTATTATAAATGCCACTGATTGATTAATAGGGAAGAGAATCTTCCTCCAAGGGTGTGATGCTGTACTACACAGGAAAAGTAGGATCCAATGAAACGACCTTTTTAGAAAGTTAAATTTCACAGTTAATTTCGAAGTGCCAGTGGTTTATTGCACTAGGTTTGGAAAGACTTATCGGTCACTTGACTAATAATAATTTGAGTGTATACAGTTAGACAAACAGCACATCCCGTTGAGCTCTAACCAGTTAGGGATACCATGAAGCACTGGTATTTGAAAAGCCAGTTGCTCTTCCTATTTTATGTGCTTTTCAGCTTATTTGACCAAGTGTTCACTTTTACTTCTAAATATGTATGTGCTAGAAGAAAGCACAGAGGGAGGAAAAAAGGGAAACGGTCAGACCAAATTTAAAAATGACATCATATAAGCTTTTTAATGAATTTATCAGTGCTACCTAACTGGGAACATGTTTTATTGATGAGTTAAGTGATAAATAAATTGAGTTTTAATAGACAATCAGTGGTCTATTTAATCTACACTATAAATTGACCTTAGAATTATTCATATATTCCACCGGCAATTTTGCCACCGTAAATATGCTGAAGACTACTTTGTTTTAGGTGAAATTATGGTAGAATCCCAAAGGGATAGTCTTAAACTGCCATAATGAGATCCTCCTTTCAGTGCCACATTTCTCCTTCAAAGAGAAGGTGCTTATTTTAGTGATGATTTGTCATTAAAATTATGTCAAAATGTCTTAAAATGTTGAAACTGTAAACAAACTCACAACACACACAGGGCTAATTATGGATGCCATCTGTTTATTTTTACAAAGCTTTTTTTTTTTAGAGAACCAATGCATTGTCTGTTTCTGATAAGCTTCAAGATTATTATAATGACTAACTCTTTTCCTTCAATTAGTGTAGTTGACGTAAGGAGGACAACTGGTTAGTTCACTGACCTTTTCCAGTGTCTCAATATATATAGTATGACATGTCATGATAGAGAAACCACTGGGGAGTGCATTTTGAAAGACATTTGACCCTTAAATAGGATTGGATTGAATCCCCCCCCCCATTTTTAATTTAAAGTTTCCAAACTTTTAATGTCATACTAGTATTTGGCAAAATGACACTGATTTTCTTGCTCTTTAGAGTAAAATAGTTTAAATCCATTAAGTAGCTTTCTAGAATAGTTATCAAGTAATTAGCCATTGCATTTTTAAATCTATTCAGTGTTACAAATATCTGTGCCCTTGTCCACTTGTGCATTTGTTCTTGCATACATATTCACACCCCTTGTAAATTTGGAAGGCTGGAATATCCCCATCATACAAAAGCCGTTAATAGCAATTTGCTGAGAAGGCAAAGTGATTTTACTTGTTCAGCCCAGCAATTGTGTGTGTAACCATTACACAGATAAGTCTGGAGGGGGGATAAAAAAACCCTGAATGATCCATCTGCTCATTTCTGCTACACTGCGCTGATATAAGATTACGCTAATCTGGTTGCTTGTCAGGGCAAGTTAGTGAGAGCAGGCGAATGGGGAGATTTAGGATGGACTAGTTCTGCGGAAAATTGTAGTCTGCTTCTGGAGGGGCCACATTAAGTTTCATAGAGCAGGTTGGTGATTGGCCACTTGGAGTATTTATATTTCTTTTAAAATTGCAATGCAAATTTTAAAATAATTTTTCCAACTCAGGAAATATGGAAGAAGCTTGCTGCTTGCTGGAAATATTTCCTAAAATTTAGTGCTCTCTCAAATTTTTTTGGTCATTTTTATTGGAAGGTGTTCATACAAACACACCCAATTATGGTATTTGTTAAGTTCTTATGTGTCAAGCATTGTTCTAAGCACTGAGGTAGATACAAATTGGCTAGGTTGGACACAGTCTCTGTGACGTGGGAGTCACAGTCTAAGTAGGAGGGAGATCAGGTGTTGAATCCCGATTTTACAGCTGTGGAAACCAAGGCACAGAGAAGTAGTGACTTGGCCAAGGTCACACAGCAGGCAATGGGCGCAACTAGGACTAGAACCCAAGCCCTCTGACTCCCAGGTGGGTGATCTTTCCATCAGGGCACACTGCTTCTCTATATATGACTTTTCGACAAGGATGATTGAATGATCATGAGCTTCATTTCATTTGGACTCTTATTTGTTTCTGTTTGTGTATTTTTTTTTCTTCTTCTTCTTTTTGCACCTAATGACTGGCAGCTCTTGACCTTGCAGGTTGAGCATCCCATCACTGAATGCATTACTGGCCTGGACCTAGTCCAAGAAATGATCCGTGTTGCTAAGGGTTACCCTCTCAGGCACAAACAAGATGATATTCCCATCAACGGCTGGGCGGTTGAATGTCGAGTTTATGCTGAGGTAAAATGAGTGGTAATGTGTGGGAGGGTGAGCAACTGTAATACTGAACCAGGATTAGGTCAGCACCAAGGTGAAGTCAAGGTTTATAGCAAAATCAAGTGCTGAGTGGGCTAATTAAAGTTGTTCGAGTTCTGTGAAACGTAATTTGAAACAATGTTAGGAATAGAATTAAGCCTTTATCGTGAAGGGAAGTAATTGATTTTATACAGGTAGATTCCATTCCTAAACGTTTTTGGTTTTGAGTAGACTACAGTATTTTGGATCTTCTTAACCAGTTAAATGTGAAGGTTTATTAATCATTTTACGGGTCTCCCAGATGGGTAATGCAACAGGACTTAAATTTTCACTTAAATACTTTCTATATCAATTCTGCATAAATAATTGGTAGTGCTCCATTTATGCCATGCTTACTTTGATTTTAGCCGAATATTTTTATAGCCACAAAGTTTTATTTTTTAAGCACTGCTTCTCAATTTCATCTGTTCTTTGAAAAGTTTCATTGTTTAGAGGTATTTATTTTTATAGGGCATTCTTAGGAGCAACTTCCCAAATCATATGTGAGCATCCCATGCAGTGTGATAATAGTATAGCAAACTGGAGGGAGGGTACTATATAAATCAAATAACTAATAAAATACTATTAAATGACTTTTTATGCCATCTCCAAATGTTATTTTAAAATATAGAAATAGAGGATGACATTGGCTGAGAACTTTTTCCAGTTCTGAAAATCACAGCTCCCCCATACTAAAATATAAAGTGTATTTGTCTTTGGATTATTCTAAGCAGTGTGCCCTGAATATTTTTAATGTCTTGAAAATTCACTTATTGTTTTTTGGTTTTTGCTATATTTTAAATGCTAATAGAGCTCTTTTCTCCTTATTTATTGTGACACTGAACACATAAGTGTTGCGTCATACTTATCATCAAGGATATATCCAATATTGCACTTAGAATGGTCTTTGTAGATCTTATTGAATAACTACAATTTAAAAAATTTTCTCAGCCTTCTGTGAATTTGAGATGCTAGAAAACAAACTGCCCATCTTGTCATAGTCTTCTTGAAGTTGGGAGTGTTTGTAGATTGTAGGTTATTTTCTTCATGTTTAAAGCATCTTGGGAATGGTTGATTAAAAATGTAGCAAATTCAAGTTAATATAGTGGGTTCCCTATTGATTTCTATTTTTTGTAATATGTCGGGGAGCTTTGCAGGTAAAGCTATGAAATTTTAGGAAAAAATAATAGGATTTTTGTTACCCCTCTCCCCCATAATATTTGAAAAACCAGAAGGTTTAAAAACAGACCTGTCAGTGTTTTTTTAAAAAGTTATTAGTACTATCATTATGTAGCTATTATACATTGTTTCCTCTAGTTCATCCTTTGAAGCTAAAGTTAACTTTTGTTTGAACTTTGTTTAAGGATCCCTACAAGTCTTTTGGCCTGCCGTCTATTGGGAGATTGTCTCAATACCAAGAGCCATCATCCCTTCCTGGAGTAAGTTACTTAATCATTTGTCTTCAGCCAAATTGATAAATTCAGGGGGTGGAACTGTATATTTATGTTCATCTCTTAAATTGGACATAGCAAAAAGAAGCAGGTATTTATTGGAGGAGGGGAATTTGTGAGGTGTTTTTTTTGCACCTTTCCATCCACTCCTGTATTTACCTTATCTCCATTTTTGACAGTTTGAAAAAGTTGTAAGGTTTTTTTTTTTTTTTACTCTTAAAGCCCTTTATATACCCAAAGGTCACAAAAATCTACACAGGATACTTATGAACACTTTATTTCTAGTTCAAAACAAATTTTGTGTTAAATTTGACCATTTCAAACCAATTCTGTAATCTCACCACAGTGGTAAAAAGTAATGAAATATCAAATGTGAAATGAATAATTTTCCTGAAATGATTAGGGAAAGGAAAGCTCTCCTTCATTTCTGTTCACCTAAAAGTGCTCTTCAAGTGCAGTCAAATATCATTTGCTTCAGTTGAAGCAAAGTAGTGGTTATTCATTTTATTGCCTGGTTGAAGTATCTCGAATGGGGATTTGTTAAATAGTTTTTACTATGCAAAAAGAACAAGGATATCTCCTTTCTATATAATCAAAGTAGTCAAAGTAATAAGTGCATATATATATGACACCGTATCGACTGGCAGAATGACAAGGCTGTACCATCTGTGAATATGATTATCCGTTTTGATTACTTGTATGGAGAGTAGTGAAAGATTACAGGAAGGAGTCTAAATTTGGAGATGTTACTAGATATATGATTTATTTCACTTGTTAAATTGTTTTTGCCTATGTGCTTTCTAAAGGGGCCTGACCCTTTCTAGGCTTTGAGGCCACATGCTGTGTTCAAAGCCTTAAAGCAGGAAAAAAATTAAGTTTTAACAGGCATTATATGATGTTAAATAGCGGATAAGAAAACTACTATTGTAGAATGTATCTAAACTATTTTTTTTATTCCAGCTCAAAAGTATTAAGAAAGAACTCATAATGATTATTCCGGTTGTTAGAAGTTTTCACCACGTTGTAATAGCTAACGGGATGTCAAGCATTTTGCCCTTGCAAGTTTTTGCAATTTGCAATTTTCAGACGTGAGACCTGTTGAAAGTACAAGTGATAATGGACAAACTCTACCCCCTACAGTCTTTGTCCCACCAAATCTTACTTCAATTAATGCTGCAGCAGGAGTTTTATGTAATAACATTTGCGCTTGCGAGCCATCCATAGAAAGAAAAAAACAATTAAAATGCCTTAAATGTTCTGCTTACTGCTGTTATTTGCTTGTGTGAATGTTGCATGTCAGCTAAATGGACCAAGGAATAGATAAAGTGATTGGGTGCAGGAGAGTGCACACTAAGCTTTGTCTATCATTATTGCTGGGAGCAATCAAATTGATGCCAGCAGGACAGTAGATGCGTTGACAGCTGTAATTATGTATCTCCATGGTGATCACTTTTGGCCTGTCATGGAGGCCCACCAGTCCCCTCCCTTGCAAGCATTTAATCAGATTGGGCTGTCACTTGTCAGGTAGACATGGCGGGCTGGGAGTTGTGCTTAGGGGGAGAGGTGAATTGAAAATGAAGGGTGGGAGACTCCTGATAGCTTCACGTGGGCCGTCGTGGTACCAAAGAAAGAGATTTTAATTATGCCGGAGGCTTTGGAGCAATGGACTCGGCCTCTTGGATGGAGTTTTTGAGCCGTTTGTTGTTTTCCCTGCTTAACATATTAAAAGCAACACCACTTATTTTCCTTTAACAAACCATTCTTGGGGGGTTGTTTTTTCTGCTGCCGGACAATAGAGTGTCACAGATACCTTACCTTCAGAGTCGATCTGTTCCTGTGTTTCTTGAAAGCATCCTTTATTTTCTTTATGTACATTTGGGTCCCTGGGAGTGTTGAGGCCCAGTTTGGCTTCACTTTTTAAAAAGTTGCAGAATGAATAATTAACTGTAATTTGTTTAAATCTGGAAATTCCATAGGTGAGGTACTACATGCCCAGAACGTATAAATAACTGCTAGCAAATTGAACAAATGGGTGAATGATTTCACACTCGGAATTTGATAATGCCTGGGCATTTAAAAATGAAAATAAGTCACCTTGGAAGAATTAAATAGGTCTAATGAATTGTCTAGTGATCCTTCACTGTTTGGTGAACAAATAGTCCCTATAATGACAGTAATGAGGCAAGTTGGTTCTCTGACATGTATTCTCTAACCAATGTGAGAGGTGCTTGATGGTAAGGTTACTTTTGCTTACAAGCCAAAGATACTGTGAAGGCCAAACATGCTTGAATTGAGATCTGCTTTTCCGTTATCAGAGTTAGCAAAAACAAAGTATCCCATTCCATCTCAAACTGCCAAGAGAAACTCTGAGCACTCTGAAGTTTTGGAATTTTCAACCCTTCTCTGTTGTTGCCACAGATGTAAATGTGTGGGGGTTTCAAAACTGTCATGGGGCCGACCACGAACAAGACATAAGATAGACAAAACTGAAAGTAAGAGCACCTTCTGCAGTTTGTTTCCTTGTTGCCAAGTCTTCAACTATGTATGGCTAAATTCTCTCCTTCACCAACCTTTTCCAACACAATTGACAGTACTCCCATCCTCCCTATCTCTGAAGTCCTCAAGCATGGCATCATCCCTGACTGTTCCCATTTTGTTCCAGTCCCCCTGGAATTCCAGTCCCCCCTGGAATCTGAAAGACTGCAGATCTCTCATCTTCAGAGCCCTCCTAAAATCACGTGTCCTCCAGGAGGCCTTCCCCAATTAATGGCTATTCTCCCCAAATTGCCACCTCAGCACCTCTCTGCCACCTAAATACTTGTCACCTCACAACCTCCTGTAGCACAGCGTGTAATATGATGATGATGATGATAATAGTAATTATTATGATGATGATGATGACGGTATTCGTTAAGTGCTTACTGTGTGCCAGGCACTGTGTGAAGCTAGGGTGGATAGAAGCAAATCAAGTTGGACTTGGTCCCTGTCCCATGTGGAGCTCACGGTCTCAACCCCCATTTTACAGATGAGGTAACTGAGGCACAGAGAAGTGAAACGACTTGCCCCGGGCCACACAGCAGAAAAGTGGCAGAGCTGGGATCAGAACCCACAGCCTTCCAGCCTGTGCTCTGTCCACTAGCCATGTTGCTTGTGTCTTGCATACCTTATTATTACCACACTAACTCATTTATGGCCCTTTCTTCCTCTCTCATCTCTAGGTTATTTTTGTGTTTTTCTTACCTGATAGGAGGTCAGCTCCTTGATGCAAGGACTATAGCTATTAGCTCCTGTATATTTTCAATAGACCTTAGAACAGTGTTCTGTACCCAGAAGGCACACAACAGGTAGTACTAGTGGCTGATTTATTTCTGGGAAACATAAATGTTGGAAAATGAGTAGATTTAGGTTTCATTAATTTTCAGGATGCCATTCATATTTTTCAACCTTTTCACTAATATTTGAGGAAGCTTTTTGGCTGTGCTTCTTAGTGTGGTAAGTATCGGGCTCTTCAGTATGCATTCTCAAATTGATTGATTTCAATTCAAATCTGTTGTTCACATTGTGGAGATCAGTATAAATACTGATATATAGTACCTGTACTATATATTTATATCACTGTGTATGTTGGCAAACACACCTCCAGTGCAGTCATTCTTTCTGAAATGAATAAACCTATTATCGTCTCTTTTGTGTCATTTGTATAATAAAGCCATCATCATACCCTCATGTGAGTACTCTAGACAAGAGGTTCTACATGTGGTCCCTTGATAATTGCCTAAATTAAAATATTAAAGGCCTAACAGCCGCTGTGTTGACCTTTTTCTGTCTTGCTGCAGACAGATGAGCTGCGGTTGATTAGAAAGGTTTCTTCCCACAGGTGAAGATCTCTGTGAGCTTCTGGTCTTCTCTCCACCCCCTCTTTACAATGTAGGCTATCAAAGTCCTGCTGATCCAGCAGCTTCGATTGAATTCTTCGGTCCTCGAGATCCGTTCTGCGGGGTGTGTCTCTCGGCCTCGAATGTTTTGATTAGCTTTTAAATGCTTCAGATTCCAAAACCAGGCAGCAACATTTTAATAAATATTTATTCCCCAGGAACCGCTCAGTTTAAAAGTTCTTGTGTGGCTAACCTCGATGAAATCAAACTGGGAGATGAAAGCAAGAATCAGCATTGTACTAACTAACTTGTTGGCTGGTTAACAGCAGTCAGATTCTTCAAAAGAATGTTTTGAACTTTTGCCTTTTTTTTCATGGAAATTGCAGAATCAGAGCTTTAATTGGGGCAGTGTTCTTACAAAGCAAAACTATGGAAAAAGCTGTGTAAACATGAAAGCCTCAAGGGAACAACGGCATCAGAAAACAATGTTTACAGTTTAGCGGGTGAGGCAGAAAAGGAAAGTGTCGCAGACATGAAAGCCACATTATCAGTATTCCTATAGAGCTCATAAGCAGAGTTCCAGGGTTCCTGCTGAATGTGTCTGAGTAGGGTCCCCAATGCAAGGCTCAGAAGGTTTCCTTGGGAATATGATAACAAGGGGCGATCGCCATGAGCCAGCTCTCCGGCGGAGGACTCCGACAGATCATTTCATGCGGCCTCCGATGGTGCTAAGTCAGAAAAACGTTCTAACTCACGAAATCTACTTTTTGGCATCCTTTTCCCCAGTGGAGATAAAGCAGGTGTGTTGTGCTGTTTGACGGATCAAAGCGATCTGCCTAATAATTGGTAGAGGAACGCCTTTTGTCCTTTCTGAAGAGGAGACGCGTTAACTTTAGCGTCAGGCATTCGCGGGCGTTCTGTTTAAAAGGAAATGCCGTTTGACGACTCCACACCGGTTGCTTACATAAAATTTGTTCCTTTCAAAAATTCATAGAAAACACAAAGGCATTGTCATTGACTTTTTCTTTTGTTTTCCAGGTCCGTGTAGACAGTGGTATCCAACAAGGAAGTGATATAAGCATATATTATGATCCGATGATCTCAAAAGTTAGTCGCATTTTTAAACTTCTCTTTTTCATCCAAGAATAAGTTTCTTTAGGGTTAAAGTTTTGAAAGGAGACTTTCTAGAAAAATGTAATCTGTAAAATTTTGAAATCTAAAGCTATGATGGTGGCCACTTCTGCTTAAATTTTAAAATATAATGAGTTTTGCAAAAAGCTACCTGCAGCGTGCCTCAGTGGAAAGAGCCTGGGCTTGGGAGTCAGAGGTCGTGGGTTTTAATCCCGACTCCACCACTTGTCTGCTGTGTGATCTTGGGCAAGTCACTTAACTTCTCTGTGCCTCTTTTACCTCATCTGAAAATGGGGATTAAGACTGTGAGCCCCTCGTGGGACAATATTTACCCTGTATCTACCCCAGCGCTTAGAACAGTGCTCTGCACATAGTAAGCGCTTAACAAATACCATTATTATTATTATTATTGTACACTGCATTATGTTAAGTTGCATTCAGTGGCATAGATACAGGAGAATCGGGTCAGACTCAGTCCCTGTCCCACATGGGGCTCGAACTAAGTGGGAGAACAGGTTTTAGTCCCATTTTACAGATGAGGAAACAGAGGCACGGAAGTTAAATGACTGACCCATGGTCACACAATAAGTGAAAGAGCTGGCTTGTGCTCTTTCCCCTATGCCATGCTGATGTTCTTGAAGTGTTATGAATCATTTTAAAATGAAAACAGCTGCAAGGGAGGACAGATCTGCCTTTTGAGACTGTAAACTTGTCCGTGAGGAATGTTCTTTTTATTGGGAATATAAGTCTGCTATATTGTATCCTCCCAAGCTCTTAGTACAGTGCTCTGCACATAGTAAGTACTCAATAAATACCATTGATTTTGAGGATGAGGTTCTCCTCCTTACTTGGCTTAGTATTCCTGAATAAGCACTTGGTGAGTAGTTGTTGAACGTTTACTTCCATATCTCCTGTATTGTACCTCTCCCAAGTGCTTACTAATGATTATGGTATTTGTTCATTTATTCATTCATTCAGTCATATTTATTGAGCACTTACTGTGTGCAAAGTACTGTACTAAGCGCTTGGAAAGCACAATTCGGCCACAAATAGAGACAGTCCCTACCCAACAATGGGCTCACAGTCTAGAAGGGACTTTAAGTGCTTACGATGTGCTAGGCACTGTACTAGGCACTGGGGTGGATACTAGCAAATAAGTTTGGACACAGTCTACAGAAGGGCTCACTAAATAGCACCCAATGATTGACTGAATTAACCTAGAATCTTTTTTTCTAAAAGGTGCCTTTAGTGGCCCACTAACATCCAAGGGAATACAGGAAGGCCTGGGTCAGGTGATGGGTTTTGGGTCTGTTGCAGGTCAAAGGATTTTCAACTTGCATTTAAATAGGAAAAGTACTACTTCCTGTTTAGGGTTAAGCCCGTCAAAGGGCACGGACTGTCTCTATCTGTTGCTGACTTGTTCATTCCAGGCGCTTAGTACAGTACTCTGCACATAATAAGCACGCTCAATAAATGCTATTGAATGAATGTCTCAAAAATTTGGGGTGCTGCCTCCAGTGTCGACTGAGATTTCCCCAGGCTGGAATTCCAGAGAGAGGGAACTAGAAAGATTGTGAGAGGGAATGCTCCAGGCTGGGGAGTGGATGGAAAAGGCCTAAACTTTGTGTTTGGGCCAGTGCATTGTAGGGAGGGAGGAAAGTTTCTGAAGGGGGCGAAATAGCTTCTGGGTGGAACACTTTAATCGGAGAAAACAGCAGGAAAGGCTCAGAAATATAATAATAATAGTAATAACTGTGGTATTTGAGTGCTTACTGTGTGCCAGGCACTGCACTAAATTCTGGGGTGGATATAAGGAAATCAGATTGGGCACAGTCCCTGTCCCACATGGGGCTCAGAGTCACAATCCCCATTTTACAGATGAGGGAACTGAAGGACAAAGAAGTAAAGTGACTTGCCCAAGGTCAAAGAGCAGACACTTGGCAGAGCCGGGAATAGAACCCAGGTGTTTTTTACTTCCAGGCTGTGCATAAGTGCTGACAAATAGTTCCCTCTCTATAGCTGCAGTTGTTAGCACTGTAAAATTCAGAGGTCCTCCAATTTTCAGAATTTAGTGGCATTAAACTATTGAAATCAAAAAATTTAAATATCTGTGAAATTCAAAAACTATCCCTTAATCTGTTTTGGGCCTCCATAGTTTGCAGGAGTCTTAAGACCATGAAAAATGCAGCCAAGTTTTAACTTACACATATACTCTAAAAAAACAAAAATCAAAATACATCATCCCTACCATGTAGGTTCTGTGAGCAGGTGAATGAAATTTTTGACAAGATGTCACATTTTTCTGCAATAATCACTTTGGGTTTTTATCTAATCTACATACTTTCCTTTTAGCTAATTACATATGGTTCTAACAGAAGTGAAGCATTGCAGAAAATGGAAGAAGCTCTCGATAATTACGTCATCCGAGGTAACTGAAAAAATTTGGATTGTCATTGTGGTATGCTGGCATCAATTTCAGGAAAACAGCTTGAAAATGTAGTAATTAGCAAATTGAATAAAATTCCTCCCTATTAAGTGCAAATTAAACCTTGAAAAGCTTGCGTTAATTAAGTGAAGAATACAAATTAAATCTAAAGAGATTTCATTTTTTCTTTGTGTAATTATTTTGTATATTCATCCTGAATTGAATAATTGGATTAAATTTACTTTTTATGGTTGACTTCCAGTAAGAAAAAAATTCTAGATTTGCATTTATCATCACAAGCATTCAGAGAAATACAAAGAGTTAAGTATGTTGAAAGAAGTGTGAATCATTAACAGTTTTACAGTCATTGAATTCTACGTGTTAGTTTCCTACCCCTACATTTTTCTAGCTGCAAATATTTTTTATTTTAGGGCTTAGCATGAATCTTAAATTCATGAAGAAGTAAAAAATGATGGGTTGTAAAAAATTATGGGTTTCTATAATTTAGACATCATAAAATAGTAACAAGTAAAATAATAGAAGCAATGTGGTCTGTGTTGTCCTGGAGAAGTGTTTAAAGTTATTTGGGCATCTTACACATTGGCAATTTTTCTTTGTAATCTTAAGCAAAAGGCCCATTTTATTATACATTATTTTCAGCAGAGTTTACATAGTGCGGGATTAGGCATTTAATTGATCAAATTATGGGATAATTTCTTCACTTAAAGAAAATTTACATCTCCTCACTCTCATTTTCACATATTTTGACAAAAGTTCTCATTTTTGTTCCCACTTCTGGGCCAGAAATGTAATAATTCATCCCTGCTTCTGGTTATCCTGAGTATTCAGATTTTGCACATTTCAGGTACCAGAGATTGCTCAATTTGATTAATATACAATTTATGTGCATATCAGAGAAGCAACAGGAATATTAGTATTTACCACGCAGTCTTTTTTGTAATAATTAGTTTAAATAAAGGCCAAAGGCCCAAGCATACAGCTGTTGGAAGTATCATCTGTGCATCTGAATGTTAACGGGAGGTTTGCCACAGTCTCTATGTATTTCCTGAAGCTTATTTACTGAAGGCAGGTTTAACAAGACTTGTGTCTATCAGTTTTACAGTTAGTTTCATTGGTCTAACCAAGCCTAAGGTCTCGAAATAATTTTTCAAATGGTGGTAAATTTACTGAATAGCTAGAAAATTTCTTACTATATTTTTAGGTGTAGAATGCAGGAGGAGAAAGGACAAGGAATCTAGCGATCTGGAACTTGGTAACTCCTAGAGCAGAGCCTATCAAATAGCTTTGAAGTCTCGGAGGAAGAATGATAGGTGCATCTCTTAAATCCATAAATTTATCTTAATGATAGTCACTGCTCTTGTCATGTAATCAACTTGCATTGGCTCTACTCCACAATGTGAATGAGGTAGCAGAGTTTGGGCTTAAGCTTTTTGAATAGAGTATGACTATTCATGCATTTGCTGGGGTTCCTTTGCCAGTTGTTATTTTCACAAGTCTTCTATGAAAGATTAGGGTAGAGCACTCCTTGAAATCCTTTAGCCCTTTATTAGGTTTGATATTATTAAGAAGTCCAGGACTGACTGCAGTTTGAACTAATGGCTGTTCTTAAATATGTTTCCATACACATTTCCCGTTGGACATTTGATATTTGCCCCAACCCCACAGCACTTAGGTACATATCTTTAAATTATATATTATAAATTACTTTTGCGTAGTAATGTTTTTTCCCCCCGTAGACTGAAAGCTTGTGTGAGCAGGAAACCTGCCTGCCAATTCTGTTTATTGTGCTATCCCACCTGCATAGTATAGTGCTCTGCATATAGTAAGCATTCAGTAAATATGATTCATTAATAGATTTCCTTTCCTCTCTTATAATTAGATATGTGATTCTAAATCAGCTGAAAAATTTTGTCAGTGATTCGTGTGGAACTGCTCATCCCTAATATGCACGTTGTTATTTAATTTACATAGGTCAAGACATTATTCCTCATTTAATCAATATTATCGTTCTTTCCTTTTTGTTCTCTTCTATTAAGAATCAAAAGGTTTATCTTACCCTTTTATCCCCTGTCACCATCTTAGACATTGCTAAGTTGGCTCATTATTGGATGAGGAAACATGGGAGAAGATGGAATTGACTTGTAGTCAAACAGCAGGTGAGACCCTGACTGTTCAGTGGCAGCCATCAAAGTTGAAACTTGTGAAATAGTCCAAGTGAGGTCAGCATAAATCAGAGATTTACAGAAAAAACCTCATTCATTTTTACAGAATATTTTAAGAATATCCTTTTTAAATAACCTCTTCTACAATACTCTAATATTTTTAGAATTTTTGAGGTTTAGTTTAAGAAATTACCTTCACGTGTAGCTCTATTACAGCTTGATTTTCTCCCTTGTTGGGCAGAATTTCAGATGTGCTAATGTAAATTAAAAGAATCAAATCTGTCTGAACGGTCAAGTTGAAATGCTTTTTTGATCTAGTGAATCTTTATCCCTAAAACCCGCTCTAATGCCTGGGTTTTACTGCACCTAACTGGACAGCTCACTTGGAGGACTGCCCAAGTCAACACTCAGACATAATGAATAGAACAGAGAAAGCTGCTCAGCACCTGAAGTTCAAGTCACCGGGAAACCTGAGAGAGAAGGTCATGAGTGCTCAAGAGGTGGAGAAGCAGGGCTGATGATGAATGAATCGGTGGGAGAGGTGAGGAAGCTGAGATTTTAGCTTTCTCGTAAAGTAGGTGCAAGTTTCAGCTAGTTAAGTGTTATACCTGTGCGGTGACTAAATAGGAGTCAGTTTTTTATTTTTAACTGGTATTTGTTAAGCACTTACTAGTGCCAGGCACTGAATTGAGTACTGGGGTAGATACACACTAATCAGGTTGGACACAGTCCGTGATCCACATGCGGCTCACAGTCTTAATCCCCATTTTGCAGATGAGGTAACCAAAGCACAGAGAAGTGACTTGCGCAAGGTCATATAACACTCTACCCTCTTCCCCATAGCACTTAAATTCATATCTGTAATGTATATATCAAAGTGTGTTTCCCCCTCTAGACTGTAAACTCGTGTGCTGGAATGCGTCTACAAATTCTGATTTTTTTGTACTCCCCCAAGCTCTTAGTAAAGTGCTCTGCACACAGTAAGTGCTTAGTAAATGCGATTGATTCTCACATTAATTGATTTTTATGCTGGCATTAATTTCAAGGTAATCAGTAGTTATGCAGATAGTGTTTTTTCCACTTCACTTAACACAGTTAAAATTTTAGTAAGCTATATTGGATTATCTTTGAAAGAGATGTTTAGAACTCCAGTTAGATATACATGGCTAGATACAGAGTTGTATTTGGGAAAGTCAAGCTGACAGAAGCTAATACTAAAAAAAGGGCTAATCAACACTGAATGTGTTTAGTGTCGATAAGTATTTAGGGTGAAAATGATGCTCTAGAAACAAAGCCGATGAAATAATTTCACTTATTGTTGTAGTGTCCAAATTGGTTGTTGCCTGAAGAATGAAATGCAGCTTTCCTTTTTGACAAATTTCGCTGCATGCAAAATCTAAATGTCCTTAAAACATTTTTCATATTTTTGTTGGTAACTTTTGAAGAGGAGAATGGAAGCAGGTTATTCTGCATCATTTGAAATTCTTTGGAGAAATTGTGTGTTTTAAGTACTTTAGTACATCAGCCCCTCTCCTTCCTCTTAACCTATTCTTCAGTAATATTACTTAATTAAACTATAGGTGATGATTTAAGACCTTAAAGAAAGTGATTTTAAGAGCCAAATTCATGATTTATATGTAGATTTTGAAGAAAAGTGTAATCATAGTAAATTTGCTGTCTTAAGTCTTTGGAAAAGAGGAACCACAAAGCTGCAGTTGTGATTCATGCTTATGTACCATCTGAGTATTTAACCTTTTAACTGGGGGAAAGGTAAAAGATAGTTTTATGAAGGAAATAAAATGATTTTTTTTAGTAGTATCTTTTGTCAAGTAGCTGCCCCGATTACCAAATATGGTTATTTTTTTCTGAGGTGATTGGAGATCCAGTCAAGAAAAAAGCAATATTACATACAGCACAGATATGGGAAAGTTCAATTTAAGTTCTGAGTTTGTATGAATAACCAATGCCTGTTAGCCTCTGTTTGATCCTGTGAGTGTGTGCAGTGAATGTCTGGCCCATGTTTTGGAAGCAGCAGGTAGTCAGGAGCAAGCGGCTCTAGGGATCTTCATGCCTGTGGCCTGGTAGTTATTCACACACAGATGGAGACCTTAGGAACTTTGACAGAGGTCACGCTAATGGCAAATCTCAAACTTCTCAGCTTCTGAAGCCTTGGGGTGGCACAGATTTTATGTCACTAGGAACGTCGTTGAGGCTGTTAGCATTTAAAAAGTAGATCCACCACTCCTTTGGTGTAGTGTCGTTGGGGTAGATACAGACTTTTATTGTACTTGGAATGCAGAAAAAACATATGTAAATTTTAACTTCAATAATATAGAATACATACTTTACGAACATTGAGATTTGCCCAATTTCATTGAATTTACCAAAGAAGAGGTCTTTTTAAAAATGATCTGAAAGTGTTTCAGAATGCCCTGATTTTTCTGCTCTTTGTGGCTTGGAATGAATTAAGGATTTATGGGTGTTTTTGATTTCAGGCCTTTTTGGGCAATCAATTGAGACACCAAGGTCTCTTGTCATCTGTCATCAGCTATCATCTCACCAGGGATTTTACAGCATTTCTGGGAAGAAAAACAGGAGATGATCTGCTTGCACATTGTAGTGTTGTACATTTTGCATTCAGTCAAAGTCAGAAAATGATTATTTTGTTGTGTTTTAATGACACTCCTACAATAGCAATTAAAAGATTAAAAAAATATATTTCCATGCTATAACTTGCTTTATTTACTATTCAAGGGGGTCTATGCAAAGAATCCAGCATCCCCTACGTGTCTGAGTGACTCTGCTCTTTGGTATACAAAATATTGGTCTTATTTGTTTCTAGTCACGTTAGGAAACATGTTGTAACATTTCTTTTTATCTTTATTTTGAGTGTTTTGGTTTTTTTTTTGATGATTTCAGAATGGAAATATTTAGGCAAAAATTTAATGCCTTTGGATGCCCTGAGTCATGACCTTGACCCTAGGTGGCATTGAAACTAATGTTACTTTTATCAGATAGTCAAAATCCTATGGTTGGACTGGTTGGAGAGCAGTTAATGACTCATGAATTGGTTCTAGGAGTTACATTATTTTTGCAGTGAGGCCAGGATTTGATTTCAAGTATTGAGAGTGGTTGCAAAATTGGCCTCACAGCGAGCTTGAAAATTCATGCTAACAGTAGACTTGGGGGAAAAAATGATGTAATTTGAAATGGTTTTATTTAGTAGGTGAGGATACTATAGTGCTTACATTAAACTGGGGAAAATGTTGAAGTCTGAAAGAGATTTAGATTCCATGTATCTAAAGGGAAATAGGGGTAAATTGGAAAGTTTCCAAATTGTGATCTATTGTGAAGGTAGTAATGTAATTTGACCCCAAGGTTCATCTTTGGATCTTCTTCCCTTTTTTAAAATGGTATTTAAGTGCTAGGCACTGTGCTAAGCACTGGGTTGAATGGAAGGTAATCAGGTTGGACTACCTGTACAGTCCATATCCCATATGGGACTCATAGTCTTAATCCCCATTTTACAGATGAGGTAAACTGAAGCACAGGAAAGTGAAATGATTTGCCCAAGGTCACACAAGTGGCAGAGAGGGGATTAGAACCCAGGTCCATGCTCTTTCCCCTAGGTGACATTGCTTCCCTCTTCTATTCCACATTTACTCTTTCCCTGAGGGGTTTACCTCCTTGGATGTGATATGCAAATAGATCCCAATTTTACAGTTATTATTATTAAGTGCCGTCAAGTAATTTCCAATTCATAGAGACTCGTGGATATGCTTTCTCCAGAACGTCCTGTCTTCTGTCATAACCTGCAACCTTTCTAAAGGTTCTTCCGTTATCATTGTTATGATCTCTATCCATCTAGCTGCCTGTCTGCCTCTTCCACGTTTTCCCTGGACTTTTCCTAGCATTAGTGTCTTCTCCAGACAATTAATTTTACAGTGGTAATCCTTAATTTCCAGGTCTCCCTCTTCCCCCTGCATCTCTATCCTGCAATTCTCACTGCTTACAGAACATTTCTACTTCCATGTTTTGTCTTTTAAAGCTAAACATGTGAACCAGAATCCACCAGCTTTCTGTTTATTACCCCATCAGCCCTCTCTAGCACTTATTTACTTATGCACATCCTCAACAGCTATGCATATATATTTGGGCAATCGTGCATTTAATTACTGATCTGATTACCCTCTTTGTAAACACTTTTGATTCTGTCTCTTCCATCAAAACATGGGCTCGCTGTGGGCAAGGAATGTGTCACATGCTTCCTTCCCAAGCATCGGAAAAAAGTCACTGCTATGTACCTCATTTACCTCAGCTGTAAAAAGTGGTTCATGGACTGTGTCCAACATGACTACCTTGTATCTATCCCAGCACTTAGTACAGTACAGATAAGTAAGTGCTTAACAAAATACCATAAAGTACTAAGTGCTGGGGTGGATATAGTTTAATCAGATCCCACCTGGGGCACTCAGTCTAAGTAAGAGAGAGAACACATTGAATCTCCATTTTACAGATATGGGACCTGAAGCATGGAGAAGTTAGGTGATTTGCCCAAGGTCACACAGCAGACATTGGAACCCAAGTCCTTCTGACTCCTAGGCCCTTGCTCTTTCCATTAGAGCAAGCTGCTTCTCCAGCATACCTTAGATATCTCCTGAAAGTCATCAGTGGCTTTGCAGTTTGATTTGCACCCTTTATTTACCCCTCCCTCAATGTCTATATCCCCCATCGAGACTCTAAGCAGGGAATGTAGCTACCAGATCTGTTATCAAGGTATGGTCAGATATTTCAGTGCTTAGAACAATGCTTGGTATATAATAGGTGCTTAACAAATACCATCATTATTATTTTTATTCATGAGTTTCATAGTCTTCCATTCCTGCCACATTCTGCCCATTGGCTGACACTGGCCTTATGGTAACAGTGGGTTGCATACTTTAAGCCCTGATTTGAGGAACTGGGGTCTGACCTCCAATTCCAAAACTCCTGACATCAAAAAAGGACTATGTGAAGCTCTGGGGGGAAAGTTTGGTTGCCCAGGTGCAACCTTTTCTCAACTCTTGCTGACTCAAATCCTCAAACATTTCCTCCTTTAAATCTATTTAAAAGTCATCTTCCTCCAGTTTCATTTTGATCGCAGCTCTTCCCTTCTCTGAATCCAGCAATGGCTCCCAGTTGCCACTGATGAAAGAAAACTTTTGATTATGTTCTTTAAAACCATCCCTTTCTTGGTTTTCCCTTAATAATTTAAGTCATTTCTTTGGACCAGGTTCTTCAAAGTCAAACTACACAGATAGAATAACTAATTTTGAGTTGAGAGGTAAATTTGTGCTTGTCCTTTTTGAAGTCATCTTTTAAGAAGCAGCAGTATGGTCCAGTGGAAAGAGCGTGGGACTGAGAATCAGAGGATGTGGGTTCTAATTTTGAGTCCATATGCTTGCTGTTTGACTTTGGGCAAGACACTTCAGTTTTGAACCTGTTTCCTCATCTCTAAAATGAGGATTCACTACCTTCCTATTTAGGTTTATGAGCCTCATTTGGGATAGGAACTGTGTCTGACCTGATATTGTTTGTTTATCCCAGCGCTTAGGGTAGTGTTTGGCTCGTATTAAGCCCCTAACAAATACCACAGTTACTTTAAATATTTTATGTGGTTTGTAATTTGTCACATTTTCTCATTATCAGTTAACTCTTGCTAAGGGTCCATAGTCTCACAGATCTGACATTTTCATTATTGTGACCAAGTACTTTCAGGAAACCCACACGTACACATATACACACCCACACCCCTCCCCTCAAAGTTGGGTATTATTTCTAATTTACACATATACACACCCACACTTCTCCCCTCAAAGTTGGGTATTATTTCTAATTTAATAGACTTCAGAATAAGTTTCATGTCTGCTGGATTTTTACGGTTTTTACAGTAGCTCCAGAAGCAAATCAGAACGGCTTATGGTCTGTAATAGACAGCTCTCTGTCTTAGTAAACTCTCTATTGTCTGCTTCAAAATACAATATCCCTTTTATCTCCTTAGAAAAACCCCATCCTCTCACCTCAGTGTCTACCTAGTTTCTTAACAAATGAGGGGAAAAATTCCTGCTCCCGCTGGGACAAAAAAGAATCCTCTCCCTCAGGCAGGCCTTACATGCCCTACTCTGACCTTGATTAATCTTTCTCCTGTGTCACATAGGACTATCAGTCATCAGTCAATAGTTTATTTTGGACATGTATGGGTAATGGAATTAAGCAATTAAGAAGTACAATGGAATCAGAATAAATGATCCCTGCTCACAAGAAGCTTTCCTGAAATGGAACTTCTGGGATATATTTTTTTTAAATGGTATTTGTTAACTGCTTACTATGTGCCAGCCATTGTACTAGGAGCTGGGGTTGTTACAGGCTAATAAAATTGGACACAGTCCATGTCCCACATGGGACTCACAGCCTTAATCTCCATTTTACAGATGAGGTAACTGAGGCATAGAGAAATGAAGTGACCTGCCCAAGGTCACACAGCAGAAAAGTGTCAGAGCAGGGATTAGAACCCAGATTCTTCTGACTCCCAGCCTGTGCTCTGACCACTAGGCAACCCTGCTTCTCAACACGTTTTTCCAACATATTCATCCATTTGCCAACCGATGTTTGTAATTAGGGTGGAACTTCTTTTTGAAGCGTGGAGTCCCAAACAGAATTGGATGCCACATATCATGCTCCCTCTCTCCTCTCCTTCCCAAGTGCTTTGGGCTAGGTGCTCCCATTTATAAAGAAGCTGTGATGGGGGAACTGTCTGGAGCTCAAGCAGTGTTGCCTGGTGGATAGAGCACGGGCCTGGGAGTCAAAGACCTGAGTTCCAATCCCCACTCTGCCCACTGTTTGCTGTACGTGGCTGTGGACACTTTTCATCTGTAAAATGGGGATTAAGACTGTGACCCCATGTGGGATGAGGTCTGTGTCAAACCTGACTGACTTGAATGTACTCCAGCACATATTACAATGCAGATAGTTAGGGCTTTGCAAACACCATTAAAGAAGAGTTGCTTAAGCCAATTACTTTAAACACTACGGTGCTGGCTAAAAGCTGGGATTCAGAGGTGTTATCCCTAGTTTTAGGGCAGTCCTCTGTGGTCCTGCAGCATCACCGTATACTTTTTTTTAAATAAAGGTATTTGTTAAGCACTTACTATGTGTCAAATACCATTCTATGGGCTGGGGAAGGTACAAGTTAATTAGGTCAGATACAGTCCCTGCCCTGTGTGGGGCTCATGGCCCAACTAGAAGGGAGCATGGGTATTCCCATTTTACAGTTGAGGAAACTGAGAAAGTTAAGTGACTTCTCAAGGTCACACTGCAAGCAATTGACAGAGCTGGAATTAGAACCCAGGTACTTGTGACTCCCAAGTCCATGCTCTCTCTTCTTTAGTCTGTGCTGCTTCTTGTTGAATGAGATGGTATCCTCTAGACTGAGTTTGTTGTGGGCAGGAAATGTGGCTACCAACTCCCAAGCACTTAGTACAATGCTCTGCGCAGAGTAAGTGCTCAGTAAATAATTGTTTGATTCTTATAGACCTTTCTGAACTTACATTCTGCACATATCATTACTCCTCACTGCATCATCCGAAAGTTAAAGCCCTATTCTCTGGATCCTCAGGAATCTGGAATTTGTGCAGATTCAACCCTCTACTTCCTCCCTTTGCCCTCTCTAATGTTGTCAAAAAAAGACAAGCTTTGATCTGAAGAAAAAAAGTGTTTAATATTTTCATTTCAACCCCAATGGCAAGGAGATACTCAGAGGCAGCAGGGGGGAGCCGTGGGAAGAAAGGGTTGACTGCAGCCGCCCCCAGGCAGATCGAAAGAGGCAGAGAAAGGGGGAGACCACTAGGATGGGGATGCTAAGCTTAATGTGCACCTAGCAAAAACCAGCCACAAATCAGACAAATAAAAACATCTTGCCGAACTCTAGTAAAACAACGTCTTAAAAAACTCTAATTCAGACTGGAGTCACCATGCTCCTTCTCCTTCCCTTTAGTCTAAATTATGGATGTTTTAGATGGTCTCCTGAATTTAGCATCCATGGCAGTCTGATATGTCATCTTTACTGCATCCTTATTTTGAAGTTTCCAGTGCACAGTTTGACCCCATATTATTCTGAAATAACTTGGAGACGCATACCTTTAGCTGCTTTTACAAATCTGAAGCACCTAATTCATGCACCCTAGCATATTAACGTTAATATGTTTTTAATTGAAATAGGGGAATCATAAGAATGGAGGGAACCTAAAAATAGTATTTAGCTCCTCTCTTTGTAATGATGGTTCTACGTGTGCTGGGGTAGATGCAAACTAATCATGTTGGACAACGTCCCTGTCTCACATGGGGTCACTGTCTTCATTCCCATTTTGTAGATGAGATAACTGAGGCAAAGAGAAGTTAAGTGACTTGCCCAAGATTACACAACAGACAAGTAGTGGAGCAGGGATTAGAGCCCAGGTCCTTCTAACTTTCAGGCCCATGGTCTGTTCACTGGGCTGTGCTGGATTCTCCAAGCCAGATAGATTTAGGCAACCAGTTTTTGAGGATTTCTTGGGAAGTGAACGCTGGCTTTCTCCTACAGTGTATCCCTTAGGAACTAATGGATTTTTCTTTACTCAAATTCTGAGTCTCTTTGCCCTTGGAATTACTGTATTTACCATTTCAACTCCGTATTTTTCAAGCTTTTTTTTTTTGATAGTACTAGTTGTATAATTTGTGGCTCCCCTGAGTCCTTTGTTCCATCCACTTCCTGCTCCTTAGTTGCCTAATCTTTATTATTTCGGTTCTGAGGATGTTGTGAAGGAAAAACTGACAGGATTTGGTGAAAGACCGAGGATGCAGGTTGAATGAGAGAGATGAGTCAAGGGTAATGTTAAGGTTACAAGCTTCTGAGACAGAGAGGATGGTGTTGTGTACCGTAATGGAAAAGTCAGTGGGAGGGCAGGGTTTGGGTGGGAAGATGAGGAGTTCTGTTTTGGGCATATTAAGTTTGAGATTCATTGAATTCACTCATATTTATTGAGTGCTTACTGTTTGCAGAGCACTGTATTAAGCGCTTGGAAAGTACATTTCAGCAACAAATGAGATGAGATGTTTGAGATGTCGTGGGACATCCAAAAAGAGATGTCCTGAAGGCAGGAGGAAATGTGATAGTGCAGAGGAGGAGAGAGGTCAGGGCTGGAGAGATAGATTAAGGTATTATCCATGAAGAGATGGTAATTGAAACTGTGGGACCAAATGAGTTCTCCAAGGGAGTGGGTGTAGATGGAGAATAGAAGACCCCAAACTGAGACTCCCACAGTGAAGGCATGGGAAGCAGAGGTTGGATAAGTAGATTGAGAAGCATAGCCTAGTGGAAAGCACACAGGCCTGGGAATCAGAGAACTTGGATTCTAATCCCGACTCCACTGCTTGTCTGCTGTGACTTTGGGCAAATCACTTCTCTGTCCTTCAGTTTCCTCATCTGCAAAATGGGGATTCAATACCTATTCTCCCAATTACTTAGAATATAAGCCCGTGTGGGACCCAGTCATCTTATATTCCCCCATAGCACTTAGTACAACTTCTCTGTTGCTTGCAGGGTTCGCGGGTTAATAATAATAATAATGTTGGTATTTGTTAAGCGCTTACTATGTGCCGAGCACTGTTCTAAGCGCTGGGGTAGACATAGGGGAATCAGGTTGTCCCACGTGGGGCTCACAGTCTTAATCCCTATTTTACAGATGAGGGAACTGAGGCACAGAGAAGTTAAGTGACTTGCCCACAGTCACACAGCCAAGTGGCAGAGCTGGGATTCGAACTCATGAGCCCTGACTCCAAAGCCCGTGCTCTTTCCACTGAGCCACGCTGCTTCTCTAAGTTGGAATTGGGGTTGGAATTGGGGAAGCAGCAGCTCCTCTATAGAGTCGTGGCCTGAGTCAGTGGCTCAGTGGAGCCACTCGCTCCATCAGGCCCTATGCGGTTGGGAGGCAATCAAACTGCCCGGTGCTGTCTAGGAGCCTACGGAGCAGCTGCATCAGAATCTGCCCTGACCCAGATTGGAGATGTAGAGGATGAGAAAGGATGCAGAGCTAGAGGAAGACTAATGCTGTGGCAGATAAATAAGAGTTAGTTGACTCTTAGTGGAATGGAAGACAAACAGGAATAGGTGCGGGGAGGAAGTTTTGCTGAGATTTGTGCCTCCATCACCGGCTCTGCAACCCCCTCAAACTCCGTGAATTTTCCAATTTTTTTGTGGAGAAACACTGGATTAAAGGAGCTGTTATACTCTTCAGTCTGGAAAAGACAAAATAATAAAACAATTTAGCAAATTAAACCAAAGTGGACTTTGGGAGGACAAATGTTTCGACTTAGATTACCATATTTTGGGCACATAATCAGGAGGACTGATTCTCTGGCGAAGACACTAATGCTAGGAAAAGTCCAGGGAAAATGTGGAAGAGGCAGACCAGCAGCTAGATGGCTAGTGTCCTTTAACAATGATTACGGAAGAACCATTAGAAAGGTTGTGGATTATGACAGACGACGGGATGTTCTGGAGAAAGTATATCCATGGAGTCACTGTGAATCAGAAATGATTCGATAGCACATAAGAATAATAATATAATGGTCCCCCTGAGTAACTACCTAATGAGGACACTAGGGGAAATGGATTTGAATTGCAACTGCAAGATTTACTTAGTTTTGTAAGGGAATGAAATGCCCAAAGATGTCAAACCTTATTTCCAGGTGTTTTTTTAGAAAGAGAATTCTCATCCACCTGGGGTGGATTAAGTCTGGTTCTACTGCCTCTGTGAAATTGGTCAATCAATCAGTGGTATTATGAGCACTTAGTGCGTAGAGCAGTGGAGGAAATACTTGGGAGAGTATACTGCAGTAGAGTTGGAAGATTCAAACCCTGGCCTCAAGGAGCTTACAGTTTATAGGGAAAGCCAAGCAAATGGACAAATTGACCTCGTAGGTGTATTTCTGTCCCACGATTATATGATTCTAATTTTGGATTTTTCATGGGTGTAATATTGCCAATTAGCTGTATGTGATTCTGTTTCATTAGATTGGTGAATCTAATTCCATTTTATCCTATTGTATTTTTAGGTGTCACTCATAATATTGCTTTGCTGAGAGAAGTGATAATCCACTCTCGCTTTGTTCAGGGGGATATCAACACTAAATTCCTTTCTGATGTGTATCCTGATGGTTTTAAAGGTTTGTATGCATTAAAATATTTTTAATTGGGAATGGAATTTCTAAATTTGATTTTTAATTGTATGACGTGAAGTTTTTCATTTCAGAAATTAGCAGTGATATCATTTATGTTAAGCTTGCTTGATGAAAATGCATATAATGCTTCTCTATTTAAATTGCGTCAATGTTAAAAACGATGAAGATAAAATCGGTCCTAGGTGATACATTTGTGTATCTTCGAAAAATTAAGAATGGCACAAAAAAAGCAGCCGAGGCAGGAGAGCGAACTAGTCTCTGCCCCTTGTTGGCTTCCATGACTAACAGTTGGAAGTAGAAGTGTGTGTAATTTCTTGGTTCAGTGGGTCTGCTTTGATGTTATTTCGAAGCTTTTATCAGGTGCATTTATTCTCCAGGCGTTTGGCATTCGGCCTCTTGGATGGTTTGGATGTCCCTTGGTGATACATTGGTTTTATCACTAGTGAAAGTTTGGAATTTATGAAGTAATGAGCAGGTCCATACTTGTTACCATGCATAGGCCTAGAAACATGAAAAACCATCAGGTATCGCTGTTGGACAACATTGTAATAATATGGTGTCACTACTTAAATCTTGGCTGCATTCAGGGAGAATTTTCCTCTTTTGAAAGCATAATGCAGCGTTGATGATTACAAGCTGATGTTTAGCACATTCCTGATATATAGCACATTTATCGAGCAGGAGGAGTTAGCTTTCCAAACCCATGTGGTTCGGTGATTTTTCTCCTTTTCAGCATCACTGCTGACACAGGAAATCTCCCATGACAACCAGCTTGCCACAGATTGGTACCTCTGCGATGAGTCTGTCTAGATCCAGATAGAATCTCTTCCTCTTCCTTGCCACCCATCCTAAGTGGGGTGTTTGCAATGATGGTAGAATAGTGCTTCCATTTTGGAGCTAGACTTGGGTCATTATGCACTCCTTTGCCGGGTTTGGAAGGCTTGGAGCCATCATTTGGTTGTAAAATTTTCTACTGTGAACCTTCCCTCAAAAAAATCACAACTTTGAGGTTTGTGAATTCTTGGTCCCCTGGAAGTAAAATATATTTGTCCTCCTGGTTTGATACCCACCTAAAACACCCCCTTGGTGGTTTAAAGAGAGTAATCAATCAATCAGTGGTATTTGAGGGCTATACTAAGCGCTTAGGAGTCTACCATACAATAGAATTAGCAGACACCTTCCTTGCCTATCACAAATTTACAGCTAAGTAGTCAATGACTGTAGATCTCTAGATTGTAAGATCGCTATGGGCAGGGAAAGTATCTACCAACTCTGTTTTATTGTATTCTCCCAAGTGCTTAGTACAGTGTTCCACACACAGTAAACTTTCAGTAAACTCAGATGATTGATTAAGTATTGATTCCTACTGTAGTTCTCTCCCAGGGCTTAGTACAGTGCTCTGCACTCAGTAAGCATTTAATAAATACTATCACTGCTCTCTACTATTATAGTGGCTGAAGTTCTGAATTAAGCTCTTGGAAAAATGCCTAGACATTGATTCAGACCTGGTCACTGAGCCAGAAAGGACTCAGTCTAAGAGGAGAGAGGAGGATGACACACACTCACAGAAAAAGTCATCAATGAACATGAATCTGAACCAGGAAAGAAATGGTAAAATTCAACACCCAAACAGTATTGGCAGTAGCTTAGTCCCTTTTCCCTGTCAAACCCAGTTCCACCAGTTCCACTAGGCAGTGCTACTTTTATCACTATCGTACTCTCAAAAATGCATAGTGCAGTTTAACACTCAGTGAGTATCTTCCTCTTTTGAAAGCATAATACAGCACTGCTGTTTACAAGCTGATGTTTAGCACATTCCTGATATTTAGCACATTTACCGAGCAGGAGGAGTTATCTCTCCAAACCCACGTGGTTCGGTGATTTTTCTCCTTTTACTGATTAAATTTTTTCTATGAATATTAATCTGGAATCATCCTTGGTTCTAAAATGTCATTTACTTAGGGATCCTAGTTTGAAGCTAGAAGCGTTTAAGACAGAAGTTCTTGAATGGCACTGGGTATCAGAACTGGTTCCTAGAGCCCTGACTTAGAACTCATTTTGCTATACATTCAGGGGTCTCTGTTTCTGCAGGGGTTTGGTCTAGGAATGTAGTGGGGCAGTGACAAGTTATGGGTGGGAAGGATTTTGAAGAAAAATGCTGATCAACTTGAAATATGAAAGCTGTATTGTAGGAATTGTATTAAATCATATTTCCACAGATTTTAAAAAGTGTTGTCTTTTAAGGAAGGATATGATTGACATTTTCTGATCTTGTAAGATTTGGAACCTGTGGGAATATTTATAGAAGGTCAGTCAATCGGTGGTATTTATTGGGCGCTTATTAGGTACAGAGTGCTGTACTAAGCACTTTGGGAGAGAAATAGACACGTTCCCTGCCCATAACGAGCAGTGTAGTGGAATGGACATCACAGAACCTGGGTTTGAATCCTGGACCTTCTTGTGTGCTGACCGTGTGCAATTCATTTAACCTTGCTGGGCCTTTCTTTCCTCTGTAAAATGTGGATAAACTACCTGCTTTTTCTCTCTCTTAATTTGTAAACTCCAAGTGAGACAGAGACTGACAGCAATCTGATTATGCTCTATCTTATCAGATTGTTTCGCATCTAGTAAGTGATGAATAAGTTCCATAATTATTAAGTAGTTTCCCTAACCAGTTGAGTTAAAGGTAGAGAGTAAACTTATATAAGCATACTGCAGGATGAAAATGAACAAGCTAATTCAGTAACATCTGAGAAGCCTAATGGATAGAGCATGGGCCTGTGAGTCAGAAGGACCTAATAATAATAATGTTGGTATTTGTTAAGCGCTTACTATGTGCCGAGCACTGTTCTAAGCGCTGGGGTAGACATAGGGGAATCAGGTTGTCCCACGTGGGGCTCACAGTCTTAATCCCCATTTTACAGATGAGGGAACTGAGGCACAGAGAAGTTAAGTGACTTGCCCACAGTCACACAGCCAACAAGTGGCAGAGCTGGGATTCGAACTCATGAGCCCTGACTCCAAAGCCCGTGCTCTTTCCACTGAGCCACGCTGCTTCTTCTAATCCTGGTTCCACCACTTGTCTGCTCTCTGACCTTGGGCAAGGAACTTCACTTCTCTGTGCCTCAGTCACTTCATCTGTAAAATGGGGATTAAGATTGTGAGTCCCATGGGACATGGACTGAATGGGCAACCTGATTTAGCTTGTATCGACCCCTGCACTTAGTATGGTGCCTGGCACATAGTAAGCGTTTAACAAATACTGTTAAAAACAATCTGCAACTTAAACATAGCTCCATGTATACTGTTGACATGAAATTTCAAATTGGTTGTCAACAGTGGGAAGAGGAAGGAAGGGATGCTGCAGATAAAGAATTAAAGGAAAGGATTGCAGTTAAGGAAAAAAAAGTGGATAAAGATCCATTGAATTTAACAGGTGTTGCTTCTGAGGATGATGGTATTTGTTAAGCACTTACTATGTACAAGGCACTATACTAAGAAGTGGGGTGGATACAAGCGAATGGAGTTGAACACAGTCCCTGTCCCATGTACAGCTCACAGTCTCAATCCCCATTTTACAGGTGCGATAACTGAGGCCCAGAGAAATGAAGTTACTTGCCCAAGGTCACATAGCAGACAAGTGGTGGAGCCGGGATTGGAACCTATAACCTTCTGACTCCCAGACCAGTGCTCTATCCACTGGGCCATGCTGCTCCTGATGAAAAATAAAGGCCTAGGGTGAAAAAGTCACTTTCTGAGATCATATGCAAATGCCCAAGAGCTTGGGGGTGAATTCTCATTCCAGAAGGGTTCAGGATTTGATTCTTGTTTTGTTCTTATTTTTGCGTTTTGGGCCAGTATATCAATCAGGAGTATTTATTGAGTGCCTACTCTATGCAGAGCACATGGAATTCTCAGTACAGGGTGTATTCTGTTGCCGACTTGTTCATTCCAAGCGCTTAGTACAGTGCTCTGCACATGGTAAGCGCTCAATAAATACTATTGAACATTTTCATTGCTGGAAGTGTAGGTTCTTGGGAGGGCCTCGGAAAAATGCGGACAACTCCTCTGGTCACCTTCATACTCGTATTAATCATTAGCTTTTTATATGTTTATCATGATTTGATTTTTACAGTTAGTTGCCCTTCACGTTCAAAGGTGCCATCTTACCTGTGTTTCAGCCTCAACCTCCCTTCTGCAGGGGGTATTGGAAGTTATGTCATATCCTTGTCTAGGAAACTAGATGTTGGCCATTTTTTTGGTATGCAAAATACTGGAGCATATTTTTCAGATTGCTACTTATAATAATCTTGGTGCGTTCCAGTGCGTATGCTTCATCTTTCTAGTAAGGCACTTAGGGAGATATTATTTAACAGATCAAAACAGGAGGAGAAAAATTTCAGTTTCTCATGCATTCCAGTCAAGGTGTAGATTCTCCTCAGCCTCTGAATTTAGGGACAAATAAAAGTGGCATAAATCTGTGTGCTTTTCTGAAGAAAAGAAACCAGGTAGAACTTTGCACATAGTCAAATGAAAAATTCAGTATGGTTCCTGTTTCCAGGGTTTTGTAGCAAGGCAGAGAAACACCTAGTTATAATTGAGGAAATTTGCCATTTTGAAAAGGTAATGGACTGAAATAAATACTGCATATTTTGATGTATTCCATTGTACAGATGGTTCTTTACCAGTGCGAACTACAAGTCATAGAGTGACATTTTACTAATGAAAACAAGATGCTTCATCAGTTACATTTTCCTTCCCCTGTCATATTGTTTTTAACATAGACTCTAGTGTTAACAGTAGGGCTGTTTTGTATGAAAACACTATTTAAACCAGGATGGTAAACGTATGCCATGCTTTTTTAATTAATAAAAATTTGGACTCTGGTTATTTGATCATATAGCATCGTTACTGATTTTGATTAAATATATATTGTATGAATTTAGAAAGTAGTGAGAGAGATTTGGTCATTGCTAAGAATTTGATGCTTTTTTGTGACATTTGTTAAGCACTTGCAATGTGTCAAGCACTGTTCTAAGAGCTGTGTTAGGTACAAGTTAATTAGGTTGGACATAGTCACTGTCTGATATGGGACTCATGATCTAAGCAGAAGGGAGAGCATGTATTTAATCCTTGTTTTACAGGGAAGGAAACTTGCCCAGGGTGACACAGCAAGTAGTTGATACGTATATAACTTGTTTGCTTCATATTGATATACTTATAATGCTTCTTGTTATTATGTTTTTTGTCCAGGGCACAAGTTGACAGAAATAGAAAGAAAGCACCTATTGGCTACAGCATCATCTTTGTATGTGGCTGCCCAGTTAAGAGCCCAACAATTTGTGGGTAATCCAAGGTAGGCCATCATAGATATTCAGATGTGCTGAATTGTCTGGGAGAGAAACTTCATAGCTTTATATGTAGAATGAATTGAGTTTCCTTGGAATTGCCTTTTATAATTCATTCCTCTTTGTTTTAATATGGGAAAATCTACAGTTAAATGTTGCTTTTTAAAAATAGTATTTGTTGAGCTCTTACTCTTAATCAGTCATATTTCTATGTGTGGAGCACTGTACTAAGCACTTGGGAGAGAACAATACAATAGAATTAGGAAGCATAACGAACTAACAGTCTGAAGTCTGTGTTCCAGATGGTGAGACTATTCTTTTGTTAACAGTTGACCAAATACTGAATGCAAGTTTTCCAAGTGTTTGCCAGATGCAGTCCCAACACTTGATGGTCACATAAATATTCTGATACAGAGTAAAAAAAAAATGAGGTCAGGGTTAGAAAGGTAGATTTGGGCATCATCAGTATAGAGATGTGATATTTAAGCATTTGGAAGAGATCATTGGATTAGATTTTAGACCGTAAGCTCGCTGTGGGCTGGGAATGTGTGTGTTGTTATATTGTGCTCTCCCAAGAGCTTAGTTGAGTGTTCTGCACACAGTAAATGCTTGATAAATATGATTGATTGGAGTTGGTACAAATGTTCCTGCTCAGAAGGAGTTTACATCCTAGAGGGGAAGAAATACTTTAAGAATCCCTTGAAGCTCCTCAGTATTATAACAAAATGAATGTCTACAATAACCTGCAGTGGGGCATTGGAATATATCAATAAGTGCTTGATACCTATTCTGTTTCTTTCTGTCTGGTCTATCCTTTACCCTGTATCGGTTTTGCAAACCCACTTTAAAGGAGATATGGAGAAATTGGAGGTGGGTCAAAAAGTCCAAAGAAAATAATGAACTGTTTGGAAAAATTAACCCAGAAAGGAATCAGAGTTGGAATTATTTAGTGTGGAAAAGAGTGGGAGGGTGGAGCTTACTTCTTTTAAAGCAAACAGGGAAATTTTTTAAACTCAATTCACTAATATGACTACTAATTCTAACTTGACATGATCAAAAATTTTGTACGTGGAGTTTAAACATTGATAAAAGAATAAGATTATTTTGGCTGTCATGTTTTGGAGTGGTGAACCAGTTGGAAATATTAATTTTAATTACATTCTTTCAGGCACTGGGTCAAATGTTTATCATAATTTGATTTTCCATATTTATTAATACTACTACTACTAATAATGGTATTTGTTAAGCACTTATTGTGTGCCAGAGTGTTCTAAGCGCTGGGGTAGATAAAGGGTAATCAAGTTGGACACAGTCCCTGTCCCACGTGGGGCTCACAGTCTCAATCCCCATTTTACAGATGAGGGAAATGAGACACAGAGAAGGGAATTGACTTGCTCAAGGTCACACAGCAAACAAGTGGTGGAGCTGGGATTAGAATCCACAACATCTGTCTTCCAAGCCTGTGCTCTTGCCAATTTAGGCCATGCTTTAATATCTATAGGCTCCTGCCCTCCAATTCTTTTAGTATGCTAAGTTCTTCCCCTCTTGCCTTTCTCACAGAAGACTTCTTGGATCCTTATTTTAATGAGAATTCTGGAAAGCCGCCTGGTAAAGAACCTACTATTAGTCCCCGTAATCAGTGTCATGTATTGTTTTATAGGGTAATTCATTTGCTAAAAATCGTGAAGATTTTGGAAAATACGCTCCAAAATTTGGACATTGAAATAGATATTGCCTGTACTCCCCATAGCCATTTCCAAAACTAGGTGGCCTAGTGGAAAGAACATGGGCCTGCCACTTGTCTACTGTGTGACCTTGGGCAAGTCACTTAACTTCTCTCTATGTCTCAATTTCCTCAACTGTAAAAAGGGGATTCAGTACCTATTTTCCCTCCTAGTTAGACTGAGCACCCCCAGTGTGGAATAGGGACTGTGTCCAACCTGATTAACTTTTATCTATCCGTCCCTTGAGGGCAGTGAGCTTGTTGTGGACGGGGACTGCATCTGTTTACTGTTCTATTGTACTCTCCCAAGGGCTTAGTACTTCATTCAATCATATTTTTTGGGCGCTCCCTGTATGTAAAGCACTGTACTAAGCGCTTGGGATAGTAAAATCCAGGAACAAACAGACACAGTCCCTGCCCATAATGAGTTCAGAGTCTAGAGTAGCATCGTGTAGTGGATATAGCTCAGGCAAGGGAGTCGGAAGGTCTTGGGTTCTAATCCCAGCTCTGCCAATTGCCTGCTGTATGACCTTCGGCAAGTCACTTCACTTCTCGGTGCCTCAGTTACCTCATCTGTAAAATGGGGATTGATATTGATGGACAGGGACCATGTCCAACTCGATTTGCTTGTATAATAATAATAATAATGTTGGTATTTGTTAAGCGCTTACTATGTGCCGAGCACTGTTCTAAGCGCTGGGGTAGACATAGGGGAATCAGGTTGTCCCACGTGGGGCTCACAGTCTTAATCCCCATTTTACAGATGAGGGAACTGAGGCACAGAGAAGTTAAGTGACTCCATTCCAGCGCCTAGTACAGTGCCTCCCATATACTAAGCGCTTAACAAATGCCATCATTATTATTGGTGGGGGAGACAGACATTACTATAAATAAGCGCTCAATAAATAGTATGAATGAATGACATATAGCAAGTGCTTAACAAATTTCATAATAAAATATATAAGCTTTCCTTTAGGATAACATGAGGGAAAAATCATTTTAGCCTAATTGTTTTGGCTGAACAGGTGCAGAATATACAGTCTTGAGCCCCTGAGAAGTCCTCTGCTCTCTAGGCATTACTGAGGTGTAATTAGGCAAATCCCTTTTTTTTTTTAAAAAAAAAAGGGGGTCCATCCCTTAGGAGAGATTTAATGCCTCTACTGTAGTAGAGATTTACATTAGTCAGTAATAGCCTCAGTGTTTTAAGAGAGAAAAACCTATTAGCAGTGAGCTACATTAACACAAAACCTCTCAAGCTGTAACAGTTTTATCTGCGTGCATTTGAATATCCACAATATTCCTTTGGTTATACAGCCTCCATAGTGGGGTTTCATGCTGTTGAAAGCAGCAGTGAAAATTCAGCAAGGGGCAGGCAGATCAGTACGGCAAGAATTGCTACTCTGATCAACTAAGCATATAAAAACAGCTTAATTCTGATGCCCAGCACTCTCCTAGGAGTAGGATATTCATCTGTGAGGTTCGTGAGACTGCCCAGAGAATGTCTCTCAGGGATTGTGGGTGCAGAAAGGGAGCCCAAAATCATTATTGTGGGCTTTTTCTTTAGAAGGCATCATTGCCGATTGGATTATGTTTTCTCTGGCACATTTCCACTGTCAGTTGGACTTATTTACATTTTTTATAATGGTGTCAGGCTTGTGTTGGAGCATTTATTATTCCCTGACACCTGGGTTCTTGGGACCCCATAGCATGCTGTACAGAGGGGTGGTGTGAAAGTGTGGGGATGACCAATGGCTGATTTCTCTGAATCTTCAAACATCTTCAAACAGAATCAGTGTGGCTTAGTGGATAGAGCACGGGTTTGGGAGTCAGAGGTCATGGGTTCTATTCCCGGATCCGCTGCTTATCTGCTTTGTGACCGTGGGTAAGTCATTTCACTTCTCTGTGCCTCAGTTGACCTGTAAAATGGGGATTAAGACTGTGAGCCTTACGTGGGACAACCTGATTACCTTGTATCTACCCCAGCGCTTAGAACAGTGCTTGGAACATGGTAAGCACTTAACAAATACCATTATTTTTATCTCTACCATACCACAGTTGTAATTGCATCTATCTCTACAGCTTGGGTGTCTTTTACTCCAGTATGTTCAATTTGGGGTCCCCCTCCCTGACTTCAGTGAGAGGCAGATATTTTTGAAAGACTCCTGGGAGAATGGTGTTGATACAGGGTAGGAAGAAAAGACTGTGCGAATAGTTACTGGAATTATTTAGCTTCAAAAACCAAAGGCTAGAGGATGCCCTGAATCAATCAATGGTATTTATCGAGTGCTTACTATATGCAGGGCACTCCTCTAAGCCCTTGGGAGAGTACAATGCAAGAGTCACGTTCCCGGCCAATAATGACCTTCCAGTTTGCTAGTGAATACCATACTGTATTATACTGATGGTTCTCTAGCTCCATCAGAAGTAGAGAAAATGTAGAAGTAGAGTCCAGAAGTAGAGAAAATTGATTATATTTATCATGAGAAATTTGTAAGGTTGAAAGGAGTATTCCCTGATGGTGACAATTCTTTGAATTTTAAGAATTGTTCACCAAGTGAGGGTGTGAAATATTTTTCTGAACAGTGTTTGAAAAGAGGATAGATGTCTATTGTTTTCATTGAGGCCTTTCAGATGACAGAGAGATGGAATAGGTGAACTTCAGAGATCTCTTTATCACCATGACCTAAGGGTGTTTTCTTTAGAGTTCAGTTAGATTGTTCCAAGTGAAGACTTGAAGGATCCTTTTTTTCTCTGATTCCAGAGTAAGCTTAACTGCTGAGTTGCTCTTCCCCAGCCAGATTTTATGAGGATGGTTTCTGTCAAGCGCTTAGTACAGTGCTCTGCACACAGTAAGCGCTCAATAAATAAATAAATTGAATGAATGAATGATGAAGTAATTTTAAACCCAACTCTTGCTTTTAAGAGGGAAATATTAATTATTACATCTTTGTAAATTCCTAAATCAAAGCTTAGTCCAAATTTTATGATTTTGTCAATTCGTATGGCCAAATATTTAGCACTAGGTATGAAATATATTTTGGAGCAGGAGTAGAACAACTTGAGAAGCAGCATGGCTAAATGGAAAGAGCACAGGCCTGAGAGTCTGAAGACTTGAGTTCTAATCCCCACTTCACCAGTTGTCTGCATGACCTTGGATGAGTAACTTCATTCACTCATTTAATCATATTTATTTGGTGCTTACAGTGTGCAAAGCTAAGTGCTAAGTGCTTGGTAGAGTTCAGTATAACAACAAACAGACACATTCCCTGCCCACAATGAACTCTGCGTCTAGAAGGGGGGACAGACATTAAAATACATTAATAAATTACAGATATAGATATATGTGCTGTGGGAATGGGAGGGAGGATGAATGAAGGGAGCAGGGTGACGCAGAAGGGAGTGGGGGAAGAGGAGAAGAGGGCTTAATCAGGGAAGGCTTCTTGGAGGAGATGTGCCTTCAATAAGGCTTTGAAGTGGGGGAAAGTAATGATGTCTCATATGAGGAGGGAGGGCGTTCCAGGCCAGAGATGGGATGTTGTGAGATGGATATGGAGAAAGTGGGATGTGGGTGAGACGTCAGTGGGGTGATAGACGAGACCGAGGTACAATGAGAAGATTAGTATTAGAGGAAGAAGTGTGCGGGCTGGGTTGTAGTAGGAGAGTAACGAGATGAGGTAGGAGGGCGCAAGGTGATTGACTGCTTTTAAGAAATCATTTGACTTCTGGGTCTCGGTTACCTCATCTGTAAAATGGGGATTAAGACAGTTTATGTGGGACAGAGACTGTGTCCAACCGGATTGTCTTGTATCTACCCCCTCGCTTAGTACAGTGCTTGGCCCAAGTAAGCGCTTAACAAATACCATTTAATGAAGCAAAACCAAAAACCTTTACTGTAAGCCTACTGCTTAGTTCTAGCTTGGTTCCCTCCCATTCTCATAGTAGGGTGTGTGACAGTGGAGGGAGTTAACATCCCCACTGCCACAACAGCATTGGCAAAATGGTGGGGTTGCCATTTGGACCAGAGAGGCTGAAGGGCAGATTCTTTGGGGGAGCCGGGGGTCCCTGGTATTTTGACTAGGAACCCTAAAGCTCCTGGGGCAGCCAGGTTTTCCCTCCAGGAGCTCTGCCTTTTAAAGGACTGGAGAAGGAGAGTTCAGAGACACATTTTAAGAGGTGAAATTTGCACTCTGAATTAACTTTCAACCTAAAATGTTTACTAGCATATGCTAATATGCTAGTTGTCGATTGAATATTTTTCCAGACACACCTATGGAACTTCAGTCAATGAAATAGTCGCTGTGCTTTGGCTCCCTTGACTGGGGTTTTAAATGGGGCAGATCCCTTTCCGTCATGTCCGTATTACGCAGGTTACCTAAAGCCGACGACTAGCATAACTACAACTTTATGCGCCCTAAAATTTCCCGATAGTTTTCGGGTCATTTCTTTGGGCAGCTGGAATGATTTAAAATAATAATTAGCTAATAGAAATTGGAGGCCATGCAGGTCGATGGCTAATGTGATTATTTAAACTGTGATCCACAGATAATATGGGCACATATTTCCTTCAGGAAGCAGCAAAGAATGATTAATGGTTGTTTCATTGTTCTGCTGTGGCTTATTTTGCATTGAATTTTCCCTATTTATTCAGTGGGTCCAGTTTATTGTGAAACTGATGCCACCCACAGCTGCCGTACAGATTTACAGCACTTTTTAAAGTCTGAGGTTTTCTCGATAAAGTATGATCGTATTTCAAGTGGAAACATATTTTGGCTAATGGGAATCCAGCTTATTTTATGCCTGTTTGATGTAGAGGCCTCTGGGACCAAGGTCTCATGTAGTTCGGTTGAATCTTCACATTTTGGCTTCGATCTTGTTTTCATTATTAGCTTGGGAACGGAGGACGAGAGTGACTCTCCAGGTGTGGCTACATCGTGCTATCTCAGGGGTCTACTAATGTAATGTTTATCCTTCTAAACCCAATTGCCTGCAGCACTTCCTATGTGTTGCTTGGGTTGGCTCCCAGGTCTATTTTCCTAATTTTTGTATGGGCTTTGCTCTTTCATCATTTATGACTTGGAAAAAAACCAGTGAAGCCACATTCCCATAATACCTGCATATTAAAAGAATGGAAATGTGTTTTTGAAAAAGAAAAGGGCACATCTTGCCAGAAACAACCAAAAATTTCAGTGGAGTTACTACAAACTCGGAACTGTAATTCATTCTTTGCATGCACATATAAGCTGTAAAAGAGACCAAATGTGCGGCTGAGGGATGGCATTACTTTCCCCACCAAGAGACTGTGGGAATGTTTTCCTGTTTTTGAAACAAAACTCTGTCATTGATAGCCACCTAGTGTTCTCATATAAATAATTTTGCCTGGTACTATTTAATATCTAAAGCAATGTATATCACACTAATCCCAATTTCAGTATATCAAAGTATGTGGTCTAGTGGATAGAGCACAGGCTTGGGACTCTAGAAGGACCTGAGTTCTAATCCCAGCTCTGCCACTTGTCTGCCGTATGACCTTGGGCAAGTCAGGTTGCTTCTCCGTGCTTCACTTATCTCATCTGTAAAATGAGGATTAAGACTGTGAGCCCCACGTGGGACAGGGACTGTGTCCAACCTGATTAGTTTGTTTCTATCCCGGTGCTTAGAACAGCGCTTGACACATAGTAAGTGCTTAACAAATACCATCATCATCATTATTATTATCACAAGGACTTCTCCTTATGAAGCAGAGAGAATCAGACGATATTGCGGGAAGTTTACATTGGCGCAGCCAGACTGCCCTTGAAACAAAGACATCTCTGCGGAATTGTCCAGCATATGTACAGATAGTATCTCACTGCTTCGACACCGTTGTAAAGAGAAGATGGCTCCACCTTCAGAAGGGGTCCAGGGAATATGTTAATCACATTTCTTAATGCATCTTTGAAAATAATGGTAATAGTAATGATGGTATTTATAAAGTGCTTACTGTGTTCCGAGGTCTATATTAAGTGCTGAGGTAGAAACGAGAAAATCAGGTTGGACACAGGTCCCGTCCCTCTTGGGGCTCACAGTCTTAGGCGGGGGAGGCATTGAAGTCTTTTTTACTGATGAGGAGAAAGAGGAGAAGTTGCCCAGGGTCACACAGCAGGCAGGTGGCAGAGTCATTATTAAAACCCAAGTCCTCTGACTCTCCGGCCCGTAGTGTTTCCGCTGGTCCACGTTACTTCCGATTATGACAGAGAAGTCTCTGGTGAGGTTTAAGGAGAAGGTGATGTGAACTTGCTTCCATTAGATTGAGGGCTGGGGTTATGTCATTTAACTCTTTTTGTACTCTCCCCAGTACTTAATGTGGTGCTTTTTCAGATAGTAGGTGCTCAGAAAATGGGCACTCTCCATTTCGACTCCCATACCCACTTCCCACTCTTGGTTCCTCTGTTCTCCCCATGCTGACTGCCATGTTCAACCACTCACTCCTCCCCCACTGCTTTCCAACATGCCCAAGTATCCCCTTTCCTAAAAAAAACCAGCCCACCCTTGATCCCATGGCTCCTCCAGTTATCACCCCATCTCCCTCCTACCGTTCTTTCCTTTTCCCCCAGTTCTTTCCTTGATCCACACCAATCTGGCTTCTACCCCCTCCACTCCATGGAAACTGCTCTCTCTACTAAGGTCACCAGTGACCTCCTTCTTGACAAATCCAACAGCCTCTACTCCATCCAAACCTTCCTAAACCTCGCAAGTGTCTTTGAAACTGTGGACCACCTCCCCATCTCCTGGAAACACTATCTAATCTCAGCTTCCCTGATACTGCCCTCCCTTGGTTCTCCTCCCAGCTCTCTGGTCACTCCTTCTCAGTCTCTTTAGCCCGGTCTCTTAGCCCAGTTTCTTTTTTAGCTCAATCTCGTTTGCATCCCAGCCCCTCACTGTGGGAATCCCTTAAGGCTCAGTTTGGGGTCTCCTTCTATTTTTCCACCGTACACACATTCCCTTGGAGAACTCATTTGCTCTCACAGCTTTAACTGCCATCTCTTCACGGTTGATTCCCGGAATACCTCTCCAGTCCCAACTTTTCTCTGGTTCTGCAGTCAGACATTCCCTCCTGCCTTCAGGATTTCTCTTCTTGGCTGTTCTGCTGACACCTCAAACTTAACGTGTCCGAAGCAGAACTTCTCATCTTCTCTCCCTACTTGACTACCTGTGACTACTTGAACGGTGTTATGGGATCACAGCTGAGTCATACCTAGACTGTAAGCCCGTTAATGGGCAGGGATTGTCTCTATCTGTTGCCGAATTGTACATTCCAAGCACTTAGTACAGTGCTCTGCACATAGTAAGTGCTCAATAAATACTATTGAATGAATGAATGAATACCTAACATGTAACAGCCTGACAGGATTGTCAGTGATGAAATCTTGGGACAAGGTCGACCTACCAATATTGAAACTATTCTTGTTGCAGCTCCAATCTTCAGGGTTAGATATAAGGAGAGGATGAACGTTGGCAGGATTGCCAAACAGCTGCAGGGGATGCAAAGAAACCCATGGCGGACCTATCGAACCCAACTTTGGCTGGTGAGGCGTAACTGTGGGGGCTGAAGAACAATAGTGACAGTCACCCACCTGGTGAGCAGCAGCCAGAAAGTGATCATTCCATTTGAGCTGATTCACAGAGCATGCACAGTGTGAAGAAGCAGAATTGTACTAGGTGAGAGGCCCAGTAAATATACACTTGTGCATTGTGGAAAATTCATCAGACCTCGGTCTTTCAGCCAATAATAATAATTACGGTATTTGTTAAACGCTTACTATGTGCCAGGCACTGTTCTAAGCGCTGGGATGGATACAGACAAATCAGGTTGGACACAGTCCCTGTGCCATGTGGGGCTCACAGTGTCAATGCCCGTTTTACAGATGAGGTAACTGGGGCACAGAGAAGTGAAGTGATTTGCCCAAGGTCACACAGCAGACAAGTGGCAGAGCCAGTATTAGAACCCATGACCTTCTGACTCCCAGGCCCATGCTCTGTTCACTATGCCAATACTTCAGTACTGGTCAAATGGATTCGGGGCTGTCAGAAGTACCGATAATGTCACAAAGGATAGTGTGCTATTTAGTACCAGGTTTTAATGGAATTTAATAGAATATAGTAGTGCTACGAGAATTGGCTAAGGATCAATCAGTCACAGATTTTGAGTTCTTACTATGTTCAGAATACTGTAGTGAGAAGCAGCATGGCCTAGTGGATAAAGCACGGGCCTGGGAATCAGGAAGAATCTGGGTTCTAATCCCGGCCCCGCCACTTGTTTGCTGGGTGACCTTGGGCAAGTCATTTGACTTCTCCATGCCTCAGTTACCTCATTTGTAAAATGGAGACTATGACTGTGAGCCCCATGTGGGATAGGGACTCTGTCCATCCTGATTAGCTTGTATCCACTCCAGCACTTAGAAGAATGCTTCATGTGGGAGAGTGCAATACCACAGATTTGGTAGACATTTACCGTGCCCACAAGGAGCTTACAGGTTTCTCTCACCCCCCCCTTCCATCTTATTTTCCATTGTCCCCTGTTCTTGCCTTCCTAGAGCTTTCTCAATAAAGAAGTTTTTAACCGAATACGTGCCTGCTTGAATATTCATCTTTACCTGCTACCTAGCCAGGACTTTCGCTTTTCATATTTATGAGGAGTGATAACTGGGAGTTAGTCATCGTTCATTGATTTTTATCAATTCCCATTTGGTATATTTTTCAGGTTCTCTTTATTTTTATTATATATACTTTTAATGAGTGATCTACCGAGTGGCCACTATTCATTCATTAAATAATGTTCAACCCAGTCCCGGATCATGGGAATTCTACTTGATTCTGTACTCTTATTGTCTATTCTTTATTAGAATGCCAACTGAAATAGGAAATATGAGTTTTTCATTTCCATGTCCGTTTTCTTGAAGCCAAGCCATTTCTGACTATAGCTGCTTTCATAAAATCATTTAGTAAGATATTGTAGAGAGAGTATTGTAGCGTAGGCTGCCCCTTTGTTCTAATGACCTTGTTACCCTAGCAAAAGAAGGGACTTAGCTACCTGGGCAAGGTTCCTTTCTAATAAACTCATTTTGCCTATATTTGATCATGTTACCACTTCCCTTGTTAAGCTTTCAAATGAAATGGGAAATCAGTTCTCAAATCATTTTACGTGGCATTGTGTGTAATTATCAATTTTTTATTATGAATAAAAGTGATGCAGGGTTTTCTCCTATATTTGTCAATGGTATCCACCATTAATTTTCTATCTGCAGATGCACGCATACTGACGTAAGAGTCAGAAGTAAATATATGGTTTCAACTCTTGAATGCTAACTAGAAAAAGACAATAGTAAAAAAAAAAAATACAAATTATTGCCACGTTACCCGAACTAAAATAAATCTGAGTCCGTAGAGGAACTATCCAATTATAGTGAACATTTGTACTGTATGTGCATGTGGAATAAAAGCATCTGCTTCATATTACCCATCCTACCTGTATTCCCCCAAAGCTGACTGGCATATTACATGTACATCTAGGAGTCGGGACAGTGTTAAATGGTTTTATAATCAGGGATAAAGCAGTATTTTGGGTTTGTTCACACGGAGACGTGATGACTTTTGAAATATCCATTACCTTTTGAACACACGCGTGGGCCAAAAGCTACAAGAATGGGGGAAAAGCTGACCGCCACCATTCCCTTTTCAGCCTGGCGTCGTTTTCCCAGACAGCATGGCTTCTGGTATTTTCAAGGTTTTCAGTGTGGTGATGTCATGCGCGGCGCCGAAATTTGTGGTAGGTTAAGCATGAAGCGTAGATTAAATGAATACGATTGTGTATTTATCCATCCGTTGCGGAGCGTTACATTTCGAAATATTTTTCTTTTCTTTGATTCGGCTTCAGGAGCTGGATGGGAAACAGAATAGCCTCGTGATTGTAGGAGTATGTCTCTGTTCCCTGCAATGACTCCAAAAGCGCTTGCACACTTCATCAGTATTATTGTAATTCTTTGGCTGCAGGATATTTGGCAGCTGGTGCACCCCACTGGCAAATCCTATTCATACCTTCTTTCCCATTCACCAGTGCCATTGGAGAATTGATTTCTCTCTCCTCTACTCTAACCTTTCCCAATTCATTTTGGATTGTTCAATGTGAAACATTTTAATTTCATATCATACCGCTATTCAGCTCACAATCCTTTTTTTAACCTGTCACCAGGGTAACAGCATAGCATGCTTTCTGTAGGCAATCAAGTTTTTATTTCACATGCTTAATGTTGCATTAAATGTTTGCATTTTGTTTAACCCCCTCTCCTCCCCCAAATACTTTGAACTGCGAATGTGTTTAGAAGGTAATGAAGTTCCCGATTTTAGTGTCAAGATTTATTAACGACTGTAATAACATTTAGAAGGTGTCAAAAATAGGGCACAAAAGAACAAGATCGTGAGAAAAATTTCAAAGTACTAAGGATGCCGAAGACAAATCCTTACCTCATAAGAGCAGAATATTTTCTCCAAAAGAGTTTCCATTCCTCGAGGCAAAATTGTCTCTACTTCTGTTTTAGTTACATTTGCATGCCTCTCAATTACAATAATGTAACAATTTGCATGAATTATTAACAGTGTTATAACATAACATAATTAGATTTTCCTCCAAGATGGTAGTTATTTTGAAATAAGGTTGTCCTTAATAAACCCTTTTACAAATTATGTCCTGAAAGTGACAGGCAATATAAAGAGAATTAAATTTCATGGACCAAACTATATTATTCTCTTGCACATTCATAGTATTGTTTATCTCTCCCTCAGCTAAAATTTTGGAAGGAAATTAAAGATGGAAAGCATTAGGTAAGAAAACAACTTTAGAAAAATGCCCTACATGGATTTAAGCCTGTTCTATCCATATGCAAGGACAGAATCAGGTTTGATGATTCTCAGTCTGTGTTCAAAGTTGTTTTTACTATTATGATAGAAGTGTCGTTGCCCTGTAAAGTGGGTTGATAGAATAGAAAAATAAATAAAAAATTGATAGACAGGGATCTTCCCTTCCTGTCTTTCCTTTTCATTCTGTGGAGCGCGAGAATTCTGCTGGTGGCTTTTCCTGTCACGTAGGGTTTCAGAAGAATCAATCGATCGTATTTTTTGAGTGCTTACTGTATGCAGAGCACTGTATTAAGCACCTAGGAGAGCATTGTGGCTTAGTGGAGAGAGCATGGACTTGAGAGTCAGAAGGACCTGGGTTCTAATCCTGGGTCTGTCACTTGTTTGCTGTGTGACCTTGGGCAAGTCACTTAACTTCTGTGTGCCTCAGTTCCCTCATCTGTAAAGTGGAGATTAAGATTGTGAGCCTCACAATTGCCTCAAATTGCCTCAGAGACACTTTGCCAGGCAGCACTTTGCTAGTAGCTGAAATTGGACTCCATAATGTTTGCTTGCATTCCGTCGATTGTGAACTCCTTGAGGACAGAGATCGTCTAACTTTCCTCTGTATATCCCCAGAGGTGTACTGCGGTGGTCTGCACAAAATTGGTGCTCAATAAATAGTTTGAGATGGCAGTCGGCTTAGTCATTTACCTCATCTGTAAAATGGGGATTAAGACTGTGAGCCCCACGTGGGACAACCTGATTCCCTTGTGTCTACTCCAGGGCTTAGAGCAGTGCTCTGCACATAGTAAGCGCTTAACAAATACCAACATTATTATTATTATTAATAAAGATAATCTCTTAATGTTGACTTGGGAAAGCTTTGCACTTTAACGTTGGCTTGACATATAATTGCCATTTGCCTTCGAGATGCTTGCTCTAAGAATAGTTGATTGTGAGTGGATAGATCATTAGTTCACCAGGTTTGATAAAGTTATATATGCTTTTTATTCGTCACCTCATCATTTTCTTTTCCTATAACAGAGGAAAAACTTAATTATTTTTAAGTATTTAAGACCCCTGGCAATTCAATACTTAGGAATTGTGAGAGTAAAGAGTTAAATTCACTGTTGGTTTACACTTGAAAATTGGCCTTCAATAATAATTGGCCTGGAATACTCTCAATCTTCTCCCCATCGGCTTGTCCAAGTGCAAATCAGTAAGTAGTACGGAGGAGCAGTTTGGCCTAGTGGAAAGAGTGTGGGTGGGAGTTATAGGACCTAAATTCTCATCCCGGCTGTGCCACTTATCTTCTGTGTAACCTTGGGCATAAATTTCCTCATAAGTAAAATGGGGATTAAGACTGTGAGCCCCATCTGGGACAGGGACTGTGTCCAACCCAATTTTCTTGTATCCACCCTAGCACTTAGTACAATACCTGTCACACAGTAAGCATCTAACAGATACCACAATTATTATCATCATCATCATTATTATTATCTTCTCTGTTCAGAGCTCAGTGCAATGTGTTGGGAGAGTACAATATAGGGAGGAGACACAATGCCCACCCACAAGAAGCGTACAGTCTCAAGGGAGAGACTGATGTACGATCCCATGCGCTTAGTACGGTGCTCTGCACACAGTAAGCGCTCAGTAAATACGATTGACTGCCTGGCAGAACATCCATAGTTGGTTAGTTAGGGGAAAAAGCAGGGATGTTCTAGCGGGGGGAGTTTAATAATAATAATAATGATAGTATTTGCTAAGCGCTTACTGTACTTTCAAAGCAGTTAGTACAGTGCTCTGAAAACAGTAAGTGCTCAGTACATATGATTGAATGAAGAGGGCACGGTGTATGCCATGTCATTGGGGTATTACTGGGAGTAATAATAATAATAATAATGGTATTTATTAATCATTTACTATGTGCCAAGCACTGTTCTAAGCACTGGGGTAGATAAAAGGTAATCAGGTTGTCCCACTTAGGGCTCACAGTCTTAATCCCCATTTTACAGAAGAGGTAAGTGAAGCACAGAGAAGCTAAGTGACTTCCCTGGGTCACGTCCTCCCGCGGTCCTGGAACGCCCTCCCTCCTCACCTCCGCCAAACTGATTCTCTTTCCCTCTTCAAAACCCTACTTAAAAATCACCTCCTCCAAGAGGCGTTCCCAGACTGAGCTCCTCTTCCCCCTCTACTCCCTCTGCCATCCCCCTTTACCTCTCCGCAGCTAAAGCCTCATTTTCCCCTTTTCCCTCTGCTCCTCCACCTCTCCCTTCCCATCCCCACAGCACTGTACTCGTCCGCTCAACTGTATATATTTTCGTTACCCTATTTATTTTGTTAATGAATTGTACATCGCCTTGATTCTATTTAGTCGCCATTGTTTTTACGAGATGTTCTTCCCCTTGACTCTGTTTATTGTCATTGTTCTTGTCTGTCCGTCTCCCCCGATTAGACTGTAAGCCCGTCAAACGGCAGGGACTGTCTCTATCTGTTGCCGACTTGTTCATCCCAAGCGCTTAGTACAGTGCTCTGTACATAGTAAGCGCTCAATAAATACTATTGAATGAATGAATGAACATAGCTGACAAGTGGCAGAGCCGGGATTAGAACCCATGATCTCTGACTCCCAAATCCATGCTTTTTCTACTAAACCACGCTGCTTCTAATCAACCAATCCATGATATTTATTGAGTGCTTACTGGTTGTAGAGCACTGTCCTAAAATCCTTGCGAGAGTACAGTACAATATTATAGACTGTAATATGCTAATCTTATTTAATATCCCAATTAAATTCATGTTTGAGAGAAGAGAACATGTTGGTTAAATTTTCAAGTGTCCATAAATTAGCCAGAACTGTTGACATACCAGATTAGAATTCAAAGTGACATTGATAAATTTGAAGAAACCATTAATCAAAAAGACAAGTTCAGTAGGGGAGAATGTAAAAAACAAATTTTCCTGATTTGGGTTGGGGAAGCCAGTGTGGATTCAAGGTGCAACAAAAAAATACCTAGGGGCATTTGGCACAGATAGCATTGTGAGGAATGAAGGGTTTTAAAATTATAGATATGGTGATTTTTGAAGGATTTGAGTGATAATAATAATTGTAGTATTTAAGCACTTACTAGGATCCGGGCTCTGATATATATAGAAGGAAGGCACAATTTTAGACTAGAAAATGCAACAGAATTTAGCTGATTAAAAAACATGTTTTGTGGTATTCAGTGTGTCCGATAAGTACAATATGCAACAATGTGCATTTTGTATTAAGGAAATAGATTTGGAATGATAGAGTTCAGTTCCCAGAGTGTCTGCTTTGAGTATGTAGAAAGGGTCTACCACATATCAGAAAAGCATATGAAGCCAAAAATGTAATTCACAAGAGAGGAAATGAATTAGTCAAAATAATAACAATGGTATTTGTTAAATGCTTACTGTGTGCCAACCACTGTATTAAGTACTGGGGTAATAATAGTAATAATGATGGTATTTGTTAAGCACTTACTATGTGCCAGGCACTTTTCTAAGCGCTGGGATAGATACGAGGTAATCAGGTTGTTCCACGTGGGACTCACAGTCTTAACCCCCATTTCACAGATCAGGTAACTGAGGCACAGAGAAGTTAAGTGACTTGCCCGAAGTCACACAGCTGATAAATGGCAGAGCCGGGATTAGAACCCACAACCTCTGACTCCCAAGCCCATGTTCTTTCCACTAAGCCATGTTGCTTCTGAAAATACACTACAGTCAGATCAGGCATAGTCCCTGTCCCACAGGGGACTCAGCTCTAAGTTAGGAGGGAGAATCCATATTGAATCATTTTCCAGATGAGGAAACTGAAACACAGAGAAGTGAAAAGACTTGCCCAAGGTCACCCAACAGGCACATGACAGAGTCAGGATTAGAACCCAGGTCATCTAACTCCAAGGTTGTGCTCTTTCCATTAGGTCATGAGTTCGTATCTATTTGTGGCTCCCTTTATTCCCAATGAAAAACTGCCTCACAGATTATTGGAGTATTTATTCTTTGCTTAAAAGAATTCAAGAATTGAGGACGATGCAGTGGTGCAGGCCTGAAGACGAATGATTTGGCCCATCACTTTAGAGAAGCGAGGTTTCACAATGCCTGTCCACAAATCTAGTCAAATATGAAAAGTGACCATGTGATCAGTGTCGTAAGACTTAAGACCGACAAATGGTAGATTTCAGTAAGCAGCTACTCCCTTGATTTTTTGAAATGGCTGTTATTCATTTGTTATTGGTACCAGTCCAAACCCCAACCCAGCCTTTCACCCAGTGTCTACTGGATTCTGACCTTCCATGTCAAGGAAGAGAGACATCTGAGGATGTGGAAGATACATTGGGAGTTGCCAGCATTCCAAATTCCCCTCATCTTCATTCGTCCAGGGCTGCCACAAGATCCATAGAGGACAGTTTTTGTGTGTGTGTGTGTATATATAAAATGGTATTCGTTAAATGCTTACTATGTGCCAGGCACTGTACTAAGCACTGGAGTCGATACAAGCAAATTGGGTTGGACACAGTCCCTGTCCCGCATAGGGCTCGCAGTCTTAATTCCCATTTTACAGAAGAGGGGACTGAGGCACAGAGAAGAGAAATGACTTGCTCAAGGCCACACAGCAGGTACTTGGCAGAGCCGGGATTAGAACCCATGACCTTCTGACTTCCAGGCTCGTGCTCTGTCCACTACGCCATGCTGCTTCCTTGTAGAGGAGTGTGAAGCTTCAAGGCTCCTCTGGTCTCAACTTCTTTAAATTTCAGAGCCCTCCAAAATGCCTGGCCCAGGCAGTATTCACTTTCCTCCTCCCCTACCTCTTCTCTCAGTCCTCCTTCCTGTATAGGGTGCTAACAGGCAGGAATTCGCAGGAAGTTGAATCTGACTGCATATATTTGGTCAATATGGGCACAAGGGGCCGGAGAATGTTTCCTTCCTATTTTGGCCCTGGCAGAGCAGATACTTGTGTTGTTCTTGGTTTTTTTTTAAAGGGAGCTCTGAACAAACATATCTTTCTCCTATGTTCTGTCAAACAAATGGGGTATGAATGACAAAAGTAGTCTTGTAGTCCTTGGATTCAGGTAACCTTGGTTGATTAGCTGTAACGCTATTGTTCCTAAATGGGGATATTTGTCGTGACAGTTTCTGAGCATTTACTCATCACTGTGGCGTTTGGGAAGAAGAAAGAGAAGACTGAAGAAATGTCATATATAAAAAATATATTTCTGGGTGTGCTTTTAGTTGTATATGGCCAAACTTTTAGCCTGCCTTCATGTAATTCTAGCATTAAAAATTCTGTGAAAGGATTGCTTTTATCTGTTCTCTACAGGGATGAACTTTTATGTTGGAAAGTGTTGAAAGCATTCAGATAGTAAGGCTTAGATTTTAGTTTTACTTGGCAGAAGTCTTCTGTTTATAATTCCTTTAATCTAGCCATTCCTTGCTTTTATATTCATCTTGATTTCTAAAGGTTCTATGAGGGACTTTTCTTAATAGGAAATATTAAACCAATAATGCCTAAATGTGTGGCTTCCCCTACTCCCCGTAACATCCTCAAATGGACCCTCCAGTGAACTGCTAAATTTGTTTTGGGCTCCTTAAGATTTTTGGAGGGAAAATAAGAAACAATTCATATGCTAGATCTAAAGTTTCATTAAAATTGCTTATGCCCTGTCCCAGGCATTTTAAGTGGGCCATCTGTCTAAACATCTCTCTCTTTTTTTTTTCTGATCATTTCCTCAACTTATTCATGAACCATGGGAGGGCTCCTTTGTAGTCTCCATGTAGCTGGTTCAGTCTACCCCCACTGAATACATCTATGTGCTTGCATAACATATCTTTTCACAGTGATGGAAATTCTCTGAACTTGGTTCAGATGAATGGCCCACTTTCTGAAGGTCTTTCTTTCCCCTGCAAAGATTTGTATGCAGAAACTGACCTCGGTGGCTACAGAATCCAGCATATTATTCTTGATCATTTTACAGGGAACCCGCTGTGAAAGTTATGATGAAGGATTTCTTAATGATTCTTTGACCATTAACATTGTTTTAAGTCAATATTTCACTTTTATTTTACTGCTGAATAGGTAATCACGCAATTGAAAAACAGCTTTACTGAGTATCACAATAATGTGCTTTTGAAATGCCTATAATTCTTGACACTTGGAGACACTATTTGGAATAAGACTTTGAACTTGCCTGAAATAATATATTGTTAATTTAATGGGCATTTTTAGGATTTTTTTTATGGAATGATAACTCGCCCTCACTAAGTGAAGAAATTTCTCTGGCCTTTCATGATGCTGTAAGCTTAAGGGTATTTTCTTAAGGTCTATTACATAATCACTGCCAAGCTCGAGTTGGGTTTTTTTCAACCCACCCTCTAAAAAAATTATAATTTTACTGTGCAAGTCTAGGCTGATTAGGTGATGGCAAGAAAAGTGGGCAAGCATCGGGTCAAAAGCCTGACTCGATTTGCTTTTGGAAATGTGTGGTAACTTTAGGCGCTTGTTTGGAACTCAGCCACACTGACTTAATTGATCTCAGTTTTGCAGGGAAAGAAAAAAGAGTATGAATGGAAATTTTGATCAGATAGGCTGTCACCCTTGCTGAAAATACTATATTAAAGGAAACACAGCTTTCTTTGTGTCCTTGCAATTGTGACATATTAATTGAAGAAAATATTCAAGACTTTAAAAAACTTTGTTCTCTCGGGAGAACAAAAATAGGGAATATAGAAATGAGTTTGTGAACCTCAACGGTGAGACTGGCTCAGAGGGTACCAAGTTTATTTAGTAATGAGTACCTTGAGAATTAAAATGAAAACACCCTTAAAGTTTAAACTGCAGGTTTTTCTTAAAAACAAAACAAAGAAACTGGTAGAAAGCAGGTTTCAGTGCTTTTTAAGACCCAGTTGTCATTTCACCGCTCGAGGCTCAGGTCAGAGATGGGTACACACAACCAGCAATTGTAACATTATCATGGCTGTGATTGTGCAGGTTCCTGTGACACCTCTTGATTGTGGCTTTGGAAGCTGTAGAGAGAGGCAGAGCAGAACAGGGAGTAAATAGTTCAAGTGACTCCTGCCCAAGATGTAGTTCTCTACTTGAAATTTCACTGGGAGGAAAAAAAAAGATGTAGAGTCAATTTTATTTTTTTTAAATGGGATTTGTTAAGGACTTACTATGTGTCAGGCACTATTCTGTGTGCTGGAGCAGATACAAATCAATCAGGTTTGGCATGGGGCCTCACAGTCTGGAGGGAGAACAGGTATTGATTGATGACTCTCCCATTTTAGAGTTGAGGAAGCTGAGACGCAAAGTAGTGAAATGAGTTGCCCGGGGTCACAGAACAGGCAAGTGGCAGAGCTGAGTTTAGAATCTAGGTTCTCTGACTCCCAGGCCAAGCCATGCTGATTTCTCTACCAAAGGCAGCCCCCGAGAAGTATTCATGGGCCCATGGACGCCATCATTGGAAGGACACTATTATTTTTTCATCAGAGGAAGAATAACATCCCTTCAGCTGGTGCAGAAGGGAGGGGGAAGCTTTTTTTAGAAGATGCTTCTTGCCTTCCTGAAACCCCAAGTTAGATTCTCTCTGAGAGCTGAACCAATTCAGTTTAACGTTCCCTTAGCCTAGAGCAGGGAATCAATAACTAACCTGCAGAAACCCACCAATCATGACAGAAGGGTATCCTGGTTTTCCACATTGAAGCCAGGCCTTCCCTGACAAAGCCCCCATTTTCTCTCCTCTCTCACTCCCTTTTGCGTCACCCTCGCATTTAATCACCCCATCCTCAGCCCCACAGCAATTATGTACATATCTTTGAGAAGCAGTGTGGCTTGGTGGAAAGAGCATGGCCTTGGGAGTCAGAGGTTGTGGGTTCTGATCCCGGCTCCTCCACTTGTCAGCAGTGTGACCTTGGGCAAGTCACTTAACTACTCTATGCCTCAGTGACCTCATCCATAAAATGGGGATTAAGACTGTGAGCCCCACATGGGACAACCTGATTACATTGTATCTACCCCAGTGCTTAGAACAGTGCTTGGCGTATAGTGAGCACTTAATGAATACCAACATTATTATTATTATTATATCTGTAATTTATATTACTATCTGCCTCCCCCTCTAAACTATCAGCTCATTGTGGGCAGGGAACGTGTCTACCCACTCTGTTATATTATACTCTCCCAAGTGCTTAGTACAGTGCTCTGCACACAGTAAGCACTCAGTAAATATGATCGCTTAGTTGACGGATAGATTGGAACTGGGAGCAGGTACAACTCTACCCTATCTCCCAGCACCAAGGATAAGGCACATGGGGCCCTCGAAGGTCTTGGGCCCTCTACACCTTTCCATGAGGTCCTGGGCCCTCTACACCTTATGGACAGGGAATGTGTCCGCTAATTCAGTTGTATTGTACTCTCCCAAGCACTTAGTACAGTATTCTATACATAGTAGGTACTTGACAAATACCTTCGATTGCGTGATTGCTGCCGCCGTCTCTATGCCTTCCTTCCCCTAGATATTTGTCTGTCCAGCTGTCTGTTCCTTAAGGGAAGAAAGGGAGCTGGAAAAAGAGAAAGGGTTTTACTGCTTTCTCCCATTCCTCCCCACGCCCCCCGCCCCCTTCATGTCATTAAAACTTGTCTTATTCTGACTCACTCTTTTGCTTCTCTCTTGAGAGGTCTATCTCTGACCTTCTCTCTTAGTTTTTCTCTCTCTGTCTGTTTCTCCTAGGAGGGAGGAGGAGGGGAGCAGCAGGGAATGGTAGAAGAAAATGCAAAGGGAATGAAATCCAGAAAGGGACCGAAAAAAATGAAGAATACGGTTCTTTGTCTAGGAAATATAGATTGTGCTTCCTGAGAGTAAGAGCTGTGACCTAATAGCTTGGGTATTCCAAATTTCATTGCACTTGATACTGTAAGGAGCCCCTCAACATTAGGTGAATGCTGTGATTTTCACACATGCCACCTGGCTAATTAACAGGGGCTCTATCATTTTTGTGGCTGTGAAATATGTTTGAGAGATTTGCTTTATTTGAAATGTAAAACATGCATTTTGAACATCAGTTTTGACTTTTGCCCCCTCATTCTGCTGCTTGCAGGGGTCAGAAAGAGTAAATCCCAGGTTCTTGAGATCTGAGCAACTCTGATCTAGATCAGCATCAGGCACTATGCCTCACTGAGCAGAAATTTTGTCAGTCAGGTCAGTCAGTCATTTAAGCGCTTACTGTGTGCAGAGCATTCTACTGAGTTCTTGGGAGAGTACAATACAATATGACAGACATACTCCCTGCTTTGAGTAGCCACAGTTAGGGGTCACTGTAGATGTTGGAAACTGAACTGCGGGTTATTATCTGAGATTATTATGATTGTTAGAATAATTGTTACAGTTAAAGACTTATTATGTGCCAAGAACCATGTTAAATGCTAGAGTAGAAACAAGATAATCAGGCTGGATGCAGTCTCTGTCCCTCATCGGGCTCACAGTTTAAGCAAGATGGCCTAATGTGAAATGGCACTGTCCTGGGAGTCAGAGGAACTGGGTTCTAATCCCCCCGCTGCCACTTACCTTCTTGTGACCACGGGCAAGTCACTTAACTTCTGTATGCCTCAGTTCCCTCATTTGTAAAATGGGGATTTCAACACCTGTTTTCCCTCCTACTTAGATTATGCTCCCCCTGTGGCACTTGATGGTCTTGTATATATTTAGTACAGTGCTTGGCACATAGTAAGCACTCTATTATTATTAAGTAGGTGGCAGAACAGGTATTTTAATTCCCGTTTTAAGGATGAGGAAACTGAGGTACAGAGAAGGCAGTGACTCACCAAGGTCACGCAGCAGGCATTTCTAACATGTAAATTAGTTGTCCAAGACCTACAACCCTACAACCTTTGTGTCGAAGGCAGAGCAGCAACTTTTGTGCGGAAGGCAGTTCTGCTTCTATGTCATGAATCAGGTGCCTGGTAGGTCTTAGACGTCTAATTCACAAGTTAGAAATGCTTAGGTCCCTCTAAGTTCTTTTAAATTTTTTGAGGAGGGTGTCCTTTTAGTCCAGAGCCAATGCTGCCAGTGGTGTTAAAAGCTACACACAATACAAACAGCAAGGGGAGTCCTCCCCGACAAGACTAAGCTCATTGTGGGCAGGGAGTTTGTCTACCAACTCTGTTGTATTGTACTCTACAAAGCACTTAGTAGAGTGCTGTACGCTGTACAGAGTAAGCACTCATTAAATACCATTGATTGAGATAGGAAACGAGCCCTTAGATGGGACCATTAATCGAGGGATTGATTGTGGCATGGAGTGTGGTTGAATTTTAGATTTTTCAACTCCACCCACCCAAATGAGCAATGTCTCACCAGCAACAGAATAAGAATAATAATAATGATGATGATGGCATTTGTTAAGGGCTTACTATGTGCAAAGCACTGTTCTAAGCGCTGGGGGAGATACAAGGGGATCAGGTTGTCCCATTTGGGGCTCACAGTCTTCATCTGCATTTTACAGATGAGGTAAGTGAGGCCCAGAGAAGTGAATTGACCTGCCCAAAGTCACACAGCTGACAAGTGGCAGAGTCGGGATTAGAACCCATGACCTCTGACTCCCAAGCCCGGGCTCTTTCCACTGAGCCACGCTGCTTTTCTATCCTCTTTGATAAGAGATAACTGACTCTATATATCAACTCTGAAGGGAGGAAGGAGTGACTGACTTTGTGTTTTCCGGCCTGGCTAGATATAGAATAATTGAAGCTAAAGATTGTTCTAAGAAGTCTTCAACTGCTACCTACCCCCACCAATCTGATCTCTTCATTCTTCCATAGAGAACATCACACTGTACTTCACTCTTGACTCTCCTGCTAAGCACTTGGGAAAAAAAATCTTATCTCTAGGCTGTAAGCTTTGTTGTGGGCGGGGAATGTGTATGTTTGTTGCTATTGCACTCTCGCACGTACTTAGTACAGTGCTCTGCACACAGTAATTGCTAAATAGATATGATTGAATGAATGCCTTTTGATCTGCACTCTCTCTTCCTGCAAATTTATTACATCACAGCCCTCCTCATATTCAGAGACTCCTCAAAAGCTCATCTTCTCCTACATGCCTTCCTCAGTGAATTCCCGGCAATCTAGCACCATTTATACCAATCAACCTTTCCAGTGCTTTTTTTCCTACTTTTACTCTTCTCAGCCTTTATGTATATGGATTTGTATTCAATTGCACATACAATTATTTATTAAATTGATTGTTCTGTTTGTAAATATTTTTGTGTCTCTTCTTCTCCAGAGTATAATCCCCTCGTGGCTACGCAATGTGAATCATACGTCTCAAGATTTAGTATAGTGCATTGCACCCAGTGGGGCTCATTAAATACTATCATTACTACTAAAACTCACAGCATTAAACACAATATTAGCCCTTTGAGAGAACAAACTCTGTTCTCCAGATATACACATACGACCTTACTGCATTCATTGGCTTGCGGGTTAATAATAAGGTTACTTAAATTCAAAGGCAAACTAAATATTTACATCTGTAATAGAAAAATTATTTAAATAAGGCTATATAAACTATTTCCAGGGATGTAACAAAGACTTCTGAAGAAGTTTGTATTTTAAGAGACTAAACGATCTGTTTTTTCATAGAATGAAATTCTAAATAATAAAACAAGGATCACATTTTCAGCCCATAATTTTTTTAGTTAAATTGCCTTTTCTGGTCTATAAGAAGATATTTAAAAATTGCTAGTATTGGAAAAGATCTAGGATCTAGTTCATTCCTTTGTCATCGATACTTGTTTTTGCCGGAGTTTAACAAATTTATATTGAAATTATTTGGGAAATTAGGAGGAGTACCCAAGTGCTTAGGTGATGTGGAAGTGCTGAAATGGCAGAAATGGGGAGGGCTAGAGAAAGGATACAAGATGGGAACGTTTAATTTGTGTGGCAGTTGGAAAAGAGGCTGCTTATTTGAAATATGCCTGGAAATCTGGAGACCAAGAGATAGATTAAAAGCACTGATAACTGCAAGAGGTAAACACATTTACACAGCTAAGCACAGTTGTTCATAGGTATTGCCATGTCAAAAACACACCTGAACATCAACCTTCATACACTAAGGAGCACTCTATACCTATACCTAAAAAAAATTACCCATGAGTTAAAGTGCTGGAAGTTAGTTTTTTAAATACTTCTTCTTAAACCATTAGCAGAATGTTGAGATAATGACTGTTAAAAAAGAAATATCATAATCTACAGTATCTCTCCTCTTTGTTAATTATGCCAGGATTTTGGAGTAATTTGGCCCCAGTTAAATTGGCACATAATTTAGTGGGATTTCTAACACTTTCAGAACTTGAAACAACTGATTGTGTTCCATTATTTTCTCATTACACCAACTATTGTAGACAAAACTCAAAGTATAATTAACTCATCTACGAAGCTTAAATTTTGAATACATTTCTCTCGAGTGCCTTAGTAGATATGGAGTTTGTAATTCTTTACTTTTTACTTAGATTTACCGTTTCTTATTTATAATTGTAAATGAAGTCAGATAATGAAAGCGTTAGCTTTGGGATGTCTCATTCCAAAAATATATAGAGGCTCTTTGAGAAATTCATCATTTTGTCTTCAGTATATGAATCTAATATTATGAAATGTGTGATCCTTAATAGTTTTTCTATCTGGGTTTTTTTTGTCTAATATTAGTGAAAGAGGAACTATTTGAAAATATTTTTTAACACCCTCATCCTCCTTTTTGAAAAATTTCAGGATTCCTATTCTTAAACCACAAATGAAGAACTGGGAGCTGTCAGTAAAGTTGGGAGATGAAATTCATAGCATCGTAGCGTCAAAGAATGAATCAGAATTCTCCGTGAGTTTTCTTTTCTTCTGCTAGAAATAGATTATATGAATAGGTAGAAATTGGAATAATGTGTGCCTCAGATCACTTTTATCCTTTCAGTGATAATTCGGTTGCATGTTTGTTTTATCTTTCTGAGGTTGAACTTTTGAACTTTTGAAATTGAACTTTTGTCATCTTGATATTGATTTAGGTACATTTTTGCTATGCACTGTAGAAATCAATCAAGTTTATTGCGCACTTACTCTGTGCAGAGCACTGTACTAAGCACTTGGGAGAGTACAGTAAACTCAGGGCTTTAATCAGGATCTAAATAAAGACTTTATCAGATGTTTGTGACATTTTTCTTTTGCCTTTTCAGAGATTAAACTTTATGGAAAAGGCAAAGGAAAAATGCAAAGATCTTGAAATATGTTTCCAAGTATTAAAACTGGTAACATTTGACTGTGTTTTTAACTAAAGCTAAGTGATAAGTGACAGTTGTACATTAATTTTTGGAAGTGTTTATGTTTCTTTGTTGAAAGTATTTGCTGAGAGACTACTGTGTCTTTTTGGTTTGATAGATTTTAATATAACCTACTCCAAGACGTTGATATGATTATTTTATTCATTCATTAGTATTGAGTGCCTACTGTGTGCAAAGCTCTGTACTAAGTGCTATTACAGTAGACTACATTCTAATGCCTCTGGTAGCTAGACTTGGTTGAAATTTTTCATTGCCTGATCAAAAATCAGAAATGGGAAATGAATTTTCAAAAATTGATGCTTCACATAATAAAAATTGAGCCTGTAATGCAAAGATTACAGTGCACTTTGTCTAAAAATAAACCTAACCAGTGCCATTATCTGGTTGTTTAGGAAACCATTGAGTTCCTAAAGGATAAGGAACACTTTTTTAACTCTTATTTTATGTTCTCCAATTGTCTGGTATAGTACTCTCCATGCAGTAAGTAAAGTAATAAATGCTTTTGATGGTAAAATTTTGATCTCCTTCAGCAGAATATTCCAGTCTTTGATACCGCAGGTATTTTCTTGGTAAAGATTCTAGATGGGTAATGTTTAGAGAACAAACTCTTGTTGGACTCTAAAATTATTTTGCAGTTTAGAAAAATTGGCCATTAGGAGATAAGCTATAAATGAGAACAGAGATCATGTAATGCCAGTGTAGGCGAGGGATAGATTTGGTAGTGATATCTTGAATGCTTTTGAGAAACATTAGTACAGAGAGCCTTTTTGTAGCACTCACTGTAGAAAGGCCTCGGGAAGCACCTAAGAAATGGGGCATTCCTCGTCCACAAGGAACTTAGGCTTTAACAGGGGAAACAGAACTAAAAATATTTACGAAGTAATCAAAATATATTGAATCAGTAAAATTGTTATGTTTTTGAGCTCTTCAAAATATTTTGCATTGTGGATTTACATCTCGGCACTGCCAAAATATTCCATGTGGTTTTTTGTGAAAACCGGGCAACCGATGTTATTAGTGTTTGCCATTCGCAAACCATCCTCCAGACTATAACTCATTGTGAGCAGGGAGCGTGTCTACCAACTCGGTTAAATTGTATTCTCCCAAGAGATTAGTGCAGTGCTCTGCACCTAGTAAGTGCTCAATAAACATGATTGATTGATTGATCCGAGGTCTTAAGGACAGGCATTTAGTTTAAATACAGAGATGCAGTGAAAAGGGAGGGACAAGTTAAATCCAACTTGTTATATAGAGCTTACCATGTGAAGGGAGCCAGTACATCAGAGACTTTGGGGAAGTGGGGCAGATGTGTATATGTCAGTGGGGGGCAGTGGAGCTAGAAGAGAGTAGATGTAGAAATCTAAAGGGATTTTGTGGTGGCTTGTATTCCACATTCAGAGGCGTCTCATGAAAACAATTACAGAATTTAGCAACTAAATTATATTGTGAACAGTGAAACTGCCCATCTGCCATCCCTCTCCATTTAGCATTTCCCCTCCATATGGTATCCCTTTTTTAGAGCAGTCTTACAAATATCTATTTGACTTTTTGCTCAGGACAAGTAACAGCTTATGGCAAGCAAGAAATAGTGTATATGGCTTTCCTGTTTGTGTATCTTTCAGGGTAGACTGGAAAGAGTTTTTATGTATGATGAATATTTTTATATTTGTTGGCAAGGTTTTTATAATCCCAGAAACAAAATCAGTTAAACTCTATGTGGCTACATTATTCTTTTTCAAATGTTGTGGCCTTAGAAACCTCTAAAACACACAAAAAACCTAGGGACTGGCTGTTAGTTATGCTCTGATGGTGCTTAGGTATAGAATCTTTGCAGGGAGCTCGAGATCATCTTTATAATAATTATGGTACTTGTCAAGCATTTACTATGTGCCACGTACCTTACCAAACACTGGGGTTGAGAAGCAGCGTAGCTCAGTGGAAAGACCATGGGCTTGGGAGTCAGAGGTCATGGGTTCTAATCCCAGCGCCGCCACTTGTCAGCTGGGTGACTATGGGGCAAGTCACTTCACTTCTCTGTGCCTCAGTTCCCTCATCTGTAAAATGGGGATTAAGACTGTGAGCCTCACGTGGGACAACCTGATTACCTGTATCTACACCAGTGCTTAGAACAGTGCTCTGTACATAGTAAGCGCTTAACAAATACCAACATTATTATTACAAGATAATCAGGTTGGACATAGTCCCTGTCACAATTGGGGCTTACACTCTAAGTAGGAGAGAGTGGGATTTAATCCCCACTTTATAGATGAGGAAACTGAGGCATTGAGAAGTTAAGTGACTTGACCAAGGTCACATAGCCTATAAATGATGGAGCTGGATTAGAACCAAGGTCCTCTGACTTCCAGGACTGGCTCTTCCTGTTAGGCCATGCTGTTTCTTTATCCAGTTTGTGCCTGCTAAGTAGGTGAATGACTAAATCATCCAGGACAGATGGTTATCTATTCTTCTTCACTAAATTCTTTTTTTTTTTTATAGTTAAGCCTATTTTCTGTTGTTTGGGTCTCTCTAGATGTGAAGAACTGGTGAATATCCTTATAATAGGAACTGTTCCTATATTTGGAGACAGTTATCAAGTTCAAGCACTAAATAGGAGAGTAAGCAGTCCCCGACTAAGCCCTCATTTCCTCTTCTCCAACTCCCACATAAATCATCCTTGCACTAGAATTTGCACCCTTTATTCACCCCTCCCTCAGCCCCACAGCACTTATATGAATGTCCATAATTTTTTAAATTTATATTAATGTCTGCCTTGCCAGCTAGACTCTAAGCTCATTTTGGGCGGGGAACATGTCTACCAACTCTGTTATATTATACTCACTGAAGTGCTTAGTGCAATTCACTGCAGACAATAAGTGCTCAATTAATACAATTGAGCAATTGATTTTTAAAAAATGACCGTAATTGATTTCCTATTTAGCTTTTGCTTCTCCAGGTAACCTACTCCAACTGCCACTTTTCCAACCTGTTGACCATTTAGGACTCCACATGGCCAGTGGGAACAGTAGTCTTAATAATTATGGTATTTGCTAAGTGCTTTCTTGGTGCCAGACACTGTTCTAAGCACTGGAGTGGATTCAAGTAAATCCATGTCCCACGTGGGGCTCACACTTTCGATCCCCATTTTACAGAGGAGGTAACTGAGGCCCAGAGAAGTACAGTGACTTGCCGAAGATCACACAGCAGACAAGTGGCAGAGCCAGGATTAGAACCCATGACCTTCTGCCTGGCCCGTGCTGTATCTATTACTTACTAGAAGCCGTGCTGCTTCTTAGGAAGATAGATAGATAGTCTTGCTGTCTTTGTCCTTTATTTACGGCTAGGGTGGTAGGGAGTGGAGAATAGTGGCCAGACTGCTTGCTGCCATAGCTTTTATTTTTGGAAAAGGAGGATGATGAGGTTCTTTTGTTAAGCCGTGTGGAACAATTGGGTCCATTTGGGAGGTCACTCTCATTTATTCATTTATTTATACAATTGAATAATCATATTTATTAAGCACCTACTGTGTGCAAAGCACCATACTAAGCGCTTGTGCAATGAAACAATAAACAGACACATTCCCTGCCCACATCAAGTTAGTGCTCAATCTAGCTCCAGTTTGGCAGCTCTTTCTGTCCTTCCTGAGTCAGAGGAAACAGTTTGAAAGTTCTTTGTGGAATGGAGCTGCTCACCCAGCTGTACAGGAGATTTCTTTTCCCTTCTGCTGAATAGGTTAATTGGACTCAAAAGATGCCTCGAGATTGAAAAAAAAAGTAAGAGCTAAATAATACCTTTTGTAGGTCATTTCTGTCTCTTGGCCTCAGTCTGTACTTCTCCAGTTGGTGTGTGCTGTTAGTCACAGTGAGATCTGGCAAGAGAGAATGGATGTCCTGGTTCAACCTCACACTACTACTGGAAAAACCATCCAAGTCAGGTCCTATGGTCTGTTGGATCCCTTTACAAAATCAAGAATTAAGTTGGTGGCTCAACATATTGGCCACCTACTTGTATTTATAGTTGAAGTAGTCATCTAGTTGATAGTGCAAAACCTGGTTGGATGAAAATAGCTCCAAGATCAAAGAGCTGCTTTCAGCAAAACAGGAAATCTGTCAACAACTCTTTGTAATCTTGTATAATCCTGACAAAAGAAAGGGTTACACAACTCCCTTCTCCTCCTTATATGACAGCTACCACTCTCCCCACTTTCAAAGCCTTGTTAAAATCACAACTCCTTCAAGAAGGCTTTCCTAACTAAGCCCTCTCTTTTCCTATTCCCTTGCCCTTCTACATCATCTGTGCAGTTATACCTGTAGCCTTTAAGCACTTGATATAAACCCCACCGCACTTATACACAGATCCATAACATTTACTTTTATTAACATCTGTCTCCCCCTTCTGTAAGATCTTAGGGTGCAGAGAGCATGCTTACTAACACTGTTGTATGTAGTAATAATAATAATGATATTTATTAAGCACTTACTATGTGCCAAGCACTGTTCTAAGCACTGTGGTGGATACAGGGTAGTCAGGTTGTCCCACATGGGACTCTCACTTTGAATCCCCACTTTACAGATGAGGTAACTGAGGCACAGAGAAGTTAAGTAACTTGCTCAAGGTCACAAAGCAGACAAGTGGCTGAGCCGGGATTAGAACCCACATCCTCTGACTTCCAAGCCCGTGCTCTTTCCACTAAGCCCCACTACTTCTCTTCTCTCCCAAGGGCTTAGTACAGTGGTCTGCATACAGTAAACTCTCAAATTCTACGGATCGATTCATTGAATGAATGAACAATAACTGAATTCCATTACTTAAGCAGCACAGTGATCAGCAATGAAATGATAAACTAGGAAACATAGTCAAAGCTAGCATCTCCTTTCAGAGAGTGTCAGAGAGCAACAATGTGGTAGCAAATTTCAGAACAAACTGGAAATCTACAGAGCGATGTTGGTTTTTTTTTTTTCCCAATGTTTGTGAAACTTGGGCTCGTCACGTCTGGCTTTTTGAGTGTTATTTATGTGCCATACGCAGTGTGAAATTGCAAGTCAGTCTCTAAGCATCAGAGCTCTGCTCAGGCCAGAACAGCTTTACTGGGTGGGATGTGTTAGGAGAATGGGTGAGAGTAAGATATCCAGATAGCTGTTGAATGGCAAGCTGAAACAGAGCAACTTCCAGGAAAACAGGGAAACACTTTAAAGATGTAGTAAAAGCTTACCTTCAGAAACACGATCATTCACAGCTGAATGTAAGGAGACAATTGCAGTGAACAACCTGATATGCTGAAATCACAAAAAAACAAGAAGCTTTGAGAGAATTGTGAGATTGAGGGCAAGCTAACGACACCAGTAGGCTCCTTAAGCAGCGAATACACCAGCGAAATCAGGGTCAGTCTTTGTAAATATGTGAGGTTGTAGGGATTGTTCTCCTGCATCGACCTTGCTACACCCCATGGATCAATATCTATCAGTCATTCAATCAGTGGTATTTATGGAGCACTTACTTTGGGCAGAGCACTGTACTAAGCGCTTGAAAGAGTACAGTAAAACAGAATTAGCAGACATGTTCCCTGCCCAAAACAAGCTTAATATCTACTTTCAGTGGTATCCTCTTTTGAGTAGAAAGCGTTTAGTACATTGCCAAGCGCTTAGTACAGTGCTTTGCCCAACATAAGCTCTCAATAAATACAGTCGACTGAATAGAAAGGAAATATACACAAGTAGAGTTAAATCTGTGTATCTGGTCTGCTGAGGTTAAAGGGGAGTGTTCTTAGTGAAAAATTTTGGTTCAGAAGGACACTGAACCTTAAAAGACTGGGCTGCCCTGGGAACCACTCCCAGGATGGGGCTTTGCATAGCCATATAGAGTGTCAAGGAGGGCCACGTAATTAGGAATAAGGTCCCTCCAGAATCCTGAGAGAGCTCATTAATTAGTCAAACTCTGACAATATCAGATATTATTAGGCAGGACTATTTTTAAAAAATCAAAGTAGCAAGCACATTTCTTCTTTTTCTTTCTTTATGGCACAAGATAATCCTGCCAGTCTTCTGGAGGAGAACGCTTGCATGCAGAAAGCTATAGGGAAAGTACATGCAGTTTGTTGACTTGAACAGACACTCTCCTTGCTATGGGAAGGACTCGGGCAAGTAAATGGGGTTGGATACAAGCAAACTGGGTTGGAAGCAGTTCCTGCCCCACGTAGGGCTCGCAGTATCAATCCTCATTTTACAGATGAGGTAACTGAGGCTGAGAAAAATGAAGTGACTTGCTCAAGGTCATAGAACAGGTGGCAAAGCTGGGATTAGAACCCTTCTGTCTCCCAGTCCCATGCTCTGTCTACTACACCATGCTGTACTCTCTCAAGTGCTCAGTACAGTGCTCTGCACACAGTAAGTGCTCAAAAAATGATAAATAAATGAAAAGGCATAGTTACACAGTATGGCTGACAGAAGTAGCTGTGATTATTAGTCATTGCTTTGGCCAAAAGGGTGGAATAATTAAGGAAGCAAAGGAAGTAAAGGGAGTCAAGGGAGAAGTGGAAGCGCTTAAGATGGAGAGTTGTTTTACATCGCTCAGGCTGTCTTCTGACTGTGGCTTCCAGATTTGATTGAAAGGAAGAGACTTTTAGCAATATAAACCACTGAAATTGTATAACTTACCATTAACACTCATGCACTTCTAATCCTTGCGGAGAAAGTTCAGCTTAATAATTACTCTGTATAAGCAACAACAAACTGTCTCTTTGCAAATGCTTTCTGAGCTATATAAAACATAGCAGATCATTAAACTGCTTTTATGAAACACTTAGTGGTTTATAAAGGCCATTGGTCAGTTTAAAATTTTAATTTAACCTTTAATTTTCTTCATGGCTCTCCTCTTGACTTGTTCCAAATTTTCTTAATTGTCTATTAAGAGTAATGGAGGACAGACCAGTTCTTCAGTAAGTATCTGATCATTTCTAAATGTAGGAAAAACTTCAAAAAATAAAGGCAAGTGTTAGTGATGATTTTTGAAAGAGAAAATTCAAGAGGAAGGTTAAAAATCCACTACTGCCATTATAATGTAGAGAATTCTTTATGTCCAAAAATATTCGCTTAGAAATGTTACTTTCCTAGAGCTAGATGGATGAGCATTCTGCACTATTTGACACTGTATAGTGTAAAGAAGAGAAGAAAAAAAGGTGATTGTTCCTGATCATTGAATTTAGGTCCCTAGGTAGCAAGGGCAATTTCAGTAGATCTCAAACTCATGACTTCAGATGGTAACTTCAAACTTAAATTGCACCTACCATTCCTTGAGGATAATTGGAATCTTGAATTACTGAATTCTGGGAGCCCTACGTCAATTTTGAGCTCTAAGATTTAAACTAAAAGAACCTCCAGCAGCAAACAATAATTCCACATGCTTTTCATGATTTTTATTTGTAATTCACGTCTCTGTTCGTTTGCCTAGATCAGACGCGTTTCCTTTAAGGGATCAATAGGCTGTTTCAGTGTGCTTCCTTCCATTCCAAGGTTCAGTCATTCAGTTGTACTTATGGAGGGCTTACTCTGTGCAGAGCACTGTACTGAGCGCTTGGGAGTATACAACATTCATTCAATAGTATTTATTCAATAGTATTTATTGAGCGCTTACTATGTGCAGAACACTGTACTAAGCCCTTGGAATGTACAATTCGGCAACAGATAGAGACAATCCCTGCCCACTGAGGGTCTTACAGTCTAATTGGGAAACATTTCCTACCCATAATGAGCTAGAGGGAGAGACAGATATTAATGTGAATAAATGATTCATAATATATGATTTAAAGATATGTACATAAAAGCTGCGGGGTAGAAGGTGGGGAGAATAGCAAATGTCCAAAGGTCACAGATTGAGGTACATAAATTCTGTGGGGCTGAGGGAGGGGTGACAGTTGCAAGCCCCCATCTAAAAAAACCCGCTCTTGACCCCACTTCCCCCGCCAGTTGTCGCCCTATCTCCCTACTACCCTTCCTTTCCAAAATCCTAGAACGAGTCGTCTACAATCGATGCTTAGAATTCCTTAACTCCCAGTCTCTCCTGGACCCCCTCCAATCTGGCTTCCGTCCCCTCCACTCTACCGAGACTGCTCTCTCTAAGGTCACCGTGACCTCCTTCTTGCCAAATCCAATGGCTCCTACTCCATTCTGATCCTCCTTGACCTCTCTGCTGCCTTTGACACTGTCGACCATCCCCTCCTCCTCCATACCTTATCTCACCTTGGCTTCACGGACTCCGTCCTCTCCCGGTTCTCCTCTTACCTCTCTGGCCAGTCATTCTCGGTCTCCTTCGCTGGCGCCTCCTCCCCCTCCCATCCTTTAACTGTTGGAGTTCC